>NW_026643125.1:0-2400000 GCF_028828085.1 Penicillium nucicola | reverse complement strand
CACAGAATCTGAGATCCCGTGGATCTTACGTTGGATCTCCAAATCAGAGATTCCGAGGAGAAATGTTGCTACCTAGATGCTTGTGCATAGACAATGAGCATAATTACAGCCAGTCAGATACTAGCATATATATCTCGGGAATTGGAACTGTGCGGTGAGACGGTATATATCAAAGGATAAGCCACAATCTATCCTGCATGTGGATTTCAAACATACCAATCAAGGATATACGCCCCATACGAGTGCGTGTCTATTGCGCAAACCGAACGAGATCGTGGGCCTCAATTCTATATTAAGCGAAACGAACGCGGGGCTGGATCAAGTCGGATCAAGTCTGAGACAGATCCACCTGATGTTTTAGCGCAACGTTTTGGGTGGCGGATGGTTGAAAGATGAAGATAGAGTAGGAACATTGATCAGTTATAACATGCTACAGTAGGTGTATGGTATGATAACATTGCACTGCTGATCGAGGCTGGGACATGACTTCACAGGGGAAAGACAGTGCTGATACCACCTCATTACCGGCAAATTAGTGCTGTATTGTAGATCCTCATTCTACTCCGAGTCCCCTGTCCTAGTAGGGTTAGAATGGAATGAGTTGACAATTGGCAAGGTCCAATACATGTTTCTTGTGCAATCGCTCATGTTTGCTGGCTATTTTCCGGAGCTCTATACTTGAACATGATGATTCCAAGGTCCATCATGGTGGACTGATAGAGCATTATCCACGGTTCAGCGGTCTCCACCCACGGTAGCCAGCCAACCCGCACCTCTGATTGGCTCAAATGTTCGGTCGACCTTGGGTCGAGCCGGGAGTCCCGTAAAATTGGTAAATTTGGATACGTTTGGGTAATGCAAGTGTTTCATTTGGCAAAAACACGCCCCCCTGGGTCTTCTCTTCTCTTCACCTCTAGTCATTCGTTGATTTCCTCGGGCAGAGAGGCTTTGGTCTCGATACATTCATTTACATTCCTTTGGATCTTTTTTATGCCACATTCTTTACATTCCTTTCTTTCCACGCGTTGCGGCCTGACGGCCCTGGATTCTTAATCCCTGCCCTTCACACACTCACTTTCAACCATTTCAACTAGACTACACTTCTGCCCGTCGTCGCTCCCACAATGAGGTTCTCTTCATTGTTTGGGCCGGCGACTGGCTTGCTTCTTGCGGGTCTACCAACCCTCTACGCCCTGTCATTCGAGTCGGTATCAGTTCCGGAACTAGACCTAACCTCGCTGGGACGGGTGTCAATCACCGGCGACTTTGATGGCGTCTCCCTCTACCAGTACAAGGAACAGTCGGAACAGATTCCTCACAATGGTTCGCAATCCCTTCTGACTCCGTTACCGAACGGCATCCTCACGGACCTCGAATCATCCGACGCGCACATCCTGGCCATGTGCTCCTTTACGCAAAGAGATGGAACTTTCGCTGGTATCTTTGTCGGAGGTAACTTTACCAGCCTGGGTGGAGTCAAGTCGCCCGGTGCTGCGCTTTTCAACCCGGATACTAGCAAGATCACGGCTCTGCCAGGCCTTTCGGGCTCGGTTCATGCTGTGACTTGCGACCAGAGCACTAATCGCGTCTACGTCGGAGGAAACTTCACATACGAAAACACAACCAACGCTGTTACTTGGGTGCCTGGCGACGGCTGGAATGACCTCTCCTTCAATGGTCTGAATGGACCCGTGGAGTCGATTTTGAAGGCGGATAACGGTCACATCATTTTTGGAGGATCGTTCGATTCCCTCGGCAATAGCACCAGCTCATCTAACAAACCGCAAATTCTCAACCTGCAAAATGCGACCATCACGTCCGACTCAGATTCATCGTTAAGTGGCTACTCCGATCCCCGCAACATCATCTGTTCGACCAGTGGAAAGGCCGCCAAAGGTAGCACCTATCTGCTTCACGACTACGCTCCTGGATTCTGGAGAGCGGACCTCGGATTTGACTTTTTCCCGACCAAGATTCGCCTGTACAACACTCACCTGGATGGACGCGGTACTAAGGATTTCTTGCTCCGAGCGCTCCCCGACAATGGTATTATGAACCTGACTTACACCGACGAGTCAGGCAACAAGGCCAACTGTGACTCTTCTTGCCCGCTTTCCAGCAGTACTGACGAGAAGTACCGTGAATTTACAATGGTCAACCCCGTTGGTATGCGGGGCCTTCAGATTGAACTCCTAGATTGGTATGGACAAGGAGCCGGTTTGAACGGAATCGAAGTCTTTCAAGACCAGATCTTGACATACGCCGTCGACCAATACAACGAACCAACCTGTGCAGGCATTGAATACCCAGCCAAGTCAACACGCACTGGTTCATGGACCGTGGAGTCCGGGTATGTGTCCGCGCAGGTGACCGATGCCGATGCTTCCTCCACGGCTGTCACTTTCAAGCCCGATATCAAGAAATCTGGGAATTACACCATCAAGGTCTACACCCCCGGTTGTACCCAGGATGACAGCTGCAGCTCCAGAGGAATTGTCAATGTTACGGCCACTCTTACAAGCGGTTCCAGCTCCGACCAACCCGACCCTGCTTTCTTCTACCAGACCAACGACGACGACAAATACGACACGTTCTACACTGGCCACGTCGATGCCAACAGTGACTCTTTCCGACCAGAGGTCACCATCAAGGCCAAGGATGGTCAAGGAGATATCACAATTGTCGCATCGCGTGTCCGGTTCGAATTGTTGTCAAGCAGCGGTAGCAGCGGTGACAGCGGTGATCTCAATGGTCTTTACGACTACGACCCGACTTCCAAGGCGGATACCACCGATCTCACAAAGTCAGACATTAACAAGGCGGGTACTTCTCTTGATCACGATGCTTTGGTATCATGCATCGAGGAGTACGACGATGTAATTTACGTTGCCGGTAATTTCTCCGACAGCAAGATCCACCACATCATGTCGATCACAGACGGAAATGCCACAGCTTTATCTGGCTCTGGCTTGAACTCCCCGGTGCTGACAATGGCTACACTTGACAAGTCCCTGTATGTCGGAGGTCGCTTCACTGATACCTCCGATGGAGGAGAAGATGGCCTCGCGCATGTGGCATCTTACTCTTTCTCCTCAAAGAAGTGGTCCGCCCTTGGAGCTGGTTTGAACGGCCCTGTCACCTCGATTTGGCCCGTTGAATTGA
The DNA here is from genome assembly GCF_028828085.1 of Penicillium nucicola. Lineage (NCBI taxonomy): Eukaryota > Fungi > Ascomycota > Eurotiomycetes > Eurotiales > Aspergillaceae > Penicillium > Penicillium nucicola. Next base: position 2,396,838 of record NW_026643125.1, on the reverse strand, counting down.
ATGCATCAAGCTCGATAAATGAGACTATTATTGCTGTGAGCGGCGACTTTGACCAAATAATTGCTACTGATGGAAACCCCGCGGTCTTTGTCGCTGGTTTCGCCATCTGGGTCCCCTCCAAGAAGGACTGGCTTCAGAACCTTAATGTCACCCAGATGCAGTTCGGTGGTCAATTGTCGACCTTTGCTTCGCATAACAACACTCTTATTCTAGCAGGCAGCCTTTCTACCGACGGTACTACGGCCGGTAGTGCAGTTTCCCTTTTGGAATCTGATGGCGCCGAACTCATCCCTTTGTCGATGAAGATTGACCACCGAAACTCGAGCACCGGCCTGTATTTCGGTGCCTATGATACTGGTGAGGATCGTAACCTCACCATCTATGGTGGACATTTCACTGCTACTGGTAGCAATGGGTCGACCATTCACAACGTTGCCATTCTGAACGGCACCGACGAGACCATCTCGGGCCTGCCTTCAGGTATCGATAGCAATTCAACAATCACCTCGATGCTCGTGTACAACAACACCCTCTATGCAGGCGGGAATTTGACAGGCACGATTGGCGACGAAACCTTGAGCGGATTTGTGATATACGACCTCAGTAAGAACGAATTTGCGTCGAGCCAATCCTACGTTGACGGCTCGAACGTCACCGTCAACTCTATTGTCAACCGACCTAGCTCATCCGAAGTGTGGATTGGAGGCAAGTTCGAACAAGTCGGGTCATTCCCTTGTCCCTCTGTTTGTTACTTCGATTCATCCAGCGGTGAATGGAGCCGTCCCGGTATATCTCTCGATGGCACTGTGACTGAGCTCCTGTGGGCAAGCAATACCAACCTCATGGCCTTGGGTGACCTCTCCGTGGAAGGCAACGAAACCTCGATTGCTACTTACAGCACCAAGTCCCAAGCCTGGACCTCATTGGCGGGTGCATCCCAGTCAGACCTTCCTGGAAACATCACTGCGTTCACTCCCGCTAGTGAAGACCTGTCGAAGTTCTGGGTCGGAGGTACTGCTACTAACGGCTCTGCCTTCTTCTTGAGCTACGATGGTTCTGAATTCCACTCTCCTGGTGATCTCTTTTCCCCGGGCTCCGATATCCGTGGTCTGGAGTTGCTTCCCGTCAAGAAGGATCATACCGATGCCTCTTTGTTGAACAATTACCAGACACTCCTGATCATGGGATCCCTTGTGATCCCAGACTTTGGGAATGCATCTGCAGCACTCTACAATGGAACGGCTATTACGCCCTTCATCCTCTCCTCGAAGTCTGATGGGTCATCGGGCAGCATGTCAAGATTCATCTCTGAAAACAAGAATACCTACAGCAGTAACGAGAAGCACCACTCCAACGGTATTGCCGTCCTGGTGGCCTTTTGTTGTTCCCTTGGCTGCGTCTTCCTCATCGTCCTGGCCGGTGTCATCTTGAACAAGGTGCAGCGCCGCCGCCAGGGCTACGCAGCTGCTCCTCAGACTTTTGGTACCGACCGCCCATCCGATATGCAGCGTCTTCCCCCAGAATATCTCTTCAACTCGCTGCGCCAGCCCAACCCCACTGCCCCAGTCCTTTAATGCCCTCCCCCTCCCCAAAAACCCTTACACCTCTGATTGTCTTCAGTGTTGGCGTTTTTGTTTTGTTCATCGAAAGCAACGTTGCTATACCCAGCTCTCATTAATGTTTTATTCTGTTCACCTGTATTCTCGCGCCTCTCATCACGCGACCCCACCCTTTTTTCAGTTTTTTTTCTCTGGCACATGTGGCCGATACAATCTCTGTCGATTCCCTTGTGAATATGCGTCTGATTTGTGACTTCATATACCAGATGTCGATTTTTTGTCACCTGGACGCAAGTCGCGAGGGACATTGGAGAGGCATGTAGATAGCCACGCTTGCGTGGACAATGACACGATTAATACAATACCCTTTAGGCGAGACATTGGAACCTTTATAGAGACCATAGAGTAAAGTACAAGAGAAAATCGGACATTTCTCCGTGTAAATCCGCAAATCCTTTGGGGCTACGGTAAGTTTTAACGGCCTCGAGGTCAAATCCAATTTTGCCGATATTGACTCCTTCCCGCCTTTTTTCCTTTTCATGGTTACAATCACGCAGCCTTCTTTACTAATATACCGTGGTAGTTCTTAGGTGGCATATAGGAAAATACTGAGGTTTAGTTTGGGTTATAGAAATCTATTATAAAAGAACAGTTCGAAAAATTCCGTGGCTCTACTTCCAAAAATTACCCCTTCTATCAGCCTTCTCACTACCTTGTTTATTTGGTCAAGCGTTTTCTTACTTTCTTCTGCAAATACCCTTAAACGAAGTAATACAATGATCCTAAAAAGTATATTATAACAAAGGGCAGAATTCAATTTGAGCACAAGGCCGCTGGAGACTGCTCTAGAGGCCTCAGGAACAATTCTGTGGGGGCCGTCCCCAGGTCACCTGCCCGCCCCCCGCAAGTTGATCTCCAGGTTTTTGTCTCCCCCATCTTTCTTTCGAATGTCGCTCCGCATTCATACCATTTCGGTATGAGATCAAGAACTGGATGGTAAGTAGGATCAAACATGCCCAGTATCCAGTACTAATAAACCACAGCTTAACGTGTCGAACGCGCAAGCTGAAATGTAGGGCCTGTCATCTTGGTGCCCCGGCGCCTCGTATCCCATGTTTTTCTGAACCCCGACTAAACCATCGCTAGGCGACGAGCAAAAGCCCGAATGTTCCCAGTGTCGCAAGGGCGGCCGAGAATGTCGCCCGAGCGAAGGAGTCGTTTTCCGCCATCAGCAGAACGCGTCGATGAACCGGAGTTCTGATCAGTCACCTGAAGGTCGGGGAAGTTTGAACGGTTTCTATTCGTATAAGAACACTTTTGATAAGGACAGTGTCTGGTTGGATGTTCCGAAACATGGTAAGATACCAAAAGGATGCCTATTTGGACAAGTTGTGTATGTCCTGGATAAATGCTCATCTTATACCCCCTGCAGTCATATTCGTCGATAACTCCGATCCATACGCCGACGACCTCGAAGCCTCGCTGAGTGTCGCGGGTAGCTCAGCACTTGCGCACTCGCCTAACCACAGATGGGGCAGTAGTGGTTCTCGAACAAGCGATGCCGAAACACAAAGATTGGAAGCGTTGTCGGCGGTCGCATCGCACGACCGTTTCCCTTACTCTCCTCTGGAACACTCCATCTCGGATAGTGCCTCTTATACCTCTCCTCACCGTGGCCGGAGCGTCGCTCTACCCCCGGCTTCTCCTGCCATGTCGCTGTCGTCCACCAGCAACAATACCAACATCAACTTCCTCCTCAACCCTTCTCATTCGATGTCGCCCCCCATCGATCCAAGCATTCAAATTTCTGATAGGAATGCAACACTTCCATCACGGCCGGCACTCTCACAGAGGAGTATATCTCATGCCCCAGATGATAATGCAGAAACAGATTTCGAAACAGCGTTCCTCCTTCGACATTATTCCGAGGGTCCGGGCCTATGGTGAGTAATTTCCCTCACAGCTTGATAGATTAGGAGTAACAAAGATCCAGGATGGACCTGTTCGATCTAGGAACATACTTCGCATCATACGTCCCGGTCCGAGCAAGATCCAACCCGCTCTTAAAGTTCGCAGCATGCGCATACTCAGCCAAACAACTAGGCCGTGTAAAAGGCGCAAAAGCCCCCATGGGGGGTGTATGCACACAGCAAGCCGCCATGGAACTGTGGCCTGATAAAGACCCTGACTTTGCGTGGTACGGGGCCAAGTATTATGAAAAGGCAATCCAGCTGTTGATGAAGGAGCTGCAACCTGATGAAGGCCCGCCCCCGCTGAGTACGCCCGAGGCATTCGGTCAATGGCAGGCTTCGGAGTTGTGTGGCGATGCAGATAATCCGCGTAAACGTCGGAGAAGGGTTTCTGATATTCGACTTTCGCATGGTGTTCATTCAGATGAAGTGCTTGCCGCGACGGCAATTTTGTCAGTATATGAATTCCTCGATGCGGCAGGACCAGCATGGAATCGGCATCTGAGTGGTGTGAAATCGCTGCTTGATGTCGCTGAAGTGGGAATGATGCCACTCCAGCAACGCCCGTCGCCTGGAGATGGCTCGTATCACGCTCCAAAGAAGTCCGGGCTTTCCAAAGCACGCCGGGCGACATTTTGGAATTTTGCCAGACAGGACTATCTGGCAGCCTGTGAGTTACAATCTTAATAGATCACACTCAATTCACTAACAAACGCAGTCATCAACGAAAGCCACACGAGGCTCAACACAGACGACACGATCCTTTGGACAGAAGCAGGTCTGCTTCTTGATAATATGGGTTTCCTCCGCCCAAGCAACACAGGCACAGCCGGGTACCCAGAAGGCGAAGATATCATGAAAGAAGACCTCATCAGCAATGGCCTAGTCTGGATCCTATCCAAAATCGTCAACTTCATCAGCTCAGGCGACAACATGCAGTTAACAGACAACCGCACCGTGCCAGGCCCACTCGGCGTGACTCAACAAGTCCTTCTCGAACGCTGGTATAGACTCGAGTCCGAACTCGACGCCTGGATCAATGGCGTGCCAGAAACCTTCAAGCCTTGCGCACGAATCGACTCCGCTCGCCTCTCGCATCACCGTTCACCAGCTGAAAACGAAGACATCTCCACTCTTCAAGAAATCTGGTTCAGTCTGCCAATGTGCGCGTCCACCATGCAGCATTATCACATGGCGCGCATCCTGCTTCTCATTAATAAACCGCACGAATCGACCAGTCGTCGCAGCACGATCACTCTGCGTCTTCAATCTTACCGCTCTATCGAGTCGGAGATTGCATTTCATAGTCGGGAGATTGTTGGGATAGGACTTTCGCGTCCGGATGGTAGTGTGCGGATCAATTCGCTCCAGCCTCTGTTCGTTAGTGGGCAGTGCTTGACTGATCCGCGTGAACGGCGAACCACTGTCAGATTGCTCAGGAGTATCGAGACTGACTTGGGCTGGGCGACAGAGTATCGGGTTCAGCAGTTGTTGAAGGAGTGGGGGTGGGAGGAGAGCTCGACTCGGTCGCCTGCTTCTTGAGAAGACGAATCTTAATTGAAGACCACCGACCACCGACCACCGACCAGCTTGAAGTTCATGCTTGATCCTCTGAGCTCAGTGCTGTCATTGTGCGACAGCATAACAAGGAGTCGAGATATGGGGTGAAGTAAACCGCATCCCTATAGAAAGCTGACCCAGCCCTCTCCTCTTCTCTCCCCTCCTTCTGCCCCTCCCAACCCACGCGCCACGCCGAGAAGGGGCATATGAGTGAACCCGCGTGAAAGACATCGCGGGCCATGATGTGTATAAGATCACAGCCCGCGACACGAGTGATGAACCACGACCAAATATTTAGTATTAGTATAAGTGATAGTGATAGTGATAGTATTAGTATTAGTAACTCCAGACCAAGAGAATAAGAATAAGACAAAAAAAAAACACAGAAAAAGAAAAAGACTCAAAAATCAGACCGAACATTTCTGCGTTCGGGTCAGTTTCCAGTCCCAATCCTTGTTTTCGCCAACCCGAGCCCGACCCGTCGATCAGCGGGGGTAGGGCTGCCCAGACACTCTACCCGAGGGGGTCTGCGGGTGCCTATTCAGTACTGTACAGTGTACATTAGTCTTGCCATGAACAGAGTTGTACTTTTGCTTCTCCATGTCCATGGGGCCATTCTTCACACTCTCACCCTCTTCTAGATAGAACATACAGTACACCCACCCCTCCCTACTTACTCTGTCCATACAGTAGCTCTGAATCTGGAATCGCCAGGACGCAGCTTTCCTGTCATTAACTTCCTCCAGTCCACAGCCATGTACAGTATGTCACCGAATCCACTCACCCCCACTGATTTACCATCCCGGGGGGCAACTTATCCGAACACTTGATTTATTTTCATTTATTTATTTTCGAATTTGGTCTGCAGCTGTCTGCGTCAGTCTGCAGTTACATATACAGCATTTCTGGTTCTTTCGGGGCACTGGGTTGGTCCCGGCTTACTTTATCTGGCTGGGCCGGGGTGGGGGTGTGGACTACTCTACTTACAGTACTCTACTTACCTTATTCCACTCTACTCTAATGCCTACAGTATAACTTAGCTACAATACAGTACAGCTATTGTGCCCAAAGTAAGGTAGGTATGTACACCTTGCGTACTCCCTAGATTAGGACGAGGATCAGGCCATGTGAAGAGAGAGGGAGATGGAGTGGAAAGTATAGCGGTGGCGCATGGGGGAGGTCTGGACTTCTGGGGGTGGTTCAGGGTAAGTGTGATGGGATGTGAAGAAACGAGATGGAATGGGGTTAGGGCGGACAGGGCAGAAACTGTAGATTAACTTTGATGGATTTCTTGCATGTGAAATGCTGGAGCATGTGGGGGTCAACTTGAAGCTTGTTGAATGTGGGATAGGCTCATTTCACTATCTCGGGGTTACTGCTACTGTCACTGTCCTTGTGAATATTGGTCGACTTATTAAACGTTAACTTATAAGTTAAGTTATACACATCATGTGTATCAGATAAGTCAAGTAGTAGTCAGTTCCTGATGAGCTGGTTTTGAATATGGAGATATGGCATCCTAGGATACTGCCATGATTATGAGTTATCGAGTGTGTAAAGTGTTTGCAGCTGTGCATCATGACCATGGTTGAACTATAAGAGAGCGAGGAAGTGGGATAGAAAGTACTTATGCTGTGTCTGTGTCGTCCAGGCCCCTACTGTACTTTACACAATAGGTAATGCAGTATAGCCACCTTGGGGCACTGATCCTGATTACTGATTCATCAGAGATTTGACAAAGTATCCCTATTTACCTTCTGTTTGAGTGTTTGCACGTTGACTTCCAATTCGAGGATGCCTGAAATGTATGCCTGACTCCCAGGATAAGTTAAGTTAACTTAACTAGTTACCCCACCTGTTCTGCCTGAGACTCCGGGCCACATTCTCAAGATGCATTCTGCATTCTGCATTCTGCCCTACGCGCATCTGCAAAGGGAGTGACGACCCGCAGAAAACAAGAGTGATCAACATGGGGATGTGAAGCATACAGTAGAACCCCTGGGCAATCACCTGGCACAGGCGTTGGGGCCGTCCCAGCCACTCTGTCCAGGATGGGAACCGAAAGAAACACAACTGGACACGCGGGAAATGAGCGATCACGATAATGAGGGGAAAGCACAGCGCCAGATCTACGATGCCGCTCTGCAGGGAGTGTTTGGTTGAGTCGCGGGGGGGGGCTGAGTGGCCGGCGCTACCGTCACGATGGCCCGAGTCGATGTGATGTGCGTATGAGACGCCGAGAGAATGGATTTGGCAGGTCGGGTTGATGCGAGTGGTTGATCCTGAGGGAAGTCATGGACCAACACGAGGAGGCGGACTGGGATGCTGTACGCCATTTGTAGAATCAGCTTACAGTCTGGGCGATAGATCGCATACGGGGAGGATCAATCTATGGAATCTCCGATTGGTCTTGTTTAGGGCGAATGTTGGCCGTGATCACGGCGGGAGGCGGGTTGGTGGGCATGATTGGGTGATTTGACGCGACTCTCTCTGGATTGTGATAGTTGAGGTTCTACGACAGTGGCATTCCCTGTCGAGACTGGGAGCGAAAGTGTGGGATTGGAATGTTCAACTCACACTTGGCAGGGGCGATATGCAGTTCCCAGGTTGACTCAGACCTGTACCTGTCAGCTGTCAGCAGGTGTATAGCCTCAGAAAAGAATGTCCCAGGGGATTCAGAGTTGCCGGTAACGGTGAGTACAGGCCCCGTACAGGCTAATTTGGTGCCATTTGTACAGTAGCACACTAACGTCAAATCATTTTAGTTCAACGACCAGGGCATTGAAATCTAGACCAGATGTCCCCAGTGGCGTTCGAGGGCACATTGAACATTGTCATGGCCGATGGCACACATTGCCCTTCTTACTGCCCATTGTACCACACAGCTATTGTACGGAGTAACGCTCACATATTTCCAGCAGGTCGGTTGAAATCTCGTTTTTTTATTATTTTATTTTATTGCTTCTCTGAGAATGTCCGGTCAAGAATGTCGATCTCTCCCCCTGTTCGCTTCCAGTAATATTACCATACCATTGCCAAGGGCTCGGAACTGAGTTTGACCCAATTGCCATGCGGGTGAGAACAGACCGTGGAGTCTCCACTGGCGCTCTATATACTACGTGCCGTTCCCACTTGGACCTGCGATCTTTTTGACGTTGGGATGCTGTTTGGCCCATCATGGCATTGAACGGAGACTGTCCAGTTCCCTTTCTACAAGAGTCTCTCTTTCCTTCCGTCGGGGGCTTTGTTGATGGTCGGTATTGCGAGAATCTCTCTTATGGCAACAATACGTACGCATGTTGCCTGCCCTGTCCACTGGCGGAGTGGAGATATGACACTGGTGAGTGGGATGGAACCAGGTCAAGATGGTCAATGTCTAATGTCGGACAGAGTTGAATAAGAAAATTGATGTCGCCAGCTGGATCAGTGTCGCCATCCTTCCACTCTGTATATTCCTGCTGGCGTCCTACGCGGTGCTCCCGGTCAAATGGACTCATCGGCACTATTTGAGTATCTGCTTTACGCTGGGTATCTGTTGCATGGAGGTGAGTGGTTTGCGCAGGCCAATTCGAGGGACGGTCCTTGTATTAACCAGCATTAGATCGCCTTCATCATCCCCCTCGGCGCCAAACCAGAACAATGCCACAATGCCATCACGCCCAATGACATGCACTCCGATCTATCATGTGCCTTCTCCGGGTCATTCTTGCTCTTCGGCGGATGGATGGTGGTGATGTGGAGTTTCATTCGCACCATCGCCTTCCATCTGCAAGTCTGCTGGGAGGTCGTCCTCGGCCCCAAGTTCATGTGGGCAGCCTTCATCTGCGGCTTCGGCATTCCCGCCGTGGGCCTGACCGTGATGCTCGTCCTCACGGGCGTCTCCTTCCGCTTCGGCGAGATCTGCCATATCAACGTCACGCATGCGCTGCAAGACTACTGGATCCCCATCATGGTCTTCGCCGTCGCGGCGCTGTTCTTCCAACTCTCGACCATGGCCTACTGTACCCACGTCTACCTCCGCTCTCTCTTCGACCGATCCACCTCCACCACCAATAGCTCCGGTCTTCCCTCGTACGACGGCAGCGTGCGCACCGTAACCGCCCGCCAGGCCTACCGCCGAATCCGCCGCATCCTCCAACTCCAATGGCGCGGCGTGGCCCTCGTGATAATCATCATCGCCAACGTCATCTACTTCGCCGTGGTCTTCATCGAACTAGACAACGCAACAGCCCCAACCGCGCAAAACGTCAAAACCGCCACCCCCTGGCTCCTCTGCCTGGTAGAGAAAAAAGGCGACAAAGACGCCTGCCGCGCGGAAGCAGCAGCCATCGGCCCCAACGAAGCCACCCTTCTCGCCGTAGTGATCCTCCTCTCCCTCGTCGGCTTCTGGAACTTCATCCTCTTCGCCCGACCCTCCATGTTCGCCGGCTGGCTCGACCTCTTCAAGCGCGCCTCGCGCCACAACGAATTCGTCTCCGCCGACGCGCACGCCCACTTCGCCGATAACAAGGGCTTTGAGATGCTCACATCGTCCGTCAAGAGCCCGGATACATTTATGCGCTCGCCCTCCCCCGTCGAGCACAACCACATCCAGGAACACGAGCTGTCGGGCAGTCCGATCGCCAGCCCTAGTCCGACGTTCGACCGCAGGGCCCATTTCGGTCAGGAGGCCCGCTATATTCGTCCCTCTATGAGCTTCTCCGGGCCTAGACCGCCTGAGAGTCCGACGCCTGGCCGCGAGTGGGATCCTCAGGCGACTTTTGCCCCGGGGTATGCTCGAGACTAATGTTTTTATTACCTTTGTATTTGTGACGTTTACATGAGTTTATTTATTTATTTCACCTAAAAGAATTATTTATGGTCCTTTTTTGACTCTTACTATTCCTCTATCCCCCTTATCTTCCCACAATAAGTTATATGAGTTATCTGGAACGCGACACTGGTGTTACAGGGCGTGTGTGAGCATGTCTCAATTCCTCGACTTGACCCTGCAGGCCTCAGGCTACTGTAGGAAATGTTCCACGTGTGTCCACAGTAGTGTCTAGTCGTTTCACCTTGCCAGAATCCACTCACTGGATCTCGGTTACGTCCACGGTAACGTTATTCCGACTTATTTTTAATACTGTATATCCACTGTATACGTCAATGAAACATGAAACATCATCGATTGCATCGTATGCTCTCCCCACTCATCTGGAAATGTAATTTATTTTTTAATCTAGATCTCGATCATATCGCTCTTGCGGTTCTCTACTACAACCATGATGGATATTGGATGTTGATTCATCTCTATCCCCGCATTGGTGTTTGTGGTATACAGTACAGTAACCTACCTTGTAGGAAGTACTGTGAGCTAAGTCTTCCAGTCTGCAAGACCAGTCCGAACCCAAACAGTGGATACGCAATCCAATCCAATCCAATCCACACAGTACAGTAAATGCACAGCCAAAACCACCACCCCCTAAACACGGCAACTTATCTACCCGACCCAAACAATCTAGAATCCTTCGAAAGCAAAACCTCAACCCAAAGCCAAAGCCAAGACCAAACCCAAACCCAAACCACAACCACAACCCAAATACAGAAATAATAAAGAAACACCCGAAACCAACCAGCCCCAACGCGGCAGGAGCGCCGTTCCTGCATGGACTCCTGCACTAGCGGACTAGGGCAAGCCTGCCACTGCAACTGCAACTGGGAGGGGGGTGGAGTGTGGTCCCGATGGAGCATAGACTCCGGGTGCCATGTGCCCGGTGGAGAGGCGCTAGTGTGTATATGTATTACTGTTTGACTGGTGGTAATTTGATTAGGTGAGATTTATTGTAGTTGTGGACTTGACTTTAGTTATTGTACGTTATTGTATTCCAAGGTTAGGGGATGGATCTCGTAGCCGGGCCGGGGTTACTTTAGATTGACTTTACAGTAACTGTTAGTTTAAGTTAAGTCAATTTACATAAGAGGCTGGGCTTGGAGTTGGGCTCGGGGTTCGGGGAGTTTATTAGATTGCTTTGACTTGCTTTGGTGGTTTGTGGGTATGTAATGGCGAGAGGGACCAGGGATGGGGATTTCTGGGATAGTCTAGATTTTGGGTTAGGTTAGATTGAGAGATGGTCTTGGTTTTGGGTCGGGGTTGGAAGGGAGAGTTTTCGGGGAAATATTGATTGAATTGAACTGAACTGGACTGGACTCTCTGGGCTCTGTTGGATGTCAATCCCATCATATTAACTAACGTTATAAGTTAACAATATTGAAGTTACCGACTCCACAGAAATCCCAAAGAGGCAAACAGTCCCCTCCAAACTCCAGCCCCATTCCTATCCACCAAAGTGGAACGATCAACCAGGTTATCTTACAGTATATCTCAATTGACCCGCAGATCAAGTCGTCACGACCAAATGCTGGAAATGCACTCGGCATTTACGGAGACCCCGGCTGCATGTCCATCGCGTGGTAACATTAATATTAACATTAATGTTCACGTTAACGTCAACGAAAAGTGAAGTGGCAAATGGCACATGCTATACTGTAAGCCACACGTTATGCCATGGCATACGCATGTGCTTAGCGGGGAACGTCGCTTCCACGCGTATTCAATTCAAAGTCCGGGGTTTGGATCCGGGGTAGACGGCATTTGGGCGAACGCTTTTTATCGTCGTGGGTTATGGGGTGGGTGGAATGGGATGGGATCTACGGGAACTGACTTTGCGCTAGGGAGCCTTATTGCGCCGAGGTACATGTGATTCTCCATAGGCTTGTTGTTTGGGGGGTTGTGGATGAGGGGTCTGGGGTCTTTTTGGTTGTTAAGTTTCTTGATTTGGGTTGAAAGGGTTATGGACTAGGGTTTTTGTGGTAGTGCTTACAGTATGTTCTACAGTATATGATTGTTAAGTTGCTGTAACTGCTAGCTCTATTGTGATTTCCATACGGGGAGTTACGAGTCTATAATACGGAGGGTTCTTACAGTAGTTTGTGTGTATTTGCCATGGTTAATTTGAGGTCAGATCCATAATATGGAATAGACGGATTCCGTCGGATTCCTACAAACCCCCAGCAGCACAAATCTTCTTAGCCTCATCCACACGTTCCGCATACCGAGACGGATAAGCCGAGCCCTGCACCTTCTGGCAAAGCTTCCCAACCTCCATAGTCCTCCACCCACTAACACCCTTCATACCCTTGAAGAACTGCGCAGCTGATTGTGCAGCATTCATATCAGCAGCGATATCGGGATAGAACTTGGCGCGTTGCTGGAAGATGCCAACACTATCATAATCCGAGCCCACGGCATCGTGGGGATAGTTGAGCGAAGAAGGGACCTCTTTGTTGGCGTAGATAAGAATGTTCGACTGTCGACAACTTGTTAGAGATAATTCAGGGAATGTCAGAGTATGCTAAACACGATAGTTCTCACCTCAACAAGAGCGGTTGCAATACCGGCAAGACAACCCTGACGACCGAGATCTTCCTTCTTCGCTTCTCCAATGATGGCTTTGGCATGCTTGGATTGGGTAGATGTAAGGCCAGGTAGATTGCCGCTGCCGCTGCCACTGCCACCGCCACTGCTGCCTTCACATTTCTTGGTCACGTAGCTTGAGCTACCTGTTTTGACGTAGTAGTCGGCAACGTAGCAGCCATCGGCAGTCTTATCCCAAATGCTGTCGCCCTTGATATCTGTGCCGGATGCTTGGCAGGTGATTGAAACATCCACGCCTTTCTGGTAGGACTTGACTACCGAGTAAGAGGTTCCCGGGCCAGAGCGGCAGTTGACAGTGTCACCAGTGATGGGGTAGGCATTGATCAGGGAAGAGAGTAGTGTAATTGAGAGGGCCGTGAGTTGGAAATGCATCTTGAAGATTCGGATATCGAGGAGGCTCTATTCTTGTATATTGTCGATTGCTGAGATACTCGAAGTAATGAGTCTGCGATAGTATGAGTCGATGATTGAGTGGAATTTGCGGATTCAACAATGCCTTTATACTCCAGGAATCCTTAATCGGTTTGTCCAGAATGTTCGCTATGAAGAATGTGACACCCCAGCCTCGATTTGGACCCCATGAATCTCGTATAGGGTGTCCATTTCATAGACATCTCAATCTCGTATTCGCAGATTACCCTCTAAATCTGGTGTGCAGGGCGAGCAATGGAAGAGGCTTGGAAGGGAGATCTGCAGGGCTAAACGCATTTTGAATAGGAGATTTCGTATTACCCTGTGAAGATTTTGATGGCATGCAGGTGTCTGATGTTTACACGCTCAATGAGAGTATTGATGAAGCTTGGCACTCGTGTTCCTGAGCCTTGCCTGTCAGGGCAGATTCGAGTTGCCCTAAAAATAGAGTAGATTCTTGCAGATCTTCCGTATTCGATCCCGCGCTTTATCTGGCATTGGAGGGGCACGGGAATAGGCTTTTAGTGTATACTACCTTGGGAAGCTATTTCGAGTAAAAAGGAACCTGGAGATAATGACGCAATTAAGCAGGCTGCGGCAGTCGACTTTCTGGTATCTCTGATCTCTCTTTTTATGAAGTGATGAAAAAGGGAATCACACCGGGACATCGGCTTTGTTGGGGTCTCTGTGTTGAAGTGTGAACATGGGACTGAGTCCTCGTGTGTGTGAATGAGTCGAGGTTTAAGAACTGACTGATAATTTATGGGGGGTTTCTGGAAAGACTTCTAGATATATTCAGTTCGATGGACCCTAAGTATGAACTGCCTCGTAGGGGAATATTGGTAGCAAGTGTATAGCGTAGAATCCTTAAACAGTAAGTAAAATTAAGAGTAGGAGTCAAATCCGAGACTTGAGATACTAGGCTGTATGTCCTTGAGATGCACATCAATTGCCAAATCCAATGACCCGAAATGCAAGTTAAGATGAGTTGAGTCTATATACAACAATAGTCTCTCTAAAACATAAAATCCTGTTAGCCGTCGATTTTCTAGTCTATTATGAACATTCATTGGCAAACATGTATTAAAAAGGTTGCTGATAATATTTGGCTCCAGTTTACACACTACGTCAACCCATCTTAGCCAATTGGGCGTAGTGATTGCTTTACCACGAATGTAAAAGGCCAATGTCACAAATCTTGTTGTTCTTTTTCACCGGTATGAATAAGATAAAGATCGTAGACATGGTATCTATCCACAGATATCATGATCTGCCATGATCTAGCCGGTCTATGAACTATTGGAGAACCCTGCAGGTGGATGCAAAAGGCCTTGGTGCATTGGAGCGGGTCTGTCACACCGACTCGATGCCAAAGAGGCCAGATACTCGACAAAAATATGCCAAAACGTCTCGAGAATTGCCCTTTGATATCGATCTAGACATCGCCTGAAGTAGTTTCTATAGTTGCATCATCCCGAATACCCGACGTCACTACGGCCGAAGGCGGAGAGTCGAAGCTCCCTGTTGTGTGTGAACTGGTCTCCCCGCTCTCCCCCAGCCACCTTCTTATCTCCCACAACTCTTCGCGTTTTCGCTTTTCGTCTCTTCATCTCACCAGGAGCATCTTTGATCTTCTACCTTTTTGTTTCAAGAAAAAAAAGCTCCCATGGCTCCTCCTCCTCCCGCGACCTTGCCTCTGGGCGAGAGACTCAAGGCTTTGGCGCAGACCTTGCAGTACGTATCCTTTGATTTGTGTCAAATGGTGACACTCCAATGCTTTGTGTATCAATACTAATGCGATGATTGTTGTAGGTTTGCTTGGTTTGTTGGGTAGGTCGACCTGCTGAGCACACGATGACGGCCCCAATTGGCGGTCACTAACAATCTCTAGACATGTGACACTGTTGCTCTCGGTCTTCCGCTACACCTTGTCTTGCATCTTCTTCAACTACTATTCCTCCTCTGCTCAGATCGCCTACCGTTTGACCTTTGTCTCGGCCGCCGTCACTTACGGAATCGTTGTGTACAAGGGACACTTCGCTCGCGGTGTTCAGGGCACTCCCGTCCAGATTTTCACCAAGCTCCTCTCTGATGAGAATGTGCAATACCTTGGTAAGTGATTGTAGTGTGACGGAGATGGTTGAAGCTAACCGAGACATCAGGTATGGCCCTCGTCTGGCTGTACTCCCGCCAGCTCATCCTGGCCCTCCTCCCCTTCAGCGTGTACTCGGTCTTCCACGTCGCGACCTACAGCCGCATGTACCTGATCCCGACCTTGCAGCCCGCTGCTCCCGGTTCCGCAGGCCCTGCCTCTCCCTCCTCTCCCTCCAAGCCTGCTGCTAAGCAGTCGCCTCTCGCTGAGACCATTGGCCGATTCATCAAGCAGTACTACGATGCCAGCATGGGTGTTGTCGCTACCCTGGAGATCGCCCTTCTGTTCCGCCTGGTTCTGTCTGCCATTACCTTCTCCAAGGGTAGCTGGGTCCTTCTGATTGTCTACCTGTCTTTCTTCCGTGCCCGCTACGCCCAGAGCTCTTTCGTTCAGCAGGCTGTCCGTCAGCTCACTGCCCGTGCTGACGCCTCCATTTCCCACCAGAGCACCCCTCCTCAGGCTCGTCAGGCTTGGGAGACCATCAAGGGTGTTGTTCGCCAGGCTTACGAGGTCACCGATATTAGCCGCTACATTGGTGGATCTACCGCTGCCAAGAAGCCCCAGTAAATGTCGCAAAGACATGTGCTAACTACCTTGCCTTTGACCCTAGGAACTTTTGCTTCCAGGAAATAACGTGGCTTTGGAAAATTGCGACAGGTGCTGATGCAAATTACGATCTTCAGGGAACCATCTTTCCCGCTGTAATGTTCTCCCGTAAAGCGATGAACATGGGGATGCTGGTGTATGAGACTTTGATGTCTCAGCTATAGAAAAGATGCGGACGAGGAGGTTTGCCGCTATGATGATGCAATACGCAACGACATGTGTTTATTATTCTCTAGAGTTTTGCGATGCATAGTTTTTGTACTTGCTTTTCGCTTACCAACATACCTTGTCTCGGATTCATTTTACTATTTCAAGTGCGCAGTGATTTTGAACAATTTCAGTTGAACATTCCTCCAATCTTCTACGTATGGACCTTTACGCCCTTCCAAACACAATCCAAAGAAGCACAAAGACCACTTTTCAGCCAAGTAGTTATTAGTTGACACCTCAGGCATTAACGCCAAGGACAATGACAACCCCGTGATTGGTGCCTCAGGAATCATATCGGGCTTGGCGGCGAGAGAAGCCGATCAGAATTTTGGCTGATCAACCAACTTGCAACCATAATAATCAACTCTCTCCTGATTCCTTGTCGCTCTTTTCTGTTACCCTTATCTCACAGGGGTGCTACCCTTCCAGTCGATCCCTCAGCACCCCCGATCTCCCTCCTGGTCCTGACCAACACCGCCCGGGGCTGCTGTTCGGCGTGATATTGCCATGAGCCTGACCTCGCGAGTGGCCGGTCTGTTCGTGACAACGCCACCTTCGGACACATCCGCGACACCTTCGAGTGACTCCCCGACTTCAAAATGGACACAACTCGGTTTGAATGAAGTAGGCCATGCAAAGGATAATGCTATGGCGCTGGTGGAAGAGGAGGAGCCTCGGCCACCATATTTACATGTATGATTGTTTCCCACGGCCTCATACTTGGCGCAAGGCTAACCTGATACTCCAATATAGGCCATGTTGGCTGGTGGCACCGGAGGAACATGCGGCGACATGTTGATGCACTCGTTAGATACCGTCAAGACACGACAACAAGGCGATCCGACTTTCCCCCCAAATACACATCGATGGGCCAGTCGTATGCAACCATCTACCGCCAAGAAGGATTTTGTCGTGGATTATATGGAGGTGTGACGCCGGCCCTCCTCGGCTCGTTCCCCGGTACTGTGATTTTCTTTGGTGTATACGAGTACACCAAGCGTCTCATGATCGACTCAGGGATCAATCCCAGTCTTGCATATCTATCGGGTGGCTTCGTGGCCGACTTGGCTGCGTCAGTCGTCTATGTACCGTCCGAGGTGCTGAAAACACGACTTCAGTTACAAGGTCGATTCAACAACCCGCATTTCAACTCGGGATATAACTACCGCAATATGAGAGATGGATTCCGTTCGATTGTCCGCCAGGAAGGGTTCTCAGCATTATTCCACGGATACAAGGCTACTATTTTCCGCGACCTGCCATTCTCCGCGCTTCAATTCGCTTTCTACGAGAAAGAACAGTCAATGGCTAAAGAATGGGTTGGAAAGCGGGACATTGGGTTAGGCTTGGAGATCGTGACAGCTGCCACTGCTGGTGGCATGGCTGGTGTCATCACCTGTCCGATGGACGTGGTCAAGACCCGCATTCAAACCCAAAAGAACGTTCCAGAGACTCCTCCCTGCTCTGGCACCAAACACCACGTTGAGCATGTTCCCAAAGAAAGCCCACGCCCACATGCACCTGCATCCTCACATTCCCATAACTCACGAGCACACTCGCGTCCCATTTCCACATCGGGAGCCTCCACATCAATTCCACCGCCCGGCACGCCGCGCCTCGATACGTCATCCGTCTTCACTGGGCTGAAGATGATCTACCGCACGGAAGGTCTTGCGGGGTGGTTCCGCGGCGTGGGCCCACGCGGTGTATGGACTAGCATTCAAAGCGGGACTATGCTGGTCATGTACCAGTACCTGCTCAAGCAACTCGAATCCCACCAGATCCTGGAAGAGCGAGGGATTTGAGACATTTCATCTGCATTTCCAGGACATATTTCTTTCTTTTTGGGGAATGGCGGCGTTTTGGTTTTACATGTTATGACCCCAGGTGCATTGGGCACCTTGTATACTGTGTACCTGATAGAATAGACTGGGCTTATAGTCCGTTGTACAATAAATTCTCATTCAACTCTCATTACTCTAAGTTAGAGTAAATAATGTTCACAATACGATCAAAGAAAAGGAAAGGCGCTGAACAAAGAGGACGCGCTAGCGTGTTTTGTTTTGATCGGCGGTAAACAACCTTGGAATTACCGATGCACCTCCCCTCCTTGCATCCTCTCTTCTCCCCCTCTAACTTCTTTATTTCCTTACTCCTATTTGATGCGCATTGGTCCGATATTATCCGCATTTTGATTCTTGCCATCATGTCATCCGCTCTTCCTTATCTAAAGTCGCTGAAGAAGGGCGATCTGGTGGAGTTCGCCGAGACAACCGACCTGAATGGGTGAGTTTATACCTGTCGCGCAATCGCGAACGTGGTCGCATGGGCCAATTTGACTGATTTCTGACTTGTCGGGGTATAGCGCAAATGGTCTCAACAAGCTGGACCTTGCCACTGCGCTTGACAACCACCTGCAAGAGAATGCCTCCATCTTCGGCGGCGTCAAGTCGCTATCTGAATACTACTCGCGCTTGGCCTCGCCGCCTCGCCGGGGATCGCCTGTGAAGCGCGAATCTAAAGTCCAGACTCCTGGTCCTACGAAGACTCCTTCGCGCCGCGCATCTTCCAAAAAAGAAGTCAAGGAAGTCAAGGAAGCCAAAGAACAAAAGGAAGATACTAGGTAAGCGGCACACCGTCTTTCCATGCATAGCATACCCCCCAAACTATTCGTCGCGCATACTCATATATGTATTAGTGAGGACGGTGAAGATGTGGTCGCAACCCCAAGTCTGCGCCAGCGCTCACGCCGGGTGTCGCGCGCGGCGCCCATCACGGAGCCCATTGCGGCGTCCCTTACGGATTTGCAGAACGCCCTACCTTTGCCTCCTTCCCCTGCCGTCGTGACAGATGTCATTGACCGCCAGACCAACCGGGTTCGGGAGGGAATTGAAGATGCATGGACCTCAATGGGCGTATTAGATCGGTGCCACGCTGTTCGCGAGTCTTTGAGCAGCCTCAAGGCTATTGAGATCATAGTCCTGCTTCTCGAAGGAGGAAGTGTTGTAAAGGAACTTGTTCCCATCCGCTATCTTACCACGACTCCTCCTGTGCAGGCCGCGCAGATCCCCGCCATGTCAATCAGAGCTCCTGACCTCTTTGTGTTGCTCACTGGGGCTTTCTGGGCGCCTTTCTCTCTGTGGCTCGTCTCCTGCCTTGTCTTGCCTCTGATGGCCGCATACTTCATCAACTTGAGCTGGCAGGCGTCTACCTCTGCGCGCAAAACCCGCTCTAGTCCCAATCTTGCTCAATTCGACCCATTGACATTCAATATTGCCAAGGCGCTGCTGGTACACATCGTTTTCGGGAACGACTTCAAGTTCTGGGGAGTTTTCAGCACTTTCGCTCTTCGAAAGATTTCAGCTTCTGTTCCTGGCGGAACCTTCGGTCTGTACACTGGCACTGCCGTTGGCGTCATTGGATCTCTGTACGAGGCTATTCTGCGTCGTTCATAAATACCATGCTTGTACGATGCGGAGCTGCACAGTGACTTCCACTCGTATTGCAAATTGAGACTGAAATGCGATCCAGTAATACTGGGCTGATTGAATACGCTTTAGCATATTGACATTTACCTCTTCTCCTTTCTCTTGACGCTTTCCCCGCCAATCCAGTATTCTTCTGGATTGCTCTCCCCGTTGGTTTGATATCCCCTGCTTGAGGGGCTATCGCATCCCTCTTGCCGCTATGTATGCTTTGGACTGTTTGCGTTATTGTTCTTAAGGCTTGTCTTGTGTTTTATTTTATGGGCCCAAGTTTAGTTCTCGGGTATGGATGATGCGATATGCGATACTGGGATTTTTCTTTTGGGCAACCTCGCTGTCTCTCTTTCTTGGTGTCTGTTTCTAGCCAGAGGATGGCGCCTTCGGTGTTGTCTGGTTGTGGATTTTGATTACTTTCTCGGCGTTTCCTCTATTCCCTTCTTTTAATGGCCCATTTGTGTTTCAAGTCTTTCACATTGGGTATCAGAGTGTAGTATAAGTAAATCCAGTACGGTCATCTCATCATTCACGCTCATGATGATCGCTTCAGCCTCATCGCCAACTCCACAGTAAATAACACTGGAACCGACGTCTCGATTTCCACTTTATCCGCGCGAATATGGTTGCTCGTGGATATCTGTCCGCCAATCTCCGTATGCCATTTCTCGACATCCCACTCAAAGCCTTTAGTCGTAATAGAAGCAGGCGCCGAAAGCGGAATAATCCCAATATTCTCCTCAAAGAAGTATTCCGGCTCATGCTCTTCGCCGCGCTTCCGCTTCTTCGGCGATTCAGCCATGATATCCGCCCTTCTCGTCGCAGGCGTGTGGATTAAATTCATCCCAGTCTGAATAATGAATGTAATACTTTCCTCCGAAACAAGATAAAGGTTTCCACCGGCCGCAGGCCTAGCACTTGAGCCTGTGGATATGGATTTACTCTCGTTCTCGCGGATCGTGCGTTGCGTCTGGGTCATCATGTATAGGTGGTGAACTTGGGAGAAAGCCTGGTCAACGCGGCCGCCGAGACCGCCCAGGATTACAATCTCCAGGGGTGAGTCGTTTAATGGAATGGGGGGCGGTGGGTAGGGATCTTTATCTTCGCTTGAGCTGCCGTTTGCTTTGACTGTCGCTGGGCCGTTTGTTCGGCGGGGAGAGGCAATGATCTCTGCTGCGTGTGCGTTGAGATATTTGAGACATTTGGTGAAGTCGGTTGAGTATTGGTCTGGGTCTTCCATGACTGATACTCCGAGTTTCTCGTAATGTTCTCGCACTGATGGTCGGATAGAATCCAGGTCGCCGATGATGGCGTTTGGGGGCTGTTTCTCGGGTTAGATGATATCTTGGCTGTATGGTACAGTTGCTGCTGTTTCCATTGGGATATTTCTTCCCCGTGCAAGCTTCCAATTTAGAGTTGCTGCATGGTAGATTTCGTAGTATAGATATGTCTCACATCGGTAGATTCTTTCCCGTTCAGTTTCATCATGTCATATAGTCGATTGGCGCCTCCATCGGCACAGATGATATAAGATGCTGAGCTAGTGTTAGTGTATATTCGTCTGAGATGATTGATTGTGTTATGTTACGCACCATATTGGCTTAATACTCCGAATGCGTTCTCATTGATAGGCTGATTGAGGACGAGAAGAGCGTACGGAGACGGACTCCCTCCTACACGAAAGAAGCGACTAGGATCCCACTCCATTGAAATCGAAGTATCAGATTGCATCTCAAAGACAAGGAAGGTGTTCGTGTGAGAGTCCGACGTGACGATATAATTATCAGCCGGTGGAACGTGACTGGCTGACCGAGCACGATCCTCAGGCCGAAATCCACATCCAACTTCTCCCGCGCCTCGACTTCCCCGAATCCCCTCAACACCTTTTTGGGAGACTCTCTCGATCCACATACACGATGTTCCGTCCCGCTGCTCGAGCGCTCGCCCGCGCGCCTGCTGTCGCATCCCGTACCCCGGCGACCAGCCGATTCATAAGCACCGGTCCGACCAAGTCGAGAAGCTGGAAGAATACCGTCGTCCGGCTGGGCTTGGCCGGTGGTGCTATCTACTACTATAACACGAGCAGTGTCTTCTCCGAGGAGCCGAAGTGTATGTATCGCCGATTGGGTTGCCCTTGTCTCTCAATGAGGGTTACAAACCGCGACAATTCTGCCAACGCCAATGGTAAATCTCCGGATGACCAATCGTCGCTGACTATTCTATCATCGCGCTCTAGTCTCTCTCCTCTCTCCCAAAAAGCAGAATGGCGATAATGCCACCTCCCAGACCCTCGATTCCATCAACCCTAAGATCCGTCAAGAACGCGCCGCCGCGCAAGCTTCCGAGCCCGCCGCTTTGGCAGGTGGTGTGAACCCCCAAGAGCTTGAGGAAGAGGCTGGCCAGGAGGCAGCATTCAACCCCGAGACTGGCGAAATCAACTGGGACTGCCCGTGCCTCGGTGGCATGGCCCACGGGCCTTGCGGAGAGGACTTCAAGGCTGCGTTCAGCTGTTTCGTCTTCTCCGAGGAGGAGCCCAAGGGCATTGACTGCATTGACAAGTTCAAGTATGTGAAAGAGGTACTTTCGGGGAGATGTGCAATTACTAATGGTCTTTGTCTTTCAGGGCTATGCAAGATTGCTTCCGCCAATACCCCGAGGTCTATGGCGCCGAACTCGAAGACGACGACGAGCCCCAGAGCGATGCTCCTGCCTCCTCCGAACAACCCCCCGCCGCTGCCGATGTTGAAGCCACCCCTCAAACCGACGAGAAGGAGACCCACGCCAATGAGATCGACACCCAGGCAAAGGCCATGCCCGCTGCTGAGGTCGATACCCTCGTTCCCAAGGCTGCGTTCGATGCCGAGGAAAAGAATGCCGAGGCCAAGAACGAGTCCAGCAAAGCTTAGAGCTGAACTCTCCTTGACACCCTGCATGTTCTTTGACACCACTCTTCCCCCCCAGGCAATCTACTGTCTCTCTTCTGTAATGCACCTCAAGGGACATGGATTGGAGTTATGTATTATATAGACCCCTCTGCCATCTCTCCATATCCCGTTTTGATCCATTGATGCATTCATCCCTATCATCCTTGAGCATATCCATTCCCCGATCTGCGCCCCCAACTGTTCCTGATATTTCCACTCTGTCACTGTGTAACTATGTGTACTGGTACGCTCCACGCTGTTTTTGTTG
The DNA here is from genome assembly GCF_028828085.1 of Penicillium nucicola. Classification (NCBI taxonomy): domain Eukaryota; kingdom Fungi; phylum Ascomycota; class Eurotiomycetes; order Eurotiales; family Aspergillaceae; genus Penicillium; species Penicillium nucicola. The sequence goes on along the minus strand of NW_026643125.1, from coordinate 2,374,225 downwards.
GCACAAACAAAAGAACGAGGGGAAATAGAATAGATTTGTTGCATTTTTACTCTACTCCATATCTTGTCTTGCACATCACCTTCAGAGAAGCAGTGGTTTCCACTCTATACAAAAAGATCAAGGGTCACAGCCATTTCGACAGATCAAAATATTGCTGTTTACAACATGTCCCTGTCGACATCGTATAGGATCCCAGTTCCTGGTGTGCCTCCCACGGGCCGTAAAAGCTTAACCGACCCAGAAAGAGCAAAGCCCTGAATTCCCAAAGCAGCCTCTGATCCCTGTTCAAACACATCCCCAACAACCGTTTCGACAGATAAAGCATTACTATATACAACATTTGATCCCACGGAACAGACATCCAGTGCTAGCAGCTTGCACATGCCCATTCATCAGCAATATAAAACAAATCCAAACAAACGCCTCCCCAAGAGCCCCAAACCAGGAATCCACCCATCATAGACCCTCACCCTTAGCAACACCATGAACCCCCTCACTCTCAAGCGTATACTCCGTGGTAACCCGAATAGCCATATCCCGCAGCCCAGCCTGACCAACCGACCCCGCCGGCGACACAACCCTCTCACCGTCAAGGATACACTCCTGACTCCCATCCCGACTCTCCTTGGCCGTATTCAAAACCGCGTCCATCTCGAAGGTGCCGCTCTTCCTCGGCCGTGACGTCACGAAAGTCTTCGTCTTCCCGGACGCCTTCGACCCAAACGCATTATAGCCATCGCTGTTGTAGTACGGGGCCTTGGTGTTCTTGCGGTTGGTCGAGCCTAGCCAGCGCGTGTTGCGGAAGAGCGGTTTGATGCCTGGCAGGGAGGCGACGATGGCTGCGACGAAGCATTCGCGGTCGGCCCAGCCGAGCGCGGTGGGGAGGTTGGTTATTGAGGTCAGGGAGTAGTAAGCGCGGAGGATGGTGCAGATCATTATGAAGAGGCCCGAGGAGAACATTATTACTAGGATTAGTTTGCGTTGGAGGGGGACTTGGAGTTTGGCGAGGATTGGGATTGGGATTAGAATTATGCACATGTCTGATCTGGGGGTTTTGGTTAGGGCTTTTTTTGTGGTTGATGTTGATGTGGAGGGAACTTACATCACGTTGAAAACGGCGATCACAATGTATAGGGGGCTTCGGAGGGTGCAGTTGTCTGTGTTTGCTGTTAGTCTTGGGGGTGTTTCTTTTTATGTAGAGGATTGAGAACTACCTCCGGGGTAGGGCTGGATTTGCCAGTTCCGTTCAACCGGCGTGCAGATACAGATATGCGTCAACAGACATCCAAGCCAGGTGATTATGCAGAATCCTGATGCGGCTGTGACGAGGTGACGGTGCCAGGTTCCTTGTCTGCCATATGTGAGTGGTGAACAGAGACCGTCGTGGAGATTGACATACGTGAGCTTCCAGTAGAGACACAGAAGAACCCCTTTCAGACACCAGATGTAGCAAACATACCATATCCAGTTCATGAATGCTAGCTTGGACCCGAGGATCATGTTGTGGATTTTGCTATCGGGGACTAACAGGGCTGTTTTGTCGTTTAGGCCGATGTTGTTGCCGAATACTCCTGTTTGAATGTCAATCGGGGGAAACAGCATTATGCTTTTCTCTGTTCATACCTAATAGGTAAATGATGACGGTCTGCATAGTCCAGAAGATCTGTTGGAATGGAGTCAGGACGAGATCAGTATCACGACTAGGATTGACATTGGACGTACCATTCCAGCGACTGCAAAAGCATCATCAAGTCGAAGTCCACGGATGCCTCCCATGTCTAACCTGGCGTATAGCCGAATAGCCAGAAAGACCATTCCGATGCCATATTCAGTAAAAGTCTCGACGGTCAAGGCATCGGCCGACATGGTGGCGTTTAAACCAGCAACTATATGAATTGACAAAGGAAGATTCGTTTGACAGAGCCAACACACCAAGAATGAATGAAAAGAGGAAAGAAAGAATAATATTAGTATCAATTAGGGCGCCACAGTCAGCGGGATCGCCGCAATCGATATATCAAATCGGGCAACAGGTCTTGATCACACAGCGTTCGCTCCGATCTTCTTTATGGATACAAAGTAGTCGTTCAGGAGATACGTCCCGTGTGAAGGATCGAGTTTGTATCCATCGTTCCTGGCCCGGGGAACTGGTTACTAGAGACAAGGCTCCATTGAAGGAGTTGAGCAAGGTACCTTTTTTGGGCAACGAAAAAAACGGCCCCTCATGTTTTACTAGTGATTTATTGGCCAACCTAGAATATCTTACTACTTACTAGTGTGCATAAGGGCCTGTCAAGAGTGCAGCATGTGGTACGAGTCTAATTTCTGCAGGATTTGACAATTCGTGCCGGGGATGGAACTTCCAAGGCGTGGGTCTTTGCAAGAAACAATAGGCCTGTTTCAGACGGAAATTGGCTGGTTGATCATCTGTCAGGCGCGAGGACAGACAATCTTGTGGAGACTCTGCAGGTCAATAGCCACTAACAGCTTCCAGGGCAGTGTACGACGAAGAGTCCATACATTGATATTTGGACCACGCGGTTCTCAGCCGTCTTCCACTGCTAAGAAACCAGCACAGACACATCTATTACGTTGATGAAAATGGCCAAAGTTGCTTTGATTACCGGAGGAGGTAGGCTCATTCTTCAGAAACGAGTCTATGAGTCCGAAGACTAACAACTGATCATATAGCGAGTGGAATGGGCTTAGCAGTAACAAAAGCCCTATCCGCCCGCAGTGACTGGCACATTCACATTCTAGACATCAACGAAGAGCGTGGAACCCAGACCACAAAGGAAGTGCCGAGAACAACCTTCCACCGCGCAAATGTGACCCAATACAGCGATCTTGCAGCAGCGTTTCAAGCCGCCTTCTTAGAGAGTGGTAGTCTGGACTTTGTATTCGCCAACGCCGGGGTCATCGAGCGAAACAATTTCTACGCCACTCACTCAGAGACTGGCAAGGATGTCTCCCCGCCACCAGAGCCAGACCTGCTCTCAATCGATGCTGATTTGAAGGGTGTCGTTCTGACCTCTTACCTGGCTCAGCACTATTTCCGCCATTCGCCCCATGCCGGCAAGGGTACGAGTTTGGTGATGACCGCTAGTTGTGGTGGTCTATATCCATCGTTTTATTCGCCATTGTATTCTGCGGCCAAATGTGAGTCTCTCTTGTTCCCTGTTCCTGGTTATCTCACGCTGTCATACGATGGTATTGTCGAGGTGATCTCTCCATTCTCATAGCATCATATCACATCAAAGATAATATATCGCCCATCCTAGAGACTTCAGTATCAGACTAACACCCCCGGTCTCTTCTAGTCGGCGTCATCGGTTTCATGCGCTCTATCTCCCAGCACTTCGCAGTAGGTGGGACCCGAGTCAACGCCATCTGCCCGGGAATTGTCCGAACCAACCTCGTCGACTCGAATGGCTGGGATAGCTTCCCACCGGAGCGGTTCATCGAAGTGGAAATGATCGCCCGTGTCGTCCTCCAGCTCGTGGACGGCGGCGAACCCGCGGGCCAGGGGTTGACTGATTCTTGGGGCTCGCATCTGCCCCTTTCTAGGCTGTATGGAGTGGCAGTGGAGATATCGGATGGCGGATTGTACTTCCGTGATCAACACTCTTTCTGTGATGACGGGATGCGGGCAGTCATGGCGGCCACAGATGTCGAGAACCAGGTGGGCGCTATTTTGAATGCTGATTAGATGGGCTTTGCTTGCGGGATTTGTTCGGGGTTGACATGGCCAACTAACACAGTAGTTCAACGGACTAACGTGGATTTCATCAAACTTTGTGAATCCTTCCACCGGTGTCCTTCTAGATTAGGGGCTTGGCAATGATCTGTTTCGCACTGGTGGCATGATAGTCTCCTATTAACGTTTTGCTTGACTCCATAGCGGTACCCAAATATCAACACAGTAAGACACCGGAAGGAGTTCCGGTCAATCTTTTCAGACTTGACTTTTCTTCACAGGATTCAGAGTCCAATTCCAATCAAAATTTAGCCCCCAATATGCCGCTGAGTAAATTTAGGCTATGATCCACCCCCAAGCCCGAGGCGTTTACCCGAGCTGACACCGGCATGGAAATCCTTGCAGGCCTTGCAGGATAACCGGTAGGATTTACATGGAATGCAAAGATACAATACGCACAATCACATATCGCATGGATCAAGTGGCCCAAACGCAACGCAATGTTCAACCCAGGGATCGATCGCATGCGTTCTACAGGATTCGTGGCATGCGGGCCGTACGGGACGAGCGCCCCTCCCTTGTGGAGCAAAGCTTGGACATGGGCAGTCCACAATAGACAAATAGAAGACCCTTCAAGGTAGGTGAAACAGGTGGAGACCGAGACAGCGGCAAGAAAGACACTCTCGAATATGATATGACATGACATGGCAGATGAGAGCTCACATTTATGAACGTTAGACCCACACGGGCTAGAAGTCTATTGCTGCAGGACAAAATACACTGTACAGTACTGCAGGATTGTTGAGCACAGTCCGACCATTTGATTGACCATCACCAGTGGAGCCTGTTGTACTTTTGCCGGTTAGCGTGAGTTAGGGCAACGGTAGGCTCGGGCCAGATATCGCTCTTCCCCGGTCTTATGGGATCGCCTCTGACAGGTTGGAGTCCTCGCCGTGCATCATGCGGAACAAAGGCTCCCACACTGTTGTAGCCCGCCGGGTGATATGGCCATTTCCAGGCTCGGGCATTGGACAGTAGATCAGTTTCTCGGCTGAGCATTCTAATAGCTGGCCGGTCATGCCGGTGGCATCTTCCAAGAAGGTTTCATAGGCGTCGAGAATGGTCTGCACAGGGGTGAGACTGGAGCGTTACATGTCAGTGCTCTTCACTTTCTACTTTGTGTGTGTGTGTGCGTGCATACGCACAGAACTTACCATTCCGGCGTGACGGCTGCTATCATCTCTGGCGGGACAATTGGTGTGTTCACAATCCCCGGCATGACACAGTTAATCAGAATGTTTTCTTTCTGCTTCAGCAAAGGTGCGACACCGCGGATGAAATGGTTGACTGAAGCCTTGGTGCCGCAGTATACGGGATAGGCCTCGTGAGGGAAAACACCGCCAATGCTCCCTGTGACAACAATGCGACCCCCGGCTGCGGGTTATGGCGCATGAAGTGGATGGCCAATTGTGTCCCGTACACCACGCCCTTGTAGTTGATATCCACAACCGAGAGGTCGGGGGGTGCTGGGATGTCGTCGACGCCCTTCTTCTTGGAGTCGTAAATATAGACGGAGGAGGTGTCGACAATGCCGGCGTTGGCGCATACCGCATCAATGTGCCCCCAGAGCTGATACACGGTGCGAAACACCTCTGCCAGCTGTGCATAGTTTGAGACATCTGCGGGATAGAAGCGGGCTCTTTCTTGTGGGAGATCCTTGAGGAGGGCCTCGCCGGCCTTTCGGCGTCTGCCCACACAGGCGACTCTCCATCCTTTTGCGCAGAGGTCCTTGACAAGGTCAATTCCCATGCCAGACTGTGGTGCTCTGTGGGTTAGTGGTGACTCGCGGACTGTGCATGTTCATTGTACTAACAGTGGCGCCGGTGACGATTGCAACGCGGGTTTCTATGTGTGAGCCCATTTCAGAGGATTGATACTGTAGGGCTTGATAGTGGACTGAATCTGAAACTATAAGAGCATCTGGCAAAGCTCAACTATCTAGCCGAGGGTCATTCTCGTAATTCTAGTCCTTCTAATCATGATATCCAGTCTAGTCAATTTAGTCCTTCTAGTGCAAGCCGATCCCTGAACTCGGCCGGTCGTTACTGAACTCGGAACTAGTCTCACAGCTCTGAGTTTTCGTCGGAATTGAATGGAGTGGGACATTTTCCACATTGCGCATTGGTCAAAGCCTAACCCTAGCTCATCCCATCGTATCATAGCTCATAGTGCTGCCAGGGGTGTCTGCCATGTGTTTCCTGCATTGAAGGACCCATCTAGCCGATTGAAGCTTATGATAGAAGCCGTTTAAGAGCCACTTCTTCTCTTTCCCCCTCCTTCCCACTGTTCTCCTGTTCAACTACACTATGACTGTCGACGCGGAAAAGGACCCGGTGCAGGAAACCGGCTCTGTGAAGGATGCGCCAAGCTCTCCTTCTACTGTTGCCCATGATAATGGCCCTGTACCGGCGGAGCCGGTCGTTGCCTTTAAAACATGGATTGTCGCTTCGGTAAGTGTTTCTGTTTACTTGTTGAGCATTAATGCTCATCAGTCACTATCAATAGATTCTCTCGTGCGGATATGGCCTTTCCTTCTGGCCTGTTCCCGTCGCAGCTGCCATTGGCACTATGGTCTCCGCAGATATGGGCGATCCGACGGGGTATATTTGGTTTGTTCCTGTATGCAATATTCGAGGCATTTCAATGGAGCGAGGCTGATGCAATTCAAGGCATGGACTATCTCGATCACCTGTGCTTTCTTGATCTTGTACGTTCTAGCCCTAATCCCTTGATGATTCTATACTTACGATAGTATACAGTGGCCCCAACACTGATCTTCTGGGTCGACGATGGTTCTTGGTCCTGGGCAACTTGGTAAGGATCTAGCTGTATACAGCAAGAAAAGAATCGCATGTTAACAGGTGTCTAGGTATGTTTCGTCGGTCACATTGTGGTAGCTTCAGCCAAAACCACAAACCAAGTCATTGCAGGCCTTGTCATCTCCGGCTTTGGCGGTGCTAACTGTCAGGTACGCAAGATCTCAATATTCAGGACACTGGGCCGAGCTAACAGCAGCCCCAGATGGCAGCATTCGCCTTACCAGAGCTCCTCCCAAACAAATGGAGACACATCGGCGTCGTGATAGCCGATTTCACTGTCTACATCGCCGTCATCGTAGCGCCAGTGACGGCAAGATACGGCTACGAAATGGGCAATTGGACCTGGAACTTCTGGGGTGTGGCCATCTTCCAAGGTCTATCCTTCTTCGGACTTCTATTTCTCTACCACCCCCCAAAGCACCCGTAAGACCGCGATCCCATTTCCAAGGCTAAATTCATTTCAACTAACACCTCATTCAGCCTCGGAATCCCATACAAAGAAGCCCTCAAAAACCTCGACTACCTCGGCGCCTTCCTCTTCATCGGCGGCGCAGTCCCCTTCCTAATGGGCATCGTCTGGGCAGGCGTCTACGACTCAAACGACGCACATGTTGTAGCACCGCTGGTAATCGGCGCCTTTGTCCTGATCTGCTTCGCGCTGTGGGAAACCTTCGGCAAGCTGAAATACCCACTGACGCCAACATACATCTTCTCCAGTTCCTGGGGTCGGGATTTCACCGCGCCAGTCATTGCATTGGGCGTTGTCAACATGTTCTACTACTCGTCCAGTATTCTCTGGCCGCAGATGATAACCGCCTTCTATACGAATGGCGGCGCAGACTGGAAGTATTCAGTCATTCTGTCTCTGCCGCAGGGTTTTGCTATTTTCTTCGGTGCAATCTTGCTTACGCTTTTCGGCAGCAGATTAAGACATTGGCAGTGGCAGCTTACAGGGTCTGTTTTTGTCATGGTTGTTTTCGGCTCGTTGCTTGGTCTTGTTACTCCTACGAACAAGGGGACCATGATTGCGTTTATTTTCCTCTCGCAGGCTGGGTTTGGGTGGGCGATTTATTTGAGTATTGCTATTACGCAAATGGGCGTTGAGCATAAGAATTTGGGTGTTAGTGGTGGGATCTCAGGGTGTATTCGATTTGCTGCCGGTGCTGGTATGGTTTCTCGTCCTTTTTGCGCGTTTGGCTGTGGTTGTGGTTGTGGCTTTTGCTAACTTGACTTGTCTCAGTTGCGACTTCCATCTATCAGACTGTCTACAGCAACTCCCTCAGCAAGTATACAGCCATTTACGTCCCCTCTGCTGCCATTTCTGCCGGTCTGCCCGAGTCCAAGACTGCAGATATTGTTGCAGCAGTGGTTCAAGGCGCATCTGCCTTGAAATCTTATAGTCCTGCCGTCGCTGCTGCTGCAGAGGCAGCCCTCAGCCAAGCCTATTGCAAGGCTATGTTGTAAGTATCAGCTCCTACAGCGGTCCCCCCTAGATGGCTTTCAGTTTTCTAATCATCACTAGCATCGTTGCAATGGTCTCAATGGCCTTTGGTATCTTGGGTCTTGGAGCTTGTCTCTGCTGCAAGGATGTCGATTCGAAGATGACCAACAAGGTAAACTACGCTGTTCTTCATTCGGGTTGTTTTCATTGCTAATCCTTGTTCTCTTAGATCGAGGTTTACCTCGAGAACACAGATCTTTCGGACCGGAACAAATTCCATTAGTCCATTAGATTATACAGAAATGCTGCGATAACGAATTTGGCTCAAGTTGCGTGTATTGCAATTTGAATGAAGCAGGCATTCAGCATGCTATTGATGGCCAACACATACCTGGGAACAAGAGATAGATTACCCGGACAAAGAAGTAGTGTATGATGTATCAAGACCTCTACACACAAAATGACATACCGGCCTCGGCCTAATGAGAATAATACAGGACTCTCGCTTGAGTTACGTTTTACCAATTCACAGCATCAAAACATAAAGCGCGTTCAAATTGAAGCATACCCTCTGCTACTAAGTCATACATAACTCTGCTGAATGGAGGGGGGCGTGGTTAATCGCACACATAGCAGAACCCAGTCTTGTTTCTTTCCCATGTAAAAGTCGACCATCACCAACAAAGTGCACCCTCATCATCCGAATCAACAGCACCAGTCCTCTTTCACGAATCACACCCGTGAAGGGCTTCAAGTCCTTATCGAAATGATGGGTGTCTCCGGGGGAATCTGCAGGAAGGGAAGACAGCCTCGGTCCAGCGTAGGTCGTTGCAACAGAGCCGGGTAAACGATAGCCAGAGATGGGCGTGTGCGATTGGTCTCGATTCGATTCGCGACAAGACATTGTCGTCATCGCGGAGTCAGAAAGCCACATACATACTCATTCATTGAACGCTCAACTCGAGCCAGACTCACACGGCTGTTTGTGGCCGTCGGTTGCCAGCAATGGCGCTGATATTGGGATTGCCGGGTAAAAAAGTAGTGAAATACATCCGATCTCAGTCCAGGTACGGTATGGCATGTTGCATGACCATTGGATCTGTTTGAGCCTTTGTGGATGAATAGACCTCGGTCCGGACGGTGACGGTGTTCATTACCAGTTGACATCGCTGAGCTGGAGTTTGCGAGACCGGAAAGCAGAGCGGTTGGCGCCGGCCTTGTCCATCCGCTGGCTGGTCGGGGCGCGCTTTTCCTGCGCTGCTTCTGCGGGCTCGGGCTCGTTTGAGGCCTCGTAGTTCAGGACCAGGTTCTTGATGCGTTGTTGCTCTTCACGGTCTGCTTGTTGTTGGCTTCGCATGGCGATGGCGAAGGTCGAGTCTGATGGGAGGTCGATGGTGCGGGTCTGGATAATATTAGTTTTTCTGAACGCCGTGTGATATGTCGTTATGTGGATGTGGAATCTTACCTGTTGCTTGTTGCCCTTCTTTGTCATTAGAGAGAATGCCATTGTCTTCGGTGCAACCGGGACAGCTGGAACAGGCTCGGGACTCGAATCGCTAGGCATGTTCTCACGGGGAGGCCGCTTCATAGGCAGGGGGATATCGAAAACGGTCTTGCGCTCAAATCGTCTGGAATCCATACTCTCGGCCATCATCTTCTCGAACTCGCGATCGAATTCGGCCTCGGTGGCAGGGTCTCGCTCCTCCTCCTGTCGGGTGACAATAATCTGCTCGTCCTCGGATTCGCTTTCGCTGTCTTCATTCACATCCTGGTTGGGTCCGGAAGCCTGGGGTTTGTCAGAAATTTGGGGTCCTTGAGAGTGAGCAGGGGGTGTGCTCACTTCTTCTTCGTCACTCGATTCCTGCTCTTCATCAATGTCAGGGATTGCATCATCTTCAAAACCCTCATCGGACGAACTGCTCTCCGCTTCTTCTTCCTCAATGTCTGCTTCCACCGGTCTCTCCGAATCTTGTACGTTGTAATTCTGGGCAACAGCCTCGCTGAAAATTCTTGTCGCTTCTTCGACCTCTGTGGCTAGCTTCCATTGGGGGCGGATAGACGAAAACGTATCCTGGACAAGGAAGTCCACGTCCATGGGCAGGGGATCCTTGGTAAAAAGATAATACTGGAAGAACGAAAGGAAGAAATCGAGCTTCTTCTTAGCCGAGCCACGATCAAAGCAATGGCCACATGTATCGAGAAGCGTACATGCCAAGCGTAGACGGAAATAATCATCAGGCAAGTCGAGCATGGCGATTCTTCCAGGAACCGGTGTACCACCTTCATGGCCGAAGGTGATGATGCGGTACAGCGTATCGAAAACGACCGGGGAATCAATCATCTTGTAGTTGTAGAGCTCGCCCAGGTACTTCACTTCTGCAATGCGCTTCTGGTTGAACTTGAAGTCGTTCTGCTCCAAGCCAAGTGTGATCTGCTCCAGGATGTTGTCGACAATTCCGATGACAAAGTCTTGGTGGTATCGGTACAAGGCACTGACGAGAATCGCTAGAAGGTGGATACTGCCATATTTGACCTTGACAGGTTTGCTGAACACGCGTTCCAGGATTTCCACAACCTCCTGTTCCTCCCAGTGAAGTTTGCGAATAGCCTTCAGAATCTTGGTGTAATTGCGCTTGTTCATATCCAGGTAGATCAACCGGCGGATGTACTGCTCCATGGGGGTACGTTCCTTCTGCTGGATGGCTGGGCGTGGTGGCGGGTCCACGTAGTAGATTGCATTCTCGATGACCATACGTTCCTGCTGGGCGAGATGTTGCACGGCCTTTTTGCGGCTCAGGGTCTCCAGGAAGGATGCCATCCGGGGTGATGTTTCTGGGTTGCGCAGCAGGTAACGACCACAGTTTTCTAGCAGGTTTCCGATGATCTCGATGTTCATGCGTGAAAAGTCATCGAGTGAAACCTTGAAACAATGGAAGATGATGTGCTCTGGGACCACGCCGAATTTTGTGAGTTCCGCTAGATAGCGCACATTTCCCATGCGTACTTGACCAAGGAACTCCTTTGCTTTGCGCCGCTGTAGACTTCGGAACTCCTCGTCGAGGTAGGTGGTAATTCCTTGCGGGATATCGGGAAGATACTGTCCAAGGGTTGCAACCAGGCGAGAGTACAACGGCAGAAGATCAATGCGGCCCTTTGGGATATCTGACACAGCCTTGACCAGTCTGTTTCGTGAAGCCTTTGAGTTGACCCAGCAGAAATCCAGAGCAAACTGGTCGACTTGATCCTTGGTCTGCAGCTCAGAAAGCTTCGCCAAAAGGGAATCCACCTGAGCGCCCACAGTTTTACTCGCGATTGTCGTCGATTGATCATCTGCCTCAACGGAGGACTTCTCATTCGAAGCCTCTATCGAGTCATTAGTATCGCCCTCAGTCTTCTTTCCACTCTCATCTGCTTCACTCTTCTTCTTCTTGCCGTCTTCTAGCAACATCGCCGGCACCTTCCCTTTCAAGTCGACAAGATTCTCGTAAAACCGTCTCTCTTCTTCGTCTTCCCATATCCCTGCACCTTCACCCTGGCCGCGCAGGTAATCAGCGGTCTTAACAAGGCCAATTCCACCGCTGGCCGAAGCATCGGTGGTCTCTTTCTCAACAAGATCAGGCATCTCGGTCCCCAGAGCCTCACATAGCACCTGGGTGTTGGCCACAAGCTTCTCCAAGGATTTCGTCTGTTTTTCAAAGTTGGCTTGACGGTCCTCAAAGATCTCGCCGCTCTTCACATAAGCTTCAGCGTTGCGGCGGTTCTGCGCTGCCAGTGCTCTCTGGTCCCGAACAACATGCGCCTTAACGTCGTCGAGGTACCGGTTCAAGATGTTCCGGAATCGCTGCTGAGTCTTCTCAGGGGTCAGAGGAAGGTCAGCTTCGGCATTCGATTCGCCATTACTATCGGCCTGGGCATCGCTGGAAGTCGTGGCACCATCCGCCTCAACAGTCTTCCTTCCATCTTCTGCGAGCTTCGAGCCAACAATATCCCAACTGAAACTCTTCACGAAGAGCACAGCAAGCGGCAAATTGGTATGGTCGCGGTCATGTCCGAGCAATTCCTTCAGAACCTCCAATGGGAACGGTTCGGCTTGTTTGTCCTGGTCCTTCGTTCCCACGGCAGGCGATTTAGCCTTGAGAAGCGCGTCTGATGTCTTGCCCCCGATGCCAACGGCACCATCTTTGCCCTTCGCGCCTAGATCTTCAGGCCGCTCGACGTCATCCAGAGTCTTGAGAACATTAACCAGCCAGAGCTCCGTAATAACCCTGAGAAGAACGCGATGACGAGACAATCGGTCCTTTTCTTCCCGTTCGCGAATCTCCTGCGTCAAAGCCTTCAACTGTGCCTTATCCGGTGTGCTCAGACCGCGGCCGAGCAGCCAGCCAATCTGTCGCGTGAACTCCCATGGTCCGAATCGCTGGTGCAGCGCGCTGACGACTTCAACCCCTGCGGCGATTTCTCCGGGTGATTTGAGCTTGCACAGTCCTTCATAGCAGGCGGAAATGATCTCGGAGAGGTACTTGTGAAGCGACAAGGTACGAATGTCAGCGAGGAAAGTGGACAGGGCGGAGGCACTGATTCCTGTCCGAAGCCGCTTGATAAAGGCGGTGTTCTTTTTCAGCGCCGAATCGAGGGATTTGCTCGTGTTGAATACGTCTGTGTTGTCGTTAGTCTCTGAACCGGATCGGTCATGGGGCGGGACTGCGAGGCAGTTCCAGATCCATCGTCGTCATCATCACGACCGGCGATGGGGTCACTCGTACCGGATTCGCCTGCCCAGGCTCGCTCATTCAGGTCGCGAAGCTCCCCTGTGAGAATCTGTCAGTTTTTGTGGAGTGAGTCTCTGGGTCTGGAATCTGTACTTTTCCGCTGGCGATCCATCTTCTGTGTGTGCACAGGTTCAATCGTGGGGTCGTTTCTGAATGTCCGAAAGGAATGCGCTTGGGTGACTGAAACGCCGCATTGGGGAATGGAGGTTGTGAAGAGAGTAGCAATCGCCTGAGAAAGCCGGAAGCTGAAAGCTGAAAGCTAAGAAGCTGGCGGAGGCCGAGTTCCACGTTCCAAGGCGGTGCGGAGGTGGACTTTTTGCTTATCCACCGTGCGATAGCGTTGCCTACTTCATCCCAGCCCTGGAGGGTATGCTGATAGGAGTCATCCAGACTGAATAGTTTTATTGCGTTGCGCTTACTTCGATCTGACTGCTAACTAAACCTAGACAAGCTCAATTTTCGACCTCAATCCCATTATTACTCCAAACCCCCACTTCCTCAGGCCGATCCATCATTAACGCAAGCACTAAGTCCAAGCCCAAGCACCAGATCCAGTACCAGTATCCATTTGAGACCCAACGACCGCCTTAATCCCCACTATGCGCCTCCGTAAACCCCATCTCGCTGCCCTGTCCGGACCCAAGCAACTGTCCTTGCAGCTGATGCTTCCGGTCCTCATTACTCCAGCTCTGGCGACGATTAAACGTCGGCTTCCATTCATCCTGGGTGGCATTGGTTGACTCTGATTTCTCGGGAGACTCGAGGTCTTGAGATGAAGGCAAAATGACATTTGCCTGCCCGTGCATCTCGTCGAAAGGGTTGTGTTCCTGGGTTGGGGGCATTGTGGTAGTAAACTGGAGTATATCGTATATCGATGATATAATATACTAGAAATAGATACGGCAGTGCGGGATGAGGTGATATGTGTTAAGGAGGACTTATTCCTGAAAGAGGATTTCAATTGAATTGAATTGGATTTAAAGAACAACCGTACCCAGCTCAGACTGTATGTCTCTTATATACCTCGTGGTGAGGGGTATGTAAAGTCAAGCTAGGTGGCGAGGTCTCTGAGATCCCGGAAGATGTTGCAGTGGGATGGATTGGAAAACTCTCGTACAAGGCAGTCGAGAGGAGCATGTCCTATGTGATCGAATGGGCGATGTTCAATGGGGATGGGGATATAGGGTATGACGTGTGGTGGCGATGGAAGCACATGAACCCGACAAATAGAGAAGCTATAGCTCAAGAGTGTGGAAAGACTGTTGATTCATTTTGAGAATCACGAAAGCATCCATGGGTTAATTTCAATTGTTGTGCTGGTACTCGCATTGACATGGGATAGTGATGGGATGGTGGCGATGGTGGTGATAATACGAGACGAACCCTGTAGCGAGAGATTTTGTATCACTTCATTGATAGATGCTACGGCACTCATGTCTATCATATGAATTTCATAATGTACTGTCTACATCTGCGCACCAACGTCGCATGAGTACCAAATGATTGGGTGGCAGGGCATCCGAAGGTGCTCGTCCTGCACTGTTCTACGTCAAGGGACCAAAGTATAATAGTGACATATTGAAATTGACGAGCTAGCATACAGGTCATGATTGCGTTCAACCGTCGAAAAGCAGACCCAGGGAAAGGCAAAAAATCAACGAGGCAACGGCAGAGAGTAAGGTACAAACATAGTCCGCAAGGTACGCGTGACATAGTCGTAGGCTGTCTGGGCAATAGACAGACAAACAGGTAAAGCTGGTAAATGGGGTTTCTTCCCAAATGAGAAAAGACACAGGCAACACACAATGAAAGCGGGTTTCAACAAGAGTGATAAAACCCATGCGAAGCAAACAAAGAAGTCGACTTCAAAAAGCATCCGGGTAAACCAATTTTGGCTCTATCAGGCCCATCGGAACCAAGCCGATATACAGGCGCTTTTGGGACACCACATATCGTACAAGTCGATACTAAGAACAACAAAGAGAAATACCCCCCAAAAAAGCAGAGCAGGAAAAGAAAAAAAAAAAAAAACAAGAAGAATGAATTAACAACAGGGTATGCCTCACGCCACGCTATGCGAGTCACCCTGGTCGATAGATCGGGGTGACAAAGAATCACTGCAAATATGTACTGAGAAAGCCCATCCTATGACGGAAAGACATTAGGACTTTTAGTCAATGGCTCATTTAGGCTTACGCCAGAAGTATTGCTAATGAGTTGTTAGTAAGGTCCAGAGTTGCAGGGGTACTTGTGAGGAACTAACCTTGTGCTGCTTCCGACAGTTGCGCAGCCCGGGCTTCCGAAGATCATTGACCACAGCAGACCGTCTCATCACATCATCATCCTCGTCGGGAATATAATAGTATTCACTCTCGAGGGGCTTGCCCGCTGCATCTTTTCCTTCACGGGCAACTCTTCCAATGAACTTAGTTGTTTGGAGGATGGTACGAATCTCAGACTTTGAGGGACCAGAGAGGTTCGAGTGGCTGGATCGCCAGAAGGCAGGGGGGAGGTTGTTCAAGATGGTAGAGAACGGTGTGGACGAGAGGCGGGAGAAAGCCAATTGGTTGGCAGCGTGGTTGCGAACTCGCTCGAACCGTTCATCGGTGTACAGAGGCTTAGCCTCAGGGGTATCGTGTTCCTGGTCTTCAAGGGCTTTGGCAGGTTGCCTGGGAGAACGTGTAGGCTGGAGGGGTTGGGCTGGCAGCAAGCTGCGTGGGGAACGAGCAGTTCGAACGGGAGAATCACCTGCCCGGAAAGACGCCATACGGGGAAGAAGGTTGTCGCCAAATGGACCGAAGGAGTGGATAATAGGATCGTTCTCCTCGTCATTATCGGAGAATTCCTCGGATCTACTGTGGTCACTGAACTCGCTCGCGTGTGACGTGTTAAGCATAGCAGTGGCACGACGGGCGCTTTGGGAGGTCACACCAGTGACCGTGTTGTGACGTTTCAATGGGGAAGGCTCATCCTCGAAGACAACAACATCAACGCGAGACCGGGAAGGGGTAAAGATAGGTGAAGATGGGGGAATGGCATGCTTAACAGCAGGCGACGGGGACACAGGTGAGGCCAGACGCTGACGTTCTAGCATTGGACTTTCCTGAAGCTCCCGTCGAGACTGGCGTCTCTGAGTTGGTGTAGCTTCATCACTGGTCTGTTCCGAGTCGGTAGACGGGCAGTCCCTCCTGTCACCACGGGGCCATTGCACCAGCACGCGAGCATCGTGGACATCAATCATGATATCCGCATCCTTAATGTCCGAGGTGAAAGTTTTTCCTTTGGCTAGGTCATATTTCCTCCCTTGGCAGTGGATCTTGATTCCATTCCATCCCATGCAGACGATCTCAACCCTATCCCGGTCGAATGGGTTCGGAGCAGGCTTGTATGTAGCTTTGACATGAACACGAGAGATCATGCGGCTGGCAGCCAGCTGATGATGGCAAGAGACACTGGATCGACCCATCAGAATAGGTTCACCACTCTCCAACAGCATAATCGAAGGCACGGCGGACAGGGGAGCTCGTTCGAGGGCGGCGGAAAAGGACCGGGTCAGCGAAGGACGAGAGCCAGCGACTCCAGGAGGAGGAGACGACGACATAATATGAGTCGAAGAGGTCGGGACAGGCGTAGGATAGGTCGAGACTTCGGGTTCCCGTGCTACACGTTTGTGAGGCCGAGGAAGGGAGGGTGATGAGCTCAACGGCTCAAAGGCAGGCAGCAACGCTGCTGGACGTTTCATGCCAGCAGCTGGAGCAGCAATGCTACTCTTGAATGGAGAAGACTCCATGGTATTTAGTGGGACGAAGTCGTCACGAGCTCACACTCACGAAAAAAAACCCAGAGTCGAGGTCGAGGACCCGCGTCACCGCGTGTTGTGTGAACAGAAAGAAAGACCTAGAGTATTATGGGAAGAGACGTAAAAGACGTCAGGGGCCTCCCCCTTAAGAAAAGGGTGTGGGTGGGAGGAAAGGAAGTGGTCAAGGAGTAAGGAGGAGAAGCATTGAAGAAAAAGGCAGGTGTGTGGTGGTGGAATGTCCTGGGGCGGAGCGTCTCGTCCCTGCGCGGAAATGCACGCTTACAGTCCGAGACGCGTTCCATAGGCGCCCCGGACCCTCCACCTTTTATTCGCGATTCTAATTAATTTACATAGGTAATTGAGATATACATTTCCTGCACACTATGGACCAAAACGTGAAAGGGCGCGATTTAGAGGATTGTTTGCTGTAATTCAGGGCGTCAACTCTATACACTTGGAAATGACAAAGCGCGTCCGCGTCTCAAGTCACGTGCCTGTGACCTCACAGCGCGGTTTGGTAGCTACGGTCACCGTCAGGAATGGGATCTTTCCTATATCCAACATTGTTGCTGGGATGAAGTATGTCTATCAATGATAAGAAATCATGATCTGATTCCACCGAGGCAGCCCTTAAGTCTCGATGGTCGGTCAGATCCTTCAATACTAGTGGCATCGACGTATTGAACAAAACCCAGCCGACTATACAATTAGCACAGAACCAACCCCACTGCTGTCACGAAATAGGCATCCGACCGCCCAGTCGCGTTTCTCCCAGCCACCCCCAGTTGAGTTGGTTTGCTTTCTGATATAATTTGGTACGTGATTGGTCTGGAAGGTTCTCTGCAATGGTTAAGAAAACACAAGCGGTTAGGAGCTGGCTGGGTTTTGCGTATGGTTTGCACAGTGGGGCGGGTGGTTTGAATTTTTGATGTCATGTGCTGGGGTCATGTGTTTGGGTGCATTCAAGCACTGTTTTCCAAATGGAATTTCTCTAGTGGCTTGTAATGACTATGGCCATTAGCGGCTTCAATGGTTAATGTATAATTTTAGAGCACTTTGTATACATTCCTTACTTCAAATATGACTTCGACATTGATTCCACCGTGTTCATGAGGATATATATTTACGGACGAGATAGCAGCTGGAACGCAACTTTCATCTCTATTATCACAGAAAAGGCAAGCAGACCTAGTAACAGTGAGAATTATACTAAGTCTTGTTAGGGAATCTTAAGTGATATCAGGAATGATACAATGATGCATTTTTATACCTCTCATGTGGGGCATACACTACATGGCATCACGGTAGGTGATAGATCACAAACTATATCACCAAGCGTTCGCCACCACAGGAAATAATTGGCTACTCCCTGACATGAACTGATCATGATAATGATTGTTTGACGACATATGCTTGTGAAGAATGGAGTCGATGAGTTATAGATTGTGTTTGGATTATACGTGCGCTTTTATACCTAGGAGGTCCCCTTCAAAGGCTAAACAAGTCAAAGTAACACCCCGTGGACCCCCCCGCTATGTGATCTTCGTTTTTCGACCACTTATCAACCAAGCAGTCTGAGGTCCTGTCTTCCATGATCAATACTGGAGATAGACATCACCACCGACTGGAAAGACATAGAAGGATTCGATGAACAATCGGCTGTGTTCAACGGACTTCAATCTCCAGAGACTAATCTCCAGAGACTACTGAGCCTCACAGCCAGTCAATTCAATTCGATGGTTGAGTTGGGAGGAAGCCAGATGCGAGGTTTAGCCTCGGCTGTACCAAGGGCGTGGTAATTGAGCTCTTACTTGGCGACCACCTTGATGTCATTGTCATCTCTCGGATGCTTCCCCCCAAATTTCCGACTCCCTACGTAATGGTCGCGAACCAACCTTGGAAGCCCCTCAACACGGAGGAGTGCATCGAAGCCGGTCCAAGACTTATGTCAGCGGTGTCACTCTCCCAGGGGCTCGAAAGGTCAAGTGCGACTTGATCTTGCGACTCCACAAGGGCATTTGCACCAACAGCGAACAACGTGCAGAGCGCCGTCATAAGAGGGAACATAAAAACCCACACAGTGGAGGTATTCTGCCATTCCAATCAATCGTTGACACCCTCACGGCGGCATACTTCAAATATCTCTATCATAGAATGCCCTTTGATGCAGTCTGGGTCAGGTGCTTTAGTATACCTACGTACCGGATTTCCTTAAATGATTCTTGGCTACCTTTTCTAGATCAGAAGTGACATTCATGTTCCAAGCGAGACCAGCAATACGAGAAATTATGACAAGCAAAACTAGCAATATGGGAATTTCAAGCAAGACTATCACGGAAGCCGAAGGGAAATCGATTCACCCAACTTGAGCTTCATCGACTTGGTAACATCACCCATGCTCATAGCTATTTCAGGAACCTCTAGGTAAGTTCTGGGTCTTAGTTGAAGGGAACAGCAAACATCGAATTTGGGCTGAAGCCCATGTCCTCGACCTCTTTTGTTATCTCAACAAATGCCCAATCCATGAACCGGTTACCGAGAATTCTTGATTTGCTAGAGGTCACTAACACAGTACCTAACATATCAAGCATGGCATTGACGGTGCTCTCCTTTTCAAGCAGTGTATCAATACTAGTTTGCAGTGTAAGGACCATTTTCTTGAGATTTGGGTGTGCCTCATCCTACATTTTCTGCTTCTCGACCGTTGTAGATACCACCCCCAGCTGGGCACGAATCTGCTCCAAATTGCGAGTGACTTCCTTGAAGGTCGCACGTCGGTCCGTCATACTCGGAGATTGGAGGTAAATCGGCTAGGTGAGCGGGCGATCAAATGTAGCCCCGAATTGATCGAGATCGAGAAGGAATGCGCCAGGGTACTCGTTAGAGATTGAAGGACGAAACACCTGGTAATTGGTGAGAAATCCCCATGCACCACGTCTTTGTGGACCAACTCTACCTATCCCCCGAGTATCCCAGTTGTTACAAGCCATGCTAGAGCTAGCGTATGGCGTAATTTGAAACGTTACGTTAAAAGCACACTGCTCCCTGTATAACAGTGGATGTAAAACATTAGCGTTAAGATTAGCACATTTTGAGTATTATATTTCACCTTATACCTCACCTCAAATTTCACCTCATTTTTTACCTCATATTTGACTCAAAAAATGCATCAAATATATCAGAATAAATTATATTATACAATGAGTGACTCAGACATACATGTCCTCGCTCAGGATAGAGAGAGATCGGGAACTTGCGAGATGAAAGATAGACAACAATTCCACTCAATTTCTTGATTATTAACTTATGATGATACTCCTTGATATAGCATCATATTACATGAAATAGTAGCTCATCTACTTTTCCGCTACCTTGCTGGTTGTTGGTGTTTCACTGCTAGCATCGACCTTTCTGCTCGACCAGATTGCCATCGCGCCATCCCCATTTCATTAGTTAATATGAGGTGAAAATAGGTTGAATAAGAGGATATATAAAATACTGAAAATGCGCTAATCCTAACTCTAATGTTATACATCCACTATTATACAAAAAGGGGCGTGTTTTTAGCATGGCCTGTATCTATTTGGCCGAATCAGGCAGGAAGCTGTCATATTACGCCACAGCATGTCTAACATTGAAGTCCTGGGGAAGTTTCAGAAGTGAGAAACTTGAGACGAACTGCCTCCGACGAGATCCATGGTTTTTGTTCAGTTGATATTCTTATTTTCAAATCAAGCAGAACAATTTTCGTCTCTAGAGGGTGAGGCTAGTCTTAGAACATTTATAGCGGGTATAGAATAAGTAGAAATAATGTGATCTCGATAGTTCTGACTATCGAGTGACTTTCATTTTCCACTAGTTATCAAACAATATGCAGTCATGAAGCTATTCCTAACCCATCGGACTATTCAGCTCGTCTAGGCCGATACAAGTCCGATACAGTAACAAAATTACAATGCGAGGATGTCAACTGGCCAATCAAAATGCGCATCGCAAGGATGCCATTCCGGTTCACTTGAATCTACTCTTGCATCCTTCCAAACTGACATGGCTAGAAAGTCTTTCGAAGTCTCTTGCCATGTCAACGTCAAGTCGCCGGCGTAATCGCTCCTTGGCTTCTTGTGAGCCATGCCGGAAATCAAAGATCCGATGTGACCACCGGAAACCGATTTGTGCCTCTTGTCAACGCCGTGGTCTCCACTCACAATGCTGGTATCATCCTGCGCCTCTGACCAAACAACAGACTTCTCAAGAACCGACTCTATCAACTCCGCCTCTCTCATACCATGAGGCACAGGAGGGACCTTCGAATAAGGTCAACAATCCCCCTGCTGGAACTCCAATCTTCCACGCATGGCCGTTCATGTCGGCTGACCCCAGTGGTTCGACATCGCAGGCCACGATACCTGGGCATCACAACTACAGCATAAAAGCCCACAATGAGCACTTGGCGACCATCGAAGACATTGTCTCACAACTGAAACTATTGCCAGTCATTGAAAAACGACTGCAGGAGTATTATTCATTCAGTCAAGTTGCACTTGTGCCTAGACCGCTTGTTTTGCAGCTGGTCGCTTCCATTCGGATTGGTCTCGCAACTGCAGGCTATATAAAGGAAGAGAGTGACGACGAAATCTCCGTTCACCATTGTTCGCGACTAGCAGAGGATCTTTTACGCTCATCTTCATCGGAAGTTATCATCACGCCAGACTTGGACTTGGGGGCCTTCTGTGCGTTATTCGGCGGGGCACATTTGCGCATAGAAACTATAGGGTTATTGTATACCATGGCAGCACGATCATCTCTCTATGCTGTAAGTCACAGACGCGAAAAATACCAAGATGATGGGTTCATTCAGGAAATGGCTTGGTATGGCAACTTGAGCTTGCGATTGTCTCGAGAACTTGCACCCCAAACAACTGATCTGATGATATGGCTTGCTCATGAAAGTCTCCAACTTACCACACTTTTCGAGGGAGACGCAAGTTAGTAAATTAGTTCAGGATTGACCGCTCGCATATTGACATTGCCCTAGGTCTAGGTGTTTGGAGACGGGTAGGCGACCTCGCTACAGATCTACTAGCTTTAGGTCTGAACAGAGAAGCCACATACTCAGATACGCCGTTTTTCTTGGCACAGTGTCGACGAAGAACTTTTGCTAGGGCTTACTATCTCGACAAAGTGTTCGCAGCAGTGTTTAATCGACCACCTCGAATAAACTCTCGACATGCAGACTGCAGCCTACCGTTGGACTTGTCTGATGATGAACTTTTCACATCGTCAGACCAACAAGAACAAGCAAAATGCAACCTTACACAGGATGGATGGAACACAGATGGGAAGCATAGAGCTGCAACGTGGGTTCGAATACGTTACATTCTAGCACAGTTTCGTGAAGAAACCGTCGAATATCAATTCCGATCAATACAACCGGCCGACACTATCAAGCTGAGGTATGCAATTTGTTTCCTATCTCCCTGATTTGAATATTGAACACGAAAATATAGAGATTTATCCAATCGCTGCCAGCAAGCGTGGAACCGTTTACCCTATTATCTTCAATACAGGCAGGACTGCTGGAAATCAAACCTCCCACCCATTCTTTGCTATATGCATGCAAAAGTCTACCTATCATATCTGCACATCAACTTCCAAATTCACCGATTACTTGGTAGTAGTGATGGTAACATGACTCCCCAGCTAGAGTTGCTTGAGGTGTCAGCGAAAATGCTCGAAACAATCGTACAAATGGCAAATTACCGCCGGAGAACCTCTTTCTCACCTCCCGATCTTCCTGGAATTGTATGTATTCCACTTTGAAGGTACGCTACCATAGTAGCTCTTATATTAACAGGACACAAGATTCTCTCATATGGTTTGCCATGTGCTGCAATCCTTTCAACCGCTCTGGATCCTGTTATCCAAGGTTCATCAAGGAAAACAGAACTTTCCCCCAGCATGAAGACCTCCAACCTCATTCGCAACCTCTCTGTCCTGGTAAATCAACTCGAAAGTGTCTCAAGCCCTAGTGACACCAATCATGTATTCTGCCTCAAATCCTCGAAGGCTATTTCGCGCAAGCTCGACCGCATATTGGATAGCTTTACAACATCCATTTCTACAAATCCTCCTGACCATCCAGAACCGGCCACGACACCTTATACGCTAGACAATGCATCCTTTGAGGCAATGGCGGATATTGATAATACTGGCCCTGTTGATTTCGACTTTTTCGATCTTGCGGATTGGGCAATTGATTTTGATAGAGGCGCTATGGGTGATGAATATAACATGGTTTGAGGACGTAGATGTGTCCGTAAGGAAAGCCAACAATGATCAATTTAGAGCTAGAGGCGCGTGCCAGTCCGGATCTCAGAGTCTGCATTCTATAACGATTCAACTCTAATCTCGACACACGTAAGGCTTTCTCCTACAACTCGCTACTTTTAGCAAAGCTCCCGCTGTTTGCTTTTCTAAGGCCCCATAAGCAGATCGACCAAGATATTCAAGACATGACCGCGGATTTCATCACATTCTTTCTGCCAATAGTCTTAAATAGTAGGATGACAATGAATTATGGCAGGTATTGAGCATTGCGTCCTTTTCTGTCAGGGTAATTTATGTAACCATAGGGCTGATTTGACGATAAATATCAAACAAGAGGCCTAATGATCATAAAGAATAGCTTGCAAGGATTTGTACTAGAAGAAACGTATATTTTTCAATTAATTTCTATGCTTTTCCAAAAAAGAATCTTAAATTCCCCTTGCATCAAGGGCATTTCGTAATGTTTTCTGGAAACCAAAGACATGCTCCGGCCCCAACATGGTGTAATGGGCACCTCCAACGTCATGGAAGCGCGGCGGCGACCGCGAGAAATCTTTCCAACTACTCAAATGCTCACTAAGCCACTGAGCCTTTGAAGAAGCTGCCACTGCCAGAGGATTGCAGTAGAAGACATCAATGCCAGCAATGGAACTGGCAGGGTCATAGTCAACAGCCATGCTTTGCAGGGCAAAGGCCAAGCAAGCCCATTTGGTGATAGCCTCAGACGAGAGGGCCAGTTCAGCAAGACGATCCTGATCAGCTTCGGCCATCACCCTCGCGAGGACCGCTTCCCGAGTAGCGTCTTGCATTTCCACAGCCAGTTCCCGCGCGCGATCCTCAGTCATGAGATCTAAAAAGTAGGAGAGATGGAGGAGACATTCTTTGTAGTCTAGCTGACGCATGCGAGTCTTGATATGGGGCGGCAGGTTGAAGGACCCAAGGAAGCGCACTTCGTCCCCGTTGCTCTCCAGTACTTTGCCCACCTCAAATGCCAGCATTGTGCCATATGAATAGCCTGCCAGTGCATACGGCCCGTGCGGCTGCTTTCGTTTGATGGCGGAATGGTATGTACTGACAACCTCTTCAATTGTCTCGAAGGGCTTTTCGCCTTCGTTGAATCCCCGCGCACGCAATGCATAGACTTTTCGATCTACCATGAATTTTGCTAGGTTGAGGAAGACGAGAACCTCACCCACACCTGGGTGGACAAGCCACAGCGGTGTGTTCTCGCCCTGGGACTGCAGTGTCACCGTGGGGTTATACTCGCTCGTTGATTGAGGACTCTGCTGGTCTTCCAATGCAATGGTTAGGTCGCGGACAACGGGGTTCGTCATCAAGGTGATTATCGGGATTTCATGAGCGAGGTTCAGCTGCTCTTCGATCTTCTTCTTCAATTTAATGAGTTCCACCGAGGTGATTCCCATGTCGAACAGGGAGGACTGCACATCGAATTCCTCTTCGGGTAGGTCGAGACACTTGATGAAGAGGTCAAGCAATTTTTCTTCTAGCTCATTGGAAGGGTTAACACGGGCCGTCGACCGGTGTAGCTTGATCGCTTCCGAATTGATCTCCTGATAGGAGCTGTAATCGCCCTTCTCAAAAGCCATCTTGATTTTAGATCGCGATAATTTGCCCAGAGCTGATTTTTGTAACTGTGACTTATCAAGAGGCAGAACTTGTGGTCGGGCACCTGTAGACATCATGGCAATTTTGGCCACCGTGTCCGCCGTTTTGGCTCGCGCGACGTCGTCGCCGGGGGCGTAGCTCGGCAAGTAAACCACGCAGATAACCTCGGTATCACCCCCTGGAGGGAATGAAGAAAAGCAACAAGTGAAGCTCGGGACCAGACCAGGAACTTTGCCCGGCTGGTCTAGGGCCGTCTCGATCTCCTGTGGACTGTACTTGACACCGTTGACGATCATTGATTCTTTAGCCCTTCCAGTTATGTGGAGATTGCCTTTGTCGTCGATGGAAGCCAGGTCACCGGTCTGGAACCAGCCATCGCTGGTGAATGACTGCTCGTTTGCAGCTGGGTTATTGAAGTACCCTTTAAAGAGGATGGGCCCGGACAATTCGAGATTTCCCACGGTCCCAGTCGGTGCCATGGCATTTTCCGAGGTGGTGATTCTCATGCTTAAGCCTCGTATGCATTTCCCTGCGGATGCAAACTCAAGACCTCGCTCGACATCATAGAGAGGGAAGTCCAAGTTGTAGATGGCACCGCCGCAGGTCTCTGTCATCCCGAAGCCCGGAGCAATGATGGTCTCTGGAGCACCATATCTAGCCAGCAGCTTTGCCACCGCAACACCAGTCTTGGTAACGTTTGCCTCGCCACCTGAGGCGATATACCGCAGACAGCTGAGATCCCAATCGTATGTGGTACAGCGGTCGCCATGAGCCTCGAGCGCGGTACGGATGCGAGCAAAGAAGAAATTCGGCGCGAAAGTACGGGAGACTCGATGACGGTCTATGATATCAAGAAAGGCAACAGGATTAGACAGGACATCCGGTGCCTGCACATGCACCTGGTCTTTATGGGCAAAGAGGGCTTGCAGGTGGATTTCAACAATGGCTGCAACATGGTCACAGCGGACCCAGTTTAAAAACGAAGTATTATCCGGCAATGAAACCACCTTGTACTTGCTGTCAAGTGCCATGAAGATCTGCTGGTGCGTGAGAATCACTGCTTTGGCGTTGCTGGTACTGCCAGATGTCAACATCAGTATGGCAATGTCGTCTGGCGTAGCGTCACGGCAGACGTTGCGCAATTCCGACGCTGGGGGTTTGTCTGTATCTAACGACTCAAGAGCGATGGGCGCGATAACATCTTGTCCGCCGAATTCGAACAACTTATCGGCTGTTGTGAGACATCCGGGATTTTTCAAAGTGGTTGCCAGGTGCATCAGGTGTGATATACGAGCCGCAGGGTTATTGGAAAGTGCTGTAGACATTGCTGGGATACACCCGGCCAGTATGACAGCCCAGAACCAGACTATGTTTTCCCAGTGTGTCTCTAGGTGAATGAGAACCACCCGGCCTGGATAGAAATCCGAACGGCAGCGAAGAGCCCAAGAAGCCTTCTGCGCATCTTCCAGCAACTGGCGGTAGGTGTATGACTTGGGCTTGGTGGTATTCCGAGGTTGATAGCAGATGACTTGGCCACTGCCTTCCTGGTCGGCGACGGCCTCCAAGAGGAGGGTTAGGTTGGCGAACGACATTTAGGGCTCAGAAGAATGCAGTGAATAATGATAGACAACAGTGGGTTATAGAGACCTAAAATGTATCTCTTATCATATATGGTGAATTTGAGGTCTGTAATGTGGCTGTTTGTATATCTGCAGGTCTGCATGCACCTTGCTCCTGAACCAGAACATGCCCAATTGCCTTGAAGTGCATAGCGTAAATCTCTTCTTAAGCAATATGGACTCAAGGATGCGACCTGCATGCATGCGAAATTTACTGTACAGTCAGTCGACATATCTACCGTTTCTTGTATTGTTCGGAGACAATTCAGCGTCGAGGCTGTATCTAGGGATACATATCAAAGGACAACTTCCTTCTTCATCTTTGTTCCTCAGAATTGATTCAAAGACACTATGTACGATCTTGAAAAGGTTTGTTGTATCTTTTTCCCACGCGTTAATTCAAACCCTGACCATCATAGGTTATCATAATTGGAGGAGGGCCAACCGGCCTCGCAGCTGCCATCCGCCTGGCTCAAAACAATAAGCTGAGCCCGGTCATCTATGAACTCCGTAACCCCAAGACTGCAGGCCTGGGGGGCTCTCTGGGTATTCCTGCCAATGGTGTGCGTGTTCTGCACCGTCTCGGGCTCTGGGACACGATCCTGCCGCGCAGTGTCGACATCACCAAAACCGTCCTACACTCCACATCTGGCAGCGTGTTGAGCGAGGTGGATATCTCTTCAGAAGCCAAGAAAAAGACTGGATTTGGTTATCTTCGCATCAACCGGGTGGATCTGGTCCAGTGTTTGCGAGACAGTGCGCAAAAATACGGTATCCCGATTCACTACGACAAACAGATCCAATCCATCGACGATCGCGGGGATTCCGTCACGGTTACCTTTTCCGATGGCACTAGTGACACGGCGTCCCTTCTGCTGGGATGCGATGGAATCCACTCCTCGGTGCGCAGGCTACATGTCGATTCGGAGATTGCGCCAGTGTATTCAGGGATCTCCGCCATCTCGTCAATCGTCGACGATGTGACAAATAAGGAGCCCAAGGATGCGACGTGCCTGCATTCGACACTCACGCCGCATGGTATGCTGGCAACTGCGCCATGTGCTGCCAATCAGATTTTCTGGTTCTTCAGTAAAGAGGTACCTCTGCCTCAAGGGTCGACCTCGGCGGATGTCCGTGATGGCTGGATGCTTCACCGCCAGAACGAGCTGGCTGACTGTCGACGCTCCCTATCAACTGTACTCGACTGCGTCCAGGGCCAGTGGGGCCAATATCTGCGGCAACTTGTGGACGCTAGTCAGGACGTGCATTTTTACCCGCACTATCGGATGCCCCTCGGCGGTCGGTGGTTTGTTCCTTCAGAGATCCCACAGGGATCGCCCCGCGTGCTGTTGATCGGGGACGCCGCACATGCAGTGCAACCTCATGCCGGACAGGGTGTAGCTTTGGCGCTGGAAGATGTGATCCTTCTCTCTGGATTGTTGGCCCATTATCAAGCTGGTGACTACACGAACCTGCAGGAGCTGTTTGACCGATTCGATCAAATTCGTCGTCCGCGCATCCAGCGCATTAACGAGGTTGCATTGCGCAATGGCAGGATGCGTCGCAATCAGTCACCGTGGACGGTATGGTTCAAGGAGTGGTACATGTGGGCCATGCTGCATGTCAATCGGTTCTGGGGCATGTCCATATCCGGTGTGTTGAATGGAGATGTACTGTATGACGTAGAGACGGAATTGAAGCAGTTAGCCTGAGACAGTTAAGCTTGAGTTTCTAGGAATCCATCCTTCTACATCTATCCCATGAGCTCAAGTTTCAGGCTACATATAGAAACTAATTCAACCATCTCTGCGTGCAGCCAAACAGCTCTCAACGTGACAGATTACAATGACTATTTCAACGACTCCCCAATTGGGGTGGATTGGCATGTCCTGTCAATAAAAAACAAAAGAAGTTGAGCTCTGGCTAACTTCAGAGAATTGCTACAGGACTTGGAAACATGGGTCTTGCCATGGCGTCGAACCTTCAACGGCATATCCATGCCCAGGGCCACCCACCCCTGCGATTCTGGAATCGTACAGCCAGCAAAGGCGAAACCATCACGAGACTCGGTGCAATCCAATGTCATACTATTGCCGCACTGATTAGCGAGTGCAAGATCATCTTCATCTCGGTAAGGGGGCACTACAACTTGACTCTTCTTAGATTCCTAATCACAACACTTAGACTAGCAATGATGATGCATTGCAAGGTATCATCACAGAAATCATCAGCACCGCAGATCTGACCAACAAGACATTTGTGGATACAACAACTGTTCATCCAGATACAAGCAAGGATATTTCCGCTAAATTGGCACGGGAAAAGGCCTTTCTGGTCTCTGGTATGTTGCCTGGCCTATTTTTGCCATTATTTGCATTCTGATTCGACAAGGCCCCGTATTTGGTTCTGCTCCAATGGCTGCCGAGCGAAAGATTCTGATGGTGGCTGCCGGGCAGCCCTGCGCGATACAGCAGATATCCCCTTACATCAAAGGTGTGATAGCGCGTGATCTTCTCGAAGTAGCAGAACTGCCAGAAAAGGCGTCTCTGCTGAAAATTATCGGGTGAGAAAGGGTTTTCTTTTCTTTTTTCTCGTAATGTTGGGGTTTCTTTTTGATTACAGCGACTAAGCAAAATACCAGAAACTTTCTCGTCTCTGGTATGACCGAAATCGTCGGTGAAGCTCATGTCTTTGCGGAGAAGAGCGGGATGGGCTATGAAATACTCGAGAAGCTGCTGGAAGCCCAATTTGGACCTCTCCCGACGATGATCTCCAGGCGACTGACCCAAGGAGTATATATGCCACCCAAGGGTAAGTTTGCCGGATACAAAGTAGAATTGTGCTGACTAGGGGAACGACTGGTACTAGGCGAAGCCCCATGGTCAAACTTGGATCTTTCTCTGAAAGATACTAGGCATGCAATTGACTGCGCAGCCGCAGTCGGAACCAGGCTGCCAGTTGGGGAGGTAATTCAGGACCATCTCCAGCGAGCAAAGGTCTTCTCCGAGGAACAGGATCGACCATTGGACTCGGCAGCCTCATACGGTATTCTCAGATGCGATGCAGGCTTGAATTTCGAAAATGATTTTATAAAAAAGAGGGATGCATGAAAATGGCGTGGGATGCATTATGCATTTGAATTCCTTTGTTCTGCACCGCATGCAGCTGATCGAAGAATATACCATCTTATGCAAGATCCATTCACCGCTAGTCAGATGCATTTGAGAGATCACCGTAAGATGATAGATTCACAGGTCACGTCTTGCATGGCAACTCTTTGTCGAAAGTATCTAGAAATTTGCCACCTGGCAATTCAGGCTAAGAAGTTTTATCTTTACTTCAAGATTTTATTCTCATTCAATTTCATCCGTGCTGCTGGTGTGATGCAATGGATCTCACCAAGCTCGTCTCGTCAATCCGTGAGGCAACGGAGATCCTTTCCAGCCAGCCGATTGATCCCCAGCAACGAGCGGAGTTGTCACAGGCTTGCGAAAGGCTTTCTGGAGTAATCGAGCAGCCGAGGTCAAGATTAGAGAAAGCCACTCATACCGTAATTATTTCCGGTGTAGTGAAAATTTTGCGTAGTAAATTGACGTCGAATAGATGACCCCAGTGGTAGCCACCCGCATTGCGATTGATATGGACATCTTCAATTATGTTCACAATTCCCCAAAAGACGAATTTGAGGGTTGCGAGATTGCATCCCACGTTGATGGAGATCCATTGCTTGTTTGTAAGAAAAATATCCTTTTGTCTTCCTTAAGCCTCGCTGACCTCAAATCAATAGCTCGCATATTGCGGTCTTTGACAGCTTCTGGAATCTTCAATGTGACCTCAGAAGGGATGTATAAACCGGATTCTGTGGTAAAAGATCTTGCAAAGGGCGGTTATCTAGAAAGTCGGATCATGATGAACTTGTGAGTCTTCACATCTAAGAGCTTGGATTCCCAACGAGAGGTTAATATCTCCAGTGATATTCACTTTCAAATTTACGGCAAACTTCCCCAATACTTGAGAGAGACAAAATATGTATCGCCCTCAAACGCCTACGCAGGACCTTTTCAGCACGTCTTTAACACAGAGGAACATTATTTCGATTGGATGAAGTCGCATCCGGCCCAGCTCGATGCTTTTAACCGCACAATGCAAGCCGGTGCTATGCGTGACAATGCCGCGCGATGGACGCAAATATTTCCTGTCACGCAAAGATTCCAGAAATTCCAGAGCGAAGCCTCTGCTGATGAACGGATCCAATTTGTGGACGTGGGAGGAGGAATCGGCCACGAAATCAAAGTCTTGCTCGACGCGCTTCCCTCTCTCCGGGGCCATTTTGTCCTTCAAGATGTACCTGGCGTTGTCCAAAGTATGCTCCCAGAGCTGGAGAGAGCCACCACCACACAGTCAGTGCAGGCTATGCCGCATAACTTCTTCGAGCCCCAGCCGGTACCAGGTGCCCATGTTTATTTCATGGGCCGTGTTCTGCACGATTGGCCGGATTCTCAGACACAAATCATCTTGCAGCACATCCGAGACGCGATGAACAAAGACTCAGTGCTACTCATTCACGAGCGCGTCTTACCAGACGGAGCTGCAAAGGTTCATCCGTCGGATGCAATCATGGATCTGAATATGATGATCCTGTGCTCATCGCTTGAACGAACGGAGATGCAATTTCGGGCCTTGCTCGATTCCGTGGGACTGGAATTGGTGAAGGTGTGGCGGTCAGCTACTGCTGGCCTTCATCAACAAGCGGTGCTCGAAGTAATCCGGGCAAATTGACATGATGATCTACAAAGGCTGTGAGAGATGAGCTGCTCTTTCAATGCTTGATCGAATATGATGGCAAATACTGAACTTGTATTCCATCTCAATACACGTAGGTGATGACCATATAGACTTTCGGGCCTACAGTATAGTAGAACATCAACATGGATAATAATCGAAGTGTCAACTCAAATTTGCATGTTTGCGGTAACTCACGAGGTAGGTATTTAGCTTGCGTTCACCCAAATTGGCACCAAGTCATGGACTAGACTATAGTCAGGCCTTTATTAATTTTCAATGAGCCGGATTCATGGAATACAGACTTTAGGCTTCAGAAGAGGCTCTAAGTTGAATATCCATGATATAGGCAAGGCCAAAGCATTCTACTCTTATTCACTGATAGAATTACGAAAATCCGAGTTCCAAATTGCCATACTAAATTAGAGAGAAAACTCAAATCTGCTCGTCATTTTCTTCAAATTTGCCCACCTCTACCATCTCTATATTGTTGGAAGGAATAAACAAGTGTTTTAGAGCTTTAACCGAATTAAAATGTTCAATATCTTAGCCCGCTTTGCATAATTTCTGTATCATTATCACAAGTTAATCCCAGCTCGTTTATAAAGCAGCTTGCATCAGTCCCAGGGCTCCCTGCTGAAGATTGACCGTCATCCCATGTACAACATCAACACTGAATTTGTTCAGATCCGACTTGAGCTCCGCCTTCTTAATGCGATCACAAGTCAGCTCGCCAAGCTCATCTTCACCTAGCTCCTTTCCATTCGAGGTCGGTTTCATAGTGCCGTCCACCTTACGAATCACCCGCATACAAAATTCCACTGAATCGGCCACATCTTCAGCACTCAACTTTTCTCCACCGACTTCCACAGTTCCTTGAATAACTTTTTATTATCGGATTAGTGATATGAACCAATTAATCGCAGGGGAAGACTGGGGGTATAACAGAGACTTACTGGGTCGGAAGAAGCTGAAGGCACGATCGAAGTTTTCCTCGTCATACTCATTCAATATTGGGTTCTCCAGCCCCGTAATTTGCGCGTACGCACTGGTCACCACAAGCAAGAATCGCGTGTAGGCTTCTTTAATTTTCTCCGAGTGCCAATTGGCTGCCGTCTCTTCGGTGCAGTCGCCTTTTATCGCTGCACAGATGGAGGCAGCAGCAGAAAGAGCTCCAGTGAATGCCAAATGCACACCCGATGAAAAGAGAGGATCAATAAAGCACCCAGCATCTCCAACAATGCGTACATAAGGGCTAGCATAGCTTGTGGCGCTGTAAGACCAGTCAGTGGCGGACTTGACTTCTGACACGAGTTTGGCGTTCTCCAGTAGTTCAGAAATCATCGGGGCTTCGTGGACGTGCTGCAGGAAGAAGTCCTTTGTATTCGGCGACTTCATCGCCTTCTTCTTAGCCGTGAAGCTGGTCTGTTGCATGACCAAGCCGATCGAAGTTGTGCCGTTGTGGAGAGGAATAAACCACGCCCAGCCGGTTCCATCTAAGAGTGGGTTTTAGCGCTTCAATTGCAATATCAGAATGATTTGAAATATTACCTTTGAGCCGAGGGAAAAACGGGTCACCTTCTGCGGGAGTACTCGTACCATATATTCCAGCATTTTCGAAATATCCCCAAGTCGCGATATTTTTGAGACCTTCGTTGTATCGCCGATTCTTCATGTACTTGGTACTGACCAGACCGGCTCGGCCACTAGCATCTACCAGGTACTTGAATTTAATTGTACCGCTGGCACTTTTGTCCTTGGTTATCCAGGAAGCTGACACGGGGCGTGCTGGACTTGAATCACCATGGCCGTCCTGGCAGCCACTTGACTTGAATTCAATAGCGTTAACCTTGACTCCGTCAAATGCTTTGGCGCCGCTATTTCCAGCATGCTCGAAAAGAATCTGGTCACACTCAGAACGGATCACGTTCCAGGCATGTCCCCCAAACGCAAGGAAATTCGTGTCTAGTACGAAATCAGTCGCTGGTTTTCAAGTAGCATCACGGTTACCGTTTACATGCTGCCGGCTTGCTATTGTAGCTAAAAGATGCTCCGTTCTATACCCTTGTTAGTTGGCTATCGACTCATTCTCTTGCAGTATCCCCATGCTGACCTTGTGTTTGAATCCGTGGCTTTCGAATTTGTCATACACGTCGATGAATTTCAAAAATTCTCGCGTAGATGGCAAAAGGCTCTCGCCGATGTGATATCTAGGACTTTTATCAATCCCAATGTTCTTAAATTTGAATTGATCATGATTCACCGAGGAAACACATCAGCTTCTAACAAGACAGTGGAAATCCCTTCTCGCGCCAGAACTGAGGCAGCATACGACCCGCCAGGCCCACCGCCCACTACCAGCACAGTACATTCTTGTGGGATAGACATACTGACCTGAATGTAGGGGCACTTTCTGATCAATTGAAAAAGGTTCTGGACAAGATATGGATCGGAGATATATCGATTTCGATGACGATCATTTATATTTATACTCCCAATCACGTGAGTATAGCATGCTTTTCCATGGAATATTATTAAATGTTTTCTATCGTACTCGATCCCAGCGATCTTGTGCATGTAATGGGTATTTTTGAGATACTGTATGTCTCGACAGAAAAAAAAAAGGAACAGAAAAAAGCAAAATAAATTTATCAAAAGCGCCTTGCAGATATGCTACTGCGTTACACTCTCGTTGCAGCTTTCTGGCCATCTATCCTGCACAGAGATAAATTTGCTCTACTGAGATACATATGCAAGATGGGAATGTGATACGAGAAAGAAACTTCGAATCAATATCAGCACGATATTACTACACCGCAATTTCTTCTGTCATGGAGTACTGCAGTGAATGCAATTAGACGATCTATCGCCCACACGCCTGATGTAGATTCCTTAGTTAGACTGAATTCCTCTAATCTTCATCTACACATACTGTATCTTACATAAAAAAGCTGCACAATGGAACAACGGCCATTTAAGTCACCATGCATGCTGGCTTTTTTCTACAATCTTACTTACATCGATCTTCCTAGTTTCAGGGCTCATACTTGGACTTTGTGGTAAGTTAACTATTCTAGTAACTCTAGTTCATTTTGGGTGTTTCTCCTATTCGGGTTTTTTATTTAGGAGATTCTGGACAGAGCCAGACCATTTCAATCCCATTCAAATTCAAACCGAAGAATATCTATTGAAATAAATTGTTTCACGCAAACTAGGCAAGGATATGCTTTCAGTTGGTTAGATTTGATTCGACACCATCTTCGACTAGCAGTACCCGATAAATCAACCAATGACTACTCCATTCTATCTTTCAATCTTCTTCAGTAGAACATTCAATCCTAAGTGCGGCAGGTTATGTCTCTTTATCTTGAAGTTTTCCGGCATGACCCCCTGTATCTTGATTTCGAAGTGAAAGATCAGATATGCTAGAATAAGCCGAAGCTCATCCGCTGCGAAAAAGCGACCCGGGCTAAACATAATATCAAAAGTCAATATTAATACTCATAGCCTCGGGAAGTACCGAGATAAAGAGGATGTAGGAGAAACCTTACCAGACGTGTTTTCCATCCCCGAATTGAAGATAATGAGCATTTGTAGAAGTATATCTGAATGCTTCGGGGGTCTGTGATCCATTGGCAAGGTCATAGAATCGCAAACCGTCAAACTCAAAGGGACTCTTCACAAACTTTTCATCAAATAACATTGCCGCATTTGGCGTCAAGAGAACTGTCCCTTTCGGAATGCGAAGACCATTTTTAAATTGAAAATCTTTCTTGACAACTCGAGGGGTTCCGGCAAGATCGAAGCAGTTGTACCGATGGGATTCCTTGATGAAGCTGTCCAATTTTTTCATTGAGTCGATTCCCTCCTTAGTCCAAGTATTGTTATTGGCTTGAAGAGTCATGATCACCTCTTGTCTGATGAGATTGACGTATTCTGGTCTGGTGGCAAGCTCGTAGAGACACTGGACAAGGACCACAGTTGTGTTGAAGCTGGCTCCGAAAGTGTTTGCAGCAAGCAGCTGGGCGATGTCTAACTCACTCAGACTATTATCTTTGCTCTGCTGGGACCATCGCCAGAACCAGTCTGTTAGGTCCTAGATGTATTATGGAGATTTTGTCAGGTCAATTGTGAGCAGAGAAGAAGAGAATGAGGCACTTGAATTGGAATAAAAGAAAGGTAGATACTAACCTCAGGCTGCCTTCCTTCTTTTGCCATCTCCTCTGACTTGATCTTTCGTCTATTGATCTGACTGAGAAAGAGCTTCTGCATCCTGTTTGAGAGCTTCACAACACGAGATGAGCGTGCTATAATACTTTTCAAAAACGAACATCAATATACGCACACAGAATAGAGATGGAGCAGAGCTTACGGTTTCAGAAATTCGGGAAAGCCCCGGATATATGGTCCCCCAACTATCATTTCAGCTGTATAGTCACAGAAGAGATCGATGCTCTCTGGATTTCGACACACATCGCCTACCAGTAACTTTGCAACAAGCCCCATTACAAGGCGTCGGGCGATTGTATAACAGTCGAATTGATTCCAGCCGTCATCAACATCCATGTGTTTAGTAATCTCTTGTTCGAACGAGTACTTGAGCTCTTCGACGAAGCTTGGAAAGTATTCGTCTGCTGATCTGGTGCGCGTTCGGGACCAGGTCAATGCTTTGCTCATCATTGAGCTGGGTATTTTGTGAAATAAGCCGGGCGCCGTAAATTTGGACTGAAAGAACTACAGTAGACTCGAATATTAGTTCAGTATCGCTGTGGATGATAATAAAAGCACCTACTCCTTGAATTGGAGCTGTGGAAGATAGGTACTCATCAGAAGCATTGAGGTACTCCTTGATCATCGCATCGTCGCAGATACAGACATCCCAACCGGTTGGTGTGGCTACTTGAAATGCAAAATTCCTGTGCTGTTTCAAAATAACCAGCTGGTCAGATATGAATCCGAAATCGGAAAGCGAAGAAGATGGATCGTACGAGTGCGTATCCTTCTTGAAGCAACTGGGGGGCAGAGTTACTCCAACGACGGGCGGCCCCCCAAGACTGAAGTATTCCTTTGCCTCCCACGACAGGAACATTGACCTAATATTGAATCAGCGAAATAAAAAGATTGATAAGAAAATCAGTATCGTAAGGATGAATTGAAAGAAGAGAAATAGGGGAATACGCACCCATGATTGATAATATTGAATCCACCGATGGATAGCCAACACTATCAAAGTTGCAACACCTGTCAAAGCAAATGGGTTATCGAGTAGGATAGCATATATGGCCATGAACATTGACATGATCTGGGGCAGTGAGCTGGTGTGTTTCCTCAGCGGAATGTGACAGTTCAGCTTCCACCCATTTTAAAGAATACCATCAGCTCTCCTCGTGATGTAAGGGCCCCGGGAGTAGCCTTGCATACTCTTGGCGTCGCAAATAGTCACTCGAATTACGGCGCAGATATGTGCATGTGACTTCTCATGATCGGTGTTTTCTTTTCAAGATAATTGACTGACATAAAGAATACTTAAGTCACGGAGTACAGGGTGTAGAAATATTCTTTGCTTAGTTTGACTCTCCGGAAGATAGCAATTACAAGGCAAGACTATGTGTTCGACCACTCTATTGCCGGATTTTGGTCAAACTCTGATCATATTCCCCAGTTAATCCAATATTTGCCCAAACGTCATTTTCATATATGTTGAGCTTAACAAAGACCAAATTAGCAGATCATCCTATACCTCCAGAGCTATTCAATCTTGCACAAACACCTCAACATGTCTTCTGTATAAAGTACTTCCGGCTATATGAAACGGAAAAAGAACTCATAATACGAGGCAAAGAGAAAAAAAAAACATACAACAGTAAGGATTCGCTAGTGGTCACCCACCTAACTACTAACTTACCGGCGTGTGGCTTAAGTACGGCTGAGCGGACGGGAAGCCCTGTTCTCCACACCCTGTGGTCGTATGTACAATATACGGTACAGGAGCAGTATATATAGATCATAAAATAGCCAGAAATTAACGAGTGTGAGTGCGTTCCAGTGGTTATTCACAAGCTCGAGTCGGAAACAGAGTGCGAAAACGGCTCTACGAGCATTACGACTCCCGCTCAGAGGGAACTATCACAGGAACACCATAGGAAATAGATAGTCCAACCAAAGATAGTATGGTCAGAGAGGACAAACAACAACCGGCGCTCACACAAGCGTAGCATAAGACGGGTCGATCTCGACAGGACTAAAGCTAACAACTCCCACGAAAAGATTGTTACGGCAGTCGAGGCGAATCACCATCGGAACCTGCAGTAGACTGCGCCAAAGCCCACGAAAGCCCAACTTTTCATAAAATCTAGGTCTTAGCAGTCATAAACCTGCTGGTTCATCTAAATAAAACAATGTTATTTGGACTTCCGCAAAACCCGTTTTGGGCCTAACTCGACCTATTTATTTGTATAATCGCAGCCATAAAGTTGCTCAGTTATCAAGATAAAATACTGTTTTTTACATCAGTTCCGGCTTATACTCTGAGCCACTATACTTTCCTAGTATTACTAGAGGTTTGAATGTTGCTTTATGCTTATGGTTTTTAACTTACGGTGAAGGCCTTCCTATAATCTCAATTTTGATGTACGTTTAATGGGCTCTTTCAGCTTCGGTACTACTTCTCTAACGGCGGTCAAAACAAACTAGTGCGATAACTCCTTGTCCTAAACACCCTTTTCTGACGGCCTTTAGAAAAGGGCATTAGGGTCCAGGAGCTATCGCACTAGTTCATTTTAACCACCGTTAGAAATTAAGGCGTAGATATATACATATATTGTAATGGGGAAATCACGAGATTTGTGTGATTACTGCCTATGCCTTCCAAGTTGGGTAACAGGTTGAGACAAAAGACTTAATTACTAAGGTACTGGGTAGTCTCTTACCTTGAGGACAGTTCCATGGTTGGTATAGATTTGTTTATGACTCAGGATGTCTTCCATGGTTCTAGGGCCGAGGCTGTTTAAGGCTCTACGAGCCTTGAGATCATTCTATTGTTGTATTGTCATATTGCTGAATTTTCTATTACAGTATTGTTCTGTTGTTCTTATTGTTCTGTCATTCGTAGTGTTCCAAACTTTGCCTATCCTCTCCTCTGACCCACGCCTCCTCCTTCCCTCTCCATGCCTCATTTCACCTTCCTCGCACCAAATCAACTTGTCGCATTATTCTTCTGATTCTCCCTCGTCTCTGTTATCAGGTCTCCATTACTGCGTGCCTCACTGAGCAAAAATGGACCCCCTCTTCCCAGTCCCAGAGCGCATATCTTCTTTGATGTCATCACCTCGACGTCAGGCGTTGACTGAACATCAAAACCGATCAGTCAGTGTGTCTTCAATGATCTCCGACATATCTATGGCTTCCGTGGATTCCACTGCCGCGGAATTCCTTGCTACAAAGATCGAACAACTGGAAAATGAGACCTCCTACATTGCCGCCATCAAAGCAGGGATGGACGAAGCCAACGTTAAAGGCGCCCTCATAGATGAAGAGTACAGAAAAGCCCTTGAACCTTACACAATCCGCATTCGAGCTGCTAATTCCACCTTGCGTGTGATCAAAAGGCAGAAACATCTGCTAGAGGACGATTTGAATGAGACGCTAGCTGTTCACAAGCGACTGAGAACAGACCCACCCTCTGACGAAGGGCTGCTGGAGAGAGCTTACAAGGACACCATTGTGTCTCGAGTTATGAGAGCAGAGGGGAAACAAAGAGCGTTAAGTTTCAATCATGCTCGGTTTAAGAAAGAGGTGAACAAGTACTATTCCACTCTTGACAGCGATGATGGAACCTTGGTCTGGTGTCATGTCCTTGGCGGCTTTTTTGACAAGAAATCTGTGAAGGCGGCCCACATTGTGCCTAAGAGCCTGGATCGGAGAGAATTGGCACATATGTTTGGCGATGAGGATGCAGTTGTATCACTTCCGCAAAATGGTGAGCCTTTCAAACTCTGTTTTTTCTTTTGCACTGCCGGGGAGTTTGACTGACCATTCTATAGGTCTTTCCTTGCACCACAAAGTCGAGTCCCTTCTTGATCGAGGAGATATTGCGATCGTGCCAATGCCAGGGGTATTTGCGGTACCAACCGAATGGAGATGCATCGTGCTTAACGAATCGCTGAACATGGACATCATCTACAAAAGAGAAGGTTTTACCATAGGAGATACGCCCTTCATTCTCAGAGTCAAGGTACGGCCTGGTAACTACCCAGAGAACTATCTGATGGTTTGCTAAAAATTCAAAAGGACCTCGATAACCGTCCTCTCAAGTTCCTGTCCGATAACCGCCCTCGTCGACGTTATCTGTACATGCGATTCCTGATCTCGTACCTGTGGTGTAAGCGAGAACCAGTACACGGATTGGAGCGAAAAGTGGAGTCGAATAGGTTTTGGCCCTCTGCAGGTGCATATATCGAGCATTCCACTCTGCAGACACTAGCCCGTTGCATCTCCGGATGCGAGATCCCCAAGAATCTCACTGCCGAACAGACCTTTGAGCGTTCCAACAGTCCGGAGAGGAATGTTACAGCTGGAATGAGTCTGGCAGCCGACCTCATGAGCATTCGGCGTATTGAATCTGGCAAAACTGCAGGCCCTGATTTGGTGAATGCTGTGACTGAAAGTATGAAGCGGCTGTAATCGCCGGCAATTTTTCCTGTGCTTCTTTTGCTTCTGTTTCAATATTATACTTATCCCAGTGCTGACTATGGCCCCAAAAGAAGATGTCTATCAATTATCAATTATTAGTTATTAAAGATGTTGTCTCTTTTTCTTTCCTTTAAGAAGTAGCTACGAGTATCTGAGTCGTACCACAGACGCAGCCTTCCTTTTCCTCTCCCGAGCTCTATGACTCAGTTACCCCCAGTGTACCCTAGCTTGAAGATAGTACCTCCACCTAGCCTCCACCGAGGGTACAATAGGGGTACATTGAGTATTAGCTAGCATGTAGACTACGGCAGTGTGCAGTCGCCATCAGCTCAAAGGGCCTATGCCCCTATACCGCCTTCCAAGGTTTCTATATTACCTATTACCACTACGTACGAATTAGGAGGTCTATAGATGTTATCCATAGTTATTACCTTTTTTTTCACTTTTTAGAGCGGAAGGATCATTTACATTAATGAGAAAACAGGGAGGATTAAGAGAGAACTGAAAGAGT
Organism: Penicillium nucicola; assembly: GCF_028828085.1. NCBI lineage: Eukaryota > Fungi > Ascomycota > Eurotiomycetes > Eurotiales > Aspergillaceae > Penicillium > Penicillium nucicola. The sequence goes on along the minus strand of NW_026643125.1, from coordinate 2,334,084 downwards.
GCTACATCTTTATTAACTTATATCTTAGAGTCGAAGATATTTCTAGAAATCTTCTATAATTTTACATAGTTCTTCTAGCAAACTTAGTTTGAAGTTCTATATTTAAAAGGTACTTACTATAAGTTACAGGGCTAGTAAACTTAAGATATAGTTGAAAAATACAGCATTAGTAAACAATTGATGGCAGAAATATGGGCCTTTTGAGCTGATGGCGACTGCACACTACCGTAAATGCGATAGAAAATATATCAAGACCGATGCTATCAGAATGTTAATAGAAGCAGACTCCCTTCGGGAGCCTGTTCAACGCTCTTCGACCGGCTATACCGGAAAAAGGATGGACGACCGCATCGGCCCAGGCCGCCAACATTGAGTCCGTCCTAATCCCAATAGTCGGCAACATTTCACACCAAGAGTGCACCAGCTGCATGAAAAACAATAGCCCATGGGCACATCGTGTGCCGTATCACGACATCAACCGAACAGGTTCAGCTCGTGGAAACTGTGTCGGAGGGACCCCCCAACGCCATCCACGAGACCGCTCCTCAACATCATCACTGGGATCGCTGAATACTAGATCTAGTGAGCATGAGTTTGTCGTAGCACGGGTCACGGCAGTTGAGGCGTTAGACCGAGAGCTTCGCACGATGTTGGCAAATCGTACCGTGGAGGACGTGCAGAATGCGGCTATCCACAACGCCATGCGATCGGAGAACACCACAGGTATTATCGTGGCCGCGCGTGCTTTCATCCCGACTACCACACCTGAACAGCACAGGACCCAGTTTGATCGTGTGTTTGGTCTGATCGACACGATCAGACAGACCCTTGCGAGGAGCACAGGTGTTTGAATTCTGCTGAAACTGGTGGCTGCGATTATTATTTATTCTAACGTTATCTTTCTAAATTGAAATAATGATAACAAACAATTACACAAGAATATAAGTGAGCCCAGCGAAAACTGCTGTCAGTAAAGTCACTCCACCCATCGGTAGATGCACTGCACCCGCATTGTCTGCAGTATCCTTTTCACCGGAATTATTCCCATCTCCAGAGTCTTTTTCATCCGAGTCATTTCCACCCGTCGTGATATTCAAAGCAACCGAAATATTGGAGGCAATAGCAGTGTCAAACTTGACCGCACAAGGGTCCACAGTAGCCCATGGCGATTTCTCCGAAACCACCGCGCAGGTGTCATAGCCACCCCAACGAGCGCCTTCCACATCCATTGCCCCCGTCACATTCCACGCTGCAATACCTGTCGCGCAGGTTTCTTCCGCGCTAGCAGCAACGAGGTCCGCCTTCGCGGCGCCACTCTTAGTTGTGAAGATCATACTGTCAATCGTAGAGTTGCTGGGGTAGAACATGATATCTCCGCTAGACCCGGTGCATCGCCCGTATTCCACAAACCAAGTGAGTTCCCACGTACCCTCGGTGCGTGCCGAGTCAGCGGTATTGTATAGGAAGTAAGGATTGCTGTCAGATGAGCTGGTGGAGTTCATGTTGAACTCGCTTGGGGAGCTGGCGTTGATGTAGTCGCGGGGAGGCGTGATTAAGTACATAATTCTCATATTGAGTGGTGCGACCAGATGCGGGTTCTGAATGGCAAACACGACGGGCATCTGTGTCGACGGCGCATATGTCTCATTGCGTGGGAAGACCAAGTCGACTTCGATGACGCCAGATGTAGCAGAGGCTCCCATGGCCTTGCAGGCCTGCAGGGCCAAAAGGGATCCCAGGTACAGGATATTGTTGGACATGTACATATTTTGTTGAAATATCAATGATTCGAAATTGAGAAGGGAAATGAAACCAGCGATACTTCCGTATATGAACAGTTTTCTTTTCAGGGGGCCAGAAATTTCCCGGTCCAATAGTGCCATAAGGGTTCATCCTTGGCACTGTTCTGGGGGCCATAGGGCATCCGAGGATGCGCCCGAGACCTGGGATTGATGTGAAAAGAAGGAAATAAATTAGAAAAGAGGAGAAAACCGGGCATATCCGCGGAATGTCTCACCCACAAACACCACAAGACCCTTTTTTATCCACTGACGCCCCGTAGTTTCTTGGCTTAATTTTACTACTAGCCTCAAATTCCTACTAAGGCGCTCTTACGGTACGAATGCTTCCAACTGGTTCTGAATCTGTGGCCAATTGTGCTTGGATTGTCATTTTATAGATATTGAAATGGGAAAGGCGCGATGGCAGTCTGGTCAAATAGACAGGTCGATACTAGCAATAGAAGGTCGGCTAGGACTATAGGAAAGGAGAGCACATAGGGGTGGTCTGAAAAGAAGAATGTGTCTATCTTGTTCAGTATGCGTAGAGAGGCCTTAAATATAACTTATAGTCGAGCTATCACAAAAATCATAGTCGTCCGTAGACCGTTACTTCATGCAGTGGGCAATTCTGTTGAGATTCATGGTGGCCGGCCATGGTTTATGCCATGAATGAGCCATGACGGCAACCGCAGTGATTCATCACCTGGGAAATCTAATTAGGACTAGCTTAAGGCAGATTTTTCTGGTATATAAGGAGGTTCTCATACAAATGAGAATCTCCAGACTTAAACACCTCGGTAATCTATTGTTAGATTATCTATATTGTACGGTCGTACCGGTCATCATTCCTACTTGCATCGTAACCTTTTAACAAATTCCACCACTACAATACATTTAGACATAAAACGTAAAATCTAGAAAGTATTCATTTTGACAAACAGTAAGAAATAAAAACAAAGCAATTCAAAAGAAGCAGCAAAAAAGACAAACGCAAGGCCTGATGGAAGATTTGCCGAAGGGTGACAGTCCCATTGATATTACACAATATCGCCGTGTCCTATTCACCTAGGTCCAAAGCTGCCCGCCGACATATAATGCCCAAATTTTATCTGGGATGGATAGTCTATTGAGGATCTTGACTCATGTATGTTGAAAGGCTACGATGCAAGTAGGAATGATGACTAGTACGACCGTACAATATAGATAATCTAACAATAGATTACCGAGGTGTTTAAGTCTAGAGATTCTCATTTGTGTGAGAATCTCCTTATATACCAGAAAACTCTGCCTTAAGCTAGTCCTGATTAGATTTCCTAGGTGATAAATCACTGCGGTTGCCGTCATAGCTCATTTATGGCATAAACCATGGCCGGCTACTATAAATCTCAACATACCCCCTTATCATCTGAAGCATTTAAATCTGCTGTATTTGAAGGCGGGGAATCTTGATAGACCAATTAGGAGCTCTCAAGAGCTAATCCTTCACAAAAGGCATCGAATTTTGGCTTAGGAAGTGCCTTTGTAAGGCTATCGGCGACGTTGATAATTCCTAGAATATGCTCTAATAGGATCTTGCCTTCTTTCACTTTCTCGCGGACCTAGTGATAATAAGTCTCGATATATCGAGATTTTAAGAGATATTTGGGAGATCCTGCCATAGTAATAGCGGACTTACTATCACTTAAAATACGTATCGGAGAAGAGGCTTTTATGATTCCGAGATTAACTAGTATCCGATATATCTATAAACCCTAAGATCTAGTATCTAATAATACGTAATACTCCGCTTCTACGGATGATTTTATGACGTATTTTTGCTATTTTGAGACCTAGGAAATAGGTCCGCCTACTAGGAAGAAGACCTATCCCGTATAGCTCTTTAGGGTATCGGGATCTAACGTAAAAGATACGTCGACGTACCCCTATAGTTCCTAATCCTTGCCTAGTATACCGTAAGTGATCGTGAATTTTGTAGTGCGTTTTATATACTAAATTGCACGGTAGGCAGCGGAGAAGTGGATATCGTAGGGTATTAGGTTATACTTTATAAGTATACCTAGAGTTAGAGAGAGATTAGGCCGGGATACCGTTACGGCGTAATTTAGACTACTAGTCAGTGATTAGTAGGCTTTAACGTTATAGGGGTCCTTTAGCGTATTATATTTCTCAAGAATTAGTTCCAGCGTTATAGGGATAACTAGCCGGGGGTTACTTTTAGTAGTTTCTAACGGCTCTAGGAGCTTATCAATATAGGCTTTTTAACCTATCATTATTAAGCTATCCTTACGTAGGATTTTAAGGCTTAGATAATACGAAACTAGGCTAAGATCTAATATAGACTATTTCTTAGCAATTGCCTCTTTTATCTAAAGAAGGGATTTCTCTAAAGAAGCGGCGAGCAATATATTATTAACGTATATAAATACGATAATAATACTACCCCCTTACTTATACTTTATATAAAGGTATAAATTAGATAAAGAAGGGGTAAAATCCTTACTAATTAAGAAGGATTTAAGGGTCTCGTACTAGTTAGTAGCTAATTGACGGAGACCGTAAAGGCTTTTTAAAAGCCTAACTACCTAGCTATTATAGCTCTAAGGCTTAGGTATAGTATCTAGGTAGGTTATAAACGTCTCCTCTTTAAGAGATATATTAAGGTATACGAGGTTGACGTCTAAATAGGTAGTAACTAGGGATTTTATAGTAATAAAAGCTAATAAGATACGTAATATTTTATACCGGCCTATAGCCGCGTAAGTATCTTTATAGTCAATTCCCTCTCTCTGATTGTTACCTCTAGCTACCTATCTTACTTTGAATTTTGCGGGCTTACTATCAGCGTCTATTTTGAGCTTAAATACCTAACGTCTAGAGAGGATTTTGGTATCCGGTAGGGGATTTGCTAGCTACTAGACCCTAAGAATATTATATTGCGTAATCTCGGACTTTATGGCTCGTTCCTACTAGGGCTAGTACGGAGAAGCTTTAGCTTCTCGCAATAAGGTAGGTGAATCGAGCTATTTTGGCAAATTAGACTCGATTTTAGACTATAACGGGAGATCCGAGAGAGATCCCGACGTTAAAAATACTAAGGATTGGGTAAAATTAGTATCTTCGTGATATTAGATACTAGATCTCTTAGCTTTTGTGTAGTATACCTTAACTAAGTCATCTAGGTCTAATTTAGACTTAGATTTATCTAGGATATACGTATCCGCGTCTTCGGATATAGAATCAGAGGGCTTAATATACTTCTCCTATATATATTTATGATTGGAATATATAGGAGGGCCGTCTATGCCGTGATTCTTGCCTAGCGTAGGTAGGTCGGGGTTGTTATAGAGATCCTAGTTAGATCCTTTATCGATAATAGTATCTCTAACAATATATATTATACTACCCGGTATAGTAGGGTTTTGGTAGGGTCGGTAAACTCGGTATTAAGAATCACTATAGCTAGTATAACCGACTAAGAAGCCTAGCTCGGCTCTTTTAGCGAGGTAGCGACCCTAAGGGTCTTAGTAGACGATCTCTCGAGAGAAGACTTTCTAAACTTTGCTACCGAGGACACGTAAAAACGAAAGATTAGGCCTCTTGCCGTAGCGTACCTCGTAAGGCGTGACTAGGGGTTTTCTAGCTATCTTTCGGCCGTTATAGACGGTCATATTGCGAATTATAACCATAGATCTTATAATCTTAGCCTAGAGAAATAGGGGTAATCCTAAATCTGAGAGAATATATCGCGTTCTCTCTCTAAGAATCCTTATTAACCTCTCAATCTTCCTATTTTATTGGTAGGCGTAGGGGGCAATAAAATGCCACCGAATACCTCTATTTTTAGCCTAGTATTAGAGCTTCTAGACCACGAATTCGCCGCTATTATCGGTTTATATAGCTCGAATCTCGGGTAAGTATTAGTTGAGGTTATCGTCTAAGGGATACGTCTAATTAGAGGATACGGGGTAGTTAGGTAACCTTAGCGACATAATTTAACTAACCTCGTAGGATCTATCTTATTCGTAAGATCTCACTATCTCTTTGATTTTGACCTTAGCGTTAGATTTATTCTCGAGAAATCTAATCTCCGCCTAGCCGTTATAGTTATCTATTATAGCTAGCTAATAACGGGCCCCGGATTCGATAGCGGGTACGATTTTACCGCCGCCGCCGATATCGATAAATACGAGATCCCTAACCTTCTCCGATCTATAAAGAATAGGCTTACGCCTAATACGGTAAGGGCCTCTACCGGTCGCGTAGGACGCGTAGGGTTACTTCGAAGCTAATATCCCGGAGATATCTAGGCCTAAGACTATCCTCGCCGTCTTTTAGACGCCCTAGATACCCGTATAGGCTATCCGGCGGTACTAGGTATTGATATTAACCCGGCTTCTATCCAATCTAGGAGGCTAAGCGGTATCACCCCCCCTAACGAGAGATTCCTCGATTGTGATCAGTTAGCCTATTTTTCGGCCGAAATATAAGGTCTTTTAGACCTTAGTTATTAGAGAGACGTTAAATATCTCGATTATAAATACTAAGGATACGAGAATCTCGCGTTTCTATACCGTTGAAGGGTCGATAGAAACCATATCTAGTATCTATTAGTTCCCCTTAAGTGTTACGGACATACCAGGCACCAATCAGTATGGGGCCGCAACTTGTTGATGGGCGGTCATGGACCAGTCGATCAACCGACCTATCAGGATCACGTGACGAACAGTCAGAGAGACGCGATTGGACGAATAAGGCGGGCGCCTTTTTCGGCCCTCGGTTTACCAGCACCCAGAATATACCACAGCGCTAGGTGCCGGTAAAGCCACTTACGGCCCCCTCAGCACAAACACATATTCTCCCCCTAAACAAAAAACATTTGTGCAGAGACGGCCATTTCTGGCCTCAAAGGGGGCTGAAAGTGGCCTCCTCGGCACAGTTCTTCCACACACGCACTTTCGGTCCCAGAGCCACGCGCTCCTCGCCTGCCCCTTGTAACGTGCACCGTCACGTTCTTGTTCAGTCATGTCGGTGCCTGGGCGCGTGGCTCCCCTTCCACTGCCCTCGAGCCCAGCTCCTGCTTTCCATCGACTTCTACCCACCTCCGGGCCTGATCCTTGAGCGCTACCATGAAACCTTCGTTTTGTGAAGTCGCCAAAAATGGCACACTCCATCCCAGGCTCATTGGTCGCTGGGGCAATGGGGTCCATGACTATAAAGCTGCCAACAGTCCCTCCTCACTCTCCTACCCAGCTCTCCTCTCACCTATCCTTTGCCAGTCCCTCCTTCAGCGCGTGCCCCACATTCGTTCGTCATCCCCGTTGATTTGTCTACCTGTCTGGAGCGGCTTCGCGCACATCTTTGTTTCCCCAGACGCACCATGACCGACGTGGCAGATCTATCCTCTGCGACCGACAGTGACACTTCCGGGGTGTCTTTCCAGCCTGACATCGATGCGACCGATGACTCCGATTCCGGGGAAGCCTCAAATTCAACCGAGCTGACAACTCCGGAACCCATCTGTCTTCCTGATAATTGTGGCAGGCCTTCAACCCGTCCAAATAGACCCGCGCGCCGCCCAGCGGACGCTGGTGCTCTGCCCGATTTCAGCGATGACCCTGATGACGACACAGACGAGGACATTGCAAGCGTACCACTTGATTATGGGCGCTCAGACCAAACCAAAGTTCGGGCTCGACGAATAGAAAAGCGCTGGGACAAGTGAGCATTTATTCAGACCTACGCAATGGGGAGGTGATTACTGATGTGAGGCGTAGGTACTGCCGAGTGAAGGCCGCTCAGGCAGGTGCGCTTTTGAAATGGGATGACCCAGTGGAGGCACTGCGCGAGGTTACCCCCAATGACGTGCATCGATTTTTCAACTACTGCATGAAGCTGAAGTACGGTGAGGGCGGTCGTCATCTGAAGGGAACATCGAAAGCTAGCGCCCTGAAAGCTGATTGGAAAGGATTTCGGGGTTATTATCGGAGAATTACACGGACCAGGATAACTGCTGAAGATAGCGAAGAGATTAATGCGGTAAGTTATTCCCCTTAGTTTGACCCTCGGAGCTGACTGAGTTCTTCCAGGGCATTCGAAAACTCATCGACAAATTCGACCTCGATACACAAGAACGGGGCAAGGAGCCGGTGTACGTCCAAGACTTGACTGAATTGAACGAGACGATTCTCCGAACTCAGGAAAGACGATTTCATTTTGGATACGAACGAATCCAGCTCTGTCTCTTCAACATGCTCGGTATTTATACCGTGAACCGGCTGCATGCTCTTCTTTCGCTGCAGTTCCACCATCTACGTTTCTCCATACAAGATAATCCGGACGGGGGCCCTCCCGTACTTTTGGTGGAGATCAAATCGGAGCATACAAAGCAATTCCTCGGAACTTCCCAAGTGTATGTATCGTATCGTGCGTTGAACCCGATGATGATCCCAAAATTAACACTAATTCTTAGTAACAATTTTCCTTTCCCCGAAATCATCAACGATCCGTCGCTTGTCTTCAGCCCTCATACATTTATATTCGGTATACTTTTTTGGCTTCAAGCCTTCGAAGTCCCTGCGCTTTCCTCCATGGAGCGCCTTCGAAAGCTGTTCGTCGAAGGCGGTCGACAACAGATGGAACTACCCTTGAAATGCGAAGTCGAAAACTATTATGTTTTCTGCAAGACAGAAGTAGTCAATGGACGTGCGGTTCTCCAATGGAACCAGCCGATGACCGAGGGCGCCATGTCTGGGCGTCTGAGAAATCTAGGGGAGATCCATGGCTTTCTTCAGTCAATGTTCGCCCATCGTTTTCGCTATGGGGGGGGAAAGATGTTAAACGAAAGCAGCGCGGTCAGCGAAGCACAGCAGAATCTGATCATGAAACACGCTGACACTCGCACTTTCTTGAATCATTATCTTCCACGACACATCGACACCGATATGCAGAGCGTTATGAACGGCCGTGAATCCAACAAGTCTCTGATGCGCGCGATCACCCGGATGAGTAGGTGGATTGACAAGAGACGCCCTCGGCATCTTACTTCGGAGCAACGAGCGTCCCTTCGCGAACATCCGGAATATGTCGAGGCCACTCGGCGAATGAAGGAGCAAGCCGAAGAGTGCAAATGCGATCCCAGTGCAGCGATGCAATCGCGATTAGAGAAATTGATACGCGAAACCTCCAATACATTCGGCCGGTTGGAAAGAGCACTGAGACGGAAGGTGCGCCATGAGTTCGACCGCAAACAGGCCATCATAGACATTGAGCGACAGCTCTCGGGGGCTGCTGTTGATGACGAAGAGGCGAAGAAGGTACTTCAAGTAGAAGACCAGATGCTACCGGAGCAGATTGATCTTCTTGAGAAACTATTCACATGGCCTACCTCTCAATCCCTGGAGGCGGAGTGGCAAAGAAGGAACGCTGCTGTGGCTACGATCTCCCAATACTGTTGTTTCCTTGAAGGTGGACCATTGCGTGGACGACGTAAACGGGCTGCACCGAGTGATGGGTTCGATGAAGAGCAGTCCAACGTTTTACCAGAGCCAGCCAAGAAGAGTTGCAGCTCTCCGGAGCCTTCGCAGCAAGACATTCTTCTTGTGAAAGCCAAAAATTATATCAAAAAGGCGAAGAAGCCTCGCCGATGTTTTCAATGTTATGGTGACACCGAACTTCCCATTCATCGTCGCACGCAGAAATATAGCGAATATAAGTCGACTCTACGACACTTTCGAGAGAAGCACTTGCAGGATCGAAGGTGTCATATGTGTGACGAAAATCTACTACATGAAATGCATCTTCGCAGGCATGCAGAAGAGGTTCATCGCCTCAGCACTGAACGGAATTACTACACCAAAGAAGATATGGGATCGGACATTGATACCGATTAATTGGAAGGCTTGCAGGTGTTCTGTCAAATTGAAGTACTCTACTTTTGTCTATGCTTATGAGCATGTCTAGGTTCATAATATCAACAGGCTATTGAATGTTTTCCTTTTTACATTATTGAGAAGCGGTCTTTCTGGATTTGATGACTTGCCTGCTTTCTTCAGTGTGTACACACGAGACAATAAATAACGAACAATAAATAACGAACAATAAATAACGAGCTTTGATGGCGGAAAATCCGAATCAGGAGGCTCGAGGGGTCGCAGTTTCAAACCGCCAAATATCCGTGTCCAATCAGCCTTCCGGAGAACCACAAATTACTTGCTCGACGCATCAAGGTTACCAAGGACTTGGTTGCGCTTCTACTGCTTTGCGAGCCGAGCAAGCGAGGCATCCGTGTTGATTGGGATCTCGATGCAAAAGAAGACATAGCTACTGAACAGCCGGAGCAACTGGCGTCTGATGATGCACAAATATGTCCAAAAGATGTTTGCATCATCTGCTACGGTGAATCTCGTCTCTCGGTGTCCAACCCTCCTCCGCATAAATTTCCTTCAAAGCGACCAGACTCACTTCGTCGTCATCTCATCGACTCTCACCTGCTTCGTGCATACGACAGGATTAGCTGCAACTAGGAAGCATGTAACACTCTTCCGAAGTTTGCCAAAATCACCAAATTTTTAGCCCATGCTCACAACGAACACAAATATGATATCAATATTATATTGTGTCATCTCACTGAAAGGCTACAGTTCAGCTATGGTGACGGATCTTCCAGAGAAATATCTATGGAATCAGAGAATCGGGAAGGCACTGATACTCCCGCTTCTTCTATCGATTTTTATATGACAAATATCGATCCTCGATTGATGACACCCGGCCCTATCACCATTATGAAAACATCAACCCTCCCGTCAAGAATTGACATTTACGCTCTTCTGAATGTCCAGGGATGAGTACCGATTCAAAGTTGGCGGATATTTCTACACGGCGAGTGACGAGGAGAGCAGCACAGGCCGCAAATCTAGAACCTGTTCCTAGCTAAGAATTTTCATCGCAGCATGCGACGCGCTCATCTCGGAAAAGGGGGCGCCAAGAAAAGCAGCCTGAGAGGCAGCAGAGAGTTAAAGAACATCCAGGCAAAACCAAGGCGTCCACTATCAAACATCAGCCACGTCGATCAAGGCGATTACGAGCTCAGTGAAATGTAGCCTCGGAGATGGTTGTTTCTGTTCATTGTGCTTGAGTAAATTTCGAATCATATGCATCTATAGACAGGAAAATGTCTGCCGGGTGGGGCCTTTGCTATCTGGGCTGCCGCCGCTTTATGAGGGCGCTCAGGCTCAGGATCAGTGAGTAGATATCAGCACCGGCTCAAACTTAGTGAGCATGCTCAGGTCCGGTCACGTGTATGATGACTGATCCACAACGTGCTCAGTAAGTGCTCACTGACCACTCGGGTATGCTCAGTGCGTGCTCCGGGATCGCTCAATGAGTGCTCAGGGACACCTTAGTAACGCTCAGTGAGCACCCCTGATTTGTGTAACTCAATCTAGACCTTACCCAATAGAGACAGGCCCCACAGGGCCATTTATTCTGTGATGGTTAGTGCGTTGACGATATTTGGGCTGCCCTCGTTTTCTGGAGGATCCCTTGCCCCCAAAATAACGCGTCATGTCTATGAGGCACAAAGAAGACGGCAAAGGCCATCCAATTAGGGATAGTCCAATCAAACTACCCTGTCTTTTTTCATTACGGCGGCCGACTCGAGCTTGAAGTCCCAGCTATATAAGGACAACATGTCCCCATGAAACAGCTCTCTCATCATCTCATCCAAATCCTTTCATGTCACTAAGCTGCTTCTACAGCTAGCATCCTAGCAAGGTTCATAATTATGGAGCGAATGGAATTCTTTGCCAGACGCGATGAGATATTTACTGTACAAGAGAAAGAAGAAGAGGAAGAATCTGCCATGGTGCCATCCTGTATTTGCACAATGTGAGACCATAACATAAATAAAACAAAATATACGGCGGCATGTCAGAACACGTATTTTTTGTGAGGATATCAGAGGGGTGAATCAATTCCTACGGACCATCAGGTCTCACCTAACTGCTCAGCTTCAATTTACACGCCCGCAAATGGATCAGGTTCCAGCTTAGTTTCACCACCAAGCCCGATGTCTAATCCATTTCATGGGTATGAAAGAAAGAAGAATCAGTCAACTTAAACAAAGATACATCAACTGTTGACCGGTTAGCCTTCTAAACATGACCGTGGGTTACTGCGCTAAAATGCCCGCCTTTTGCACATCTATTTTGAGGTGACCTCAGGATGTCTCCACTGCAAGCATCCACATTTGACCACCTCAATTGTTTAAACAAGCCAGCCGCTTTAGTAACTCGCCGAGTGCACCCCGCGTAAAATCAAAAATTACGAATTAACTCCTCCATTGGCCACCGTCGATTGACATGGTTGTTGAAGATGCATGGTCTAGAATATTTCTTCAGCATACAGTACAGATGACAGATGCACGTCGTCATGTGAGTTGGTCGCACGTCACACTTTCGGTGTGATCGCCATGTTTATGTTTCTTTTGCAAGTAACATTACATTTGACTACCCCGATAGAACTCAAGATGATCAAAGGATTCCGTTTCCTTTCAATAATTAAATCAATCTGTTCACAAGGAGAAAAGCGACATGCAAGAGTGTATAGTAGATGAAGCTACCTTGTTCTCCCTGCCACTGCTTGGTAACACAGAGAGTCACGTAGAAGTTAAATCGGCCAATATTCAGTCCTAATGTGTTTTAGCCGCAAAAAGAGTAAAAGCAAGTGAAGGCGTACCTATAGAGAGTGGCTAAGGATAAGGGTATCTTTTGAGGCCATCAACATCAGCTAAGTCGTGGTTGATTGACAGCAGAGCCGGGCTTTTCTCCATCTCCTGAACCACGAAGTCGTCCAATTTCTCTGACAACTCGGTACTGTCTCTTCTGTGTGTTTGAGCCAAATTACCAATGTTGTTTTGCATCGACTCGGAAGGCCAGAGAGCATTTCGAAAAGCACCTCCACAATTTCAAAAGTGACCAATTTATCTCTTGCCCTGATAAACTATGTGGACTCGCCTTTCGTGGACATCAAGCGTTCAAAAGCCATGCAGAGAGGGTCCACTCGATACGTTACTTCACTGAGGCGCAACGTATCAAGGCTGGCTTGTAGAATATTCATTTATTCGCAGACCATAAAGCCCGCGGTACGCCGAATCTCTTTGTGCAGAGAGTTTACATTCTTTGAGCAATACATGAATCTATTACTAGATAAAGCACGGACAGAATAGAGTTACACAGGATTTACGACTTGTCAAAGATTGACGAAGCTGCCAACGAATCATGTCAAAAGCCTTCACTTTTATAGCTGCGTATGAAGAATAGCTCTGCTAAGATGACTGAAACGCCACTAGACTAAGTACTCAAATGCACTCCGTTCTTCTTGCCCTCCTTTGAACCAATAGTAGCCTCAAAATATGCGCTTCACTCGTTGGCTTTTGAATCAAACTTCATCAGTTAGGCCTCTTTACATTTGCAAGTATGCTTGCGCTTTTTTCTCTATGATAATGGCACGTACAATAACACAACTCTATCGTCTGGTTGAATATAGATCGATTACGAGATGTCCTAGAAAACCACATTTAGGTGAGACACCTTGTTTGGCTGGATACTTTCCCTTACACAAGCCTTACAGTACAATACAAAACGCCTCGCCACAGTTTGTTTGTCAGGTAAGTAATGAAATGTCAGTGGTATGTAATGTATCGTAACACCCGGCTGTTGGAATCTGGGAGAGGCTGTCTCCCTCCGCCCTGGCATGCGTGAATGGAGCGAAATCAGATTCACCACTTTGCTCTCTGTGGATTTTTTTCGAAATCTAGATGAATCACCTTACTCATATCATAGAAACCACCCTCTTGTTCAAATACCGACAATTACACCATTCATCACGTCGTAATTCTTTTTATGGTAATGTGCGCAAAATGCTTACAGCGGATCTGCGCAATTTTTTAACTCCTAGGAACAGCTCGACGGCCACGCCATGGATTGGTGCTATTGTAACACCTCTTTCCTTATCATACAACTGATAATTAGAATCAAATACTCTAAATACCTCCTCGTTGAGCTTCTAGGGCATCTCGTCGAAGCGCTGTATCTTTCCAACAAACCGGAACCAGCGAAGAGATCTTGGCACCCCTGAGTGCAAGTCGCCAGACCTTATCATGTTGCTCCAGCGTTGACCCCTCACCAGCATCAGTCAGAATGTTGATGGTTTTACGGTTAACGTATTATTGTCTGGGACTATGAGACCAATGAAATGGTCGCTTGGTTGAGACATTAAGATCAGCCCCTCGGAAAACCGAGGAAACATGGCGGAAGTGAACCCTATTCTGGGTTTGGAAACTTACAAAAGAGTTGCTTGACATCATTGGTTGGTTGTAACGTTATATCTTATGGCTATCCCTTATCAACTCTGGGCCAAGAGCCCTGGGGATGATCGAAATCGGATCTTACTCTGGTCTTTAATTTTCAAAAGCCATCTATGACTCCAAAATATGAGGGGAGAGCACGATGCACAGCCAGTGCTGGTTGGGTCTCAAGCTCATGAGCTTGAGCTTACTGAAAAGAACTTTGCTGCATTTTTGCCCCTTGTTGGAGCATGGTTGACGAGATCGATCTTATTTTACATAGCAATATCACCGGTGCGGAGTTAAACCGTGCAGTTTTTGAATTATCTAATTCCATCTTACAGTCTAAATTTTTTTCTCTCAACATATTACAGAGACTTTCCCATTTGCTTGAACGTTTAGGAGATTGAAATCTTGAGGATTTCTGATTTGAGACTTGCGGAGCATTCTCCTGCGTTTACTCAAAACTTGAGTGCGAGCTTTATGTATATTTCACTTTTCTGACAATTCGTATCCATGAAGTATATCCAGTACGTCCTGGTGTATAATCAACAAGGCAACGGAAACAAGGATTGACTGCCGATTATCGCTCCCTTGAATGTGCTTGACCGGTCACCCTCTGCTTTTAACGATTTAATTTTCACCATGTATTATTGCTGCCTGTCTCTTTACCATTATTTTGAAATCCAAGCTGCTGTTGACCACTTGTTGACCATTTGCTGTTTGTTGACCGTTGTTTGTTGACCGTCTGTCGTTGACCGTTGTTTGTTGACCGTTTGTCGTTGACCGTCTGTCGTTGACCGTTGTTTGTTGACCGTTTGTCGTTGACCGTTGTTTGTTGACCGTTTGTCGTTGACCGTGTGTCGTTGACCGTTGTTTGTTGACCGTTTGTCGTTGACCGTCTGTCGTTGACCGTTGTTTGTTGACCGTTTGTCGTTGACCGTTGTTTGTTGACCGTTTGTCGTTGACCGTCTGTCGTTGACCGTTGTTTGTTGACCGTTTGTCGTTGACCGTTGTTTGTTGACCGTTTGTCGTTGACCGTACGTTGATTCATCCGGCATTGATATCCACAGGTTACGTTGTTGACCGACTGTTGCCCAACGATTCTTTCAGGTTTCCGATTGTCAAATTAATGACCGAATTCAGCCAACTCACAACACCGAAGAAGTCCAGCCAATGCCTCGGATAGCTATCTTAGAAGAGAGGCGGGGAATCTGGTGCTCCTAGAGCTGGAGACTGTATCAGATCTGACAGATAGTTGTCTGCCCAAGAAACTACAGCTATTAGAAGTGTCGTTCGAAGAAATGAAAATAATGGAGCCTGCCACGTACCAACACCGAAGTCAATTATTCTGATGTGCGGTTCATGCATCTCCGAGATGAGCGGTGACTTCTCGAAGTGGCCTTGCAACGCACTCACTATGAATCCGCATAGGGGTTTCCGATATTTCCTTCCGGGTGCTTCAGTGCTATGGACAGAGCGCATTGACCTATACGATTCATGCATGGATGGGGCTCCACACCACTTGTCCTTTCGCCTCCTCCATTTGACCACTCGACCACTTGACCACTTGTCCGACCGACCATTTCTCTCGTCACCTTGACCACTTGTCCATTAGCCTCCCCATTTGACCACCGAAATAGCTACTTGCATTATGATGCGTCTCAAGGTGCAACTAAACCTATTACAGGCTGACCCTGTATGGATCAGTGTAAGATAACTTAGAGACCGAAAACAGATTCAACCAATCTCAAGCATTTGCATAGATATCGTCCAAGTACTCCTCATCCTCGTAGTCTGTTCCTGTGATATGTTGTGTGCGCTACGTGATGCATTCCTGGAAGCCTGAATAAATGGCGCATTTGTATTTGATGCTCCGGCGAAAGTAGCTCTTTTTGCAACCTTTCTATGTATCTAATGGTCAGGTAACCTTACCACGGCCGTGCTATTTCTTTAAATCATTTCCGTGGGCTCATAACCATCTCTGATACTTGTAATGAAGCGTCCAAACATATGCCAGAAACTGTACGACGCTCAATGACTGAGGGTGGAACCCTGACATTATTTAAGCCATGCCATGACTTATTTGATTGAAGCTCTATTATCGAAGTATTCGAGGTAGACACGGGATAGTATGAGGGCTAGACAGCACATGTGACTATCTATGAAGCTTCTCGGCATGATGGTACATTTGCTGTGCCAAGGATGGGAGCGGAGGGCCCTGGTAACTTTCGGTGCTGTGTCCCTGCAATTCGTGAAGAGGATAGTGAGGAAGACTGGTAAAGCTGCTCAGAAAGGGCGATGGGGTTGATATTGGACCAACGGCTTCGGAATTCATGTCAGAACTGCGTGCGAGCACGTGGAGGGAGTATGGACCAACCGCTTGTGTGGGTACTCCCTGGCACACTGCTAATCGATTGGGAATTGGGTGTGTATGAATGGGATGGTTGAGAGTTTGAATCTGTAGAGTTGCACGGGAATCCTGTGATAGAGATGTTACTGGGCTGAATGATGCCTGTGGATTGGATATTGACGTCTCGCGCTTGAGGCTGCACCGTGTGCTGAGCATTTGGACGCATTGTCTGCTGTGCAACATTGGATTTTGGAATAACAGTAGAGATTGACTGCTGGTTTGGGGCTCCTTTGGGTGTTTCAGGGGACAATCTTGAGGGATGCAATTCTGCCGGTGTGTTCTTAGAGGAAGGCTGGTCGTGGCTTCCTCTTCTGCCTGCAAGGGCGAACGAAAACAGTCAGTGTTGAACGTAGAGACAGATAAAGGAAAAATTGGAGGAAGGTTAGATGACAAATAGATTTGATATGCTTGAAGGACTCCCTGACGATGGCGAGCACTGCATTAGAGAACTTACTCAGTGACCCCTCCTGGGACATATGTTGGTCATCTCTTCTGCGCTCGACGGGGATTCCTTTGGACGCTCGGCGGCTTCCTTGTTCTCGCTCGTTGGACTCCATCTGATCAACCGGAGTCAATTCGCTTATATCTGGATCCGTGGGGTGGTGGTTGTCACCATTAATTGCTGTGAAACTGGCCCGATACTTTAGCGTGGTAGCTCGATGGCCTCGATTACCAGACTGGGGGGTATTTTCGAACTTTCCAGAAGATGTTGAAAGCACCATCTGTTCAGAAGAATCTTCGGATGCAGCTGGTGAATTTAACTCCTTTGCCTCTTCACCCTCATGATAAAATGCAGGGCTGCTTCGATATGGTCTTTCTCTGTTGTCTGGAACCTGTGGATGACCAAATTGTGACGGTCGACATTGCACTGACGGTGGATGCTTGGGGGTAGTACTATCATTGCCTGCTATCGTATGGGATGGCTCTAAGCTGGGAGTGTCGACGATGGTGTTGGTTGGTCGTGATACCGGCATAGTATCGGGAAGGCCATCTTTTTGACGGGAATCTGCCTTTTTCTTTTTGCGACAAGCTGCACGAATGGCAAAAGATGTTCGAAAGTGTCCAAAGTCTCTCAGAAACTCAACTTCAAGTCTGTCCCTTGGTAAACTGTTCCGTTTCATGAGCCACCCTGGTAAACGTTCCAGGTCCTTGGCAATCCATGAGCGATGAGAAATCCCCGCTTGAGCTTGAGATTTCTCACGAAGATATCTTCTGATCAATTCTTCTTCCGCCAAAGTTCTCTCAGAGGTATCGGGGGTTGGCCTACCCATTCCGCGGTTTCGAGAGTGGTGCTCAGTCGATTCGTCAGTGGAACTTGCTTCGGGAATTTGGAAGACCGTTGGCGCCTTGGGAACAGTCAACGCACCGATTCCGCTTTCTCGGTGGCTTTCATTGTTAGAACACTCATTTGATGAACCTCCAGTCAATGAAGTTCCCAGTGAAGATTGCGGACAATTTCTTCCTGGTGGTTGGTTGTCATGCGCCGTATCTGCCTGTTCCACATGCATTGCACTGGATCCAGTTGGATGAATGAGTGTTTGGCCGAGCTCTTCAAATGTTATATCGCCTTCAGAGTGGTGCCGGATAGGAAATTGAATAGGTTCTGATATTTGAGAGGACTCCGAGGATGAGCCCTGCAAGAGAGAATCAGCAACTGTCATTGACGTTGTGGCGAGGTCATTTGTTAATTTCTCGGTCGTTAGCCGACTTTCGTGCACCAGATCTGAAAACATTGGAGGGGCCGTGGGCGATTCTTCAGCCCGAAAGCTTCGGTGAGCTGGCCATTCACTCTGACTTATATCCAACGAGCATTCAATCGCCTGAGATGCGCGCTGGCTCTCTAACGCTTGGTTCGCAATGTCGTGTTCAGATACCGCATGAGGGTCGCTGGACTCTGATTCTGGGTCAACCGGTTGAACACCATGAGCGGCGTAGAGGCTTCCATCATCGCAGTCTTCCGAATTCAGATGCGGAAGCAGGCTCGAGGATAGACTTAGAGCGTGAACCTCGATGTTCGACCTCGTGATGAATTGCTGGGTGGATTCCACCAATTCGAGCGGTTGAAAATGCGGTGAGGAGCGAGGTGTCAAAGACACAGGTTCTTTGCGCAAATTCCTCTTGTTGCGCTTCCGAAAAGGACTTTTGCCTGTTAAGAAATACACTTTTGCCTCAATAGCGTGGAAGGTCCGCTTTTGGTTGAATTTTCGGTCAAAATTTTGGGCAATCTCTTCCTGCGACAGATCCTTCCGTACTTGGTCTTCGAACCATAGAGGAAGCTGCTTCAATACTTCTGCAGGCCAAGCCCTGTTTTTGGGATCTGGACCATCCATGTTGTCAGTATATTTCTCCAAATTTCTTACTTTTAATACCATTTTGTCATATACAAACACTTACAGTTCCGTGTTCTAGTACCATATTTTGAGCCACTAGCTTGCACGTCTGTTGCTTGAGTCTCGATGGCCATCTCATCGAAAAAATCTGCTTCAACCTGCGCTGGCGTATACTGTGCCGGCTCTTCCGCTGATTCCATGGGAAAGGGAGAGCCCGCTGACCTCTGACTCGGATTGTGGCGGAGTACTCGATCTCTTCTCAGTATTTCTTCAAGCACAGCGTTATTGACTTTGATCACTGAGGGCTGATGTAAGCAAGTGAATAGGACAGGATACGGATAATGTTGGAGTTGGCTTACCTTCCGAAGCAAGATGGCTCACCAGTGATGTCATCTCAGCTGCCAGCGCCAATGTGCTTAGTTCTGTCTGCACGTCTTGTTCGTAGGACCATGGTTGAACAAGCTTTCGGGGTAATCCTGAAAGAATCATGTTGTGTTGGAAAGCAGACAACTGGATAATCACGCCCCAGTCCCGCATATGGAAATGGTAGTTCCCATTCCCTTGATATTCGGCCTGATAGTTCTTTTCCTTGACAACGTCCAACCACGTAATATTGGCACTGGCTTCGTCGTTCTGTAGCTGAAGCACACAAGGCATTGGTGCCTCAAACATCACTTCGATTGTCTTCACTAGGGCGTCGCTTATGAGGGGAACGTTCAGAAATCCAGCAAAGCTCTCTCGCCCCGCCAGTGCCGTGAAATGTGACTGAGAGTGCTGAAGTATCGAAGCCAGCTTGTCTTGAACAGGCTTGAAATTTTCAAGGAACACACTTTTCATGTCTGGTAGACAGTTCAGCATGCCTTCGACAGTGGCAGCGTTGGAGTCCATCTCGAGCCTGACTAGATCTGACGAAATATCAGTTCAAATCCGTTGGACACTTGGACACGTAAGATGGGCACAATCACCGAAGACTGCCATTTATTCAAGGACAACTATAGCCATGTGACACCGTTTCATGAAAAGGAGTTTGCGAGGTCCAAGTGATCAGAGGTGCGGACAGTGCTAGTTATAAATATGTCTGTTGACATCACGTGCGTAGGCACCTAGGGAATTTATGATTCGCCTGTTGGACTATATATCACTCTGTGGGAAGCACGAGTTCCGGACCTGGCCCGTTCAAAGCTGAGTTTATGACTCGTCCCTGCAACCAAACCGTTATCAATACATAACTTTATTGCGGGTTGTTTTCTTTAATCTCGCTTCCAATGCAGGGGGTATGGAAAGTTACTGATTGGGCGGGGAATCGGTTTGTCCCCACCTTGGCGGTAAATTCCGTCATTTGTGCCATGGTTCATGCGTGCGCGACAAGCCCGTCCGGTTGATCACCAGAGCCGGATAGTCCCGCGGCCCCCTCAGCTTTGACTTTGCCTGTGAATCATCTAATAAACCTGTCTGGACTAGAACGTCAGTAACATCCTGAATAATTAGACAATATGATACCCGTTCTGTATGATAGCAGTCCTACATATACCAGGCAAATCTCGAGCCGGTTCAGAATTATCATTGGTTCTGATGCTAACCATTGATCTTGACCACTTGGCTTGACCGCTTTGTTTGACCACTTAGACTCGGCAACGAGTTGCTTTAATCACTTAACCTCTTTGCCGCTTTATTGAACCACCTTGCTTAACCGCTCTGCTTAACCGCTCTATTTGACCGCTTAGTAACCGCTCTGCGACCACTTGCTTAATCACTTAACCTCTTTACCACTTGGTTAAACCGCCTTGCTTGACCGCTCTGCTTAACCGCTCTGCTTAACCGCTCTACTTAACCGCTCTGCTTAACCGCTCTACTTAACCGCTCTACTTAACCACTCTACTTAACCGCTCTACTAACCGCTATGCTTAAGTACTTAGTCCAACCGCTTTGCCTAACTGCTCTACTTAATTACTTGCATTGCTACCTTAATCAATAGTTCTGTTAACCCTTCCTTTTGCTAGGACGAAAACCGCAATCTGCCTACCAGTTGTAATCAATGCGTTGAATCGGCTGGCATATAAAACTCTACACCTATTGCGAACGCAATCTAATTAAGAGCTTTATATGGTGACAGTATCGAACTTGATATAAATAGAGCCAAGTGCCACATTGGGAAATTCGATAATGAAAAATCAAAAATTACTTGGAATCTTATATTGGGATTACAGGCTGTAAGCCCAGGATATAAGAAAATCGTCCTCTCGGTACGCACGCAAAATGAAGGACGATGCTGTGCGCGTATCAACTGCAACGAGATACTGTAGTAAATGGATTTTGTGCAAGTCTTAGCTTCCTCGATAACGTATGATCATCGAGTACTGGTCCCTAGCACCACGGAGAGGTGCTGCACATTGCTAGGGGGAGCACAAAATTTACCTCACGGGGCTCATGGCAATGAGGGAGCACAAAATTTACCTCACGGGGCTCATGGCAATGAGGGAGCACAGAATTTACCTCACGGGGCTCATGGCAATGAGGGAGCACAAAATTTACCTCACGGGGCTCATGGCAATGAGGGAGCACAAAATTTACCTCACGGGGCTCAGGGCAATGAGGGAGCACAAAATTTACCTCACGGGGCTCATGGCAATGAGGGAGCACAGAATTTACCTCACGGGGCTCATGGCAATGAGGGAGCACAGAATTTACCTCACGGGGCTCATGGCAATGAGGGAGGGCAGGAAGCCTGCTCCTACTCTTCAATCTGGGTGCGCATCGCGTTTTATCTACTCCCACTACGGGAATTGACAGCTACCATTAACGCAGCCCCAGCCTCGCGAAAATGCAATTACTCAAGATGACGATATACTCACAATGGTGAGACAAGTTAGATCACTTCAGGTAACGTCTCCTAACTGTACATGTACATAATTGTGTTGAATGATTTTCGCGGTGGTCAACCAACTTCGTGATGGGTGGATCGGGAGACCGGTGGATATCCATGTATCAAAAGTCGGGCATGTGAATCAAATGCGATGCACGAAACCGGTCTTCAGACTGCCTCCACAAACATCTTCGTTGGTTCGTAATGTTGTGGTCAAATGGCTATTACAGTGCCGCTTGCTACTCAATGTTGCCCGTTATGTTGATTTATCTCGTAGAGACGTATTGCCCCGATTCCCTCTTCTTCCAGGTCTTTTGGTATTCATGTGGATCCGCCCTTTACCAAAACTGGGCAATGTAAGGAAGTTGAGGAACGGCCCCTCAAATTTATCCACTGCTGCCTTTGCCTATCATCCTTCCGCCCTCGTTCGCCTTTTCCCCTACCTCCTTTGATTCTGAACTTTCTTTAACGCTCGTCTAATATTATCACGTTCTTTCAATGTCGTATGCGCAGACTCTACGATCCAGTCGCCAACTAGGATCTTATGAAGCACGATTTGCAAGCTTGATGTCGCCAGAAGAAGAGCAAAACTTAACAACAACTTCGTCCCGTCTCAAAGAAACCCCTGGCTTAGTTTTCCGTAGCAAGGATGAAGAAGGTACAGTACAGTCGATAGCGAAAACAGCTTCTCCCCCCCAGACTGCTTTTCTTCTCCCAGGTTCCACTGCCAAGGCCTTAGCGCAGATCATCTATTGATCGGAGTACATGAAGTTGAGGGCCAGTGTACCAAGCCCGCGTACGGTACTGTAGCTGGTTGGTAAAATTACATCTGCGCTCTAAATTTTAAGTAGTGAAGCTTGGTTGTTGTAGTACGAGGTACGTTGTTTTTTACGGCGGCCCTCAGCTTGGTGTGGTCTGGCCATTAAAAGACCTAGGCTAGTGCCTTGGAAGTGGGGCCTGGGAGAAGAAAGGCAGTCTGGGGGGTAGAAGCCGTTTTCGCTATCGACTGTACCATCATTCGTGGTCAAGGCCCACTGACAAGATGAGTGGTGGCTGAATCGACATTCACAGCAGCACGGCACTCTTTGCGGCCAACCCAGCAAATCCAAGAGTGAGCTCCAAACGTGCAGTGATTGGCTTTATTGTGCTGACTTTCAGGATTACAGCCTCCACAAGCGAGTCACGTAAGTAAATAGCCTTCTTGGTCTGGAAGACCCCTGCTCCGGTACCTTGCTAGAGTCGAAGTATCTTTTTCAGTTGATCAATCAATATGCTGACCAGAAGGAATAGGAGAATCGAACACTTTGTCAATAGTTGTACACAGAATGACCTCGCCGACGTATTGACCGAAAATCAGAGATTACTCAGCGAAACTACAGCTCTCAGAGAAAGGATCCAAGGATTAGAGAAAACACAGGAGAACATGAAGGCTCGCTTAGATGAACTGTGCAAGGAAAGGTAAGTTTCCACTATTCAGGGCCATCCAGCGCGCAAGAAACGGACAATGCCTCAATCACATGCCTAGGCACTTGATTCAAGTCGGAGAAATGGAACGTTAGAATAGCGTGCTCTAGAGAAGTATATATATATATTACTGAAGATTGTTGTAGCCTTGTCCTAGGCCAAGAAAAAGCGCCACCACTGGCGGTACAACTAGATGCCGAAGAATGCCATCTGGTCTCTTGCGGTTCTTCCCTGGTATTCAATCACTTCGGGAGGAATGAGAGACAATAGCACAGTCGGGCTCTACCAATATGGGGTTTAAGCTGTTTGTGCCCTGTACGTGGCGGCAACTAGTAGCATCATTATATTACATGGACTGGCAGTCAATCCCGTCGCAACACAATGCCGACTCATTGACCATAGATCAATCTCAAATAGGTCCACCAAATAACGGCCGGACCTTCAGTGTCAACATCATTTATATATACACAAACACTTCGGAACCCGCAAGGTGGACAGGATTATGTCCATTGAGCTGTGTACATATGAGGTGGGCGTTGAAGATCACAAGCTTGCAACATTCCGTGGCGTTCTCGTAGCAGCCGCCATGCGATGCACAAACTTCCAGAGGTATGAAACACGTCGTGGGGCCTTGGATATCGGAGTCGGTGGCAGTCGGGTCGTAGAACCTACTGAATCGTCAGCCCTCCTGTCTCATTGCCAAGAACGCCGCCATATCTCACCTGGTAGTCTCTCCGTTGTATTCGAGTCATTTATCAAGCGTCGACGTTCTGAAACGGCCAGATGCTCCAGTGTATGGATCAAATCACGAGTCCTTGTGCGGGAACCTTTGGGTCTAAAAATCGGAAGAGACGGCAAGCAAGACCCCCGAGCTTCTTCGCGTCGGGCTCGTGGCGGCGGAGTCCCCGAGTTGGAAGGCTCAAACTCACTTCTCTGCGTGGAGTGAGGGTTCCGCAACAAATAATTCTGCTTGCATCTCAATGCCTCGCCCGTTCGTTTCACGCGGAACTGGCTGAAGTATGCCTTAGACCTTTGCTTCCAAGACATCCCTCGGTGCAGATGCAACCAAGAAAGGAGATTTCTTTTTTCCCACGAAGACCAGGCGATCTTCTCATTCTTAGAAATCTTGACTCTGGACATCTTGATGACAGATAACCCTCTGAATAAGAAAAGCAGTGAAGATGAGTTGAAAGATCAGATGCAGTGAGACTGTGAAAGGACTCCGGTCGAAGTCGGGGGTGGTCACAGGTTTATCAAGGATGGAACAGCTCCACAGTGGCCTTGTTTAATTGCGGTCCTCTGTTATAACGGTGGTAATGGGCTTGTCGGACAAGACCCTAGCCGATGGGTCTCCTTTGGATGCATTCGTACTCGGGTCGGTCTTTGGCATCTGTGTAGGTACCGAAAGGAACAGTCTGAGAATGCGACAAGAGCAATATGTTGCTACCCAGCAGTTTCGTAGCTTGTCCAGCTTAGACTGTGATTTGTGAGATCAATGTGGCGGTCTTTCGCATACTTCACCGGTTGATAAAACGGTCAATACCAGCCCAGTCATATTTTGGTTGCAATTCGGTCATGGGCACAAGCCTCTTCTGGACCGGCTTTCGCGATGACCCCTGCGCTTGAAAGTGAAGGCGGCCGGAATAAAAAATAAAATACGCATAATATTCATATTCCTATAAACTAGCGTTTAAATGAGAAAGTATTATTAATTCCAGTGAGCAATGATATATGAATAATGTCTAGTTAAACAGGCGCAAAATAAAGAGGATCAGGATAATAAACATGAAATAAATGTTAAAGTTTGCTTTTTGTGGGGCATGCCACTTGGGGAAAGCATAGGCCATCTTCAACGGCCATGTCGCCTATTCAAAATACGTTTTTTTTTTCATACTCTTCTTTGGGGTACACTCGGAGATTGGGCAAAAGAGGACCCCTCGGAAAACGGATTAAATGATTATTCTCTTGACATTGGGAGATGCTCGGCTCTGATGATATTTACTAGGCTTGTTTGGGTACTGGTCACTTCTCACTTTGGTTCTTTAAAGGCGCAAACTCTTGCATTTCTTACTATTCCCACTCTCTACTTCAAGTCTCTTCCACGATACTCTGCCTGATCTACTTGAAGACAGTGGCGATGGGCGTCCAGAGAACTCAGGCTAGCGGTTCGCAACGATACACAGATCGAATGACTCGATTGCTTTCGTCAGGCTCACCGGAGCCAAACAATACCGGGAGCCCCTCGACATCAATCATTGGCTCTGAAGACGACGATTGCTGTTCTCAGCAAAACGATGAATCTGACGACGATGACAAGGCTACTTCCATAGATGGTTGCAGTGATGAAGAGGCGGCTCAGGGACAACGAACCAAGAAACGGATCAAGGAATTGGCCTTGGGGGAAGCCAGATCTGTAAAGTCCCTGAGCACTAAGGATGTCGCAAAGTTAGTGGTTGAAATGATTGAATGCATGGCAGAGTGAGTCGGAAGCTATCTTATTGTGAGATATCACATTCTAACGGCTTGGTATATAGATTGGAAGATCGGGTACAGTAGGTTTCCCTTCAAGGCAAAACCAGAGTCACCACACTGACCCGCTTCAGATCTAGCGCAGGTTCACTCACTCGCCAGGACTTATGGAATCAGGGAATGCAACGAGAGTTTCTAGAAAAGATTGGTACTAAAGGCACGTTGGTGAAAGAGATGGCTGCATTGAAGAAACAGGTGGAGGTTTTGTCGAGCAGTAGTGCAGTCAAAAATCGAGAGATCGTGGGTTCAAAGCGTCAAAGACTGTGAGAGAATACCCGAATAGAATATTCAGAGCTTCGCTTCCATGGGAGGTAATTCTTCGAACATCACATAGCAGTATCCAGAGGGTCACATGTCACCTTCGGCCAGGTCCCGCCGTAGAATCACCATTCGTGACGTACCATCCCATCGAATGGCTATCGTGAGGGTAATTTCTGTACTGCGAACAATCACGGGCAGATGAATATAGCAGCAGTGCTCTTTTCAGTCATTGATGGACAGATCTAGATGGTAAAAGCTCTCTGATTTGTCCGGGGAAAGCTCTGTCGTGCCGGAATCGACCTAACATGGCCCACTTTTCTTAGGGTATCCACCGTTCCCTACAGATCCACGCGCGAGTAAGATTATCATTTCCGTCAATCAGCCAATCATACCCCCAAGCCTCAATGTCGCGGTACTCTACGACGAATTAGAGCCAGCCTGTCAATGAATATCCACTTGGGGGACACAAATATCACTCACGCCCTTCTTTCATATCGCGTCGTTCCGCTCACATTGCCTTTCTTTTACAAGAGTGATCTGCACCATTGACTCTGTCTCACTTACGCCTACAATGCATCTAGCCATTACGGGGTCTGCAACATGATTCAAGAGATATAATTTTGCTGACCTGGATTTTTGATTCGCTGAGGGATCTACATTCTGTACAAAGAAAATCCTGCAGGTACCCCTGTCCACACTACTCCTAGTATAGAAATTACCCATCTTTTGAGCCGTGCATGCCGAGGTTCCTGCGCTAGGCCGGGCTCAATTCCAAATACTTCAGCGCAATCAACAGCAATGACCATTAATTACAGCTACGGCTGGAAGGCCTGATGAAGGATCTCAAATGCGTCAGGGTGTCAGTGGCAGATCCAGGGGATCACCTCGCATGGACTGTGCGCTATGCATGCCATGGGGGTAAGAAGCTCGCGTTCCGTGCCGACAGGGGCCGTCTGCGGCCCGATTCGGATCGCAGTTTTCGGCGCAATGATGCACTAGTCTGAATGTGGTTACCAGGCCTTATACCATGCACGACGCGCCTATCTGCATCAACCCAATCTTGAAGGCGTCCTTCAATCCTTTAGTGCCATACAGATTCACCCCTTATGTTGAGAGTAATCCATGGGAATACTCAAGGACTAGATGGCCAAGTGGCCTGATTAAACAGCGTGGTTCAATCAATTGTGATGCAGATTGCCCCAATTCAATCCCGGGTTGCCGCCAACCTCTTCTGTACGGTTCTGCTCTCGGAAAAAGATGCGTCTAGACTGCCAGAAGCGTTGCGATTTGCCCGGGATAGCTCCACCCGCAGATCGAGCCCCGGTTTCCTGAAATCACCCTTTCCCCTGAACGTGGGAGCCAAGTCTACGTCAATTGTTCTACGTTGGACAGCGACATCCTGAGACGGAATCAATCTTGTAAATTGCATGTTTTATAATCAACGGAGCAATTAGAATCACTACATTCATAGCATTGTCGCATAGTAGGCGGCTATAGCTTCACATAGTAGCATTCATCAAACTCCACACAATTCCCCAAGATCCCACACTGTTGCATGTGTCTCACTCTTGGCTCCAAAAGGACGGTTTGCGGGTCTGTCAGGTGGACACGAGGATTGTTCGCTTTCGCGATCTAACGCTAACCTCAGATTTAGCCTAGACCAACGCGCGCGACCAGTGTTCGATGCAAATGTTGCTGACCAATCATCGGCTCCGATCGGCTCCTGATTCTGCTCAAGCGCAAATGACAGACTTGGATGAAACAACCAAGTTACGTTATTCAGAGGCTGTTTGACAGATTGAACGGTCATAATAGTACATTCAAGTTTGCATAATAGCGGGCAAGATAGAGGCAGAGTAATGGGATCGTGACACACGGACTGTGCGCCATACATTATGCTCCATAATAAAGGTTTGTGTCGTCCAGACACTAGTCCCAATCTAGCTTAAGTCGAAAGACCAGGCCAGCGGCGTCAAAATGATCGCATTACCGCCGTCTTACGATATCTGAAACTAGGCTAGTCAAAAAAGGTATCATGGACGAGTGTATCATAGGCTAAAAATCCGGACTAGTGCTGCAATTTCGGATAACGGCGGATACGTCTACGGTATCAATCGTAAAATGCGAACCAGGTCATCTGCGCTTGCACAATGCTCAATCGGCGTGCAACATAGCCTCCGGTGAAGGGCCGTTGACGAGACAGTATCAAACAAGAATAAAATTTACAGGCTTGATCTACGCGATCTACGACGAAGATGGTACGACCGTGAAATTATAGTAGCAACCAATACCCATGTAGTGTTTTCATTGTCCGCCGCTGAGCTTTGCATATCCTGGGCAGCTCTTCACCCGTCCACTCAACGCTCCGGTTTGCTTGACTCTTCAACGTAACACGTACAACCCAGGCACACGGCGTGGATGATAGCATTGCTGATTCATGTCAATTGGCTACAGTCCATGAAATCTCCAATAAGTTACTTGCACTTTCTCTTCAGAATTGCGATATATATTGGCTGGCTTGCTGGAGAGGTTGCTGATTGAATTGGACCGGCGCTTGCTGAAGAGGCGGCTGACAGAACTGGACCGGCGCTTGTTGATTGACCGACGTAAGGGTATTCGACAGTGGATAGTTTGGGAGCGGGTTGGTACCAAACGAGGCCACCTGCCCGTTATGAGCTGTCCATGAGCCTCGTAGCACATCAGAATCAGACAATCCAGCAAATGCAGACTTATTTTTCTCAGCATTTCTCTCCTTCTCTATCTTCTTCTCGAGCTGGTTCTGCGCTTGTTGGAAATTGCCGCTGACCTCCAATAGTATGGGTAACAGATTATCGCCGGTCGTACAACAAGCTTGTGCAAACTCGAGTTGCTGTTTCAGAGTGGATATTTCGAACTCGAGCGTTTGAACCTTGGCCAGATTCTGGTTATTGGTGTCACTCAGCTGGCGAATTGCTGCTTGGGCTTGGGCGTTGTCCTCCTCTAGTTGCTGTATGGATCGTGTGAGCTGGTCTCGGTCTTGATCGGCTTCCTTGAACCCTTTCAAGCATCGTCGATGAACAATCCTCCAGTGCCTTTGTTTCGCAGTCTTTGCTATTGGCGAGGAAATCTAGATCATTCATTGCGTTGAGTATACTTGCTTTCAGGAAACAGTGATGACAGAACGTACCAATGGTGTGTAAAGGTCTACATCTTGAGTATCTGATAGAGAACCATCATGACCAGCGATAGAAGAGTGTTGAGTGTGCTTCGCAGCGGTAATTGACTTGGAGCGACCTTGACCAGTACTGGCGGTGGCTTGGGCCGCGGTTCTGCGGGAAGGCATATTGAAAGTCAATACTCTAAGATAGATTCTCTCGCAGGGAGGATTGTCGATTTTTCAGGTTCGACCGTTCGGGGAGGCAATGTGGACTTTTATAGGTATCCAGCGTACTAGTCAGTAGCCTAAACAGTTCTGAACGATGTATAACAAAGCCGTTCAATGTGGGCCGCAGCATTGTGACATTGACCGTTCAAATGCCCAGTCATTGGTGCATGTCGAGACAACCGGCCCGCAATAACGGTTATCCTGCAATTTCAAGATATGGTTGCATTTGTGCGGCGATGACCGTTCGCTTTTTTGTCTCGTTCTCCAGAGGGACTGATAACCACCGGTTGACCAGAAGGTACAGTACCTTAACGGTGATCTTGTTCTGTCAACTAGAATTCTATGGTTAGACTTTGACCATTTGACACGAAGCTCTTCATCTACGAACCAGCATGTAGCGCCCATTCACATCCTCCATAACAATATCTTCGAATACTGACCCCATGCCCGCTTGAACGGTTGAAACTTTCCAGGCCCGTGCAAGTTCCCCAAGTAGTTCACTCGTATTGTTTCGTATTCTGTTTATGTTGCCTTGTCGGTTGCATATTTAGTATTCCACCCGATGTCGCATTGGCGGATCAATCCGTTGGCGGTCTCGGGGTCAAGTTGAGCCACGGGAACTCGAGACAATTTGAAACATGGGCAAAATCCTAATGCGCCATGAAGTGGGTTTACCAAATCGAATGAGGCCAGTTCCAGGACGGTATACCCCGGGTCTATTCGTCGCTATTGATTGCTCGAAGCGCGCTATCAGCTCACGCATACGGTGCCGCGCAGGAACCGAAGGTAACGAGATGTTCGTTTTTTTTTCAAGCCAGTATTCCGTATCAACATACTGTGCTAATGAAATCCGATGGACAGTATGATAAAACGCCATAAGAAATTTGCGGCAGCAGTAGTCGCGCAGATCCACGTTCGTAAAAAGACAGGTTTGGGCGATCAGTGGATATAAGTCGGGGCGGCGCCGAAAGTCTTGATTCGTGGGACTTCATATACTGCCCCACCCTCAATCGATCGCCACTCAATAGTGCCGCCACTCAACCAGATATCAAGAAGGTATTGTAGGCTACCATCGACTACCCCTGTCGCTTAATTTCGGTTATGAGGTGATTAGATTCCAGGTACCGGAATAGGCGACTCGGCTCAGTCTCGGCCGTGTGGCCCGCGCGACACTGGCCCAGTTGACCTTCCCTAACGGGCTTAGCTTTTACTTTTCTTTCTATCGCGTCTGAAGCCGCGATTCGTTTATTCTCTAAGCCGACATTAACTACACGCTATCAGCCGAGGGGGTGCTGTCAGTGTGATTGCATTATGGCTTCTCAGTCAAGTTGTGGTATTGTATTGCAATGCATGCTACCAGACTAACCTTCTCTATTCCAAAGCCGAGATTTCGTCTGGTGTAACGCATAAGGAATTCGGTGGGTTTGCAGTGGCCATTGCAATTCTTGGGCTCTCTTCAACGATTCATGATTGGGCCGGTTAACCGTAGGATGGTCAACAGTTAAACGAACCTTCCAAGGCCCTCCGGAGATACGTATATTGAAGCTCCAAGACTTTCTGGAGACTGACTACTGACAGAGCTATAAATACAAGCACAAATCCTCTGTTGCTTGAGCAAGCTCCTTGCGTCAAATGCATCTGCCGGTTCCTTAGTAACGGTCTTTAATTTGATACAATGGATTCCTCGGTGGGTTACAAAGCCCTCTTTTAAGCCCTGTCTAATTCTAAGATAGAAATATCTCCGAATTCTCGCGAGGCTCGACAGTCAAGCAGTCGAGGCGGAACGAGCCCAGTCCATATTCAAAGAGGAACTATCAGAATAATTACGGCTACTGCTAGATATCACCATATACCTCAAGTCCTTGGTCCAGGAGTTTGGCTTGGACACGCAGCCTGGAAAGAAGACGCCGGTTTATATCGAGGATATCGGCCCGTTTAATGAAACGATCTTATCGACACAGGAGAAAAAATTCCATCTAGGCTTTCAACGTATCCAAGTGTGTCTGTTTAACTCTCTCGGTATCTTTACGCTGCACCGGAAAAGCGCTCTGTTGAGTCTGCAGTTCAAGGACCTGCAGATCTCCCTACAGAAGGATCCCCGTGGAGGCCCATCCGTCCCTATGATCGAACTTACTCCCGAAGAAACTAAAAAGTTTCTCGGTCTCACCAAATTGTACGGCAAGCGCAATTTCTGTCTATCCTCTCAATTTCCCGTTCACCTCCGGATATATAATATATCTTGAGTTCCTTCTTGTCATCTCTGGAATGGCTGACTACGGTGATGCAGCTAACCTATCAGCAGAACTACTTTTGCACTTCCCGAAATCGTTTACGGGCCGTCTTTGGTGATATGCCCGCACACGTTGCTTTTTGGCATCTTGTTTCACGCGCGGGCGTTCCGGAATCAGGGGCTGACTTCGAAGGCTCAGCTGCGGAAACTTTCCATCAGCAAAGGCTGTGAGCAGCTCCTGGTGCCTTTAGATCCGAAAAAGTCTGACTGGTATATCTTTTGCAAAACGGAGTTGGTCAAGGGCGTTCCAACCATTCGACGAACTACACAGATGCCCAAGTCTGCGATTTCCACCTTGCTGGTCGCATTTGGCGAGATACGTGGGTGGAAAGGGGCATTTCACGCCCATCAGTTCCGGTATGGAAGTGGTAAAGTGATCAATGAGAGTGGTGAGTTCTTCCGCGGATATTGTGAATTTGATCTGTCCTGTCAAGTTGGTGGCTGATGTAGTCCGCAGGGTGGGTGAGCAAGGAGCAACATATGTTGATCATGAAGCATGCCAGCCCCCGCACCTTTGTCAACCACTATCATCCCCTGCAAATCGACACTGACATGATCCGGGTGATCTGTGGCCTTGACCCGGATGTGGAACTGATGCGAGCTGTCATGCGGCAAAGCCGTTGGCGAGACACGCGACGCCCGCGCTACTTGACCAAACAACAAAGGGCACAGGTTGAAGAACATCCTGAGTTGGAAGAGGCACGGCGCAACCTAGACAATATCCGCGCGCAGTACGAGGAGACCCAGGAACCCGGCCTGCTTCCTAGACTCCAGCAACGGGAGAAGGGGGTGAGAAATACGCGAAAAAGGTTGCACCGGAGCTTACGGCATGAGATCCGAGAGAAATTTGATGAAGAGCAAGCCTTTTTGGATATCGAGGCGCAGCTGTCGGGTACCGCAGTCAAGGAAGAGAGCGAAGACTCACCCCTGGAGGACACTATGCACCCCCTTCAGTTGCATCTCGTGCAGAGTCTTCTTTCCTACCCTGTTTCTAACTCGTTGGAGGATGAGTGGCATCGACGCGATACGGGTGCTGCAGCGGTTGTCCAGTATTATGATGTCCTTGAAGGAGGCCCATTAAGGGGTCGGCCTAAACAGAAAGCTCCTGAAATCGCTTCGCCGACTGGACCGATAGCTCAGCCGAAGGTTACCTGCCCCTGTATGTGGCAAGCCGTTACGTGCCACCAGGGAGTACCTTGAAACTGCTAAGCAGCCAGAGGCATGCTTTCAATGCTTCGCAAGTGAAGGGCTGCCGGACAAGGTTCGCTTTCAGATGTTTCATGATCCCGGGTGTGTTACGCGCCACTTTGATGCTATTCATCTTAAAGAAGAACCACTGAAATGCAACTGGTGTGAAGTAGGCTTGCTACATCGGATGGCGTTCCAGCGTCATGCTTCTGATGTGCATCGCGTGCGAAGTCGCTGGCGATGCCCGAACCCGATGCAGGGACTTCAAAAACCAGAACAGGCTGGCGATGAATCAATAAAGCCATTGACTCGGTATCCGTTTACTTCCAATTTTGAATGGAATCACATTTGCCGTATCCAGTGAGAATATAGACCAGAGAATTTCCATACGAATCCCGCGCGCGAGGAGGACGAGCACGAGCAGCGGGAAAATGAGCAGTTGGCAGCGT
This sequence comes from Penicillium nucicola, assembly GCF_028828085.1. Lineage (NCBI taxonomy): Eukaryota > Fungi > Ascomycota > Eurotiomycetes > Eurotiales > Aspergillaceae > Penicillium > Penicillium nucicola. The sequence goes on along the minus strand of NW_026643125.1, from coordinate 2,300,809 downwards.
ATGTCAGCAAAAATACCCTCTAGAGCTTTCTATACGATTTGCGTTGAAAACTTTTGGTCCTTGGTTCTACTTTATTTGTTCGGGCCACCGAGATCTGGACTCAGCGCTTTACCTCCCTTGGGAATATCATGAAACTTGTCAGAAGAGGGCACATGAAGATAGTAGAGTGCAATGTCTGGCGTGAATATTACCGAGTCATGCAGCTTCAGCGCCATGGTAGTGATGCATACATTACGTACAATAACTGGATGCTCATGGTGTTTGGTTTCTTGCTGATGAGGTGGTAATGCTCACTCTCTTGGTCCAAATTCGATAGACTTATATAAAAAAAGATATAATCCAGGCTTCTCAAGATTGACTCGATCCATACACGATATGTGATGTGAGTGCACGATCTGTGGAGTACTGTGTAGCCTCGGAGTCTGATATGGAACTACATACTGAGCGATGCACGAAAAATGTATGGGACCATTTTCTGCTTATTTTTACCAGTTCTCGGCTCTTTCGCCCCAAAAATATGTGTACATCTTGTGTATTGCGAGCTGATAAATGGTAGCTTTTATTTGCATTTGACATATTTGCTCCTTCGCGTAAAACAGGGACAGTTGACTGCGGGTTCTTTGAGGGCTTGCGCCTTTCGGGCTGACACTAAAACCATTGGCTAGTTATGACTGCATTAGCGCACATTTAGTCAGCGATTTTAATCTGATCTCCACATATACGGAAGATGGCATACAGATCGCAGCACATTCAATTTAAAAACTCACCTTTATTCCCACATTGAACGAAAGACAGTCTGTTCTAACGACAAATTTCGCCCGAGGAAACTTTTGAAGTCGGCATTCCGCATCAAAATCTCCACATTCCAGACCATGTAGTCTCGTAGCATAGTTTCCAAATTCCCCATGTACTGACTATCCTCAAAAACAAATACCAATAGCTGAACGATGTCTCCCGTCCGTTCTTCAAATAAAGTAGTATTCTCAAGCAATCGTAGTAACTGATAGAAAGATAGGACACTAAGAGAGAGCCAGCCTGTTCTGACTCCAAAACGATGGATTCCAGCGTGACTCAGAAAAACTGCTGCATAGCTCGTGAAAGGTTCATTGCGTAAGCCCTTCTCAGATCCTGATCGTGGTGTATGGCCAAGATGTGCCAGCACGATATCATAATTAAGCGAAAGCACGTTTTGGTGGAAGAGATCCCAAGTTAGGCTAGAAGAATCCCATCTGTTCGCCTTTTCCTGGCATTGCGTTTCCCTGTTTTCTGACTGCGAAGTATCGTTCCCGGGAGATTGCCGAACGGGACATGGAGCTGAGTAATCCCCAGAGTATACAAACTCACAGCAACGACCAAAAACTTCCTCATCAATACTCTCGATCATCGCTGGCTCGAGGGCCTTTCTTGGAAAAGAACTCTGGTGAATTGAGAACTACTTTTGATTTTTACCAACGGAAAAATGAACAACATCAGATTGCAGGACTCTGCGCAATTGTTAGGGATTGGGACAATCTTTATCTAAAAGGGGGCAAACTTAATTATGATATGCAAGCCGCATTATGTAAAGGTTATTTGATAGAAAGATGTCTGCCTAAGGCGGCGATATTGTTCACTTCATTATTAGGATGGCAGAGAAAGCACAGATTTTCGATATTCTTTTTACAGAAGAGAATTTTCGTGGCTCTTTATAGTGACCGGCTAGGCCCTAGCTCTGCTTTCAGTCACGGTCTAGCGTCCGCAGCGCTGTTATATTGTCGCCCAATGAAAGCCACTGCAGAGACCCGCTCCTACAGCAAGCTGGTAAGCCAATAAAATCAATCCTCACTGGGACAGCGAGGCTGTCTGGCTGAGAACTGCCATCTATAAGCCACGTTTACATCGGTAGAGCATCTCGCTTTTCCCAGTGTGGTCGAATAAGAGCCTACTGCGGAGACCACTACGGTTAAAGATATCGCACCTAGGGGTACCCCTGGTCAATGATGACGTTCCTGACTTCGGAGTGGGACTTGAAATCCCCTAATGCACCTGCCAGCACATGCATTGCCTTGTCATCAGGGCATCTCGACCCGTTGGTGCTATAATGCTCACGTATTTCTTTTCAACGGAAGATCTGCCAAGATAATTGTGGCATTTCGCAAAGATACGGCTAGAGTCTACCTTGACATCATTTCACACAGGGAATGCAAACCGTTATACTCCCTTTCAGTCTCCAGAGCTGTCAGCGTTTCCAAACCCTTCTCAACAACCCATCAGTCAATTTACAAGGTACCAAAATTAGAAGCGTGGAATTTTGGAAGAACCTACGCAAATATAATAGATGCTAGAGAGAGAAACGTTCGGACTGGTAGAGCGTCAAAGCCTTTCTGCATCTTGCAGTTGCTTTTTTACAGACCTTGGCGCTTTCTGGTGGAATAGTATTTCTTTCTCAGAGTGCGGCCTGTGCTTTGAATGTGGGTGAATGTGGGCAGTATCTTGCATGAGCATTAAATGGGCGGCCTCGGCTTTCGCTAGCCCTGCCCAATCAACGATAAGTGATAAGTCTAGTTCCCATTAGAAGGGTTGGGCAGAGATCTGCCTGATCCGCCCCTGGTCTAGTCTGTTGCCCCTCATGTTATTCAATACTGATATCCCCTTCAGCGACCAACGCTGTGCTTCAGTATTAGCAGCCCGCTTTGCCCCATTCCCAAGTGTGACACAGATACTTTGGCTTCGACTAAATCCAAAAATCACCATGAACCCACCCAATCAAATCATAGATCCAGATGGTGAGGTGATCATAATACTGCGCAATGCAGACTGTCCGTTTGCACAACCTTTTGAAAGTACCGCTACTGGTAAAGCCTCTGACATACCACTGGAGATACGTAATGGTCTCCGAAGCACTGTGACATTGTTCAACTTTTCGACTTTCCGTTTCGAACTGCCCGAACAGCCGCCTCCCGAAGAGAAAGCAAGGAATAGTAAGGAGAAGAGGAAGAAGAGGAAGAAGGAGAGGGAATATAGAGCGGCTCAGGCCACTCTTGAGGAATATGCTGCCGAAGAACCTGCTGTCGAAGCATCCGCTGCCGATGAGCCTACTGCTGAAGAGCCTGCTGTCGAAGCATCCGCTGCCGATGAGCCTACTGCTGAAGAGCCTGCTGTCGAAGAATCCGCTGCCGATGAGCCTGCTGTCAAAGAATCTGCTGCTGAAGGATCTGCTGCTGAAGAGTCCGTTGCTGAATTTGGCACACTGAATCACGTCCGCATTCAAGTATCTGCGAAGCATTTAATTTTTGCCTCCTCGGTTTTCAAGAAAATATTGACTGGGGGTTGGAAAGAAAACATTACTTACTTGCAGAAGGGCTCAGTGGAAATCACTACAGAAAGCTGGGATACTGAAGCATTTTTGATTTTACTCCGTGCTATTCATGGTCAATACTACTATATACCGCGGAAGCTGACCCTCGAGATGCTCGCCAAGGTTGCTGTGATAGCAGACTACTATGAATGCAAGACGGCTTTATTTATCATGAAAGATATTTGGATCGATAATCTGGAGGAGAGCATTCCTCCGACAGTTTCTCGAGATTTGATTTTATGGCTATGGATTGCCTGGTTTTTTCAACTTCACTCTCAGTTCAAAAGATCAACTTTGATTACGATGTCACAAAGTGACGGCTGGGTTGTTAGCTTTGGACTTCCGATTCCTGCAAATGTCATTGGTAAGAGCGGTCCATTTCTGAAAGCACTTCATCTCTAACTGAATGGTAGTTTCAATAAACAAATGTAGGGAGAATGCCATCCACAACTTGGTAATTACCCTTCATGAAACACGGGGTGCCTTCTTAGATGGTACTCGGGGCTGTTGTTTTGAGTGTCGCTCGTTCATGTATGGGACTCTAACTATGCAGATGCAGTCTAGTAATCTGCTTTCACCAAAGCCCAAGGCTCCCTTCTTGAATTTGAATTACAATGGTCTGGTGAAAACTATACTGGCCTTCAGATCCCCACGGTGGTATGGCTCGAACACAAGTTATTCGAGTTATAGGTCCAGCGATTTCCACGATTGCCCCGACGCATCCTTCGCATCATTATTCGCGATACTGAAAGATCCTCTCGAGGGCTTGGATCTTCAAGATTTCACGGGATCATCATTGGAGAACGTTTTCCATGGTGACATCTGCATGCATGATTGAACTTAAATTTGGTGCTATTCATTGCGACGGAGATATGAGGACATGAATGAAAGCCAGCCAGCTGTAATTTATCGATTCGATCATCGCAAATATTTGTTCAGCTGATCCCGGACGTATCAATCGATCTCAAAGGGATTATGGAAATATAAATTGGATTGTCTTCTTGTTGCTACGATTCTAATGCTGCAATCGTCGGTTCTTGATACAGTGAAGGAAGGGTAGGCATCCATTCGTCATCAGCGGGTGGCTCTCATCTTGCTTTGTCACTTGAGATGTCAGCTTTGATTGCTCTTGATCTAGCCTTTATTTCCACATTGAACGAAAAACAGCCTTTTGTAAAGACGGAACTCTTTCCAATAGCTTTGAGAAATCGGTATCTTGCATCATAACTTCCACATTCCACACGACATAGTCTCGCAGCACGTCTTGCAAATCCTCTATGTGCTCCCTGTCCTCGAAACAAGATTTCAAAAGCCCTACGATTTCCCTAGTCCGGTCTTTGGATAGTTTGAAGTGTTCGAGAGATTGAATCAGCCGGTGTATTGACAAAACACGCAGCGAGGTCCAGTCTGTATTGTAAGCGAAACGGTTTATTTCAGCGTGGCGCATAAACACATTCGCATAACTATGTCGACGATCAATGGCCGAGTTTTCAGCGACCTCCGCTCGTGGAGCCTGGTCAAGCTTTTCCAGCAGGTGCCTATAGACACGAGGAAGCTTCCTTGGGTGGAAGATGTTGTGAATCAGATTCTAAGGATCCCATCGTCCCAAATTTCGCAGAGAAGATGCTTCTTCAGTGCGAGGTTGCCCAGCATCACTTCCCAGAAGGTTTGAAGTGGGGGATGGAATAGAATAATCGCCAGAGTACACGAACTCACAGCAACAAGCAAAGACAACATCGTCAACATCCTCAATCATAGACGGCTGAAGGACACTGTCCGGGAAAGAACCCTCTAAAGCTCTATGGATCGAGAACTGCTTTTTCTCTTTCCCAACGAGAATATGAATGCCACCAGATTGCAAGATCCTTCGCAATATTTAGAGATAAGAAATTAATTTGATAATATAAAGGCTTGCCTGTGATACTTGAGTGCACATCTTGGGCGAGAAGTTTGTTCACCCAAATGTAGGAAAGCAGATAAACGAATTTCCATAGTGTTATATAGGAGAGGGGGTTCCATTGCTCTGCGGTCATCCACGGTTCAGGGTCCTCAGTGTGTCTATTTGAACTCAATAAGTCAATGTGGCCTTTATGGTGGCCCTTCAGACTAGGTCACTGTTGGGTCACTGTCTAGCGACCCCAGAGCGCTGCTATACTGACATCCAATAAAAGCCACTGCAAAGACCCGCTGCTACAGCAAGCTGAGGATCCAATGAAATCAATCCTCACTGAACAGCGTCCGGCTAAACCGCCGGCCGCAACCCATATGGTCACCTCTAGACCATCCCAGGAGTCCAGTAAGATTGGGGGGTCCAGCAAGGCTAAACTGTCCAGCAGGACTAGGGAGTCCAATCAAACGCCGCAAACTTCATGACGGAAAGGGACCAGTGGATAGCACCAGCATGAGAAAGCCATAAATCATGTCGTGCCCTAGAAAACAAGGCGCTTTATAGCTGGATCTTATGGGCGACCGCGCAAATGAGCTAGCCCAGCAACGGCTGGGGAGTGGAGCGCGACTAGGGAGTCAGGCAGGACTAGCAAGGACCACTCGCCAATCACATACCGTAAACTTTTTTACTGAAATCGGTACACAGAGTGTCACATGGACATTGATCCAATCACCGGTCGTAATATTCTCGAGACTTCTACAACCGAAATACAGAGGCCAATATTTAAACTTAGCGAAAAGGAAGCCAGTTTTTGTTTGTGGTTTTTGCATTCACCATTACATACGTAGGAATTATCAGTGTCTAAAGTTCTGCTACCGGCCCCTTTGCCTAGAGAATCGCCTTCTCGCGGTGCTTGCCGAACTGAGATGGCCATTTCGCCCAAAGCCACAGGGTGTCATCGCACCTATACCTCCCCCCGGTGGTTCCTATCTCTTCGTAAATATAGGTCTAATAGGCAACATTTTTCAATAGAAATTACGGCAACGAGGTTGCAGCCTCATACTTGATTTGGATGAAAACGGTTAGCGCATCTCTCCAAGTTGCTGAGGTTGACGTTAGCCTACGCTAACTTGAGGACGATGAAGGATGAAGTACGCCAAAGAATGGGAAATACGACCAAAATGGTCGATTGGTGAGGGAATATTGGAACTTGGATTAGAGGTATGCGTTTTGAAATGTGGCGCGTCACTGTAACTGCAGTACAGAAATATCCGCAGGACAAGGAATTTTGGGTGAAAGAGGCAGTTGTAAAGCTGGATGTTCTCTGGACTATAAATATGTGGGTTTGCGCGCCGTAGTTAACGTTGTGCATGTATTTCGTTCCAAATTATCTCCAAATTCAAATGAAACATGACTCTGACAAACTTCACAACAGATGCTCTTGATGGCTTGTGTACTCAAGAGCAGCTGGACCTTTTGGATTCCATCGATACTCTCCGATCACAAGGCATCAGCCACTACGTCTCGCTTCCGCAAATAATCGTATGCGGGGACCAATCTTCCGGGAAGAGCTCCGTTCTCGAGGCAATTTCCGGCGTTTCTTTTCCAGTGAAAAGCAGTTTGTGTACTAGGTTCCCAACTGAATTGGTTCTTCGAAAGAACTCGCAAGTGGGAGTTCGGGTTTCCATTGTTCCTCACCAATCGCGCAGCGACGCAGAGCAGCATTCTCTTGGCAGCTTTTGTGAACAACTCGACGGATTCGATGGGCTTGCGAACTTGATAGAGAATGCAAAAGCAGCAATGGGGATATCAACTCACGGAAAAGCATTTTCAAATGACCTTCTGCGTGTTGAGGTTTCGGGACCTGACCGACCACATCTCACAATTGTGGATCTTCCGGGTCTGATCCACTCGGAAACACGACAGCAGTCGGCGGCCGATGTACAACTAGTCCAAGACGTGGTTCAGTCATACATGAGAGAATCACGAAGCGTCATCCTTGCTGTTGTCTCCGCCAAGAATGATTTTGCAAACCAGATCGTCCTCCGTTTAGCGCGGGACGCTGATCCATCCGGTGACCGCACATTAGGTGTCATCTCCAAGCCAGATACGCTGGTCCCAGGATCCGAGAGTGAGGCTTCATTTGTATCGCTCGCTAAGAACCAAGACGTGGAGTTCCGTCTAGGATGGCACGTGTTGAGGAATATGGATTCAGAGAAAGGCCAGTGCAGCTTATCCGACCGGAACATTCAGGAATGGAACTTTTTCTCCCAAGGCATCTGGGAAGACCTGCCTCGATCACTTGTGGGCGTGGACTCATTGCGAAATCGTCTGAGCAGTCTGCTTCTCGGTCAAATTGCAAGTGAACTTCCAAGCCTGATCAACGAGATAAATTCAAAGATCAATTCTTGTCGGTCGCAGCTCCAAAAGCTTGGCGACCCTCGCGCAACACTAGATGAACAACGGTCGTATCTTTTGCATATCAGTCAAGCATTCCAGTCTCTGGCCAAAGCAGCCGTGGACGGCACTTACAGCGAGCCTTTTTTCGGAGATGCGAAGACAAAAGATGGGTACCAGAAGCGCATCCGAGCAGTGATTCAAAATCTGAATCAGCAATTCACGGAAAAGATCTCTCGCCGTGGCCATTTCCACCATGTCCTTGGAAGTGAAGATCAGAGATTGGTTTCCAAAAGTCAAGTATGTCTAACAAGAAAGGAATATGTTCAGCATATCGAAACGCTCCTCAAAAGGACAAGGGGTCGGGAGTTACCTGGTACCTTTAACCCTTTGATAGTTAAGGATCTATTTCAAGAACAATGCGGCCCGTGGGCAGACATAACGCACAGCCATATTACAGCGGCTTGGACGGCTGCACGAGAATTCCTTCAACATGCAGTTTCCTATGTGGCAGATGAAGCCACTTCAAAGACCTTGTTCAAACAGGTGATTTTGCCAGCTCTGGGGGATTTACGACGTGCTTTGGAGAATGGAAGCGAAGAGCTCCTTATGCCGCATCAAGGAGGCCATCCCATCACCTACAACCATTACTTCACTGAAACACTCCAAAAGACTCGCATTGATCGCCAAAAAGAATCCTTCCGCAAAGCTCTTCAATCATACTTTGGTGTTGATACTCTTTCAACCTCTGAACCTGCGCTGCATGCCATCGATCTTCAAGGACTTTTCAACTCTCTCCTTCAGACTACTATACCAGACATGACACGTTTTGCGTCCGAGGAGGCACTTGACTGCATGCTCTCCTACTACAAGGTATGGTATGTCCTGCCAGCCCACCTTATTTTTCCATCCTCTGATTAATTTGTGCGATGCCGAGATAGGTTGCCCTCAAGCGTTTTGTTGATGACATTGCGACCGAAGTAATCGAAGTCAAGCTTCTCAGTGCACTGCCAACGCTTTTTACGCCTACCATTGCATTCGAGATGCCCAAAGACTTGGTCTGTCAAATAGCGGGTGAATCCGAGGAGAGCCAGAGCCTCCGGGATCAATTGAACAAGAAATTGTGGATCTTAACGAAAGGTTCAGATACGTGCAAGCGTTTCGTTGGTATCAGAGGCATTGGTAAGCGAATTCAGCTTACGTTCGTGTACGTACTGACCAGGTCTATAGAGTTGAACAATGACTTGCAGGCTAGCGTACAACAAAATCGGGCTAGATTGTCCTCTAGCTCTTGTAGCTCGGTTGAGCTACATGAAGAAGCTGACGCGATTGACTCTGAATCAATTGACGCACTGTCCAGATCACCCAGCCCGGACCTACCAGAGCAACCTGCCAAAGATGGGTATGCTCTGGAGCATACCACAGAGCCGGAGCAGCTGTTAGCAGCTCCTATTCCCACAAAGGGTGGCAAAAAGAAAACAAAGAAAAGGTTTGCCAACAAACCTCCTGCCGAACCCCCTGGTGAGACTCCTACGGAATGAGAGTCGCTTGGTCATGTGAATCGGTAGTGCGTTCGATTTTCCTCCTCAGAATGCCTCTCTATTGTTGGAAATGTAGTTGAACTGTGGTGCATATAGGTCTTCGGGTGTATGATCCGCATATGATAAAAAGATCCCTTTATTCAATTAATGTTTCATGTATGGGTTCTTTGAAGAATATATTACTGCACTGTACTGCTGTTCGTCGTCGATCGCGCTCTTCAAGTTCATAATTGACCGTCAATGCTCAAAAAGACTCAAAGTAGCATAATAAAAGCGTGCCATATTTCACCGTCGAATCCACGATTTCTTGCCAAGCCTGGTGGTTGCGGTCTGTGCAGTAGGAGGTTCTCTCTAGGTCCTCACTTTTCCCCTAGTTTAACGTTATCGCACTAGTTTATCCCTCAGCTTTTGTCCTGCTCTTGAAGTTTGTAGCGATAATGCCACTGTCGTGTTTATTGCCGTTGCGGTTTTAACAAATTTAACCTGTTCAGGCTATTCTTTAATGAGGAAGTATTGTGACAGAAGTCAAATAATGGCTAAATAGCTTGGCATTTTCAACTAGTCGCCTCTGAGTGCCAGGGATCGAATGTCAGGTGATACCGTAAGCTATTTGGGCCAACTGATCCCGGGGGACGTCAGGAAGTCTGTCTATTATTACCCTTTATTTCGGGTGCTGATATAACTTTTCTGAATATATCGAATGTCCGGCTGGAGTTTACCTTAACATCATTTCACACAGGGAATGCACCGAAGCCCTCAAACACCCTTCCACCGTCTAGCTACATAAGAGTTCCCATCATCCCTATCACGATTGTCGCTCCTGTCATCCACCAGGCCGCCACTCCGAAAGCCCCTTGTATATCCTTCCTCAGAATTCCCCACAAGATCCCATACAAAAGGCTCGGTAGGAAAAACGCTAACCCAAGAACTCCCCAAATACGTTTCCAATCTAAGCTCTCACGATAGAATATTCCCCACGCTGTCATCACTTCAGTTCCATCCGATTTTAGCTCAGAGTCCATTTTCTTCGGTAATTGCTGTATGACTAGGTCACTACCGGGGGCTCGGCTGTTCGGATCATTGAAAAAGTCCATCATTAATTCTGGTCCGACTGGCGGAGATTGTCTTGGAGGGATAGGACGACATTGATACGATGCGCCGAGGGGTGGGACAAGGTTGGGGGGCGGGATACAGGCGCAGGGGTTATTGGGGGTGCAAATTTCGGCATGGCAGCGGACGTCGATATATGAGTTGCCGGCGTAGATGAACTGCGGAGAAATTAGCAGGGATGTTATGTCCCAGCTTTGATACCCAAAGCATGGTTACATAGAAATACACACTTTCATGAAATGGATACTGTGCAACGTCCTCAGAGACCAGAAAGATTCAAGCCTCTGTCGGTGGTCAAAATATATTTTGCGTAATGCGTGGAAGAGTTGGCGATCGTCGGCGATGTGCGTGACAAATTCTTGGTGGAGTTTTACGGGTCGACCGTGGCGTTTTATGCAGGCGAGGAGGAGTAGTGAGCGGCTAGGCTTCGTTGATTGTTCAATGTAATGCAATACATCGCTTGTCTCAGAATTGGCGGGGTTGGTTACAGGCTGGTCGGCGATATCAACAGTTGTTAATGGAGATGTAGATTGTGTGCATTGGGTATTTGGTGTGTAGAGACAGGCCGCACGGGAGGGGCTCTGGCCATGCTCATTAGGCGTGATTGTTTTCATGGGAACGGTGGTTGCATCCAAGTAGTTCTGGAGATCTTGGAGTGCACCTGGTTCATGTTCAATGTAATCATCATATAGCCTCTTACCGTGTCGCTATGGACCGTTAGCAATTTGTTGAAATGGAAGATAGTTGAAACTCGCATTCGTCCACCTAAATCGCTTGTGATGCTTTGGTACTTTTCTCTCTCGCAGATAGAGACTGCGTAGAAGTTCCGCTGGATCCCAGGATATTCTCCCCCTGATTTTTCTTTTATCGACATTGCTTTCCACTCCCGCGCACTCCCACGTGAAATGAGTTGAACTTTCAAAATGAGGCTCAGTTTGACGACATGGTTGGCATAGCAACACTATTCGATGTTGTAGCAGGGGGTTTAAATATTGCAAGCCCAAGCTGGAAAAAAGCTTTCGAGGGTTCCATGATATTCTTGCTGCCCATAGCAAGTTGTTAAGATTAAAGCTCAAACCCAGGCAATCGATGGATCGAGAAAAGTGCCACGAGGTAGCTAGCTCTGTGAAATGAATATCGGTTATAGGCTCAGAAAAGAGCATTATCTCTCGAGCTGGTGACACAGCAGAATGTCGGGCAGAAATTAGATATGGCGAATCACTTTCCTCTCGAGGCCCGATGCTGAATAAAAGACTTTCTAGACTCCAGAAACACCTTATCATCCATTCCTTTGAATCGAAACTGAAATCTAAAATGATAGGTTTGACAGTCGGCATGAGGAAGTCCTTGAATTCCACCCGCAGCTTCTGGAAAGCAGCACTCTCTTCGATAAAGCTGCGGCCATGAGACACCAGCCTAGCAAATCGATCATCGATTCCAGGTTCCTCCCCATCATCCTCTTCGTCACTGCTGAAATCGTGAATATCTTGTGCATGGCGAAATGCGACCTCGACTCTCCCATGCATTTGTAGTGAGCTTTCAGGAAAGCCGTCGAGCCCAGAAGACTCCTGCCTAAATTTGGTGCCAATTTTCTCGGCGACTAGACTGACCCTTGATAAAATGAGGTTTGCGAGGTCAAGATCAACTGCCTCTTGTGCCTCGTCCTTCAAGTTTCTAGCAAAACGTTTCATGAGCCTTCGAAAGTTCCGGTCAAGGCGATCCGAAGCTATGTGTCGTTTCGATATTGCGTCTCTGAACAAGTAATCAATTTCTGCATCCTCCGAAAATATGCAGACAAGCTCGTCAACGGCTGTGCGTATCTCATCTGCAGTAAGCCGAGTATCGGTGGTGAAAGTGGTCGATGGCATTGTTGCCAACGAAAAAACAGACGGAGGTTTTGATATATTACACTGGCAGTCACCTGCTCCACGAATTGGATCAGAAGGGGTGGAAATGTTCCCTGCATCCGTGGCTTTTTCCGTTAACATCATGAGATCAGGGTTTGATTCTTCCACAAGCCAATGGCTCCTAGAACTTCCATCATTCTCCGCCGAGTCACCGTATAGTTCCTCGTTGGTAAATTTGAGGTATTCCAACTGCAATTTTTGGGACAAAGCTTCTACCTCCCGCCGCCGGCCTTGGTCAGAGTACCTAATGATTTCTTGCACTGTTTCGTCGGTCATCATCCCCAATGTTGAGACTGATGAGTTAATGAGGCTATCACGATGCCTTGTTTCCCGCTGACGCTGCTCAATTAGCCATGATAAACGTGCAGCTATCTTGAGGCATGCTTTGGAGCTAAGTCGTTCCTCTTTCACCGGCTGTAGATCTTCAACTTCGGAATGTAAGCTTTCCGTATCCTTAGCGACAATTGCCTCGAGTTTTTCATCGATGAGCTTTAAATGCGCCTTAAGGTCAATGGTGGTGTTCTCGATAAGTTCTTTGTAATCATCCAAGACGTTGGCTGTGACAGGAGACTTTCGACTAGACGATTGCATTAACACAGTAATACAAGTCCAACCAGCACAGGCGACTTACAGATTCACTCCGGCGAGAGCGATTTTGATAGTTGAATTGTAACCAGCTACCATGTCGCGGAACCCATGTATATCTTCGCCAATGTACCTTAGTTCTGCCCAGTCTTGGCCGCTCATTTCTCCGTCACAAATTTCAGTGGAATATTTCACGATTGATTCTTCGAACCCCCGGCAGGCGTTTCCACATCGCTGGAGGGGGATTTGAAGAGCAGTGAATTCTGCATTATCGTTGGTGTTGATTGCGTGGCTCAGGATTTCAAGAACTTGATTGAGATCCTCGAGTTCCTCTCTCAGTTTGCGTACAGGCTTTGATCGGGTTTTGTATCCATTGACCGTGTTAAGGAGAGCGACACTGCGCTTCAATGCAGAGTTTGTAAAAGTCAACAATTCGGCACCTCGATCTATCTGTTTTGCCATTAGAAGCTGCTTGGTTCTGTATGTATGGGCAGGTGCTAAGAGTGCTAGAGGTCGAATCTTCGCGACGGAAAGGCGGGTGTAAACGCTCTATTTATAATCTTATGCCTTATCCCAGGACGAAGCTTGTCCAATCAGAGGGAGGTAATAAGCGCCCGCTTGAAATGGGATAGGATGAGGGGGAAAGCATCAAGAGAAAAAGGTGTTCGTGCGACTAGGATGTAGATTTGGCCACTGCAAATAACCTCGCGCAATCGATACACTAGAGATTGTTATCGATAGAGACATCTACAGAATTAGCTCACTGTTGGGTCACTGTCTAGCGTCCCCAGAGCGCTGCTATACTGACATCCAATAAAGGCCACTGCAGAGACCCGCTGCTACAGCAAGCTGAGGATCCAATGAAATCAATCCTCACTGAACAGCGTCCGGCTTTACCGCCGGTCGCAACCCACGGTCACCTGTAGACCATCTCCGGACTGGTCTGGGCCTAGAATGATTGGACTAGAAGAGAAGTCGTACGAAGAACCAGTTCATATGACGTGTGGCCTTCTGTGTCGCCTGTGCTCTTCAGCCTAGCATATTTTGCCCGAACATCCCTGTAGAGACGCTTGAAAACCTGTTTGTGTCCGCCAACGGAATTACAAAGCTTCAGGTCTGATTTTTCGTCAAGGCAATCCCTACATGGGGAGTGAAGCAACCTTACTTACTAGTCTGTTTCGAGTCATCCCACATTGATCCTGACTCGCAGACTTCAGGTAAGCCACTTGATATGTGAGACAATTACCGTATCATAATCTTCACATATAGGAATGTTGAAAGTAGAATTAATCACGTGTAATCTCTTGATTCCAGCTCGCGGGCGGTATGTCACGTGTGTGTTGGCCATCATGGGTTAGGCGCTCAGAATGTTTTAGTAATTGCTTCGAGCTCGAGCACAATTACATCGTAAACCCCTTGGTAGTCTAGGCAATAGTGCTGTAGTATCTGTGTGGGGACAGAAAGGGTGTTCCGGATACAGGTGTACTTGGCATACAATTGATGCAACAAATATTTTGAGAGTGACACCAGGATGTATATATTGGTTACTGCAAGTTGAACTTTCAACCACGTACCCCGTGAACTCGGCTGTCCACGATTGAGCCGGGCCCTTCGCGCTCAATAAGTCTTTTATAGATGCTATAATACCAATAACTGCACTTTGACACGTAGAAACGCGTTTATGCACGGTTATCACTGTGTTGCGATATGCGTATAGTGATATTTCCCAAAACGGGGGTTCAACTCCAGACCCACTCAACAGCATCCATTGGTCCAGAGCCTAGCGCTCGGAGAATAACACGAACACGCGACTCCAATAACAGTCAAGCAGCCTCGTCGCGTAGCGGTATCCCTAGCCACATGTCTCCCTCTGAAAAACAAACAATTCATACCTCTGAATTACAACAATCTGCTTCCATGCAAAGTCGGCAGCTCTCCTCCTGGGTTTGATGGTCCTGCAAAACCTGCATAGCCTTAGTAATCCCACTTGTGACACGAACCAGCTCGTCTTCGAAGCGAGTCGCTCGCGATGAACTATGATCCAGCTCGTCCTGAAGCCGACAAACTTTTGCGTGTAATGTGCGATTCTCGTAGAGGGACTCTTGGAGTCGGATGTTGGTATGGTCGAGCTCGTTCTTCATTTTCAGATTGGCGCAATCCAGCTCGCGAATCTTTGCCGTGAAAGAGCCGCTATCCTCCTCTTCACCACGGACTGGCCCCGACTATTTTCAAATTCAGCATCGCGTTGGCCTCAGACAACTATAGGGATCGCGTAGCTCACCTCTTCTCTTGGGATGTTGTCCCTTTCTAGCTGGGCAATCTGCAGCGTCTGCGGGGTAACTGCCTCAAGGGACCGGCCTAGTTCTTCGCAAATGGATCTGTACAGGCCGACATTTCCACTGCCCAGATTTGACTGCAACAGGCTCTTCTTGGATTCCGTCACCGACCAAGCGTATCCATCCCCAGCCGATGGCTGTAGACGGACTTGGCTGGGAGCGACGACTAGGCCAAGTCGGTCATCTGACAATTAGTTTCGCCCAACAGGCGGAGGATCATCACATACATATATGGGCTGCCAGTGCCTCACGGCACTGTTGTCTGAGAAAGGCGCGCTTCTCATTGCTCGTGAGAACCATGACTGATCCGTCAAACAAGGCTCAAACCCTTGATATATATTCAGCTCAGGCGTGAGCGGTTGTGTCTCGTGACGACTTATCGGTCAATCGTAAACATCCCAGCGGAGCCAATCGGTCAGTGATGACCACAGTTGACCGGTGGAAATTGTCAGCTGGCCATGAAGTTTGGGCAGCGTTGACTCAACCACGACGATTGTATTCGCATCAAATGACCATCTGAAGAATTGTCTCGTTCGACCATGCCCTCATCTTTTGCAGTCCACCCTCTCGGCTAATGTGTCCAATTTCGCTTCTGCCGCTTGTTAGACGAGTTGGTCAGCCCTTCCATCCAAACAACGGGTAATGCGGCCACATCATTCGGATTCTCTCCCGCAGGAAGGACTGGCTTGAGGAAGCCCGTAGATGGCTGATACTGTGTTCTCAGCGACCATAGGAAAGTATTGTGACGAACAATCCAAGTGAGTGAACTCCACCATTTACTGCCTTGGCCTATGAGCCGCTGAGCGTAGCCACAAGGAGCGTGTCCACCTGGACAGATGACTAGACAAACGGGAGTAAGATGCTTGGATTGGGCTCACAGAATGGCTGACAACTTACCTCGGTTTCCATGTACAAGCTCTGAGCGCAAGTCCATGCACTTTTCCTCGTGAAGAACCACGTGATATGTCACTTGTCGGCCATAATTTCGAGATAGTTCTATCTTGTTGTCTTCCCAGGTAGCGACCAACGTTCTCGGTATAGACTGCTTCAGAACAACTCTCTGTGGCATCAACCGAAGCATGTGCTTGACGTACCATACCGTTTTAATTTTGCTGCGGGAAGAGACAGGCGCGATCGAGAAGACCGCCGTTGATAACGAACTCAGGACATTCTCAAAGATATGATCGCAAAAGACCACAGCGTCCTGTGCTGCCACATCGCAGGAATCTCTGCACGAAGATTGCCGGTGCAACAACTTGCGGTTGATGCTCAATGTATTCAGTTCTAAATCGAAAAAGGAATCGACATCGCTCATGTTGCTTTGTACAAGGCGTATCGTCAGGTGCTTTGTGTGTTTGAACATAGCTATACATGCGCGCACAGCTCTCAGTATCGCCCCTGCGAACGTCGATTATGGGGCGCATACTTTCGCATTCTTGAACAGCTCGATCTGCTCTTCTTCTATCGTTCTGATTACTGAGATTGGGCGTAGGAATCCAAAATAGCATCCTTCCTATCTCACGTGAGTGTGGCCGAGAATCATTGAATCCACCTCACCAGTTCTGATACAACTCCCAAAATGCAGCAGGTTGGTCTCATTTTTGTACATGATTCGGCGTTAGAGTGAGTGTGACACTCATCTGGCGCTCCAAACACCGAGCATCTTTGTTGGTTTGGATCTCTGCATTTCGCGTTGGAGTTACTCGCTCGCTTCTTTCTTCAGCTCGCCCTCGCAAGCAGAGTCACTGGCTTATAGGTTCATCAGTACAGAGAAAGCAAAGGAGTCGGAACATAGAGGACGTACCATGGATATCCGAGTTGGGGAGTGGCTGGGGTTTTTATAGACGGATCTTCCCAGTGATGGCTATGTGTTCTAGCCCATATATGAGATCCAGCGGTCTTCCAGCTTCTGGTTTGAACCCACCCCTCACTTTAAAAAAGCTAATTATTAACCGGTCATGTCTCATTTTTGACCGAGCGATTGAACTAAGCGTTTTATGATGTGTCTCGCTCGTTGTGTCTGGCACCGTCATTTCCAACCATCAGATAATCCCGCCCGACTCAGAGTAACCTATAGACTCGACTGTCAATTCGATGGCGTAGAAACCACAGTTGTCGCACTAATTCCCCTATGACCATGACACTATGGGAGCGAACTCGGAAGAGCGTACAATCAACTTTCTGACATTGCTCAAATCTGAGCTGTGCTACCGAAGTTTCATCTTGCAAGCTATTAAGTGAGGAACGACGATTTGGGGGTATGTATTTACTGCAACAAGTGAGTGTGACAAGGAACACTTTCCAGTAAACGTATGGCTATGACGACGATAAATAGCATCGGCAGCCCCAGTCGAAACGTTAGAGATCTCATCTGCAACTATGCCTGTCATCTCTCGTCAGCCAACGCGCTACTCGGTGGACGAGCCCGACGCTAAGCCCCTACTTTGTCGCAGTCCTAGCAAGCGATCGCGGAAGCCCAAGGGTGCCAATAGTCTGACTGAATCAGCATTGCAGCGAGACCAGCCTACACTTCGACTGCAGTTTCAGCAGCGATGCTTGAAGCCGGAGACGTGGTGGACATCTCTTACCGCCTTTGGTACCCATGGTGATATCTCGCACATGCTGGAACACGAGAAAGCCATTGCAACGGAGGAAACCCGACAGGAATGGATGCGACGTCTGCGGCCCATGCCTCACCGTCTAAGCCCTCCAGTAAAGCAAGGAAAACAACACAAAAGGAGCTAGATAGTTTCTGCGGGTCACAAAATGCTCTGAAAGGTCGAGCCCTCAATCAATAAAGAAATATCTGATTCAGAGTACACATTGGACATACATTTTCCCTGTATGGTATAACTGTAGATGCGCTCGAAGTCAGTTTTGTCGCTTTACTGTATCTCTTTGATAATTCAGTTCATCCTGTAGGGTCAGTCATCAAATGGACTATTGAATGAATGCCGAAAGTGTTCTCTTTAGTTGGTGTTAAAATACTACAGTATCTATCACTACATAGAGTTAGGAGAGTTTTATCATTCCTGATCGACTTTAGTGCCGCTTAGGGAAGGCTATTCACTCAACAGAGAACGACGGTAGGATTTTGATTGGTATATCATAGACGTAAATACACTAGCTTCGCACATTCCTCCCAGCACATCTGAGACAGAGTGGAAGTGTTCGCTCATGACTTTATTATGTCTGCTTGCTTGCATTGATATGACTCTCAAATGAGTAATTGGGAAATGCTTTAGGACAATCCTATGCTACGTGGAGTAACATTGCCCGCTTGGGCCGATGAACCGTAGACCGTAATGGTCACTGCTCTATATGGTCGTACACAACACTGCAGCCTCACTTTGATGCGGCTCGCTCAGATATCCCACACCAAGCCTTGGCGGCAGGGCCAGAAAAAGTTGCTGGATAGATTGAGCATGGAGTGAACGTTGAACGCTAGTTGGAAGTAGCTTGGAAATTAGCTGAGGGGGCTGAGGAAAACGAGGAAGCTGAGGACTGCGAACTTCGTACCACAGTGAAATTTGTCTAATGATGCCCCACCATCTACTGCGGACTGAACCAAGTTACAGTATAAAGGAACACTGGGCCCATGACAGAGGAAACAGTATCAGCCATGGACAGTCCCAGCAAAACGCCAGAAATGAGTGATACACAAAGAGAGGCACCGCTGTACACACAGCCAAGTTCAACCGACCAGACTTTGCTTGCTGGTGTTGATACCCCGCTGCCGGTAAGAATAAGATATGAACCGAACGGGCCACGCTGACTAGCCAGACCCCAAACCACTCCATAGAGAAGCAGACATTGACTGTAGAGCCCTTCCGACCCATACTTGATGTCTTGAAGCAGATCGAAGAGGAAGATTCTGAGCTTGCATGTCGGGCTGCACGTCTCGTGGCGTACGTTCGGTGTTTGTGGGATTCTTGTGTATCCAAACATACAGATGTTCAGCAGCTCGAAGAAGAAAATGAAAAGCTGCGGACCGGGAATATTCAGCTATGCAACGATGGAAACCAGTTGAAGCAATGCCAGGATGAGCAAGTGGCTCGCCTGCATGCTATTGATGATGCGTTGGATGAAGTTCGGGGAAGGCTTATCGGCGTGCTCAAAGTTTGGAACGAACGGTCTGTTGGCGACTTGGCCATTTTGCCGGAGGATGAGTTTCCCCGATGTTAGTCGTTACCGCTGTGAAGGGCAATCAAATGTACAATGGTAGAAATCCAGCCCGACAATCAAACCTACTGTGTCCTACACTAGGCGATTTACCACAATTGTTGAACAAGTTGATGGTTCAGCGACTGAACTTCCAGCATTTTGCACAATGTAATATGAAATGATCATCCAGGTGGTCAGAACGCATAATTGTAGCTGTCAAAGTCAGCCAAGAGTGATATTTCCTCGTACGCAGCCAAACTTACCTCTAGAGATAGCAACCAGCAGTTCCGGACAACCCCGAAGATCGCGACGAGAAGAAGCACCGCTGCCAACCCGGTCGTGCAAAGCAAAGCACAATGTAATTGTAATCGAGTCTGGGAATGGGTCGTTGTATACCCGTGCAGCCACCATAAGAGAGAAGCCAAGCTCAAATAGTCCACAAAGTGAAGAAAGAGCACAACACCTTGGAGTGGGGGGTAAACATAAGTACCAACGACCGTAGATATAATCTTGACCGAAGACGAGAAAACGTAATATACCGAGTAACAGATTCGCAATTGAGATGGTGTACTGATGAGGCTTTGCAGCAGGATGCTCATTCGGAGAGACTGTCTTGGTGGTCAATGTCGGAACCGAAAAATTGCCTTATACTCTAGCACCTACCACAGGTAAGAATGCAAACATGCTAGCTATCCCTAGTACTAACTCTCTTGGTGGATCATTGGTTCCAGCCCAGCTCAGTCCCATATAAGCTGTCAATAAGAGATCTTTCGGTACAGACACTGCAAGTTCCAGAGCCAGATTGGAAGAGCTTCCCCACAGTGCTCGACGAGACAATTCAAATCGGACGAGGCTGACAATGAGCAGTGCGGTAGCCAGGGCAGTATGCACCGTAGGCGAAACCTGCATGGCTGGCTGGCTTATTGGTAATGTCCGAGTACGAGGGTATTGAATTGAACTTATACTGAGGATGACCTGTAACTGGATTAATTATGATGTAATTTGCAAAGCCTGATATCATGCATAGAAGTCTAAAGATACTGTTCTAATCTGTAACTGTCGTCTTCAAACCACCGAGCCGTCTGTGAGCCGAATGGACGCCCCTAGGAGCAAAACGGGTGTTCCCAGGAGCCCAGGATCTCCCGGGAACACCTAATGGAACCCTGGGAACCAGCTTTCCACTCCCAGGTCCCGAGTACCTTCTAGAATCACCAAAATTTAGAAAAGGATTGGCTCAAAATCTACTCAACAAGCCCTGGCTCCTAGGAGCATGAATGGTTCCTCCAGGAGTGAACCGCTTACCGCGGGCTCATTCAAACTTTGTCAGATTCCTTATAAAGGTGCTTGCGTCCCCACTACCTCATACAGCAGGAATTAAAACCCGTTTCATTCAATCTTTCCTATTAAATCATCATCACGATCACTTCTTGGTAAGATCTCCCTGATTCCTTAGAAGTGAAGGTATACTGATTCTTGTCAACCTTCAGCTCACTGCATCTGCACCATCTATCCCAATGTCTCAGATTCAAAGAGGAACCCCATTGTTTTTTCGTCACGATGGCTATTATGAGATTGCATGCACTATAATGAACCAACTGACGGCCTCTGATGTTGGCGCCCTTTTGGCTTCACTTCGTATTACACCCACCCAACGTATCAAAGAAAAGTTCTTACAGCCACTGCGAGACTTTGACCATACCATGCGACAGTTTGAGCCTTGGTTCCACGACAAAAGTCAGGTTCTCATCATCGGCCCAGACACCGTTCGATTGAATACCCGAATCTTCAAGGCAGAGGAATACTACAAGGAGAAGCGTCCACATCAAGCTCAGCTAGAGGTGTGCATTTTTGCAATTCCCCACAGATTTGAAAAAAGCGCTGAGAAGATCAAACGCCTCAGTGACTGTTATGTTGCTTCCTCTGAATTCTCCGTGAGGGAGCGTGCAGCAGCGCTGATTACCGGAGAAAAGCTTCTTGAAACTTGGTTGATCAGACAGATAAAGAGCACAAAGGCCCGACCAAGCAAAGTATCCGGAGAGTGCCTAGATGTCAAAGTTTTCAATCTTTTTGTCGCGTCCACAGATCATGATCTTTATGCAGCGCATCTCATCAGGCTTGAATTTGCGGGCATGAGCTTTGGCATGGCGTGGAACATCAAGGATTCAATGTCGAAAGATAGCTGTTGGAAGGCAAGACACGGAATTCCATACATTGAGGCTACCATCTCTGGCGATATAAAGGTAGCCGTGGAAGACCGTTCCCGTCGTCCTAAACCGAAAAGCCTGGTATTTAACTCTGAGTACCCGGATTGGGATCCGGAGACGACAGTTTCTATTCCTATAGGTTCGGTATGAATTCTTACGCTTTGTCACAACAAATGCGTTTTTTTGTTGGCCAATTTGTGTGTAACGAGAATTGTAAACGGCGGACCTGTGAATCGCCTTTTCAAGTTAGCTTTGCCTTTTCGAGTTTAGCTCCTCAATACGCCGTCACTTTAACGCCGCCCGCATAAAAGACTCGTCTTCGCTGCTCCTGGCTTTTCTATTAATCTGCCTCTCTATCTTGCACTCAACCCCCCCCCCCCCCATCCCCCGGGGGCCCTTTTTTCTTGTGGCCCCACCGACTACCGCACATTTTCTTTCAGACCGACGCACTGTCCCTTTCACTTTTACCAGAGATGCCGCTTGATCCGACATCCAGCTTGCGATGCCTGTCACCCTGAAGCGTAACCATTAGGATAATACAGCATCCCGTTCTTTGTGTCGATGATCCTACTCCTTCCCTAGGAAATTCCAGCTGGCATGATGGCCTAGCAGGTTTTGAGGAATTAACTATGTTGCTGGCTCTATCTACCGTGCTAGTCTTTTCGAGCCCCAGAGAGAAGACGGCTTAGCATAAGAGTACTTTAACTTGCGCTGTTTCATAAATTCATTTTCTATTTACAAGTTCTATACTGTCTCGTTTAACTTGTATCATGACGAAATCGTTTCTACGGCGGTATGTATTCTGGATTCAAAGCAGGATTAATACACAGCAACTTTGGCAGAGTCACGTTTGGTACTGTAAGTGAAACACATGATTACCATGGAACGTGAGTGATAGCGAGTGGCCGTAGTACAATCGGAATATTGAACTAAACATGCCTCCAGAATTCCTCCACTATGTAACCGATTTCACTTACGTGCTTGAAGTTTTTTTGATTTGACCGAACGACGTAGCGGCTTAGAACTCTGCATGGCCTGCTTCTTCTTGTGCCCAGCACTCTTCATGCCAGCCTCTCTCTTGGACAGTGGAAGTTTGTTAAAATCGGTAATAGGATCTTCGAACTGAATCAGCTTTCCCATGCTTTGAATATTCTCGAAGCACCTACTTTCAAGCAAGGAAGGAGCCATCTGCTCAAGCACTTCGCGTTCGACCCAGAGGCCAATGTGCAGATCAACCTCATTATCCCCATCCACACTCGGTTTGACATCTGAAACCCGCCAAACATCTAATGTCTGACTGCTATTTGTGTTCCAGGTGACTTTGATTCCGCATATCAACCATTCGTCCAGCATGCTATCAACTTCAATAGATCGAGGCAGGCTCCATCCATTGAATACCCATGGCAAACGCTCTCCGACTTTGGTCTTGTTCGCTGTTGCAATTCCTTCAACAAAATACATCATTGTAGTTTTAACGTTCTTGTAGCACTGGATACAAGATATCATCCTCAGGGGAGCCACAATATCCTGTTTTTCATTAGTCGCTTTGCTCCAAAAAACGAATTTGCGTACCATGGTAATAGTATATTGAATTAGTCCCTTATCATCTGGACATTTGAATTATCAAAAACAAGAAATCCAGAGTGCTCATATAGGTCAAAGTCGGAGTCTCAAAGAGTTGGTAAATCAATGATCTGCTTATGTAAAAAATGGCATCCTGGGAGCGATACTAGTTCTTAGAAATTATGGGTAGAAGGATATTCATACCCACAGGGCAGCCAATGGCTAAGCAATTAGGAGAGATTGGGTAGACGCTCAACCACAACCCATGTCCTCGTAGACGCTATGTATCTATCTCTCCTAGGTGACAGAAACAAAGTGCCGACGCCCATTTTCCAAATTGGTCTTCTTTTCAAACAACCAAGTTCTCGGCAACTGCAACTCCATTACGAATAGCTACTTTTGTACCTTTAGTTAGCAGTCTTTCAGGGATAGACCAACTATGAATGGAATAGCGTCATGCAAAATAGAGTTCCAGAATGAATTGAAGAGAGTAATTGGAGGTGAAACTGACTTCGAGCGCGTCTGTACTGTAAATGCCTGATGACTCAAAGTGTAGTGGACACGTTGCGCACCCACTATTAACCTTTCTGGGACCTGAGAAAAGCTCATAGAAACTTCCTACTGGGCCCTGGAAGCAAAAACCACGATCCCAGGAGCCAGTGCCCTCCCATCCAAGGCAGCTGATGTCATACGAAATATTACCGGGCTGTACTATGAACGTCGGCAAGCTGTGTCATCACAAAACAATTAAATAGAGGCCATGACCGCAGAGAATTGAGTCTGTCACGCCCACCACTTAATTACTGGAAGTGATAAGCTGTACATTCAACTAGAAATGACCGAAATGCCTCCACAGAGAAGACCAGTAGTGTTTCAGAACCCCTTTCCAATCTCGAACTTTCATCAAGGTAAGTTGCCAGAATCAAAGAAAATGACAGCTCTAGCTAATATCAGTTTAGACAGTCAACATCCAACCCAAAGAGTTGAGGGCATCATTATGAGCATATATGCCGAAATGTCGAGAATACAGAATGAGCACAAAGAAGCAGTTCTGGTGCTACGGGCTCTCACATCTGAAAACGCCAGTTTGGAGGAGCAGAATCAGTCTTTGCTGGAGCATATCAAGATACTCGAGCAAAAGAATTGCGCCCAAGAACTCCAGAACAACAAGTTGAGGTCCAATTTGGCAAAGAAAAGGCTGCAATACTCGGACCCGACTGATAAATCACAACCTTCTCATTCTACTTCAATCAGGTCAGGTTGACCGGATTTTCTTTTTGTACCACACTCTGCGGTATTTCGAAACGACAACTTTGAAATTGATTGTCCGCGAGAGGAAAGAATAATGGCGTTGTCATGGATTGTCACCGAACAAGATATCCGGAGAGATGGTGCTCAATTTTGTACGTTACATGCAAATATCGGTTTGCTGCGGGATGATTTTGACAAGGGATTGCGCGGAAAGCCAAGCGTATCATAGTTTGCCCGCCAGGAACTTGTTGCAAGAAACCGCAACCCTCTGATTACGCATGGCCACGAACCCAAAGTCATAGTCAGAAGAACAATAGACATCATTCAATTAACAGGCATCTCTATAAGAGCAAATGATCGCTCTCTCTAGGCTGACAGCCAAAAGAATGGCCCCGATCGGGTCCAAGTGGTATCACTGGATTGCTGAGACTTCTCTTCCCAACTTGTATGCCATTTCAGCGGCCATAATTATAGCAATCTGCTTGATCTATTGGCTAGCACGAGATGTGTGGTCCTGGGCGTGGACAGGACGCCATGTATTTCGTCGTCGCCATTTCCGTTCCAAGGTACTAGTTCCCTGGAGACGTTTTGCCTTCGTCCACCTGCTAAGGTACATGCGCTGGCTGGACATCTCCAGCTACCGGCAAGCGCTAGCCCTGGCTGTCATGCTAGCGGGAAACATTGTTGGCCTCCGGCTTCGAGCCCATTCTTGGGTGGAAGTACAGAAAAGGGCGGGCTCTATGGCGGTCATCAACCTTGTGCCTTTGTGCACCGGTATCAGCTTTGGTCTTCCAGCGGATCTGCTCCACGTGGATCGCCAGATGCTCGCGTGGTTCCATCGCTGGGCTGGCCGCATTTGTGCAATCCACTCTCTATTACACTGTTCGCTGCTCGTTACGATTGCCAGAACGATGAACTTGGCAAGCTCACAACACGTCGTTCCACTCGTTGTAAGTCACAGATATCTCGGAATCCAATGCGTATTGCGCAGGTTAACATCGCATCAAATATAGGCCGGTTGTGCTCTCGTTCTCGTGGTACCGGTGACCTGTGCGGCGGTCCAACGACGACATCTGCAATTTGCGCTGAAATCTCACTACCTGCTTGCAGCAACGGGGATTGGCGCGCTGATATACCATCTCGTGGAGCGGCAGTCACTATATCGATGGTACCTGGTGGGCGCCACTTGCCTCTGGTTTTTCATCAGCGCTGTGGTCTGCATCATAGCCCTATGGGATCAGAAGCCTTGGAGATCTTCTAGCAACGAGGTAGTCATGAACTCGGTGAGCCATTTCCTCTGGCTGGAAATAGACCTTCCTCTCAGCCGAGCGATCCGCCCTGGTCAGTGCGTGCAGCTTTGGATGCCACAGGCCGGCTTTCGCGCTTTCTTCCAGCTTCCTCGATTCTATGTTGCTTTCTGGGAAGATGGGCCAACTCAGCGGATGGTCCGCATGGTAGCCGATCCCGAACCTGGGCTTACGCGAAGATTTTATCATGACGCCCTGACATCCCCGGCCAGGCAGCCAGTTCTTATACTCGGACCTTACGGACACCCTTTTGATTTCTACCGGTACGGTACAATCATCTTTGTGGTGGAGGACATTGGCTTTTTCCGAGCACTGTCATACATTGAGATGTTGGTGGAGGCCAGCCGCAAGCGCGAAGTGATGGTGCGCAAGCTGGAGGTTCTTTGGAAGCGCCAGGTTGGCAAAGATGGTATGTTTACCTGGGCCAAGGAGCCACATTTGCTGATTGAAGGTTTGCTAGAAAACCCACAGTGGGTAAACAAGTGGATGCAAGACCTTTTCAACCGCGACTGGAGAGCGTTCAAGGTGAGTCATCTATTATTGTTACCCGTCCTGGCGATGCGACCTAAACATGCTTCAGATTTTGCGATTCAGCATCTACTGCCAACGTGCTCAATCAAGTTCCGAGGAAACACTCTCCTACGAGCACAACGCAATGCTTTGCTACTTTTATGGCTCCATCAAGATTGAGGACGAAGTTGCACGGCATCTTGACAACCGATGCGGAGCTATGGCCGTGGCGGGTAGGTGTCCCCAGTTCGACGTGCACCATCGCGTGCTAAAAGAAGGAAAAACACGCTACCATACTGACAGTCTATACAGTATGTGCAGGCCCGCCGATACGTGAGGCTGTGATGAAGACTGTTCGACCACATACTGGAAGAGATCTTCGGCTGATCATTTTCGATCCCGATATGAGTCCGGCGTCGGATAGCGGAGAGCCTGGTAGCGTCGAAACTGCAGTTGCTAGCCAGGCTTCACCACAAGAAGCCTTAGAAGCAGAGGAGGATAAGGTTGTTCCCCAAGTACGACCATTTCCAGCGGACAACCGAAAGCTACAGTATTCATCTCCCATAGAAAATAATACGCAAACCGGAAAGGTCAAAATGGACAACCATTCGAAATGGGTACAAAATAAACTGGCACAGGGATATAGATAGTCTACAATCACAGCCACCAAAATTAAACTTCTCTCGGCGTCATTCTGCTCCCTGATAGCATAGTTGCAACACCTTAATTAGAGCTGCTTAAGCATACTAAGCATCCAGTCCGGTTCGTCTGCCTCGATTGACACGGTATCAGCAAAATTGTCGGCTTTGCAGCGCGCTGGCAACCATGTCTTCTGCCGGGAGTTCATGTATCACCGGGAGGGTGCCATGGGAGACTTGGACCCTGGCCTTCTTCGCCGCACAGCCGGTTCGCCTTCGCGAGCAGATCCCTTCTCCAGGGGAAGTTGAAGGATATATTGAGTGATTGATATGATAGGAGGATGACCGCCGACCATGGCAAAGCTGGCAGCGAAGTGTGCCGAGCTCGGGTAGGCTGGTGTTTCCATTTGGTTTTGTAGATCTAGCACAGCCCACAGGAACTGGACTGCTTTCGTTTCGGGAATATTTCGAGGAGCATAGGGATCTCTTGCGTCTGTTACTCAGGAAGTTATTAGTACATGGGATGCATAAATCATGAACTCCTCATGCTCATACTTTGCAACCACCCACAATTTGGTGCCAATAAACCAATTCATAATTATATGCGCAGAGAGATGAGTTGAAGGCTATCAGGAAAAGGTGATCCTGAAGTAGCACGGATTATGAAATATACGAGAGAAAATAGAGCGAGTTAGATAATAGCCCATGGAAAGGGTTTTCAAGTCAAGCGATACCGTTCATCGCACGCAAATCATATTGCATCTGTGGAACATAGCAAAACGCTCAAGGTGGCTACCCGTAAACTTGTCTTCTCACTTGAACGTGAGTAAAGGAAAAATGTCTTCACAACGTGCAAACGGCACCGTTCAACTCTGCTTGCTTGTTCCCGACCGGTTGAAAACCCGGTCGAACCGCATTTTGAGGCCCAAACGCGTCCAACACGTAGGAAATCTCATACTTCCTGGCCCTCCGCTTCTTGGCTCAAGGCCTTGGTGCAAGTGCAAAAAGCTGATACTGTTATTTCTGGAGTGAGATCCCCTGTTCAAACCGATCGAATGCGAGTATGACGTCATTATCTTTGTGATATAAATTGGGCAGTCCCCTAGCCCGGTCGTTCGCAGTATCCTCGTTTGTTGACCATGAAATCTATAATACTAGCAGCAAAGCTCACTTTCGCTATAGCCTCCGCCGTAGCGACTATGCAATACTCTGAAATTGGCATTCAGCCGGCCACCAACGTAGTAGATTCAATGTTCATTCTGCTGCTTCGCTGACGGACTTTAGATGCTTTCTGCTCCACTTCAGCTCATTGCCTGGAAACTACCTAACTGTACCGGAGATATTGGTGTTACGCAGTTCACTGATTCGGTCCTGGCACGAAACATCTCGAACGGGTACATTTCTCGCAGTTTCCAACTTAATCGTACATTGATAGAGCAGGAACAGCTGGATATATCCGTGACTAATAACTTCACCTCGTGGTACTCCCAAAAAGACCAGTTGAGTTACAACAGTTCGTCTTGCAGCAACTTCTGGCAAACCTATTACGCCATGAATGGAACTACCGCATGTCATAACACGCCCCCTTTTACCTGTCACCGGTTGTGGAACAACCCAGGACTGCCTACTGCATAAATGAAGAAGAAGAAAAAACCATGGTAGCAATTTCTGCACTTGTTGCCTGTCGATCCGAAGAGACTCTTGACCCGGAAATCTCGAAAGTCACGGAACATCAAAGCGACGTGGGACGTTCAACAGTATCATTTGTCGATAGCAAACTTGTCTTTCACACAATCCACTGCATGCATGCTCATTCCCGAATCAATCCACACAGCGCCAAGAATGGCTTCCACCGTCGTTGCACGAGTGCCCCGTGTGATGTGGCCTTTTTGTGCCGGATGCCCGTTTATAAAGTCGTCTATCTCAGACGCCTCACCTTTGCAGCTCAGGTTTTTGTTACAGGCATTAGACTGCAACATATCGTTTCCGCTTTCTGCGTCTAGTTAGAAGTAGTGATACAATTGGTGGACCACATCGCAACGTGCCGATAGTATCTTCGCTATTGTACCATTCATCCAAGAGCGAAGTGGACAGAACGGAATCACCAAGAAGTGCCAGTCGCTTGCTGCCTTGCAGGGGACGGGTTCCAGCTGGATGCACAGCCTCTTCCAATAGCTCAGTGGTATTGAAGTGATAGCCAAGTCGATCTTGAAGCTCTTCCATTTTGAGTAGAACTGATATTCGACGTAGGATTCTTGATGGATAGCTCAAGCCGCGATCAAATATCGTACTACTTATGTATCTCAGCGTGGCTTAACTGCGCTCCTCAAGGACCTGTCAAGTGTTTATAAGAGAAAAGACAGATGAAAGACAGACTAATCATTGACTGAAGACAACTTCCGTTCACGGATGAGCCGAAAATCACCAACTTTGAATCAGAGACCAGGAGACCAAGAACATGGATGAAGGCTTCTCTATTGACCGGATCCGAGCATGCCAAGGTGCATGAGATGTTGTCACAGAGGAGTGTACACCTGTACCCCGCCAGCCGATGACCAAATCTTGATAGTCGGTGAAGAATGCCAGCCCATACTAGTACGGTGACATAGACAACCGTGGTGAAAAAAGGAACTCTGTTGGATTGACAAAGAGGAAACAAAAAAATGGCTGAAGTCCTCCAGGATCACACGTGAGAGGTTGAAAGTGACGGGCAGAGCTTGGATTGGTGCTGAAGGATCTTGACGCAAATATTGAACACCAAAACCTGATATCACGCCTATGACAAGCAATCACGAGATCAAAAGCATTCAGAGTTCCCAGCTTCCCACTATGTTCTGCACAAAGACCTGTGGATCAAGAAGTGGCTTAGAAATGGAGGGGTGAATGCGAGACAACGGAACCGAACTCGAGATGGTAGCATTGAACTCCACCCTGGGCCATATAGCTAATTGAAACAATGATCGTCCAGCGCTTTTCATACTTTGCGCGGTAGAACTCTGCGAGAGGATGCCATTTACTTGATCACGTATCCTCCGTAAGTTGCTCAGCATTGACTCGACTCGTGGAAGGAAGAACGGATACTCCTCAACAGCCTCTTCAGTCTCAGTGTTGAGCTTACTGAGCCGGATTTCTATCCAGTCTACCCGCTCCAAAAGCAAGAATGCGGATACATAAAGGAAAATATCATCGCCGCAGGTGTCTGGCGATAATGGATCTGGCCCCATCCAGCTGAAGGCGGAGAAGTGTTCGTAGCTGGGATAGAAAACATATTCGATGACAGAAGTTTTCTCGGCCCCATGTTGAGCAGGCTCCGGCCATCTGTCGAGCGATGAGTCTGAAGAGACGGTGCTGCGACTTTCTGCAAGGCAAGGTGGCGGTGTCGGCATATTGGGGAATTCTCTCCAGATTGACTCCAGATCAAGATCCAAATCGTAGTCTAGAAAGAGCATCAGCGCCGACGTGGAGTACTGAAGAAATATAACTAACCAATTTGATTAAGCTGCTTCATTGTTGTCATGATCACGTTGACGGAGAAAGTGAATGGAGGTAGGACTTAGGGGTTTCATTGGGTCTATATAAATATCAGAATGGCAAGTTTTTCTAGGCTAGAGCAGCTCATCGGACAGATGAAGTTAAGAAAGCTAGAGAGGCCCTCAGGCTTTGGCCATGTCCAAGAAAAGTCTATGCTACCCATTGATGTGTTCTCCTGATGAAAATGCAAATTGTTTGGTTCAATTTCTGTTGGAGATGTGGATTGGTGGTGAGGTGTCGGGAAGGCCCGCTCCACTCATGCCCCACCCGTTGAACTTTCTACCGGTCGGTCCTGCCGGCATGGTTTAACATAAGAACCACACCGGTCACACCGGTCACACCGTGCTCTTTGCCCTTATGTCTCGAGTCTTGGTCGAAAGAAGCGAGCACATCTCTTCTGTTTCGGCCAAACCCCATTGCATCCCACTTACCTGAAACGACTGTCTCTCACTATTATGCAATGTTCCAAGAACGCCCTGTTGTACAGAGAAGAAGGCCTGACGACGATCCCACAGCAGCAGTACTTGGTGATTGCAGCACTGCTGGAGCCTTTCTTTCTCCGCCACCAGCCATTCCTGTGAGCTTTGCAGGAAGCGACGTTCCTCTTCCAGGCGTATTTTGCTGGCCGACTTGATCGTGTAGCAGTCCCACAGACACAGATAGAGGTCCAACAGCTCGACAGCGGACGATGATAAGAAAGAGGTATCGTGCTGCAGGATCTGTGTCATATGACTGGTCAGTGAGCAGGCTGCGTTGATCGGAGTGGTCTATGTTATTATTAATGCTGTCCACAACAAGACAACGTAGAATCTGACCTTTGTCTCGCCCGGTGACGCTCGCTTCGAAGAGTCTATCGCTTGTTCGGAGCACTCTTGCACGCCAACTGGGTTGTCCATCTGATCGGAAGATTCACGCTTCCTTTTATTCACTCGTCCTGCAGAAGGGTCCATTGAACTGTCGATACTCTGAACCTTGTCGAAACTCAGATGATGGAGATAGGATTAACGACGTAAGTCTCTTAGGCACCTGGTCTCTTTTATATCGAGAGCTGAACGGACAGAGTATAGTAAACTATCTTCTAGGGTTAACCGATTGTAATCAAGAACAGGTGGGCCACAATAACACTAACCACGCCGCATTTTATTGTCCTCATTAACCAGTCGACTCAACTAGAGGATGAATTGCTATGGGTGAATATCCTTGTACTGTCGGTCAATTACGCCCGGTAACGCAAATATGACTGGGACCGGCAAAAGACGCGGGTGGTAGAAAACGGGTACATTCCCTTCAACCCACTCAATTCCACGGACGAAACAAAGTGGCTCAGAAAACTCCAATCAAAATAGTGGGAAAGCGTCGGTACTGCTATTCTTATAATCACTTTTCCCCATTCCGCTGCCAGGGATTTAGCGTTAATACTTTAGTGAGCAGGCCGCATCTAGGTGAGGGCCGCAGTATTATGCCATCTATTTTATGCTGCCATATAATTTATTGGCGGTCAAGTTTTCTTATCAGCAGCCGTTTAATAGAATGCTACTCGATGTGTGCATTTGGTTTGGTGAATATTTTGTCCACGCGAAAAGCCTAAGCGTAGGGCCCAGGAAGGGGTTAGTCAGTTTGTGTTGGTTTCGCCCATTTTGAGAATGACTGCATGTGGATTGGACGAATCGGTTGGACAGGCTTGGGCAATGCTAAGGTACATTTAAAGAGCTCATATATCATTTCACGCCTACATCCTCGGAATATACATCCTCGGAACCTACAAATGGCATTCCATGTAATCTGTCAAACAGCAATCGCAAATTTGATAGGCCGATACTATCGTTAGGTCACGATAAAGAAAAGCTTATTTATCAGCAGGTTAGCACATAGGGAAGAGCTCGAGTGTACCTACGTCACTGGAAAAATCACCGTATTACGTCAGGACCCTGACTAAATATTCAGCCTACGGTATCACCTGATATTTAATTTTCCAAAACATCCATGAACTGGCTAGCTGTCTGCAAATACCTTGTTCTCTAAACCAATACTGAAAACATAACAATGTCCAACACTTCATCCACAAACATTCAACGCATCATTCGTAAGATTTCGGAGTACGTTCGCCTCCAGAGTTGCAAAGCTATACTAAACAACGCAGATCTCGTGAGAGGGGCGATTACACCGATTTCAAAATTATTTGTGACGGAGTCAATCTTGACGTTCATAAGATCATACTATGTTCTCAGTCTCCCGTTTTTCGAGCTGCTTGCAACGGGAATTTCAAAGCAAGTTCTCCCTGACGTCAGCTTCTTCCCCATTGATACCTAACCTGCCTTTAAACACAGGAATCAGCAGAATCTACTTATCAGATG
The DNA here is from genome assembly GCF_028828085.1 of Penicillium nucicola. Lineage (NCBI taxonomy): Eukaryota > Fungi > Ascomycota > Eurotiomycetes > Eurotiales > Aspergillaceae > Penicillium > Penicillium nucicola. The sequence continues at coordinate 2,268,186 of NW_026643125.1, read as the reverse complement.
ACAGATGAATCGATACACGTTGTCAGAAAAATGGTGGACTTTCTATACACTGGTGATTATACAGAGTCTATCGGTGATAGCCCGACAGATGAGTCAACAACACTGCAGCTTCTGTCCTTATCGGCTCTTCAGTTACATGCAAGAGTATTCGCTATGGGCGATAAATACTGTATCCCGGAGCTTTGCGACGCAGCCGCAGAAAAATATCTCATCAGGGTCCTAGGTCACTTTGACCCCTTTGAATACCTTGATTCGATACCTGATGTCTTCTTTTCGCCATTGAGTCATAATGACGGACTTCAAAAGCTCGCCGTTCGTTTTTCGAGAGAAAGTCTTCGTACTCATTTAAAAGAGAAACCTGTCCGCGCAAAGTACGATTCAATCGCTACCCGAGTGCCAAATTTTATGAAGAAAATGCTGGACTCATATTTTGACATCCCCTTAATAGGAGATTGTGGGAATTGTGGCCGTGAAAAAACGATGTTGATTTTACAAGCGAAGTGCCAGAGCTGTGGGCGAGGAAAAGAATTCGATGGAGACCGGTATCGACCAAGAAAGTGATGGATTCTACGATGCAGAATGAAGCGTTGAGTTTATAAACTGCAGCCTTTCGATACGCGTTCTGCATTGTTTGTATCGCTTGATTCTTTGCAAACTACTGGTGCAGGCAATATGGCCCATCAAACCATAGTACTAAACTACTGCCGCAAAGGCCCCTAAAGGGTACGGCGTCATACAGAGCTAAGCTGGACTGGAGACATGTTCTTAAAGAGCAAACAAATCAAATTAAGTTTGACCACTATAATGACCAAAGACAACTGGTTTCTCTGACGAAGTTCATCATCCGACGAGTTGCGCCGCATAGCAGTCTGCCCCAAATAAGAAAGACACAATGCAGACCTACAGCTCGTAGGGTGACTCCATCAGCCCGCCTCCTGGGCACGCGGAGAGTAAACGAGCTCCGTCCACCACAGCACCGTCCCAAATGGAAGGGTCCTTCATAGTTGCCACATGAAAAGGCAGCCGCATCGTGTCGTCGCATGCAAGGCCAGCACGACCCTTGCCATCACACTCGCATGAAGAACAGTTACGGCGTATCAAAAACTGCTGGTCCCTGTATCGATCACCGTGGGAAAAGTCTCCAAACGCGAGGACCTGCAGAGCCGGCAGTCCGTCGGGGCCAAATGCCCAGTCGGCAAATGACACAAAATCCTCGGCCTCTGCAATCGCTGCAGAAGACGCAAGGACTGCCTCCTGCGGGTCTAGATACTCGAGTTGTGACCTGTCAAAGTACTCATCAAAACTGAGATCGCAGTTGTCATCAATGGGGGCATTCCAGTTCATGGAACCCGGCCACGAACGAGGACGCCGAGAATATTCTTTGCACATCTCATGTAGAAAGGTGGTAATTTCTCGTGGGATGTCTCGGTGGATTCGTTCGAGGCCGCTGAACCGCAGATGTAAGATCTGAAGCTGGGATTGCTTCGCCATAGGTTGAAGGCACCGCCGCTATTTCTGTTAGTATGCACACGTCAAGTGGACCGAGGAAGACTTACAGCCACAGATGGACTAGCGCACAGCGCCAGAGCAGACAGCTGGCCAAGGTCTACGATGGCAGACAGGTTTGTGATCCATGCGGGCGACACATCCCGATCATCCTCAAACAAGCCATCAGCGTCGATGGGAGCGAGTTGGCGCTCATGATAGACAAGGCTTTTCAACGTAGACTGGTGGTGTCGGATTGCGTCCTGGATGTCGGATTTTGATGCCGGGAAGTTGGATAACTTCAGATGCAGATGTTGCAGCCCACGGAACGAACACAAGAATCGCACAATCGCAGAGAGGCCACGTCCCTCGCCCGATTCGTGGAGCAGGTAATCAAAAGAGAATTCCAAATGCGTCAGCTGGAGCGGCTTTTGCGACCGAGACAATAGTTGTACGAGACGCAGCTGATTCGGACAGTCCCGCAGCGTGAGCGCTCGCAGGGACCAGAATATCTCATGATGCTCCGATGAGATATCCGGAGGCAGGGTCACCTTTGACAGTGACAGCGTGGACAGAGCGGGAAGCGTGGCCAAATTCCCAATCCCCAGATCCTCGTTCCGTGCGCGGCCGGTCCCGATACCACTGACCTCGAGCTCCGATTTTTGAAGCCCAAGACTTTCCCAGCACAGAGAACGGGCGAACGCAGATGGCACAAATCCAATGCACAGATGATCCAGGTGGCACCAGTTCTGACGGATGCACTGTCGCAGCAAAGCAACCTCGGACGGATGTTGGAGTCCTTCCCATGCAAACATCGTCAGACAGGAAAATCTAGACACGCCTTCCAAATGGTGCACAGTTTCAGGACAGGTCCCGTCAGTGACGAGTGAGAGGCGAGTGAGGCGCTGCTGGTACCGACTGAGATAGCCTTCCTGGTCGAGAACTCCTACCGGAACACATGTCCCTAGTCGCCATCTATTGCTCGTCAATCGCAGGTCTCGACGGATGGGTGCCGGTCTATACGGACTCAAATGTACTCAGTCGATTCGGCTTCAAGTGGGTGAATAGCAGCTGCAACTGATCCCTCACGTCGTCGAGAAATTGCCCATGTGCCGTCGCCTCGTCCGAGGAACCCAGTGTAGTCGGTGAATTTGGCAGCCCGGCCGCACGGAATATATTGTAGTATGCACATCGATTAAACCGGACTAGGTGAAAAGGGGCCTTGATCTGTAGGTGCCGCGCATGCTGGAGATAGTCCGCGGCCCGTGAAGGACCAAAGTTGCGAAAGAAGGGGTCAACATCCAACACATTCAGCGCCCACTCACTAGCTGCACGGAATGAAATAATACGGTAGATCCGAGGGACCAAAACCGCATACAGTCTGGACGAGGCTCGGCTGAGAATACGCAGGGTGGTGGTTGGCAGCTGGGGGAGGGGGGGGTCAATACTTAGATCAAAACATCAAACACATTGGCACTTACCCAATCTGCGATCAGCATGAGAATCTCACTTGGCAAGGTCTCCAGCATTGTACTCTGCTCACTTCACTCCAACTGTCCAGGACAGCGAGAGGTTTATAGCCACGCATATATCTGAGCATCCAGCCATGTTGCCCAGACATGCGCAGAATACCTTTCAAACCCGAGGGTCATGCATGCATCACGTTGGATGACAACCTATTCCATCCGGTTTCCGACAAACAGGCTGACCGCCAGGACCGTAACCGCTCTTGAATCGCAGGTTGTCATATCTTCTGAAGCGCACTGCCCGGCTGACAGATGCACCTGAAGAGCGGCAACCCACGGAATGATCACGACGGTGGCCATGGTATCTCCACCGAAGTAGCAATCAGAACATAATCAAATCGGTCAACCAAGTGGTCACTGTTCGTTACAGACAAGAAGAACGTTCAGAGGTGCAGCACTGATGAGATGTCGGGGCACGGTTCATGTGGGCACGGACCAGGTCGCGGTTGACGGTCAGTCGCGGTCGACGGTCAATCATGGTCGAAACGGTCGAAACGGTCGATCACGGTTGAAACAGTCAGTCGCGGTCGACAGTCAATCACGATCGAAACAGTCAATCACGGTCGAAACGGTCAGTCATGGTCGAAGTGGAAATTAACTGTAACTTCATCCAAGGGCACGCATTGAGCCAAGGGCCATTCCCTACAAAATAGGAAAAATGCTGCCGCCGAGTGACTAAGTCCTGGCGGGCAGTCTTTGCCTGTCAGTTTCATCGGAGCGTTACACAGACTGAAAGTAGAAGTGGAACATGGTCTTTTGTGTTGAAGAAAGCAATTTGAGCACTGAGCGTTCACCACGATTGAGATTGCACAAGCTTGTCACTACGACAAAGCACTGGGAGCTAGGAGCCCCTCACATCTATCGCCGTTGAATAGGAATAGATTATCATCACGGCAAGGGAGAAGAAAATCATACTTATAGCAAAACTACAAAAGCGGTACGAATATATAAAATAACTGCTTGATTCAGAAAATGCAACAGTATGTGTGTTCGAGATATATACAAAACGCAACGGATCCTTGGTACACAAGATCTCCGCTATCACAGTACATTGCAATCCAATAGAACGGGTTAACCGTTTCAGATTCCAGTAACAGGAATGTAGTCTATTTATACCGACAAGGAAAGGAGCCCAAGGTAACGAGCGATATAAGAGGCGCAGTAGCCATGATCAACTATTTCGCTCCACTTCGCTCTAGTGTAGAGGATCACCCAACGTTGTACAGCGTCACGATTTTGCTAGAATCCACCTCATACTTGACCTTGAAGCACTGCGGGTAAGAGGTATCTCGAATATGAAACCGCGTTGTAAGCCAGGACGATATGCATCACATAGAGACTGGGCCGCCAGCCATTCACCAGACCAAGCCTCTCCAAGGGACGCAGCAGATAGAACGTAGTGCCAAGTATATTCCCGAGGGCGAGTCGGCTGAACTGTACCGCCAATGCAGGCGGGCTTTGGAACGTCCCAGTCAGGGCATAAATGGCTGGTATTAGCGAAAGCAAGCCCAGTGAAATGCAGCTGTACGGAAACCGGTTCCGCGCTGCCCTGCCACTGGAATCGTAGACCACAAAGTCCACCAGAATCCCGACAGCAACGACGGTAATGGCAGATAGGTATCCAAGCCGGAGAGAGGGCTCATTCCGGAATAGCACCACCGCGGCAGGAAGGGTGGATGTCCAGATTAGAACTAAAATGGCACCAAACTCCAGATGTTGCCACTCTGCCGCATCATTGCCCCGGAAAGCATCTAGAAAGCGATAGAAGAGGCTGGACAAGCACCAGATGATGACCCCTGCGCAAAACGCCAACACAGACAACGAGTCCAGAATTCGGTCTGGCGATGAGGGAAAATAGAAGAGCAGGAAGTGAATCACAAAAAGGTAAAAGTACAATAGCCCAAAGACATTGATTATGGTGAGGATGGCGAAGTCGCGCAGGGACTGCGCTTTGGGGTCTGCCATTAGGTTGTGGATCGTGTAATTCTTGGGTGATGGCGTGGGAAAGCTGGGGTTTTAAGCTGAGCAGCATGGATGAAGCAGGTGCTTCAATCCGGACGGGTTGTCCGATCCTACCTCACGCAACCGAGAAAAGGATACCAGAAAGGAGAAAGAAAGACATCACGCAACGTTTTACAAATAGCATTCACCATCGTAAGGAAAGGTCCAAGAGGGTGGTTAAGAGAGGGTGGTCAAGAGAGGGTGGTCAAGAGAGGGTGGTTAAGAGAGGGTGGTTAAGAGAGGGTGGTTAAGAGAGGGTGGTTAAGAGAGGGTGGTTAAGAGAGGGTGGTTAAGAGAGGGTGGTTAAGAGAGGGTGGTTAAGAGAGGGTGGTTAAGAGAGGGTGGTTAAGAGAGGGTGGTTAAGAGAGGGTGGTTAAGAGAGGGTGGTTAAGAGAGGGTGGTTAAGAGAGGGTGGTTGTTGGTTTATTAAGTGATGCTTCAATGGTCATATTATTGAGGGGAGTTGATTGTATGTTGTATTGAGTGTATTGTCTAAGATACAAGTGAAATGTTGAGGTAGATAAATGTACGTGATCCCAGCCTTTTATTCTCTCAGCGACCGGGATATTCCAACAGTGGTCAAGAGGGTATGGTCAAGAGAGGGTGGTCAAGAGTGGGTTATGATGACGAGATGCTCACCTTTGAATTCCTCTGCCCTGTTTCCGAGGTCATCTTTCAAGCGACTGTCAAACATAGCTTTCACGGGATGTTTACCACTGGCTCAGTCTTCTCTATCCATTAAGCCAATGAATGATATAGCAAGTAGCGCCATCATGTCAATGCCATCAAGTAATTGATCACTTTGATCCGAAACTTCCCTATTCAAATGTTGATCTAGCAAAGTTCAGCGCCTACCTCGCCACCCTCAATTCTGTGATTCAATATCCTATCTCATTCGCGGCAGCTACTCGCTCGGGCCAAGAGCATGATAGTCTTCATTGGATATTTTTTCAAGTCACAAAGTCCTTGTCCAGTAGTAAAAAGCTCATTTATGAGGGATGGTTATTGCCTGGGCTTCGCCAGACTCTGCATCTTTGTGACCAGCATTTCCTGCAACCGTGTAGGTCGGCCTATAATATAAGATGTCACCGCTGTGAAAGATTACAACTTTTCGCATCTCATTTCTGAACAAGCAAAGCCTAATGGAGGAAATTGTGGATGTTGTTCGACAGATTGGCCGACAACAGGGAGAAAATGTATACTTTCGAGCTTGCTACACCCTTTTCAAACACCTCCAGGACAAGACCGAGCAAGCTTCCGAGGACTTGATTCGCTTGCACCAATCTGGTGCTTCTGGTTCATTGTACGATGAATTTTACCCCGTATACCAAATCGCGCAAGAGCTCCAAGCATCAGTCCAAATCCTGGCTGACCAGTCACGTAAGGCACAGTCGGCCTGTGAAGAATTTTGCGAGCTGGACCCTCGTTACTCAGCACGTGAAGCTTTCAAATTCACCGATAGCGCCCAAGAACCTGGCAATGTTGAGAATCATGCAAACCGGGGTGTTTGTGATAGCCCACGGTCGATGCAGTTCATAATGGTGCCAGTGGATGATCTCTTTTTAAGAGTCGATTCGGCAAACGAGAACGTATCTACTTTATCTTTGTAGTGATTTTTACCTTAAATGGGGAATTATATCATTTGCTTCTCTTTAAATGGTTGTCGAACATCTGAATTTAGTGATCCGAGACTTAGTGTGGCTACTCAACGATAGAGCTTTCGCCAATAACAACCTTTTTCCTACTTGACAAAGCAAGGTGATACACTCCAGATATAGAGTGAGCATACCTAGCCGGGAGTTAAGCGGAATCAGAAAGAAATGATGAAATTGATTTTGAAATGGCATGCACCGGCTTTGTAAGGTTCTATTCCAAATCTACATCAAATACAGCAACAAAACATCTCAATCAACCATGTCAAAAGGGCTGCAAAGGAAAATGCCACTGCTAGCCAGGCTGCAGCAATCGAATGCGCCCCAAAATTTGCATCAGCTCCTAGAGGGTGAAGAACACTTTGTATGGCACCTATAATCAACCCGTATATTATCGTGATCCCAATAGACGCACCGGTTATGAAAATCGTTGCAAACTTAGTCACAGTCAGACTTTTTCATTTAGAATCAACCCACCAAGGTCTTACCAGTGAAGAAATGATAAGCAATAGTTTTGCTCGAGAGAAAAACATAGTGGTTACACCGAATATGACAGCGAGGAATGTGAAAACAAATCCCGTGATATAGGCTGAAATAGACCACCGAGAAATATCATGATATCCAGAAAGAACCTTGTTATTGTCATCGGGTAATACCTTATCGATATCTGAGGAGACTGCCCCAAAAATGCTTAATAAGTCAAATGAGAAAGAGGTACTGGGCTGCGAGCAATTTGAATATGATGATTTTCCCTTCTGTGCTTGGCAATAACCCCAAAGCCCAACATAATAACAGTCTGGAAGGTGTAAGCTGATCTCGTTGGATAAAGATTGGACTTCATCTGTTATCTGGCTCACTGCAGTCTGTGCAGCGTCTGAGGCATATATAACCGCCGTCGAAGCACTGCTCACAGCACTGTTGGCCTCACTACTAGCTTTGCTTGCGATATCATTCACCCCGGCAATACTAAGGGAACGACGTAGATGCAAGTTCTCTAGCTTTGGGAACTCGCTTAAATTTACCTGTCATGTATTAATATATTGTTCTTGACTTTTATGTTATATTACCGTGCCTTTAAGAAATACAGTTCAGTGGGAGAAGTGGTCGACACGCATCCCGCGAACACAACGGCTAGGCAGACCAAGGCCGATATCGAGAAAGTCAAAGGAAGTAACTTTCCCACGCGCTGGAGCATTTCGCTAACTTAAAGTTGGGTCTTGCAAGAGTCGAGTGTTCTGGGGCTGAATTTCCTTAGTGAGACCCGTTCATGGGCACGTAGAAACCATGTGCTCTTTAGAAGAGCGATGGGTTTTATATTTATGTTATAAAAGCATACAACAGTACGGTGATCTAAATCAGGACCCAGATTTACATGTACTCACTTGATTGCTTTTCTTTTTTGCAATTGGCAGCACGACCCTCATTTTGAATTTTTAGCTAAATTTGATCCAACGTAGTAATTTGACCAATTCTGTTCGCATTCTACTATCATCAGATCTACTAGGACGGTTCAAATTCCAACGGTGAGCTGGTTAAACGCCCTCAAAGTTCTGCGAAAAGACTAAAGATCACTCTCACGTTTGAAAAGGGACGTGTGCCATCGTAGGTCTCGAGTTGAGGGCTGCTATAGTATGTCCGTCGAAGAAGCGCAACACATGAATTGGCTCCCTCCTCAGAGCATTTAAGTAACCCTGCTCGCTCAGCAGACAAGTTTAATCACATCGCACTCGTTTCATTAAAAAATGACGCGCGTAACCCAAACCCAAGCAGAAGAGGTAGATAATAAATTATCCATCTATCGCAAGGAGCATTTCAAGATGGCCGCACGTGTTGAAATTTCTCGTCTTGTATTTGAAAAGAACTTTAAGCGGCAAATGAGCAATCGTCAGAATATCATTCGACTTGAGCGAATTTTGAACACTCAAGGGTGTCTTCGCTTGATGGAAGAACATCATGTCCCTATATTGGTTCCTGAATGTGATTGGGAACGTCGCGTCAGGCCCCGACTGGTAGATGGACAGTTTCATCAATTGGATGTCGATATTGATTACCAGCTGCGCGCACAGGACCACGAAAGTCTGATTATCGCGGCAAGGAACCAGCTCAGTCCTGCAAATTCATGGTGGATTGTGGATGTCTATGTCACAGAGCAAGTAGGTACGCAAAGTGATCGCTCACCCCCATTCGATCTTTGTCTGATTTCACTCAAGCTAGTGAAGAACTCTTACAAGAGGAATTCATTCGGTCACTTCGAGAACGCTTCCCAAATGATCAAACCCCTCCGGATGGGCTAATATATCAACGGATAAGGTATTATGAGGGATACCTAAACGGCCCCGTAAACAGAATCGCAGCAAACCATTGGTGGGCTGCTTTAGAAAGGGTTCCTGGAAGCAAAAAAGGAAAGTATTTGCGAGCTTTTTTCAAACATCCTACACTGCCTCAAGCCTTCGATGATCTACTTCCCATAGCAGGTATCTGGGACGGCATGCGAATTGGAGTGCTTCATAAATTGTTGGCAATGCGTTGTGATGAGGTAAGAAAATCGCTTCTATTGAAATAAGCAGAAATCTATGATCGAAGGGCTAAAAAGATTTACCAGCCTCTTCGCTGCTATTTGAATCACATAAAAAAAACATTTTTCGGCTTGATGGGAGACAGGGCTGACCTCCTGGCGCGATTGGATGGTGTGACTGTCGAATTATTACAATCCAGGGCACCTAAAGTCTCTGCTCGGGACTTGAAGTTCTTAAAGGATCGAATGTCCAAAGAAGAGCTGTTCCCTGATATTGAAGATACTCAGGACCGCTCTGAAATCTGGGAACGATTGAAAGAGATTCAGTATCCCATACTGACACTAGAAACATTCTTTAAAGACAGGCAAACTCTGGAGGTCGGCCGTAGCGTTCTCCAGAAATTTTGTATTACTGATCCTCATCGGAGGAGAACTATTGATGAAGGCCTAGTTGAACAATATGTCACAAGTGTCCCCATCATGACCTCAAATCTTCAAAATGGAATTCGAGGAGATCTTTATGATTTGTGGCGTTTTAGTTTTCAGTACGGGTTTGAGATGACGGATCAAAAACGACGCGTGCCGCGGACAAAGGTTGGGACACAACACGCGGCAACTCTCGCTGAAAATAATCACACTATTGTACGACAGAACCTATGGCAACATCTTTCCTGGTTGACCAGGGAGAAAGGGCTAAGCACACCTCTTGTGTATGGGCTTCAGCCTCACTTCGTTGAATTACCACCCCTCATCCCCTGTGACTGTCCCGCAAACGTGGAAGATGATATCTCAGTAGAAGGGCGATGTGGAAGGCCATTTACAGACTCAGTAGAGGCAGACCATTTTGCGCTTTCGCGGGAGGTATTGGAACAGCCTTGGAGCTCCCCCCGGCTTACTGCAGGGTTTGCTCGGCGATCGGTATTCTTGGCATATTTCCGCTATCTCAAAGATGAGTCCGACAGTCAATTCGTTCCTTCAGTTGAAACCGACGATACAGGCTCTCAAGCTTCTCTATGGAATCCAAACTTCGAAGACATGATTCAGGCTACGATCATTCCACCAGAAGAAAATGCAGCAAGTGTGTTTCCCGTATTCTCTACTCCCCATTTCGATCCCACATCGGTTGCTCCGACTATGGATATTCAACCGAGCTGCTTTAGCATGAAATTCATCATTCCCGGTGAGCCTGATACACTCGTGCAGCTGCCAAATATTCAATCCGCTTTGACTGGATTCTTCGAAGGGTTCTCGAGAAATCATTTTTATATATATTCTCGCGACAACCCAACACGGGGCATTAATGGGAGAGATTGCTACTCGCTTTACTTGGGAAACCAGTACCTAGTTTTGCACGCCGAGTATATAGGTACAGATACTTCCCAAACGGTGTTTCACCAGGCGACCAACCAAAACGAGACAGGAAGGAGCAAAAAGCGACGTTTGAACGAGAACGAACAACAAGAAATTAATTCCTCCAAAGAGTGGTTGAATACGAGCCTCAAGGAATTGACACAAGAAAGACATGCATATCAATTCGAGATGCGTCTTCCTGAGACGGAGATAGAACTATGAATGATTTATGAAAAGGGTCTGATTATAGTAAGAGACGAGTGATCCTACAGTTAATGAACTAAGAGAATGACTGTGTTTTAGTAACGGAGATGACTTTACACATCTGTTGTTCAACAAATTTACTAGGCCGTGAAGAAATATTATTCTGACACATGAAGGCCTGTTCATTCTGTTGGTCGTCATAAAAGAAGCCCTTTGAGTTGATCCTGTTGAAGACTAATATTTTTTTTCAAGTTTGAGATATTTAGCCATGGAGTTTCGCAATTTCTGGAATTGAAGCACACAACTAGGGCGGTCAGCTTTACGTTCAACTTTTATGGTTGTTTATGTGTAGGACTTCGTTATGAAGTAAACAGCTCAATATTAATGGGAGAAATATCGGCAAATGGAGTATATGAAGGATAATCAGAGGACGATTACGATTCTGGGAGCTTCCCAACTATATAGCAAATGGGGTGAGTTATATCTAAACGAGAGCCTTGAAATATGAATGGTCCTGATAGTTAGCCCTTGGCTTGCTTGGCATTAATAATTTCCACATCACGTGATAATCCTGTACTGTACTTCTGTACATTGCTCTCCATAATTCTCGATTAGATCTCTTTATCTTGTAGCATGTGTATGATGGTTGTATTATTATGGAGTTCTGTGGGTCACGACCCAGTATGATAGTTGCAGGTCTAACCCTCATGCATGAGTAGTGCGTATCAGGGTGACAGGACAATACCATCAGTACAGGGGATCCAACACTTTATGCAAAGCAGGGTGCCTGGAAGTCCAAACCTCTCTCAGCCCCTATCCGCGTCCTTTAATCCCCAAACCTACTACTAGATAAAAGTATGCAGATAATTTAGAGACAATTCATCAAAGAGATGTATTAACTTCACTCGGCCAACTAGCCGTGACATGAAGGCAGCCTAATACAATCAAAAGCTAATTTGTGACGACGGGCGAGGCTCAAAGTCCACCAAACAGGAAGACAGGAACAATCTGTGGAGCTGGCTTATCTATAAATTACAGATATCATATATTGTTATTCTCTCCCTTTACTCTACTGCTTGCAACTCTTACCGTCAAAAGTCACATGCAACTACTGTGTTGGGATATAGACCATCTCGTGTATTCTTTTGCCCCTTTCTAGTCACAGAGTATTTATTTACATTGTCTGCCCGCCAATTCTGATGTAGTAACTAGTATCCTGCGTCGCATTACTTACCATGCCAAAGGTGTAATAGTTCGCGATCTGGCAGCGTTCGAACAGATTTTTCGCTGTAGGAACAAGGTCGTCGCACTTAACAGCAACTTGCTTGGTATTCTGCAAACATGATGTCAGTTACTATACGATAAAGATAATGCTGTTACATCTTACGTAATTACAAAAGAAAAGACCGGATTGATTCAAGTAAGAAACCCGAGCGCAACTGTTCGAGTCTGCGACACACATTTTCTCCCCTTCATCACGAAGATGCTGAATGTTGTCTGCAGTGGGACCTACATATGCGATTCCATGCGTAAAGTCACATTCAAATAGAGACTATACAGAGTAAGTAAGTCACCCGCTAGAAAGAAGGGGGGGCGGAAGAAAATACGTCTCGCTTCTTGGAAGCAAAACCGTTTGGAAGGGTCGGAGCTGGAAAGCTTGGGGATTCTAAAATCTGTCCTTGCATATTAGCCATACATTGATAGCCGAAAAATAAGAACTTGTACCTCTCTTCTGAACACGCTATCTCGAGTGCTGCTCGCCTGACTCGTTGGACTCCCGACCTGTACAGACTCAGCCAATAAACACATAAACTTGCATGAAGAGCCCCTAACAGCTTTCCATAGAATCACACAGAATATGAGAAGGCTCTGTGAAAGGTTCATCATGACGGAAAAGCTTGCAGATACGCTCATACCGGGATCTCTGGTAGATTTTATATTACTTTGATGTCTACTGAACTTGTTTCTAGAACAATGTTCCCAATCAAGAATAAATTAAAAATGCATGGATGATGGCTGTTAGCTACACATTGTGATTCTGAGGGGGTCAGGGTTAAATTCTGGGTCTTATTTTGATGATTTCCTGGAGTCATCGCGGTGGTCTCCTCATTAAAAGGCGGCGCCATCTACAAAAGGACGATGAACAGAAGAAGCAGCGGCACAACTCTCAACAAAATGGCCCGTTAGAAGAACAACACAGTCCCTGCATTTTTGTCATGCTTTTCAAGACTTAACCGGATTAACGGATCCTGAGGTGTTATGTGTAAATCAAAGACAGAAGCTCCCGAACAACGCTAGGCGGTAAGATAAATAGCGGAGACTGCATTATTTATAAAGAGTCTAGATTTCTCCAGTTCCAATCTTCGACAACAAGCTTTTAAGTATGTATGGACACTTTTTACTTCTAGTATGTGCTGCTATAGCTAGCGCAACATTCCAAATCAATGAGTTCGCCGAAAGAACTTGCGATCTGCTCGATATCTGGAATCGAAGTACCAACACGAGAAGCGCAATTCAATACACCCAGGACAATGAAGGGTACTCAATCTTACTATCTAATGACTGCCACGGCAAACTTAGTGCAATTTTAGGCAAATGTGAGTACGATTTGTGCAACAGAGGGTATGTCGCCTCTAAAAATGCCCAGGTTCAGACAGTCCAGGCCTTCAATGCAACAATATACATCTATCGATTGCTGAAGAGTCGCTAGCGTATGGAAACATAACTAGAAAAGCATTGGAAAGGAGACTGCAATCTGATCAACAGCAGTCCGAGAGCTGTCCATATTTTACGTCCGACTCCCCCATCACAACCAGCTCAGAAGTTGATATTATTCCGAGCCTCACCCTCGGTATATCGGACTTGACCGAAGCGCTGACTTCAACCGTCATTGGAAAAATATATCCTGGCCCCAGTGACAAATCACGTACTGTGTATACACGTGCAAAAATTTCAACTGGATACCTAGGATTGGAAAGTAGCCACAGCCAGACCCGTGGCTCCATGGAAGCTCTGCCAACATCAATTGGTCGTATCTGCTTGATTAAGTAAGATTATATTGCCTTGATGAGAAGTTTTCATATATTAACTTCAACTCTTAGGGAATCGGAATATCACGCCGCCGACAAAGGAGGCAGATGTAGGTGCTCTGATGGCGACACAATTGAGTTTGCGGTGGGTGTATGTGAGATTGAATTTTGAAACGGATTGCCTTTTAGTACAGCAAAGTCTATTCTAAATTAAAACTAGCCCCAAATTTTTATTTCTTTAATTGCTACACTGCTGGCACCCTTGCAGGAATTTTTCACCTCGATATAACGGAGATTTGTAGAGCCTAGCATGTAGCAGCAAAGACTTATAATATCATGGAGATATTGCACCATTTGCTTTTGTTTGCTTTTCTGTCAAGAAATTAAATTATCAAGAAGCGGGAAATTGTATGAACTCTATCTGAGTAAAAATATTTTGCGCAAAAATTCGCATCAATCGACCAGTTTCTGAACGTACTTGTCTTCAGTAAGTGTCATTAATCCGGAGACTAAAAATGAGCAAATCGCCTGTATGAAGCAGGTAGAAAAAGTTTTTTGCATCTTCTGTTCAAGTCTCGCGAAATCATGTCCGACTTGCGAATTTGAGGGAACTACTAAGCTAACGCATGCCGGTTTCATTGATATCTTATATAATATACAGGGCTTATATACAGCGGAGGACTTAAGCACTATAGCGGAGGAGATGAAAAAAGCGGCAGGGGTATATCTCTGTGTGATTGTTAAGAGAGCTACTGGATTTATAATTCACCGATAGCAGCTGCCTTGTACGGCACGACAGTCACCAAATACCAATAGAAGTGATCAACAGACAATGAGGAGTAAATGAGAAGCTGATAAATGGAGGAAAATGACATTTAAAGGACAGATCTTAGCTTCCTGAAACGATTTCTCATTTGAGTAATGATCCCCAGCACCACGAAGAGGTGTCTGTCCAATTGCTGGAGGTAGCAACTCACTGCGTGATTTTGCCAGGTAGCAGCGATGAGCCGTGCAGTTCATCACGCTTGAAGACACGATCACTCTGTTTTATCTATGTTCCTGCACGAGGAGGCTTCGGGTTTTATACCTTTCGGACTGTGAAGATTGGTAAAGATCGTCCAGTACGGTTAGCATAGCACTGCATTCTTCAACCAGGCAAGAAAAAAAAATACAGAGGCTTTAATTGCTTGTCCGAAGGAAAAAATGACCCGGTTGACCCCGCTGGGGCAGGAAATTTGCCGTTTCTGGGCTACTCAAAGGTTGATTTCGATTCACACCACCATTTAACCAAGGTGAGTTAGAACGTGCAATTTTTTCACTTTTCTTTTTTCACCTCACGACCCGCCTATAGTTATACTATCTATCTATTACAAGTTTACGTCTTATTTTTCTGTGAGCTTTTTGCAGATGCATGCCCAAATGCGTAAATAATAGGAATCTTTGAGGTCTTTTAAATTTGAGAGCTCTTGGTATGAGTGTGCGAATATTTAAAATGGTTGCTTAAAAAAAGGATGGTCTAGAGGTTGCACAGTCTGGCATTTATCCCTCCTTAAGCGTTTATTGTTGACCGTATGTTGACCGTCTGTTGATCGTCTCTTAATCGTCCGTGTTGACCGTACGCTCCGTTTTGGACTGTATTTTTGCCAGCTTCCTCCCTGAGCTCTATGTTCTGTTCAGTCCTTTACAAAATGCTAATCTAATGAGATATTGGATAAATCCGTGACAATGCACCCAAAAATTCAAAGAAGCTAGTGTGGCTCTCCTCCAATTCCAGTCATCAACGTTGATTAGGAAACTTGCACCACGTAATTGTCATGATGCAGTTGGACACCCAAAATCAAGCAAATTAACAAATATTGTCCGTTCGAGGTTCATCCAGCTAGTAATCTCGAGCCTAGAGGTACTGTAGAAATAATCCTCTTCTGTTCTTCAAGGTGTACATATTCTCCGTTATCGGGTGGCGGTGCCGGGAGAAAAATCCGATCTAGCGGACTATATACGGTAACAGAGTTTTTACACCGTCAATAATATTCAACTTCAATGAGCTCTGCGGAGTAGACTGATCAGTAATTTGGCTTGTGCATATAGTCGTGTCTAGTTCTTGGAAATGCCATTACTTCGACCCAGATTCCTGGCAGTATGTAAGGCTTACAACTTAGACAGAAAGAGCTATCCTTCTACTGAATGGGTGAAAAGGCTTCGACCTACTGTATTACCATCGATTTTCTAATTCTCCATTGACAGCGCTATAGACGTTTAGACCTCGAAAGAATGTTACAGTAAGTAGATGAGGTTGCAGAGAATAAAATAGAACTGTTTGGTTCTCCTACACAATTGAGAATATACATGTATCGCGGTACATTGGCATAAGGACTCCCCTACTTTTGCGATTTGTCAGGCTGTTTTTGAAATCCATTTATTTGCCAAAAAAGCTCCTATCTTCAACAGTTCCACGTTTTCGTCGGTGATCAACTTGTTTTTGAGTTCGCCAGGAACAAGATGCAATAATATGGGCAGTGTTCGAATCATGCGGTTGTACTTTGGGTGCGCTGCCGCTAACTCGCGTAGCAAGGCTTCTCCATCGGTATAAAAATCACCGCGATCTTTAAGGTGATGTTTGATTAGCTGTAACTGTGTTTTGCAAAGCCTCTCAGTCAGACTTAGGGCACTACGGCAAGCTATTGGCCCCAATGTTTTTGCCTTGAACAGGGCTCTATCTTTTAACGCAGCTGATATAATAGATACACTGGCTTTGGAGCCATGCTGGCTCGGTGAAGATTTTCGAACTCTGTTTTGCTTGCAGAAAGTCTCGGTGCTTTTTTCTTTTGTGTAATGTAGTGCTGATACATGTTCTTTGTTCGAGCGAACGGCCAACGTAATCCGGCACTTAGGAAGTATCGTTTCTAGCTTGTTTTCATTCAATAAGTCACTGGTATCCCCGGAAATCTCAGGACTGTAGAAATGATTTGCTTTTTCGGGCATTTCAAGTGGATTATGCAATACACAGGACGTTAGGGATACTTTAGTTGACGCGACAGAAGGGAGAAGCTCAGAATAATCTTCATTATTCCTTTTCTTCGTTGGAACAGCATCCATTGTTTTGAGTTTCTCAACCAGGGAAAAGAGAGAAATTAGGAACGAGGGAGAACGGATATTCAAGTTCCCCTTTATAGGTTTTCGGAAAGGGGACAGGATCCGAGTCACTCAAAATATTTAACGAACTAATTTGGCAAGAAAGTAATACCAATTGAGGGATTCGAGTAATTCCTCATGATTAAGATATATGCAATAGTACCTCACTTTTCAACTTTTGATTTGGTAATCTACGGCAGGTGTCTACCATTTTGCTAGCGGATGACCGGAAAATGAAGGGCTTGCACCGCAATTTCTGCCGGGGGTATTTCTTGTTTTATTTTCTATACATCGAGTGCTCCTAAATTCGCAGTACTTCCCATGTGGTTTCATTTATTGTATGGTATCACTATGTTAGGGACAACTTAAAGTTCAGCCAGAGAGAATCGATTACAGGAGCATATTCTGAGGGCTTCTTTTTATGAGACAATGTAATATGACGAAGAATATATAAAGCGGGGACGAGCAGAACTCTGGTTTATTACAGGAAAAAAACGATGATTCACTACATTTACGTAAAAGGTAGAAAGCATGGAGCTACCGCGGAAACTTCATATCACCAAATCCAGCTTCTACAGGAGACCATGAATCGGGCATTTTCAGAAAGTGCCCAGTGCCATGGTGTTTATTATAATCAAGTTCGCAAAAGGCGTCATCCATCCTGGCTTCGAAAGGGACTTTTTCGCGCGTACGCAGGTCGCAAAGGAATCAATACTTTGAACGAGGTGTGGTACGACACATGGGTATTCCTGATCAATCTGAAGATTGAGGGCGATATGAACGAGACTCTCATGCGAACTCTTCTACAGTTACACATGAAAGTGGAGAAGATGGAGTATACAGGTATGGAACCCAGTGAAACTGCAAGGCGCATGCGCCATTTGAGGGACCGTATTCCGTGGTCAGTTAGTGGAATAGCGGAAAGGAGAGACACGGAACGCTTCCGATACTTTGGAACCCGATTTGGAGTAGGAAGGGACATCTGATGTAGAACAAGAGCAAATTTGCCAGAGTAATACATGTACTGTACTGTAAATTAAAGCATTTACGATTATCGTTTCTTTCAATGCATCTTGGCCGAATAACTATCCTGAGCACCCAATATCATAAACTCCAACACTGGCTCGTAGTACTACTGACTCGTCCTGTTCTCTGCTAAACTTGTATTTAATAATATATTAATTCAGCTAACTGGATGTAATTTCCTATGATTATGTCCCTCGTGTAAGACAAGTCTTTGTTTTCTCGTAGCGCATCGGATAAATCCTTGTACTACGATACAGTTATATATAACTGCAACCGCACACGGAATGATATAACAAATTTGTGTCAGATTTTGTTTGTATCACATTTGATTGCCTAGTCATTCGTTGCCTGTTGATATCTAAAAGCCAAACTAAGAAACAATAGGAGATACCATCTTATTCCAATTATGGCTCGTGCCAGCCTTGAATTATGAATATGCAGAGAACCTTGATATCTCCAAACATTCAGGCGCATCCGGGAGTGTGACCGTAGTATTATCTGGTTTTGACTGGGAAACTGAACCTCCGTTTTTACTGAGCCCGCCAGTCCGCGGAAAGAAAAACTGGTGTAGATATAAAATAACCGCAAAGAGCAACGTCGCACCGGTAATGCTCCCCAGTATAAGGCCTACAACATGGATCGACAAGGCTCGAGATGCGCGAGAATTATCCGTCGTCAATTCTTCTATTGCAGTCTTCGTGGTGGTCGTCTGCACTGTGTTTATTAAAGCCACAAGCTGGCTTTTGGTCTTGATATTGGGCGGGCTGAAATCTTGGTCACCGGACTTGAGCGTGTTTCTTGGTGTTTGTGTAGGCTTAAAGTGACGAGAGAACTCAGTCAATGGCACAGAGGCTTTTAAATTGACGCCTGTTGCCTCCGATCGAGATTCAGCGTACATAGTTCCCAGTTGAGTATCACCATCGAACTTAACCATTGAAGATTGATCCACAGGGCTTTGAAAAACTCTCATTGAAGATAAAGAATCCATCGAAGTAGCTTGAGGCACCTGGTATGAAGTGGCTTGGCTTGAGGGAATATGAACAACAGATTGAAAGTCTCCTGTAGAATCATGATGAGCGTCAACTGAAGGCCATGTATATTGCAATAAATCTGGGCCACCGTTGGCTGCGTTCGCGATGTCAGCGTCAGAAAATCTGTTGAAAGGCAATGTAAAGTGAGAGCTCTGTGAATCTTCATTTACTATGCCGCTGCTCCCTAGATCATCGTCAATATTGGAATATCTGGCAACACAATTGGTCGTCTCTCTGATAGTGGCGCGAGTTTGTATGGCTTGAAGTGGCGAGGTCCAACTTTCGGCTATTGCTTTTGAATCTGACATAGTCCATTGTAGACTGCTTGTAGCTTTGAGAGCGTGAACTTCGAAAGTTGCGAATGTGCAAGACGATACTCGCATTGATTGACTATAGCAGATATCCCAGCAAGCAGGGTCTCGAGCGCCGCGATCAACATTGCATTCTGCCATCTCCTTACTAATTGGATTGTGCTGATGAGTTTTGAGATTCAAAGACAGAATATGATAGCTGGAAACTTGAATATATCTTATGGGGGGCCAATGCAATTTTGTAAGGCTATTGCGGTTGTAGCGCGTGTCGCATGGGTCGATAAATTAGTCTGTCCAAGTTTTAGGACCCCATCGCCAATTGCTCAGGATATGAGCCCATTACTATTCAATAAGCGTATGTCATTGACTGATGCCCGAAAAAAGGCGCTAGTTGGTCAAGAATAACAAATATGGTTATATATCAATAGCGTGTATCGGACCCCTAAATTACACCTTTTAACAACCAACTCTTCGTTCAACGTTCGTCCTCATCTATTCTATCCCTTATTATACCTCCTGTCGATCGCCGCACTTAAGCGATTGCGCAATGTTAGTTGCCCATTGAAACCTTTCATATCAATGCCAAGTTACCAAAGTAGGCCGACATTTACCACGGTTAGATTTAAAGCGCCAATATGATGGCTACGACTTATTTAGTACTGGTCACAGCCGATTGGAAGCTCCATTGACCTTCGCCCACAGCCCCTCTCAAATATGTAGTGCTCCAAGCTATTTATATCTACCTACAGTACAGGCTTATCTCCACGTTATTTGAAGCATGCTGAATCGTAATTTTTAAAGGGTTCATGTACGCTTATGAAGATGCAGAACTGATGTCTGCTTAACTGTGTCTTGCCGACGTGTATGTTTCAGCCTCTTATTACTGGCTGAATGCTTCTCTGTGGAGTTGGCGCCCTCAGATCATGTTGCAACTTATAATGATCTGGGCATTGGCACGAAAAAAGTGAGGTATAGATTTGCGTTGGGTAATTCGTCCTTCGGATGATCATAATTAGCAATTCTAGTCAAATGATGAAAGCCATGAAATGTTGAACTTTTGGCGAAATACTTGGTATCTTGGTACATATCTCAAAAACAACCGCAACTTGTATCTTATCTCATGAGCTATAAGTACTGCTAGCTGGAGATTTTGATGTAACTTCGCCTCTCACACAATAAAAAAAGCGCCCATGCTGCTCTACCTGAAAACAGCCATTTGTTTCGCCCTCATACTCACATCTTCTTTGGTCAGTGAGTTTGATTCAACTTTTAGACCTAAGAACTAACCGAATAACTCCAGGTATTTGGCCTTGTAATTGGTTCTGCCGAGCATATAAGTAGTGTCGGTTGGTCTGATTGCGATCCCGGACGTTGGAGCTGATATAATCAAAGTCACCTGTATTACGCACTCCTCATATCCTGTCCCAGAAATTTCAGCTCTCAAGTGCAAGCCATGGTACGTCTCAGCAGGATTTAACATTGAATTTCTTATCAAACTCATCAGCGCTTGCTACCCACCAATTTCATCGACACCCAACTCAACATCGACGGCGCCACAGACCGTATTAGCTTCACGAAGCGTCATTTGGTACAGTGCGCTAGGCACGAGGATCATACATGTTTCGGACTTCAAATGTAGACTATTCAAGCTGTTTGGCTGGGATTACAGCCAGCGAAGTCTCAAACATCTCCCCCTTTGGAACAAAGACGTGGTAAGAAGGCGCTCCGGGATCTTCTCCAGTTCGCAGATAAATATCAGCTTCACCAGTTTTTTGCATTCCCATTTCAGTATCAGCATGAATCATGTAGTCACGTGGCTGCACGAGAAGCCCAGAAATGGCGCAACAGAACCGAACTTTTAGGGTCTCATGTCAGGACGAGAAATTGATGTACTGGCTATTACTGAACATGTCCAATAGAATCTGTAATTGATTGAAGGTCTGTAGATCGGTTGAGCGATCTCTGGGACCTGCTGTCCGTGCTCTGGTGTTTTACGACACCGTATCCGAAGTTAGTCCGAATACCATACCAATACTTGGGGAAATTGGGTGAAAGATGAACAAGCCTATCCCAAAATCTCATAGCGGTAATTGACCGCTTCCTAAGTTTGACATCTCCTCATATTGTGGCTGAACCACTTTACAGTATCGAGCTCCATATCCTCGACCACTTCATAGATTTGGCCCAATGTGACCTTGTGCGGATGTTTGTATGATAACTATACGATACAAAGCGACGAACCGAGTCGGATGATTGGCTGGGAATGTTTGAGACGTATAATTGATCAGGAACACGACTTTGCTCGAAAGAGTAGTAAAGGATAGGTTCCAGTGCTTGCCTCATGTAACAGGCCCTTCTCAAAGGCTCATTTACCTGTGAATTAAATGGATGTTCGCTTTCTTCTCTTAAGCTCCTGGCTGCCTCTAGAAGAACAGCACTGTTTCAATATGAGGCTGGTGCATATCAGGAAGCAAGCCGCGCCATCCAAATTAGCCCCAAGATGTCTATACAAAGAATCAAGTTCGTTGGAAATCAACGTTGCTCATTCTTGTATAGATAGCCTCATGTTTGCCTCTGAGAAAATATGTCAATTTATACCTCGGAACTACAACAAGCACGCCTTTGCACCAGCTCCTGTGGACGGGACCAACATGAACGAATCTAAAATATTTTTCTCTTTCGAAAATAGTGTAAGCGCTCATACATTAAGCGTACTAGACTAACAAAAAGTCTGCGAAGGAATTCAGACTAATGTGTTCACTCTTTATTGCCGAACCAGCGCGCAAATGCAACAGCCTAAAGCATTCTCAGGAAGATTCGCTGGTTTGTTTAACCTGCCAACTGCCGTATGACGTATACCGCTCACTGTAGGTCTTAATCCGCGATGCGTAGTCACTGTATGGTGAAATCTCTTTGAACAATTGCTAGACTATTTGCGAGTATAATGCAAATGAGTTATTTATTCGCACCGACTGGCAACGCGTCTCTCGAGGCGGCATTGTATCTCCCGAATACCAAGCGGTTAATAGAAATGCCAACCTCGAATAATAGGCATAGAATATTGCATTGAATATGCATTGAATATGCCTTCAAACTTCCTTTGCGAACTTTATTGAGGTCCCGGCAAATGTCCCTGCAGAGGTGAAACGATATGATGAGGAATGCTAGATTCAAAGCCGTTTGACCCAAGCCCAACCGGTTAGCACTGATCAATACGCGTGTAGTACTATATGTTTAAAAATGAAGAAATTCACTTGACCGATGTATGATCGACCAGAGCCTTTTTAGAGGGCTTTGAAACCAATCTGCCACCCCTGGACCGATACGGCCTAGAGCATTATTTCTATATGTACAAATCCAGGATTAGATAAATAAAAGGCATGAGCTGCCTCACTCCATTAAACCACAATCTCATCTTTTACGGTGGGTGTCTACTTGCTTTTGTTGCTAGACAACATCGAATTTCGAGATGGCGTTGGTAGAGGATCGCTTGAAACAGAAACAGAAACAGAAACAGGAGCAGTTGCGGAAGCGCCGTCATAACTTGCTACGCCGTCACAATGATTTCTGGCGCTTGTATTCAATCAAAAGTTGGGTGGTTATGGAGATGCCAAACGGCCGCATCTACACGTACTGTTCTCACCCTGACATTGCAGTCCCAACAAAAGAGGAGATAGTGAGACTTTACTTTATATCTGGCGTTTTGGATGTATGCTTTGCTAATATCTACAGTCTCAACATCCTAATCCTGCGGACCACAAGTCTCCAGCTGACTATGAACCCCCTGACTCGGTCAATGAAATGATACCAAATTTGCCAGCGATCACTGTGTTGGGGCGTTGCAATAAGCTATGGAGTAATTTGTCGCACTTTGTATCCCGATAGCAAATGCCCACATTTTTGAGGAAACTAAGAGCTGCTTTCCATTGTAAAGTATTTGTGCCGAAGTAAAAGCCTCATGCCATAGATGGACTCTGGTCGCGTCTTTCAATTTTAGCGAAGGTTGGAATTCCGGAAAACCCAACGCACAAATAGTATTTCTAGAGCTAGAAAGGGGAACGTGCATTTTTGGCGTGGTTCGATCACTCCTTTGCAATGAAACCAACCACGGTAAATTTGAGTGCCGTTATAATGCGATTTAAATTGACAGCAGTTGATATTCGGCGTGATTGATATTCGGAATGGTTGATATTCGGAGTGGTTGATATTCGAAGTGGTTGATATTCGGAGTGGTTGATATTCGGAGTGATTGATATTCGGAGTGGTTGATATTCGGAGTGGTTGATATTCGGAGTGATTGATATTCGGAATGGTTGATATTCGGAGTGATTGATATTCGGAGTGGTTGATATTCGGAGTGGTTGATATTCGGAGTGGTTGATATTCGGAGGGTTGATATTCGGAGTGGTTGATATTCGGAGTGGTTGATATTCGGAGTGGTTGATATTGAGAGCGGTAAGGTTACTGTTGAACAAAATTGAGGGCGCCCCGTGCCATAGACACGGTCAAATAGCGGTATTATGAGGTGCAGGACTATTCAGGTACTCCAACTGTTACAGCGGTTCATGCTGAGAGGGTGCTTCAGACCAACAGCGGTTGAAATTGGGTGCGAGTAAGCTTATAGGCCCAAAAGCCTACCAGAACCAAGCTGGAATCCGACATCATAGATCGTCGATATTGCCAAAGCGTGCTCTACCTCGCTTTCACGGTGAACCGGCCCTGACTTCTTAGATGGAAGACAGCTTCGATTTCGTATATATAAAGATTGTCCCCAAGAATCTGATGGCCAAAGCTGTCAAGCCCATTCATACTTGTTCTTTTATTTCTTGAGAAGTCCCTTTATTTAAGGGAAATAGCGCTCACCACTGCCAATTTCAAATTTTCGCATACATTTCTTGACAAAACGATATGATAACTGCTAGCTTCAAACCCATACGTGGAAGTGGCTCTCCGTCTCATCGGCATATAAAAAAGACCATCCAGGGGTCCCCCAAGACTTTGCATCTTCCTCAGATTTGCAAAGTAAAAGGGGATATTTCTTCGGTGTTGATTGTGAGGCAAGAGTCGCCCTGGAATAAATACCGACCAGCATTTTTATGCGACATCGCGGGTGAGGTTATCATAGCGACTAATCGTTCCAATCCATCTCGGTTGCAAGCTGTACGACAATATCCCAAAGCGGATGCTGAAAGACTGATTCAACGATTTGGCTACCTTGATCATGTCAATATCCTTTCGTCTCGAGACTGCTACATAGACTCAAACTCCATATATGTTTTTGTGGATGATTTTCCGCTCACTATGTCGAATATCGTTTCTTCTCCTGGTATATATCCTACGGATACAGAGCTGGCTGCAATCATGTCGCAGGTACGTCTCATTGGGTCCAAATTTTCTGATAGTCTAACAAAAAAGGTCCTCGACGGTTTATGCTATCTCAGGAGGTTTGGTCTCTCATATCGATCATTTTCGTGCCAAAAGATTCTGCTAGGCACAGATGGCAGAGTAAAGATTGGTTGGTCCTAGACTATTTCGAGTAAAAATGCTGCTGATAACCTTTCACAGCCTGCTTGGATCAATGTACAGAATTATCGCCCATGGAGAGCCATAGAATTTACTTTAAGGCTATTCCAAGTGTTCTGATGGCGCTTATGCAAAAGCACGAAAAGGATGGAGGGATTACCGGAGTCGAAGATTTAGATCGGTGGCCGGTCGACTCAGACGCTTTTGCGTTTTTAGCAGCAGCCTCAACTGAAACCATCGATTCATTGAAAATGGTGAAACCTTCTGTATCTGACATATCGCATTCACTGGACATGACTGAAGCTTTCCAGCACCCTCTTATCACAGCAAGATTTCAATCCACTGAGGACCTTGTCATGCTCGCGCGACATGCCTTGTGTGCCGGGGTCGCTACAAGTAGGTGTTATGTAGCGCCACAACGCTAGCTAAACCTCTTTTGCTGCCTGGATACACGTATATTCCCTAGGTTATAAGGGAAACCGAGTTCTGGATTTAATTTTCAATTAACTTTCAAGTGGCCCTTTGAGAAGCTTATCGTCGTATAAGACTCGCTAGTTAGGTTCGAAAATATCAGCCCCAGCAGACCATTCGAGGCTGGAGCATCTTACGCACACATTAAGCTTAATAATAACCCCAAGGATAAGGGTCAGCCTCCGGGCGGGCTGAAACTCATTATCGTGAACGAGGCAGGATCCTGAATACGGGCATTTACCATTATGGGTAACGAGATTTTAGGTAGCTATGACTTTATCCTCCAGCAATCAAGTGAAGCTCTCATTCTGATATTTGGTAATCCTCAAGCAGCTCTACGGTATTAGATCAAATAATCATGCTTTTCGGTGTTTCTTGTAACGTGTATATCGTTTGCCAGGGAGCATAGTAGATGGGAGTACTATCGCTACGGTATCTAAATATTTTTGCCAATTATGGAGTAGTCCCGTCAATTATTCCTGTAGGTCGGTAGATTCATCAATAATGTCTTGGAATTTAGATTATGATCAAAATCTATGTAAATCATTTCATATGTTTCGTAGCCGTTGCAGTTTTTGAAAATTTATTGACAAGAATCATTCAACGACTATTCACAGCCGTTCGTGGATCAAATCCAGCGCGTGGTATGGTTGACGCGTGAGACTTTCCACTGTCGTTTCCATATCTGCTCGGCCCGGGCTTCTCGAATTCTGGACTGCTCCAGAGCAACACGAAGTTTGCGGTCTGCTTGAAACACCCGTTCATTTTCAAGCGGTTCTGCCTCTGGCTCGAAGTGATACTGCAACATCAACTCTTGTGAAACTTCAATAATCGCCCTTGTCAAATTGAGAAAATTTTGGAAACAAGACCGATAAAAGTCGTTCTCATTCTCTTGTTGGTCGCGCTGACAAATCCTTTCCTCCTTCAGCTCTTGAAGTGACAAGTGATTACCTGACTTTGAGCACTTCAGACGTGTTCGGGTAGTTTCCAACGCCATGGTAGAACCTCGGGCCAGTGCAATCTGATGATCTAGAGAATTTATTTCCGGAAGATCGTGTCGAATAGGAAGTATCATTGGCATCAAATTCAACATGCTTTTCGGAGATTCTGGTGAGCGACTGTAAATGCTTGAGGCATTATCTGTAGATGGATGTCGCGCAGTCGCTTTCAATGACATTTTTAGTAGCTGCATATCTCCTCTTGGTACCTCGACTGTCTTATATATGTCCAAAGCACCAATCCCTGAGTGGCGTTCTTTTCTGCGGCGGTTGCTGAATTCTTTCAAATTCCCGCCTGTAAAGGCTAAGACCAAACCAGTGTCAAATTCCTGCGGGTCGCTCACTTTGACAAAGTTGTATTTTCACAATGCTTTTCACTGTACAATATGGCGGAACACTGATATTCGGGTTTATTCTTATTTCTGCGGCCTAGTTGAGAAAAATGTTATGAAAATGGGTAAAAGATGAGCGACAAATGGCGCGAAGTTTTGCTATCGACATCGGAACAACCCCCCCCCCCTCCTACTTTCCCATGCTTCCAAACCGAACGTAAGAGCTTACTGAAAGTCAGACTTGCAACAGTGAGTAATTTATTATAGATTGGACACCAGCTAACGAGAATAGATATTGACCGGTCAGATACAGGAGGGAAAATACAATGTGTTCGATCTTTAGCAAATGTATTATAATAGTTTATAGTCGCCGCTTCTTGTGTATCACGGCAGGCTCCAAGAATTTGATTTGACGTTTGAGCCGTGGGGAACAGTAGCAATCCCTTTTCGGGGGCCAGGAAGCAACCAAGTGGTCTAAACGACCGAAGCGGGAATTTGCTTGCTGATCATCGAGGAGCTCTTGCATGGATTTTGGAAAGCCGCCAATCTTTTGAAAGAATGAACAACCGGCAATCCCAATTGATGTCATTTCATGAAGTCCATTGATTGAAAATGTCACCTTTTTGCGGTAGTACCCACATACATGACAACCATCATTTTGGTCTACGTTTCCAAGGTGGTGGCCTCGGACTGTTTCAAACCTTGCGCCTGGAAATTCAACCATGATCAGCTTTACCAGGTCCCTGGAATATGATCGTGAGCACAAAATTGAGCCTTCACAAAAGAATTCTCCTTGTCTTTTGGTTGGCAACTCATCGAGTTCGAAGAAGAAAAATGCGGTCGCTAGGGTGGCTCTCACTAGTTCAGTCGGAACAGTGTATTGCATTCTGGACATTTCTTCTAATCTGCTCACGTCATCCAAGCGAGGAAGAGGTTCGGTCAGCTCGTGATTCAGCCGAAATATGTTTGACCTTTCACCATCTGGCACGAAATTGAGTGCCTCACGAAATCCTTGCTCCCCATCCATACACGGGGAGGACATTGTTGCTCGAATCATGCGTGGGATGGCACTGTCTTGCCATATACCCCTGGTAGCCTCGCTTGTTTTAGCCATAGAAGAATATGACCCTGTCCCGACTGACAAGAGTAGATCATGGGTTTTTGCTGAAGGCCAGATGACCATAGACTCCTTCAGCGCAATTCCCACGGGATTGTTGGCACGGACTCCGCCATCCTGCAGCGATCCAAATCCTAGAAGAGTTTTTTTTCGAAACAAGCTGCTTGTCATTAGCCACCATCTTCCAAGCTATAGGTATACTTACGCAGGGACTGCAACACTGCATTCAGCTCTATGAGATTTATTCATCAGCTCTCTTCGTTGTTCCGAAGAATAATACATCGGACAAATAGCAGTTCAACGCAACTCACACCTGACATATGTGAGGATTCTCATCCGCCGTCTTAGGGATAAGGAAGTGATATGCTGCATTCACTTCTCGCTGGCCCATTCCACGATAATTTGCCAAAACACAAGCTTTCCCATCGGAAGTGCGACTCGTTATGATGGCGACTCGACAACCGGTGGAGCTTGTCGTCGTCGTCGCGTCAAACAACCGGCGTTGGGGGTCGACCACCTTTTGCAAGATATCTCCCAGTATTTTTGAGTCATACTGGCAATCGGCCAAGATCCCTGCGATATTCTTTATCCATGTAGCACACCGATATAGTTGGGAATTTGGTGCATGTTTAGTAGGAGATCCGAAAATCCTATGCGCAATTGCCGGAAATTTCGCGCAGCTCTCCTTCGCGGATAAGCCATTTAGAACCATATCCAGTTCTGAAAGCGCCCCTGTTCAACGGTCAGTATATTTCATTCAAAGGTGTAGTCTGTACAATAAGAATTGGACGCTCACCAACACTTGTCCCAGCAAATAAGTCAGCGACCTGTGTTATCGATATTCCACCAATACGTTTTTCTAGTGCTCGCAGCAGCCCTAACTGAATGATACCGCGAATACCTCCCCCATCTAGACTTATCACGATCGGCCCCTTAGTTGGTGGAAGTTGACGAATCGTGAGATTCACTGCCTCCTCACAGATAGGGCATTCCGGTAGATTGATATGGTACTCGGCGTAGGAACTTTTAGACCCATATATAACAACGCAATTGTCGCAGATTGCATGCCTGCAAGGCAGCATATGCTCTGGTGGACCACACATGCAAATAAAGCAAGTTGTTGTTGAGTGCAACCCTCCCCATCCACGATGAAATTGTACAAGCGATTCGTGACGAATTTCCGCCGATGTCTTGGACATCAATTCGGAGAAACTCTTGATGAAGCAATGTAAAATTTGATCGCAAATGAATGAAGGGTTCTCCCCCTCCCAGGCATTCCAACAACGCGCCCGATAGAGGGCATTGAACACCAGCTTCGGTTCAAAAACTATAACTCAAGAGGATTAGTGATAACTTACACAAAGTTTCTGCGGGGTCAAGGAGTAATTTCATTGATGTAGAAGTTGCTTACGATGCATTCCGGGTGGATAGGCATCCAGAAGAAGAGCCGAGGCGATAAAGCTGTAAAGCTCATTCTCGGAGGAAACAGAACTTGCAACCTGCGTTTTCAACTCTAGGAGGCAATCAATATTTGTTGTTTTCCTTTTAAAGCCCTCTCGTGCCACCAAAAGGCAGTCAAGATTAGCTGGACTTGGACTTCCTATTTGAAGTTGAAGACCTCGATCCCAGAGTGCGTTGAGATGCACAGCTGAGAATAAGAGGCATTTTTCTTTTTGTAAGGCTCGAATCTCTTGAATTTCGTCAAAAATAAGGCTTCTCAACGGGTCGAATGTAACGGACGGAGACATTTCTGCTCGGTCGCGGAGATCCAAAATTGTGACTTTGCGCTGCGCTAACCATGCATTGGATAATTCAAAGTCGTCATCCGGGCTCTGTACTTCAAATTGAGAATTGCCTGATAGCACAATAAGCACACGCATCATACTATGAATATGTGAAGCCCCGATCGATAGGGTCCCAATCGGTGCATCTAACAGCTGTTGTACATTTCGCATCTCAGAGATGGTGTCAACAAAGAAACAAAGAACCTGCGTCCATGGTAATATCTTCTGTGTAATCACTTCTTGTTGAAGTTCTGCTAGAGACTGAGACTCCCCGACGTTAAGTGCATATCTTCGATGTCTGTCTTCAGACCACCTAAGCAAGCGTGTGTCACTCAACCCAGCATGACTAAAAGGGTTACTTTCGGTAAATATGACAGGGTATTCAGTATGGGCAGTCGCTGTACTAAGATGTGCTCGAAGGAGTCCAGAAGGTCCTTTGCGCGTGATGTTATTGCGAGGAAACAAAGCTTGCAGAGCTTTGATACGATTTCCATTGCCAGCGAAATAGACAAGAGAAGGGTATTGCGAGTCTGGGTGGCTCATCCCCTGAACAATTTCTTCAAATCGCCCAGTATCTACCAATGACCTGCCTGTGCTGTCAAAGAGGATATCGAGCAGCGCTGCCATATTTATCTTCTATGCTTCGCTGAAAAGATGGCTTTCTGAGAGAGCTGGTGCTTTTATATCCTTGGTTTCCATCTTGTCTAATTTTTTTGAGGATGTCCTCCCATCACTTACTTGATAAATCCATCTGACAGTTCCAATATAGCGACGAATGATTTGGACCTCATATTATTCCAGCATAATTTTCAGAAATCAGAACAATTCCCTGTTATTAATGGGCCCACGCATAAGCTACATGAGGTAGGTCAAGCCAGTGTCCCATCAGAATATCAATACCGATAGTTTTTTCTCTGGTCAAGGGTTAGCTTAGTTCGAGGCTATAATTCAACTCCGGGTCACATCGGCACTTCCAATTTTTTGCGGTCTCACTCTCGTGCTCGGCTATCTACACCATGCGCTCCACTTTATGCGGTATCCCTTTGATTCGCGATGGCCAAGACAAAAATGAGCAGTCAATCCTCTCCAGGGATACCATAACAGCTAATATAAAAGAACTGCCTTTCCCCTTCGTCTTTCAACTATTTTAAAATACTTTCACACCTCAAATCTTGTTCGTGGGCTATGCAGTTCGGTATATCAAAGAGTCTGAGAAGGCGAGCGGGGCATGCTCAGCCTGATTCAGCTCAAGACATACAACTTGCAAACAACACATTCAGCCATGATACGACTTATACAACAATGCTAAAGGAAGATGCACAGATGGATTGGAAATACAATGTCTCTGTTAGCATTGCAAATTGGGCCCTGCTTGCTGGATACTTGGTAATTCCCGGAACATTTACTTCCCTGAAAGAATCAAACCAGGTAGAGGAAATTCTGAACAGCAACACCACTGGGCGGAATATACTACACACTATACAGAACCCGCCTTTGCTAGTGGTTTCTTGCTTATTTCTTGCCAGTGGAGCCGCTGCATTGACCGTGCTTTTCCGAAAACTTCAAAACAACTACGTATGGCTCATCAACAAGATCTTCATGTAAAACTTATCAAAAAGAGGGGCTATGAATCTTCTATTGACAGGACTACAGACCAGCTGCATTGAATGCAGCCGCTGGGCTTCTCACCACGCTCGTCAACATTTACACATCCCGATCAGGCCACTGGTCTGTAATGGCCATTGTTACAATCGTCGTGACTGCTGTTCTCATGATAGTATTCTCTCTCTTATTTACTTACTATAAGTTCGTCAAATTGAGAAGAGTGATAGCAGAAGACGAGAAGGGACTTGAACACCAGAATTCTTCACGGGAGCCATCGCCTGTACTTCATCATGTGGACGCCAATGAAACCGTGCATCCACTGACAAACTAAGTATAGCTGTACTTAACTGGTACTATGTAGAATATTTGTCCCTAATAAATCAAGATAAATGCAGCATGTACCAGGAAAATCTATATGTCTTTCTTGTTTCAAAACTTGTTTTTTCGTTGTCAGGCCTCAATATAACTACATTCGGAGCCTACGCAGTGAGTTTTCTTGCAACTAGGCGATATCTGACCTGTAAATCAGCTTCCAGCGGTGATAGATAAGTGCATTGTTGTTTTACATGCTGACTAGATAAATAAAGATCTTTCCCTGTGATAAGAGATGGTGTATTAGAGCTGAACGAAGGCCCCTTTCTCTGATTTTCTCAGGTTGTTACAATTATCCAGCTATGAGCTTTCGCTTTTGCTCTATGCATATAAAGTAGGTTAGTTGATTGGTTTCTTTGTTGGATTAATGTCATTTACCCTTACCTCTCGCTATGCGCATACTGTATATTTTTGAATCATGGAAATGCTTCCTGGGAGGGTAATGTCTTAAAAATTCCAGCAGGCAAATTGAAAATAATGTTGGTTGAAAAAAAAGGTCATTATATTACTGCACTCTTTGTGTTAACTGATGTATGCCGAAACACTCCTTATAGATAGCAAATCGAATGCCTCCACTTCCCTGTTGATTTTAGTCCTATAAAAGCCCTGTCTAAACCACTGATTGTGTATTATGCATTTTTTTACTTTCCCGTTCTCTAAATTTGCCGAAGTTCAATGACAGTGTTCATTCTGAGAATCAATAAAGAGAAGCAAAATGGAAACAAGTTAAAACATATTCGAAGCAAACTTCACCCATCGCCAGCGATGTGAATGGAAATTGCTTACAATAGCTCTACAATACAGCCATGATGATTGGGTGAATAACTCTAGATACAGAAATCTTCGGTCGTCGTCGTCTCGGCCCTAGATATCCATGTCCATATCATCTTCTACAACGTAGCCTTTCTTCCTCAACTCGTTCACATAAACAAATGCAGCAGCTTCGAATCTCGCAAAGTATGCATCGTCAAGGTTTTTGAGATCTGTTGCTTCAATGTCTGCCCTTCTCAACCATTTCTTATAGAATTTGCTGATTTTTGGTGGAGGCGGATTTAGACCAGATGCGCTGCTTGTGTCGTTATTCAAGCGATTGCTGTACTGGACATTGGAGTTCTGACCATTGGCGCTCTCATTATTGGCGTTTTGACTACTCGAGCTCTGACCATCGGCACTAGAGTTATCGACGAACAGGTCGTTGTCCTCATCTAGTTCTTGCTTTACATAAGCTGTAGCAGACTTGTGGTTGTTTTGCGTCCTTGGTTGTTCATCTCGATGAGTCCGCACTTCTGGGTACTGCTCTAAACTCTCTGGAATCGGCATGGAAGGCTGTCGCGTATTCTCGCGCTTTATTCTCTCTGCTTTTTGTGCTTTGAAATCATCTAGTGGACAGGGGCTGGGTGAGCGATCAGGGCTATCTCTTCCTTTTTGCCCTTGCCAGTGGTTGTAGCGTTCCTCTTGCTTATCCCAAGCTTCCGAGATCTTTTGCTCTGCTGTTGCCAAGTCAGTAAGTCTAACCAGATCTGTTTTGGTAATCCAGCAGGTGTTATTAGTCAACATCCATTGGTGTGCAGCATCAATTCCTTCCCATTTGACTTTGATATAGGCTGTAGGGGCCTTCTTGGGTTCCTTGTTTGTGTAATTAGTTTCCTGGAATGCCACACCGACAATTCCGACGACGTTGTTCCTGCTGTACCGATAATGGTCTTCACTGTTCTCCCCCTCGTACATAACATGCGAAATTCGCGTCTTGAGGCTCGACACTTTCTGCAAATCTTTGGTATTGTAACCATTTGAAGACTGAACTCGGTATTTTGCCGCTTTGTAGGGCCCATATCGAACCAGCAATACGACTGATCGTCCTAGACGGCTCCAGGCGTCTGGCTCTCCATCATGATCGCGACCAATGGACAACTTCTTCAAATCAACCAAGACTTCATCCTGGGAGTCATTGATACCGACAGCAGTGGGACTATGGGGCTCAGCCCCGTTTGCAGCGATATGATCCGATTGTGAGCTGGTCGAAGAAGAATCCGATGCTTCTCTTTCAGGTTCACGATCTGGCATTGGTTGGTCAATTGGTTCTTCCGCAACGGCTTCGCTCGAGCCTTCAGGCCTCTGCTGCTCCTCCTGAGGGCTATACGAAGGTTTAGACTGTGGTTGAACAGACGGGCTCTGACTGTCTGTATGGGCATCTTTTTTTTTGAGAGAATTTGACTTGGTGTGCGAGCCTTGCAGGCCTGCTGCTGCAGCGTTGGCTTGAGAACTACTTCCACCTTCACTTCGTCTTTGAAGCGAATTTTCATTATAATCAATGGTTGGCAAATTTCTCCGATTGCGTTCTGGCACTCCATCTGCTCTTGAGGAAGACATGGCTTAATGCAGCTGAGAATTTTCTCAAATGGATAGTACGAAGAGAACCGGCGACCCATAGCTATTTATGTTCCGTGATGCCATAGATATTTCGGCTTATTACCCTTCATTTCTATCATTTTGCTCTAAATATACCACAATCGCCCGAGATGCAGCTATAAGAGGTTTTTAGCCCTGGATTTACTGAATATCACCTGAGCTGCAGTCATCGCGGCATTTCACATATGAAACATAAACAAGTTAATTATCGTGCTGGTTGTTTTCATAACATTGTACCAAGAATTAGCCTTGACTCTCTTAACCACCCTCTCTTAACCACCCTCTCTTAACCACCCTCTCTTAACCACCCTCTCTTAACCACCCTCTCTTAACCACCCTCTCTTAACCACCCTCTCTTGACCACCCTCTCTTGACCACCCTCTTGGACCTTTCCTTACGATGGTGAATGCTATTTGTAAAACGTTGCGTGATGTCTTTCTTTCTCCTTTCTGGTATCCTTTTCTCGGTTGCGTGAGGTAGGATCGGACAAGCCACCCAGATTGAAGCACCTGCTTCATCCATGCTTCTCGGCTTAAAACCCCAGCTTTCCCACGCCATCATCCAAGAATTCCACGACCCACAACCTAATGGCAGACCCCAAAGCGCAGTCCTTGCGCGACTTCGCCATCCTCACCATAATCAATGTCTTTGGGCTATTGTACTTTTACCTGTTTGTGATTCATTTCCTGCTCTTCTATTTCCCCTCATCGCCAGACCGAATTCTGGACTCGTTGTCTGTGTTGGCGTTTTGCGCAGGGGTCATCATCTGGTGCTTGTCCAGCCTCTTCTATCGCTTTCTAGATGCTTTCCGGGGCAACGATGCGGCAGAGTGGCAACATCTGGAGTTTGGTGCCATTTTAGTTCTAATCTGGACATCCACCCTTCCTGCCGCGGTGGTGCTATTCCGGAATGAGCCCTCTCTCCGGCTTGGATACCTATCTGCCATTACCGTCGTTGCTGTCGGGATTCTGGTGGACTTTGTGGTCTACGATTCCAGTGCCAGGGCAGCGCAGAACCGGTTTCCGTACAGCTGCATTTCACTGGGCTTGCTTTCGCTAATACCAGCCATTTATGCCCTGACTGGGACGTTCCAAAGCCCGCCTGCATTGGCGGTACAGTTCAGCCGACTCGCCCTCGGGAATATACTTGGCACTACGTTCTATCTGCTGCGTCCCTTGGAGAGGCTTGGTCTGGTGAATGGCTGGCGGCCCAGTCTCTATGTGATGCATATCGTCCTGGCTTACAACGCGGTTTCATATTCGAGATACCTCTTACCCGCAGTGCTTCAAGGTCAAGTATGAGGTGGATTCTAGCAAAATCGTGACGCTGTACAACGTTGGGTGATCCTCTACACTAGAGCGAAGTGGAGCGAAATAGTTGATCATGGCTACTGCGCCTCTTATATCGCTCGTTACCTTGGGCTCCTTTCCTTGTCGGTATAAATAGACTACATTCCTGTTACTGGAATCTGAAACGGTTAACCCGTTCTATTGGATTGCAATGTACTGTGATAGCGGAGATCTTGTGTACCAAGGATCCGTTGCGTTTTGTATATATCTCGAACACACATACTGTTGCATTTTCTGAATCAAGCAGTTATTTTATATATTCGTACCGCTTTTGTAGTTTTGCTATAAGTATGATTTTCTTCTCCCTTGCCGTGATGATAATCTATTCCTATTCAACGGCGATAGATGTGAGGGGCTCCTAGCTCCCAGTGCTTTGTCGTAGTGACAAGCTTGTGCAATCTCAATCGTGGTGAACGCTCAGTGCTCAAATTGCTTTCTTCAACACAAAAGACCATGTTCCACTTCTACTTTCAGTCTGTGTAACGCTCCGATGAAACTGACAGGCAAAGACTGCCCGCCAGGACTTAGTCACTCGGCGGCAGCATTTTTCCTATTTTGTAGGGAATGGCCCTTGGCTCAATGCGTGCCCTTGGATGAAGTTACAGTTAATTTCCACTTCGACCATGACTGACCGTTTCGACCGTGATTGACTGTTTCGATCGTGATTGACTGTCGACCGCGACTGACTGTTTCAACCGTGATCGACCGTTTCGACCGTTTCGACCATGATTGACCGTCGACCGCGACTGACCGTCAACCGCGACCTGGTCCGTGCCCACATGAACCGTGCCCCGACATCTCATCAGTGCTGCACCTCTGAACGTTCTTCTTGTCTGTAACGAACAGTGACCACTTGGTTGACCGATTTGATTATGTTCTGATTGCTACTTCGGTGGAGATACCATGGCCACCGTCGTGATCATTCCGTGGGTTGCCGCTCTTCAGGTGCATCTGTCAGCCGGGCAGTGCGCTTCAGAAGATATGACAACCTGCGATTCAAGAGCGGTTACGGTCCTGGCGGTCAGCCTGTTTGTCGGAAACCGGATGGAATAGGTTGTCATCCAACGTGATGCATGCATGACCCTCGGGTTTGAAAGGTATTCTGCGCATGTCTGGGCAACATGGCTGGATGCTCAGATATATGCGTGGCTATAAACCTCTCGCTGTCCTGGACAGTTGGAGTGAAGTGAGCAGAGTACAATGCTGGAGACCTTGCCAAGTGAGATTCTCATGCTGATCGCAGATTGGGTAAGTGCCAATGTGTTTGATGTTTTGATCTAAGTATTGACCCCCCCCCCCCCCAGCTGCCAACCACCACCCTGCGTATTCTCAGCCGAGCCTCGTCCAGACTGTATGCGGTTTTGGTCCCTCGGATCTACCGTATTATTTCATTCCGTGCAGCTAGTGAGTGGGCGCTGAATGTGTTGGATGTTGACCCCTTCTTTCGCAACTTTGGTCCTTCACGGGCCGCGGACTATCTCCAGCATGCGCGGCACCTACAGATCAAGGCCCCTTTTCACCTAGTCCGGTTTAATCGATGTGCATACTACAATATATTCCGTGCGGCCGGGCTGCCAAATTCACCGACTACACTGGGTTCCTCGGACGAGGCGACGGCACATGGGCAATTTCTCGACGACGTGAGGGATCAGTTGCAGCTGCTATTCACCCACTTGAAGCCGAATCGACTGAGTACATTTGAGTCCGTATAGACCGGCACCCATCCGTCGAGACCTGCGATTGACGAGCAATAGATGGCGACTAGGGACATGTGTTCCGGTAGGAGTTCTCGACCAGGAAGGCTATCTCAGTCGGTACCAGCAGCGCCTCACTCGCCTCTCACTCGTCACTGACGGGACCTGTCCTGAAACTGTGCACCATTTGGAAGGCGTGTCTAGATTTTCCTGTCTGACGATGTTTGCATGGGAAGGACTCCAACATCCGTCCGAGGTTGCTTTGCTGCGACAGTGCATCCGTCAGAACTGGTGCCACCTGGATCATCTGTGCATTGGATTTGTGCCATCTGCGTTCGCCCGTTCTCTGTGCTGGGAAAGTCTTGGGCTTCAAAAATCGGAGCTCGAGGTCAGTGGTATCGGGACCGGCCGCGCACGGAACGAGGATCTGGGGATTGGGAATTTGGCCACGCTTCCCGCTCTGTCCACGCTGTCACTGTCAAAGGTGACCCTGCCTCCGGATATCTCATCGGAGCATCATGAGATATTCTGGTCCCTGCGAGCGCTCACGCTGCGGGACTGTCCGAATCAGCTGCGTCTCGTACAACTATTGTCTCGGTCGCAAAAGCCGCTCCAGCTGACGCATTTGGAATTCTCTTTTGATTACCTGCTCCACGAATCGGGCGAGGGACGTGGCCTCTCTGCGATTGTGCGATTCTTGTGTTCGTTCCGTGGGCTGCAACATCTGCATCTGAAGTTATCCAACTTCCCGGCATCAAAATCCGACATCCAGGACGCAATCCGACACCACCAGTCTACGTTGAAAAGCCTTGTCTATCATGAGCGCCAACTCGCTCCCATCGACGCTGATGGCTTGTTTGAGGATGATCGGGATGTGTCGCCCGCATGGATCACAAACCTGTCTGCCATCGTAGACCTTGGCCAGCTGTCTGCTCTGGCGCTGTGCGCTAGTCCATCTGTGGCTGTAAGTCTTCCTCGGTCCACTTGACGTGTGCATACTAACAGAAATAGCGGCGGTGCCTTCAACCTATGGCGAAGCAATCCCAGCTTCAGATCTTACATCTGCGGTTCAGCGGCCTCGAACGAATCCACCGAGACATCCCACGAGAAATTACCACCTTTCTACATGAGATGTGCAAAGAATATTCTCGGCGTCCTCGTTCGTGGCCGGGTTCCATGAACTGGAATGCCCCCATTGATGACAACTGCGATCTCAGTTTTGATGAGTACTTTGACAGGTCACAACTCGAGTATCTAGACCCGCAGGAGGCAGTCCTTGCGTCTTCTGCAGCGATTGCAGAGGCCGAGGATTTTGTGTCATTTGCCGACTGGGCATTTGGCCCCGACGGACTGCCGGCTCTGCAGGTCCTCGCGTTTGGAGACTTCTCCCACGGTGATCGATACAGGGACCAGCAGTTTTTGATACGCCGTAACTGTTCTTCATGCGACTGTGATGGCAAGGGACGTGCCGGCCTTGCATGCGACGACACGACGAGACTGCCCTTCTGTGTGGCCAATATGAAGGACCCTTCCATTTGGGACGGTGCTGTGGTGGATGGAGCTCGTTTTCTCTCAGCGTGCCCAGGGGGCGGGCTGATGGAGTCACCCTACGAGCTGTAGATTTGGATTGTCGCTTTCTGGATTTTCCTCCATGGTTCGCAACGGACTGCTACGCGTTGCAACGCGTTCTATGGTGGGAATTTGGTCAAAGAAAGTTGTAAATTCCGGTCATGGTCTGTTTTACGAGAAACTATCGAGCTGTGGCTTTTGAATTCAAGCCAACGAGTCCACAGTAGGCGTATGGAACTTGTAAACGGCGGACCTGTGAATTACTGTATCCGGTTAGTTTTGCCTTTTCCGGCTTAGCACCGCAATACGCTGTTTTGTAACCTTCTCCCTGTGCCGCCTTGACATAAAGACGCGATCGCGCACTTTCGCCCTCTGCTTCCCTTCTTCCCCTCCCTCCAAGCCCTCTATCTTGCACTCATCGCCGCCCCCTTTCTTTTACTCTGCCCCCACCGACTACTGCGCATTTGCTTTCAGCCCGACGCACTGCCCCTTTCGTTTTCACCGGAGATGCCGCTCGACCCGACACCCAGCTTGCAATGCCTGTCACCCAGGACCGTAACCCCTGGGATGATACGGCATCCTGTTCTTTCGTATCGATAATCCTACTCCTTCCCTAAGGTAGTGATTGAGCACCATGCTACGAAGATATCTAGGTCTCCCTCTGCCAGTGCGCCTTTCCGTCTCTGATGACCGCGGACCTCCTTCACATCTGCAAAGTGCCGGTATACCCTCGAAGCTGAATATCCCTCTCCGGTAGCCCCACCTGAGGTTGCATTACACAGCCCGGCTTCGCAGAATGGCTCCCGGTTGCCTGGCCAAGCACCCAGTTGTCAGTCTCTCCGGTTTCTCTCCACCCTGTCGGTGAAAACTCGAAATGACAGCTCAGTCATGTGGGCCAATAGCGAAAATGCCGCACACGCCCTGAGCCTTGATCGATGCTGCATCTTATGGTCAATGCGAGACTGCAACTGCGAAAACCATATCATGGTCACCTTCCGAACGGAGAAACAGCTAAGAACGGGCAGATGACTATCATGGGCATGCGCTGCGAGGGCCATCGGCGAGCGTAGCGGGAATTGTTGCCTGGAAGATGCATTGCACCTCATATCTTACTTCTCGGTATGGACCTGTCTTGTTTTCAGCCTCTGCCCCACACTGGCGTCCTTGGTTGCAATGGGTTGGATTGCAGGTTCTGGTTGAGATTGTCTACGCTTAATAGAAGAAGAATTCCACCTCCCGGGCCTACGTCACCGTCTACTGTTATGGCTGGCCAGCGTCCTCAAGCTGCCGATTCTGGAAATCACATCCAGACTGGAAACCTTCCAGGCAATGAAATGATCCATCCCGCAAATCCCCCATTCCCGAACGATTATGACTAGTGGATGCTTTCCCGTATATCATCTCTGGAGACACGAGAATCGTGCGAGCGGCGCTGGAGTGCAGAAGGATTGTCGTTATCTATGGGCAAGCCAATCATTTGATTTCCATTCCTCAGCTAGCTGGAACGTTCAACCGCTATTCCAGTCACCTTCGTGGTTGCCCGGTGCAGTTGTTCTCGCTGCCTCTAGTCTCGCAACAGCTCCAGTTCGTCGAGTATGGGATACTCAACAGGCGGGATCCATTGGGATTCCATATCAATGAGTTATACCTGATATGGTTGGGACGTTTGGTACAGCAACGGGGGGTTTTTCGTGGTAGGCTCGCGGACAGTATTAAATGGCGGTGATTCTTAAGGCTGATTGTAGCAGTCCACTCCGTTCTCACTTCTCTTTACATTATCTCCCAGTTCCCTCCCCGTCCTACTTCCCTTCACTACAATGACGACTTATGTTGACGACTTATGTTCTTTGCAATCCTGACGGCGCAATTGATGGATTCTTCAACTCGAACACTACTGTAACAGACAGCAATGCGATGAATTGGCCATTTCTCGCGCTGGCGGTGTGTCCACTGCTTTGCAGATGCAAGGAGTGTGCAGTTATACCGTGACAGCGGGGCCCAAGCTCTTCCAGTTCCGAGATGAGAACTCTACCATTGATATGGGTAACATTACCCTTGCCAAAGGAATTCATCCCGAATTTGTGGCTAGCTGCACCATGGGCGATTCGCGGCCATTCTATATCAACGAGATGGAGCATCTTCCTGGGACTGCGCGCATAATGGCACGAGTTCCTCGATCTGTCCCGACGGTGTAACACTATCAAGGGCTTCGCAAGGTATGCCTAGCAAAGTTTTTGCTTCATTTTAAAAGAACTAACATTTTAGAACTTGTTCTTCACAGTCATGGAACGCGATCTACGGTCATGCTCAGATGAAACCGCGACCTTGCTTATGGAGTTCCAATCAAATTATGACCTTCTTGCTCGAAAGCTGCCGTATCGCTTTGCACCAAACCTGGAAAGGGTCCGCAAGGAGCTCCCGTCACTCATCTCAAAAGCCTTCCCTTTTGTCCTTAGCCACGGTGACGTCAATCCGAAAACCGGAAATATCACAGGGATTATCGACTGGGCTGAATCAAGGATTCTGCTATTCGGATTCGCGCTATATGGGCTCGAGAAATTTTTGGGCCGGACGGATTCAGAAGTGTGGCACTACTACGATCGCTACTGCGCACTCGAGAGCCTATTCTGGCAAACCTTTCGATAGGAGGCTCATAATTTCTCTGGCGCTGATTTGTATGTGATCCGCGCTGCGGGGATGGCTGGATTTTTCTGCCATAATGGAACTAATTTTTGACACGAAAGGCGTGGTGCGACGTGTGCGGATGGGCCAGCCGGATGGTTCGCTCGCATATCTCGATGCTTTCTGTACTGCCGGTAAGTAGACTCCTCTTTTGTGGGCCTGCTTATGATACAAAGCAGGCAGAGAGAGGTAAGTTGTCGTGTGCAGATATAGGTATTTCTATATGTATTGAGCGTGCGAAGAGGATGAGCAAGTAGACGCGAGCGAATAAGACGAATTCTAGTATTGGGGAAATTTTAAATGTTATTATTGTCCAAAATAAATTTCCTCCGACCAGCTATTTCCATCGTGACGAGTGCAGTCCGCTTCCATCTCGGCCTCCTTTAGGCCAATGCCGCGGTGGTTAACCCATATGTAATCTACTTGACCTATCCATACTTCTACGGGGGCAGGTTGCTCGGAAATATGATATATCAAACCGTGCTGCAGAGCGTTGCACGACGAAATACGGGGGCACGCCCCCATCAGCAATTCAAGATGTCGGGAATCGGGATGAGGGGCTCGTCCCGATTGGCAGTAGGGTATAAGGCGGTATAGAATTTGGTGGCATGACATTGGATGTGGCCCCAGACCGATCACCGCTTCCTCTTGCCTGGGTTTTTTCTTGACCCCCTTACCTACCTAACTAACTAGTACTTAAGTAGTTAGGTAAGTAGTCAGCAGAAGAGTGGTCGAATTTTTCTTGATCCCTCAAAGCAAACGTTGTCACTGTATCCGACACTGGTACCCATACACAAAAGCAGACAATCATCGAGTATCACAGCTCAGTTCTAGCCTTTTCTTTTCTGATCCTTGTACACGAATAAATTTCTTCCCTTTCCAAACAATCTTGGGTTTTTCCTCCCGGCAACTCATCGTATTGTTTGTTCCTCACCTTTGCTCGATCAGCAGCTACGAGACCATGCCACAAACTCTAAGACCGCTCGACTACGGGTGCACGGATTGGCGGATCAGTAGCCAAAGAGTCGCAGATCTGTACAGTTCTGGTACCAGGCTTTGGACGAAAGAAGATCTCGAAAATATAGAACAACAATTGCGCCAATCCTATGCAATGGAGCGATTTTCAGTCCGTCGAATCGATGGAAGCATAATCCAAATTTCCAATCCCATGTTCCAAGTACAGAATCCTATCTGGTACGTGGGTATGGTCTTCTGACCCAATTTGAGCCTGAAATCTAAGTTTTCCTTAGGAAACCCCATGTCAAGTACCAAGAATATTGGCAACTTGTGAAAGCACAACCCAACGGCCCACATGAAACTTACCTGTGCTCTTACATTGTGGATTGGAGCAATCAGACTGCACGAAACTTCCGAGAGCTTATAGCACAGCCTATGCAAGTCTTTGACGAGAAACACTTGTTGTGGCAGAATAGCAAGACCTGCAAGCACTTGGCAGCCTTGGTCCAAGATATACTCGGTAAAAACACTGTGAAGAAAGTTCTCTGCTTCGGGCTCGGTGATTTTTGCCGCTCCGCGCCTGAATGGCTAAAAAGGCAGCACGGCTCTTGGGATGAGAGCTCTGAGGTGAAAAATGTTATGGGTTGCATGATCCAGCATTCGATGGCTCTCACTATCGCTCAACTTTGTCGTGGCAATAAAACATTGCCATTACTTGCTCAGGACCCAGATTATACAGAGGTCGCGGAAGAGATCCTGACCAAGAAGGAGTTCAAGATTGTTGGAACTCACGGTGCAGGAGGATTCGCGGAAATTGACGAGGAATCGATCATAATATCACCCTTTGCTGCCGCCCCAGTGAAGCAGATTATCGCCGACCTTGCTCGGCCTGTGCTCATTATTTCCACCGGCTTTGAAGTCTTCAATGGCAATGAGTAAGTTCGCTTTTATCGATCCTCGGATTTGTCTAACCATTGCACTTCACAGAAAACCATTGGCAGATGCTGAATCTCCGAGAACAAGGCAAATGTGGCTGGATTATGATGCCTATAGCCTTCCAAGCCATTCTGATGACGTTGAAATATGCTCTGCACTGAAAGGACTACATTTGTATTGTAGACGCCAGCAACCTCTGGATTCGCAAGGAGCCTAAGTTCACGTAATTTTATATCTAGTGACGGTGGAACTCAAACGATCACAAATATGAGATGAATTTCAGAACGGGAATCTTATGTATATGTATAATTCCCGCTACTTGGTTTCTCCCATCTCTTATGCGCTGCGGTGGATTTCGTAAACCGTTTCAGGAGAGCCCGCGGAGTCATTATTCAGGAGAATTTTTACGACTGGTTGTTGGTCAAGCAGCTTCAGTGACAGTTCAAAAATTGCAGCTATTCACTCTCCCGCCTCCGATCATTCAGTCCTTTTTCTTGGAGCAATTGCAGCAAGAAGGACAAGCCCCACAATCTCCGTGGACCATGCCCTTCTCCTGTCCGCAGGTGCAACATTTGATCGCGTCCACGGGATGGGTTATGTCGGATTCGGAAGTCATGATGGAGGCGGGGACTATACATGTATTAGTTGGGAGACCACCGGTCTGCAATAGAGGGCACGTGTACTGTACTTGTAAGGACTCTGGCAATTAGGTATATGCTTGAGAGAAGCGGTTCAGAGAAGTGGTTTTCAACGATCAAGGTTTGAGAATCCAAATCCAATAGAGACCGTGCAGAGTAGGTAGTCTGTTGACCAGATATTATAGGAAACAAAGCCACGAGAGTGATTCTTGAGAAATTCAAGAGACAATCGTTACTTTCGCACTCTCTTTATACAACAAGATAGCGGGGTAATAGACATGACAGGTCACCTGGGCATAACATCAGGCGAGTTCATTATATT
The DNA here is from genome assembly GCF_028828085.1 of Penicillium nucicola. Classification (NCBI taxonomy): domain Eukaryota; kingdom Fungi; phylum Ascomycota; class Eurotiomycetes; order Eurotiales; family Aspergillaceae; genus Penicillium; species Penicillium nucicola. The sequence continues at coordinate 2,224,166 of NW_026643125.1, read as the reverse complement.
AAGTGTAGTGTTGTGAGCATCAGATTGTTTTTGACGGGTCTGTAATGCATATGGGATTACTGAGGCTGCCTCCCCGTAAACTCGAGGGTGACGGCCCCTACATTTGGCGCTAATTATGGCTCACAAGCACCAATCAATCGATAGGACTGAGTGGCTTTGTTGATCATTAGGCTTCGGCGAAACCCAATCTGGGTCCAAGGCCCCCTATCCTATCCGTGCGCTGTGGATGCGAAAAGCATGGATCAGCCCCACCGAGGGCGTTTCCTCCTTGTTCAGAGCATCTGTGAAGATGAATGGCAGCGTGCATGCGGCTGAGTGCGTCGAATCTCGTCAGTTGAAGAGGGGAACCCTGTCATTTACCAGGTCAGTGAGGTTCTTAACCTACTGTGTATCACACTAGCTGACGTGGTTTCCAGCTTGCAGTTGGAAGTCCGTGGAGGAATGTGAATTAGAAATCTCCTTAGCGCTGTGATAATTAATGCACTTGCCTATTTCCATCCGTTTCTGGACGACCATCATCAGGGCTTGAAAACGCAGCAAACATGCGGTTGAGTGCATCAAAATCTGCTTAGTTGAAGAGAGGTACCCTGTCACTGGCTGTCATTTACTGGGTCTGTGCAGAGAATTCGAAGGGAGAAAAGGACGGGTAGATGCGTCGCATTTTACGGACAGGGGGTCCTCGGGCAAAATACCTAACTTTCGAGCAACATTGACCAGAGAGGGGTACATGGCGGGCGTCCAATAGATGGAGTTGCATACGACCCGGACGGCTGCACCGTGAAGGCATAAGCACATGAGGCCTTTGTTCTAGGTATTTTATCAAGATTCAGAGGCAGCCTCAAAGTATAAAATGTGAGCAATTGGCTCTCCTACTTCTTTGCTGCATTTTAATAAGTGACGATAGTCTTGAATTTCTCTTATGTGACACAGATGTATCCTTTGTTGTAGACTTTCGCACGCTACTCTAAATTCTGGTCTTATTGTTGAACGTGTCCATGCGAAAGTAAGACTTCCATACTGCGTTCCGGGGCTCGGAAGAGGTAGAATGAAAGTGCCGCCTTTCTTAGGCTTATTGTAGCAATCTGGAGCTATGGAGCATGTAAGTAGAATATGATGATGGACTAGTCAAAGGCACGTACCGTCACAATCTGAGTCTGCAGGTTAGTTTTTATACAGGCAAGGATTGTCAAGCCTAATAAAACGACAAGTAGCCCCATTGAACCAATGGAAGCTCCCCACAAGGCTCGTTGGTGCTTGGCAGTTTTGAGGTCCGGACTTTGCCAAAAAAATTTGAAAGTACTTGTTTGCATATGCCATGGCCTCAAGCAAATGACCCAGGCTCGAATGATTTGGGCATGGACGAAGCTGAGACTAGCCAAGCTGATGACCATATATGAAGAAAACAAAGCATTGTGGTGCTCCTGCATTTTTGGTCAATTAAGCACGCACGGTAGGAATTATCAGTCGAATCGCACCGGAATATACAATGAAAGTGATAGAATAGTAATTGTTCCCATCAATAATAAGGCAGATATTATATGGGTTAACGAGGATTGCAAAGTAGAAACACTTAGGTACTGGAGAGGTCAGTGTCACTCTCTTTCAGATTCAATGCACTTACCTCATTTAAAATGAGGAGAAGAAATACACTGCCAATTTCCTGCTGTAGTATTGGCCAAGATAGGCCTGGAATAGAGTTAGGTACGATAGGAATTGAGAAAAGGGAGATTGGATTTTTACCCTTCGTCCACTTCAATTCAAACAATACGAGCGGAATAGATCCGATCAGCCCCAAAAAGGCGGCACTGCCTATAATAAGTTGGCTGGAGATGAGAAATTCTCTGCTCAATCTTGGTAGGCTGAAGGCCTTGATAGACAGGAGCCAAACAAGAAGACTCGTTCCACAACAGAAAGATGCTGTTGCGGATGTAGCCAGTTGGAAAATCATCTCGAAAGACATCTTTTCCTGAATTTTTGATATTTGCGTTGTTTCGAATAGGAAAAACCATACCTTTCTTTTCCTGAGCTTGGCTTAAGTAGGGTTTTATACATTTGCTAGGCTTGCATTAACCACTTTGGCTCTGTCTTATTTAATTCAAGAGCCACCGAGGAGGAACAGGACAATGGGGTGGGTTACATGTTGCGGAGAAGGAAATTTTGAGGCAAAATGCCTAGCCTTCGAGGAAACTTGACTGGAGCGGCATACAAGATCCGCATAGCATTCTAACTCATGCTCATGATGCATGCAGCCCTTGTCTCGGTCATTTTGCCATGATTTTGGAGGAGTTCTGGCCATCAATTTCGGTCGTATTGCGAACTATCCTCTTTTGCCGGATACCGCATTGTTGTTAGACTGCTGACATCCGCAGTTCCTACTCTTGCAGGCTTATGTATATCAGAGCAGATAGAAACATTGACATCGAATGAAATGTCTCGCAGGGGCATCTGACGGCTGATTTATGACTTAGCATTATCTGGTTCAAGATGAAGCGCGTAGTATGGATGCCTAACTTGGGGTAGTAACGGGCAGTATCGGGCAGTCTTAGTAATCATGTCGTCGTCTTCCACACTTTCTGCCCCTCAGTCAAGCCCAAACGACCAACGTCCTGATATTCTCGCCGCGGCCAGCCGACGACATCAATTTTAACGACATCTCACAATTACTAGCGACAATCCATACGTTTTTAGTGAACGCAGCCGGTCACCTTTATCCCAGAAGAACGCACTTTTCGACATTCGATTGTTTTGGGCAACCGCGCGGTGCACTAGTCTTGGTGCCCTGATTCTATCGGATGGCAAATGAAGCGAAGGTGACAGAGTCCGACTTGGTATGGCACATGTCCTTGTGTTTATGATACTCTTTCTGACCTGAGCAGGCGAGCCGCTGGCAAGATTTCACCACCGCCACATTTCAAGAGTCGGATAAGAGAGCCGCTCACCAGATCGATGCGTCCCTGACCGAAGAACAATTTTTTGCATGCGAATCTTGCGAGGAGATACTGTTTCAGGATGGGGATGGCTCGATCCTTTTTCGAGCAGAGGGGAGTGGACAGATGAAGCTACCACCAGGCATACGGGTCAGGGCGAAGGGGGGTTCGGCGAAATCACGACCGGTAGATTGAATTTACGAAATTGTAACATGATGTCCAGCCAACCGTCAAACTGATCATCATGAGTTGTGCTGGATATATATCTGCCTTCACACACCTAGTCTCAATCTCCCCGGTTTCCTGACTCCAGGCTTGACTGCTTGTAATAGCTTCGAAAACATCATCTCCGAACGCCACAGCTATCTGATTCTTCACAGCGCAACCGACGGAAAACCGCTCTGCTACAAGTCAGTACTAGCCAAGTGCGTTCTGGAAGTCACTTACCAGCAGCCATTGTGTCGCTCTCTGCACAGCCGAATAGATTTTGAAGGAGGTTCTGATCAAACATAATCATTACTCTGATTAATCCATCTGTAGATCCCTCGGATGGGAGAAAAGTTGTGACGTAGCCGCGGACAGCTTTAATAAGCAACCGAGGGAATGCAGTCTGCATAGACTCCGGCTTGATGATCGTAGTATAGCACCAGGACGGTCCTCCGCAGAGAGAGTATTGAAGACTTGGGCGTATAGTGCCATTAACAATTCGTCTCAGACTGATATAATCTATGACTACGTTAGCTATGTGTTGCAAGATACGGACGATAGAACTTGCTTTTTAGAAAATCTTCGTCGGCCGATGAGCTCAGGACTACCTTGTTTATTTCATCACTCTTGGCGATAATCTTCACAGTTGTTTGAGAAGCGATCACAGCTTGTTCGAGCAAGATATCGAAGAGTTCTTTCCGCATAACCTCGATGGCTTTTTGGGTAAGACTCAGCCCACAAATGATCAAAGACACAGAGTCCAATTCCCTAAGAGCTGCCAGTTTCGGTTCGTGCTGCTTATCAGGCCTAAACACCAAATTCAGTAAATGAGAGAGTCTCCCCAATGCAACACGACTGAAAGAGGTCTCCTTCGCAGGCAACAATAGTTTCGCAGCCTCCGTTTTCAGCAGCTGCTGCTTCAGAGATGTTAAAGTTGTCTCCAAATCTTCGGGGGCCAAAGCCTGAGGATCAAATTCGTCCAAGGAGCTGATCATTCGAATGTAGGTATCCATGATATGCGAGGATTTGCTGCTGAAGACTGTTGGGAAAAAAGGACTGATCACTGGGAGGTACACCTAGTCGGGGTTATGTGGGCAAATTGCCCAGCTTTTAAGTCACTTTGGACCAGAGCGGGGTACTTAGCTGCTCCCAGTCAACAGGGGTGTGGATCCTGCAATGCAAGGCCACTGCATGGAGATGGGGCCAGAACTTGTGATGGGGCGCGTGTCTCGGGCATTTTGCCTCTCTTTTCAGGATATTTGGACATTGGTTTGATCTTACACCTCCTTCACACAGCAAGATTTGCGGGGACAGCACCTCGTTAGAGGCAACACTATCCGGATGCGAGATTGTTACTGTGATAGACCTTTCCCAAGATAGTTGGTGCAGCCATACGCACGTTGTTTTTCGTGAGAATGATGAATGAACGAGGGGCGAGGCGGTCGAGATTGGCGCTGTTGCATGTACAAGGTCTGTATAAGAGCCATTCATTCTTCCCTGATCCCCAACATATAAAGGAACCCGATACTGTCGAGTAACTTTGAGTTGAATATTTCGCAATCATCTTCTCAAGAAACGTTATAGCTGCACCCATATAATCATTCTCGGAAACTTTTGTCATTCTTTACAATGAACACCATCAACGGTGGTTCCTACCACAGCTCCTCCCAAATGTCTCCGATAGATATCATCTTTCCCGGTTTCAGTATGGTCTCTGCCTCCGCACGCCAGCTGCTTGCTGGCGACCCGGACAGCTACACACGACTTCTTTGTACTTTCGGGATTTTTATCCTCTTCGCCCGCTATGCAGTCCGCTATGTTTGGGAGATAGTGAGAAGTTACTTCAGTTCGTTTACCTCCTGTTATTGTCGGATGGGACTGACAATTTGAAGCATCGACAATTTATGTCTCATATTACGACGAAGCATACGATATGCTAGTTGATTGGATAGCTGACCAATCATTTGTCCACAATGCCCACTCATTGATTGCTCGAGTAAGATCGTCACAGCGGACAAACGACCAATGTTCGACAAAGAAAAAGCCGTTGACGTTTTCGCCTTGGGATGGATCTTTCTTTTTTTGGTATAAAGGGCATTTGCTTGTCCTTCGCTGCGCGGTCAAAGAGCATCGAGAAGATCTCTATATCTCTTCCATTGGTCTTAATGCAAATATTTTGAAGGATATCATCGAAGAGTGTCGCGAGAAGTATCTCAAGGATACGCAGAGAAAAGTCTCTGTCTTTGAACACCGCGAGGGAGAGTGGAAGAAAGCCAGAGTGAGACCGGTCCGACCCATCTCCACAGTCATCATGGATAAGCAGGTAAAGGACGATGTTTTAAGAGACGTGGACGAGTTTCTCGACCAAGATATGCAAGACTGGTACGCAGAACGTGGCATCCCGTATAAACGAGGTTACCTTCTGTTTGGGCCCCCTGGAACTGGAAAATCCAGCTTCAGTCTATCACTCGCGGGGAAGCACGAACTGGATATTTATACGCTTCAATTGTCGAATATTTCGGACAGCAAGCTCATGAAGCTTTTTGCTGAGCTTCCGCCGCGCTGTATTGTTCTCTTAGAGGACGTGGATACCGCTGGGGTGGGACGCAGGGACAGCGTTGACGCAGACCAAGAAACCGAGTCAAAGTCAGCAGTCACCCTATCCGGCCTTTTGAATGTGCTTGACGGTGTCTCATCTCAAGAAGGCCGGATACTAATCATGACGACCAATCATATTGAACATCTGGACGAAGCACTTATTCGGTCTGGGCGCTCAGACAAGAAAGTGCATTTCAAGCTTGCCGATCAGAACATCTCGACTCAGCTCTTCCACACGGTCTTCAAGCAGTCGCCGAACCAAAAGCAACGCAATGAGGAATATGATGACAAGACGATCGAGGGGCTTGCTCGTGACTTCGCCAGCAAGATGCCGGAGCAAGTATTCAGCCCGGCAGAAGTTCTATCGTTCCTTTTGGAGCGGAAGAAGTCACCTTCAGATGCTGTCTCTTGCGTGGAGAGCTGGGTGACGAAAGCAAAGTATTGACAAGGAAGAGAAGGAGGGGCCGGGACATCTGAAACGTGAAACACTCAGGGAGAAGAGCGGTCGAGAAAGTTGTAGCAAGGAAAATAAGTTTGACGTCGCCAATAATAAGTCTTTTCAGAGCTTTCATCACATATATTTAGAATACCTTCCACAATTGGCGCAAATTGTTTTTATGACCAGTAACAGAAAGTGCGATCACTTATCAAAACTTCCTTCCGACTCATTATCGGAAGCCGAGAACATGAATCGCCTCAAATGAGTTGTAGCCATGGGCCTGGGCGTCATGTGCAAACAGCGGTTGAGCTGGACAAGAGTTTTTGCCCGGATTTTCCCACCTTCGCGCGATGACCATGCCGTGCATTTCCAGAAGTTGGTTCAAAGGTACGAGGGCGCTTCAACCATTTCACGTCCTCCAAGTCAATAACAATCAGACGGCTACCTAGGTCATCCCACAACATATTGCGCCACTCACTGTCGCCATGGACCACTCCACACGACTGGAGCACGGTCAGAGCTTTGTCGCGCTCCTGGTGAAAGAATCCAAAATTTTCATCGTTGATGATATGCTGAAGTCGTGATCCAGACCAGCTCAGTATCATCATCTGCGCCATTGATTTGCCATGGTACCAATACGCAACGCGGGGTGTAAAGGCCCCAAGGCAGACGGGGATCTGGTGTCCCTGCAAGCTCCTGAGGTAGCGATAATTGTCCACTTCCGCTTGAAGGAGATGCTGCTTCTCCATCGTGGTAGCCTTAATGATCACAGTGTATCCGTGTGAGAGAAGAGTAGCTTTGATGAGGTAACCCGTCCGACCACAGACATGGAGTTGTTCAAACCCGTGGTTTCGGTTTCTGGCAAGTTGACTGTGAAGCTGACGTGTGAACTCCTGCGGTCCCATGGAGTGTCTCTGATCACCGTGGAGTTTCCAGTTAGGACACTCTTTATCCAGAGGGCCTCGGTTGACTATGCCGCGGATGCAGGCAATTGTGCAGTAGGGTCGTGTAGACTGCCCGTCTTTCCAAGAGGTCTGTTTGTTGTCCCGACCGGCTCGTCTGCTTTCGCTTTCCTTAGTTGATTGGCGGTTGTTGCCTCGGCCACGGCTCGACCTGCTGCGAGCCGCTGCAGCGGTGGAGGGCGAATGCGATTCTTCATCACTGCCACTGCCTTCGGTCGACGAATGCTTTGGAGTAGACATGTCTTGTTTGCAGCGAGCACGGGATCGTGTATTGTGCGTCTTCGGCTCTAGTTTCCAGTGCGAGGGTCGATAATCGGAGGCTCGCGGGTCTTTACGGAGAGTCTCGGGGATTTTTCTTAACACATCCAGGTATTCGACCTCCCAGGTCTTTAGCTTATCGTGTGCCGCATCATGCCACTCTTGAGACGGAGCTTCGGCGGCTAGCGCTTGAAGGGTGAATGCAAGCACCTGACCGATGGCGGTCCGGTGGAGACGCAATTCATCGTCCGCCTGCACGTCCTGGTTCGGGATACACATGAAATATTGAACAACTGTGGGATCATCCTTCGGGATATGGAGAAAAACAAAAGCTTCTCCTGTGCAGATGTAGCCGTATTGAACTCCACTGTCAATCATATATGAGAATATCTGAGTGACTACCGCAGCGACGAGGTGGGTGGCATAAAACTCAAACGTGTCACCTTCCTGGTCAATGACATCGCGAGCTAGATCCATCTGGTGTAGACCCGCTACTAATTCGGGGATTGTCACCTTGTGCGGCGCTTTGAACTCCACTGCATACACTGGTATTTTTCGTTCATCAGCCACAACATGGACGCAGAACTGGTCGGCGCGCCGATTGCGTCTTCGTGTAATGCCTTCCCTCTCCTGTTTCTGAGCCGCTCCTTTCCCCCTTCCTCTGCCTTTTCCATGCCTAGTTTTCGCTGGTCGTTGTGTCCGCGCGTCCTGAAGATTCATTTGTCCCAAGCTGTTCTCCAGTGAAGTTTCTGATAGATTCGCGCGGTCATAGAAGGTGACTCGGCCCTGGATTCCAAACTCATGTCGAAGGAGTTCATCATCTCGCAACGCCTTAATGACTTTCTCGACAAAGTTATCCACTGTATCTCGCTCAAAGTTCCGAAGAGACGCTTCCGAATAGATCGGCCTGTTCTGGATATTCGTAACAACGTAATCGATTTGGGTATCAGAAGGGAAGAGTGGGTGCGAGGTGAAGGCGCCCGCGCGGTCGATTTTCCTCCAGACTTGTTCTTGGAGTTGAGGGAAGTCAAGCCAAGGGACTATGCGCTTGGGGTAAAGTCGGTTCACTGGGTTGGTCGCGTCGCCCTGAGTTGTGAGATTCGCATCCGTCTCGACTCGGATCGATTGAGATAAAGAGTTGTGGCAACGATCGAGAAGGCGAAACAGTGTGTTGGACTGCACTCGCAGCTCTGCCTCTTCTCGCGCTTCTCTCTCTTCTCCTTCACGGCGCTCTGCTTCTTCTCGCGCTTCTCTCTCTTCTCTTTCACGGCGCTCTGCGTCTTCTCGCGCTTCTCTCTCCGCTACTTCACGGCGCTGTGCTTCTTCTCGCGCTTTCTTCTCTTCTTGTCGCGCCTTCTTCTCTTCTTCTCGCGCCTTCTTCTCTTCCTCAAGCTGATGTCGTAGCTCGGCGATTGTTTCCTCCATCCTTTGTTGAGATCAGTATCAAGCAAATAAATGAATGATGCAAATCAAAGTCAGCATAGTAGGAGGTTCGCTGTCTGGCGCGGGGGAGTGGCCCGTCAGGGCGAAATGCGTCCAGAGGTTTACCAGCTTACTCACCCCCTTGGTTCGAGTTAACTCATGCCTCAGGCACCAAAGGCACCAACACGGTTTGGCCCCCTTGACGTTCAGAGTCCTTGTGATTTCTGGAGTATACGTCGACTCGATGGTTTCGGATTATCTGCTTGCTTGATTATGGGTCTCTGATTGGATCGTCAGTTTTGAGTAGGCCCTGATGGAAAGTGGATGGTTCTCTCCCTGATTTTCCTGCCCAGAGGACCCGACATCGCGCGAGATATTGATATGCGGAAGCCTTTATTGGATTGCGGTAGTCCTTGATTGAGTTCTCAAGTTGAGGCGAGCGTTGACGGCCAAGCTTTTCAGCAGAGAAAGGGAAGAGAGCTGATGGACGGTTTCTCGTATCAAAAATGACCATCAATTGAAACTTGGTGGACCACCCGTGGGTTAAAGCCACCTAGATATTTCAAACGTTCTTCTCCCACAACAAATTGAGCTTGAACGCAACTAAGAATATGCAACCAAACTCACCGCTACTAGAATTTCCAAAGCTCGAAGCATTGTCCATATTGCTTCACCACAGATGAGTTCATTATTGGCCCAACAACAAACTGTTCTTCCTCTGGGCACCTAATACTACCGTTCTTGATTTTTTTATTCCTAACCGTACCATTGCCGAGCTGGCCTATAAGGGCTGGGCCATTTTGAGATATTAATTGATGCCAATGATGGAATTTGGGCATTTTGAGATCTAAGACTCAAGGCTGTGCGCGTCTCAAAACCGTAGGGTACGTTGGTGGGCAGTCTAATGACCCGGCAGGTCTCGAGACCGCGGTCTTGGAATCTGCTGAGTCTCTTGCTCTGTGTCTACCGCTTCCGGGTCGGTGTCACCCGAGCCATAAGAAATAGTCTCATATGCGCAGAATTCAGGTCACATCCCGTCAGTATTCAGATGTGGTTTTTATAATCGCCTGGAATTCAGAAATTGGCACTAATATCCTTTTCAGCCTTGTGACAATGAACATTGGCCCGATTTGACCCGCCATCTTCTCGGGCCATAGCATTAGTGCCATGGAACTTTCGTGATCAGAGGAACTAGAGCATTGCTACTTATCGTATTCTTGCGTGCTTAGACGCTCTTTCTGTCTGTAGAGTTGCGAACGCGTGATGACAGGGCCTAAATGGTTTTATGCAGCTACCCGGGGTGCGGTTAGCGCTTGTCTGTACTTTAATCGGAGTCGCCTCGACGGCTTCTTCCCGATCAGTTTAGTAACGCCGCAGAGATCCTGCCTTTGTTCCCGAAGTACTACTGTAATTTACGTGTCAGTTATCAAGGATCATGCTTTTTTTACTAGAGGCTACGAACGGTCTAGGATCAGTACTCAAAGCTCCAAGAGGTAGCCATCCTCGCATGCCCCCATCAAAGAGGCTTGTTTATGCTAATTTAGGCATGTGATTTGCGTCGGGTCCCTCGGATTTCTGCTTGCGCAAATCATATTTGAATCCTTTGTTGTGAGTACGTCTTCAATTTGATGTACGAGCGACTGAATTGGATCATTCCGCAAGTTAGGCTGAGGGTAGTACCTTAGGCTCGGAAAGCTGGGGCTTTGGGACAAGACGTGAACGAACTGGAGATTTGGGTGAGTTTATGCCAATGATGAGTTCTGTATTTGAATGTGATGATGTAAGTTATCAATTAAGCAATCCGCAAACCGACACTGTCCATGGTTGTGGTTAAGCCCCTCGTATTTTTCTCATTTTAAGGAATGAGCTGGTTTAAAGAGACTTTGACCGGTTTCCGCACACACCCGCTGTTGCTTGCCGTCCCTCATATATGTTTGTGTGGCTGGGCATGATTGACTGAAGATGCATGGGGTTTCACACAAGGCAAGGCATTCTCTAACATTTTCTAGTTCTGTATGGAATTGAATAGCAGCAGAACAGTGCGGGCATGGTTATTGAGATTGACAACCGCGTGGTGGGCACCTGTTCTCGATTACAATCGGTTAACCCTAGAAGATATTGTACTGTACTCTGTCCTTTCAACTCTCCATATAAAAGAAACCATGTGCCTAAGAGACTTGCGTCTTGCTTCCTATCTCTATCATCTGAATAACGACCAAGTTCAGAGTATCGACAGTTCAATGGACCCTTCTGCAGGACAAGTGAATAAAAGGAAGCGTGAATCTTCCGATCAGATGGGCAACCCAGTTGGCGTGCAAGAGGGCTCCGAACAAGCGATAGACTCTTCGAAGCGAGCGTCACCGGGCGAGACAAAGGTCAGATTCTACGTTGTCCTGTCGTGGCCAGCATTAATAAAAACATAGACCACTTCGATCAACGCAGCCTGCTCACTGACCAGTCATATGATGCAGATCCTGCAGCACGATACATGTACCTCTTTCTTATCATCGTCCGCTGTCGAGCTGTTGGACCTCTATCTGTGTTTGTGGGACTGCTACACGATCAAGTCGGCCAGCAAAATACGCCTGGAAGAGGAACGTCGCTTCCTGCAAAGCTCACAGGAATGGCTGGTGGCGGAGAAAGAAAGGCTCCAGCAGTGCTGCAATCACCAAGAGCTGCTGCTGTGGGATCGTCGTCAGGTCTTCTTCTCTGTACAACAGGGCGTTATCGGAACATTGCAGAATAGTGAGAGACAGTCGTTTCAGGTAAGTGGGATGCAATGAGTTTCGGCCGGAACAGAAGAGCTATGTTCGCTTCGTTCGACCAAGACTCGAGGCATAAGGGCAAAGAACACGGTGTGACCGGTGCGGTTCTTATGTTAAACCATGCCGGCAGGACCGACCGGTAGAAAGTTCAACGGGTGGGGCATGAGCGGGCCTTCCCGACACCTCACCACCAATCCACATCTCCAACAGAAATTGAACTAAACGAATTGCATGTTCATCAGGAGAACACATCAATGGGTAGCATAGACTTTTCTTGGACATGGCCAAAGCCTGAGGGCCTCTCTAGGTTTCTTTACTTCATCTGTTCGATGAGATGCTCTAGCCTAGAAAAGCTAGCCATTCTGATATTTATTTAGACCCAATGAAACCCTCAAGTCCTATCTCCATTAACTTTCTCCGTCAACGTGATCATGACAACAATGAAGCAGCTTGATCAAATTGGTCAATTTATATTTCTTCAGTACTCCACGTCGGCGCTGATGATCTTTCTAGACTACGATTTGGATCTTGATCTGGAGTCAATCTGGAGAGAATTCCCCAATATGCCGACACCGCCACCTTGCCTTGCCGAAAGTCGCAGCACCGTCTCCTCAGATTCATCGCTCGACAGATGGCCGGAGCCTGCTCAACATGGGGCCGAGAAGACTTCTGCCATCGAATATGTTTTCTATCCCAGCTACGAAAACTTCCCAGCCTTCAGCTGGATGGGGCCAGATCCATTATCGCCAGACACCTGCGGCGATGATATTTTCCTTTATGTATCCGCATTCTTGCTTTTGGATCGGGTAGACTGGATCGAAATCCGGCTCAGTAAGCTCAATATAGAGACTGAAGAGGCTGTTGAGGAGTATCCATTCTTCCTTCCACGAGTCGAGTCAATGCTGAGCAACTTATGGAGGATACGTGATCAAGTAAATGGCATCCTCTCGCAGAATTCTACCACGCAAAGTATGAAGAGCGCTGGACGATCATTATTCCAATTAGCTATATGGCCCAGGGTGGAGTTCAATGCTACCATCTCGAGTTCGGTTCCGTTGTCTCGCATTCACCCCTCCATTTCTACGCCACTTCTTGATCCACAGGTCTTTGTGCAGAACATAGTGGGAAGCTGGGAACTCTGAATGCTTTTGATCTCGTGATTGCTTGTCATAGGCGTGATATCAGGTTTTGTTGTTCAATATTTGCGTCAAGATCCTTCAGCACCAATCCAAGCTCTGCCCGTCACTTTCAACCTCTCACGTGTGATCCTGGAGGACTTCAGCCATTTTTTTGTTTCCTCTTTGTCAATCCAATAGAGTTCCTTTTTTCACCACGGTTGTCTATGTCACCGTACTAGTATAGGCTGGCATTCTTCACCGACTATCAAGATTTGGTCATCGGCTGGCGGGGTACAGGTGTACGCTTCTCTGTGGCAACATCTCATGCACCTTGGCATGCTCGGATCCGGTCAATAGAGAAGCCTTCATCCATGTTCTTGGTCTCCTGGTCTCTGATTCAAAGTTGGTGATTTTCGGCTCATCCGTGAACGGAAGTTGTCTTCAGTCAATGATTAGTCTGTCTTTCATCTGTCTTTTCTCTTATAAACACTTGACAGGTCCTTGAGGAGCGCAGTTTTGCCACGCTGAGATACATAAGTAGTACGATATTTGATCGCGGCTTGAGCTATCCATCAAGAATCCTACGTCGAATATCAGGTCTACTCAAAATGGAAGAGCTTCAAGATCGACTTGGCTATCACTTCAATACCACTGAGCTATTGGAAGAGGCTGTGCATCCAGCTGGAACCCGTCCCCTGCAAGGCAACAAGCGACTGGCACTTCTTGGTGATTCCGTTCTGTCCACTTCGCTCTTGGATGAATGGTACAATAGCGAAGATACTATCGGCACGTTGCGCTGTGGTCCACCAATTGTATCACTACTTCTAACTAGACGCAGAAAGCGGAAACGATATGTTGCAGTCTAATGCCTGTAACAAAAACCTGAGCTGCAAAGGTGAGGCGTCTGAGATAGACGACTTTATAAACGGGCATCCGGCACAAAAAGGCCACATCACACTGGGCACTCGTGCAACGACGGTGGAAGCCATCCTTGGCGCTGTTTGGATTGATTCGGGAATGAGCATGCATGCAGTGGATTGTGTGAAAGACAAGTTTGCTATCGACAAATGATACTGTTGAACGTCCCAGGTCGCTTTGATGTCCTGTGACTTTCGAGATTTCCGGGTCAGGAGGCTATTCGGATCGACAGGCAACAAGTGCAGAAAATTGCTACCATGGTTTTTTCTTCTTTTTCATTTATTCAGGGCAGTCCTGGGTTATTCCACAACCGGTGACAGGTGAAGGGGGGCGTGTTATGACATGCGGTAGTTCCATTCACGGCGTAATAGGTTTGCCAAAAGTTGCTGCAAGACGAACTGTTGTAACTCAACTGGTCTTTCTGGGAGTAATAAGAGGTGAAGTTATTGGTCACGGATATATCCAGCTGTTCCTGCTGTATCAATGTACGGTTAAGTTGGAAACGACGACAAGTGACTCGATAGCCCATCTTTGTCGGGTGCGCAATCGAGTCGTCATTCACCTTGTGACTAAGCATTTATCATTAACCCCGGAAATTATAGCGATCAGTGTCCTTTTAACACACTTGTCAGATCTGAACTCATGTTCGCATTGAATTTGGTCGCCGGATGGATAGGACTAAAAACCACAGCAAGCAATGGGGACGATGGAGCATCACGTCGTAGCTCTCATATCAACGGAATTATCAAATCGGAAAAGAGAGCAGCGAGAAATTTTACCACTTTTCTCTTATTGGGTGCGTACTGTATGGGCCAGATCAATTTGTTTCATGGGAAGTTTTTCTAACCAGACTGGAGTCTTAGGGCCCGACCATTCGGGCATATCGACCATTGTCGATCAAATGCGGATAATTTCCTCGGACGGCAACTCTGAGCATTCACTGCAGGATATTCTTCGCATCCATGGTCAAAGTGGAGGAGCTACCGAAATCCTTTTCACGCAAGCCAACCTAAATTGGCGCATCGTGGATTTAGGTGGTCAATCTTTAGAAAGAAGAAAGTGGATGCCGTGCTTTGGAGACGTGGATTACCTTATCTTTGTGGTCCCGCTATCGAGTTATGACCAGTCTCTAGATGATGGTCACTGCACTGTGCGTGTCGATTCCGAAACTGTTAAACCTTGAGTTCTAATGCGACAGCAGAACGAGATGCGGGACGCAATGAAGCTCTTCGACTCCTTCGCCAATGGCGATTACTTCAAAAGCAAACCCATTCTACTTGTCTTGGACAAACTGGATATTTTCGAAGAAAAGCTTCGTCATTCACCTATCTATGGACATTTTCCTGAATTCAACGACTCAGACACCACCTTGTGGGGTGCGGTGGAATATTTTGGCGGCCTTTTCAAGCAAATCAATAAAACACAGGGCCGTGACATCTACGTTCATTATACGAATACCACCGACACCGCCTCACTAAAGTCGATGATGGCTCTGATGTATCAAATGGTTTGGGCACAAAAGCTTCGTTCCCATGGTATACTCGACGACTAGGAAATGCCGTTTGAGGCGGCGAGGTATACGTACTTACATTTTGTTTGAAATTGATCTCAATGGCGCTATGTCATCCCAAAATAATAATTATATTATACTATGTCACCAATAGATTCCTTTTTTTGGACTCGAATGTACATCACCGGACGAGGCTTCCTGCGGATTAGCGGTGACTATTTGTCTCCCAACAGAGACCAATTGCACTATATCTAGCTGCGGTTCCCCCCAAAAATATTCGTATGGAAAGCTTTTCGCCACTCTTTACTGTGTGGCACAGGGGATTTCGGATGGAACGTCTTATAGTCAGTATCCCTTGCCGGCTTGTTGCTGCCATTATCATGACTGACAACCGACGCCTAGACCATGCGCATCCAAGCTTTTTTGGACTGCGATGTTTGCGACCATGGATCGGACAAATGCCATGTCCTAGCCCATATCCAATCAGAGATTCAATCAATAGAACCCGGTCTCGAATATGCTATCATCCTGGCCATTTCTCTGGGCAAAAATCAATTTGACTTGGCAGTTGAAGACGAACTCACTGTCAAGAGAATCCGTGACCATTTTTCTGACGCGAGTCATCTGCGTCTGTTGAGCTCTGATCCACTTTTTGCAGCCGAAATCGGTCGTTCATATCTGGAGACTGCAGTCAGCGCTTTGGTTCAAATGATAAACCGATACAACCTGGTGACGCGGTCCGTCTACGCGACGAATGATCAACGACTCATCTGCTGGCTCGATTTTGAACTGATTCGCATGAATACACTCTTAGAACATTACCGACGGCAGCTCATTTCGGTCTGAATGGAAGACATGTATCCAGTAAGGACAGGTCGAGCATTGAATTTAATCCGTGAATTCATCCTCCGAAAGGAAACTTAAACGAAAACTTCACCTCGTCTAAGATATTCCTCCCAATTTCATCTAATGCCCTCCCAGTGAAAAGGTGATTTGAAGCGAGGCTGTGCTTTTTCTTCCATAGCACCATCGAGCGATCTTCATTATGAATATCCGACTTGAACTCCAGTGTGGCATCGGCCCTTGAGAATTTGATCTTGTGGGGCTCCTCTGTAGCGTCGATGTATGGAAGAGTAGATGTGGGCTGTATGTCGCTATACAGATCATTCCAATCAATCTCAAAAGAGCATGAGCCCACGGTGCACATGTATTTCGACCACTGGCTCTCGATTTTAGGATGTCGAGGTCTCAGAAACAAGGATGTATCTTTGGAGCGCGTCGTTGGCATGCTAGTATCAGGGTCTCTGGACAGGTACTTGCTCTCCGCCGGATGAATCAAATAGTCATGAGAGGCTTCCGATGCTTCATGATGGGGCTCAGTGGGCGAAATAGCCGCAATCCAAATCTCCGGCGGTGCAGCCACCGGATTACCCCAGTACGTGGCTGGAGACTGGATTCTCTCCATCAGGGCAACAAGACCATCGCCAAGAATCAGGAGCCGATTGCCTTGCTGTATAAGTGGCAGAAAATAAACCATGAAAGGATCCAGTTCCCTGAGAGGATTGAGGTATTTGTTGGCGTAAAGGAAACTGTCTGTTATCCCGAGCAGATGCGCTACCAGGGATATTTCCGTGGCGGTAAGTCCGCCCAACAGCATCTCTGCAAGCTGATAGAAATGGCTGTCGGTCATGACCAACTCGAAGATACAAGCGATGTCATTGCGATACCTTCTTGGCTTCATATCTGCGCAGATAAAAGGTCGCTCGCTGCAATGCGAAGCGAGAAGAAGTTTTGAACGAGAGGGTGTACGACACTTTCCCACTTTTTGCTTCGTCCTGGCTCCGCTCTGAGATAAGGCTTGCTCCGGTAATTGTGTAAAGGAGCCATTGCGTGTGGGGGGAAAGGGTTTTATACAGCCATTTCCAAGACATACTTTACGCGAAAAGCTAGTCCAAACTAGCCCTGAAATTGATTGTATATTAAAAGAGAACCGGGTTTCTGGACGTGGCAAAGTTTCAAGTATCACAACACAGGCTCGGGAAATTACCATTAAGAGTACACATCCCATGAGAAGCCTTGTTGTAAATCTGGAAGGACCACGGCTCTCAATGCAGGGATATATAACTCAAATCCGTGCTAAATATTCTAGTGCATCCAAGTTTCTTCACTGAACGTTCCAATTCACAGCGTACGCAACCAAGTGTGTCCTCGAAGAGCAATTTCTGACCCAAGGGCCGACATCGAAAACACGTCCTTTCACGTGATTCTATTCCGTCCGCGATCCCCGCCCGCCCTTTGAGCCATGGTCCAGCGAGCGGGTAAGCCAATCTTGGTTCGTGGTCCAGCCAGTCCATGATATTTACCTCGATCTCGAATCCAGCTGGCTTGAGAGAACATCGTTGCCATGGCACAGATGGGAAATGAACTCTATCCAAGAAGAATGGTTGGTCCTCTCCTGCTCACGCGGGAGGCCGAGTCTCACCGACGGCTACTGGTTCAATGGGTCTCTGCATTTCGGATCCCGGGGGCAGACTACACTTTCGATGAACATAGAAACCGAGTTTACGAGGTCTCTAGACTGGCACCGTTGGTCAACCCTCTCCTCGAAGTGATGGGGTTACAAGTTCGTCAGACACGATCAACGCCACAGGAATCATATTGATCAAAGTAGGGACGCCAGTACAAGATGTTTCGGACATCCATTAACAAAATGGTCTCCACGTACCGTACATCCTTCCTGATCCCCATCAAGGTTCTTTCCGGTGTGCCTGAAATCATCAATCTCCGGGACGGGGTCGAAACGCTGCTGCTTGGATACTATTACATATTCCACATGGATATCGTGATCAGCCCTGAGGCGGACTTTTTGGTCGTGGGAGAGAGGATGGAGCAGACATAGTTCCATTTCACTCCCGCGAAGCCTTTGCGGGTGGTAAGCTGGTACCAACCGATTGTTCAGCTGGCTCGCCAGCCAAGTGTTTGAAGGAATTCAGGAACCCGGAGGACAAAGATAGGATGAGGGATTCCTGGAGCTGTCCGTAGCCAAGAATTTGACATATGCGCCGCAGTCTAGCACGGCCGGTCAGTGGAGATTCTCTATGGCTTCGGTGATGACGAACTCAACGTTGTTGCCCGTTAAACACTGCACGATACAGGGGATACAGTATGGTATCCAGCCCTCTTCTTGCAATGGAACATTGGCTTTCTGTAGCCGCTGCACCAGCTGTTCGTAGCTTTGCGCGTCGTAGGCTGCGAATCGGGCAAACTGTGCCAACGACCGCTTCTCTAAACCAGTCGTGCTTAGTCTTAGTCACGTCGGGGATCGTGAGACTTACCGAGTAGGAAGATCTCCCAGCTCTTGTGCCCCCAGCCATTGGCAAGGAGACCTGCAATGCATCGATTGATCCATACCACCCCCCGACGATACCCCTCGAGAGTGCTATCATCGTTGTTCCGATCGATATATTGCCTCATCATATCATTTGTCGTAGCTTTCGATACTCCAACTTGAATCAAGACTGTGCAGTAGCTGGCAAATATCAAGCTCTGGAAGGATACCACAGATTTCTTGAAGTCGAGATCACCCAAACAGTACTGAATAAACTGTGCATATTGGTAGCCTCTCTCCACCAGGTCCTGATTCTCTGATGGAAGTGTGCGAGAGATCATCGCAGTGTCTTGTGCCGAGCGGAATGCAAGAGGATTCGTATGACCTAGCATCAGCCGCACCGCCATTTGGTTCTTGTTTAAGGTATTGATTCCAGCCCTTTCCCTCGCCTCGTCCCAGGTCTTCTCGGTGGGAAGAGCAGAAATGAAGTCGTCAAGCTGCCTCTTCCACGGTGGCTCACCTCGCTCAACAGTTTGAGAACGGGCTGGAGGAAACGAAGGAGTGTATTGCACAAATTGAATGCTACTCGTGGAAGGCGGCTCTTGCATGACAACCTCACCCGCAGGATTGGGAAAGTCCATGAGACTAGCCCATTGAGCGCTGATCAGCTGGCATTCGAGAAAGTTGATGTAGGCTTGATCGTCGCCATGGAAATCAAATATTCGCTGAGACATAATATTGAAGAGGTACCTCGGACATCGCCGGCGGGTCGAGTCTGGTTTTAAACCCAGAAAGGAATCTACGCGAGTAGATTCCTAATCAGGAAGTGGCCACCATTGCCTGCACCTATTTGTGGAAAATGTGATCAGTTCGAGCAAGATTGACGCGGCATCGAAGTAGATTCGACTGTTCTGGAGATGTTGAATATTTCTTTCTGAGGCATTTTCCATCCTCGGTGACGTCTTTTCCGAGGGTCCTTTGTAGTTCGAATGTATCAGCTGCACGTAAGCAGGGTACTTACAAGCCATGAAGCCAGGCTAGCGTAGGTTTTTCTCACTTTGAGATCATTGAAAATGAAGCACACACTGGTTATTGTTTACGTCCATCGTTGCGACTATCTCCCATGCTCAAGCATCTGAACACAGATCTCCTCTTTGGGGCCATGGAATCCACATATGCACATGGAATAAGCCGTATGAATGCTGCTTTTGATCGATCTACACTCGATGAGCTACTATCTCAAAGCTGGAGGGCACCAACGCTATTGGACAGTTAATAATCAGACATAACCCCCCTTGAGCCACTACTAACAGCCTCTAGGTCGACTTTAAGGATTGGTCTGAATTTGCAATTGCGTCCACATAGTGAACCGCGATAAATGTTTGATGACCGAGGTTAATCAGGACTCTACCGTCTTCCATGTCCTCTGTCATTGAGTACCCCTTGCAGTGGCCATTTTCCGGCGCTTCCTGGGGGCCAGTGTCCCGTAAGATTCCTCACAATGCTCTGTAAATTCATATTGCGAAATGCAATATGATTGCTGGACTCCAGTATCTTGCCTGTACTGGTCTGATTGTGTCGCGTATGCACTCCTCGCGGAGTGGTTATAAACCGGAGTGTTGGTTTGGGGTAGGGAGCCCATCAGGTCATCTCCACTGCACAACAGTAACTCGAGTGAGCTAATCGCTGGCTTGATCTGATTCAAATACACAACATCTGGGAATAGCGCCGACTGCTGAAGATGTTTGAGCATCAATCGCATAGCGCATGGGTCCTCCGTGAAGCCAAAGGTGGTGATCTCGGATGCGATTGAGACCACAGAAACACTCATGCAGAGAAGCACCACGCTTCCCTTGCTATTGACAGGTACTCTTGGTACCAAACATGTTTCGCGCCTTAGCTGGAGTGCATTAAGGCCTTGGGCGGATACTTGTTCGATCTGACAAAGAAGAGAACACAGGTGGTCTCGAAGCTCCGCTGCCGATATACTAGGTGGGACAAGATTCTGCGATAGCATCCATTTGTGAATCTGCTTCCAAATTCTCTGCGTCGCTTGGTCGGTCGTGTGCCATTGTGTTTGCTTCATCTCAGAGGAACTCTTCCCCGCCAATGCAAGGAACCCAGTCCCTTTTGTGACGGCAGAGTAGATCATGGATCGGTCGGTAATCTCCAACCGCCGAAGGTAGACATGAAAGAAGATGTGTATAACAAAGTATGAAAAGTAGTTGTGAGAATGACAGGCGTCCATGAACCAATGCGGGTGTCTGAGATAATGGAGTGCCAAGAGAAGAATCCATGGTAGCTGCAGGGAACTGGTCTTACAATGCTTCAGCTGAAATCCCGGGGCAAGCTGGCTTTTGAACAAAATTGTGGCTCTCTGGGAGATCCTGCTCGGACAGGGATCAAAATCCATCAAACCCTGGCTTCAAAGGGTCCGCTCACATCGATTTAGAATCAGACTTGAATTTGTAAAACACCCGATGTAGTATTTGGTTGACCATATCCTATAAATTTATAACATATTTGTGAAACACGAAGACAAAATCTGGTCCACCTTTCTCATGATCCACAATGTCCTGGGAACAGTGAATCCCCAAATCACGAAACCACAGACATGCATTGTCGCCAGTATGTAGAGATAGCTCATCATGGGCTCAAGCCCTCTGGTCATGTCGTTGCTCTAGGGTATTACCGTTAATGGGGCCAGATCGTTCCAAATATGGTGCGGAACCCGACAGTTTCACTCTTTCGTACACTAGTATTCGGTGGAGACTCATTGGAGACTCATAGATAGGTCTGGGCATTTCAAGTGGCGCAGTGCGATGATAGGAGAATGGTTTAGGAGGATATTGGCTGCACCGATCTGCATTCATCATCGAGTCGCGGTCTCATCGTCGAGGTGGATTGAATCTCTGGGAAGGAATGTGGACTTGGAAGAACAATGCAATCGCCGCTAACTGTCGAGTTTGATCGTTGCGACCCATTGTGAGAGTCGGTGCGCCTTCTTTCCATGTCTTTTTTCGTACGTCAGCAAAGATGGGGTGGATTGTTATCCGTGTGAAGTTTAATGCGTACCTGAATCATCATTTGGGGACCAGCAAAACGCAATATTGACTGGAACACTAACTTGAAAATGCATCCATCCCAAAGTCTGTTCTACCAGCCATTGAACAGTAATTTTTCTCATCTTTATCGATGCGAAAAACCAAAAGAAAAGTCCACTGGATCCTAGGGTAGAATTACGGTACTTTATAAGTTAGCAGCAGTGTGCTATGGTCTATCACATCATAAAAGGCAAAAGAGTCATTACTATCCATGTATCGCAAATGCCAATCACATATTGGCAAAAATTGTAATCACTATCAGTGAACTACACTTCACCAATTAAGTTTCTCTAGAGCCTCCGTCAACTGGTGCAATCCAGCGTGCCTTGTTTTCACTTTCATGCCCACAAGTCCAACTCCACTACCTACCCGGTTGAGCGCTCGGATCTTTCGTTCCGCGATCTTTTGTAAGTCTAAAATTGTGACATGGAACTCGTTTTCGTCCTCCTTCCAATCCGGAAACATTCCCTCTCGGTAAACAAGGTGAAACTGATCGGATGTCGCACACACTTCATCCACAATTTTGATGAGAACATCGCAGACCAAAACTTCACTTTTTGATAAAAAGTGCTCTTGATGAATCAGGACTTCAAACAGTTCCGCGCTTCTTGCTTCCGTGTTCCCAGCTGCAATAAAGAGAGCTCGACTCCAGTCTTGGTACTCAGTGTGACCAATAAGCCAGCCTGCAGCCTTGGTGCAACAACATGTCGATGCATATTCCAAGATATTTCCAGGGGGCTGGTAATTTTTATTCCAGAGCCACTCAAACATTGCTTCTGGGTTTTCCTGTGCCACCACGTGGATCCAGGGTGATCTGTTGGCGTTTCCTAACTCCAACCCTTGATCCAACAGCGTTTGAGCAAGCCCAGGATCCACGAAGCGACAAATCTGCCCAATTTCGTAAGGCCCAAGTGATGACAATGCGCCCTGTGGTTGTGATTTCACGCGCTCCCAGCAAATTCTAAACCAAGGCTCACTCCATGTAGAAGATTGCAAAATTGATTTGCTATGTTCGCCCAACCGATCTATCAAAAATGGCTGAAGCAGGTTCTCATAGCTCATCGATGCTACTATCAAAGCTCCCTGCTCGAGGTTGTTGTCCTTATATGCAATCCAATAGAGGCTCTCTCCTGTGTGACAGAAATATGCAGCTTCAATAGTGTTTCGACGAAGCAAGAATTGGAAGCACTGTGAACACTTTTTGATAGACCATGAGGCCAAGTCGTAGGATGCGTCCTTTTCCACTTTCAACCGGTTTGGTTCATCATAGGAAAAATCAGGCAACATCTTCCAATTTGCTATGATTTGGTTCTGAAGCGAGCGACTCTGGAAGACAGCCTCAATTCTTGACTTGATAATGCTTCTCACTTGCTCTTGATATAGCTCCATCATCGTGTGTAGGGCCTCGTGTGATCCGTTTGGTTCAGAGAAAATGCTGGCTTCGATAATCGAATCTATGAGCTCCGGTGGCAGACTCTCGATTCGGTCGAGTAGGGAAGGGTCACCGAGTTTATCTTCATTGCGGTGGCTCATGTTGATAAAAATGTTTTTTTGGACGCTGAAGAACAGAAGAAAATCACTTTATATCTATCTCGAGGTATGGAATCATCGCCATGTATCGGTCTCTGAGTACAGAATTAAAAGAGCGTAGCGATTGAAGAGCTCACAAAAGATACATTCATGCAGCCAGTCCTTTCCGTCACTCATTTGCTAATTTGGTGTGTGAAATTTAAGAAGTTTTGTGAGTGATAATTTACAGACTTTATTACTATTATGACATAATAAGCAACCCCAAATCAAATAGAAAAAAATATGGCAATACATTATGTTATCAATATGATTTTGAACTACACAAATACGCGCCGATTTTATGTGCCTTGACCCTTTGGCTGGAAATTGGGAATCTATATTATTATTTCGTTCCGACTTGAGGGACCAGTTGAATTCATTAACCCCATTTGTATCTTAAATATCACTTTCGGATTACTTGCTATGTAAGTGCGAGATGAATCGTGAATGAGAAAAAACCAAATCGTATTTCCGAAAACCCAGAAAAGAAAATCTTCATGAAAGATTTAATTAAGGAATCTCACAGAGTAGATGTGAACACGATATCTCCCCAGTTGGTAAAGACTATCGGATTTTAAGTACACTTGGGGAATTCAAGCTGGAACAAGAAAAGCACAAAAGACCGCCTGTATATTGCTATTGGTCGTCTTCGTTGAGCTGTACTAGAAGATGGCGATTTGGGATCATGTAGACTGTATGGGTTGCGGTGTTGGTGGTCTTGATGGCAATTGGCCTGAAGTATAGCGGTGAAGCTCATCACGATAGTGATTCCTTTCAGATTTGTAAAACTCAAGCTGCGTTTGAAGAAATTTGATCTTGTTTTTCTGAGTTTCCACGCATGACTTGAGCTGCTTTGCTTCCAGTGTGCGATTGCGAAATCGCCGAGATGCATCACGGTTTGCTCTTCGCTTCCTCGCTTCCGACGAAGATCCTGTTATGAGATCTAATTTGCATGGAATCGAATTTTCCATGTAGCCATTTGACCGCTTTGAGTTGTGCTGAGATGCAGAAGGACCTTGCTGCGGTGGAGCACCAGGGAAGGGTGGAGAACCCTGACGATCGAGAAGACTTTTGAGATCCATTGCGGGAGGGAGCAACAAACTCTTGATTTTAGGGTGTCAAGGTCTCGGAATCAATGACCGGGGAGTGATCTTTTAAAAATGCATTCGTGATGTCCAAGCTGAATTTGAACGGAATATCTCTCAAATTTATACCAATTAAGCAAAGGCTTTCTAGTGTTCGGTACATCGAAAGGGATCCCGAAAGATAGCTTTCAGCTTTACCAGAAAAGTATTGTGAACGAAGTACGAAGATCAGATTTCAGGCTCATACAAAACAGTAGATTTTGAAAAACCAAGGAAGCGGTCAATTACCGCAATGACTTTTGGTAATAGGCTTTTCATCATTCACCCAATCTGGATACTTTGTCATAAAACGCTAGAGTGCGGACAGCAGCCCCAAAGTTGGCTCAACTGATCTTTATTTTCAATCGATTATCGGATTCTACTTGGGCATGTCCATTAATGCCAGTACATCAATTCGTCATCCGATCAGATCATTCCAAAACGCTAAATGGAAAATGTTGACATATAATTGAGACATGGTTCCAACCTCTTATTGGAAGAACACAAATATACTGAGGTGCATGTACATACAAATATAAGTAGAGAAAAAGAAAGATGAGTTTTCTAGCGTAGACTGTAGACAAAAGTTCGGACTTATAGAGCCTTTAATCCATTATAAAATGGAGGTCATCCATTCACTCTGTACAAAATGGCTGGTACGTTTGACCGACGGAGTTCATAGGGGTTCGGTAGTAATGTTGAGCAGTCTCGGTCAAATATTCCTGGCAGTTCATCCGGGGAGAGGAAACCCTGTGAATGGTCGCCAGTGCGCCATAGATCGCTGGGCTGGCGATATCTCGGTGAAGGTATGTCTTGAACCTAGGGCATGGGGCCGATATTATATGGCGCCGCCCATGAGGTTGTTATTAAGTAGTTCGAGTTTGAGTGGTTGAGTAAATGGAGTTATTCATTCATTGCTTGCCGAATGGGGACTGATCGCATATATGCGATCAGTCCCCATTCGGCAAGCAAGCAAACAATAACGTAAGCATGCCTTTACAACCTTGGAACGAGATTTCGGATAATAAATACAAGGAAAATCTTTCTCGCAGATTCCAAGTTGGTACATGTCGGGTATTGGTAGGGATTTTTTCTAGCATTTTTCGCATCAGGATGGGGGTCTGGCATTCAAGTACTATATACTCTGGTCAGGCTGTCATCTCACAAGGTTGTCATGCGCCCACGACGAAAGACGGGCATCGAAAGTCACGGGACCCGTCAAAGTGCCCCTCTCACCCCGCGATTGTTCCAGTATTCTATGACGATAATTCATTCCTCTTTCATCTACACCTCGGTCGCTTCAAACTTTTTCTCGCTTGAACAAAGAGGTACACGCATCCATCTGCATACTCTATCGCTTTATTTGACTCCACGTTGGACAATTGAGATCTACTGCCGGAGTTTACAATACTCGTTCATATCTTGTACTAACTCGACTCAGCATGACAGACTCATCTCTCAGCGAAGACGCAAAGATCTTGCTAGATGCTCTCGCACTAGCACTCTCCAGCATAAAGTCCCAAGACGATGGGAAGGGAAATCTCGAGTATGAGCACAAAGAGGTTTCGCCTTTCGTTCAGCCTCTTCTCAGAACAGTTGGCCTTCCAGTATGGTTGGAATTTCCATGGATGATGACCTACTAATTCTATTCTCAGGGTTGGAAATTTACAGTCTGGATGTGGCACACATCTTTCAAATGGGAGAACTTACCCGGCCCCGTCAACATTATACCTATCTGCAACATATCAGAATCAGCCAGAAGCGAGCCGGGAGGTGCTTTCAAGCATGGTTTGATGAGAAGAATCGATGGGAATGTTACAGTTGAGCCTAGGCTCGCAGCTATCTTTGCTGTGCCCCATATCACAAGGTATGTAGGAAAGCCGCCCGGCCCTTTCCCATAGCTAACATGTGCCTAAGCTGATCGCATTGGGACAAATTGATGGGTCAATAACTCCGCTTCCAGCTTTTACCTTACTATCTCTTCTTTTGTCTCTTGCATGTAGCTACTAAACCAGGGTTCATTCTCGTCAGCCTCCCTGCCGGCTTATACGCTTCATCCGTTTCTTTCCCTCCCTTGTGTCACGAATGGTCTGCGCCACCAGGAAACACCTGGTTGAAGGCGTCGAAATCCACCACCGAGTCGTTGTATGCATATGTAAATGGATTGAAATCCACGATGGGTTCGCTGTATGCATGTGTGAAAGGATTGAAGTCCAGGGGGGCATTATTGAAGTAGTTCTCGTATATCGGAGAAATGAGTAGGATGCTATAGCCCAAACTATTGCAAATATCAACTAGCCTGTATCAATAAGCACGTATTTATCAATATTCACGAGCTCAACTTACTTTAACTTATTATTGCCGGCGATTATCTTGATGAAACAAGGAAGGCAGTACGGACTGAAGCCATCCTCAGCGAGAGGAAGTGCTAGATCGGGTGTCCCCATATCTGTCACGAAGGTTTCGTAACTGTTTTTCGTGTATGCAAACCTTCCGTATTGTTGGATAGATCGCGGGACTTGAAGTGGTCAGCATCAAGAAGCTCCTTCAATGAGAATACCAACATAATAGAAAAGCTTCCCAACTTGAATACCCCCAGTTCCGTTCCAACAACTTCGAAATGCACCGATTTACCCATTTACACCCATATCGAAGTCGCCGGAGGTTAGATGGGCTAGTATCACTGATATACCGGCGCATCATCCAATCCACACTTTCAATCGGAGTTCCAATTTCAAGCATGACAACACATAACGACACAAACACAAGCTCTTGGTATTTGGCAATGTGAAGGAGGAGATTTCCTTGTATTTTTCTATCCTTTGCCAACGCGCCATAGTCGCATACTCGCATAATCAAAGCGCTGTATTCCGATGGGTTTTCGTTTGGGTATAAGTTTGACTTATTGTCCAGGTTTGAGGCTAACAGTCCACCACACAGGGCGTCGATGGTATTTTGATTGGTTTCTGGGCGAGATAATCCAAGATCTTTCTTCTTCTTAATCCAATGATCATTCTTCGTAATTTCTTCAATGAAATGTCTGAGCTCCTTCTTGCCTTGGGTCTCAACAACCGACGTTTTCTCAAAGGATGGCCGCTTGGAGAGAATGTTGCCGGGAAGATCGATGTCGCGATTTTGAATCGGGTCATAGTAGAGAATTTTGAGATCATCTCTAGTCGGCAAAGGAGAACACTCAGTCGAACCAGGGCCGCTTGGGCAAGAAGCCTGAGACACTGAACATCCATTTTGATGGTCTCTGGGCTGAGGATTCGTTGACGATTTTGATGTCAAAGTCAAAGTGCCCTGGTGAGAGTTCGCTAATGCAGTCGTAGGATTACTCGACTCAGAATGCGACAATATGTTTGCTGGAAGCATTGCACAGCGAAGTCGCCGAGTCACTAGAAACCCGACTGTTTCCTTGGCTTAGTGCAGCTGAAAGCTGACTCTCAAGGAACGCTATATAATCATTGTCATTGCCTTCGAATTGAAAAACCCGCTTTTTTTGAGACATAGTCGGTGGAGAGTCCAAAAAGATGGATAGAGTAGTTGAAAATTCCCAATATGGCCCTGCGTACCTGTCCGTGCTTTTCTTTCATGGTACAAAGCGGGGTAGCCCATATATGTGACAAATATGCAATCCGAAGAGTCATCCCAATGCGTCTACTCCAACCGGTCAGGCGCCATTTTATCGTTTTAGTATATCTGCCTCGTCTTGCCTGATGAGGTTTTGCGCATAAATGCGCAAACCCTCATCAGGCAACCCAAAGATGTAGTGTTTTCAGCCACTGGTCAGGTCTGCTGGGTAAGTTCATGCCGTTTTTAAGATGCACTAGTGTCCTTCTAACGCTGATCCAAACTACTTTGGAATTCATAAGAGTCTGCCTCGTGGGATCTGAGCATGCTTTAATGTGATGGATTGTGGAAGGCGCTAAATAATTGGATATCCATCTCCCGCTGTTTTCTGATCCCTTTTGTCCTAGCGTCGCGTCTGATGCGCTCATAAAAAGAATTGTTGACATCTTCAGCCCCTATCATCCATTGGTTTGTGTTTCCAAATTTGGAGTCGTGTATAGCTGGATCAATTACTCCTGGGCTTCGAATTACCTGTCTGAAGCGCTAAAACAGACAGGAAGAAGAGAGATAGAGGGCAAGGGAGCGAGCTATCTACAGATTTACATCTACTCACGCGGTCATGTAACACATTCGCTCCCCAAGACTTAGTCTGCTAAACGACATAGAGTATATAAAGCAGGGAAATTCCCGCCATTTGGAAACCTTTGTTCTGGATTGCTTGCAACGTTGATTTGCTGTCGCAGAGGATCGTTGCCGTTGTTGTTCCGTTATGTTCCGTTCTTGGCCGCTGGTGACTGATCTTGAGCACTGTACTGATAGCGTAGAAGATGCCTATGAGCTCTGCTACGTAGACTGACCACCGGTCCATGGGACCCACCTGGATCTGCTGGGATTCGATAACCTCGTGGTCGTTGTCGAGTGCAGCGACAGCAGCGCCTAGGTGGCCTTCGCGTCCCGAGGCGTCAGAATAGACCACGGTGGCGGACGTGGAGCGCACGGCGTCTGCCCGCGCCCTTGCCGTCTCTCGGTCTGAGTGGATCTCAATCTCCGAGAAGGGCTCGGTTCGCCACGGCGGTAGCGGTCGTGGGTCGATCGTCTCTAGTTCATCCTATCTTTCGAGCTTCATGGTCTTCAGGGCTTCCGCCAGTGGAAAACGAGCGTACGATCCGATGTTGTCCCTACGTTTTTGGGCTCGCCGCAGTGTGTCCCACATGGGGTGGTCGCGCGGCAGAGTGTGGAGGTTTGCGATGGTGTTCTGCGCTCGGTGGCGGAGACGGAGGTGCGTTGGTAGAATGTGTGCTTCTACTTCCACGGTGGCAGTGGCCACCGTCTTGAAAGCTGATAGTATGCGGATCAACACCATCCTCTGGACCGTGTTCAAATGTCGGAGATGAGTCTTGTCTCGTAGAGGGTCGTGCCAGACTGTTGACGCGTAGTCCACGACCGGGGTAACGCAGGCTTGGTAGAGCTGTCGCATCTGCTCAGGGCGCAGATGCCGCAGTCGACCCAAAGCAATGCTGACCTTGGTTGCGCGTTTGATCGCTTGCTGGATGTGGTCCTTCCAGCGGAGCTCGTGGTCGAAGATCACTCCTAGCAGTTTGGCGGTGGACGACGGTTCGACTGTCTTCCCGTTCATAACCACTTGGCCTTGGAGCTGCTCGCTTCTCTTCCTGGTGATGTGGATGAGTTCGGTTTTCTCGGCTGCGAAACAAGACCCGGTGCGCTGGGCCCATGCTTCAATGCGGGGGATGTCTTCAGACTGGATCTTGGTCAGGTTGTCGTCGGCTGAGCGGCCTACTCGCCAGCGAAAATAATCATCGATAAAGGCGGATGCCCCGCCGTGGAATGTGACGGCTTGGTCGACAAGGTCGGAGTTGAAGAATGCAAATAGGATAGGCGACAGGGGAGAACCCTGTGCTAATCCTGCATTCGCCAGCGGCGTCATCTCAGTGCGAAAGTCGTCGAATCCAATGCTTGCGTGGCGGTCGCTCATAAAGCTCGCGATCCATTTTCTCGCCACAGTTGGGATTTTCCTTGCCCGAAGGCAAGCGTCTAGGCTCACTTTGTTGACTCCGTTGAAAGCGCCTTTCAAGTCAAATGCCACCAGCGTTAGCACTTTCTGTTTATACCACGCCCGGTCAATCGCGTTGGAGAGAACCAAGAGGGCTTGTTCAGTGGTTCTACCTAATCGCCCTCCGAACTGGGTGTCCGGAAGCAGACCGTGCTTTTCTGCAAGATACGACAATCGTCGTGCCATTACTGCCTCAAGCAGTTTACCTAGTGTGTTGAGGAGTGAGATCGGGCGATAGGCCCCAGGGACCGAGTAGTCTGGTTTCTTGGGTTTCCGCAGCACCACAATCTTCGCGCTTCGCCATCGCATCGGGTGGTACCCTAAGTTAATGGACGCGGCGTAGATTTCCGTTATCTGTTTCTTGAGGTATATCCACAATTGTTTCCACACGAGCATTGGTATGCCATCTTCGCCAGGTGCTGATGATCCCTTTGCAGCTTTTAAGGATCGCTGGACCTCTAGCTCGGTGATGGTATACCACGGGAGTTCTGGAGGCGTCCGGGTGTGCCAGTCCTCGTCGGGTTCGTTCATTTGCGGGAAGAAGGCGCCTAGGAAAGCCTGCGCTTTCTCCTCGTTCTCTATGAGCTTCTCGGCACCGACGTGCAACGCCGGCACGCAGCCCCAGGCCTCTTGTGGTTTCATATAGGTGGCTGCTTTCCAGAGCTTCCCTTTCCCGGCTTCATCAAGGAACTGTTTCCAATGTGCCACCTTCGCCTTCTCGATAGCCCGGGTCCATAGTCGCCGTTTGTCTTGCATCTCTCGAAAGAGGGTCGCGGAGCGGGCGTCGTGTCGCCCAATATCTGCACAGCTTTCCTGCCACGTCCGGCGTAGTTGATTGACCTCGATTTGCTGTATTTTAAGAGCTGGGGTGAACCAGCGTTTGGAGTATGGTGTTGGTCGCAGGTCAGGGGTGTGTCTATCCACCGCTCTAGCCGTCGCCTCTGTGAGCTTTCCGACAATCTCGTCCAGTGCCGGTCTCGTCTTCACCTCCTTCCATGGGCCCAGTTGTCGACGTACGTCTTCGGCAATCTTGTACCAGTCCGCACGGTCGTAGGCTTTCTTAAACTTAGTGGTGGGCTGACGTTGGGGTCTTAGGTTCCATTCTGAGTATGTTGCGCGGTGATCTGACCCATAGTTCTCGTGGTAGAGATGGCACTTGATGAGCAGGCTTGGTCGGTTCGTTACCGTCTAGCCAATGGTGGTGTTCTTTCCCGGGTCGTTGAGGGGCCAGAAAGTTGCTGTCCCTCGCGGAAGGCAACCATGGAGGTTGTGCGTCTGGAAGAAGTTGACTAGTTCGCTAGCGTGTTCGACAAACTGTGGCTGGATGTGGTTGCCGCCCCACATCGGATGATGGCGGTTAAAGTCACCCGAGAGAATTACGCTTGTTGTCTTTTGGGCCTCCTGGGTATTGTATATGATTGTGTTCTGTATTGCCGTGAGGGCTGGTTCTGCCGACGCCTCACCCGGCGTAAATAGCGGGACACATGAAAGGTAAACCGAAAAGATAAGATACTGAGCATCGGCTGTCCAGATCTTGATTGCCGTGACGTCTGGGTGGTCGCAGGTGATCTGTCGATGGAAAGAGGTTGAGACTTTACGGTTGACATAGATCAGGCTGCGAAACCGACCTGCATCGGTCTCGGCAGACGGTCGGTATAGTCGCCAGGCGCTGTGGTTAACGTGTGTTTGATAGGTGGTGATAGACGGTTCTTGGATCAGGAGCATATCCAGGTCCTGGTTTTGGTGGTCGTTGATAAGCGCTTCCATCCTCGGCCCCGATTTCATGATGTTTAACTGTAAAATGCGTAGGTTTGTCTCTAACATTGGGTGTTAGAGGTTGCCGGCGTTCGGCACTGGCGATCGCTGGTTGGGTGTTCACCACCGCAGTCGAGACATCGGGCTCTCACGCCCGGGGGACAGCGTTCTCGCTCGTGTTGGCCAGCGCAATGCCCGCATCGAGGCGTTTCTTTACATGACCATGCGAGGTGTCCAAATCGTTGGCACCGGAAGCATCTCTTTCTTTTTAGTTCACAGCGTTCCACGCTGTCGATGAATCTCCGGCCGGCCAGAAAGCCCTTGCCTAGAATATGGTCAACCCCTTCCGCGGAGTCGAACCAGATGCCGAGGGACGCGTGATGCCCCAAAGCCTTGTCTTTCTTCTTCAGCCACGCAATCTCCTCGATCCGGAGTCCTCGTTCGGTGAGGTCGTTGTCTTTCATGATTTTCGCAATTGCCTGTGTGTTTGCATTTTCGAGGTCAAAGTCCTCAGTCGGGGTCCGGTGTACCACGACGCCGAACCGCGTCTTGACCAGTTTTGTGTTGTTTCCTAGCTCGTTCAGCCATTCTGTGCTGTTGCGGGCCGCTTCCGCTGACTCT
Organism: Penicillium nucicola; assembly: GCF_028828085.1. Classification (NCBI taxonomy): domain Eukaryota; kingdom Fungi; phylum Ascomycota; class Eurotiomycetes; order Eurotiales; family Aspergillaceae; genus Penicillium; species Penicillium nucicola. The sequence continues at coordinate 2,191,897 of NW_026643125.1, read as the reverse complement.
GTGTCTTTAAACCGGATGACATATCCAGTTTTGGTGGTGCCCACCCCGGCTACTTGGGCGTCTTGTGTGGGCGGTGCGTTCGACAGCGCCGTGCGGATTTGGAGGTTTGCGGTCTCCGTTGGGAGATATCGCCCAAAGGTGTTTGGTCCGTTGCTTTCATTGTCTCTAGGGTCCACAAAAGAGCGCTGAGTGCTGGTTCGGACGCAGCCTTGGTCCTTGTCTGGGTGCTGGTGGTTTGGTTGAGAAGGTGGGTGGCTCGCTGCTACTGTGGCCCATGAGTTTGCGGCCTGTGGTGAAGGGAGGGCGTCAATATGCGCCCGCAAGGCTCGAACTTCCTCGTGAAGTTTCTCGTTCTGCGTGTGGAGGACGTTCTGGTCGTGCTTCACTTCTAGCAGTTCGTTCTTGGTGGATTGGATGAGCTCGGTTTGGTAGGCGATAGTTTCTTTTAGGCCTTCGATCAGTCGGCAGATTTCCCGGGTCGTGACGCGTCCATTGTTGTCTCCGGAGCTCGTGGTCTCGGGTCGCGTTGCGGTGGTGTGGCCATCGCTCGGCCGAGCCTGTCTTCTGGTCCGAGGCGCAGCGGTTGGGTTAAAGTTGTCCAACGCGTTGGTCGTTGTCATTCCAGGCGTGCGAGGGGGCTCGGGCCCTCCCGCATGTGGGTCCGCCATCCCTTCCGTTCGGTGCACAACAATTTCTCCAGTACAGGATCCTTTCTCTGGGTGCACTCTGCTTACAGGAGCTTGGCTGCTATCGGCTCTCTCTATAGTGCCAAAGGGTATGGTTGACTACAGGATGATACTGTACAGGAAGGATCGAAATTAGTTTCACCACTTGCACACGGAGATTCTATCTCAAACCCTGTCCCGAAACGCACTAAACCTATTTCGCCTTAGCCGAAATGCTAATACCGAATCCTGCCAAAGACGGTAGGTACTGTAAAGAGAAGTACCTGGCTACATGAATTTGTCCTCAAGCTATTTTTCATCTCCAGTATTGATATTCTAGAATTGAGAAAGTCGAGAATCTATGAGCATCACACATTGCTGGATATCCCGTGTCCATGAACAAGATAATTGACGGCTTCTTGGTCGGTTGGCAGATTTCGAAACTCCTGAATCAACGAGGATATCTCTTCCGACGTTCCAGAGCGCAGCTTCGCGGTCATTTGGAAAAAGGCGACACGGAAGTTTAGTAGCTCAGCGGTATGAGTCTTGCGTCTCCGATCACGGGCTGGATCATACAGGCACTCGCGATTTTGAGTTGTACATGTCATACAAGGGTTTGTACCAGAGCACTGCGCTAGGTCAGCTCTGTCGTCGAAGGGAGGACGATAATTCTAACCTTAGATCTTTTTCTCTGACACTCGGTACAGGCCAAAGGGACCTTGCGTCGCTGTTTTGCCGGCAAGGTCAGATTCAGATACTGATTGTTGAATTTCTGATCACTAGGCAAAAGCTCGCGAAGAAGATTATTCTTAGACATTGCAGGATTTTGTGAGTGACGGCACTTTGTGGATAGAGAGGTTCAGATTTGAAAGTGGGATTTGGGAGAAACACTGAGAACCAGGGACTCAAGTTCCGTTTGTTCTCCTTTCACATCCTTGCTCGCAGTTCTCTTTGTTTGCTTAACAGAGAATCACCCATAGCAAACAAAGAACCTAGCTATGGGACCCACCATTGAGAAACACTCCGCGATCTTATTGGCAGATTATCCATATCTATCAAACGGACTATCGGTTTTCATTGGCTATTATACTCCCTAGAGCATCCCCGCATAATATTGATGCACAAAACTTATCGAAAGGTTTGGTCTCCCTCGTCGACACAAAGCGACTTCACTCAATACCGGGTTACCGACTATCGCTAGAATTCTTTCCGTAATGATAACGTCACAGGAATGTCCTTCAGTTTAGCTTGTTTGCAAAATGTAGCGGCTCAAATACTAAATACACTGCAGGATTCCTACGTGATTTATTCTTAGCCTATCGTTACAATACTTCCAAGAGCGGGGATCAGGATATCGACTCTGGTAGGTCTATAGCGTATCTTGAAAGAGGGTTCGTATGATCAGCTCCCTTCCAGAGAACTAGTTTGACCGAGCCAGGAAACTTGAAATAAAGCGCAGGACGCGGTAATCAGTCCGCTCCCGCCCGATAAGAAGCAAGTAATGTGTCATGGCCCCAAGCTTCCAGAGACTGCGAGCGTACCAAGTCACGTGTATTTTCTGTATTTTCTATGTTAAGACCCAGCATCCCCTGTTTCGTTCTTAGGGTTTCTAGAAGTTTGACTCAGAACCATGGAGGTCTATGGCAGAAGCTATTCTTACATGTATGCTGTTATTTACAGGTGTATTGAGTTACTGCCAAGACAGGAGTTCAGGGGAGATAGAATCCCAGTGCGCAAGTGGTGAAACTAATCTCGATCCATCCAGTAGTATTTAAACATCAACTAAAGAGAACACTTTCGGTCTTCATTCAATTGTCGATTTGATGACTGACCCTACAGGATGAACTGAACTATACAAGAGACTAAGCGACAAAGCTGATTTCGAATCTACATTTATACCATACAGGGAAAATTCTATGTCCAATGTGTACTCTGAATCATATGTTTTCTTTATTGATTGAGGGGTCGACCTTTCAGAGCATTTTGTGACCCGCAGAAACTATCTAGCTCCTTTTGTGTTGTTTTTCTTGCTTCAATGGAGGGCTTAGTCGGTGAGGCATGGGCCGCAGACGTCGCATCCATTCCTGTCGGGTTTCCTCCGTTGCAATGGCTTTCTCGTGTTCCAGCATGTGCGAGATATCACCATGGGCACCAAAGGCGGTAAGAGATGTCCACCACGTCTCCGGCTTCAAGCATCGCTGCTGAAACCGCAGTCGAAGTTTAGGGTGGTCTCGCTGCAATACCGATTCAGTTAGACTATTGGCACCCTTGGGCTTCCGCGGTTGCTTGCTAGGACTGCGACCAAGTAAGGGCATAGCGTCGAGCTCGTCCAAGTGACGCGTTGGCTGACGAGAGATGACAGGCATAGTTTCAGATGATGAGATGTAATATTTCGACTGGGGCTGTCGATGCTATTTATCGTCGCCATGACCAAACGCTTACCCGCGCTTACCCGAAAGTGTTCCTTGTCACACTCACTTGTTGCAGTCAACACATATCCCCAAATCGTCGTTCCTCACTTAACAGCTTGCAAGATGAAAGTTGTGTTCGCTAGCACAGCTCAAATTTGAGCAATGTCAGAAAGTTGATTGTACGCTCTTCCAAGTTCGCTCCCATAGTGTCATGGTCAAAGGGGAATCAGTGCGAGAACAAATTTGGTTTCTACGCCATCGAATTGGCAGTCAAGAGTCTGTAAGTTACTCTGAATCAGGCGGGATTATCTGATGGTTGGAAATGACGGTGCAAGACACAACGACCGAGATACATCATAAACGCTTAGTTCAGTCGCTCGGTCAAAAATGAGACTTGAACAGTTGATAATTAGCTTGTTGAAAGTGAGGGGTGGGTTCAAACCAGAAGCTGGAAGACCACTGGATCGCACATATGGGCTAGAACACATAGCCATCACTGGGACGACTCATCTAACAAGCGGCAGAAGCGAAATTAGACACATCAGCCGAGAGGGTGGGCTGCAAAGTATGAGGGCATGGTCGAACGAGACAATTCTTCAGATGGTCATTTGACGAATATTGCTAAACTGTGGTTGAGTCAACGCTGCCCAAGCTTCATAGCCAGCTGACAAGTCCCACCGGTCGATTAACTGTGGTCATCACTGACCGGTTGGCCCTCTGGGATGTTTACACTTGACCGATAAGTCGTCAAGAGACACAACCGCTCACGCCTGAGCTGAATATATGTCAAGGGTCTGAGCCTTGTTTGACGGATCAGTCATGGGGCTCGGAAAGCTTTTTTACCGCCGGTGTTGTAGATTTTTGAGCATTGAAGCTTTATTTTGTAGCTGAACGACGATTCTAGGCGTTTTTGGTGTGAATTGGCTAGATATGCTGCTTGGCCGGCTGCTTGGTGGTGTAGGTGTTCGGATAGATATACTAAGCTTTGAAAGGACCCTCTCCGTATTAATTGGTGGTACTAGACTAGTAGCTATAAAGCTATTTCGAATATAATTTAGCTCAAATGCTTCTAGTCGCGCGCGTTAGAAGTTATCTAAGAAATCAGCCTTGTCGATATGGTTATATCCCACGGGCAAGATCGCTCACGAAGCCACCGTACGCGCGCTTAAGCACTACAAATCACCCAACATCTAATGGTTTATAGTAGATGAGCTAAATGCGTCGGCATGCACAGTGGTATAATATCGATTTCTGTACAAATTCGGTCGAATTGAGGTTCAAGGTGACTACCATGACCAACAAGAATCAATAAATGAAACCGGCCGCGTACGCGCAAATTTGTTAACAGGATAGAGATCTTTTGTAAATAGCGTAGGCTAATCTTATCAGTAGTCTAACCGTTATCCGAGACCTCAAATCACCAGTCTTTCGGTAGGTTATCGAACCAAATAGCAATAGCAACATTACCTTTGAAATCACATATAGTGATAGCGAATAACCATCTGCACAAATTCCTTCGATCGCAGTGACCCATTCGCGATTTTCTAACTATAGAAGACGTCTCCGACCGTAGTATTCAACTAGCGTAACTACCTTTTGCGAGGATATAAGGCCCATTGCAAAGCCTGTCTCATCAAGGTTGTAGATATCCTACGGTTGTATCCCGTGTTCGTTAATCATGCTTTGCACGGTCGCAAAGCCGGTTTGTTGATCTTCTGGGTTTTCGTTCAATGTGCGCTGGTAGTCGTATCGCACGGAGTAGCGTGTCCGAAGCTCATCGCGACGATTAACGAAGTTTGATGGCCAATTCTTGCCAACCGTCAGCGGAGGGGAGCTACCGCGCGCAGCCAGTAGGATTTTAGCCACATCGCCTACAGTAGACGACCTAGGGTCTGCTCCACGCGTATCAATAGAGATAATCCAATCAACAAGTGAATCCTCTTCTAATTGGGTCAGTTTGTGACTAGGGTTACGTCTCTCTGCGATAGAGACTACCTCAGATGCACGCGTACGTAGGTTACTGCGTGGGATTTCGTTAGTATGAATTCAATTAGGTGCAAAACACCTTGAAACACTATTTATAGAATTTGACAAATTTCAACTGTTTTGTACTTCAGACATTTCTTCATAATATAGCTTTGCTGCTGCGCGAAGAGATTTGATTCGGCCATTTTTAATATAATCAAGGGCTAATCAAATCCTTGCCCTCTTGATTAGCCGATTTCTGCGAGGATTCAGAGCGAACTGGTGGTATGGTAGTTGGTTGAATTTGGTAATTTGATAGGTTGGTAGGTTGACGCGTTTTCTGATGAGGTAGCCAGGGTGACCGTGAGTTACGGTAATCTTTCTTCTTAATATTTCTCGTACATGTAATTTCGAAAACAGGTTACAACCCAGACACACTTTCTTTCTCGGAGCCTTACTTACGGCGACGCTAACCCTCAAATGACTAGTGATTGGTCTCTATAACAGAAAATTACTCCCATGTTTGGCTATGAGGTGTGGTGTAGGAATATGGTAATTATATGGTGCCGATGCCAACACATTCTTGCGTGGAAAGACTCCTTTGATGAGGGCTCTTCAATATGGATTGTTAGATGTTCTTGAACTACTGCTCATTCATCAGAAGATTGGCCTTCGTATGCAAAATCGGGAGAAAAAAAGTGCCTTAACATACGCCGTGTTGCAGGCAAAGGAAAGTTGATCAAGCCCCAGCCGAATATCGAAATCCGCGACGGACGCGATCGAGGTCTGCGTCCCATGGTCACTTGCAAAGGTCATATCGGATGTCTTCGGAGGCTATGGATTAAATGCAACGACTTGAGGCAAGGTCAGTCGAGGTCAATGGCCAAAGGGCAGGGTACGACGGGGCCAATTGTGAACATTGAATCAACTTGATTGTGAGGGCATTTCAAGTTCAATAAACCGTGAACGCCAACGTTGAAAGTTATAACTGTGCCCTGGTAGATACGCCACATGCTACATTATGAAAGAATTTTAAGATCTATTTAACACACTTGTGAAATATATTCTAGGTCATCATATCTCCCTTGCGGCTCCCATCATCAGCCTTTCTCGACTGGTATATCCGCTTATAGAAATGTTATATCGTCGATTCTGCACTAAATATGTAGCTCGAATAAGAGTAGGGTCAGCTTTAGCGGCCAAGTACATAGCTGACCGCTGAATACGATGTATTAATCTAGTGCTATAATGACCAGGCTGAGGAGCTATTCGATCGTAGGCAAGCCGCGGCTACAGTTATTCTCGAAATCGGCTTGACCGATATACACTCTCTTTCCAGGCCCCACCGCCAAGACCTAAGCGTAGATCATTTATTGAGCAGGCCCCGCTAAACTGAGGGAGCTCAGTAAATGCGCCGTGTATGTTAAAGTAGTATGCGATAGCGTATTGAAAGGAAGCCCATGGATTTATATGAAATTCAATGGTGGATCTCTGCAAATCATATGGAATGCCACCTTGCGCCAAGTAGCTTGATGGTCTGCTAGAACAACTCCTTTCTCGTTGTGACCATTACTTTCGAGACAGTGCTTAGTTATAAAACTAACATGTTATTGTAAGCTCTCGAACACAACGATGCTGCCCCAAATCTAACCGAACCGAAACTTGCACATCCAAGTGTAGAGCTCAGTTATGGATGAAACGATCCATTGCCCTATTTTTCAAAGACCTTATCCAGCCAAATCAGCGACTCAAGTGCAATTTGCTGCTCACCTCCGAGCCCGGAGTGTTCTCCAGCACCCAGCTCGGTCTTGAACAAGAAGTAATGCGACCTCTCTGGACCCAATAACCTCGCCATCTCCTCGGGCTGTACCGGCGCAAGGTTATCATCCTCTCCGGACCCCACAAAGACGGGACATTCAATCTTGTCAAGTTTCTCCTTGTCGAGGTAAATATCACCCATGCGTGAGATGAAAGTGTAAGGATCCGTCGTATTGAATGACCACATTCCTTGCTCGATGAGCCAGCGGAAGCTGGTTGGGACGTCTTGCGCAAGGGCAGCGGTCATGTAATTGTTAAACTCTGTTTCGTTGCCTGAAGAATAGAGTTCTGTAATTTGAGTGCCCAACAATGTTAGGACAGCACGCTTAAGGCTGAGCATGCCGTCAAGGGCAACGACCGCCGCGAGACGGCGTTCTTTTGTTGCTGCAAGTGGTGCCAAAAGACCGCCATAGGAGACTCCCATAAGGGCCACTTTGTCAATATCGACATCGTGTCGCGCGCGCGCGTAGTCAACTACCGGTGTAACCACCTCCCACCACTCGGGAATAAATCCCATGTCCTGGTCTCGGCGAACAGTAGGCTGCCCGGGACCCTCGTAGGTAATGCAGTTCCATCCGCGTTCAATGATTTCAAGACAGTTGCTGTGATAGATGGCTTGCTGAGATCCATCATACCCAGTGCCGACAATGACAGTTGGAAGGCGCCTTTTTGGGGCACCCTGGTTGGCAGGAAGTTGGGGGTTGGCCGGGTAGAAGTAGGCCGGAACCGTGAAGCCATCAGCCTTAAGCTCGACAAAAGTCCCAGGACGAGACAGCAATCCGACAGCCTTATTGAAGGCCACCTTCTGCTTGTCCCACACCGTGTAAATTCTCGGATCAGATTGGTTGCCATGCAGGAAAAAATCAGCAGCGCGGTAGTAGGATGACGACCTGAAGTAGGCTTCTCTGGCAGAAACCAAAGCCTTGTTCTTCTCAGCCTTTTCTGCTTGAGCGCCAATCTTTTCCGCGAGAAACGTGAACTCTTTGTACCAGCTCTCGAAGTCTCCAGCCTCAATGACAGCAGCCGCACGAAGGATTTCTCCTGACGCAGCGCCTCCTTCGTTAGCGAGGGAGAGGTACTCGCTGAGGATGAATGCAAACTCGGAATCGCTGCTTAGTTGGTACATTGCCGTAGTTGCATTTGTGACTGTAATATTCGGCGCGTAGGCCTGGGTTGGCAGCGTCCAGGCGACCTATAAAGATGTTAATAACTTCTCCTGGAGAACGAGCAAAGAGACATACGGGAAGAGAACCCGCGCTCAACAGCATGAGAGACATTGAGAAGCGCATAGTGATTGTGAACACTGGTAATCTTCCTGAAAATCAAAGTTGACGTGAATGGAAGAAAGCGGTTCGGATCCAGAAGATGGTTGTCTTCTATGGAACATCACGCTCTTTAACAATAGCGGCCCGCTCGGCATCGGTCATCTAAGCATTTATTTTCGCTCGAAAACGATCGGTAACTAAGATACCGAGATGAGATGTGTCGTGCCAAGCAATTTTATGTATTCCCAGGCCAGGAACAATCTTCGGCCTTCCTGAATAACTTGATTGCGGGATTTTTTTTCACGGACCATCAGCTCAAATACGGTTCCAAATCATAACTTTTAGGCCGTTTTCTGTTTCCTCGGGTCGACGTTGTCGCTAGTACCCGACATTGCCGGGATAAAACTTTCTTCCTCGCTTATTAGACTTAGTGACTATCTAATTGGGCGATCTACACACTCCATTCCCGAGAGCCAGGGCGACTGACTACTGTGCCTGGGCTTCTCGGGATTGATAGACGGAACGGATTCGGTTCGGAGTCGGCACGGAGACAATTCGGACGTCAACGGGTTGCCGAGTTTATTCTGAATACTCGGCGGAGGTTAGAATTTTCATGAGTTGTTGGGATTTTAATTAACATGATTAAGGTGAGTACTCGAAGTTGTCTCGGTGTATTGCCTTTTGGGCGGAAATCGTGGTCTTTCACCTAGCGCTCGGGTTGAAGCATCGACTACAGCCATAGCTGAATCAATTTGAGCGCCATTGTAAATAGAAAGCTTCTTCCTACATCAACGGCACCGGTGCATACATTACAGACAGAATATATAAAGGTGGTCTAAATTTTCTGCCCCTAATTATCCTTGAAAGTGACATCTCGGGACCTTTGTCGCAATTACCTTACGAATACTGCATGAAACCGGGTCTATAGATGATCCGTCGGCATAGCTTATGTAACTAGAATGGACCCATAAATAGCGAGAAGTAGGGGTAATGGAAATACAGAGTCATTTACATCTCCAATTGGCCGGATACAGTACAAATCGTGACAACCTTCTTCTGCTTAAGGCACCAATCCGGCCGAGGTCTGGCCGGTCAGTGTGGAAGGCGGTTTATCGTCTCTCCCACTTTCGGTCACGTGCGGACCCTTTCGGCCGCACGTAGTATATGTAGTTAGTCTACGAATAGAAATTCAGGCACCCTTTGACCTTCCTTGGATCACACGGGCTGGGTCCTCGGTAGGACAGCCTTTGAGAATCGCCTCCTGTAATTAATTTTATTCTTTTCCCGTGAGCTCAAGTTGCGATTGTTTGTCCATAGTAGATAGGCCTTCTCCGACAGAAATACGAGGTCCGTTCGGCGTGATAAGAGTTTATAAAATCCCGAAATAGGCCCGAATGAACCGAATGAACCGAATGAACCGAATGAACCGAATGAACCGAATGAACCGAATGAACCGAATGAACCGAATGGGCTTGGCTCGGGCTTAACAGGGAAAAGAACAGGAGGGGCGCTGACTTTCGGAAAGACTGTGTCGTTGGAATTTCCAATAATTATATAGGGCTGGAGAAGCATGAGCATTGTGAAAAGGGCACAATCAGTCGTTAATTATAACGTTTGTGGCCGAATAGCAATTCGGACCGGTCGGACAGCGGAACTTTTCACGTGATTTTCGCCGAATCTGGGCATTAGTGGCTAGGCTGCGGCAAATCCGTTCCGTTGGATGTCCAAGTCATATCCGCGGACATCCAACGAATGTCCGCACTAGCATAAAATTCGCTAATTTAACTTATTTTGGCACTTCATGTGACCCTTCTACAGCTGACCAAGCACTCTTTTTCCATTACATAACAGATGTATCAGTGTGTTGTTACGCACTTGCTTCCGGGTCGTCGCTATGTTAGAAGACTTCTGGGTTATACTTGCCTGGTTGCTGACTTCCAACGTCAACGATCTGTCCCTCAACTTTACCGTTGCCTAAACGGCCTTATACGAGCTAGGTTCTTTTGAGGGTATCGAGGAGCGATGCCAAGTAGGGCGCCGATCAGATCTATACCGCAATAACCAATGATACGACTATCACGTGATCATGCGAGTAGTAGAACAGTCGACAAGTCGTCGAGTAGAACAGTTCTACTGTTCTACTTTCTACTCATCTACAGGAAGAACTCGGGATATATATAGGACCTCATGTATCTAGTCTAGTTCTTCGTGTTCAATCATCCATTGTTACTTGTGTCTACTGTTCAGAAACCTTTGTGACTCGTATAACTTGATTATAACTTGACAACACCACGGGAAGGCCTATATCTCGGTATAGACTAACTCGGCGCTCTACTTGGCATCGCTCCTCGATACCCTCAAAAGGACTTAGCCCGTATAAGGCCTGTTAGGCAGCGGTACGGTTGAGAGACAGATCGTTGAGGTTGGAAGTCAGCACGACAGGCAACTATAACCTAGGGAATCTTCTAATATAGCGACGACCCGGAAGCAAGTGCGTAACAGTATCTAGCTAAATTAAGGTCTTTTCTAGGATATCTCGTAATCGATCTATATTTAACTAGACGATTGATTTATATTCTTATACGTGCCATTATTATAGAGAAAAAAGCGCAAGTATACTTACAAATATAAAGAGGCCTAACTAATGAAGTTTGATTCAAAAGCCAACGAGTGAAGCAAATAAGGCATAGTTTGAGGCTACTATTGGTTCAAAGGAGGGCAAGAAGAACGGGGTGTAGCTTAGTACTTAATCTAGTGGCGTTTCAGTCATCTTAGTAGAGCTATTCTTCATACGCAGCTATAAAAGTGAAGGTTTTTGACATGATTCGTTGGCAGCTTCGTCAATCTTTGACAAGTGATAAATGCTATGTAACTCTATTCTGTCCGTACTTTAACTAGTGATTAATTCAAAGGAAGATCAGTTATTTCAATTGTACCAGAGGGAATAAACATTGTTAATGAGGCTATATATGCAACGAGAAGATCAAGTTGATTAGGAATCAACTTGAGCGGGGCAGAATGCACGGAATCTCAGAAGCTCGAGATCCTACTTTTTAAAACTTTCGTTGCTTTGCCTAGTTTTGGCCGGTTTCTTTACTATTTCCTGTTTCTCTATCTGTCCTTCCATTCCCATGGGCGAAAAGACCCAAGGGCTCCTAACTTGGGCCCTGTTACGCTTAGGTACGAGACGAAGAAGATCAACCAATGTAATAGCATTTCACGAAAAAACTAAGCATGAGGAAGGGAAGGAGAGAGGGCGAGAGAGCTGTCTAAATAGTATGTTAATGCCTTAAGTATTTGGCATCAACAAGAGCTATCTGTGGACCGTAATAGGGATCAATCATTCACTGGGAATGATGGGAAGTGTGACGTAGTTGGTGTAGTCAGGACCGAAGTTAATATGATTTTGACCCTTGAAAACAGCCTCCGACCTGTAGAACGGTTAGAAAAGCAAACACCCATTTTTTGTATTTGGAAGCGTACCTGTCAGTGGGGTCGTCATGGCCAAAGAATCCAGTCCCTGCGGTGTCTTCCGAGCTCACTTCCAAAACCAACCGACCACCTTCTTCGACAACCACACTCGTCGGCCAAATTTCCACATCGACGGGATATACCTCGCTTGGAATGACAGGTAGAACATCGGTGGAGTAATAGTCACGGTAAGGCAGCCAGGGGCGGTGGCGCGGATGCTGAGGATTTGTCTTTCGCAGAGACACACGAAGCCATCCCTTGGTCACTGGAACAGGCTCCCCGGCGGTGCCCGTGTAACAGATCTCTTCGCCAGAATGCGACAGATGACGCAGAGAAATGAACAAGTCGATGTCAGAGGGCGTGGTTCCATACCTATCTCTACTGACAGAAACATTGAGGTGGACCACAATATGGCCAGTGATCTCGGTTTCATGTTCAAATGCCATTGAACGGAATGTCACAATGCTGGAAAGGTCTTGCTGGTTCCCAAGAGCCCGATAACTAACCTTTTTGGGAAATGGCAGGGATGGCTTTTCGAATTGAAGCCCCCTATCTGCGGTTAGGAAAAGGGAGGTATATTGTGTCCTGGCCAATGGCCATTCGTTTTCCTTGCGGCGAAGGTAGCGCTTCTCTGCGATAGGGTCATTATATCCCACGTTCCCCTTGCGTAGGATAAGATCAACAGGAGGCATAGACCCCTTCTTGGTCCACCCCTCTCGATCCTGTCCCTTTAGCCAAGCATCGAGAAAGCTCCGCTGTACCTCTACTTCCTCGGGATAGTAGAATGGTAAGTCGTGCCGCCCCACGATGAAGCGGAGATACTTAAATTCCGATCCCGCCCAGAGGTATCCCAGGACATTTCCTCGTAGATGTAGTAACAGCCCACCAAGATTAGCCACGCTCAGAACAGGAACATTGACGTCTTGTAAGTTAATATTGACGGCTGCTTGCTCCTCACTATCTCGGAATCGCAGCTCATTTCGATCGACCTTATGTCGGTTTGCACGTAAGTCATCTGTGGAGAGATCACCATCAACTGTATCAGGCCCCCAGTTGCGCGCTGCTCGGCCAGGGAGCCCGAATTGGTTCGGTCCGACTTGGCGATTGAACCACATGTCAAGAAATTTGTTTGAGAGGATTCCACCATGTCGCAATGATTCACTGTACGGATCGGAGAATCCTTCCCAAGGAACAATCGCCGTCAGACCTTTAGGCTGACGTGCTGCAGCCTGCCATTGCGTGCCAGCATAGTAGCTGACGCCGAGTAGGCCCACCTTTCCAGTGCACCAAGGCTGCTGTGCGGCCCACTCAATTAAATCGCACATTCCATCGATTGTGGCTGCGGAAGTGACGTGCAGCACACCAGGCGATTGACCGATACCAATCTCATCCGCTCGGATTACAATGTAACCATGATCGGTCCAGTACTGAGGTGTTGGAGTCTCCCATGCAGAGTGCTCTGTTTGATGAGCTGGGTCGACTTCTGCGAAACTCTTTGGGTTGAACCTTGTGTTTGAGAGAACTTAGCGGGGTTAGAACCTACGAATATGTTTGAGCCACTCACTGCAGATAGGAAACATCTTTGCCATATGGGCCATATGTGAGAATCACGGGAAATGGGTTCTCTGCCGAAGCAGCCTTCGGTTTGTACACATTGCAGCGTAAGACACTACCGTTGCTCAGCGGCACGGAAACATTTTGCTCAAAAGTATACGAGTGGTTCGTGGAGTCGACCGTCTTGATGTCTCGAAATTGACTGGACATTTTGGTATGTTGCTCGTGCTTCGCAAGTGAGTCTGGCAGAAGACAAGAGAAAAAAATAAAAGAGAGAAAACTAGCTCAATTTAACAGACAGCGGGAGGGTCGAAATTCGGTATGAAATCATCAGATGAAAACGGTCACGGTACTGTTCGGTGGACCGACTCCGACTCCGACTCCGACTCCGACTCCGACTCCGACTCCGACCCCGGCATGGGCTGAATGCCCCCGAATCTTCGGATAACATTTTGTCAGAACCAGCTAAAAACGTACGAACTAGTAAATTTGTTGGCGAATGAGAACTACCGGAACCATCAGAAATATGCGATTGATTGATTGTTGATAAAATGAGTGGTACGCAGAGGATATGTTAAATACGCCTCTGCAGAGTTGGTCCATTGTTGATATGTCGATGGGAATAATTCCTCCGTGTCTTAGAGGACCCATAGGATACTCGAGATCGACATGGAAGTACTGTCTCGGAACCCCGTAATCACTTACAAAACATAAAGAAAGGCGGGGGACGAAGAAGACGAATAGGAGGCAGCCGTAAGTAACTGCTCCACATTCTCATATTCGAGATTGCGATATTCCATCCAGTTTCAATTGGTCTCATCAGTTAAAAATATTGAGCCAAAAATTCAGCGTCCCACAGATCACTCGGGCTATCCATTTCAACAGGTGATGAATTGAAGATTGTGAAAATTTGTTGAGATCGTCGAGGTCTCCTATAATGTGGTACGATGATGCTCTACGCCCGAATACGTCCAAATTTCTATACAAAACCAGTGGAAGAATGTGTCGGTTCGAGGATTTTGAGGTATTGACTGGTATTGGGTACCTGACTAATAGAATGGGGCCAGTTTCAAGATGTCGTCTGAAAATAGAACACATGAAGTCCTTGGTTGTTGTTGAGATATCAGTTTCGGAAAATGGCCATTCTCTATGCGATATAGGTGGACAGCTCGGCCGTGGAGTACATTAACTAAATGTCTCATAAGGTAATTCCCGGCCCCAGACACCCAGCTGTCCTAGACACCCCAGAGCGTCATACTGTCATACCAAAAAATGTAATTTCTTCGGTCACAGTACTATCAACAATGAGAAAGTAGTTTTCTTCGGTATTATATAGTATAGCATTCTGAGCATGAAAAATAGCATGGCATAAGTAAGGTACACAAAAAATTATCATTTACTCGCATTACCAAGAATACGCTCTGGTTGTGACGGGTTAGACCCGCTGTTCCGCTTGTTCCATTTCATTCTCTTCTCCAAGCTTTTGGTAAACAGAATGTTGGCTAAGTCAGTATTAAATCAATTTGGCTTCAGCCCTTCACATTGGTCTAGTACGCCGATATATATCTCAAGAGTGTGAAGCCTTAAAAATTCTTGTTAACCTGATAAATGTCTTGAGCGAGGCATATCTAGTGATAGGATAGACTTAGACCTAATGCTAAGCCTTGAGTCTTGAAAAATCAAGTCGTAGAATATCGCATTTACTATGGTGTTTCGCGTGTTCAAATCGGCCGGGAACCGTTAAAAAGCGAGATTCTTTGGTTCCGTACGGCCCATGAAATGACGGTTTTGGTGGACCAAGCACTGGAATCAATCATGTATTGAACACGTTGGTAGGATGGGCAGAATGGGCAGAATTGCTTAGCCAAATATTCCCCACCCTTGCTGAAAGAGGGTAGAAGGCTCAAGTCCAGCAAACTCGACACCCACTTCCGCAAAGGGTAAATTATACCAGCTATCATCTTGCAAAGCACTGGGAAGTGACGTTGATATGCCTTGAGATCCCATTGTAGCCTGTTGCTGCGAGTCGTGCCCGTTACCTCTGGATACAAATGTGTCTTGCGGCAAAATATGGGCTTCTGGTGCGTCTATCACCCAGGGGCATGGTTGTTCGTGAGAGGAATATGTTGATTGGCCATGGCTGTCACGAACTGTGGGCTGCCGGGCAGTGACAAAATATCCATGGGCTGAATTTAAAGGGCGAGTAGGTTCGACGGAGCTACCCTCCAAGGCTCTTGTATCACCCGTGGCGGAAAGAGTGTTTTCTGGGGCCGCGGCACATCGGGATAGCTTTCTATTTGTAGAGATATCAACCCGCAAAACGGCCTGCAGGGCGGCATGGAGCTTTTCCCACTAGATTAAATAGTGAGTAAAGCGCAGCGAGTTCAGTAAAGTATACTTACTGGGTGTTGCAGGGGTCTCCAATAAACTCGAAGAGCATCCAATAAATGCAAAATAGATTCAACAGTAGCCAATCTGCGATTTGTTGTGTGCGCTTCGACAGGCGTTTCATCATATTCTTCGCCTCGACAGGAGATCGTAATCGCCAAGAACAATGTACCTATAACGAAAGCACCATAACCAACCAGAGGAGGTATGCATGTGACATCGTTTTGGCCCCTAAAGTAAGGAGCCAATAGGTCTTCAAATAAATCCGCATGATGTATGACAATTTCAGCGCTTTTCTTTCGAATTTGAGGACTGATTGCGGGATCAGTGGGCATACGAGAAAACAACGGGACGACCATCGAGTGCAAGGTAATTTGGCATTGATGGTAAAGGGTGTCATGGACAAGGATTAGAAGGTTGCTTTCACAGGCTACATCGACTCTACAACCTTGGTCCCTTGTAGAAATTGCGTCTTCAAAGAGCGCGGTTGCCAAGCGCGATAGTCTTCGTGCATTATCGAGATTTTGGGCTGTTGTTGAGAAAGTGTAGTCAGAAACAAAAAGTTGGACCTTGACCCTATGAAATGTAAATGAATCATTCTCAGTACTTGAAGAGCTATTGTAGGTAGATCGTCTTCTTACCAGACACCCACCATCTTTGCTAAGAATGCTGATGCCGTGAGCGGGATGTGGTTTAAGTTGGGAGATTCAACAAGAATTGAACACCAATTCTGGTCCATCTTCTCCGTTAGGCTTATGGATGGTGTATGTGATATAGCATTAGGAAGTGGTAACATGGCAACCTCTTCCCAAGCTGACCTGATGTACGGTTCTGGTTCCATGATTATGGATGTGGATATCCAGCAAGCCCAGAAGCATCGTCGGCCAAGTTCTGATTCCAATGATGTATCAGATTGTTTGTAATCGCCAATCATCTTGTTACTGTACCCAAGAAGATGGCAGGAGCGATAAGCCATTGCTATTAACACGTCAACTAGAGATTCCTTTCATAGGAAATAGAATCTAGGCTATGACGAAGGACCATCCTCGGGGCTCAAGGCTTACCAAGACATAAGCTGCCTTTCCTAGGCTCCCCAGTGCTAAACCAGTAAAGCTGTAGGCATTCAAGCGCTTGAACAACCATGAGAGATGGATTCTCCAAGACCAAGTGCATTGCCTCTTTTGTGGCGAAATTGGCCCACGGCAGACCGTTTGATTGATATGCACTTAAAAGCTTCAACTCATATGGTTGCTGTACATACGTTTTGCTGGATTCGTTTTGTGGGTGAAGAAACCTTTGAACAATTGTTAGCTTAGTAGCCCCGCAAAAAGGCAGATAACATACAGTGCAGCCAGCGCAAAGATGGCCTTGAGTAAGACCGCGTGAACTTTTCCCTCTAGATATTGTTGGAAAATAGCGGGTTTGTAGAACAGCAGTGGTGCATTGTATATCCGAGTAAAATAAATCTCAAGCAATGGCAGACCGATGGCTATTGATGGCAAAGCGGGTTGGTCAGAGTCACGAGGCAACACTGTAGTGTTAGAGATCATATTGCGTAAGTGATTCGGGTATGTCTTGAGCATGAATGGTCAGTTTATTATTCAAAATCATGCATATAGCACATTTTGTGACATCGAATGCCCCTGGACATACATCAGACAAAATTGGACTTGCTCCGCTTAAGCTTCTAGCTTCGTCTCCTGATCGGTCACCATTAGGAAAGGAGGCATGATTCTTACTGCTTTCCGTATAGCTAGAGGCTACCAGATTGTTAGTTGGACAGCCTGACATGGCGATAAATGTATGTCTACCAGGGGTTGGGCCATCTTGAATTGGTGAATCATGGCCAGAATTGTTGTGAATGACAGGGGATCCACCAGTAGCTTGCTCTCGGCTGCGGGCAGCCGTTCTGCGCGTATGCTGGGAGCTCTGCTGATCTCTCGTTGTCCGTCGATTTGGAGGTTCCGGATAGATACATGTAGCATGAAGTCTCTTGCATCGGGCGCATACAGTGCGATCACGGCTACACTTGAGCTAGCAGTTATTGTGTTTTAGTAAGGGACGTGGTTTCGCGGAAGACGGGGAGTCACAAATCACCTTTTGATTCCTACACCTCAGGCATGCAGTAGTAGAACGTTGGGAATTACCCTGTGAGCGACTGCGGCTTATTGCAGGAGTGTCCATTGTCGCTTCGCATGGAGGAAATCTTTGTACTTACGAGGACAGATCTCCCCGGGTCAGGCCAAATGTGAATGCTCTTTACACCGCCTAAACCTTCAAGACGTAACGTAATTCACAACCGAGCGGCCACCACAACCGAGTGGCCACCCCACCAAAAACGCATCATTATTAATGCATCTATCTCAACCAAAACGCTAATAAATTCATTAAACTATACGCGAGATCCCTTATTACATGCAGTTCTCTTATGACCTAGGATTCCACAATCTGAGCATCTCGGTGGGGCTCTCGTACGTGGTAATGAAGGTAAAAAACCCTGGTTTACCTCACCTAATACTGGCGCTGAATTAGCCTGTATAGGCTGGGATATCAGGTCTGATGCCTCTTTCACTGTAAGGCCACCTTCGTAAAGTATCTGCCTTGTAGATCTAGCCTTTTTTTGCCTCTTCTTCTCGTTTGCAGCGCGTAAATCACTAACTTCCTTCTCAAGAATAGCTGCCGAATGCATTGTGATTTGACAGGCTTTTAAAACCTGATTTATCGCAGAATTTAGCGGGCTCGGGGGGCTTTTTGAGCGCTGTTTTAATAAGGCTTTTATCGAAGAAGCTTGTTTTTGTAATTGGACGTAATTTGAGGGCGTTTTTGGCTCCCACTCGCTCCCTCGGCTTGAGGGGGGGGGGTAGGCGTACGAATGCAGATATTGAGCTTTGAGATAACCCGATCAGGGTTATAAGGCACTAAACCGGTAGCACCGAAGCTATTCTTAATAGTCTCCGATTTAAACGCCGTGATTCGAGCGGTCGAGTAGGCTTCGAGGAAGTCTAGTTTATCAATATGATCGACTCCGGCACGCATTTTCGACTCAACAAGCTCGGCGTATACCTGTTTTAACACCGCAAAACAGCCAATATCGAGAGGCTGTAAAAGGTGAGATGAATGCGGAGGCATACAAATTGCGACAATATTGTTTTCCTTGCAAATTTTGTCGAATTGTGGTGTTAAATGACTACCGTGGCCGTCAAGTATCAACAGTCTATACCTCCCCTTCGTACGTAACGAAGTAGACGGAATAAAGAGCTTTTCAAGCCACCGAAGGCCAATTGCATCAGACGTCCATCCATTCGTACTAACTTCAAGTCTCCAATCATCCGGAAGGCCATCGAACCAAGATTCGATAAAGACTTTGCCCTTAAAGATCACACACGGAGGAAGCGCCCACCCTAACGCACTTATACATTCAATTGTAGTAACCCACGCGCGATTTCCGGGTTGTAAAAGCGATCAGCGGCCATAGTATTCGTTTCTCGTGACAACTTTTGCGGTCGCAATTAAGCCCATTGCAAAACCAGTCTCGTCAAAGTTATAGATATCAGCGGAATCGATACCATATTGAAGGATAGTCTTTTGGACGAGAGAAAACCACTGAGACATAACCCTAGGATCTTCGCATTTGGCTCGCTGATAGTCGTAACGTCTCGAGAAACGAGACGTAAGTGTAGGATGCCTTTTTATAAAGTTTGAAACCCAGTTTTCGCCGACCGTAACAGGGGGTATAGATCCACGCGCCGCCAGTAGTATATTGGCTATTTCTCGTACAGTTGACGGTCGAGGGGCTGCTCCACGTGAATCCAAAGAGATAATCCATTTTTCAAGTGAATCCTCTTCAATCTCTGTCAATTTCAGACCATTGGCGCGTGATTCATCGCGAGAAACGTGGCCAGCAATACGGCGGCGGAGAGTCGTACGAGGCACATCAAATCGGTTTGCTGCCTCTTGAATTGAGACAATTTCTTGCTTCTTAATAGCCTTAATAGCTAGTAAGATCCTACCCTCTTGCTCTGTACGTTTTTGAGCAGATTGAGTACGAATTGGTGGCATAATGGGTGATTAAACAAGAAAGGTCTGATTCTGTGACACGTTTTTTGGTGGGGTGGCCACTCGGTTGTGGTGGCCGCTCGGTTGTGAATTACGTTAGTGCGGATGTGGTCTGACGTCATCATATCTCAATCAGCAGATCCACACCACCCTCGCGGGAGCGCGATCGAACACATCCTATGAGCGGCACGACTTCATATTGCATTCAAGCGCATGTTTGACTATCTATTCTGAGATATATATCGTGAGTTCCGAGTTTATTGGAAATCAACTTGGATGTTCATATAGTCGAAGAAGTTAATTTTGTGGAGATAATCGATTTCAAAATTTCTAGATAGTGGTAGGCGACTCGGTCGGGCGGGAGGTACGTTAGCTTATATCCTGACTTTATGAACGGTCTATTGTGCCTTATTGCCTTCACAGAGGCGTTGTAATCAGGTGGCTCTATTGAGATGATTCCAAGAAAATTCAAACGAGAAGACAGGGACGTGACCTGTTTCCAAACTACTCTAAGCCCATGGCTACTGAAACTAGAAATGCTAAATATCAATTCATTCGAGCGACCTGTGCGGTCTCGCAGACGGCCAAATCTGGATTAAAATGACATAATTGACCACCATTCACTTGATCATAACTCCAAGGCCCTTCAAGAGCGGAAATCGGAGTGCACTTTAGCCACGAAACAAGAGCTACGGATAGTAGTCATGTGCGGTACTGTTTGCCCGAGATTAATTTTATGATTATCGAACATTCCCAGGACTCTACGAGGATTCTACTAGATTTTCTCTAGGAAAGTCTCGGTGGGACGGAGCTATGGGAAAAAAAAAGTCAGGTTCATGGCTGAGGTCTAAAGTCGACGACAGATGGGTTTCCGGGGAGACAGGAACGCATAGATTAAAGCATGAGGGGGCCTAATGGGTCTCATGGCCTTTCGCTCACAACGTCCCTATAGAATGCCAATCTCCGTAGTATTACTCTTGCTCAATTTTAGTCTATTCATGGTTCAGGCTGACGTTTGAAAACTTGTATGTATCGCTGTGACTCGGACTATTCGATAGACTAGCCAACTTAACGAGGTCACTTTCTCACAAACTTCACTTCAACACCACTGGGGTACATCAATATAAAAATATCTCTTGTGATCGACTTCTGAGACGTCTCAGTAAATGATAAGCTGTATCGAGATATGATGTAACCCAAAGTGAGGGTGATCTCCGCAAGAGCGAAGCTGTTTGCAGAATCGAAATGGGTTAGCATTGGTGACAGTCAAGTTAATTTTCTTAGAAATAATTCTTACTTCTGGCCAATGCACATGCGTGATCCTTTGGAGAAAGTGCACATCCACTGCTCAAGACTACTCGCGCTTGGGCCGATGCATCTTTCAGGGTTGAACTTTCTTGCATCGGGACCCCAAGCATCCTCACTTGTATGCATGGTGTACGCCAACATTGATACAACGGTCTAAGTTGAAAACACAAGGTTAGTCTTAGATTAGCTTGTTAGAGATAGAGAAGCGTACGCCTGGGGGGACCAATTTATCCTCCACAATGAAAGGTGGCCCCTCAGGCACCACACGAGGAAGGCGCCCAGTGACTGCCATGCTAAGTCGAATGCATTCTTTCATACCTGCGTGCTGTAAAGTGAGACTAAGTGCGTTTAGTCAAAAAGGTTCCTCTTAAGACAATACGTAAAGCTATCCGATCCAGACTTACCAAATAGGCACATTTCTCGAGATCTTGAAGCGAAAATTCCCCAATCGGATTCTACAATATAGTTTTGATTGCATCCTGGAGTTTAGCATACACAGTCCGATCCCTGAGGATATGAACTAGCCCCGTTGTCAATGTCGATGCAGTGGTGTCGGCCCCTGCGATAAGGATATCCATCGCCACTGTCACTTTGTCCTCGTCAAGACAATGAATCCAAGCTCTCAAAAATAGCAGGATGGCTCGTGTTATTTCCATGGGTCTGCCGGTGCCTCATACATGATGCCGCGTACTGCAAAGTAGTTTGATCAGCAATCATTATGATGAAAAAGATTCATCACATATGAAATTTTTAGAAAAGAGAGCAAACATAAACATGCCAATGGCATACTTCTTGAATATCCAGAATTTTTGCAATCTTGGGGTTCAACTCTTTGAGCAAATTTCGGGGCATTTTCTTGGACAGCTTTCGTAGCAGAGGGCGGTACTGCATTTCTTATATACTTTGCGCTGCAATGTCAAAGCCTCGCAAGAACCACGATTCAAAAGAGTCTGTTTGATCATTGATCATTTCGGCTGACTTCGCAAATGCGAATTTCATGATGATTTCGGTCGTCATCACTCTACACACCGATGTTTCATTAGCGGCTGAAGGAAAAATGAATTGACATATCAATTATTTCGATTCATGTGGGTGGGCCTCTTACCGGAAGGCATCATAGACTTTAATAGGGCCCCGCAGGCAAAGCCGGTCAATCTTCTCGAGCAACAGAGATAGTTTTTTTTTGCATTACTGACTTCAATTTAAAAACTCCTTGGCGTGAGAACATTGGATTCAACAACCGCCGTCGCGCTTTATGTAGCTGAGGATCTGTCTCGGAATATAGAGTGTGAGGGGTGTTGAATCCATCATAGAATGGTGCAAGCTTCAAGAAAGGCTTGGATTGATGGTAGATGACCTTGTATATTTCAACGTCGGTAATATGCAGTTCATTCGGTGCGATGCGAAGGGCCTTGGTTCCTATATTATTCAGTCAGACCCAGTGGTCAGGGAAATCAGACACAATTGGGCGAACCATATTCGCGGTGCAGTCGTTCAAACTCCTCCTCGGGAAACCGTTTCTTGCTCTCTTGGCAAAGCCACTTATCAGACTGAGCGGCCTCCTGAGGCCCGGAAAATTGTTTCAAAGAATCACAACGCTTTCCATAAAGGGCGCGGAGTTAATTCAGCAAAAGGATCGACGCTAGTATGACTTCCCGCATATTGTAGCTAGGGACATCCAAGTTTTGATATCCATTGAAGATATAGCCTGTGACTGAACGAGATGAAAGCTCTGAAGAAGGATAAGAGGATAATAACCTTGGGGTAAATACAGTAAATATGACCGGCAGGATTGGGCTTGATTCTGAATTGATTAGACTCCCCCATCACGTTAGGTGGCATCGGCAGGTGGGGGCGCTTTGCCAAGTAAAGACCAACAATTCTCAATATTGATTTTCAGCTGTGGACGAATGTCTCGCACACAATGACTTTGCAGTGGAGAGCCTTCGAAAATATTGTCATTGAAGAACAAAGAAGCAAGAGGCAAAAAATGACATCGGGTACTCTACATGTAGGGCGAACTTGTTGCGGTAACTTACTCCCGCTCATTGATGCAAAAGATGATCTGGAATATATTCGGGTTAGTGATGATGATGATTACGTTGGCCTGATGTAGCTCACTACTATATTTATGCTGTGCGGGAGTGCTGTCAGGCCTGCCGACAGCTTCAAGGTGGTTGCCAGCCCACACTGAACAGCCGTTGATATGGCTCGCCTAGCGAGCCCCTTGAGTGGCCGTTGCAGAATATTGTTCCCTCCATAAGCACGAAAAAGCAAGGAACTTAAACGAAACTTCGCTTTCGCCCCCCTCCTTCACCCACGATACTCAACGCTGTCCTCAAAGTTCTCTCCTTACGAAGCCATATGGCTGTCGGCTGCTGCTCTTGTGTTCGCTCGCATCGAGTGAGTACAGTGGCCCTAGCACTGCACTCCTGACGGGCGCTATCCTTCTCTTTCCGTCACACTGTTTTTAGGTGTCATTTTTTTTCGTCGCCCTCTTCCACACCGAGAGTCATCGGCTCGGTTGTTTGGAATTATTTGGAAAGATCTACCCGTATTATGAATTCGGCCACAATCACGCGGGTCTCTAGCTGCGCTAGAAGCTTCTCGCTTTGAAGAGCGACTCCGCAGTCGGACAGAGCGTTTCTCATCTAACTATTCTCCTCCTGGGAAATCGGGCACTCAATCAAGGTATGATTAGTGACTGTATTACATTGCTGAATAATTTAATCGCTTCAATAGAAGTGGGGCTTAGTGGGTATCATGTCGTGGTTGCATCGGGATGTGGACAAACAAAGGGAGGAGAGCCGAGCGAACAAGTCCCGTACGCCTTGTTGCGACTTATGTAAGCGGAGCCCACAGCCCAAGAGATAAGGGGTTTGGTAAGATGATATCATCAATTCCAACTGCTCAGCATGCACGTTAAATTCATGTGGTACCGGTTTTACGGGTAGCATAGTCAGAGTCATAAACGCTGATAGGACCTTAAGGGAAAAGTCGATCAATCTTCTCCAGTAACGACGACAGTTTCTTTCGCATGACAGGCTCCGATTTGAAAACATCTTAGCGCGAGAACATAGGGTCCAGCAAGCCTCTTTGCACTTTATATTGGGTATCAGTTTCGGCAAAGAGGGTGTGGGTGGTTGAACCCGTCGTAGAATGGTGCATGCTTTGGGAAACGCTTGGCCTGATGGTAAAACACTTTGTAGGACTGGATATCGGTAATGTGAAGTTCATTTGGCGCAATTCGAAGCGCCTTTGTTCCTATTTTGTAATCAGTGTTTATCGACAGTTCAGGGGAGCGAGCGAAATCGGACGAACTATATTTGCGGTGCAGTCGCTCAAACACCTCCGGGAATATTTTCTTACTCTCTTAGTAGATTCCTTGTCAGGTGCACAAGCCTCTCGTGGACCCGGAAATTCCCTTAAAGGATGGAAGTAAAGCCTGTAGAGCATAGGCACGTATTTTAGCGTATCGCTATGCCTATGAGAGCCGCGGTCCAATGTTGATAACGGGGATATTCCAGAAATTGGGATTCAACAGCGACAACCATGATCCAACGGGGAGCAGTGCTTTTGCGCAGGGTCAGAGAAAGGGACACTGGATCACCACAATATGGCTTTCGGAATAAACATAGCGTATATTAGATCGATTTAGCGTTCTTGCTGCGAAACAAATTAGTTTGGGCTAAGTTGAAGCAAGGATAATATGCGCAATTTCGGCATGTTGGGGCACTTTGCCGACCACGAACCAGAATGTCTGGTAAGCCTACGCTGCACGGATAAGACGGAACGCCAGAAACGTTCACGCTCAATTCGGCAAATAGCTCACGAAGGAGGCATATATATTGCAGAAGGGCTACAGCTAGCTCGGTAGCCAGAACCGCCAGTAAAAGATAGCTAGGTAGTGTCGCATGAGGCGCGGGAATCGGCGCAACAAGCAAATTTACCACGCAAGAGGGCTTCTCCAAGGTGTATTGGGGTGGGAGGTAGGACAGGACATAAGACTAATCGATGTAGTGCGACGACTCTTTAGTCGAAGTATTAAAGTGCATTTCAATAGTTTGGAGTCGCGCATCTGCCACCCCTTCCTATACGCCTTATTTCACTATACTTACATTACCAAAAATCGCTCCGATCGAGCGATGTAGTTATGTATATCTACATTTTCACGACCCAAAACTTTTCTCGAGCTTATAAACTTTTCTCGAGCTTATAAACTTTTCTCGAGCTTATAAAAATATTTAGCACGATATATTTAACCCCGAGATACTCTAAGATATACAATTAGCCTTAAGCGTTGAAGTATGAAGTTATGAAATATTGCATTTAGTATGGTGTTTTGGGGTGACCGGATGCTGGGTGACCGGATGCTGGGTGACCGGATCGGCTAGGAATTACGGTATAGGGCCCCGCTGAGCTAAGTAGCCCGTACGCACGGAACATTCTGAGCGAGCTTCCGCTGAGTAAGATACGGGGCCAGCGGAGGGCAAGTTAGCCAGCTACATTATAGTATGTTGATGATCGATCACTTCCAAGTTTAGGTCCGTCGTGAAAGCTACTTAAATACCGAACTTTTCCAACCTTAGGAGGGAATCATTTCAAAATCAAGTTCTCCTCACGTTACCCAGCCAAAATGTCTACACCCGTTGAGATTGTTTGGAAGTCACTTCCTCACCCAGAGCAACACCCCGGATTTAGGTCCAAGGGATTCCATCCCGGAAAAGTCACCAGCCTTCCCAAAGGTCACGTGAGGCAACCTGGCTTTCAAGCATTTCCAGTTGATGTTACTTGGGAGCAGGACTGTGCCATTCCCATGCGAGACGGCATCAAGATTTATGCCGACGTGTTCCGACCCACCAATGGCGGGAAGGTCCCGGTAATCATACCTTATAGTCCGTACGGTAAGGTGGATACCGGCGTGACCACTTACGATAACATGGGGCCCTACCGGATGGGTATTCCATTCCAACGTCTTAGTGGCTACGAGACCTTTGAAGGCCCTAACCCTGCGGAATGGGCTGAAAGGGGATATGCCGTGGTTGATGTTGATGCTCGGGGGTGTGGTTACTCCGAAGGAGATGTGGTCTTTTGGGGCCTCCAGGTAAAATCACGCAAGCTCATCACATTTGATGCCTTTTTAACAACCACCCTAGGAGGCCGAGGATATATATGATACCATTACTTGGGCATCTGAACAGCCCTGGTGCAGCGGATCTGTTGTTCTGGCGTAAGTTCCACTTATCACTGGGTTACGGTGGCGTTAGTAATTTTTTTTTGGCAGTGGAAACTCCTGGCTCTCCATAGCGCAAACCAATTTTGCGTCTCGCTTCGTTCATCCCGCCCTCAAAGCCATCGCTCCGTGGGAGGGTCTGGCAGACTTCTATTCAGAGCAGATCTGCAGAGGTGGAATTCCCCGCCCTCTCTTCTCTAGCCTGATTCAAAACTCGTTTGCTGGTAAGTTAGAATGTCTATCACTCACTTGCTGCCTATGGCTCACTATATACTAGGCTTAGGAAGAGTCGAAAGCGCAACTGATATGCTTTCGAATCACCTGCTCTATGATTCATACTGGGAGAGCAAAAGGGTCTGCACGAAGAATATTCGTGACCTACCAGTATACTTTACAGCTTCGTACTCGTGAGTTGGGGCTTTTTCCTTTGGGTTTCTAGATTTATTCCTAAACACGTATAGGACGGGACTTCATTCTATCGGATCTTTCGAAGGGTTCAATGCTGCAAGCACTGACAGAAAGTGGCTTCGTGTACACGCATCTCAAGAATGTACCTTATTTACCGCGATTCCATTTGCGGAGATAAACTAACTTTTGTAGGGCATGACCTATATACCCTCGAGGCGAACAATGATCTTCAACGTTTCTTCGATTTCTATGCGAAGGGCATACAAAACGGTTGGGAGCTAGATACCCCCAGAGTTCGATTGACTCTGCTTGGCTACGAGAACAGCCCAGCGAAGACGGTTGTTGAACGGCCTGAGGCTCAGTGGCCACCCGCAAGTCTTCGAACCGAGAAATTTTTCTTGGATGCTGCCACGAAGTCTCTTGCTGCCTTGAATCCGAAGAATGCTGCGGCTGTCTCCCATGAAGGACATTCCTTGACGGATTCATCGGTAAGGCATCTCTTCCTTGATATAAGCCTATCTTCTACTAACTACCACTAGGATTTTAAGTTGGTATTCCCACAGTACACAGAGCTGTGCGGACGGCCTTTTGTAAGGCTTTTTATGTCTTGCCCTTCACACGATGATCTTGATGTGATTGTTCAGATTCGAAAGATCTCCGCATCAGGCGAACCTCTTGAATCTTTGAACTGGAGCCCCATGCCTCAACCCCAGCCAAAAGTGCCCAATGTGAACGTGGCTAAGCATCTCGGCCCACAGGGTATGCTTCGTGCCTCTCATAGAGTAAGTCTACAGCCGCGAGGCAGCGAGGCAGAGCTTCCCTCTTACGATCATCGGACACGAAAAGCCATCACACCTGGGGAAATTGTGGAGCTATTGATTCCTATCGCACCCATTGGTATGGTATTTGAAGAAGGCGAAGGAATGTTGCTTAAGGTTTCGGGCCACGATATGTCCTATCCGGAAGTTGAGGCATTGGCTCCCAGCGAGCCTCAGGACGAAAACATTGGCCAGCATGTTATCCACTCGGGAGGTGACTATGAGAGCTATTTGGCTCTTCCAAGAATTGCATGATGATGTAGCTACAAGCAACTAGAATGTAGGACTTGACAGGCTGTCACAAGTGAGCTATGTAGAGCTCATAAATGAAACCAAATATGAATTTGATCACGTTATCCACAAGTTTCAAGAAAATTGCAGGTGAATTCGGTCTATCTTAATGTAGGAGTTGAGATAACGCCACTTCTATCTATCGGATGCGTCTTTCCATTTTGATGACAGATGATCATAATATGAACAACATCCACCCGTTGTATATGACAGCTCTCATTGTTCTTCCTCCAGTCCCCTCTGAGTAACTCTACATGGGGCTCTCTCAGTCAATTTGAACTGAGACCAGACTTCTTGTGCAGGAAATATGCGTTTCCTTCCAAGAGAGAAACACCTACCAAGTTTCTGAGTTTGAAGTGAAATATTCGAAAGTCTGAATTAATCTGGATACCTTCTTGCTTGCACCCAGAAATCATTGTCCTTACCTGGATCGCTGATCCCAGTAGTACAAGAAGTCAGAAAAAAGCTCATTGTGGACCCGAGATAGCTGCCGAAATAGTTGCCGAATAATCGAGATACTGGCAGAGCCAATGTCACTAGCGGAGGTGTCTCCGACTTAACTCCACTTCCCAGCACCAACTTTTTAATCGACCCAAAATTTGGGGAAGCTGTGGGGGAAATTCATGTCTGGGACTCGTCCCTTTCGGCTCCACATGGTCATCTCAAATCGACCGTAGCGCCTCTTTGAGCTAATCTCCAACGTAACTCCTGCGACACAACCTCTGCACCAAAATCTAAATCATGTTTGATATGGCACTGGGTCTCACCATCGAAAAGGCTGGGTTACGAAGCCCTCAGCAGGGCCTCGCATATATCATCATCCTCTACGTGGAAAGACAGTGGTTAGAATCTTCGCAAGTCCATTGAGACATGTCCCCGGCCCGTTTTGGGCGGGCATAACATCACTTCCAATTTCTGCGGCAACAGTTAAAGGACGACGTGCCCAGGTAGAAGCCCGCCTTTTCCACTGCCTGACATACCCAAATAAGCTGATATATCACTCCCCTGCAGGAATTATATAAACTTCATCAAAAATATGGCTCAATCGTGCGTGTCGGACCCAACGAAGTATCCATTGGAGATCATCAGTACCACCGGCCCATCTACACTGATTCGAAATCAGTTGTGAAAAACCCCCAGTTCTATACCGGGGCAACGTTCGTCGGCCACGACAATATCTTTCAGATGATGTTAGCTTAACCATTCCCTCGACTGCATTCGCCGGCCATGCTAGCTCGGACGCTGACCCAGACAGGAATCTAAACCAGCATTCAGCCAGAAGACGACTCAGCGCCCTACCTTATTCTCTCCAATCAGTCGCAACCCTCAATCCAATGGTCCGCAAAAAAGCAAAAACCTGGTTGCCAAGATGATCCTTGGGGTGAAGACTCGCCTACTAGAACGGTCGATGCTTTTGAGCTCTGCAGCCGTTATAGCCTAGAGGTTATATGTCAGGCTGCATTTTCTATGGACTTGTCAGCAGCCGAGGCTAAGGATGACAAGACAAGAATTCTCATGCAAGCGATCGATGATAGTGCAATGACGCTCCCGATTACATCTATAATGCCGTGGTTGCGCTCAACCTGGCTCGGACGAAAGTTTCCTGGTCCCGTGGGCAATGTCTTCTGCCAACTGGCGTGCTGGCAAGTTCTGTCGCGCGAGATGGTCGATCATCTCATTAGGATGACTGCGAGCAGGTCGGAATCCACGGAGAAGAATCTGCTAGCGCTGTTGTTGAACGAGGTTGATTCATTCATGGGCAGTAGATTGACTAAGGATGAGTTACTCGAGGAGGCAATGGGGATCATATTTGCAGGTAGTGGGACAACATCAACGATACTAATTTATCTTCTTTACGCTATATCGTGCCCGGAGAATACGGCGGTCCAGACCAGGCTACGTGAAGAGGTCCTTAGTCTTCCTCCGTATGACACCCTCGCGCTCCGGAACAGCCTGTATATCAACGCTGTGATCAAGGAGACATTCCGCCTCTACCCTACCACCATCTCCACGCTACCGCGGATCGTGAATGAGGCGTTCCAGGTAGAGAACATCATATTACCTGCTGGCACGGTAGTTGGTATGCAGAACGAAGACGTAACTGTATTGGGCAAAATCTAGCATAGGAAGAGCTGTATCTTGCAGTTGATGCGGTGATGCGAGGCGGGTTTACCTTATTGTTGAGTAAAAAATGAAAGGAGAGGATATTGAGATGGAGGACCGGTTCAATATTGCACCGAAGCCTCGCCGACTGATGCTGGAGGTCATTCTGTACTCATAGTGGTATCCTCTACAACCTATAAATGCAAGCTTTTACATTCTTGATAAAAAAAATATGTGCGTCCCTGTGTAGCACGATTCAACACTTCTAGAACTTGTATTTTTTGATGATATATGTCAGAATGAGCATCCTGACGCTGATTTGTAAGATTGTTGTCTCTTGTGTCCACTTCAAAATATCCCCACCTTGTGCCTGCAAGGAATGATATAATTAATGACCGGGTTTGTCTGATTGAGGCCTAGGATGGCTGCCATGGCCACCTTGCAAGGGTAGCTCAACATCGGACCACAGCCCCTACAATACTTGTTTCAGATCTTCACTGGCGGCACTGTAATAAGCTCAAATCGGTCGCCAACATGCTGAGCACAGATATCTTTAGTCAAAGGAACAGCAGATTATGACCACGGTAAATTTTACCAAAGCCCAAAGAGGATTTGTCAGGATACTTAGAGCCAGCCTTTTGACCCGAAGAAACAACCGGATGCCTCGATCCCCGGGGTAAGGATCGCCTCGACCTCAGCCCGCTTATCGTGGACGCATCCTGGACGCCCACAAGGACACAAGGCTGTCCCCTACACAGGTGATTGATTTTCTGTACCGCGGAAGAGGAGGATTATGTGGCAGGAGAAAGACGCGATTTTCGATAGGGTCTCCAAAACGGCCGGTATCCACGTTGACTAAATTTTGCGGTTAATCTTATGAACCATCACACTACAGGATTCGACAAGTTCAACTTGACCCCACCCTTCTTCACCGGATCAGGAATTCTATCAAATTTCTAGTTTGAAGTTATCAGCCACTACTGAATTTCATCGCAGGGGGGAGGGGGAGACTACTGTTTCAGGTTTGAGTTCGCCCGAGCTGGTGAAAATGAAGTACTAGTTCAACCGCTTTCTCAGCATGGAGGCTATGCGGTGTTTGGCTACTTCGAAAAGTCCCCTGTAAGCTTGATCGTGCCTAGAGACTTTGCTTCGGCGCGCCGTGTGCTCCACGCTCACGCTGATGTACAGCGTTTGTCGACATTGGCCGGACATCGAATGACTGTCTTTTAACTTCGGCTTTACTGTATCGAGAAAACTAGTTTAATATTTAGGTGACGCTGGTGACCTACATCTCAAGGCAGTGGGCGAAACATGGGTCGTCGAATTGGGGGCAGTGTACAGGAACGCATCCCCTAGCTAAAATTTTGCAACCAGCCTTCACAGAAAGCTACATAAATACCGGTAATGATGATCAAAGTTCGAAGCCCATCATCGAGAGTGACCGTATTCCGGTCTTTTGATGTGTCCCTACCGTAAGATGCGTCATGGATTATAGACCTGCCCAAGCTTGGCGTCATGACAGCTGTGCTGGTTTCCAAAATGGAACAGTACTGATCTTGCACTTCAAGCTGGTTGCAAGTCATAGATGCGATGACTGGATGTCGTCGGGTCGTGGGGTCGAGAGAGCTGAAGGTGAATCGTTTATTGTCTTCACGAGGCTGCAGTTCGAGAGTTGCAGGCATCTTTCGATGCTTGCTGCTGCGCAAGACCCAACGCATCACTTTCACACCGTTGTCCGTATGTGAGATGAACTCGTAAGATCCACTCGGAAGAGGCGTCCCTTCCCAGACGGCTCCCGATTTCAAACAAATTTTCGCCTGTCCCTTCATCTGAGAACACCCTCGGAGCAGCTGACAGATTGTAGCCACAACATGGCGCTTGTATTCATTTTCATCTTTCGAGCTTAAGTGGTTTCCCGAGATGGTAGATACCCCCCGGTCGTATCGTTCGTTCATCACGATGATAAGATTGTCGGGACACAATCCATGCTTACCGGGAAACACGGCCAGGAACTTGCGGAATGCTTTCAGTATGTGGATTGATGCCGGCAAGATATCTAAGATGGGCAGGAGTCGAGGGGTTCCAGATATCTGCTGCAGCTGCAGAAGGAGCTTGGAGCCAAGTTTCAATCGCTTATGGCGCGCATAATCAGGAGGATAGGCCAGTTGGTACAAAGTTTTGGACCGTAACGCTTTGCTGGTGCGTTGCGAAGAAGCGGCTCGACTTCTGTCGGGAATACAGGGAAGTGCTGACAACCTCTCTTCGCTCGACACCGGCTCTATCGCACCCATGGCCAGGCTGGAACGCATTCCCGAGGACTGCACCGGACCACCGAGCTGCTTGGGTCGGGCGTAGAAGGCAAGCAGCAACAGCAGGGTGAATAGTGAGAAACCCGAGGGATAAGATATAGTGGCAGATTGCAGTGTTTGTGGTTGAAAGTCAAGGTCATTCGTATAAGAGGCCGCGGAATCCACAATGAGCCTACTTGTCAGAAGCATTCTTCAGCTCCAGCGGAGACACCTTTACCCTCCAGGGACAAAATTGCGGCTCTAGGATTCTATGGGAGCACTACAGGTACAAAATGTAAGCACCAAGCCTAGTGTTCAACGCTTCAGCTGCATCAAATGAAACAATTCTGAGGCAGTGGAGAACCACCAGGTGGAGTGGATAATCAACGCACGGAACAGATCAATAACGAGTGTGAGTTCACGTCTTTCGTAACTGGCTCAATCCCGGTAGTGAGTAGAGTAGTTGAATAGATATGGTGAGGAGGTCAAGTCACTCTGTGCAGAACTCCTAAAGTCTGGAGAATGCAATGGGGAAGCAGGGTAAGGAGGATGTGAGATAGTAAGAAGCAAAATTGAAGGGCACACAGAGCCACGGTCAGCATTGAATTATATAATTCAAGAAGACATGGAGCCTATTAGTGCCACATAAAGGGACCGAGATCGACAAGTGGGTGCTCTGAAGGGTCTTTCGGTCTTGGAGGTTTGGAACCATGTGCGCCGATCAGGTCGATCGGGCCCCAAATATCCCGCTCCGTAGTTGACCATCCGTGACAAGCCGAAAAACGCCTCAATTTGTTTTGTTCGCATTGTTGCCAAGGTAGGAGTTTTTTCGCAACGTGGTTTTCGCAACGTGGTTTTCGCAACGTGGTTTTCGCAACGTGGTTTTCGCAACGTGGTTTTCGCAACGTGGTTGGGGGCTTTACTTCAGGACTGTACATCAACCTATTAGCAGCGTCTCCTTGGAGTGAGGCATGCCAATCCTCGCCAAGGAGCAGGGCTTTCTTGTTGTTGGTCACATTTACTGGGCAATTTTACCGTGATTGATTCGGCCCGGGTTCGGTCCTGTTGTATTCGGGCCGAACTTTGAATGCTCTGACATGTCAAATCGCACTTTCTTTAAAAATTTTATCTCTAGTCAGGATTGCTTAAATGCCCGAGGCGTTTTTCTGATTTTTCGTAAAGCCCATTGATCTTCTCACGCCAGACCGATATGCAAGCCGAAAATAATGTCCTCCACGGACTACATACTGGGTTGGAATCTGATACTGCCAAATGCAATCAGAAAACCTCTCCGATAATACCTCAGTGGGATACAAATGACGCCTCACATCCTTATAACATGAGCCCGTGGAGGAAATGGGTGGCAGTTTCAACTGTATCGTTGGGATCACTTTGCGTGTAAGTAATCATGACTTCCACAAAGGCTGGTTGGTGCCTGACTAGAAAATGTTAAAAGTGCTTGTACTTCTTCCATATATTCAACGACTTATAGCGATGTTATGGCTGAGTTCAATTGCTCCCGGGAAGTCGCAACATTAGGTCTTTCACTTTTTATCTGGGGCATGGGTGAGTCAATCCTCTTACATTTGCCGTTTATAGACTAAGATGATATTTTCTGTCTAGGTACTGGTCCTCTAGTATTCGGCCCTTTATCCGAGGTAATACAAGCACCGATGGCTTTGCTGACTGAATGCTAACTCATCAGCCAGCTTTATGGACGAAGAGTCATCTACATAGCATCATTTGCAACCTTCCTAGTCTTCCTTATACCATGCGCTGTCGCAAAAAACATTCAAACCTTGCTCATTGCTCGGTTTCTAGATGGCTTTGCAGGTAGTGCTTTTCTTAGTGTGGCAGGTGGCACAGTTGGGGACATATTTCCTCGCCATCAGCTGGCCACTCCTATGATGGTTTACACTGCTAGTCCTTTTGTCGGACCAGAGCTTGGGCCTCTGTGAGTGCATTGTTCTCGTATAGAAAATTCAAACTGGGCTGACGATGAATTTGTAGCCTTGGTGGGTTCATAAACCAGTTTGGAATGTGGTATGTACTTGACAACTGAAAAATTGACAACCGAGAGATAAATCGGAGTTAAAAATTACAAGACTGACCTGACCTTGAGCAATACAGGCGTTGGACATTTTATGCAATGTTGTGCTGGGCCGGTGCAATACTTCTTTTGATATGCTTTTTCGTGCCCGAGACCTACCATGCTCTGTTTGTCACCTCTACTACCTTTAATCCGAATGTTGGCTGACAGTTTACTTTAGACTTCTAAGACGAAAGGCACAGGAGCTACAGAAGCAGACGGGAAGTTTACAGCCACTGGCTCCTAGAGAGAAAGTTTCGGAACCTCTGAAGAAATTGATTCTGCGGTCAATATACAGGCCTATGATGCTCCTGACTTTGGAGCCCATGTGCTTGAATCTCTGCGTATACTCTGCTATCTTGTTGGGAATTCTTTATCTTTTTTTCGGGGCTTTTCAGGATGTTTTCCAGGAGGTATATGGATTCGAGTTATGGCAGCGTGGACTTACGTTCCTTGGCCTATTGGTTGGGATGATCCTCGCTGTTCTTTCTGACTCTCTTTGGCGCTCAAACTATCGCCGACTAGAACGAAACCACAGATCTATAAGCGAGGATGGTTCCGATTACTACCCAGAATGGAGACTCCCTCCAGGTACGTCCTTCCGCTCTTGTTCTGTTTTTTCTCTTTCATATTCACAATTACCTAATGATGCCATACGAGTGCACAGCTATAGCTGGTGCTCCCTTGGTCACTGTTGGCCTTTTCATGTTTTCTTGGACAACTTACCCGAGTATACATTGGATTGTTCCAATTATTGGAAGCGCACTTTTCGGAGCTGGGTAAGCAGTCAGAACATGATCAAACAACTGACTTGAGTTTCCGTCGAACGGGAAAAAGAAATGTATTTTTCTTGTAAAGAAGTGGCGACTAACTCTGATCAACTGTGTTTTCATAGAGTCGTTCTTGTGTACTCCGGTATCTTTACATTCCTTGTTGATGCATATCCGGCCTATGCCGCCAGTGCTTTAGCTGCGAATAGTTTCGCTCGATCAAGCTTTGGGGGCATCTTCCCACTTTTCGGTACTCAGAGTGAGTTCGGATCTTGCGACTCGTTTTGGACAGCATAACTAATACCATGGCTTCCAATGGCAGTGTACGATCGATTAGGAATCCATTGGGCATCATGCCTTCTCGCATTCCTCACACTGGCGATGTTGCCATTCCCGTAAGTTCCGACCCCCACTCCCTAAACCCAGCGACAGGGAAATATACTAATATTATGCCATGCTAGGCACCTTTTTTTCAAATATGGCCCCCAGATCCGCAAGAAAAGTCGCTTTGCTGCATAAATTATGATGGGTCTGATCATCAGTGAAAGTCGAAAAAGGGAACAGTAAACTGCATGCACAACAAATAGAAGACACCAGTTAGCGAAGATTTTCAATTTAAATTTTTACATGTTAATCAAATGCAACAGATAATGTCAAGCTAGAGGAGGTGTCTTCCACTAAAAATTGGCTGAATCAGCGACTAACTTAGTTACCTACTCCTCCATGTGTCTTGTGTGGTAAACCGGGTCAACTCGGACTACCTGCGTTCAGGCATTGAGACGCTCTCAACAGCACTCTCCAGGATAGTTCTTCAATCAATGAATTCAATAGGTTTCATGAGTACTAGCATGTACGGAGATCCTACAATCCAATGGATAATTCCCGAGCTATATTAGAGTTCAATTGTCTTAGCCTAGCATGTTTTAAATACATGGTGCTATGCGGTGGTGCTATCAGGCCCTCCCGACAGCTGAACATGTATTCTGCGTGATGGTAAATCAAGGGCCGAAAAAGGCGCCTGCCTTGCTCGTCCAATCGTATCGCTCTGATTGTTCGTCACGTGATCCTGATGGGTCGGTCGATCGACTGGTCCGTGACCGCCCATCAACAAGTTGTGGCCCCATATTGATTGGTGCCTGGTATGTCCGTACAGTAACATTAGTCTACTATCGAGAAATAGCTTCTGGTGTGGTCTGATCTTTTCTCTAAGGGTAAGGAACTTATGCTAAAGATCAGTTTTAACTATATAGACGATCATCATTCTGCTTAATTCACCGGCTGGAAAGGAGAGGAGAGAGGGAAATCCTCCGTCACACAAAGGATGCTTCGCGAGCGAGACATATAGCTAAATACGGAGGAACATACTTTAGGCGAAAGCCGATCTAGTATAGCATCTATAATTTAATACGATACTATTCATCAAATATGTCAGTATAGCCCATATTATCAAGTAGACCTAAAAGGGAAAAATACTATCTAATCAAAGCTCGTCATATAAAACGCCGTATCACTCACGTTGAGAAGCGAGGGGCTTTTGAGGGCCATAAAGACGTGCCAGAAGCGGTCCGCGACGAATTATACAAGGAAGAACAAGAGAGACAAGAAAGACTGGGGAAAGAAAAGTGCAAAGGAGGTCATATCATTAGCAGTGGAGCGCCGTATCCTCATAATATCCTCGATGTCAAGATTGCTGTATGGCGTAGCTGTAACGACTCCCTGCCGGGGTTATCGCGCTTGCTTTCTCTTCCGGAACAATAGGATTTCTCAGTTTCCATTCCCTGTCTTAGACCTTGGATGTTAAAACCTGCACCACCGGCAAGTAACAGGCGTACAATTTCGAGGTCGAGTTTGCAGTTCCCAAGAACTTGGTTGTTTGAAAAGAAGACCAATTTGGAAAATGGGCGTCGGCACTTTGTTTCTGTCACCTAGGAGAGATAGATACATAGCGTCTACGGTGACATGGGTTGTGGTTGAGCGTCTACCCAATCTCTCCTAATTGCTTAGCCATTGGCTGCCCTGTGGGTATTAATACCCTTCTACCCCATAATTTCTAAGAACTAGTATCGCTCCCAGGATGCCATTTTTTACATAAGCAGATCATTGATTTACCAACTCTTTGAGACTTCGACTTTGACCTATATGAGCACTCTGGAGTTCTTGTTTTTGATAGTTCAAATGTCTAGACGATAAGGGACTAATTCAATATACTATTACCATGGTACGCAAATTCGTTTTTTGGAGCAAAGCGACTAATGAAAAACAGGATATTGTGGCTCCCCTGAGGATGATATCTTGTATCCAGTGCTACAAGAACGTTAAAGCTACAATGATGTATTTTGTTGAAGGAATTGCAACAGCGAACAAGACCAAAGTCGGAGAGCGTTTGCCATGGGTATTCAATGGATGGAGCCTGCCTCGATCTATTGAAGTTGATAGCATGCTGGACGAATGGTTGATATGCGGAATCAAAGTCACCTGGAACACAAATAGCAGTCAGACATTAGATGTTTGGCGGGTTTCAGATGTCAAACCGAGTGTGGATGGGGATAATGAGGTTGATCTGCACATTGGCCTCTGGGTCGAACGCGAAGTGCTTGAGAGATGGCTCCTTCCTTGCTTGAATGTAGGTGCTTCGAGAATATTCAAAGCATGGGAAAGCTGATTCAGTTCGAAGATCCTATTACCGATTTTAACAAACTTCCACTGTCCAAGAGAGAGGCTGGCATGAAGAGTGCTGGGCACAAGAAGAAGCAGGCCATGCAGAGTTCTAAGCCGCTACGTCGTTCGGTCAGAATTAAAAAACTTCAAGCACGTAAGTGAAATCGGTTACATGGTGGAGGAATTCTGGAGGCATGTTTAGTTCAATATTCCGATTGTACTACGGCCACTCGCTATCACTCACGTTCCATGGTAATCATGTGTTTCACTTACAGTACCAAACGTGACTCTGCCAAAGTTGCTGTGTATTAATCCTGCTTTGAATCCAGAATACATACCGCCATAGAAACGATTTCGTCATGATACAAGTTAAACGAGACAGTATAGAACTTGTAAATAGAAAATGAATTTATGAAACAGCGCAAGTTAAAGTACTCTTATGCTAAGCCGTCTTCTCTCTGGGGCTCGAAAAGACTAGCACGGTAGATAGAGCCAGCAAACATAGTAAATTCCTCAAAACCTGCTAGGCCGTCATACCAGCTGGAATTTCCTAGGGAAGGAGTAGGATCATCGACACAAAGAACGGGATGCTGTATTATCCTAATGGTTACGCTTCAGGGTGACAGGCATCGCAAGCTGGATGTCGGATCAAGCGGCATCTCTGGTAAAAGTGAAAGGGACAGTGCGTCGGTCTGAAAGAAAATGTGCGGTAGTCGGTGGGGCCACAAGAAAAAAAGGGCCCCCGGGGGATGGGGGAGGGTTGAGTGCAAGATAGAGAGGCAGATTAATAGAAAAGCCAGGAGCAGCGAAGACGGGTCTTTTATGCGGGCGGCGTTAAAGTGACGGCGTATTGAGGAGCTAAACTCGAAAAGGCAAAGCTAACTTGAAAAGGCGATTCACAGGTCCGCCGTTTACAATTCTCGTTACACACAAATTGGCTAACAAAAAAACGCATTTGTTGTGACAAAGCGTAAGAATTCATACCGAACATATAGGAATAGAAACTGTCGTCTCCGGATCCCAATCCGGGTACTCAGAGTCAAATACCAGGCTTTTCGGTTTAGGACGACGGGAACGGTCTTCCACGGCTACCTTTATATCGCCAGAGATGGTAGCCTCAATGTACGGAATTCTGTATCTTGCCTTCCAACAGCTATCTTTCGACATTGAATCCTTAATGTTCCACGCCATGCCAAAGCTCATGCCCGCAAATTCAAGCCTGATGAGATGCGCTGCATAAAGATCATGATCTGTGGACGCGACAAAAAGATTAAAAACTTTGACATCTAGGCACTCTCCGGATACTTTGCTCGGTCGGGCCTTTGTGCTCTTTATCTGTCTGATCAAACCAATTTCAAGAAGCTTTTCTCCGGTAATCAGCGCTGCTGCACGCTCCCTCAAGGAGAATTCAGAGGAAGCAACATAACAGTCACTGAGGCGTTTGATCTTCTCAATGCTTTTTTCAAAGTTGTGGGGAATTGCAAAAATGCACACCTCTAGCGGAGCTTGATGTGGACGCTTCTCCTTGTAGTATTCCTCTGCCTTGAAGATTTGGGTATTCAATCGAACGGTGTCTGGGCCGATGATGAGAACCTGACACTTGTCGTGGAACCAAGGCTCAAACTGTTGCATGGTATGGTCAAAGTCTCGCAGTGGCTGTAAGAACTTTTCTTTGATACGTTGGGTGGGTGTAATACGAAGTGAAGCCAAAAGGGCGCCAACATCAGAGGCCGTCAGTTGGTTCATTACAGTGCATGCAATCTCATAATAGCCATCGTGACGAAAAAACAATGGGATTCCTCTTTGAATCTGAGACATTAGGATAGATGGTGCAGATGCAGTGAGCTGGAGGTTGACAAGAATCAGTATACCTTCACTTCTAAGGAATCAGGGAGATCTTACCAAGAAGTGATCGTGATGATGATTTAATAGGAAAGATTGAATGAAACGGGTTTTGATTCCTGCTGTATGAGGTAGTGGGGACGCAAGCACCTTTATAAGGAATCTGACAAAGTTTGAATGAGCCCGCGGTAAGCGGTTCACTCCTGGAGGAACCACTCCTGCTCCTAGGAGCCAGGGCTTGTTGAGTAGATTTTGAGCCAATCCTTTTCTAAACTTTGGTGAGTCTAGAAGGTACTCGGGACCTGGGAGTGGAAAGCTGGTTCCCAGGGTTCCATTAGGTGTTCCCGGGAGATCCTGGGCTCCTGGGAACACCCGTTTTGCTCCTAGGGGCGTCCATTCGGTTCACAGACGGCACTGTGGTTTGAAGAAGACAGTTACAGATTAGAACAGCATCTTCAGACTTCCATGCATGATATCAGGCTTTGCAAAATGCATCATAACTAATCCAGTTACAGGTCATCCTCAGTATAAGTTCAATTCAATTCCCTCGTATTCGGGTATTACCAATAAGCCAGCCAGCCAGCCATGCAGGTTTCGCCTACGGTTCATACTGCCCTGGCTACCGCACTGCTCATTGTCAGCCTCGTCCGATTTGAATTGTCTCGTCGAGCACTGTGGGGAAGCTCTTCCAATCTGGCTCTGGAACTTGCAGTGTCTGTACCGAAAGATCTCTTATTGAAAGCTTATATGGGACTGAGCTGGGCTGGAACCAATGATCCACCAAGAGAGTTAGTACTCGGGATAGCTAGCATGTTTGCATTCTTACCTGTGGTAGGTGCTAGAGTATAAGGCAATTTTTCGGTTCCGACATTGACCACCAAGACAGTCTCTCCGAATGAGCATCCTGCTGCAAAGCCTCATCAGTACACCATCTCGATTGAGAATCTGTTACTCGGTATATTACGTTCTCTCGTCTTCGGTCAAGATTATATCTACGGTCGTTGGTACTTATGTTTACCCCCCACTCCAGGGTGTTGTGCTCTTTCTTCACTTTGTGGACTATTTGAGCTTGGCTTCTCTCTTATGGTGGCTGCACGGGTATACAACCACCCATTCCCAGACTCGATTACAACTACTTTGTGCTTTACTTTGCACGACCGGGTTGGCAGCGGTGCTTCTTCTCGTCGCGATCTTCGGGGTTGTCCAGAACTGCTGGTTGCTATCTCTAGAGGTAAGTTTGGCTGCGTACGAGGAAATATCACTCTTGGCTGACTTTGACAGCTACAATTATGCGTTCTGATCACCTGGATGATCATTTCATATTACATTGTGCAAAATGCTGGAAGTTCAGTCGCTGAACCATCAACCTGTTCAACAATTGTGGTAATCGCCTAGTCTAGGACACAGTAGGTTTTATTGTCGGGCTGGATTTCTACCATTGTACATTTGATTCCCCTTCACAGCGGCAACGACTAACGTCGGGGAAACCCATCCTCTGGCAGAATTGCCAAGTCCCCAACAGACCGTTCGTTCCAAACTTTGAGCACGCCGATAAGCCTTCCCCGAACTTCATCCAACGCATCATCAATAGCATGCAAGCGAGCCACTTGCTCATCCTGGCAGTGCTTCAACTGGTTTCCATCGTTGCATAGTTGAATATTTCCGGTCCGCAGCTTTTCATTTTCTTCTTCGAGCTGCTGAACATCTGTATGTTTGGATACACAAGAATCCCACAAACTCCGAACGTACGCCACGAGACGTGCAGCCCGACATGCAAGCTCAGAATCTTCCTCTTCGATCTGCTTCAAGACATCAAGTATGGGTCGGAAGGGCTCTACAGTCAATGTCTGCTTCTCTATGGAGTGGTTTGGGGTCTGGCTAGTCAGCGTGGCCCGTTCGGTTCATATCTTATTCTTACCGGCAGCGGGGTATCAACACCAGCAAGCAAAGTCTGGTCGGTTGAACTTGGCTGTGTGTACAGCGGTGCCTCTCTTTGTGTATCACTCATTTCTGGCGTTTTGCTGGGACTATCCATGGCTGATACTGTTTCCATGGCTGATACTGTTTCCTCTGTCATGGGCCTAGTGTTCCTTTATACTATAACTTGGTTCAGTCCGCAGTAGATGGTGGGGCATCATTAGACAAATTTCACTGTGGTACGAAGTTCGCAGTCCTCAGCTTCCTCATTTTCCTCAGCCCCCTCAGCTAATTTCCAAGCTACTTCCAACTAGCGTTCAACGTTCACTCCGTGCTCAATCTATCCAGCAACATTTTCTGGTCCCGCCGCCAAGGCTCGGTGTGGCAGATCTGAACGAGCCGCATCAAATTGAGGCTGCAGTGTTATGTACAACCATATAGAACAGTGACCATTACGGTCTACGGTTCAACGGTCCAAGCCGGCAATGTTGCTCCACGTAGCACGGTATAGGATTGTCCTGAAGCATTTATCGATATCTCCTTTGAGAATCATATCAATGCAAACGAGCACAAATAATACCGTCATTGGCGCAGAATTCCACTCTGGCTAAGATGTGCTGGGAGGAATGTGCGAAGCTAGTGTATTTACGTCTATGATATACCAATCAAAATCCTACCGTCGTTCTCTGTTGAGTCAATAGCCTTCCCTAAGCGGCACTAAAGTCGATCAGCAATGATAAAACTCTCCTAACTCTATGTAGTGATAGATACTGTAGTATTTTAACACCAACTAAAGAGAACACTTTCGGCATTCATTCAATAGTCGATTTGATGACTGACCCTACAGGATGAACTGAATTATCAAAGAGATACAGTAAAGCGACAAAACTGACTTCGAGCGCATCTACATTTATACCATACAGGGAAAATGTATGTCCAATGTGTACTCTGAATCAGATATTTCTTTATTGATTGAGGGCTCGACCTTTCAGAGCATTTTGTGACCCGCAGAAACTATCTAGCTCCTTTTGTGTTGTTTTCCTTGCTTGACTGGAGGGCTTAGACGGTGAGGCATGGGCCGCAGACGTCGCATCCATTCCTGTCGGGTTTCCTCCGTTGCAATGGCTTTCTCGTGTTCCAGCATGTGCGAGATATCATCGTAGGCACCAAAAGCGGTAAGAGATGTCCACCACGTCTCCGGCTTCAAGCATCGCTGTTGAAACCGCAGTCGCAGTGTAGGCTGGTCTCGCTGCAATGCTGATTTAGTCAGACTATTGGTATCCTTAGACTTCCGCGGCCGTCGCTTGCTAGGATTGCGACCAAGTAAAGGCATAGCGTCGAGCTCGTCCACTGAGTAGCGCGTTGGCTGACGAGAGATGACAGGCATAGTTGCAGATGATGAAATCTAATGTTTCGACTGGGGCTGCCGATGCTATTTATCGTCGTCATAGCATACGTTTACAGTACTGGAAAGTGTTCCTTGTCACACTCACTTGTTGCACTCAATACATATCCCCAAATCGTCGTTCCTTACTTAACAGCTTGCAAGATGAAACTTCGGTAGCACAGCTCAGATTTGAGCAATGTCAGAAAGTTGATTGTACGCTCTTCCGAGTTCGCTCCCATAGTGTCATGATCATAGGGGAATTAGTGCGAGAACAATTTTGGTTTCTACGCCATCGAATTAACAGTCGAGTCTGTAAGGGCGGGATTATCTGATGGTTGGAAATGACGGTGCCAGACACAACGAGCGAGACACATCATAAACGCTTGGTTCAATCGCTCGGTCAAAAATGAGACATGACCGGTTAATAATTAGCTTTTTTAAAGTGAGGGGTGGGTTCAAACCAGAAGCTGGAAGACCGCTGGATCTCATATATGGGCTAGAACACAGCGATCACTGGGAAGATCCGTCTATAAAAACCCCAGCCACTCCCCAACTCGGATATCCATGGTACGTCCTCTATGTTCCGACTCCTATGCTTTCTCTGTACTGATGAACCTATAAGCCAGTGACTCTGCTTGCGAGGGCGAGCTGAAGAAAGAAGCGAGCGAGTAACTTCAAGGCGAAATGCAGAGATCCAAACCAACAAAGATGCTCGGTGTTTGGAGCGCCAGATGAGTGTCACACTCACTCTAAAGCCGAATCATGTACAAAAATGAGACCAACATGCTGCATTTTGGGAGTTGTATCAGAACTGGTGAGGTGGATTCAATGATTCTCGGCCACACTCACGTGAGATAGGAAGGATGCTATTTTGGATTCCTACGCCCAATCTCAGTAATCAGAACGACAGAAGAAGAGCAGATCGAGCTGTTCAAGAATGCGAAAGTATGCGCCCCATAATCGACGTTCGCAGGGGCGATACTGAGAGCTGTGCGCGCATGTATAGCTATGTTCAAACACACAAAGCACCTGACGATACGCCTTGTACAAAGCAACATGAGCGATGTCGATTCCTTTTTCGATTTAGAACTGAATACATTGAGCATCAACCGCAAGTTGTTGCACCGGCAATCTTCGTGCAGAGATTCCTGCGATGTGGCAGCAC
Organism: Penicillium nucicola; assembly: GCF_028828085.1. Classification (NCBI taxonomy): domain Eukaryota; kingdom Fungi; phylum Ascomycota; class Eurotiomycetes; order Eurotiales; family Aspergillaceae; genus Penicillium; species Penicillium nucicola. Next base: position 2,148,027 of record NW_026643125.1, on the reverse strand, counting down.
AGGACGCTGTGGTCTTCTGCGATCATATCGTTGACAATGTCCTGGGTTCGTTATCAGCGACGGTCTTCTTGACCGCGCCTGTCTCTTCCTGCAGCAAAATTCAAACGGTATGCTACGTCAAGCACATGCTTCGGTTGATGCCACAGAGAGTTGTTCTGATGCAGTCTGTACCGACACGAGTAAAAGTGCATGGACTTGCGCTCAGAGCTTGTACATGGAAACCGAGGTAAGTTGTCAGCCATTCTGTGAGCCCAATCCAAGCATCTTACTCCCGTTTGTCTAGTCATCTGTCCAGGTGGACACGCTCCATGTGGCTGCGCTCAGCGGCTCATAGGCCAAGGCAGTAAATGGTGGAGTTCACTCACTTGGATTGTTCGTCACAATACTTTCCTATGGTTGCTGAGAACACAGTATCAGCCATCTACCGGCTTCCTCCCAAGCCAGTCCTTCCTGCGGGAGAGAATCCGAATGATGTGGCCGCATTACCCGTTGTTTGGATAGAAGGGCTGCCCAACTCGTCTAACAAGCGGCAGAAGCGAAATTGGACACATCAGCCAAGAGGGTGGACTGCAAAAGATGAGTCGAACGAGACAATTCTTCAGATGGTCATTTGATGCGAATACAATCGTCGTGGTTGAGTCAACGCTGCCCAAACTTCATGGCCAGCTGACAATTTCCACCGGTCAACTGTGGTCATCACTGACCGGTTGGCTCCGCTGGGATGTTTACGATTGACCGATAAGTCGTCAAGAGACACAACCGCTCACGCCTGAGCTGAATATATATCAAGGGTTTGAGCCTTGTTTGACGGATCAGTCATGGTTCTCACGAGCAATGAGAAGCGCGCCTTTCTCAGACAACAGTGCCGTGAGGCACTGGCAGCCCATATATGTATGTGATGATCCTCCGCCTGTTGGGCGAAACTAATTGTCAGATGACCGACTTGGCCTAGTCGTCGCTCCCAGCCAAGTCCGTCTACAGCCATCGGCTGGGGATGGATACGCTTGGTCGGTGACGGAATCCAAGAAGAGCCTGTTGCAGTCAAATCTGGGCAGTGGAAATGTCGGCATGTACAGATCCATTTGCGAAGAACTAGGCCGGTCCCTTGAGGCAGTTACTCCGCAGACGCTGCAGATTGCCCAGCTAGAAAGGGACGGCATCCCAAGAGAAGAGGTGAGCTACGCGATCCCTATAGTTGTCTGAGGCCAACGCGATGCTGAATTTGAAAATAGTCGGGGCCAGTCCGTGGTGAAGAGGAGGACAGCGGCTCTTTCACGGCAAAGATTCGCGAGCTGGATTGCGCCAATCTGAAAATGAAGAACGAGCTCGACCACACCAACATCCGACTCCAAGATTCTCTCGGCGAGAATCGCACTTTACAAGCAAAACTCGGTCGGCTTCAGGACGAGCTCGACCACACCAGCATCCGACTCCAAGAGTCCCTCGACGAGAATCGCACATTACACGCAAAACTTTGTCGGCTTCAGGACGAGATGGATCATAGTTCATCGCGAGCGACTCGCTTCGAAGACGAGCTGGTTCGTGTCACAAGTGGGATTACTAAGGCTATGCAGGTTTTGCAGGACCATCAAACCCAGGAGGAGAGCTGCCGACTTTGCATGGAAACAAATTGTTGTAATTCAAAGGTGTGAATTGTTTGTTTTGCAGAGGGAGACATGTGGCTAGGGATACCGCTACGCGACGAGGCTGCTTGACTGTCATTGGAGTCGCGTGTTCGTGTTATTCTCCGAGCGCTAGGCTCTGACCAATGGATGCTGTTGAGTGGGTCTGGAGTTGAACCCCCGTTTTGGGAAATATCACTATACGCATATCGCAACACAGTGATAACCGTGCATAATCGCGTTTCTACGTGTCAAAGTGCAGTTATTGGTATTATAGCATCTATACAAGACTTATTGAGCGCGAAGGGCCCGGCTCAATCGTGGACAGCCGAGTTCACGGGGTACGTGGTTGAAAGTTCAACTTGCAGTAACCAATATATATATCCTGGTGTCACTCTCAAAATATTTGTTGCATCAATTGTATGCCAAGTACACCTGTATCCGGAACACCCTTTCTGTCCCCACACAGATACTACAGCACTATTGCCTAGACTACCAAGGGGTTTACGATGTAATTGTGCTCGAGCTCGAAGCAATTACTAAAACATTCTGAGCGCCTAACCCATGATGGCCAACACACACGTGACATACCGCCCGCGAGTTGGAATCAAGAGATTACACGTGATTAATTCTACTTTCAACATTCCTATATGTGAAGATTATGATACGGTAATTGTCTCACATATCCAGTGGCTTACCTGAAGTCTGCGAGTCAGGATCAATGTGTGATCACTCGAAACAGAGTAGTAAGTAAGGCGCTTCACGGGGCTGCCTTGACAGAAATCAGACCTGAAGCTTTGTAGTTAGCACCGTAGGCAAGATGATTCAAATCATTTCAGGGCATTATCTGGAGGCCAATTATGAACTGACTATGTAACGTTATCTAGAATGGCTGTATTTATATGACTCCGCAAAAAGGGAGTCGAGATCCTCCGCACTACCGCAGAATCACGCTCATGTGCGCTTGAATGACTCTAGATTGTGATAAGCAGTCTTGTTGGCCGCGCTCACCAGCATCTTCAATTCGCCCTCATCTCCAGATAGCGTGAACAGTTTGCTCTGATTCGTTAGCACGTGACTGAGACAGATGGGCGGTCGGGCTTACGCGTAGTAGCTTCTCCGGTTGATTGCATCTCTTGAGCTCGGCAGGCAGACCCTGAACCTCAGCACTCCATGGGTATTGCGAAGGATTCTTCATGATCAGTCTCTCCACCACCTCCGCCAAGGCAAACAGCTTCATTGTGGCTGCGTCCATCTCGGCTGCATCGATCTGGCAACTTTGCTCCACTCCCGCTGCCACGTGATGAATGTCAATCTCATGTGGTCCATCACTTATGTCCAGATATTTACTCACCAATTTTGACACCACCGGACTCAGTCAGTAAAATGGAATCAGCACTCAAGACGGCAAGTGCTCTTCCCTGGCCGAGTAGATATTGAATTCCTCCAAGGACCTATCGGGCATGAGCATCGTTCAACTTTTCATGTCGACCTTGAGAGTCGCACGTACCGGCCGAACAATCGCAACAATCTCGCCTTCGGTAATAGTGCACCTTGATGCGAGGATGTGACTCACCGAGAGCTCTACTGGCTCCCAGACCAGAAACACCTTTTCCTCCCAACTATAGCACCCTACCATACCTAGAAAGCTGGGATGGGAGAACTGGCTGATTGTGTCCAACAATGGCTTGACGGATGAGAGTTGTTGCTTCAAAAGATGAATATTCACCAGGGTTGCTTTGTTTTTCCTGTTTCGGGCCAGAAAGACAGACTGTCCCTGATAGATCATCACGATGGCCTCGTACGTCAACCATGGGTTCTGGAAGATTGGCTCAACCGTCTGAGCTGTAATCTGATCTTTCAGCGGAACCGGACGCGGAAAGGACAAAGAAGAAGGGGTGACTGCTGGATCGGGTTGGGGCCTAGCAGATGGCGCAGAAGGACGTGATGGGCCTTCAAATGCAGCCAAATCAGGTGTTCCATCACGCCACAATGTCAGAGGCCGAGAGGGCTGCAAAGAATCCATCAAGCAAGAAATGTGCCGAAGAAGCAGTCCTGGTTCTGAAGTACCCAAGCAACGTCGTATTGCTCAATTTGTCTTCACTGAGAAGTGGAAGTCTGTATCCAGAGATTCCAAGACAATCGCTACTAATATAGTGAGGCTGTAGACGTGCAAGACCACGGCTGACTCTGCGGAGCAAGATTGTTTCTAAAATTACGCCCTATGTTGGCTGTTTGTATTTATGTGTGCCCAGTTTAATTTGCGGTTAAGTCTTGAAAGTTGCGGTTAGACAAACTAACCCGCGGTGAAACCGGTCTTGAACCGGCCCAAACATGTCAGACCAAGCACTGCCCGTAAATTCAAACGGGTTGAATGCCCTGCATCCTAAATGGAATATAGAACTCCCTACTGTTTGTTCTCAACTCCGGGAAAATGCAAAGATAGATCCACGATGAATATCAGCGCTAAAGTAAATAGTTTCATTATTCATCATACAGCTGCTAGCTACCCGAATCCTAGGCCTAGGGCCGGAAGCGATCGGGACTCCGTCTCGATCTCAGAGATTGACGAATATGAGATGTGCTTGACGGAACCCGGTCTGAACGCCGGGTAGGTTGGGCCGACCGACGCTGTCGAGGGGCTGTTGGAATACTTGTTTCTTCCACTACTGTGTAGGTTGTATCGAGAGGTGTTTCGGCTATTAATTCGCCAGAAGCCGATGAACGTAAGAGAGCACTGAACGATCCCCGGCATCGGCTGTCTCTATATTAGTGAATGGACTGGGTAACAGAGGGTGATGGGATACGTACTGTTGCAGGCAAGAGGTGTTATTTCCTGGTAATCTATGGGCGAGCCAGCCCTCCATGCACCCCAGATGAACCACCCCCTTACATATATCGCATTGTAATATGACGCATTCATCGCTTTCTCTCTCAAGACAAATGGGGCACATCTCACCATCTAGATAGGAGTCCTGGCGGACGGCGTGAATCTGGAGGGAGTGCAGTCCACCGTGCTCATTGTGAATGGATAGAATGGCTGGATCGTCTGATGAAACATTCCAGGGCACCCGATTCATTGTGAGCATTTCTGATGTGACATCCCTTCCAGGAGGCTGAGATGCATCTAACGATGTAGAGGCAAGAAGCCGTGGAAAAGCCACAGCAACACCCCGTATTGAAGCAAACTCATGTGTCTCTGAAGCAGGAATGGTCGACGCCTGTTGCGGACCGTTGATTTCTTCCCCGATAACTTGTAGAAAAGGCTGGTGCGAGCTCAGTTGTGCAACAGCCTGGTTATCCACCGCTGCATTGAACCATTGCTGTTGAATAACATCGTGCTGACGTGCTCGATGCCACCTTTCGCAGAGGAAGAAGGATACAAGTTCGCTGAGCTTGGATTCCAGAGTAGAAAGGTTAAATGGGCTTCGGGCAAGTTCGTTCAACTTGTGCCGTCCTTCTTTCAGAGTCTCTTTCTTCACAGTCAACTTGCAAGCATCTCCTTTCTTGGTAACACCACAGCAGGTTTTGCTATCCCTGAGAGGTCCCATCTGACATATATTCAAGGGATTCCAAAGCCACTGGGGGTCTGACATCTTGAACGTGGTACGTGGATGAGAGGCGAGAGATGTATCAAGGCGGCGGTGGCGACTGAAAGACACCACTAAGGATTTATTTGAGCATATATAGTGATCCTTCTCTGCTACCATAAAATATTTTGCACGAGGTTGTGAAGTGACTTGGATGGCTCGCGGGGAAGATGTTGGGCTCCCAGAAGCATTCAGTCGCCCAGGAGCTGAATCTGTGCTCCTGGAAACAGAATGGATGCTCCCAGGAATGAAATGAGTATTCCCGGGAGCCCATGCACTCCCAGGAGCCCGTACTCGAGCCCCAGGAACCAGGATGACGTTCCTGGGTACCTAACAGCCTTTGACCGTTGGTTAAAAAGGTTACCTATTGGCCACATAAATGCTTACGCAACATCGGTCTCTATTATCCGTAATGGCAAAATACTCAGAGGGGTCCTCAGATTCCTAGGAATAAGGATTGCGCTCCTAGGAGAAAGAAGCTCGTGCAACGTAGAAGCTGCAATTGTAGGGATGACCAACAAAAGTCGCTAGGTCACTTCAATTTCACTAGAAGCTTGGACCGTTCGGTCAAGCGAGATTTCCATCGAGCCATTTATTGATATAAAAGACGTGCCTCCGAATACCTACGAGTGCCGTCCCTTGCTCTGCTTTGATATCTCTTCTCTTTGATGTGCATTGTACATACTGCACATCGTCTTATCACCAATATGAATTGGAGCTCTGGCTATCTTCAGTCGATCTTCGGCCAAATTATTGGCGACCCTAATCATCATCTGGAGTGCCGATGGGTTGAAGATAATGGAGTTTGTTGCAAAAACCACGTGTCCAAGGAGTCGCGCAGAAATGGAGCGATTTGTCTCAAAATGTTCCAAGATCTCCCCACCGGTCATCCACCCAAAACAAGACTCTCAGAGGCTGCAGCGTACATGCTATGCCCAGAATGCAGGCGTTATTCCTCCAGATCCAAAAAGTGCGCCCAGAGATGGATGGATCGGTTACATGCCCAAGCCAGTCAAATGGAGGAACCCACTCAACCTCAGAATGATGAGAACCAGACCACTTCATTGGCGCATCGCTGGCCGACTAGCCTGTCCTACAGTGTCAATTCAGAAGGATACATTTCAGCGCCTAGATCATGAAGACCGATAACTATACACCGCAAGAAGTGCTGTCGGCCTTTTGATCTGGAAAACATATACTATTTCTCAGCAAGCACCCCCAGCCATGAACCAACTAAAAATACGAAATGTGCTTGTCTGCTAACCTCTATCTTGCCCTTTTGTCCCCATCCTTGCTTCACACCAATAACGGGCCTGTTTGCTGGCTTGCTGAGGACAGCCCCTTCCCCGTCTCATCACCCTCTGCCAGCTCTCTATTATAGTTGATTTAGTATAGATATAAGAAGAGAATATTCCTTTTGGACTTCCATACTCATGGCTATCTTCATATATCTTCAGTTTCTGAAGTTCCTGAGATAACAACTCTGGCGATGGAGCTGCGGATCGTCGAATGCGATCCCATTCGAATGCTGCTTCAAGGGAATGGGAAGAAGGCTCAGCACGTGGTATTGAATTGGCGAGGTTAGACTTGGACAGATCCTCTCCCAGAATATGTTGAAGCTTCCGCGTCAGCTTCTGGACACGACAGAAAATCAGTTGGGCTTCCATAGTCAGATCAAATAAAACAAAAGGTGAATGGGATTGTTTCAAGGAAGTGTTGTAAGCCGAATTACGGGAATTGCAGCACGTATATATAGAAACCAACGCAATTCAAAGCCACTAAAACCTGAATATAATATATACTTATAACTGTAACCATTTGCAAGTAAAGACACATGTACATGAACAAGGAACGGTGCACGGTGAACCATCGTTAAGCCATGGCTTAGTTACACTGTTCCCCAGCCCTTGTGCCATCACTTTCCGAGTCACCGGAGTTCTCACCGCTGTCCCCCATCTCCTGTAGTTCTAATCGTTTCAACAACACGTCAAGCATTACCTTTGTTGACTCCGGCTCTTGGCCGGATTGGTTGGTACTGCGCTCCTTCAACAAATGATCCACCACGCTTCCCAATTTCTGGCTAAGTTCGAAGAAGATATCCGCTAGTCTGGATACATGCTCCAAATCCTCATTCGCCTGCTTCTCAGCGGCCTTGGAAACCTTCAGTTCCTCTTTGAATACGGACTGGGCTCGTTCCGCCTCGACTGCTTGACTGTCGAGCCTCGCAAGAATTCGGAGATATTTCTATCTTGGAATTAGACAGGGCTTAAAAGAGGGCTTTGTAACCTACCGAGGAATCCATTCTATCAAATTAAAGATTGGTACTAAGGAACCGGCAGATGAGTTTGACGCACGCAGCAATAAGCTTGCTCGAGCAACAGAGGATCTGTGCTTATATTTATAGCTCTATGTCAGTAGTAAGCCTCCGGATAGTCTTGGAACTTCAATAGACGTATGTCCGGAGGGCCTTGAAAGGTTCTTTTAAGCTCTGTTTACCACCTACGGTTAACCGGCCCAATTATGAATCGCTGAAGAGAGCCCAAAAATTGCATTGGCCATTCCAACCTCACCGAATCCTTATTCTTTACACCAGATGACGTCTCAGCTTTGGAATAGCGAAGGTTAGTCTGGTAGCATGCATTGCAATACAATACCACAACTTGACCGAGAAGCCATAATGCAATCACACTGACAGCACCCCCACGGCTGATAGCGTGTAATTAATATTGGCCTAGAGAATAAACGAATCGCGGCTTCTGACGCGACAGAAGGAAAAAACAAAAGCTAAGCCCGTTAGGGAAGGTCAACTGGGCCAGTGTCGCGTGTAACAGGGTTAACGCGGGCCACGCGGGCCACGCGGGCCACACGGCCGAGACTGAGCCGAGTCGCCTATTCCGGTATCTGGAATCTAATCACCTCATAACCGAAATTAAGCGACAGGGGTAGTCGATGGTAGCCTACAATACCTTCTTGATATCTGGTTGAGTGGCGGCACTATTGAGTGGCGATCGATTGAGGGTGGGGCAGTTTATAAGTCCCACGAATCAAGACTTTCGGCGCCGCCCCGACTTATATCCACTGATCGCCCAAACCTGTCTTTTTACGAACGTGGATCTGCGCAACTACTGCTGCCGCAAATTTCTTATGGCGTTTATCATACTGTAGATCGGATATCATTAGCACAGTATGTTGGTACGGAATACTGGCTCGGAAAAAAACGAACATCTCGTTACCTTCGGTCCCTGCGCGGCACCGTATGCGTGAGCTGATAGCGCGCTTCGAGCAATCAATAGCGACGAATAGACCCGGGGTATACCGTCCTGGAACTGGCCTAATTCGATTTGGTAAACCCACTTCATGGCGCATTAGGATTTTGCCCATGTTTCAAATTGTCTCGAGTTCCCGTGGCTCAACTTGACCCCGAGACCGCCAACGGATTGATCCGCCAATGCGACATCGGGTGGAATACTAAATATGCAACCGACAAGACAACATAAACAGAATACGAAACAATACGAGTGAACTACTTGGGGAACTTGCACGGGCCTGGAAAGTTTCAACCGTTCAAGCGGGCATGGGGTCAGTATTCGAAGATATTGTTATGGAGGATGTGAATGGGCGCTACATGCTGGTTCGTAGATGAAGAGCTTCGTGTCAAATGGTCAAAGTCTAGCCATAGAATTCTAGTTGACGGAACAAGATCACCGTTAAGGTACTGTACCTTCTGGTCAACCGGTGGTTATCAGTCTCTCTGGAGAACGAGACGAAAAAGCGAACGGTCATCGCCGCACAAATGCAACCATATCTTGAAATTGCAGGATAACCGTTATTGCGGGCCGGTTGTCTCGACATGCACCAATGACTGGGCATTTGAACGGTCAATGTCACAATGCTGCGGCCCACATTGAACGGCTTTGTTATACATCGTTCAGAACTGTTTAGGCTACTGACTAGTACGCTGGATACCTATAAAAGTCCACATTGCCTCCCCGAACGGTCGAACCTGAAAAATCGACAATCCTCCCTGCGAGAGAATCTATCTTAGAGTATTGACGTTCAATATGCCTTCCCGCAGAACCGCGGCCCAAGCCACCGCCAGTACTGGTCAAGGTCGCTCCAAGTCAATTACCGCTGCGAAGCACACTCAACACTCTCCTATCGCTGGTCATGATGGTTCTCTATCAGATACTCAAGATGTAGACCTTTACACACCATTGGTACGTTCTGTCATCACTGTTTCCTGAAAGCAAGTATACTCAACGCAATGAATGATCTAGATTTCCTCGCCAATAGCAAAGACTGCGAAACAAAGGCACTGGAGGATTGTTCATCGACGATGCTTGAAAGGGTTCAAGGAAGCCGATCAAGACCGAGACCAGCTCACACGATCCATACAGCAACTAGAGGAGGACAACGCCCAAGCCCAAGCAGCAATTCGCCAGCTGAGTGACACCAATAACCAGAATCTGGCCAAGGTTCAAACGCTCGAGTTCGAAATATCCACTCTGAAACAGCAACTCGAGTTTGCACAAGCTTGTTGTACGACCGGCGATAATCTGTTACCCATACTATTGGAGGTCAGCGGCAATTTCCAACAAGCGCAGAACCAGCTCGAGAAGAAGATAGAGAAGGAGAGAAATGCTGAGAAAAATAAGTCTGCATTTGCTGGATTGTCTGATTCTGATGTGCTACGAGGCTCATGGACAGCTCATAACGGGCAGGTGGCCTCGTTTGGTACCAACCCGCTCCCAAACTATCCACTGTCGAATACCCTTACGTCGGTCAATCAACAAGCGCCGGTCCAGTTCTGTCAGCCGCCTCTTCAGCAAGCGCCGGTCCAATTCAATCAGCAACCTCTCCAGCAAGCCAGCCAATATATATCGCAATTCTGAAGAGAAAGTGCAAGTAACTTATTGGAGATTTCATGGACTGTAGCCAATTGACATGAATCAGCAATGCTATCATCCACGCCGTGTGCCTGGGTTGTACGTGTTACGTTGAAGAGTCAAGCAAACCGGAGCGTTGAGTGGACGGGTGAAGAGCTGCCCAGGATATGCAAAGCTCAGCGGCGGACAATGAAAACACTACATGGGTATTGGTTGCTACTATAATTTCACGGTCGTACCATCTTCGTCGTAGATCGCGTAGATCAAGCCTGTAAATTTTATTCTTGTTTGATACTGTCTCGTCAACGGCCCTTCACCGGAGGCTATGTTGCACGCCGATTGAGCATTGTGCAAGCGCAGATGACCTGGTTCGCATTTCACGATTGATACCGTAGACGTATCATCCGTTATCCGAAATTGCAGCACTAGTCCGGATTTTTAGCCCATGATACACTCGTCCATGATACCTTTTTTGACTAGCCTAGTTTCAGATATCGTACGACGGCGGTAATGCGATCATTTTGACGCCGGTGGCCTGGTCTTTCGACTTAAGCTAGATTGGGACTAGTGTCTGGACGACACAAACCTTTATTATGGAGCATAATGTATGGCGCACAGTCCGTGTGTCACGATCCCATTACTCTGCCTCTATCTTGCCCGCTATTATGCTAACTTGAATGTACTTTTATGATCATTCAATCTGTCAAGCAGCCTCTGAATAACATAACTTGGTTGTTTATCCAAGTCTGTCATTGCGCTTGAGCAGATTCAGGAGCCGATCGGAGCCGATGATTGGTCAGCATCATTTGCATCGAACACTGGTTGCGCGCGTTGGTCTAGGCTAAATCTGAGGTTAGCGTCAGATCGCGAAAGCGAACAGTCCTCGTGTCCACCTGACACACCCGCAAATCGTCCTTTTGGAGCCAAGAGTGAGACACATGCAACAGTGCGGGATCTTGGGGAATTGTGTGGAGTTTGATGTATGCTACTATGTGAAGCTATAGCCGCGTACTATGCGACAATGCTATGAATGTAGTGATTCTAAATTGCTCCGTTGATTATGAAACATGCAATTTGCAAGATTGATTCTGTCTCAGGATGTCGCTGTCCAACGTAGAACAATTGACGTAGACTTGGCTCCCACGTTCAGGGGAAAGGGTGATTTCAGGAAACCGGGGCTCGATCTGCGGGTGGGGCTATCCCGGGCAAATCGCAACGCTTCTGGCAGTCTAGACGCATCTTTTTCTGAGAGCAGAACCGTACAGAAGAGGTTGGCGGCAACCCGGGATTGAATTGGGGCAATCTGCATCACACTTGATTGAACCACGCTGTTTTATCAGGCCACTTGGCCATCTAGTCTTTGAGTATTCCCATGGATTACTCTCAACATAAGGGGTGAATTTGTATGGCACTAAAGGATTGAAGGACGCCTTCAAGATTGGGTTGATGCAGATAGGCGCGTTGTGCATGGTATAAGGCCTGGTAACCACATTCAGACTAGTGCATCATTGCGCCGAAAATTGCGATCCGAATCGGGCCGCAGACGGCCCCTGTCGGCACGGAACGCGAGCTTCTTACCCCCATGGCATGCATAGCGCACAGTCCATGCGAGGTGATCCCCTGGATCTGCCACTGACACCCTGACGCATTTGAGATCCTTCATCAGGCCTTCCAGCCGTAGCTGTAATTAATGGTCATTGCTGTTGATTGCGCTGAAGTATTTGGAAATGAGCCCGGCCTAGCGCAGGAACCTCGGCATGCACGGCTCAAAAGATGGGTAATTTCTATACTAGGAGTAGTGTGGACAGGGGTACCTACAGGATTTTCTTTGTACAGAATGTAGATCCCTCAGCGAATCAAAAATCCAGGTCAGCAAAATTATATCTCTTGAATCATGTTGCAGACCCCGTAATGGCTAGATGCATTGTAGGCGTAAGCGAGAAAGAGTCAATGGTGCAGATCACTCTTGTAAAAGAAAGGCAATGTGAGCGGAACGTCGCGATATGAAAGAAGGGCGTAAGTGATATTTGTGTCCCCCAAGTGGATATTCATTGACAGACCCGCTCTGATTCGTCGTACCGCGACATTGAGGCTTGGGGGTATGATTGGCTGATTGACGGAAATGATAATCTTACTCGCGCGTGGATCTGTAGGGAACGGTGGATACCCTAAGAAAAGTGGGCCATGTTAGGTCGATTCCGGCACGACAGAGCTTTCCCCGGACAAATCAGAGACCTTTTACCATCTAGATCTGTCCATCAATGACTGAAAAGAGCACTGCTGCTATATTCATCTGCCCGTGATTGTTCGCAGTACAGAAATTACCCTCACGATAGCCATTCGATGGGATGGTACGTCACGAATGGTGATTCTACGGCGGGACCTGGCCGAAGGTGACATGTGACCCTCTGGATACTGCTATGTGATGTTCGAAGAATTACCTCCCATGGAAGCGAAGCTCTGAATGTTCTATTCGGGTATTCTCTCACAGTCTTTGACGCTTTGAACCCACGATCTCTCGATCTTTGACTGCACTACTGCTCGACAAAACCTCCACCTGTTTCTTCAATGCAGCCATCTCTTTCGCCAACGTGCCTTTAGTACCAATCTTTTCTAGAAACTCTCGTTGCATTTCCTGATTCCATAAGCCCTGGCGAGCGAGTGAATCTGCGCTAGATCTGAAGCGGGTCAGTGTGGTGACTCTGGTTTTGCCTTGAAGGGAAACCTACTGTACCCGATCTTCCAATCTATATACCGAGCCGTTAGAATGTGATATCTCACAATAAGACAGCTTCCGACTCACTCTGCCATACATTCGATCATTTCAACCACTAACTCTGCGAGATCCTTAGTGCTCAGGGACTTTACAGATCTGGCTTCCCCCAAGGCTAATTCCTTGATTCGTTTCTTGGTTCGTTGTCCCTGAGCCGCCTCTTCATCACTGCAACCATCCATGGAAGTAGCCTTGTCATCGTCGTCAGATTCATCGTTTTGCTGAGAATAACAATCGTCGTCCTCAGAGCCAATGATTGATGTGGAGGGGCTCCCGGTATTGTTTGGCTCCGGTGAGCCTGACGAAAGCAATCGAGTCATTCGATCTGTGTATCGTTGCGAACCGCTAGCCTGAGTTCTCTGGACGCCCATCGCCACTGTCTTCAAGTAGATCAGGCAGAGTATCGTGGAAGAGACTTGAAGTAGAGAGTGGGAATAGTAAGAAATGCAAGAGTTTGCGCCTTTAAAGAACCAAAGTGAGAAGTGACCAGTACCCAAACAAGCCTAGTAAATGTCATCAGAGCCGAGCATCTCCCAATGTCAAGAGAATAATAATTTAATCCGTTTTCCGAGGGGTCCTCTTTTGCCCAATCTCCGAGTGTACCCCAAAAAAGAGTATGAAAAAAAAAACGTATTTTGAATGGGCGACATGGCCGTTGAAGATGGCCTATGCTTTTCCCAAGTGGCATGCCCCACAAAAAGCAAACTTTAACATTTATTTCATGTTTATTATCTTGATCCTCTTTATTTTGCGCCTGTTTAACTAGACATTATTCATATATCATTGCTCATTGGAATTAATAATACTTTCTCATTTAAACGCTCGTTTATAGGAATATGAATATTATGCGTATTTTATTTTTTATTCCGGCCGCCTTCACTTTCAAGCGCAGGGGTCATCGCGAAAGCCGGTCCAGAAGAGGCTTGTGCCCATGACCGAATTGCAACCAAAACATGACTGGGCTGGTATTGACCGTTTTATCAACCGGTGAAGTATGCGAAAGACCACCACATTGATCTCACAAATCACAGTCCAAGTTGAACAAGCTACGAAACTGCTGGGTAGCAGCATATTGCTCTTGTCGCATTCTCAGACTGTTCCTTTCGGTATCTACACAGATGCCAAAGACCGACCCGAGTACGATTGCATCCAAAGGAGACCCATCGGCTAGGGTCTTGTCCGACAAGCCCATTACCACCGTTGTAACAGAGGACCGCAATTAAACAAGGCCACTGTGGAGCTGTTCCATCCTTGATAAACCTGTGACCACCCCCGACTTCAACCGGAGTCCTTTCACAGTCTCACTGCATCTGATCTTTCAACTCATCTTCACTGCTTTTCTTATTCAGAGGGTTATCTGTCATCAAGATGTCCAGAGTCAAGATTTCTAAGAATGAGAAGATCGCCTGGTCTTCATGGGAAAAAAGAAATCTCCTTTCTTGGTTGCATCTGCACCGAGGGATGTCTTGGAAGCAAAGGTCTAAGGCATACTTCAGGCAGTTCCGCGTGAAACGAACCGGCGAGGCATTGAGATGCAAGCAGAATTATTTGTTGCGGAAGCCTCATTCCATACAGAGAAGTGAGTCTGAGCCTTCCAACTCGGGGACTCCGCCGCCACGAGCCCGACGCGAAGAAGCTCGGGGGTCTTGCTTGCCGTCTCTTCCAATTTTTAGACCCAAAGGTTCCCGCACAAGAACTCGTGATTTGATCCATACACTGGAGCATCTGGTCGTTTCAGAACGTCGACGCTTGATAAATGACTCGAATACAACGGAGAGACTACCAGGTGAGATATGGCGGCGTTCTTGGCAATGAGACAGGAGGGCTGACGATTCACTAGGTTCTACAACCCGACTGCCACCGACTCCGATATCCAAGGCCCCACGACGTGTTTCATACCTCTGGAAGTTTGTGCATCGCATGGCGGCTGCTACGAGAACGCCACGGAATGTTGCAAGCTTGTGATCTTCAACGCCCACCTCATATGTACACAGCTCAATGGACATAATCCTGTCCACCTTGCGGGTTCCAGAGTGTTTGTGTATATATACAGTCGTTCTCGAAATCGGCTTGACAGATGCACTCTTCGTCACTCTTTTCTGGCCCCACCGCTAAGGCCTTAGCGCAGATTAATCATTGAGCGGGCCTCATCAAATTGATGGACATCGAAAAAGGTGCGCAGTATGGTACTGTATTTTGGCATGTAAATTACGAAAGCCTTACGAGATATGGAAAGAATTCCGTAGAAATCTATTGTGGGACTTTGCAAACCATACGGGATGGTCGCCTAGCAACCGGTTCCTGGTCTTCTGCTAGGTGACTTCAGATTTCCTCCATGTGCAGCATGGGTTGATTCCCTTTGCCGGTGATTTTGACAGGTGTTTCTTTGCCGTAGTGAATCTCAGCGATTATCGTGGGCAATACATTCTCTCGACCTGGACCCTGCCGCGGACGAACAACAACCTTTTTGGCAGCCAATGGCGTAGGCCGCAACTAATAGTCACTCACCATAAGTCTTTCGCTACAGTTTGCTCAGAGATATGAGGCGAAGTTCTCTCTTTAGCAATGATGATTGTGACGTCCAACGAGGTGTAACGTTAGATCCCTGGGACAATACATCGCAATATGCACCAACACCTGGCCCCAATACACACTCACAGGTCCTTCGACCGATCTTCCAATTCTCTTAAGTGTCCCTTGTTCGTAATATTCTATTGAATGCCATTTTGAGCTGAGTTGTTCCGGGCGTGGTTAATCGTTGGATGGTTTTCCTCTTGGGCAGAAATGAACGGCCCCTTGTGGTAGGCACGTGGCTCATCGGATCGGGCAAGCGCCAATCAGGGTCCAGTTTTGCTCTCAGCCTCACTTTGACGCCTTCCCCTCAGAGAGGGGCATAAGCTCCATTTTGTCTGTCATCCCTTGCGGCATCTTTTTACTTTTGATATCATTCATACTGTGGAAGGCTTTTTTACCATGGAACCTCTTTCGGGTGCAGCAAGTGTTATCGCAGTTATCCAGTTAACCGGAGCTATTGTGCAAATATGTGGGAAATATCTCAACAACGTCAAGAACGCGACGCAGGATATTCAGCGCTTCCAAGAGAAGATCACCGCCCTTGCCCAAGTGCTTCAATCTCTCGATGGGCTGATCCGTGGATCTAATGGCAATGAACTTACTGCTACGCAAGACCTGGTCGACAATATTGTCAAATGCTCCTCAGCACTTACATATTTGAAAGAGAAAATCAATCCGGAAACGACGCAAAGACGGATGAGGAAATGGGGCCTTCGAGCCTTGAAATGGCCGCTCGTACGGTCGGAGGTAGATTCTGCTATCATGGAGCTTGAGTGGTATAAAACAACATTTGCTTTGTCCTTACAGGTTGATCAAACGTAGGCTGCGGACCATAATCCGGTCTCTTAATTATTCATATCAAGGGCCAACTCTGACGCTGACTCAGGAGATCTACCAATTCGATCCACAAAAAGATAGACCTCAGCAGACTACAGACTGCAAAACAAGCAGCATTCGACTCTTACGACAATCAACACAGTGAATGTCTTCCAGGGACCCGAATTGACCTGCTTCGAGAAATCGAAGAGTGGGCAAAATCGCCACACGGAAAATGTATATTTTGGCTGAGCGGCATGGCAGGGACAGGGAAATCAACAATATCCCAAACAGTTGCAAGCCGTCTTCAAGCGCAGCAGCTTCTCGGGGCGAGCTTCTTCTTTCAGAGAGGCGAAGAGGACAGAGAAACAGCAAAAAAGCTTTTTCCAACATTGACCGAGCAACTGGTCATCGGCATACCTCAAATGCTGCCTCGAGTTCAGAGGGCAATTGAGGATGACCCGAATATTTCGGAAAAGGTGTTGAGGGAACAATTTGAACGGCTTCTACTGGATCCACTATCTGGAATTGAGCAGCGAGAAGAGACCACAAGAAGAGTGATCGTGATTGATGCTCTAGATGAATGCGATTCAGAAGACGATATAGGGATTGTTCTCCGGCTCTTGCCACGAGTTCAAAAGTCAACTTCCGTACAACTACGGTTTTTGTTGACAAGCAGACCTGAGTTGCCGATCAGGCTGGGCTTCGAAGGGATCACCGATGCCCATCAGGATTTGGCCCTACATGAGATCGAAGAGCCAGTGATAGCGCATGACATATCCTTGTATTTTGAGGATCAGTTCCTGCGCCTAAAGCAGAGGCGCTCATTGCCACCAGATTGGCCCGGAGTCCCAGCTACCAAGATATTGGTTGATAGGACCATCCCTTTGTTCATTGCAGCTGCCACTTTATGTCGTTTTATCGGTGATGCAAAATGGAACCCTCAAAAGCGACTGGAAGCGATATTGACAGACCAATCAACCTATGTGTCCAAGATGGACAGCACATATATTCCCGTGCTAAAGCAACTTCTCACTGGACAGAATGAAACAGAGTCACGGGAATTACTTAAAGAGTTCAAGGAGGTAGTTGGTGTGATCATTATTCTTGCCACTCCGCTCTCGATCAACTCCCTAAGCCACCTAATAGACAGAGAGTCAGATGATGTCAAATGTCGATTAGACCAGCTCCACTCGGTGCTCAGTGTACCAAACAATTTCGACACACCAGTCAGGCTCCTCCATCTGTCATTCCGAGATTTTCTTTTGGATCACCACAAAGACAAAAGCAAATTCTGGATCGATGGAAAATATACAAACCAGTGTCTTGCAGAACGATGCCGTCAGATCATGCAGGACAGCCTGGAGAAAAACATCTGCAAACTGCCAAGCGAAGGCACGCAAAGGAATGAAATTAGCGATGATTCGATTCAGCTTTATATACCTCCCCCACTGAAATACGCGTGTCGATACTGGGCGCATCATCTGTTACAATGCACGGACTTGTCTGGCATGATGCACAATGCTTATTTATTTTTCCAGGTACACTTTTTGCACTGGGTGGAAGCAATGAGTCTACTGGGCCTTACGTCAGAAGTATCAGGTATTCTTGATCGCCTCCAAACGTCCACATCGGTAAGTTCCGAAGATAATCATACATGGTATGCACTGACAGCTTTAGGGTAACGGCTCTTCCCTGATTCCGGATTTCCTTCACGATGCAAAGCGCTTTATTCTGAAAAATCACCAGATAGTTGATCAGGCTCCCCTTCAAGTTTATTGTGCAGGACTTATATTTGCACCCCGAACGGGGATAATCCGTAGAGAGTTCAAGCGGTCGCTTCCTACTTGGATATGTCAGTTACCACAGGTTGAAGAAGGATGGAGCGCGCTTACCCAGACCCTCGAAGGCCATTCCCGTTCGGTTCGATCGGTGGCCTTCTCGCCCGACGGCCGCCTGCTGGCGTCCGGCTCTTACGATCAGACAGTGCGGCTCTGGGACCCGGCGACGGGCGCGCTCACCCAGACCCTCAAAGGCCATTCCGATTGGGTTCGATCGGTGGCCTTCTCGCCCGACGGCCGCCTGCTGGCGTCCGGCTCTGACGATCAGACAGTGCGGCTCTGGGACCCGGCGACGGGCGCGCTCACCCAGACCCTCGAAGGCCATTCCGGTTCGGTTCGATCGATGGCCTTCTCGCCCGACGGCCGCCTGCTGGCGTCCGGCTCTTACGATCAGACAGTGCGGCTCTGGGACCCGGCGACGGGCGCGCTCACCCAGACCCTCAAAGGCCATTCCGATTGGGTTGGATCGGTGGCCTTCTCGCCCGACGGCCGCCTGCTGGGGTCCGGCTCTGACGATCAGACAGTGCGGCTCTGGGACCCGGCGACGGGCGCGCTCACCCAGACCCTCGAAGGCCATTCCGATTGGGTTGCTTCGGTGGCCTTCTCGCCCGACGGCCGCCTGCTGGCGTCCGGCTCTGGTGATCACACAGTCCGGCTCTGGGACCCGGCGACGGGCGCGCTCACCCAGACCCTCGAAGGCCATTCCGGTCCGGTTCGATCGGTGGCCTTCTCACCCGACGGCCGCCTGCTGGCGTCCGGCTCTGGTGATCACACAGTCCGGCTCTGGGACCCGGCGACGGGCGCGCTCATCCAGACCCTCAAAGGCCATTCCGATTGGGTTGCTTCGGTGGCCTTCTCGCCCGACGGCCGCCTGCTGGCGTCCGGCTCTGGTGATCACACAGTCCGGCTCTGGGACCCGGCGACGGGCGCGCTCACCCAGACCCTCGAAGGCCATTCCGATTGGGTTGCTTCGGTGGCCTTCTCGCCCGACGGCCGCCTGCTGGCGTCCGGCTCTGGTGATCAGACAGTGCGGCTCTGGGACCCGGCGACGGGCGCGCTCATCCAGACCCTCGAAGGCCATTCCGATTGGGTTGCTTCGGTGGCCTTCTCACCCGACGGCCGCCTGCTGGCGTCCGGCTCTGGTGATCACACAGTCCGGCTCTGGGACCCGGCGACGAGCGCGCTCACCCAGACCCTCGAAGGCCATTCCGGTCCGGTTCGTTCGGTGGCCTTCTCGCCCGACGGCCGCCTGCTGGCGTCCGGCTCTGACGATCAGACAGTGCGGGTCTGGGACCCGGCGACGGGCGCGCTCATCCAGACCCTCGAAGGCCATTCCGATTGGGTTGCTTCGGTGGCCTTCTCGCCCGACGGCCGCCTGCTGGCGTCCGGCTCTGACGATCAGACAGTGCGGCTCTGGGACCCGGCGACGGGCGCGCTCACCCAGACCCTCGAAGGTCATTCCAGTCCGGTTGAATCGGTGGCCTTCTCGCCCGACGGCCGCCTGCTGGCGTCCGGCTCTGGTGATCGGACAGTGCGGCTCTGGGACCCGGCGACGGGTGCGCTCACCCAGACCTTCGAAGTTGAAGGGGTAGTCACTACGCTCGAATTTTCCCATAGCGGTTTGTATCTCCACACCAACTTCGGCGCCCTTTACATCCAATCTAGGTGTGGCATTCCTACGTCTGATCCACGTCATCCAACTCCAGACATCTCTATTGAGCACCGCCAATGGATAGCATTGAATGGTAGAAGGGTCCTGTGGCTTCCGATCGAGTCTCGGCCCAGCTGTTTCAAGATAAACGGTAATGTACTTGCCCTGGGACACTTATCAGGGCGGGTTTCCTTTGTTGGGTTTTGTATGTAGTACTTAATGATTTTTGTTTCCCCTCTTCCTCTATTTTCTAATCCCTTTATAAAAAGAAGGGCCTGGGAGAAGCGGATAATTTATACGGCCCTATCCTGCTTGCGGAATATTCCATAAAGTTCCAGTAGTAACTAACATAGTCGCCAATCCATGTGACTAACTAGCTTTTGCCACAAAGGCTGCTTAGTCAAGATATTGCTACGTGCGGTAACCACAGAAAGACTTCCCTACGCAGCATTCTGATATCATCTAGGTCAATGTCAAGTCTGAATTTGGGCCTAAGGTTTTATATTTTCGGTGATATAGCTCATATTAATCTATCCAATTACAGCCATAGAAATTTTGCCCAATTTTCGACACAATAGCACCCTAGACTTAGTGCAGCTGGATGTCGTTGTAAGGCTAGGTGTTAATATTAGTTATCCGTGAGTAGTATTTACAAGGACATAAGACGAAACGCGCTGGACGGACTAATATGGCAATAACTATACCCTCGTTATCTGCAGTCCGCATAATGCTGTTGCTGCAAGAGCAAGTCCTGTCTGCTCATCCATTTGTAATTGAAGTCCACGTAGCACCAGTCATCTAGCAGATCGTCCAGGAACCAGGTGGGAGGCGGCCACCTCTGGATGATTTCCAGAGGCCCACATCGGCTTCCATGGAATTCCACTGAATTCTCGTACGCATTGTGTAATCTTACGAGCAAAATACAATACCATACTCAGGGCATCTTACGGTATTCCTCAATTTCTTGCGGCCCGCTCAATGATTGATCTGCGCTAAGGCCTTGGCGGTGGGTTCAGAAAGAGTGACGAAGAGTGTATCTGTCAAGCCGATTTCGAGAACGACTGTAAATGATGTTGACACTGAAGGTCTGGCCGTCATTTGGTGGACCTATTTGAGACTGATCTATGGTCAATGAGTCGGCATTGTGTTGCGACGGGATTGACTGCCAGTCCATGTAATATAATGAGACTACTAGTTGCCGCCACGTACAGGGCACAAACAGCTTAAACCCCATATTGGTAGAGCACGACTGTGCTATTGTCTCTCATTCTTCCCGAAGTGATTGAATACCAGGGAAGAACCGCAAGAGACCAGATGGCATTCTTCGGCATCTAGTTGTACCGCCAGTGGTGGCGCTTTTTCTTGGCCTAGGACAAGGCTACAACAATCTTCACTAAAATATATATATACATCTCTAGAGCACGCTATTCTAACGTTCCATTTCTCCGACTTGAATCAAGTGCCAAGGAATGTGATTGAGGCATTGTCCGTTTCTTGCGCGCTGGATGGCCCTGAATAGTGGAAACTTGCCTTTCCTTGCACAGTTCATCTAAACGAGCCTTCATGTTCTCCTGTGTTTTCTCTAATCCTTGGATCCTTTCTCTGAGAGCTGTAGTTTCGCTGAGTAATCTCTGATTTTCGGTCAATACGTCGGCGAGGTCATTCTGTGTACAACTATTGACAAAGTGTTCGATTTTCCTATTCCTTCTGGTCAGCATATTGATTGATCATCTGAAAAAGAGACTTCGACACTAGCAAGGTACCGGAGCAGGGGTCTTCCAAATCAAGAAGGCTATTTACTTACGTGACTCGCTTGTGGAGGCTGTAATCCTGAAAGTCAGCACAATAAAACCAATCACTGCACGTTTGGAGCTCACTCTTGGATTTGCTGGGTTGGCCGCAAAGAGTGCCGTGCTGCTGTGAATGTCGATTCAGTCACCACTCATCTTGTCAGTGGGCCATGACCACGAATGATGGTACCTTCTTCATCCTTGCTACGGATAACTAAGCCAGGGGTTTCTTTGAGACGGGACGAAGTTGTTGTCAGTTTTTGCTCTTCTTCTGGCGACATCAAGCTTGCGAATCGTGCTTCATAAGATCCTGGTTGGCGACTGGATTGTAGAGTTTGCGCGTACGACATTGAAAGAACGTGACAATATTAGACGAGTGTTAAAGAAAGTTCAGAATCAAAGGAGGTAGGGAAAAGGCGAACGAGGGCGGAAGGATGATAGGCAAAGGCAGCAGTGGATAAATTTGAGGGGCCGTTCCTCAACTTCCTTACATTGCCCAGTTTTGGTAAAGGGCGGATCCACATGAATACCAAAAGACCTGGAAGAAGAGGGAATCGGGGCAATACGTCTCTACGAGATAAATCAACATAACGGGCAACATTGAGTAGCAAGCGGCACTGTAATAGCCATTTGACCACAACATTACGATCCACCGAAGATGTTTGTGGAGGCAGTCTGAAGACCGGTTTCGTGCATCGCATTTGATTCACATGCCCGACTTTTGATACATGGATATCCACCGGTCTCCCGATCCACCCATCACGAAGTTGGTTGACCACCGCGAAAATCATTCAACACAATTATGTACATGTACAGTTAGGAGACGTTACCTGAAGTGATCTAACTTGTCTCACCATTGTGAGTATATCGTCATCTTGAGTAATTGCATTTTCGCGAGGCTGGGGCTGCGTTAATGGTACTTGTCAATTCCCGTAGTGGGAGTAGATAAAACGCGATGCGCACCCAGATTGAAGAGTAGGAGCAGGCTTCCTGCCCTCCCTCATTGCCCTGAGCCCCGTGAGGTAAATTTTGTGCTCCCTCATTGCCATGAGCCCCGTGAGGTAAATTTTGTGCTCCCTCATTGCCATGAGCCCCGTGAGGTAAATTTTGTGCTCCCTCATTGCCATGAGCCCCGTGAGGTAAATTTTGTGCTCCCTCATTGCCCTGAG
Source organism: Penicillium nucicola (assembly GCF_028828085.1). Classification (NCBI taxonomy): domain Eukaryota; kingdom Fungi; phylum Ascomycota; class Eurotiomycetes; order Eurotiales; family Aspergillaceae; genus Penicillium; species Penicillium nucicola. The sequence goes on along the minus strand of NW_026643125.1, from coordinate 2,125,315 downwards.
CCCCGTGAGGTAAATTCTGTGCTCCCTCATTGCCCTGAGCCCCGTGAGGTAAATTCTGTGCTCCCTCATTGCCATGAGCCCCGTGAGGTAAATTTTGTGCTCCCTCATTGCCCTGAGCCCCGTGAGGTAAATTCTGTGCTCCCTCATTGCCCTGAGCCCCGTGAGGTAAATTTTGTGCTCCCTCATTGCCCTGAGCCCCGTGAGGTAAATTCTGTGCTCCCTCATTGCCTTGAGCCCCGTGAGGTAAATTCTGTGCTCCCTCATTGCCATGAGCCCCGTGAGGTAAATTCTGTGCTCCCTCATTGCCATGAGCCCCGTGAGGTAAATTCTGTGCTCCCTCATTGCCTTGAGCCCCGTGAGGTAAATTTTGTGCTCCCCCTAGCAATGTGCAGCACCTCTCCGTGGTGCTAGGGACCAGTACTCGATGATCATACGTTGTCGAGGAAGCTAAGACTTGCACAAAATCTATTTACTACAGTATCTCGTTACAGTTGATACGCGCACAACGTATGTTGTCCTTCATTCTGCGTGCGTACCGAGAGGAAGATTGTCTTAAATCCTGGACTTACAGCCTGTAATCTCAATAGAAGATTCCAAGTAATTTTTGATTGTTCGATATCGACTTTCCCAATGTGGCACTTGGCTCTATTTATATCAAGTTCGATACTGTCACCATAAAAAGCTCTTAATTAGATTGTGTTCGCACTAGGTGTAGAGTTTTATATGCCAGCCGATTCAACGCACTGATTACAACTGGTAGGCAGATTGCGGTTTTTGTCCTAGCAAAAGGAAGAGTTAACAGCGTAGCAATGCAAGTAATTAAGCAGAGCGGTTAAGCAAGGTGGTTCAACCAAGTGGTAAATAGGCTAAGTGATGAAAGCAAGTGGTTGCCGAGCGGGTACTAAGCGGTCAAAAAAAGCGGTCAAAAAAAGCGGTCAAAAAAAGCGGTTAAGCAGAGCGGTTAAGCAAGTGGTTCTGTTGGAATATCCCGGTCGCTGAGAGAATGAAAGGCTGGGATCACGTGCATACATTCACCTACCTCAACATTTCACTTGTATCTTAGACAATACACCCAATACAACATACAATCAACTCCCCTCAATAATATGACCACTGAAGCATCACTTAATAAACCAACAGGTTCAACCAAGTGGTAAAGAGGTTAAGTGATGAAAGCAAGTGGTTGCCGAGCGGTTACTAAGCGGTCAAAAAAAGCGGTTAAGCAGAGCGGTTAAGCTGTTGGAATATCCCGGTTGCTGAGATAATGAGGCTAGGGTCACGTGAAGACGTGTATCTCCGTTACTTGGTCTACTTGTATCTAGACGACACACCCAACATAACATACAATTAAGCAGAGCGGTTAGTGATAATAGCAAGTGGTTGCCGAGCCTAAGTGGTCAAACAAAGCGGTCAAGAGGAGTGGTCAAGATCAATGGTTAGCATCAGAACCAATGATGATTCTGAACTGGCTCAGTGATTTGCCTGGTACATGTAGGACTGCTATCATACAGAACGGGTATCATATCGTCTAATTATTCAGGATATTACTAACGTTCTATTCCAGACAGGTTTATTATATGATTCACAGGCAAAGTCAAAGCTGAAGGGGCCGCGGGACTATCCGGCTCTGGTGATCAACCGGACGGGCTTGTCGCGCACGCATGAACCATGGCATAAATGACGGAATTTACCGCCAAGGTGGGGACAAACCGATTCCCCGCCCAATCAGTAACTTCCCATACCCCCTGCATTGGAAGCGAGATTAAAGAAAACAACCCGCAATAAAGTTATGTATTGATAACGGTTTGGTTGCCGGGACGAGTCATAAACTCAGCTTTGAACGGGCCAGGTCCGGAACTCGTGCTTCCCACAGAGTGATATATAGTCCAACAGGCGAATCATAAATTCCCTAGGTGCCTACGCACGTGATGTCAACGGACATATTAATAACTAGCACTGTCGGCACCTCTGATCACTTGAACGTCGCAAACTCCTTTTCATGAAACGGTGTCACATTGCTATACTTGTCCTCGAATATGGCAGTCTTCGGTGATTGTGGTCATCTTACGTGTCCAATGGATTTTAACTAATATTTCGTCAGATCTAGTCAGGCTCGAGATGGACTCCAACACTGCCACTGTTGAAGGCATGCTGAACTGTTTACCAGACATGAAAAGCGTGTTCCTTGAAAATTTCAAGCCTGTTCAAGACAAGCTGGCTTCGATACTTCAGCACTCTCAGTCACATTTCAAGGCACTGGCGGGGCGAGAGAGCTTTGCTGGATTTCTGAACGTTCCCCTCATAAGCGACGCCCTAGTGAAGACAATCGAAGTGATGTTTGAGGCACCAACACCTTGTGTGCTTCAGCTACAGAACGACGAAGCCAGTGCCAATATTACGTGGTTGGACGTTGTCAAGGAAAAGAATTATCAGGCCGAATATAAAGGGAATGGGAACTACCATTTCCATATGCGGGACTGGGGCGTGATTATCGAGTTGTCTGCTTTCCAACACAACATGATTCTTTCAGGATTACCCCGAAAGCTTGTTCAACCATGGTCCTACGAACAAGACGTGCAGACAGAACTAAGCACATTGGCACTGGCAGCTGAAATGACATCACGGGTGAGCCATCTTGCGTCGGAAGGTAAGCCAACCCCAACATTATCCGTATCCTGTCCTATTCACTTGCTTACATCAGCACTCAGTGATCAAAGTCAATAACGCTGTGCTTGAAGAAATACTGAGAAGAGATCGAGTACTCCGCCACAATCCGAGTCAGAGGTCAGCGGGCTCTCCCTTTCCCATGGAATCAGCCGAAGAGCCGGCACAATGTACGCCAGCGCAGGTTGAAGCATATTCGTTCGATGAGATGCCTATCGAGACTCTGGAAACAGACGTGCAAGCTAGTGGCTCAAAAAATGGTACTAGAACGCGGAACTGTAAGTGTCGTATATGACAATATGGCATTGAGAGTGAGAAATTTGGAGAATGTACTGATAACATGGATGCTCCAGATCCCAAGAACAGGGCTTGGCCTGCAGAAATATTGAAGCAGCTTCCTCTATGGTTCGAAGACCAAGTACGCAGGTATCTAACGCAGGAAGGGATTGCCCGAAACTTTGACCGAAAATTCAACCAAAAGCGGACCTTCCACGCTATTGAGGCAAAAGTGTATTTCTTAACGGGCAAAAGTCCTTTTCGGAAGCGCAACAAGAGGACTTTGCGCACAGAACCTGTGTCTTTAACACCTCGCTCCTCACCGCATTTCCAACCGCTCGAATTGGTGGAATCCACCCAGCAATTCATCACGAGGTCGAACATCGAGGTTCACGCTCTAAGTCTATCCTCGAGCCTGCTTCCGCATCTGAATTCGGAAGATTGCGATGATGGAAGCCTCTACGTCGCTCATGGTGTTCAACCGGTTGACCCCGAATCAGAGTCCAGCGACCCTCATGCGGTATCTGAACACGACATTGCGAACCAAACGTTAGAGAGCCAGCGCGCATCTCAGGAGATTGAATGCTCGTTAGATATAAGTCAGAATGAATGGCCAGCTCACCGAATCCTTCGGGCTGAAGTTTCAGATCTGGTGCCCAAAAGTCGGCCAACGACTGAGAAATTAACAAATGACCTCGCCACAACGTCAATGACAGTTGCTGATTCTCTCTTGCAGGGCTCATCCTCGGAGTCCCCTCGAATATCAGAACCTATTCAATTTCCTATCCGGCACCACTCTGAAGGCGATATAACATATGAAGAGCTCGACCAAACACTCATTCATCCAACTGGATCCAGTGCAATGCATGTGGAACAGACAGATACGGCGCATGACAACCAACCACCAGGAAGAAATTGTCCGCAATCTTCACTGGGAACTTCATTGACTGGAGGTTCATCAAATGAGTGTTCTAACAATGAAAGCCACCGAGAAAGCGGAATCGGTGCGTTGACTGTTCCCAGGGCGCCAACGGTCTTCCAAATTCCCGAAGCAAGTTCCACTGACGAATTGACTGAGCACCACTCTCGAAACCGCGGAATGGGTAGGCCAACCCCCGATACCCCTGAGAGAACTTTGGCGGAAGAAGAATTGATCAGAAGATATCTTCGTGAGAAATCTCAAGCTCAAGCGGGGATTTCTCATCGCTCATGGATTGCCAAGGACCTGGACCGTTTACCAGGGTGGCTCATGAAACGGAACAGTCTACCAAGGGACAGACTTGAAGTTGAGTTTCTGAGAGACTTTGGACACTTTCGAACATCTTCTGCCATTCGTGCAGCTTGTCGCAAAAAAAAAAGGCAGATTCCCGTCAAAAAGATGGCCTTCCCGATACTATGCCGGTATCACGACCAACCAACACCATCGTCGACACTCCCAGCTTAGAGCCATCCCATACGATAGCAGGCAATGATAGTACTACCCCCAAGCATCCACCGTCAGTGCAATATCGACCGTCACAATTTGGTCATCCACAGGTTCCAGACAACAGAGAAAGACCATATCGAAGCAGCCCTGCATTTTGTAATGAGAGTGAAGAGGCAAAGGAGTTAAATTCACCGGCTGCATCCGAAGATTCTTCTGACCAGATGGTGCTTTCAACACCTTCTGGAAAGTTCGAACATACCCCCCAGTCTGGTAATCGAGGCCATCGAGCTATCACGCTAAAGTATCGGGCCAGTTTGACAGCAATTAATGGTGATAACCACCACACGGATCCAGATATAAGCGAATTAATTCCGCTTGCCCAGATGGAGTCTAACGAGCGAGAAAATTCATCTGATTGGCAAGGAAGCCGGCGAGCGTCCAAAGGAATTTCCGTCGAGCACAGAAGAAATGACCAACATATGTCCCAGGAGGGGTCACTAAGTAAGTTCTCTAATGCAGTGCTCGCCATCGTCAGGGAGCCCTTGAAGCATGTCAAATCTATGTGTCATTTGGACTTCCTCCCTTTTTCCCTTTTTCCCTTTATCTGTCTCTGCGTTTAACACTGACTGTTTTCGTTCACCCTTGCAGGCAGAGGAGGAAGCCCCGACCAGCCTTCCTCTAAGAACACACCGGCAGATTTGTATCCCTCAAGATTGTCCCCTGAAACACCCAAAGGAGTCCCAAACCAGCAGTCAATATCTACTGGTATTACGAACTGCAATGTTGCACAGCAGACAATGCGTCCAAATGTCCAGAACACGGCGCAGCCTCAAGCGCGAGACGTCAATATCCAATCCACAGGCATCATTCAGCCCAGAAACATCTCTATCACAGGATTCGCAAGCAACTCTACAGATTCAAACTCTCAACCATCCCATTCATACACGCCAGATTCCCAATCTAGAATTTCTCAAATTAGCAGTGTGCCAGGGAGTACCCACACAAGCGGTTGGTCCATACTCCCTCCTCGTGCTCCCACGCAGTTCTGACATGAAGTCCGAAGCCGTTGGTCCAATATCAACCTCATCACCCTTCCTGAGCAACCCTACCAGTCTTCCTCACTATCCTCTTCACGAATTGCAGGGACACAGCACCGAAAGGTACTGGGGCCCTCCGCTCCCATCATTGTCACAGCAAATGTCCCATCATGCAGGGGAGCTTTAAAGATAGCCACATGGCACACCGACGTTGAGACATTTTAATACAAGCGTCAGAGATAACTATGAGTCCGCAAAAGGGGTTGAAAAGAAGTTTCGTGCCCATGCTAAGGCTGGCGGACCATTGGGTACATTAAGGTTGCAAAAAGAGCTAGTTTCAGTTACAGCTCCGGTCCATTAAATCCAATCTGCCGTTTTTTGAGGCTTCGAGAATATATGCCCCACAAGCACAGCTGCACATATAATCCTCAATATTGACTAAATATAGAATTTCTTATACAATGGCCTGAATCTTAGCTAATATATTCATTCATACTGCACACATCACATCACAGGAACAGACTTATAGCTATTCACAAGATTGCTCAGTCTGCAAAAGGCTTTTTTGCTACCAGGGGCCTGTCAGGTCTCATTGGGCGCCTTGGGAACCTGTTTGATATAATGTTCTTCAGAATAGAAGCAAGACCCAAGTGACTCCCATAGATATACTGCTGTCTGACAGCTCTTATGACTCACACAAACCGTTTAGCGAGCGAGCCGGTCTAAGAAAAGATGAAATCACGGTGGTGCAAAAGATAAAGCCGTGCAATAAAACCCTGCCATCAACTCTGGAAGAGAGCTTCAAGGATGCACAGTCTACACCGGCCATCGCGAGAGAGCTAGTGGTATCACAGTTGAGTGCAGTAACACCGACGGTTTTCTCCCGAAGAGAACTCATGTGTGGCCGGTGTGGGTGCTGAATGGTTAGACGGTGGCTGTCTTCATCCGCGTCCCTAGCAGTGCTGGAGGAATTCATCGAGTATGCCAAGCTAATAACGTTACCGTTCGAACTCTCCCGCCATTTAAGAGCTGTGATGCAAAGGTGTGACTACACAGTATTATATGATCGCATAAATTAATCAACGCTATAGACTCTCCGATTATCAAACTACATACATGTAGACGGGAATGTGTCCTTGGTTGAACAAACTCGGTCTTTTCTCCACCAATTCTATCCGGTCGTACTCCATTGTTCAAACAGCTCTTTAAAATGAGACCCAAGGTTTTTACCAATCGGGACAAGGTACCTTTTCACGGAACTTTGCAACTGCAGACTCAAAATGACTTTGAGAGCCTTTCGTGAGTGGTAGACCTCCCAGTGCACCAAGATTGCCATCAAGCCAAATGAAACTTTGATGCTCTTTAGGGTCCAACTTGATGCGAAATTCTTCGCCGCAGAAGGATTCACGAGTCGGCTTGACTGAGAGCAAGAAGTGGACTTGAGCAATCCATCGTTTACTATTCGGCGTACAAAAAACATCGACCTCGGGCACTTCGTCATGGATAACCAGAACTTTCAGCTTGGTTTCTTCCCAGAACTCGCGGATCAAAGCCTCCAGTACTGTTTCCTTTGGATCGCATTTTCCACCAAATGCTTCGTAAAGATTTGGTGACGAGTCATTCTCGGCGCGTTGCCCTAAAAGCACCCGTACTTTCCCTCTCTTCCAGTCGCAAAGCCAGGCCCTCACACTAATGCCGGTTACCTGATGAAGGTTTCCCGGACCATCAGGCCCCTCCCGGAAGTCTTCAAGATACATATCCCATGAAACACTATATTTTCGAAGACTTTCTGCGACTTGACAGGTCCCGTATGGGGTTTCGAGATGAAAGAAACTGTTGGCCATGTTGGTAAACTGCCCAAATAATGATCTAGGCCATTAAATAAGCAACGTTAGATTCATCTGCCAACAAATTTGGTGAGAGTCAAAGAGACAAACCTTGAGCATGCGGTTTGAGCGGAAGTAATCCGTGGGAGAGATTTTCAAAGCTGGATTGACAAAATGTTGGGAATTCGGCCCTTTAAGCCCTAGTAGGTTCCAGCTACCTTAGTGAATTAAAAAAACACGTTGTGAAGAAATAATAATATTACCCACAGCCTATAATTAGAACTTATGTCTCTTGCTCCCACTCCCAGTATCATCAATGAGCTATCACATCGCCTGGCCATAACCGCTCTCCACTGATCCATAGACCGCACCAGACCATGGAAATCACGCTAGAAATGTGAAGCCTGATGTTTTATATTCATTAGTGGTATTTTACAATGGTATTAAGTCACTGAGAATCATAATACAAGCTGTGCTGCTCCATATTTCTCACAGGGGAGGGATGTACAGCAGATCCTCCTTCTCGGCAAGGAATTGTGAGCTACCCAGTTTTTTCTTATTTGGGACCAATAAAATATTTTGATTTAAAAGCCTCAATATGGGTAATAGCTTGAGGGCTTCCTGCTAGATGCCTGAGCCCATGTTCCATTGTAGTGTTTGCTAGAATATGAAATATGAAGCGTAGTAAAGACTCAAGGTCTCGAATTCCGGAATTTGGGGATAAACCTTCGAGCCTTTAGTCTACGCTCAGGTTTGCATGCACATTCACCGACGGCCAGATGGAAACTGCATATGAGGCTGATTTCGGTGATTTGGCGCTCATCAGCTGGAGAAAACCTTTTGAATTGAAGCCGCTATCGTGAGATTGAGATAGCCATCAGGAGGGAGTATTCAATGATATCCTATTGGCTGTTTAAGACCAGGGCTCCAGCAGTCATTTGCGGGCTGGGTACGGGCTTGAGACCGGATTTGATTCCTTGGAGCACAGCCCAAAGGTTTTCAAGTAACATTAACGACCCGGATGCACTAGCATGACTCTCACGGTGGAACTCATAGCTGCCTAGGCGGAATTTGTCTCCCGGGAAAAGTGGTGGCTTATTTCAGGATTCATTTTAGTCATTCACCCAACAGTATATAACCCACTTCCATTACTTGCTCTCTTCTCTTATTTAATTTGAAATCTAACGTTGTGATTTTGATACTAATTTACTGCTCTCTTTCGCCCTTCCCCTTCCAAGTCAACAGATGGAATCAGCTTCACAGAAGATTCCTTCGCAGGTCTTGGTGTCTACCAACCTGTGTACAGAGTCATGAGCATGCCTCATGATGTCAACTCAAACACAGCCCTTTGCTTGGTTAGTCCACAATGTGAGTGCTGTTTACAAAGATGCTTATTCCTACAGCAACATGTCTCTCCTCCATTGATAAGTGCGGGTAGCTTCTCTCAAGCTATCTCCCCTGAAATGGTATGGATGCTCCCCAAACAATAATTGGCTTGCAGGACTGGACATTGACTTGCAAAAAGGTGATGGTATCTAGTCCCCAGATAAATACATCTTCCTCAACGAGCCGCCGTTTACAAGCAGGTAAGGCCGAGAAGGGACTGCGCTACGGGATCCAAAGAACTGATTTGAACATTGAAGAGCCCATCAGCAAGCTCACTGAGCATTATGATCTTTCAATCAAAGATATGGAAACCTGGGTTGCTCGACCTGCTGAAATCCGCAGGAAAGAGGCTCTGGCTAAGGGAAAAGTCGCCCGGCCAATGAACTCCTTCATGCTCTATCGTTCGTTTTACTCGGAACGAATCAAACAGCTCGCTGGAGTGAATAATCATCAGGCAGTCTCCAAGATTGCGGGTCAAGGCTGGAATTCGGAGCCACCTGATGTCCGCAAAAAGTATGCAGACTTGGCCAAGCTTGAGCGTGACGCTCACGCCGCAGCCCATCCGGAATACAAATATTCGCCTGCAAAGCGACGAAGAGGCCCTGTAAAGCGACGAAAAGGCGCTGTCAACCACCGAAACGAGGTGACCTGGTCCGAATCCGAGACTGAAGCTGACTTAACAGTTTCCGGAATGACACCAGTGCCACCATATGTACCCCCCCACAACCTAAGCCTGGAAGAGGGCTACTTCAATGCCAACCAAAGTTTTTCGCCATACGGGACACTCGAGCACGAAATGAGCCATTCTTGGCCTAATGCAATCTATTCCACTGGCCTGCCAATGTATCCCGAATCATCACATAGCTTGAACGGTACGACAAAAGGTCAAGTCTGCACAGCAAGCCACTTGCAGCAGGACATCCATTACAGCTCCTCACTCATTGGATTTCCAGGTGCCTCGCACCAGGAGCTGCTTCAGCAAACCAATTATATCCAAGTGGCTTCCCCTATGGGCCCCGTGCGGCTCGTGCATCCCGATGCTAGTGAGGCTGTCGAATTTCCCAACATAGCTAGAGCCACTTTCACCTCTGGTATCTCCACATACTCAGCGTATCGCGACAATATGGTCACAGCTGCCGTACCACAAGGGGCCCATCTATGACTGGCATTTTCTGACTCGGTGCTAGACTAGGAGCCTGGGTACGAGGCGCTTGGGAATAATTCACCACCAGGCATGAGCTTTTAATCTGACAACGCCATTGCACTCAATGTCAAGAGCATCCGCTCGTTACCTGAGTATTTATATCTCCAAATTAGCACGTTGACGTTGTATTGTGCCATTTGTTTTCTAGTATATTTTCTTTTCATAGATATGACCTTCTATCCGTGTGTCATTAAGATAAAAACCATCCACGCGAATACCACCCAATTATCTTATAGGCCCTTTTCTAGCGATCTTGATGTAAATAACAAGGCAGTTCAGACAGAGCTTGTCTTCAGCCTCGTTAGAGAATCTATAGCATTCAGCTTGCTTGTTTTGTATCCCTCTAAGACAGGGTTGAATGACAATAATTGTTGAATAGCTCACTCGGGCGGTTTGTCTGAATTTTCAACAGAGCTTCCCTATATTTTGACCTTGAGTGCTCAGAAATTAAGTAAAAAAACATTGCCGCTCTATCCCTGACCATGAGGGATTTGGAATGTCTCCACTGTGCCCTAACGCCGTGTTTACTATTCTTTTCCAAAAGATGCAAATACCGACTTTTTGAAAGACCGTGTATGTAGTAAAAGTGGGACGAAGATCGTGTTTCTGATTGGTCAAGCAACCCTTGCTAGTCTTCATGACATAATGAGGGCCCAAGAGCATCTTATCCTATTCTAGCACACAAAAGACGATCAACCCAAGAGTCTGAAATATGCCTTATCATTGATGGTTGTCCCTCCCCCATTTAGAATATTGATTACCTCTTAAAATGACGTGATTCATCACAAAGAAGCCATCGTTCGAACCTTGGAAGACAAAGAAGGTCATGGTAGAAAGGAGATAATAGAAGATATCAGAGTGATGATATGAACAGCAAAGAACTTCCAAGTATCCAGCAAGTCTATTTATGAATAAAGAGCCCGAATATTCAAATTCGCGACTCGAAAAAAAGAGCGAGCCACGTACAAAAGCAAATACAAAGGAGATAACCAGGGCATCACCAATAAGGTAAAGGAACAAAAAGAAGCCAATGTCCAAGTCCTGAACGTGAAAAGAATAATTCAAGATCAAATTAAAGTTTCAGAAAAAGAGAAGATGAAAGAGAAACACAGCCCATTTTTACAGACGACACTCCCAAAGTGAATGGGCAGATGTGAGGATATGCTTCCACCACATCGACAAAAATCGCTGTACCGCGAATCAATCAATCGGTACCAGCCCGGCTATTGAACCCATTAAGACAGGGTCGGAATGAGGTAGGCCATTAGGGTGAGGGTAGCCCAGCGAGTGTGTGCGGAAAGGCTGCGAGCCCTGATCGATATGGGATTGCGACATGTCATATATTCGAGGGGCCATGGTCATGTGATAGCAAGTTGATGGCTGGCTAATTGGTGTTGGTGCGGTATTGTAGTAGTTGAAGGCGGAGACGTCGTGGGGGCTGATCATCTGTGGAGCTACGGGTATGCTGAGCATTGGCTGTGAAGGGAATTTGTCTGGGTATTGAGATGGTGTGGTGTAGCAGAGGCGGTCGCAACAGGGTCCTTCCACTTTGAAGCTGAGGGGCTGTGGCACGGAGAAGCTGCTTGAAAGAGAGCGGGTGGGGGTAAGGGTATCAAGTGGTGTTGTGAGAGCGGCTGTTACGTGCTCGGAGGAGATTGGGGCCATATGGCCTTGCACGCTGGTCTCAGAATCCTCGAACTTTACTGAAAGAGCGTCGTTTGTTTCTTTCCCTTCTTTGCCCTTGGGACAGGGGCCGCGGTCCATTGTGTAGACGATCCTTTCTGCGTCGACTTCACCGTTCTGGAACTGTTCTTCTATCTTGCGGACCTGGAGGATCTCGAAGAGGATCTCGACGTTGGATGGGTGCTGCAAGCTTCGCTTGGTATCCCCAGCGACTTCCTTCAGCTTATCGGCAGTGACACCGTAGCTACCAAGGTGGCAGATAATGTGAAGGAGAAGCTTAATGCGGTCTGTCACTCGGTCAACAAGAAATCTTGGCATATTGACTGAGTATGACATACACTTCTTGCGCAGATGGTCAGGCTCCTTGTGCAGGACATCCGAGGGCCACCACTCGGGTTTCGTCTTCTCGGGATCACCCGTAGTACCGGGTGGAGATCCTGGTGGAGGCTTACCACCGTTGTAGGGGTGTCTAACCTGTTTGCGCGGCTCGATGAATTTGATGAATGCCTTGGCAACCATGCGGCAATTGAGTTGTTGGAAGTGATTAAGAGCATTCTCATAGTAAGACAAAACTTTTTTGGTGTCTCCAATGCGCAGAGGAACCATTTTAGTAGGTCCCTCAGAGAAGTCTTCGCTATCAGAAGCCGGCTCGAGGAGTCGGTCCACGGAGGTGGAGGTATCATTAACCTTGCGACGTCTCACCCGCCGGGGAGATGCATCTACTGGTTCTGTTGCCGAGTGAGTATATATAGATACCTGGTTCTTTGCTTGGATCACCTACTGCCAATGGGGGCGTGGTAGCCAATGCGTTCACCGAGGATCTGAAGGAAGTTTTGGCAGAATTCAGGGTTGAACACGGTTGCGTTTTGCTCTTGAATGGATGAGGATTCGTCAATCTTGAGCTTGCCATCTTGGTCTAGATATATTATGGCGTAGTGAGTATAAGGAGGACGAAATGATGAATGAGAATTTGTCGTGATGGGCTGCAGTTGTCAGTAAGGAGCAATAACATGGTCGTTATCAACATACAGGAGCAGCGTCCCATACTTGAGGTCCTCCAAGGGCTGAAGCGGACCGTTTCATAGCGGCAGTCGTGAGATTTGGTCCCTTGTAAAGCAAGGTATAGATACGGAAAAGATCATTCAACCGTAACGTTGATAAAGTAGCAAGAATGTAGCCGTCTTGGGTGGTAGAATCTTAGCCAAAATGGCGCATCAAGAGGCTGATGGCGGCGAGGGAATTTCAAGAGGCAATGTTTTTCTCTCCAGTGGGAAGTTGCAGTTGAGTCTTATTAAAAAGCTTGACACTAAAATCTGTTGATCCACATCAGTCTACTGCTTTTCACTTTTTCAGGACGACACGCAGGGCTAAATGGATATCCAAACGGCTAGAAAGCCCTCACCGTTCGCGCGCGGGAACTGGTAGGACAAAGCATGCCGAAAAACGGGAATCATGCTTTTGTAGACAAGAAAATTCCTATGGTGATACGCACCAGATTGTACTCACACTCTCGAGATTGCAATGTGCAAGTGTCTCAATGAAGTCATCAGATGGGTGCAGAATGTCAGCAGCAACCGGAATGCAGGAGCGAGAAAGCCACTTTATGCCCCTAAACAAACGATGTTGACACAGGCTGGGTTGAGACGGTTGAGAATAAATGAGTCGTAGAAGAGAGGGTGGGTCAAGTGAGATATTCAATAAATATCCAGGCTGTAGAGTGGAATGTGTACTCTGTAATGAAATGAGGAAAGGAGAAAGGACAGATGGGAATATGCAAGCCTATTTCAATTTTCAGAGAAGTTCCAGGTGATTGTGAAAAGTGACAAAAGACTAGGAGGCCCAGTAGTCTCTCATGGTATGCATGTAGCGAGATTGGCGCAAGCGACATGCAGGTGAGTGCTAGGCCCAGCCCCGTTCCAGTATCTCTGTTGTAGTTCGCATTTATAAATTCAAATTATTTTTCAATAATTTCATTGTAATTTTATTGCGTTTTCGTTTTAGTGTCAAGTCGGACCAAACCGAAGTGGCGCAGGATTATCCACCGACCCCCACAAGGGAACTTGAGGATGCTCTTCCGGGGCGCCATGGAGTTTCGATAGTGATCAGATCCCTCAATATCCTATTGGCTTACAATAGACCTAAAATAAGAGTTTTTGGTCCAGACTTATAAGTTTTACTGATCTTTCATTTTGTTTCTTCTTTTGGGTTTGTCGTGACCCCCCAATTGGTCGGTCCTTCGGAGATCAGCCCCAATCGCTGTAATTTACTGCCAGGCACATGTACTTGGACCACACAGGTGCAGTCATGAAGTTCCATCACAGCTCATGCACCGGGTACCTTTTAAATAATATATACTGAAATTGTATATAGAATTTGCGTCTCAATCAAATCTTACTCCTTGGGCCCCGGCGCGCTAGTTGTTGTGACCCCTCGATCAATCAGCAAATGAACCTACTGATCACCCAGTGTATGCCTGGAACATTTGAAGTACAGTCTCACCGTATAAATTAAGCAGAGGAGATTCCGAAAACTTATACGGACTGGGCTGGCGCTAGTGGCGACCTTTCAGTCGCATTTTGAAACAGATCTGCATCAGTAAGACGTATGTATCTGACCACTAATGCAATTTCCAAGTATCTAGATCCTGGACAAATCAGTTCAGCCGGATACCCCCTAGGAAAGCCCCTTTGAGTGAATGAACGCCGTTATGTTCCTAGGAGTCCCAGGCCGTAAATTACGCTTATAGCAATCATCCGCTTGTAACCAAGGAGCTGTTCAATCATTGGTCCGTATTTGGAACTGAAAGGTCATTAGCTATGATCAGCAGGAACGTCTAGATAGGAGCCTTCGTAGAAATAAATCGTGGATTGATGGTTAAGAGCGTATCCAAGACTTAAAAAATTTGGACACGGTCTGGGAGCCAAATTTTGTTATGTCATCCGGTAAGATGAAGTTTACTCATATAAATCAAACAGTCGAATACCTCATTCTAACTGTTCGTCTGAATGATCCAATAGAGCACCGCGGTATTTTGACCTTAAGCGCTCTGCTCATGAGGAAAAAAAGACGACCGCTCTATCCGCGACACTTCGAAGAGCTTGAAATATTTCCCCACTGACTTTAGTTTAGTTTTCAAAAAGATGCAAATACCGACTTTTTGAAAGACCGTGTATGTAGTAAAAGTGGGACGGAGTTCTTGTTTCTAATTGGCCAAACAACCCCTTGTTGTGATATAATGAGGGCCCGAGAGCATCTAAGCTCATTCCAGTACATAAAAGGCGGCCAGCCCAAGACAATTTTATATACAGATTGAGAACCCCGTCCCTCTTTTTCGTCCCTGTATCAATATCTGTGCCATCACTCTCCACCTTCTGGCTCTTGCTACAAAATCGATACGAAGATGGTATGAGTAAATCTTATTCCATTCCTTTCTTGATGCTTACTCGGACGAACAGACAGAGGAAGCCGACCTCAAAACATCAGCCCAGAAATCATTGACAGCTTTGCATGTATGGTGTTTGGGTATCCAAGATCCAGAAGATGTAAGCAAAGGCCAGCAAAATCTCAGCCCAGAGATTGAGTCGCTCGTTATGTCCTGTCAGAAGCTTCGGAAGAATGGCTACAACAATGGACGAGACCTTTTGGCCACAAACGAAATCTTGAAACATCAAGTGCAAAGCATGATGGAAGACCTTACCTACAACTCTCTCCAAAGTTTTGCTCTTCTCACCGAGCACTTCCACACAGCTTCTCAAGTGCTTTTGCCTCGTCAGCTTCTCCTTTTCTTCGTCGAGCCCTCCAAGGCAATCGACAGTGTGTGCAACTATATTTATTGCAGGCACAGCAAAACCATCAAATCGGAGTCCGTGAAGAAATTCAAGAGAAGATTGATTGAGCTACTGGGGATAGTGGAATACTACGTGGTCAGAGGAAAATGGGCTTTGTATGTATAGATTTTTAATCGTTCTGCTCTCGGTTCTAGCAACAATATATTGTCATCACTATCCTGGAGCCTTATCCATAGCGGATGGTAAATCTGTGCGGTATTAGTGGTTTTTACCGCAATAAGCTAGCTCTTATGAGTATCCCTGTTCATTCAGCAAGACAAGAAGAAGAATATCCACTTACCTCTCCTGCATTACTTACGAGTGAAATAAGCATTGGCCATATTGACGACCCAGATCGCAAGCGGCCCTGTAGTAGCTGCATTTACCCTTGCAACCTGAATCTCCACCGACCAAAGCCAGGGAAGATGAAAATGGGTATGAAGATCGTCTAGTAATCTCGTTTCTATGTTCATACGCTCCGACTTGTTTGTGGAAAATATACGGCTTGCCAATCTTCGCAATCATTTTCCAAATTAGATGAACCCATAGACCTTTGTTTATAACGTATCATTTGTTTTTGTATCTGACGCGCTGTTATCTAAGCTTTCTGCTGGCTTCAACTTTAACACATTAACATGTCTCTGTTGCACGTTTCTGATAATTTGATGATCGTAAGTTTGTCCCCCCTCTCATTCCTAATTTGCCCACTCAGTCTTCCATACCGCGCTTTAGCTCTTTTTTTGAACGAAAGTGTAATATGAGATGCGAAAAAATCATCTAAGCTGTTCAAATGATTCGCTGCTGCGCTGTTACTTTGTTATCTTTCAGCAAGTATTTCCATGATATACATCAGTGACTTACCCAGATTCATAAGCTCTTTATCTAGACTGATCACGGCCAATAACATTGCATTCATCGTCTCTCTACTGGGAACTGAGTCCATGTCAGTAAAAGCTCCCGAAGCCTGTTTTCAAGGGTGAGGGCTCACCACAGTAGTCAAGCACGAAGTCAATTGAGAAGCATTTATCATATGAGCGACGTCCAGGACCATCTCCGAAGGGAAGATCACCTTCAGCTATTTGAAACCCAATAGCCTCGCGATAGCATCGAAGGAATTCGGGGAAGTCTTTCTTCGTGATCAAACCAAGGCCTTTGTGGATATCATCTCCCCCTTCTCCTTCCCCTGCCTGACGAGTATGATGGTAACATGCAGAAATGTTTGAAAAGAGCTGGTAACATCGAGGACAGATATATTCCAAGCCAGATTTCACCAGAGCTTCCAGCAAAATTGCGAGTCGTCTTTCCACATCAGACATGTTGTGGCAGGATGGATACAGGCAATTTAAATTGACAGAGTCCTACAACACGAGAAGTCCTTCTTTTATAACAGGGTGCATCATTCCCAACTCATTTCCAGTGGTGAAAATTATTGGTCGATTTACTTGCCGACTACGATGAGCTAGCGGTATTAATACGGAGTACTTTCTGCATAGCTTTCGAAGCCCATATTTCATACATTCAGCTGCATGTACATTATTCCATGCCCGAGCAACCCCTAAATTAACGCTCTATTGGGTAAAATTGAGCGTCTCCTGAGAACCAAATCCTCCTGAAGTAGTCACTGTGCTTTGCTGGTTTTCCAAATGGGTTTCCGAAAGACTCGATTGAGGAATTAGTATGAAGAGCAGGTAATATGGACTGGAACTGTGAGATTGCCTCTACCAGCTGTCCGAAGGGTTTCATGGGAACGGAGACGCAGCGGCGATGTGTTGGAATGTTTACAGCGTCGAGGCTGCCATCAATACGCAGGCCTATTCCGCTATGTCGATACGATGCATCTATGCTACTCTGACTGTTCTCCAATGCCAGGGCTAGCTGCTGCATGGTTCTTGTTTGCTACATCATATTCATCGGATAGATTGTTATTTTAAGGGGTCGAAGCGAACATCAGATACAAGAGAAAAGGCTAAAGTCTAGATCCTAGAGCAATGATAAAACAAGTCTAGAACGCAGGGTCCGTTAGTTGGTAGGTTGGTTCAGCTTGACAAATACGAGGCGACTTCATTGGCTGCTGTGCCTGATCCTCCCATTTTCTCACCGGTTGTCCCATTTTCTCACCGGTTCTCCCGTTTTCTCACTGATTCTCCCGTTTTCTCACTGATTCTCCCGTTTTCTCACTGATTCTCCCGTTTTCTCACTGATTCTCCTGTTTTTTCATGCGTCATCCATATGCGTCCTCGTTGATTGCCTATCAGCTATTTTGAACCATCTGCCGTCAAGGCTCAACCGTGCAGTGTCTGAATTGGCTAGTCTGAAAGGTCATCCAATCATTATATGCGACGTGGCAGCAAGGCCAGGTCGATGGTCACATGATATGCTTAGACAGCACCCGCCTGCCTCTTCGTCCTTTCTCATCTGCTCTCCTGCTTTCTCATCTGCTCTCCTGCTTTCTCATCTGCTCTCCTGCTTTCTCATCTGCTCTTCTGCTTTTTCACTTGTCTTGTCGCTTTCCCCCCATGCCTCCTCCAATCATGCCCCAAGAGAACAGTAAGATTGATTTTTTGCGGCGAATAGAAGTCACCCATCAAATTCTAGAGTCTGGTATTCCTGCCCTGGATGATGATCAAAACAACAATGTGATGGCATATTGCGACTTGTTCCTAGACACTGCGCTTGTTTCTATTTCAAATGCATCCTATTACAGGATCATGAAAGTGCGAAAGTTTCTACGAAAAGTGAATACTCAGCTTGGCTCAACAATGCTTGTAATTTGCATGCTATCCTACCCTTATTCCAAGCTATGCCGGCTCAATCTGCACTTCATCTTCCCGGAGCTTCAGCAGTGGTCGAAGGAAAATTCGGGTAATGCATTGCTTAGAAATTTCACGCAAGAGCTGTATAGACAGCATGGAATGGGAAAACTAATGGACATTACTTCTTCTGGCAAAAGTATACATTCCATCTTCTATTTGTCTTCGAAGCCCTGCTAAGCATTACAGCTTTATCCCCAAAGAAACGCAAATGTTCTGCAGACAAAATGTCTCGTGGGATTGCATCAAACGCTTCTACTCAATTTGAACGATCAGACCCAGTTACAGAGACAGAGGGTCATGCGCGAGATATCACATCTTCAGTAGCCCCGAGCGGTCCACCACGTACGTGCTCTTGACACTTCTTTGAGCTTGCTCTAACAATTAGAAGATACCGAACAGATCAAGTCAGTCGACGAAATCCACAATGTGACATTCGAAATTGATGATATGCCGGGTTTGCAACTATACATTCTCAAAAATCATCTGCCTCAGTGTATAGTCGACCTTCACATTGCTCAACTCATCAGCTGGGTTCAGCAATATCAATCAACTTCGTCCAGAGCTTTTCAATTTACACACCTCGTGGGTGTTCTCCAAGACTATCAATCAAGGTATCCGAGCTTGCTGTATGTTCAGCTTATCATTCCGTGGTACGGGCCATCACCACCATATATTGACATCAATATTGATTCAAACGTGGGATGGAGCGCGAAAATTCAGTTCTCCCGCACACTAGCATATGATTTGAGTCAATATGTCTCTGGCTTATGGACTTCGACGACGGAAACAGCGAACGGAGGGTTGGCCTAATAGAATGATCTTTTCCTCTGGCGATGCAGCAACAAGTACTATCCCTTTCAGTTTGTCTGTCCTGACATATCTGGAAGACTCTCCTTCCACCCTAGCAACGCCACCCGGCTGGTTTTGTGTGCTTCTTTTGCGTAACAATACGGCGCGTACGTTTTCCGAAAATTGTATCTTCTCGACATCCGTCCACTGCGGATCTAATTCGACGTCTTGTTTGGTCTAGAATCATACTCAGTAAGGACAGCTGCAAATAGTCATGATTGATTTTTAGTCTACCTTCTCTTTCGCTCTTGCTTCGAGTTTGATAGTGTCGTCAATGATGTCATCGACAGATATGCCGAAGTCTTCAGTTTCTGTTTCTCCCATGTCTGAGAGTTGTATCGGGGTATTACTCAAAACAGGGGATCTCGATATGTCGATGAAGTTATTTCTAATCAACTCGAATCAGAGCAATAAGCTATAATGGACCAAGATAACTTCAAAAGCATAGGTGGGAACCGGCTAACTAACTTCAAAATTTGGGGAGTGAATCCAAGAGATAAGACATCAAGAAATAACGTGCTCCTCCGATAGAAACAAAGCAAAGTCTATCTTTCAGGCAGCCAAGTCGAAATTGGGTAGCAGAGAGTGGGGGGTGTTGATGCGTGGCGAAGAATGTGTGAATGGTGAGAACCCTCAGTCATGCGCGCACTGCGAAGGATATCTACACACGAGTTTTGACAGTCAGATGATGATTTGGGTACATGTTCGTAACTTCCGAGTTCGGCTCACAGTCTATTAAAAGTTTGATTGAGCTTCGGACCACAATGACCGGAATATTTTTCAGACAAGGGTGTTGGCGGGGTTGATTGCATCAGCAAATGCGGGCCATTTTCACGTGATAAAGATTTCGGCGAACAATAAAGATCGGGAAAAAACACACAAAAATCAACGTTGTGTGATTACATCACCGAGTCATTCACAAAGCTTACATATCACTGTCGTTGTTGTATCATGTGGAAGGAATAAAGAGCTTCGCTGTAAACTTGGTGTCGTAAGTGAGAAGCTAATCGAGAAAGCTTCAAACAGGGACAATTTGCTTCTGCAGAGAATTCGAACTTAAATAAGATACAAGCTAATAATGGAGCATTTATTTATGAGATCCAGAAGAAATCGATTGCGCGTTATAATTCAAACCAATTGAAATTGCTGTGGGGCTAACATTGAACTTATGAAACGTGCCTTGATAGGGTCCCGAATTAGCTGCCCTTCAGCTGCCCATATACAGTAATAGAGCGGCCTTTCATGGTAAATTTTTGTGAGTGTATGTGCCCGTTCCGTTTTGTCAATGAACTTTTATCAGATACGGACATCAACCCTCAAATAGTTGAGAAATCTGAAGCCTGGACTCCTAGGAACAGAAGTCTAACTATTAGTCCGCATAACAAAGTTTTATGAAGACTCATGTCGATCCAGGCCCTATACCTATAATCCTAGGCGCATTAAATGGGTCCATGAAGCCTCGAAGACAAGGGTAGTGGAATACTGTCAATCCGAAAGGGCCATTCGCAACAGGAAATCAGAAAGAATCGTTAGGCAAAGGTCGGTCAACAACCTAAAGAGCGGCTACCAATGCCGGATGAACTGTTGTACGGTCAACTACAGACGGTCAACTACAGACGGTCAACTACAGACGGTCAACTACAGACGGTCAACTACAGACGGTCAACTACAGACGGTCAACTACAGACGGTCAACTACAGACGGTCAACTACAGACGGTCAACTACAGACGGTCAACTACAGACGGTCAACTACAGACGGTCAACTACAGACGGTCAACTACAGACGGTCAACTACAGACGGTCAACTACAGACGGTCAACTACAGACGGTCAACTACAGACGGTCAACAACAGACGGTCAACAACAGACGGTCAACAACAGACGGTCAACAACAGACGGTCAACTACAGACGGTCAACTACAGACGGTCAACTACAGACGGTCAACAACAGACGGTCAACTACAGACGGTCAACTACAGACGGTCAACAACAGACGGTCAACAACAGACGGTCAACAACAACCTGTTTCATAGACAGCAGACTGCCCGAATCTTAGGCTGCTGATTTGCTTTGCCGCCTTCTCAAAATTGATTATCTGCTATTGCATATACTTGATGGATAATAGGTATGAAATGGAGTAGTCAAGAAATAGTGAAAGATGAGGCTGATTAGGCAATTAGCAGGTCCAGCTTGAATGAGCGTTCAAAATTAATTCTATAAGGATCCTGATCCTCGGCGTTTGTGTACGAATGTGAGACCACTCTCACCGAACGCATGGGCAAATACAGTCCAGTCTTACCCGCACCCCGGGCAACCAAATTTTCAAGAAAAGTAAAATCTTCTGATAGGAATACTGGAACTTCCCAAGTCTTTGCATAAAATTACACCACAATTGAGCCCGTAAGCGTGCAGCTATTCTTCAAGATCTTCAGCAACAATGTATGGAACTTTGAAGCGGCAATACATGTTATCTTTCTTCTCTCGATCAGGTCGCAGATCTCGATCATTGGTAGAGCAACTCCCATCATTATCTTGTGATAAATGCAGCAAAATAAGCCAAGAGCACAGATGTGAGTACGAATGAAATAGTGATATCCTGCTCCATACAGTAATGATACTGATATCCTGAAGTTAAGCTCTGCAACTGTTCCACAGGAACCCTCGGATGCAATGGCCTCACTGTTGCAGGGCTATCGTCCCAAGTTCAAGCCCCATCCTCTGGGTTGGGAGGTAGAGTCTCATATGTCCTTGAGTCCTGCACAACAGATGTGCTATTTCGATGGGAAACTATTTGGCGGATATATTGCCTTCTTAATGGACCGGATTCTTGCAGATTCCTGCAGCAATGCGGTGACAGCCTTCCCGAACACGTGCTACCTCCAATCAGTGCCACCAACAGCGCCGATACTCCTTCGTGCATCGCCCGATAGGGTTGAAGGTCGCAAGATCTAGGATCTCTACAAATCCCAGGAAAGACTTCACGAGCCTGGGTTGACGCGATCAAAATGGAAGCTTTGTTTATAAGGCCAAAAAAACTGGGAAAAATGACCACCAACTCATTTGTATGATAACTTCGGCTTATTTGGTTGAATTCTCTCCAAATTTACCACTTCCTCATCATTATAACTACCCTTGCTTCAATCAAGGTAGCGTGAGCCCAAGCTCTTTGTACGGCTGGCACCCTGCTCTGGAATACGGCTCATTAGCGCTGGCTTTGTTAATTGATTGATCCTAGATAACGATGAGCAGTGGCCGAGATGACGCAACAACGATCTTAATACATGTATTACCGCATTGCACGAAGAGAACCATACTGCTGTGGATTTCAATAACTAAGTGAAGACTAAGGGCTTCGGATATGAAACCTGACATTAAAATGGTTGCGTTCCTTGGCGATGGCATATGCCGTCTGTCCATTCGAATCTTCCAGTCGCTTAATGATGCCACGTTGATTGGTTAACAACTTAACAATCTCATAATGCCCACCTGCTGCAGCCCACCAGAGAGATGTCCTCCCCACGTCGTCCACCGCATTCACATTTACGTCGGGATGCTCCAATATAATTTCGACAACTGCAAACCAGCCATTAGCTGACGCAAACATGAGCGGAGTAAAGGAGTCATGGCCATGGTCATTGATCAACAAAGATTCTTCGCTGAGGAGGAGGCGGACAATGTCGAGATGCTGGTTTACGATTGCGATTTGAAGTGGCGACGTCCCTGATGGGCTTTTTTGGTTAATATCGGCCGAATTTTGGAGGAGAAATTCCACCATTGAGGTTTGTCCTGCGCGACATGCCGACCAAAATGGTGGTAATGCATGGCCAGATTGAGGACTTCTATGAAGCCCTGGATGTTGAAGGAGAATTTTCACCAAGGCTAAGGAGCCCTTTGCAGCAGCGTTTGCCAAAGGTGTTTGGCCTAATCTGTCGGCGCGATTTGGGTTCAGGCTCGGTTGTTGCAAGAGCAGTTCAGTCAGCTTTGCATCGGAGTTTTCCACCGCATACCACAGTGGGGTACGACCATTCTCATCTTGATGGTTCAAGTCAGTGTATGAATTGAGAAGCAAGGATTCAACGATGACCAGCTTTTTCTTGATGGGGAGGAATCGACCGGTGTATCCTTTGACAGCCAGAAGTAACGGGGTTTCATTGCGGTGGTTGAGACAGTTGATATCAACTCGCGGGTGTCGCATAAGCATTTGAATTGCTCCATAGTCGCCAATTTCCACCGCTATATGTAGCGGGGTTTGGCTATGGTGATCGCGAATATTGACATTTGTTCGCCTATCGGACAAGAGAAGTTGGAAGATATACGGTTGGCGACAAGTCAGCGCGATTGTACAAGGTGCATTTCCATCAAAGGATGGGGTATTGAGATCAATGTTCTTTACATTGATGAGTAGTTCGACAATTTTGACAATTCCAAGCGAAATCGTAATCGAGAGGGCACTTTGCCCCAGTAGGTCACGCTGTGTGACTCTCACGGAATGATGGCGTAATAGCAAGTTAACAGCATCTGCGTATCGCAACTTTGTAGCCAGCATGAGGGGTGTAAGGCCGGAGGAATATTCGTTGATGTCTGCCTTTTTCGAACACAAAGAGAGCTGGAGGATGCCCAAGCTTCTATGTTCGACTGCCCAATGGATTGGCGGAGAACCTTGAAAGTCTATGCAATCAAAAAGGCTCTTTCTGAAGATGAAGTTGGATTTTCGAGACGCAAGACATAGACATCGAATGTCCTTCTTGTCGATGATCTTGCCAACCCAGAGAAGGATTTCCGGTGGAAGTTCCAAAAGCGACATTTTTGACTTGTAACCAGCCGGATCGTAGTAAAAATTGGTTTCAAAATTGAAATTGTGACATGATTTGAAAAGGGAGACTCTTTTTAAAATACTCAGCAGCGCGAATGGGGATATCCGTTGCCGGCATCAAGCCACCTGACTCCTAGGAACTTCAGTGCCAGTGCTAGGACCACGCTTTGGGTACGAAATAGTGAACTGCTCGGTGCGTTGTTGTCTCTGACAAAAAGTACCTGGGAATGGAGATCTGATTCCTGGGGCTCAAATATGGGTTCCTGGGAGCGTACGAACCCCTAGGAATCCCCGTACAGTTCCCGAGACCTTCACAGAATGCTCCTGGGAGACCTGATGGCGATCCTAGATACCATTGATCTCCTCAGAACCTTCTAGTTTTCCATGGATTAATTTGATGAGACCAGGGCTCTACGCTAGACAAGTATTTCTACCAAATGCAAGTGGATTATGCTCTACTTTAGATCAGGCAAAGTTACTACACAAGGCCTATGAAAAGGTAGGTCACGTTCTGCCACATTTTGCTTTGCCAATGCCTGATTTTTCTCGATGAGTCTTTACATATCATGAACTTAAGATCTCGAACATCAGAACTCATGACGCCCGGATACATAGATCGCTGGTGTCTGTGATGTTCGGCTCCTCTGTGTCATCTGAATTGGAGAGGTTGGTTTTGACAACGGTATCACGTTTCTCGTATTGCCTCGCGAGTTCATCCGTCGTTTTTCGGATTGGTAGTGGGTGGGTCAAATCCTGCCTCGGTCAGTGTTGTCAGTAAAAATGCACTGGAAGCAACAGAGAGATTAACACACCAGCTGTTTTGCAGATAGCGGCCACCCTTCCGACTTGGAAGTCAAAGTAAAGATCTTGCCAGTCTTCCTTATCCGCACAACAAGCTGGACATCAGCGTCGCATTGCGTTGAGTATTCGAATGCTTTTTTGAAAAGTGTCTCTTTTCTGCGCTGCCCTTTTTGATACGCCTTTCTCGCATGGCTCTTTTCTTGGGCGTGTTGAAAGGTCGGTTTCGACGAAGTAGGACTTATTGACACGAGATTACTCATTAGCAGCCTTTTGACTTGGACTCTGAGATTATTGTACAGTCTAGGGCGAACTTCACTGAGCTGATGCGCTGGATTTTATGGGACTATGCAGCATTCCTTCGAAAGAAACTAAGACCAGGCAGGCACTGATAAGCGTCGACCGCATTTCATTCGGTCGCTACGTGTGGTAGTGTAAATGGCCTTGTTCATAGGTAATAGCCTCTAAAATGAGGGCGGTCATGTGGTTGATGCGTTTTTCGTTTTCCTTTTGTTATCGTTTACTCCCCCGACCGCTTTTGAGCACGTTGCGGTCGAACGCAAGTGTGTTTTTGCGGATGTCTAGGTCACTAGAGCTGAAGTCGTATTCCCAGGAGCAAGCGGCAAGCAGCATCAGCGATAATCCGTCGAAGGTTAATAGGTGAAAAAGAACCAGAATAAAGCACCAGATTGGATTACAAACCATTTGATTGAGAGATTCTTAGATATTCTTGGATATTGCAAATCCAAAATTGAGGGTGGGATATTTTACGCAACCAAGTAGAGACGGTATCGGGGATGGGAAATTCGACGAGTTGGATAGTAGCTTAGTCGCAAGATAGTAATGCCAATGACTGTGGTCCACTGTGCTATTGGAGAAGAAACAGCCAGGATCGACCGCCATGCCATCCTTTCGTTGAGGGGACAATGGTCAAGTGGGTTGGTCAAAGACTGCATTGGATGAGGCTAGCGTGGTGCATTTTATTGAGGTGAGCTGCTGACTTAGCTCTCCCGCTTTGCTCAGGTCGCTCAGTGAGCAAGTCAGAGCGGTCAGGTCCGCTCAGTGAGTAGGATCGGGATGCTCAGTGAGCAAATCAGAGCGCTCAGGTTACGCTCAGTGAGTGGGACCGGATTGCTCAGTGAGCAGGCATATGGTTTACGTAAGCGGCAGGTGATGCTCACTGAGCGAGAATAATGCTTATGTAATTACTCAGGGGTGTGCTCAGTTTTACTCAGTGAGCAAAAAGCGGCAAGGGGTGAGCACGAAAACGGAAAGGGAAAGCCAAGACTTGTCAGACATTATCCTGTCTATATGTACTCTACTTGCAGGGCGATTTTACTTTTGCCACATTCCCCAGGCGAAAATAGACTGAGGAGGAATATTTCTCCGCTCACCGATCCTATCATCAGGAGAGACCTGGCCGCTGAGCAATCCAATTCAAAATTCTTGAGTCAGATACAAGACGTAGCGTGACACACTGGAGAGTAGGGACAATCGCTGACGCAGTTACAGTAAACAGAGCTCCGTATATGGAAAATCCGGGTATATCGACTACACTAGGAATCCGAAGTAGAGTTGATACTTATTTCCGTTCCGCTGATAGGGTCTTCAAGTTTGGCATCCCGCTTATTGACCTTGAACCCATCTAGCGTTGATCTTACTTCTTGAAGTAGGTCAGCTCCGAAGATGGGGTACTCCTGGGTTTTCTTGCACAAATTTGTAGTTCTTGCCTCGAAGATAACCTTCAACCGACGCTGCCGGGATGGAACCACAAATGGCTCAGTTTATCAAGGCTATACTTGTTGCCAATCCTGATCGTCGAGGCAGCGACTTCCTCGAATGACACATCGATACAGGGAGGATCGAAATTAGTTTCACCACTTGCACACTAAGAGACAAAATGCGAAGTAAGAATTCCTAGAATCACTCATCTGGTCATCGTATCGGAGATATTAACCAGTGAGTCGGTTGATGGATTGGTTGGCCTGGATGACGCGGAAGACGTGGTACTTGTAAGCTATCCTCATGGAGTGATTTCAAACTTATGATTACTCTCTCCTGCTCAAAATAGAAACAACCCATTAAGAGCCTTTGAAAATACTCAACCTTTCGTCGTATGGAATCATAAAACTACTATTTCATAAACATCTCGAACACAAACGGTCAAAAGACTGCCTCAAAGCCACAAGTTGGCATTCCTCCCTCGGAGCCCGAATGATGGCGACCACCCGGGTTGTATGTATGCCATCTTGGGTATCCCACGACGAAATGCATCATATGCTGCTCTCAGGAAATACGACTAACCGAGGGAAAGAGGCATATAATTTAGCCGCGTCAAGCCACAGCCGCAGTTGGAGGACATGTAACCCTTCGGCTCCGACCTCGCCTGAGACTTCCAATTCCTCGGTCCTTGAGCTTCGTACTATAGCGAACCTGAAGAGCACCCTTCGTCCTCCCTGGAAAATGCGTCACGATCTGATTCCATGGGAGACTTCGCTTTTCCTTCAGTTCGATCAAGAGTTTGTCCTCATCGGGTGAGAAACGAGTCGCACGAGGTGATGGCTCTTTGTTGCTGGGCGGCGTGGTGTGCCCTGTCTTGTCTGAGCTTTCCTCGTATACGGGAGCTTTTGTTAGCCCATGCGGACAAGAACGCTGCCTATCTTCCTCGAAGGTACAGGAGTAGATGACTCTTGATAGAACAATTTGCCGCGTGAGAAAGCCTCTGATGGGAATGGTTTGCATGTCCTGCAAACTTGTGCCGGGACGTGGATCTGCAATTTCCTCTTCTGGAGCCGGCGAGGAAAACACGCGCTGCAGGCTTTCACGTCGAGTCTGAGCGGGCTGGATCTTCGCTGCAGCAGTTCGTCTCTGCCTCTTTCTTAGACGTGGCAATCTGGCGACGACACCAACACCAGAATCGTTCCCGTCTGTATAGTCACTGTCGTCAGGATCATCGCTTTCAATGTTCCAGGCGGGCTTTGCTCGATTTTTCCTTTTCCGTGTACAGCGTGTGGAACCGGCTCGAGTGGACACTGTTCTTGGTATCCCACGGGGTCGGGTCACAGGCACAACAACGGATACGGAGCACGACCTAGATAAATCTCTTGGTGAATCCTTTCCCTCTGATCTGGAGACTTCCTGCTTTCTTTTTTGCAGCACAGGCGAGATAGGGCTTGATACCGCTTCGCCGTCAAGACAACAATCTGTTGAGTGGATGTCGTTGCCGTCGCTCCGCACTTCCAGGTGGCTGTCGCGAGTTGCTGAAAGGTCCCTCGGGTCTAACTGGATGGCATGTACCTCCGGAGCCGGTAGAGGACTTGATTTTCTGGACTCTGCACCAGTTTCAGGGCTCCACTGATTCGCAGGTTCTGGTTCATCCCCAGCTGGAACAGGTGTGCTAGGATTAGGTGATGGGGCCTGATCACTTAAAACATTACCAGCCGCCACGCTGTTGACCTCTGTCTCACAGCCAGAAACGGAAAGCTGGGATTCATTGCGCTCAGTGGGTGAAAAATCTGTAGTCGTATGATGAGAAGCGACCTAAGAAAACCCTACCACCAGATACACGACTAACCTTGAACGGGACACGGTTCGTTCGGTGAAACAGAACCATCAGCTTCTACAGGATAAGTGGGTGCACTGGCTGATGAAAGGTCGGTCTCGGCAGAGTCTGATGAGGCGGCAGTATCTTGCGGCGTAGCAGGGCCGTCTGAGAGGACCCTTAAATCGTCCGCAAAACGATCGTCGCTGTGTGATGCTCCTTTCAAAATAAGAAGTCAGCACATTTCTCTTATCTTCGCCTAAACAATTGATGCCACCCTATGGGGACCTGAGAAGCTAGAGGAGCCAGCAGATGAGCAGATCACTTACCACTGTGTTCATCATGCGGCTCCTTTCTATGGATGCCGTTGATGTCCTCTGCTTGAGTCCCTTCCCTGCTCCCAAAGCATAATGCTAGAGTCTCCTGGCTCCCGAATTCGGCTATTTCCAAGTTGCCTAATTCTTTATCAAACTCGTTCAGATGGGCGTCGCGATCACAAGTCACAGATAACACAGCAGGAAAGGGACTCTGTCGACGAGGATGAAAAGTTTGCGGGGACTCATGAGAAAGGCACGGGGGTCGCGAAGGTAGAGGATGGATCAGGACGGGCTGGTTTGAAGGAGGGTGGGAAAGAGAAGTAGTCAGGTGTGGCTGTTTGCAAGGGGGCTTCGGGATGGGGGGAGGGTGGTAATGAATGATATTGTCCAGGTCGATAGAGGCCATAGTTTTCACGAGAGGCAGAAGAGAATGAACCAGTCGGGGTGAACAATAGGAAATGTGTAGTATAATCTAAAAAACAAAACAATTCCAAGGTGCCCTTTAGACTGAATTGAATTGAATTGACGGAAAGCGAGCAACACATGTCTAGCATCCCTCGCCGCAGCGGGAATCCCAAGACTCTTTATATGCACTTCCCGAGTCCCCGTCTCACTTCATTTCACCTCGACTTCCCATCTGGGGCGGCTGGGGAAATTGGATGGGACTGATTATCGCCACCGGGCGAAGTGCTGCCTGTCAGCGGGGAGACGTGATACACTAACAACATTCAGAGCAAGAATGACCAAGGTGCAACGCGCTACAGCATGCGGTATTTTCCCCATTGGATAACACCGTAGCGTCGCATTATCAATTTTGGCCTGATCAGCCGTGCATGCATCTAGCAGCCTTGCTGCGCCTTGCTAAAAGAGGGCCAGAGTCGAAGGATCGCCTTTGGGAAATAGCATGTCGCGGCCAAAGGCCTCCTTTCAAGTCAGCGGCCAATACAATCACAGTGTTTGAGTTTCCAATTGCGGAGTTCTCCGAGGCCGTTGTACGAGGCAAAGGGGTCCGCGAACAAGTGCTAGTCCGCTCATTCTGCGCCACGGCTTCAAGGCGAGGGATCGGCGAGAGAAGACCAGCCAATGGCACACATGTAGGCAAATTAGACAGCGCACAAAAGAGCGAAATTCGGGTTACGTCGTATCGTAGGCGCATTTGTGCAAAGACGAGAGTTATTCAGTCACCCGGCCAACAATCGGGCACTGTTGATTCCTATGTTAGAGCAACCGAGACATACGGACGAGCCAGCACGCGCGGATCCAGAAGCCCAGTCCTCTGTAGCAAAGATTGCGGACTGGCAACTGTAGCTGACAAAAACACCAGGGCGATGGACCAGCAGACCGTGACGCCGGCGCTCCAGCCGGTGGAGAAGGAGCACTGCTCCGTGTGCGAGGCAACCAGCTGAAACAGGGCGTCCGGTGCCGTGTGATCCGGAAATACGGTATCATTTCACGGAAGCCCGATCGCTGGGACGGGGCAGGCGAGAGGGAACTGCAGCACGACGAGCGCGAGGACGTTGAGCGACGCACCGAGTTATATACTCGTGGGTGTTGGGGCCGA
Organism: Penicillium nucicola; assembly: GCF_028828085.1. Lineage (NCBI taxonomy): Eukaryota > Fungi > Ascomycota > Eurotiomycetes > Eurotiales > Aspergillaceae > Penicillium > Penicillium nucicola. Next base: position 2,095,293 of record NW_026643125.1, on the reverse strand, counting down.
TCGGCGGTGGAGGACGGCAGATGCCTGTTCGGGGAAGGCGTGGGCCGCTAGACGGCATCTGGACGAGCTAAACCCAAAGTAGACGGGATGGGTCGGGATGCCATCTTGAGGCTAGCGCCGCGCCAAACCGCTTCTGGACAGGCTAAACCCGAACAGGGCACCTGGGGGCCCACGCCAAACCGGATCGAGGGGGGCGCCGAATCCGGCCGCGCCGGCACAAATGGTATTTGTACTATCCGCCTATTAGACGTAATTAGTAGATGATTTTAGGGGCTCAATTTTAAGCTTATCTCTAGGTTTAGGGGCGATTTACTGAGACCTATATATATATTTAATAGCTTTTTTATTAGCGTCTGATTCCCGTTCCCTAGGTCTTTACCTAGGGTCGGAACTAGGGTTTATCGGTATTAAATCCCTAGATTTAGCCTTATTTTCGAGAGAATTAAGGCGTTCTATAAGCTCCGCGAGGGTTGATTCATTGATTTAAACGATATTCGTAGAGATATTACGGGTCTAATTACCGTTAGATCCCGTATTTAGGTTATATTACCTTATAAAGGTATTAGAAGCGCCTTTGTAAGGGTCTAAATAACCTCTTTAGTCTTAAGATAGACTATATTACTCTCTTAGAGCCGACTATTTCTTACCGAATAAGTCGTTAAAGGGTCTTTTCCCCTTATCTATAAATAATTTGGGCTTATTGTAGGCTAAATTATTATAGGGTTAAGTGCTAGTTGCTTCTAGTATCGAGAGATACGTATTATAACGTATTGTACGGTCGGGGTCGTCTAATAGAAAACTATTGTCTTTATCCTCGGACTAATCGGGTACGGAGATAATAGACTCGGTATCGCTATTAGGCTCCGATTGATCGGTATCGGGCCTAGTAGACCGGGATCGGTTTCTAGTTTAAACTAGCATCGTGTTCGGAGGGCTCGGAGGGAGGTAGGTATTCTTGAATAGACAAAAATAAAGCTATTCCCGGCTTAATTGAGGCAAGCCGGGCTTATAACCTATTGAAAGGCTACGATATAAGTAGGAATAATAACTGGTACGACCGTACAATATAGATAATCTAACAATAGATTACCGAGGTGTTTAAGTCTAGAGATTCTCATTTGTGTGAGAATCTCCTTATATACCAGAAAACTCTGCCTTAAGCTAGTCCTGATTAGATTTCCCAGGTGATAAATCACTGCGGTTGCCGTCATGGCTCATTCATGGCATAAACCATGGCCGGCCACCATAAATCTCAACAATGTATAGGAAGTATATCAAGTTCAAAAGTTTAAACGAAGTGGCCAATTGAATTCGTCACTATATATCTTAAGGTCGTTCCGCTTAAATTTTCATGCAATTTCATGAGACCCAAGATTTGGTAGGTTGAAACACAGTTTATGTTCGAAGACAAGTATCTATGTGGCTCAGTGCTAGATGCTGGGCTTAAGGAGCAACCAGTATACCTCCCAAGAGGCTCTATTTGGGCTCAGTTGATGATTGGTGAGGAGACCGACCGTATGGAGGTGAGTTTCAGGGTGGAGAAACGATCACGGCGAAACCCGGTTGCTGTGATATGGGAATGAGATCCTGTCAGTCGCATGGTGTTGAGATAGATCAAACGAAAATACAATCAGCCTGATACACCTTTGTAGAGTTGCCGATGCCAAACTTAGTAGAGCCAAGCGGACTATGGGGCGCTTTCCCTTGATCAATGTGTGTTTACATTTCAAATCTTAGACTCAGATACGGTGTTCTCCGTCCACGTTTCCTGATGCTCGCCTTTTAGCGCAAGGCATCTTTCGTAATTACTACATCAAGCCTTTGCCAAACTCTTTCCCCTGGATGTAGTTTGGCTTGGCGTTCAGCATCGCGGAACGCAACGGGAGGAGGAGCCACGCCAGGATCCTCTAGAGCTGCAAGGTACAATAACTTTGTTAGTGGATATCAATACTATGTCCCTACGGGCTGTCGATTTACTGTTGTGGAGTAGACAAATGGTTCATGGGCCGCCCACGGGCCGCCCCCCTTGTGCGCCAAGGCCAAAGGTCTTGGCATAAAGGCTGTGCGTTCTATCTTTAGATCTATTTTTAGTTAGTCGTTAGATGTCTTCACTTATAGAGATTTTGGGATCGTCAGTAAACAATCTAATTCCCGTCTGATCCTGGCAGACATATTTCTCCATATAGACCAATATCGCATACTATCATCTCAGCCGCCTGGGGGCGAAGGCTACCGTTTCAGGAATGAGCCCAGACTAAGCTAGGACCCTGACCTTGCGAAGACCCTGGAATCCATCAGGATTCACATTTCAGCATGAAATTTCTTGCTGGTTATGATATCAACCAGCTCTACTAGATTGAACAAAATTACAACAGAAGAAAGAATCACTAATACAAGGTCTTGTAGCACAGACACCACTCCCGTAAGAAATAAGATCAGTGCACACATCAGTAAGAACCTTATAGATATAATTCTATCGAATGCAAAACTCTCCAGATACTGGCGTGTAAACAGTGGAGGCCCCCATGTTGTAAATGCGGCTCAGCCGCTTGGCCCGTGCGCCAGGGTCCCTTGTGGAGAAGCTTAAGCTGTGACCCTGAGTCTGGACGGGATTGTATAGCCTATACATAGCATTGCCAAGATATTCACTATTTCCGTATGTCGACGGTGGAGTCAGTTTCCAACATTAGGAAGGGGCCAAAAGGGAAGCGTAGTATACTTTCATTATCGAGCAGTTGAACGATGAACACTTGGCTTTCGCCGAAAAAGCTATAAAGGTCTGCTTCTTGCCCTGGGTAAATCAATTCATCCAAACAGTTCTTCTTTCTCTATCAAAGAATAGACCGAAAATCCCGGCATTCAAATTTGAAAACCATCAATCACACCTGATTTACCTCAAAGCTTTCTCAATTTCCATCATGCGCAATACATTGCTTCTTGCACTGTTCGGTAAGTATTCTTTTGCAAAAATTGCTATTTTCTATCATAGCTAACGAGCGACTGAAGCCGTGGGAGCTCTCGGTGTTCCAGCTGTGCCCGCCTATATCGAAGCCGAAAAGGATGACATGTGGGTCTGCGATGACAACATGAACAAGAAAGGCTGGGACAAGCTCCATATGGACGACTGGGTGGAACTATTGTGAGTGAGCCCGCATGAGAGCCCAAAAGGACCTTGATCTAACGGTATAATCAGTGGAAACGCCTACCCGCACAGCATGGGTGGCAGAGATGCGGACGAGAAGAAGCCTTACATGAGATATGTAGCGGACCAGACCCGGAACTACGGATCGATCGACTGCGAAGTTGGACTCACCTATTCGTGCGATATTGCGGCCAGCCGTAGCGACTGCCGGGGTAAGGGGAATGGAATCACTCCCGTTGCCTACTTCCATTTGATGGCAATGAAGCGCTTCTCCTACTTTGTGCAATCCCTCGGCGATGCGATCGATAGCGCCGGATCAACCGTGATTAGCAATGCTGCCAGTATCGCGGCCAAGTTCACCGACCACGATATTAGCACGGATGATCCTAGCACTGTCTTCGGTATTGCCGGTGGTGTCCTTGGAGTCCTTGGTGGCATTCCTGGAGTTGGGACAGTTGCAGGCAGTCTTGGTGGTGTGCTCAGTGTGGAAGGGACTATTATGGCTCCTTCACAAAGCGAGGCGGCTTTGATCGTTCAAAATGAAGTCCACGACATTGCGAAGCTACAAGCTAGTCTGGAGAAGATCAAGCACACCGCAAGAGACGCTGTCTGGAAGTGGGGTAACCATATCATTAACGATCCCTTGAAGAAGAGGCCTATTGATGAATCGAATGGCTGGATGAAGTTGCTGAAGGGAGGTGCTTTCGCCGACAACATTCAACAAAATTGGAGAAAGAACTTTAAGAGCCTGCACACTATCACCAAGCAGTTCTATGTGTTTGCTGTCAGCGGTAGCTGGCAGTTGGATCAAATCTTCGTTGTCAAGGCACAGAATATCGCGGGTGATCTCACTAAGAACTATTCCAAGGAAAAGTTGGATCAGTTTGATGGTGTCTGCGAGGATGGTGATTGCTACTTTTTCGTCAAGGCCCAGTCCTTCCAGAACCTTCTTGATGGCAAATGGAAGACTGTCAAAGGTCTGGGTAGCTTGGATGATTACGGTCTGAAAGCTATCGACATGGCGAAGGGTGCCGAGTGGTACAAGAAGATGCATGGCGGAGAAATAACTGCTAAGTCGACGGAGGCCAAGGACCTCCTGAGCAATCTGCAGAAACAGGGGAAGTCTGCAGGTAAGCTTTGGGTAAACTTGCCTTTCATCGACTATGAGGACATCCCATCCACCAGCAAGATTTACCACGAGGGTATTGGAGCCACGACCGATCACTCGCATTTTATCTCGACTCTGGCAGCTCACATTCCTTCTATTAAGGGCTGGCCATACGACAACGATCTGTCTACAAAATAGAGGGAGGACGAAGAATTGTATATTTACCTAACAACACATGTTTGATTGCTTTTTTTCTGTACTTAGATGGATCTAGGAATGCTTTCTTTTGAATAACCTTATCACTGTCGGAAGTCCTCTTCATTATCATGTCCAGATGTCAGAATTGGCCTTGAGCACGCTCATTTCTTATACTAACCTGATAATCCACCCCTGAAAAAAGGCACCATGGTAGTTAACTGACATGTCTAGTACTAAAGATTGAATAACAATAGGTAACTATACAGCTTCCCCATTTCCATATGGTTATCATTGAAACCTGGATCGATATTATATTTTACCTCATATTCTACCTCATATTTTACCTCATATTTTACCTCATGTTTTCCCTAATGTTTCACTTTGTTCTTGGCATTTTATTGAATACGATCAACCCTCAATCCTCGCATGTTATCTTGAACCATTCTTGAAGTCCTTCCGTTCATCGTCATCACGGTTGACCAAAGCCTGCTTGAGTATGCTTACCGCGACGCTATCATCTCCCGTGTGCTTGGTGCAAGTGCGAAACAGAAGGGTTCCAAGTTTGATCAATCTGTGTTTAAAAAGAAAATTTATGCGTACTATGGTCTCAATGAGCATTGCCAACCTGGCTTTGTGTGGTGTCATGTGTTGGGCACTGTACTTCCCTAAAAGAACATCAAAGCTGCCCATATTGTACCCAAATCTATGACATCCAAGGAGGATTCCCACCTATTCGAAGTCAGCGATGGAGTTCTTGATGAACCCCGAAATGACTGACTCATGAAAATTAGGCATCACACTGGCAGACAATATTGGGCTATTTTTCGACCATGGTACCATCGCGATTATACCCATGCCCGGCGCAATGAAAAGTTCAACTCAATGGAGGTGTATTGTCTTAGACGAATTAAGGAAGAAGAACACCATCGGTACTGTGAGTGGATGCTATATGAAACTGAAGGTCAGTATTGCAAAAGCTAGAGTTGAGTATTATGTTAATGATATAACAGGAGATTGATAACAAGCCGTTGACGTTTGCTTCCGACAACCGTCCTCGCCGACGGTATCTATACTTCTGCTTCATCATTGCGTACATGAATGCAAAGAGCCGAGGGACCAGTGACGCCGTTGCAAAAAAGGTTGAAGCCACGCGATTTTGGTCCTCCGCCGGCTCGTACCTTACTCGGTCAACACTGGTGATATCGGCTCGCTGTGTTTCAGGATCAGAACTACCTAAGTCCCTTGTCCAAGACAAGACGTTTGAATCTGGTGATAGCTCCACTCGCGACACTGATGCTGGAACAGTACTTGGAGCTGATGTTCGTGACGCAATTCTTGCTATGCAGAGTCTTTAAATCATTGCTAAGCTGCAACCCTGAAGGACAACATACGGATGAGTCAAATTTGCTTTTATTCAACACTGCCCATGGTTATTTTATTCTTATTCGTCTATGAACGGATGTTCACACTTGCTATCAAAAGCTACATCTAGAAATATCGCTTTCACCGTGTGGCCTTCTTGAAGTCTGTATTAACGTGATTATCAATTTTTACTCAGTTAATGAATTTTTTTATTTAAACTGGAATAGGAATGGGTGAATGATTAAATACAGCCGAGGAGCGCGGAGACGTTGCGAATGAAATCTGTCCGTTCCATTTTCTGATCATCCATGAGGCTTTGGTAATGCTTGACCTTGTTATGAACTTCTTCATAGGTCACGAGATGGAGTGACTTGGTAGCAATAAATGTCTTCGCTTGCTCCGTATCCCAATACTTATTCACTTGCTCATCCCACCAGTCTTCGCCTTTGTGCGTTCGTAACTGAATAAAAGGAAAGATCAGAGAGTCAAAAAAGCCAGCCAAGAGAAGCATATGAAGCCACATAGCACCGGTGTCCTCGGACCACTCCACGAGCTCGAAAAGCTTCTCAGTTCCTGACATCTTCAGTTCTTCTTCCATTAACACACGCTGAAAAATCTCCAGACACTTGAAATAGCGTTCAGTGGCTTTCGGGGCTTTGCCATCTTCAAAGTCCCATGCTTTGTTTACTGGGCGATCTAAAAGAAGCCACCAAGGAGCCGAGCCAAATAACTGAGCTGGCCCAGCATACACCCACTCAAGATCAACCACCCCGATGATTGTGAGATCCTCCTTGCTTCGGACAATCATATTTGCTGGCCCGAAATCATCGCAGATGAGCTTGAAAGGGCCCTGTTCGTATGCAGAATGAGTCAATTCCGGTATCAGGGACTCCAAGATCTTCAATGATGCGTATACCGATATACCGCTCCAAGGGCCAGAAATTGAGTTGGGTTGAAGCCGTAGTTGTTGCCAATCTTGTCCGTTGATGTATTGAAAGTACTCGCCGCTGGTAGAAAAGGCTTCTTTGTGGTCATCTACAATCATCAGCAGAATTCTTGAAATCAAAACTACAACAAACCAAACGTATTTACGCCTCCTCCGCGCAGAATTTCGTGTGCCTTCCAGGTAAGGGGACGACGAGGTGTTCTATATTTAATCTTTGGGGTTGGTAAATTGCCAATTTGGTCGAAATCGATGTTGAAAATTTGTACCATAAATTGTGCTATTTGTTTGTAGATGAGTTCAATCTCAGTATCGGAGATTTCCTCGTTGAGCAATCTCGAGTCGCCTCCTCTCAGAATGTCAGAAAGACAGACACCGTCGATTGAATTCATGTAAATGAAAGGTCCAAGGCCGAGGGGACTTTCCTGAGCAAGGCCCCAAGCATATACCTTTGGGACCGGTACTGACGTCCTTTCTAAGAGGAGATGAAGAGCCTCAACTTCCATCGCCACCTTTTCGTCTGCATGTTCCGGTGAAATGCTGCTTGCGCGGGGCAAGCGGAGGAACCAAAATTTTTCGTCTTCGAAAACAAACTTTTGGCCAAGGTTATACGCCCCATTGAGAAAGCCCCCAATGAGACGACAGGGGAGCTTTTCGGGATGGAGGCTCGTAGCCCAGTCGCAAAGACGACCGTCAACACGAGCCATATTTACTTTGTCAACCCAATCAGCTTCTTGTGCTGTGTGAAGCAGGCCAAGGGGTTCGTTGTGATCCATTGTCGTCGGATATATCCAACGTAGAAAAGTAATCACGAAATGATATCGTCGCTATTAGGATGGGTGAGAGCGTCTGCTTTTGAAAGTGCTAATGTGGTAACGCGATTTTGTTGCAGACCGCTGTTTCTGCACTTTGACTCCCACCTTCGCCAAATCAATCATTGATATCATCCATTTCCTATAATTTGAAAACATTCACGCTTCGTAGGCCACAATCTGTAACTAATAGTTTTGGGGGCTACTAAGCTGATCACGGATGAGGCCGGTGGACGTTAGCCTCACGTTACCCTTCGTTGACTAACTAGATCTAGATGCTGAACATCCTTCCTACTTCAAAACTTCGGTAGCTCCCTTGGATATGGCTCAAGATTGTTTTTCTCTGGGCAATCCATACGCCCTTACTATGTTAGAATATGACTCGCGGACGCCAGCGCAAGAATTGGTCAACAACCTTCGAGGATCGGTGATCATACGTTCCTAAGCAGAAATTTCAACTAGAAGAGGCTCGGACAGTAGCCGGTATTCTCATTAAATTGCCCATCCATGATCTGCTTCCGCCGAAGGCCTGTTAACGCGATAAGGGCGCTGCGTTTTATACAATAACACCTTAATAAATGAGAGCAATCAAAAGCCCCTTCTATTGTAAATCAGGAAGCATTGTACAACTTCCTAGATTAGTTCGTGAGATATGCGCCAAGTTGAGGCATATGAGTTAATTTGTTGACCTTTTGTAAGCAAGATCGCTGGTGGACACATTTCCGATTTAAATGTGCTTTACGGGTTGATTGTTGAAAGGGTCCTCCGTGGAGAGTCATAACCAAATGACCGAGAAGGCTATTATTTCGCATTAGCTCATGATATTCACTTAAGTGAATTTGGTGACCATTTGACAAGTGAGTTTCGGGATCGTAGCGTGACTACTGATTTGGAGACACGCGCATACTCGGATAAACAGGCTCCGGCTGGATCGCCGGGATTTCCTTTACAATTTGTGCAGATGCTATGGGGCTCTGGGTATGTCTTGTCTCATATTTTAATAGACTCAGGATCTGATTTCAGCCAGTACCAATATTATTGCAGAAATTCTGCAGAGCATTGGATGCAAACCGGCGTGGGATAAGGAGCGGTTCTTGCAGCACATTGAGGATGATGTTCAAGCTGTAGTCGCCCTTGGAACACCGAGGAGTAGTCTTGTTGGGTTAATTTTGGCAGAAGTGCTGAGTTGATCGATGAATGTGTGTCTTCCTACTAGGTTCAATATATTGAGTGGTTGAAATCCAGATTATCGTTACCCTTGATGGGTCTGTAGCTTTTGCATCCTCATGTTTCTATAGACTTGGAGCTTGAAAATTGCCATAGCAAGAAAGCAAAAGAAACAGCGATGGAGAGCAGCAAGTTAGATTTGGCTTTGTCAATAACTAGGGAGTTACTCTAACTAAGTGAGTGTAATAGTAAGCCCTTCATCATGCAGGATCCGTGATAAGTCAGTAGGCTAAGACCCTAGTGGGGGTCAAAGCCACATGTAGTACTTAAGTCTTCTCCCAAGCCCTGGATTATTCCTGCTTTTCTTTTCACTCCTTCCTAGATTGCCAACTGGTGAGATATATGGTTGTCGCTTTGTATCTCATCCCTTCTTTTCTCCCGCTTCTCAGCTGAGCCAATCTCATTATCAGTTCACCATGTGCAATCCCCCGACAGACCAGGAGGATCATGAATCATACAGTCTTCGAATGACTGCGCATTTGGTAGAAAGTTCATCGGTTACCAGTTTCACAGCAACCCGTCTGAACCAAACCACTTTCCGTCTTGTAGAAGATGACCGCCACATTGAGCGACCTCTGATTTACGTGAAACAATACCCAACTGGGATCGTCGTTATCGACACTGGGTGCAATAATCCAAGAAATGCAGGGCTACCTGTCACAAGCCTGCGGAAATTTATTGAGACCGTTCCTATTGAACAAAATGAGGGAATGCCGTTGAATCCCGACGGTCGCTTGCCTTACTATATTCTGATCTCTCATTGTCATTACGACCACATTGGTATGGCTATTTCTCTGCAAATCTGCTATCTTTATTCTCGTTAACTCAACTGACAAACTATCAATAGGAGGACTGGAAAGCTTCGAAGGCAGCTCCTATCACATCTACTGCAGTCAGATTTTGTTGACTGAAATAATTGCAAACTCCCGACTAAACCACGATTCACTTCGAGAATCGTGCTCTTTACCGCCCTTGAAAATTGATCTGGAAAAATTGACCGGTGTGCCAGACGGCCACTTTCTTGTTGATGCAAATGGCGTTGAACTAAATCTCCAGCTACTACATGCCCCTGGCCATTCGCCTGAGCATATGGTGGTATTGGATCTTGATGAGAGTACCATATTTTTAGGAGATTCGGCGTATGAGCAAAGTCCTCTGTTCTACGCATATGGCGGAGACTTGACTCTACACATTCAAACTTTGGCCAGGTTAGAGGCTCTCCTTACAACTTACGAAAAGCCCGAGGGTGCTCGTATTTGGACAGCAGCGTGTGGACATTACAGCTCCGGACTCAACGCAGTCTCACTTTTAAAGCGAACGAAAGCCTTCATTTTGGATGTTATAGAAGACAAAGTACCTTCCCAGAGTCGAGAGGCCAATCCCTACCAAGCTGGAGGCATCTTGGAGCTTTTCACCCGTGACGAATTGGCGATGGCGTGTCCAGATCACCTTTTGCAAGATGCAAAGAGTTCATCAAAGGCTTTCCCCTCATCTTGATTTGATATGTGGCGCAATATCAAGATGTTTCATCTAGCAATCAAATATCAGGCTGATATGGGGACGAATACCACCTCCGCCATAGCATAGTGTCCTTCCCAGGGTCTTCTCGGCCCATGCTCATTCGTCAGAGTAGTTTCGAATTTCGAGTATATAGAGAAGAGAGTGTTCTTGAGAACTTGAGACCACGATAGGTTAGTTATAAGGACTGAAATCGTCGATATGGGTTAATTCGAACCTGAGATTGCCAGATCTCTTCCAATGCAACCTCGCTGTCCACTTCCAAAGGTCCAGAAGTTCCGTAACAAAACTCGAGCCCGCTCTTCATCAACCAGCCATCTTTCTGGCTTGAATTCGTCGGGATCAGGGAAGATATCATCCTGTCGATGAACGAGATATGCTTGCGATCCGACAACAGTCTAAAATTGGCACAGAAAAGAAAAATTCAGTCAGCAGATATTCTCAGCCGCGCTAGCGAGGAGTAACCCGTACCCCTTCCGGAAGGTATATATTCTCTATAGTGCAACCGCCTTTTGGTACCACGCGGGGTTGGTAGAAGTTGATTGTGTAAACAAGGCGCAAACCTTCCATGACAACAGCGTGCAGATACGGGAATTTGTCAAGTTCAGCATATGTCTCGAATTTGCCTCCATTTTGAACGCAAAGCTCCTCACGAAGCTTGGTTTGAACATCAGGCGATAAACTGATCTGTCGCGTTAGATATTCCAGAGAGGCAGACATAGTGTCATGACCAGCGCCTTGATGACAAGTTAGTTGACATAAATTATAACTTCAAACTCGGCTTACCAATGTGATCCAGCATCTCACTGGCCCGGTCCTCAAATGACAATGGTTCTCCCTCTGAGTTCCGCCATGCGTACAACTTCCCATATACCCCTTGACGAACGAGCCCATCTCGGTCAGAACTCTCATCTAGGATAGTTTCAAATCGGCGAAACAGCCCAGCTGCCCACGATTGTGCATTCTGCTGCTCTGGTGGGCCATTGGGGACAAGCATTTGGTTCAGATACAGAAACGGGGGTTCGCTTTCCCAAAAGAAAGTGGCTTCTCTCAGTTCTTGATGGAAAAAGTCCATGACATGCATCCCGGTGTGTTTGCTTTCGTTTACCCGTCCATTCAGTTTGTCCAGCCAGTCTGTGCCATAGAAATTCGAAAAGGCGAACCGAGTTGAGATATCCGACTGCATGGCCCGGTAGATATTGCGCACAACAATAGGCTGAGTCTTCTTGGAGTCTTCCTCTACTGCAGATTCAATAAAGCCTACCAGTTTCTGAATCCGAGACTGGATAATCTGCTGAACATAGGAGGTTGAGACATTCGACTTGAGGTAATTGGAGGAAAAGATACGGCGTCTCGCTGCGTGATCGGCATTTCCCGTAAACGAGAACATGTTGTTTTTTCTTTGACATATGTAAGCTTATTGGCTACAATGACTTCAAATAGAGAATATATGATTGGAAGGAGATGCGGACGAACCCATAGTTTGAGAATACCTCGTACCAAGCGGCCTTTTCAAAGTTCCCACCGTAAACTGTGCGCACACCCGCTGCAGTCATCAAACTAACTTCATTGGGGCCGACCCTCACCACTGGGCGGAATTTTCTCTTTCCAGGAATTTCTTTGTGCGCTTCATAATTGGCGAAATGGCGATCATGATAGTAGGTTGTGTAGAGCTGGTTTAATCGTGACAAAGGAGTGGACCAGTGTAGTGTGGGAACGTGAGACAATGGGTCTCGGGCCAAAACATATCCAAAATACAGAATCACACTGCATATGAAAAATGTCCCTATTACCTGGGGACTGCTCGTTTTGAAATTGCATATTGTCGTTTCTTGGAACTGCAACAAGTCCACGGAATGGATAGAGAATGAGGGCCAAGTGGTGGCATTCAATAGATCCGATTGCCAATACTTGAACATCTTCAACCACGTGCAGTTCAGCTTTAATGTTGAAACTTTGGAAAGGTGGAAATGATGTTGAGATGAATGCAGATAGACACGTATATATATTTCAACTCTAGAAATTGCGTCGGGCTACCTACCGTACTACCAAGGCACGGACTTGCACTCTGCATATCCAAGGAAGCCCCGATAAGCGGGTCCTTCCTAAGTCGTATTTCCGAGGCAATTGAAGTATTCAAGTTCTCTCTGATGCTATACAGACCGCTTCCACTAGTTAAGTATATATAGCGGTCCCCTCCAAGGTTGTAATCATTCCAAAGTCGATCGATACATATTTGAATTTGTATACTCGTTTGACAGTCTATCTTTTTGAAGCTTCCATCAATCACCAAACGCGAGTGAGATCCTCCGATCAATGTTGAACATGATTTCTTCAAAGCCTAAATTGGCCCCTAAAGCACAAAAAAACCTGAACAGATTGGGATTTCAGAAATGGTCTACCTTTTGGCTATGTAAGTTGATCGAAATATCTCCTCTCTTTTGTTACCTTTTCAAGGATTGAATGTTGATTTTGAAACCCAAGGGGCCGTTATTGGAGGTTATTTTGCCGCCTTTAACATTTGGAATATGAGAAAGCTGGATTTTGAAGGCTCATTCCAAGTCAATGCTCTACCAGGCGAATATTCGTGGATGACCCGAATAGCCGGATATAAAAGTAAAACCTCAATTGCTCTTGTTTTATCTTGACTCTTGAAATTTCGCAGTTTCTGACGGCCACTCCACAGCATTATTTCGTGCGCATCTCGCATGTGTTCTGCGTAGGTCTAAGTACAGATCTTGTTGATGATCTTGGCTGACTTTGTCGGCCTACAGCTTGCTCGGTAATTGCACTCTTGCAATTCATCCCTCAATTTCGCAATGTATGTGTGACTTATGGGTCCGTCCCCGGAAATGCAGAATCGAGTCCACAGAAGTGGAACATTAACTTCTTCTTCAGAACTACATGTCAATCCACCGGAGCCTTGGCGAGGCATTTTTCATCATGATGGGATTTGGGGCACCAAGCGGCATCATGGTCGCTGTGCATGCATTTGGCGCAGCTGAAAACCCCTCAGTTCGCTTATCTATCATGCTAACAGGCGTGCTGACCATCTGTTTCCTTGCCACCTCATTTTTCTGCATCGCGACTAACGTCACTCTATCACGTCTCCGCCTCAAGCTCCACGGGGCATCCAATCCCGATGCTCGAGATCTCTCACGATACAGAGCGATCGACATTCGGCGCCACCGAGAGTTTATCCTTCGAACACTAGCTGTAATGTCGACCGGATCATTCTCCTCAGTGTATCTAATTATACCAGAGGTTATGGGCTGGACCCTCGGCTACGTGGCATTCTCTTGTGGTACCTTGATCGACGATCTTGCTGTTTCCCCTGAGCCATCGCATTTATGGAAGACTTACCCCGCTTGCATGGCGGAGAATGGCGGTCATGCAGGTACTATTGTCGCCGTGAAGGCTGATCTAAGTGGATCCCTCGAGGAACTCACTGCTTGGGGCCGTGCGGGAATCGGCATGGCCTTCTGGGCTGCCCTAGTTCTGCACTTAATCTTGGCAGAGATATACGTGAGATCCTTGACCGCTGTTTGCCTCTTACCGAGATCCGTGAACTAAGACTGTGGCTGCAGATTCGAATGAAATCCAACGATGATGATAGCCGGATGGTCTCTAAGCCCATGCACATCGGACCTAGTCACATTGCATAGCCGAGGTCAAAGCGGATGTATGTTCCAGGTAGGTAGTTTAACACTATCACAATCTGTGAGCAAAGAGGGGTTGGATAGACTCGATGTGTAGAGTGCAACATGATTACGGGCGCCTCTTACACCCGTGGGCGTGTACGGGCCGGGCCTAGGTGGAGACAAAACATATGGTACAGATACGTTACTTGAATACAAAAAGTACAACACTGAAAAGTTGACATACAACGATACCATACTCGTAATTGTGTAATATTCCAAAATCTCAATACCTAGGTATTGTATTCAGATGTCGGTAAGTATTACTGTACTCTACACCTCGGCAACCTTGAAAGTATTGACGGCGCGAGGACGTGAGAGGCAAAATGAGAACTATTGGAAGGAAAGAACATCACTTTGAAGGTGAAAAGCAATGTACGTATATTGTATCCAAGTAGCCCTAATTTCGCATGCACCTACACCTGGGAACCTTCTCCTATATTGATCACAGAATTCTTAACACCATGTGCGATACAAAATTTCTAAGTGATATTCATTCCAAGTTACTCAAAGTCTCTTGGAAAGACAGAGATGAATGTTTTTTGACCCGGCAGTAGGGAATTACCAAACCAACTGCTTTCTTCTGGCTTCTCATCCCATTTTATCTCAAATCGTAGAGTCATCTCGGCAAGTATAAGTTTAAGGATATCGGCTGCAAGGAATCTTCCAGGACTTGAGGATTCATTAGACTGTCAATCATTCAAAAATGTAAAGATATCAACACTCACCATCCATGCTTGCCATGGCCAAACTGAAGGAAAGTGTTGCTAGTGGCAGTCAACAATGATCCTCGTGCTGTATTCATATCATGGCTCTCTCGGAGCTTCAGGAAGCGTAAACCGTCGAACAACTTCGCTTCAGGATAAAATTGATCATCGTTGTGTATGGCGTTAGAAGGAAGCCCTACCGTTGTGCCGAACGGTAAATGGGTGCCATCTGAAAGGTTGATGCCACTCGGAGTCATAACCTGAGCCAAGGAGGAGAGAACAATTAGCACTGTATTGGACTTGATTGCACGTATATTGTCCAATCTTTATTTTGTCTCTTCTTGTTTTCGTTCCTCACCTTTCGTCGCATTTCAAAGCAAGCGTCCCCGACAAAGCGCATGCTCTCTTTCACAAAACTTTCCGTTTTCCAGAGATTATCGACCTTTTGCTTGTTCCATTCACTCTGATCGACATGTAGTATGTTGCGGGCTTCAGTATAAATCACCGACCAATAATTGGCCTCAGGCAGTCGCTCCATTATTGAGACGGCATTGAAGAGTGCCACGTTAACGAGAAAGACCGAGACAAAGTAGGACATTAAGATGCGGGTAACTATCATTCTCGGCTCAAGCTCGATTGATCGCTCTTTAGAGTCTTTCAAAGATGCTTGACAGTCAATAAGCCATTGTAGTAGATCGTCCTGCCAAACGAGAGTTAGTCATGTACTTGTTGCATCGAAGAATCACATACTGGCTTATCTTGACTCTTATTATTTCCTTCCCTCAGCTGCCTCAACCGCTCAGTAATTATAGGCATGAGCTTTTTCTCAACTTCAGTCCTGTACTTGTCTTGAGATCGACGGATGATTGGACAAAGCCAGCTTTTTAGCTTTCGAGGCACAAACCTGAGTACAGACATTGTAAAAAAGACTTGCTCTGTATGTTTGGTGATACTAGTCTGAAATTCTTCATCATTGGCTACACAGAGGAGATTAGCTACAAAGATCGGAATACAAGTGAAAGGGTCAAGAAGGCCCATCTTACCCAAGTCATTTCCAACGAATACCACGCTCACCATGTTATTAACCACGTTGAGTAATGAATCAAAGAGATTGACAGATTTCCACTGTTTCGTTTTTGCGGGACCCCATTCTCGATCCAGAGTATTTCTGAGTTGGTCAATCATCTCGGGCATGAAACGCTGAGCACCAGATCCCAAATGGCGCCTCATGATGGTGGTTTGCAACGGAAGAGATAATATACGAGGAGAGTAAAAAGCATGTTCAGAGAAAACGATGTCATCAAGGGCATGCCAGAATGATAGATCGGTTTCTTTGGCCAGGATGAGCTCTGAGGTCATAGATGGAGGCAGTACGACCAAAGATGGCTCTTCTAAAAGACTAGATACCATGAATGGTCGATTTTCACGTGAATACTGTGATAAATTAGAAGATAATCTCCGACATGTTGTAAGCAATTTGCACAAACTAATTGATAGCCTCTGTCAATCCAGGTTTTGCTTTTGAAGACACTGGCTATCCGGGAGAGAAGGTTTGACATCGGATGCGATGGCCCAATACCGACCATAGGGAGTGATAAATTGGGAGATAGCCATTTGTAAAGTGTGAGCGTTGCGAGGAACGCTAAACTGCAAAGCAGCAAGTGAAGTGACATGCCGAAATGAGACTGTTAACAGTTTTCAGAGTTATACTGTTGTCTAAGAAGGTATGTTATGACGGTGCTCCAAACTTCGATATGCTAGAAAGTGTTGAAATACCTAGTCACATTGATAAAAAAGATAAAAAATGCAGAACAAGGAATGGAGACGCGAAGTTGGAGACTCAAGCTGCAGTATTCTGTGCGCAACCCCAAAATTACGCGATCTGTATTCAAACGCAAAAAGAACGGTAAAGTACACAGTACATAACACACACCGTTACCTAAAGGTTGTTGAATCTCTTCGCCGTTTCTCTTTCATTTGATTGTCATTCTTTTCCTTTCTCAATGCTATTTACCTTCACCTCTGGCGCCAGCATGGAAACACAACTGTTCACCGCCGTGGTGGGAGCCCTGCTGCTGCTCCTTACACTACGATGGATCATTTACCAACGTTTTCCCCTATGGGCATTACCACATACATCGTTTTCAGCTAGATTCAAGTCAGCAATTGACACTCCACCGGGTGTTCTTTCTCAACAAATATCTTCCACTGTGTCAAAGAGAGGCCCAGTGGTGCGAATTGGACAAAACGAGGTTGTCGTTACGGACGCCTCACTAGTCAGAACACTCTATGCCAGCTTCTTGAAATGGCCAGAGTGGTATGAGAGTCCAGAAAAGAAGCTGTTCTATGGGTATATTACGTTTTATATTAGATCAACATGATTGACTGGGTGCTGATTTGAATCAAAGGAAATCGTCGCTTTTTGGCATGACACGTCCGAAAGATCATAGTGCGCGACGACGAATTCTCAGCAACGTCTTTTCAAAGTCTTTGAGAGACTCCTCTCATGTTAGAGATGTGACTCGTGAAATATTAGTAGAGCGAATGATACGGCAAGCGGAAATTCCTCATGCGTCCTCCGTGGTTCGAGACGTACGACCTGTGCATGAAGCCTTTGATATGGATTTCTTGACTGCATTTGCTTTTACACCTAAGTTCTCAACTATATTTTTGAATGACAAAAACAAATTTATCCAGTTCTGCTCATGGCTGAAAGACTTTCGTGTTGGCTCTCCAGATGCAGCGAAAATTGCCAAGTGCAAGCTGGAAAACTGGTGTCTGGAAATGTGCCGTGCATATCGAGCGGCAAACCTAGCACCTACTCATCGAAGAGTTAGTCATTGCACTGCAGATGCACTCTACAGTGCTGGATTACAAGAGGAAGAGGTCGCTGCGGAGCTGCTGGACCACTTCAGTAAGAGTTTGGTCCAACCGTCCATTCACGACGCTAATTGATGTTGTAGTAACTGCAAAGAAGAACTTGGCTGTCGTGCATACGTACAGTGTCTATATATTATCTATCTACACTGATATTCAAGAGCGGCTTAGATCGGAGTTGAAACCGTTTTCCCTCGATACTCTTTCTATCGATGATCTTGATTCACTGCCATTTTTCAATGCCGTCGTTTGTGAACTGATGAGAACACACACGGAAGTCAAAGCTCTCACACCTCGCCTGATTCCAGATGGGGGTTATTGGATCCCTCGACATATCACAGGACAATCTATCTTCCTTCCAGCCGGTACTGTTGTGAGCTCCACGCGAGAAGCCTTGCATTTGAATGAAGAGATTTTCCCTCAGTCATTATGCTTTTGGCCAGAAAGATGGCTGGATAACAAGGAATTCGTTGACCCCAGGTTGTCTGGTAGAATCCAGCCTCAGGAGATGAGGAATCACCTATGGTATTTTGGGAGTGGGACACACGGATGTGTCGCGCGAGAATACGCTCTTTATGGTTAGATATACTAAGCTTCCTATTTTGTTTTGAGGGTACTGACGCTCCAGAAATCAAAATGCTCCTCGCAGCAACCTATATGGAATTTTCAACTTCCATTGTCGATTGCCCAGAGGGTATTGCCTATGACCAGTACGTTTATTGTCAAGCCTAGTCATATCTTGTTAACGATCATATGTTTAGGAGACCGGTACTGTTTCCGCCTGTTGAGGTTCCCGTGCGATTCCAAAAGGTGGTCTGAGTAACGAAAAATACGGATCGATTCAATACCATTGAATACGAGTGGAAAGTAGTACACATGAAACCGTCGGTATCAGTAGCAGTTGACTTGAATCCACAATTTGATGCACGTCCCTGTGCTGATACTAGTATGGTATTGTTTCACTGTTGTCGTGTATGTTACAGCCTAACTAAGGTGCTACATAAATGAGCCTGTACTCCCGGTTCTCATGCAAATTGGTAGCTCTGCATTTCTTCATACAATTTCTTTACACGATGACTTCTAAAAGGGGCCCCGAAAATGAGATAGAGCCACTTCTCACCAAGTCCTCTGATCCCACTGAAAAGCAACCTAGATTCAAATCCTTATGGATTCAATGCCGGAAGCCATCTGTATGTTAAGCCTAATGTGTTCGGCCAAAGATGTGTCTCAAAATGTGTCGAGATGCTAACTCTCATACCAGGCGATGTGGCTACTGCCTATGTATACTCTGTATTCAATCACTGCTGGCAGCTTGATTATCCCAGAATTCAATGCCACATTGGGACTGATTTGCCATCAGCGACACTCCCCAGACAAAACCAATTTCCAGTTTGACATGGAGCGATGTGACGGAAATACACAAGTGCAATCCGACTTGTCACAATTTTACATTTATGGTCAAGTGATTTCTGGTATTCTGGGGGCCATTGCAGGCCCCAATATCATGGGGTTCTCTGATAAGATCGGCCGCAAACCCATTCTAGTATTCAGTGTACTTGGACCATTGCTAGCCGACATTATTGTTCTTGCTGCCTTGTATTATCCCAATGAAGTCGATGTGAAATGGCTTCTCGTTGGATACGCCATGGATGGTCTCAGTGGTTCGATTATCACTGCGACGACTGCTTCGCAGGCTTACATATCGGATATCAGTACGCCAGAGGCTCGAGTATCAAGTTTCAGTTTCATACAAGCAGCATTTATGAGCGCCCTTGCACTCGGTCCTTTGATAGCAGGTGGCTTACTCACGATTTCTGATTCTCTGATTCAGGCGTATTGGATAGCATTTACAATCCATCTGTCGCTGATAGTGCTTTTCGCTCTGGTGCTCCCTGAGTCTCTTGGATCAACGTCAGAGCCTCGAAGTACAGAGCAAAATGCAGCAAAACAAGGCAAATCAGAAGCTGAGCCGGGTTTCTTTGGGGTTATCTCTTCTGCTCGCGCTCTCATTCCGTCGGATCGATCCTCTCAAACGAACATGTTCATTCTCGCGTTCACAGAGGCAGCTGTATTCGGAGTGATCATGGGACTCACTCCCTTGCAACTGGCCTACTCCGCATATATGTTCCATTGGAGATCTTCTGCTCAAAGCGCATTCCTCACCGGTGTGAATCTATGGAGTATATTGGTTCTTGTTGCTATTTTCCCGCTATTTGCGTCACTCTTTCAACGGCGTCAAGAGTCCGAGAGTCAATCTGAAGGCCAAGCCCAAACGACATTTGGTCCTGGGGAGCTGGGCACAATACGTACCTGTCTTCTCTTGCAAACGGCAGGATACATTACAATTGGGTTGTTCCCCTCGTCTCTCGGAGCCATTGCTGGATCACTCATTGCAGGATCTAGTGCTCCTCTTTCGCCTATCATGTCATCTTGTTTGACTAAGATGGTTCCCGAGGAGCGCCAGGGAGCGCTGCTGGGCGCGCTAAACTTTCTTCATGCGATCTTCCGAATTCTTATTCCTGCTGGCATGAACTACGCATATGGAATCATAGTTAAGACGCAGCCTTATGCTATCTTTACCCTCCTGGGCGTTGGATCCGGTACTTTGCTGGTAGCCAGTATGTTTCTTCGACACAAGAGTGAGTTTTCTGATATCTTCCGATGTCTACGTGTCCCCCATCTAATCACCAAGTGACGCATAGCTCTCATTCCTCCCAGTGCTCCGGCATCCAAGTAACAAACTCATATTCGGATAGTCAGAGTAGCATTTAGCATCCCCTGCACATCCATTCAGGCGGGAGAAAAGTACCGAAGAAAGGAGTCTGACCAGGAAGTTGCTTCAATCATCTCGAAAATGTTCTATGACAACATGAGAATAGAGTTAATCAGCTTGAGCTTGCTAGTTCTAGATAGACCAAGATACTATACACTGTCTTGAGAGAATTTGACACTAAGTCCATAAATAGTAGCTTTGCCATTTCCGGATTAGAGAGGGGCAATAGCTCACTCGTCAATTCAGAGAAGTAACCTGTTCTCCTCTGCAGAGAATCAATTTACTTTCTACATCATCGACCGAAGCGTTTGATCAGTGTGTTCACACACGGTTCGCTATGATGGCTGAACAATATCAACACATGAATGGGGTTCCTTATCTCTTCTCTAATGATTCGACGGCCTATCACACTGTCGACATTTGCGAAGTGAACACATCGCTCAAAGATTCAATTCCCCGCTTTTGGTTAATGTGAGTAATATGGAACCTTTGACGAAGCAAGGGCTAACCTCATGCTAGCTACATTCATGGAGGGGGCTGGAGCGACCCCAATATACAATCCAACAGTTTCCGCGATATACAAAGCGAGCTTTTGAAAGAAGAAAAAGTTCTGACTCATATCGCTGGTTTCGCCGCTGTCAACTACCGTTTGTCTGGTGATCCGTCGGAGGGGCGCAACGCGCGACACCCTGACCATCTTGAGGATGTGCAGCGGGCTATTGAGTTCCTCAATTCTCGATACGGATTTGAAGACCGGTATATTCTTTTCGGGCACAGTGCAGGAGCTACATTGGCATTTCAATTTGCCGCCGAGCCCGAATCTTCATCAACTCCAAAGAAGCCGCTGGCAATCTTGGGGGCTAGCGGTATTTACGACTTTCGAAAACTGCTGAGCTCCATATGGCCGGTCGTTGAGTATAGAGAAGAATATTTGCATATGTTGGAAAGCGCCTTTGGACCAGGGGGCTATAATTATTCGGAAAACAACGAAGGTCCCGATGGTTGCACTTGGGACCTTGCATCCCCTGCGAAAGCAACGACATATGGATCATCGTGGTCCAATGCACAATTCGTGATGTTGGTGCATTCTCCTCACGATGAACTCGTTCCTTTGGATCAGTCTACGCAGTTTGAAACTGTGATGGAATGTTCTCTTCCCCCCGGAGCGGTATGTCATACTCGGTTTGACTTGGCTGGTTCGCATGATGATGTTTGGAGAAAGCCAGAAGAGATAACCCCTCTCATTTCGGAACTGGTCATGTTGCTGGTAGAAAAACAATATGTTTAGTTTTTAGGATGAGAAACGTCCTCGTGGAAATTTTCACTATCTTTAAGGAATTGGTACGCCCAAGTAGTCTTCATATTGGGTCTAGAAATCTACCTTCGCTTCGTCTTCCACTCCTCTACAATTCCACGGTACGCCTTTGGCGTATAGACACTTGTAAGCTCATTGAAAAACCCGCCACCCATCCGATACGGACAGAGACCCAGATCTCGGAGAAGCATGTCATTGTACTGGTATATGGTCAGTGTATGTCTGAAAATGGGGCAAGGCAGAAAACTAACAGTGAGGGTATCCACACCAGGGCCAACCCCAGTCAAACCTCCCCAGACCACATCTTCTGAGATATCTCTGTCTATTTCATTGCGAGTCAGCCCATTGAAATTGAGGGCATCGTGATTTTCATCGGCACTTTTGGAACACTTGGTATTATCTAGACCACCCGTGAGAAAGGCAGCTGCCCATAGCGCCTGAACTTCCGCCACAACAGCAGTGGTAGCTGTGAGAACAAAGCCCAGAGCAACAAAAGATCGGTCGCCTTCTTCAACAAGTTCTGGAGCTACCATGCGACGGAATAGTCGATATGGGCTGTTTTCAAAATCATCTGTTGGCGCCGTGTCATTGAAGACCACATCCTTTGGCGGTTTACTGTTCGGCCCGAAAACCCGCCGGATGCGAGATGCAGACACTGAATCAATATTTTCCCAGTATTCAATCAGCCTTTTTATTTCGGCGTCAATCTTGATATCTTGGCCGACATCCGTGTTCGTAAGGATAGTTCTCGGAACTGGACATGAGAGTCCCAATTGAAGGATCAGTGACGGAGGCGAAAACTCTATAGGAACAGTGGGCTTCCATCCCGTGGCTTGAATAAGAAGATTAGTCAAAGGGATAGTTGTACCATCAGCTAGAGTGATGACGACTCCATCGTTTGAAGACAAATCCCCAGAGACCGACTCGATCACGGAACGGTGAATGTGTACATTTGGTGCACGTACAGCGTCCCAGAAGCCACGCTGGTTGGCAATTCCCAATGGGGCTCCACAGTAGATTATACTTGATATGTCAGTAATCCCATCAGAAAGAGAGGCGAAATTGAGGAGCTTACCTGTTCGTTGGACGGAGCCGCTCCATCTTCCCGTCATCAAGAGCACTGCTGTATCCAGCGAACTCTGCCCACGACTTATCAAGTGCCTTCCAGAATCTTCGCACAAAATATCGGCCTATCGGATTCCCGTGAAGAATACGGGCTAGCCATGAGCCCTCCGTTGTAAGCTTCCAACCCAAGAAATTAGACGAGCGACGAAGGGTAAGACGTTTCGGTACCAATGGTGTACACGGGCTGAGGACGCCCACAAAACGCGTACTGGCGACTTTGTCACTGGCTATACTCTGGCCATTGGGCATATTGGAGCGAGGCGGGGACATCCAAGCAGGTCCGGAACCCCCATCACGAATGATCCAGTGCACCTGCACCGGCTCAATCGCATCAGTTTCGTCTAATCCCCTCAAATGAAAACTAGGGTCTTTTGAGTGAAGCGTTGCAAACATGTGGACAAGATCAAAGGAAGATTTTGCACCGCCGTAGATTGCAACCCGCCGGGGTACACGGCTTGGTCTCGCGCTATCATTTGATGAACCTGCCTCCCCCGATTGAGCATCTTGTTCCGGTATCGGCTGGTAGCCCAAATTATCACGGCACCATTGACCGACTTCTTTGGCATGGATGACATGGTCTGCAGAGGCAGAGGGCTGGCCACTTGCAGGTGAGAAATTCAAGATATTCGGCACGGATGTCAGTCCTGGTGACAGGA
The DNA here is from genome assembly GCF_028828085.1 of Penicillium nucicola. Taxonomy (NCBI): domain Eukaryota; kingdom Fungi; phylum Ascomycota; class Eurotiomycetes; order Eurotiales; family Aspergillaceae; genus Penicillium; species Penicillium nucicola. The sequence continues at coordinate 2,071,832 of NW_026643125.1, read as the reverse complement.
TAAGTTTGTCGCAGATGATAGTTATAGATCTTGTCTGCGAAGGTTGTTCTGGGTGAATGACTATTCCCAACTCCCATTCCTTAGTTGGCAGGCGGCTGATTTTGGTCACCTGTTTGTTGTCCTCTGGTTAGATCGTATAATTTTCTTTCTCCTTGAGGTGACTAACCTGCCAATTGAACCGCATGTACTGAGGCAGGTGCCACTTATGACTCCAGGCTGTGAGATATCGACTCAACTTCCACCCTGGAATGAAGCGATCCTCCACCGGAGTGTCTTGATTTGTCTGCTCTTCGCCCTCGACTTGTTCCATGGCCTGCTCCGACAGAGGCATGTCGCTGAACTCGTACAGACCCTCCGAGTTTTGGCTCAGTAGATTTGGATAAAGCCGCTCCTCGGCCCATGTTCCCCCAAGGCTTGACCCAGATTCTAGGAGAAGAAGCTCAGTTTCATCTTGTGTTGATTGAGAATATTTCGGTTTCTGGAAGGATTCGGGGACCTCGTCGGTATTTTGGCATTGCTGGTGGTTGTTTGGATAATTAGGGTCCACCACTTGGAGGTATGTTTTGGCAGCAATGAGGCCGTATAGTCCTGGAATGAAGAGATTGTCAAACTTATCGATCTCAATAACTTGAACGTATTAATTTTGCATACCAGCACCAACAATAACTACACGCGGCATTTTGAGAGGCCCTAAGCGTAGCCTATGTGAATGCTTCGGCCGATTGACCACGATGATGAGACAAGAGTACTGGGAGCTTCCAAAGAAACAAAAAGTAAAGCTTTCACCCACAGCTCCCCATATCAAGGACCTAGGTATGGGCACTTCCGGAATTACCTTTAATTTACAAGCGTAAAGTACACCAAGGTGCAGCTTACCCCGAAAAGCGTACAGTGGAACAAGGCTCTCAAATTACCGTATAAATACCATACCATACGTTGATTATTGTAATTCAAATACAGAGCCATGAATATTTCTATACCGAGATATGGGCCTCGGGGAACCTCGAAATACAGTTGCCTGGGTGGTAATGTATGGATGGATACCAGGTAAGGTTAGTGATTTCCCAAAAATATTTCAGTTGGTACCTGAGGTACGGCAAACTCCAGAGGGTAAATGAATCGTTGTGATGTATCGAGCGCCTCGTGGGGCCGTGGTTGCAGATGTGCAGGGGCGAATATACGCAGGTGGCGTCAAACAATCTCACGTGCAGTACGTAGCTAATCACTAGTTGCATATGCATCATAGAAAATTTATATTTACCTCACTTTTGGTTTACTGTATGCAGCGCGGCTTGCCCCTCCAGCCACTAAACTTACTTTGTTTTGTTATCTTCAGGAGGAGCTATTGAGCTTTGCATATACATGTGTCATTTTGAGATGCCCAATGCATTTCTAGAGTATCATCGGGTACCTAGTAGCCAAGGATGCAGGAGGGTCATCTTAGAAGAGCCGAATATTCAGGTACAGCTAAGGTACAGCTATTGAGGTCTACAGGTTCTTGTCTGTTGCCCGCGGGGTTAGATAATAACCCACTGGTTGGAATTCTAGCGGATATCCAATTTCTCACAAACCACAATAACATGTAAAATTTTCATAATAATATAGCTTGAAAATGTTGAAACTGAGGATCTAATCTAGTTCTACTCAATCTGTAGTAGACAAACCACGTTTCTTGGTCAGTCGCACGAGTGTCTCCTGGATTTCTCTTCCATAGACCTGACCAATGACATCCAATGGACCCACAACAGATGATCCCTTCTCCCCATCACTAGATGGAGAACAAATCTGCGAAATCTTGAGACCAGGGTCATGAAGGAACAGGGTAGAGCGTCCTTGGTCCTCACTCGTAAAGATTCGCGGTGAGGGAAACACGCCAACCAAAAGGGCATCAAGACCATGCCGTCGCTCTTTCAGGCGCTTGAGAAGCTTGTCTGCGCGGTCAAAGATTCTCCATTCAGCGATATCATCTACCTGAATCAGTAAAGGGCGACCACTCTGCTCGCCCTGCCCATGTCGAGACTTGGTAGTTGCCTGATGCAATGCAGGATACATCACCTCAAAGACATAAGCCATTAGTGCAAGACTGCGAAGATCTTTGGGCCTTTGGCTATCACCAGAGAGTTCCAAGAATTCTCGCCATGCTGCCTGATAGGGACCAATCCACTCCAGCACAAATAGCATGTCGTTCACATTCGGTAACTCTCTTCGATCAAGCACACATAGACGCAAAAGCTGAGTTGCGGCTATAGTGCCTGAGGTGACTTCTACCTGAACATGACCGCCCCGTCGACCGACTTCCTCAATGATGGTTTCTTTCAACAAGGTTGCGACCTGCCGATGCCGGCGATCAACCAGTCTGAACCACTCTTCCACGTATTCGAAGCTCACAAGTCCTGCTTCAAGAAGCTCCAATGGGTAGCAGTAATACTGGAGAGAAGGCACATCCAGTCTCACAACAATTGGTCGAGAGCCAGCTACGCCCCCTGTGCTAGCTGTAAGGGCCAGGCCTGCAATAGTCATCGCCATCCGTGCGCATGTTTCAAGCTCGTAGAAAGTTGGAGCCGTACTGTATGGCAGTGGGGGGATGACTGTCTTTGCAGTGTCATTGGACGTGGATAGTCCATTTGTAGGGATGAATCCTAGCAGGCGAGATGAGAACAGGCATATGCCTGTACTGATTGTGATAGGGCGATAAAGACCGTTGGCGGAGTCCTTCAAATCATTTGCTTTGATATTGGATGAACGGCAATTGACGAATTGATCCAAAGAGGGGCCAATTGGTGTCTGTAAATTGACTTGAGCGAACACAGTATTCACTGTAGTTGACTTCGTGTTTGGAGGCGGTTCCAGTCGCTCCATGAAAGCACATCTCTTGTCATGAAGAACAACCGAGGAGATTTGGTGCTCTCGGGCCTTTGTGTACGAGCCTATCGTACTGAATTTGGTTGTCGGAGTAAGCAGAGAGTGAATCTTTGAGTAGGCTTGTATCACTCGGGCGTGAAGTTTGCCGGAGGATTGCTTGTTCCCCTGGTCTATAACATCTTGAAGATAAGAATATCCCAAGACATCTGGGATCAGTCTATCATCGTCGAGCTTGTGGTAGGTCACACTAGACTGATATTGGTTTTCACGCAGGACGGCTACCAGTGTTGAGTTGTTTGAATGAAAGATCGGTTGGATAGTGGCATCCTGATGAAGACATGGGTCTGCCTCAACGATACAGTGTAAGATAGGCGCCATTTGTCACAGATGAAAACAAAATTCGAAGATGTAAATTTTGCTCAAACGATCACAATTGACGACCTGGAGAGTTTGGAAAGTTTCAGTCTGCATGTACAGACACTGTAGATCTCTCCAACTCGAAGGTCAAGGTACGGTATGAAGATTTTGATATTTTGATACCTCCTCTGGGGCTTTACGTACAACTTAGCATCAAATTATATCTCGCATGTGGCCACTCTCCTCACACCTGATATGATGGGCCTTGAAATTTGACTGCAGGTCTGCAATACCCAAAAAGACTTCCAATTGTCTCTCATTCAACATCCACACGCTGCGGATACGTTAATGCATTGGGTGCACTACCCAAACATTGGGCTCCACATACGAACCGATCTTGGAGACGGGGTCATATCGGACAGGGACCAGGGCACGGGGAATAGGCACTTCGACATAGGTCTCCGACGAGGTCGCCGTGGACGACGCAGCTAAGACAGCCAAGTCACACCCTGTCCAGTCTTTCCATTGATCTTCATGCGCCGCAATTGTCATACTGCGGGGAGCAATTCGAACAATTTGGCCACCATAGGCGAGGTGTTTCCGCAGCCATGGATCATACGGGATACGACCCTGAGGATGCGCTTGATCATCAATTTCCCAATGCACGTACTCCTCCAAAGGCACCATGGGATGCTCGCTCTTCCTGGTTGGCCGCAATGGGACGACCAAGGCTTGGAAGTGGGCCCGACTAGCGAGCGATCTCAAAGCCTGGATCAAGATATCAGCCAGCCTGTGCTGTCGATGAGCAGGGACTACTGTGACACCGAGCGCGGACAGCAAATTGGGGGGCTGTCTATGGCCGGCATGGTAGTTTTCAATGCCACTCTGCAGGACAGCTTCCCATCCACCATCGGGCAAGTCGTTGAGTGGACAATATACTGGTATCGAATTTCCACAAGCCACCACAGATTCGTGTTTGTTCCCCACATCTTTGTGGAGTATCATCAGCTGGTAAGATGCGAAAAACGGAATCGCTGTCAATTGTGACCAGTATTTTTCTGAAATAGGCGTCGATGTAATGAATTGGGGCCAGAGAGAGCTCATTGGGTGAGAGGGATCAAAGAGGGAGTTGTACATGTCTGGCCGAGCTGCTGCGGTTTCGAGGAAGAATCCCGGAGGCAGGCTGATGCCCAGAGACTGCTGTAGATCAACACCTGCCATCTCTAGCTGTATAATAGAAGCCGGCGAGAAAACTCAATTTTGTCAAGGCAGATTATCTATTAACCAGAGCTCACAAGCGGCTTTTTGGTCACCTAGTCTGGCCTCTTTGTGATGCGTATGATTGACAGTAAGAGCAGGACAGTCCCGGTGGATAAACTGTCCCCAGAAGTACATGCAGACAGCTTCTGGTAGCCTATCCCGCCAACTTCCCCAATTTTCCGAACGTGACAAAGTCACTGATACCAGCATATTCCCAGTGCGTTGGCGGCAGCGGAGTTGTTCGGTGTCTGAAAGCTAGTGTACTGTAAGCGCTCGGGCGTGAAATCGGACATTATGCAGCAGCATCTCGCTTTGCATGACCCCGCAGAGATAAAGGTCGATCCCTTAGTATTTACATACCAGGCGGTATGGATGACGGTATCCGTGGTTTTAACGGAAAGATAGTAGAAGTAAGTATGGTATGTAACGGCTGTAATTATCACGGTATTGTTACGCCTTCGAATAACCCGTATCAATGGCTCACAAGGATCTAACTCAAAGAATGAGCTGAGAGGTGAGAGGTCGAATATCTAGAAATGCTGGCTGAGTCGCATTGTCCCTTACCAGACCACACCGCTCATAGATAGATAGCTGGACATCCAACTGGAGAATTCGAGCCCTATCATCAATCATGATTGATTGGAGCGAGGTGAATAACAATATTCAAACCAATGGGTTGCTGGGGTCATCGATTCAGAGTAAAAGCTTGATTCTCCGAATGCCATTCTATATTTCTATAAATGTTCAAATGCTCACTAGCAGCAACCAGGTGCCTATACATCTGATTCCAATAAAGGACGCTCGGCCTCGTCTAAGTTACGGTCTTGTATCCGAATTGAGGTTACTGCCAGCAGAACCGTTATAAAGAAAAGTCCTGCCGCAATATATGGCATGCTCAACCACCCAGATCCTAGCTCAAAGCCAATTTGCATTAAACGGGCAAACAGTGGACCGGCAACGAGCCCTCCGATCGATTTGGCTGTCGCTGCCACGGAATGCAGGGATGCGATCTGATCCGGCTGCACCAGGGATGTTGCGAAGCTACTCATCGCGGTGTCAAACCCAGATCCCAATGATAAGAATGCCAATGCCAGCATGTATAGCACTGGACTGCCCGCTGTAGCAATAGAGAAGTATCCGAAGACATTGAAAAGACCACTCGCTTGGCAAAGTTGTTTCGCTTGGGCTGTGACGCTGTCGCGGCTAATGCGGCGAATGAAAGTTGAGGCTGCCGGCATCAGGATGAGATACGTTATCAAGCTTGAACCTTCACGTATCATGAGAACAAGGCTTGCCAGTGAGTAAGACCATCCATATTTCGTGGAAGAATACTGTAGCAAAAAGTAGCTCGAGGATTTCGTGATACTAGCTGCCAAATTGACAACTATAATTGGGACCATGTTTCGATTCTGAACAATGAATCGTGTACATTGGGCGAATCTTTGTACAAAATTGCCTTTTTCTTGTGTGATACGTTTTCTGGTGTTGTTATCATCGGATTCTCGTGGTTCTGCATAGCCCAGAGTTTCGGGTAGTAAAAATGATAGAGCCTGAGCTACGGATATCATCCCAATACTGAGCAAGAATGGAGTCCAGGGAGAGCTCAATGCTACCAAGGCTGCACTGGCAGGCACAGCAAGTAGCTTGGCGACAATGAAAACTGAATGTAAGCGGAGCAGGGCAACTGCGCTGAAGAAGAATAATGTCAACAACGGAACAGATTTCGGTATCAAATCCCCATACGGAAGTGAGGTGTTGATGAAAACTGACCGGTCGCGTTCTTCAAAGACATCCATCACCATCACACACATGATGGAATCAATAACCGGCTCCCCGCCACCAATGGATCGCAACAAACCGGATAACCAGACAAGGCGCAGCGGAAAGACGTCTGACCATACACCTACATATTTGAATGACAGAATTAGCCCTGGCGGTTGATATGTGATATCCTACGGCAAGAACCTGAGTCCAACTTACACACAACACGGGTCCAGACCTCACTGAGGAGCATCCCCAGTGTGCAGAGTTGTAAACAAGGCTTGCGTCCCACCCGATCTGCAAGGGTACCGTAGGCTACAGATAGTAGTATGCCTGCTCGAAAATTTGATGAGCGAGTAGCTCAAAATAATGATTCAGTACATTCAACGTACTCGGAAGCGCCTCAAATGTTGTTTTCCATCCATTAATGCGAGCGAGCTCACTCTGAACCAAGGCGCCTCGACATCTACCGTCCTCTACTGGATCCAGATGCAAGGCACTGTCCCAGTTCATTTTGCGGCATATTATGTCTTCAAAGATTTTGGTCTGCGGTGGGACCGATAAAAAGATGGCGAAATTGATGAAGAGAATCAGCAGTGAATTCAGTACCATCACTTCCCACTGCTTCGTAGTCCTATCCATGACGGTCGGCCTGCTGTCTGTCATTTTGGACTACGTGTAGGTGGTTCTCAGGAGAGTGAAGAAGACACATTCCGGAAATGTGGAAACAGCTCTGACTTTGAGGGATCAGATCACTGAGTATGTGACTATTATCAACACATGCCTGGAGGGGGGGGGTGCGGGGGCGGAATGCACCAGTGATATGCTCGTGTCAAATCAAATGACCAATAGTCAGTTGACTCTCACCGGCCGCTATGCCGAATTCAGTGCGCTGTTGTTAGCGCCCGTTTAACGGCCTGACGCAAAGGCGGGATAAGATCGTCACCATCAGCCAATGGACATCAGATAGGATAGATTGTCTGTGTTGGACGAGGCTTGGTTCACATGAAACAGACTCAACACAGTCCCATCTTCGATGATGAACGTGTTTTTCAGGGCAGACTTCACAACTCCGGAGGCAGAACGGAAATTCAGGCATCTGCGTGAACGGATGCGCTAGCCCAGCGGTGAAGATGCGAAGAATCTTGCAGGTGAGTTTGCAACGTGGGTCGTCGCACATAAGACAAGGTGATCCCGGGACCCCCACATGGGCAGTCTTCGACAAGGACACATAGGTGCACCTGCACCCTCCTGTGCTTCTTTCAGGGGCAGTTAGTCATGCGTGCATCCCATGGGACAACACACAGTTGTACCGTCACAAAATGTGAAGGCGGTGTAGAGTCATGTGAGCGGTCAAATAAGTTGTCCAGGGAGTAATCGAATCGAAGAGAGTTGGTTCAATACATAACTATATGTATGTAGCTGGTACGTTTCGCTGGGTCAATGACTACGGGCGGCCCACGGACTAATTCGCCCCATGTACTTTTGGGGCAACCTTGCGGGGTAAAAAACAGATACAACTTTACAGCGTAACGTTAATACACAGCCCGGGGCACACATGTGTATCGTGGTAATACATTCCGTATACTTGCATTTGTTCACGGCTCTAGCAAGGTACTGTATTGAGGATATAAACTAACACGAAAACTCAATCTCTGATTCCAATCCATCACCTCATCCTTGCATCTGTGTTAATTGTGTTAATCCATTGTTCCAATAATGATTTTTCTTCTCGCTGCCACTGTGGCAGTCGGAGTTCTCTTCTCGACATGGCGGATCTATCTGTGCCCATGGTCTCGTTTTCCAGGCCCGAAACTTGCAGCCCTCAGTTATTGGTGCCTACCTTCACACTGGACTATTCTATCATCAGCTAACTTGGGTGTGGCTAGGTACGAATGGTACTGGGAAGTTTATCGGCAAGGAAAGCTCACCAGCCACCTGGAGGATCTTCATAAGTTATACGGTGCGCAGCTTGCTACTTTGAATGGATCTAGAAGAGGCTTGAAAGGTTCTTGGCTAATTCAAAGATTCTCTTGTAGGCCCAATCGTTCGATACGGACCAAAACATATCCATTTCAATGATCCAGCCCTCTACAAAGAGATATATCGTCGAAACCCTACTTATGCCAAAGACCCTGGGTTTTATGGTACACCTCAATATTCCTCTGCCTTCCGAGAGACTAATATCGAAAAACATTCTATTCGGCGGCATACACTATCCCAAAGCTTCAGCCCAGCTGCCGTCCAAAAACGCATGCCGATGATCTTACATCACTACAATAACGTCATGAAAAAGCTCACCGGTCTCACTGAGGCGGGACATACCACGATCAATGTCTTCAATCTGAGCCGCTCGTTCTCTGCAGATGTGCTGTCAAATTTTGTCTCAGGTTCCGCCTTCGGGTGCATCAATGAGGATGAGAAGGGATTTGACAGTGGCTTTGTTCGTGCAATCCAATATAGCAGTGACACCTACTTTGAAAACCGTAACCCGTTCTTGCTATGGTGGAGGCAGCTAGCCAAACTGTTGGGCAAGAGTATACCATCTGCGGGTGGGAATGAGAAATTGGACGAATTATCTGTGAGTACTGATCGTCCCGTAAAATCTCTTGTGTACTGTGCAAATCCTGACTGGCTCGTTCCCGGTAGTTTTCAGATGATTTAGTGGAGAACTATCTCTCAAGAAGAGACGGATTGAAACAGGGCGAAGACAATTCAGTGCTTTCTACCCTCCTGAGCTGCAACGCTGGAAATAAAACCCAACCCCTTTCAAAACGCGAGCTTATGGCGGAAGGGAGAAGTCTTCTTGCTGCAGGTGTGAACACTATTGGATTTGCTCTATCAAGCACACTGTTCTATATTGCGCGGGATGAGGAAGTTCAGCTTTTTCTGCAAGCGGAGCTTGATGTTTACGAGTCTCATTTCAGGCAAAATGCGTCTCAGCAGAAAATTGCAGAGCTGCCTTACTTGGTAAGATTCCTCATACTTCTCTTGCTGTAAGATGACTTTTACTAACAGTACTTTGCACCGAAGACCAGCTGTATTAAGGAAGGGCATCGGCTTTCAGGAACTGTGAATGGTCGCCTACCAAGAGTTGCTGGGCCGCAAGGAGTAAATATTGGAGAACATTTTCTTCCAGAAGGAGTACGTGCCTACCTTGATTCCTAGTCAAGCTCACAATCAAACTAACTATGTCAAAAATTACCAGACGGTATTTGGAATGAGTAATAAGGCATGCCATATGTTGCCAGAGGTGTTTGAAAATCCCGAGAAGTTTATGCCCATGCGATGGATTAACAATGATGAGTCCAAGATCCAACTGATGACTGCCAACCTTCACCCATACGGTCGGGGACAGAGACAATGCTTAGGGGAAAGGTGGGATATTAATATTTTCTAAGAAATGATCAACAAGCTAATAGTTTTATTTTTAGTGTCGCACACAACATCATACTTCTTTTGATTGCCGGAATACTGAAGAAGAACACCCTGACGATTGTTGAACCAGAGGCATTTGTTCGGATCTCTACTTTCGAATCATTGCCACAAGGAGGCCGTATCAACATTCATATGCGACCTCGGCGAACTGTTGCCCTGGATTCCTCAAATTTAAACTAGACCACATGATATAGACTAAATCGCTATCTGTTCATGTTTGGCGTGATGATTGAGGATTTCAAAGCCTCGTGCCAATGTGCTGTGCAATGCGTAAATGGTCTTGACTATTGAAGACTTGAAATATTGTGCATTTCAACAGTCTGAGTCTATTAGTACATAGAATGTTCCAAGACAATCTCAACTTGTTGTATATATATTTGCTTCAATATCTCACAGGTATCACATTGTTGAGATTTATGGTGGCCGGCCATGGTTTATGCCATGAATGAGCCATGACGGCAACCGCAGTGATTCATCACCTGGGAAATCTAATCAGGACTAGCTTAAGGCAGAGTTTTCTGGTATATAAGGAGATTCTCACACAAATGAGAATCGCCAGACTTAAACACCTCGGTAATCTATTGTTAGATTATCTATATTGTATGGTCGTACCAGTCATCATTCCTACTTGCATCGTAGCCTTTCAACACACATCTCTTTCCGTGATTTACTGATATAGTATGATCATTGTGCTTGTCTCCTACATGGCTCTTCGCCTTAGATCATTGCAATACGATATGTTTATTTCGTGATCTATATGGCCTCTATCCAACAGACGTAAACGAAATCGTATCGAATTTTCGTTTTCGTACATGCTCTCAGCGATGGAACACCACTTGAGTAATAGCCCTCAGAACTAATCACCTCACTCAGAATTTTCTCTTTCTAATGGTCAAGCCAGCCGCCATGTTTGGCATATGGCTTGAGCCATACCACTCATCGTCTGGGCGGCTCACAGGCTGAACCTCGTAGTTCAACAGAATGAAAGCCATCAACAATTTCAAATGCTGCGATGCAAAGAACCTTCCAGGACTAAAATGCGATAATTAGTATCCATTGAACTAGGACTGTGAACAGCTCACTCACCATGCATGTTTCCCCACACCAAAGGCAAGGAAATACTCGCTCGTCGTCTGCATGCTGACCTTCCTAGCCTGCGTCCCGTCATTTCCCTGGTAGAAGCGACGTGCATCGAAGTCATCTGGCTGGGGATAGAGATCTGGGTCATGATGAATTTGCCAAATCGGCACCGCACTGACTGTGCCATGCTTGAGATGCACGCCATTCTTAAATCGATATCCCGCGGGGTCCATTATCATTCGCTTGCATTCCAAATTGGTATCAGTATTATACCGCAGGCTCTCTTTGAGGAAACTTTCAATTAGGCCCATCTGTTCCGTGTGGCCTTTATTCCACCGCATCCATCGAGCGCCCTGGGCCTGATAATGCTTTTTCGACTGAGTAACCTCGATGGACTCATCGGAAGTAAATATTTTCTCGACTTCCTTCTGCATGGCACTCCAGTACCCAAGTTGCTGGGACTCACAGTGTAGCAGTGACCAGATAGCGTGGGTAAATGCAACTGAAGAGGTGCGGTTGCCGACAAAGTTTAGCGCCAAAAGCCTTGTTACTAGCATTTTGGGATCCAACTCAGCGGCCGCTTGGGGGCTTTTGTTTGCCTCGACTATAAGAGCTTGAAGAAGGTCGGTCTGATAAATGGTATTATGTCAATGATAAGGCATCGCGTACTCGCAATAATGAAGTTTCTCTTACCGGTTTGCTTGAATCTGGCTTGGGTCCAATCATTGACTTCCTCCTCTTGATATCATCCTTCAATATAGAGTAGATTTTGTCGCGACGAGCTCGATTGTGGCGAAGGACATAAGGGGCAAAAATTCTGCAATTATGTCTGGAATTAATGGTCTTTTCACATATCCAGGCGGGGAAACTCCAGTTTTCTAACTACTCACGGACGAAGAAACCGAGGGATCATCCGCAGGATGGTGCGGCATCTCACTACCTCGGGGGTGAAGTTAATGATGGTCTCAATATAATCACGATTTCTGCCTGTTTCTTAAGCGTTTAGCAAACTCATATCAAGATCGAGAGTCAAGGTTAAAACTTACAAAATTCCGGTCCCACATAAGCGCGATTCACATCGCGAGTGATGATATCCAAAAGGCTATAGTAAAGGTTTGGAATTGTCGTCCATTGAGTAGGGAATTTCCAAGACGTCGCAAAAGACGTGGCGACCTCATCTGCCAAAATTTCTACCTCTCTTCCTCCACTCAGTGTACTTCGCAGAGCGCCGAGATGAAGGGGGTTCTTTGTAAAGCGATGCTCGAGAAGAGTATAGGGTGTAAGATCAAGATGCTCAAGACCAGACGTAAAGGACACTCGCTCCTCTGGGGCTGCATTGTATTGGGGGATGAGTGGGCTTGGAATGACATAAACAAAAGAAAACGAATCCATCAAAGAGGGCACTCGAAAGATTTGACCGAGTTTGTTGTGCTGCCATTGCCAAATTCGATGTTATTTTCAACCACTGGTATTGGAAAAGTCCATGACTTACCCTTTGATAACCTTCTCTTATTGGAACATCGCCATGAGCTATAGAGTCGTAGATAGCTCTTGCCCGGCCAAGAAGACCTTTTGGAACTCCCACAACCGGAATGTCTCGATCGAAAGGGACATGAAGAAGCGACCAAACAACGTAGGAGGCGGATAAAATGCAGACCAGCGCGCACGATACTGCTATTGAGGTCCAAGAGGAATGTGTCTCGAAAAACGAAATAAGGCTGGAAGCTAGCATAGTGCCGAATATGTATATTCAAAAATGTGAATGCTATTTCCAAAGTTGCGAAACTGGTCGAGTCTCTGGTTGTTGAATTGAGCACCTGCCCATTGTTGAGTAATAGGACAAAGAGATCCCCAGGTGTGCATCCCAACCTTCGAACCGCATTTCAATATTGTAATACCGAGAGTTTCCGGACATTGTAATATTGGGTCATCAGTACCAAGGTATTGTAATAAAATACATGTATGCACTGGTATTATACGACCGACTACTACGTACACGACTCCTCCCCAGTCCTTAGGTAGAAAGAATACGAGCAGCAATCAAACAGCAGCAAAAAGACAAAGCAATGATCAGACGCAAGTCTGTAGAGATTTAAGCAGCTGGTGGTGTCATTTCTATCTCAATTCAGACCATCTATTGCTATATTGCTCCATTGCTTGATAAAGGCGATACGCCTCCCACCGTCTTCCCTTCCCTTCCCTTCCCTATCTCTTCCCCTTCTCCATCCAAGTAATCATTCCCACCCATATTCCAGGACAAGTTTGGTCTGTTTCCCATCAATGGGCTCACCAAAGGACCATGGTCATCAATATCAATCAAGCAAATGGTTCTAGTCAATGGAGCAGCCGCTCACAAGCCCACCACTGCTTCTTTCATTCAGCTTGTATCGCGGCTCCAGACACATAGTAAGGCAACTAGCCAAGCATGCCGCCTGACCGAATGTACCAGATCCCTCCCAGAGGGAGTGCTACCAATCCGACGATTTTGACACCATTTTTAATCACTCGCCGCCATCTGTTCCAGTACATCAAGTTATGTGTTTGAACGTTGCTTTCGCCTGTACAAACGTGCGGGAATTCCTTAGCTGGAACAGGCAAGTCCAAAAACTCACATAGAGGGTCCCAGCTTTGGGATGGATGCCACTCTAGCAGCCTGTCTTTTGGAACCACGCGGCGGACCAAGGCATAATGTTCATCAAAGAATTGAAGGAATGAGGGGGAAGAAGACGCTTTCCAAGGGACATTCCCTTTCGACATGACACGCATTATACGGTTGAAAAGCGGCCAGTAAAAGGCAGAATGTTCGTAATCGACAAATGAAAGAACGGTCCATGATCTCCAGGATATAACCTTGATGAGAGTGTTCTGCATTGACCGTAGCCATGATTCGGGACTTCGGACTGTAAGAATCACTTTGGAATTGGGATAGGCTTCAAGAAGCTCCTCCACAAAAAAGCAGGCAGGGGTATCAGCGACAGACTGAAAAGTTAGTACGTACTCAACTCTTCAAATAAAATAACTGACATCATATTCTCCGAGCATCTGGTCGAAGTCTTTCCCCTGGAAAGGTTTTCCAACCCCGTCAAACTTGGCTTTCAGAGCCTTGAGCCATAATTCCATATGTTCAGTGTTGAACACTATGTCTCGAAAGTGGTACGGCTTCAACCCAAGCTCCTTTTGTGCCACATAAAGGGCTAATTGAGTCAGTAAGCGATGTACAGATAGCTGGTCTGTGACTTACAACTCGTTCCCGTGCGACACAGTCCGAGAACTAGAATCTTCGCTGGTCTTGAATCCGGAAGAACTGATTTGCTCTCATCAAGAAGTGACATTTTGGGCGATTTCAAGAGGTAAGGAAGCATACAACACTTACTATTGAATCAATTGTTCAAATACAATGGGTAGCACGGGCAGAAAGAACAATACCGCCTGACGACCATCATCAGAAATCTTTGTTTTCTTTTTACAAACTTGAAAACAATCTGGTTCACTCAACACTCAGATATCCTCATACTAGCGTGTACAGGTCACATTTCTGACAATTGAAACATTTTGGTAACTTACGTACTTTGGCATCACGCCCCCGGGGCCTGATGTACGAGGAATGAGCCAACTGCGATTGCATATGTGGCGTCACTTAGTCCAGCTGAAGGTTTAGATCTTGGAAATTGGAACTGACATGGTTCAAAGTGGAGATAGTGCACGGACAGCCTGCAAGTGCTCAGATCTGATATTCGAACAAATAGGATGCTGTCAATGGCAAGAGATAGATCACCCAAAGAGCGGTGAGTTAGACCAGTTTGTCAGCTGCGCGGCCGGGCGTCCCGAGCCGCCAACCCTACAGTAGCGCCCAAGCTCCGAACCTTGATTCATATCCTCTTGATTCCATACGGACCTGCAGCCATGAATACCCGGTTAAATTATCCATATCTCCACAGATAGTCCGGAAAAAAGGTCCGGGCTACCGAATAGACCTCGCTTGATTACGATTGCTTTTTCGGCTACGGTTTACCTGCAGCCAAGGATCCAGAGGTGGGTATTTTACGAGATTTCACATGTAATACAGAGAGTAATATACATACCGCGCTGTAATACTGTATTTACCACTGCCATTCAATTCTCTTGCGCGGTTTACAGTACGTCTGGGAGTTACCTTCACCTCCACCTCCGCATCCGCCACCTGCACCTGCACCTGGACCTGGACCTGGACCTGCACCATCAATGCTCCAATCTCGATAGACCCGCCGAGATCGTCCTTCGCCCGGCAAACGTACCGTACACGCACGGTCCCCAGTTTTCGAAGAGATCAAGGGGGTAGGTGCTTTGCATGTACACTACGTAAGATTATCCTAACACCTGAGAGCTTGCTCGGCGTTCCTCCTAGAGATGATAGGTATTCCGACTGCCACAGCATCAGCTGGGGTACAAGCAGATCCACTGATGCAAAGGACCCAATTCCAAGAACTACTAGCGTGTCTAGTATGAAGGCTCGGTGGTGGGTGATAGATCCGAATCGGCCGGTATAGCCGCTGTGCTCGAGCATCTAGACCGTGTGCTAAGGTGCTAAGAGGACCTGTATGAGAAGATGGGAGATGAATTCACCAGGGATCCACTTGCAAAAGAGAGCAATGATGCCCCCCCAATGCAACATTCGTAGTAGACGAACATGGAAATTGAAGTGGCTTCCAACATGCCACTAGCATCGTGTTCGAAACTGTGATCAATGACGTGTCCGACTCTATTGCTGGATTGCGATAGAATCTGTGCTGTAGTTTAGTTCTACTTTTACCGCAGCTTTCTGTAAAACTACGAATGTAAAGAGAGGTACGAATCTAGGTAAAAAGGTGCCTCAATATACAAGGAATGAAGCTACAGTAGATACCAAAGTGATGGAGATACAGGTGTTGAAATTGAATGTCATAAGGAGGTGGCGTGGATCGAACGTCGAACGACTCAAAAGCTAAGTTGAAAGGTTTTACTACAGTATCCAATCTCTTCGTTTCTGCTATATGATACTAATATTTACAATCCCGGAATAAGTCTTTTGGTTCCCTAAACGTCGGACTGTAACAAAATGCATTCACAGAAAATGAAAGATGATTAGATCAAAGAACATTGAACCCTAACGAAATCATGCCTGATTGCAGTGCAAGGCTCATACCAGCACGAATCGCGAAATCAGTAAGGCTTTATACCTGCTAGTTTGAGAACCGCGTCGGTCAGGATGGGCCTTTCAAATGGCTCACTCCGGTCTTTCGGACACAGTTTGCCATTTCGGATGGGATTATCTGTTGATGGGTATATGTTGCTATGTTCCCACTCAATTAGCCCTTATCCCAACAAGTCACATATGGAAATGAAGTAACCCACCGATGAGGTAAGTGAGTATTGTTCATATAATTCTCAAAGCAGTACTTCTTCATCTCCAAGGCCTTCTCAGTCGCAAGTCGCTTAGGCATCATACAGATATACTGCGCGTGACGGATCTGATATCCCTCCGCAAAACAAGAGTGGTGGACTGTTCGAGAATCCCAGAGAACCAAGTCGCCAGGACCAAGGATGAGCTTGGTGAACTCGTAGCCTCTTTCTTCGAACCATTTTACATGGTCCTCGTGGAACTTGAAGAATTCTTGGTGCTTGTGGTCGAAGTTTGCTGTGTCCTCATTCTTGCGCTTTTCAGCAAAGAATTCGTTGAAAGCTTTTGCGGAGCCTTTCATCCATATCAGACCTCCATCTTTAGGGCCACTTGGGGCAAAGTTCAAAAGTCCTTGGACACATGATATTCTGCAATAACAGTTAGTCGTTAGCCGTAGACAGGAAAGACTTGGCGTACCCCTTCACGTCTGGGTTATGGTCGCAGTGCGGCCATGGGGTCCATTTGACATCTTTTCGCCGTGGTAGATCAATCTTGATTCCGTCAAAGGAGCATAAAAGTTCCTCAGTCTCCCACAGCTTTGCGAAAGCATCCATAACTCCAGGCTCGGTGCGTGCTTCCCAAACACTCTTCTCATGGGTCACACCGTAGAAGTATTTCCTGCCATATCATTAGTAGAAACTTCGCAGCCTTTCCGGTCATCAAAAGCTTCTTACCCTCCCCTGAAGCTAACAGGCAGATGCTCCTCTGTCCAAGTACTCTCATCATTCTCATCAAAGCCAAGTTCAAAGTTCTTGATCCACTCTATTTGCTTGTCGGCGTAATACTTTGCTCGCTCGGGGCTGATAACATTCCTGAGAATAATGCATCCATCGCGATGGAATTCATCACGCCAATCACCGTAGTGCTCCTGAGGGGTGAAGTCAACTTCAATCTGTTCTTTCTCTTCACTTTTGAGTGGCTCATTGGTTGCTTTCGTTGCCGTATTGATGGTAGTTGTCGTAGTCATGATTGCAAAGGGCTTTGGTCAAATTATTGAATCGCTAAGTTGTGGTATAAAGTAAGAAACTCTGGGGTACTTTTGAAACAAATCAACATCATGCCAGCTGCAAACCCGCCCAGTATTCGGAACTACAGCGGGCTGCCCCGGCAAGATGCGTGGTGAGCGACTTGCCTAGGTCCGTGTTGCCACCCAAGACCAGCCCCACGTAGTGCAAAATCAATATGCTCAATTCCTGTTGTAAAAAGAAATGTCATTCTCAGTACCGCCGGGGCATGAAACCCCATCAGTGTTTGGGGCTTGGAGTGGGGTTGTTTGGGATCAGCATTTGTCTGTGACCTGGGGGGCATTAACACCAGGGACAAGTGATATCATTACCGTATACCAGTAGCTTTTATTACTCCTAGTATTAGAGTATGCTCACTGTTACTAAAAACGGAGGTGCGTCGTTCGAACAGTTCGAAATAAAAATGTTGTTCCGAAAACAAGTCTCACACTAGTATTCTGATTGTGACGGTGCCGTTTCTGAGCTGATCTGTTGTACTATACTAGGGTTGCGCTGATTTCTCGTGTCCACCCAGACATGCTGCATAGAAAAGTCGTATTTTTTGGATCAATACAAGGTGAATACTGGTATTCCCTACTATACTTTCCAACTCGAAGTAGTGAGGTCGTCGCCATATATCTTCCTTGGGATGATCTTCACATTCGACAATTTTTGCTCAGCTTCGCAGTCAATTCAAACAATTCATCTATCAAGCTCTATTTCAACTATTTTTTTTCTGTCCGACCCTTGCAACTGTCATCAATCCCATCATGAGGACTTTACCGTCATTGTCGAAAGAGCAGGTGCACGTTGTCATCGGTTCCACGCACCGATTTTCCCACCTAGAAAAGGCAAAAGTCATTGGATCAGGCCTAATTGAACGAGGATACTGTGTCACCATTCTGGCCGGTGAATCGGTTCGAGATGAGGTTGAGTCCATCGGCGCCCTCTTTGCGCCAATGCAAGGCCGTGCGGGCGGGAGCCCTACGAAGACCGAGTACAACCACCCTCCACCTGCGTGGGCCAAAGAGATGGAAATATCTGCCCTCAAAAACTTCTTTATTGGCACTATTCCGGACGAATACAAAAGCGTCCAAGATGTGTTGAAGACACTGCAACGAACAGAAGGACCTCAAACAAAAATCATTTACATCGACGACATCATTTGTGGCGCTATGCTCCCGGTCTACTTCGGTGCTCCTGGCGCCATAAAGCCCCAGGCGGTTATCAAAATCGGCACGACGCCTATTCCGCATGATAGCGCTGATACTGCTACGTGGACCTTGGGCATTCCTTCCAAATCGACAATTCCGGACAGTGCCGAGGATTTGTGGGAAGTAAAGAGAGAAATCTACCGATCAGAAGATGTTCAAGATAAACTCCGAAGTGTACTTCATGAGGCGGGAGTGCCAGCCCATAAGCTCGAATCATTGCCACGGTTCATGCATAGCCAAGGGACATGCTGCGATGCCTATCTTGCTCTGTCGATCCCAGAATTTGAATACCCGCGGACCGAAGCTGCAGAGTCTATTCACTTTGTTGGCGCCCTACCCACTGTTGGAAGCGTTCCTTCAAACCTCCCCGAATGGTGGAACGAGGTCATTCATGCGCAAGGCCAGGAAAGGAAGCCGATTGTAGTTGTCAGTCAAGGGGCTGTCAACAACGATCCGACAGACCTGATTCTTCCCACTATCGAGGCACTGAAGGACGAGAATGTCACTGTTATTGCTACTCTAGTCAGGGGGCCGAAGATAACAGTCGACTTGCCAAGCAATGTGAGGTTGGCACAGTTCATTCCTTTTGATATACTGCTTCAGTACACGGATGTGTTGGTCTCGAACGGAGGGTTCGGAACCGTTCAGATGGCCCTTGCTCGTGGAGTCCCAATGGTTCTTGCCGGTGTCTACTTCGATAAATATTATACAAATTCGCGGGCTGCTTCGATTGGGGCAGCTATCAACCTTGGGTGCGAAAGAGTGCAGCCTTGTGCAGTGAAGAAGGCAGTGTGCGATATTTTGTCTGACAAGGAAAGAAAAGAGCGGTGTCTGGAAATAAAGGAAAGATATGGGGAGTATAACGCATTAGATCAGATTGCTGGTTTTGTTGATGCGTTCTCAGGTTAGCTGAGAAGTGATGGGATACGAAAGCGCAATTGATAAACCACCAGTGGGAGTGTTGGGAGATGTATGCACGGTTATTGGGGCCTGTCAAAGAGATCTTCTTAGATAGTGGTTCTTCTTCCTCTCTTTCTCCTTCTCTCCTCTTTTGACCCAATTTTGTTGGCAATCAATACCAGATTTTAAAGCTACTCCCTCCTGTTTATCTATCACCTGTATTGCATGATTGCAGACAGTACAAGATATTGAAACGTTCTACATAAAATAGTCTTTTTAAATCAGATGAAGCCAAACTGGAGATTTCGCGATAAACGCCATGAACCAAATTTGAAAACTTAAATTATGCCATTATATGTAAAGCAAGCATTGCCTATAGTGTCTTTGCTGAATTCTCATCATAAATGATCTTCTCAACCACAGCCTTCTCCCCACTGTTTTCCACAAGACTCTTGAAGAACCCGCTTTCAATCTCCATCAGCTCTTGCGGGCTCCCAAACTCCACCGCACGTCCGGCATCCATGACCAGGATACGGTCGAAATCAGCGATTGTGCTCAACCGATGCGCAATCACCAGCAACGAAGAGGCATTACGTCCAAATTCAACGCGAATAGACTTCTGAATCAGCCCGTCTGTTTCCATGTCTACCGCCGACGTGGCTTCGTCCAAGATCATAATCTTGGGTTGCGAGACAATGGCACGCGCAAGGCAAAGCAGCTGGCGTTGACCTTGTGACAAGTTCATCCCACCCTCAGATATTGGGGACGCCAGCGATGAGAACATGTTAGTCTTGCTGATGTCTGTTTCAGACAGCCAGGATTGGTTAACGGAACCGCTCGGTGTATCCTGTGAGGAAGGTATCATGGTATCCTCAGTCGATAGCAAATGTACCCTTTGAAGGGCATTGTATAGCTCCGCGTCTGTATGCTCGTCGAAAGGGTCCATGTTGGACCGTAGCGTGCCAGAAAACAGCACCGGATCCTGCGGAATTACAGCTAACCGGCTGCGTAGAGCGTGTAGCTTTATTTGCGCGATATCTAACCCGCCAATGAAGATGCGGCCTTGTCGCGGCTTTAGAAATTGGAATAACGCTAGGGCTAACGACGACTTCCCTGCGCCTGTACGACCCACGATGCCCACTCGCTGGTTCTCGTCGACGGCAAAGCTGAGTCCGTTAAGTATGGGTGGTAGTTCCGGGGCATAGCCTACTACTAGGTCCTGAACCTCTATGCGACCATTGGTTGGCCAAGCCGCAGGGGGTTGTAGGCCGTCCTGGTCCTCTGTCTCTAGAGCGGTGTACTCCAGCACACGCTCAGTCGCATTCATGTCCATTTCCAAGTTTGCATAGGAACGTATGGCGAGGGAGACGGCAAAGTTGAACTGTAGGGCAAAGCTCATCACAAAGCCGGCCATGGAGGCGGAAATAGTGGGCATGTAGACAACCAGCGCAGCGGTGGTGGTTGTGAATATGGCGCCAGCAAACGTCATGCGAAGACCTAGCCAGCGACTGAGGAGCCATGCATTCCATGATGCTCTGGCGTGGCGATCGATACGCGCATTGAACTGGTCGATGTACACATCGGCCTTGCCGAATGCGCGAATGGTGAGAAGTCCGGTGAGACTTGACCCGAAATGCTCCAACACGGGACTCTTTGCAATGCTTTCAAGGCGCTTTATCTCGCGTGCTCCCGCTAGAAACTTGGAGGAGAGTCGCAGGCAACAGACCAGCAAAATACTGGCAAGCACTAGTAGCCATGGAGACACCATCACGGCAGCGACTAGGATCCCTCCAATTTGTGATGCTCTGGCCGCTAGACCAGACAGTGTGAAGCCGAGTTTCGAATCCAGGACATACATGTCCGAAGTAAAACGGTTGAGGATGCGCCCCATTGGTACCGTGTCAAGCCATCGAAGGGGTGCGCGCAGCACCGGGGTTAGGAGGTCGTCGAACATCTGACGGCAGGATGCAATGGCGGCAACTACCACGGCCAGGTACCGCACCGTCGCAAACGCGCAGGCGGCGACAGAAATGGCCACATAGAGGCCCAGGAAATATTGTAGGCTGCTTTCAGTTTGGACAGATATGAGCTTTGTAACTCCATAACTCATAATTGACTCGGGATTTGCATGATGAAGATGGGAATTGGGGGAGCTTGTCCACACATTGAGCCACCAGGTCTGTAGAATTAGCCATTAGCCGTTGCAAGGACAGATGACTGCACGAAAAACTTACTCGGCCAATCATTAATGCCATGTAGAGAGCATACGCAAGCAGAGCAAACACCCAAAGCCATAGGCGGTTTCCTCGGGCGACGTACGCTTTATATAATGACAGGGAAAGGGCTCCTTTCTTGCGCTTCTCGTCTGATGTGAATTTCTGGGGGGAAGTTTCCGCTGCACTTGCATCGTTGGAATCTCCTACTTGCTCTGTGGAGCCGGAATGTACTTCTTCATGTCGCTGGGTTTTTCTTGCTGGTACCACTTTTTCCTCATCTTCGTCTTCGTTTGATGCTGTCACAGTCACCTCATCTAGAAGGTCAGTCAGGCTTCCACGGTCTATTAAGTCTTTCACTGATCCTGCGTCTTTCATGGTTCCCTGGTCCAGCACAACAAAATAGTCTGCTTGAGGCAAGCATAGTCCCACATGATGGGTGACCAGAATCCTGGTGCGATTCTGGCCTAAGGGCCCAGTCAGGCCATGTTCATAGACATGACGTCCAGTAAAGGTGTCGAGGGCACTGAAGATGTCGTCCATGACGAGAATTCCAGCCCGCGAATATAGCGCCCGGGCAAAGGAAACTCGCCATCTTTGACCTCCGCTCAAATTAACCCCGTTGGCTCCAATATCTGTCATGTCCCCATCAGTGAACATACTGAGGTCCCGATCCAGTCCTGATGCGAAAAGTACATTGCGGTATAGCGTGTTGTCGAACGGTAATCCGAACAAGATGTTCTGCCTAACTGTAGCATTTTCGATCCAGGGATTCTGCGCCACGTACGCAACAGCCGTGTCGATGATCCAATCGGCGGACGTGGCTTGATCGTCATATCGTTCGTCTAGCGAGGGTGCGTGAGGTACCTTGATGGACCCCGTGACCACATCAGCCTCCCCAAGGATAGAGGCCAACAGGAGACTCTTGCCAGTCCCGGTCTTGCCAGAAATGACGCTCAGAGCCTTGGGGGGAAAGTTCAATGTCAGATTTGTCAGGACGAACTGATTCTCGCCGTGCAACTTTTCAGGTCCTCTGGCAGCGCCATCTCCTGGCCACATGATCTCTGCGTTTTCAAAAGAGATCGTATTCACATCTGTTGTATGAGACTCTTTCTCAGGAGACGTGATATACTTATTTATGCGATCCATGCTGACCTTGGCCTCCAGCCCGCGTGTGAAAAGATCAGGCAACGACGACAGCGAGGTCTCCAAAGTCGCAAAGACAGACATGGAGGTAAAAGCAATGGAGGGAGTCAGCTCGCCGTGAATCACCGCATATACGGACAGCGATGCGGCCGAAAGCATGATTGGGACCGAGATCCAGATAAAGACCAGGACACTGTTGTACAACGACACCTTCCATAATACCTGTAGCTCTGCATTGCGCTTCTCGATGATGCGATCCTGCCATTGTTGCTCCATGGCAGAGAATTTGATTTGGCGAATGCCTCGCAGCACCTCGGTCAGCAATCTGGTGCGTCTGTCGGTCGCCTTCATGAGCTCCTCCTGTGCGTCGGAGTATCGTCTGGTTGCATAGACATTAACTGGCGTCGTCAGCCCGGCCACGAATATTCCTGCCAGCAGGCTGCGCCACCCGATCAAACCAACCAAGAAAGCCGACGAAATCACCAGTTGCGCGATAGAAGTAAGGATTTGGTGATTGAACATTGCGAAGTCCGAGACGCGCCTAGCATCCACAGCAGCCAAGTTTATCGTGTTCTGTCCGCTTGTCTCCCTCTCTTTAGAGTCCTCCGCGCCTGTTGATTCTTCAGCGGTCGTGGTGTGCTTCACATCCTTGCATCGCATTGCTTTGGCAAACACTATGGCTGACAACTCCTGGTACACTGGAACTGCGAGTTTTGAGTAGATGAGCCACCAAAGCCACGAGTCAACACCGGATCCAAGCAACAAGAGCAACCCTAACGCGGCTACCCACGGCCACGACTCGGTATTATCCCACGAAACCGCTGAACGGGCTTCCAATGACTTCAGAATACCATAAAGTGCGACCTGTGGGCCAAAGCTCAATACGCATTGGGCTAAACTGAGCACGTACTGCTGTAGGATCGACGGCCAGTGTGCCACGAGGATAGCCTTCCATAGATCTTTCGTTCTCCGCACTTGTTCAAAGCGCGTGTGCAGGTTCTCTGTACGGCTGGAAGCACGGAGGTGAGGAAGGTTGTCAATTCCTATGGAACTCTTATTCTGCCGGGTGTACTGCAGCAAGCCATTCACCCAGCTGTACGTAAAGCGGCTCAACAGAGTTTCGGAGAACTCTTGGTCGACGACTTGGCCATCGTGATAGACGGAAGGGCGACGAGGGATCAAGAGGCAGCACACACTTCGCAAGAGTCCTGCTGTAATCTGCAGAACAAGGAGCCAAGTTGTATGATTTTCCCACTGGGTGTAGTATGTGCGAACTGTCGCGGATCTGAAAATACAGAGCTCGAGGCAAGGAAGGCTAACGGTGAGATTGCTGGTCCAAAAGGCGCAAATGGCAAGATTGTAGCGTTTGACGGAAGATGGTTCGGTGAAAAAGGCGACCGTTTCGAGGCAGAGCACAAACTATTTGCAATCATTAATACCATAATACATAACTTACAGTAGGAATGATCAAACTCACTGAATTGATTCCCAGTAGCCAGATTGGGACAAGTAGTTGAGTCTGAGGCGGGATCAATGCGATGATGGTCAAGGACAGCGCGCAACCGAACCATATCGCTGACAGCAGAGCCAGAGCCAATCGCTGCCATTGATCTGAAAAAGCCTTGATGGATGCCTCCGTTGCCACTCCATCTTCGTCCTCATATAAGCTGTTCGTTGGAGAATCACTGAGCGATAATTTTGACTTCCCTGTCAATCGTCGGACAAGGATAGAAATGGATGAAACCCCGCTAAATGCGAAGACTAGGACGCTCACTGCTTGCGTCACGATCGACGCAACCTCAGGGTGAATGTTCATTTGATATGAATTCCCGACCTTTTGTAATGGTAAATGGAGCCACGGCGAACGCTGTGATTCTGGGGTGGAAGGAATGATTCATTCAGAAAGCATCAGCCAAAACTAACTTGTCTGGATTAGAGAAGGACGGGGGGCTCTTAGATTTGTAAACCCAAACTTGATATTTTTGATGCACGAGTAAGGGGTCGGACCTTGCCTGATGATCATTAATATGATCCATACTGTATTGAATCACACATCTTTCAGACGCGTCATTTTAGTTTGAAGGTCCAGGGTCTTTGCGAACTACTATCGATGTGCACAGCCCCACGCTGGCTTTTTGCTTTTTAGAGTTGAGATCCAGATGAAAGGCATGTTATTGGCCATTGGTTCAGCTGCCCTCGGGCTTCTGAATACATATAAGTCCGATCTGATCTAGTCGCTCGCCTAGGGCGGTCGATCAATGCCACCTGAAGCACTCTTGATGCACGGAGTAGTTGAGTCTGACCTGCAAGCGACCATCTTTGCTTTCCGGGACCATTGCCCAATCTGCGACCCAATTAAAAAGGGTCAAAAAAAGCAACAACCTACAACAGCGAGGATTCGCTGGTGATCACCCAACTAATAACCCCCGGCGTGTGGCTTGAGTACGGCTGAACGGACGGGAACTCCTGTTTTCCACATGCTATGATCATACTGTATTTACCAGATCAGACAGGGAAAAGAACATAAAAGTTTGAGGCCCAGTCCGAAGATATGAGAATTTGTGAGCGCCGCTCTCAGATCGCGCGATGGGGAGTGAGAAGGGTGAGGAGCTACTGTAGGTGAAAATCGCCGAGGTTGTGCATTAAGTTCCCTAGCACTTGTATCACCTAACTAATCCTCCCTCTTAAGTGTGAGACTACGCTAGTCTCGGTTTGTAAATGGGTAAGCGAAATATAAGCCTGATATAGCGTATACAATAAAAAAGGGTGTATATTGTAAGAAAGTAGTCTGAACGCTGTTTCCTAGAATCAGCGTAGCTTGCTATTTTGTCCCTGAATTCACATGACCTTTGTTAGGTGGTAATCATGTAAGCAAGTATGACGTCATCTTAAGGAACTGACACTAGTACGTTCCTTCAGCGTCAGTCTCTATTATAGGAGAACATACTATCCTCCTTCCACCTTAAGTCCATCTTATAATCTCCGCCTAATCACCCGGCACTATCCAACCCGGGATTTTCTTACAGAAACAGATTATGTTCACGTAGGCAAGATTCAATCATAGGGAATTCAATTCCAACTGGCTCTCTAGCCCAAGCCTGAAGTATGACCCTATAGACTATGAAGAACAAGCTCTCGCTCACTTTGAAGTATATACCCTATGAATTCTAGATCTTCAACGTAGCCTACTTGAATTATTTCTTGAGAGGGGGGGGGATGAGGCTTTGCAGGTAAAAATGCACTGACGAGACGCGTATTTCCCATCTTTTCAAGATATACCACACGAGGATGATATTGACCGCGATTTTTACGAACATGGGGACAGATTTCGCAATACTCCACGGAATCATTGCTGATTCCTTGTCGAAATAGTACAAGTTAATCGTTTTCTCCGCCTGATGCTCCTCCCCAGAGCCCTACAAATATAAACATGCTCCGGAGTCCTTCTTAGCATATTAAGTGGGAGAAAAGACAATGTGACCCTTCGATCAAATAAAATTTGGTTAGATAGGTTCCCCATACACTTTACACCCACCGCATTTATATTGGTATTTGGTAGGGTATGCAGTCAAGAAAAGGCAATCAATGATACATTCGACTTGACATACGCTCCTAATTTTTTCTCCCATATTTCTCCCCTTAACGCAGAATACTGAAATTGGGGCTGGGATTACATACTTAGCCTTATAGTACTGTTCTGAACTGATGATAGGGATAGTCTCAAATCACCCAGAGGCTAAGGTACCTTTCCAAGAATATGAGAATCTTTGCCAAAAAAGCTGTCTTTGGTACGTCGTCTCTAATCGCAGAGAGTTCAAGAACCAGTCCCCGTTTCTCATTTCTAAGTCTCATGATAGTACCCTCCGCCTCTGATCTCAACCGATCCCATAGCGTGTTTCAGGATAATTTGATCTTCCATCCCCCATATGGCTCCCACCTCATCAATAGCTTTCAGTTGCAACTCTCCAGGTCCGAAAATATGGAGCATCTGTGCATTTGCGAAGAAATTAGTGAAAAATTCTGTAAAAGCTGTAGAAGATGGGAACGCAAACGAGGTATTCCCGGTCTTTAGGAGAGACCCGTCAGTATCGAAGAACATTAATTCAGCATCAGGCAATGCCACTTGGTCAGATTTGTCCCATTGCTTGGTGTTAATGTATCGGCCGTATTGTGATTTCTTCCGGCAGATTATTTCGGTGATTTCGACGGGAGTTGACATCTTGAGAATATTCTTTATCTAGCAGGTTATTTGATGATTATAGGAATGTTTTTGAAATTTTGCATCCTGATTATTTGGGCAATAAGCGTGAATCTGACCTAGGTAAAGCCCCTTCATAAAGGATACAACGAAAAGGACGAGGACGAAGAATTAAAAGATTCAAGGCACACCAAGGAAATGCGGAGTATCCCTGAGAGGCTCCCCAGTTACTGCCCATGCGAGGCTTGTTGGAGCGTTCTGGGCTAGCCTCGTGTCCGAAGTCCCCAGACCGGGCTTCAGTACACAGTAAGGCAGTTGAGGTCGCAAGTCTTCCAGGAGTAAGTGGAACTCGGTTGCACGTCTTTTACTTTCCCCGCACTTTTCATGATGAAGCAATAACTGCGACGCTCCTTTTGAAGTTTGACAAATGAGCTGGACAGAATGAGTGGTGGGGGTGTGTTGCCAAATATTTCGTCCTACGCGGATGGCACGCAAGAACCGCCGGACTGTCCCTCTTCCCCGGAGACAGATTGGACAGGGCACCAGTCAGGCCAAATAGCCAAGCCAATCCACTGCGCATGATGATCGGGTGGAAAGTTAGTCTGATGAAAAATCTTAGGTCGGGGTGAATACAAGGAAGGAGGCAAAGAAAACAACACCATGTGCCACTCTAGCACCAGCAGGCCGGGGACTTCTTAGCCTCGGTGCCACGAAGCAAACGAACTCATTGCCGGCCCCAGAAGACGGTGATAAAGTCGCAATGTAGTCCAGATCATGTCTTGAAAAGGAATGCTAGAAAAGTAGACATTCGATCATGGTTCTCTATCTCTTCTTATGCCATAAAGTCTGAAGGTTACAATATGAGACTAAACCACTCATCCCCCACTCTGAGCCAATACCACTCCATTTGTGCCCGCCGATAGAGGCATTTGGAGCCACTTCAAAATGGGAATTGATCCAGACACTACCAGCTTGAAGCTGCTTCCCAATTTCACTAGCACGCTTCAGATCCTTTGACCAAACCGATGCGCCGAGGCCGCTCTTTGTCGAGTTTGCCCTTGCAATGACATCTCCTTCGTTCGACCATCTCATCAATGGAATAATCGGGCCAAATGGCTCTTCCTGCACGATTCTTGAACTTTCAGGTGGGTTATCAACTATAGTTGGGTGAATATAGAGACCCTCCGACTCAGTAACTGCTCCCCCTAATGCAACACTCAACCCTTCGGACTTGACTGAGTAAATCAACTCCTTCAGCTTCGCGTACTGCATGGCGTTTTGTATGGGTCCAAAAAAGGTACTTGGCTCGGTGCCATTACCAACCTTGAGAGAGGCGGTATATTCAACAAATGCGGTGCGAAATCGGTCGTATATCTTCTCGTGTATGTATAGACGTTTAATCATCATACACACTTGACTAGAATTCAGAAAACACAAAGTAGCAAGCTGAATGAAATCAAGATTAGAATAAGTCAAAATTTCCAAGGTTATATATAGTATAGCAGACAGCATTGCCGTTGGCAATACCTACCTTGGGTACAATATCATCAATGTCAACGTCCTCGCAGACAATCGCAGGGTCATTTCCTCCCAGCTCCAAAGTGACTCTTTTAAGTGTCTTCGCGCTACTTGCAAGAACCAATTTTCCGGTTTCAGTCGATCCAGTGAAGCTGATCTTGTCGATACCCGGATGGCTTGTGATCCAAGGGCCCAAACTATCATCACCATTCAGCACTTGTATCAGACCAGGAGGGAAAACCTTTGCCGCCAGTTCACCGAGCTTGAGAGCACAATAGGGAGTGAACGGTGATGGTTTTATAATAACGGAGTTTCCCGTATATACGGCAGATGCGATTTTGCCAATAGCAAGCAAAACCGGAAAGTTCCAAGGCACGATGCCAGCAACAACACCTAGCGGCACATAACGTTCGATGACTTGAGAATCATCATCATCGATGACGACTGTTTCTGGAAGTTGGATTGCACAAAGCTCTTTGAGCCATTTCATTGCCATGGTGATTTCGATACTCGCCTGGGAATGAGGTTTCCCCTGCTCTTGGGTAAGGAGCTTAACAAAATCATCCTTATGATCCGCAAGGTCATCACTCAAGGCATGTAGAGCAATTCGGCGCTTTTGAATAGATGATTTGGACCAGTCTCTGTGCGCTTTCCGGGCATAGATAACAGCATAATCGAGATCGTCATGGTTGCAAACTGGAACATCAGGATTCCGCTGGAGGTTGGCGGGGTTGATTCCATGCGTAGTTTGAAGAGAGGCGCACAACTTGTTGTTGATCACATTGAAAAATGCCTTGATGAGTGAGCAAACTACTTCTTCTACCCTTGTTTGTGCTCGCTTACCGAGAAATCGGTCTGGGCTGACGGATCCATGTTGATGGGATGAGAGTGTATACAAGCTGCACAGGCCTATTCCGTAGTATAACCACCAACAGGTAGAGACTGAGAATATTCATTTCTACAGAAAGGCAAGCCCCTTTTCTATAAGAGATTGAAGGAAGGGATTCCAAATCCCGGGAATTCTGCCGACGAGAAGCAACACCCGTCTCGCCATGCTGGGGTCATCTCCACGTTCTACCCAACTGGGGCGTGGGGAAATATCCACAAAGTGCGCCATTGCTTCGTTGGCCCCTCTCTCAGTGCTCCCCTTGATCTGGCAACCGGGAAACATCCGGGATTGATTGTGGCTGGCACTGTCAGTATAGTAGTAGCTGCGTAGGTGGACAGCGGGTCGTCTTCTCAAAACCTCTACAAGCACAGACGAAACATTTAGACGCAAGCCGTCTGTGCTTTACTATTTTCATGACAGCACATTGGCTTCATCAATGAGATGAGGGTAAAATTTGCGTGTGCCGGCGCCCGTTGCCTTTCAATCGTACGGTCTGATGGAAATTAACAGGCTGTATTCGACTCGCCACTATCAACTGCCCCCCTGGATCTATTCCCCAGACTTGAATCATATACCCCGCGCAGGGAAGATTCCAGATTACTATAGGCTAATTTTAATTGCGGGGACTCATAGATCTGGGCATAGGCGTTGCGGGCACTCGGTACTTGTTAGTAGTCGGGATCACACAACTCACAACTCGGGAACTACCCGCATATTCGGAAGGGAGTTCAGGATCTTTTTAGGGGGCGATTACTGATGTTGGCATATCAAAATAGGGTCCACAGAACGAAGTTTTTATTTCTTAGAACAGATTCGGTAGCAGAAGCCCTTCGTCTAATTCTTGTAGAAATTGAGCAGGAAACATAATGTCACCCAGTTCCGCATCCCAATTCTTGAAAAATGGACTCAGTGTATTAGGCTCCACATGGTCAGCATGCATTACGTTGGCTTGTATTCCATCCGCCTGGTCATGGCTTAATACATCGAGAGGCGTTTGGCTGTCTCGGGTTCGGTCGGGCCCTATTTTTATTGATCAAAAATGACCAACCATATTGAGGGAAAGAGCAGGCTGGAAAACCTGGACAAGAAAGAATCTTACCTTTATTCATTTCTGACCGATAGGTTGAGCGGATATTATGTAAAGCAAGAGAGTAGTCTCTAGCGGATGGATGTACAGAGACCATTCGGTTCAATGTCTCAAGGCATTCGTTCCAAGAATATTCTTGTTGATCTGCTGTGATACCCTCGAGACTTGCTCCGCTTGACTCGGCAAGAAGAAGGACTACGCCAGCACTTATTAAATCTAGACTAGCGATAAGCAAAAGGTATCAAACATTAGACAACAGATAATTCTAGGAAACACTCACAAAATACCCCGTACCACCATGCACCAGTTGCGTCTTCTGTCGTTGCTTCCGATAATGAATGAACGAGGTCACATGCAGCTCGCACACATTTTAAAGCCGCATTTTGTTGGTACATGATTAACCAAGAGTCAGGCTGTGTCTGATTAAATTCAGAGCTAACACCTGAGCAATATGCACTAAATGCTGGGCGGTACAATAGCAACTTCAAATGAAGGTATCTAGGAAAAGGGCCATCAGTGAGATGATGATTCTGAATACTCTGCAAGCTTACCTAGCGTGTAGAACATTTGATTGGCGACGGAAGGTGTGGTCGGCGTTTTGAGGACTTGACGAGCCCCACGCGAAGATGGGGGAAGTGAAGCTGTGAACTCTTCCAGTAATCTGTCCAGGTCCATGATGGCCTTGAAGCCTTCGGGGGCCGATGACGACTCTTCTGCTGGACCTTCGTCCTCACTGCGGTAGACCTTTAACAAGATCTTCCAAAGAATTCCTATCAGTCTCATATTCTGGTGTAGAAACTGATTACTCGATATAGTCCCTTCGGGCTGCTGAGCCTCAGCGGCAAGATATTTGTCGTCGACCGGTGAGGGTAGTGGTGTGTGCGAAGAGTTCGGTGTCATGGGTGGACGACCCATTGTCATGCTGGAAATTCTGTGAAACGAATCAGTCAATGCAAGTCTCCGAAAGTGGAAGCATTCCATACATATCCATTTGGACACATGCGCACCATGCTCGCCAGCGGATTTCCTTTTCCAAAACAGTCAAATTGTTGAATTGGCTACGGTTCTGTAGACCGAGCCCGACAGCCATTCGATGTGCCATTCCTATTACATTCCAGCATCTCTTCGGGTATGGCGTGCATTGCAAATATATTGCGATCAGCAATAGCGCCTGGACATGGGCCAAGCTTCCACTGTCGAGAATATCAATGTTCATCGAGCTTTTCATTCGTTCGTAAAACATCATGGAAGAGTTTCGTTTTTGGCAAGGATCCATGTTGGAAAATTCACAAGCGATAGCAAACATAGCGTTCAAAGCGCAATGGAATAATCGAGATGGACAGTTGTGACTGCCGAGACCCACATCCGGAAGAACTGCGTCTGCATCATCGGATTGATTCGTCCATATATTCTCGTATGAAGCCATAAACGTGTCCTTGTGCACCCAGGGGTAGAATATATGATTATTGGCGAAATATACTTCTAAAAGCCAGTCTGCCAATCTCCTGGGTGGAAGCGAAAAGTCGTCCGATAGCAATACCGCCATATTTGTCGAAGAAGTGTTGGCGCCAGCCGAATTGGTTGATGAGGCTAGAAGACTTGGTATAGCAGGTCCAGCCTGAGATTCGACTGATTGGCGGCCAGGTGACTTTTGAGCGTATTGGTTAACCAAGGACACTAAAGATGACCGCCCATAGTACTGATCGTAACCCGCTTCTTCGGGCGTACTTGGTAAAGCTGCGCCCATAGCACCGAGAGATATGGGAAGTGTGTTACCAACTGGGGATGAGCGTTGTACTCCAAACCCTTGGCTTGGAAGGATGCTCCCAGTCTGGGGGCGGGGCGGCGATTCGAGTGGTTCGTGAGGGGCTCCTTCTTGCAGATCTGCAACATGGGCACGTAACGAATGGATATACCTAATACAAGTTAGATTTGGACAATCACTCAGGGCCCGGGATATGCAATTCAAGGGCACCAACGCTCTTTCTGTCTGATATTTGGCCGTTTCTGCAATCACTAAATACTCGCAAGGCTGATCTGTAGCTCCGCGTCTCTGGCACGCACCACAAACTGGCCTCGCTCCGTCACACCGTACCTTGCGCTCTCGGCAATGTTGACATGCCAGTGCGACACGCCTTCGTTTCGAGGATGGTTCTTGAGTAAGACTGGGCTGTGGATGTGCCTAG
This sequence comes from Penicillium nucicola, assembly GCF_028828085.1. Classification (NCBI taxonomy): domain Eukaryota; kingdom Fungi; phylum Ascomycota; class Eurotiomycetes; order Eurotiales; family Aspergillaceae; genus Penicillium; species Penicillium nucicola. Next base: position 2,039,303 of record NW_026643125.1, on the reverse strand, counting down.
ATAGCCAATCGGAATAGGGTCAGTACATGAGCTCAAACGCAAAAAGCAAATTCAATCGGCCTTAGGCAGGGATCCGAGTACATTTTCTTCCGATACGTTTGCCATGGTCTTCTGGAAATATCCGGACAATAATTGCAGCCGGTGGAGTGGAAGGTGGGTAGCAGAGTACCTCTTACACCCGGGAATGTCCCGTTATTTCAAAGGGTGGCGGTTGGCCTCGGGAATTACCCGACGCAAGCTCGAACCAAGAAGGCAACTTAGGTGGATATTTAAGGTTGTGGGATCGGGGTCGGGATCTGATTCGGTAGCCGTTCGGATAATACCCGGTTGGCATCCATTGCATGGCACCGCAACAAATCCCGGCCATTAAAGTAGCGGGGAGTAGAGGGCTGATAGGGGAAGTATGCCGCTTCATATCTCTATCTCCACCAAGCCTACCGGCCCCGAAAGGAAGATCATGGTGTACCGTTTGTCATTCTGGCAAGATACCCCCGAGCCGCAAAGGCCCTCGATGCATATTTCACCGAAAATCAACGGCCACTGGGACCATTGCATGGTCTGTCGGCCTCAAAATTTAGTTTCATTTCAAGAGAGTAGAGACTACCATGGGCCATTTTAGCTGGATTGGAGCCTCTGAGGGGATTCGGAATGATCCCCGCGCGCGGGTTTGCGAGTATATCAGCCAGGCTCTAAAAAGCCATCAATGACAATCCGACCCTGCTCTTGTCCCTCAAAAGCAGAAAGCGAATGGGAGGGGAAGTTGATTCCCGAAATGCATGTGTGCTTGTACGGTCTCATATTTTTCTCTCTTTTCTTTTTTGTTTTCTGTTTCCGTCATATATTGTGTCAAAACTTGAAGTATTAGTGCCATGCTATATACCAAAATATCAACTTGAAGTAATACAAATGAACTAAGGATTATACTTCAATTTTGTTCTTTCAAGTCAATAAATCGTGCTGGTCGAAAAGTTAGAATGTGTAACCCTTCGCTCGATCAATCTGATATCAGACGTTCTATGAGACACAGGAAAGAGAGTTGCCCACAGTAAAACAACCTCTACTGATAAGCACTGTTGACTAAATCATACAGCGACAATAAACTAGCTATAGTAGGCATCCAAGGATCTTTCTCTCCAGGTCAATATACTAGTAAAATTCAAAGCCGAATCGTGATAAGCCAAGTCACCAAGACAGCAAACATCAATAATACAACATCCCGTCGACCTCCGAGTCCTCGTCTACCCTCATACCAAGCTATTTCGTATACTAGACTCTATAGTGCAAAGTGAAAATTGTATTCCCTCCGACTCACCATAGCAAAAGAGCGCACTAGTATGCGAAGCGAAAGTCGGGATGGTCGTCCCCTAGGTTTTGAACCTCATCAGAGCCTAATGTAAATCTCTCATCACGGCCTCCCTGGTCTCTAACTTTATTCTCTCTGAATAAAATCAAAAATAGTACGGCAGACGCGATGACGCATAGCCAAATCAAACTCAAACTTGTACCGTAACCCGCAGCATAAAATGGTGCCTCGGAAGACAAGAAAACATTGCTAGCAACCAAGCCACCGCAGTTTCCGAATCCAATTTGCATAGCTGATGCAACGGCTTGCTTGTAATGTCCGCTCATATTGTTACTCAACCATCCGATGAGAAGAGGCTGAGCAATATAGCCACCACTTGTTATAGCGAAGAGAGCAAAATATCTCACACCAACAGGAACTGATCGCTGTGCAAGTAAAATAGCATAGCCCAACGTCGCTATACTGCAACCCCCTAGGACAAAGCCAAATCGATGTCTCGTCTTGTCACTGATTAGGGCAATACAGAGCGTCATTATTGCCGCCACGATATAGATTGGTATACTCATCACTTGTGCCATTAAGGATGTCCAACCCATGTCGCGAATAATAGTTGGCATGAAAAATGAAGCTGCATACCCCGTGTTTAATGCACCCAAGTACATAATTATGCTGTTCGTCGTAAATTAGACATAAATAGATCCTCCTTCATAGCAAGCTTCAGATAACATACCCAAGATATATTTTTTTATCACTCAATATTCTGCGCATTGCGGTCCGATCGAGTCGGTCCATGCGATAGACTTGCACATCGGACTGTAGTCGCGCAAGAAGAATGCTGCGCTCTCTTTCATTCAGAAAGCGAGCCGTCTCAGGCCAATCAGCAATCAGAAACTTTGCTATTGCAGCAACAACTGCAGTCACGATTCCTTCGAGAATGAATATCCATCTCCAGGAGGAGTAGCCACAGACCCCCTCCATAAAGGATAATCCGTAGGCCAATAGCTAGATTGATGATTGATTAATCAGCTTCAGGTTGTTCCGTATGGGTAGAGTAATTCTCACCCCACTTATGGCCCCTGCTAGAATGCTGGCACTGAAGAAAAGTGTCAATCGCCACTGAAGTTCAAACCGCTTATAGTACAGTGAAATCAAGTAGACGCTGCCTATCATCTTGTCAGTAACCGAGCCTTGGATTTTAGTAGTACATACACCTACCGGGCAGGAATCCAGCTTCAAATATTCCAATCAAGAATCGGCAGGCCATTAGGGCAGACCAACTATTCACGAATCCTTGGCCAACAGTCACACATCCTGAAAAGGTCAACATTATCAACTTTACCAAATATAGCGGGATGGAGGACTTACCCCACGCCACCATGATTCCACTAATCCACGTGGATGGGGCCAGCTTTTTCATTATTAAATTGCACGGAACCTCGCAAAGGATATAGGGAATAAAAAAAATAAAAAAGGGCAGAGTTGTACTGTCCACCTTTCATGTCAAGATCTCTCTCCAGTCCCTGTAACCGTGCATTGCCGATATTGATGCGGTCAAGGAAGGCAAGGAGATATAGAAGCATCAGAATTGGCACAACGCGTAGGTCACATTTCCTGACGACCTTGAGCTCTTCAGCAGCCTCATAGCTGTTTAGAATACTCTCGACTCCTATATCGTCATGATGAGAATGTTCAAGCTCCAACTTATTCTGCAATTTCATATCTGAATCCATGATGATAGCTTCAGATGTACATAGGATAACGTTCGTAAAGATAAATGAGAGGCAATTAGGCAGAAGGGCAGCTACTTGTATTTAAATCATCCGGATCATTGAACATGAATGACTTGAATTTGAAATGCTCGTAAAACTGGATTTGATTGGCTTCGTTTGGATGATACCCCAGAATCCTAGCCCCGGACTTGGCTTTCGTACTCCGCGATTAGGATGCGGGGTAGAACTGACGAAGTCCTGCTCCTATTTAGACTTTGACAATTGCCGCGAATGAATTCCCTGGCCTATGTCGGCAAAAGGTTCGGGATAATGGCCACCGGGAAATACCCGTGACTGGAATCTCACCAGGTCGGACTCTTGGCAGGCAGCCTAAACTTATGTCTTTAACTTCCAGATTGGGCAAAAGCCATTGATCATTTATTAAGAAGTGGATTCGATCCACACCTAACTTGGCATTGTGCCAATAATTGACTTTTATAAAAAAGTTTCTTCATAAGATAACAGGCATTTTGGCCATCGGGAACTACCCGACCCAGAATCTCAGAGGCCGACTCAGACATGAAAGCTTCTTCTGAGATACCACATGAGGCTTGACTAATACGCATCAGACAAACTGGCACTTCTGCTATAGAACTTTTACGAATTAGATGCGACTGAAGCCCCTGGCACGAGGCTGACAGCCCTAAGATAAGGGCCAAATATACAAAACCCCATTCTGTGACCTGGTCTCTCTCTCTGCATCTCACCGGCAACATGCGTGTCAGCACTCTTGTTTCATCAGTACTTGCAACCTGCACCTTTGCCTCAAATGTGATCAAGGTTGATGACGTGCAGTATTATGTTCCCTCTAAGGTTGAGGTATTGAATCCAATTCGGCATTCCAAATTTACCGTACAGTGCTAATGTGGAATGGTGTCTAGTTGATGTATAATTTTAACGCCATTGAGCCATTTCCGATCACAGTGGTAACTTTACTTGATCAATGCAACATTTCTGCTTGGCTTAACAACACTATCTCTGACTTTCTGCTTCGAGATGATGTTTATATTCGGGAATTTTCCACAGGTATACCTCCAATCTCTTTAAGTATTGATCGGACAAACTCGAAACATTACTAACCATCTCCGCAGCGTTTTACTTGCAAGGTATCAAGAGTGCTTACTTCGATGTCAATGCTGAATCTCTACTTGAGGCCTTTGGAACTAACAACATCTTTTGGGCCTCTCCCCAAAACGGTTCTATACTTCCTGATGGTCCGTATTTTGCCACAGTCTCTGGGCTGCACCAAGCCTGGCGACTTTACGACGACCATACAAACTCTTTCGTATTACCGACTATACCGTTTGTTAATGACAGAGATACATATGAGGTGCTCCCTGTCAAAGATACGAACCCACTTGGCTCCATGTCTATCGCGGTGCCATCTAGACTTTACTATAAGCCTACGCCTGAACAGCCTCTTGCTGGCTACCGTGTCGCTGTGAAGGATCAGTACGCCATAAAGGGGCTCATCACAACCTTTGGAAGTCGGTCATACGCAAAGATGTATCCCCCTTCTAATGTCACTTCCCAAGTTATTCAGAATCTTATCGACTTGGGGGCCATAATCGTGGGCAAAACAAAGTTATCACTTTTCGCCAGCCCACTGTTCACCGTCGCGCAGTGGCCCGATTACTCTTTGCCATTCGTATGTCTCCCCTCTAAACCCCAATATTTCCGACCACTATCGCTTACTGAAAGAGAATCCCCGTGGCGACTCCCACCTCATTCCCGGGGCCTCTTCTGCTGGCTCGGGTGCTGCCATAGCTGCGTACGATTGGCTTGACTATAGTATTGGAGAGGATACAGGAGGTTGTGAGTCGAGCTAGTATTTCTCTCCCTCTCTTAGGTTTAAACTCACGATATCAATTATTTCTGACTAGCCATGCGCTTCCCTGCTGCTATGAACGGTGTCTACGGGATCCGTTCCACCAAGAATAGCACCAATAATACTGCCACACAATTTGGACCTTTTGATGTCGCCGGCCATTTTGCTCGTGATGTCGACGCTTTCAATCATCTCGGTGGTGTTATGTACTCCGATCCCGGGATCAAGAACTACACCAGGTTCCCCAAGAGGATCCTCTTCCCTCAGGAGTACTGGGAAAACATCAATCCCGACTACGCCACAGCTTGCAACGACTACGTCAAGGAATTGGAACATTTTCTTGGAGTAAAACGTACTGTTATTGACACAAATTCTCTTTGGCAACGTCACTCAAAGCAAAACATCAGCTTGGCTGGTTATTTTGCGAACGTAAGTCTGCAGAGTCCGATCATATCATTGCCAGGATTTGACATCGATGTACTGTCCCTTATCAAATATCTAACTCAGTTGCACTCAGGTCATTCCCTATGTCTCAGGAACCAATGATTTTATGGTTAATTTCAGGAAGGACTACTTCGAACAATTCGAAAGCTTCCCGTACGTGGCAGTGGACAAGCCGAGCAGCTCCTCTTTGAAACCCCAGAACGCCACATTGGGGCAGATGGGTCTCTCCCTGCAGGCCGAGTTCCAAAAGTTCTACCGGACGTCTGTCTTGGTGCCAGACAAGGAAACATGCTCCGAGGCCATCGTAGTGTTTCCCTTCAATGGCAATGGTGGCGTTCCATGGTATCGGGATACGAACATCTCCTATTCCCAGGACGGCTACGCTCCGGCATTACCTGGTTATATCAGCTGGAATTTGCTCTCGGTCATGAATGAAAGCCCTGAGGTGACTGTTCCTGTTGGGGCTATCAGATACCAGAGCAAGATTTCCCTGGTGGAAGAAGAGTATCCGGCTGCATTGGAGATTCAAGGTGCTAGTGGCTGTGATAAGATGCTTTTGAACCTGATCCGCGAAGTTACCTACGCCCAGGGACTACCGAAAGCTGTCAAAACAGGAAGCAAGATGTATTAGCTCTTTTTCGGGAAATTGGCGACGGTCTCACTTTTCAAGTTAACAGAATGAGAAGTCTTAATGTTGATTAATACTGGACCCACTAGACTATAATCTTGCTAAAAGAAGAAGCGGCTAAAGAAATACCTACATCAATATTGGAGAAGAAGTTTTTCCTACTGAAATATTCTGAGGCAATATTCTACCGTTCAAAGTTATTGGGAATGACTGCCATGATGCATGGCCCATAGTGTCATCCGTGAATGAGTATCTTCAATAGCTCCGTCTAAAAGTATGGATTTTAAATTATGGATTTATCCAGAAAATTTGTAAAACTAGGAGCTAATTCTGCAAATCAACTAACATGAATGAACTTTTCTGATACTAATTAACATCAAGGATCAAACACCTTTCCAGGGTTCATCAGCCAATAGGGATCTAGTGATTGCTTGATCGCCCTCATCACAGAAAGGGATTCTTCTCCTACTTCCCGCACCATAAACTCCTTCTTTCCAAGTCCAATGCCATGTTCACCCTATAAAGATACGGAAGTTAGTAAATTTCCGCAGCATTAAGGGAGAAATAATAGATATCCGATTAGAAGACTGACCGTGCAGGTACCCTCCATTTCGATAGCTCGGTGAACCATGTCGTGAACACACTTGGACACCGACTCATATTCCTTTTTGCCATCGTATAGAATTGTTTCATGGAAGTTACCATCCCCGATATGTCCAAGCATACTGCCGAAAAGTCCTAGCTTGTCGAGGTCTTTCTTTGAAACCTCTAATTCCGGCGTTAGCTGCTGCCCAAAGCCGGTCGCGAATGCAATAAGCGAATTATAGCTTACCAACAAGATCAGAAACTTTGGATAATGGAACCGCGACGTCTGTAGACCAAACCTCATGACCGGACTCTCTGAGACAGAGCATACTCCACAGTGCTTGCTTGCGAGCGAACCAAAGAACTTCTTGCTTTGACATATCCTTTTCGACCTCCAATTTGGACCCGTGATTTGCATGCACAATTTGAGTCACGCCATCGATGTTGTCCTGTACGCCTACCTTGGTGCCGCTAAATTTGAAAAATAGCGTGGGTTTCGCTTTCCACACTCTCCCGGTATCGCCCATTCGATTGATAACATCCATTTGCACGTCATCCAGAAGTTCGACGGCCCCGACGGGGATTCCCTCACGCACAACCTGAATAGCAGCATTCGTCGCATCTCTCATGGTTGGAAATGATGTGACGGCAACTCCGGTCTCTTCTGGAATTCGTGCTAGCTTCAAGGTTGCCTCTGTCACGAATCCTAAGGTTCCCTCGGCACCGGTAAAGAGGCCATTCAGATTATAGCCCGCTGATGACTTACTGCAATTTAATCAGCATTCCATACAAATTTCAATGCGAATGAGCCATACCGGGGCCTCTGTCGTGTTTTAAGGATACGGCCATCCGGTAAAACAACAGTCAAATTGATTACCCAGTCCTTCATGGTACCGTAACGCACAGCGTTTGTGCCACTTGCATGGATGTTAGCTGAGAAGACAGGCCAGAAGCTTGAATATAGGAAACCAGATAAACCTACCTGCAGTTTGTGGCGATCATCCCACCGATTTTTGCCTGTAGGGATAAAGTGAGCAAAAGATTTTATGCTCCTGGCTGCTTGAACAACTTTTGAAGAGGTGGCTCACAGGAGGGCCCGGGTCAATCGGGAAAAACAGCCCGCTTTCTTTGATTTTGTCATTCATATCCATCCACGACACTGAGGGTTGGACAACAATATCCATGCTGTTAAACGTGAGCGGTTCTGTATAGGCTTTGCTCAATGGTGGGATGGGGAAGGCATACTCTTCAGGGTGAAACTCGACGATATCGCACATGTTCATAAAATCAACACTAATTCCACCATGAGCCGCCGAGAAATGGCCTTCCACACTCGATCCGCCAGAATAAGGAACTGGAATTACCGTTATAATGGGGCTCTTCAATAATCAGGGGTTGGGGGCGTATTCACTCATTGGAACTTTGTACTTGGAACAGATTCTCGCAATCATGGCGACTTGCGCGGTGCTATTAGGAAAGGCAACTGCTGTAGGGAGCTGGTCGATGTTGATCGAGGACCACTCAGAAAATCCGTGTTGTCTCAGATCATCATCATCGGTGCTGATGCCTTCTTCTCCGAGTTCTTTTCGGATTTCCAAAAGTGCCTAAGAGCAGGATCAGTACAAGGTCAGCCTGTCAACAGTATCCCATCCACTTACCTTGCCTAGATCTTCCTTTGACGCATATACATAGCTCGGCTTCTTCTGCTCATTGATTCGATACTGCTCGTGCTCCGCGTCTGCGATGGGCACTTGCCCACGAAGGTTGAAAAGCAAAAGCCCGGTGATGAGTGATCCTCCTGCGGCTGCCAGCATGGATCTTGTCCATGATTTGTCGCCTGAAAAACTTGGACCAGGTTTTGCATCTTTTCCTGTAGAAAATTGACTTCTTCCAAGTGGAGAAGTCCAAAATACCCTTTGCCGGAACGTATGTGATCCTGGCCGGGCTGGGAAACGATATCGAGCTGGGACACATTGTAACAGTCGCAACATCTTGAAGACTCAAAATTTGATATCGAATGCGTTCGTTCAATGGATAGGCTCATGAAGTACTATTTAATTGAATTGTAGGTAGCCTTTAGGCCCATGTGGATATGACTACTATTAGTAGTAGTAACTGGTAGTTAGCTCTGTGCATTCGGGTATGTTCCGAGTTTACTGTCAGTATGCATTGCCCAATTTTGTGAATGGAGTATAGCCGATTAACCGGCCCCCGTGGCATTTACCGTTGTCTGACAAAACTGGCAGTTACACTGGTATGTCAGTCAACGACATTGTGAGATTTTACGTCATTGAGTTGACTTTGCGGCAGTCGCTTGCCGCTCATCACGCTCGGGAATTACCCGAGTGGAGCATCGACTTTGCTACACTGCCAGATATAAAGATAATCACGGGTAAACCCAGGGATAGGACTGAGGCAACCTGGGTAAAAAGAATTTCGATAAGTTTGACTATCAAAAAATGTAAGTTAAGAGTTTCCCCTCAAATGAACGAGAATCTTTGCTGAGTATGGATAAAGGTACACAGCGTCATATGCCTTTTTTGAGGCATTATGGGAGTTTGGGGTGCGCAACTGCTTCGTAAATCTGGGATCGGATCATCCTAGTATCATGGAAGCTATGGCGAAAGGATACAAGGAGAAGCCAGACGCATTTCCCAAGATTTACACTTGCCCAAACGAGATGGTCGCTTTGTCCATGGCGGATGGATACGCCCGCGTGACCAACCAACCTCAATGTGTCATTATCCATGTCGATGTTGGCACATCTGGGCTGGGAGCTGCTATTCATAATGCTTCCACTGGACGGGCGCCTGTTCTGATCTTCGCCGGGTTGTCACCTTTCACACTAGAGGGCGAAATGCGAGGATCTCGAACCGAGTACATGTAAGTCTTCTCCAGGTACGAAGCAAATCAAAAATACCTCCAGCTAATATTTTTCCAGTCATTGGTTGCAAGATGTCCCGGACCAGAAGCAGATTGTTGCTCAGTACTGCCGCTACGTGGGAGAGATCAAAACGGGCAAAAACATCAAACAAATTGTCGGTCGAGCTTTGCAATTTGCCACAAGTGACCCCAAAGGACCAGTATACCTTATGGGCGCACGAGAGGTTATGGAAGAGGAAATCACGCCTTATCAAGTCCCCATCGTATCCTGGGGTCCTTGCGGACCAGCCGCACTCCCTGAGGTCGATGTTCGTTACGTTGCGGAGGCGCTCGTCAGTGCAGAAGAGCCGCTTCTTATCACAGGATATAGTGGTCGGAATCATGATGCTGTCAAAGCATTGACTGAATTAGCAAATACAGTCAAGGGCCTACGTGTCTTGGACACTGGCGCCTGTGATATGTGTTTTCCGGCTGACCATCCAGGTTGGCTCGGTATGCGGTATGGATCGGATCCAAGCATTGAAACGGCCGATCTAATCCTCGTGGTTGATTGCGATGTTCCCTGGATACCGACTCAGTGCCGTCCCAAGGAATCAGCACATATAATTCACATCGATATTGACCCATTGAAAAAGCTCATGCCGCTGTTTTACCTCCCTACCACGCGGCGGTATGCAGCAGATTCATTCACCGCACTCTCGCAAATTTTGACATACATCAACTCTGCATCTGACCTCCAAACCGCCCTTGGCTCACCCGCTTATGATGAAAAGTGGAACTCGCTTCAGGCTCAGCATCAGGAGCTGTTGTCCGAGCTTGATAAACGATGCGAGCTCGCCCCGGGTTCCTCCTCGCTGAACACGTCATATCTATGTCGAGTACTCAGGGCCCTTGTGCCTGGTGATACTATTTATGCAATTGAGGCCGTCACCAATTCGGTGCCTGTGGCCGATCAAATCCGGCCTACCAACCCCGGTCAATGGATCAATTGTGGTGGAGGTGGCTTGGGATGGAGTGGTGGTGGAGCCCTAGGAATCAAACTTGCCGTTGATGCTCTCAGCAGCGCGGACAAATCCTCATCCAAGACGAAGCCCATGGTGATTCAAATTGTGGGTGATGGGACATTCCTCTTTAGTGTTCCATCCAGTGTCTACTGGATCTCGCATCGGTACCAGATCCCAATTCTCACAGTCGTTCTCAACAACAAAGGTGAAGCTCCTCACCACAAGTAGATAACCAAAGTGAAAGTCTAGCTAACCACCATGTCTTCACAGGTTGGAATGCGCCTCGGCGGTCCATGCTCCTTGTTCATCCCGACGGTCTCGGCTCCAAGGTGAGCAATGGAGAACTGAACATATCTTTTGAGCCGAGCCCAGACTATTCCGGTATCGCGAGGGCTGCCAGTGATGGAAACATACATGCAGCCCGAGTCAGTGACCGAGGAAAATTACAATCGGTACTGAAGAAGGCTATCGGTATTGTTCAAAATGGGACTTCGGCGGTTATTGACGTACATGTTGTTTAAGTAGTCACTGATTGAGTCAAGGGCGGTTCTTCTTTAGCTGAACAAAAGGAGAAGATCATTCAATCGTGTCGTTTTCGCTGAATTGCTGGCCATCCTTGCACCTGTACTCATTACTAGAAGAGGAACACAGACGGTTCTACTTAAGGCGCGACTTGTATCACAAGCCAATCAGAGTCCATTCTTTCTACTGCTGGAATTGACTTTGGAAGATAAAACTCGGAAGATATCCTATCAGTATACGAGGGCAATAGCACAAAGGCCACGATATTCTGCGCGATCCGGTATTTAGTGAAATACATCTCAAGATTAGTCTGAGTGACCCCAATGGTCCACTCAGATACTAACGCGTAAGTAACCCTTCAAATCGAGACTTGGGTCTAGGTCTTCTTCCGGTTTTGTATTCGATCCCACTCAATACAACTGTGATCTTTGGTCAACAATCTCCGAGAACTGGAAACAAATTCCGTGACTGTCGGATTACCTACCACGTGCCCATATGCATGTAAGGGGTAGTTCCATGGTTGAATCCGTGATTTACTTTGCTAAAAGAGAGATATAAGACCCACACAAATTTGAACTCCCAGGAAGTGCCTCAGCAAGTGCATCATACACAATGGCATCCTGATATAGCGATAGACAGATAAATGCTATCGTATACAGGACGTGCGATATAGTCTTTAGGTATGATGGGAAGGTGCCTCTGAAACCGGTATTTAAGACCTACAAGTACAATCGTACATTCTCTATAAATTAGCCATTGTTACACTTACACGTTACACTCACTATTGGGTTTTTCTAGGAGCTGCAAGCTTATCATCGTTCTTCCTCGTATATGAACTTCCCAGTAAACCTTCTCTGGGAAGGGATATAACTATCTTGCAGGAATTCTCACCTGATCACTCCTCTTTTCTCTGTCTCTATAACGCACTGACCCTAGGTGCGCATGGTGATGTCATGCAAAAGCGACGTCACCCTCCTGCTCGCCTGGGCGACACCCACCGAACTATTGATCGAGCATACTGTACACTCGGCCACACAATCCACACAGCTAATCGTTCTTAATTTTTACCGGTAAATTTCGGGATATTTATTTCTGTTAAATCCACTGTTTTATTCTTGAGAGATTCCAAGGTTCACCCAAGGCTATATCAGTCGTCGGCAAAGATGCAACGTTTTAAGAGAAAGAAATAAAAATGCCGCAATACGAACCGAAATTGTAGTTACATTTGTCATAACTCTTTATTGTGTATGCTGTGTGTGGGGATAACGAGAAAGATTCAATAAGCAAGAAGTCTGTATTGGTAAGGATGAGTGAGCGAAGGTAGATATAGCGAGAGCGAGTAGAGATCACATAATTATCTGCCATAGGCATATCCAACATAAGCAAAATTTCAGGGCTTCGGCCTGAAAGGTAGAGAAAATCTGCCCGTAGCATGTTATTCTATGCTACATAAAACGCGGTCAATTTGCAGTACTAAAGAGATTAGCTATTTCATTTCATTTTGTCGAGAAGTTTGACTCACATCGAGCTTTCCCGAAAGTGCCTGGACCCCCTTCTCCCTGGTGAGGCGCACTAATCTCGGCGCATCATGGTGCATGTTCACATAGGTATGTCTGCTAGTCCACTCGCATCTCTTCGAGCCACCTCGGTTACCCACCCATCTGCTAGAGCCTTCTATGAAGACTGCCTGTATTGCGTAGATTTCGTTGTCCCCGGCAATAATGTTAAACCCCATGAGCTGCTTCCCCTGGATGTTTATCAAAGCGTATTGATCCGGTATACGGTATCCCAAAATCATGCTTGGCTCGCCAGAGTCCATTTCCAGCAGACCAATCCCAGTTATAGAAGTGTGATCTGATTCACGCAGAACATACACCACCAGGCTGCGGACTGATTTGTTCAACGAAATAGCTTGTACAGATGGAGTGTGTTTCATCCTGCACCTCGGGCATATATTCCGACCCCTGCTATCTCCTTGATCACGGAGTCTGTCGCACCTGATTTTCAAAGAGAGACCTTTCCAGGACAGCTCACGAATCAAGCTGTGATGAGATTCTATCTCTTCATCACTGGCCTTGGTCATCATATATCTCTCCCCGAGCCATCGATTATTATGCCATCGTCGGCGGAGCTCGAAGAGATGACCATCAGACACATCCAAATTCACGGAACATCTGTATAACCGTCTCCAATCTCTTCGCCTAGGGGCTCGATATTTTGGACTTTTATCATGTTGGGCCTTCGGCAAAAGAGAATTCAGGAAGCCGCGCTCTCCATAGGGAAAAAACCTTGTCATCCAGAATATTTGAACTTCAAAGACTTGTGCCATTGATCGGGATACTTGCCGTAACCTGAAAAACTCCGAAGTGGACAGGTTGCTCGCGACTATAGTTCTGATCTCCAAAGGAAGTAATCGAAAGCAGTCGGTCTCAGACAAGATATGATCTTGGCTGGCTCCTTTCTGTGTCGGTGGGAGCCTAGGACAATTCCTAGCTAGGAGGCCTTTAACAATAGGTCGTTTTAAAGGATAAGTGTGCATTGCGTCGTACTTCATACATGATGATTCGTCTTTAACCGTGTTAGTTTCAGATTATGAACCCTTTTCAGAAAGACAACCTGCTCACACAAGGCATTCCTGCCTGAAGGAACAATTTCCTTACAGACTTCAAAAAAACGATCCAGATCCAGATCCTCTTCCAATTGTCGACTCAGAACAATCCAGCAGCTCTCATGGAATATGTGAGCCTGGCTAGGTTCCATACAGGACACTTCGTACCAAGGGCCAAACTTTTCTCGAAGTGCTGCCCTTTCGGAAGATCCGAGATGGCCAAAATCGCGTTGCATACTGCTCCAATCAACATTGGTAAAGTGGACATCACTCAATCTTGCACCATCTGAGGTGCAATATACTATAGCACTTGCGTCAGTCACATTGGTGAAGTTAAAGTCAAATCGAATAGGTTTACTCACGCGCTCGATAATATTTAAGCCAGTCGCTATTGGCACCAGGGGCTTGAGATTCTGCACCAATAGCATGTCCGCAAGAGAGGCAAGTGTCGTCACTTTGTCCGCAATAGTTTAGATAGTAAGGGTTACCGGACGGCGCCACAGTAGCGGATGTTTGCACACTCATAGTGAGACGATAGCTAAAGACCAGAAATATCGGTTTGTAGATGAACGAAGCTGGTTCATATGCCCCAATTTCTACGAGGGGAAAACAGTATAAACGTCAAGTTTAGGCACTTTATGCTCTTGATAACTAATTCTCTTGTAATGGTCATAATGACATAGAGGCTAACCTCTGTTAACTTATTAGAAACGGTACTGACTAATTAAGGTCTCCTCCCAAAGGCTAGAGGACGCCGAACGGGGTACGTAATTGGAAAGATACAATGCGTAAGTAAAACCAAGACTACGGCAGTGTGCAGTCACCATCAGCCTAAAAGACCCTTGCCCTTATTTCTGTCTTCAATTGCTTGTCATTGCTGTATTTTTTAACGATAACGTGTCCGGTAAACGAGTGATCACAATGTTTTCTGACCGCGCGTAGCGCGATCAGCCTCCCTCTTTGGTACAATTTTGACTAATGTAGTGGGGAAATCACGACACTTGTATGATTACTGCCTCAGGCAGTGATATCCTCGAGGACGGGTTATGGGCAACCTACGACTGTAGAGAAGGATAGACAGTTACAACAATGCCACTCATTTCCTGATTCAAGATTTATGATCATTATGCTCCTTGATATAGCATCTGATTATCCCTGATAGGCATCATCTGTCTAGAGCTCACAGACCTGACTTGTTGTTCGGTTTTCTTGCCACCATTTGTCGACCCGTCTGTTTTGACCAGACTGCCATCGAGCATCTCCCATTTCAAATTGGCGTCCCCGGGAAGGCTCACGATCGTAAGGTGTCTGACAACTGGCAGAGCCTACAGCAGCAGGAAAGTGGCGATAGCATTTGACCCTGAGAAGCAAGCGTGGAAGAGAGACAGGTCACATCTGTTCCTTGTGTTATCAGCTGAGTTGTTGGCAAAGGTAGCCTGAGTTGGGCTTGCTAACATGCAGGAAACACGGGAACTCACCCAGTTATATCGCGATCTGTTATCCAGCTCGTGCATTGGCAGTGCGGATTCGCTGCTGATGTTGCTACAGGCGAGACCGGCAGCGCTGCGTACGATGGCAGAGAAGAGATTTCCAGGCATTAGCTGGCTATGGCGTATGACCATGCAGCAAATGCTGACTCACGCTATCCTGAGTTATAAGTTAAAAGAAAGGAAGGAAGAATGCTCAAGAAGAGGAAGTGAAAAGGAAGCCCTTGACCAGCTCTATCGACAACCCCCGCTAGCATTGATTTCAGCCGAAAAACAGTCTCCGCTTTCACCAACAATGGACTTCGCCGAGGAGCGTGACCGCGGAAGGAGCCAAAATGAAGGACTAGCATCGTTCTCTGAGTATAGGGAGCCTGCTAGGGAGAGATCGGAGTCAGTTAGAACGACAGGCAGGCGTAGCGCTCTGCACCCTGAGCCGACAGCGCCAGTTCAGTCAGGTATAGCCGTTGCGCCAGTTGCGCAACTCGCGTCTATCCAGCAACAGCAGATGCCATATTTCTCCCCTCTGCCTACTCCAGGAACTCTGGGAGCGCCGTACTTTGACGGGTCTGACGCTACCCTGTTCCTGGAGAAGTTACAGGAGACATGTCGTCGCTGTGGGCTGCGCTCAGAGACTGAGATGCTAGAGATCTTGCCACAGTACTGTGACCGCATCACAAAGCTATGGGTTAAGAGACAAAGTCTGTGGGTCGCAAAGGATTGGGAAGGATTTAGAGAAGAGTTCTTAGAGCGATTCTATGAGACCGATGATGAACGCCTTCGATACACGAAGACGTATCTCCAATCTCTGGCCCAACAAACTCGGACAATGAAGGACGACATTCAGTCGTACTTGAGAGAGTTTGACGAAGTCTCGGACCGCGTTCTCCAGAATGGAGAGATTAGCGACAGCGAACGAGCGAACTTGTTGATCCAGGGACTGCCCCAGGTACTGAAAGAGAAGGTAGTACGACGCCACTCACGGCGACTACTACCGAGAGGAACGCTGATCAAGTATTCCGAAGCCTGGGGTTCGATCAGGCTCTGTGTCCGTGAGGAAGAAGATCTCCAGAGATACCTAGGCCAAGGAGGTGGTCGAGAAGGCAAAGAACGGTTAGATGGACACCAGCATCGTGTCACAGCTGAGAGTACACAGGGTCGAATTCACCATGATCAGAGCAAAGAAATCCGCGATATACGGTCGCAAATGGAAGCTCTCACTCTGAAACTGCAGGCTAGCCAAGACCTACGAAATGATTACCGGTATGAGCCTGATAGACGTACGCCGACAAACAACCTTGGAGTGAACCCGCCAATAAGCTGTTGGACGTGCGGAGGAGCTCATCTTTCGAGACCAGATAAATGCGAGGCACTCCGTGATATGCAAGGACGTGGCATCATGCATTATGACCAGATGAATCAAATGATACTAGGGACTGCGGACCAACCAGGGCCGCGCCTACGTGTTACGCCTGGAAGGTTGAATCGTGAGTATTTCCAAGAACAGTATGACCAGTGGAAGGGGTATACCACGGCAACGGCACCTTCTAGCAGGGTCACTGCTATAGCTTCGAATAGTGCTATCCCTATGTCATATTCAGCGCCGGTTCAATCTGTTGCGGCTACCCTCTTAGGTTCGGCGCCTGTGTGGGAAATTCTCGACGAGGACGATGAGGATCTAGCTGGACCAATAGGAAGTGTGAACGCGATTGAAGGACGCGCCGCGAAGCGGAGACGTGAACCTGATATCGCAAGGACTCGCAGTATTCACGCTGGAAGGTATCAGCCACAAGTTGAAGATGATGTTATGCAAGATGCTCAGCCTGAGGATTCCCAAACCCAGAGACAGGAAGATATATCTCAGGAACAAGTTGTTAGAAGAAGGGGGCCCGTGGACCCTGAAGTTGCAAGAAGAAAGTCACAATTATCCGACATCGTCATGCAAAAGATATGGAACACGGAAGTCACCCTCACCATTGGAGAACTTGCTGGCTCTGCCCCTAAGATCAGGATTGGCATGGGGAAAGGAGTTAGCATGGATGTTATCAATCAGCGGATCACAGACGTTCTCTCGCAAGCGCACACGCAGTCCAACTTTACAGGGGCATCTATGCCGGCAAAAGTCGAGAAACAGATCAATCAGCTTGCTAGCGATGTAGCAGACTATCACGCAGTCACTGGGAGCCCACTGCAATCCAGCACCCTGGCTTCTCACGTTAACTTCCAGGAAGTGCAGCTATCGGACTCGGCAGCCGGGCCCGTGTCCCGAGAATACTCCAGAGACTTGTTATTCGCCACGGTAGTGATCGGCAAAAGAGAGGTGCGAGCATGTATCGATACCGGGTCATCTGTTAACATTGTTCGACGAGAGATCGCGCAGTCCGTGCAGGCAAAGATGCGCCTGAGGCCAAGATTGAAGCTAGTGCCTGTTGATGGAGGAGAGTATGCGGTAGGCGCATGTGTGGAGAACCTGCCAATCAGCATCGGAGGAATCACGACAAGGACGCATACCATGGTTGGTGATGGATGCACGAATGATTTGCTGCTAGGGAGGATTTGGGCGAAGGACTCTCTACTGCAGACGTCCGAGAAAGGAGACGGCAGCGTCATCTGTACTATCTCTAGTCCAGACCGACGGACAAGCTATTCTTTCCTGGCGTACCATCCACGAGGGGGAGGCTCCTTTTATGAGGATCAGCTATGGCCGGGTGAAGCGAAGAGTGATGCTTTAAATGCTCAGGCAGATGTCTAAGTGGCATCGCAGCATCTGCCAAAGACCCGGATGCCAGACAGAGCTCATTTTCTGCACTGTCAGTAGCAGCAGGCGAGAAGCTGCTCAGGATGGTGGATAAGAAGAAGAGAGACGTCGCTGGTGGTTGTCAAGAAGAAGTTGTCCAGAGCGGACGAGCTGAGAGCGACGTTAGTTTAGAGAGGGGTGGTATTTCGGCCGAAAAACCGTCTCCCCAAAAACCTGAGGCACCTAACTGGGTTCCTACCCCGAACCATAAACATTACGCCGGCCATGCCTCACCTACCTACCCCGACATTGAATATAGGACGTCATTTGCAAGGACTGAGACGCGCCATGGACTGCCAAATAAGTGGCGAAGAAGATTACTGCCGCGACAAGGATCGCGCTGGGCAACCTTCAGACCAGATCTACGCGCGCTACACGCTGCACCTGTGAACACGCTATACAAACGAAAGGCAGATAAGGTTCAACCTGTGAGCTCGTCAGAGTCCGATGGCTCTATTCCTGCCGGGAACCCTGACTGGCAGAGGATTTGCCTGGAGAAATACCACACCCGGTACCGCGCAACTGACATCCAATCCGAGTTCGATGACCTACTGCATCCGCGAATTGCTACGATTGCGAGAGGTGCCCGACTGACCCCTGAGAGAGAAGCAACCATGCTTGTGGGAAACGGATTATTGCCGCGAGAGAAGCTGCTGCTACGCGAACTACTGTTTAAGAGGGAGGGAGTGCTGGCTTGGAGCTGGGACCATATGAGCCGGATTCGACCAGAGGTCATGCCTGCTCAGCGTATCAAGACCGTTCCCCATGAAGCATGGCAACATCCTGGGTTCAAGATTCCCCGCGCCCTAGGCCCTGTTATCATTGAGATGTTACGCGAGAGGCTAAAGAAGGGAGTCCTCGAACACTGCGACGGACCATACAGAAACCCCTGGTTCTTGGTCAAGAAGAAAGGTATCGGCAAATACCGACTGATCAATGCAGCAATGCTCATCAACAAGGTCACCAGAAGAGATGCAAACATGCCTCCGGACGTTGATGAATTTGCCGAGGAATTTGCCGGCATGGCGCTCTCTTCACTTGTTGACCTATACTCAGGGTATGACCAAATCACGCTAGCTGAGGAAGATAGAGATCTCACTGCCATTCAAACCCCGATTGGCCTCTTGCGGCAAACTACAATTCTACAAGGAGGCGCAAATTCTGTTGCGCAGTTTCAACGTGTGATATCATGGATCCTTCAATCTATCTTTGGCATAGTTGCTAAACCATTTCTTGATGATGTTGCTATCAATGGCCCACGAACAAAGTACGACGGTGAATTTGCCAGGCCAGGAATCCGCAAGTACGTCCTGGAGCACCTTCAAAATTTGGACAAAACGCTATATCTCCTAGAGCTTGCCGGAGCTGCTATTTCAGCCGAAAAGTCACAATTTGCTATGTCAGGCATTGAGGTCGTTGGGTGGGTCTGCGACTTCTCTGGCAGACACGCTGAAGAAAGCAAAGTTGCCAAGCTACTAGACTGGCCAACCCCTATTGACAAGGATGCACTACGATCATTCGTCGGACTAGCGGTCTACTTCCGTATTCTTATCGAAGAATTTCAGATCATCATGGAACCGCTCTACAGATGCCTCAGGAAGAACGTCACATTCGCATGGAAGGATGACCAGCAACAAGCGTTCGATAGAGTGAAAACTGAGCTATCCACGACTCCAACTATCCTGCCAATCGATTATACCAGCGATCCTCTTACAGTCATTGTCGCCGTTGATGCTTCTGGAAAGGGGTGGGGTGCTGTGCTGATGCAGGAAAGAAACGGTGTCCGAAAGCCGGCGAGATATGAGTCAGGAACGTGGTCTGAATCACAGCTTTCCTACGATTCGGGAAAACTGGAATGCCGCGCAGTCCTCATGGCACTGAAGAAGTTTCGCCACTGGCTATACGGCATCCACTTCATACTAGAAACCGACGCGAATACACTTGTGGCCCAATTGAATAGACCGGCTACTGATTTGCCTGGTGCATTGGTTACGAGGTGGATGGCTTGGATACGCCTGTTTGACTTTGATGTGAAGCACGTACCTGGACGGAGAAATAGCGCAGCAGACGGTTTATCGAGAAGGAGTCCCACGGCTAGCGAGCTAAGCGCCCAGCGGCGCGAGGTTGACGTTGATGACTTTATTGACGCGGAGATCTCTTACCTTAGGGCGAGCTGTCTACCAGCCCGAGCAGCTATGATATCCGATGACAACGCTGACGACGGAGAAGAAGACGATTTACCTGAGCAAGAAGCAACGTTGCTAAGACCTTTAGGAGATGGTTATTCAGCCGAATCACAGCAAATTGCGCGTTTCCTTATAACGCTACAACGGCCTCCTAAGATGTCAAGGTCTCAGTTTTACTACTTCCGAAGGAAATGCACAAAGTTCGTGGTCCAAGACAGTCATTTGTTCTATCGCTACAAAGGAAGAACAGAGATTCTCCGAAGAGTCCTTGACAACAAAGAAGACCAGCAACGAGCCCTAGAAGGGACGCATACTGAACTTGCCCACAAAGGACGCGAAGCCACTTACGCACTGCTCAAGCATCGGTACTACTGGCCACGTATGTATGAAGAAGCGGCTTCGTATGTTCGTACGTGTGTTGAGTGCCAGGCACGGGACCCTGTCAGACTTAGTGAGCCCGCGAATGTCACTACTCTTCTTCGCATGTTTGATAGATGGTACGTGGATACAACTCATATGCCAGCAGAAGATGGCGTCAAAATCGTCATTCAGGGAAGAGAGGCAGTCAGTGGATGGGTGGAAGCCAGGACCCTGGCTAGTGCAGATTCAGAGAGCGTTCAGTCATTTATCTTCGAAGATATCATTTGCCGGCATGGTTACCCGCGAGAGATTGTTATGGATGATGGTCCGGAGAACCGTGCCAAGACGCTAGCATTTCTCAAAGACAAAGGAGTCAAAAAGGTGACAATATCGGCCTACCACCCTGGCTCAAACGGACCCGTGGAGCGAGCGATGAGGACACTGAAAGATGCTCTCTCAAAAATGACGGGAGGTTACCCTTTTCAAAGACATGCACCTATCAACAGTTGGAGACCTCACTTTCATGCCGCGTTGATGGCGGATAGGGTTACAGTCAATGCCACAACAGGGCTCTCTCCATATTATTTCCTATACGGCATTCATGCAGTCCTACCAATAGAGCTGGAGATGCCCACGTGGAGCACACTGCCATGGGAAACTGTCCGTGACCGCTCTGACCTTATTGCCATGCGGACAAGACAGATCGAGCGCCGCGAGAAGGATATCGAAGAAGCCGTGCTACGCATGAATCGCCTTAAGGAGAACAATGCAAGTTACTTCGACGATCACCGCCGAACAAGACAAACCCCTCTGAAGAAGGATGACTACGTGCTCTTACATGATAGCCAGAGGTCTACGGACATGACATCTGTACAGAAACTCCGCTTCAGGTGGCTCGGACCTTATCTCATTGACTCAGTGAAAGGGAATGGGTCTTACTCGATTAGGGAACTCGATGGCACAGTGCTAAGCCATATCGGTGACAAAGGAGCAGATGCTATCAATGGTGATAGGCTGAAGAGGTTCTACCCTCGGGGAATCGGGGATCGTGATAATGATGATGGTGATGGCACAGCTCACGGAGAAGCTATACAGCAACCCCATCAGCTACGTACGCGTAGGCCTGTTGGAAGACCAAGGAAGAAGAGGTAGTGATATGGTAAATTTTCTTTACGTTTTGATGTCTTTTGATGCTATTTCGGGTTTTCTTTGTCTCCAAGTTGTAACCGCCGTACTCAGTTTCTCTCATGCGTTTGCGAGTCTTTCATTCGAAGTCCTTCATTCATTTCATTTCTACGAGTCATCTGTTTTTCAGCCGAAAAGTCATCTCTCCTTACCACCTATCTCCCTACCTCCCACTGTTCTTACCCTCTTCCCAAAACCCACGAGCCGCAACGATGAGCGAAGAACGGTTTCCCCAAGAACTGCAGCTGCAAGGACAGCAGATCGAGTCTATCGAGGACGCTCTCGAGATCCTACGCGGCTGTGACAAACCTGCAGCCTACCAGCTTGCTAGCCAGCTACTCGAGAAGCTAGAGAACTACCACGAACGCGTCGAGGACGCGATTAGCCGCCTTTACGGATATGTTGACGAGCAAGAGCTATGGAAAGGACAAGAGGACCACGCAGAGTTCAGGCGCAGATGGAAAGAAGCAAAGAGGGTCCAGGAACGACAGGCATCCACAGAGTCCTACACTGCAAGCATCAAGATGAAGGCCATCACTGCATGGGGAGAACAGAACGCGAATGCCTTCTTCGAACACCTTGGGTCCAGAACCATGGTCGAACTTGCCAGCAAGTTCGTGCGATCCTCTCTCAGCTACGAAGACCTCAGATTGTCTGTCAATAACGAGGTCGTGCTACGTCTGTCATCTTCAGGACGTGGCATTCGCACCACCAAAGAAGTGATCCAAGGAGACTTATCAAAGGCACTTACCCGCAAGAACACCCGGCCACTGATCATCGAGGATTTAAGAAGACTGGGACTGCAGCTTGACCAAGATGGATACTGCTGTGCCCATGGCATGGGAAACCCGTTGCCAGTTACAGACACGGGGGCAGCCGTACTACAAGAAGTCAGTGAGGAGATGGACATGGACGAAGAATCCGACTACCCTCAGGAAGATGTTGAGATAGAGCATGGGAGTGACGTCTCTTCAGCGCTCTCAGACGCACCCTCTTATCTTGAAGATCCCGATTTTGACGCCGACGCTGACACTGGTGATAATGATTCGCTGGCTACACGCCGTACCCGCGTTGTGGACTGCGGCTGCGCTATTGAGAGAGCTGCTATGAACAGAATACTAGCGCTGCCTAAGGACGCTACTGAGCGGCAAAAGCTGATAGCGCTAAGGAAGCTAGGCCGAGGCATCTTGTCCGAAACTGTCACTATTGTCACGGAGATTGAGATATGTGAGGACCATGCAAAGAGAGTGTTTGACCTCTTTGGAATGAGAAGCGCTAGCAAGAATCATGCGGCATTAGCATGGCGTGTTGACTTCATGATCAAGAACCTTAACGACTGGGATACTGTGATAGCAGAACACGGCGCCTGGTTTATTCAGCCGAAAAACCAGGTCCCTAGCACTGACACTTTGAGCTTTTACCGCTTTCATCATAAGACTAGACAGCCACTGATCGCGAACTTTGATAAGGATGTTCCTTGGCTATCATTTGAGAGTCTTTACCGACGTATGCAGCCGTCCCTTACCGACAATGGACAACTCCCTACCGACTTGTTTGACCGCATGAACCAACAAGGCACCGTCGTTATCCCGCAGCTCTTCGGATGGCTCAAAGAGGACTTCGACGGCCAGCACCCAGGTGGCATTCTTGCTATGGCAAATGAGGAGATAGACATGTATGACTACCACTATCAGCCACGCCCTCACCGACCACGCCTGGGGTGGTTACGCGATATGTGGTACAGTATCATTCAACAGGTCGTGAGACAAGACCCTGCCTACTACGCATGCTACGTTTTCCTACGACCTGATCACGCATGGCGTCTGATTTCTTACCCTTACTACGCCAAAAGCACTCTGCCAGGAGAACAGACCTTCTTTCGGCACATCGATGTGAACCTGAATGACTTGTCTCACTCTGGACGTGGGCGCGCCATTTTGCAAGGCAGCCTTTCGCTTACCGATGAAGATGAGAATAACTGCACCGAGTTACTCTGCGGCATGCACCCTCACGTACAAGAATGGTGGTCTGATGTTAGGCAGAGGCAGCAAACTGCTGATGGTCCTGTCAGCCGTATCGAACCATGGATGTGGACGCGTGACGATGTTGCCAAGTACCATACGGATTGGACGAAAGAGATCTGTCGCGCCGGAGATGTTAGGGTCAGCCTGCCTACGTTACCCCACGGTTCTACAGGACCTGCCACTAAGATACGCCGCACGATACTGCCATGGTTTGTCCGCATCAGAGAGGATCACTCAACTCTCGACGTTCCTGAGTCAAACACATGGGAAGAGCTTGCCGCCGCCCATAGAGACCTCATTCCTGCATCAAGAACTCCCTCGGGGTTTACTAGTCAGAAGTATGGGCGTATCCCGTACCCATTCCCTGCTGCAGTACGTTTCTGCCCAGGCAACCTGATCTCTCGCTGCTTGGTAGGAGGTTCTCGCTGGACCGAAGCTGGTGTTGCCGACGAGCTCGATACCTTGTTCGGAGAGAATGAGGATGCTGCCATTGAATACGTAAAGTCATGGAGATCCAAGGCACAGCACGAGTATGTCCGTCTATACCAGACAATGGTAGACAGTGAGAAACGCGCCTTCGGCAAAGACTCCTTCTTCAGGAGAAAAGAACTGGGTCTGTCAGTTGATCCTCCCCTACCGCTTGACCGCGAGGACATTGCTTGAGTTATCATGATGGCTTATTGACCAGGGGACGGTCAATTCATGAAGGGGGGTGGTATGTAGTGGGGAAATCACGACACTTGTATGATTACTGCCTCAGGCAGTGATATCCTCGAGGACGGGTTATGGGCAACCTACGACTGTAGAGAAGGATAGACAGTTACAACAATGCCACTCATTTCCTGATTCAAGATTTATGATCATTATGCTCCTTGATATAGCATCTGATTATCCCTGATAGGCATCATCTGTCTAGAGCTCACAGACCTGACTTGTTGTTCGGTTTTCTTGCCACCATTTGTCGACCCGTCTGTTTTGACCAGACTGCCATCGAGCATCTCCCATTTCACTAATTAATTTCTTGTATTCTTAGTTAAAATAGTAAGTTTTTAAGGGGGAAAAGTAAGGAACTTAGTCCTAATTCTAAGTAAGTCATTAAACCGGTTAAGTTATTCTAATGATAGGGCCACCACCGACTGGGGCTGTCGAAGCCTCGATACCTGACCTATATATAGAACGAGTATGGAGTCCTTATAAGTTACTAAATTTTAGGGACTAGGTCAGTCCTTCGTGATACATTATGCGTATACAACTAGGCTATGTGAGCCTACGTTGATTCCTAGAATCAGCGTTCAGACTACCTTCTACAATATGTCTCTCTTATTATTGTACACGCTTTATCAGGTTTCTATCTGGCTCACCCATTTAAACCCTAAAACTAGCGTAGTCTCACACCGACACTCATCGAACTATTGACCACGGATGAGCCACACAAATTGCACGGAGGGTAAGTAGTAGTTAGGTGGGTGACCACTAGCGAATACTTGCTGTTGTATGTTTTTTGCTCTTGATGTTTTGTACCGGAAGTGATTTTAATGATCAAGTAGTCATTGATTCATGCGATAATTATCATTGAATAATGTACGAGAACGAGGAACTCAACTTGGGAATGCTTGAAAGAAAAACGCTCATTCAGAAAAAGCACTGTAGATCTCGATAGGACTAGGGCACCCTGACCTCTGCTGGGAGCCAGCTTCGAAAGTCGAGGGGCTGGCTAACCACCCGCTGTTACAGAACCAGCTGCAATACATAGTCCATTCTCAAGTGTCAAGCCACTGCTTCACCGTCACTGTCACCATTGCCGTCAACTTCACTGACAAATTCACTGATAAATTGAGCTCACACTCCAACCGACCCCTTCAACCGTGACAGAACCAACGAGAAGTAAAGAGAGCAGAGATCCAAAGTTCTAGCGACCAAGCCGAAGACAAAGGAACGAAAGGATAGATTTAATCAAGACTGATTGGTATCCAGGAAAGATACAGAGGAGAAAGAGAAAATCTAGCCATAAAAATAAAACAATATCGTTCCCGTAAAAGGTAATCGACCGGGGAAAGCATGGTCGTGAGAAAAAGAACAGAAAGGTGCAACAAGTATGGATTTCGGTCCAGGTCACACATAAAACAAGATAGAACCTAAGATACACAGAAAAGAAAACACGACACTTCAGACAAGTAACCATGGTATAGACAAGTGCACGTGTGGGAGGGAGATGAGAGCGTTCCTTCTTCTCGCCTTCGTGCCATTCGCTTTGGGGGCTGCGGTAAGACTGCCACCGACTATGTTAATGAGACATTTAGTCGTAGAAGACGTAGTAGGCGTTGCCGGAGGTGACACCGACCTAAGAGGCTGGTTAGTATGGATTGAATCCAGAAAGTGGAGAAGATAACTTACAGTGCAGCCGCTGTTGCCGCTAATGGCACCGTTGGAGTCGTAGAAGGTACCGCCCTCGTAACGGCACTCGTCGCTGAGGTTGTCACCGACGAGCTTGACATTGAAGTCGAGCTTCTCGGTGGTGGTGGGGGTGTTGGGGAAGATGGACAGGAACTTGCCCGAGCTGGTGTAGCCAACGCCGAGGTTCAGGGGAGCCCAGTTACCGATGGGCTCGCTGCCGTCACCCCACTGGCAACCCTTCTCAGTGGAGACTCCCTTAGGGTTGACGTAGTACTGGGCGGAGGTGGCCTTGCCTTCCCAGTTGAAGTAGGTGTCGCCGTCGGGGCAGGTCAGAGGGTGAGTGGCACCAGAAACGGCAGACAGAGGAACGGTCTCGGACTCGGTACCGGGGTAGTCGGTACGGCAGACGGCGACATCGTTGGACATCTGGTTCTTGACGTGGACACCGCCAACACCGGGAATGCAAAGCGTCTTGTGAGCAGAGTTGGTCAGGTGGAGCTTACCGCTCTTGCACTCCAGACCACCGACGGACTGGCCAGTGCTACCCTGGGTAGTGGGCCACTGGGACTTTTGGTATCCAGCGGGACAAGCGTAAGAGCACATGGCACCGCTGTGGCACTCATCGCCAGTAACGGCGGTGACAATGTCACTGACAAGGTCATCGATCAGGGTCACGTACTGGATACCAGAGTAACCACCAAGACCGAGGTAGTCGAGAGCAACGGCACCGTATTCGGAGGGGAAAGTACCGCAGTCAATTTCTCCATCGGGGAATTCGGCAGTGACACCAGTCGCACCCGAGTTGCTGGAGCTGGAGGAGCTACTGGTGGCAGCAACAGTGGGGGTAGCAGTAGCAGAGCTAGTGCTGGTGGGCTCGACGGTGCTGCTCGAGCTCGCGGGGGTGATCGCGGCCGCGGTCTCCTGGAGGATAGCAGGAGCAATGGTGGAGGTGGGAGCAGTGGTGGAGGTGGAGGTAGGAGCAGCAGTGCTGGTGCTGGAGGAGGAGCAGGCAGCGGCAACGGCGCTATCGAGCCACTTCAGCTTGCCATCGGCGAGACCCTGGCAAGCCTCACTGATGCCGATGGCCTCGGGAGCACCGTCGTTCAGCACGACGAATTCGTACTTCACAGCATCGGTCTCAGCGGTGCGCTTGTTATGGTGGTGAGCGTGTCCGTGGCCGTGAGCGGTCGCGAGACCAGCCGTTGCCAGAACGGCAACCGTGTTGGTGAACTTCATTGTTTCAGCTGAAG
This sequence comes from Penicillium nucicola, assembly GCF_028828085.1. Taxonomy (NCBI): domain Eukaryota; kingdom Fungi; phylum Ascomycota; class Eurotiomycetes; order Eurotiales; family Aspergillaceae; genus Penicillium; species Penicillium nucicola. Next base: position 2,012,049 of record NW_026643125.1, on the reverse strand, counting down.
ACTATTGATGAAATGTGTTAGTCGCATCCAGTTCATGGTGTCATCGCTATATTATGTCCATCTTGCTCGCCAGCCCATATCAAGTCGCATAGCTCGAACACGCTCCACTTTTGAATAAGTAGCGCATTGTCGCTTGACTTTGCTGTCGCACAACATTGGAGGGCTTTGTTCCTCGACCCAGCAGACGATGGATCCCCATCGCGCTACTTGTCGCAGATATAGAGAACGGGAGATTGCACGTACATCAAATTAAGCAAGCGCGGGATTTTCGACAAGGCTGTACAGTAGAGAAGGACAGTTGAGCTTTCGGGGGGGTCAAAGGAGTGTGTTAGAGAGACTAAATCTCTCTGGTCGGATGGGAAAACTTCGAAAGGACTGAAGACTGGGGAAGAAGGGAGGATACAAAAAGGAGGGGGGTCGGGCCATGTCCCAAAAGCGTTAGCGTGATTACTATCCATGACCAGAAAAAAAGGGGGAGCAAGTTTGTATAGTCTCACACTGCCTAGTGGATGCCCTTGGCAACTCCTAGTCACTGGCATATCATAAGTCTAGAACGCCATGTCCTCGTCCTTGTCCTCTCCCCTATTTACTCTTTTCTGGTTTCCTCCTCTATTTTCCCTTCCCCGTGGTGCTCCAAGACCATGCTTTGTTTACTTGGTCCCTGAGGCCTTGGCGTTCAAACGAGATTAAACTGCCAGGGGGCCACCAATGAAAACATTACCCGCGCCCCTTTGGGGCCCCCGTTATTCAGGTACGCCAATCAGAGTCAACCTCAAATTCCTTGCGTATCCATGGGTACCGGTTCATTTGATGAATTCAATTCCCTGTTCACATTGTACAGTATTCCAAACTTCTCATGATCGTCAAGGGGGAGGGCCTATCTAGATCACTTGGGACTTACAGGTACATGCATCTCCATCCCCCTGACTGAACAGCAGGGGATTTCCCCTGACTCTGTTCTCTTAATATCCGACTTGTTCATACGGTGAAAGTATAATAAAGTATCCGAATGGAGAGTCCAATGTGATCTCATCGCAGTTCGTAAACGAAACCGTGCGATGACGACTCCACGTTGATCTAATTAACCTCTCAGCCCAGCTCCATTACCCACTCGACTTTGCATTAGCGCTTGATTTGCAGTGATGGCGGTCAAGCACTGTACATCTACTGTAACATGCAGCATTCAGGCTATTGGAAGTAAAGTAATAGCCGAGCTAGAGGCAGGTCGTGTTGATCCACAGCAATCTTAATTGCGTACACGGTACGGCTTTTTCCGCGTCATGGCTCTACTAGAAATACGCTAGAGGTATCCTAGTTCACCCACGTTGTTCTCCATTTCCAGTCGTGTTTCCAGCTTCGGAAACATACTTTGTGATGACAATGCTGCTCGAACAGAACTTCAAGTCCGATATAGGGCTCCATTTACTAACCCTAAATGACAAAAGCCGCAAGTCTTGTGATGTATAGTAGGATACCGGAAGCTCCACACATGCTCCCCTATGATGCCAGTCTATTGTTTTGCTGGTGCCTGCACTACAGTCAATGCCACGCTACAAACACTAAATACGACGGATCTTAACTGGTACCGATGCTAGCTCCATCGGCCCGACTCTTTTTCCTCTACAATTCTCGTTTGGGCGGACTCGGCTACCGTTATCAGACAGATCGTGGGGAGAGGCGTGCGCGGCTCCTGGTTTAGTGACTGCTGGCGTGCTTTCCCCCTCTCCACGTTCATGCATTCATATATGATTACCGGAGGTGTTTCCATGGTTTGTCGGTTATACAGCTACTGTTCATATCACTGTTAATTAATTCCATCGAATTGTGTTCCAAATCGCTGTCAACGCCAGTCATAGGGCTTAGTGCCTATATATACAACACCAACGTTAATATAACACTTGAGCAGTGCTCTCGCTGTAGCATTTTCCCAGATTTGACCATACTTGTAACCCTTGCGTATTTTGAAACGCACTTTATGTAACCTCCTGTGCCAGCCGTATCCTCACCTTACAGCATCAGCACTGCACCTCCTATCCCAGCCCTCAACACTGCCAACCTAGTCATCAAAATAGCCCCTTGGCTCATGTCGCTTTTCAACAGTACATCCCCTTCATGTGCAGTAAGTACCGTGGGGTCTATGGTACTCTTCACAGGCGCTCCTTGACCGCCCGTGGATATCTATAAATAGCCATCAAACCAGCCGCCGCGGACTTGGCAATTTATAGAAAGGCGATCAATTCTCATATCCATGTTTAGCTCGAAGCGAGGGGTCTTCTCTGGAGTAGCTCTAGACATCCTGAAACACGCTAACATCGTAGTGACAGCAGAGCTTATTCCAAACTTATTTCATCTCGAATCACGCCTTGTTGATGTGCAGGTCGTGAAACATCATGATCAGCTGTTAACATTTAGTTGATCAACTGCTTGAGAAAATCCTTGCGTCCGAAATTAGATCTCTTCTCTGGCATATATGCCGATGTAACCATGATGGGAATATTTCAGGTTAGTAGATGAATCGGGTTGTCTGGGGCTTACATGGAGAGACCTCTCATGTTTGTTGTCTCAATTGCTCCAACAAGGCTTGAGATTGGGTGTATAGAATTTATTTTCAATCTATTTCTGCATGTTGCATCTGCTCGTTGCCACTTTGCGATCCAGCTTAGGAGAGACATGGTAGCCTGACAAGCAGACAAGAGTAGAATATGGGCATTCTCGTATCAACTCAAAATAACATCCAGATATCACAGCGGGCTCTGGTGAGATCGCTTGCCTGTCGATGTTTTCAAGAAGTTTTGGGGTATGCAATGTCTAGCGTCGTCAGACTATTTCCACAATATGAGCCTGAATACCAGGAAGCCTCATAATTCTGGATTTTCATGGCTAATCGCTCCATTCCTAGTTCTCCTATGACCCAACTTACATCATTAAACATTCCAGATTTGTTGACTATGAAAATTGGCCTGATATCTAAATAGTTGGCGCCTCAGGCGGCAAGGCACCAACTGGGGTCTGGACTGCCAAGCCGGACAAACTGCCACCGCCTTCCGATTTTTTTTTTGAGTCCCGATATCATCGCAAAAAAATTGGAGATGTTCAACGAGTCTACAACTTGCTAAAATGGGCTCCTCTACTACTCAACTTACCTCAAAGGTGGCCTCTGGCTCACCCTATCAGCTCGATAAGCCCCAGGTTAGTAATAATGACTCCGGAGACGCAATTGCGCAAAGTACTTATCGGAATCGAATTAGGCCCTCAAAGCTTCGTCGGCGCTGTTGAAGCACATCAAGTCCTCCCAGGATGAGAAGGAGAAGTCTGCGACCAAGAAGACTTTGATTGGTGACGACTCCGATGACGAGGACAGCGCCATCAATCACGAGGCTGTCTGGCTCGTCCTCACCACCAAGCAGCACGTGGTGGACAAGAACCGCCTGAAGCCCGGAAAAATCGCTCTCCCTCACTCCCTCAACACATCTCCCTCTCTCAGCATCTGTGTGATCACCGCCGACCCCCAGCGCGGTGTCAAGGATATCATTGCCGACTCCTCTTTCCCCCAGGAACTTTCCGGCCGCATTGAAAAGGTCATCGGTTTCTCAAAACTCAAGGCCCGCTACCAGAGCTTCGAGAGCCGCCGCCAACTGTTTGCCGAGCACGATGTTTTCCTGGCTGATGACCGTATCGCCATGCGCCTTGTCCAGACCCTTGGCAAGATCTTCTACAAGTCTAGCAAGCGTCCCATTCCTATTCGTATCGCTGAGATCGAGAAGGTCGATGGCAAGCGTGTCAAGAAGGACCCTAAGAAGAACAACAACTCCAAGGATGATGAAAAGAACTCCTCTTTTGCCGCCCCACTGATTGTCGCCAAGGAGATGGAGCGCGCCCTAAACTGCGCTCCCGTCCAGCTTGCTGCCTCTACCACCGCTTCCGTCCGCGTTGGTTCATCCAAGTTCACTCCCGAGCAGCTGTCCGATAACATCGCTGCTGTTGTCAACGGTCTGACTGAGAAGTTCGTTGTTAAGGGTTGGAGGAACATCAAGGCTCTGCACATCAAGGGTGCCAATACCATGGCTCTGCCCATCTGGCTCGCCAGTGAATTGTGGGTTGAGGACTCCAACGTATTGGAGGCCGCCCCTGAGACCGAGGCTATCAAGGACTCAAAGAAGCGCAAGTCTGTTGTTGAGCCAAAGGCTATCGAGGAGAAGAAGACCAAGAAGACCAAGTCCGCCGACGACGAAGAGGAGGCCGCATTAGTGGCTGCCCGCAAGGAGAAGCTCCAGAAGCTCAAGGCTCAGGCCCTCGAGGATGGCGAAACAAGCAAGGTTGCCGCCCCGAAGACCGCAGGCAAGAAGAAGAGAAAGTCGACTTCATAATGGTTTTAGCTCTAATGTTTTCTGCATGTAAAGGTATTTCTGGCGTACAAAATATCACGTGTGTCTATTGTTCCTGCATTTCTATATTACGCTAGCAATCGAGATCAAATGATTCAACCAAATGGAGCTCCAAATTCCAGTAGACGCCGTAAAGAAATTCTCACTCTCCTATCCTCATTCCTGATCAGTCGATATGATCACCGCATTAACCGAGTCCGACCTCGGGCGGCGGTCTTGGCATCCCGACGATAGCCACCATCACATCACCGTGAATCGCCGAGCTTCAATCTTGACCTTTCCACCTTGAAAGAGCAACCACAGATTCTTTCATCAAGTCGTCAGCATGATTCCAATCGCCAGATACTCTGTTTTGCGGGCTGCCCGCACCCAGCTCCAGCCCACCCGCACACTGAACCAGTCGGCGCTCGCCCGCCTTCTCTCGACCCTCGCAGTCCTCGAGCAGCGCGATGGCAAGCTGCAGTCCTCCTCTTTGTCCGCAATCGCGGCTGCACAGAAGCTCGGTGGCTCAGTAACAGGTTTCGTCGCCGGCTCTGGTGTCAAGGCTACCTCCGCTGCCGAGGCTGCTAAGATCAAGGGCGTTGAGAAGGTCCTGGCTGTTGAGAACGATGCCTACGAAAAGGTATGGTTGATTCGCTATACAGAGAATTGCATGTTTCTTGAAACAGCAGCTAATGTCCCGCTTTTCCCACCTGCAGGGCCTCCCCGAAAACTATGCGCCTCTCCTCGTTGAGAACATCAAGAAGGGCGAATTCACCCACATTGTCGCCGGCCACTCCGCCTTCGGCAAGAGCCTGCTACCCCGCGTGGCCGCACTCCTAGATGTGCAGCAGATCTCAGATATCACCAAGATCGAGAGCGAGGACAGTACGTGAAGACCGACGAAGAAATATTGACATGTGACACCGCCAACTAACACCCGAAACAGCCTTCGTCCGCCCGATCTACGCTGGCAATGCTATCCTGACCGTCCAGTCCACCGACAACATCAAGGTGATCACCGTGCGAGGCACCGCCTTCCAGGGCGTCGAGACTGAAGGCGGCTCCGCCGAGATTGCCGAGGGCGCTGATCCCAACGCCCCCGCCTCAACCGAATGGGTGTCTGAGGAATTGGCCAAGTCTGAGCGTCCCGACCTTGCCACTGCTACCCGTGTCGTGTCCGGAGGCCGTGGCTTGAAGTCCAAGGAAGAGTTCGACCGTATCATGCTTCCGTTGGCGGACTCGCTTGGTGCTGCTATTGGTGCTTCCCGTGCTGCTGTTGACAGTGGCTTTGCCGATAACAGTTTGCAGGTTGGACAGACTGGTAAGAATGTTGCGCCTCAGCTCTATCTCTGTGCTGGTATCTCTGGTGCCATTCAGCACTTGGCTGGTATGAAGGATAGCAAGGTCATTGCTGCTATTAACAAGGATCCCGAGGCTCCTATCTTCCAGATTGCGGATGTTGGTCTTGTTGGTGATCTCTTTGACAAGGTCCCTGAGTTCACTGAGAAGGTTAAGAGTGCTTAAGCTGTGTGTGAATTGTTTGTTCTTTGTATCATGACCTATTGAGTAGGTTGGTGCTTTTTTTTTGTCTGTTAAAACAACCGTACAGTATACCATTGACTAGAGGATTAGGGTCTTTTTTGGCTTTCTGAATCCAACATTTTCTTCATACTTTTGGTGTCTTTGATATAGCCGGTATCGCCGAACAATATCACTTTGTAGAACAGGATATCTAAACTACATATTTATTCTAAGCTGCCACAAAATTACTGTGCGTTTTATATCTGTTCTCTATCTTTGGTCTTTTTTTATAACATGCAGTACATGCACTGTACGAAGTACGAATGTAAATGTTAAACGTAAAGCACTATGTTACCGAATCGGGACTAGCGCGTCTCCAGCACGCGTCGCGTCTTTATCAGAGGGGAATTACATCGGACCTTCAATTGACAGACATGACAAGTCCGAACGCTTGAATGCTTCCGTCGTCGCCATCGTTCTTGTCCTCATTCGACCCCGCTCTCCACCTCCACTCCGAAGGAGCTGAAAACACCAACACCGCCAATCCTCCGTCCGAATCCTTCTCCGACGATCTCGACGCAATCCACGAGAACCGCCTCGACCAAACACGAAATCGGGTTGTAATCCAGCACCGTGCTTGGGATTTATCGGATGTTTTTCGCAGTGAGGACGATATAAGACCTGGTTCGCTACCTCAATATCAATTTACCACGTTTTGGCGCTGACTGGCGCTTAGCAGATACACCTACTAAGAATACTGCTACGACGCCCAGAGCAATTAGCGGCACTCCCATTCGAACTTTATCTTTTTTGCCTTCTTCGCCACCCGTTTCGAAGATGCCGTTCATCTCCTTGCCCGGCACGACAGCGTCTGAAAATGCCGCCAACGATGCGCAAAAGAGAAAAGCCGAGGCAGGCCCGAAATTAACGGAGCCAAAGCGACAGCGCATGGTTGGAGGTTTTGTTGACGACGATGAAGATGATGAAGACGACCTTGACGCATTCCGTGACGAGCATATGAACAGCCAACATGACTTGCCCGCACATTTCTTCCAGGAGCCCGCTTCGACCTTACCTGGTATACCGCCAGTAGAGAAACCTACAATTCTAAATGGAATCATTGACTCAACACCAAAGGCTTCCCGTCAGCTCCCCATATTAACACCAAGACCTGCGCCCACGGCCCCCCAGAGATTCCAGATCAAGACTTGCGCCGGCAAGACACATAGTATTTCTACGAAAAAGGCCCGGGCCCTTCCCTCCTATGAACAAATGATTGCTAGTCGATCCGAAACGGAACCTGGAAAAGCGAAGAAGAGTTATTATGGTATCGACATACATCAATTGCTAGATGATGCGGCCAAGGAAACCGAGACATCAAAGACGAAGCCAAAGCCTCACGTTCAGGAGAGCATTGAACCAAACAATTTGAACTCCAAACAGAAAAAAGTTGATTCTGCAATGTGGACTGAGAAATACCGGGCTCGCAAGTTTACAGATCTCATTGGTGACGAGCGTACCCATCGAGGAGTGCTCCGTTGGCTTAAAGGCTGGGAGCAAATTGTCTTCCCAGGCCTGGCCAAATCTAAAGCGAAAAAGGCTTCCAAGGACGATGAAGATGACTATGCGCATCGAAAGGTTCTTCTGCTGAGTGGCCCGCCCGGTCTTGGAAAGACCACACTTGCACATGTATGTGCCAGACAGGCCGGTTACGAAGTCCTTGAGATCAACGCCAGTGATGACCGCAGCAGGGACGTTGTCAAAGGTCGTATTCGTGATGCGCTGGGAACAGAGAATGTCAAGGGTATGAACGTGGAGGTCGGCGAGCAAAAGGTCCGTCGTGCCGGCAAACCCGTCTGTGTTGTCGTTGATGAAGTCGATGGTGTTGTCGGTGGCTCTGGAAGCAGTGGCGAGGGAGGCTTTATGAAAGCTCTCATTGACCTCGTCTTACTTGATCAGCGGAACTCGAAATGGGCGACAGAGAACAGCGGCAGCAAGAAACGCAAGGGTGATAACTTTAGATTTATGCGTCCGTTGATTCTGGTTTGCAATGATCTTTATCACAGCAGTCTTCGGCCTCTTAGAGCATCTTCTATCGCCGAGATGGTCAGTGTTCGCCAGGCACCCCTGGAGAACGTTGTTCAGCGAATCAAAGCGATTTTCATCCGCGAAGGAATCGCCTGCGACAGTGATGGTGCTCGAAGACTATGTGAAGCAGCTTGGGGTTTAGCTGGCAGAAAGCAGCGCAGCGGTAGGACTACCGGGTCTGCTGAGGGAGACATCCGTAGTGTGCTTGTTGCCGCAGAATTCGTGGCACACAAACTTCGAAACGAGTCTTTACCATCATCACTCAGGCTTAGCCGGAACTGGCTCGAGCAGCGAGTCCTGAATGCATCAGCTGAAGGCAGCTCTTTCTTCAAGGAGCTAAGTCGCGGCGGTGTCCGCGAGATCGTGAACCGCGTCTTCACAGAGGGCGCCGGCTTCTCAGATGGACCTGTCGGCATGAGCTTCCAAGATAAATATGACGGCCCCAACACCCGTGTTCCTGTCGGCGTGGCAGATCTTCGCAAGCGACACGCCATTAACCGATTACGGGAAATGGTAGATTCCAGCGGTGATCAAGATCGCTGTGTGTCGGATTGTTTCGCCTCGTATCCTATACAGCAATACCAGGATGACAACTACTTCTCCAAGCCCAACACTGCGCACGACTGGCTCCATTTCCATGACACGATGTCGTCCAAGGTTTACTCATCTCAGGAATGGGAATTGATTCCTTATCTCAGCCAATCGGTCGTCGCTTTCCATCATCTATTCGCGACGGCTGCGGGCAAAACCGAGATTGAAAAGAATGACGATAACGAGGACGTCGAAGAGGCACATCCTTTCTCTGGACCAAGAGCCGACTTCGCTGCCTTCGAAGCCCAGAAGGCCAACCGCGCGACATTGATTGCCTTCCATAACTCTTTCTCTGCACCAATGGCCCGAATTTTCCGATCATCCGAAAGCGTGATCACAGATCTGATACCGCACTTAACTCGAATGCTCGCACCAGACGTGAAACCAGTCATCATCCGCGGAAACGGTGACCAGCGCAGTTCCGCCAGTGTTCGCAAAGAGTCAGAGCGGGCACTCGTCCAATCTGCAGTGGGCGTCATGAGCGGGATGGGAGTGACATTTGAAAAAGTTCGGGTTGAACAAGACGGAAACTATGGAGGATGGGCGTACAGAATGGAGCCGTAAGCGAACCAACCTCCAAGAACGCAAAGACGATCCATAACAGACATACCCGCAATACTGACCAAACTCACAGACCAATCGATTCACTTGTTTACTTCTCAAAAACAAAAGGCAGCACCATCGACTCATCAGGGAGCACAGCACCAGTCCGCTATGCCCTCCGCCAAGTTCTTGACCAAGAATACCGCAAAGCAACAGCACGCAAACAACCAGACGCATCAAAACTGGGCACGACGGGACCCAGGAAATCAGATGATGTCGCTGCTAAAGCAATCAGAGATGCAGCTGTCCAGCGGGATTTCTTCGGTCGTGTTGTTGCGACGCCTGTTTCCCTGGCTGCGGACTGTGAGGGTGCTAATTCAGCTGCGGATGAGTCTTCCAAGGCTGGGAGGAAGGTTTGGGTTACTTTCCATGAGGGATTCTCGAATGCTGTTCGTAAACCCATTTCGATGGGTGAATTGATGGCAGGCTTGTAATTTAATTAGGGGCTGTATTATTTTCATGATTCCAGCGTTTGTGATGGTGTTTGGATTTGGGTTTTGCTTTTGATGTGAATGCATCTACAGTAACTTATTCTATGATGATTCCAGTTCTATATGAGACAATGCACGACTCTATTCAAGTGATATTAAAATGAAATACGGTTAAAGTAAATGTATAGAAATAATTTTATTGAGAGCCAGTCAAATTAGTGACAATGATAAAAAAACAGTTATATATATCCCTCTCATTCCCGTACTTGAAAGTCACGTTGGCAGTCACAAGAAAAGAGCAACGTGAAAAGAAAGAGATTGAAATATGAAAGACATAATCCAGAACCAAAACATGCAAAGCAAGACCATAGAAATTCAAATATTAAAAGCGCGTAAAAGTGGTATCGTATCTATGCAATCATTCCATCGTGGAGGACCCAGACAAGAGACCCGAAGAACGCGTCCAAGCAAGGGCAACAAACGCGCCAACAGAATCAGCCCGGCGAGCAAATGCATCTCAAAATTGACAGTTGCAGACTTGCCAAGTCAAGAGAATGTATCGACTCTTTTTGAGAATGGATGACAGTATGAAGAATGTTGTCATTTGTTCCCATTCCATAAATGCATGTGAGCATGCACCAGACTGAAGCTGTATTTAGCGCAGGGCTAGATAGGTTGCAACAGCTTCGTAGTGGATAGCCTTCTTCTCGGCTGTGGACTTGGACTTGGGTTGGGATTCGGTTGTCTTTGTTGTCTTTGAGGGAAGGGAGAACCACTTCTTGTTCGAGTCTGTTCCCTTGAGGGTGGAGGAGGTGGAGATTGTGGAGGCTGCGCTCGACATGGTCTTTGTGGACTTTGAGGAAGAAGTGAAAGGCATTTTCGCTGGTTTGAATTGTGGTAACGTGGATTGAAGACGGGTTCTTGGAGGAAGTGGATGGAGTTTGGAGATATGTGATGTTTGGTGATTGTTGACGAAGGTAGGAGTCAGTAAAGTATGACTTTAGGTTGAGAAGTGAAGTCGATGGTTAGGCTGGGATGAGAGGGAGCTCTGATCTAGAAATGATCTTGATTTGTATTGAAATATGATCCTTTTTATGGGGATGATCTAGGGTTTTATATAGCGATCCATGTTGATCATGCCCAATATAATTTACTCCGTGACTCCGACATACTATGACACCCAAGAAAAAAAAAAGAAAAGAAAAACTAACGACTGATAGATCAGACTTCGACCCACAGACTCCAGACTTCTGTCTACAGTACGAAGTAAAAGCCTCAGAATCGACGTCACAGCCTTATAATGTGGGGCCGAGAGGTCGGAGTAAAAAATCGGAGTTCAAAATTTCATCGAATTAGCTGCACTGAGACCACGCGAAGGGCACCCGTGACTGGCCACGAGCCTTGGATCAATCAAACTGCTTACAAAACTTCTGATATTATCCACGTTGAGACCACTAGCCGCGTCCATCATCTTGCCTAAATAACAACCCCGATCAAAGACGGCGTCCCGATTGGGCAATTCAAGCACAAGGCCTCGGGTGCGGAGTGTAGCCGTCTATGACTGGATTCCCAGTCGAGAAGCATTATGCGAAAGGGCGTGGTTGGACTACGCTTGTGAGGTTCTAGTCCTTTGCTGAGCCACGTTTTGGGCCTAAACCTGGCGCTAATGTGCTATATCCACTAGGGTCAATTAACCACGTCGGTCTGAAAATCTGCACATGTCTGTACAATGTAGTTTTGATCTCTGAAGATTGAGTATTGGGGCTCTGGCCCCATGACTCCACCAGCCTTGGGGGTTTTAACAGTATTAGAAACCTACAGTACCTACAGTAGACGAATCATTAGGGTCTTGAGATTCCGACATTTGATATTGTTTAGAACCGCCTATGTTATAGCGACATATTTCCATGGATGATCATTAAAACCATATTAGTTCGTATATTAGTTCGTATTTGGCATATGACTTTGATTTCCAAGCGTCGCTTACGAAGTGTGGCTTGAAATGACTCAATGCGCGGGGTTGGTTTCAGACCCTGCAAGTATATTCACAAGGCTCAACTGATCCGAGTCGGATGATCGGAAATAACATTTCTATTGGAAGAGGTGACAGGGATGAGTGCATCTACTTTGATCCAGAGGCTCTGGCCAGTAGTCCGATCTTACTCCGATATTTATTCCGACGCCGATTTTTTACTCCGAGTTCTAATCCGAACAATGAGATCTAATTATAACGTTATCAACCAAGTGTGTTGTACTGTAGACCTATTAGGCTGCTTTGAAATACTCCGATGCAAAACGTATTCCGAGGTAGCCTTGAGCTCAGGTCGCCATAAGCCAAACATGTGCTCAGACACGCCATCGGAGTTCCCTGCAGGGATTGTAGTCCGGTCCAGTCCAGGGTGTTACTTAGCCCAACCTTTTTCTCACTGCATCTCCTGGTTGTCGACCTTTCTCTCCCTCTTCAAGTCAATACTGTGGAGTTAATGATAATCACTGATCGCCAATAAACCCACCATTGCGCAATCTTCTACTCTAACTAGAACAATAGTTCCACTTTCACTCGCATGGTGCAGCAGCCTTGTTTTTGAGTTCTTTTTAATGCGAATGCATCAAGACAATAAAGGGACAGCCATGGCTCGACGATGTGTCACATCAATGATACTCTTGCCAAAATGCCTAGGTGAAAGAGTCGTACTCCTTGGTAGTCTTCACACCGCCAGTCTGCAGTCTGAGGGGTTGGGTGGTCAAGCTGCTTGATCAGCGCCAATGCTGAAATACCCAAGCCAACTTCCACTATTATTGACTGCATGCAGATTTGAATTAGACATGGCTTACTATAATGACTTTGTTACGTTGTTGCAACTATGATTGATGGTCTCCAATGCTGTCGATCAGGGCTTTGACATCACCGTCAACTCTGAGGCCGAACCCGCAAATCCACCTTGATATCAATGATTCAACTCTCAGATCTCCTAGAGCTACGAGTCGCAGCTCTGATATCACAGAAAATGCAAAGTGCTACCTGCGGGTCAGTTTCAAAGCATTGGCATGTTCACGGCGCAATTCCGCACTTGAAGTCTCCGATATCCCGCCCCGTCATGCCCTGTTATTTGTCAGCTATGACCGAGCCGGACGTGATTAAATCATCGTGGGGAAGTCAGGGTCTTCCAAGGTTTGGAGAGGAAATCATTTAAGAACGTTCAATTTCCCCATTACTTCAATCAGAATAATCCCTGCAACCTCAAAATGTCTCTCAAGCCCATCACTGTCTACGGCCACGCCGGTGGCCCCAATCCCTGGAAGGTGATCATGATCCTCGAGGAATTGAACATCCCCTACAACCACAAGATCGTCGATTTCCCAGACATGAAGAAAGAGCCCTTTGAATCAATCAACCCCAACGGCCGCGTTCCCGCAATCGAAGACCCAAACACCGACACTACCCTCTGGGAATCCGGCGCCATTGTCGAATACCTAGTTGAGACCTATGATAAACAAAATACCATCAGCTTCGCCCCAGGCTCAAAGGACTATTTCCAGGCCAAGCAATGGCTACACTTCCAAGCCTCCGGCCAAGGCCCATACTTCGGCCAGGCTGTCTGGTTCACCCGCTTCCACTCAGAGAAGATCCAGAGTGCTATCGACCGCTATGTCAAGGAAATTCGCCGTGTTACCGGCGTGCTTGACCGTGCCCTTGCTGGCAAGGAGTATCTTGTTGGTGATAAGTACAGCTTTGTGGATGCTGCCTTCGTGCCGTGGTATGTCCTTGCTGCCATGTTTGAGATTGACATGGAGAAGGAGTACCCCAACACTGCTGCTTGGTTGAAGCGTGTGCAGGAGCGTCCTGCTATTTCCAAGACAATCCAGGATCGGGCTGAGGCAGTTTCCAAGCATCACTAGAGGGTTGGGGTTGGTTTCACACTTTAGATCTCAGACTTAGCCATAGAGAAATGATATATGGATAAAATTTAAGTTAATGGTTGATGACCACTTGGTATTCCACAAATTAAATAGCGATAAAGGACCATGATCATTGTGGAAGTGTGACACAACACCTCGTGCAATCTCCTAGATACTATCACAGCGTAACCCATTGAATACTTTTAAGCGCATAATCAATCCATATTGATACCTGAAAGTGTAAATACTCAGGTCTAATGCCCCTGGCGATTCATATACTTCAATGAACAAAGAAACCACGTGACCATACCATACACACTAGTCCATAAACAGTTAGTGGCGATACAGCTCTTGGCGCTCACCCGCGAGTTTTGCGTGTCGCGACATCAACCTCCCCCAGCTGTCCCCATATCCAATCATCACTTTCGGTCTCGTTTTCTATCTACACTGGCCCTATTTTAAGCCATTGTTGGATTGCTGCTCTTGGAACTCCGCAACACAGTTGCGCTTTGCAAGGACAGATTGACAGACGGGCAAGGAGTTCACCTGCCGACCGCGACAACCTTCTTGAATCAATCATGGACGACACTTACAACAACCTTACCGGGGCATCGGATAATGGCCAGTCTATGACTGGCATGGGTGCCTCAGATGCCAACCGCGCCCCCAGCCATGCTTCAGGTATGTCACTTGAATGCCACAGTGTTACATCGCATGCTCATGCAATTGAATAAAGCGCAATCGCGCCAGGATTCGCCTGTGAAGAAAGTTGAAGACACCGCTGTATCTGACGACCCGCTAGACGCCCCCGCATCCCCCAAACCCCAGAACGGTGGATCTGAACCCCAAGACGCCGAGATGGGTGGCACCGACACAGATGCCAAGCTTGACACCGAAGGATTGGAGGATGCAGTAGGCGAATCGCACCCGCCAGTTGAAGGAACCGAGGGGCTCGAAGATGCCGTGGGAGAAGACCAACCTGCACCCACCAAGTCGTCCCTGGAGGCCGCTGCGCGCGAACAGCTTGTCACTCAAACACACGCCATTATCCTTCCCAGTTATGCCACATGGTTCGACATGAACACGATTAATCACATTGAGAAGAAGGCTCTTGCCGAGTTTTTTAACGGTCGCAACCGCAGCAAGACTCCTGCTACCTACAAAGATTACCGTGACTTTATGATCAACACCTACCGCCTTAACCCCATCGAGTACTTGACCGTTACTGCCTGCCGTCGTAACCTTGCTGGTGATGTGTGCGCTATCATGCGTGTTCACTCCTTCCTTGAGCAGTGGGGCTTGGTCAACTACCAGGTGAGTAACCTCGTGCTTCCTCCGAAGCCCCCGTGCTAACTTCCGCAGGTTGACCCCCAGACACGGCCTTCCAACATTGGCCCACCTTTTACCGGCCACTTCCGCGTCGTCGCCGATACCCCTCGCGGTTTGCAGCCATTCCAGCCTGGACCCAACCACAATGTCACATCTGGCAAGGCACTCCCCGCCACTCAGCGTGCCGCTTCCTCTACTCCTGCAATTAAGGACGATCTCAATCTTGAACTCCGCCGCGGTATCTACGACGAAAAGATCAAGGATAGTGATAAGGATAAGCAGACAAATGGCGAATCCAACGGCGTGGATGTTGCCCAGGAACCCAAGAAGAGATCTCACTGCTTCTCTTGCGGTATTGATTGCACAAAACTTCGATTCCACTACGCCAAGTCTACTGCGACGTCAGCAAACGCCAGTGTCCCAGACACCAAATATGACTTGTGCCCCAACTGTTTCCTCCAGGCAAGAATGCCTTCCAGCCACAACGCCTCAGACTTCGTCAAGCTCGAGGATAAGTCCCACTCCCATGTTCCTGATAAGGACGCCCCGTGGTCAGACTCAGAGCTGGTCTTGTTGCTGGAGGGCCTGGAGAACTTCGACGAGAACTGGGAGCAAATTGCCAGCCACGTTGGCACCCGGACTCGCGAAGAGTGTGTTATGAAGTTCTTGCGGTTGGAGATTGAGGACAAGTTCATTGACGACACTCCCGATCTGCGTTCTGGAAGCGGCCGTGACCCCATTAGCCAGTCCGAGAACCCTGTGCTTTCTGTAGTGGCCTTCCTGGCCCAGATGGCAGAGCCCTCAGTGGCTGCTGCCGCGGCTGGTCGTTCCGTCGATGAAATCCGCAAGGAGCTGCGCGCCCAACTGGAGAAGGGATCTGACAAAGGAAAGGATTCAGTCAAGGCAGAAGACTCCATGGACGTGGATCCCGAAGCCGTGCAGCAAATTTCCGATAAGCCCAAGGAGTCTCTTGGCACAATTGCTCTGGCCGCGTCCGCCGCCCGTGCTGGCGCCCTGGCTTCCCACGAGGAACGCGAGATGACCCGTTTGGTCTCCGCCGCCGTCAATGTGACCCTGCAGAAGTTCGAGGTCAAGCTGCAGCAGTTCAATGAGATGGAAGAGATCATCGAAGCCGAGCGCCGGGAGCTCGAACAAGCTCGCCAGCAGCTCTTCCTGGACCGAATGACCTTCAAGAAGCGCGTCAAGGAAGCCCAAGATGCTCTCCAAACCGTCAGCCTGCAGGGCCCTAACGAGCACACTAACTCCATGCTGGCCGATGCTGCCACCACCGGCGTCGGGCATCACTACAGCTTCCAGCCTGTCGGTGGAGACATCCGGGTTGGAGCCCAGCCCCTGAGTGCCCAGCCTGGGGCGGATTTTAAGACGCTTGATCTGTAGCTTTCCTCAATAAATGTACGATATCATCCCATGGATCCATACTGAGGGAGTTGCTTTTCGTCTTCGCTGAGTTATGAATATTCTGAACTTTCTGGCTAGGAAAAGGCGCACGCTGAAGTTTTATTTGTTCCCTGTTGGAGTTTGTTTTTTCTTGATTCACCCTCCTTCCAGAAAGTGGATTGTTCTATGGGGTAGAACTAGGGGGTTGGGAATACTTCTTTCATTTTTTTCTTCTACATCGACGTTAACATGTTTACCTTTTCTCTAATCAGATGTCTTTGATGGAATGTATTTTCTTGCTGTGAGAGTAGCGCTAGTAGGGTATAGTCGTCGAATCGAGGTTAAGTACATGTATGTTTTCATCCCATTGCCATTGCCATTGCCATTCCCATTGCCATTCTCAGTCGCCACCGGCGGGTTTCTGATCAAACTTCTGATCAAGAGGCTGTGATTGTCCAAAATGCGTACGATAGTAGCCAAGCCAGCTCTCTTCACCAGCCGGCAGGGCTGGTTCACCTGCAGAAAGTTCTCCATCATCACCGGAAGAACTACCATAACCAACCAGGTCTCCATCGGATGGAGACGGAGACAGGGACTCGTTGAATCTGGTCCGTTTCCGCGGAGGCATTTCCACTTCTGCTTCCAGATCAGGATAATCATATCCATATTCCTCCCAATCACTGCGGTAGAGAGTCCGAGCCCGCCAGTCAACGAGTTCTTCTCTGGCGCATCGCTCGGGGGCTTGTTTGGAGGCTTCGTCCTCGGCGTCTTCTGCTTTGATTGGCTCAGCGAGATGCGCTGGAATGGGTTGTTCTATTAGTTGCAGGATGTGGGCTTCGTCGCGACGGTCGTGGTTTGCGTCTACCATATCTGCGTGCTGTTCTTCTGGGTCCAGGGCTGATTCGTGTTCGTCGGGGTATGTTGTTGCTGAGGGTGGATGAGGGGGTTCGTCGGTTTCTCCAGTCGGTATGAGATCTGGATCGAGATCTTCTTCGTCATCTTCTTCCATGTCATCGTCCTCCTCATCGTAGTTGTCTTCGCCGCTGGCGTCTTCGCTGTTTCTATCCTCGCTATCATAATCTGCTTCTTGGTCTTGTTCTTCTTCTTCTCCTTCTTCTCCTTCTTCTGCTTCTTCTCCTTCTTCTGCTTCTTCTTCTTCTTCTTCTTCTTCTTCTTCCTCTTCGCCGTTCTCGCCATTCTTTGTTGCTTCCCGGGGCTGGAAATAGTCCTTGTCTGTTAGGGCTTTCTCCGCCTCCTCGTAGCTGAACCTTTTGATTTTGAAGCCCTTGCGATGATGATTGTCTACTATGACCAATTGATTCCGACGAGCGATTTCAACAAAGCAGGGTGATTTGTGTTTCATGTTTAGCACCTCGATGGCAGCGCGAACATCCTGTGTTCGGACTGCACTGGCTCTATCCCGACCACGACGGCTCATCGTTCGCAAACGGGACATTGCAAAAAAGAGCGATGACTGGACCAAGCGGCGTGTGACGCTGACTGTCAGGGCGTAGAGGTCAATGGCACTACCTGCAGTTATTGACGGCATTTGGTGTTGGGCAGTGATATTTGTCGGTGATACAGAAAGGTGGAACCAATTATCCTCTTTCTTTGAACCACCATAATTCATAAGTAGGTTTCTAGACATCCGGATCCAATTACGGAGGTGGAACATATCGGCTGCTAGACGCAGATCACCTCGAATTGTGTTGTTCTCACCCTCGTCCTCGGCTAGATCCTGAGCACGAGATTCGGTGATAATCCAGTTGTCTCCATGCTGCACCCTTCCAGCCGAGGCTTCAGTAAGGGACTCTTTGAGGACCGCCAGATCCGCATACTCATCAAGTAGCGCATTAGACTCCTGGCTGACCTGCGCAGCAGATGGGAATTCACCCAGGATGGCTGCTCTGGACTGTGGATCAGACGCATTGTGAGCTTCCAGCTTCTGATGCAAAATCCTGATGTATTCCGAAACTTCCAGCTCAGACTTGGTTCCAATTGCAGTCGCGAGCTCTCGGATGCCGCCTTTGCCTTTTCGATCAAGGCTGTTGAAGAAGACCTCTTTTTCCGTAGAAGTCCAGATCACAGATCCAAGCTGACTGACTTCAAATACCTCGTCATCCTCCTTAGTTGCAGCATAGTCGAGACCGGTCTTCAGTTCGGCCAGGAGCTTGTTGTAAGGTCCGAGGAGATGGAGCGAAGCGCGCAACAGCGGGACGCGGGACCCAAGCACCTCGCCGAGTCCCCATTCGATTTTATCGGAGACATTATCGAGAGCTGGTTCGTTATATTCGTCTTGTATTATTCCATTTATAGTCTGTTCGGGTGTTGGCGAGCGTCTGTCAGAAGCGCGCGATTCAAAGTCGGACTCGGACTCGGCGTCGTCGGGCTCATAAGAAGTGTCGCTCATCGTTTGGGCTCGCAGGTTCGCAGCACATGCGGTGTAATCGGAAGCAGAACATCACAGCTGCCTCCAGACCAGAATGAAATGAGCGAAAGCTGTGGAGGTCAAAAAAAGTTGGAGAGCTGAGATCCACTATCGATAAGAGATTTGCACTGTTTGCTCCGATTGGCCTTGAGCTTCGTGACGAGTAATTTCCTCTTCGTCATGGAGTTCTTACGCTGTGTCTCGCGATTGAGACTTCCGAGGACATATCTGGCAAGGAGGTCTTTGGCCTTGCGTTCCTTGCGCCATGTGCGGTTTAACTCATCCAAGCCTTCCCTTCCGACGGGCATTGTGCTTCGCGACTACCAGGAAGAAGCTATACAATCCGTTTTGAAGTACTTGGGTGAAGGCCATCGGCGCCTGGGGATATCACTTGCAACAGGAGCTGGAAAGACAGTAAGACTCTATCCTTTGTCTATCAAGTATAACACTAACCCCCGCAGGTCATCTTCACACAGCTCATCGACCGAATCCCTCCGCCAGATGCGAAAGCCACCAAAACCATGATCATTGTTCATCGACGAGAGTTAGTTGAACAAGCCGCCAAACACTGTCGTCTTGCATACCCAGACAAAATGGTTGAAATCGAAATGGGCAAGAATACCGCGACAGGCGCCGGGGACATTATCATCGCGTCGGTACAGACATTAGCGCGCGGGCGCGTTTACAAGTTCGACCCTAGCGCATTCAAGCTCGTATTAGTGGATGAAGCACATCACATTGTTGCAAGGTCATACCTCGATGTTTTGGGACACTTTGGGCTGAATGAGCAATCGGCAAATGGACCGATATTGGTTGGAGTCTCTGCTACTTTCTCACGGTTTGATGGTCTCAAGTTGGGTGCGGCTATTGACCACATCGTCTATCACAAAGACTATGTGGATATGATACGTGACAACTGGTTGGCAAACGCTGTCTTTACGACTGTCAAGTCTGGGGCCAATTTGTCTAAAGTAAAGAAAGATAGTTTCGGCGACTTTGCTTTGGGGTCGCTTTCTGAGGCTGTCAATACTGCAACTATCAACAGTATCACCGTTCGTGCTTGGATGGCGAATGCTGAAGAGCGAAAGTCTACTTTGGTCTTCTGTGTTGACATTGAGCACGCACGCCAGCTTACTGCTGCCTTCCGGGGCCATGGTGTTGATGCGCGGTATATTACTGCCGGCACAGCCAAAGGCAAGCGCGCAGAGGAGTTGCGGGCTTTCAAAGATCAAGAGTTTCCGGTCTTGTTGAACTGCGGTCTCTTCACAGAGGGCACAGATATCCCGAACATTGACTGCGTGCTTCTGGCTCGACCGACCAGATCTCGAAACTTGCTCATCCAAATGATCGGCCGTGGACTGCGACTGTTCCCTGGAAAAAAGGATTGCCATATAATAGATATGGTAGCCTCCCTGGCAACTGGCGTCTTATCTTCGCCGACTCTATTCGGCTTAGATCCCGATGAAGTCCTGGATAACTCCAGCATGGAAGATATACAGGAGAAATTGAATAAGCCCGCAGAGCAAGCACCCAGTTCTGATATAGCCGAGCCATACGACGGAGCAGACAACGACATGAAACTTCAATTCACAACATACGATAGCATATACGATCTCCTCGGAGACATGCAATCCGAGCGACACATCAGGTCACTCAGCCCGCACTCGTGGGTCCGAGTCGGCGACGACAGATACATGCTTTCCGATGCATCAGGTTGGATGACCATCGAAAAAGACAACGACCTGTTCACCGCCCACCACGTCATGAAATTCAAAGACCCTGTAACGGAAGTCATGCAATACACGCGCCCGCGCAAGGTTGCTTCCGGCTCTGATTTGGAGACCATCGTGAGGTCGGCAGACACGTTTGCCAATAGCAAATTCGATCAACACTATATCTGCACGCGAAAACCCTGGCGTCGGGCTGCGGCCACGCCTGGTCAGATCAAGATGTTGAATGCAGCTCGTATTCGGGACCGTGCTGTGAACGGACAGGATTTGACTCGGGGACAGGCTGCTGATATGATCACGAAGTTGAAATATGGGGGTAAGAAACGCTTCAAGGATTTGGAGGCGGTCAAGAGGAAGCAGCTGCGCCGAGTGGATGATATGGATAAGCTGCAGAGGAGAGTTGATGTCAAGGTTGGGCCTGTAGATGCTTGATCAGTCAATTCGTGTACATTATACCATTTGATCTTCTGATACCCAGTGAATTATCATGTGTTCTCACCCACCGGTACTCCGAATAGCAGCCAAAGAACCATTGATGACCATTTATATTGGTAAAGAATCCGTCCAGAAAAGAATAAAAAAGCCCGAGGCGCAAAAGAAGAACTAAACCAATCACTCCAGCTCCCCGTCCATCAACAAGAAGGTTTCCTCCCATAAACAACAACCCTAAAAAAGTCAGCCCAAGCCCCCATCATCCCTAAAAAAAACCAACAACAACAAAGAAAAAACCCACTCTTTAACATAAGAATGCAAATGCTTATCCCTCATCTGCTTCTTAACCATAGCCTGAAAAATCCTAGCAGGCCCCTCTCCCCACCCAAGAACCTGCGTGAAAATGCGCAAAGAATAAGACTCAACCGCCTGCTGAATCATACAAGCCTGATACATGCCCACCTCCTTCAGATGTGGATCGCGCGGCCAAGGCGAGTACGGCAGGATATAGGTAACCTCATGGACATCCTCGAAGCCAGCCTCGATCATCCAATCCTTGAGCTTGCAATAGATGTTCATTTCGCGGCCTAGGATACGGCCCGCTGTGTCGAGGGCTTGCATGCATTCTAGGATGGGCGAGCCGGGCTTTAGCGTGCCGTCGTCGCTCCAAGCCCAGATGGCGCTTTCTTGGATTTCGAAGTAGCCGCCTGGTTTGATGTGCGTGTATATCTTGCGGTACATTTCTGGCCAGTCGGCTACGCAGCTGGGGGGTGTTAGATGGGGGTTTTGTTTGGTGAGGTTAGGGTTGAGTTGGATTGGGTTGTTGGCTTACCCGGCTAATAATCTTGCGTGAATGAAATCGAAGCTATTGGGTTCATAGAGCCATTCTTGTTCGAAGTCTTCGACGATGAACTCCACGTTGGGCGCGACCCAGTTCGGTTGGATGGCGCTGATATCGTTTCCGATGACCTGGGCTTGGGGGAATTTCCTATCGTTGTTAGTTTTGTAATGGATAGTAAGTAGGAACGGCATGGGCCTTACTCGGCGATATCCAGAGCCCAGATTCCAGTTCCGGTTCCCAGATCTAGAATCTTCTGGGGATTTGTGACGGGGGCTAGGTGTAGCTCGCCCTTCATTAGGAGAAGCCAGCTTCTAGGTCATCAGTAATGCAATGCATTGAAAGCTCAATAGAACAGGCTGAACTGACATATGATGTGCCTGGTATTTATTAGCTATTAGCTATCTGCCTCTGCCTCTGTCTGTGAGAGCTATGCATGATCACATACCAAGTCCATCCGGTCTTGCTCTTCTTCGTCGTTTGGCAACCTGTCGGGTCAAAATGTGCTTATCTTGTAGGAGCGACAGTACAATACATATAGTGTCCCTTTCAGGGTTAGCAATTGAGCTCATTGCACACGGAAAACGTAGAGGGATTTACTCACAGTTCTATTACTGTGATAGCGCCGACCATTTTCATATTCATAGTCAAGCACACTAGAAGAAAGCGAAGTCATATCCGAATCCTCGCTAGCAAACTCATCGTTATCATCCTGCCAAGGTGGTAAGTTAAGCATACGGAGCTCGGGACCTTCGGAAACTCAGTACATACGCCGCTGAATTCATCCGCAACAATTGGGCCTTGAGTATTGACCGGGGCAGTATTCTCATAGTCCCCCGTATGGGGAACTGCAATTGCCGCCTCGGCCATCTCAGCGGATTCGGCTTGTATCTGGGGATCGGCACCTGGCGAAGACATAACTTGGTTGATTGAAGCAAGCTATGGGGGAGAAGAAAAAGCTAAAATGCGGATGTGGTTCTACCGTGGCGAATTTTGGAAGTCTGGCCATGATTACGCTATGCTCGATTTCTGGACTGCAATTGCTGGAAGATTGTGCGTCTGTACTTGATCGGAATTATTATCGAGGCTCTGGGTTCCCGATTTAGCTATGGTCCTGTCGGTGAGAGATGCACGATGAATCCGGATTATGTGAGGTGTCGAGTATGGGACCCGTTGCTCTGCAGCAGAATTGGCGCGGAGCTACTACTAAGTGGGAAGGGAGATCTGTTTAGCATTGTTATGATTAACTTAAAATACAGATTTGGTGAATAGCTCTAATTTAGGTTGGGTCGGGGAAGCGATAGTGTGGGAGGGTTTGTGTTATGTGGTTGAGCGGCTATCATAGAGGTCTAGAATTACTGTATAGTTTGACTAGGAAGTAATACCCTGAGACTTGTCTCACACTCGGGATTGGAACATGCCTGTAGATGGCTTGACACATTTATGAGATTGACCGAGAGCAAATGGGGGGAGTACGAGTGGAATACAGGGGAATACGGAAGGAGTGAACGAATGTTTGAACAGGAAATGTATTTTGTTCTCAGCATAAGCATATGAAATTCATCAACACATCATAATATGCATCCATCAATAACAGCACAAAAGCGAATAGCTTAGATGTCATCCTCATCGGAGAAGACCTCCTCACCACGCTTGCGGCGGGCAGCACGCTCCTTCTTCTTCTTGCGGAGCTCGGAGCCTGTAAAAAGGGAATAGTTTAGTAACTGTAGATATAGTAATAAGGGGTACGGGGAATAGAACTTACCAGTAAGCTTGACCTTCTTCTGGACAACGATCTTGTTACCCATGGCATCGAACTTGTCCTCATCATCGTCACCCTTGGCGTCGAGACGGGGACCGGAACCCTGACCCTGAACCCAGTTGTGACCGGAGGGAGTCATGACACCGTCGTTGACAGCCCAGACTTCCTCAGTGAGGTGCTCAGTGAACTCGCGAGAGTGAGTAATGATGACAACACCACCCTCGAAGGACTTGATAGCCTTGGAGAGGGCACCGAGGGAGTCACGGTCGAGGTAGTTGGTAGGCTCATCGAGAACGATGACGTGGGGACGCTGCCACGAGCAAGCGGCGAGGACGACCTTGACACGCTGGCCACCGGAGAGACCGCGCATACGGGAGTGAGAAACCAGCTCGGCATCGAGACCGAAGTTGGCGCAGTGCTGCTCAATCTCCTTACGGACAAGGGGACGGAACTGACCGGAGGCGAGGGCCTCCTTCTGATCAACCTCAGCGACCTGCTTGGGGTGAGAGACAATGATCTCGGAACGGGGCAACCAGGTGTTGTCGTTGGACATCATGGGAACCCACTTCTCGGACTTCATGCCGATGTTGTCACCCAGAGACCAAGAGATCTCGTACTCGTAGGTGTTCTTGAACTTTCTGCGAGAGTGGATGCCAATGACACGACGCATGGTACCCTCGACCTTGTAGATCTTGTCCATGGCCTTCTCGTCCTCCTCAGTGACGATCTTGTTGGCGCGGTCCATGGTCTCACGGTCCTCACCGGTCTGGAAACGCCACTGAATGTACTCGGAGGGAGTAGAGTCAAGGTGGTTATCGATGTGAGCGAAAGCGTGCTGCTTGATGTAGGCAATACGGATGTTCTCGTGCTGGTAGACATCACCGGTGGTGGGGATAAGTTCACCAGTCAGGACGTTAACGAGAGTAGACTTGCCGGCACCGTTGGCACCAATGACAGCAATACGGGAACCAAGGGAAAGCTGGAAGGTAATTCCGTGGATCTGGGGCTTGGGGGTACCGGGGTACTGGAAGGACATGTTGGAGACACGGATAATGGCCTTGGACTTGGTCTTGACACCCTCAAGGAAACCGGGCTCGGGGAACTTGAACTCCATGTCGGAGGCACCGAGCTCGTAGTAGGACTTGGCAGCGGGGTGCTGCTTGACGAAGTCGGAGAGGGTACCGCGGTAACGGCGGAGCTTGAAGCGCTCGTAGTGGACAACGTGTTGGATGACGTGGTCAAGGAAACGAGAGTCGTGGGAGACCATGATGGAAGTGCAAGGGGAGGTCTTAAGGTAGTTCTCGAGCCAAGCAACGTTCTTGACGTCCAAATGGTTGGTGGGCTCGTCGAGCAGGAGAATATCGGGGTTCTCGAAGACGGCACGGCACAGAGCGAGCTTCATCTTCCAACCACCGGAAAGAGCAGTAATGGGACCCTCGATCTGGGCAGCCTGGAAACCGAACTCGTTGACAAGCTTGTCCTTGAGCTCCTCGAGAGGAGGGTGTTGGCCAACCTCAGCAAGCTTCTTCTGGGTCCAGGCAATGACAGTCTGCTCGGTATCGGCAGAGTCGAGGTCGTGCTCGACGTAGACGGTCTTGACCTCATCCTTCTTGGGGAAACCCTCGAGCTGCTCGTTGTTGATAGCGCGCATGAGGGTAGTCTTACCGGAACCGTTGGGGCCAAGGAGACCGTAACGCTGACCACGCTTGAGGCGCAGGTGAGTCTGGTTAAGCAGGATCTTGGCACCGTAAGCCAGGGAGAAGGTACAGTTGCAAAGATCGACACCCTCCTCCTCGTCAGAGGCGACGGCATCGGCAGCCTCGGCGTCGGGGCAAGCCTTCTTGCGGAGAGCCTCGGCGACGTTCTTGGCATCCTCCTCACCAACGATGGCGGTGATGTAAGGGAGGGTGTTCTGGGTCCAGATAACGTGGTCGGCCTCCTTCTCGTCAACGAGCTGACCGGAGACGGCAGCGACGAAGTTGATGATCTCCTCGGAAGAGGCGATGGTGGCCTTGTGCTTGGAAGCCTCAATGACCTCCTTGAGGATGGCAGCGACGGTGGAGATGTCACCAGCGCGGGAGACCTCGGGGATCTTGCCGTCCTTGATCTCACCAACACGGGCGAGGGTGTCAAGAGCCTGGCGGGTCTTCTCACGGGCCTCGGGGTCGGCAAGGGTGTCGTGGTTCTTGTTCAAACCCGGCAACATCTTGGGCAAGAAGGGAGCGACGAGCTGGGGGTCCTCGACAAGCTTACACATGTTGTCGACAATGACAGCGGTCTTACGCTTGATGGCGGTCTCACGCTCAACGAGACCACGGTCGAGCAGGGGAACCATGATAGCGAGGGTAGGGCTGGTCACGTCAGTGACGAAAGTGGTGGCACCGAGCAAGTGAATGGTCTCGGCGACGTTCTCGGGCTTAGCAATACACTTAATAAGCTCGGGAATGAAACGCTCAATATCCTTGTTGACAATGAGGCCGCAAACCTTCTCCATGGTGGAGTAGGCAGCCTTCTTGATCTCGGCCTTGGTGTCCCACATGGCCTCGGAGATGACGGGGATGAGAGTGGGAACCTGGTAACCAAGCTGGGCGCGGGCAGTCTCGACAAGGATGTTAATGCAGTCGAGAGCGGCCATCTTCTCGGGCCACTTCTGGGCGTTGGCCAGAGAGTCGATGATGGGGGTGATGACGGCCTTGACGGCGTTGGGGTTCACAGCCTGGACAATGGCGATGGCGGCGCTCTGGGCGGCCTGCTTGACGGGAACCATCTTGTCACCGACAGCGGCGAGGACGGGGCCAAGGAGGGAAACAAGGTGGGGCTCAACACCGGGAGCGATTGTGTTGTGGGCGGCAATAGCACGGATACCCTCGCAAGCACGCTCACGGGCAACGGCGTCCTTCTTGTTGGCGAGCTGCTTCTTGAAGATCTCAGCGGCCTTTGAGGGAAGGGCCTGCTCGGGAATGGGACCAGAGAAGAGAGTGGCAAGGGTGCCAGCGGCAGCGAGAGCCTCATCAGCGCTGGTGGAGATGTTGAGGTTCTTGATGAGATCCTCGAGGACAGCGATCGACTGGGCGGTCTCCTTGCCAGTGGTGGCAGGAGAGGAGGCGACGTTTGCGGCAGGCATTTTGGAAGAAATTTTGGCGGTTTTCGTAGAAAAACGGGAAGGGGTATTAGAGTAAAGAAAGAGAAATCCTTCCTTTTTTTTTCTATGAGGGGTATCTTTTTTTTCGTGAGCAACAAGCTCAACGGGCGTCTAAAGATCAGACGCAACGCTCAAGGAATCGAGCGTGGTGGTATTTCTATCCTGTTCTAAACAGAAGAGAAATAGAAAAATAGAAAGAAAGGAGGTCCAACCCTCGAAAAAAGATGCAGTGGAGGAGGGGAGAAGTGAAGGGAAGGGGGGAAGATATTTATCGTGTGGCTCTGGGCGGCAAAACCCTACGCAAAAAAAAAAAAGATTAAAAATTTTCATTGTCCCGCGCTAGAGCTGCATTAGGCCTAGTGGCTGAATTTGCAGAGCCCCGATTGGCTGCAGTCGAACTTGTGCCCGAATCCAGCGACGGTGATTGGCTGAACCCGTTGTCAGGCAGATTGGGCTTACTTATGCTGTCTATTGTCGTCTCTTAACTAGAAAACAACAACGATGAACAAGGAGAAAGCCTTGTCTCCAGTGTGGTTGGGGAACCCCCGAGATGACTGCCCCGCCGAGACGACTCTAACGTACAAGTTGGCGGCCCCGGTCGCCACTCATGATCGGGTGGCGCAGTCTCATATCGGATATCCAATGAAGAACTTTAAGATTTTTTTGAGGGCCATATTTTTAGAGAATACCGAGTACTGTACACTGAACTGACTCTCAGGATCTCCGGATTTGTCCGTCTAGACCAGACTTTCAGTGTCCTGATTCAGCGGGGGCTGTACTAAGAGCTAAGTCGACCAGTCTGCCATAAGATCTGCAGGTCATCTCCGACCTGATCAGTAGAATCAGGGGTATTAATGTGAGAAATAAAGATAACTTAGTCTGACATTCAGGGCTGTTCCCAATATGAAACGGGCTACTTGTGACCGCATGTCGCTCACCGCTTAGTCTTATCGCTTATCGCGGGCAAAATTTATATCAAAGTAGACCTAGGAAGTATGAGTGGCAGCAGTCCCGTTGTGCACTCTCTGTACAGTCTGTCTCTTGGATTCAAATCTCACATCCTAACTGTGCACCATTTCACCAAACCAAGTAACAACTCCTCGTTCACCCCCTACTGACGCGGGCATTATCGTAGCCTTAGCCTTATCCCCCGCGAAAAGTACCGGGTGGCAAAAAAAGAAAACAAAAAACAAAAAAAAAAAGTTAAAAGATCAAAAAAATGGCAATAAATCCAAATCCAAACGCCAAACGCTAAAAATGCCTGGGTGAACTCGGTACAGCCACGGGAAGAACAGAAAAACTTCCTTACTTTCCATGAAGCCCCAGCACCGTCCCTTATGAAATGCCGACTCATCCGCCAGCCAGTAGATCTTCAATCAGAAATAGCTTCTCCTGTCCAGTCTTGAATCTATTCCCAAGAAAGCAGTGGCGGGGACCCGCCACCTGTGACCAGATTCAGCTGTCGCCTACGTCGGGTCGAGGTCATCACTCTGTATAGTGGATCCGATCCGCATGGCAGGCCCCAGTTGTTTATTTGATGGGGAATGGATGAAGGGATTTGCCCCCTTCTTACAGTAGCTCGACTCTTAGCATCTCTGACAGGTCTTGCCTAGAGTACAGTAGTCCTGGTGCTAGTGCTAGCCTAGACTATGTCCCCACCCCCGACGTATAAGTCAACGGTAAGTTCAACCCTCGAGTCCGGGGTAAAGAAAGAGGGGACCATGATCATCTTCCTTCTTTGATGCCTTCCCTGTCACAATACATCCCTCGATCCAAGACCATCTACTGTAGCCAATCTCCCAAGTACATGTACCTGCCCTGCCATCCTCGTATTGCATCGTGTGTGGCTTTGTCCCCCCTTTTCCTTTCAAGCCCCCTGGCTCACGTCTCTTCTAGCCCCCTTTCTAGTAACTTGTCTGTTTTGAGTACGGTGCAGTATGCTGGAATGCGCTTTGGCCGTTGCGTTGTTTGTCTGATACATACTGTACGCAGTACAGTATGCTGCTATGCAGATTGCAGTACGGAGTGACTACCTAACCGGTCGACAGGTACAGTAGGGTAGCCCCTACTGTCCATCACCTACAGTAGTGACGGACCTATCAATATAAACCCAGAATTATACCCAGAAAAGGGGTAACCCGAGCAACCTATCAGAGAGTCGATCTGCTGTTGATACTTTGACGCGGGACGGGGTTCGTGCGATGTGAAGACAGCGGAATTTATATTTGGTGTAATCAGGTACGTGCTCGCGCGATATATATGTACCTGGCTGGCTGGCATTACCTCTGGCTCGACTGACTGGAAGATTGTATTACGATAATAACTTATCGCGGCTATCCTATTCTAGTTCCATGTGTTCGACAGCCAAAGTGGATCTGTGATGCTCGTCTACTGTATGCATAAGGTACAGCAAGTCGGCATATCACGATTACACTTAGATCAGTAGGTTACAGAGTCAAGGAGGTAAAGGTAATTAGTATGTGATGCACAGCTCTATAAACCAAAGAACGAAACACATACAACCACCATGAATCAGAAAAACAGCTTCGTTCCATCCCGCCCGATCCCCATACGATCCTTGCAGCACCACCCCCGAATTCTATGTCCAAAATCATGGTTGAAGAAGTAAAGCAGAGACAGGGAAAAGACACAAGAGTATATACACAGGATTTCGATTCCTGTGACCCGACCCAGACCCAGACTAAGTGGTGGGATCTGGGCTGCAAGCGCCGAGTGGGATCAGGATCAGCGTCAGAG
This sequence comes from Penicillium nucicola, assembly GCF_028828085.1. NCBI lineage: Eukaryota > Fungi > Ascomycota > Eurotiomycetes > Eurotiales > Aspergillaceae > Penicillium > Penicillium nucicola. The sequence continues at coordinate 1,982,732 of NW_026643125.1, read as the reverse complement.
GATAAGAGAGAGTTCAGTTCAGGTCCGTAAAAGATGAACATAAACATAAGCGCTGGGGGAAGGGGAGATCCCGATGTCTGTACAAGGGTACAAAAAAGGAGCAAAATAAAGACAAAATCAAGTAAACTGAAACGCTCGAACTCCAGACCCAAATGCGCGGTGCGACTCGCAACTCCGAGACCTTTAGCAAAATATAGACGGATTAAAAATGGAGTGGACGGGAACTTATGGCTTCTTCTTAACGTGACTGCTTCCTGACTCCGAGGGAAGCTCGTCGCCATCAATGATGCGCCAGAGACGACGGGGTGAGAAGTTGTTGCCGAATAGGTAGATGCACACGAACCAGGCAGCGAGGAGGTTGGCGAGGTGATGGAGGAGGTAGGCATATGAGACGCCGTAGATCGCCGAGTAGATGGCGATTGCGAAGAAGATCATGGAGGTGATGTGTCGGAATCTGGTTGTGATCCGCGGGATCATGGCGCCACTGGTCATGGTCTCTACGAGGATGAGGAAGGGCATGATGGAGAGGACGTTGTGGTGAGATGAAAAGGGCATGAACCAGTGCACGACGAGGTTGTGTGCCCAAACCAGAAGAACCAGCACGTTGATAGGCAAAATCCACAACATCAAGATCAAGATCGAGTGTGCATAGTTACCGAAGTTGAGGTGCGAGGTGGATCTGGTTTCCTTAGCGTGCCACTGTGCCCTCACACACGTAGCCAGCTGCACAATACAGGCAACCATATAGGCGAACTGGTATGGGATGACTGTTGAGACAAGGACTAGGAGGATAGCAGTATGGACGATGCGTCGTCGAGGCGTTGGGGTATTAAAGATTGGCAGGTTCCCGCGGTCCTCACGCCGGATGTAGCCTGTTTTGCTATGCAAGATCCCATATACCCACGAGAAGATGTTGACAAGGGTCAAGGCGAGATAGTTGACCAGCACGCAGACTCCAACACTGATAAGACCAAAAACAGGGACTAGGAACCAGAAGAAAGCATCTTGAGATCCCAGCAACAGATCGTTCTTGGTAAAATCGACTGGAGTCTCGGTGGCATTCGTTCGCCAGTGGAGAGTCTCGTCGGTTTGAGGTAAAGCTTTTGTGGTGGCCAGGGAGGTAGCCAATAGAGACATAGCCACCAGTAAGAGTGGGAAGGAGGATCTCAAAGCACGGTCAAGGCCATCAGTAAAGGAAATAAAGTAGCCAGACTCATCGTAGACCTGGAACTGCTTGCGAAGAACAAGAGCAACGACAAGCAGCGGGAACGCAGCGAAGATGGTTCGATAGCGCATGACCAGTTCTCCAAGACTACTAGTGAGGTCAACTTGGAGGGAGATATCAACCGTAGAATCCGAGCTTGGGTCCGTCCACAGGTGAAAAGACACGCCTCCAAGAGCAGCCTGCTCGCTAATCGCTGGCGGCATATAGGGTGCGATACCATGCAGGTTCACGTTGACCTCGTTCACATTAACGAAAAACTTAGACTCATGAGGGTCAGAGACAGACTGTCGAAGCAACGGGGCAAATAACTCCTGCTTCTGTGGGTGCCGGGTTATCTTTAACCTGTAGTCAAGCAGACTGGAATGCAATGCAGGAATCTTGACCTCGGTGAGCATGGGCCGGTTGGCAGGTAGCCGCATCTTCAAACCAGCACTCAGCAAGCCGCCTAATCCAACCTTAGCTCGGATCATCGCATCAGAACTATCCGAGAACTCGGCAACGAGGAATCCGGGAGTCGGAACGCTGGCCTTGTCCACAACGGCTACGAATTGATGTTCCGCAAGACCCTCCAGATCATACTGGAGGTATGAGAACGGCGAGACACGCTCGTAAGCATGTTTCGACGAGAGGGTCGAAGCAGGCAGGTGAATACTGTCTTCGGCTGCGCTCTTACAAGCCAAGCGCGTCGAGCCAACTGTACCACCAGAGAAGTCCAAATTCAGTGGAAAGTTGGTTGACCGGCCGTTGGACAGCGGGAATACGCTGCAGAACAGAACCTCGATGTTTCCATTCTTTTCAAGTGTTTGATCCGTGAGCAGTGTGAACTTCTTACCGGAGACACCCTGGGGTGGAATCGGCAACAGACGCACATCCGCACCATGCTGCAGGCCGAGCTCGCGTAAAATCAATCTTTGACCCTGAGCGAGAATGGTGTTTGCGTTATCCTCAAGGGTCAGAAGAGTATTTGCTTCCTTCTGTGGGAGAGTCCGCTCAGCTATTGGCTCCAATCCAGTTAGATACCACTTCTTTAGAACACGCATGCGTTCTGCTCGTGGTTTCGTTTGTGTTGGGCGTCGAGCATCGACGATCTCAAATAGAGACTTGATGATCGCCTTGCGGAACTGGTCACACCAAGTGATCGACAGGTGATCCATCCCAATCCAGACATCCGGGATCGACGATGTGAAAACGGTGAACCCGTGCGTCTCTGGTACGAGGGAAGATATACTGGCATAGTCGGAAGGCACAACCGTGTCACGCGCACCACCAGCAATAGAGATGAGGGTGACATGCCATAGGGGGTTGTTGTTAGCCCAAGTTTGGGCATAGGCATCGCGCCAGTAGTCGTTGATCTGTTTATAGGTGTGGACAATGTCGGAGTCAAAGGAAACCGGTGGTTTGGCGTGTGGCGCAGACATGGTGATAATCGTATTGACCGAATTGGCCTGGTAGTTGGCCATAGTCAAAGCAGTTCGAGCGACGATTCCACCCATCGAGTGACCGATCAAAATGACAGAACTCGGGTCTGGTAAGCCGGGATCTCGACGGGTTCGTCGGGGGTCGTGGTAAAGTGATAGAATATAAGATATCGCCTCGTTCACGTATTCCGCCTGGTCTAGCAGAGTCTGTCCATGGAACGCCGCCATATCCTCATTAAAGTCGACCATGAAAAAATCCAAGCTCCGTGTCCCGGCCGCATGTCTGCTCTCATCGTGTCGAACCACATCGTAGTAATGGCGCGAGGCCTCTGCGGCCAAAGATCGGACTTGTCGGTAGCTGCCAGCATTACCGGGGAGGAAAAGAACGGGGACGCCATTCAACTAGAAACGAGTCAGCCCAGCTCAGCCCCATCTCACTATTTCAGATCACCATACCCCGATGTTATCCTGCGTGTAAGGGTCCACGCCTTCTTCCCGATACACGAAAAGGTTGTACTTGCTCGCAAAACGGGTATGTTCCGTATCAAACTCCAACATGCGAATGAAGGTCGGACTCATCATCGGCACACCGCATCCATCACCGCCGACCTGACGATCGGTAAACGAGTGGACAATGGAGATCAAAAATGCCACAGCGACACAGGTTGTGAACGCTGTGAGAATCGAGCAGGACCACGGACTGCGCAAACGGGACTGTCGCAAGTGACGACCTTCGGGTGAGGGAACCTCCATCGGGAGCCGAGGAGAGCCCAATGGCATGGTTTTGGTATCGTTGGAAGGTTGGGAGGACGGATTGCGCCACATGCTCGAGTTCCGGGAGCGCGGCGTCGCGCTGCCGTCGCGACGAAGATCAAAACTGGTACCGCGCCGGGCTATCTGGGATCGCGATTTTTCGTCTAAGGCGTTGGAGCCATGGTCATCTGGGGTTCGGGAAACCGAGGAATCTTCGTCCTCGACAGGGGAGCCCGACGAGCGTCTGTGCATTGGAGGAGGCGGAGCCGGCTCATCCAGCACTCACGAGCACAGGGACCGGGTTTCTTGGCGCAGGGGGGGTTAAGCCTCGCACACAAACCCTCAGGGCGAGTCAGGACAGAGGATGGGGGAGGGAAAGGGAAGGGATGGAATGCGAGGGAAGACGGGAATGGAAGGGCGGTTGGCGGTTTGTCTGGGCCTTGGCATGGAGAAAAAGTCCCTGAGGGCCCTGATTATTGTGGATACGCAAGGACTGAGATGTCGTAGTATAATGTAGTAAAGGGAGAGAGAAAATGAAGTTCTACTCTGGTTCTACTCTGGTAGGATCTGCTCTTTTCTCTTCGACGCAATTGGCAGTGCAGGCTTGGCATGAGACATACAACTTGAACATACTACAATGGAACAAAGCCCCCATTTTTACGGTTTAGACTTAATCAGTTGGGCCTAGATACCCTAAATCTTTCCTACAATTCTGACCAGCAAAGAAATACGTGGACATTTACTGGCCAAAGTTGAGGAATTTGTGGGCACAGCAGGCAACCGTGTATCGCCGGTTAACAGTTCCTGCAGGACGCGTATGTTCCCCAGTCACACCGAAGAGCTATATTTTTAAGCCGAGATCTGAGCAGCTCAGGGTCTAGATTGGTCAGAATTGATTAAGTTAGTTCTATGTCTCAGTCTGATTCGCACTGACCATAGGGCACTGCCACTGTCAACATTTCACTTAAAGACTGCAATCCTCCCACCCTTCTATCCTCCTAATGAAACCAATATAAACTCTCCAGATCCCAGATGTCTTCATAATCAGGGGCTATTGCGTGATTAGACCCTGGACTCCATAACCTTTGCTCCATGTGTGGGTTATTTGGCTACTTATCTATAACTAAACCTAAGTCGTACCTAATTCTAATTAACGTTAACTTTGTACACAACTGTCTTTAGCCGCTTCTTCAACTCATCCCTGCTTATTTTGAGTCGGACAAGTGCGGGGCTTCATGCTATAAAGAGTCTGGAGTCTGACCCCTTTGCTCTCGCCTGTGAGACACCTCCACAATTGACACTTTGACCTTAATACTCTAATGCACTTGAAGGACGACTAGAAGGTGGGTACAATTTTATTCATTGCTCTCCCTTCTATGGAATGAAGATACCTTTCAACCCAATGACTAGCCTACTGGGCTAGACTGAGTGAATACAATTAAGCAGATTCTGATACTAGTGTTTTGATGTCGATATAGTTGATGGATATATATAGAGCTAAAATTAACCTTCTTTATTTCCCAGAGAGAGAGAGACATTGTCCATCGCGGAGCTGCAAGAGCGAATAACGAACTCGGACGCATCCCTGGAGAAACGTTACATATAGGTACAAGTATGGCCCTGAAGAAGTTATCCATGAGCAAGAATCCGAGCTGAATGTCCCGAAACCAATCTCATTAATCATGCAAAAATCAAATCTAAAGACCACGAATTCACTCAACAGTCTCAACCCTTCCCTTCTCCTCATCAGGATACTTCTTGTCATCAAATCCCCGGTGAGCAGCAACCACTTGCAAATCAGCATCATGCTCAGCATCAAAGTTTCTACCCAACTTCTCAGGACCAGCAAAAGTGATGAGAATAACATAGGCAAAAACACATCCCATAAAAATACAAATAACCTTGCCATATTCATACCGATGCTTTGACTCCTCAGTCGGCGGCAAGGGGAACCGCTCACCAATAGTGGACTCGATAGTCGAACTGGCAGACGAAACAAGGTTTCCAAGCTGGTACGCCGTTCCCACAGCGAATGTGCGGATTGGGCCAGGAGACAATTCCATCAGATGGATAGGGATGACACCCCAGGCGCCTTGCACCATGAATTGCTCAAAGTACGCGGCCGCAATGACGTTCTTATTCTGCACGAAGGTGTAGGGGTACAACAACGCACCACCCACAATCGAGATGACTATGATTGAGAAGCGGCGGCCGAAGATTTGACTCGCCCAGCCACAGAGCGTGCCGCCAGAGAGCGCGCCTAGATTTGCCACCACTTGTGTGACTGTGACTGCGTTCTTAGAGAAGTTGAATTGGTTCTCCAGCATTGTTGGATAGAGATCCTGGGAGCCGTGAGACTAAACAGAGGAAACAAGTCAGCAATCAATACTTCATGAATGCAAGGAAGTATAGCCACAGCTATATCATGGGGGGGGGGGGGATGTGCAACATACCATAAAGTTAAAGCCAGCCATGAGCAACACCAAATAAATGAGAATAAGCCAATGACGCTGCAGAGCAACCTTGCCCTCGGACAAGAAAGAAGCAGCAACACCACCCCTCATCTCCGCGCGGGTCTCTTGTCTCCGCTTAAAAGTCTCCGTCTCACCAAGGAACAGCCGGAAAATAATGATCAGAACCGGCGGACAAGCCGCAAACCAATAAAGCGGCCTCCACCCATGGGGAGTGGTATCAACCAGCGCGCGCGCGAAAGCCGTAGCAAGCAGATAACCAAAAGCATAACCCTGCTGCAAAAGACCAGAGATAATACCACGGGCTTCAGCAGGGCAGTCTTCCAGCGCGGTAGCAGCGGCGTTACCATACAGACCGCCCATGGCGATACCAAAGAGCGCGCGACAGGCGAGGAATTGCTTGTATGTTTGGCAGAAACCGGCACCTAGCTCGAGGACGACGAAGAGGAGCTGGTTAACGATGAAGGGCCATTTGCGGCCCCAGCGGTCGGAGGCTATGCCGAAGGTTATTGCGCCGACGGAGCGTAGCATAAGGACTAGTGTTATGCCCCATGTTATGTCTGTTACTGATTTGTTGAAGGTTTCGGCGAGCTGGGAGGTTGTTAGGGAGACGGTGAAGAAGTCGAAGGAGTCCCATGACCAGCCGCAGAATGCGACCTGTATTTTTTGGTTAGTTTGATCATGTTTTGTGCGGGGAAGATTGTTTCAGCCTTGTGGGATGGGGATCGGCATACCAAGAAATTTAGCCATTGTTGTTTGTTTAGGAGGGTTAGGGCTTTGAAGGGGTTTGGCGCGGGGTTCATTGGGGGTCTCAGCGAAGTGAAGCGTGTCGCGATATATTGGCCGACACTCATGTTTTCCTCCACGTCTGGTGACGCGGTTGCGTATGGGGGTTTGCTCTCGGTCTCCATGGCTGCTACTGTGAACACTGGGTATAGCAGAGAAGAGGAGGGAGAGGATGTCCGGTACTTATACAAAATTATAACGGTAATAAGAAGAAGGAAAGATATAAACAACTGCGGGGGGAGGGCAAGACTCTAAATACGAGAGCCAGCCCCGGATCCCCAAAGCTAAACAGCCACAGGCAAAAGAAGAGCCAAAAAAAAAGCAAAAAGTCAAGGCCAACTGGTCCGCTAGCAGGGATACAACCACCATTCGCTTGGGTCAACCTGGAGAGAACTGTGGGAATGGATCCAAGCCCGCCGATCCCTTCTTGACCGAGACTTCCTAGATAGACTCTGTGCCTGCTCTCAGCCAATCCAGAGAGAAAGGGAATTTGTGTTTAATGGATGTAAGGCACGATATCGGAGCAACGAGGTGACCAGCCCTGCTGATTGGTTCTGTCGCCGTTACATTCGGACGCTTCCTCTGCCGAATCTGGGGAGTCACTCGGGCAAAATCTGCTATAGTGCAGCTTTAGGGCTTAAACTAGATCCTTTCGGATGAAACACTACATGTCAACCCCGGCCAAGACATTCTCCGGATCTGTGCCCAGACCGGGGTTGTGGAGAAGCGCAATCGCATGACCCACAACCTCCCACCTCGGCATTCAGTATACTGTATCCAACAGGCTATATGATAGAGAGTCACGTTGTGTTCCCATCGACCCTGACAACCACGTGGAACCAGGTCAACCTTGGACGAGATTTAACCTTTCTCCCGTCCGGGGTCGAAGCTTGGCACTGCTTCTCCAGAGTAAGCCGTGGGCTTAGCCTTCGGTGGCTTGGAGGGCGTCCTCGGACGATGCCCGACAGTGCCATAGTCAAGTGAGCATCCACGGTAGAATATCAGCCGATTAAGTCTAAGTCCGTGTCTACCGTGTCAACCGTGTTCTTTTAACCGGCATTATGGATGTGGAATGAGAACCCCGAGACCCCACAATTCCTGCTTGCCCAGTGCCATGCTGTATGTTCCTCAGGCATTTCCGCGGTTACCCGGCTATCTAATGGCTCTCTTTCCCTTGGCATACGCTTTCCCCTCAAACCTACCTAGGTACGGTGCTTCTTGGCAGCAGCCGCCGACGATGCCAATACTTGCCATGGGATTGGCAAAGCTTCTGCCAACCGCGCTCAGACGGTTGCCATCTATGTCATGCTTGCTTTCTTTGTTTTGCGTGTATTTTGCTATTGGCGTTCATGCTATGACCCCCCTTGCCGCTCGGCGGAGGTGCTCAGTTAGCGTGGCGAGTTAGCGTTTCATGGGGAATTTCGATCTTCATGTTGGATTCTGAGTTAAGTGACGCTTCGCTTATATCCATGGGTGCTGTAACTATTTTCTAGAATAAGTACCTGTCATGATTCGAAGGCGATTAACTTGATGCCGCTGTATCCATATGCCGGGTTAGGACATTCACGTGCGCTCTTAGCTGCCTTAGCTAGGAAGGAGACATTCTCATTCGGCCCGGTCGGCCTCGGATTTGGGCTGTAGTACCGTGACTGTACCGTGCCGCCTTTGTGCACGACCTTGGCTTGGCGCAGAAATAAGATTAGGAACGCTGAAGATGATTTTATACTTACGCTAACATCTCATTGAAACCCGGAGCCTTGGAATATAGCTAAGAGGTTGGTTCATATATAAGGGGTCATGCACAGATACAGCGCCACAATGTAACTTATTGAATAGTGCTTTTAAACATATGAAAGCATCGAAGCGAAGCCCTTGTTTAGCCTTTTCTTGGCCTCTTTATTACTTGTTTTTGACTCTCTCTGGTTCATTCGAGAACTTGTCTTGAGAGATTTGAAACCGAAGACTTGACCTTCAACGCATCTCTCTTGTCATGAGTTTTTATCTGTGCATCATTCGAAGTTGCCCATCAAAAGACTTAACGGAGCATTTAAGACCACAACCCGGGAGGCATGGAAGTATTTAGCTTCTAGACTAAAAGGGGGAGAAGAGAACAAAAAAAGCTGGTCCTGTCATCATATAATCGAAGCAAGTAAATCATTTGTTAATCAGAAGGGGAGTTTGAAGTATGCCGGACTGCAGGGCCTCAAGAGCTCTAAGGCTGTTCGAGGTACTACCTACAGTATGCGCCAATGTCCGATAAAGTTATCAATAGAAAGTATGTTTTCAATGAAGGCTGAAGGCTGAAGGCTGATGCCATAAAAGATCGTAGATGAAGAACCTTTTAATCGTAGCTAGTGGGCCTAGACTTGGAAAAGGATTGCAATAAGAGAAGGTCTTGAGATGAAGCCATTGTCATACTCTCAAATCATGTCTATCGGAGTTGCCTACTAGGCTTTAATTTATCACTAGGCAATACATTTCCTCATAGATTCTATAAATATCTTGCCCGTTTCGGAATGCAGCTCGGTTCCTTGCAGCAAAGCTGTGGGGCAACAGTCTTGGCCCTAACCGACCCATATACAGTAAGTGTATACAGTACTGTATGCCTACTGTAGAAATAATTGAGATCAAACTCACATATCATGACGCAGACCATTCTCCAGCCGCATAAGTCAAGCCTCAGCATGAGGCTGTGCAGACGATCCAAGGGACATGAGGCGGTGCTTGGCCGCTAAGCCCCGCGGATCCGCTGATGCCGTATAAGTTATTTATTGTCCCAACCGCCCTTCCTCTATTGTCCTCATTCTCCTATATTCACTTTCCATCCTTTGCACTCTCCTCCTCATCAAACCCTATACATCTCCCTCGCAATGTCGCATTACGGAGGTTCCCAACAAAACCAATACAACGGCAGTGGTCAATACTACGACCAACAAGGCCAAGGGTATTACCCCGCGCAACAAGGCCATCCCCAGCCTCAACAAGGCTATTATCCAGAGGTAATTCGAGCCCGAAATTGAAGGATCCCAATTCATCAACCCTCCATCAAACCCACACGGAGTTTTCTCTCCTGTCCTCTCCTGTACCTCGTATTCGTACCAAGACAAAGGGCTGACAAGAAAACAGGGCCAACCCGCTTACGGTCAACACGCACCTCAGCAGTCTTACGGGCAGCAGTACCAACAGGGACCATATCAAGGTGGTCCGGGATACGGCCAGCCTCAGCAAGACCGCGGTCACTCGCCCTACCCGCCTCAGCAGCAGCAGTACCAACAGGGTGGTGAAAGTTCCTCTTACTATGGTGGTGCGCCACCTCAGCAACAGGGAGCCCCTGGAGCACCTGGAGCTGAGGGTGAGAGGGGACTCGGGTCTACTTTGATGGGTGGTGCTGCTGGTGGGTTCATGGGTCATAAGTTGGGTCATAGTGCGCTTGGTACCGCTGGCGGCGCCGTTCTGGGTGCTGTTGGAGCCAATATTCTGAATAACAAATTGTGAGTTTTGGTCTTGGAGGCTTTTTGTTTGGTGTATGCTGACGTTTCGTTTCATGTAGTGGCAAGGACAAGAAGCACAAGAAAGAGAAGAAGCATAAGAAGGAGAAGAAGCACAAGCGTAAGGGGTCTAGTTCGAGTTCGAGCTCTAGCTCTGATAGTGATTGAGCCCTATGATCATTTGTGATGATTGGCAACAGGACAGGCCTCTTTTTCTTTGATACCATGCTCTCTTTTGTTTGTTTGTGACTTGACGTTCAGTGACCTCAGTGTTATGTTTATCATGATGTGCTTATGTATTCGTAGTGAAATAGCAGTTTAGCAATTGCCGAATTTTCTAGATGAATTCCCATGAGAGTAATATACCACACTAAGTTGTTAATTCGGAATTACCCCGTTTGCTTAATAAGATAGTGTAGTGTACATGTGTATTATAATCTTGTCTGTTAGTATGTTATTGTGACAGCGGTTGATCACCACGCGGTGTCGCGGCATTTCTTCTAGCTGGCTGGGCGGGCTCTTTGAAGAACGCTCCTGAGTCGATGCTACTGTCCAAGCTATAGGACAACGTGGGGACCGGTTTTGGTGTATCCCATTCGAAGCGCCACTTTTGTGAAGTTTCGTTCCAAGACTGCCGAGGCACAAGCGCAGAAACACGTCTCCACAACCGATGCATAAATCTAGTTGTGAGAGCATGAGGTCGACCGTTGGCATAGGGTGCAAAGGTGTTTTCCTTTTCAGGGCCCTGAACCAGCAATTTCAAGATTGTGCTTTCGGGTTTGGCGCCGTTCTCAGAATTCATTCCCTTTCTTCGCTTGACAAGTTTCCAGGGTGTTGTTCCCGACACCAACCCGTCAAGCGTCTGGAGATCCTCTTCTGGTAATGGTGGCAACAGGCCATTCAACGTGGCGAAATACCACTGTCTTCGAATGTTAACCTTGCGAGACTGGGCTAATTCCTTGCCCCAGATATTCTCCTTGGGGATTGGCGGAGATATAGCCTTAATCAAAGGTCTGACTCGGGTTGATGTAATCACAGGGTTTCTCATTTGAGAAAGGGCTAGGCTCCTCACGATTGCTGGAGGTTGCCAGCCGTCATGGAACTTAAGTGGCGCAGAGACAAGCTCTTGGGCTGCTTGGGTGTCCTCTGGGATTCCGGTTTCTCTGGGCCTTAGAAATTCAGCCAGCATTTCATGTCGCCTCTTTCCTGTGCGACCGTATGATAGGTAGAGTATCTTCTCAAGGGGTCGTGTGTAGCCTTCATTTGCGCGTCGTAAAACCGAGAGACCATTTCGTGCCGCATGTACCATCTGAGGACCAGCCTTGGAGCGACGGGAAGATACTGCACGATATCTGTCGAGGACATGTTCCCGCATGTAGGTGCGAGCGACGGGATCAGGGAGATAGGTACACTCGCGCAGTGTCGCGCGTAATAAATGTCGCCATTGCTTTGATGTTGAAAGATTGCCCAGCCAATGTTGTGGTTGTATCTTGGCCATGTTGAAACTCTGAAAGAAAAGTGGCCGATCCCAAAACGGAGAAACGCGAAAACCTTGGCGTCGTGTCACGGGAACTTCGACGCGCCCTTTCGTTCTCCTCACCCCGCGACTTGCCCTGCATTGAGCCTATCTTGATCTCGATCTCGATTGTCGATATTTGACACATTCTTTTTGCCTCGAGGCGTTGAATGGTATTTTAGGCGGTTTCCCTCCTGAGGGTTAGCCACGCGCCTCCTTTCCGCGTCATTCCAACCGGTATTCGGTATTTCTCCCCTTGCTAACGTCGTTTTTTGGTATTCTTGCTGACATATCGGAGGGAAAGACCAGCATGTCCTACTCGCAGGGCAGTACAGGGTCGGCAAATGGAATGGCCTATAACATTTTGAATGCTTCGCAATCTCTCTCCTCCACCCCTCGCGCAACTCCTCCGCCTCCCAAGGGTTCTCAGATGTCCTCTTTTGGTTACCCCAACGGACTACAGAGAACTAGTTTCAATGGGTATGATGGCACTAACGACTATGGGTCGGTAATGTCATACCAGGAGGAGTACAAGCCACAAATTTATCGAGTTCGTGGCCTCCCCCATCCCCACCGAACATTCCACTGACGAGCCTTGAACAGGCGGTTTATTCTAATGTCGCCGTCTATGAAATGGAAGTGAATGGAGTTGCTGTGATGAAACGTCGATCCGATTCTTGGTTGAACGCAACGCAGATTTTGAAAGTCGCTGGTGTCGTGAAAGCACGACGAACGAAAACACTCGAGAAAGAAATTGCCGCTGGGGAACACGAAAAGGTGCAAGGTGGTTACGGAAAATATCAGGGAACGTGGGTTAATTATCAACGTGGCGTCGATCTGTGCAGAGAATATCACGTTGAAGAATCACTTCGGCCGTTGCTGGAGTACGACATGAGCCCTGACGGCTCTGGACAACCTGCTCAAGGCACCATCGATACACCGACAAAAGAACAAGCAATGGCTGCGCAACGTAAGCGTCTGTACAATGGTGGGGAAAATCGCAGCGCGTCACAACCGCAACAAGGAACTTTCTTCCAGAACATTTCAAGAACGGCTGCCACCGCAGTCAACGCCCTCAGCAAAGCGCGCTTCGACTCCCCCAGTTCCAACAGCCGTCGGCCCAGTATGATCCGAAAGCCCTCACAACAGATGAGCAGCCAGGAGTCTGGGCATCCGTTCAGCAGCCAGCAGAGCATGTACAGCATGTCCGACAGTGGATTTGGCAGTCTGCAGAACCGGTTCCAGACCCAAGACGACCATGACGACCTCGCAGAACCCCCGCGCAAACGTATGCGCTCTGCATCCCAATACGCTCCACCTCTCGGCCTTCCTCGTGACCCATCTAACTTGTCCATGAACGACCCTACTCCCACAGAACCTAACGACTCCTTTTACCAAGACATGGATCTCCCACCCCCTCCTATGGATGACTGTTCCAAGCGCGGAATCGAGTCCCTGGCTCCTGCTTCTACTCCGGAAAGATTCCAAAAGATGAAGCTCATCATGACATTATTCCTCGACAAGCGGACCAAAGATTTCACAAACCACCCAGCTCTGGTTCAATTAACCGGCGACGATCTCGAAATTCCTCTAGATGAGTATCGAAACAATGCGCTTCACTGGGCTGCTATGCTTGCTCGCATGTCGCTCCTCAACGCCCTTGTCGCCAAGGGCGTTAGCATCTCTCGAGTGAACGGTGCCGGAGAGACTGCTTTGCAGAAATCAGTGGGCACTCGCAACAACTTGGATTATCGAAGTTTCCCTCGCTTGCTTCAAGTACTTGCTCCAACCATTGACATGGTTGACTATAGCGGGCGTACCATCCTACATCACATTGCTGTTATGGCTGCTACTGGTGGTGGCGGACACGTCTCCGCAAAGCACTATTTAGAAGCCCTTCTCGAGTTTATCGTACGACACGGAGGCATTGTTCCGACTTCGAATGGAGACGCAGCCAACGGGACTAACGGCAGTGATGTCATCTCATTAGGGCGGTTCATCTCTGAGATTGTCAATCTCCGTGATGATCAAGGCGACACGGCTCTTAATCTAGCGGGACGTGCACGTTCGGTCCTCGTCCCACAGCTTCTGGAAGTCGGTGCTGATCCTCATATCCCTAACCACACTGGTCTCCGTCCTGCAGATTATGGTGTTGGTGTTGATATGGTCGATGGAAACTCCCAATCTCAACAAGCAAATAACCGTAACGACACATTTATTGATCAACTGGCAAAGTCGAAGAAAGAGATTCTTGATGGTAGGTTCTCTCCCTTACTCATACCTTTGTGTACTAACAAAAAATCTAGCGGCAATGTCTCAAATTAGCTCAATGGTCGAGGAGACACTCGGCGGCATTGACCGAGAGCTGGCCTCCAGCTTAACTCAGAAGCAAGAGAGTTTCGATCATTGGCACACGAAGATCCGTGAGTCGGCTAAAGCTCGGCAGATCGAGCAAAAACAATATGATGAATTGAGACGTAAGGGCTCCGAGCGTGTTGAGCTCGAACGACGTATCAAGAATCTAGAGAGATCTTCAGAGGGGTTGTTGGCTACAGTCAAGAACACACCAGGGCTAGACCCAACGAGGACGGTGGTTGTGGGTGATGCCGACGTCGATGCTGGTATTGACCCCAACACCTTTGAAGCATTATTCCCCGATGGCTTTGACCCAGCTTCTGGCTTCTCAGAGCAACAGATTGCGTTCCTGTCCGCAATCCCAAGCACCGACGCCCTCAGACGTCAAGCTCAATGCTACAAAGAGTTCAACAGCGGGATCCTCGCCGAAGTGGATGGTCTCAAAGCAAAGAATGCAGTTCTTGGCCAGAATTACCGCCGCATGGTGATGGCATGCACAGGCTGGACAGCAGAGCAAGTGGACGAAGCAGCAGAAGGACTCACGCAATGCGTGAAGGAACTGAACGATAACCCCGTCCCGGAAGACGAGGCCATTGAGATCTTGATGCGGGATCGTGGGCAGGACTGGTAAGCAATTCTCGAAGTCTGATACCTTTTGAGCGTTTGGGCGGCTTGGCTTGGATTGGCTTCGGCGTTGTTGCTTTGTTGCTTTGTACGATAAAATACCCTGGTGGCATACGTTTATGCCCGTTGGCACATAGCTTGTTATTGATGTGAGGAATACACTGTATCCCTGTACACTCGCTTGATTTGGTCCCCGTATCGGACTCGTACCTTTCTTTTCCATAAAGGCTAAAGGCTAAAATGAAGTGAGATTAGCCGGCTCGTGATACTTCTAGGCTCAATGGGCGTGGCTTGGCTTTTGGCGTATCACCTACCGGGACGTCTTCAGGACCATTTAGCCCTGTCCCCCGCGTTTGCCAAGATGCTTTGCTGGAGCTTGCGGATAAATCGCCTGTTGGGCTGGGTGTTTATAAATAGTCCTCAGCGTCATATAGGATATGGAAATTCTACAATCTGTTCCTTGTTTCTCCACATAGACATTTCCATCGTCAACGTACAATATGGCAACCGGATTCCTGAGCGTCAAAGGCGACTCAATCTTCGATGAGAATGGGGAAGGAGTAGTCCTACGAGGAGCTGCTCTAGGAGGATGGATGAAGTGAGTCCTACCTGCCTATGCAACTTGCATTATCTCACATTATACTAATGTTTCTCGCTATCTGAAGTATGGAAAACTTCATCACTGGTTTCTCTGGCCACGAAGCCCAACATCGCGCCGCAATGCTCCGAGTGTTAGGACCCGAGAAATACGAATTCTTTTTCGACAAGTGGCTCGAATACTTCTTCACGGAGGAGGATGCAAAATTCTTTGCCGAACTAGGACTAAATTGTCTCCGCCTGCCATTCAACTACCGCCATTTCGAAGACGATATGAACCCGCGCGTACTAAAAGAAGCCGGATTCAAGCACCTGGATCGAGTCATCAACCTGGTCAGTCTTGATTCTTACACTCAACCCCAGCGAAGCCCTAACGCAGTATGGCTGACTATCATGTATCCGATAAATAGTGCGCAAAACACGGCATCTATACCATTCTCGATATGCATGCCGTACCAGGCGGCCAGAATCCAGACTGGCATTCTGACAATCCAACCGGCTATGCCGCTTTTTGGGATTATAAAGATCATCAGGATCGGACGGTTTGGCTTTGGGAGCAGATTGCTTTGCGGTATAGGGATAATTCTTATGTTGCTGGGTATAACCCTTTGAATGAACCCTGTGACCCGGAGCATGTCCGCTTGCCGGCCTTTTATAAGCGGATCGAGCAGGCCATTCGTGCAATCGATGGAAAGCATATTCTTTGGTTAGATGGGAATACGTTTGCCATGGAGTGGAAGG
Organism: Penicillium nucicola; assembly: GCF_028828085.1. Classification (NCBI taxonomy): domain Eukaryota; kingdom Fungi; phylum Ascomycota; class Eurotiomycetes; order Eurotiales; family Aspergillaceae; genus Penicillium; species Penicillium nucicola. The sequence continues at coordinate 1,966,758 of NW_026643125.1, read as the reverse complement.
GGTTTGATGAGGTTTTGCCAAATTGTGTTTATGCTATGCATGATTACTCGGTGAGTTGGGTGTCTTTTTCTTGATTGTGGGTAATGTTGACATGGACTAATGCTTATATCTAGTCCATGGGTTTCCCTACTGGTGATCGTTATAAGGGAACGGCCGAACAGAAGGCGTATCTCGAACGATCCTACTCGCGCAAAGCACAATTCATGACCGAGAACAAGACACCGGTGTGGAACGGAGAATTCGGGCCGGTCTACGCAGATCCAGTCTTTGATGCTGATGTTGAGACAGTCAATCAAGAGCGATATAATCTACTCGGTGATCAGTTACGCATCTATGACAAGTACAACATTAGCTGGTCAATCTGGCTGTACAAGGACATTGGGCTACAAGGCATGATCTATACCAGTCCGGAAAGCACATGGAACAAGACTATCAAGCCATTCCTCGACAAGAAGAGAAACTTCTGGCTTGATAAATGGGGCCGTCGACCTGCACCGGCTCCTGAGGCTGCTTTGAAGCCTATGGTTGATTGGATTGATAGTGTTAGCCCTACTGCAAAGGAAACATATCCTACGTCGTGGAACACTGAGCTGCATGTTATCCGCAATGTGTTCAATACCTTTTTGGCGGCTTCCTTTGTGGATGAGTTTGCTGCGCTGTTCCGGGGAATGAGTGAGAAGGATCTAGAAGAGTTGGCTCTGAGTTTCCACTTTAAGGCTTGTGTTCAGCGTGAGGGGTTGAACCGTATTCTAAGGGACCATGCACATGTGTCTAGCTAGAGGAATGAGCTATAGCTTGAAATTGTGTGATATAGCAGGCATTGGATCTTATTAATTACGGTTAAGTGAAAGGTGGTGCGGTGAAATGGGAGCATCTTGATTTCTAAGTAGGGCGTGGCAACACCACGTGTTCCTGAATCTGGGCCTGATGCTCCAAAAACCACGCACCTTATGCGCACACTATCGATAAGCAGAAAAATCGAAAAAGATCGCGGGGTTGCGAACATTCTTGACTTCACAGAGATTTGACAATGGCTGAATTTCCTGACTATCAGTCTACCTTGAATGGTATCTTTGATGGGGTCTCTCCCCTCAAGGAGCGCCTCGATCCCATTCGATTGGCATCGGACAACATCGTCCCAATCTTCAGCCTGCCCCTCTCTCAAAAGGTCTTAGGCCATGATGCCTCAGATGATGTCCTTGCACAGGTTGCCCAAGGCGAAACATCTTACACGTCCTTTGTCGCCCAGCAGGCACGCACCGCCCTACAGTCCAACGATGACCTGCCCACCGAACAAAAGCAGTCCCAACTCCTACACCTCGGACTTGCAGCCTTGTTCAGCTTTCTGCAATCCAATGTCACCGGACCTCCCCTCGATTTCAACTCGGCCGAAGTCTCACTGCCATCGTCCTTGCGAGCGCAAATTGCAACCCTCAGAACCGTCCGGGCAAAGATCATCCGCGACTTGACTGTTGATGGAGAGGCTGCATACAAGCTCACACCCAACCCGGAATTGTTTGCTATCGCCAAGGCCCTGTTGAGTGATGCTTTCAGCGAGGGACCACTCGTGGCCAGGACAGCACGCATGCGCGTCAACTTCTTGCACCAGAAGATGCTGTCGGAGGTCACGAGCACCCTGCAGGATGCGATCTACAATGACGTAGAGGTGCTGAACAAGGCCGAGTTGAACGCAGACGAGAGGGGACGGTTCCTCCTGGAAAGGGCCATTATCCACACACATCACGGCTTTGATATCAAAGCTCGGGCAGATATCGACGAAGCTGCCGAGGTGCGGCAATTCGAGTTTGCGCTGACCGGCAAGCTCGGCAAGCGCACGAAGTTCCAAAACCGTGATATCAGTCAGCTTGTGGTGTTGGCTAAGAGTGCAGATGAGGCCTCATTATCATCGAAGCCCTCCGGTCCCAAGAATGTGGACCTAAATGATGATACTCTGCTTGAGGCGATCTCTTTCACAGAATCCAAGCCTGATGAGGAAGACAAGGCAATCCAGGGCAAGCTATCGGCCAGCTTGGATGCCGTTGATGCCAACAACCAGCCCATGCTTAACCCTGTGGACTCTGCTCTTCTCTTGGCCCTTGCCTCAGCTATCACCAACACTGCACCCGAGAACGGTCTTACCCGCGAGGAAACGCACCCATATGCTACTCGCGTTCTCGACGGTGGCAGTTCTAACTGGCAAATTTATACACAAGGTCTTTTGGTCCGTAGTCGGGTAGAGGGCTACCGTTCTCGTACCGTTGAGCGTGCTGTTCTGCAAATGCAGGCACTTGTGGATCAAGTTATCGCCGACACTGCTACTTCTGATGCAGCAGCTCAAACGGAATCAGGCGAACCTACAACCTTCTTGCCACGCCCTGAGCAGTCTGAATCTGCTCCAGCCGCCGATCGTCTCGAACACATTTGGATTTTGAACTTCTCAACAAGGTGGAACCTTGAGGCCGAGCTGGCCAAGCGCTGGGTTGACCTTGGAGGTCTGCGTACCGCCCTCGAAATTTACGAGAGATTGCATATGTGGGCCGAGGCCGCACTCTGCTATGCCGCAACTGAGCGTGAGGGCAAGGCAAAGAGCATTGTTCGCCGCCAGCTATACCAGCCTACTGGGCCAGATGAAGATGACGAAAATGAGCAATTCGATGGGCCTGAGCGGTCACCATTGCCGGCAGACGCACCCCGTCTTCTCTGTATTCTTGGAGATATTGACAAGGACGAAAGCTTGTATGAGCGTGCCTGGGAGGTTTCCGGACAGCGATACGCTCGTGCTCAGCGTTCCCTAGCTCGCCACTACCTTGCTCTCACGCCACCTGAATTAGAAAAGGCCGAGGAGGCCTACAAGAAGAGTCTACACGTCAACCGCCTCAACCACGGAGCATGGTTCGCTCTTGGCTGTGTCCAGCTCGAGCAACAAAAGTGGGAAGAAGCCACCGATACTTTCACCCGCACCGTCCAAATCGACGACACAGACGGCGAAGCCTGGTCAAACCTTGCCGCTGCCATGCTGCGCTCATCCGCACCAGAGTCATCCGGCCCAGAGGTTGTCATTGATGAAGCCACCGGCGAAGTCTCAACTCAGGACAATGAGCCCCACAAACGCAAGCGTGAGGCCCTCGCCGCCCTTCAGCGTGCAGCGCAACTCAAAAACACCGACGCCCGTATTTGGGACAACGTCCTCACAGTCGCAGCCTCCATCCCACCTCCATCAACACCCTTCCGTGACCTGATCACCGCCCAAAGACGGATCATCGAGCTCGTCGGTGCAAAGAAGGGTGAGAAGTGTGTTGACGGCCCTATCCTCGCTATGCTGGTCGAATTCCTGGTCTCTGCATTCCAATACGAGCGCCTCCTCATTCACTCCGAAGATCCCTCCGAGGCCCCCATCGTTCGCACGGGTACAATCCCTGGTCAAATCATCACCCTCATTGATCAAAACGTCATCCCACTCATCACTCACTCCTCGGCTCTGTGGCTACTCGTTTCCCGCGTCGAGATCTGGCGTGAACGTCCCTTCGCTGCATTTGAAGCTCATGAGAAGGCCTGGCGTGCTTCTGTCGCCGCTAATGCACAAGGCGCGTTCCAGATGGGCGATGAGAAGCCCTGGTTGGAAGTTGTGCGTGCTACGGAGAGACTTGTCCGAGACGGATACGCCAAGTACGGACCAATGGATCGTGAAGACCAGACTGTTGGAGCAGATGCCGAAGCCGAGCTCGTCGCTCGCGACTGGCGATTCAAGGCTCGCAGTGCCGTTCGCGGAATCATGGGCAAGGGCAAGGACTTCTGGGAAGACAGCGAGGGCTGGGCTCGTTTGAAGGAGTTGCAGTCTGAGGTTACTGGCAACTGAGTACATGAAAAAAAACGGATACTTTTATGAACCATAGAGATTATGATTGCTTTTTTTTGCATTTTGATGTTCATTTGGTTCAAATTTCTTGATTTGGCAACACGAAGCTATGCATACCACGTTACCTTGCTCTCCGAGACTTGCTGTAGACATGTACATGTTCATGTGTAGATGTATCACTTTGCTTCCAGCTTCCTTTTTACCATCCCGCAGAAACTCTCGAAAAGAACACTGTCTGTTCCCTGCGTCCACCGTACCAATACTTGTACCTTTTTGTCTTCTGGCTTCTGGCCTCGGAGTAATCGTAGGTATACGCGTACTCCTAGGTGAACTTGTGTTGGGACATCTTTCAACTTGCCAGCTCCCTCCTGGCCAGAGATTTTCATCTTCCGGCGCGCTTGTCGAGACCAGACATTTTCAGCAGCGATACCAGTCCCAGCCGAGGCATTCTGGTCCCAGCTCCAAAACCAGGTCAGAGAATCAAGTTCACTGTTCAAGGCTGCGCTAGCTGTATCAATTGATATTTCAGGTGCCAATGTGAAGTTGTAATCAGCAGGGAAGGGTAGCAAATGCTTCGGGAATCCAGGTATTCCTCGTGCAGCGGTCTATCAAAAAATAATTAATCAGACATCGAGATGATGCGAAGGAGAAAGCATGAAACATACCATGATAGGCCGTTTATCCCCCCACGACCAAGCCAACGCCCACCGCTTTGTTTTACTCCCCTGCACGAACTCAGTGACGGCGTAATTGTGATTATCGTGCTGTATGAGCATCTCAACAAGAACAGATACACTGCTTAGTTTACCGAGCATGGATGTATACCACTGGATGCGGTCATGCAGAACGAGACTCTCCTCGATCATGCGCTTCACGAAAGCTACTTCTCCACCGCGGGTGACCATTTCCACCTCGGCGCCTGTACATGCCTGATTATTCCATTAGTATGATTTGATTTTTGGCATGACAAATAGTTCGGGGTAATATGTTGTACCTACCGAGAAGGCAGGCCGGGACTTTTGCTCGGCGGATTGAATTAGCTCATCGCGCGAGGTGTAGAAAGGGGGATTACACATGGTGAAATCCAGACTGATTGTTGGCCATTTTGAGATCAGAATAGACTTTGACAGGGATCAGTTTCAGGAGAGACGTACGTGGCATGGCCAAGGTTATTGAGCGGGAAGAGCAGACCCTCAGCGTCAGTGTTGATGACCCGAATTCGGTGCTCGAGCTTGTTCATTTGGACATTGTGCTGAGCACTGTATATGTTGTTGGAGTCGATATCTACCAGGCCAATTAGTGTTGTTTCAAGTAAATTTGGCTAGTGGACAAACCCGTTGCAATAAAAGTCCAACCGGGCCGGGATGTGCAGCCAAGTAGTGGATAAATGCTGATACACCCGGTCCCACTGTGATTGATTAGATGTGGCCTACAGGCGGGTGGAGCGGGACAAGACATACATGTCAAGACCGACGACTTCTCGGCTGGAATCATATCCAGATTTCAATTCGCCGGTAGTGGAATCTAGCAAGTCTTGGAGCCAGAGGATGTAGTTGAGTCTTTCTTTTTCGTCAGTCATGCACAGGGGAGTGACATTGGTATCAACCCTGCGTCGACATACCTGTTTGGTACCTGCAAGCAAAGTCAGTGCATGTGCGTGAGATCGTCGCTGGTTAATATATGTGCATACCGGTGGACATAGCCGATCATCTGGGATCTCCACTTTTAAATGGAAGTCCTGCTCCAGAAGGCTAGTCGTGAGCTGCCTGCATGATATTAGTTTATCACTTGTGCAAGGATTCCAGGCGCCGAATAGCTCGGAAATACCGGACAGCCGCTGGATCACTGAAGTCCAACTGAGACTTGGGCTTCAAACTTGATATCCTGTCAGTGAGAGTCTCTTTTGCGTAGCGATTGAGCGCAAGTCAGTTCACGTACTACTTGGCGAAGTCGCGCGACTGCAGCGCCAAGGCTGCGAAATCGACGTCATTCTTGTAGAGACTTCGTGCATTTTCCATTTTGGGTCTTGGTTTTACCTTGAAGGTCCACTCCCCGTACTTTTGAGAGAATTGATGAAAAGTGGTTGTTGGTTACGACGGGAAAACGAACGATGGGAAGGTAGGTTGATGGCGTCATGTGACTATGCAGAACCCTTGAATTCATGACAATGTAAAATTTATCTTGTATATACGACCGGGAAAAGAATAATCTATCACCAAAAAAAGTATATCACCGAGAATCGAAACCATATATGCACCTTTTTTGCACCGAAAAGCCAAATCGTTAAATCGTCATGGGCTGATGCCTGCTCTGTATCCCTTTTGTTGAACCATATTTCAAAATTTCCTTCTCAAAGTCTTCGAATTAGACCTTGTTTGCCTTCTTCTTGAAGCGCTCATGGCGCTCAAGTCTCCATTGGTATCCCCAGCGCATCTCGACCATCAACAGTGGGACCATGGCGATGGTAATACCCGCGAGTAAGACGAATGCCCACTCAGCAGTGATGGCATCGATAATAGGCTGAGCAGCAGCAACACCAGCAGCACCAATCAGACATCTCATCAAGTTATTGACGGCTGTTGCGCTTGCGCTGGCACCGGGGTAAAGGTCAATGACGAGAGCGCTGTTGATAGTGAAGATGGCAGTGGAGCCATAGGCAATCATGAATTGCAGAATGATAGGGACTGCAAGATGTGTGCGGAGGGAGACGCCATATACAGCAACACAGATAATGAAAATCAATGTGATCCACCAGGTGTTGCGCATGCGGGCGTATTCGATGGGGAAGTCGGGGTGGGTCTTGGAGTTGATGCGGGTATCGATGGGGAGGTTGTGTTGTTGGCAGTATTCGCGCTCGGTTCTCTTGTGGTTGTAATCCATCAGGTATCCAATGGTGTATGAGCCAGTCATACATCCGAAACCATTGCCGAGGAAGGTCAAACCGACCTCCAGGGAATTGAGACCGTACCTCTGCTCGAACAAGTCGGAAGTAGATGAGGTGACCATAGACCAGACAGTGTACACAATGCTGCCAAAGAACAGAGTGATGAATACATCCTTTTCGCCCAAGAAAGCAAGAGGTGCCACAACGGTTTTCCAGGTGACCTTGGCTTTCTTTGCGGAAGGGGTTGAGCCTTCCTGTGCCTCCTTCTGTCCAGTGATGGAGTAGATCAGTGGCCGGTACACGCCCTGGAGAGGAACAGTGCCATTGCCAGCAACGGTACGGAGGGTTTCGGGGAGGAAGAAGATAATGGAGAGGAGGCTGATTCCAGATACGATGATCAAGAACCAGAAGATAGACCGGAACCCAAGGTATTGAGACAGAATACCACCGAAAACTGGGCCCACGCCTTGTCCCAACATTCTAACTCCACCAAAAATGCCAATTAAGCTACCTCGCTCCGCTGAAGTAGTGATATCACCAATGACACCAGCACCAATTGAGATGGTGGCTGCACTTCCAGCAGCCTGCAGGGCGCGGAAGACCATGAGCTCAGCATAGTTTGTGGAAACGCCCAATGCAATATTGGCAATAATGTAGACAAGGAATGTTCCAATAAAGATTACACGGCGGCCAAGAACATCGGAGAAAGAACCCCAGAAACTTGGAGCAAGACCTTGAACAATCATATACACAGTTACTGTCAGGGTTGTTAAGGACATGGAGACACCAAGCTCCTATACAGTTGTTAGAATGATAGCGTGAGGTAATACTGGAGAAAGACGTACCCTTGATATCTCTGATAGGGCAGGGAAGTAAATGTTTGAAGAGAGCGGGGAGAATATGGCGGCGAAGGAGACGATGATGACCAACTGCAATTTGCGAGATCGGGAGAAGACATGGTATGGTGGAGGTGTGCCTGCTTGGGCTTCAAGGTTGATTGACTCTGCTGGTGTTGATGGGATAGAAATGTCCTTCTCATCTTGAGGCGAGAGGCTAGGGCTTGAGTTGACAGAATAATCCGTAACTCTAGGCTCCTTGAGAGTCTCAGTGGAATTGTATTGAGACATAAGGAATTATTATAAAATGGGGAGAAAATTTTTGTATATTTGCAAAAGACACAAGTTGTTGACAATAATGGAAATCAAACTTCATCGGGTCCAGACAGCTTTGGATGAATCGAGAACTCAGAAATGGACTCATGGCAGCCTTTTGTATTCCAATTCCAGCCCAAATCCCCCTGATAAGAATCAGAAAATACACAAATATTAGTTGGACCCATGCATCTGAGAGTCAACTAAGCCTGCTCCACTGTGGATTTGACCAGGGGGACCACAGGCCCATCCCCTTGATAATAGGAAGTGGCAAGGATCCGACAGATCTGGTAAGGCCGACGCAGCTCAATTTGACACGTACTAGCGATGATCGCTGACAAGAATCTATCTGAATGCCTGCAAAAAGAGTCACAGGCATGTCGCTGACGCGTGAACAGTGTTCTCTGGCTTGCATGAATCGTGTTATATCTCCAAGCCTCCATGGCTGACGTCTATCTACGGAAGAGGCGCATTCCTAAGCCTCTTGCAAGCCATTCTGGGGGGTTTAATATGGTGGACAGTGCCCTAAAATATCTTAGGCAAAAGTTTACTAGCCATAGGAATTCCTTCCGTTGTCCGTATAGTACACGCGTGCACTATTAGACAGATGATCGTCAAAGCATGTGCAATACAACAGGTTTCATCCACGGGATAGGAAATCCCCGGTAAAATCACATTTTGACACCTCTAGAACTTTTCTACTCTCGGACTCGGCATCTTCATAGCGTCCGGGTACTCCCAAGTTGCCGAGAGTCTGCACCCGGAGATGCATGATAAGCAGAAGGGTATACCGAAGCCAATCAGGTCTGACAAGCCAAGCCTTGGCAATTTGTATATCGTGGATACGGGGAGAAGAAACATGAAACCCGGCTCTCTCTCCAGGGCTTCTTGCCCCCACGTGCCCCGTGATTGGCAACTATGTTCATCATCTGTCAAGCAAAAGCCAAGCTTCGTCAGTGCCCAAGCAATAGTGACTCAGGGGGGAAATGAAGCAAACCCGGGCAGTTACGTAGATACTAAGCCCCTTGGATCTTGTATAGCAGCCCCCTTGCTGTATGCAGTATCCCCTATCCAATGAAGACCCGCAAAGGGGGTCAAGTATAGTAGGGTTTGGGCAGGAAACCCCCAATGACGATGCAGTATAACGCTAGGTAAGCATTACCCGCAAGCTACTGACCAATGTTGCTGCATTTCAAGATCCAGGGACATCATAGGTGGAGAGGAAACGAAGAATGGGGTCTCAGACTCTTCGGGACAGGGTTCGCGCTAAATGGAGATGATCGACGCATCGAACGGCTTCTATGTCGACAGTGCACAATGGTGCCAATCTACTGTCGATCATCTCCACCGGTGCTTTATGATTGTGATTCTTTTCTGGTCTAGTCTTTCCCTCGCCTCTGCTGTACTCCACTGAGGACCACACGCGCCACGCTTAGAGAATCCTAGCGGAGTAGCCAAGATCTTGTCATTGTCTGCGATTGATTCTTGACCTGCAATGGCCTGCACATCTCTCGGTTGACTTTCGATCACATACTTTCGGGGCATTTCTTTCACGAGATCCCAACTTTCTGCTCGGCTAAGGCTGGACAGGGCTGCTCAAGGCTGATGTATATACTTTCAGTTCACTTCTTGGCATGAGAATACTCTTGATCCCTCAATTTTGATGCCCAACGCCAAGACCCTGAAATTCACGGTGCAGCTCCCACCCCCTGTAGAGCGCCAGCCCCGAGAGATCCCGAGAAATTATCGGTTAGCCGACTTTGATTTTATCCTACGCACGTTGGATGGAATCTTTTACCAGATTGGCCCGAAGTTATAGTGTACTGTAAGCTGATCAAAGGTACGTCTCACTTACTCCAAATGATCAGCATAGTAGAGTCTGGACTTTCTGGCTTGTGTAGGGTTACAATCTCCAAAACTTCCGAATCATATCATACATACATGCATTGGTTCCGGCCGGACGACACGGGAATCTCATTATAAACTTCAAACTGTGCCCAAAAGGGAAAAGCACCCGTCCGGGTCCCTTGAAGAGGATCCACTGGCACCGTCGATTGGACCGAACAGTTGAAGCGCCGAAACTTGCACTTCATATATCCGGTTTTCGGATTGTTTTTCTGCGTCGGGGTCGCCCTCTGATAATGTTAATCAATTTCTTCAGAGTCATTGACGTCAATTACAGTCGTTTCCGCGCACTCCGTAGCTCCCCCGGTTTCGTTTTTGCATACAATCAAGATTGCAGATAACTTATCTGTTTCGTTTTTCTTTTAAACTATTCGTTATATAATAATCTAATTATCTGTTTTAATTTATGAAACAATAGCCCAAGTTCATTGCGGCTTCTAGCTGTCTTCTAGTAGATCTAGTAGATCCCCCTGACACTCAGGACCATCTCCATGGGAAACCACCAAAACATGAATAGTGTAAAATGTGTCTGCCTGTAGTACGACGGCATGAGGCTGTGTTCGATCTATTTGAGTTGGCGTTTCAATAAAACGCATTGGCCACGGAATTTGCAGATCTAATGCCAACCCCTGTCTTGCCTACAGTAAGCTCATTCCTTCACAAACTTTGGTTTAGCTTGAGACTAAAAACTCAGATAAGAGAATTCCAGGCATTTCTACGAGGAATGCAAGTAAGACCGAAAACATTGCGACACAGAATCGCAGCGCAGTATCATCACATGGAAACAAAGTTCCCTTCTTCCACATCGCCGATCATCCATACCCACACATATCCACAAATATCCACCCACGCCAAACACAGAAGAAATAACGTCACGACTAGTATACAGTACTGTACAAATGTCAGCCAGACCGTCTCAGACCCGCTCCGCTCCTAAATTTTGCGTAGCGCGATAACCCACCTTGGCACCACGGCTCCAGGACTGTTGGACCCGAAACGCAAATCCATATGGAACCTGTGGACCGCAGACACTCACGCGGCCTCATCCGTCTCAGCTGTTGACTTCCAACCCTACAGGGCCTGTCGGAATGCCCCTGATCGTCGACAAATGGAGCTCGCGTGTGGGCCTGGCGATTGCGTAAGAGTTCAGTAAGGAACCCCCGATTTGATAGTGTGATAGTGTTGCTTCTGTGGGGAAGTATTGACGCCAACGGTAACGGCCAGATGGCTTTCCAGTGCGGAGCGGGATACAGAGATTCATGGGGGTTGATATCAGCCTATTGATCCCCCCTCGTGCACATTTGACTTGACTTTAGTCAATCTTGACAAAGATCTCGGATTCTTGGCGCCGCAAAAGTGAGGACTTGGCGTGGCAACTCTTTGGTCCAGTCGGGATATTTTTAATCGCAATGCGCAGTGTATAAATGACCAGATAACAGATCGGTGCTATTGTCATGGCTTGTGCAAATCCCGTGTGTGTATATATCTATTTTGAACTGATTTGTACAATTGTGTGCAAGGTATCACTATCACTGGCATATATATATCCATGCAATGTGATACATATGCAGACATACTTTTGCTATTTTTGAATGCCTGAGACAGGTCTAGCGTATTGCACCGGATAAACGCTTTGCATCTGCACAATACTGTACAGTAGACCCTAGATTTCGAATATGTTGAATAGAGGGTGAAGTCTAGCGCCATATACATCGAAGACGGGAAACCATATCCATGACGTATGTTCTTCAGCGGAAAGTCTGTTCCGCTTAACCACAACCCCCGCCGGGGCCTACATTTTCAGTTGTAACTTAGGGCTTTGTGTATTCTTCGGGGTCTCTTTGTTTCAATTCAATTAAAGGTCACAGTATCACACGAACATGGCGTATCAAGTTTCATTATCTCTATCGATCCCAAGATGCCGCATCTACAATATCACTGCTAAGAGGGCCGGGGCCAAAAGGCCAAGAAAGACTTCTATTACAGCCAAGCCGTTCGCATTGGCGACCGCATCGAATGTGCAGGTCAAGGTATGGATGTTGACGGGCATAGCCCGAACGAATATGCATGCTGACAGCGTCTGCATCAGGCGGTTGGGACCCGAAGACCTTCGAGTTCCACCGAGAAATCAACGCCCAGATTGATCAGGCTTTCGCCAATGTCGATCTGAACCTGAGGGATGCAGGAGGAAAGGGATGGGAGCAAGTTTTCCGGGTAAACTCGTATCATGTCCCAATCAAAAACGAGGCCCTGGACGCGATGGTGCGAAACTTCAAGAAGTGGATGCCTAATCACCAGCCGATTTGGACGTGTGTTGGCGTGACAAGACTTGGCGAGGACGATATGCGTGTTGAGATTGAGGTAGTTGCTCATGACCCTTAGAATTGAGTTTGAAGGTGATATAGAGCGAGAGACGAGTTGGTATGAGACCCATGTTGCCCAATTTTGAAATCAAGAATGGTAGATAGGCATTACCACATGAGAAAGGAAATTGGCTCAATAATGCATAGAAGTTTTGATCAGGATGATTATCCTCAACGGCTGCCGCCTCTTCCTCCACCTCTTCCCCCGCCCCTCCCTCTGGACTTGCCCTTTCCTCTGCCACCCATCATGCGGCGACCCGAGGCCTGAACATGAGCAATATCTTGCTTGTTCAGGTTCAATGTTCCTCCCGAGAACTTGCCGACGGAGGAACCTACAACACCACGCTCTCGTCGTCCATTGTTCGACTTGGAAGCCTTGTTAGGCCTTTCGAGAATAATGCCGTTCTCCTTAGCTTCACGGCGACGTCTGTCTTCCTTAGAAGCTGCCTTGGCATTGATGCCTCGTCGGTGCGCATCGGGCATCTTTTGCGCATATAGCGAAGACTTCGCTCCAAGGGATTGCATGCGCATATCCAAAGCCTTAAGGCGGTTCTTTCCAGTGGGCGCCAGATCATCGGCAGATTCGAGCAGGTGCGATTCCTTTAGAAGCCGTTGTAATGCAAGATCGTGCTTCAGATTCACAGCGTCATGGGCATCATCTTCCTCTTCCTTCTTGGTTGAAGGTTCGTCCGGGTTGGTGCTCGGTTTCGCTAGATTAGATAACAATTTCCCGCTCTACAGCAACACAATCAGTACTAGAAACGATATCTTGTAGTTTCGACACATACCAAGAATGCTTTTCGAGTTTTCTTGTCCATCCGGTCTTCTGGTGCCATGTGGGTATCCGTATGTTCCACCACCTCGACTTCGTTGCTCTCGTCGCTGAAGTCAGACAGATCATCTGACCCAAGCTCAGACCCAGAAAGATCATCTTCATCATCCTCATCCTCATCCTCATCTTCATCATCGGAATCCGTAGGATTATCGGACTTGGCGGTATGGCCTGGCAAATCAAGAGGCTCGAATTGAGCTTCGAAAAGTTTTCGGAATACGTCCTGCGCATTGTCTGCGGGAGGAGGACTCTCCTTCTTCTTGGGTTTAGAGACAACAGCGGTCTCGCGCTTCCGTTTTCCGACCATAGTGAATGTGTATGTTGATTATGTAGAAGACTTAAAACATTCGCGCCGCCCAAGAAGTTTTTCGAGCTAATCGCATATCACGTGCGATAAACACGATAAGCCCCTCTGACTCCCACAGCGTCACGAAATATCACAACTTCTTTTTCCCCAGCAATTCAAAGACAATGACCAAGTTCAGACCATGCATTGACCTGCATTCGGGGCAGGTGAAGCAGATTGTGGGAGGTACCCTCAGCCAGGTCGAGGCAGACCTGAAGACCAACTACGTATCCAAGCTCCCCGCTAGTCACTATGCGGGATTGTATGAGAAGCACGACTTGCGCGGTGGTCATGTTGTGAAGCTTGGACCGGGAAATGAAGAGGCTGCCAAAGAGGCACTGAAGACATGGCCAGGTGGCTTACAAATTGCTGGAGGTATCAATGATCAAAATGCCCAATATTGGATTGACCAGGGCGCAGACAAGGTATGCATACCACTCTATGCGAATCAAGAATTTTCGATTGGCATTATACTTGAATAAGAACCCTCACCCGATTCTTGGCCTCGAGGCTGTTTCAAATCCAAGTGCTGTCCGTCGTAGTATAGTCCGATGACGCTAATCATGGAATGCGGGACAACAGGTGATCATCACTTCATTCCTTTTCCCTGCCGGCAAGTTCTCGCTCGAAAGACTTCAGTCAGTTCTGTCTGCTCTCGGTGGCGACAAGTCAAAGCTAGTCTTGGATCTTAGCTGTCGCAGAAAAGATAATACTTGGTTTGTGGCTATGGACCGCTGGCAAACCATCACAGAAATGGAGATTAACCAAGGTATGTCCTATTTTTTTTCAGTACATTGTGTACTGTTGAAGTATATTGTTTACTCATTGACATTTTATAGAATCCATCGCTATGCTGGAACCATACTGCGCCGAGTTCTTGATCCACGCTGCGGACGTGGAGGGCCTGCAACAAGGTGTTGACGAAGAACTAGTATCCAGACTGGCTGACTGGTGTACCATTCCTGTGACATATGCCGGAGGTGCACGTCATCTGCAAGATTTAGAAAAGGTCCACACATCTAGCAAAGGACGTGTGGATTTGACGATTGGCAGTGCCCTGGACATATTCGGTGGCTCTGGCGTGACATTCGATGAGTGTATCGAATGGAACAAAGCCCACTAAATAGAGATAAAACAATAAACATGCAATAGACACCTCCAACCATACAAAAAAGCCCAAAGCATCTTGTTGATGTTTATAGATGACAGGCCTGGACTTGTCCGAAAGCGGCTTAGGGCCAAGCGAGGTCCGCCCGCCTCCGTATCTTGAGACTTCAACCTCTCTCTTTACGACCTTTTGCGACACACTCTCTACAACCTGCTTTCTTTATCCGAACCCTCTTCTCTGAAACGTCCTCTAACGCCACAAATATGAAGCCCGTCGTCTCTGCCCTGAACGCCTGGTCCTGGTACGATCACCCAACCCATCTCCAACTACCGACCCCATCAGTCTAACCTCTGACCCGCCAAACAGTGTCGTTATCTCCCTCTTCGCAATTGTCATCCTATCAGTCCTCGGAAGCCTATACAGCGTACGTCCTATAGATTCCCTCGGCCAACGACCCGACCAAAGGCCCGCCCTCATGGGGTATACGTAATATGACATCGTGCGCTAACAAGAACTTCCCCGACACAGAGCAACAACCACGCATACACTGGATCAGAAGGCGAACCCGAAGATGGAGCCGCAGTCGCTGCTTCAATTTACACCGCTGTGATCGTTTACGCTGTACGTCATCCCCAATACATCGGAGCCAAGCGACCGATCGCTGCACACCAGAGAAGGAGAAAGAGAGACACGAGCAAGAATTGGTTACTGACAAAACTACTTTCTCATGAATAGGGATTCTTCGTATTCTGTGGCTTCCAGGCTTACCTCCACTTGCGAAACAGCAGGGGAGGTGCTATATCACTCCATTGAAGCTGTCACAGCTATGCGTCCTTTTTTCTACGGTGTCCTGACAACGCGTTTATCTATCGATTTGCAATATTTGGGATGAAATCTCGGTGTTTTCTATGGCCAACACGGTGGTCTTGGATTGATGAGTTTGATGTGCCTCAAAGCGGAGAGAGAAATAGCAGGGATGATGTTTGTCCCTTGGAGGCATCCATCTTGTAATGTCTCTTTGATCGACTCATACTTATTCTTCCATATGAGCAAGGATCTTCTTGGAAGGCGTTTGTGGGGCAGGTTTCCCAGTCTTTCTTACTAGAATACGCAGACGATCTACCTGCGACTTGTACATAGATCGCTCGAATTACTACCAGCCTTTTCTTTCTTTTTTGGTGATATCTCATTATGTCCATTTCATGCATCTAAATAGCAAACTTTTGTAAAGACATTTAATCATCATCATTGAGAAATAGCATGATTTCATGACCGCCAACGCCAGTGGATGCAGAACCAGATCGAGAGCTCCAGCTCCAGCACCTAGTCTTTTTTGGTTTCCTTTTTCTTTCTGAGAAATCACTCCTCGTCCTCCCAAGGGTCCAGCATCTTGGACATGTAAGGACCATCTAAGAAGTACCCGAGACGAGCGTAGTAGCTACGCACACCAACACCAGAGATAACACTGATCTTGGTGCTGCCATGCTCCTCACGGGCAATACGCTCTGCCTCCTCCATCAGCAGAGTTCCGAAACCACGGTGCTGGAATTTGCGCGCATCACGTCCGTGAAGCGGCACAGCCGAGCCGTAAACATGAAGCTCACGGACAATACTCGTCTGCTGGCCCGTGAACTCTGGGCGGAAAGTGTGGGTGTCACTGCACTTGCGCAGACGAAGCAAGCCAATAAGAATATCCTGCTTCGGGTCTTCGTATGCCAAGAATGTCTCCCAGCCGCCGTTGGCAGTGTAGTCACGGCGAATCAACTCAATCTGCGATGGGCGGATCTTGTTCTTCACTTCGTTGATACCGACCTCTCGGGTGCGGACGTCACGGCAGGTTGTACCAAAGTCCTTCATGCGTGCCAATGCCAGTTCGCGCAAGTTGCCGTTCTCCACTCCAGATGTCACCAAAGGCATGGGGATATCACGTTGAACTCGATAAATACGGGTCCATGGGGGAACCAGAGCGAGAATGCGTGCGACAAGGTCGATCAGCGCATTGGGAGTGTAGTTCTTATAACGGCCAGTTCGCCACAATTCATACAGACCGGTGCCTCGGATGACAAGTGTGGGATAGAGCTTGAGACCGTCAGTACGGAAGTTGGGGTTCTCGAAGTACTCCTGGAACTGGAAGAGATCGCGCTCCATTCCAACATTGGGCAAATCAGGCATCATGTGGCTGACGACCTTGAATCCAGCATCTTTGGCGAGCTTGAAAGTCTCAGCCACCGCTGCCACGGTGTGACCACGGTTCGTGTCGCGCGCAACATCCTCGTACAGACTCTGGACACCAATTTCCAGTCGCGTACATCCGTAGCGGAGCATGCTGCTCAAATGTGTGTCTAGACAATAATCCGGTCGGGTCTCGATTGTGATACCCACACACTTCACGTTGCTCATTTCGCCTGCCTGCACGGCCTCGTCGACGTTGTCGGTTTGGTATCCGCTCAGTGCGTTGTGAAGCTGCGAGATGAAGCTGTCACGATGATCTTCCGGCAGCGACATGAAAGTTCCACCCATAATGATGTATTCGACCTTGTCCACGCTGTGGCCAAGAGACTTGATCTGGTCCACTCGTCCTCGCGCCTGTTCAAATGGATCGTAACGAGCGCGAATCGCCCGCATCGAGGTTGGTTCATATCCGGTGTAGGATTGTGTCGAGTATTCGAAGTCAGAGTCTGGGCCACCAGGGCAGTAGACGCAAATGTTACCGGTATAGGCGATATGAGGGCATCGGTGAGGTTTGCACATAACCGCCACCACGGCGATACCAGACGAAGTTCCTGCGAATCAAGTTAGTTACTCCCCAGCAATCCCTCCACTTGATATTACATACGAATCGGCTTTGCGATCAGTTTCGGTAGAATGTATTTCTTGTAGTGTTCAGGTACAGCAGCAATGATGGCCGTCAGTGGCGGCTGGGTGGACAGATGGTGTTTCTTTGCGATCGTGCCGCGCAGTTTGTTCAGGTTCACATCTTTCTTGGGCTGCGAGGAGTCTCTTGACGACTCGTACTCTTGGATCAGGGCGTTTGCAATGTCGGAGCACGCTCGCATGAACCGTTCGTTCTCCGGCACCTGCTTTGCCATCTTCTTGGCGTTTCGCTTCGTGATCGCGGGGGTCATCGTCATAGTGGCCATGGTGACAGAGATATCACCGCGCCAAGGCGGGAAGACGTGGATAGAGAAGTTGAAGCTGTTGAACTGTTGTGGTGGGGGTAACAAAAATTGTATGTGGTCGCCGAGGCCTGCGCCCGAACAGCACTCGGATCCGCTTAAGTAAAAGATTGTCCCGAGCGAAAACTCCCGGGCGCGCATCCCGATCCCTTCACCATACCCGAATCCTTTTCTCTCCTTTCATACTCCTCAACACCTCTCCTCTCTACCTATCGCAATGCAGGCCTTCCGCCGTAACACTGTCTCGGCCCTCCGCCAGTTCGGTGCCACCCAGCGCCGGACTGAGGCCACCTCTGCCTACCAATCCACCGTGAACAACCTTCGCATCAACAAGGACACTCGCGTCCTGTTCCAGGGTTTCACCGGAAAGCAGGGAACGTGAGTGCAAATCCCGCAGAGTTCCTGATATTTCTACGCGCTTGCCGCTGACATTTTGCCTCAAAACAGCTTCCACGCAGAGCAGGCCATTGCCTACGGTATTTTCTTCTTTCGCCATCGCAACGAATCACCCATAGCTTACACAGGATAGGCACAAATGTTGTCGGTGGTACCAACCCCAAGAAGGCCGGCAGCACTCACCTCGACCTTCCCGTCTTCGCCAACGTCAGCGATGCCGTGAAGGAGACCGGTGCTACCGCCTCTGCTATCTTCGTCCCGTATGATACCGCGATTCCCATGCACCCAGAATAATTGACTAACTGCAGCTAGTCCCCCTCTCGCTGCTGCCGG
Organism: Penicillium nucicola; assembly: GCF_028828085.1. Classification (NCBI taxonomy): domain Eukaryota; kingdom Fungi; phylum Ascomycota; class Eurotiomycetes; order Eurotiales; family Aspergillaceae; genus Penicillium; species Penicillium nucicola. The sequence continues at coordinate 1,948,408 of NW_026643125.1, read as the reverse complement.
TATCGAGGAGGCCATCGCTGCTGAGATGGGCCTCGTTGTTTGGTGCGTGTCAACCCGTTGAAACTTCTTTTTTTTTTACCTTCAAGAGCTTCAAACTGACTGGTCCATCCTTTATATAGCATTACTGAGGGTATCCCCCAGCACGGTACGGCCCATTCGATCATCACATGAAGAACGCGAACTGATTTTTCTGATATAGACATGGTCCGCATCACCGACATCCTCAAGACCCAGAACAAGACTCGTCTGGTCGGCCCTAACTGCCCCGGTATCATCGCTCCCGTAAGCTACCGCCATACTTACAATCGCAATGCGCATCGATACTCATACAATTCGTTTATAGGGACAATGCAAGATCGGTATCATGCCCGGCTTCATCCACAAGCGCGGTCGTGTCGGTATCGTCTCTCGCTCCGGTACTCTGACCTACGAGGCCGTCAACCAGACCACCCTCGCTGGCCTTGGTCAGTCTCTCGTCGTCGGTATCGGTGGTGACCCCTTCTCCGGCACCAACTTCATCGACTGCTTGAAGATCTTCCTCGAGGACCCCGAGACCGATGGTATCATCATGATCGGTGAGATTGGTGGTTCCGCCGAGGAGGACGCCGCCGAGTTCTTCAAGGCCAACAACATCCACAACAAGCCCGCCGTTTCCTTCATCGCTGGTATCTCCGCTCCCCCCGGCCGCCGCATGGGTCACGCCGGTGCCATCGTCTCCGGTGGTAAGGGTGGTGCTGACTCCAAGATCTCCGCTCTCACTGACGCCGGTGTCATTGTCGAGCGCTCTCCCGCCAACCTCGGCAAGTCCCTCCTTGCTGAGTTCGTCAAGCGCGACCTTGTCTAAATTCGTCGCTGGTGATGCATCATGTGTCTTGTTTGCCTAAAACTCTATGCCACGGCTGGGGATTGGAGGTGATATTTGCCATTTATACTATGGGGCTTTTTGGGCTGTTCCTCTGTTAACTGCTCCTGTATTCTTTTTCTCCTTTGTGTTAGAGACCCTTGAAGTAATTACTTTCGTGTAACTTTACTGTATCCCGTTTTGCATGATAGATGATCCAACGAAGTAAATGAGTAGACCATAATTAGCTACATGCACGCATCAACTTATACACAACTTGGTTGCTTCAACGTCCATGCGGCAGAGCCTAGGGGTTGTGCATCTACTGCCTTCCAGCTCGACTGGCCTACGCCCATATTCCACGATGGCACTTCATAGTACACGCAGCAGGTCCCGTCCTCAAGTTATGTATGGTAATTAGTATCATTATTGCCATGTTTGATATTGCTCCAAGTTATTTTGGTGCGAGCGAACATCCTGAGGTGTGGACTAATCACCCAGCATAAACTGATATGAACTGGAATCGGCTAGCTAGTGCTGTAGCATGTATTTTCTAGGGGAAACCTCGCCTTGTCATTAGTTCGTTGCCAACAGGGACGTGACTCGTCCTATTCTGACTTTGGAATAGGAGTTGGTATTTTAATGAGATATTCGCCTGTCTTTAAGTAGGCCATTTCTGTCAAATACGAGATCAAGCAGGTCGACGTAACTTACAGAACAACCAAGCACCGGAGCCGATATTCAACGGCCAAAGATCAGCTCAGGATTGACGTCACAGGTGTTGATTTCTATATACTTTTGGAAAGCGTGATGGTTACTCTGTAAAATGGATTTACATAGTCGTTGGTTCAGTCTACATTGCTGCTGGCTAGCCTGGTTCCCCTGGTCAGCCACCTCCACGGCGTTTGTCGTTTGACTACAGTTAATGCTTACTCACATTCAAAGTGTTGTAAGTACCCTCGTTCAAGGTTCCTCGCTATCAAGCCTTTATACACAGAACATGTGACTGAACTGGGCCATTGTATGGACATGCACTAAGCCTATTTAGGAAGTATATCATTGGAGGCCCCTGGGTATATTCTGACTTCGACGAGTGTGTCGCGTGGACTGAATTGCGAGTACTATTAATAATTTCCCATTTCATCCATGGTACATCTGCTCGGAAACAAGGTGCTGGCAGAGTACCTGGCAGTTCGAAGGGGTTTAGCTAAGCCGACAGCAGCACACCTATGCTCTATAATATGGCCAAACACAATTGTGACTCCCTATACACTTTCGACCGGGAAATCGACGCTTTCTATACTTTTGTGAATACCATGGCTCCAGATAATGGGACATATAAGAGGATTCTGACTCACTCTTTCCTCTCTTCTCTTTCTTCCTTCTTCAACTATCCATTCATATATAAGATGTTTAACCCCACCCCTCTCTGGGTCTGGTTGTACGGCGAGAAGGAGAGTCGTATGGAGGATCTGCTCTGGGATCTCGAAGATGAGGATTCAGGAGCACTTGATTCATACTACACTACATATCGCATCAAGCTCCATCAAATGGACTTCGCCACTGGCGCAACCTCATCCTCTATGGTTCAATACTACAAACCGGATCGAAAGACCGACTTTCAGGTCAAAAACACCTCACTCGACCCCAAGAACCCAAAAGACGACATGTACCTATCCATGCTGGAGAAGAAGAACAACCCAGATTTCGACGGCCTAAAGCTTCATCAACAACTACGAAAGTCCTTCTCAAAGTATATCACACACTCGCCCAACGGCCGCAGAGCAGGACCTGGCTGGCAGTTTATCAAGTAAGTTTATATTCCGTGTGACTCGTACATGGTCACATACACAGGCTAACTCTAACCAAACATAGTCCCGAAGAAGGAGGCGATCTATACAACAGCAACGATAAACATGGCTTCATCATCGACCAAGGGGCCGCAAGTGTCAGTGCTAGCGCATCCCATCAAGTCGTCATTATGAACAGCGAAGACTGCTACAAAATCAATACCCCGTCCACAGGAGAGATTATTGTGCTCCTCCGATGGATGCTGGCCGCTGTCAAGCCCCAAAAATCCAAATCATCAATAAGTTCTCGCAAATACGCAGAAAACTGCCTGTTTCAACATGACATCCCGGTATGTTTGCTTATCCCAATCCCTCATGTTGGCAAGATAGATTTACTGACCTGGACGTAGACAATGGTTATCTCGTTCCTACCAGATTCCAAAGTTCGCATCTTATACGGCTATTTTGATGGAGGTCGCCTCAGAATTGCTCATACCAAGGCAATTGCATTCGATAACGACCACTACGAAGAAAATATGGATACCCTTCTTCAATGGACTTGGCCCATCATCTGCAAGGACACTTCCAAACCTCTTCCTATGCAGACAATCGAAGAGAGCGACGAATCAGACGAGTCCGATCAATCTTGAACACATACCAAGTTCCTTGTCATCTGAAGTTCCTATCAGCGAAGGCAGCTGAAGCATCAAAAAAATCTAATGTTTCCAATTTCCTATTGCACTGTCAGCTATCATATCTTATTATGTTCTATGTTTTATGTGGTATGCACCATGTACTGTTCTCGTTTCGCATCGCAACGCATCGCATGTATTCTTATTCGTTTGTCAACCTGTATCTAGCAGATCTACATTTCAAATCCATCTGGGGATGAGAGAGAACATCATTTCATAATACAAGTAGGGTACAAATAAAGCCAAGGTAAATACTTCGAGACCCTTCTGCTTTTTCCTGGGAAATACTCCCAGGTCAAATTTGTTGCTCCATTATACTAGACCTTAATAATCGATCATGAGAACTTTGCGAGTCACAATTTGCTCCAGTTAATATAGACATCTCAACACCTACCCTATTTCTTAATATTTCCCAAAGCCTTAACCACCTCATCCGTCCCAATGGCATCAGCAAACTCGCCATCAAGACTAGCAACAGTGACCTTCTGAATAGTCTCCGAATCAATCCCAGCCTTGCCAAAAGTAGCCGTGGCATCAGCAACAAGCACAATCCTCCCCTGATCGACCTCAACCTCATTCTCGTGACTCCCATCAGCCCTCAACTTCACAGGCCCATCCCCCAAATACCGATCCACAACCCCCAGATTAGCCGCCATGCGCACAGTAGTCGAAACACAATGATCAGTCGTCAACCCAGCAAAAAGCAGTTGACGGAAGCCCTTCTCACGCAAGTGCGCTTCCAGCCCCGTCCCAATAAAAGACGAGTTGACGCTTTTCCAAAAAATAGGCTCCGACCCATCCGATGCGGGAGTCGCAAAGTCTAGTGGACGAATTCCTTGTGCGGGGTGAGAGTGGTGGAGTAATGAACCCGGGCTGGTAGATGAGTGGAAGATGTGAATGACTTCGAATTGAGAAGAAGAGGGAGACTGCGACTTTGCGGTCCGGAATGCAGTGAGGAGTGCTTGAAGGTTGGCTTCGTAGCGTGGGTTTGAGCGCTGAGTGCCCCAGTGTGAGATTGTTGGTTCATGAGTGAAGGCGGCTTGGTTGTCGATTAGGATTAGGGCTGTGGGGAGGCTGAAGTCCAATTGTGCTGTCATTTTGACAATGGGAGATGCTGATCTCGACTTATGGAGTTGATTTTTTTCGGAGGGTTGACGGTTGATGCTGGGGTTATATGGGGGTCATTTTATATCCGGGGGCTTTTCCGTGACTCACCCGGCTCACTAATCAGATCTATGGAGTTTTCGATTATTCCATCTGTTGCTAGATCAACGCCACAATTAGTAGCAATTGAACAGTTAGTGAGAGGAACAATGGCATGTGCAGATGTGGGGGTCTACTGAAATAATTTACGAAGAAACGTAAGAAATCAATCTTCCAATCTTTTAATTCCCTCTTCCAATGAAGGAATTTTACTCTTCCCAATACCAAGTCTATGCCGCCATTTTGTCTCCTTCTTAAGCTTCGCTCTCATGCGTCGCCTGGGGGCATAGTTGATGGGAGATTCACCTCCAATGAAGATGAACGTGTCGTAGAGAGTAGCACCAACAAGACAGCCACTAATAGTAGCCACCCAACCACCCCAGAACCACCATCCATTCCGAGCAGTGAATGTGTCAGTACCATACCCGACCATAAAAGCAACAAGACGAGGCCCAAAGTCTCGCACTGGATTCAAACATCTGTAAATCCGAATTAGAACTGTCCTCAAGACAAAGAAAACTGGAACAGAAACTCACCCTCCGGTATTGAATCCCAAACAAATACAAAGCACATAGATAACTAAACCAATCACAAAAGAATGCATTCCAGCACCAGGCGGAGCATTACTATCATCACCCATGGCAAAGATAACACAAAGAAGAATCGCATCCGCAATGAACTCCGTAAAAAATGCCGTCGCAGAACTGACATGACTCATGGGCTCAGTATAAAACCCCAGACCGGAACTACCAGCCTTGGCAGTCGGGGAGAAAGTAAGGATTGAATCGCGGTAGATACAGTATGCCAATCCTGCAGCAGTAATTGCACCAAGAAGCTGCGCAATGACATAATAGCAGCATCGTCGACCGGGAAACCCGCGGAATATCCAGAGCGCGATGGATATACCTGGGTTGAGATGTGCACCGGAGACACCACCAGCCAGGTAGATCCCGACCATTGAGCCGAGACCCCAGGACCAGTTTTCTGAGAGTTTGGTTCCGGCGTTTGTGCCTCCAGTTGATATTGCCAGGGTTCCTGTTAGTCCGATGAAGAGGGCCACTGTTGTCTAAAACGGCAGTATTAGTACCGGAATATTCAGAGAGGAGGGTGTATACTTACAGCGAGCCATTCGGCGAAGGGTTCCTTGAGATAATTCCGAATTTTAACCCAATTGTTCAAGAATTCCTCTTGTTCCGTTTGTCCCATGTCCTCTTCTTTCATTATCCCCCCGCCATGACCAGCTTCACTTTCCATTGGCCGTAAAAGACCATCGGGCTGTGTTCCATACACGGCATGTTCGACTGGAGCGCCCTGTTGCGCCGCAGATGCATATGTGGGAGGATGCTGCGCTGGCGAGGACGGTGTTGCAGGAGTTGCAGGAGTGTCATTGGTATTGGAATGGGAATTGGACATGCCGGGTGTTGCGCCAAGCTCTGGTGCGGGCTCTGCCTCTCCGCGAGGCTTGGTGTCGTATGCTTTCTGCTCGGTATGTTCATCGCGACGCATACCGGGCCTCACAACCCGCGGAAGAGGTTTTGCTAAGCCCCAGACGGGCTGCTCGTGGTTTTTGCCGTAGCGCGGGTTCATGTGTCTATATTCTGGATCTAGATATACAGGCCCTTGTTCTGGTTGGTTATCCATCGGACCTGGGCCTGCCAAGGTGTGGGATGGTCCTTGTCGAATGGTATCTCGGGTTGGTACTCTGGTCGAGCCATTTTGCTGAGACTGGTGTCCGTAGTAAAGACTACCTGATTCTGTGGGCTGTCTGTTGAAGGCAGCTCGTGGGCCGAAAGGCGTTGATGGTTGCCCTTGTGGTGTAGATGGATATTCATTCTGGAGCGCTTCTGGTTGTGGGCGCTGTTGAGATGAAGACTTTTGCTGCTGTTGCTGTTCTTGCTGCTGTTTGACTTCCTTGGAATACTGTGTTTTAGGAGGATTGTTGTTGGTACTGTTCAACGTATCGCCAGATGATACCGAATTGGGACTATTTTCACGTTCCTCAATTGGATGGAGTGAAGGCCCCTGTGAGTGTTTGTGGGACGACTGTTCGCCCATATTGAAATTTGACGAGATTAGGATATGCAAAGAACAATCAAAGGATAATGTGCAAGCAGATTTAAGATCAATTGGTGGTACGGTGGGGGCTCTTATACGTTTACAATCCTTGAGCTCAAGTGATAGAGTGATTCTATGACAGACGAGACAGTTTCCAATCTCCTCGAGATCGACGGGGGCAATACAGAAAATTACCTTGGATTCAAGATTTTCTGGCTGTCAAAATATGGGGATATCACCAATCAAGGCTTCGATTGAGCAGTGTTGGCAGGAGATGTCAAACAAAAAAAGGGTTCTTTTGGATTCTCGGCCTGGTGACATCAACCTGACGACCGATATAAACAGAATGTCTTCACATACAAGGTGAGAACCGGTCCCTCAAGCCGGCCAAACAACAACAGAAGATATTTGCCACTGCCCTGGGGTTCCGCAAATCAGATCTCAGATCCCTGGTACGCAACCCGCCAATCGGAAGCTCGGCTTCTCTCAACTTTATTCCCTGCCTCTCAATCTTATACATTTGCACCCATTTTCACTCCGAACCGACTCTATGAGCCCGAATTTCAACATCTGCAGTGCTACCCTCCACCGAAACAAGCCGAGCATGAGTAGAGTCTGCATCAGGGAAAATCTGCGCAGTCAACGAAACCTCTCCCCTCCCTCCAAGAACCTCAACACTTGACCAGTCGACAAAAATCTGCAGATTCACCCGCCCATCAGAATCCGCCGCCAAAGGCGTATGGTAAAGACTCCCAAAAGTCCCATCAAAAGCAACATCCCCGGACCCCCGCCGATCCACAAAAACCTCCTTACTAGTAAAATTATACCCAACAAGCGTCTGCTGCCCAAAATCCGACGTAGCACGTACAGAAATCGCAAACGCAGAAGCCCGAGAACCGCCAGCATCATGATCCGCAAAGCTCAAAGCAACACGGAATGCCTTGCCCAGCGAACCGAGATTCACCGACCCCTTCGATACAGAGTGCCAGGAATGCGATACAAGGCTGTGGCCCGTGATACTTTGCAGATTCCCATGCGGCCGCTGGAGAAGCTCGATCTCCTCGCCAACCATCTCCAAAGATAGTCGACGCGGAAGAGTCATCGCACTTCGCCACGGATCAGTCGGTATCGCAGCGCCGTACTGCCAGTTATTCATCCAAGCAAGGTGGACTCTCTCGCCGTCCGGTAGACCGTTGAAACTAGCGGCCGCATAAAAGTCCGGGCCCCAATCGAGCCAATTGGCGGTTTCATTGTCTGGGTGGACATTGCTTGGATCCGGGGTGAATGTCGTACCGTCGAATTCTCCGATGAAATACTGTGTGCCAGATCCGACTGTGCCGGGGGGTCCGCCGGGGTTAAGGCCTACGACCATGATCCATTTTGAGGAGTAGGAGTCTTGGTCGTTGGGGTTGAAAAGAGGGAGAGGGTAAAGATTTGGGCACTCCCATACGCCGCTGACTGCGTTGCTGGGTCCGAATGTACTGAGTGGTGACCAGTCTTTGAGATTGGGGGAGCTCCAGAGGAGGAGTTTGTGGAGTTTGGAGAGCGCTGTCACTGCGATCCATTTCTGGGTTTCCTCGTGCCAGAATACGAATGGGTCTCGGAAGTTTTCGTACTCGGTTTCGTAGGGCGCTGGCGGATTATGGATAACTGGGTTGGCGGCGTCATATGTTGTCCAGGTCTTGCCGTTGTCTAGACTGTAGGCGACGGATTGGGATTGTTGTTCTGCGAGGACTTCTTTACCACTGGGTAATGTTTGACTTAGAGGATACTGTGTTTGGTATTGTGAGAGTAATTCTTGGATATGATAGGAGTATAGGATGGGATGGTCCTGTAGACTTACCATGGAAGTATACATAGCAACCAGGGGGGTCTTCCCGTCGATGCCGAACCCACTGGTGTTATTGACATCTGCAACAGCACTCCCAGTGAAGAACATCTCCGTCACAGTATAAGGATAGCCCCGCGCAAGTAACGCGACGGGCTGTTCCTCCCAATGGGTCAAGTCTTCGCTTGTTGCATGGCCCCACGACATATTTCCCCATTCGATTCCGCCCGGATTATATTGAAAAAAGAGGTGATAGGTGCCTTCATGGTATAACAGACCACTGGGATCATTCATCCAGCCTTGTTTGGGCGAGAAATGGTATTGAGGGCGGTACGGCTCGGTATAGTTCATGCCAGAGGCCGAGCTGGCCAACAGGCCGAATGCTAATACCGTCTCGAGTAAGACGCCCATGCTAGTCTGTGAATAGATTTTGATTATTTAGTTGCATTATGAGCTGTGTTCTCAAATGATATTTATGTGTTCACCCCGTAGCACGTACCTCTCCCCTCTTGGGTTTACCCCACGGGGGAATCCACCGCTCTGCATATCTTCGGGGAAATAGAAAGTTAGCCTTGCATTTTGGTACTGGCAACATAGCCAGGAGGTGTTATGTCCGGAGCCAAGTCGCTGAAACTCGGTAGTAACCTCGGAGTTCTACGCATTCCAATGCCATATTCGGGCCGTGGCTCTGCACTATGCTGGGAGCATCTGGTGAGCGATGATCTTGTCGCAAGGCCTAGATGAAATCCCTCTGCATAACATACGTCGGAAGAGTCGGATGACAGTCGAGTTTCTCCGAGGAATCTGTTCTTATGCGGATTGCGTCACATTAGACATTGTAGAATTCTTGTATGTACAATTCTCACTAGCCAAACCAAACCCACCCAACATCCAACTTCCAGCCCACTCGGTTTCAAATCTGCTTTCATTTGTCAGTTTCCTGGATATTCCTCGTCACAACCTGACTATAGTCATTCGGCGCAGCCCGATTGCAAGGAATACCCGAATCTTCCTGACCGACAATATTCGTACACTGGTAAACCTCGTCCTGCAAGGTAGTGCCATACATCGGCAAACCAAGCGTACTATTCACAGACTCCAACTGAACATTCTCAAACTTGATCCGCGGGCAAGGATGGACATCCGAACAATAGATCGATGCACCAACATTATACCGCGTCGTCGCCTTGATATTCGACCACGTAATATCCTCAATGGCCATCTTGGACGTATTGCAATACTTGCCATCCGCCTCGGTATAGATACACTGTGAGATCTGGATCGGCAGCGCGACATTTGTCATTTCAAAATTCCGCCACGTAACATTCTTAATCAGACCGCTGCCTCCGCCGCCAGCATCCCCGTTGAGGTTGTTGTCGTCGGCCGGTACGCCTTGCCATGTTTTAATGAACGCGCCTTCCATGCAGTTGTAGCACTTCACATCTTCGAACGTGACGTTCTCGACATAGTCCGGCTTATCGGGATACTGGCCCACAGACCCGATGGTCATGCCGAAGTTATCGTAGCAGGTAATGTTCCTGACATGGAGATTTGTCGTATTGCCCTTGGCAGCGATGCAGTCATCGCCGTTCTGAATCACGGCGTTCTCAACCAGGAGCGTGTCGCTGTTCCATGAGTCGTAGCCGTCGGTGTTGACCGTGCCCCATTGATCGTTACTCGTGGCGTTGACATAGAAATTCGTGATCGAGACGTTGTAACTATACGTCACGAACGTAGCCCAGAACTGTGGCTGGACGATGCGTAGACCATCCACTAGTAGATTCCTCGACTCGAAGAATGTGATACTAATCGGTCGACCGGGTTGGTTGCTGTGGTTCTGGTTCTCTGTGTACCAAGCCTGACCTTGGCCGTTGTACCAGCCGCCGTCGGCGCGGAAGGTGACGTTCTCGCCGCCGAAGAGCCAGGCTGTTGACTGGTTTTGGAATACGACATCGTAGGAGTGAGAAAGCCAGTAGTCAATGTCTGTTGAGAAGCGGAGCTCGCCTTGCAGCGTGACGTCGCAGTTCGCTAGATTCGTCGTGTTCAGCACGGAGTTGATGTTGAATACTCCATCTGTGAAGATGACATCGCCGTTTTGGCCACATGTTTGAAAGGCCTGGTGGATGGATGATGCATCGTCCACTGCTTCCCCGTTGTGTCTGAGAGACTCGGGGTATAGATAGCAGGAAGCCTTGTCATTGACCATAGTCGTGACTACATAGCCAGCGGCAGTAGTGGCCAGAGCCACAAAATGTAACAAAAACATAGTGCTTATGCCAATCTGACTGGTATTGATTTTGCTTTTTGTTTGGCGTTTGGCGTTTTAACGCTGACCACGAATAGCTTTCTTCCCTCTCCACGAATACACCGGGCACCACCGATTAAATACTTTCCGGGGAGTCGAATCGTCCGGTCATTGATGACTGAGTAAACAAAGGGCGCGATGTTACGCTTTTCCCCGCATCGGGAAATGAACTGCCCCTTGATCGCGAACTGAACGGCCTCACGTGATGCCCTTGGCGCTATTGGCGCCTTGCAGATGACCTTTGTTTGTTCGTCGTCTTGAGGTCTGAGGGTGAAGCAGATGATCGGCGTGGGGGGATATAAAGGATCGTCGCGGATTTTATATGGAGTTGCATCGCGTCAACACGAGACCCACTCACGATTTGTGTCGCGTGGGTTTTCGAGGGATGATTTTATATGAGGAAAGATCGGCCGTGAAGAAGTATGACCAGAAGGAGTTACAGGGATGAAGGGATAAAGTGATGTTGGCTCATATGACTTCCAAGGTTGATATCACATCTCCGGGTCAGGAACACAAAGGGTCCTTTTAGGTGGTCAGGAACACACTCTACGCGGACTAGGGTCGAGCGTAAAGCGAAACGATATTGCTGCCGATCTCGGCTCTCGGCAAAATATATTGACTTGAGGTTATGCCGTAATATAGGAGACATGTTGAAAAAAAAGGACGCCAGTAAAAGGGGCCCCCTCGATACCTAGGGCGGTCAAATTGATTTAAGAGATCTTCGCTCTTATTCAGTCTTTTTTGATGAAGTCGAGGTCTTTGGAAACTTCCGTGTCCGACGGCGCAGCATCTCCACTCGCTCGTCAAGGCTCATGTTGACTTGATCCCCAATAGGAATGAGGCATTTCGCGAGATGCTCGTAGTTCTTTCTTAATAGGTTAACAGTGATGAAAATATAGTCAACGTTCCGGAAAACCAGGGCGTTTTCTTCCGCATAGCGATCCTTCTGTGTCAAAAAGGCGACGGGGTGATCTCTCCAGTGGCGGCGGGGGTTCAAATGGTGGGAGGTGTGGTATCCATCATTGTACGAGAATCGGTTACTCTGTTATTTGTCAGCGTCATTCAAATACATTACACATTTAGACCAACTTACCGGGACATCAATAAGTGTGATACTTGACAAATAATCCGAATCAGGGTCAGACGGGTCCACGAACGCATGCTGGCCCCAGTTTCCAACCATCAAACCAAGACGCATGACCGTGAGAGGAAGAAGGAACACAAACAATGTGGCCCGGGAATTGACGTAGTTGTAGAGAGTATAGAGAGCGACATAGTTACTCAACTCCCAGAACGCACATCGCAAAGCATACTTCGTCTGGCCCTTTCGAAAGAAGTACATTGGGAGCTCAAACCAGATGAAGAAGACAAAGCGGCCCACGTAGCAGAGGAAGTCAGGGACGCTGTCACGGTCATAGTGCATTGTGGAGCTCAGATCTTCTTCGCTATTGCCCTCGACGTGGTGGTGCTTGATGTGGTGGTAGAAATAGGAGTTCCATGTGTGGCCGTGCATGGGATCAAGCAGATACGGGAATAGCATGTCAAACAGGTAGTATTTGGATGACAGGACTCCATTCATGTGAATATGTTGATGCTTCATCAGGGTGAATGCGCCGCAGTAGAACAGTTGCATGAACCAATGCACGAAGCCATGTAGATACGAGAAGCGGTAGAATAAGAATATCCCACTTGGCACAATGGTGGTGAAATAAAGAATGAGATGTGTCACCATCACCACATCGGTCTGGACACGTACGACATCTTTCGCCCAGTTTATGTAAGGCGTCAGTACATATTTCTGGATAGGCGCGGGCAGCTTGGCCCGTAGCAGCGGCAGATCCCAGAGCTGGAAGACTGATGGATCAAACTCAGCATGAGAGGGATCATTTAGATTGTGCAGCTTCTGAATGGTTTCCTTCTTGGTGAGGCTGTCCGGCGTTGCCGCCTGGTCTGGATAGTTGTTAGCGGGGCTACTTCATCCACAGTCCAGGGGAGCTCACCTTTGGAGTCGGGTCTGGGGACGATAGCATCGATCACCAACCGATCCTGGAAGGTGAGCTGGGGATCGGTATATGTAGATGGATCCATATTTCAGATGTGGCTGTTGGCCTGACGTTGGGATCTAATGCGGGGAGGCTTAGGCGTGCCGATCCAGAGAACTCCCGAAAAAGTCTACTGTATGTTCTAGGCAGATTCTGGAAATGCTCGCCAAGTTATAAGAATCAGAATGTGCCTGTAAGCCTAAAAGACAACGCGTCAGGGGTACGAAGAGATTTCGGGAGCTTTGAAGTGGGTCCAGGATTGTTGTGTTGTGAAGTCTTCATATCCAAACACTTGCAACGTTCTATTTCCTGAGCTCTCTAGGCTGGGAGTTTTTTTTATTATTGAGAAGCCAGTCTCAGGATACATGCACAGATTTTGCAATCAAGGGATCTTGGATGTTTGGAAGGCTCTGAATGCAAGACCCCTATGTTATAAGTTGCATGCCATAGTGCTTTGTTCTATAAATACTCAGCCTCGTTCTAGCCCTTGGTATGCACCTCTCGCATTGCAGTACGATACACAGTACTTGTAACAAGGAAGCCTGGACATGTATGTATACCTTATGCGAGCCCCTGATCGGAGGCTTTTGGCTCCTATCAGCGCGACCGTGCCAAGACTTCTTTGATCAACTCAGGAACATACGAGATCTTGGATTGCAAGTAGTTGTGCCTTTGAATAGCCCTGTGATACCTTTAATCTGGGTTATAATAACTGAAGGTATACAGCAATATATCTGGATTTTTTTTATACAGCGCGTAGTCACGCACAACACAACTCAAGTCAGGCTTCCTTCGCCCCATGCTTAGTATTATTGAGCTATCAGAAAACCAGCCATTGTAAAATTGAAAAACGTCTGAATGCGCTACTTGACGCGTCTAATTTTTACCTCTACATACCGGGAAGAAGGGATAGCATGTGTCCAAGGGATTTCGGGTATGCACTCACAGAGGGATTACAAGAACAATCAGACCACTTTTGATTTTTCTTGGCACGACCGCGGGTGGCATGTTATTCAAGAGCTTAGTTTTGAAGATAGCTTATGATTGTGTGACAAGTATAAGGATGAGAGTGTGCATGGCACAACAGATTTATCAGTGAGCGATTTCGACAGATTCATTCTTCAGCAGGGTCCTAAGTTCAATGTTTACTTTGTGCAAGAAGAAACAAACCCAACTTCAAGGATGAGTTGCGGCCTCAGGCTTCTATCCCGCCTTACCAAACAATCTATGACTTCACAGTATTGCAGTATCTGCAGAGTGGACCTAGCCTATTTTCTCGTAATTGTGATAATCCAACTTCCTTTACGCCCTTTGTCGGCATACTGACCTAGGGTAGACATTTGACTCGATTGTCACAGTAAACGACATTAAGCATAGAGAGGCGACCTTCCATCCAATTGAGGCTTAGTTGAGAAGTTGCGAATATCCTCAAAACTAAGGAAGGCAGGATCTCATACTGCAATCTCATACTAAACTGAGCCTTGTACATGTGTAGAGGTGACTCTGCGCTCATGCCGAGTATCATGAGATCTGAAAGATGTCACTTTGCAAGCCACCTCTAACAGTTTTCAGTAAATGGTCAATGAACAAAGCGCAATGTCTCATAACACCCTCTGATTAGGTCGCATCTGACCCCAAGAACCCTCCAAAGATCAAGGAATCAGACTAAAGATCAAACTGAATACCCAAAGCCGCAGAAAAATGTCTCACATCCCCTCCATCGCCCATCCTTTAGTTCGCTCTTTAGTTCGCAACCCCAGGGACGCTAAGCCTTGATGGAGTAAGATTTGCATGACCTCCACGCACTACTGATGCAAGTCCCAACTATCCCAGCCCATCGACATCATTGCCATGGGTGATCAGCATACGGGATGTCTCATTGACAGGCGATTTCCCCAGGTTGCAGTACAGTACGCCGCAAATTGCCCGGGGGGAGGCTATACAGAATGGAGCTCGGACGAAGTTGCCTAGAAATGGGGAAATCAGGGAATTGTAGAACAAACTGTGCGGTGTGCAGCATCTCCACAGTATCTGCACTAGAAAATGGCCGAAATCGAGTGGCATAAATTCAGAGTGATCCTCCTGTCGATCGTGTTGCTTTTCGCTGAGCTTCCAAACTTCCCCAACCACCTTTAAACTTCAACCTTTAAACTTTCCAACTTCCCATCTTCCAACTTCTCACTTCCCACTCTTCAAATCTTTCACTCTAATTGTTACTTCTCACCCTCACAATGAAGTTCCTCGCACCTCTTCTCATGCTAGCAGCCTCTGCGGTCGCAGTTCCAGTCGCCAGAGCACCCAAGACTTTCCACCTCAAGACCACCAGCGCCACCCACGCCGAACACAACAACCTCTACGTCTACGGCTACCACACAGGCGCCGGCCTGAACGACGCAGTCCTAACCAGCGACGTCGGCACCGCCAGCTCAGCCTATCTCAATGGCACCAACGTCTTCTTCGACTACCAGACCGAATTCCCCTGGGGAATGATCGCCATCGGCGACACAAACTACGCCTGTGAGTTCTACCCGCACCCGCTCTCCCCGGACATATCCGTTCTAGCTGGGAACTATCGCCACCCTCGCCACCTGAATGAATCACTGACTTTTGAATTTTTGCACAGCCTGGGAACCAATTCAGATCAATGCTGGCACGGGTACCGACGGGTTCTCCGTTAAGAATGGTCTCCTCCAATGGTCGGAGGATATGGGCTTTGGTGGCTGGCTCGGTATGTTTCTTGGGTGTTTGGGCTCCACGCCTCACGCTCCACGCTCCACGGTCTCCACTTGGTGATCCTGTCAGACTAACGCGCTCGACAGTTTGCGACTGGTTCCATAATGCGCCTCAGCTATTCTACTTGTACAAGTACTACGACCCTATTATTCCTTCCAGCTGCAGCAAGGTTCAGGTCAAGGTTGAGTACGCGAAATAGGAGACGGCATGAGTCGGTTCTGCATAGTTTTATGCTTCGCTTTTTTTTTTAGCATGTCTTTTTCTCGTCACGTCTTCTCACGATCTCATCTAGAAGCATAATGTCTCTACTTCATGGTGTTTTACAGGCCTCTGGGAGGTTTTTAATGAATTGATATATATCACCTATTATCATCATATGCTTTTGTTCTATGGACAGTTTTTTTGCTCGTTCATCGTGGGGGATATCAATAATGCTAGGTAGCCACAGCTACAGCGTAAATCATGTTCAACGTAATGCCTTACTTCCTCTTCCTCTTCCTTTTTTTTTTCAGTGCTGATGCTCAAGCCGCAGCCACCTCACTGGCGAGATGTGTCTCCTCGTAATACCGTTTATCCATACCGGCCTGCAAACGAGCTTCCTCATTAAAAGGCCCACGGATCGGCCCGCGGAAATGCTTCTGCACATTCGACCGGAAAACCTGAACAGGGTCCGTTCCCTCCTGGGCACAGATCCACGTTAACCAGCGGTGACCAGTTGTAACATGTGTGATTTCATCATTATGAATGATCTCGAGCGACTGCACACTCTCCGCATCACCGGCCTTTCGGAACTTCTCAATAGTCATAGGATTGACATCGAGACCACGTGCTTCATGGACAAGAGCGATAATACTAATTCTCGCGCGGAGGTCATAAGCCGTCTCAGTCGCCGAGAACCACAGACTGTGATGTACAGGCAACGAACCAAAGCCAGAGCCAAGCTCCTCAAGTCGAGTGCGGAGGAGCGAGAAATGCTTCGCTTCATCACTGGCGACTTTCAACCAGTCATGGAAGAATGTCCGTGGCAGTTCTTGTGCAGTGCCTTCTGTCTGGAACGTTGCAAATCGAATGCAGATATCAATTGCCAGATCAATAGCCCAGAGTTCGATATTAGCTAGCGCGTGCAGCATCGCAACCCGACTCTTCAATGTGCCGCCTCTTCCAGCCTTCGGCATCGCGCCCGGGTTGACAGTCTGCAGATCCTCCCGCGGTGGTTCATCCGGCGGAAGCACCGTCCCCCTACCAAGCGGCATAGGCGAGTCGGAAGCCTCCCTCTCAGCGAAAATAGCGAACAGATGCGTCGTGAGCTCGATCTTGTGTTCGGGATTGGCGGTATTAAGAATATGCGCCGCCCAATCGCACAGCGTGGCGTCGTCGCCGAGGTACTTCGCCATACCCGGATCTTTGGGCGTCAAGGTCAGAGCAGCAGCCGCAGCAGTGACAGCCGCAACAGCAGACGAGTCCAAAGCCGCAGGCCGCGCATGCTTTAACTTCACCTTCTCACTAACGGGCTCGACCTTCTCCAGCCCAACAACAGCGCCATCCTCGACAGGGAAATCCAGCGCGACATATTCGCCGCTCACGTCGACGGGGAATGTGCAAGCTTTGATCCCGACGCTCGACTCGCCGGTCTCTACGTTGAAATCGTATGCGTGCCACGGGCACGACGCGACGTATGCGGAGTCTTCAATGTCGATCTGGGAATCGGCCATTGGTCCGCCAGCGTGCGGACACTCGGCTTCCATGGCGTAGTAGGACCAGCCATCGCTTGTCTCGTTGGTCTTCGGGTTCGATGGGTCGATGGTTGGGAGGCGGAATAGCACTAGTTTCTTGCCTGTCGTTAGGCGGACCACGTAGCGTGCCTGTGTGAAGTCGGATAATCGCCCGCAATTGATCCACATCTTTGTTTCTTTGTGCCTGCTTTGTCTGGTGGGAATGGTGCAAGATGGGAGGGTGGGTTGATTTTATCGATCACGTGCGGTTCTCTATTTCGCCCCACTCTTATGTTTGCTGGTCAGGTTCCTGGTTCTACTGTATGGTTATCTTTTCCTGGCCACTATGGTAGGGAGACAATCTCAGCTCTGCAGGGGGTTTTTAAAATTGGATTGTGCCCGTTTTCTGATCAGTCGAGCGATCATCAGATGATCCTGTATATCTCCATGTGGCGTGTGGGGTTTTGAGCAAACTTCCAATTTGAAACTTAGGCGCGGCCTAGTTTCAAAGGAAAAAACATAGGCGAGAAGAAGCAAATCTGTCTAGGGTTGAAAAGAATGACTCTAGACCCCTATTAGAGATCAAATAATAGTGTGATGACCGGGAATAAACTTCAAACAAAGAGCACCGACGGCGTTAAGACACGTCTCATGGTGGCTTCGTACTATAATCCCTGCTCAAAAGAGACTAAATGGCTTAAATCTGGAATTGTTCAGAACGTGCATGATCCAATTTGCTCAATAGCGGCTGACGTAATGTGCAAAACGTGCCACTTGTACGTAATTTGGGAAAATTACTCCCGTATTAAGTTGAATCTGAAATACAGCACTAATGAATAATTTATGATGTAGTAAGATTCAATGTGTCACCTGTGATATCAAATAATTGATCACCAAATAGGTAATTGAATACAGTATAGGCACTGGATAATGCCGAGTTGGGTATTCGACTCAGTCAATGAGGACAAAGTCATCTATGAATGTGGGTGCAGCATGACTTAGGCTCGAGCAGGGGAGCAAATGAAAAGTGTGTAGTATGTGTCATCCTCAAATTGGATCCTTCTGGAATGAATGTACACGATGTTTTCGTGAGTCTGATCGCTCCTGACTGAACTTTTCATGCCAGTCATGTCCTCACTATGGTACATACCACAACAACGCCGGAAACGATATGCTTATCAGTATGCCATACCACCGACTGTCTGTCAGATTGTTGTGCCCTCTGCATCCGTCCATCCCAATCATCTTACATAGTACAGAGGGATGTATTGGGTAAGTTTGGAATGTGGGCCGGTATCCTCTTAAGTGTGCCTGTTAAATCCATCTACATCCCTTACTGTTTTGAGAGGCTAGGTTGGTGCCTACAGTATATAAGGTCATAAGCTAAGTTATCACAAAGCATCATGAAATGCTAAGATTGTGAGAGTTGATGGAATAGATATTATTTCCACTAAAACAAATATTTTACACAAAAAGTGAAATGAACTTCTGGATTTGCATATTACTTTATCTAAAGTGGGTTGAAATAACTAATCACATGTGAAGGTATCTTAATCGAACCCAGACAAAATAACCATAAATTGATAGATATTCTACACCAGATGTTTTTAAGCAGCCCGACGGACTGAGGGTATCTGTATGCACGCAGGCATCCTCATCACTCCGCGTGGGTTATCCACCTAATTATTCCGGTTGGACCAAGTTTCAAGCCAAGTTCATCTGGACTTGATACCTTGCAAAGCAATGGGCAGAAAGTCAAGATAACAGAGTCAATACGGTATTGTAACCAGAGTGATAGTCGGCGCCTATGTACCCGGGTCTTCCAATCAGGCGTGTGTGGGCCTCGCTTGTAATTAAAAAAAAAAGCTATATAGGCTTGGGGGGAGGAATATTTATAAGACCCCCCTAAGAACTAAAATCACTGCAAAAAAATAGTGCTTACGCATCAGGACATTAATATTTTACGCGTTTCAAGAATCGAAGACTGGCGATTTCTTGACTTGGGGATCCTTTCCCTGGAATTCCGCCCCGAGAATTCTTCGCTCGTCGACTGCCCCAAGTTTTCCGACCACATAACGCTACACATAACGCTACACAATTAATTAACACGTGAGGAAACCTAGCCGAGTGCCATGAGCGTGACTGACTCCCATACAGTCCAAAACCTCCAGGATGGAGGGCCTTAGCTCCATCAAGTGGGGAGCGTATCGAGAGGGCGCCCGGTTCCAGTTGCCGCGATTTGACTCGCTCAACCCCGAAGGTCCGGCCCTTTTAGAGGCATACCAAGATGTCCTCGATAAAGATGAAACATTTACCCAGTATTTTTGCGATGAACGCCTTCAGAGCTATGAACTCGAATCAAACTTGAGACAGCTGCTCGGTATTCGTCCTCCGCTAGTGGACGAGCCGGAAAGCTCCAACAATCAGAATGATGTATCAATTAGTTGGATCAACATCTTCCGACATGGCAAGTTTGAAAAGACAGATGATGACTTCTATCAATGCCGCATGCAGGGCCGGCTTGTCAAGATCGACGAGACGATGCACAAGGCTATCCTCGTGAACCGGTGCTTCCTTCCTCCAAACACGAACCCCTGGGTCAGCGCTGCGGACGTGACAAAGGAATGTGAAGTCAATGTATCAATCGAGGGAGACATCCTGAATGAGCTTCATCGTCAGATGAAATGTATCTATCTTACCCCCCTTGTGATCGCCGAAGGCACATGACATGCTAACAAAAGAAGATGTCGAGCGACTTAAGCGACTGCAGCAATCGCTGAAGAAGCGTCGTTATAGGCTGCGGCGCGATCAAGGCCCAGAAGCTTCGTCATACAAAAGCTCCGACACGCCTCAAAGTTTTCGAAGCAACTACCCCAGTCCGACCGATTCCAGCCAGAAGCTATCAGTCCTATCTCGCACTGCTATAGATTCCCAACACAAGTCCCGAGTCTCCACCTCAGTTGAGCCATCTGTCGATCTTATGAATCCAACTGTCTCGGTTGAGTATCCGGATGAACAGGGACGCAGTGCATCTCCATCCTCGTCAGATGCATCCACTGGGGTTGATATACCTTTTTCTCGCAACCAAAACAACAGAAAGAGGAAAAGTATGAGTTCAGACCTTGAGCAGACTGTTGACGAGGGTTGGTCTTCACAGAACCAAACGCCGTTGCCACATGATACTTCCACGCCATTCATCTCCGCTTCCAAGAAGACCAAACTGGCTGCTTCCGAGGAAAACACCACAATGGTCAATGGTGTTGATGCAGCGGCTAAGAGCCGCACACCGGTTCCAAGCAACAAGTCTGCTTGGCTTGCTTCTGTTCCTAAAGAGTATCAGCCGGCTGCCGCGAACAGCCATACTATGAATGGAAACGGCAAGACGGTATCTGAGAGTCGCGATACAATGGGCGAAGGTCGCAGCGCAGTGGATAAACGCAAGGGTGCGATGGATATAAGCCCTGCCGAGACACCGAAGCCGATGACACCGACTCAACGCGCCAAGCAGCCCGCACCTAACCACGCAACACCACCCAAGAGCAAGCGAGCCTTGAATGGGGTCGCAAGTTCGTTACGCCAAGAATATGAGAATGCAGGTCAGCCAATCGACATAACCTCAAGCCGTGCCTCGACCCCAGGCTTAAGCCAGGAAGCCATGAGACTCGGTTCCGAGATGGCTGGATGGCAGGAGGGCTTCACACCAGTTCAGCCGCGCCCCAAATTAGCAACTACGAAGACGAAGACCAAGCCAAAAACCAAGGAGCCGAAGAAAGGTGTCCGGGTCCGGAATAACTTCACCCAGGAAGAGTTCGATTTCGCGCCGGCCTGGCTGAAACCCAGGTTTGAGGCCGGCATCTCCCCAGCTCAACTCGAGCAAGAATATGAGGCCAGATTCGGTGTTCTGCACCGTCACAACACCCTCAAGCTTTGGCTGGACCGACAGGAAGCAAAGTCTGGTGTTGTCCCCACCAAAATTGTGGTATTAAAGTTTCGATCCCATCCTCTCCGGAATCTTTCGAGTGACAGTTTATAGCCAACGACGGAGCTCCCACACGACCGCCCGGTGTCCCAAACTCCCGTCTCTAGTTTCCGTCCTATCAATCCTTCGTCCTACGTGTCCCCGTATTCCCACCTTTCGTCTCAGGCCTCTCCGCAGGCGGAAAACATGCCCTCGGCGCCACCGCCGACCTCGATGCCGACTCAAAAATTCTCGCTGACTAAAATAATGCCTTCCTCTATCGCACACTCAACCTTGTTGCCAGCCCAGAGTTTCTTGCTGACAGAAAACATTTCCCAATCGGCCGAAAGACCGACTCCACTACCAACCCAAAATCCTTCTTCCACAGAGATAATGCCCTCATCGGCTGCCATTACAAATAACTTGCCAGCCCAAAGCTCCTCGCTGACGACAAATACACCCCGGTCTCCCAGACGACCAACCTCAACACCAGCTCAGAGATCCTCATACACGGAAAACAGGTCCACTTCTTTCTCACGGTCCACCCCAATGCCGAACGGTCTCCCCAAACCAGAATAAGCCTCCAAAGCACCGATGATATCTTTGAGAAGTGCAAAACACTCTCAGCCTCCTGGTAAGGACCAGTCTTTGTGCGATAGCAACATAGCCATCTGATTCATTGACTAGTCTAGCAGCAGGCCACCGGGTTGAAATGCCCTTTTATTCCAGCTTTTTACTGTATCATACCCTCACATTTATCGAGCTGTCTTGTACCTGCTTCCCATATGCGCGATACCCACCAATTCATACCCAGGTGCCTTTTTTGTCGGGCTTTTGATTAAATTCAATGATATTATTACAACCAGCCGAACTTTGCAGTCTCTTAGGCGGTGGAATTTCATTATCCTAGCACCAAGTGACAAGACTACGCAAAGAAGAAATGGAATTGGATAACTTTTATCCCTTGAGATGTGGTAATCCCACCCCTCCAGCTGGAAATATAATGAAAGATCGCTTGCTACACTGGTAAAAACCTGCCATGATGGCAAGACATGCATCAAGTAAGCGGGGATAACATGACACGCCCTCGACATATCTGCACATCTAGTCTCATTATAAATTCCTCGCACTGTACACATGGCTACAAGTAGAGAAGGGGGAACTGACGTATGTGTCTATGTCTAATTGGTGGATAAGACGAACCCTGCTTCCCTCGCGAAAGGTGCCTTATCGCCTCTGATAAAGATGCAAGGAGTCAAAGAGATGTAGAATGGCTAAGCGACACAAGCAAGCTCAAATACATCACATACAATGAATGTCGGCTGCCCGAGAAAGATTGGTTCTTTGAGCATATCAGAAGCTAAATCGGTCTCATGCATGGTCAAATGTGTTCTTTTATATCTATAATCAAGGGTAAGGCTAGAAGCACAAAGTAGAGAGCGTCTAGCCAGGAATTAAGATCTATCGCAAAATTCTAACATCAACAAACTTGGTTTTCGTTATTTCATCACTAATGTCTTGCCCCTTGCTCCCACCAAGTTGACACACCATTCTAGGGAGTTGTCGAATTCTTTATGCAGACCATGTTCGTACAATTGTCAATGTCGCGGAGTAGAACGTCCAAGCTTAACAGAACTCCACTCAAAGGAAACCAGATTTGAAGAATATTAGAGGCAGATATAATACTTCTATACTAGCCGTCGGACAGGTCTACTCTACTGTGTAGAGTGAGGATATGATATTTTGTCTACAGAAATATGAACTTCAGCTCCAGAAGTCTTCCATGATACCGTAAAAGCTACCCAATAAAGTTTTCAAAGGAAGGTGCATCAGTATAGTCTTTCTTTGTTCTACAGACTTGGGATGGTCTTGATGACTTTGATATTTATTGCCAATCATGTCATCTACACGACACTTCCACTTCAACAGCTTCCTTAACTTTCCTGCTTGGCTTGACTGGTATTTATGATGATTATTTTGATACACAAAGTGTATTAACTGATGATTGTCTCTCACGAACGGGATCCTTTCCCTCTCTATCTTTATTGATCTTCGTTGGTATGCATAGGAACCATGCTAAATACTCAAGAGCATCATCCAACGACTCTATCTTTCAGCTATGGAACATGAATCTGTTCCAAGGACCCCTTGATCAAGCTTCGACCAAAAAAACATAGACCTTGAATAGATCGAGGTCATCACTCGAAACCTGCAAGAGTGTCTTGCTTTAGGACAGTTCTATGATGAAATTCTCTTGAGCAAGAAGCACTTGGCTTCAAAAACAGTCGAACCCACCAACCCCGAGTTAGGAAACATCCTCGCCAGACTACTTGGTGGCCCTCTTAGTGTCTAAGCGAATGCGCCGATTCCCAGAGACCAGTGCGATGGTCGAAGATTTTGCACACAGAGCTTAATGAAAAGGACTTCAGAGGTATACTTTCTTTTATCAAAGTCATCTATTCCGATATGATACTGTCAACCGACAGCCACAGAGACAGCGACGACTTGATTATCTTTGAGTTTGAAAAACACGCAGTGATTGCACTTAGGGTGAAATAGAACTCAATCGATACATTAACTTTCTAAGAGCAACTGCATTGCCAGGCTTTCTTTTGTAATCTATGAGTTACCTAGGTAGTCACCGTGCCGCCCTGAGTGGCTCACGGGCGACCCTGAGCAGCTTAGTGAGAAACCCGATAGCTCACCCTTAGGCCCTGGCTATTTGGTCTATTCCATTCTATCTTGCTTGTCTATGCTTCCGAATGCTTCACAAATGACGCTTTATATAACATTGTCCTAATCAAAAAATCTCTTAGCATACAAGTTATATTAAATATGGCACATTACGGTTTTCAGATGATAGAAACTCATTTAGGGTACGTAAGTATCCTGTATTAAATTCATAACGATAGATTAAGTTACTTGTTGATTTCTAGGTCATCGATAGTGTTGATGACTATATTGACAAGTATTGAGAGGTAAACATGAGCTATCCATCAGGCTCAATGAATCATTCCGTCATAAGAGCAAGCGATTCAATTAAGAGATAACGTTGTGCAAAAACAACGATCCACGGAAAGTCAAAAGGTATCAAAATGAAGGAAATTAGAGGGCGAGGGCAAGTCCAAGGACACCAGCACCGGCAACGAAGCCCATGGCAACACCAGTGGGGGCAGCACCGCCGTCAGAGGGAGAGGCAGAAGCAGAGCCGGAAGCAGAAGAAGAGGAAGCAGAGTCCGAGCTGCTAGCAGTGGAAGAAGACTCGGTGGTAGTAGCAGTAGAGGTAGTAACACCAGAGCTGGAGCCAGTGGAAGAGCCAGTGGAAGAGCCAGTGGAAGAGCCAGTGCTAGAAGCACCGCTGGAAGTTGCAGACGGGCTGCTAGAGCCAGAGCTAGAGCCAGAAGCGGAACCGCTGATGCTGGAGGTAGCAGCGGCGACGGCAGACGAGTAAGCTGTAGGTGATTCCTCGATGATAGCGGAGGTGATATAAGGCTTGACGCTTTCCGGGACATTGGAGTACCAGTCGGGATAAATGCTAGAGATGATAGCGTTCGAAACGACGGAGTTCACATATGAAGGGTCTGTCGCAATCTCAGCCAAGACGGAGCTTGGAATGGCGGTTTCGAGGGCTACGAGAACGGAGTTGGGGATATCGTCCAGCTCGTCGGTTCCTGAAGCTTGGGGAGCTGGGGAAGCTATGGCTGTGGCCGAGAGGAGCAGGAAGGCGAGTGACTTGTACTGCATTTTGATAGTGGGAATGTATGAAGTATAGGAAGGATAGATGGTATGATGGAGAATTGAGAAGAGGAAATGGAGAGCTTTGGACCGTAAGACTTTTTGTAAAATCGGGGGCCTCAATGCACTAAATAGCCCAAGGTCAATCAGGTCAACTAAAATTATCGCAAGGCTGAGGCTGATACGTTGGTTGCTCAGCCCACCGCATCACTTTCTCCACTGCGCACTTCACATCCAATTGTCTTTTGGCCCCAAACTTGCCGATCGCAGGCTTTCCAACTGCCCGTGTCGTGATCCTGCGCCCCATTGTCTTGGCTTGCTCATAGGTTCGCCGTGTTGTCCGACTTGGAGGAAATTACGAACACTGCATGTAAAACAGGTCCGCGGACCTTGGCCGAGAGAGGCTAAGCCATCGGCCTCCAACTTCACTCTAAGTGACAAAGATCCCCGATATTCAACCAAATTGAATTATGTCAGGCCGGTCCGAGTTCGGACTTCATTTCTCTGACACTGAAATTCGTATTCTCCAAGACAGCATTGCATGCACGTACGCCCGCTCAACATCTCCATTGGATTGCAAAGGGGCGTGATGACATCAGATCCTGGAGAAGGCGATCGCAAACCAACGAAAAGGCCCCCCAAATATTGCTGCCTTTGTGCATCCTAGACCCTTGGCTTTTCCTCTTCCCCGCCTCCAGGCCTCCGAGATGGATCTGTCGGGTCGATCCGAAGAGTGACGCTTGAACGACGCATTACGCACTCCCCGAAGTTATGCATTCGCATTGTTGGCGACAGACACCCGTCGATCAGGAATCTGGGGTTACATGTACGTTACTGTTCGCCCGAGATGTCCACAAGGTTTACATCCAGGCTCCTTTATTTTCGTTGGGCATATGATTTTCGCACCCAGCGGTCAAGTTCGGAGAGTGCACCAACACGCAATAACACTTGCAAGCCAAGTTTCAACGGGTTGCATGTCATCGATTGGACATACAGTATTCGCCCACATGCGTAATTTGATTCTCGGCATCCGTAATCGAATGTTCTCCAGACTTCCAAGTGTTGTTGACAAAGACCGACCTCGGTATATGACGTCATATCAACATGTTATACTCCCTTTCAGGTCTTGCGAGTTCTCAAATTATGAGTCAGTGCCTAGAATCAGATTCTCAGACATCCAAAATTACAAAAAGCTCCTTGGCGCAATGGCCAAAATTAAATGATACCATCTGCTAATGTGCGACGATCTGCAAGTGCTTACGCGTAGTCTTATAGATCCCTGCGTCTTCTGGCGCTTTGGGTTTCTTCAAGACCCCAAATTAGCCAACTGAACAGAACTTCATGGAATAGGCAAATAATATAGTTCCTGACAATATACAAGAAATATTGTAGAAGCAGCCATGCTGTATGATCAGCGCCCGTGTTCGTAATGCCAGATTGGCGTGGGAAGATCTTTCCTCACTCATGCGTTCAAGAGAGAACCTCTACATGCTAATATCAGCAAACATTGATTCTGATAGAGTGAGATTAATTGATGTAATACATTAGACATGAGACAACTTCATTCAATAAGAATTATCAAGATAGCAATCCACTTAATTCGACCTGGACCCTAATTGTTTCTGGCTATAATGGTTATATGAACCGGCAAGCTTGGCACGGAACATCTTTCCATAGTAGATAAACAGCAAATTACCCACGAGGCAAACAGTGACAATCAATCCAAATGTTACATAGAACCATGTCAGTCCAACTCGATTGCACCAGGGTTGTAGGGCGAAAACGAAGATTGTAGAGATGAGATTACGAATGAAAGTGACACCAACGACCGAGTCAGCAATAATCTAAAAGCAAAATCGGACGTTAGCAGAAACACCACAACTCCAAACAAGTATCATATCTCACCTCAGTATACGAATCAGTCAGATAAGTAAGTGCAGCACTGCTAGCCGGCACAACACCCACAGAGCTGACTCCCAGTCCAAATGCCGGCAGAAGCCAATGACAGCCGTTATTCAGTCCAATGCCGAACATGAACAGACCCGCCGGGACTAATGGTGTAAAGGCGAGGGCCAACCAAAGTCGCATCTCCGGTTCGAAGACGCCGCCATTCCTCTTTGCGAGGTATAGGGCAATCCAGTCACTTAACGGTCCACAGATCAAAGCACCCAATGTGGTACCGATGAATGGAGGCAACCCCATAAGGCCAATCTGAGAAGCGCCGAAATTGTATGGCGGCAGCGTCATCACCGATGAAAGCGTTGTCACTGGGACTGTCGTACAGGCTGTCATCAGTCCATAGACGAGTGCCATAAAGAAGACACCTGGGAAGGTGAAGAGAATTAGAAAGGGTTGATAGCAGTGCTTTGCAACCTCGGAGAATGGCACCGGGGAGTTCGTCCACAGTGCTAGTTTCTTCCAGTAGCCCTTCACGGGAATTGAATAGTCAATCTCCACGGCTTCATAAGAGTGACCGTCTTGCATTGACATGGACTTCTCTAAAGCCGATGGCTCGATGTCCTCTTTAACAGGTGCAGGCTTAGAGTCCCGCCTCTCAGGAACAGGAACACCCTCAATATGAGATGCATCAAACATGGTCTCTTCATAAAGAAACACAAATGAAACAAGTCCCACACCAAAGAGAATAGCCATCCACCACCAAACCCATCGCCACCCCTGAGATTGAGTGATAAAGCCTCCGGCCAGAGGCGCCAGCGTGGTACCGACATTCATGAACCAGAAGTAAATGGTATTGGTTAGACCTCGCTGATGAACGTAATAAACATCAGCAACGGTCATTTGAACCAGGACTTCGGCGAGTGCTCCAACAATACAACTGAGAATATTGACCAGCATCAGGTCGGCGATGTTTTCCATTCTCGCGGACCAAACACTAATTCCACATTGTATGGCCATGCTGAATACGTAGATCGGTCGGCGACCGTACTTCAACGTGAAGGGTACGAGGAAAAGTCCTCCGACACAGAGGGCGCCGCATCCTGCTGCATAGCTGTCGTTTAAGATGGCATAGCTGAAGCCCAGTTCTAGGTTGACAGGTCCCCAGGTAACTGTTGCCACGTCGATTCTTGAGATTGATTAGTTTCTAGGGGATACATCATTGGTATTTGTGAACATACAGTGCGAGGACCATGATGACATAGTAGCATACTAGGCCGAAGTTGAGATTCTTGCGCCACATTGGCCAATTCTGGTGTGAATCAACTCGTTAGTACTGCTGGCAATTCATGTCTTGCACGTGAAGAATACTCACCAGTGGATCGTTGGGGTCTCTGGTAGGCTTCGGCTGTAAGATTACTTCCGCAGTATCGCCCGTCTGTGAAAGATCTTGTTGTTGGCATTAGCGTTGTGTGTTCACTGGGGCGAGGACAGGGGATGTGCCTCACCTTCAATCCGCACCGTCCCAGGAGGCCATTCTGGATCTAGTGATGACTGGCTATGAGGCATGACTTCGGGTGAATGAATTTCAAATGTATGGAGGGGCACAGATCCAATATAACAACGTAGGTCTGAAAACCGAAGTCACGGCTGCTGAGGGCTGGCACCCAGCTCGTTATATCAAATCTTCTTCACTGTGTGACGCTTTGAAATCCATTAATGATGAGTTCACAGGTATCTCTTATCACCGTCGGCTATCAATGTTGGCGTTCTGCGGCCATTCACAATCGAAAGTAGAGACGCAATGTGGAATGCGCTTTGTCTATAAGGGGAAGTTTCAAGCAACGTCCAATCGGTGGCGCCAATTGAGCAAGCTTATCATCCCTTTAAATTGATCTTCCATGCGGGGGAGGATCTTAATGATAACCTCGCAAACTCGGGGTAATTGAGTTTACCTAAAATTCCTATCAGACTGGCTTTGACTAGTCATGCGTCTAAATGCGCAGTCCTCTCTCGGGACCCAATGAGCAGCCGTTGCTTGTATGGGAGCACTATTATGGATCAACTTCTCCATTAAGATGGCTAAATAGGCAAATACTCCTGTGCAATGTAGAAGTCTTCATGTCTATGCAACCTTATGAGCTGACTTGAATGTGAGAAAGACACTTATCTCCGGATACGAAGGCAAATTCACCAGGCAGCCACTATTTGCACACAATCAGGTCATCTGGCATCTAGAACTCGCCTATTCTTCGCCCAACTCTTGATTAACCTCTTTGGCCCCGGAAATCTCAAGCAGATCAGCCAATGGCGTCAATTAGCGCCGCTCCACCGAGCGGCATTGACGGGGCTCTGTTTCGCAGCCAATCACTGCTCGGTTTACCGGCCGGTCCCGTATCACTTCACTCCAGCTACAGCTCTTCTTGACCACTCTTCCCATATCTCGGTTATCCACACGTTGAGTAATACAAACTCGTCCCAGAATCTTTACTGGTCTACTTGCATCAAAGGAAACTTCTGGAGAACTCGCCAGTTCGGATGTAATTGCTACTCCGCGCTCCCCGCATGAAGCAATAAATAGTTCAGGCATAGCCGCTTTCTTACTCCTGCTAGTGAAGTACCGTCCATTAATTCTCGACAAGATGGCAACTATTTTCAAGAACGGGCGTTTCTTCGTGCCCTCGGTCTCGAATAATGTTAAAGACTTTGCCGAAAGCATGATCATTGAGGACGGCAAAGTCTCATATGTCGGTCCTCTAGATGAAACAATCAGCACAAAAGATGCGACGGTGATTGACCTACAAGACCGAACCGTGATTCCGGGTTTCATTGATGCACATGTGCACATCTTACACTACGGCCAATCCCTTCGCAAAGCCGATCTCATTGAATGCACATCCTTGGAACAAATCCGCAAAACGATCAAGTCCTACGCAGAGACCCATCCCTCCGTCCCTCGCATCTTATGTCGAGGCTGGATTCAATCCTCTACGAATGGTGTCGCCCTAGCCAGCATGCTAGATGGCATCGACTCACGCCCCATCTTCATCGACTCCTTCGATCTCCACTCTATGTGGTGCAGCTCAGCAGCCCTGGATGAAATGAAAGCCCATACAGCCCCAGATCTACCCGGAGGTAGAATCCACCGCGACGAAAACGGCAAGGCATCAGGTCTTCTGGATGAATCAGCCCTCATGAACCTCGCCTGGCCCCATCTAGAAGGCGTCACCTCCACGGCCGACAAATTAGAAGCCCTAGACACAGCCGTCAAGGCATACACCGCCGCCGGATATACCGGCTTGGTAGATATGGCCATGGACGAAGTGACCTGGGAAATCCTCAACCTCTACCGAAAAGACCACACAATCCCCTTCCACATCGGTGCCCACTGGCTAGTCCCCTTTGCAGCCGACCAAAATGCCAATTTCAAATACGTCGACCGAGCAATCGAACTCCATAAGAAATACAACAGCCCCGACTTTTGTATTCTAGGAATAAAACTCATCTGCGACGGCGTGGTCGACGGCTGCACTGCTGCGCTTATGCAGCCATACACAGGCAAATCAGACCCCGTGGACCCAATCTGGCCAGAAGATATGCTCCAAGAAGTTGTGGAACGCGCCGACAAAGCTGGAATCCAATGTGCGATTCATGCCATCGGCGACAGAGCAGTCCACCAAGCAATCAACGTCCTCTCTCGAGTCGGCAGTCCAGGAGCCAGACACAGAATCGAGCACTTGGAACTGACGACATCCGAAGATGCCAAACGTCTTGGCCAGCTTGGTATCACGGCTTCCATCCAGCCTGTTCATTCGGACCCGATGCTCTTCAAGGCTTGGCCTGGTCTTGTTGGTCCGGATCGTTGTCAGCGTGCGTTTGCTTATAAGGAGTTCTTGGATGGTGGGGCTCCTATTGCTATTGGCACTGATGCCCCGACTGCTCCCCATTTGCCATTCCCTAATTTGTATAATGCTACTACTAGGCGTTCTGCGTTAGAAGTTGAGAGTGAGAATACTGTGAATCCGCATTTCGGGCTTGGGCTTGTTGAGGCTGCTACGGCTGCTACTAATGGTGCGGCTTACGCGCGCTTCGCTGACTCCTGGACTGGATCTTTGCAGAAGGGGTTGTCTGCAGACTTCTTGGTTGTTGATACGCAGTGGAAGCCTGAGGCGTTACTTCAGTCTAGGGTCTGCCAGACTTGGTATCGGGGGATGAAGGTTTTTGATTCGCAGGGTTGATTATTGAACAAAAGATTTAAAGGTCAAACATAGTCAGTCCCCATATCATCTACTGTATCGGTCATACAAATGCTTTTCAAGTTTCTTACTACTCATTGTATGCGGGTGTTGTTAAGGTGGGATGGATCATAGTGACATCACCAGCCCATTGCACGGGGTACTTTCGCCTCTCGAAAACAATTTATGCTTGATATACCGCTGTCAAGTGGAATGATATCAATTTCTTAATTTACATGTCATCATCAGTCTCATCACCATAGCCATCTCTCGCTTGGTTTCAACATTCACACTTCCGATGTGGTCGCAGCCACGCCATATGTACTTGTCCTCCAGTTAACGTTACTCGCCAAGCTCCTCGGGGTGGGCTTGAAGTCCACGGTCGGCAGTCGGATCAGACAGTAAGCTACCTAGTAGATATTCTAGTCAGTCGCGTAATCATGTGTTGGCCCATCAAAGACAAGAGGTGCATACTATGCTCTGACATCTCCCGCTGAGACCAGTGCTCAGTATTCTCGTGCAAATGCTCCAAGGCATTCTGGTGCGCTAGCTCTGAGCACATTGTATGAGGTGATCTAGATGGATCAGTCATAGGTTCGAGAAAATTAAGTCTGAAGGGGTCATTCATACGGTGCAACATCCCTATCAACGAAAGCATCCAGTCCTTTTGTAGCGGGCTTTGTTTTCTGTGGCTTATTGCTTGCGTCGAGAGAGTTGCGGCGTTCGGCGTAGTTAGGGTCCAGAGGGTTATTGTCGATTGTGGTGGTGACCATTTTGGTGGGTTATTCGATGAAGATTCAGCTGTAATTTTTTCAAGTAGGGTTTTGCGGTAAGTTGTTAAGTTCCTACAGAAATAGATAGCGTTCCCGGTAGTTGAAAGAGAATAAGGCTTGAGGTAGTTGAAATGCGGGGAGCTTAAGCTTGCCTTTATTGCCGTCACGGGCTGGTAGTGGCGAACCTATGATATAAACACTTCACAGCAACCTATCACAGCTATTCGGACCCTGGTCTCCAAACTGATCAACGTCATCTTCTTTCAATGTGGAAAGTGGTTTTCTGAGTATACTGTATTGACAAATGCATTTTCGTTATTCACTTTGACATGAGATATCATGTTGCTCCCATGACTTAGGGGGCAAGAAGCGACTGTATCTAATTCGAGGCTACATAAAATTGGTTTGATACCAGAGACACTCTGAATCTTTGCTTCATAAATATTGTAGTGGGGGAATTGCCTACTGCATGAAGTAGCGGTCTACGGATAAGGCCTTTATGACATATTAAAGACCTCTCTACGCATAGTGAGCAAGATAGACACATCATTCTCTTCATACCACCCCTATGTGCTCCGTTTTATAGTCCTACCCTGCCTTTTGTTAAGGTTTCCCTGTGCTCTCATTGCCAGTATCGTAATAGCTACACAGGCGCTCATATCGAGTTAAAGTGTTTGTCCCGGGATCCTTTGAAGTGTTTTGAATTGGGAATTGACGAGAGAAAGCGTAAATCATGTAGCTTATGGCTCTCTTTCGTAACCCCCGTCAACACGGCCTCTATTGCCTCTGGTGCGTCAATGATGGGGCCATGGTCGGTCAGTCGGAAGAACACATTCTTCTTCTCCAGAATTGAGTTATTAATCTCCATGATCATTACGATGAGGTCTTTAGACGGCGAGTAGAGATACCAATAGTTGATAGCACTTTTCTGCCAGCATAGAAAGCATGGAATGCTGAAGGGGTATGCATGCGTAAGGAAACTCCTGAGGGTTCTCGTCCTAGGAAAAGGTTAGCTCATCTGTTACTTATGAGTCATGACTTGATGTTCACACCTAACCTACTGTCGACTTAAGGGAGATATTCAAATTCTCTCGCAAGTAACGGTCTCTAAATCTTCTTTAGAACAGAAATTAAAGAACATTTTGATGGTTGATAATAGATTGCGGTATTTAGACAAAGCGAGATTTTTATAGAAACATTTTTGGAACGCGATGTCTTTTTCAACGACCTCTGGCCGAGAAAGTCCAAGTGGCTATCTTTCTCTTCACTTCCTTGACCGACAATACGACCTGCAAGAGAGTTCATTCGCCTGGTAGTCAGCTGTTGTGAGCCCAACCAGGGCCCGTTCAGTCTCTTCTCGAATTCATAGAAAGATAGCAATGAATTTTATTTAACCTGATTTGCGGTGAACATTCATGGTTTTACTCACCATTCTAAAACTTACTGCGGAAAGGTAGTACATAGATGTCGTACTACTGCAGACTTTTTCGAGAAAATTTTACAGTGCGGTCTACGTGACTGCAGATCTCTTTCAATCTATCTGTAATTCGACAGAAGTGGAAGATATAAATCAAGCAGAGAACTTCTGTGTAACTTTCGGAAATAGCGGTGCTTGAAGAGTGTACAACAAGCATGCAAATGGCGCGATAAATATTCTGAATACATATGAGCTGTAAATATCTTCCCATTCAAGAACCTGCGTCGACCGCTGATTAGATATTCGATCATACTTCTTCTATACATTTTACAACAATAGTAACACATGAGGCGCTTTTATCTTATCCCGTCAAGTTTTCAACTCACTTCCAAGTTCCAAATCGGTTGAGGTGCATCGAAGCAGAGTGGATATACATACTTCTGTATAACTTTGACTGATAGTGGTATCAAAATTGCTATGTTCCATTCTGGTCACTTCTACCGCCCAACAAGTTTCTTATAAATATACTCATATTACCTTCCAATCCCCAAGTATAAGACCTTTTATCCTTGTTCAGGGCCATCTTCTAGAGTTATAACTCCACCAACCATGGCTTCCCAACCACTTGAATGTCCTTTCACCCCGGTGATCATCATCGGTGCAGGGCTAACAGGCTTGGCCATGGCATCTCGGCTCAAAAGACAGCTGAAATACGACGATTTCGTAATCTATGATCGAGCCGCTAGGCTCGGGGGTACTTCGTATAACAACAGGTGTACGTTCCTACTCCACCACTTGACTCAGTTGACTATCTACTTGTAACTAAACGAAGGAGCAGACCCTGGCTGTGGAGTCAACACACCGGCATCTTTTTACAGCTTGTCGAAGAGATTCAATGTGACCGAGCATTTCGTTGGTAATACGGAGTGGGTGGGAGCGTCCTGGCAGGACGATGAAGCTAGTTGGCTAGTCAAACTAAAGGAGACTTCAACTGGCCGGGTGTTTACCCATCAGTGCAAAATACTGTTATCGGCCATTGGAGGGCTGTCGAATCCGAATGAATGCAGTATACCTGGCACTGACATATTCAAGGGGGTCATTGTTCACACCAAGGCATGGGACTCCAATATAACATGCAAGCAGAAGAACGTGATCGTCATAGGCAATGGATGTATATTTCCCTCTCTACTATCAAATATGGCGTTCTTTGCTTATCATATTCATAGTGTCTGCGACCCAAGTGATGCCAGAGATTTCAAAAGAGGCCAAGATGATCACACAATTTATTTTTGTTTGTCTATCATCAATTTACAACTCTATTTCCCAAGCTGATCCAGGAGATAGACACCGCAATATTACATTCCCGGTCAGAAACCCGCCATCAGTACATCATGGAGAGCCATTTTCCGCGAAATACCAGGAAGCCTTCGGCTTTTACAATTGATGATTTTCTGTTTTCTTGAGTCTTTAATATTCCAGTTCGACCGCACCTGGCTTGGGGCAAAGATGAGAAACAACATGATCGAAAAACACCGACGTTATATCACAGACTGTGCACCGAGTAAGATTACCGCACCAGTGTCAACCCATAGGATTACGCTACTTACGCGTCACTGGTAGGAAAATACTGGCCTCTCCTATTTCCGAATTATGAATATGGTTGTGAGGTAAAGTATCTCTTACTCATTGTTGTGCCACTGGGAATTGGACTAACAGCAATTTAGCGCAGGATTTTCGATAACGACGGCTACTTGGCTTGTTTGCATCAATACAATGTTCACCTGACCAATGATAGCATTGTGTCTCTACTAAAAGATTCCGTACTGACAAAGTCGGGGGCCATACATCCAGCAGATATTATTGTATGTTTCCTGCCAATCAATCTTCTTGTCATCTTTCTAATCTTGGTTTTCTCAATTCTAGGTATTTGCTACAGGCGTCTCTCCAACACAGCATAATATCGATATTTGTGGGCGAGATGGCTTTAGTCGTCAGGAACATTGGAAACAGTCCGGCCATATGCGAGATTTTAACACGGTCGCCATGTCCCGTTTCCCTAATTTCTTCAACATATTGGGACCCAACTCTGGCCAGGGACATACACCAACAGTAAATACATCTGAAAGGCATGACGCAAGATTTGCCATTCATTCCCATATACTAATATCGGGTTAGCTATTTCGATCTTGTTATCCGTGTTATTAAGCCGGTTCTCCAAAATGACGCATCAACCGTTGAGGTGAAGGATTCGAGTGAAGAAAGCTTCAGTAAGAACCTCAGGGCTGCATTGAGTAATACTGTCTTGACAAATACATGTCGAAGTGTGAGCTGAAAGCCCCCATTTCCTGTTCCAATTCGTGAACTAAGTGTTCAGCAGTGGTATATCAATCCCTGGAGTTCGCTCAAAATGTGGTACTCAACCCGCTGGAGTGGCATGAAAGACTGGTTATACGA
This sequence comes from Penicillium nucicola, assembly GCF_028828085.1. NCBI lineage: Eukaryota > Fungi > Ascomycota > Eurotiomycetes > Eurotiales > Aspergillaceae > Penicillium > Penicillium nucicola. The sequence continues at coordinate 1,912,739 of NW_026643125.1, read as the reverse complement.
GGCAGGCAGACCCTTGACTACTTCAGACTTCACATGATCATTGAACTGACTGATGTTGAGTTTAGCCTCCTACGCCTCTGGCAGAGTCTCAAAAGGAACACAGTCTGCAAGCTCTGAGCAATGCTATTCCTCAACATTGCTTCAAGTCATCTGGCTTGATCTCCTTTGCTTACCTTGCTCGTGATTTTGCATACGCCGGTCTTCTAATTTACTGTGCTTTGCATATCCAACTCCTTTCCCATCCATGGACACGTGCGATTTCTTGGGCAATTTATAGCTTTGCTCAAGGATGTGTTGGCACAGGGCTATGGATAATTGCCCATGAATGCGGTCACGGTTCTTTTTCTTCGTTTCCCTGGCTCAACGACATCGTCGGCTGGATCGTACATTCGATTCTGCTTGTTCCTTACTTTCCTTGGAAAATCACCCACGCACGGCACCACCGTTATTCCGGTCATATGGAAAAGGATACTGCGTTTGTTCCATTCACCGAGGGCGAGTATGCAGCGAAACGTGGGGTTTCCATCGAAAGGGTTAGAGAGCTCACTGAGGATGCGCCACTGGTAAATCTCGTGTATCTAGTCGGCCATCAGCTGTTTGGATGGCCGATGTGTCTTTTCTTTGCCGTGAGTACAGGAAACAACAGCACTCCCGGAGACCGCAAAAATGGCCACTTTACTGCTAGCCATTTCGACCCCTATAGCGCGCTGTTTACGTCGGCGCAACGGATATCAGTCGCCTGGTCGGATCTCGGGGTTGGTCTTGTGGGATGGGCGTTGCTCCGCATGAGTTCAGAAATTGGGCTTGGAAATACTATCTTGCTCTATTTTATACCCTATCTTTGGGTAAATAGTTGGATTGGTACATTTCCTTATACTTCCCCATGCATGTGCTATCCACTTACATGATTTCGCACAGTCGCCATCACATACTTGCACCACACGCATCCATCAATTCCACACTACGCAGGACAAAACTGGACGTTCCTGAAAGGAGCTCTCGGCACCGTCGATCGCAGTTTTGGTTTTATTGGGAGACATTTTTTCCATGAAATCATCGATTATCATGTTATCCACCATATGTTTCCCAAAATCCCATTTTACAAAGCGGAGGAAGCGACCATCGCAATACGACCACTGCTGGGCCCCAGTTATCAGGAAAACAAAAAGGAAAGCTTCGTACTTTCTCTTTTCAAAACATTCCAAAAGTGCAAGTACGTGTCTGATGGTGCCGTCTCTCCCGATGAGAAAGGTTCGGGCGTTTTTTACTGGCACAAGCACAAGATGTGATGAGGGGGAAGTAAGTACAATGGGCAGACAGACTAGATGACACAGTTGCAGCGACAAGAGCAAGGCCAGAGACCTGGCATGCGGGCATGAAAATAATATCTTATTGATTATATTAGAGGGTTACAAGTATCATGAAAAATGTATAGATCTCACGCAGCGGCGAACTTCAAGAATTACCCGGATTGTGCTTTTTCGGTATTATAGAAAGATATAATTGACCGATTCTGCCAATGAATTTGAATATCGTGTAGAATCTTGATTGACTGCAGATTAGGGTAAGATGAATATTTGCAATGAATAATGTGATTGTCAATCACCAAGATGATATTTCTTGGCTAACCCTTGGGAACTAAATGGTATAATATAATCTGTATGCTTCTCGAAATAATGTCTTCTCAATACCCTAGCATCGACGTGGTTATAAGAACAATAATTTCAGGGCCACTGAAATACAAAGATGTCTACGCCATTTTGAGTAGATAAAGGAGACGCAGGAATGATGAATTGAGCAGGCTAGAAATTAACTGTGGAAGTCTATTAGATTTCCCATAACTAAACAGATATATTGAGCAAAAATACATCCGACGCGCAGTGTAGATGCATACCGAATTTAGTCCAAAGTAGTCTAAATGGCAGCCATATCATTAATATAGCGGGCCAGGGACATAAATGAAAGAAGAGAGATGCAGGATATATTGGAAGATAAAGAACATTTAAACAATTTCATCGGGCTCAGCAAACATGCTGTTTTTTTGGTTTATCCTCCGAGCATCTTTTCCGCCTTTACTTCTTCCTTTTGCTGATGCTTTTTGCGCCGTCGGATTTGAGCTGTCGGGTAGAATACCTTCTTCAATATCACGGTGCAAAACATTTACATTCAGTTCCCAACAAGCCACGTCGCTCCCATTTCTCAATAACGAGAGCCTCTGAGCAAGTTCTTCCACAAAGGCAACACTCCTATGCCGCCCTTCTTCGCAGCACACTGTCACAATGAAGGACATGTCGGCGTCTTCAGACGTGTCTCCTAGTTCCCCATCTGTGCCTTTGTCGTTTTCGTTTTTTATAGACAATTCTCTGGGCAGCAGAGCATGATATGATTCAGTGAAAGATTGAACAACCTCATCATAGGTTTTCGAGAGGAATTGCTGCACAACTTCATTTTTCAGAAACTCCTTTCGGAGTCGTGGTGAAAGGCCAGTGGTCATCGCACGCAGCTTCCGAGGTGGGTTTGGAAGATGGCGAATGTTGAAAGCTAAGATCTTAGATTTCTCCTTTTGTTCCTCCGATGGCACAAAGGGGCCGTTTGAACGGCCGTACGAAGCGAGCAAGACAGCAATTGATGGGTGCCTTGATGATAGTCCGGGGGAAGATTTCGGCTCTTGTGGTGTTTCCATTGTGACCTGAATATTCTTTTCAATTTTATTTCGAGTTTTTCTTTCTCAATTAGATCTGAGGGTGGTGTGTCAATCTTGACGGTACAGACGTGGACGGAAAACCAGCAATACCCTTCAGGAGAATATATATTGTCCCGCTGGCGAGTGACTCATATGCGGCTGGACTTCCACTACCAACGTCTTTAAAACTTAGATTCTGAATTAGGGGTACTCAAAACTGGCACAAAAAGAGTTAATAAAAAGCTTCAGTCGAAAAAGGTCGACCAAATAAGCATTATCCTGACTATCTTGGCTATGCCCTACCAGATCTCTCATCTTGGCAAAGGCGAAAAAACATACAGTGACTTGCAATTTTGCTTGAACATTACAGCTCTCAATTGATGATCCAACAATATGTACACTGTCCTTATAAATGGGCAACGGGAGCGCACCCGATCTAGATTTTCTGACCTACTTTACCTCCGCATATTCTTATAATCACCGGAAAGTATTCCGCGGAGTAGCTGTGGGGTGCAGAAAATGTAGATCATTTAGCTAATTGCATCGACTAAGATTTAACCCAAAGACGGGCCCAAGCAACATAGCAGACCAACCACGTTAACCAGAGATCTCGAGCACCTCGGTGCCAACTCCCACTAGTCCCAAAATGGTCATTGTCTGGAGAACTCGACTCTGTTCGGGTCCCCAACTCAGCACGACCATTGAAAAGTTTTCTTCTTCTTTGGCTGGTATAAATGGAGTGCTTCACTAAATTTCTTTGCGAGGCGCCAAGTAGGGAAGTCTGCATGCGTGAAGTGTCTCTACACACGAGTTGAAGTTCTGAGACGGAAAAGGAAAAGTGATATCATACCCTCGATCTTCAACTTTGGTTCACAGGAGTTTGGCAGAGGAACTTCGACATCCTGGGATTTGACGAGCATTCTCGTCAAGACTTGATCTGACAATGGTCTTTGCTCGAGGGGATGTCTCGGGTCATGATGATCAGACAGTAGGTAGGTGCATGTACCCTGACCAGTCCACGGGATCTGAATATTGACAGCGGCACAGATCATCAAGATCCCAATTTGGACATTCAAATAGTCTTTTGGGATGGACCTCGGGATCCGGGAAATCCATACAATTGGTCTCTGCGCGAAAAATGGCTTCTCACAGCCCTGGCCGTGTTCACCACTTTCATCACTATGATGAATGGTACTATCATCACAGTAGCTCATGAAGCTATCAACGAGCGCTTCAACATATCCGACGCAAACTTTCCACATTCTTACTGGCCTGTCACATCCTGGGCCGTAGGCGGCGGATGCTTCTCTCTGCTCGTTCTCCCACTGATGGAAGACTTCGGCGTGCGATGGGTATTCCTCGGCACGTACCTGATCTTCCTCTGTTTCGTCATCCCGCAAGCAGTAGCGCAGAACTTCGCCACATTAATCGTGACGAGATTCTTCGCCGGAGGCTGTGTCTCCATTCTTGCTAATACCTCGGCGACTGTCATTGGGAACGTATGGGATAGCGAACGATCCCGAAATGTGCCTGTTAGTCTGTACATTGTCGCTTACCTAGCAGGTAGCAGCATCGGTCCTGTGATCGGGGCTGCTATTTTCCAGACCCTGTCGTGGAGGTGGATTGGCTATATCCAGTTGATCTGGTATGGCGCCTTCTTCCCCATGTTCTTCTTTCTGTTCCGGGAATGTCGTGGAATCGCCATCCTGGGACAGCGGGCTAAGGCTTTGCGCCGTGAGGGCAAGAATGCATATACCCAACACGAAATCGATACCCAAGATCAGTCTATGCTGAGCATAGTAGGCCGCAGCGCGAGCAGGCCTCTCATCCTCTTCTTCACCGAGTCAGTGGTCTTTGTATCGACGCTCTGGTCTGCCTTTACTGTTGGCACGCTATACCTATTCACTCAATCTGTCGAGCAAGTCTTTGCTGACCTGTACGGCTGGACACCCGCACAAGCCGGCTACGTACAGTCAGCAATCGTCGTCGGGGAATGCATAGGCTGGGTACTAACCCTGTTCTCCGCCAAACTGTACTTCGACTCAGCATCACGCAACACCGAGATTCCCGGAACCCCTATTCCCGAAGCAAGACTGTACCTCGCCATTGTGGGTGGAGTGTTTGGTATCGCCGGTGGAATGTTCACCTACGCCTGGACGTCGTATCCGGATCTGCCGTGGATCGCCCCGGCCATCGGTCTCGCAATGGTAGGCGCCGGCAGCGTTATTGTGGTCACGGGTATCTCCGACTATGTTGTCGATGCGTATAGCAAATACGCGGGCAGTGCAATCGGGATCATTGCCACCGGCGAAAATACTCTGGCGGCGTTTTTGCCGTTGGCTACGATGAGCATGTACTCAACTCTTGGCCTTCGGTGGGCTAGTACTTTGCTAGCCTTTATTGCGTTAGCTCTATCCATTGCGCCAATCCTGGTGCTTATCTGGGGCAAGGATATCCGAGCTCGGAGTCCGTTCATGAAAGAGGCAATGGTCGAGAAAAGGAGAAAGAGCTTTGACTCTGTCTAAGCTGGCTAGTCTTGCTTCTGTACATAGAATTCTATTCGGTCATACTGCATATACAGGAATTTCTTCAAGAGTCTGTTTCATGTGTTCCAAGTTTGGACTCAAGGTTTAATTTGTTTCACATGTTCATGCAGGTGAGAACCTTCTACATAGTACCGTCGGGTTCCGTGAAAAGCGTGAGGGCATAGGTAGTACGGAATACAGAATGTCCTGTAGGTCATACTGTAGAACAGGCAAAATCCGCCATTTCGACATTGAATGATCTCAGAAGTGTATCGAAATCGATAGAAGCCTCGCTCGGCGAACGATACCCCTGCATGAACAGCAAGTCAAGCAAACAGTGGACTCGGTGGACTCAATTTTCAATCTCGAACACGAGATAACAATAGAATGGCCCACCCGGCACTATTGACCCAGGAAGAAAAAAAAAAAAGAGGAGCAAGAAAAGCCGCAGTGGATAGAATCGCAAGAATCCCCCATATCATTCGAGTCAGGGGGGAAAGGGAGTCAGCAAGCCTTCAAAAAAGAGCCGGAGATATTCCAGATTGCGGTTTAGAACGGACATGGCGCCACTAGCCCGAACCAAAGTTCCCCCTAAACGTGCACTACGCACTGTGTTAGCATGTTGTGGCATAGCTAAAGTTATTGTTGTTTATTATTCTACGCTGTTTTCGGGGGAAGATCGTAATGCCCCAAAACACGGACCAGATGGCGTCCTGGAAAACAAGCCCATTCCATGCTTCCATTCCGAAAACCCGAAATAATAACCGAGTGGCTTATTCAACGGTCTTTTCTTCTGAACTGGGGATGTTAACCCGGTTCAAAAATCCAACTACCGTAGCCCCTTTTCTTTCCTTGCTGTACTGTACTGTTTATGGTGGTCGGTGATCTATTCTCCGAATGAGGCTCCATGCAGGAGAGGAGGAAAAAAAAATACCCAAAGTTCATCCACTCGTCCCAGCAACCGGACCCGACACTAGTGCACTAGAACAGGGCAACGCCCCCACGTTTCTCAAAACGGTTAAATCGTCGAACTTCTAGATCGTTTCAGGGCAGACGATCAAACGGGCTCGAATCGCAGGATGCCTTGTGCTATCCTAACAAGCAAGGCTAAAGAAGCTAGAGATGCGAGAAAAAGCGAGTCTAGTCCTGTGCCAGGTTAGTCCTCAGGGGTTCAGAGCGAGGCTGGCATACCCTGGTCGGAGTTGAAACCTCCAGGCCGAGTCTATATTGATCAGAATTGTACTCCATACCTTTCGGAATCAAGAAAATTGGACCATGCGTAGTCTCGATTGGGTAGGGCTCCGCGAGACTAGGTCATTGAACTCCATCACATCGCCCTAAAAATACTTTCTGGTGCCTGCTTTTTTGTTGAATCTGAAGCTTGACGGGGCTCTCCCCCCATCACCCCCCTGGGGCAACAAGAGACAAAGTTTATCTTGGTTTGATCGACTTTGTGTCCGAGGTGTGAGACATGGTGATGGTTTCATAAGATAGATCTGTGTACAAGCATACGGAGTGTTCGGATTCATTCGGGAACACCAAGCTCTTTTGGGGTAAAGATATGAAATCTCAACTAACCGGTGGGTTCGGTACGGGTGAAAAGCTCCTGAGCTTCAGATGCCAAGCATTGATGCTGGATTCCCAGCCTTTTGAAAAAAAAAAAAGAGAAAAGGTATAACGGAAAAAAAAACATCGGTTCCTAGATTGGACTTATGACATGAGTGGCCCATGGAGCAATAATCAGAAAATGCCTGTGAATGGCCTGATTTTTGCGCTAACACGTGAATCACCTGATTCAAGGAAGTTATAGGGAGGCAGACATGTAAACATGTATATCTGCACGCTGCATGCTGCATTCGACCAGTCCTATATGATCAGTATAGTCGGATATGCCGGAAGATAGAAGATCCAACAGCCACAACCGTTGATACGGGGACTTCGGAGAAAATACCAGGGGTCGCTCAACCGGGAGTGGGACGGTTTCAGTGGCTGCATGTAAGCGCCCACTGAGACTCTGAAACGAGAGAGCGGGTGCTTCAGGTCCCAGCGCCAGTTTGATGAGCCTTGGCTGGGTCCACTCCACTCCCGTTGGACTCCAAGGTCGATTCCCTGTCTAGAAGCGTGCTGAAAGGAGAAGGTGATGTGAATATCACTGTAGACTGGTCACTTCCATACTTCGTACTGGTGGTAGGGGTTGAGGGGGGTGTTTTCTTCAGGAAATACAGGACAGGAATAGCTCCTACGTCAAGAGGTCCAGAGGGCAAAAAGGTGAACAAGTAAACAAGTGAAGAAGTGGGAAGGAAAACAGTCGGGGGCAGAGAACTAAAAATGGGATGCCCGTACCAAATGGTAAAATACAGCGTAATTAACAGCTTTCCTGGCCCGCAACGCTATGACTAACACTAACTTACTAGTTTCTGACCGGTCAGGGCTCTCTAACCGCCTTACTTCTTCTTCTTCTCCCCCTTCTTCATCTCATCTTTATCATCCTCTTCACTTTCGTTTCTATTTCCGCTGTGCGAGAATATACTATACCCAAGAGCTTACCGGCTGGTCCAGTGAAATCTCTCATCTTTCTTTATTCCAGAGGCTGGTTCCTCTTCCCATATCGTGGCCGCTCACATCCTGTCTACATTGGACATTGCAGCGTTGACATTCGCGCTTCTGATCTCTTTGCATTGATCTATTTTGGTGAGTGCTGATTCGAAGTCTCAGCCGCAGCACAGTGGCAGAGAATGCGGTTCTTTGATCCAACCCGCTTCTTTGTTTGCGCAGGTGTTATCAACTGCCCCCTCCCGGTCGGAACTGACTGGTTATGCAGTGCGCATTTATAAAAGAACAACAAAATGTATCCTCAACCAGGTGCCCCGATGCCTCCGCCGCAAAAACCTGAAACATTTATGCTCTCGACCGAAGCCCAGCAAAGTCTACCGCATGATGCGCAGGTTGCCTTGCAACAAGTGGATAACTGTATGTTATTAATGGTCTTTGCGCCAGAGCATTGTATTGATATTGGCTAGTGAAATACTTCCTCCTGTCTGCTCCTGTCGACTGGCCTCCCGATCAGCTCATTCGCCGTTTCTTGCTTCCCACCGGCGATTATGTCTCTTGCGTCCTCTGGTTAGTCTTACCGCAGTGAGTGACTAGGGAAAGTCATTGACCATCTCATAGGAGTAACCTGTTCCACATTTCCGGTACCGATATTGTCCGATGCCTCGCATTCCGATTCCAAGCCTTTGGACGCCCGGTCAAGAACTCGAAAAAGTTTGAGGAAGGCATTTTCTCCGATCTGCGAAACCTCAAGGCTGGAACCGACGCGACACTGGAGGAACCTAAGAGTGCGTTCCTGGATTATTTGTACAAGAACAACTGTATCCGGACGCAAAAGAAGCAAAAGGTGTTCTACTGGTACAGCGTGCCCCACGACCGGTTATTCCTGGATGCACTGGAACGGGATCTGAAGCGCGAGAAGATGAACCAGGAGGCTACTACGGTCGCAGTCAGCGAACCGGCCATGTCCTTTGAATTCGATTCGTCCCAGTCTCTGTACGAGCAATTGACCAAAGCTCAACAAGCGAACTCGTCCTCGTTTGCTGCCCACGCAAGTACGACATATGGCCAGCCCAACTCCCCCGTGGTTCGGACCGTTGACGCAATGCCTCCCCCGCAGATGGCTCCCCCAGCGATTCCAATGCTCCAGGACGACAATGTGAATCCGATGTACAGCCAACATCCGATGCCCCTGTCGCACACCTTAGTCCAGAGCATTATTAAGCGCGAGCAGGACTTCGGCCCTATCCAGTACGATCGCAACGGAATGCCTATTCACCGCGTCCACCAACGTCATTCATCTATGCCGACCTTCTACGAGTATTCGCCTGCGCCTTCGTTTGTGTCTTCGCAATACGAGGACTACAGCAACCGGGGACTGTCTTTCGAGCCAGTCACCCCGCCACAACACTCGGTCGGCCTGGGATCGGAGCCCGCTTATATCGCCAATGAAGACACAGGACTTTACACAGCGATTCCAGATATTTCCAGTGGGCACGCATACAACCCCATGATCCAGCTGCCTCCGTCGAATCTGGCTAGCGCTCATTATGCTCCGGCTCCTCGGTCGTACTCCTCGAACCCGTACTCCGTCATCGAGGGATCTCCGACCTACAAGCAGCGCAGGCGTCGATCTTCCATCCCGCCCAACTCTGCGAATGTCACCCCCGGCACTCCAGCTCACGTCCAATCCACGACTCCATCCGCTCAGCCAATTCCCTACGCTGCTCATAGACCTAGTGACCTACGCCGCTCGGTATCTAGCTCAGTGGCCCCGGTTGCAGAGGGCGATGAGTCCGCTCAAGATCTCGCTCGTACATACCCAAGTGCGATGCTCCCTCAAAAGGATCTTATGCGGGAGATGTCTCGACATGGTACTCCTCTGCAGAACCTCGACCAGAGCACTGGTCAACACTCAGTTCCAATGACAAACCAACCGGATGATCTTACTGCTTTGCCGACCAATGCATCTATGGAGGCTGCAGTTTCAAATGGGACTAGTCGAGAGCGTTCGGTACCGGGACCTGCTCGGAGAGCGAGGAGTGCCACCATGATGGAGCTGGGACCTTACCCCCAGAAGTCCCACTCCTGCCCGATTCCCTCCTGTGGCAGAGTGTTCAAGAGATTAGAGCATCTTAAGAGGTAAGCTCACCTCCATTCTATTTTTGCATCAGCCCACATCGCCACGTCGGTGGGGCGATCTGCACCGTAATCGTACGGCAACTGACTTCTATCTAGACACGTGAGAACACACACTCAAGAGCGTCCTTACGAATGCCCGTTTTGCACAAAGGCCTTCTCGCGGTCTGACAACCTCGCACAGTAAGTTAAGCCATATAATTTTTCGCGTTCTTTGTATTAACTTTACTAGACACCGTCGGATCCACGAAGCGCAACAAGACGGTCAAACCATCGTCCCCAACGACGATGACCTAGAGAATGATGAGAACGAGTATGGTTCGCAAAGGGAGAGCATCTCCCCGCCCCAACCGGCTCATACTATGATGAACATGACGAACATGACAATGCCAGCTCCTATGACCATGCCATCCGCCATGCCCAACATGGTTGCTTCACACATGATCGCTCCACAGCTTCTGCAGCAACGCATGTGAGGATGACGGAGTACGATGCACCAACAAATCTTCAGTTGATGCTTCCACTCTGCCCCTTCTGTGATGTCTTTCATTAGGAATCTGGGGCGTATACAGGCGTCATTGGTCTCGGGTTTATATCGCCTGTTTAATCGCACATTGTCACATCGACCAATGCGGCCCCGCACATACCGCGGTTCCTGTATAGCCTCTGTGATATTGCATCTCTGCTTCTCTGTTATTCTTTTATTCGTGTTGTTTATCTTTGCTGGATCGGTTCGGATTTTGATTCGCGCTGTGCAATTGGGTGTCTACAGGAATCATCAGCCACTATATATCTGGCGTTGGCTTCTTTAGTCCCCCTTTGCATGCGAACTGGGTTACTTTGGCAGCCACTTACATCTCATGCTGCCTGGCGGGAACGGGCACCCGGGGACGTGATGCGGACATCTCAATGCCCGGGCGGATGGACTTGGGATTGATATTGGAATTGGAATTGGTATATGGAAATATTGGGAAAGCTTCTGCTTTTCTCTGTCTTGGGTTATCAGGCATTATCCAGGAAGAGTGGCTAGGCTGGGATATTGGGAAGGGCTGTTTCGTGTTTTAACTACAGCTACGGCTATTTTTTTTGTTTAAATTATTCATCATATCATATATAGACAGTGACATATTGTAACGAACTCGAATTGGATGTTAAAAACTTGAAAATTACCCTTCATATTGGACAATATTTTAATTCGACTTGTTTGTAATGGTGGCTTGTTTGTTTACCCTGTAGGATGTCTATATATGGAAACATAATCACGTGCTGCTGACGTCGCTCCTGAAGACGTGATAGGATGCCACTCATCGCCGATCTCATTCCATTTCATGCCAGACCGACTACACAGTCCTGTCTGACTATCACATCACATCGCGCTGAGACCTAGACCTGTAATACGTGTCCACTTCCATGTTGGTTACATGTAATTTGCGGCCTCTCCCCGAGTTGCTTTTACTCCACACCAATACACACAGTACAATACACTCGTTGGATCAGAGACCTCGGAATTTCATCTACAGGGGGGCGCAGTAACACCTGATCTGATCCGACAAGACAAGACAAGCTCAGCCACATTCCGGATTACCCCACGTCTCGGCGGTTGGAAGTACTCCACGCTTAAGTCCAGAAGTCCTATGTGGTATTATATCCGCGCACGGTTCCTCATCTGCGACTAAGGGTATTTCTGTTTTTATCGCCTTCGCCGGCGACACTGCTTACCGTCATAATTAGGATTAAATCAAGGCCATAATCTTTGCCCTCCGAAGATCTAATGGGAGAGGTTGGTGGACGGCGTAGCCCTGCTGAAGAGGGATCGCCCCTTATGCCTTCTTCTCCGGTTCGAGTTGGATCAGGAGATAGGCATGGTGAAGGAAATGAAGATGCGCGGCTCTTGAATGGTGGTCTTGATCATGAGGGGACCAAGGGTGCGTTGTACATGTTGCTTTTGACTTTGTCCATTGGTGGGTAAGTATAAACTGTCTTGCTTTCGATTCTTTGGAACCTGTAAGCTATGAGGTGAATGCTTATGCTATTCTTTTTATCTTATAGGCTTCAAGTTGTATGGTCTGTTGAACTGTCCAATGGATCGGTGAGTATACAACCCACGCATGGTTCACTTTCATAAACAAAATCACTGACCGCATGGTATAGCCATACCTCTTATCTCTCGGAATGAGCAAAGCCCTCTTGGCCTTCGTCTGGATCGCCGGTCCTTTAACTGGTGGACTGGTGCAGCCTTATATCGGCATCAGAAGCGATAATTGTCGTATGCCATGGGGCAAGAGAAAGCCGTTTATGGTTGTTGGCTGTGCAGCTACTATAGTTGCATTACTAGCTCTGGCATGGGTGAGGGAAATTGTGGGCGGGTTCCTGTCGATTTTCGGCGTGGATTCTGGTTCACATGGGACGAAGATTGTCATTAATATCGCGGCTACGATCTTGATGTATTGTCTTGATTTTGCTATTGCTACCGGTATGTACCGTGAAGATCTAACCTTGGTGGCAATGAACCTAACATGGCCATGTTCATATACAGTGCAAGCTGCAATCAGGGCATTTATTGTCGACAATTGCCCAGCACATCAACAGGAATTGGCTAATGCCTGGGCAAGTCGACTGATAGGCGTCGGAAATATCCTAGGTTACATCTTCGGCTACCTAGATCTCCCAAGGCTCGTCCCGTTCCTGGGAAATACCCAGTTCAAGGCTCTTTGCGTACTAGCCTCAGTCTTCTTGAGTGTCACTATCGCTATCAGCTGCGCTTACATCAAAGAGCGTGACCCGCGACTCGACCCACCTGTTGAAGACAAGCTTGGGATCATCTCGTTCTTCCGGCAGGTCATTAAGTCTATTCGCAGCCTGCCGACGCAGATTTCTCGTGTTTGCGAGGTTCAGGTTGCTGCGTGGGTTGGCTGGTTCCCGTTCCTATTCTACTCTACCACCTATATCGGACAATTATACGTTAACCCGATCTTCGCTGAGAACCCCAATCTCTCAAAAGAGAAGATCGATGAAGCTTGGGAAGATGCTACACGGATGGGCGCGTTTGCTCTTCTCATATATGCTATCATATCGTTCCTCGCAAATACTCTCCTCCCCCTTTTTGTGGCGCCTACATACAGTCCTGCCCCAAAGACATCATCGCAGCCAGCCTCTCTGAGCGGGCACTTCAATGAGGACGAAGAAGAGACCAACAGGAGAGTATCAATCTCAGGCATGCCAATAGGCACTGCATCCGAACCACTGCTCGACGCTACGCCACGCCACGAGGCAGAAGGCAAGCCGACTTGGCTTTCACGTCTACAAATACCAGGCTTAACTCTTAAACAGGTCTGGCTTATTTCCCACATCATTTTCGCCCTTTGCATGTTCAGTACCCTTTTCATTTCCTCCCACCAAGCCGGTTCCGCGTTCGTTGGATTGGTCGGTATCCCATGGGCTGTTTCACTCTGGGCGCCTTTCGCTCTTATCTCCGCTGAAGTTGCTCGCAATGATCCTTCCCGGCGTCATCGCCATGTCGCTAGGGCTTTTGATGAGCCCAGTGCTTCCGGTAGTACGGATGGCCAGTATCAAGCCCCTGAGGCTCATGAATGGTCCAACGAGCATGGTGATCAGGAGACTGCTGCTACTGATGATGACATTGAGCATGGTCATTCTAAAGAGCACGACGTAGCTCAGGCTGGTATCGTCCTTGGGCTTCACAACATGGCTGTTTCATTCCCGCAAATTTTCTCCAGTCTTGTCTGCAGTGCTATCTTCAGGGCTGCTCAAAAGCCTAGAGGGGAGCCTTGGGATGATAGTGTCGGGTGGGTGCTACGTTTTGGAGGGTGTGCTGCTTTGGTGGCTGCTTGGTTGACGAGGAGACTCCGTTGATAGAGACGTGAATGCATTAGAACTTGATAGAACATACATGTACTGTGTCCACCTCACCAAGGGGGAAGGGTGAGAACATGTGGGCCTGTAGAGCAATAACCTAACTTATAACATGATCATTGATGTTGTGTTGCTAAGTATGGACTTCCAGCCCCTTGGCTGTTTCCCGTTTCTTGGCAGTTGCGCGGCTGGTCCACGTGTGATATTTCAGAATTACAATAACCGAACATTACACATACGTTATCTCCGGGCGCGGTATCCCAGCCCTACCGCCCAATTTGACCGCCTGTAATTTGTCCTGTTCTGTTCCATACCATACCCCCCATCCAGGCCATCTGTCTGCAACTCCGGCCCCAACCCCAACTCCGCGCGTATCAACCTCATCTCGTCGCAAGTCCCATCCGCTCGGATTATGTGCGCCTGCTCGTCACATCTACAACTCACTGTGGGAGTGAACTACCAGTCTGCGCTGGTCCTCGATACCTCCTAAGGCGCCGCCATGGCGACCCAATTCATGAACGATGCCGTCCACGCCCTGCTCCGTATGTCCCCTCTGATCGGCGCTCTTGAACACCGCGTTCTATTTCTACATAAAGAATGACTAGCTAACATTGTATTTCTATTCCAGGGAGAGCCGCTGAGGACTCAGATCCCGATGGTATGCGTGCCTGACTTCCACCCCTCTCATCGTGCCATCATCCCCCTCCCGTCCGGCTGTATAGCGCTCTTACAACTGCGGTGATTTAACTATGACTTCTCATTGCAGATGCCCCCGAGGCTGGAAACAAGGAGATTACGAGCTCTTGGGCATTGTTCATTATGATCATGCTCTTGATGTTCGCTCTCTTTACTAGCTACATGCTTCAACAGAAGAAGATCCAAGCTGTCCATGAGACGGTTCTATCTATTTTTGCAGGTATGCTACATATACTCTGAGCTTCGATGCACAATGCGCAGCGCGCAGCGCGGATTGGATTGCAAATACTGACAGTTGCTAGGCATGTTCGTCGGCTTGATCATCAGGTTAACGCAGTCAACAATGCAAGATAGCGTCGCTTTTGATTACCAATTCTTCTTCAACCTCCTCCTTCCTCCAATTATCCTCGCCTCCGGATACGAACTTCACCAAGCAAATTTCTTCCGGCATATCGGCACTATTCTCACGTTTGCTTTTGCTGGTACCTTTATTTCGGCCATTGTGCTCGGTCTGGTTCTGTACCTTTGGACACGGATCCCGCTAAATGGGCTGAACATTTCCTTTGTTGAGGCTATTTCAGTTGGCGCGACCCTCTCCGCTACGGATCCCGTTACCATTTTGGCTATTTTCAACCTGTACAAGGTCGAGCCGAAGCTTTATACCATCATTTTTGGCGAGTCGATCTTGAACGATGCGATTGCTATTGTGCTGTTCGAGACAGCGCAGAAGTACGCTGACAGTGAAGCCGGCTCTTTGACTTTCCTCAATCTCTTCGAAGCCATTGGACTTTTCTTGCTTGTGTTCTTCGGTAGTATGCTGGTTGGCATGCTAGTTGGAATTGCAACCGCGCTCGGTCTCAAGTACACCCATGTGCGGCGCATGCCCAAGATCGAGAGCTGTCTTATCATTCTCATTGCTTACGCCAGTTATTTCTTTTCCAATGGCGTGCATTTGTCGGGCATTGTCTCGCTTTTGTTCTGTGGCATTACCCTCAAGCATTATGCCTACTACAACATGTCGCGTCGCACGCAGTTGACTACGAAATACCTGTTCCAGGTCATGGCTCAGCTGTCGGAGAACTTTATCTTCATTTACCTCGGTCTTGATCTTTTCGTTGAGGCTAACCTGCAGTTCAACCCATTGTTCATCTTGGTTTCTGTGTTTGGTATCTGTCTCGCACGTTATCTGGCTGTGTTCCCGCTCTCCAAGGCTATCAATTGGTTCCTTCGCTATCGGGCCCGCCGCCGTGGTGTCGAGGTTGCTGATGAGCTCCCATTCGCATACCAGGCCATGCTATTCTGGGCTGGATTGCGTGGTGCCGTCGGTGTTGCGCTGGCAGCCGGTCTCTCGGGCGTCAACGCCCCAGCACTTCGAGCTACGGTTCTGGTCGTTGTCGTGTTGACCGTCATCATCTTTGGTGGCACCACGGCACGAATGCTGGAGATTCTCGGCATCCGAACTGGTGTGGTAGAGGAGCTTGACTCAGATGACGAGTTTGACATTGAGGTCACCCACGGAGGAACCTACTACAAGCGCTCCGATACAGGCCTGGGCTACACCCCACGCCGCGCCGACTCCGTCATCCCCATGGACGGCGTTACACCTGCAGCTCCACGTGCTGGTCTCGGGGAGCGAACAGACAGCTACTCAAGCGGCAATAACCGCCGCCCGAGCCCACCACACACCCATACGCGTATGTACTCCGCGGCATACAGCAACAAAGATCAATCCTGGCGTGACCGTTCCTCCGCCGCGACTCTACTCGACGGCGACGCTGTCGGCCCAGGCAGCGATGATGAATTCGGCCTGCCACCCTCCGGCTCCAGCCGCGCCAACCACCCCGTTGACCCAGACGAGTTCGAGGTCTCCGATGACGACCTCCCACCCGCCGCAGAGGGCGCCTCGCGTCTCCGACGATCAGCCTCCCAGCCCTCGAATTCGCCTCACGCCCCATCCCCCATCGCAGCCTCGACCAGCGTCTCGCCTTCCCGACCGGTGCCAGGTCTCACGGCTCGCGAGGCCCTGCGGGATCTATGGTCTGGTGGTGCTACCGGTGATCACGCAGCTTGGTTCCGTCAACTCGACGAGGATTACATCAAGCCTACGTTGTTGCTAGATCAGTCGAACCATAAAGGACCCGGCCCTGGAGCAGTTTGAATTTGAGTTTGAGCTTGAGTTTTATACATTAGGATGATGGGGTTTTCTTGCATGTTTCTTCGATCTGGATGTATATTTAGCCTTTCTTGTTTGGGTCTGCATTCTCATGAAGGAACGTTTTTTGCTGTTTTGTTTTGTTTTGTTTTGTTTGTCTACTGTCCGCGGTTTGGACTGTATAATAACAGCAACATGTATCTTAAGAAGACAATTAAGATATTACAATTTTGAAGTCATTCATATATCCTCTCCTGTTCGCAGCATAACAAATAGTATCCAAAGTGAAATCCCACTCCGCATTTCAGCCTACCCCACACATCCCCAGCCTATCTCCCCTCAACCTCGGACACAACCTTCCAATCACCCACACACTTAACGCCGTGACTCAATAGAAAGAATCAGAACAGATCAAATTTATACATCAAAGCAATAAACATCACGTAAATTTAACTCGAAACACATTAAGAAGATAAGCATAGCTTCGCCCCTTTCTCCAACATCTCCAATTGTTCTTATCGACCACTCGGAACCAGCTATGCTATCTCTAGCATGAACTCAGGCAGACGCTGTACCTGCTTGTATCTGTATGGCGCCATTCTTGTTTGGGGTCGACTTGCGCCCGTACCGTGTTTGTTCAGCCACGAAGCAAGTGGCTGAGATACAGCGAGAAAGAGATGGCGACGATGGTGTAGCTTGGTTTGTATTCTGTGGTCGGAATATTCCATTGGTTCAAATTAGATTGGAATCTGTGACGAGATTGATAGACTCGGGTCGTTACAGCAGGTCTGATTATATTACAGTACGTACGGTATTACTTCTGCTGTTGTTGTCGTATAGTAAGTTAACTACAATATAGTAACTCGCCCGGCGTATTGTGCTAGTCTACCGCATGGGTAACCTATTTCATATCCTATGTAGTCGATTTCTTCTGCCACTTCTTGGGCTTTCCTTTCTGTCTATGTGCTCAATCCTTGCTGATTTCTGCTCACTAAGTAGTAGAAGAATGCTGGATCGTTTGGTTATCATTGATTAGCTAGTCGCCCTTATTTGAGTAATTTATCATTATATAAGCTTGTTAGCCAAATAATTCTGACTGAGGAACTGGCTACTAAGTAATACCTTAGGTAGAACCTAATTGCAAACCCTATAATTCACTTAGGATGACAATAGGTTCTATCGTAGGTCAGAGGTCAAGTGGATCTTACAGGTACAACACCCCTAACGATGGATTGATATACATTAATGTTAGTAATCAACGACATTCATGGTGCTGCAGGGTGAGGGTGCCTATCTGATTCCTATCCCCATCCTTATTTGACCACTCGTCTTTGACCTTTCCCGTCGCGCCGTTTGCCCTGAGCACCATGGATATCATGCTTCAGATAGCGAAATCTCCGGTACCACTCTATTTATACTTAGAACTTAGATGATTTTGCTAGGCTCACACAATATAGGTTTTTCAATTTAGCGAAAATTGCATCACCGTGACAAAAGATATGCTTCTAAATAAGCGTCGTTCGACCGTATACCGCTTAGAACTCGAGGAGCCCCGTTTTGGACTTCGAGGGACAGTCATCGTCAAGCAACAGAAAACAAATAGGAAGCTGAGTTTTGCGCTGAGATGCCTGCCTATCAGAGGCTACAAAAGCTTCAAGGGACTGTAATCACAACTCTATCTGGCGAAGGCTCTTTCAATGGGCACCCTGCCTTGATTTTTTCGGAGATCAAAGGGATTACTCTACGTGAAATCGCAAACCTAGTCGAAGCGAGTGTCAAAGAAAGTATTTTGAGGTCTCGTCTTGAGAACGCCTTCCGGGAGCTCTACAAGTACGGAGCCGAGCATTGTGACCTGGATCTGGGTAATTTTCTGGTCTGCGACAATGGACAGATGATGGTTATCGACCTTGAAGAGGTCAAATTTCCTGAAAGACAGCAAGCCTGGGAACACAGCATTAATTTGGGTAGTGTGGATTACCTGATGAGCAGATTCAGGGATGTGAGATATCCGCGTCGTGCTCCGTCACCTGTCCTGTATTGGATGCCTCACACTGGGGCTAGCGATGATAGGAGCGGCTCAAAAATGCCCGGTTCTGCTGTCCCATGAGACTAATGATTTTAGGTACAACAAGCTCACGCCCCGAAGGGGAGTAGTAGCCCATAACGGTTCTCAAGGATAGAAAAGACCTGGTTTGAAGTTGGAACTTCTATGACGGCAAGGGACTGACAAGATTGATTTAAAGGTGGTAATAACTAGGGGAGAATCTACGGAGTATGCAATTCACTGTTATATCATCATCTCATTTGTGTGACAGTCTGTTGGATATTGTATGTGATGTTCGCTATTTACAGTCATTCTCGAAATCGGCTTGACCAATAAGCACCGAGTAACTCTTTCCAAGTCCCACTGCCAAGCCATTAGCGCAGATCAATTATTTGAGCTGGCTGCGTTTAATTGAGAGACACCGTCAATTCGCCGGGTTAGGATGGACTGCTCTGGAAGAAGCGGGAATAAGTCCGCAGACAACCCACGAGAGACCTGCGTACATCCCCCTGCCAGACATTGCTACTCGAGATTAAGGAATATCGTAGCCGATGATAACATTGGACATCGACAAGTTCATGTTATTTCCTTCTTGGCCCGTGTCAAGTACCTTACGTTTAACCATCTAAACCGTTTAAAGGTAGGGGCTGTCAAAGGTCATATGGCCACCGCTAATTTATATCAAGTAGACGCATCTTGCCAACCTGGGATAATCCTTGTATCCGTAATACCGATACCAAATAATACTCTGTCATGTAACAAAAGTATTTGGTCGTTGGGCCCCTGACCCACTTTTCATTACTGCCAGCCAAAACTCTCCCGAATTCATGCAATGCAATAACTAGTATGTCATTCATCATACTGAATGACATCGGAACCCCAATGAGACATTGCACCTACCAGATATTTGAATATCTCGGTACTTACATAGCATTTGTAATGACTAGTTCGTCAATCGCGAGGTTTGAATATCTAATTAGTATAGGCGGTCTAGAAAGCGGCAGGACAGAAGGTGGAACCCTAAGCACTGTACGACCAGCCAAATACTTTTGTTACACCACTGTACATAAACTTCGCGCCTAATGGAGCCAAAACCGGCGAGGCCGAACCCCAAATCGAAAACGCAGGGCGCCCAAAAGTGAAGAAATACGGTACGTTATCTATGGATACGATGTCCGAAGATAGGCTTAATATAATACAGGCACGGTCTAGGGATCCAAAACGCCGGTAAAGTTCCGCTTCCGCGTTATGCAGCACAGGTAGATGTACAAGTTAACCCCTCAGTTAAGGTATCCCAGATAGGTAGATTAGATAGCTGATCGCTTCATAGCCTGTCAAAATGGAAGTTGGCTAGAAGCTTATTCGTATGCCTTGTTTGCATCCCTTGTTCGCTGCAGGCGCACGGATACTGCGTACAAGTATTATTATAAGCTGGGCTATCGCGCTGGCTCGTTCTTTTATCTCTTTCATCTTTCTATCTTACTTGATCCGGGTGCTTGTTTTTGCCTCGTACATCCGAGTGGAATCCTATAAAGGATAGCTGTTGTCAGATGAGCATTTCCAGATCTTTGTTATCTTTCTCTCTCCTTGTTTCGACTATTCGATTTCGTGGTCTATATTGAATCTGCAATTGTCGCAATCATGGCTGATATACTAGAAAAAGTCATGTCCCATAAGAAAGCTGCTTCGGTGGCTACAGGGCGTGAATCGAAGCCGCAGGCTGGGGATACGGAGCTGCTGGGTAAGTTTTGTCTAATCTCTGGCTAGAGGGTGCCGATGTGGTTGAGACTAACTGTTGGATAGCAACTTTGGGATATAAGCAGGAATTGCGACGCCATTACTCAACCCTTCAGATTTTTGCTGTTGCGTTTAGTATCATGGGTTTGTTGCCTTCTATTGCTTCGACTTTGTCGTTTTCAATGCCGGCTGGTCCGGTTGGTATGGTTTGGGTGAGTGTTGTGCACTATACCAATTTGTTGAATAGACTATTGACTGATCTCTAGGGTATGCAATTCTTGTGA
The DNA here is from genome assembly GCF_028828085.1 of Penicillium nucicola. NCBI lineage: Eukaryota > Fungi > Ascomycota > Eurotiomycetes > Eurotiales > Aspergillaceae > Penicillium > Penicillium nucicola. Next base: position 1,892,056 of record NW_026643125.1, on the reverse strand, counting down.
GGGTTGATATTTCTGGTGCTAATATATGACAGGATGGCTGGCAGCAAGTGTCTTTATCTTTATTGTCAGTTTGGCAATGGTAAGCTCTGCTTTTTCTATACAGCATCAGGAAATCGCCCAGAGCTGACGATATTTCAAAGGCCGATATGGCATCTGCAATGCCTACCGCCGGAGGACTCTACTTCTGGACGCACTACTACGCAGCGAAGAAATGGAAGAACCCACTCAGTTTCCTAGTGGGATATAGCAACACTCTCGGGTTAGTAGGAGGAATTTGCTCCATCGATTGTCAGTCAATGCTTTCTTTCCTCGAGACGGAAGCCTCTATTAACAAATCTGTTAGACGGATTCGCGAACATGCTCCTCTCAATGATCTCCATCGCCCGAGACGGCAACTGGACAGCTTCGAGATCAGTCATCTACGGCACATATGTGGCAACAGTCGCCGCACACGGTTTTATCGCCATCTTCTTTGGGCGAGTAATGCCCAAGATCCAGACGCTGTGTATCTTCCTCAACATCGCTCTAGTCGTCGCTACCTTTATCGCTCTGCCGATTGGAAAGTCGCAGAACAGTCCGCCTGTGAATTCCGGCTCCTATGTCTTCGGTGATATCGAGAATTACACTACATGGCCCACTGGTTGGGCCTTTATGTTGGCATGGCTGTCCCCTATCTGGACTATCGGCGCATTTGATTCTTGCGTGCATATGAGCGAAGAAGCAACTCATGCTTCCCGTGCTGTACCACTGGGCATCATTAGTTCATCTGGTCTGTGTGGTATCCTTGGGTTTGTTTCTCTGGCCGTGATTGCTTCTTCGATGAGTAAGGATATCGAGGGCATCCTGGGCTCGAAGTTTGGTCAGCCCATGGCTCAGGTGTGTTTCATCTCCATTGCTTTCTGTCGACAATGCACTAATCATTCGGCCCAGATCTACTATGACGCCCTCGGCAAAAACGGCGCTCTTGGGTTCATGGCTGTGAACATGATCGTTCAATTCTTTATGGGTCTTAGTATCGTTAGTTCCCAGAGAATCCAACAAACAACCTAGAAGGTACACCATTCCCTAACAAGACACAGGTCCTAGCCGCGTCTCGCCAAAGCTGGGCCTTCTCCCGTGACGGCGCCCTCCCCTTCTCCAACTACTTCCGAAAAGTGAGCCAGCACCGCCTCATGCGCTATCAGCCCGTTCGCATGGTCTGCGGCGTTGTCGCCGCATCTATCATCATCGGCCTTCTCTCCCTGATCGACCAGGCCGCCGCAAACGCTCTGTTCTCTCTTGCCGTAGCTGGCAACGACCTCGCCTGGCTAACGCCTATTCTCTGCCGCTTACTTTGGGGCAACGAGAGCTTTGTTCCCGGTGAATTCTATACCGGCAAATATTTCAGCAAGCCTATCGGCTGGGTTGCGGTTATTTATATGGTGTTTGCTATTGTGCTTTGCATGATTCCTACTGAGGGGCCTAATCCTTCGGGTGAGTCTGACCCGTTTCTTTGGCTTGTTGGTCTGGGATGGCTTGCTGACTTACTTGTTTAGCTTCGTCTATGAATTATACGGTTGTTATTAATGGGTCGCTTTGGGGTTTGGCGTTGCTTTACTACTATATTTATGCTAGGAAGACCTACAAGGGCCCGCAGACTACTGTTAGTCCTGAGGATGAGGGTATGGCTACCCATGTAGACATGGATACAAAGTAGATATTTCAAGGTCAGTGATTAGATTTACTAGGAGAATTGCAAAGAATTTCTCATAATGATGCAAGCTGATAAAATGTAGCGGGAAAGCTCATTAAATTAGTGGCTATCTACAATTAATTGTTCCTCACTAGGATCAGAAAGAAACATGCTGCATCGTCCTTTCTTAAGTTGTCGATAGCAGGTGATTAGGAATATTTATTCCTGGTGCTCTTGTGCCAGGTCCAGGTCCTATCTATACTGACAGGCGCCATGGGTTTTATGCAGTGCCACAGGCTGACTTATCTGTTTCAAGGCAGGACCTTGATTGAGATTATACTTTCGGGTAAAATATGCATGGGTGATCATGCAAGTTGAGTTGAATGTAGGTAAAATGGATACGATTCATTAAGCATTGACGCTTCACTGGCATAAAAGATAGACAACAAAGAGAAAACTGGCGTCATAACACCTTCTTCAGTGCCTCACTTGGATGTCTGTATTAGAGGAAAAGTTTCAGAAATAGAACTCCGCACCGTGTTCGACCGGCTGAAATACTGTATTGCACCCAACGCAGCTTTCTCAGCGTCGATCTCACGGAACTTTAGTTTCTATTGCAAACAATCTATGCAAAGAAATAGATTTACTCTGGGATCTCGAGGACATAGCGACCGGCAATCTTGCCTTGTTCTGTAGAAGTGATTAGCATACGTTGAAATATAGTAAAGACCATGGAGCATACCCATTAGCTCAAAGACCTCTGGCAATTCCTTCAGAGGAACAGTCTTGTACGGGGCATTGATCAAACCACGCGCAAAGAAGTCAACAGCCTCGACACCATCCTGGCGGTTGCCGACGTAGCTGCCCTTGATGTTGATCATCCTGACGACTGTGTTGAAGACGGGAGCCTTGAGGAAGGCATTGGCAGGCATACCAATAGCAACGATCGTGCCACGAGAGCGAGCATACTCTACAGCCTGCTGGAAGGGCTTCTCCGATACAGCAAGGAGAAGCACGGCGTGAGCACCCAGGCCTTCGGGGGTAGCGGCCTTGACGTCTTCGACGAGGTCCTTTGACTTTGTGTAATCAACGTAGGCCTAAGAGAAATATTAGCCCAAGCTCGAATGCAAGTTAGAAAAGCGCGATATTATAATGTTACCTCAGCACCCAGCTGCTCACACATAGCACGCTTCTCCTCGCCACCGTCAATAGCAACCACGCGCAATCCCATAGCCTTGGCATATTGCTGAGCCAACGAGCCAAGACCACCACCGGCGCCAACAATAGCAACAGTCTGACCAGGCCTCGCGCCAGACTCCTTCAGACCCTTGTAAACAGTCACACCGGCACAAAGAATCGGCGCCACAGCATCAAGCGCAACCTCCTTGGGCAGCTTGGACACATGCGCCGCCTTACCAATCGCGTATTGCTGGAAGGTGCCGTCAACCGTGTATCCAGACAGCTCAGCATGAGGACAGAGGGGCTCATCAGAGGTCTTGCAGAACTCGCAAGCCAGACACGATCCATTCAACCACTTGATACCGGCGTGGTCGCCAATATCAATACCATGGGCCAATTCTCCTTTGGCAACGACGATGCCAGCCCCTTCATGGCCACCTACCAGGGGCTGTTTGAGGGCCAGGGGCCAGTCACCTTTCATGGCGTGTAGGTCAGTGTGGCAGACACCACTGTAGCGGACTTTGACGAGGACTTCATCAGGACCGGGCTTTGGGACGGGAATTTGTTTGTAGACCGGTGGTCCGCCCTTTTTCTCAATTACTTGAGCCCACTGCATCTCTGGGATGGAGGGGGACATTGTGGTTGCTGATGTTGATGTTGATGTACGGGAAGGGTGACGTGAAGATTAAATGGGGAGGAAGTTGAAAGTGGAAAAAATGTAGAAGTGGGAAGTGTAAGTGTAGAAGGGTTGAAATTAGGAGAATTGAAATCGATGCTGTTGTACAGAGGGCCAAGTTCTTATACCAATGGCAAGCCACATTGCCTGACCATGACCATGATATCCGGCTTTGACACCGTCCGATCGAATGGGCCGGTGTTCCGACAAACTACCCTGGCTCGGTGGATTTGGAGTCAATTACTTACCTGGTCCATCCGCATTTGTAAATGCGCCGTGCCCTGTCCTGCCTAGCCGTCTAGAACTCGTATACAGCTTGAACGGGGAGTGATAGGGTCAATCACTGGGAGGCACTCCACAGTATCGGCCGGAAGGGAAACACCATGCACTTCCCAACCCTGACCTCTCTTGTCGCCCACAGGAACCCAGTGCAGCGCCTACAGCGCCTCGTATGATATCAACAACAAAACCCTCCGATCTAGCACAAAGTCCGACTAGTTGTTGAGATGTGATTCGACTGTGCCGGATCCGATCATCCTGTTTCTCTTACCCCCCACGTTATGCTGGGGAGTGGAGGACGTCACCACCGGGCAGAAGTACAACGATCGCCACAGTGTTGTATGCAGGAGTATATGGGAGCTCGATTGAGCAGGATTATTAGGCGGGATTACCATGGGAGACGTTCATCGGGGGCAGACGATAATTATATGCCCACTGCGCGAACACCTTGGGGGAATCGCGATCTCATGACTGTGGATCCGATCTAGGGAGATGACATGCAGACTGGGAATGGTTTGGTTTGGTTGGAACTGTAGATGTGGCTATTAAGGGGGGAATTGTTTCTGGCATTTCATGTTGAGAATCCTGCCTGTCTATGTTCCAAGACACTAGTTGTGCCAACTAGAATGACATAGACAGATAATCCTGCCCATCTGTCAGCTAGAAATAGACCCTATGTTATTATTATATTTAGCCAGATCTATGAGTCGGCCTATATTCTGTGGACATGTTCCTTTTTGACAGTGCTGGAGCTATGGACGCACAGTGGGAGTTGCTGTGCCCCGGAATAATGGCGCAGGTGATAAGACACCGGAATCTCATCTTAGTTCTTGGGGGCACATTTCGAGATGGCAACACCTGAATAGCAAACCCACGACCGCCGTTGACTTCGGAATCGAATGCAAGTATTCAAGTTCGCATATGTCCTGGAATTACCACCACCTCCGCCTCTCCACCTCCGAGAGCTTCAGTGTGTTTGTATGGACTCGGGACCGAGATCGGAGCAGTGGGAGTCGACGGGAAGCAAGAAAAGAAGATGCGAAGAAACCAGACCGTAAAGATAGAGTAGAGAAAAGCTAAACAAGAGCAGAATCCCACCTAACAGAGTGGTGGTAAACACCGGATCTAAGCCCCGGCTGATACCCCAGACGAAGCGATTCAGAAACAGAACGCAACTTCCCCCTTCTCCCCCTTCCTCCCCTTCTCCCCTCTCATCTCCCCCGACTTCATCGTCGTCTCAACGTTTGGTCAACTTGCCACTTTTTGGTTTTCCTCCCACGTTCTCTGACCTTCGTCCCCCTCTCCTCCCTGCATCTCGCCTAGGCCCGGCCGCGCATTCTCTTTCTTGGGCTCCACGGAAACTTCTCCTGCATCTTTCCACCACAAACGAATCCATCCGCCCACCAGGTATTTCTGCCCTGCTTTCTTTCTCCCTCCCTTTCTTTCATCAGCCAATACTCCGAAAACCACACCTACACCTATGAAACCAAAACCCACTGACGTCGCGTCCACGCTAGACCTCCGAACCCCCCTTGACAAGTGTCTCGGACACCCAGGATTTCTCCCAAGTGCTCAATTCCTTTGACCTCAGCTCCCCCCGAGTGATCAAGTCTTCGACGCGCTCGACCCGCACCGGGGACCGCGGCCATCATGACGGGCGCTCCGCCGTACAACGCCCAGTCCCCGACTCAGCAGCATCGGTACGCTGCGTACAGCTCGCCCAACAAGAATCATCAGTATTATCCAAACAATGAACAACCGCCGCAACAGTTCCATCAGCACCCGCCGCAGACACCTCCCGCATTCCCGCCGGCTGTCGCGCGAAGCCCTCACTTTTCACACGCGTCCCCAATGCCCTCATCGCTGGCGCCCTTGAACGGAACTGCGCCATCGCATCCCCCTCATCCGGAATCCTCGTCGCAATTCCAGGGACACCCAGCCGGGGCCCAACTTCCGCCGCCACGCCCTTACTCGGCCTCCGTTCATCCCGGCAACGGCATCTCACCTTACGCCACATCGCACGGCCATCCGCCCAGCCGCCCAGAAGGCCATTCGCAATCTCCTACTAGAGAGTCCGAGTCTCCTTACCATGTGAGAGGCAATGGAGTTTCATACGGGCATTCGATGATGCGAGAGCCGAGACCTGTTTCGCCCCAAGAAACCGTGCGAATCATCCCAACCCCCCAAACGATTTGTGGTTTGCTGACCTTGTTTTGTGTTTCACTTAGAAGCCTGCTAGAGCTGCGGATCCGATGTCTTTCGCCAGTATCTTGTCCGGACCGTCAGACGACCAGCCTGCCAGAAAACCATCACCCCCGCCTGCTTCCATGCCTGTTCCCGCGCCTCATACCCCTTCCATGTATGAACACAGACACATGGATCACCTTCATGCGCCAGGAAACGTGTATCCTAGGATAGAGAAAAGGGCAATGGAGCCCTACATGGATGGCCCCAGAGCACCACACGCTCCGAATGGGGTCGCCAAACCCGAATCGGAAATGCTCAATATCGTACCTCGTCCAGCACCTCGGAAGCCGTTCCCACCTGGTGTAGACCTGGAGCAAGTGAACCGCGCTGCGGCTGAGATCGATCAAGCGGAAAAGAGCGATGTTGAAGATCCTGGCTTCGATGCGGAACTTGGCCGGTATCGGGACAAGGGCTACAAACGCTCACTGGACGCCAACCGCACAGAGCAAATCCGGAGAAAGGTAGGGATACAGAAATTCATCGATCTCTTTTTTTCGTGTATACTAATTGCGTTTTTAGCGCCGTCGCAACGAGTTCTTGATTGATCTCGGCAGATCCTTCGAAAAGCAGGCTGTCCTTGGCACCGAACGATTCCGAACGCTCAATGAAGGTGCTGTGATGGCCGAAGTTCAACAGAAGGAAGTTCAGGACGAGAAGGAGCGCAAGAAGGATATGCAACGGAAGCGCCGTCGTGAGAACACAGTGCGCCAGGAAATGCAAAAGAAGCTGGAGGCTGAGCGTAAGGCAAGCAAGGCTTTAGAGCCTGGAGAGAAAGCCAAGTTCTTGCGCGAAGCTGAGCGAGCGCAAAAGAAGATCCGAACTACGAAGCGCGCCCTGGAAGGTGGTAACGCGGCGGATGAGCTCGGCGAGGTCACTCCGTTGGCTCCTAACCTTGAGGGCGGGACCGTCAGCCAGTTCCACATTGGCCGCTCCTCCCCCAGTCGACGCCGGTCAGGCCGTGCTGGCCCTAGTACTCGCCCCAAAAAGTCTAAGGAGCAGAAGGAGCGCGAAAAGCAACTTGCCGAAGATGCCTGGATGGACGGTTACGGTGACGATCTGTACCTCACCCCAAGGAGAGATGCCGGGGCATCGAAAGAGGGTACTCCGATGTCTCAACTGCACTACGACAGTAAGGGCTACAACCAGATCTATGAGCAAATTTGGCGCGATATCGCACGCAAGGATATTCCCAAGGTGTATCGTATCAAAACAACCTCTCTCTCTACTCGCCAAGAGAACTTGCGCAAGACGGCGCAACTGGCCAGCAAGCAGTCTCGCAAATGGCAAGAGCGTACGAACAAGAGTACCAAGGACACACAGGCTCGCGCCAAGCGTACCATGCGTGAAATGATGTCCTTCTGGAAGCGCAACGAGCGCGAGGAGCGTGATCTACGTCGCGTGGCCGAGAAGCAGGAACTTGAGTCAGCCAAAAAGGCAGAGGCTGACCGTGAAGCCAACCGACAGAAGCGGAAGCTCAACTTCCTTATCTCACAAACCGAATTGTACTCCCATTTCATTGGGCGTAAAATCAAAACCGATGAGGCACAGGGAGACGCCGCTGTCGCAGCTACCGGGGAGACTGTTCAACCAGGCAAGGAATCTGCACACACGGTCAACCTCCCTGACAGCGTGGCTAACCCTAACGCCAAAACTACCGCCTTCGAGGATCTCGACTTCGATGCCGAGGACGAAACAGTCCTTCAACAAGCCGCCATGGCAAATGCTCAAAACGCCGTGCAGCAAGCTCAGGACCGTGCTCGGGCTTTCAACCAAGAGGGAGATAACATGGCTGCCTTCGATGACGGCGAGATGAATTTCCAGAACCCGACTAGTCTGGGTGACATTGAGATCTCTCAGCCCACCATGTTGAATGCCCAATTGAAAGAGTATCAGCTGAAGGGTCTCAACTGGCTTGTCAACTTGTATGAGCAGGGCATCAACGGTATCTTGGCAGATGAAATGGGTCTGGGTAAAACCATCCAGTCTATCTCCGTCATGGCTTACTTGGCAGAATTCCACAACATTTGGGGTCCATTCCTGGTCATTGCGCCTGCATCGACCCTGCACAACTGGCAGCAAGAAATCACTCGCTTCGTACCAAACCTCAAGGTCCTGCCGTACTGGGGTAATGCCAAGGACCGTAAGATTTTGCGAAAGTTCTGGGATCGAAAACACATCACCTACAACCGAGATTCAGAATTCCACGTTCTAGTCACCTCTTACCAGCTCGTCGTTCTTGACGCTCAGTACTTCCAGAAGGTCAAGTGGCAATACATGATTTTGGACGAAGCTCAAGCCATCAAGTCTTCTTCAAGCTCGCGATGGAAGAATTTGCTAGGCTTTAGCTGCCGTAACCGTCTGCTCTTGACAGGTACCCCAATTCAGAACAACATGCAAGAATTGTGGGCTTTGCTTCACTTCATTATGCCTACTCTGTTTGACTCCCACGATGAGTTCAGTGAATGGTTCTCCAAGGACATTGAGTCCCATGCTCAGAGTAACACCAAGCTCAATGAAGATCAGCTCAAGCGTCTTCACATGATCTTGAAGCCCTTTATGTTGCGCCGCGTGAAGAAGAATGTGCAGCAAGAACTTGGCGACAAGGTCGAGAAAGACATTTTCTGTGACTTGACCTACCGCCAGCGTGCCCTGTATGCCAACCTTCGCAACCGTGTCAGCATCATCGACCTCATCGAGAAGGCTGCCACCGGCGACGACACCGACAGCAGCACCTTGATGAACTTGGTCATGCAATTCCGAAAAGTTTGTAACCACCCCGATCTTTTCGAGCGCGCAGAGACCAAGTCTCCATTCTCTGCTGCATACTTCGCGGAAACTGCTTCGTTCGTGCGCGAGGGAAACTTTGTTGATGTACGATACTCGACTAAGAACCTGATTGATTACGAGCTGCCGCGTTTGTTATCCAGTTCTACTGGTCGACTTGATATTCCTGGCTCTGATAACCCTCGTGCCGGTTTCCAGAACAAGTATCTCTCGCACCTGATGAACGTCTGGACACCTGAAAATATCCAGAAGAGCGCCAAGGAGAATGGCGCATTCTCCTTCCTGCGTTTTGTGGACACTTCTGCAGGAGAGGCCAGCGAACTGTCACGCCTTGGTCCCTACGAGCGTGCTGCTAGTCGTCGTGGCAAGTCAAATAGGCTCTCTGGCTTGAATGTCATCTATGACGAAGGCGAAGACAAGGAGAACTCGGTCCTCTCCCATTCTATGCTGAATATTGTTGAACGAAATGATCGCAGTGCTGTACGAGATATTGCTGTTGAGGGTCGGATGCGAGACTTGATGACCGTCTCTCGTTCGGCTTTCGAAGGCCAAGGCCTACATCTAATTGAGCCATGCGCTGCTCCTAATGCTTCCGCGCCCCCTATTTCAGTGTCTTCGTCTGGTCAACAAGCATCGAGAGAGTTCAATAACGCTTTGTTCAATACATCTGTCCGACAAGCGCTGTCTGTTCACGTCAGCAGACAAGTCGAGGAGCAGATCCTCGCCCAAAAACTGGATCCTACGCCTTATTCTCGCCCTTCGATGTTGCCGGCTCCACTCTCGCTCAAGGGACGTTATAATCACATCGAGGTCCCCTCGATGCGTCGCTTCGTGACGGACTCGGGTAAGCTGGCAAAATTGGACGAGCTTCTACGAGAACTCAAGCCCGGTGGCCACCGTGTTCTTCTATACTTCCAAATGACTCGCATGATCGATTTGATGGAAGAGTATCTGACCTACCGCAACTACAAGTACTGTCGACTGGATGGAAGCACCAAGCTGGAAGACCGTCGCGACACTGTCGCCGACTTCCAGGCAAACCCCGAGATCTTTGTCTTCTTGTTGTCAACTCGTGCTGGTGGTCTTGGTATTAACTTGACTGCCGCCGATACTGTTATCTTTTACGATTCCGATTGGAACCCTACTATCGATTCACAGGCTATGGATCGTGCCCATCGTCTGGGTCAAACTCGCCAGGTTACCGTCTACCGTCTTATCACCCGCGGCACCATCGAAGAACGTATTCGCAAGCGTGCCCTGCAAAAGGAAGAGGTGCAGCGTGTCGTCATTACTGGAGGTGCCTCCGGTGGTGTTGACTTCAACACCCGTGCTCGCGAGAACCGCACCAAGGATATTGCTCTGTGGCTTGCCGACGATGACGAAGCCGAACTCATCGAACAAAAGGAGAAGGAAGCCATTGAACGTGGCGAGACACTTGGCGCCAAGGGCGGAAAGAAGGCCGCTGCGAAGCGCAAGCGTGATCTTACCCTGGATGACATGTACCACGAAGGTAAGACTACCATGTTCAATTATAATGTGAAATGAACATCAACTAACCAACTTAATAGGCGAGGGCAACTTCGACGATGCTAGCGCAAAGCCATCAGGTACTGCCACGCCCGCAGAAGAGCCTCTTGACTCGCCATCAGCAACACCGGCGAAGCGTGGTCGCGGCCGCGGTCCAGGCAAGGGTACATCAAAACGCGCCAAGACCACAAAGGAGCGTCTGCGTCTGATTGACGGCGACGGCGGTCTTGATTAATCCAAAAAAAAAACAATGACTGTCAATTAATGCAAACTGGGTCTGGTGTTTATGTCAAAGCTTCGATATCTGTTTCTGTCTTACATGTCTGTGTTTTTATCTTACCTTTTTTTTAACCGTTCTCTTTATTGGCTGCTCCCATTCTTTTTCCACTTGTTTCCTATATCATCGTCTTATTTTTATCACCTGCCTCCTTTTCCTCTTTTCGTTTTTCTTTCAATTGGCAGACATACATGTGAACGTGTGAAAACCTGCTCTGTATTATCATACAACCCCTTGACTTTTGACGTTGGCTATGCTAAGTTCCGGACTGTCAAATTTGACTCTGGACATTTGGGCTTTTCAAAACTTGAAAGCCTGCCTACTTTGGTGTGATGGTCCAAGGGAACCAGTTTCTGGGCTGGTGGCAAGGATGGAGAAACGGCCATTCACAGTGTTAGACCTAACTTGATCCCGCTGGATGTGTTGTGTATGCCTATGTGGACATGTGTGGTATTATGTGTCTAGTTATCGTGTCTAGGTGTGATAGGTCTTGGTGTGATTCGATCATGTTAAGGGGTCTTTTACTTCTTTTTCTTTCCACTGTTTTTTTTTCACTTTCCTTTTCTTGTTTGAGACTCAAAAGGGCGTCGAAGATGTTTAAGTTTAGTCATGAATGTCAATGTATTGGTTCGATGTACTCAATGCTTTTGGTATCTTCTAACACAACTATGACTCTTCGAAGTTCTTGTGTAAAAATTAAAGTCTCTTGTAGGATTTTCTATATTATTATGCTTAGATTGGGGTTATTATCTCCTGTCATTGCACATCCATTCACCTCTGAGCCTTCACACCTAGCAAAGCCTCAGCATTCCTAAAAGCAAACTTCTCCAAATCATCCCCAGCAATCAATCCACTTTCCTTGACCCTCTCAAAAAACTCCAACCCCTTCTCATTCATCGAGAAAGGATAATCAACACTATACAAAACCCGCTCAATACTAGTAGTCTGCAACAAACAAGCCAAAGGCGGCAGCGCAAACATCCCACTAGTCGTAACCCAAATATTACCATCCCAAACCTCCTTAAACGACCTCTGCCTTCCAAACCGCGCAGAAACATTAATCACCCTCTCCAACTGAAACGGCAGCATCTCACCCATATGCCCAATAACAATCTTCAGCCGCGGAAACCGATCAAAAAGCCCACTTGCATACAGTCGCAGGACATGTCCCGCCGTCTCGGAATGCCATCCCCATCCATACGCACTCAGCGCCACAGCAACAGCATCGTCATAATTGCCCTTGTAATACTCAACCATCTCCTCCGTCGCCCACGACGGATGGATATAGATGGGCACATCTAGCTCCTCTGCCTTCTGGAATACCACCCAGAACTTCTCGTCGTCGTAGAACTGGCCGTTGATATGGTTGTCCACCAAGGCGCCGACGAACCCGAGCTGCCGCGTGCATCTTTCTAGCTCGGCTGCGGCGGCGGGCGGGTCGTTCATTGGTAGGAGGGCGAATCCTGCGAGCCGCGTTGGGTTTTGGGAGATCGAGGCGGCTAGGTCGTTGTTTACTTCTGCGCAGAGCGGTGCTGGGTAGGTGCCTGGGGCGTGGGAGAGGACTTGGAGGGTGATTTGGCCGTTATCTAGGTCTTTGATTCTTTCTTCGCCGGTGCTGTCTAGCTTGCGGACGATTTGAGGTGGGAAGTTGGCGAATTCATCGTGTGTGCTTGCTGCTCGCACTTTGGGGGAGAGGTAGTGTTCTTCGAGGGTGATGAAGGGTGGCATGGTGGTCTGGAGGTGGTAACTGGTAGGGATAATAGGTATAGATATTTTCTGTGAGTCTGGTATTATTTGATACTTGGGTTTATTTGTTCGCCTGCGATCAATTCATGTCCTTAAATACGTTGGATCTCATGTCGGTGACGTCGGTCTTAGCTATACCCGCCCGAGCTCCGAGCCCTAAGTCCGAAGCTATAGAGTCGATCATCATAGTATAGAAAATCTCACGTCAGATATGAAGCTTGTCGAACTTGTCAGATAATTAAATTCTGTGGTATCGCTAAGTCGGAAATTCTATCCTCGCTGTCTTGGCTCGATTGTCGGTTGGGCGGGAGCCTAGGTACAACAGGGGTATAAAGTTCTTATATAGCTCTAAATCATTCTCCTGCTTTCTTGAAAGATCTACAAACTGAATCACTGAAATATCAAAAAAAAAAAAAAAAGACAGAAGAAAATGCCAAAGGCAGAAATGATGCATAAAACAGTACATAATTGAGGGGCCTAGAATGGAAAATGTCTAATGCTGCATCGCGGGCACCGAATGCATTTTTGTGCCCAAACATGCAGCCAATCGATGGCCCAAACGCTGCTAGTCTCCACGGTATAGGGAGAAGGGTATGTAGGCGTTGCCAGTAATAATTGCCTCTCAGAGGGTTGGCGACGAACGTAGATGTGGGTTAAATTGAATCTGATTATGATGATGGTAATGAAAAGACTGGTCTATCAGGGCCTGACTGATATCCCCTGTTTCTCTACTAAGCCGGTCCCCCTCGTATTGATACCTGCAGGATTAGGTTTCATGGGACAGGGAAGGAAGTCAACATATTCTATTAATACTGGTCTCTATGGAAGCAGAAGTGATTTTCATCTGCCTGATACCGCTCCGTTTCGTTATCTTCCGGGTTGTACTTCTATCGCTTATGACTGTCTCCAGGAGCTTCTCCAGTTCTAAACGCTATACGGTCGTAAGCTTATTCAGAAGCGTATGTTCTTGTCTTTAGTCATGGTGATACTTTTCCCGCCAAAATAAAAGATATTTGTAGCATGAGATCCATTGTGTTAGGGCATAGGACGTGACAAAAAAGGTAAAAGAAAGGTGGGGAAGCTCTGTTTGCATTTTCTTGATGCCTAATCAACCAGGCACCCAATGAATGAGTAAGCATGTCCTGTTCTTCACGTGACACTCACGTGCTCTTCACGTGCCACCACCTTGCCACGTCGGCAAGGGGCATCCGTGCCTCAGTGCCTCAACCAGTCAAGTGCTTGCATTTCTAAGCCGAGTACCGGATGACTCAGCCCTCCCCCGCCCAGACCGATTTTCTTCTTCAAATGTGGTCCCGCCGGGCTCTCGGGCTTTGATCTTGTGTCCTCCTTAATTCTCCAGGAACCCTTCAGACGGTTCTACTCTCGCTTCATTTTGCTTCAATTCAATCATGGAGGCCCTTCTGCAGCAGTCTCGTACTATGTGCCCTTTCCTTAAGCGGACTTCGCCCACCACTTTGCGCACGCTCTCGACCGCTACTCGTCCCAGCAGCAGCCCCGGAGGTGGCACTATGTCCAATCTCCAAGTCCTGGGTCGCCGTTGCCCCGTTATGAGCAAGGCTCTCGCTGTTCAGAGTGCCCGTCTTCACGGCACTAAGCGCTTCACCTCTTGCGCCGCTGGAGTTGCTGGCATGCAGCCTCTGCGCGTACCGACTGGCAAGCGGGCATTGCACACTACCGGAGGTCATCCCGCCAGCTTGGCTTCTGGGGGATACGAGAAGAATGAGCGAGGTAAACTTAATTTCTACAAACCTTGTGTTTCGATTGGTTTCTAATCTGACTGCAGGACGCCCTGGTCTGAACAAGCCGATTCGCTCGTCCCCTGCCGCCACAGAGGCCGCTCTCCGCGGTCCTCGCCCTGATGCACCTACCACCGGTACTTACAACTACAACGACTTCTACAAGACCGAGCTTGACAAGAAGCACAAGGACAAGTCCTACCGGTACTTCAATAACATCAACCGTCTCGCTCAGGAGTTCCCTCGCGCCCACACTGCCTCCGCCGAGGAACGTGTGACTGTCTGGTGTTCAAATGACTACCTCGGCATGGGCCGCAACCCTCAGGTCTTGAACTCTATGCACAAAACTCTTGACACCTACGGAGCCGGCGCCGGTGGTACCCGTAACATCTCAGGTCACAACCAGCATGCCGTCGCACTGGAGGACACACTAGCAAAGCTGCACGGAAAGGAGGCTGCTTTGGTGTTCAGCTCTTGTTTCGTGGCTAACGATGCTACTCTCGCTACTCTCGGCAGTAAGATGCCTGACTGCGTGATTCTGTCCGATAGTCTGAACCATGCATCCATGATCCAGGGAATCCGTCACTCTGGTGCTAAGAAGATGGTCTTCAAGCATAATGATCTGGAGGATCTCGAAGCCAAGTTGGCCTCCTTGCCACTTAGCACCCCCAAGATTATCGCTTTTGAGTCTGTTTACAGTATGTGTGGATCAATTGCACCCATTGCTGAGATCTGTGATCTCGCCGAAAAGTACGGCGCCATTACCTTCCTGGATGAAGTCCATGCCGTTGGAATGTATGGTCCTCACGGAGCTGGAGTTGCGGAACATCTTGATTACGACGCCTACGCATCCCAGGATACCGCTTCCCCTCAAAGCACCAAGGGCACAGTTCAGGACCGTATTGATATTATCACCGGTACCCTGGGCAAGGCCTACGGCTGTGTTGGTGGATACATTGCAGGCTCAGCCGCGATGGTTGACACCATCCGCTCCCTCGCTCCCGGTTTCATCTTCACCACCTCCCTCCCACCCGCAACTATGGCTGGTGCCGATACTGCCATCCAGTACCAGTCCCAGCAACCCCGTGATCGGGTTCTGCAGCAACTGCATACCCGCGCAGTGAAGACGGCTCTTAAGGATTTGGATATTCCTGTTATTCCCAACCCGTCCCACATTGTCCCTCTCCTTGTCGGTGACGCCGAGCTTGCCAAGCAGGCTTCCGACAAGCTTCTCGAGGAGCACGGCATCTACGTGCAGGCAATTAACTACCCTACCGTTCCTCGCGGTGAGGAGCGTCTGCGCATTACCCCGACTCCAGGCCACGTCAAGCCCCTTCGTGAGCACCTGGTCCAGGCTGTTCAGGCCGTCTGGAACGACCTTGGTCTCAAGCGTGCTAGTGACTGGCAGGCGCAGGGTGGCTTTGTCGGCGTCGGCGTCGAAGGTGCCGAAGAAGCCAACCAGCCCATTTGGGAGGACGCCCAGCTGGGTCTACAGGCTGGCGAGACTGTCGAGGCTGCTGTTACTCGTGAGTTCACCGAGGCAGCTGCTGAGGTCACCCAGCCTCTTTTGAAGACTGCTACCCCTCTGACCGAGAAGGCGCACTCGGCGATGTCCTCCACCCCTGTTGGAGTGGTCGCCTAAGAGTTGACACTCGACTATTTTCGGTTTTTGGGGTAATCAAGTCTTCATTATTCCCGTCCATTCTTTTATCATAATATCCAGGCGAGCGGGGTTATGAATCCGCTTTGCAATTATCCCAACCCTGTTGGATTCATTCTTGTTTTGTGTCTGCATTTCTTTTTGCATGAGATGTAGTTACCTCTTGTTTTAGACTTGGGCTTGTATATATGTGTCATTTGGTTACTTTGCCGAGCACATGCTGGATTCCTTGTTGTATCTACATATACTGTTGAGTGGCAAGTTAAGAGGTGGACCGAGCTTGAATGAATGAACAAGGTTACAGAGGGACATACTTTTATTTACAGTAGTACAACCTTCGATCCATGTAGGCTGTGTGACTTTCGGGTCATTAATCCACTGGTGCATTGAAATGATTATTTATGTTCGTTTCCCTTGCCAAGTGGGAAGTTAGGGCTGTATGACATGATCAAATATATATCCCAACGCAACTAACAGACAAAGTTTTCGACTTTCCACTTGAATTAAAGACCAAGTAACTAATTGCTCAATAAGATTCATCACTCGTGCTATCTCATTCGTTACCTTAGGATTCTACAATATCATTTCATGATGGGAAGTACCAATGTGTTGACTTGAACTTAGCAGTAACGAAAACCAAAGTAAAGATGAATGACCCAGTCAATTCTTTTGGCTATGTAACATTGTCTCATTGATATAGAAACAGATAATAAAAAGTGACAGAAATTTTGTAACACATGCGCCAATATTCCATGAATAGCAAAGACAAGAAACCAAGAGGTACATCCATATATGTCCTCAAAGTCAGTCTCAACCATAACCTCTAATCAAACAACCATCGATTGCCCTACTTGCGCGCACCACGACTGACCTTAGGGAACTCAACAGGGACACGTAATCTCGCAACACGACGAGCATGAGCCTCAGCCTTGCCACCCTTGATGTTCCACTTAGCAAACTCAGTCTCACGAGGACGATCAATACGACAACCCAATTCGCGGAAATACTGCTGAACAGTGCTCGAATCCAGACGCAGATCGTCACGCAGATCAGAGGGGTCCGTAGCAAGCTCATTAGGCGCATTTCCACCCAGAGAGCTGGATCCACCGTCGCGGGCAGGCTGGGGCGGAATATGCAGCGACAAAGCACAGATAGTCGTGTGCAGGAGGGTGAGGTCGTTCTTGGAGACGAAGCCACCGCTCGGCGCGAACCGGCGGCGCACGGCGTCGATGACCGACTCCGGGAGGAGGTCTGTGGATGCGGAGTCCGTCGCAGCTGTAGCTGTGGCGCCGGCTGCGCCGGCCTTGGTGCTGGAGCCTGTTGTGCTGGAGAGCAGGCGGCGCAGATCCTCGCGGGGAGGGAGACGCTTGCTGCCTGGGCCGCCGCCCTTGGCGCTGGCGCCCATGCCCTTGAGGGAACGGCCGAATTCGATGAGGAGCTGGATGAAGCGCAGGACTTGGAGGTGGGTTGTGTTGTCTGAGTTGACGACGGGGCCGACGCGGCTGGAGACGAAGCGCGAGACGGTTGTCACGCCTAGGCCGGCTTCGACTTGGGCTTTCCATTCGTCGACGCCGTTGAGGGCGCGGAGGGTTGTCGCCCCGCCTGGGACGAGAGTATCGATTGTGTAGACGTCTGATGGGTGCGAGACGTTCAGGTTGGGAGTTGGGAGGGGCTTGGCTGCTTGCACTTCGGCTTGCACGGCGTTCATCTTGGCCAGGCCGGAGGCTGTGTCTGCGGGCAGAGTTGAGATGAGTGCTGCGCCGGATTCGGGGACGGAGCCTGTGGGGGCATTGGAGAGCTGGGCGTTCTCGGCCATGGATTGCACGGCCTTGCGGGATTGTTTTGTGCCGAAGGTGTTGGTTAGGGCTGTGCGTTGGGCGCGCATGGTGTTCTAGATTAGGTGTTAGTTTTGCTTCGTCTGTAAGGAACGGGAGTACAATGCGCACCATCTCTTCATCAGAGTCTTCATCAACGGCCTTTCTGCTGCGAACTGCTCCGCGGAGAGTTGTCCGGCGCACCTCGACAACTTTCCATGTCTTGTTCTCTGGGTCCACGACTGCAACGTAGTGCTTCACCTGGGAGTCTGTGTCGTCCCCTGTGCCTTCACGGCCAACGAAGTCCAACTTGGCGTGGTCTCCGGACTGCAGGAGCAACTCCGAGTAGACAATTCCTGGGTTTCGGGATGCCGCCGCAGCTTTGGAGGCAGTGGAGCGGTTTTTGATATATGGGTTCCAGCGAAGGGATTTGGCGCTTTGAAGACCAGGTGTATCGGCTGCAATGCACAAGAGCTGTTAGATTGAGTGTGCAACATGGTGGAAAAGCTTTTGCACTCACCAATTACCGGAGCCAGCTCGCTCTTATCTTCGACAACGCTGGCAGCCAGCGGGGGAAGCATTTGAAGGCTTGACTTTTTGTTTGGGCGCTCATTCTCAGAGGAGCGCTTGCGCTTGGTATCTGTCTTGGTTGACGGCATTATGGCGTTACGATTGGAGAGACCCGACAAGATCTTAGCTCTTGAAGTTCGAGAATCGACTCTAGCGCGGTGAAAAATGTCCTGGACTTGTCTGGCAGAAAAATTTACAGAGACCCGCTCGGCGGTGAGATGCCCCACGCACAAACGAATATTTGACGTACTGAGCAGCTCAAGTCATGAACGAGGTGCATACAAATAGCTGTTTACATTTTTACAAATTGAAGTTGAGTACTCATGAAGTCATTGATTCATCTGCAGGAGCTAAACCTAGACCTCCGAGCTATTCCAGTTATTTTGTTTGGTATAAACTCCCGGAAAAACCTCTCCATAACTCCGACCACCCCGTAAGAATAGTCGTAGCATGTAGAATTGACCAGTCACCCCAGTATCGTGCTCATAGACCGATGTGTTGCACCGATCCTCCAACATCCACCTGAACACATGAGCCTCTCCGAGTGATAACCATGCCCGACATCAAATACCGACGTTGAATGAATCCGAGGTGCTGGAAGATGGTGGAAACTGTCGTGTAAACAGCGGATTCCGTCGATGATTTGCGATTTCTTCTGAAAATGATAGGTCCGAAATCTTGTACAGGCAGGTAACTCGATAAGCGAAAGGCGTGTCACGAGAAACGAAAGTCACATCGTGTCGTCAATGGTCGTGTTCAGCGTTCAAACATGAGCTCCGACATGGAGAGCTGAGATGGAGGGGGCGAGTAGTTTATTTGCTGATGGATTGGTTAGTTAAGGTTATTCGAGACGAGACGAGCTTGCGCGAAGCTATCGCATGGGTGGCGACTCACGATCTGGCACGCATCTTTCTTCTCTTGCGCTTGAGACGGCGAACGCGCTTCTTTCTCCACTTATCTCTCATCTTCGTTCTGCTGGCTGGTTAGCAAAGCTCAATGGCATCAACTCGGGAGGGGCAACCCACGATTTGCGAAAATGAAATGGGGATAGTAGAAAGAAAGATGCAGAGTGGCGGCCCAAGACGCATTTACGTATGGTGCGGCTGACTCAGCCGCTCTCGCTTAGACCCCACACGTGACCCCAAGCTTCCATCAGTGACGACACTTGACCATGCCCAATTAGGCAATTCGGTAGGGTTTAGCTTCATCTTTTACTCCAGTTATTATTTCGTTGACGGCAATTTCTTTGCAGGTGATCATGGGAATTAGTAGCTTGTTATGCTGCAAGATAATCATGTTGAAGAGGTGCCTCTAGGGCGTTATTATTATTTATATCATGTATTATGTACCTCCCAGCGAATCATAGCAATCCAAGCTTGGGTATAGCGGATTGTCTGTTGAAAATATCAATCCAGCAAATGGTTCATCACTCATGGTGCAGCTTTTCAAAGATTCAACGATTTTCGAATGTTGGATATCAAACAAGTAGCAAGTTCAAACTCGAAAGCATCGCTCAGTATGCATATCGGTAAGTAGGAGCCAGATCACCGAGGTATTCTTCCTCATCCTCCCCAATGGAAGTAGGATCAACTGCAGCTCGATCACGCTTCTTGTTTTCCCACACAATTGCAATGAGATAGGCAACGCAAGCTGCGATAGAGACGCAGACGAAGGATAGAGAAATGATGTAACCGGTTCGGTAGTCGATCTTTCCATTCTTCTCCACGAAAGACCATGTCGCGATGATACCACCGATGTTACCAAAGCCTACCTGCCAAGCAGTTCCCACGCTGCGCCTGTGGTGTCCTCCTAAATTCATGGCGAACCAACATACAATCACAGGCATGGCGGCGTAGCAACCGCTAGTGACTAGAAACAGAGCACCATACTGCGCATTTGTCTGAGCTTTGCTGGTGATCGAAAGCAGCATTGCAAAACCGGCAATTGCAATGAACATTGGAATCAGTGTGAATGCGAACCGCTGATGCATTCTATCGGAGAAGAACGCGATGATCATTGAGACACCAAAGGATGCAGCCCAGGGAGGAATGGAGTAGAGCTGAGTTTTGATAGCTGGAAGAGAAAGTTAGCGGAGATACGTTTCGCGTAGGTGAGTAATCTTACAATCGTATCCGTAGGACTTGATGATAGTAGGAGCGAAGTAGGCGTAACCTGTGACCATGCGTCAGTGGTTGCTCAAAACTAAATAAGTTATGGGGGCTTTGAACTTACTGTAGGCGGGAACAATCAGACCGAAGTACATCATGCCTCCAATGAAGACCTTGTCTGCGAAGAGTTAGCACGGGAAAAATTCAAAAGAATTGAGCATGAATTACAGTCCTTGAAAACACTGAACACTTCCTTCTTGCCCATGCGAACATGGTGAGCAGCCTTGCCAACATCCTTGGCCAATTTGGCGCGCATGTAGGTGCGCTCTTCTTCGCTCAGCCATTTCACATCCTCGGGGAAATCAGCAATGAAGAAGAACAAAATCAGAGCAACAACACTGGTCAGAACGCCCTCAATGATGAAGACCCAGCGCCAGCCACCGTAGCCACGAATACCATCCATCTTTCCGATTCCACTGGCAAGCAGACCACCAAAGGCACCAGCAAGACTGGTGGAGCTGAAGAAGAAACTGAAACGCTTCTGAGCTTCTGAACGCTTATACCACATGCCCATCAGATAGAAGCCTGCAGAAGACTGTTAACACATCGTTGACAGATGTAAAATTCCGGCATCAAACTTACATCCAGGAAACATGCCCGTCTCGAAGACTCCCAAAAAGAACCGAGTGGCCATCAGTCCACTCCAATTGCTAACCAGCCCTTGGAAGACCAGAACCAGGCCAAACATGAACATACAAGCCGATACTGGAAGCAAATGTCAACAACCTCATCTCCGCAACCAGAAAACAGCACCCAATCACTTACACCAAACGTGAGGCTTGAGCTTCTTCAACAGCATATTTGAAGGAACCTCAAACAGAATATACGGGACGAAAAAGATCGTGAGCGCACTGTTATATTTCGTTCCATCGGTAATGTTCAAATCCTCCTTGAGACCCAGAATAGCGGCATTACTGATATTAACACTGCGCAGCAAAACAAAGTCAGAATATAAGCGCGCGAAAGAGGGGAAGAAAGGAAAGCGCAAAGTCATAATCATACCGATCCAAAAAGGCCAGCAGGTACAGAATACACAAGCAAGGCAGAATATGCCAATCAACCTTGGCCATCAGTCTGCGCTCGGTCGTCGACGTAAGAGGAGGGAGTTCATTGTCATGCTGCGAGCTAGACTGGCTCTCGCCATTATCAAGAGGCTCCTTGAAATCTGCGCAAGGCGGGGGAACGCCCAAGTCGTCAGCACGAGTAGGGAGCGGAAAAGCGCCGCGGAAGTGGCTCAAAGGGGCAGAAAATACGAAATCCGGGGTAGCTGGCGCATCGCGCTTTGAACTTACCTGTGGCACCCATTGTGAGGGATTGCGCCTGTAACAAGCGCACTGGTTTCGAGTCGATTGAGAGGGGTAAGAGTGTAGAGATGCACAAGGAAAGGAATAAGTTTCGTGGGCCGGGGTTCGAGGTGCAGATCACCGGGGGCAGGGATGTGATTACCCGAGGCTATTGGGGCCAATGCAACGCTGAATTGGGATGCAGATCTGGGAAATCGCAGACTCGGACTTACGGAATTGAAGTGTATGAATAGAAAAAAGAAAAAGAGGCAGTCAGTCATATATGAAGGAAAAAAGGGATTGAGTCACCGTAGGTCGCAAAGCTGTAGATCCACCGCAGGCCCGATCTCGGCCTATAGTGCGACGGTGGTTTTTTATGCAGTCAGCTGCATGTTCTATTCCGTCTTGTTTTATAATGATCTGCAGTCAGCAGAATTTCATGTCTGGCATTGGTTATTTAAATGCAGCATACTATCTTTGCTATATCTCCGAAGTGGTCTATTCTGCTGTTCGATTATACTTGGGGAAACCCGTCCCCGCAAAAAAAAAAGGGCACGGGGACTCCGGTTCGGCCACTGACTAAATGGTCGGAAGTCTTGGCTTTGGGGGGTGTTACATTCTACGCTACTTTGAAATCGTCACTTTGATGCTTCAATCCTGAGATGATAGGCAGTTCTCTGGCAACTTATTGAGCTATTGCGTGGATCCTGCACAGACCATAAAACCTGCAGATCAGGAGTCCACCTGGTCCACTGTTCAAGCGAATGGGAGATCTTTTGCTCGAGAGTCCCTCAACATGCATTTCTTCAATTGAGATTATGGACTCTACGGTATCCACATGCGCGGAGAGTCATCCGCTAGCCAATTGGTAGCTGAATGTACGATAGCTTTTCGACCATGGCCAATCGAGCATGAGGAGGCTATCTCGGTGGAATTTTCAAATTTCCAGACCTTGAAACTGCATCGTGGCAATTTCTCGACATGTTAATGTCACTCTGAAGGGCATAATTCTTTCCTACGCTTGGGGATTGAAAGGTCCTTTTGAGAGTATTCAAATAAATACAATGGAATGAGTCAAATCTTTGAATAGGATTACCAGTAGCACCGGATACGACGATGGCTATATCTCCAGCATCTGCAATCAGAGGTCATCCTCCGAGATATATCTTGTATATCATGCAATACAACAACACAAAGATTGACACCCAGCATTCCAAAAGCCTGAGCATTAGACAAGCCTTCTATACAATTGTCCGCCAAGACCTCTTCAGGTGAGCGGAAATCTTCTATACTTTCCGCATAATCTCTCATCTCGCATGTCAGCCATCTCAATGCAGGGAGCTGTCCTGTAGAGACAGCATGATAAATCCCAGCCAGAGGAAACCCGGGCCCACAACAGCGAAACGTCAAGAATTCTAGACTTGGGGGAAGCAATTCTCCCCAGCGCCAGGGGTCAACTATTTTTGCAGATTTGCAGTCACCACCTTTATCTCCCACCAGCATTCTGGGCGTGATAGTGAGACTCTGAAGAGCCGTGAAAGGGGTCAGATCGACTTCCTCGTCCCAGTCATGATACAAATCCAGATCCAGGCGCTGGAGAGAGGATGAATGAGCCTGGAGAACGTCAATGTATTTGCCTCGGTCACTCTCGCATCGGAATCCGTATTTCGACTCGGTGGGTTCCCCTTTGAGTGTAAACCTTTTCAACGCACGTGGATATCGCAACATCAGTTCTAGCTCCTGGCTTGAGATATTGCAGTTCAGCAGCTCTAGCTCCTCTAAGTTCGTGGACCGCAGCGCAGGGGGATGTATATCTGGATAATCCCATTTCGCCGATACTGCAGCACCCGTGATGCTGACTGTGGTTAGGTCAGGGTGGTAGAAGAGTAATTCGTATGGTGTCAGAGACCATTCATAGTCGCGGCGGTAGTCAAAGCCGAGGTTGACTGCTCCTGTCAGTCTTACTCACATGGATTTGATCCGAAGCGGCACTTCAGATGGGGTGTTTTGCTTACTGTGACGAAGTGCGGGGAGAACTTCATGCGGCCGACAAAGGACACCGATCTTCTGGGCTTTGGAGCGGTTGAAAAAATCAGTTCGCAATGCCAATGAGCCCAGATTTATTAGCTGTGTAATTGTTGAATCAAAGTCCTCGGAACAATTTTCGTCCTCAACCTCATCCGTGGCATGTGAATGAATTTGTAGCTCCCGCACCAGGGGTGCTAATTCCAGACGCTGGGAGATTGCCCATGAGAATTTCTTGGCACTTTCATAGCCCACTAAGCTAACAGATCTGTACAGATTAGGTGTGATGAACGAATAAAGACCGCGGCACACAAGGCCAAGACGGCAAAGGTCAGCCGCAGATGAACAAGCCTCATCAATGACAGCCTCAAGAATTTCAGCGGGTAATGATAAAAGATGAAGGCTAGAGGAATCCATCTGCAGGGGCGGCTGATCTCGAAGCGCTAAGCCAGGTTCGCCGTTCGGGCCTGATTTCGAGAGTGATGAGTGGAAATTGGGAAAAGAGACCACCGCTAATGAGCAAAGTCCCCCACCCTCCATGGCTGAATCAAGTTCAAGATGCAGAGCGGAAGAAGTTAGAGGGAATCTTGAGTTCGGCTTTAAGGCAAACGCCCATGAGACGCCTCTTATGCGGCCATCATCACTCTTTGTCGTGTGGGCCCTGTAAGATTTGTCTTTCCGTGGCAAAACATATGTATTTGACTTCGCTATCAGCTCAATCGGCCCCTGACAGTCTAACTTTAGTTGTCCTAAATATATGAGCCCTCGACTGTGATTGCATACGGTCCTCTTGGCAGATGAGCTGTAAGTATTTTTGAGTCCCAGCCGTGATACAGGTATCAAAGCCGGTGCGTTTGCTTTTTCTTTCATTCATTTAGGGGAGATAATGCCGTAAGACTCAAAAACAAGTAATCTCCCAGAGACTGATGCTTAATACTACTAAGACTAATAAAACAAAGGTTTTCGTTCTAATTCACCTAACATGTTCTATGGATTGACGAACATGTTGGGTGGATCGACGTGCGATTGGATAAAGCTCAAACAGAAAAGCGGACACTTGATCCCCGGAGTCAAACTTGTAAACAAACTTCTAGGGGCTTTTTGTACCCAATAACTCTAATAGAGTGACAGCCCTTGAAAGATAAGCCTCAATGACGAACTTAATGTTATGTCCCAAATTTGGACTTGGTCAGCTGTGGTGCCCACTGCCACATGCACGACCCGCTTCAGATGACTTTCAGTTCAACCAAGAGCTTCCTTTTTTTACCCAAAGAGGACATGTTATGTATCAGTATCTTAGTATTGAAGATTTCGCCTTGACTCCATTGTTCAATCAACGCTTTCTAAAAGTGTAGCTAGCGAATGAGTGAAATATGCATTCTTACAAAAGCCCACAACCCATCTATTCCACAGCAATAACCTCCATCTGCACATCTGTATTCTCCATCTTCGAAACCATGATCGTAGTCCGTGGCGGGGCAAAAGGCAACTTCCGCTTATAAACCGCGTCGAAATCCGCAACACCCTGATAACAATCCCTGAAATAAACCTACCAGCAATGGTCAGCCAAAAAAAAAGAAAAAAAGAAAGACAAGAAAAAGGCAACTAGGGATTCTCTTAAGAGCTCATCCGAGTCATACCGTAGTCTTCACAACCCTATCAAGGCTAGATCCCGCAGCCTTGAGGATGATCTCTATATTATAGAAGATCCGCTCGGCACTAGAAGAAGGCGGCCCAATAACAAGACCAACACGAGGGGCAGCCGCAATCTGACCAGCTACATATATCGTGCCGTTGACCTTAAATGCCTGAGACTGTTCAATGATTGGTTAAAAATGCGCTTGGCAGGTCAGTTGGTGGAGGAAAACCCGCTTACGGAGTGGCTAGGTGCTGCAGGTGATGGAGGGATTAGCCAGGTCGCGCACAACAATAAAATTGTGGATATCTTCAGGGGAAGGGACGGAACTCACGAGACGGGGCCGCGGATGCTCGTATACACTCAATCGCAGTTGCTCTACGGGGCTGGATGGTGTGGTAGTCCGGCGGTGGGTGTTCTGGATGTTCCTGCTGTTCGTCCGACATGTTGAAGCTGAATGAAAAGCAAAGTGAATGTTGTTGCTCAATATTTGGATCTCTATTTTTTTTCTCTTAGTTTGTTATGTGGCTGATCAAGGGGGAAAAACTTGATCTTTTTGCACGGTCCTTCGATATGTGAGTGGACGGAGTGGGCCTATCACGGTGTTGCATAGAGCCACGGGGTCAGTATAGGGCACTAGACTTGGTTTATTAATATGCATGAAATAAACACTAATTTTAAGGGTGTTTCATCTGCCGGTTAATCTTTGTTCCATTTATTGTCAAAAGCACGGCATTCTCTCAACTGTCAATGTTGTACGTCGATTCGATGCCAAGAAATCGTATAAAAGCTTAACTTATACAAAGTGACCCGAAGTTCCCCTTAAACACTCCTTGGTCATTCTATCTATACTCCAATTTCTGTAATATGGTCAGTGATCAAGCATTTGAAGTCATCCGAGCCATAATAGATAGTGAAGTCATCATTGGGCGAATTGCCTGTGCTCAGTCTCTCTCCACATTGCCAGTAGAGGTCCGCGCTAATCCCTTCAGTGTCAAGCGCAGTTCGCTGCCATTGACCTTCGATGTTGCATTTGTCGGAGGTCACTCCATATTCCTCCACAATACATGGCTTATGTGCTGCTGCGCAGGCTTTTCCATGAGCCGTGATCCATCCATTTCCAAAGGCATTGGCAACACCCCCTTCAAAGTGATATTGATTAGCAGGTAATAAAATAGGAGTAAAGGGAGGTAGAGAATAGGGATTTTGATTAACATACAAGTCGAAGGATATAGATGCAAGGTTCCAAAATCGATGGTGTCTATTTTCAGATTCTTCGCAAAGTCAAGACCCTCGGCGTATGTATAGGGGTAGCTCCCATCTGAGTCGACATCTAAACCAAAGCCCTCTATGCAAGATGTTAATGTTTGAGGGCTGTCTATCATTGAAACATCACTTACCATCTCCAATACCAACCATATGCTGCGCATCAATCTTCTTAATGAACGCACTGGTAGAGGCAGCCCAATTATAAATCACCGAAGTGTCACAACCATTGCAGCGAGGCTCATTGGCCAACTCCCAACCGAAAATTGCCGAAGAATGGCTATATCTTGAGACAACAGCTTGAACATACTTGCGATAAGTCTTCTGAATCAATGGACTGGTATACCAGCTCGTACTGTTACCACCGAACGCAGTAGCGTACGCGTTGAAGCCGCCATAGTCAGACCAGTTGTTGACAAAGTTGATGATAAGCTTGATACCCCGTTTTTCAGCGGCAGCAACAACATAGTCGAGACGTTGCAAGCCGTCAGGTCCAGTGTTGATAGTCGCATTTCCATTCTGAAGCAGCTGGAAATACACCTTTCCCGGGGCAGGCTTCGTGTTCACATCGTTGAAGCCCCAGATGCGAAGGATGCGGACCCCAGAGTGCTGTAGGTGATCAAGTACAAGATCAACGT
This sequence comes from Penicillium nucicola, assembly GCF_028828085.1. Lineage (NCBI taxonomy): Eukaryota > Fungi > Ascomycota > Eurotiomycetes > Eurotiales > Aspergillaceae > Penicillium > Penicillium nucicola. Next base: position 1,864,852 of record NW_026643125.1, on the reverse strand, counting down.
CAGTGTTGTTGGTAAGAAATCCGATCCAGTAACTGTTCGTACCGGCGAAATAGTTCGCCTGGCCATCGATCGTGAAATTTAGACCGTTTCTACCGGCAAAGCTAGCAGATACAGCGTTCGTGTGGTTGTTTACCGGAGCTTGTTAGATGACTATCAGTATTCTGAGTCAAAGAAAAATTTAGGATTCGGACAGTTACCACTTCGTGTTTCATTCAATTTATGATGTGGAACTCCGGCCTGTTGGTTGACAGTGTATGATGCCACCTGGACAACCAGGCAACCGACGGAGATCAGAAGATGGAAGAACTTCATCGTAGAAGAGAAAAGATTACTGATTGATAGGAGTTGAAGAACACCAGGCTTCGTCGTGAATTTATATGAACTGCTCAGGGAACTGTCGATCACCAAGTGTAACTCCGAAGCTCCTTGAGTGTTGTGGACACGGGAGTCTCATGTATAATAGTTTCACTTTATTGAAATGAAATGGCATCTTTGTATACATTATATGCTGGTAAATGCATTTCTAAAATGTTCAAAGGCCCAGCTAAATCTTCTGCAGATCCAGAGAAGGCGGAACAGTCCATTTTAGGAAAGGAACAGGGACAAGATGTAGAAGCTACCGTCAATATGCTAGACGGCGGATAGAATAGGAACCCGCGAGGGCATCTTTCCAGAGCACTATTTGTGGACCAGCTCGATACCCTTGAAACAGTAATTTCTAGAAGGACACTAGAAAATCCATCGATGAGCCTTGGAATCTCTAAATATATCAACGTTATGTCCGGGTATTCTATTTATTCATAAACTTTTGGCTTTGCAGACATGACCGATTGAGGAGATCGAACTTAATTGCACCGAGGATAGGCCTTTTCTGTTGCCTGATATCACGCTAATGTACTTATTTCTCCGTGATTTTCCCGCGCGTGTTAGTGAGTAGGTGGAGACGGGTAGATCATCGGGATATAGTAGTTTCAGACAGACCATTTTTGAATATCTTTAAAGGGTATACTCAAATGGACATTAGTCAACTGGTCACTAATCACCGGGTTTCCTCATTCTTTTCGATCCGATTCAAGCTTAAAATCCGTCCGATCTGAGCATTTCTTGTTGCACTGAGCTACAACGACAGAGATACGTATTCTTAATGCACTAGACAAAGACAATAGAATTACCGGAAGTTACAGAAATTCCGATATGATGCTGCTCGAAACAGAAGGAGTTGAATTCCAACGTCCCTGTTGGACAAACTCTTCGTGAACGCTGCAAGGATAAGTAGAACACCAGGCTCGGTACTTCCCCACTAAATAACAACATTACCTGAACTCTATACTGAGACTTAGCTCTAAAGAAAGCAGAGAGGTGTTATTCCCGCCTACCAACTACTCAAAAGGGGTTAGTTGCCAAGAGATTTTCTCCCGCGTCCATAATGGACACGGAATGCCCTGACTGAATTTGGAATGACACCTGGAAGTGAACATCACAAGAGTCTCAGTCAATGTTCCAACCTTCTATCGGAAGACCTTTCACTATCTGACTTCCCCAGAAAAGTATGCGACATTCCCCACTTCGGCTGCGTTGTGGCTCCTGCATGGACAGAACACATCCGACTTACCAGTGAGCAAATGAAGAGGCGAGATTTGTGCGTTCAAAACTTGCCAAGAACGACATTCAGCTTGAATGCCGTGTACACCATTTAAAAAGGTTCGGAGCATCTTCGGAGTAAACACTTATCACTGAAACCTTGTCTACTCGACTTGAACGCGTTCGAATATCCTGATCATACTTGTCTTTTCATGGCTGACCCTCGTTGTAGAATATCTTGGGTTGCTCAGACTTATACCAGTTGCTATGTTTCTCTCATTCGATGCCCAGCCAGAGGAAAGTGACCCGGGCCTGCGTAACCCGAAACATGCAAAGCGCGGCGATAGACTCGGCCGGCGACAATCGATGGTACGCGCCTGCAACTCCTGTCGTCGTCGAAAAATAAGATGTACTGGCGAGAAACCCTGTGAATCGTGTCGCTGGTACAAAACACCAGAGCTGTGTTGCTATCCAGAACGTCGACAGTCGTCAAGGTAAGACTCATTACATTATAGGCAAGATACGAAGAACAAACATGTTCTCTGGTCTTGGAACATGAACAATAGAAACTAAAATAAATAGCCACTCAGATAGATCACCAACATCATCAAACAACTATCCGGTTGCACTGAGAAGGCTCATTCCAAATACAGCCCCCGAAAACAACGTCGATTTACCCCGAGAGAAACTGTTAGATTTGGTAACTACAGGCGAATCTCAAGATGTTCAGTACCAGGAGTCACCGACCGCCGCCGCATCAATTCAAACACACAACTCCGCACTATCTATGGGGGAGCCAACTCTAGAGTCTCTGCATTCGATGCCCGAGGAGCTCCTTGATGAAGGCCAAGGTCCAAGCAGGTCAGACTCAATGGAAAATATCTCAGATGATGTAAACGCATTATCATTAACCGCTCGACAACCTGCCTCGTATTTGGGTATCTCGTCTACTCAAGCTGCTATGAAAGTCATCGCCTGGCTTCATCCGCAGTTCAAGACATCCATATCCCGCGTTTTGCCCAAATACCAAAACAAAAAAACAATGAAGTCGATGCCACCTATAGGTATACAGTCTGGTATTCCTCCTACAGAAATGGAATTGCTCGATGCGTACTTCACCGACTTTCATCCACTCGCACCACTTTTAGACCAGAAGAGCTTTCGCGCCACCCACTTGGTCGGAAATCGAAAGGACAACCGATGGTTAGCATTGCTCAACATAGTCCTGGCACTGGGTAGTATCGCAGCTCCAGGTCCAGACAACCATACTCACCAGGCATATTTTGAGCGTTCGATGAATCTCCTGAATTTAGCTACACTCGGGACTCCTACCCTGGAAGCAGTCCAGACTCTAGGTCTCATCGGAGGCTGGTACTGTCACTATACCAGCCAACCTAATCTTGGATACTCCCTGATGGGCGTGTCTCTCCGCATGGCGGTCACCTTGGGAATACAACGAGAGCCTTACGACGGCCATTTGGCACTTGATCCTGTCAGGGCTGCCTATCAAGAGTTCAAACGCCGTGTGTGGTGGTCACTTTGCTGTTTAGAGACATGGGGTCACGAGACACTCGGCCGGCCGTGTATGGACTTTTTTGCTCCCAGTATCACTGTCTCCCAGCCACGACTGCTTGATGAGGTTCGTTTGATCTGCGCCAATCTCCCCGAACTCCCACTTTACACTTTACCGTATTGAACACCACATTCCTGTTCGAAAATAACTCCTTGTAGGAAAACTATCTCCACATACTCCCCTTGATCGAGAATGTCGAGTTCGTGAAGATTGCTTCAAAGATACAGGAGTCTTTAGCTGGTCTACCAACACTCACACACGCAGAGACATTCGACCTAGACTCCCAACTTCTTCAGTGGTGGAACAACTTGCCCCCAGCTCTTAGAGATTATGAGCCCTGTTCCGAGTCGCTACACACCGCGCGAACTGTGATGCGCTGGCGTCTTTACAATCAACGCATGCTACTATATCGCCCAATGCTTCTGACCTACGCGATGCGACGAGTTCCTTTCATGAGCATTCGAGAGGATGAGCGTAATGCAATACTCAAGTGTCGTGAAATTGCAGAACGCTCTATTCAAGATATTTCCATGGCGACAAAATTGAATCAAATGATTGGCTGGAATGGTGTCTGGTTATTATTCCAGGCAACAATGGTGCCTCTGGTTTATCTATCTACTCGGTCGAAAAATGACGATTCCGTCACTACATTTGAATCTTGCAAAACACAAGTCGAGACGGCCATGCTGACGCTTGACCGTTTGAAGCCTTATGGACATACGGCGGAGCGTACATTGGAGGTTGTTTCGGCAATTCTCGAGGTTTGTTTGCAGGGCAGTGAGGCGAACGCCCCCGAGAGGGCTGCAGAAAGTCTTGAAACTCAGGATATTTCTCATTTGAATGATTTTGATTGTTACCCACCGACTTCTGCAGATCGAGTTTGGGATTGGACTGTTACGTCTTTCGAAAATATTCCCCCTGAGTCAATGTGGGAATACCTCAGTTGGGGTGCTCAAGACATGTGGCCTGGGGTTACTGACGTTGGATTTGATAATCCAGCAATGTCTTTCTTTCAGTCTAGTGAAGGGAATGTGTAAACATGCTGCACCATTGAACAAAGAATTAAAGGGCTAAGAAATCGCATCCCATTTTCCAATGTACATTTTCTGATAAACCGTGATACTCTTCTTCGCTGAGTCTACTTTCTGCTGGCTCTAAAAGATTGAACGGATTCAGTTACTTCCTAAATTATGATGGACGTCTTTTTTTACGGAAGATGGGGAGTGCGAAATTTCGGCTACCGAAAATGTGTTTACAGAACCTAGACATAACAAAATACTTGCTTTTAGGAACATTGCTTCAAACAGTATATTTAAAAGTACCCAGAAAGTTCTAAAGCTTTAATTAACATCAAAATCAAGCATCTTTAGTTTGCAGCACCTCGTCTGTCTCCGTAGAAACTAAAATCTGGCGTGCTTGGGTGCTCTTCTTCCTGGGATTAGGAGCATCAAAAATGTCCGTGAGCTCCTCAAGAGTCCGTTTGCATGTTTCGACGGCAAAGAAGTATATGAAAACGGCCTGTAAAATATTCCAGCCGGCCAAGATGATATACGTATGCCATGTGATGACAGCCATGGCGTTCCCGATTCCAAACTGGTTCACGAGCAAAGCGATATTAGTGAAGACGGAGTATACAGCCATTCCTTTAGCACGAGTCTCATATGATAGACACTCCACGGAATACATAGCTTGCAGTGGAGTCCACCCAAAGCTATAGGCAAAGCCTATGAGAAAGATGATCACGATTGAAGCTGTGGCGGCCGATGGTTCTTGTGTGTCTGAGTACACACCTGTGGAAGCTGACAACCCAGCAAAGCCGAGCTGAGGATGTGTGAGTCAGTAAGGAGTCAGTATGAGAAGAAAAAACACTTACACAACAAGCTATAGATGCACCGATTAGCATAGGTCGTCGCCGCAATGTTGGTGCAAAGAATCCACCCATGTACGCCCCTCCAGCTGAGAGAACCGTGAAACCCAAATTGACATCCAGGACCCGACTTGTGTCTGTGATACCGGCACTTTTCAAAAGACCACCCATATAGTAGGTTGTTACGCCTCCTTGCGCCCACTGGCTAAGGAAGGACGCAATACCAACACACACAAGGCGCCATCTTGCAGCCTTGGTATTAAGGAGCTCACGGAAGTCCCAAGACCGTTTATCAGAGCCTTCAATATTGATTGCCTCCTCATATTCGCGAATTTGAAGAGTGACAAAGGCGTTTTCACGACTACCCTCGCCGTGATATTTGGTGATGACGTCCCAGGCCTTCTCGCTGTGACCATGACTATAGAGCCATCGAGGTGACTCTGGAATGAACCAGACGAAAATAATCACAAATGAAGACGAAATCAGTTGACACCAGATAGGAATACGCCATGCACGGGAGTCGGGGTAGACCAGACAGCCTCGGCAAGCACCAGCAGCGGCAATAGCTCCAACAAAATATTGGCAGTTATAAAGACCTGTCAGTACATCGCGGTAGGCAGGATGGCTCATCTCGACCACATAAGCGGGGGCGGCGGATGCAGCAACAGAATATCCAAAACCTGAAATGCCTTGTCAGCTACTACATCTAGAAAGCTAAAACCGTATCAAGCTGGTATATTCGAGGGGCTCCATACCTAGGAAGAACCGACTAGCGAGTAGTTGATTCATGTGGTTGGCGGTACCTCCCAGAATAGTGCCGAGAATGACCACGATCGACCCGGTAAACATGCCGAAGCGTCGACCGAAGTTGTCGAGCAAGTAGCCCACAAAGAAGAGCGCGCTGACACCTCCAATCGTATACATTCCCTGAATAAGAGAAGCCTGAGAACCAACCAAGCCTGCCCCAAATGTCTCGCGAAACTGCGGGATGGGAAGTAAAGAACCCATGAGGGAGCCGTCAAATCCTAAATCGAGTCAGATGGTTGTGATACATTCTGCAAAATGCTATTCCTGTTTTACCGTTCAGGGCTGAGCACAGGTATGCCACAGCCATAAATCCGTATAGCTTTCGCATCTGCGGACTCCACGGATTTGGAGGATGAGATCGTCTGGCCAAATCCAAGGCCATTGATCCCTGGAGAACCTCAACTCTGATCCCATCGGCGCTCTCCTGGTGGTGAGCTTCGCTTCTTCCTTCTTTCTCAGAAGTCCGAGCAGGTTGCACCGCTGTTGTCGTTGCCATGATGCCAACGTGCCGTATTGTGATTTTTATATCAAGTACCACCAGCTTCACAGATGTTCTGTACGTGGATACCAATCGTGACAAAGTAGAAGTAGAATGGCAGGTTTATGTATCCCGTTTTTTGTCCCCCACTGCTCAGTAGCTCCGGCGTTTGGACTTCATCCTTGTAGAAAGAAACCCTTGGTTGATTCGCCGGTCGTTATAGCGTGGTGGATCCCCTTCGCGAAAACAGGCAACTATATGGCATGAGCTCGTCCTCGCCGATCATGATTCGGCTGTGTGGGGAGTCCAGGAAGTGGAAAGAGTACCCCAGATGGAAAATCTCAACATGCATGCATGAAGCTGCGCGGAGGTGTCGTTTCCTGCGACGATCATTCGATGTCTCCGCCTCCTCCTTGACCAAATAGGCAAGACTCCGCCTACCCCATATTCCGCGCAATTCAACAAATCAACAGGAGCAAACTCCACCGTTGGAATCACATAGATAGCCTCGGCATTTGTACCAACGCGGATTTTTTCAAGTTCCGGTATTTCTTTCAAAGCGGAAATTTTAGGAAGTTCTCGGCTTCGGACTTGCAAGGCCCACTACCCGAGTCCCTGGAAGCTCGGTTATGTTGTAGGCCCCTGCTCCTTGACGACTATTATACTCGGTCGATTTGTTGATTTGAGAGCAATGCCTCATGCCTTTTCTGTAGAGAATAATAAAATTTAATTTAAGAAGTTGCATGATCTTCTCATACTTGCTGCCAATTTCTAATAACAATCTTTTTGACGATTATCCAGTTGGCGCAATTGGCTGCAAACTCCAGTTGCGAGTGCCAACGATATTTATTCTAGGGTGCTTCTTCGCCATCAAACAAACATGAAGTCCCAAAATATCTGTGGCATATTCTTATTTTGTCAATATAATTGGACTCTTGCGAAGATAGATCATCCAATCACCGAGGGGTTTCACTTGATTTTAATAGGGTTTCAAACTGTTGCCCTTAAGCAGAGTGCTATATTCATGTCTTATGTTGAAACTTGCTATACATTACCTCGGAATTATGTCGGAAAATTTGAAAGTTAGTATAATGCTAGGAATGGAAATGTCAGCAGTCACAATCTAGATACGACACGATCCCTTGAAAGCTCTCACAGACACGGCATTTCAAATTAAGGATTTCTTCTCCTGATTTCCAAATACAGAAAGGAAAGAGCGTTGAAACTTAGCTGATCTTTGCCAATTTCCGCACGGGTTGACAGGAACGGGCTTAGTTGTCTCATACTTGTTCCCTGACCACGTAGAACACATTTAAGCTAAATGGTATATAAGATGCCATATAAGTTGACTGTTATCTCTCACAACAGCATCTCATATTTGCGACAAGAGCTTCATTCTCATACACCTTCAAGAACGAACCACATTCTTCATTTAGCAAATCACAAGATGCAGCTTCTTTCCATCTTCAGTGCTCTAGCCCTGATCCCTGCCGTCATATCGTCCCCGGAGACAGGAATCAAGCTTGATACCCGCGACAATGACCGCGGTAACTATCTTGTCTCTGGTCTTGGAGCTCGTAAGCAACAGGTGACTGGTGCCGGAGGCAACACTCGCGACCTAGCCATTGCGATGCTGGAGACAGACCACATGACTACGGATTACACATACGGTATATTCCAATCTATACCTGGAATCCTGAATTATGTGCTGAAAAATATATTCATAGGTGACGGAAAGACCGGCGATGGTACCAACTTCGGAATCTTCAAGCAAAATTGGTACATGTTGCGTACCTCTGCGTCTGAATTCTTGGGCATGAGCACCAGCCAGGTTTCCGAGGGCGCAATTCTGAAGTCAGTATTTATTACGTTCATCTAGACTTCAAGAAACTGGTGTTCGCTGACATACCCGAATTGTAGCTCTGACTTGGGCAAGGACATTCAGGCTCGCCACGACGGCGAGAGCAAGTATGGCTTTGATGTTTGGTTTGCTGGTCATCGCAATGGACAGTCCGGAGTTGAGAACCCTAATAGCTCGGATATCCAAGGTAAGTCTGCCATCATTCTAAGTTAATACCTATAGACTGCTCAACTTACACCGTGAGCAGGATATAAAGATGCGGTTTCGTGGATCCAACAGCAGATCGAGAGTGATGACAAGTATCAGAGCGATGATACTCGGTTCTGGGTCCAGGTCCAGGCCATCTAACTTTGAAAGCTTCACCCTGGGAGGGTAGTTTGGTTGATCATACTCCACTGAATGATGGTTTGCATCTTGGAATGCTTTCAAAATCCTGATTTCAGGAGATCACCTTCCATGCCCAACACGTCATGTCCGTGAGTTGTTTTGGAACAGAATTTATGCATCTTCCTTGCAGCACTGTGATTTCTATTTAGTGTGACTCTGTCGCACGTTCACTCTTTAGTCAGAATGAAAATTATTGTTCTTAGGTTCTATGATTAGGGGCGTTGTCCATAATATGCAACTTGGAATATTCACTCGTGTCTCCAGCTTTTTTTCAAAAAAGTAACTACACAGCCATATCAAGTCCATACACAGACCTTTACAATATGGCATCTTTCTAGTAAAGCTTCCTATAGCTTCCATTGACAAGCGGAAGTTCTAAGTCTGATACCCAAGTAGACTCGCATTATTAACTTATCTTCCATACTACAAAGGAGTCATTGCGCCTAGTTTTTACTGTTACACATAATGGTCCGCTCGCCAGGTGCACTTCAGAAGAAAGAGAGTATGATGGGGTATGTGTACTTTATAGTATTTGCTTCAAGTATTGGTCTGGCAATTTGACCCGCGTGCTGCAAGACACGGACATCCTACCTCCCAGCTTTCAAACATCGCACTCTCAACAGTCCTTTTAAAAAGGGCGTTCAACAGTTGATACCCAAAGGTATATCTCACGCAGAAGGAAGAACCCAAGTTGTCACAGACTGACTGGGAACGTTACCGCTCCATTGGTTTCCACTATTCAATGCCACAGTGAGATAAACATCGTTACTGAAAGTATTCTCAATAACAACCGTGCGAGATCCATCAGGATTCAACGAAGCAACAGACTGCACTCCGCCACCGTTGGAGTAGGTGTAGCTTCCAGTGCCACTCAGAACAATAGCACCGGGCGGCATGAACTTGCTAAACTGCGCCATCATATAGTACGCAGTGTTGAAAGTATATCCACCATTAGCGATAGTTACCAGACCTTGGCAATTGGCACAACCACCGCTTGACAGATGGGGCCCATCCTGGTTATCAGTGCCAAGTGTCCAGGCTGTAACGCCGGATGCCCAGTTCTGAAGGGGTCCCATGGTGAAGTCGGCAGCTTGGTTCCATGAGGCTGAGGCAGGAGTCCAGCATTCGGTCATGTATTGCTTGACATTTGGGTTTGTTTGGTGGAATGTGGTTAGGACTGTCCAGTCCACGTTGGTGGCGTAGCAGTGCCAGGCGACCGAGTCAACGTACTTGCTAGCGCCATTGATGACGTTCTGGGGATATGATGGAACATCTAGACGCGGTGTGTTAGTATATGCAAAATTTGTAGAAGTATCGGTTGGAGCATGCATACCAGTGTTGTGATCGTATGCCCAAATGTCAGTATCCAAACCAGCGTTGGCAAGGGCCGGCCCAATGTAGTTCTGGATGAGCTGCGCTGACTCGTAATCAAACACATACATCGTGGGATATCCGCCCTGGCTGTTCAAAGGCTCATTTTGAATGGTAATCGCGTCGATGTGAGCTCCAAGCTTCGCGTAGGCTTGAATGTACTTGACAAAGTACTGCGCAAAGGCACTAGCATACCCGGTGCTGCCAGTACCAGCACTGGTCAAATATCCATCGTTCAAGTTGTTGTTGTTCGTGTTGCCATCAATCACACCATTCAGCTTCATCCATCCCGGTGCACTCCAGGGCGAGCCGAGAATCTTCAGACTGGATTGCAAGGACTTCATTTTTGCTAGCATCGTAGCCATGGCATTTCCACGGTCGCCCAGATTGAATCCGGCCAGGGTTGGGTCGGCTGCGTTTCCATTATCATCGTATGTATATGCCGGGTCACCGGACAGATCTGATGCTCCGATAGTATGCCGCATCAATGCAAAGTCTGCACCGGCACCCGTCATGAGATTATTCAGAAGTTGTTGCAGGTTGGCGCTGGACAAGGTATTGAATGAGCTAACTGTCGCGTCGGTGACTGCGGCTCCGAAGCCTACAATTGTTTGTTTGTGTCCACTGGATGTATCGTCCACGGTCAATTTCCATGTTGATTCAGATCCTGGACTGCCGGTGCCTTTCACAGGGGCAGCGATCGAGGATAGTTTGTAGTTACCACCTGAATTTGAGCAGTAAGCTGAGGCGGAGGTGGCCCGTTTTTCAGGGGAGGCACCTGTCAAGCCTGAAAGCAGCAAGACAGGAAGAAGAGAAAGATGCATGTTAAAAGAGGTCCCGTAGAGATATGGACTGAGTGCTTCTTTCCAAGGCCGAATTGATTGGCTTTTTAATTCAATCTAGTTGTTGTGCGACATAGGCCTCTTTATACCATTGCACTCAATACAGAGTATCCTAGACCATTTCCCTAAAACGTGGGTGCAATTGTTGCGCAGAACTGGGGCTGAGAATTGCAGGATCCGAAACTCCGCTGTAAGCTGAACAATAATACGACAGTACCAGCGACTAATGCAAGCCACAGTTCCCGTTTGGTGAAGGTCCCTGAGGCTTGTATGCCTCATTTGCCGGAGTCATTGCCAATCCGAGGATAGTTCTATCTTCAGGTTCTTGTTTCCCCGCATTGTGCAGTAAGACGTCCAAGCCATTTTCATGCAGTATTCGTTTTGCGATGGCGGATTCCCGGTACACCAGAGTGTTTTCGGGGTTCACTTACTCCGCATAAAAGTCTTCAAGCTGAAACACTCCTGAAAGCTGCACTGACGTTGGTGGCCATTTAGCGCTATCGCAGGGAACGAGAACGAAGCAAACTTGTCTTTCAGAAACTTTGCAGCTAAAACTTTGCCAGCTTCGGTCAGCAGTTTCTGTCAACCATCAATTTACCTCAATACAATTACATAAAAAATTTAATTCGTCGTCGTCACGGAAGCCGAAGGTCTTGGTATAGGTGGATAACCATTTATTCATGGCCCGCTTGGCTCGCTGTGAACTAAGGGCTTCGCCTAGTGGAATAATGACCCAGGTGCCTATCGTTAAACGCATAGTAAGAATTTGACACTCTCTGAGATAGAAGATGGGTAGTATACAAGACCTATACGTGCAACAAAGCAAGGTGTCACAAGAGGTGGAAGATATGTCAGACTGGCGATCACAACGATTCAGGGGTATATTCAATCTGTGCCAAATACTCCAACCACCTCGCTGGGGGCCTTGATGGTTCCAACTCTTCTCTTCTAACATATCTCGCTTGCCTTTCTACAATTAAGAAAGTTGTTAGTTGAGTTGACTAGTTCCTAAGGTTTCCCGCAAGTCGGTGTTAAACGCTAGCTAGACTAAGAAATCGGACGTCTATGATCTCGGCTATCTGATAAAAGGCATGATATATAGAAATGTGTAGATAAGGAGAGCTGTCGAATAGCTTACTACCTCCCCTCTAAGTGCTGTTATAGAAGCCTATACTTAGAAAAAGCCCGAAGAGCGCCACAGTTTAGATAATAGTTACGCTATGTTGACAATATCAAGATTACTACTTAGCACCATATAAATCATGTTCACGTTGTTCCGTATAGGACTGTAAGTGGACAATTGAGATTGTTTAAATAGGGTAGTACTTGCTTCGTTACTAAAGAGAGTTGCGATATCTAGGTTTACAAGATTTGGCTTACCCTGAAAGTAATTCGATACATCGAAAAAAAAAAAAGAATAAGAGAGCTAAGTGCATAGTCCGTGAAAATCGAGCAAAAAACCCTACTAATCATTGTCACAGACAATGGCTTGTACAAAAGTTCAAACTATCTGAATGACCGGTCAAAGCCTATTCCCTAGATCGATGCTACTTTGCCCGACAAGAAGGTCTCAATGTGTACAGTTCACTAATTGACAAGGGACTTCGTTTCTTAGCTTATATCTCGGTCAGCTTACGGGACTTAAGCAAAAAGAATCATTAATACGTTAAGACATAGCTTTGTGGACTAATCCATCTCTGGTGTTTCGGAAGTCACACAATCATGCAAGCCATGAAGACAGGATCTCCCTTACCCACGGTCAAAAGTGGAGAAAAAAACTATATTTGAGAGATATCTCTGCACCGAAGGGAGTACAGGTGTTTTGAAGCAGCCCAGAACTTGAAGCGTGATTTGTCAATCTTGCTCGACACTGCATCCGATGGATGGGTTCCTCTAAGCGACTGGGATGCAGCGAAAGCAGGAAACAAAGCAATATTCAATGGAATGTTGGAAGCGGTACTGACGAACAATGATCCGGATGGCGATGAGCCCATAAGGGATGAAAAAGGCCTGCGAGACATTTGGCCCTTTGATCTACCGGAGTAATTAATCGTCTTTCGTGGATCCAGTCTTCCATGACAAGATCGATATTCATGCTCCGTTCAGTTGAGATAACTGTCGGTATTGCTTTGGCCGCGGCCGTTAGGTACGATGAACAAACATCTTTTAAACGTCACCTAGTACTTCACTAGTTAAGTTAATCTTGATCAGTGAAAAGGGCGTCCTACAGGGGAAATCGACTTTGCCTGTCTGCAACGACCAGGTCGGCAACTGGGGGTAGTAGAACTATAGAAAAGGAGAGCACATATAAGTGCTTTGGAAGAGCAAATGTGTCTGTTTTGCTTTAATGCGCGACTCACAAACACGTTTTATGATGGCCTCAGGCACTTCGGAGGCCCATAAAAGCTCGGACCATGATCATTTATGCATAAATTATGAAAGCATTGAGTTCGGAGTGAGCTATTAGTATACATATGCTCAGTAATGCAGTAGAAATGATAATAGTCCAATAGACTCATTGATATGTCACTTCCAAGATTTTCATCAGTGAAAATCCGGCAGTGGACCCCTTGCAATAAAAAAGTGGGCGCGTGGAAGAATACAGGGAGCTGGTTCGGCTGAAACAAGACACAACAGCTTATATGACGTCAGCACAGTGGGAACAGGTCGTCGGTGAGTTTGAACCCCTCCAACTGATAAACCGCCGGAAGTTTTGATCATTCTTACAATCATCTTCACCATATTTTAAAAATGAGTGGCCACAAGTTCCCCGTTGATCTCAAGCAGTTCAAGCAGCTCAAGCTGGACCCCAAGTCCACGTCGCTGTCAGCTGAGCAGAAGAGCGATCTGCTTCACAACATCAACGTTTTCAGAGATGCCCTGATTGCCTTCACAGCAACTGGTGCCGCTCGCGGTGTGTCCGGTCACACTGGCGGCCCCTTCGATACCGCACCCGAGGTTTGCATTCTGCTTGCCTTCATGAACGCCAACCCTAGCAAGTGGGTTGATGCTCTCTACGACGAGGCCGGCCACCGTGTGGCAACACAATACCTGCTGGCCGCACTGGACGGCAAGATCGAGCCCGACCACCTCCTGAACTACCGTGATGCCAACTCCCACCTCCCCGGCCACCCCGAGCTCGGCTTCACCCCCGGTGTTAAGTTCAGTTCCGGCCGCCTTGGCCACATGTGGGGCCTCGTCAACGGTATTGCCATGGCCAACAAGGATAAGAATGTGATCTTGTTGGGCTCCGATGGATCCCAGCAGGAAGGAAACGACGCCGAGGCTGCCCGCCTTGCTGTCGCCCAGAATCTTAACGTCAAGCTCTTTGTCGATAACAACGATGTCACAATTGCTGGACACCCGTCAGAATATCTCAAGGGCTACGAGATTGCCCGTACCCTCGATGGACACGGTATGAAGGTTATCCGCGCTCAGGGTGAGGATGTAGACTCCCTCTACCCCGCTATGTGTGAGGTTGTCAACTACAACGGCCCCGCCGCTGTTGTCGTCGACCGCAAGATGGCCGCTGGCATTGAGGGCATTGAGGGCGAGTGCCACGCCCACGATGTCATCACTGTTGATGTTGCCCGCAAGTACCTCACCAAGCGTGGATACAGCAAGGAGCAGCTTGCTTTCTACGATGAGATCAAGCCTGGCACCAACCCTCACACCTACAAGGGTTGCTCCACGGACAAGGGCGCCAACCGCACTATCTTCGGTGATGCCGTCAATGGCATCCTCGACGGTCTCAGCAAGGAGGAGGCCAAGGCCCGTGTCATGGTCATCGACTCTGACTTGGCTGGCTCAACTGGTCTCAAGGCCATCGGTGCCAAGCATCCCGAGTCTTTCGTTGCCTCCGGTGTCATGGAACGCGGTAACTTCTCCGCCGCCGCCGGATTTGGTTTCGGAAGCGATGGTAAGCGCCAGGGTGTCTTCTCTACCTTCTCTGCTTTCCTGGAGATGTGTATCTCTGAGATCACCATGGCCCGCCTGAACGACTGTACCGTGCTCTCTCACTTCTCTCACAGTGGTGTCGACGAGATGGCCGACAACACCTGCCACTTCGGTTTGAACCACTTCTTTGCCGACAACGGTCTCATGGATGCTCCCCAGACTTCCCTGTACTTCCCCGCCGATGGTGAGCAGATGAAGGCAGTTGTCAACGAGGTCTTCTGGAACAAGGGTATGCGTTTCATCTTCTCCACCCGCTCCAAGGTCCCCTACATCCTCAAGGAGGGCACCGACCAGAAGCTATTCGGCGAGGGCTACAAATTCGTGCCCGGCAAGGAAGAAGTCATCCGCAAGGGTTCCGCTGGTTACATTGTGTCCTACGGTGACATGCTCTACCGCTCTCTCGACGCCGTTGAGAACCTGCGCGCGCAGGGTCTCGATGTTGGTTTGATCAACAAGCCCACTCTCAACATCGTCGACGAGGACGCCATCAAGGTCTACGGATCTTCTCCTTTCGTCCTGGTCGTCGAGTCTATCGCCCAGAAGACTGGTCTCGGCTCCCGCCTTGGTACCCAGCTCCTAGAGCGCAAGCTCACCCCCAAGTTCAAGTCTATCGGCGCTATCAAGGAGGGCTGCGGTGGTCTGTACGAGCAGATCAACAGCCAAGGTCTTGGTCCTGCCGATATCATCGCCGCCGTCAAGCAGGTCTCCGGAAACTAAGCTTGATTTTGTGACGTCTGATGTGAAACCTAACGACTTTTTGATACGATAATAAAACTTCTTTCTGTTCTATGTAACCGCTTCGACATTTTCAACCTCGGAAGTCCATTGATCGGCTTGGCTTATCTGTGTGAGCATTTCATCTTTGGAGTGGCTTTTTCCAGAGCCATTGTAGCACAATATCTGTCGGCATTCCTCCTGTCAAACAATCTGCTCAAGAGGGGCTTCGAAACTTGAATTGTTGTAGATCTTCCATCTTTATATCTTATATCTGCGATCAATATCAACGAGATGCTAGAACACTTAATGAACTCGGATACTTTAAAATTATTTTCTTTCTCTGATCTCTTCTTACGCATGCTCTTGCTACATTAAAATAATGAAATCGTGGTTCAAACTGGACTTACTGCTTTAAAGTCACTCAAGAACCCAACCTAAAATATTAGGACATGCTGAGACATCAGTATAGGCGAATTAGGACAAAATCATACCGATTGCACGAAAATACAAGATAGGTGAGAACTCTGCTGACTGTGCTAAAGATTATTCGATATTCTCCTCAACAAGGTCTTTAGGTAATTGTACTACTTCGGGCGTTTGAAACCTAACTTAACCTCTCTTCCATTGTCTATCCTTTGTCCATGTTGTGAACTCTGACTGAATTAACCTGATATTATTAAGGTGGAGGATTAAAAAGACTGATGAGCTCTATTGTATCTAATCATCTCTAGTGACCATTGCCCACATACTAAGGTTCGCATGATTCGACACGAGATCCAGCGGTATCTGTCCCATATTGTTCGCTATCATGAATGACTTTTTTGAATATCACGATCAGCAAACCTCTTCTGACAATATGCTGGGTTGACTGGAGATTCAAGCAGTGGCCTAGATCGCTGCGATTGAGTTCATCTGAAGTTATGGAGTATCATATAGGCCCCTGTCTTTGTTATTGGGCTATCATCGTTCACACCCAGCATGCTCAAAGCGCCGACAGAACTTAGAAGACACAATAGTAATGAATGCACATATCATCTCTGATCTTTTTACGAGTCTTGTTACCGAAATTCGTGAGAGCCTTCGCTACTCAGTGGAGTGCCGTTCGACCATATGGGAGAAGGTCTTGGATATTTGCACCAGAGTTTCGCAGTGCTAATTTTATCGTATAGCACCATTTTCTAGGCAAAAGACTCTCCTTTATTGCCTTCTCAGGCATCATCAGATTGGCACAGCTACCGGAATCCAATGGAGATGATTTTACTCCCAAGTACCGATACCTGCACAGGACAAAGTTCACTCTACCGAGGGAGTATCAAAAGCACCCACACCAAACGTTGCACGATTTCAGGGATATCTGACGTTAGCTTCGCGTAGCATCAAGAGCTGCTATATATCCACTTTCTTATAACGTTTTACGAGATCAATTCCACAAGTGGCAATAACAAGCTAATAAATACTTTAATTTCTGACTGTCCAGACCTTCCCAATCTCGTTAGCTTCCAACTCTGCGATGAGCAATCCCATTCTATCGCGGCCTTAGCCGAAGCCCCCAAAGCAAAAAGTCTGCGAGCCTTAACCCCGATTCGCAATGGCGGCAATTGACGCTTTTCTAGCTCGAGCGGACCCCACATCTATCCGCCCTCTACGCTGGTGATTGGTCGATTCTGATATTTTAGGCTTGGCATATAGCCGATGAAGGCAGACTAGACCAAAACGGGCATTAGATCTGTACGTCGAAGCACGCAATCTGGCGAAATCATTCGAATAGGCTAGGGTGACATGAGTGAAGTCGAGCGTGGGAGAGTGTAGTATTTCAACTTTATGGAAAAGCTTTATATAACGCGGTGTCCTGCTTGTTGCGTCAATATCCATCTTTCATTTCTGTCCGCTGGTTGAGGCTGCAATAGGGTTCTCACTCCCGTCCGAACCTAAACAATACGCAAAGCCAAAGCATGGCCGATCAAAGTTCTGCCTCGGTTTCCTCCGAGGCAATCCCAGTTCAAGATGAGAAAAGAGTCTGGTATCGCTCTACGCTGTTCAATGCGTTTATCATTGGAGGCGTGGGCTTCATGGCCCCAGGCTTGTGGAACGCCATGAATTCCCTGGGTGCAGGAGGCGCACAATCACCGTTTTTGATTAATGCAGCGAACGCGCTGGTGTTTGGTCTTAGTATGTGGCTTCCCTTCATCCCACATATTTGTCTATTTGTGCAATTCTGACTTTCATGTTCAAAGTGGGCTTTTTGTGTCTTTTCGGTGGTCCGATTGCCAATCGTATTGGTCTTAACTGGACTTTGATGCTTGGTGCTGTGGGATATCCGATTTACTCGTAAGTGCTACTTGCTGAATTACGCGATATTTTGAATTGAGTTAGAGAGCTGACTTGGATTGCAGAGCTGCCTTATATACCAACAACCGCTATGTATGCTTCTCGCGTATACCATCCGGGGGTCTATACTGATGAATTTCTGTAGGGCAACGTGTGGTTTGTTCTTGTTGGATCCGTAGCCTGTGGCATTTCGTGAGTCGCATTTTCACTCAATTCAAAAGAAAGAAAAAAACTAATATATCATTTACAGTGCTGGTCTGTTCTGGGCTTCCGAGGGTGCTGTCGCACTAGGATATCCCGAACCCACCAAAAGAGGTAGATACATGAAGTGAGTTCTTTTCTTTGTTGAAAGTCGTGATCACTTCTCGATGGTCATTATGCTGACTGGAATAGTATCTGGTTGTGGTTCCGCACAGGAGGCCCCTTGTTGGGCGGTGCTATCGTCCTTGGATTGAATCAGTATGTTTGTATACACCAACATCGAAGAGTCCCACTCACATTCGATTAGTTCCGGGGATGCCCACAGTAAGGGAAAAGTTGGATACGGTATGTTTCCCCCACAGGAGATTTCAATATTCAAGCTCTAAAATCTAACGACTTTTATCAGAAACATACCTCATCTTTGTCGCTCTTCAGTGTCTCTCAGTTCCTCTGGCTGTCTTTCTTTCGCCGCCTGAGAAGGTCCAACGTACGGACGGAAGCAAGGTCAAGATTGTTATCCAAGGATCATGGCGTGCTGAAATGGTCGAGCTTTGGAAGGTTTGCAAGAGAAAGGAGGTTCGTCATCGCATGTGGAAATAGTTGTGGAACGCGTCACTAACTTTCATAGATCCTTCTACTTCTTCCTGCCTTCTGGGCCGCGTACTTCAACCAATACGTCGGAAGTAAGATTTTATGAGCTCTGAGATAACGATTTCATTACTAATTCGGCAACAGACTTCGAAACCTATTACTTTGGCGTTCGAGCTCGTGCCCTGATCGGATTCGTTGGCAACTTCTCCAACCTGATTTCTTCGGCAATAATCAGCAGATTCTTGGACTATAGCGGTATCTC
This sequence comes from Penicillium nucicola, assembly GCF_028828085.1. NCBI lineage: Eukaryota > Fungi > Ascomycota > Eurotiomycetes > Eurotiales > Aspergillaceae > Penicillium > Penicillium nucicola. The sequence continues at coordinate 1,846,029 of NW_026643125.1, read as the reverse complement.
AATCAAGAACAGGATCAAGTATAGGTAATACTTCATGCAATCGTCTTTCATGCTCAACAAATGGCTAATAATACAACAGTTTCTTCTATGTGATTGTTGTTCACGTCATCGCTTGGGTCTACTGCTGGGTCATTCAAGAGAAGTACACCAAGAACCCTCCTATGCTGGACTGGGCCGACAAAGGCTTTGTTGAGGGCTTCTTCGTTATCATGCTTTGGAGTGAGTCTTTTAATCAAACATGAATGATGTCCTCTTACTGATCCCCTTTTTTGCAGATTTCTCCCAGCAGGCCGCGCAGAACTTCCTCTACTATCTTCTTTCTACTATGACAGACAACATTTCCGAGCTTTGTAAGTCGAAATTGCAACATTGAATGTTCATATCACTCATACTCTCTAGCTCGATTCTCCGGTGTTCTTCGCGGACAAGAGAGTTTCTCGCAAGCTGTTTCCTTCGGCATCAACACTCGGGAATGGCATGGTGGTAGAGTTCCACTTGCTGTCAACACTATTCTCCTCGGTAGGCAATTCCAATAGATAATCAGCTCAAGCAACATACTAATTTTCTCTGATACAGGTCTCGCCGTTTGGCCTACTTGGTTGGTCGTTCGGGATCATAAGCCCATTGAGCATGACAAGGAGGCTGCTCAGCTGCCTCACAGCAAGGATGAAGAGCAAAGCATCAACTTGACTGATAAGAAAACGTATGTTGTGAGTGAGTCTATTGCAACAAAATAATTAAGGTGCAAACGGGATTTCAACTTTGCCAATCGACAATCATGGCATTTACAGCTTTAAAATAATGATAGTTATGAGCGTACATTTCAACAATGATAATCACATTCAACTTGTGCTTGCCAAACTTTGAATATCTTCTGTAACACAACATTGAATAATTGGCAAGATGTGACCCTCCTATTCAAGGTTGCTGCCATTGCCACTGTCGTTTTCTTCACGCAATTTGCGAGCCACACGACTCTCACTGTCTGGATCGAAGTACGCTATAGATGAACATAAAGTTAGTACCTGAATCTGTGATTGAATGATCTTTGAATACTCACGCTGTTCTCCAAAAACAGTTGTTCTGATGCCGCGTCTCAGCCCCTTATACGTGCCAGGGATGACTCGATGGAGAGTACATCTAAACAGAACTTAGCGATTGAAGTAAGAACAATGGTCCACTCATTCATAAATACCGATTATCCCACATAGCAACGCTACCAACAGCCCACTTCCACCGGACATAGTGATCATCGGCCGAGTGGATGTGATATGCCAGAAAGTCGAGAACCTTATCTGAACGTCCACCAAATCCATTAGAATCGCCAAGTTGAATAAACCTGATTGGACTTACCCGATTCCGCTTTCTTGAGTTCCGCAAAGCCAGTAACAAATCCCGGATTCACGTTCAGTGCCTTGAGCTTCGTGACGGGGTGGGTTCGCACAGCTGGGTGATGGGTATCGATTGGAGGGCGGTTAGGGCCAGCGCCCCATAAATCCAAGATTGTATCATCTAGCTATATCATGAATATTAAATCGCTGGATGAGATTTGGTCTGAAAACGAACACTGCAATCTTGATGTGTGCACCGCGTGCAAACCATCGAGAAATCTTTTGTATGCATCGCTAAGGGCGTCATAAAGACCATATTGTGAGACCTGGGAGGATCGGTCAGTCTCAAGAATTGATTTCACCTAGGCTGATAACTGACCCAAGCTGTATCTCCTCCGACATCAGGGTGTTCTTCCATTCTAAGCAGCGAATAGGAGGGAGCTTGTCTTGGTTAATATGCAACCCGAACGAGTCAGTTTAGTACATACGGTTGATCTCAAATGATGTATCGGCGTGGAAGTCTCCGCTAGCCTAGAAGAGCATCCTATGTGAGTGACAGCCTTTATGTTACGCTCGATTCGTCTTACCCATGGTGTGTAACTCAGGATCTCCCGGTGATCCTCTCGACTTCCTTGGATATTAACAAACTGTTCTGTGGTTAGTACCAATCACCGACGACAAACGAGGCACACTTTTTACTTTTTGATCCTAGAGTATGTTAGTCAATCAAACTTAATTGTTCTTCGGGGGAAACCACTTATTATACCTTTTGAGCAGGGTGTCTGTCTAGAATTCCTGCAGTCATGTTTTCATGAGCATCAGGCCATCAGCCGTTCAATCCGGAATTCTTACCATAGTGTTGGAACAACTCCACTTGCTTCTCGGTAGTAAGATCTTGATCGCGGAAGAAGACAACTCCTCGTTCATTAACCAGAAGTGCCAGCTCATCAAGCTGGGTTTCATTTAAATGGCTCAACTGGACATTTTCCAGAACAGTGCCAAGTGATTCGGTCAAATCCACTCGCTTTGCAACAGAGAACAATGCTTGCTTTTCCGGGTCCGCGAAGAAAGCTCGATCCAGAGGTGGGGTGAATGGTTCGCGCAAGGGTTCCGGAGGGATGTGATTCTTAATTTTGTCGTTGAAGTGTGGATGGAGCGTGATGGGAAACCCGGAATCCGGCGATATGTGCTTTCGCGCTTCTAGATGAGCCATTGTTTATAGTATTGAGAGATCAGTATATCATAGAAGCGTGGAGGCCTCGATTCATGCGGAAAAGAAGAGTATTTAGGCATATCGACTTTGGTCATCTCATACGCGACAGCGATTGCGTCAAGGCGCCATCAAAATGAACGGACCTACTTGATCCAATGGCAGTTGGAATTGCCATCTACTGCCTTCACACCTAAGACATAAAAGGTCAACTTAAACGAGTCTGTTATAGCTACTGCGATCTTGCGGGATCCGCTGGAATCCCTCATTCTTGGGTTGTGGATTTAGATACCGAGACCATAATTTCTTGGAGATCAGCGGATGTGTATGTTTTCATAGAAGGCAAGACGTTGAGTCTCGCGGTAAAAATAATCCTCCTCATTATAGGATGACTGCTGTAGAAGACATCCATTGAGCGGCTTCGAAAGAAGATCCACAATTTCCCTTGGTTTTCCCCGCGCGGACTTTCCCTCTCTCAACGTCCCCAAAAGTACGCTACTGAGATGAAGTCATAAAGTCCCCTGCGGTTCCTAAGAATCTAGAGCTGTGCCAATTGCCTCGGAATTTCCCGAGCTCCGCGGGGCTTGACCTCACAGATCCAACGAACATGGAGAATGGAGACGAAAGACCTTATCGGTCCCACACAAAGCCAGCATGCATTCCCTGTCGCCGGAGGAAATCGCGATGCAAGATTGAGCCCCACTCAGACGATTGTCTCATGTGTCGCGTACATGGCACAGAATGCGCATTCCCTGACGGCAGAGCCAAAAGAACACCTCAAAAAAGGCGTTCCTCGGAGGTTGCCCCAGTACTACCACCTCCATCATTAAGAGCACCGGCGACATCTACTCAGCCGCTGGGATCTCCTCTGGTGGCCTCGCCTCAATTCTCCATACCAACGCAGGCACAAAATGATCAGGATACACCACTCTCCCTGGAAGCTGAAGACGACAATCCCCACATCCTTGGTCCAGCGGTGACGGGTGATAATCATGTCTTGGCTGATTATCTATCAAACATCTCCGGGGGACAGGGGATCCGCGAGATCCGTCCTGTCGAGCCGGGCAGCTCCTCGTCTCCTGTGATTTTTACAAAAGTCCAGAAACGGCCATTTGGCCTGACCTGGAATTCCAACCCAGCACTGCATAAATTGCAGATTATTGAAAAGCTCGTGGAACCTTGGGGCCCACACCTCATTGATCTGTGAGCCTACACCACCCTTGCCACAGCGTGGTTTCCGGGATTCATCGAAACTAACAGCCTTTTTTAGGTATCTGAAGAGGATCAACCCCTGTTTACCCTTACTGGATGAGAACTCGTTCCGAGCGCAATACACCAATGCGAGGCATCGCATCTCGCCTGCGTTGCTAGCATGCATATATGCCCACATGCTAACATACTGGCACTATGATCCGCTATTATCGCGTGAAAGATGCCCGGATGTTCGATTTGTCTGGAACCTTGCCATTGAAGCCTCGTATTCCGAGCTGCATGCTTCTGCTGGAATATCCACCATCAAGGCCATTCTACTTGATGTAGGTGGTCGCCCAACCACATCAATGACAGGAAACGGTGTCAGACTTGCTTCAGCAACTGCGCTATGTCATTCCTTGGGGCTGAATCGAAACCCCTTACCATGGGATATACCTAAAGCTGAGAAATATTTGAGAATGAAGATATGGTGGTCCATCCTACTTCATGACCGCTGGTAAGTCTCATGAAGAACTCCAACGGATATTGCGCGTATTTATGTTTTTTTTTCTTTCTGTCTGCTTAGGTCCAGCCTTGCATATGGCACACCACCTCATATCAGAAGATCTCAATACGACGTCCCTCTCCCCATACCTGAATATCTCTCGGGCTCGGAACGAGACAGTGAAGCCAATGCGGTTTTTATAGAGCTTATGCACCTGACAGAAGTGCTGGACATTTGTTTAGAGGATGTATACAATATCCGCACTGCAGCAGATCATCCAACCAAGAACCTTGAACTGGAGCTAAACAAGTGGGTAGATTCACTCACCGGCAATATCCGCAGAATTGTAATCCGAGGCTCGAATCTTGACACACCCGGGGCGTCGAATTTACGACTCGCATATTTAGCAACATGTCTTCTCCTTCGACGAATCGACCTAGATCGCGAAAGAAGGTCACAAGAGCCCGACGGGGAGCAAATGGCCAATCGTGTCATGGAAGCCCGCAGAACGGCGGAAGACATTGTGTTTCTGGTCCAGGAACTCGGCGAAGCACAGCTCGGAGACTTTTGGCTTCCTGTCGTCGCGTTTACATTCTCATCAACCGTGACATTCTTGATCCGCTGCGCACTGGAGACAGAGCAGGCTGCTGGTCTATCACAAAGTACTTCGCTGCGAATGGCGAATGACTTTTTGGATTCTTTACGGTCACATCAGAAGAACTTCGGGTGGGACCTCGCTGATATATGTTTAGCACAGCATTCGGATGTCGTGGAGAAGCTCTTGAAATCCGGACCGCCGGCTGATACTTCTGAAGTGGCCAATCCTGAAATGGGCCATCACTTTATGCCGGATATGTCCTTTGTGGATGATATGTTTCCTAGCATTTGGGATACCCTGCAGAGTATATAGATTAGATACAGCACAGAATGGAACATCAACAGTTTTTCATCCTGGATTGTTATCGCGATGTATGCAGGTGGGTCTGGAGTTGGCCGCGGTTCCGCGGCGAAGACACCAACAATTCAGGCTTCAATACTCAAACTGCATTGGTCCAGTTTGCACAGGTGATGTGCCGGGGGTCAAAACTCCACTCGATAAGATATGAAAGGGGCCCAGGTCGTGTTGAATGAGGGGTTGCAAGTAACCAGACTCGTTCAACTTCCTCTACGATACAGTTCAACATGGCACCTGGCATTACCGACAATGACAAGGCTGCCACAATCTCTGAAACCCAAGACGTCCCCCTCTTATACAACAATGTAAATCAAAAAGACCTACAAGAAAAAACAACAAGATACCTTCTCAAATACGGCACAGAATTCAACAAAGATGTCATCTGCGGCAGCAAAGGCCTATACGTCTACACAGCATCCGGACATAAAATCCTAGACTTCACATCGGGCCAAATGTCCTGTCTCCTCGGCCACGGCCATCCGGAAATCGTTCAAACAATCACAGACCACGCAGCCAGCCTCGACCACCTCTTCTCAGGCATGGTCTCACCCCCGGTAATCAGCCTCGGCGAACGGCTCTGCAACCTCCTCCCACCAGGCCTAGACAAAGCATTCTTCCTCTCAACCGGCGGCGAAAGCAACGAAGCCGCCATAAAACTAGCCAAAGTCTACACCGGCAAATTCGAAATCGTCGGACTAGGCGCCAGCTGGCACGGCGTGACCGCGCAAGCCCTAGGCGCGCAATACCACTTCGGCCGCAAAGGCCAAGGACCACTCATGCCCGGTATGCTGATGCTCCCCTCGCCAAATGGATACCGGTCGATCTTCCGTCGGCCAGACGGATCGTACGACTGGGAAGCGGAGATGCAGTACGGCTGGCGAATGATCGACATGCAATCGTGCGGATCGCTGGCTGCTTGTATCGTGGAATGCATCCAGTCCTCGGGTGGCATGCATGTCCTGCCGCCGGGATATCTGGCCGCGCTGAAACGGGAGTGCGAGAAACGCGGCATGCTTCTGATTGTGGACGAGGCGCAGACGGGCGTCGGCCGCTGCGGTGATTTGATGGCTATTCAATATGAGAATGTCGTGCCGGATCTGTTGACGCTTAGCAAGACGCTTGGGAATGGGTTGCCGCTGAGTGCTGTTGTCACTAGTGCTGAGATTGAGCGCGTGTGTGTGGAGCGCGAGTTCTGCTTTTATACTACTCATGTTAATGATCCTCTTCCGGCGGCTGTTGGGGATAAGGTGCTGGAAATTGTGGTCCGAGATCGTTTAGTTGAGCATTCGCGGGCTATGGGGGTTATACTTCATGATTCCTTGAATGCCTTGAAGGATAAGTATGGGTGCATTGGGGATGTTCGTGGACGGGGCCTTATGGCTGGTGTTGAGATTGTTGAGGATCGAGAGACGAAGATTCCTGCGTTGGCTTTGGGCAAGGCTGTTGGTGATCGTGCCTATGAGCTAGGCTTGTGGGCCAATCTTAGTAGTCATCCAAGCTTTGGGGGTGTTTTTCGAATTGCTCCGCCAATCACTATCACTGAAGAGCAACTGCTGAGCGGTTTGCGGATCTTGGAAGAAGCATTTGCTGTCACTCCTGGCACTATGCCACTGTGATTTTACCTTTGTCATATGCCGTTAAAGTAATATCCTAGGCCAATCTCTTACTCCAGGTATACTGATCTACCTGTCCTGCCAGAAGTAAAAGAAAATGTAATCTTGATTGCCTTCCAAAAAGCCGAGAGCCGAAAATGAAAATATTGAAATATAGACAAACTGACAGGTAAGAGAAAAAAAAGGGTATTTATTGTAGAGATAATCACACATATCGAAGATCAATGTTCAAGATTCCTCCAAGACTTCACTGCGTCGCCCGGGACTCCTCCGGGGCTGAGTCTCCGTTATTTGCTTTATTCCAAGCATCATCAAAGGCCGAATCAGCCAAGGCCTCATTGGAGCTCGGCTCCTCAGGCTCGACCTTCTGTGATTTCTCGATCTCATCATCAAGCACCTCAGGCTCGGCCTCACGCTCGACGAGCACCTGCGAAAAGGACGACGACAGAGGTTCGGAGTCTACCAGATCCGTTTCCCTGGCAGGTGCTGCCGCCTTATCCGTGGCACCAAGAAGTTCCAGATCAAAGTTCGAGCTGTAGACCACGGCAGAAAACGCCTCAAGCTCTCGAACATTCTGATCCATAGCGACTAGATACTCATTCGGTGCGTGGGTGCCGTTGCCAATCACGTGTGCTTGGCGGGCCATGACCGCCAAAAGGTTGGCAAGCTTTGTCTTGCGTTCAGCGTTGGCAGTTAATGGTATAACTGTGGCGACGGAGTCGAAAGACATGGGGGCAGTCTCGGGGGCACTGGTAGGCGCCTTGAATGCATCGTTGGCGCATCTTTGGTCTATCAGGGTAGAGAAACCTTCGTTGTTGAGAAGGGTCAAAACATAAGAGAAGGAAGGCGAATCGATCAGATCGGCAGTCTCATCTAGCAAGTGCCGCAGCTTGGACGCTGTCTGAGATGAGGTCGGGTCTGCCACACCTTCAACCCCTGACTCGCGCAGCACGTACTCCTCTTCCTCTGCTGGAGGTAGCAAGCAGGACATCCACTTCTGATTGCGTCGCTCATCTTCTGTGCTACCTTCTACCTTCTTTCTGATCTGGAGCGTCAGCTCGGAGAGCTTGGCCAGGCTGATGTCTTCGCGTGGGTTTAATGGTCCGAAAACTTCTTCCACGGCAGCTTGGACTGTTCCCATCAAGTCTTTCCATCCGCGGTGGAGTAACCACCAGCTGAAGGCGAGGTATCGTCGGTTGGTTTCAAAGTCATCACCCAGTGTTTGGGTGAGTTCATCATCGTGGTCTTCCAAGCTGATAGTTGACTCGTTGACAGGCGGCGTAGCGAGAGAGATCACACTGGAGAGGTAGTTCCGGCGGCCAAGAAGATTGAGTTGAATGCGAGTGAAGATAGTAAGCAGAGAGAGCGTATAGATCAAAGTAAACGACCGAGTTACAGCTAAAACCAGTCAATATTTGATAAGTCCCCGTAGATGACCAAGATGCCATAGACACGAACTCACAGCTAATCTTAACCTCATTCCACAGTTGAGTCTTGTTCCGTTTGGGTCGGGGTTGTCCCTCCGAGTCCACGGGAGACTCTCCAGCCTGGCTGGTATGCACAAAACTCTCCGTCTGGAAGCTCCGATCATCGTCTGGCAGGCTAGGCGACACCGAGCTGAGATCTGAGCCCGTCGCCTCGCCAGCATTCAACCGAGCCAATCTCTCCGCCCGCTTCTTCTGCAGTTCCTTGGTCAATTCCTCGACGGGGAGTGCCTCGATTATATTCTCGGTAGCTGTCGGCAATAGCGCCAAGACGGTGTAGGTACAATCGGTTTGGTTCTGCTCGAATCGCCGGCGCAGACTATGAAATTGTCAGTGATTCCGATCGTGGTGGATCTGATCGGTGTGAGCCCGCCCTAAGCTCGCGTGCTTGCGAGCAAGGTGACAGGCCATCGCCGAAAATCAGAAATACTCACTTTTCGCGAGCAATCCGATCACTGCTCATACGCTCCCGAGCTTCAGAGATCTTGGATAGGACATACTGTCCGGCCAAGTAGCCAGCTCCAATCACCCCAGCCCCGATCGCCAGACCCTTGCGATTGCGCTGGAACCAGCGCTTCGTCGCCCCGATCATGTTGATTGTGTGTGTTTCGTCTCTCGGGGATATCAAAGGCGATGGGAAGATTCAAATCATGATGTAGGTGAGGGCGATGGATTCTGGGGTCGGGAGATGGGGACAGGCTTGGGCGGTGATCGCCCTCGGCCTCGGCTAGACAGGTTAACGTGCAAGGTAAACATATACGTCCCACAGAGAGAAAGAATAATGCCGGCTATGGACTGGACCTTAAAACTTGAAACTTGAAACAACGTTGATTCCATTCAAAACACTATGTAAATGCCCCATTCGCTCCAGTCGCAGTCACGTTCTAAAGCCCCCCGGATTCGGCGCGGCCATCCCGCAACAATCCGCTGATCGCAGCTTGGACCTGTCGTCACTTGTTTCTGTGCTTGACTTCTGTCCAGTTACTGACTTGATTCCTACGTTCTTCCAAGGGGTTTTGTCATTTTCGCCTCCTGTTTACCTTACGTCTTCACGAGTTCGAAGATAAGATAAGCGGGTCCCGAACGCCGATACAGGCCGCCCCTCTCCCCCATACATCACTCCACCTTCGAGCTTACATGTACTCTCCCTTCTATGATCCCCCATACTCAACTTGAACACATATATCCTCGAGGAAATCACCTGCCCGCGACTGCACCCAACCGACCCAGGTTGCGAGCTGCGTCATGGCGGGGATGGAGCCCCGCAAAACCCCTCCGGAGTACTTCCTGGAGATCTTCGCCGACACAACTCACGTACGAGACGTCCTAAAAGGTAAGGCGCAGTGCAATTAACAAACCAGCCAAATATCCAGTAATCCGCCCACAAAGCTCAAAAGACTAAATCATTTGTTCGGCCAGGTGTCCTCAACCTCATCTTCTTCCATCGCTACTTTCCCTCCATCCGGCCGGTCACCTTTGACGTCCTCGACTTCACCCTCCCCGCAATCAATGATGCCGATCTAGAGACGCTGATTGAGTCGCGCGTTTCCGCCCTTGTCCGCCAACATCTCTCCTCCGCTGCCGGGGGCCAGGATGGTCCGACGGCTGGCGGGGGAGGGGGCGTGCGAGGCCGTATCGCGGTCGAGTTCTACGAAAAGAAGCGACGTCGTCCGGGTCACTGGTTTGGTGGGCTAACTGGAAAGGGCGAGGAGGAGGTCTGTTGGGAGATTTGGACGCTGGATGTCACTATTGCGACGCCGCGCACGGAATCTGGTATGTATCGTCTTTCTATAGTTTGCGTACCTTACCTCCCGGGTCGGTATCGGTTTTGCTAATCTGCTTCTTTTTTTTGTTTTAAGAGCGTGCCAAAGTCCGCAAGGCAATGGGTAACATGCTGCAGAAGGCAGCATTGAAGATCCTCGCTGTTGTCAACCGTGATAAAGATCATATCCCGCCTATCACTACCAGTGACTCAAACCCGTTCCCTTATCGGATCGTTGTCAACCCTCGCGCTGATGGCTGGGGTAACCGTATGGGGCTTTACTGACTTGCCATGGTGAAATAAAGGTCTGGATGAGGACATCTGTCAATCGTCCAGGTCTACCTTTCCTTTTATCACTTATTGTTACAACAAACCGGCGGTGTTCTGCTCAATATTTTTTGACTGGGGCGACGGACACTGATACGACTTATGAAACGTTTTAAATGCTGCAAAATGGTTGTCTTGCAGAGTATTCGGGTCTTGCTATACTAGGCTTGTCAAATCTCCGGCAATGGACATGGGGAGTTCGTTGGCGTTTACTTATTTGAGATATTGGGATGGTGGTTTTGCAACATGTGCTTTGATCACGGAGCGTATGCTCCTTTAAACAAAAATACCATATATGAATATCTTTAATAGTTTTGAGTTAGTAATTTACTCACTTTTCACTTGACATCACATGGCTGTTCTCATTGCACTGAGTACTATCAAAATTTATCATCAGAGCAGGTCATTTGCAGGGATGTTTCTCATGTATCTATACGAGATCTGAAAGTAAGAGACCTGAAAGTAAGAGATCTGAAAGGTAGAAATCTGAAAGCAACTAGACCCTTCATTGAAAATGTACGGACTAAGAAGCTCAACAACAACATAATGGTGAAAAAAACCAACATGACATCATATTCATCGAATATCCAACCCCGGACCCGTCACAACATCCTACAGGCCTCTCTATATCATCGTCGCTAGCACCTATGTATTCATGGCGGCAGAACCTAAGCTGAAACCAGCGACTTGACTTCGCGCGGAGAATCGGATCCGCGATTTCCAACTAACAAGATTCCGCGGAGGGTATATTGTCGAAGCGATTCTCCACCGTGTTTTCAGACAGCAAGCCTTTAAGTAGAGTGGGGCTTGCTGGCGGCCTCGGCCTGAGCGCGGAGGTTGGAGGAGGTGCCGGAGCTGGAGAAGAAGCGACCAAGAACGGGCTGGAGGAAAGACTGGAAGACAACTTGGGCACCGCTGTGGAATTGGTTAGATATCTATATTCATCGGATTCAAGGAAGGTTAACTTACTTGGTCTGGGGAAGAGCCATCCAGAGGATCAGGACGAACTTGAAGATGTAGTAGAAGGCTGTTCGTTTGTTAGCACAATGGCATTGACATTGATGTCGCGCGGATACTCACGGAACCAGTAGGCGGCGCTGATGGCACTCTCAACAACGGTCAGGAAGGCAAACACGACCCAGTACTATAAGAATTGCAGGTTAGTATGCTCTGCAAGCGGGAAGACGTCACGTGCACGATAAGACAGGACAGTGATCTCATCCGTCCGCAATATCGCGACAGCAGCATGTCGAGGGAAAAGAGACTTACGGTGAGCCACTGTGAGAATTCAAGGTTAGCAAACAGCACACGAAAGATTGCACACACATTAGGACAAATTTTCTTACCTGAGTGTCATCCTGGGTGTTGGAGGTGAACAGGGCCTGGAGGGAGTAGTAGCCGGGGACGAGGAAACCGGCGAAGTTGACGAGGAACTCGCCAGCAATGTTGAAGAAGACAAGGAAGAAGTAAACTCCGACCAGGCCGAGGATGGCGTAGACCTTGGGGACGTTGGTTTGACGCTCAAGGTTGTTCAGGACAGGGTACTTGGAGAGCTGTAGAAGGACATGATGTCAGCTTTGAGGCTAAATGCAGACACCCAGAAGCAGGGATAGCAAAAATCGAGTGATCACGATCAAGCTCGGTTGATCGATCACACTGCTCAGTTTGCGACCTGTGGCAGTTCCAGGTGAGGAATTGGCAGGCGCCAACAAAACACACAACCGCAACGTACCTCCTTGTCGAGCTGGGAGATGGTGTGCTGAGCACGGTCCTGGAAAGAGGCCATTATGGTTGATATGTTTTGACTGATAGGTTACAGGTCAAGGAGTTTGGATGGCAGTGGAACGAGGGATGGTGAGAATGCGAGCTGGCAAGCTGAGACGGAGCCAGGCTGCTTGTGCGTGTCACGTGACCACATGACGTACTCGGCTCCATGTGAAGCAGTGAACAAGTGCTTTGTCATTGGCAGATACACTCCGAAGTCACTGTGCGAGATAAGTAGGTTGACTATGCAGTGACGACAGGTGCTTGTTGATGTATCTGGACTACGGAGTATATGAAGCTATTTACCATCACAGGATTCTGGACTTGGGTTTATTGGCGTGAAATTTGAAACAGCTTGAAACGAAAACAGGAGCCCAAAGTAGAGATTCCCTCACGCAAGTCTAAATCCTACATGACGTGTGCGGCGAGTATCCTGATACGTGAAGACCGGTTTGGATAAGCAACAATTTTGGGAGATTTTGCTTTTTCTGGCATGAAACCGGGGGAGCGTATCTTTGTGGGCCTTGACCCCTGCAGCGCTTGGTCCGTTCTCGAGTCGTGATGCATCCCATTCTCCGCCTATACCGAGGCCCCAATTACGCAAGGCTACTGTGATTCACACCAATTACCTGTAGTGGTGGATATGTCGCTTGGAACAGATCAAATGGGCACGATCTGGACACATCTGCACACATCAGGAGATATTCCTCCATACCTCGGGGCTTATACCTCCACGTGATATTGGTCACGTGATCCGGTATTTGGAATGAGTAGACTGCATATGTTTGTCAATGGAAATAAACTTGAGAAAAAGGAACCTTGCACACCGCCAGAGACGATCTCGGAGATGATGTGATTGGGGGGGAGTGTTCGAAATCCTATCTTTCTCCTCCACAAAAACCCTGTGCAGAACCGACTAGCCTAATCTGTGCCACTTCCTTTTCCTTCTGAGCCTCAACCCCCATTCTCCTCGAACCTTCATCGGACTATCCGAACAGAAACAGCTGCTATAACTGCATATCGCCCTTATATCCTTCTGGCAAGCGAAGACGTGAATCAGACCACCTCAGTACCCGCGGAGTTTGAACCGCGATACCACGTGGGACGATCAACACAGCCATTGTTCTCTACTTCCCGACATCAACACCTTTGATTCCCAATGCGGCCTCAGTGAGCTCCTGAAACCTGAACTGATGGCTCAATGACACATGCTAATTGCCTCTTCCTTTCGTTTTAGACGCGAATACCATATTGTTGTTCTGGGCGCTGGTAGGCAATCGGCCTTTGGTCCCGAGCTATTTCCATGGGGTACAGGCTGACCGCAGGCATTCCTTTGCGCCATGAACAGGAGGAGTAGGAAAAAGTTGCTTAACAGGTCTGTTTCCTGCCTCCTTTGCCCTGGCCCTGAGCTCCCAAGCTGACCGACCCTTAGCGCAATTCGTCCAAAATGTTTGGATCGAAAGCTACGACCCGACGATCGAGGATTCATACAGGAAACAGATTGAGGTAGATGTAAGTTGACTCTGGTCAATGGGGAGAGATGATTGGTTGCTTACACCGGGGATAGGGTCGACAATGCATACTGGAGATGTGAGTGTGGTGGAGCTTGTGGTATGGTATGCTTCGATATTGACTGAACTTTCCCAGTCTTGATACCGCCGGAACAGAACAATTCAGTGAGTCACCCAATTCCATTATACTCTGTGACAAGCTCGAAGCTAACAACAGCTAGCGGCAATGAGGTAAATCTAGGCCCAACCCATCACCATACCTGCTCCTCCTTCGGATCGACTCCGAAGCCCCCGAAAGAACCGAACTGACACCACGTCTACACAGAGAACTCTACATGAAGCAGGGCCAAGGCTTCCTCCTCGTCTTCTCGATTACAAGCATGTCCTCCCTAAACGAACTCTCCGAGCTCCGCGAACAAATCATTCGAATCAAAGACGACGAAAAAGTCCCAATCGTAATCGTGGGCAACAAATCCGATCTGGAAGAAGATCGCGCCGTGCCCCGAGCTCGTGCCTTCGGCCTATCCCAGAATTGGGGAAACGCGCCATATTACGAGACCTCGGCCCGCCGCCGCGCAAACGTGAACGAGGTCTTCATCGACCTGTGTCGTCAGATTATCCGCAAAGACTCTGAGGGCTCAAGGACCAGCAGTGATCCGAACCGCCGGCGCGATGGTCCCAGTCGTGATCGGAAAAAGGAAAATAAGCGGCCCCGAAATCGTCGTGGGCCCTGTATCATTCTTTGATTGGGGTTATCTATCTATACCTAGAGGGGTCTCCGGAAGACTCTCGTGTCTCTTTTGATTCCCATTTATCATTTGGGAGCCTCCTCTGACTTTCTTTCATGCGCTACGACCTACCTTTGCCATCTTCTTCCTCTTCTTCTACTTCTTCTCACATGCCCCCGACGCTACTATGCATGTCGACATGTCATATATGACTGATGTTCCTTTCTTTACTACATTGCTGATATGTCTCTATCTTTTCTCCCCTTCTTCATAGACAATGCCTCACCGTGTTTGATCATGTATCTTTCTCTTTTCTTTTCCTTGGACTGCACACTTCGTGTCACCCCTTGCTTATTTTCGACATGTTGCGTTTTGGTTGAACTGGGCTTAAAATTTCTCGGCGGAATGGATAAAAGTGTTTGGCTTTTTCTCTTGGTACAATTTTGACCAATATTTTCTTCATCTTCCAAGAGCAGTGTTTATACGTTCAATCTACACTTCTAAGCTTCCCGCGATAAAGAGGTCATTTGACATTGAGGCATTTGCATCATGCACTTCACTGTCATGCCACATCTACCTTTCGACAGATCATCTGCGATATAATGCATTCCAATCTACTATATTGAAGGGATCTACATACGGAACACACCGAATCTGGTCTGTGTATCCGGTTCAGGCTTCCCACCCACAGCAGCATCAAGTCCCAAACCAAGCATCTTTCTCGTTTGAGCAGGAGGGATGACACCATCATCCCACAGCCGAGCCGAGGAGAAAGTAGCCTCTGACTCGCGGTCAATGCGTTCCTTCAATGCCGGATCAGCTGTTCGACCCACAGCCTCCATAACCGAAGACAACTGCTCGGATCCCATAACGCCGATCTTAGCGTTGGGCCACATGAAGAGGAGACGGGGCGAATAAGCTCGGCCACTATTATCATCATTAGCATACAACACCTTCGTCAAACATGGTAGATGAGCATGGATATTAAAAAATAAGACTTACCACATTCCATAATTACCAGCACCAGCACTGGATCCAAAGACAACAGTGAACTTGGGCACATCAGCGCAAGCAACGGCAGTCACAAGCTTCGCGCCGTTCTTCGCAATGCCCCCCTTCTCGGCATCAGCACCAACCATGAAGCCGGAGATATTCTGCAAGAAGACAAGGGGGATCTTCCGCTGGGCGCAGAGCTCAATGAAGTGCGCGCCTTTGAGCGAAGACTCAGAGAACAGAATTCCGTTGTTCGCAATGATACCCACGCGATGACCATGGATACGTGCAAATCCAGTAACCAGCGTAGACCCATAATCACGCTTGAACTCGGCGAATTCACTGCCATCAACAATACGCGCAATCACCTCATGCACTGGAATTTGCCGACGCAGATTCGTACCCACGATTCCATTCAGCTCATTGGGATCGTAGAGCGGCTCCTTGATAACAAGTGAATCCCCTTTCCCATTCTCCAACTGCAAAGCAGGTGCCGAGTTCGCAGTCGGATAATTGAGGTTAGCAACAGAGCGACGCGCAAGCACAATGGCATGCGCATCATCAACAGCCAAGTAATCCGTCACACCAGAGATGGTAGAATGCAGCAGCCCGCCACCAAGATCCTCAGCAGAAACCTCCTCGCCGGTAGCAGCCTTGACAAGAGGCGGACCGGCCAGGAAAATAGTTCCCTGATTCTCGACGATAATCGTCTCATCACTCATGGCAGGAACGTACGCACCACCGGCCGTACAAGGACCCATCACAACGGACAATTGAGGAATGCCCAGCGAGCTCATCCGCGCCTGGTTAAAGAAGATCCGACCAAAGTGATCCCGGTCCGGGAAGACATCCGCTTGATGCGGTAGGTTTGCACCACCGGAGTCAACGAGGTAGATACACGGCAAACGGTTCTCTTGAGCGATGGCCTGTGCGCGTAGATGCTTCTTTACCGTTATGGGGTAGTAAGTGCCGCCCTTGACTGTGCTGTCGTTGGCGACGATCATGCAGTTCACTCCCGACACGCTGCCAATTCCGGTTATTATGCCACCGGCTGGCACGTCTTCGTCGTAGACTGCGTGTCCAGCCAGGGCGGATAGTTCCATGAATGAAGTCCCTGGATCGACGAGGGCGGAGATTCGGTCTCGGGGAAGCATTTTGCCACGGGAGATGTGTTTTTCACGAGCCTTTTCAGTTCCACCGCGGGCGATCTTGCTATGCAGGGTGCTCATTTTGTCTAGTAGGTCTTGCATTTGTTGGCTGTTCTCGATGTAGTCGGGCGAGGAGGTGTCCACTGCTGTTGGAAGGATGGAGAGTGCTGAGGCATGGTGTGGGTGTGTATAACTTGCTACTGTTCTGTATGCTGGACGGGTGATATTTGGCAGGGTAAATGCCTTTTGGTATGTGCGTCCGAGTCGTGAGCTCAAGCTCCGCAGGACGAGCGGGGAAGGGGCACGCATTGTGGGGGTGGGGAAATGAAGCTGAGGGAAGTTGAGGTCTCAGCTGGGGGAATCAAAGGGATCAGTGACCATATTCTGGATGAGATCTGAAGTATGTTATGAGTTGATGGTCAAGCGTGAAGCTGGGGAACTTAAGAGGAGGAGTTTCCCCAGATGCGGAGATGCGACGATTGCCGCTTCTACCCGAGGTCTTCACTGTGAAAGACGTGTTGAGCATGCGAGCATACTGGAAAGAGGGCAATTGCAATTGAATTTAGAAATAGACTGCTGGAATCTATCTTTAGTATGAGCTGAGTTCTTGTCTTCCAGATTTCAGGGAAGTTAAAAAAATATCGCAGTGCAGACAGCACAGGAACATTCTTGAGACGGACCCCGATTGCACGCCGAGGACTGCCGCCCCCGACTTATTTAAGAGCTCCACATCCTCTTCTCCGACAATACCCCAGATTCTACAACTATTTCGCCTGCAATTATGGCCTCACTCGCCCTCCCATCCCTCCTACGCACATCCACCCGCGCTCTGCGACGGACCACAATCCCCGCACTCTCCCCATGTATCCCCCGCAAGATCTCCACGAAGCACCCAGCAGGCTTTGTGCCCCCAACAGAAGATGAATTACTAGAGCTTAGAGAGCGGGTGCAGGATTTCACCAGTATGTTCGCTTGGTTTTGTTTCGTCTTCGCCTTTCTGACTTGGTTGTAGGGCGTGAGATCCCTGCCGAGCTTGCTGCACGCACTGATGAGCTCAATGAGTTCCCTGCCGAGATGTGGCAGAAGATGGGTGATGCTGGGTATGAGCTCTCGAGCTTATCTGTGCTATCATATGCTGATATATGTCAAGGTTCCTCGGTGTTACTGCGAATGAAGAGTACGGTGGTTTAGGTATGGGCTACCAGGCTCACTGCGTCGTGATGGAGGAGATTAGTCGGGCATCTGGTGAGTCTTGCTTGATTTACCCACTCTTGAGACATGTATCTGACAGAAGCACGCTTAAAGGAAGTATTGGTCTGTCCTATGCAGCCCACTCCCAGCTCTGTGTGAACCAGATCTCCCTCAATGGCTCAACGGAGCAAAAAGCACGTATTCTCCCAGGATTGCTATCCGGTGAAAAAGTCGGGGCTTTAGCTATGTCAGAACATTCAGCAGGGTCCGACGTCGTCAGTATGAAGACTACAGCGAAGGAAGTTGATGGTGGCTGGATCTTGAACGGAACTAAAATGTGGATCACCAATGTAAGTTGACTGATGTAGATGCTTTGATAGCCTCTTTGCTGATTTTTCTTTTCTTTCCCAGGGCCCTGAAGCCGACTATATTGTCGTCTACGCTAAGACAGAGCCCGAGCTAGGCTCCAAGGGAATCACTGCCTTCCTGGTGGAAAAGTCCTTCAAGGGCTTCTCTTGCGCACGCAAGCTAGATAAGCTGGGAATGCGCGGCTCGAACACCGGCGAGCTAATCTTCGAAGATGTCTTCGTCCCTAGTGAAAATCTCCTAGGAGAAATCAACCGTGGAGTCAAGGTTCTCATGGAAGGCCTGGACCTTGAACGACTCGTCCTGAGTGCAGGACCACTAGGGTAATTCCCACTACTCTCATCAGACACCAAATCTAAATTAACAATGACCAGAATTATGCAAGCAGCACTCGACCTCGTCCTGCCATATACCCACGTCCGCAAACAATTCGGCATGCCAATTGCTCACAACCAATTGATTCAGGGTAAGCTCGCAGACATGTATACCAAGCTTGCCGCCTCACGGGCATACACATACGCCACAGCCCGGGAAGTCGACAATGCAGCCGTGGCGCCTGGCGAAATGAACATCCGCACGCAAGACTGCGCCGGTGCAATCCTGTACGCTGCCGAGCGCGCCACTGAATGCACGCTCGATGCTATTCAGTTGATGGGCGGCAGCGGATATATCAACGAGATCCCTGCTGGACGTCTTCTCCGCGATGCAAAGTTGTATGAGATTGGCGCTGGTACTAGCGAGATTCGCAGGATGGTCATTGGTCGTGCATTTAACAAGGAATATGCTTAGAATGTACTTTAACGGACTTGGAAAGGCTTCACATTTTAAGTCTCTTGAGATATTACTATATTCCCCGTGGGATGCAAATGCTTATATAGATAACTAAATGCATATTGATACATGTCGCTTTCGTCGTAGATCATCGACAGATGGCACTGAACAAGGATGAAATGGCCGTGCATCCCACCCTACCCCATGCAAAGTCCTCCGCACCGTGCAGAGGAGAACAAGTCTACTTCTTCTGCCGAGCTGACCTGCGCACAGCCGGTCGAGTCGAACCGCCCTTGACCTCAGCTTTGGCAGCATCGCTCCCACCCTTACGAGACTCAACTCTCTTTGCCCGCGGCGCCTCATCCTCCCCGCCAGCAGGATCATCATCCTTCTGCGCCGCCGCCTTCCGCTTCCACCCTCTCTTAACCGGGATGACGACCTTCGGCGGCGAAGGCAGATTCGCGGAATGGGCGGAATCCAAGTCCGGCGTCGTATTCGAGGCATCGCCGGTATCAAGGCTCGACCCATCGTGCGATGCAGAATCATCCATTTCATCGGAACTGTCCAAGTCGTCCTCGTCTCCGTCGCCATGCATGTCTTCGGGTTCCATTTCATTATCCGCCTCCGACAGCGACGCGTCATCCACAGTGTGCGCTTCCTCCACTCGCCTCCTCTTCAACCGCGATTTATCCAGCGCAGGCTGTGAGTGCTTGAACTCCTCTCTCCAGTTCTTCAACAGCGCGACTTGTTCGCCGGTATGCGGTTCGTAAAGAATCGCAACGTCCTGGTCGCGGTCCAGACTGGGCGTCTTCCAAATGACACCCTGGAACGACCCGACATCCAGTACGACAGGCGATTTGATCTTTGCTGCTGCAGTCTTGGGTTTCTTGCCCTGGCGTTTTGTTTTTGCCGGCGCAACGACCTTGGTTCCGATTTCTCTTACGAGTCCTTGATCGGCTGTCGGGTCAACGTCGTAATAATCGTCTGATTGGTATTCCAAGTCGGCGAAGTAGTCTTCTGTGTCGCTGTCCACGTCGAGGAAAAGGCCTGTGGCATCGTGGTACGCGGAGGCGGCGAGGTCGTCCTGTAGGAACGGGTCATTAGGTTGATGCGCTTCGTGGGAAGAAAGGACTGCACAGGTGGCATCAAAGAGACACTTACGACTAGTTCGGGAACTTCGTCTGCGTACTGGTAATCGTCCACCTCGTACTCGTAGTAGTACTCATCGTCGGACATGTTGGAGTGGATACCGTGAAGAAGAAAAAAAAAGGCGGAAATGGATCGAGGGGCGACGCTTTCAAAGAATGCGATATAGATGGAGTTTAGTGACAGTCTGAAGGGTATAGATGGTATGTATAGAGCGCATCAAACGAGTGTGCAGCTGAAGTGAAGATTGAGATGATCTTGAAATTGGAGATGGCCACTCTGCTAATGTAAGCCTTGGCGTTGACCAAATGAACCACATTCCGGCAATTGGTGAGGATAGGGTTTCTGTGCATCCTATATATTTGGCTATTTCTACGCTGGTTGACGGGGTTTTATTGAGTGTTTTTAGGATCTGGTATCTACCTAATTCTACAGGATTGTACAATATTATTCTTTGTAATGTCGACGTCAGCGTCTCCGATCTATAAATCCCTACAAAATATTTGAAAACGTTCGTTACTCAAGTGGATTCTATTTCTAAATCAAACTGTCTAATAATGACTAGTCAACTGTTGTTCTTTGGTTTGTTACTGAAATTTTATGGAATTAATTGGCTGACCATGGTATACTTACCCTGAACCCCCCAATCCTGTAGAAACTTCCAAGTTTGACTTCGAAACTTCTCTAGTAAAAACCATCGTGTGACTATTCCTCAGTATCCAAGTAGCGTTTGATCAAGGAAAAGTTGCTAAATTAAGACTGTATAGTTGCAAACCCCGGATTGTTCCCCAGATCCAAGGTTCAGGTACACATACACTTGGATCCATTTCCATCTCATTAAGCAGCGTCGAGGGCTATTTTGAGTCATAAACTATAAACGTAGAGTCATATACTCCCCCTTCTCCCCCTCTTCTTCTTCTCTTTCTCTTTCTCACCTTCATATCCATCAGCATGTATATCAAGTACCAGCTCCTCATCAAGTCTCGCGACGCGAGCATCGGCTCTTTCATCCTGAGAATTACAGACTACAGCCGTCCTTCTGAGGCTTCTCTTTATCGACTTGCCAAAAGGCTTGTCGCCTCATTGCTTAGGTAGAAAGCCGAGGGCCCCGGTCTATACCTGAGCATTGAGAATCCACACCCTACTGGGGATCTGGCAACAAACATGTTGGTTCGCCTATAGTAAACTACCAGGTAAGCTTGAAGTAACATGGCTCATCGATTGCATTCCCGGTGTTAACACTCTGGAACAGAATGCATCGACATTAGCAGCATGGCTGCACTGTGGAGTTGATCCTTCGATCCTCCTACGACAACACCTCACTACATCTTCGTGATCAGGGTATCATTGGAGGGAAGTTGGATGGAGGATCATGAGGAGAACATTGGAGGAAACTGGGTTGAATTGATCTCTTCCGGGGCTCGTGTTTCCCGGTTTCCTTTTGTGATTTATTGACTTTTTATGCTTTTTATGCTTTCTTGAATTTCATGATTTTCTTGTTTTCTTGATTTTTTGACTCTTTTGATAATTCTGATCTGCGGAGGAATCTCTCTCTCATCCCCGTTCAGACTGGATGTCTCCCAGCTGAACACTCAACTATGTTGAGCTTTCGTCGTCAAACCCCACTACGACGAGGAGGCACTCTTTCCAACTGGGTCGTTTATCCCACGCGGTTTCGCTCAGATTGGTTTTAACGAGGCCTCAAATCAATCAGTCAATTTCTTGGAAATCAGTGGAGGACATTGGGGACAACAAAAGACCGTCTAAACAACGGCCTAAACAACGGCCTAAACAACGGCCTAAACAACGGCCAAAAAAACCGACGATATCAAGTCTCCACACAAATGCTCCACAACAAACATCAAATCAAAGCATTGGAGCATTGGGACTTGGGGGAATTGGAAGAAAGCCAGGGGGGAGGGTTCAATTTATACGGGGTACTCTTTCCAGCTGGTTGTATTTTCCCAAAGGGTTTTCTTCCAGTTGGTTTTAACGAGGCCCCGTTTCGAATGAAATGTTTAGATAAAAGATGAAGAAGGGGTCTTTGTCTGTTTCTTTAATGTGTGCTTGGTTTTCTTTGCGAGGGGTACTCTTTTTCCAGCTGGGGGTTCACCAAATGGGTTCACTTCAGTTGGTTTTAACGAGGCCCCAAACTTGAAAGCCATCGGACTAGATACGTTGCTGCGTGATTCAGGAGTGGGCATGGACTCCCTCTTCTGGATTGTTCAGTGACAAATTGACAAGTTGATTACTTGATTTTACTCTGATTTCTGTAGATCTTTGTAGATCTGAGAGAGTGGTTCATTTTAACAGTTCCATTGGGATATAACTAGGCAGCCAATCCTCTGGTCTTATATCCATATTATCTTTTTTTCAAAAACTAATATGTTTCAGCAACAACTGGGATCGTTTGGGGAAAGGAACCATCAATGAAATTCGCAGAGTTATTGAACAAAAGCCATGAACTCATAACCCAAGAGACTCGGCATTGCCACTGTATATCCTTTGGACCTCACTCTTTTCAAACAGTTGCTCCAAATTTGTATCCATCGTGTGACTAAGTCCTTCGACCGCATTCCCTGGCGTATAAGGATAATCGCTACCGTAAAGCAAACGACTCGAGTCACCAATTCTCAAGAACCCATGAATCAAATCCGGGAACGGCAAACCAGCAAGATCAAAAAAGAACCTCGTGCGGAACAACTCCTTGACTTGCTCACTGGTCAACCTCTCACCGGATTTAACCAGGCCCATTGCTGTAAAAGCCGTGAATCTTTCAACGAGCGGCGGCAAAGTTGCACCGCAGTGGGAAACCAAGAACGTGAGATTCTCACATCTCGACACGGTCCCCGACAACACCAGGTTCACCACAGCCCTAGTCGTGTCGAAGAAGTATTCCATCATCGGCGTCGGGTATTGAGGCAGGGGTTTGTCTGCTTCGGGATTATCCACGACGCAGCATTGCGTTGGATGCATGAAAACTATGGCTTTTCGCTCATTCAACTTTCTGAATACTTCATCGAATCGTGAGTCGCCCATGTAGTAGCCCTGGGCATTTGTCATGACGGCAAAGCCGACTGCACCAAGCTCCAACGCATGGTCGATCTCTTCGAGCGACCCTTCGACGTCGGGCAGTGGCAGTGAGGCAAAGAACTTGAATCGATCTGGGAACTTGCGGCAGATCGAGGCAATCTCGTCATTGGTCTCGCGGGTGATTTGTCTCGCCAGTGCAAAATCCCCGGTCTTCAAATGAGTCCCTGGGGATGTGATACTAAGAATCGACCGCTTGATTCCGAGCTTGTCCATGAGTGCGATGTGACTTTCCGGTGACCATGCCTGATGAGGCGTTAGACTTGTATAGCTGGTTGGTTGAAAGCAAGCTTACCGGAATGCATGGCATCCCATCAGGTTTGTCCCAGCCAAGTTTTTCACACCATTTTCTCCAGCCGTCTGGGACAATGTGACAGTGAGTATCGATTCTTTCCATATTGACAGCCTTTCGGTATTGAAAATATGGTCTCTGTGCCCAAAACAAGGCTCAACCTTATATAGCTGAAGTCGGAAGCGTCGGCAAGTGTAGAACAAGCACCTGAAGTGGCGGGACCAATCCACTGCGGGACCTTGGAACAAAGCTTGTTGTGGGACATGCATTAACGGTGTACATCGCTTTATATGTGAGCGTTCCGGTTTGGTTGGTATAACTTCAAATGCAAATTATGACCTCAACGCTCATGATGTTGGAAAAACAAAGTCTAACGCGACATTTTGCTTCTCTCGGGGACCCAAAATTCGATTCAAATTCCGATGAATTCCAGAATATCGCCGATCTCCATCAGGTCCACCACGGAGGTTTTGTGCTCGTGTCGCCGACATCTCCGTACTACCCGAAATGGCAATATTCATGTACAGACCGGGTGGAAGCGACAATAGACCAGCAAATTTAATTTCATAAATAGTACTATGCACATAAGGGGCAACAAATTATGCTTCACCAAGTCCTTACTAGGCCGTCAAAGCTTGCTATACGTATCCCACAATCCCGTACATCCCAGCCAGTCGAGAAAAACCTCATTGAGACCTTGTCTCAAAAGCTCATCGCCCATATAATATCTCTTCTTTTTATCCCACACAGCAGTCCCCAGAGTACTTTGAAGTGGCTTACCTTGACGAATGGTCTCCATGGATTTCTGCATGTCCATCCAATACCCGCTATCCGGACTCCACTTTCGTTCGTCGTCTGTGGAAGACGCGAGTTCCGTAAAGCTCGGTAAATGTTGAACAGTCTGCCAAATTCTGGGTGCATCGTAGTATGCAGCCTTTCCAAATTCTTTCACCAGTGCTTGCGAATATTCGGGGTCGACCATCTGCCGGGAGGTCCGTTGCAGATATTCGATTTGATTGTGTATGAGACTTTGCACTTCGCCTGTTCCGTGCGCATAGTTGTGTTCTTTCTCTGCCTTTTCAAGATAGAGATTTAGTTCGTCTCTTAATTTTCGGAGACGATAGTGTGCCCATTCGGGGTAAATGGTGCTCATATCAGCGTACGGTCGAACATTCGTCATGTAGCTGGAGTCATAGACATTTGGCATCTTGGATCGGTATGAAGTAATGGTGGATATGCGCTCTTTTACCCCCTTTGCTCGGGCAGCTAAGTGTTTCACTTCCCCACCCTGCAGCATCACTGCGTGGCCGATCTGAGGTCCTTCAACCTATGAAATATTAGACACGCTCAGGTTACACTTCGTCAGGTTAGTGTCACATACCTTTTGAGATTCTCCATCACCTTTCTGAATATATGTCTCCCCTCCAATCATCCCCTCTGTGTCACTCAACATCAAGACACAAACGTAGGGATATGAGTCGTCACTTCAATTGGGTTAGCTCCTCCATCCGATTATTCAACTGAATGGAAAACTTACTGCCAAGGAATGATAGCACTGGCATCCTTCAGCGGATCATAGGCTCGGTCCTCGACACTCAGCTCGAGCTTTTCCAACGATGGCTCAACGTTCAGATTACTCGCCATTTCCGGGATCGTCCTCCCTTCAACTTGGATGTTAGTGTGTCCTATTTCTGTAGGCATCACAATCTCCAACGGCACGTCAACCGCATCAGAGACTATCCTCATGGTTTCGGGGTGGGTCCAAAAGTCATTCACGAATTTCGACTGCTTGACCGCATCCCGCAGGACCAAAGTGCCCGGAAATGGGGAGCTTGCACATTTGCCAATGACATCTTTCTGGAACAATGCCCTTCGATAGGCTCTCACCCCTTCGGGCGATAGTAGTGGAAATGGCACTGTTCCCGCAACAGGCGATGCATTTGGACTTTGCTTCAAAAGCAAGTCTTCTAGTGTGATCTTCTTGGAGGGTGGTGTATAATCGAGATGCACCTGTCGAGTCAAATCTTAGATTTTTCATTCTTCGTGTGCTTTGCAGTATATTGCGCCTGGGTGCACGTACGTTTGGGTCAAAGACCTCTTCTTTGTTTTCAGATACCTTGTCAGAGCCTCGACTCCATCTCCTCAGCAAAGTCAGTGGATTCATAATGGGTATGATGTATTGACCAGATATTTACGAGTCAATATTCGCGGGCTTTCTCTATGTCTTGGAAGGCCGGGTAGCAAGACTAGCTGTGCGTTTGCATTTGAAATAAAGATGAGAAACAAGTGCAACCCAATTCTTAAGAGTCGGGACCGCCGAAGCTCTTACTCAAGAATTATTGACTACGCTTCGAACGCCACTATACTTATCTAGGAAGTTCAGTCCCGAGTGTGTAGTCGGATCGCATATCCACTTTAAGGGATTGATGCTCCACCGTGTTACAATTCCCGCAAGCTGATATGCCCTCGTGAGCTGCTAATGCACTGTTTCCCCACAATCCAATCTGTCACACAGGGTCCCTCCATCAGGAGAATCCTAATCTTCGTATCTGCCGAAAAGTAACTCATTGAGGCGGTCTTATCTTCAAATATTACTGGGCCTGATAAGGAAAGAACCTCAGATTCGTTCACTACGTAGGACAGCAATTTGGAAGGAACAAAGTCACACTGTTTACTTGGAAATATTCCCGTCAATGGAAGGCTTAGATTCTCTTTCCGCCGTTTTCTTTCCCTGACAAACTTTTTTCTCATTGATCATGGCATCCAATCATCCACCATCTCGTGATGATATCGAAACCAAGTCCTCAGCCATCGACCAACTTACGTTGAACGAGGACACACATGACTATGCATTGGGTCAACTCGATGACCGGTATATCGCTACTAAATGGGAAATCTGGGCTTATTATGCGTGCGTTGTCCGCAAACATGTAAGGAGACATGGCTAATGTGGGAACAGCTACTACATCGGCAATAACGGATTATCTTTGTTTAGTGAGTACCACTTTGTCGTCCTTCTACGAGGGAAAGTTTCTAACAAAAGCCTCCAGACTTTGCTCCCACCGCTTTCCAAAATCTACTCTATCAGGCAGCAGGCGATGCAAATGGACTTCTCTTCGCGGGAAAGTTTAGATCCACCGAAAGCATAGTGCTACTATGTAACGGAATTTCATTCGCCATCCAGATCGTCATCTTCCTCGTAATAGGAAGTTTCGCGGATTTTGGAAACTGGCGACCAAATATCCTCATCGTGCTCTCGATCATTGCCTATGCGCTGGGCTTCGCCTGGCTGGGCGTCCATACGGCGGATAAATGGCAAGTGGGCGTGGGCCTCTATATCGTTGGCCTCATTTCCTATCAGACCACTCTTACTTTCTGGACTGCTGCTTTCCCGTCGCTTGCGCGAAACACGGCTGAAATGAGACAAAAGTCCGATGATTACGCCAGTGGTGGTATCTCGCGCGAAGAGTATGATTTTGCTGATACGATGAAAAGGAGTCAGCTTGCGAACACTGCTTTTTACATTCAGTCTGTTTCCGAGATTGTTATTCTTGCCATTATTGTTGGTATCATGTTTGGTGTTGATGTCAATGCCAGTGATGCGAAAAACAACTGGGGCCTCAGTGTCCTCATTGCCTTTGCGAGTGGTGTCTGGCTGCTTGTTTCACTGCCGTGGTTTTTCTTGGAGAAACGGCGGCCGGGCCAGGACCCTGGATCTCGAAATATTGTCCTGGCAGGCTTATCACAGTTATTCTATACAATGCGTCAAATATGGAAGCTCAAACAGAGTTTGCTTTATCTTGTCGGTAAGAAGGAGCCCCTTATATTAATACAATAGGTGATTATTGAGCTAATTGGCACTCAAAGGATACTTCTTACTTGGTGACTCCTTGAACACTACGGTCACTGTAATTAGCACATTGCAAAACAGCCTGGTGGCGTATAACACGCTACAACTGACATATCTCCTTATTGTGGGAATCGCAGCTCAAGTATGTTGCATCACGTTGTCAGAGGTCCATTTTCTAACAACATTCTAGGCAGTTGGGATTTATGTATTTTGGGCCGTTCAACAGCGCTACAAATTGGGTACAAAGACTATGTTCAATGCCATTGCAATTGGCATCGTGCTACTTGATGGCTGGGGTATGATAGGAATTTGGACCGACAAGTTTGGGTTCCATCATGTGTGGGAAGTCTGGGTAAGTGATAGCCCTATTATAGTAGTTTCTCCCGAACACAAAAGGGGAATGGGATAAACACTCATACTGATAGCCCACGATAGGTTTATCAAGCTTTCTATGGCTTGTTCATCTGCCCGTGGTACAGCTACTCCCAAATCATGATCTCCGAGGTAACACCTCGAGGTTATGAATTTCTGTTCTTCAGTCTGTTCAGTATTGTCGGTAAGACTTCTTCTTTCATCGGACCTCTTGTGTCCAGTGCCATCATAGATGCAACTCCTTCTGGCAATGCGTCCACGCCTTTCTATTTCCTGTTTGGACTTAGCGTGTTGAGCTTTGCAATCTTGTTCATTGGAGTTGATCTCAAGAAGAGTCGCAAAGAGCAAGATCAATTCTTGCGAGAGAAAGTGACAAGACTGGAGGT
This sequence comes from Penicillium nucicola, assembly GCF_028828085.1. Taxonomy (NCBI): domain Eukaryota; kingdom Fungi; phylum Ascomycota; class Eurotiomycetes; order Eurotiales; family Aspergillaceae; genus Penicillium; species Penicillium nucicola. The sequence goes on along the minus strand of NW_026643125.1, from coordinate 1,818,043 downwards.
TGAAACAAAACCAGAATGAGATAGAGTCTTAATTCTTTAGCTTTAATATAGCTCAGTATTACTGGAACCTCCTTGGAAATACCACTTAGTCAGCACGAATTCCCCAGGCCAAAAGCGGGTGATTATGTCATTCTCGGCTTTCCCCGCAATCTCGCTTTGCGTCGGCTCAAGAAGAGCTTCAAGACCCTCGCATTCCCTTTCTTTATTTGATCTCTTCATGAAGCCTCGATTATGAACCTTGACCTACCTAGCCTCCTGTGAACCCATTTGTGGCAGCCGAAAGTCTGCCGTCTAACATCATGACCCTCTCATCCCTTCTCCGCATTACTCCCCGCTTAACCCCGACTGCGGTCCGCAGGACAACGCGAGCTGCATCCTCGGCTACAAATATACCAAAGACAAAGTCGTTAGATTCAATTCTTATTGCTAACCGAGGAGAGATTGCGCTGTATGTTTTACTCTGGGATTATACAGGATTGGTGGTACTGACTGCCTGCTAGTCGCGTTGGGCGAACCGCCGCGGATCGTGGTATCCGCGTGACAACCCTTTACACCGACCCGGATAGCCGAGCACAGCATGCATTGAGCTCTCCCTTTGCATTCAATCTAGGATCTGTGTCTGCATATCTTGATGGTGACAGGATTATCGAAATTGCAAAGAAGGAGGGATGTCAAGCTATACATCCCGGCTATGGCTTCGTAAGTGCCCAGACATTATACAGCATCAGATGGTGGAAATACTTACAGATATATTCATGAATAGCTCTCCGAGAACTCTGCATTCGCGCGCAAATGTACCGAGGCAGGGTTAGTGTTCATTGGCCCTCCGTACACAGCCATTGAAGACATGGGAGATAAGAGGTTCGTGCAAAAGCTACTGGGGTAATCAGATCTTCACTGACTCGAATTTCACAGTCGATCCAAAGAAATCATGACTGCAGCAGGCGTCCCATGTGTACCTGGCTACCATGGTCAAAACCAAGATCCGGCCTTCCTCGAAGAGCAAGCTGATCAAATTAAATACCCCGTGTTAATCAAGGCCATCAAAGGAGGTGGTGGTAAGGGAATGCGCATCGCCAGCTCTAAAGCCGAGTTCCAGGCTCAGCTCGAGTCGGCTAAATCAGAGGCAATGAACTCCTTTGGAGATGATAATGTGTTAGTGGAGAAGTACATCACCACACCTCGCCATATCGAAGTACAGGTTTTTGCCGACAAACACGGCAATTCTGTCGCTTTGGGAGAGCGAGACTGCAGTATTCAACGTCGACACCAGAAAATCCTGGAGGAGTCACCAGCGCCTCATCTCCCTGATGTCACAAGAAAAGACCTCTGGGCCAAGGCCCGGTCCGCTGCATTGGCAGTCGGCTACGAAGGTGCTGGAACCGTGGAATTCATTTTCGATAACGACAGTGGTGAATTCTTTTTTATGGAAATGAACACTCGTCTACAGGTGGAGCATCCTGTGACTGAGATGGTCACTGGGCAGGATCTTGTTCATTGGCAGATTCTTGTGGCTGAGGGAGCCAAGCTCCCCCTCACTCAGGAGGAAGTCGAAGAACGGATTGCCCAGAGCGGACATGGTATCGAAGCTCGAATCTACGCTGAAAATCCAGAGCAGGGATTTATTCCTGATTCAGGACGCCTTCTCCATGTACGGACTCCAGCTACTTCTGACGATATCCGCATCGATGCCGGCTTTGTCGAAGGAGACGATGTCTCTGCACACTACGACCCCATGATCTCCAAGCTTATTGTGCGAGGCGCGAACCGTGAGGAGGCTCTTCGAAAGCTAGCCGCTGCTCTGGAGCAGTATGAAGTTGCAGGACCCGTCACCAACATTGAGTTCCTGAAGACTATCTGCAAGAGTCCCGACTTCATCGCCGGTGAGGTTGAAACCGGCTATATTGAAAAGCACCGCGAAGAATTGTTTGCTCCAAAGATCATTGAGGAAGAAGTTCTAGCACAAGTCGCATTGGCATGTCTACACCGCGACATCGGCTCGGGAACGCGCCCTTCTGCCGGTGTCGCTGGATCAGCCGTGGGGTTTACCCCTAGCTACCAAGAGCGCCAACTGTCCTTTACAGAGAGTTCCCTCCCCGGGTCTAGCGACGGCTCCACATTCAATGTGCGGGTACAGCAAACTGCAGATGACACCTTTAATGTGGAGGTTGGCGGACGAGTCTTCGAACAAGTAGTCAGCCACATGGACGCGACATCGCAAATTGTCACCTCCTTTTTCGCACACACTCGGCTGGACACCACCGTTGTCCGGGACGAGGACACCATCATCGCCTTCCAACGAGGAACTCAATACCGACTCACCGTGCCCCGAGCCAAGTGGATGGAGAAGGCCCTTGGAATGAAGGATGTGACTAACAGTGTTTTGGCCCCAATGCCGTGTAAGATCTTACGCGTGGAGGTACAGGCTGGCGATACAGTGGAGAAGGACCAGCCTTTGGTCGTTATTGAGAGTATGAAGATGGAGACGGTGATCCGCAGTCCACAACGGGGTACGATTGCCCGGGTGGTGCACCGACAAGGAGTAAGTCACGCGCTCTCCCCCCTTGCCCTTGGAATTTGGGGCCCCGTGATCCCTTTTTCTTTTGCTTTTGCGCTCTTCTTTGCAATTCCCCTAGGTCTAGATCCTTGTCGGGTGATCCTGGCTCCCCTATAGGCCTGATTTCCCTTCTGCGATTCGAGAACCTCTGACTAACGTGTACCTTGCAGGATCAATGCAAAAGCGGAACACCGCTGGTTGAGTTTGCCGATGCTGAGCATAGCGATTAAATGGGGGTTTTTGTTTCGGAGTGTTTGTTGCTTTTCAGGTTTCCAATAAGGGGGATGCAACATGAAATTTTTCAATACAGACATCTTGAACCATTAGATAGGGTAGCTTTGGGAATATCGCAGACCAATCTCAGATTAGATGCATTAGCATTTCCCCAATCTTAGCTCCAGTTCTCCACATGTGGAACTAAATACCCCAGACCATCGTCATTGCTAACATCGCCACTTGAGGGGAAATTCCCTGCACCATACGGAGTACACAGTACCACATCAATCTTCTGGGGTGAATTGGTCCAATATTTCCGGTGGCAAAATGCATGACACAAAGATGATCGCAGAGTCAAGGTCTCAGCGGCAAAGGCGGCCGTGTTACCCCCCGAAATGCAGAAAGTGACTGGTCCCTTTCTCTGCACATACAGTATACAGTATGTGCTGTAAAGGTACAGAGGTCTATGTAGGAAGAGCTGTGAGATACTCTCCGGATCTTAACCACCGAATATTGCGATCAACCAGACTGAAAAAAAAAGTGTGTTCCCAAGCTACAGTACAGTACAGGAACAGCAACAAATAGCTGAATCGGGGGGTTCCAACAGCTCAAAACCAAACACAAAAAGCCATCGGCTGACATCACTTCGCCTCATATTTTGGAACTCGTAAATTTGTCCGAGACGCATGAATTCTCAATTGTTCAAGCACGGCCTCCATTGGCCCTGCTTTCACCGCAATTGTCACATTCCCCAGCTCCTTGGATAAAAATAAAAAAAAAGGAAAGCTCCGATGACTTGCTTTCCTTTTTAAAAACCCGTTCCATCCCCTGGCTGTCCCTGGCGCCCTTTCCCCCAGATTTTCTGTACCTCTACCTCTACCTCTACCTCTACCTCCAAGCTCACATCATCTACAGCTCAGTATATCTGAAGCTGGACCCTTCACAATGTTCAATCCAAGAGTCACTCGCAATGCCATCAGAGCTCTGAACACAGCGCGCCCAGCTGCATTTGCAGCCTCACGGCCTGCTGCAGCTTTCACTCGACCCTTGTCGTATACACCGACTTTGCAAAAGAAATCCAATGACCCCTCAAAGGACCCCAATGAAGCGGCTACAACTAGAGCTCCGGAGGGTGCATCCGGGGAGCACGAGGGCCAGTTCGCTCGTACCGATGAGAGCGTTCATATCGAGTACCCTCCGGACAGTGAGATGCCCGCCCAGCCTGTGGTCCAGGGCCGCGGTGGCATGCACTTCAAGCGTACCCTAGCTCAATTCTCACTGGAGAAGAAGGTCAGCATGGTGACGGGTGGTGCCCGTGGTTTGGGTCTTGTCATGGGACAGGGTCTTGTCGCATCAGGCTCTGATCTAGCCATTGTTGATCTGAATAGTATGTTCATGTTTACGAGGCCCAGATCTTTCGTCGAACAATTGCCTGTGAAGCAGAGCATCCGCTAACGTCTACTCTATAGAGGACGAAGCCGTAACAGCGGCCCAGTCGCTCATTGACCAATTCAGAAAAGAAAACCCGGGTATCGAGGACTCAGAGTACGTACATAAATACACACATACAAGCATACCACTTCACCAGCTCCAAACCCCCAGCACAGAATCTAACATCCATCACATCACAGCATGCCCACCGTGACAGCCCACTACGCCGACGTCGCAAACCCAGACTCCGTAAACGCCGCCCTCACCGAAGTCCTGTCGAAGCACGGCCAGATCGACAACCTAGTCACCTCCGCCGGCTTCACCGAGAACTTCGACGCAATCAACTACCCCTTTGAGCGCATGCAGAAGCTATGGGGCGTCAACGTAGACGGAACCTACCTTTTCGCCATCGGCGTCGCCAAACACCTCATGGAACGCAAGGCCCCCGGCAGCATCGTCATGATCGGCTCCATGTCCGGCGCCATCGTCAACGTGCCCCAGCCCCAGGCCCCGTACAACGCAGCCAAAGCAGCCGTGCGCCATCTCGCTGCCTCGCTTGCTGTGGAGTGGGCTGGCCACGACATTCGCGTCAACTGCATCAGCCCGGGATACATGTTGACTGCTCTGTAAGTTATTCCCTCCAGTTGTTCAAAACATCCGGTCTACCTTTACTTTGGGGAGATGCGAGACTAACTCATTGCCTTTCTTTTGGCTGGTAGGACCCGCAAAATCCTCGACGAGAACCCCCAGCTCCGTGATCAATGGACTTCGCTCATCCCCGCCGGAAAAATGGGTACGCCCGAGGACTTGATGGGCGCCGTTACGTTTTTGCTGAGCGATGCTTCCAAGTACATTACCGGTGCGGAGCTCCGCGTTGATGGCGGGTATACTGTCACCTAAGCTCGGTGCAAAGAAACATCATATGTATTTTGTTCTAGCTTGTGTTTTCATCGTTGCATAATGTACGGATTTTTTATTTCTCTCGAAGGCGCGCAAAATATCAGTTTACTTTGTTTTGATAAGAAGGGACCAAAGAATGAGTCTTGAAAATTGGATTTCTAGCATTTTTGTCATTCCACTTTAAGACGTGTTCGTTATTCTTAATGCTGGAGTCATCCCCAGCTCTCGAATATAATTTATCAAGAGTCTAAGCTCTCAATGGCAGGTTGAGTCCTTGTCTTGTCCTGATCGTCCAGGTAACGTTATGTGGAGAGTCCAGCGGAACCCACTTCTCTCCACCAAGTTACGCCAGACCCGATATCCAGTAGACCCGCAACCCCTGGATCAAGATCTGGATCTGGATCTGGACCCTGAACCCCGGAATATAAGACATCTTGTACACAGCCCCTTGATTCAAAAGCTTTTGGGAATTGGTTTGTATGCCTTACTGGTCTCTGGTGAAATATCTGTATATCTGTACTGTACATGAACATGGACATGAAAATGAAGAAATAACTTACGTGACATGGATACAGCAATAGAAAGACACCAGACCAACGTTGACATTCGCTAACTCGGTTCAGCTCTGAGGAATTCCCGCGGGTTTCGAATTCCCGTTACCGGGACCGGGACAGGCACAGGCACAAGGGGGAATGTGGCGTGTTGATATTGAGTGGGTTGATTGGGGTTTGGTGGCTTTGGTGGCTTTGGTGGCTTCGGTACTTGGTGTGGTTAGTTGGGTTCAATTGGATGGGTAGTTGGATGAAAGATGGCAGGGAGTTGAGGTTAAATTGTGGGAAGTGAATCTATGGTGTTTTGTTGTATATCGACACCTGGTGATCTAGGCATGAACTTCTAGGTTCGAGCCGCGTCTCAACCATGGGACCTTGAAGGCTATTGATCTATAAGTTATATGTCTACTGTGAGTGGACTGTGGTGTTTGGGGTGTTTGTTTGGCTTTGGTGTGGATGGTTGATGGTTATAGGCTAGATATGCAGTATTCTGAGCAGGATGTTTGGGTAGTATTGTTGTGGCTATGCTATTAGAGGGCACTGTATGCAATCGAAACTTTGCTCTATGATTCTAAACTCTAGTTTGGAAATTTGAGACTATAGATCAGTGGTATCCTAATGATGCTTTTTGGTCTGACGGAGCAGTTCAGATTGTTCCGTTGCTTTTTGTTAACCCATATCCTAGTTTGAGTGTTGCAATTTCTAATCATGATCAGTATCGTAGCTGAGTGACAATTTGAGGTCTTTTGTATATACAATAGTAACAATTGACCATAAATAGAAAAAATTATTAAGTCGTAGGTGCAGAGCCTTACTACCGCATATATATATATCTTCGAAGGGAAATGTTGTCAAACTAGCTTCCCAACCAAGATATATATATTGATAAAACCTCATGTACCTAGGAATGCCTAATGTGATAACCACTCTAGAGTAACCCAATAGAGCAGACAGCACAAACCATAATCAAAGGGAGCTTTAAGAGACAGCACAGACGTCATCACTAGGTCCACCACGATACCACCGCACCCCAGAGACACAAACCAGCCAAACAAGAGGTGAGCCCCATGGCAGAATCCATCAATACCGCAGGAAGCAAAAAGACAATAATTACTAAGTGAGGAATACGGAACACGGAATACCGAACGATAAATGAAACACCAAACCGGCAAACCGTACCGGAACAGAACGGTCTAGAATAGCTGTAACGATACCAGTAACGAATGAATCATGTGCAAAGATAGGCTGCAAGGTTTAAAGCGCAAGGCGCGTTTGCATATACGTATGCAGGCCTCGGATTGGGTCGATGGGCGTGGTATTGTACATGAATTGGTGGCGGAGGGAGCTCGGAGCTACGGCAGTGTAACGCGCGACTTGAGGCATTGGAGCTCTGTCCCGCGAATTCCAGGACCAATTCGACGAGTGATCTGCTGAGAAATACTGTACCAAGACACAGAACAGCCATTGGCTTCTTGATGAAACGAATGGACCGAATAGGGGGAGGGAAAGAGGCTGGATCACATGCGGCTTGGCACATGCAGAAATACGTTTCGGCCCAACTTTTGCTTCATTGGAGACCCGAAAGAGGAAGAAAAACAAAACGCGCTAGTGGAGAGGCCAGCGTGGCGGGAAGAACTGGAATTGGGGATGAAATTGATGGAATGGATGGATGGACACAGATTACGGCATGCATTATGAACTAGATACAAGGGAATGGCAGTCTATTCCGCAAAGTACAGAAGCACCGATTCACATTTTCACCAGCACACAACAAAAGGATTGCATACATCATTGACATTGGAAGGCATCGTCATACAAAGGAAATTAAATCACACAACTTAAGAAAATAAGACACGATTCATCATGATCCCACAAGGGAAAATTTACAGGCGGGAGCCGTGGATGACCTTGTAGTCGACGACGAGCTCGCGGCCACCGTCGTTGATGACGAGGGCGCGGACGGAGCCACGGCCGTCAGCAAAGGCATCGCTGATGCGCTTGAAGAGGCCACCCTGGGTGATGACATCGAGACCCTGCTTGACATCGCCGGACTCGGTCATGGCGACGAGGCGGTTGTCATCACGGAGGTCCAGGATGCGGTAGGTCTTGAAGACGGGGCCGAGCATGGTCTGGACGACAACGGAGGGAGAGGGGTTGGCGACGAAGCTAGACTCCTCCTGCAACTTGCGAGTGAAGAGGTCGACACCGAGGTAGCGGTGCTGGCCGGTCTGGGGGGAAACCGAGATGCGGATGACCTGGCAGGGGCGACCCTGGAGGATGAGGATGTCGCCGATGCGGATGAAGTGGCAAGGGATCGGGACGGTCTCGCCAGCGTTGCCGCGGTTGCGGGGCTCAACAATACGGACAGCAGCCTGGGGGGCAGGTTCTTCGCTAGCGTAAGTTTCCTCGCGCTCATGGTGGTGGTGATGATGGGGGTGCAGGATGTGATCCGCCGCGCGCTGAACGCCACGGCGGAAGGAATGGTACTGACCATCGTCGTCGTAGTAACCCATCTTGGAGGCTGGGGTGGTAGTCTTTACGGAGGACTTGGAAACCTTGACTTCGGTGGGAGCCGAAGACGAAGAAGAGTAACGGGATCGGGAAGGCTGGGCCTCACGAGTGTAGTTGTCCTGGGATTGGTAGTCCTGGGACTGGGACTGGTACTCTTCTGACTGGGACTGGCGGGGCCGGTCGTAGACAGCAGTGGGCAGACCGTAGGCGGAGCCTTCACGTTGAGAAGTGTAGGAACCGACGGGGAGGGACTCGTACACAGGGGCACGATCAGAAGCGAAGCTGCGACGGATGTCACGTTCAGTTAGGTCGAGTTGGTTATCCTTGACCTTGTCGTAGACTTGGGTACGGTCCTGGTAATAGGACTGTTGATAGTTGGGGTAGCTGTGTAAGAAGGGAAGATATCAGCCCATGCTCCACGGGTACCAGAAACATAATAAACAAAACAGCCAGTCACCGCTAATTGAAGTGGATCCCGGTTTTAGTGACACGTAATTTTAGTCTGCGACTAAATCCGTATTGCCTCTAAACCTGAAAAGGAGATCTCACAACAAATAGTGACTCCACTAGCTGAGCTGTGGAGCTGTGGCGCTCCCCAGCCCAACCAAAACCGACCAAAACACAGGTAACTGTAAAAACAGTAACAATTGTAAACAAAACACGTACCTAGTGCGAGAGACCTCAAGCGGGGCTTGGAACTCGGGAGTTTGCTGATAGTAGTCCTGACGAGGGGCTTGGGCGCGGTCTTCGTACTGAACACGCTCGGGGTACTGCTCTTGGTACTGAGGACGTTCCTGGTATTGAGTACGCTCTTGGAACTGAGGGTGCTCTTCCTGGAACTGAGGACGTGGCTGGAATTGCGATTGGCGCTCTTCCTGGAACTGAGGACGTTGCTGGAATTGAGACTGGCGCTCTTCCTTGATAACGAACTCTTCCTTTCCTTGAATACGAGGAGCGGGAAGGGGAGCAGGACCCTGAGTATCTTCCCGTTCGACGTGCGAAGGACGTTCGAAATTGACTTCTCCCTCTACTCGCGTCTGAGTAGTTTCAGAGACAGCGTCACTCCGGTACGACGACGGGAAGACACTGAAGGGGATGGGAACGCGGGCGTCAAAGTCCAGATTGCCGGACTTGAGGTCTTTTCTCGAATGCCTTTCGAACTGTCGCGAAACAACTCGAAAGACTAGACAAGAAAAGACTTAGGGGGCAGTCTTTCTCGAGGGGAAGGTAAAGAAGAGTAAGATCTTCTTGATAAGATGATTGGAATGGAGGGGGAATAAGCTTAAGCTTTGGGGAATGTAGGAATGGAAAGGGAAGAAGAAAAGGAAAGGCGCAGCTGGCGAGTGCAACGATTATTTATGCCTGGGGATTGTTTACGCCGCCTTGCCGGTTTAGGGTTTCTGCTGATCACCGAGGTTCACTCTCTCCTTGATATAATTAATTAGACTTGAACGTTTTACACTACAGGGCATTGACTGTTTTCAATTGGCATTTCCAGTCTTTTGAATCACTTTTCTGTTCGTTTCTAGTACCGAGTTCTCTATGCAATACGGAGCTCAATACACACCGTCAGAACCCCGTTCACATGGGGGGCTGGCCAGCGCGTATCATCTTTCATCCCCATAGCAACCTCCGGGACGAATCGGACACTGGGTCCCCCCCGTGGCGCCGATCGTGTTTGGCTCCATCACATCGGCACAATGGGACACGGGGTTCAGTGGTTCTTGTGGTGCGGAGATAATCGACCCTCGGCCTGGGAAGGGAGGGGGGAGAATTATGCGGTTTGCACTTATGATATCCGGTTTCCTGCTCTGAAAATTGCGATCAACTCGACTGGTGGCCATTGGCTCCATACCCGAAACACACTGGCCAACGCAATTGCCATGCAATACACTGTCAATACATGCACTTTGCTCCACTGGAAAGTGATTCATCAAGATCCTCCCCCCGAGACCTGAGACCCTCTTTTGGGTCGTCCCCAGCCACTTGTCCCCAGCCCAACCACCTGCTGGAGCTGGCGCCAGCGCATGCAGTCCGTGTCTAGACCCTCTTGCTGCAACGAGGCTGGGAGCTGCAATGGCGTGGATTGGTCATGACCATGTGCTATTTCTGCTTTGCAATACGAGAGGCTGGTCTTGTGTGATCGCTGTGATGAGAGCTCTTGACGGCGATCCCGAGTCTCCAGCCTCGGCCGTATCTCAGTATCGCCGTTGGATTCAATGCACTCCAGTGACTTTATCCACACCAGCATGTTTAACTGATGTGCCCAATGTGGACCCCCCGGTCATGCTAATGCATTGCTCCATCGCTGACGCACTACTGTACAATACAGAGGTGTATGCATAATGTGACTTGGAGCTCTCCGGCAGTCTCGGGATTTGAGACGTTCACTTATCAGCGACTAAATAAAGCCGGTGAAGAGCCAATGCCTTATGCCGAGATATAGAAAGGTCTCCCCTGCCAGCTCCTGGTTGATGACCGTTACTCACCCTAGTCCATGCAGGTGAATGGGAGGTGACGAAATTCTTGGCAGAGCCAGTGTTTGACCCCGAGTCCTCCAAGGAGCCTGACCCAGTTTCAGACTTGCAGTACCCACAGAGGACATACAATACTAGGCATCGAGCCTGAAGCTGATGGACAAAAGAGCAGTGATATTGGTTCCACTAGAAAAAGAAAGAATTCTTACAAAAAAAAAGACAAACTGCCGTAAATAGGCCCTGACTTTTCCCTAACACCAGAGACCTGCGCCCCAAACACTCAAAAAAGCAAACAAAAGCAAGAAGTCTTGAGAAGAGTGACTATACTGAACAGCGTATCAAAGCATGGAACCCCAGATAAACAGAATAGAATAGAGCAAACATAAATGACCGAGTCACCAAGCAACACAGAGCAAGATGATCCAGTCTATCCTCGATATCCAATATGAAGATGACGCCGGACCGGTATGGAATGATATGATATAAAAACGAGATAATCGCACAGTCTCCCAACGAAAGAAAGCAGAGAAGAAAAGCAACAACTCAAAGCGAGTTCTATTGTACATCAGTGGCCTTTGATTATAAGAGCAAAGCAGAATCGAATTGGATCGAGAGTGGGGGTATCGTGATGCGACGCAGGGTAGCGGGACAAGCTCCATGAATGAGAGTGGGACAAGAGAGACCACATGCGGTATGGAGGGCAAGTGGTACAGCAAGGATAGATTAGCGCTCTCCAAACTTGCCATACTCTTGCTGCCACTTGAGTAAATGGCGCGTGAGAACGTCCATCATCTCGACGCTGCTGAGTTTATTGAAATCTTTGTCATGCGTCGAGGTATCGCCATAGCCGCCGTCAGTCGTTGCAGGCGCGGACTCGCCGCCGTCACTGCGGCCCGAGGCCATCGCGCTGTCTATTTGGTCCACCATGCTCTTTAGCAGGAGGCCTTGAGCGCGGTCGCCGTTACTGGTCGGTGTGGAGGAGTTCTCGCCAGCAACAGCCATTTCGACTTGCATGCGCGAGATGAACTCGAGAATTGCGGCTACGCGGCGCTTCATCTCATTCATGGTTGTTCGCTGCGGGTGCATATGTCGTGGCTTGCTTGGCCGTCCAGACTCTCCACCGTTGAGGTGCGTACCATTCATCCCGGCGTATCCAACTCGCGGGGAGTCACCGCCAAATTCATGGGACTGACCACGGCGCGGTGAGTTGGCCATATATCCTTGATCCACGCCATTTCCATTTGTGTCTCGGTCCTTTGTATATTGGTTTCGTCCGACACGGCCTCGGCGCGCGGAAGGACGACCGGACTTGCGAGTCGACGGGCGAACCGGGGTGGGCTCTTGAGGAGTGGGGGTGTTGGGGCTTGCTTGTGTCGGTTCGGTTTCAATCGGCGCGGTTTTGGTAGGTGATCCAGGTTCAAGTTCGGATTCTGTGATAACTATGAGCAAGGGAACGTTTGCGAACGTGGAACTGTAGGATTTACCTTCTCCTTTGCGCCGGTTGGTCCTTTCTTTCCGGCGAGTAGTTACTTCAGGAGCTTCTGCGTCACCCTCATCGGTGTCTTTGGCGGGATCCTTATCGAGTTGACCTCGAGAGGTGGCCCTCTGCCTTCGAGTACCGTTGACTGCTGATTTCTGCTTCTGCTCATCATCTGAAGGTGGGTGGGAGGCAGTATGTTTCGATGCAGCTGCTGGCGATGGAGAGGCAGTTCGTGGGCGCTTTGACCCTTCTCTGTTCCTGGGTACCCATCAGCCATGAGCAAAACAATGTCATTGAGTCTGAGTATACGTACGTCACACTGTCACTCCGACTTCGTTTAGTCCGACGCGTAATTGTCTCATCCGGATTGCTCTTGGAATCTTCCTTGCTTTCCTCAATTGCGCGCCGGATCAATTCTTCTTCGTCATATGCAGCATCCCGGCTGTTCATCGTCGAGCGCCGCTTGGGGTTGGAAGCGCCTTCACTATTCCGCGACTTTCGGTCCTTCGAGCGTCGAGAGGTGTCTCTTGAAGATGCCCGGGAGGATGGGGCGGGCGAGGGCGCCTGCACTGGGGTTGGTGTAGGTGCTTGTACAGGTGCGGGTGTAGGTGTGTGTGCAGGTGCAGGTGCAGGTACGGGTGCTGGTGGTGCTGGCGGTGCCGGCGGAGGCGGCGGCGGCGGTGTTGGCGAAGACACGGGTGCGACTGGTAGGTAGGTGGAGGATCGTGATCTGAGAAGATATCAGCATGATACTTGGAGTGACAGAGTATATAAAAGGAAATTGCAGCTGCTGGAGTGGTCCTGTCCGAGGCCGTCTCTAAGAGGCAGCCCCTCCAAGCAGCGAGGCCAACCATGACAGGGAGACAGATGAAAAAAAAAATTCAAGAGAAGAAAACGACGAGCTGGAGACACAGGATCCGATAATATTTACTCACCCATTAGATTCGCCTTGGATCTTGTGCAAATCCTTCCGACACTCCTCGCAGAAATATTCGTCAGGACTCGTCGCCTCGTCCATGATTCCCACACAGCCACCATGCTGCCACACTTTGCACAAATCGCATTGGATGAACATGCTACCAATCTCATCTGCCATGATATCAGATGGATCAGATGGTATCGGGACTGACTCCAGCTTGATGGTGCCGCGACCGAGGGCCTCGCGACGAGAAGGAGGCAACCCTGGGTAGTCTTGTTGACCACAGAGACACCGGGTAACCTCTTCCTCCTCGTCGTCTAGGTCATCCTCGTCTTCTTCGCCAGGTACCTCATCTTCATCTTCGTGAGCGCGCTGGCGCTGCCGTGTGTGTGGGAGGTCTTTTGAGGCGCTTTCAGCGTCATCGATGGACTGGGATCGGTGGCCGTTGGAATCGTGAGGGGAGGCATTTTTGTGGTTTGATCGGGTGCTTCTCTCTCGAGTAGAGCTGGAGGAGCTGGAGGAGTTGGTTTGTTGGATGAGGGCAGGAGAGGGCTGGGAGGTGCGAGCCCGAGAAGAGCGTCGAGGAGTCATGGCGGGGAGGAGGGCTTTTCCTGAGTAAATTGGAGTAGAAGAGAGCTCAAGGAGCCGAATGAGAGGGATTAAAGTGAGGTAAGGAAACGATGGTTGGTGTGGTTTCTGCACAAACTCGAGCCACGCCGTTTGCGAGGGAGCTCTTTGCGCGCGATTGAGAGCTCCTGGAGGGAGGGTCAAATCGAGCAGGACAATTGGGGAATCGCAGTAAGATCAGAGTCAAGTCACAAGGCTCGATGAAGAGCCCGACGACTACATAGTCTGAGAAGTGCGTGTGTTGGCGGGGAGAAAGAGAAGGAGAAAAGCGCCGGAACGGGACTCCAAAAGATCCCATCGCCGGTTTCCCCGCTCTCGACGCCTTTCAACGCGCGAATCTTTCACCACGCATTCTGTTCGTGTTTCTAATTTTCTCTCCCCAATGCCTCTCGGAGGTCTTTGATTTGGGTCTAATCATTGCTTTTGCCGTTCTTTGGACTTCAAAATTGTTGTGTACAAGGCCTTTGTCCCCACTTGGGTCTGTTCCTGAAATTTGCAGAAGGACCACAAGGAACATCTGGCGAAGCTCGCACTCCAGCCGTTGACAAAAGGCATACTATCCTTTATGGTCTTGCAAATACTTTATCCTATAGACACACAGTGCAAGCAACTTGGAAAGGGCACAAAAGGCAGAGAACCCAAGGCGAACCGGGAAGGCTTAAGCCGTGTTATCCGACCCTGCAGTCATTCGTCTGAAACCAACATATCAGACATCCCGCAACCCACTGCACTACTGATCTGCTTACTCTACTGCAGTTTATATTTGCCTCCCACCTTACCTGACAGTGACAGACATCCCCCCGAACCCCTCCCCTAAAGCTGGTAGGGCTAGCTTGACCGATATATCACCCGAAATTCATCGCACCGCTTCCTCCGATCCTCTTGAGAATATACCTCTTCGTTCCTCCGACGTGATCCTGGACCGTGGACGAGTCGCAGGAAATATGAGGTGACTCCTCCAACAGAATATCGCCAAGGTTTCGACATATTTGACCGCACTGGAATATGGGCTATACCTAGGCAATTGCGAGCCGCATTGGTCATCACTCTCGGCGAATCCCCGATAGCTAAAGGCTGCCTTACGCAAGGCGTCGAGAGTCCGATGTTCGTGGATGCAGGTACGGTAGGAAGGACGATCGGAGGGCATACTTGTAGAGGGCAATGAAAGGGCACAAAGAGATCATGCTCGATCTAGCGTTAGACGAAGATCACATAGGAGAATATATTCCACCCTCCAATAGATGAGTATGCGTGGGAAGTCATTGGGTCGACAGGTTTTCCTAAAGGAGATTAGCGTGTAGTGTTCCGAACTCCCGTGACTCGTCTCTTTCTCTTCACTTCCCTCAACCCCTCTTAGATATCCTATTCGTGATGATATCTGGCTTCGGTCTTTGAGTCATTTTGCTTTGGTCGACCGTTCTTTCTCTTGGTGAGTATCTCCTCTTCGTGGGCAGGTCAATATTTGAGATTGTGGACAACGCGGGGGTTCAATATCTCGCCAAATATACCTGATCCTCTCCGGCTTTGCGACTTAGAAGCTCATAGTTCACAGGCTTCTTCAATTTCCCCATCCGGTACAACATCAATTTTGGAACTATTGGACCTCTCAGGACAGATACGGGTGGAGGGGGACAAAAGGCCAACGAGCTAGTGTATCATCTCATATGCTAGTATCGGTGGAGGGAGAGGACAATTTGCATCATGACTACCTTGAGTATGTCAAGTCCGGACTATCGGCCAGGTAGCCTAGAAACCTCCTCGGAACGGCCTCACAGTTACTGACATGGGAATGAGTAGACGGGGCGTTCAACTCGGCCCCTGACACACCTTCTACCATCTATCCTGATCGTCTGATCCGTCCCCTACCTAAACGGACTCTTCGTTCTCGTCTCTCGTCCGATGCCGCCGACACGATATTCTACCCACCTACGCCGCCGGCATCCCAGATATTCTATGGTGTTTCGGAGGAAGAGGTAGTGAACGAGTCTAAGGTGTATGTACAGCAGACTGTGGAGAGTCATGAGCTATCTCCAGAAGTCGATCATACATTCGAGACAGCTGTAGAGTTGGAGAGCGGGGATGAAGATGGTCCGGTAGTTGTTCGCCGCAGTGCTGGTTTTCGCTCCTCCTCACCTTCCTCTTCACACCCCGAAGGCCCCCCCAAGTCTTCAGGCCCGGACGGTTACGACGCATTTGAGAACACAAATAACAAAAAGAAACGGAAAATCCCCACGCCGGGGAATTTGGGACATTCTGCTTTGTCACCAGAATTCGCCAACATGGGGTTGACGAGCTCGACCCCCGCACCTCCTCCCCCCGAAGGTCCTACGGGTACATATTATGGCAGTGGAAACCCTGCATCTCCGCTGGCTGGGATATCTGGCTCAGGACGAGGTCGGTTAAGTCGGAGCACTGTTCGCACTGGCAACAGTAGGGGCCCGTTGTCGGCTAATGCTCAAAATGGTTGGATGACAGCTCGAACCCCACGACGCGATGGCTTGATGTCGTCCCCCGGCCCAACTGGTGTGTTTCACATTATACTGTGTAATCATGACTTGTACTAACCTTTATAGGGGAATCACCATCAGATCAGGGAATAATCTCTACCGCTATTGCGAACGCTGCGACGCTATCCTCCCCGCCCCGGGGTCCAAGTAATGTCAGCTTGCTAGACCAGGAAAACACCACTCCTACCAAGACGCAATTCACGTTCACCTGTGAGTCTGACTCTTCGAAGGGCATGGCTATGCAGCGGAACTACTCAATCCCCCATCGATCCCCGACCTCGCCTCTCGGTCCCGCAAGTCATAACTCCCGCGGTTTCTCCACACAAGGAACGCAGACCAGTCCTAGTATGGCTGCATCGATGAATGGTCCACCCGGTACGCAACCACCCGCGCAGGGTGCGGAGCAACACCCCGCAGGACCAAAGAAGAAGCGCTCACCGGGCAGCATTTATGCATTGTCTGCTCGCCAGCGCAAAATTCAACAACAATACACGAATCTGCATCACCCCCCTAGCCTGGAGGACATTTGGATTTGTGAATTTTGTGAATATGAAAGCATTTTCGGCCGGCCACCTGAGGCTTTAATTCGACAATATGAGATGAAAGATCGCAAAGAGCGAAAGCGACTGGCAGAGAAGAAACGACTCCTGGAAAAGGCCAAGATGAAGGGCCGCAAGACGAAGAAGGCGACAAAGAACGCCTCCAAGAACTCCTCTCACCCCTACCAGCAAGGATACGACCGCGCTTCCGTGGACCAATCTTCGGCCACCGGTTCGGGTCTTCACGATGATGAATACTTAGGACATGACTACGACGACGAACATTCTTCAATTCCGGCTTCGGCCCCTGCATCCCCCACCGACCTCAAACCCCCACTACCGCCAGGGAACCATCCAAAGATAAATGCGTCCGCCCCGGGCATCAAAGGTGCTGCTGATTCGGGAGCTAGTCGGCCAGCATGACAGACTTGGCTCCGTGGCCTTTCCCTGGGGTCTCTTGCATTCTGAATTTCGCGTTCAAAGTGGGTGTCTGGGTGTTTTCGATATGGGCTTTCTTTTTTTTGCATGAATTTCCTCTCTCAAGCATGGACCGGCGAGACAAATCATTGGAGAGTGTTTCATGATGGTATCCTGTGTAATTGTAATGTCAGCATAAGCGATATGCATATTTCCAATGAAATCTGAGATGATTCAATGTTTGTTTTTGACTGTAGACTGACCATTAAGCTTTGTCAGACTCTCAATATCTAAAATAGCGTCAAACACTTGATTGGATCTCGAGCTTCGCTAAAGCGCCACGCTGAAACAACGTTTGAACATGAGTTCGCGCGCGCCAACTGAAGCTGCTCCCGTATCTGCAGCCCTGAGGAGCCAATTTTACTGCAGGATCTGTGGCAAGCTATTTTGGTCTGAATGTTTCATCTTCTGACGCCGAGATGAATGTCTTTGGATGAAAGTTGCACGCAACCGACGCCGAGATCTCCAGACGCGCGCTCCAAGAAGCAGTGTTTCATCTCATCTAGGGCTGCAGATATTGATCGAAATAGCATTGAGCTTTGTGTACTCCGAGTCCTGGTCCAAGAAGCACAACGGCTGTCTATAAAGAACACACTTGCAGACAACAAGGGCATGAAACCAGACTTGTCTTTCTTTCTAATCCCATCGTGTGATTTCATTGTTTCTTTTCTTTTGTCAGTTACCTACTTCTATTGATTTATACATTCGATCCATCGGACCTTCTCTTTGTCCTTGCTATTCATTCCTAACAATAGCTCCTTCTTCCTCATATTTGGCATCTGGCCTGCCAAATCCATCTACTTTCTCTTTCTGTTTCTTCCTCTTTTCTCACGACATACACACATTCTCCGACATAATACTTGCGCTGTGCGCTATACACCTTCTATCCCACCAACCGCCTTTCACCTTATATCCAAACATTCACATCCTGCGAACCGTTGACCGGTCCAACCAACCCCCCACAACTCAATGTCCTTCATCCTAGTCAAACTGCTCAAAATCGGCGTCAACGAAGCCAAAAAGCGCCACAAAACCAAAAAAGAAGAACAACAATTCCAAGCCGCCGCCGCCGCCGGCTTCCCCAATACCCCAACCCAGAACAATACCCAATGAGCGCCTACCCACCAGGCGCCACCCCGGGAACAACAATGCACTTCAGCAGCCCTCAAGAGCCGATGAGCAAACGCGCCCGAATGAGCTTCATGCTCATCTCCGCCCTGCGCTTCCTCCAATTCGTCTTCGGGCTCACCGTCATCGGCCTGTACGGCAGAGACGTGCACCACGATCACTCGGAGAAACACATCTGGCGCTCGCAGTGGGTCTACGCGCTCGTCACGGGCTTCCTGGCGACCGTGACAGCGGGCGTTCACCTCGTCAAGCCGTTCCTGATGCGGCGGGTGAAGAATGCCGCTGGTCTCAACGTGGGCTTGCTGTTGCCGCAGTTTGCGTGGGAGTTTGTCCTGGCTGTGCTTTGGTTGGCGCTTTTCGGAGTCTTTGGGAAGATGTATATTGGTGTGTATGCTGTTGAATCTAGTTCTAGTTCGAGTTCTGGATCGGGGTCGGGGAAGAGGGATGAGGCTGTTGCTTCGAGTGCGACTTCTAGTCTTGGTGATGCGGATAAAATTACTCGCATGCGCCATGCTGTCTGGATTGATGTTGTTAATCTTCTTTTCTGGGTTGTGACTTCGTCTTGGGTTTTGATGCGCTGGTTGCAGAGTCGTCGGGCTGCCGCTACCGAGGATGTTGTTGATGATGTTGAGAAGGGGGATGAGAATAAGTTTTAGGGGTTGACTTTCAAGCGTGGATATAAACATTGAAGGAGATGTGGGAGACTTGCTTTGATAGTGGAGTTGTTTCGCATCGCGTTTGGGGTTTGGTGACATGTCTTGGGGGCATGCTCGAGTATAGCCATTTTTACTGGTTTCGCATATTTGTTTCTCTGACAATTTGGCCCCGGAGTCATGGTGTTTGGCGCTTTTGAGAATTCTCAGTGGCGTATCTTTTATCTTATGCACACACATTGTTTCATCAGTCTCATTTCTTGGTCTCGGGATTGTTATTACTAGAATCTGTAGCAGGGAAAGTAGCTCCTAGTTTCAAGGCCTCACTCGAGTGCTAGGACGACGAAGGGAAATGATATCTGGGTAAAATCAAAGTAGCAGTTGGATTATCTCGAGTGTCAAAGTACCATTGGCAAGTTTGATCTTTCAATTTCGTTATGTTGCTAGATCTAGCGCAAATAGCGCAACATTCCATCCTTGTGATAATGGTCAACTTCACTCAAAAGTGGGGATACAGATATTCTCAATATCTAGAGGTCCAGCGATATGTGCTCGTCACGAACCACCAGCGTGCGATGCACAATTATTCATCAGCGCATAGCGTGGTATCGTCATCAAAGTAAAAAAAAGGGTGAAGCCCCGAGCAAGAAACCTTGAGATCTATCAAGCATGACGTTGCAGGGCAGAAGGCCGAAAAACAATCACAGTCTGATTCTCCCAACACTATGAGTCAACAGTGATTCGTCGTTGCCAACCGACACAGTGACAATGGGAGATTCAATCTCTGAAGGACCCTTTGCACGCTCCTCAATAGCCGATTCCTGAGGCGAGACAGCCTTCTTGAAAGGCTGGAGGACAGGAAGGGTCGATTCAAGAGCATCAACATCGCTCCATTCGGCATCAATCTCGCTAGTGGGAATAGCCAAGTCCGGACCTCCGGGGGCCTGGAATGAGTTCAGGTTAAATGAGGGGCCTAGGACCTGCGAGAAGCTCTCCGGGGCGAGCATCGGATGACGGAGCGACGAGCCGCGGGGGAAGGGGATCCCTTGGTCAACACATCCGGGCTTGACGGCTTTCAGCAGATCAGGATCGTCCTCGGCAAGTTCATCGTCGAATTGAGGGTTGGTTGGCTTGCTGGGCTTTGGCTTGGGAGCGATCTCGCGTGCAATGTCGCGGACGATTTCATCTTCGTCGCCCTCGTCGCGGAAGCTCATGTGCTGTAGCTGGCCCAGCTCGACGTAGGAGTCTGGAGTGGCATTGGTTGCTCCAGCTGGCTCAGAGCGGCGGCGTAGAGGTGGGATTGTCTTTGGGGTGGTTGGCTGCGAGGATTTGCGGCGGCTGAAGACGGGTCGCCGGCGCGGGCCGCGGCCGTTGCGGGTTGCCGCGAGGTAGGTCTTCTTTGAATTCTGTCGGGTTGGAACTTCCTGAGTTGATTCGGTCATGATTGGGGTTGGGGGGTTGGAGGGGTTTCGTGTGATTAGTTCGCCTGAGGGTGTGAATATAGCCAGACGGGGTTTCTTTGGGATTTCGGCCGGGCTAGGCTGGGACTTCTTCAGTATGGAGTTGAATGAGCAGGATCCGCTGTCGCAAATGCCCGGGCTCACAGCCTGACGCAATTGGTTAATCTCGGGTTGAAGGTGGGATGGGACGTTGGGACGAATGGTGTTGGTACCTCTTTTTCAACTGCAGTCTCCGGCTTTTTCACTTCCACCTTTTGTCCCAGCAGCACTGGCGTCCTTTTTATGCGGAGGATGAGGCGGTCTAGGGTGTGGAGATCCAAGCCACCCCAGAGTTGCTTGTTACCCCAGATTCTCCAGAAAAGATGCTCAAGACGAGACTCGGTTTGGTCTTTGCTGGCAAGATTGGATGTGCTGTAGGCTGTAGATTACCGGGTCAGACTATGAATATGTAGACGGAAGGAGCGATTCGTTACCTTGCCAGAATTTCTTGTAAACGGCACTTTCCAGTTTCTCCTGCCGCAAGCCTTTGGTAGCAGGCATAGCAGCCATAGTTACCAGGCCCTGAGGGAGTGTTGGCTCCATGTTCCTAGGTCAAACCCTGACAGTGCAGAGGAGATAGAAATGAGCTAAAAGATAATCAAGGCCAGACACAGCAGTATTGACAATATGGACAAGCGCTGAGAGAGTGGATAATGATGATGAGCCGACGTCGAGGTGTGCAGTCATCCTTTGTCCCCAACCGGGCTCGTTGACAAACGAGTACTCTCACTGGGACCCTAGACTAGATCTTACTCAACCACCTCATCTCCAGGGTATTGCCTGCCCTCCCAGGCCAGTGGAGAAAAAGAAACGTTCACCGCTGAAGTTCGATGAGAGTTCCAGGTTCCAAGTTTTAGGAAGTGATGTGTGTCAGCATTCACTCAGACCAGCTTAACACCCAAAGACAGTGCAAAGACAACAAAAGTGAAATCTGGAGAGACAAAGAATCCGGGACCCTTGATCGGGTAGCGGTCAAAGTGCGGAGCCCAAACCCCTTGGATCGATCGACTGTAAGGCTTCAACTTTGCCTCAAACGGGGATAGGGCCGGGATAGGGCCGGGATTGGGTATCGTCCAGCGGAAGGAGAATAATAGTCCTGGTGAATGAATCCACAGCAGCAAGCTGGAGCCCCGAATAATAATATAGGAGGGGCAAGCAGAAAGCGCCTCCGCATCATCACCTTACATTCCCCATTGCGCGTCCCTTGCAAGCAGGGATAATCGCAGCCCTATACCAAATGTGACACGCCTCATCCAACTCGGAACAAATCCGTTTTATTCGAGAAGTTCTACCGAGGTGACATTCCGCTTGATTGCGGTACCCAATGAAGGTGCTGCAGGGTGAAATATGCGGAGAAAAGCTGGGGGGTTCTTTGATTGGATCTGGGGTTGAAGATCTCCCGATTTTCCGCAAACAACGGGATCGGCATGGATCGACGGCTAAAACGTCGGAAAACTCTTCAGTCTGCTGGGGTTTTTTTTATGAAGGGAAGGTATTGCGGGGTTGTTCTATGTCTATAACCGGACGAGGCTTTGGACATAGCCACGATGTTGCTAAAGCGGACATCTCGAGGTATTCGGACTTGTTTTGCGCCAAGTTCTTGGAGAAAATGTCAGGAACGGGGGGAATATATCTGTATTTTTCTCACCCCAATCGCCGTGTGAATTGATTGGGATCCGAATAAAGCGCGGTGGTCATATCATGGAATCATTACCATTGTTGGGGGTTGGCGATAGGCTTGAATATGGGGAGACTTAACGTGATGTGGACAGAGAATGCCTCGCTCAGTTACAATTAGAGTCTACAAGAGAATTTTCATTTGTTCTGTTCAAAGTATAGACATGACATGATTGATTGACCAATACGACGAGGTCTGAAGTCCATCGAATACAGAAGGTCCCTCGATAATATGCACCCGTTCACAGTAGAGTATGTATGACACTAAAAGCGTACCATGGACAGCTTAATTCTCACAGGGCTTCACACGTCACAACAACGTGCTTCATTTAGCTGACCCCGCACTTGAGTCTAGTCTTTGATATCACCAGGACAGGAACAGTCCTTCCCAATACAGTCCGTTGTGTGAGACTATCAATTGCTGTCAAACAAGTCGGGCTGATTAGCTCGATGTATAAAACCTTTATTATCCCAAAAAGCTCCAAACAAAGAAAAGTACCATTACATTTTAGCATCCAAGTATACTACAGAACCTCAACCGACCCTACTACTTGACATCATAATCCCGCAACATGGTATCACCATCCAGGTCCACAATTACAGAGGATGATCAATGTCACAGCCCCAAATGCAGCAGCCTCTCCGACAGAGCCTCAGGAAAAGTGACGACCCGCCGACCACTGATACTTGACCCAGACAGCTGCCCCAGCGAAGGCCGCCTATTCATCATCCGCGATCCACGCACAGGCCTCGTCATCGGCCTAAAAGAAGGCGTCCTCACTCTGGTTCCAGAGGCTTACGGCTATCTTCGCGGTATCTACTGGGTATGCGTCGAGTCCGAAGACATGTGGCTTGGATTCCGCAATGCTGTCTCAGGCACGTATATCGGCCATGATAACATGGACAACTTCATTGCGGATAGAAAGCGACATAAGAGTCGTGAGTCGTTTTGTGTCAGGCATCATCCGAATGGGGGGGGGGGGGGGGGGGGGGGCATGTTCTGCTTGTAAGGTGGGGTTGTGATATGCTCTTGCCTATGCGGGCGAAGGCCGGGACCAAATTGGTTCTTAGTTCTAGGAGGGATGGGGGGACGGCGTGGAAGTTTGCTTGGGTCGCACATTCTATTTGAGAGGGATCTAGATTTGGAAGTGAGGGTGAGAGTGGACTTGAATTCTCTTTCTATCTGATATAGATCCATATTTATAGCTTAGGGTTACGAGACGACGGAGGTCTTTTGTTGAATCTAGTTTGCTCGTATTCAATATGCCTGGTTAATCATAAGAGAAATAAATACTGGTACTTGAACGAACCAATAAGACCCTCATATATCAGACCCAGCATAACAACCACATACCAAGTTAATACTGATACCTGAAACTCAGGTTTTCCTTATCAGTCAGGTCATCAAATGCATTATCCAAATTCATCTCCGAGGCCCTCCAATCCTGCTCCTACAGTAAGAAAAGGAAATTAATCTCGCATCCACAGCGTCCAAAGCAAGACCAACTCACCTGCAACGCATCCTTCCTCGCATTTTCCCTCTTGAGATACCATCTCAACAGAACCAGTAAGATAATAATGCACCCGTAACATCCCATATGAACCGAGAAACAGGTAAAGTACCGCGGCGCATCTTTCGACTGGAAGACTTGTGGTCCGATCATGTTCCCGACAGCCCAGGCGAAGAATAACGAGGCGGTACTGATGGACTTTTTAGTCTGCCCGGCTACATTTCGCGACAGGAGAGACATGAGGAGGGTCGTTGTACCCCAGAACGAGAGGGTGCACCAGTATCCGATCAAGAGGCCGATTCGGGTGGAGTGGGAGATTGGGACAGCTTAGTTATGTTAGCTTGGAGGTTCTGTGAAGTTGATGAGCATGGTGGTTGGACTTGCCCATAAGTGTTGCTGTTCCTGCGATATTCGGAATGAGGAATGCCTGTATACTTGTCAGTGCTGAGGCTCGTGATGACAGTTGGACTGGATTCAGGTACCAGTTGGAATAAAATAGTCTGGTTGAAATGGCGGGAGAGCCAAGCTGACCCCAGAAGAACCACGCACTGAACACCGCCATTTACCATCGAAAGTAGTTCAGTTTGCAGCTCTGTAAATCCAAAATTCTTGATCAGAATCGTTGAGAACGACCCCAGTCCACCGGTGGGAATCTGAATACTGTTCATGAAACAAGTCAGCAAAGCGCTTCTGGTAGAAAGCCCAAAATAAGAATAAGTGAAATAACACACATGACTTGGATCAAGATATAAAGCCAGACTTGCGGATCTTGAATAGCCTCAAGAACATGGGCCCGTTTGAAGTTCCGATTCTGGATACCGGTCTGATTCGCTCGAACTCGTTCAATCATAAGCACTCGGTCTTCTTCCGAGAAGCACTTCGCGCGCATTGGACTGTCAGGCATCCACCAAAAGACAAACATTGACCACACGCAGGTGATAGAACCTAGCAGGATGAAGAGGAATTGCCACGATTTTAGAATTGGGGAATGGACATGGCTCATGCCATAGGCAAATAGTCCGCCGCATATTCCTTGGACTCCATTCTGAAAAATAGGTTAGAGACTTTAGTCAAAGGGAGTCTATTTCGAAGACTGACCATTCCCTAAAAAGGCATTAGTATTGAATTCAAGTCAATGCTCGCAGTGCGAGAACTCACAAACCAGTATGTAACAATGTGCGCCTGTTCGTCGCGCTTGTACCACATCGAAGAAAGAAGCAAGAATGTGGGCTGAGAGACAGCCTCAAAGATACCCAGTAAAACTCGGAGGGCGGCTAGAATTTTGAAATTGAATCCGAAGCAGGTCATGGTCAAGGTCAGGCCCCAGAGAAAAATGTTTGCTGCGAGATACTTTCCAATAGGGACTTTTTGCACGATGATGTTAGTTGGATATTCGGCGAACAAGATACCAAAATAGATGACCGTGTGCAGCCATGAGTACTAGGGCTTATAAGCAGAGAGTTTGGTAGACGCAGACGGGATCCTTGATTCTCACATCTTGTCCAACGAGGTGGGCGTCTTTCTGGATTCCCATGATAGCTGCATAGCTGATAGCATTCTTGTCAAGTGATTGTAAGAAATAAGTGCCGACCATGATGATCAAGACTCGCTTGTTGATCATATGTCGGAGTCGCTTGCTTGTCGCTTCGTCCACTTGTACGCCATCGGCCGCGACAACATATTTGCGCAATTCTTCGTCGACGCCGATGTGCTTGTTGGGGAAGTCCTCGAGATCGGGAGATCTGAGACGCTCCACATGATCTTGTGTTGGTTTGGGGTCGCCCATAACTATTTACTTAGGTGCTTTTTCTGGTCCACAGTCTTTATCCACATATGCAAGACGGATCTTATATTATACCAGAACCCTGGCTGCCAAGCTTGGATTTTGCGGGGTCAGACTTGTCGCAACATGCTTTGTGCAACGATTTGACAGTGTTAGTCTGTACTGTCTGGGATACTGTTGAATTGCCGAGGGCAAGGGTGTTGTCTGGGACAATCAAACCCTAGTTCGAGTGGCATCCGATTGGTTCTGCATATTACTTAGAGTCACTCGGAAATACCGCAGAATGTTTTGGCCTCTTCCCATACCGGATAAGCAATGGAAAAGCAACGATAAAGAGATCCAAACTGCCGAGTGGTGGAGAAATCTGTAGATCAGATCCTGGGGTAACGCGCCAAGGCCGGCCGCTCTTAGGGCTTCAAGCCTTGGATGAGGGGGTTCTTCGTATTGCAGCCGACCTACCGAAAAGCTTCTCCTCTTATTGATGGAATATGGCCTAGGACTTGGAAGTATTGCCGATCGCTTTTCCGGCCGATATCCATACATCATATACAAAAGCGCAAGAAAAGCAACATGCTACCACTTCACAACCCACCCCAGTAACATTGAGTACTATTCCGTGAACATGCCAGATGACGCGCTTTCAGTATTCCTCTCTCCAAATGGAGTCAAGAATATACCGCTTGAGATCAAAACGCCACTTGCCGAGATGAGCTTATCCGATACCAAGGCCTTGGCCCTAAAGCTTGTCGATAGTCTCGTTCACCTCAAAGACGACTCTGGTGAATTCCGCGTCCCGCTCCCTACAGGCGGATTCAAAGTCGATTCCAAGTCGTGGAACAACTGGGAATGGACCCAGGGTGTTGGGCTCTACGGCATGTGGATGTTGTTCGAGATCACCGGCGACGAATCAGTGCTTGCTCATATCCAAGCCTGGTTTGATCAGCAATTTCTCAAAGGCACTCCGACCAAGAATGTCAACAGCATGGCTCCGATGCTGACGCTTGCGTATCTGTATGAACGCACGGGTCGGTCTGAATATCGCGCCTATTTGGATTCCTGGGCGGAGTATATCATGGATGGGATTCCCCGAACCGAAGGTGAGTTGAGTTGACTATTACTCATAAACCCGAAGAAAAAACATATATATCCTTCAATCTCCTCTCGTTCTGTATCCAACCACTAACTAATAATCACCAGAAAGAGGAATCCAGCACATCACCTTCCGACAGGTCAACGAAGGCCAACTATGGGACGACACGCTGATGATGTCCGTGCTCCCTCTCGCCAAGATCGGCGTCCTCCTCAATCGACCAGCATACGTAGAAGAAGCCAAACGCCAATTCCTCCTTCACATCAAGTATCTCGCAGATACCCGGACCGGACTCTGGTACCACGGCTGGACATTCCTAGAAAGACACAACTTCGCCGAAGCCCTATGGGGAAGAGGCAACGCCTGGATCACGATTGTCATTCCCGAGTTTCTGTCGCTCCTTCAACTGCCTGCTGGCGATCATTTCCGAGACTTCCTTGTCTCGACGCTCGAGCAACAGGTTTCTGCTTTGAGGAAATTCCAGAATGAGAATGGCCTGTGGCACACGCTCATTGATGACCCTTCTTCGTACCTCGAGGTCTCGGCTTCGGCGGGTTTCTCTTTTGGGATATTGAAGGCTGTGAGGCTGGGATATCTTTCCAGGGAGTATCAGTCGGTTGGGCTGAAGGGGATGGAGGCTGTTATTAACAGTGTGGATGAGAAGGGGATGGTGCAGAATGTTAGTTTTGGGACGCCGATGGGGCCGACTAAGGACTTTTATAAGGCGATCAAGTTGACTGCAATGCCATATGGGCAAGCCATGACGTTGCTGTGTGTGGTGGAAATTATTAAGCGATTCTTGTGATGTAGGAAAGTTGTCTAGAGATGGAGTGTATAGTTTAACGTCAATCTTTAGAGGTTATAGATATTTGATTACTATTTCCTTGTACAGTATACCACACAGTCCCTCGAGGAACCCAAAATCTACATTATCTCCAATAATCTAGAAATCTTCGGAACATGGATGACTTGATTTGACCTCAGTATATACAAAAGCACCAAAACGACAAAACCTCAACCTCACCAGCAACCAACACAACAATCGCAAAACGGAAGTAAGCGTATGCAAACAGATATCCAAATAAAACAACAACAAAGTCACCCACGAAGAAGGAATAGAACCAAGCATGTACAGTTCCAACGCAACAATCCATGAAATCAACAAACAAACAAGAAAATAGACAATAGAATCGCTTCGACGGAAACCCACCGATGATGTAACAAGGACAGAAAAATCAACAGTAGGGTGCATGAAAGGAGCGAAGGGATTTGGATATCGAGGTTTCCGCCATTATGAACAATTCAATAGGAGAGTAAGAAAAACCAGCAATCTAACGCCAGAGGAGACAGGTACAAAGTATGCACAAAATGAGTATGTTTCATGATCATGATTCCATAATGTCAAGACACGCTGGAATGTAAAGTGGAGGCGGAGGGAGATCGGATAGAGTTGAAGAATTGACTTTGACTTAGGAGGCAGTCTTGCCGCCGCAGTCGGGGATCTTGAGGCCCGTTTTGACTTTACGGGCTGAGTCCATTAGGCCCCATTTGTCTTCCCATTCTTTGCCTGGTGTGTTGTATTGGATTTTCCAGGGTTCGTCAAAGGCCTCAAACCTGTTTGGTTGTTAGTATTCTAATTCCGGTGAATAAAGAGGGGGAAACACTTACCAGAAGTAATCGGTTCCATTATCCAGGGCCTGACAGACCCAGTCGGACATGAAGGTGTTCATATTGTCCACGCTGGCGACTGAACCCGGGGTGTCATCGTCACAGGTTGGGCTTTCGCCACAGTCCTTGCCTCCGCCGCTGGGCCATCCGACTTCGGAAATGACTTGTTTCTTGCTTGTGCCGCTGGTCAAGGAGACATCGTGGGTCTGCCAGAAGTCCCAAGTCCAGGCTGCAGCTACTTCGACACTCACGCCTGCGAAGAAGGGGTGCACATTTGACATGACCACGTCGACGGCATCGACCAGCTGAGAGTTCCAGTTATCACCGAGATCAGAGGTGGCAATTGGCAGTTTGAGGCTGCGCTTCTCGACTTCGCTGGTGACATCCTTGATGTACGATATCAGGGTCTTCTCGGCAGTCTGTTTATCAGGGCCGGCGCGGTAGAGCGCTTCGTTTCCAACAATGATACCTTTGTACAAGGATGTGTCCTTGGTATCGTCGAGAATCTTGTAAAGGTGAGTGAGTTGACGATCGGCACTGGTGGTGTTCGAGTCAATCCACACACCAAGCCAGAGCTTCATATCCGTGAGCTCCAGTCGGTCAATGGCATGCAGAACCATCTCAGTCTGGTTGCAGTCGGTTCCATACAATCGAACAGTATTGGTCAGCTGTGACAGAACAGCCATGTCCCGAGTGACATTGTTCTGTGATGGTGGCCACTTGAGACAATCGGGGTACTGCACACCCCAGGGGGTGTAGTCCACACCAGGGAAGACCTTGTGCAACTCATCATTGTTCATGAGAGCCTTGATCTCGGCCGAGTCCTTCCCAAGATCACCGTTGCTCTTGGAATCATCCGTAGCAGACTGCTCACTGGAAGACTTGTTCTCGTTGTGCCGAGTACCAATAGTCCCCCCAACCGCACCGCCAACAATCGCCCCAAGAATCACAAACCCAAGCACCAGCCCAACAATCCACCCCATCTTCTTGCGCCCATCCATGCCCTTCCCAGGCCCCTTCTCCAACCCATCCCCACTCTCCAATCCACCCCCAGGCACAGCATTGTAAGCCACATCCGCAGTCTTCTCGCGTCCAAACAACCCACCCAGCAGACCCCCAGCAACAGCACCCCCACCAGCCCCGGCCGCCGCCGCCGGCACACCGTGACTACCCCGGCCGTGCGGTCTAAAGTCCTCATCGCCATCATCGGCAATATCATCCGGATTGATATTCGACATCTCCGAGCCCCCATAGCCTGAATGTCTCTGGTACGGCCCATCACTGATGCCCTGATACGGCGCCGGGTACTGATCGCTCGCACCCACGCCGCGCTCCCCCAGATGCGGCGAGGAGTGCGCGGGACTGTGGAACCCCGGCGAGGCGGCCGCGCCGCCTAGCGCCATCCCCGACCCGTACGAGTTGTGGTGGAGGGTTTCAGCGCTGGTGTAGCCCGCGGACGGCACGTACGGATTGTCCGAGCCTGATGTGTTGTAGTCTCGTTCTGCGGGATAGTAGCTGTGACTGGCTTCCTGGTCGAGCGGCATCCCGCGCGATGCGTCCAGGCCGCTTTGGCGGTCGTGTGTGTTGGCAATTCCTAGGGCTATGCCGCTTATTCCACCGCCGGCTGAGGCTGGTCCTAGGTTGTCCACGCCTGGTGTTACTGTGTGGTTTTCGCGGGTGTTGTGGGAATATTTGTGTGGCGGGGGCTGTGGAATTTCAGTGTCGGGCATTTTTGGGGGGGTTGAGAATGTGTTTAGTGTAGATGATTCGTCAAACGATGTGGTGGTGAGTTGAGGTAATGAGTAGAGGAAGAAGAGGAGAGAGAGGTGAGAGGTGAGAAGTAAGATGAGATGAGGTGAGATAAAATGGAAGGTGCGGGTTGAGACTGAAAACGAGTTTACTGCAAATGGAAGTGAGACGTTGGCTTCGAGACGAAAGCGGGCTGTCAAAACACTGGGGTGGGCCGGACAACCAGCAGCGACGGGAAACGAAAAGAAGGAATCGACCAGGAAAAGAAAAGAAAAGTCAACGGCAATCAATCACATCTAATCCATGATGCCAATTATCGGCAATAATTGACGTGAATCTCTCTCTCTCGAATCTCAAGCGAACTTCGCTCTGTCAAGTGGAGAAAAGACCCTGCGAACCCTTGATCTATTTTTGGCTCGGGGATTCTGCCCTCACGTTCTCATCGTCGGATTCGCATTCATCTTCATAGTGATATTCATACTCATATTCATACTCATACTCATACTCATAAGTCATCATGCTAATTCCAAATCCCATCCCTCCATTCCAATCCCTTTGTTTTTTCTTTTTGATTTTCGCGATCCCAACGCCCTTGACACATAAGCATAAGCATGAGACATGTCAAAGAAGCACGCCAAAGGGGGGAAAAAAACAAAACCAAGCCAAACAAAGCAAAAACCAAAGATATAAGAACCCAAAAGTCAAAAGCCAACAGTAAAAAGCAAAGAAAGAAACTATCTACGGCACAACCTCCTCAGCACTCCGCTGCGCAGCATTCTCCCTAAGACCACGCTCCAGGAACCGTCTCTTCCCACGCCGAGTATCAAAATGATCCGGGATCTCCGCAGGATCTTGGCCTGCCGCGAGCATACTGCTGCGCATTTTGTTGCGGTAGGCATCCACTACGCAGAAACCGTTAGCCGGGTCCATGTCTCAGATGAGATCCGGGGTATGGAAGTGGAGGCGAAGGGGACAAATAAGACACTCCAACACACAACCAACCACAACCCAGCAATGACAATAGGCCCATGAAACCAACCAAAAATAAATCAAACCAGGTAAATAAAAGAAAAGAAAACAAAAGAAAAAATAATACTCACAAGACCTCTGCAAAAACAACATCCGCCCGGCAAAAACCCGACTCTGACTCCAACTCATCCGATACCCCAAATCATTCAACAAAAGCTCCTTGGTATGCTTCTTCCTCGATAGCCGCGGCACCTCAACCTCAACCTCATCCCCAGCTCCACCCCCAGCAGCACTCCCACTCCCACTCGCATCTCTCCCAGCATCAACCTCAAGCATCGGCATAGGCACAGACGTGCGTCCGAGCGTCGCATCCGAAAGCGGATCGGCCGCCGGATCGGCATGCTCAGCCTCATCCCGGAAAAAGCGCTTCCCCAGCACGACGTGATTCTCATCGCGCATCTGGATGGGGAAGTACGTGCGGGGGTAGACGGCGTTGGAGGCGCGGTAGGAGTCCGGGATCTCGTCCATGTTGACTTTATCGAGGGCTACTTTGACGCGGACGCGGCAGCCACGCTGGGGGTCGTCTACGAGGATGAACTTGCGGCGTTTGCCGTCGGGGAGGTGGCTGAAAAGGTCGTCGTTGGTTGGGCCTTGTTCTTCCATGTTGTGGGCGTGCGGGTGGGAGTGGGAGTGGGATTGGGTCGCGGTTGCGATTGTGGGGTGGCGGCTGAGCGAGGCCATGCCTGTGTCGTGGAGGAGGGGGGGCATGGATGGGCCGGCTGCTGCGGGGGAGGGGGTTAGGGTCGAGGGGGCGTTGTGGAAGAGGTGGGCAGGTCGGAGGTTTGTCATGGGTCCTGGTCCTGGTCCTGGTCCTGTTGGGGAACGGATGGTGTCGACGGTAGAGCGGTGGTGCAGGGTCGTTGTAGGCGTGCTGGTATTGGTGGTGGTGTTGGTGTTGGAGGTGGTGTAATCTGTGCCTGTGCAGGCGAGCAAGAAAGGGGAATTAGCCTACGCTGTATGTACAAATGGTATGGGGAGGAAGTCCGAAGCAGAACAAGAGCCAAAGCACAAAGAGCGCGGCGGTATCAAATGTAAGACGACAGTGACAATCACAAGGACAAAAAAGGCAAATCAGAACCAAAATCGAACAGGGTATGGAATAACAGTCAAGGCCAAGGGGGGAGGGGGGCATGTTCAGGTGGAGATACATAGTTGGTTTTCTTTCCATCTCATACTTGCATTCACACGCACACATGTCCACACGTATATCACGTTCACACAGCATACACACATACACACATACACATATCCGGTGTAAAATAGACACAAAACTCCCACATATACACATACACGCAAGAGACATATCCAGTCCAACAAAAGGCCCAAGAAGAGAACAAAAAAAAGAATAGAGAAAAAGAAGAAGAATGAAGCAAACAAGGAATATAGGGGAAAAGTCCAATCAGGGTGCAAGGGAATCCAAAAACACATCACATATGGTGAAACATACCGCTAACTTCCTCATGAGGACTACCATCAGGTTGGTGATGATGATGCTGTAGCTGGGGCGGACCCATCGAGATCGGGCCCAAGTTCGGCCGGGGCACAGCAGCCGGCATAGCACCGATAGGGCCAGGAAGACCAGGGCCCGCAGGACCAGCTCCAGGCATGTGGCTGGCCGGAACCGTAGGGACAGACTGTCTGCGATTGATCTTGGCCATGCGGCGCACCCGACGACTGCGCAGCCTCGGGTCCTGGTTACTATTGCGCCAACTGTCGACAGCGCGCTGAATAAGACCGCGCTTGCTTCTCAGCGCTGGATTGAGCTCTGCAAGAGCCCAGCCTACAGCATTGCACTCGGTCTCGTAGACGAGTCGGTTGCCGCGATATTGGTCCTTGCTGCAGCAGGCGCGGGGATACACGCAGTTCTCCGTCTTGAAGTTCTGGTCAAGGGTGTCGACGTTGACGGATTCCACGTCGCAGCGGATGGTGTATTCCATTTTGACGCGGTCTCGGGAGTATTCAAAGGCGATCCACTGCACGCCGTTGCTGTCTTGGCGCACGACGAGGGGAGTCGTGGCTGGGATGGGGCCTGGCGCTGCGCTGGAGCTCCCACCTAGTGGTGGGCTGGAGTGGATATTACTGGCGGACATGGAGTGGCTGTTTGTTGCGGAGAGAGGTGGGTTGTGCATTACTTGCTGTGGGGGAGTCGGTTGCTGGGAGTTGTCGAGTTTCATGATGGGGCTGCTGGTCATGGTGGTGGTTGGGATGTGTGGTGATTGATGGGGGGGCATTTGCGCTGGCGCTTTCTGCGGCGGCATCATCATGGATTGCGTTGTGAGGGGGTGTGTTGCTGGGGAGAATGATGGGCTGCGTACGGCGGCTGTACAGGGTTCATGGGCGAGTAAGGTGGGTAAAACATCTGCGGCATCTGAGGCGAGTGGGCGTAGATATTGCGGCCATGTTGGTCCAGCGGTTGAGAAGCTGCTGAAGCTGGGGAGGATGATTGGAGAGTGTGATAGATGGGAGGATAGGGTCTCTGCATTTGGGCGGTGGATGCCATGAGGTCCGGTGGTCCTAAACTCTTGGGATCAGTGGTGTTCATAAGCTATATGCAAGCTTTGGCATGGAAAAACTGCTGACAGCCGAAACAGGGCTTACCGCTGGAAGCGTAATGCGCCGAGGGAGTCGTGTAAGCAGAATGGCTGGTGTAGTAAGGTGCTTCTTGGGGCCCGTAGTGAAATCCGTTCCCTAGTGTGTGGGGAGGGTATGCAGAGATGGGGGAAGGCTGAATAGGCGAGGCAGGACCTTTCTGGGCTAGAATTGAAGATTGCGGTTCCTGAGTATGAGAACTTGAATGTCCGGGATGTCGAAGCTGTAGCAGGACCACATATCAGTGACTGAACCTAAGCCCCACGGAAAGATGTGATGAGACTGGTGACACAACCAGAGAACGTGGACGAAGAGAAAGAAAAAGAAAGGAAAGTCTCGAGAACACAGCCAGAACCCGGAGTGACCACAGTCAGGATTTGCAGCGACTCAGAGGATGTCAGAGGTTGGCTTGGGCCATGGATGCCTCGAGCAGGGATTGCCTTAGCTGCATACCGAATGGCCAGGGCGGGAAACCAGGATTGTCCGTCCAGAGGCAAACAGAAGCATGATTTAGTGTAGCGCTGACGGCATTGTAGCTTCTTCTTCTTCTCCTTGTTCTTCCGAGGCCAAGTAGATGCTTCCAAAGCTACAGGCGCTTCAGGTATCCTTTGTTGCGCTCCGTTGCGCCACCTTGGCGCATAGCTCATATCGAGCTTGGAAAGGCTCCCCAAAGAGCATCCCAATGGATTTGAGGTCCATGTTCAAGGCATGCCAAGTTGTTTGGGCTTATGTGTTTTGATTCGGCCATGGAATCGCGGACAGTCCGGGTGAATATCAAGCATGCGACACACAGACATTCCGACGAGAAAGAAAAGCCAAGCATCACACCCCATATGAAAGAGCATCAAGAAGATCAAAATGATATTGAAGTAGGAAAAATCTCACAAGAAAGAAAAAGAAGCTATCATGAAACGAGAAGAGACACAGAGACAAGAAATGATACTCACGGAATGGTCAATAGGATCTTCCTTGTATTTCGTCCCAAGGTCAGGCTGTACCATGCCGGTGAAGGACAACTCTCTCAGGCCAGGATAGAATG
Source organism: Penicillium nucicola (assembly GCF_028828085.1). Taxonomy (NCBI): domain Eukaryota; kingdom Fungi; phylum Ascomycota; class Eurotiomycetes; order Eurotiales; family Aspergillaceae; genus Penicillium; species Penicillium nucicola. The sequence continues at coordinate 1,783,436 of NW_026643125.1, read as the reverse complement.
TCGAGAGAGAAGAGAACTGGGATTCAGGTTCCTTATGGTTCCTTATGGTAAGTCACGCGTGGGGGCAGGAATGGCAGATCCTGGGCTAGACAGAAGCTGCGCAACACTAGGGGTTCAAGATGTGAAGGCAAGTGGAGGGTCCAAGGTTATTTAGCACCCGTGAGCCCCCATTCTTAGGAGAGCAAACCTCGATGAAAAGAGTCGAAAACGAGTCCAGAGGAAAAGAAAAAAAGGAAAAAAAAGGAAAAAGAGAAAAAGAAAAGAGACGAAAGAAAGAAGGGGAAAAAAAGACAGATAAAAGCCCAAAGAGGAAAGGCGAGAAAATCAGTCTTTGAAGGGAGATTACTCGAAGCCCTGTAAAGATCCGAAAGGTATTTCAACGGGGGGAGGGGAATGATATGCAGCATGCAGTTAGACAAAGAAGGTGGGGAGTGGGGAGCGAATCTAAAGATTCACGATATAATTGTTAAAGCTCGGAGCCGGTGGAGGGATCATGATACGTCAAATAATGCAATCGCAAGTGAGACCTGATCAGGATTCTGATTCATGCTAAGCAATGGGAGGATTAAATGAGAGAAAATGGGATTTAAAAAAAAAGGGAAAATAAAATATTCCCAACCTCAACTAGTGCTGGACTACTGTAAGTATACGGGAAACTCCGTTGAGAAGATTGGGTGGACCTCGGACTCGAGGCTAAAGCTGACGTCGGATCGTGCAGAGGCCAGTTTCAGGTACGGAAATTCTCTTCGGAGTATAAAGAGAGGATCGGCAGAAACAAAGAATCCTTTTGGACGCGTACTGTGCGTTACACCGATCTTGACAACTGAACGTGTTGCCACGGCCCAATTGTAGGACTTGAAACTCGAAACAGCCTAACGGCGCCATTCAGCTTCTATGCCGAGACTGGGAGAGTGGAAGTCATCCTACCATATACTGCATACGTCAACTAGACATCTACTAGACTCCAAGTCGTATTGGTGGACTAGAACCTAGAACCTAGAACCAGCATCCTAACCTCGATGGCCTCCACCCGGGTTCGCTCTATCCCGCATCTAATTTAGCGCATCTTAGTCGATCTTGGCGATTGAAATCACCTTTTTAAAATAATAATAATAAAAGAGAAAAAAAAAAGCAAACGAGAAAAAGCCACCATTTCCTCCCTCCCCCCTCTCTCCCTATTTTCTCCGTACAATCGGCCGATGCATGACACTCCTAAGCATTTTCCATGCCCCCGTGCCTCTCGCCATGTGAAATATCCGACGAACGTCGCGCCTAGGCATATGCATTCAAGGCCAGGAGGTCGGGTAATAAATGGAGAGGATAACGGGTTCAGGCACGGGTAACCCGGCTGCGGCTCTCTTTGAAGCCCCGACTAAAAGAGTAATGGCGACTGTCGATTGCGCAGTGACTGTGCATGAAGGGAAATTACGTCCTTGTCCACTTCGGGGGATTCTCAGGATTCCTTCCCTTCAAGGTCAAAATATAACTGCTTCCAGAAGCAGGCTAGTTCCGGAATTTGCGGCAGCTGGGGAGGCGACAGCTGAACTCGCAGGAAAGCCGAAATGTGCCAATGAAAAGCGTTATATCAAGAAGACTTTCAGCCTTGAAGGTTGGAGCTAATCCTGGTGCACGGTGTTTGGTGCCCCCCCCCTCTCTCTCCCCTTTCCGGGCGTGGGTCTACCATCTCTCATCGATTGGCGATAGGATGTGATCGATGCAGGGTGCTTGGGGGGGGTCCGCGGTATTCCGTCAAGCCGTACCCGTAGTTCCCTTGTTCCCTTGGAATATTATTATTATTGTGATTATTATGATGATTATTTTGGGAGTCGGAAAGTGTGCCGTGGAAGTATACGAACCACTTCCCCCTGGATCCTTTGATGTAACACCGTTAGAATTTGGCCTGGTCATTTGGGGGCGTTTTCCATGCAGATTGAACCCGATGAAGCAACAGCAACAGCATAACTTTTGGGACGCATAGCCTTCCAACGCGTTCTATAGCAAAATGACCTCGGAGCGCAATCAGCCGACTAGGGAATCACACTTTTCATAGTTACCGGACCTTGCCACGTTGGCAGCCCTTGCTTCCTGCAGCCTGTCTCTCCAGAACTAGCTTTCTGCGTCCACTTTATCCGCAATAAGAGTGAGAAGTGAGAATGTCCGAGCTATCGGCAAGGACTCCTCCCGTGGTCCGATGATAATTCGACAATATCAAGCGACGCTCGGCCCCGCGGCCGTTGTGGCACTAAAAAAGAGAATGGCACGAGGGAGGGGGCGGGTGAAAGCCACAATCTAGTCGATCGTTCCTATAGTCCGGACTTAGGGGGTGTAAATGTGATAGCTTCTTGGCAGACGTCGCGTCCATGGAAATTAAAACATGCTCTCTGGGTTTCTCTTTAGTAATGACTTGAATGACTTGAATTGCTGTGATTACGTTGATCCGATCGTCCAGGATGCCCCCCTTCCCCCCTAAATTAAAGTTGTCATACCCTTGTCTCTTACCCATGCGGATATCGGCCACCGTGCTTAGTTTGCGATGATCTACCCCAGGGCCGTTCAACGGGTCTTTCCTGACGAATCATTCCCTGATGATTAGGACGACGATAACATATACCGGTATGTATACAGTACTGTACAGGAGACTCGGTTCCTTTTATCCTTGAATCCTGTTTTCCCATCTATCGGCCTCGATCCTATTGGAAATAACAAAAACCACCCAGTCCAACCAACATTCTCCGCACTCCGGATCGCCCTAAGACGGATATGTCCCACACGGGATCCCTCCGAGGGGTAATGATTAATCGGGGCAAATACCTTCAACGGTCGTCTCCGATTCTTTGTCTGCTGTATACAAAATTAATAGGACGCTTCAACACGGCCCCACCACCCGGATCCGAGGGATGGAGCTGTGAACGTGGAGTCGCACGACTACCGAGCAGTATTCGTACAGGCGAACAGTCCAGATCAAAGTGGATGCCTAAAGGCCGTTGCAAGTGTGGAAATGATAGTCAGAGCCCATAAGGCAGATTCCGCCCAATGGCATTCCTGCTAATAAGGGTACTGTGCTATGTGGTCATAGAGTTTCACACCGAATCTTCTACAAGCAAGCCCCAAACCTTCCTGGAGGTATACTCGGCCTGGTCTCACCGTAGGGAAACTTTGTGAGCCATCCACGCGAAACAGTATTAGCCTGCAGTACGAGCGCAGTAGCGTGTCGCATGGCCGGAGTTAGTCAATTTGTTTCAGAGTCGCTACCATTCTGGAAAGGGCTGGTTTGCTCCCCCCCCCCTCTTTCCAGCCTATTATCTCACTTTTTCCCTCTGTTCCATCTCTTTCTCTCTGATATATGGGGCAAATGGGAAATCTGAGATGATGATCGCTGTAGAAAAGGTGGGGTGGGGGGAAAAACACACCGTTCCCATGCTAAGAAAATTATACTGCAGCTCGTTGACTTCGGCTTGGGTTTTAGAACCCGAGAGCGAACATGGAACGGGCCATCGTAGCCTCGCTTGGTATCAATAGGGAAATTGACATGCACTACGCGCTGTATTGGAAGTATCCAATTGTCTGTACTTCAATTTTGTGTCTACGTCAGACCCACAGCGTCGACCCTGATACTTTACATTAATTATAGCTCTGAATCTCATCTTGGCCTGGCAATGACACCATCGGACGGAGACTAATTGTGTCAAGAGGCGGAAGCAGGGGGGGGGGGCGTTTGCTTTTGCCCCCATGTGCCACGGCGATCATAGACATGTTTGGGATGGTCGCACATTGGAACAAGGAAAAAATAAGTGAGATTTTATTTCTTAAGAAGTGGCTTGGGATAAGATTGGCAAAGCCGACGAGATTCAGAACAATTGAAGATCGCTTATTTCGTCATAGGATCGGCGAGTTTCTTGTTGTCTGTCAGCACTATATCACAATAACCCTGGGATTCTATACGAGAGTACGAGCTCTCCTTCTCTCTAAACGAGCTCTTGTCCCAACTACAGGATACAGTTCCAGCACTAGTAGAGCGTAAAACCCACCCATGGATCAACAGCACAAGGATCAATCCCGACAAGCGAGAGCGGGAAACCTCCAAGCTCCCCATGCGTGGATCCAGGCCGAGAAAACAAGCTCTCCCATCCATTTAATCTATCCTGGGCCAAAAAGGTCTCGTTCGGGAGATCTCTCTGGATCGTCGTTGGCTTATTTCCCCCAGTGGGGTTTAGCCGTTCCAGCCCTCGCCACCAGATGAACATGGGACATGACTCGCACAATCTCTTTGACAATCTATTGATTGTAACCCTACTTGTCGGCCTATTTTATCCCTCAGCCACTCACGTCCACTCATATCCCCCCCCTCTCCCCTCCCGTGTCCATCATACCTTGGATAAAACATCCTCAAATCAAATCAACCCCTACCGTGGATCATAGATCAAAGATGCCATCACAACCATGGATCAGTGCAGTGGGAGTCTCCAATCCCCAATCCCCAATCTCCCGTCTAGCCTCGGAGTCTTGTTTCTTGTTTCTGTCCTGATTTAGTCTGGTCTTGTGTATACACGCGTCAATTAAATCCCGCATAACAATAAGCCCGCGAGCCGAGACGAGGCGGAGACAGAGAGGGGGTGGGGATACAGTAGACGAGAGCATCATCGGCTTGGCCCGATAGTGTCTATGCCAGTTTAGGTCAATAGTGCTGCTTTCATTGTTTGCTTAAGCGCTGATACCCTGGCCACCTACCCTGTCCTCTACCCTGTCCTCCTCTACAACTGCCCTACAGTACAGTACTGTACTTGCATCCCTGAATGACCCATAAGACCACCCTCCCCTTCTATAGGCAGGATTAAATAAACATGCTGTAGCGCCTGTCGCTGAAGATGAACGCTTATCTAGATAGTAGCGCCAAACGTGTCAAAAGCCCCTGCTGTACTCCAGCATGCACCATGCCTCCACGCACAGGTTGTGTTCAACATAGCCTCAAACAGATAATACAAAACAGTTCCCTCGGGCAAATTGCAAGGTGGTAGCAGGGGGGGGATACGATCACACAGGAAGATTATGTCGTACAAGCCTCGAACAGGAGGGCCCGGGGCTCCTATACTGCTATACTGCACCCTTTCCACCACGTAGCACTACAGTATACAGTACATCAATACTAAGCGAGAGGGAAATAAAGTAGAGAGAACCCACTCCGCCTGACGTTTCCCATCCAATGCCCATGTCCAACGGGTATACGGTACAGTATCAACATCAAGACCATCTTTCAAAATCAAGTCATCACTTTACCAGCCAGACAGTCGGTGATAGGACACAACGCACGGAGTCCGGTACCTACTGTAAAGTAAACCGATGCGTGGCAAATGAAATGCACATGTACCACATTCCCAAGACCCTCTAGTATCAGCCCTCGGCCATCTCATCTTATACCCGTTCACAGTCCAGTCAAGTCCCCAGTCTACAGTACACCATTCCCAAGCTTAATTCTTGCTTATCGCCCATCTCCGTGCCATCCCATGTCCATTCCTCGTCTGCTGGAATTTGATTCCGTCATCCCCAGGACCCCTCGGTGAAATTGTCAATCCGACAAGGCGGACTCGCAAATGTTTGCGCCAGACGTGGCGTGTGTCTAGATCCTGCAGCCACTATGCAACTACCATAACACGCGAGTGTGCGTGATTTCCACTCACCCCTTTTTTTCGTCGTCTTTTTTAATTCCTGCTTTGGGAAGAGGAGCTCTCTCTTTGCTTTTATTTTTATTTTTTTGGGCATTTTTTTGAGTTCTGGATTTTCCTGTTTGGTTTCGGGGAGATCAGGCGTGATCTCGGGGCTTGGGTTTCGGGGTGGATGCATCGATTGAGGCGCTATTGGCTATTTTCCGGGTGGGATGGGGCTAATATACTGTACAGTGCACTGGACTTTGCTATACAGTAGCAAACAAAAGGGTGCCAGAAAGAAAGAATAATATAAGTCAACAACGTTGCTTGTTACTAGACCAGTAAAGACAATTGCAATTTCGGGCGTTACATTTCAACACTCCCTGTTCCACTCTTAATTTTCAATGGATTTGCTGTCCTCATCATGAGAAAGCGCTTATGTATCAAGTTAGGCTGATAATTTAGCTGGTCTAGCGCCGTGGGACTGCCACAAACATACAGTACTGTACAATGGCCCAACGGTCAACAGTCAAAAATAGAGTCGATACATCCAATCTCCGTACACTATGCCATAACAAGTGAAGAGCGTCTAGTACAGTACTAGTCAAAGACGTTTCCCATTTTTCCATCTGAAAAGGGCAAATGGCCCAAAAAAAGAGATATGAATAAGACATAATTTAAGTGAAGTAAAACGCGATGACTCAATCTGCAGAGATTAACAGTTACATCAAATTCCCAAACGCCCATAGCTACCCATGAACAGCAACCCTAGTCCAGATTCAGGCGAGCCCCCAAACGTCGCACAAAAGCTGAACTAAAGGGCTGTGCTGGCTGTCTCGTTTCGGGAAGACTTGGGACATGCCATGCCATGCCATGCTCGCTGTACTGTACAGTACAGTACAGCATGCAACAGCCGATCCAGCCCCAAACTGCACAATTCAGAGCTGGTCTCGTGTTGGTTCTTCTGGTTGCTGCACTTGCTGCGCTAACTTGTATGGTACATGCCACGGTACATGCGCAGGCGCAGACGCGGGTGCAGCTGCGGACGCCTAGTGCCTCGGGTCGTGCCTAGTGCCTAGTGGCCGGCCTACGGGCAGTACTGTACGGACAGTAATGTACGGTCGACAAAAGACAGATCGCCTCTTGTGCACTTCTGGGGCTGAAGGGGCAGTGTAGGGTTAGTTGATTGGCTGGGCATGATTCCTTTGCGGCGCGTCATGCTCCTGCCAGTATGCGAGACGCGTTGATTTGGGCGTCTATCAAACGAAACATGACATATACATGCAGCCAGCTGACAGGTACAACTATGGACTGTGCATGGACTGTAGAGCGGTGTGTCTGTGTCTGTGTCTGTGTCATTATCTGTAGCCCGTGGCACGGAGAGACCGCTAAATGCCGTAGCATGAGATAGATGAATACCGGCACTGACTCGTGGATGGACCTCGGATGTTCAGGAGATACGGAGGGAAGAGAAAGGGGAACCGATTCTCGCCGGCTGCAGGGACTCGTCATGCGGCTTGGTTGTAGCCGTCGAGGAAGGATGCATTAGTTGCTTTCGCTAGACTACTGTACTGTAGAGCCAACGTGATAACCAACGGTCCAGGTCCATTTTTGTTCCATGTTCTTGGCACAAGGGAATTAAATCATTCAGGGGTACTATGGACATAACATTTGATTGTCATTGAATGCATTTCGCTAATTTAAAGCAGATCGTCGTAATTTTGGGTGGATGGGTGGATGAGTGATTTACGCCGGCGCAACGGACGGACTCATACGGGGCCTGTCGGGCTCCGGCAGGGAGTGGTTGGATGTGTGCGGGCGCATGGGTAGAGATGGCTTCTGCTCGTTGGATGCCGGGGGTGCTTCGAGCTTCTTCGGGAGCTCATCCTCGCCCTCGTCTTCGTCATCGCTTGAAGATTCTTCGCCCCGGCGGCCGTGACGTTGGGTTTCGTCTCGATGTTGGCGCTTGTCACGCAGATATTCCTGGCGTCGGGTTTCTAAACTCAAGTTAGTTTTCTGGCTTTGCAATTGAAGCTTTTCCCTGTGGGGGATTAGAAATTGTGACTGACCTCGAACTTCTTGTGTTTTGGTAGCATATGCCTGGATCTCTTCCTTGGACAGGACTCTCAGGACGATCACATAATCTGAGCGTTCCTCGAATCGTTCATTCCCTGCTTCCAATGCTTCGGGGTTCACCAACCGCCGGTCGATCTTGGTCCATCGAGCTCCGGGTGGGATGCCCTGCTTGTGAGCATCTTTGAGAGGTGCAACTCCTTCTCTGACAGGGTTGCGCTCCTCAGGGAATGCAGGACGAGGCGCCTTGAGAATTCCCTTGGGAGGAGCCTCGGGCTCTTTTGGTGCCACTGGTGGATCAACCGTCACGGGTCTCCTTGGGTCATCTTTGGTGTGATCAATTGGTGGCGACCGGCGAGTCTCACTAGCATGGCCATCCTCCAGCATACGAGGACGAGAGCGAGAGGAACGGTGTCCACGGGAATGATCTCGTTGGTGACTACGGCGGGAGCGATCCCGACTGTGGCCCCGGTCGCTCTCTGAGGTGTCTTCGCTGCTGTGTTTGCGGTGCGCTGAGGCCGAAGGCTCGCGTCTATATTTTCGCAGGTCTTCATCAGATGTTTCGCCAGCATCACTGTGCGCGCGTTGTCGAGAATGTCTTCGCGATCGACCATGGCGATTAGCATCCGCTGGGTCCAGATAAGACTGCTTGGTTCTTTCGCCGCCAGGGGTTGCTTCCACAATCTCTCTCGACGACGGGGCCTGGACTGCACCGTGCTCTCGCTTGTCACGGTCCTCATGGTGCCTGTGTCGGCGTCGGGAGGGACGCTCATAGTCTGAAACGTCGGAGTATCCACCTCCTAGGGCCGCCGTTCCAAGCCCGACCGCGGCCCGCTCGCCATCGTGCGGTTTCAAATAGCGATCCTCGGGGTAGTGGGGGTCCCGACTATCATCACGATGTGATCTGTGATGGCGGCGGCGGCGGCCATGCTCACTATGCCGAGGTGTGTACTCATCCTCAGAGTCGTGAGCCACCGGAACCAAAGCTTGGTCATGAAGCCCAGTTTTTGATCTGTGGCGATCACGAGAGTCATCTCGTGTCCGCGTAGAACTTCTTTGTCGGTCGCGGCTGATTTTGTCGAGGCCCCAGGAAGTGGGAGGCGGACCGTGATGTCGGTCCCTCCGTGCCAGCCACTGGGGGTTATCTTCAGCCCCAGTAATGCTGAGGGGCCGATCGAGCGAATGTCTCGATTTATGAGAGCGAGCCTGGACTGGATAATCCCGATCAAACTGCTCGCGAGGTGTAGTGTATGAGTAGGCATCAAAATCGTCAATATCGTCGCCTTTCCTCAACGCATTATATGCTGGATAACGACGTGAGTGGGATGGTGCATGTGCATGTGGTCGGTGACCATCGTAGTTTCGGTGGTGCACCTTATCCCGCGACCCCAAGTGGCCAGTATCGCTTGCATAGTCAGTGCTGTAGATTCGGCGATGCCCAGGGTGCAACGCCGAAGCCGGGACCAGATGGTGACCCGATTCCGAAACAAGAGGACTTGAAGCGTGGCCATGACTTGATTGAAGCACTGGCGACAGACGCTGGTGAGATGACGATGGCACAGCCAGTCGTGTTGGGGTCTCGTACGGGTTCGATCCTGATGTGGTATTGCTTCTGTGTCTGGGGGTAACAGTGTATTCGGTTCTTTTCTTGGTGGCTGAATTCGGGTCATGGACTCGATGGGAAGACACAGGGTGGGCTTCCAGTTTGGAGGGACGACTCGAGCGATGGCCATAGGCACTAGCATAGCCAGCATCGGATGGGTAGTCGTCGTAATAGTGCCTGGTCGATTCGTACGGATCATAAGAGGACCCCATCTGGACCATGCCAGTGGACGCTCGCATGGGATCAACCATGGAGTGCCGTGCTCGGCTAGGGGACAGGGTACGGTAATGGCTTGTCATATTGAGGCCTTCCAGCGGCACAGATGCAAATTTGACGGACTCGATAGATCTCGATTATATTGGCTTCGGAATCGGGTGTGGCGGTCTCCGATCTCCCAAGATTTGGATCTCAAACAATATGATAGGGCTCGCCTCTTGTAGGAAACTCAAGAGGGATCGGAGGTGAGGAATCCGGCAAGAGATTAAAAGCTGAGGAAATTAGAGGGGCCGCTGGGAACACGAGGTGGAGCCTAACAACTGCCCAACTCACAACAAACAAGCTCGGACGAAGTTGAAGCGATTCAGGAGATTGAAAATGAAAATGGAAGTGTGGATGAACAATGACGCAAAAGTGGGTTGGACGCTGACAAAACGGTCGGTCATTGCCGGTTACGTTAGCTGGGGCGCGCCTCCCAGGGCTTTCACTTGGTCTCTAAAGAGTCGAGAGCGAGACTCGGTTTCATTGTTGAAATTGAAGGTCAAGTTCAATTAGTATAACTTATCCGTGGATCAAGAATGTCCGGAAACTGGGGCCGTCTTCGAAACCATGGATGCAATTCCCACCTTTAACTATGAAACGATGCACATCGCTCCCTTACTGTCTGAGGCTCTGTCCCCACACCCGGGCAAAACTCCCAGGCGGTTTCGGATATAGCTCGGAGAATGGCATGATCGCTGGTTTATGATCAGTTCAAGTATAGTCGAGTATGTGTATAGAACAAAATAAAAAGGGCTGACGGGAGGCGAGGCGCTACTTCTATAACCCTAGTTGGGTCTCTTTTCCTCCCAATTAACCTTTTTGGGCCTCGAACCACACAGGTATGCGCTGTACAAGCAGACACTACTGAATGTAATGACATTACTATATTTGTAACATAGAGGACTGTTTCAATTCAGTGAGGGGCTACTGGATAGAGAGAGAGATGCTACATTGTGATGTACTCAGAGCACTGTGTGGTTTCATTCTTCGAGAAACAGCAACAAAGTCCCGAGATCTCGGCTTTTCTCAATGTTCGGGCCCGAATGCGTGGATCTGAGGCCCAAAGAACACTAGACTGCCATCAAGTAACGTATTCGGTCTTTGCTTTGCTGACCTCCTACTTTGGCAACTCTTTGTTTACCCAGCATTTACCCACTTTCTAGCACCTCAGCACAATCAAAGCCATGCAGAAACAGCGGTGTGAAAGGACTTGACACTGGACTGTGTTCCATCCTGAGGAACAACAATGCGAGAGGGCAAGTCTGCAAATCCACTTGCACTCGAGATTAAACGCCCTTGCACATGACCTCAATGTCTCCCAACAACGTCAGAGTCCACCCCAATACACCCAGTTAATGAGGCGAGCCTTAACAATAAGACAGAGCGAATGCTCCCTGGTGAAATTGCCTCGTACCCGCGGGAGGCTTGCAAGACGCCCCAACCGAGGCAAAGGAAAATAGTTCCCCACAAGCGACCTCCCCAAGCAACACAAACAAGCCAGAACAATCACAGCCAATAAGCAATTCTCAGACGGAACTTGGCTATGGTTCCACCAAGCGCTCTAAGCCACCATCCGGCCCGCCTGTTGGGAATGGGTCAAGCCCTAACAACGCCCATGATGGGAACCACGTCATGAACAGCAGTTCTAGATCTTCTAACGGAGGTGACCGATCGTTTTTGAACCTCATCCTCTCCGTACAGTTGCCAACAAACGAACTTGACTACCACCCAGGTGACGAGAGTAGCCAGGCGCGATTCGGCTGTGTCTGGCCCGGGTCGCGGGTGATCTGTATAGAGTGGCTACGTACAACGGATTCTGTTCGTTCGTTCGGTGGTTGAATTGCGTTCGGTTCACTGAGCATTGACGATCTTGTATGATGCTTTCCCTCGGTGTTTACCCAGTTGATATTGCGACCTGTCTCTTCTGGGTTTTCAGCTTTGTGGCTGTTCATGCTGGGTGTTCTGTGTGTTGGCAGTTGCTATGATGAAAGGCTTGAATCTAGTAGTCTTGTTCTCCTGATCTCGTGTGTATAAAGATTGGTCGCTACGGCTGTCTTGGAGTTCGTCTTCAAGCTTCATCACTTACAACTTACTTCACATCGAAACTATCACGTCTTTGCTGTTATATCAGACCTATACTTGCGTCGATAGCTAAGCTCCTTGACTCGACAATTCAACATCCAAAGCCAACACATCTATTTTATTAATTTTACCATCATCTTGCAATGTCTGCCTCTATGTTCAACATGCTCTATACCGAAGAGGCTGCCCCGAGGCCAAGCATAGCTTGTGGCTTAAGCGATTACTCGATCGATCAGATGACAGAGTCTGGTCCCATCAATGTGGATACATTGACATATTCGCCCGTCAATCGTGTGCGATCTACATTAAACGCGTTTCCGGATACTATGCTGCTCCTCGCACCTGGATATCTCTCGACTGGTGCCCCAAGACAACATGTACAGGTCTGGTGGGACTGCTGCGGCTGTCATAATATGGTCAACCCTGCTCTTGCGTCAGAGAAAACATGTCCAATCTGTGCGCATAAGAACGCCGGTTGTTGCAAGAACGTGAATGTTCCCTAGACTACAAGTCTTGTGGGATGTAACACTATGTCTACAGGTGTTTCTTTGGTTCGCCTTGTGTCAATACACTTCTCGGTCTTGGAATTTGTTTGGGTTCGATCTATTTTGTGATATAGGAATTGAGATTGGACTTATATCGATGTTGCTCTAGGTTATGTTTCCTTGGAATGGAGTTGGATCTGCAATGCTATCTGGAATTTGGTATATATATTGATATTTGGGGAAGAATATTTTACCATCATCATACTAGACTGTTATATATTTGAGCATCGTTTGGTGATTTGACGTCATTCTTGACTAGCAGCTACGACTTTATTCTTTTCAACACACATATATTGAAATTAGAAAACCAAATAGGCTGCTATACTGAACTAGGCAATGGATATTGAGCGTGGTATCATTTTATATCCTAAGGATCGTCCTCGGTATGTCACAACACAATCAAACAATCCAACGCCAACCAATGCTACATCTAGAGACCCCTTTCTATGTATTATGCTAAGCCCAAAATCCAATAAAAACTCCAATGCAAAGCATGCAAATCAATCATTCTTCTGTTCCTCCTCACGTTCTTTCTCAACCCAGTACAGCCTCATATTCCAAAAGGCATGCTCCGAGGGCCCAAATTCAGGCAGACAATATGAACCTGTGGAATCAACAAAGGTCTGCAAAGCTCCACCAGCATCCGCAGTTGCATGCTCAAGTGGGCCACCGAAAACCAGCCATGGCTTGGAAGGTAGCAGAAGTTCAAGATGTTTCTTCTCTGCGCCTGGGCAGAAAAGGAGGGTATTTTTTGTAATGTGTGAGAACGCTTGGGGGTGGGCGAGGACTTCAATGTTGAGCTCGGTGAAGAGAGCCTGGTCCAGGTGGTTGAAGACGGGGTCCTGGGCGTAAACCTTGATAGGCTGAGATTGGGAGGTGGAAGTGCTTTTCATTTGTGCTGAGGGTTGTTAGATTCGCATGGTACTTTGTTTGAGCGAAGAGCTGGTGTGGAAAAGGAGAAGGGTATAACGTGGGTAGATGGAGGGAAGGGTCGAAGTATAGTTATGAGACCATGTTCGACACGGGAGAATGGGAGGATACACAGCCAGGCAAGTATAAAAAGTAGCTCGGAAGAAAAAGACTGAAAGAACACAAACTCACCCGCAACCATATCCTTCATGCTCACCAAGGCAGCAAGCTGGTACATAGACACACTCCGCCTATCAGTCCAGCCATCACGCAGGAACCCACTCGGACTTCCGAGCCCAATGCATACAATGGCGTCCACAGGGCTATAGTTCAACTCGGATTGGGAAGTAGCGGAAGCTTGTTCACGCCTTTCTCTCAGTTTCTTCTCCAACACCCCCGCCAATTTGACCCAAGTCTCTGACCCCTCCCATCTCTCACTATGCTCCTGGAACTGGGTCTGCAACTGGGCGATTGTCAGTCGAGCTGGTGCCTCTGCAGGAGCTAACACAGGCTCTAGGGATGGGTCGGATGTTCCATTCGTGCTGTCTGGCCGGCTGCGCAATACGCGCCGCACGTTTCCGCCGCTTGTCACATGGGTCCAGCCGTTCTCGTCGGTCACTTGGGTTCGTTTTTGAGGCTGTTTTGTTCGTCGCGATGAGCTCGGCATGGTTGGTATAGGGGTTAATTATGATAAGGTAAATCAACGATATAAGCTTGGTGAGACTAACATATTCACTGGTGAAGCTTTTTTTTTTTGGAGTTTGCGGGGGAAGGCTTGGCATTCCGAGATGAGTTTCTTAGTAAATCAGTGTTCAGTGAGTGATCACCTTGTAAGAACCTTGGAATACTGGCCTTTACTGTACACTTAACATCAAATGCACTAACTCACCACTACTGTACTATTCGTGATGCCATCTACAGTAGTACCACTGCATCTCATGTTCACACCGTAAGCGCCGTTGTTCCCCTCCTGGACATTAGTGTCTCCCTGGGCGCTTCCCTGTCAGCAAATCACCATGCAGTATCACGCTCTAAGTGATGGCACTTGCAGCTGGCTGTGATGATCCAGGCTACCCCTGCTACTCATCACTGGTTCCCAATCACTCCTGCAGGCTAAGTCACATTTGGTTCGTTCCTAATGTCTTCCCCCTCAAAAAGACCGATCAGCCCTCGAAAATCATCCGTGGCTTGGTCCTGGAGCTTCATCTGTGGTTTTGGTTTGACATCAATTCTCTTCATTTTGACCTACGATCGGATAAGGAGAGTCTGAGACTGTCAGCAATTTCCATTTGATTGTTTCATTCTCTTGCTGCCGCCCTATATATTCGGGACGACACCTCGTCTCATACCTCTCACCATGAGCCTACAACAATCCGTACCACGATGGGCCTCTGTCCTCCTGCTGTTATGTCTAGGCCTGGCACAAGCTCACACTGTCATCACATACCCTGGTTATAGAGGAAACAACCTTCACACCAACGGAACAGTCCAGCAGGCGAATGGCCTGGGTGTGGCCTACGACGTGAAAAATGGCTCGTACATCTTCCCCTATGGCATGGAGTGGATCTACCCATGTAAGACCAGTTGATTCCGACCATGTTCATGTCAGCACCACTAATCCCATATTTTGCAAGGTGGTGGCATGCCCCGATCAACCAACCGAACCAAATGGCCTGTCAGCGGTGGTGCTGTCGCCTTCCAGCCGGGCTGGTTTCCGGGCCACCAGACTGCCTTGATCTATGTCAACCTTGGATTTGGCGAGATCCCGGATAATATGAGCCACCCCGTTGTATCGCCTTTCCAAATCACGGGCCCGAGCAACAATCCATACCCGGGTTCCGTGTGTCTACCACAGGTTCCTCTGCCTGCCAATATCACCGTTAGCCCTGGTGATTATGCTACTATCCAGGTCGTTGAGACCGCCAAGCATGGTGCTGCCCTGTTCAATGTATGTGTCACTCCTTTGGTCAAGTGGCTGGTTATACTGACATGACTTTAGTGCGTGGACATCGAGTTTGCAGAAGATGGCGATGCTTCTGTCGAGGAAGTGACTCGCGACAACTGCTTCAATTCCTCAGACCTCAGCTTCCAGTACATGTACACCACCAGTTCCATTGGCTCTGGTGCGGGCATGCTCCAGCCCCCGAAGATGTCCGCTGGATTCCTCGTACCGTTGTTGACTGCTGTCGCCTTCGGGATGTATCTGTAGAGACGGTCCGAATTTTGATTGCATTTACGCGCGCTTCGCTGTTCTTTCTTTTGCGCCATACCCCTGCTTTTATTAATCTATGACGCTTCAAAATCAATGATGATACTGCATGTCTTGAATGGGATTTATACTTGATGCTTCGGGTCTTTGAACTCTTATTGGCGTTGACTGGTGTTGGGGCTCTATACTACTTCACAGAACGAATATGTTCCCTAAATATGACGATTCTCACAACCATGTTGCTTTGCAATTATCATAGTCCGTATATATATGTTTATGCCACATGGGGTACTCACTTAGTAACTACTTCAGGCCTCCAGCTAACTCGACAATCGTTTGCACTACCTCTTGCGAGCCTTCCTGGGGTGTCCAGTGTCCAACCCCATCCAGGAACCGAAAGATCCGAAGGTCCGCGCACGAGACGCCGTTCTTCATCTTCTCAATGGCACCTGGCTCCTGGTAATTACCCCAGTCCAGCTTTCCAGAGATAAAAGCACAAGGCGACTCGATTTTCTTTCCAGCAAAGACCTCGAAGTCTTTAGTATATCGACCGCCAGCAGCTGTGCGCACACGATACCAGTTCAACCCGCCCTGGAAGCCAGTGCGTCCATACTCAGCCGCATAAACAGCAAGCTCCTCATCTGGTAGCCATGAATGCGAAGACATGCCCTTCGTCGGCTCCTCGGCCATATCAATGGCCACCGTGGCAGGCATAGTCTCATTTAAAGGCATAATATAATAGCCGGGCAACTTTACCAATTCCTCCGCCGACCACCTGTCCAGCGGATGAGGTCTATTCCCCGGCCAAGAGCCACTTTTCAAATGGAAATACCCTCGCAAGAAGCGATGCATCTCCTCCGGCTCCAGATCCGACATCTCAGGACCGGCCCGTGCAGTCGAATAATACCACTTATAATGCTTGTGCTCCAGCTCCGCCAAAGCCTCATGAATTCCCACAGCAGCAGAGCCCTCGGCACCACCAGCACCTTCATGTGCTACACGGCTCTGGCCAGCATCCCCACCACCACTGGCAGTATCAAATGGCACCTCGGGACTCCCATTAAAAGGGTGACTCATAAGCACAACTGAACGAAAGAAATCAGGCCTCATGAGCGCGCACATAGCAGCCGAAACAGCACCGCAATCATGTCCTGCAACACACTGCACGGATCGATAGCCAAGCGCATGCACGAGCAGCACGATATCCCGTACTAGACCGGATAACGAGAACGTTGCAAGATCCACATTGTCGTAGCTGCTTGTGTCCCAGCCTGTTGTTCGCCCAAAGCCGCGCTGGTCCGGAGCGATGGCGTGGTAGCCTGCTTCAGCGAGCTTGGGCAGAACGCGGCGCCAGGAGTAGGCTATTTCAGGGAAGCCGTGAAGGAGTACTATCAGGGGCTTTTGGGGGGCTTCGGGTTGTGACCTTCCTGCCTCTAATATGTGGAAGTTTAGATCGCTTGTTTGGATATAGCGGCTTGTTACTCCCTGTGGGAGGGGGAGGGGTGCTAGGGAGGTGTTTGTAGTCATGATTGGGAGATGTTGATTTGAGTTTGGGGAATGGTCGTAGGAGTCAAGGATAATCAGGATTTCAGGATTTCAGGATTTCAGCAGTCCAGGAGTCCAGGAGTCTAGCACTAAGTATACGGGAAATAGGGGCATCTTTTATAAGCCGAGGGTGAGATGAAGGGAAGAACTATCAGCATAAACTCCAGAAAGCATAAACACACCTCGGTGCCTGATTAAGTCATGACGCAACTTCAGATCTTCTGCAACTTCACGCTTTTCTTCCCACTTTTTTCCTTTTTGCGACAAGCCACAATTCCTGGCTCAATCCTTACTTTCTTTTCTCCTTGACTCCCGGCCTGTTGTCGATCGCTCCGAGTTTGCCGCTCCCCTCTCCCATTTCCAATCCCCTATAGCTTCAGAGCTATCATCACCACGATCTATCTAAGATCCACTCGATCGCCTCATCCACTTCATCCACTTCAATTTCGGAACCCCGGCGCTGCCTAACGCAGTGTCCGGCCGGCCACCTGATCGCTACGACCTCACTCCAAGTCAACAATGGTTTTCGGCCGGCGCAAAAGAAGTGCCTCTGCCCATCATCAGGTGTGTTCTACGCGTTGAGTCCCAGCTCCTGCAATTTATCGGGTACCTGCACCTCTGCATGAGACTAACAGCTTTTTTTTTGAACCAGCCACTCTCTCCGCCCGCGTCGCAATCCGCCCAGTCCGCCGCCAGTCATGCCTTCCTAAGATCTCAGCCGTCAACAGGCAGTCTGTCCTCCGCGGCAGCTGCCGCAGCGCTACGCAACTCCACGCCAACCCCAACATCCATCGGGAATGTCGAGACAAAGCGCATGGTCCAGAGGCGTGCCTCGACCCAGTCGCAGGTCAACCCTGCTGGCGGCCGTCGCTCAGCAAGCGTAAGTGGGACGCTGCGCCGCTCGAGCAGTAACAGCTCGATGACTGCACGTACCTTCCGCGAACAATCCCCCCATCGCCCAGCTACAAGCTCTGGACCAATCGATGTGCCCCCGTTGCCGAGTCTCCCGACGCAGTATGGACCGCGGAAACTTCCCAATAGTCGGGCAATCAGTATGGGGCCGTCGATGCGCTCGCCTCCATCGTCTCCGCCACGGGCTGGAAGGGCGAATCGAGAACATGGACGAGGCTCGCCTATCCATATTGATACACACCAACGCGTGACGACTCTTGGGACGGTGCCAGAGCTTGAAAGATCCGCGAGTCGCATCTCGGCCAATTTCTCCTATCCTAATCTTTCGCGGCCGACTTCCCCTACGAAAGAGTCCGAAACCGAACCGCTGAATATGGCTGGTGCCCTACAGAAGGCTCCTATCGAAGAGCCGGAGCGAGTTTCTAAAAGAGAGCCTAGGGCTCGAGCCTCTGGGAGTATGGAAGCCCCGGTTACGAATCAGGTCAGGGGTCCATTGGCTGCTTCTGCTGCTGCTCAAGCACTCAGCCCTCAAAAGGGTAGTCCCCAGCAGAGAACCCGCACTGAGAAAACTCACGATGAACCGACCGAAGATGAGCTAGATCAAGTTGCCGACAATACGGGACAAAAAGCAACCCCCATATCGGAGAGCGAGCATCAGTCTTCGCGAACTCTTCCTGAGCGATGGCCGTCAACAGTCCGCGAGGAAACAGAGCATACAGAAGAGCCTCTTGATACTCACATAAGGGAAGGAAGAAACCGCATGGCGAGTTCATCACCAACAACCGATCACCTGGAAGCAGTCCCAGAGAAAGCGGGTCAACCCCCATCTCTCCGACAGTCGAACAGCCCTGGCCGTGCGCGTTTCTCGCAATTACTGTCTGTGGCCGATGAGGGAAATCAAATTCACCAACCTCCTCCCCGCTCAGTGTCTCCGTTCAAGTCCGCCTTAAAGCATCCTCGAGGCAGCTCTCTATCCCCGGAAAGAAACCTCAGCACAACGAACCGAGCGCACGCGGCTAGCGAGCTATCGGATGGAGGTACATCAGTGGCATCGGACGAAGGGTCTCGCTTTGGTTCTAAGAAGAAGCCCCCCAAGGTCAGCTTCGACGATGAAGCTGAGGTTGTAGGCGTGGCAGCTAGTCCTCCCACCTCACCAGAGGAATATGTACCTGATTCACCACCCGGCGGCAAAGCCAAGACTCGCATGAGTTTCTTTGGCAAGAAGACCTCAGACTCTGCTACGCATACCGACGGTTTTAATGCGGTCATCAAGCCCCGACAAGCTCTTCCATCGTTTGGTAGCGTTAGAGGGAACCGAAAGGGTACTCTCCAGAGATCGCCCATTCCTGATTTCAGTGACAACGACTCAAGTTCATCCTCTGAGAATGAGGTTGCCGCTCAACCTGTGGCACTATCGAATGACCATGCCATCGCGGGTATGCTCCATAAAACTCAAGATCACGGATACTTCAAGCCCCGTAATGTCAGCCCTCTGGAGCAAATGTCTGTGAATGGAGATACTCTGGGTACCAGGTTGAGCGCAGACAAGGATCCGAATCCCATCGGGATCGCAGACCAGAAGCCATACTCTGGTGTGAGCTCTGACCTTGCCGTGCCTGCCATTGCCGTGGAACCAGCTACGCCCCCCCTAGAAGGCCCAAAGCGAAGTCTTGAGCAGCAAAGATCCAGTATGGATCAGTACAGGATTCCAGGCGGGTTCCCCCCTCCAACTCAGACCGCAATCTGAAATCCACCGCAAAGAAAACCAGTGCCCAAGCTGTTGTTGCGAGTGCTGTTCCAAATCTGGACGACGTGGACACCGAAGGGGAGTCTGGTGATAGTGTTTACAGCGACGCAGCTGAGGATATTGACGGCGATGGATTCGGATCAATCAATGCTATTGTCGACAGTCGCTCAGCCCCCAGGTCGGTGTCAGCTTTCGACACCGCAAGCGAGAGCCGTGACGCAACACCGAAGGCTTCGGATAGAACTGCCATCGTGGATACCCAGTCGCATGACGTGACTGACCAAGCGGGGGAGGTGCGCTCCGTGACTCCGACCCAAGACTCAGTCAGTCGTGAGGTAGAGGAATCCCCTATTTCCCCGATGAAAGCTCGCAATCTTGACTCTGCCTACCCACTGCTTCCGATTAACACGAACTTTGATGCCCCTAAAAATGGCACCTCCCGAACACAAATAAATGGGAAACAACGTCCGTTGTCTGTTGCAGTCAGTCCAACATCTCGTGTGCAAGATCCTCGTTTCTCAAGCAATGAGAGCTCTCCGCGAGATGGCAAGAGCAGACAACGTCCCATGTCCCTTGGTCCTGCGTTCCAAAAGTCACGACCTGCGCCGCGCCGAACACTGTCCAGTGGAAGCGATTCTTCCAGCAGCTTCAAGCGCACTTCCCCTCGCGGAGATGGCGCGCACGCCATGCGACGAACAATGAGAGCCGGTGCTTCCCCAGCCGAACGAAATGAGTCACCAATTGACTATCGACCGATGTCAGCCGGTTCGTCCAATGGAACCGGCACGATGCGCAAGACTCTTCGAGGAACAGGTGGTGCTGGAAACGAGCGGTACTCGTTCTTTTCGACGAACAATAAAGCACCTAGATCAAAGGTCTCCAAGCAGCCTCCTAGGGCTGCCGGCTCTACCCGATTTGCGGATTCGGATGGCGAGGAAGATGGAGCTCGCGCGCATACCTTCCAAAGTCGATTCGAATCCAGCGACGAGGAACATCCTGGCAACAAGACCATGCGCCCGGTCCGCGGTATCCCCCGTCGCCAAGGTGCTGACGATGGCGACTCGACGGAGCTGGACGACAGCTCGGAGGAAGGCGCCCGACAACAGGCAAGGCCAGCTGCTGCACAGCGGTCGGTTATTACTCCTCCCGGATCTCGCGGTGGGAACGAGCCGCGGAGCATGTCCGGAATGGCAGCTGTCGCTAAACAGCGCGGAATGTCACAAAGAGATCTGGAACAATTTCTCCTGTCGCCTCCACGTGGACGAAAGCCAGGTCTTCTCACACGACTTGGTCTGAAAAAAGACAAGAACATTGAAAACAAGATCCGCAAGGCCGATGTTGAAAGTCCCTCGCGAAGAGACACACATCTCGAGCGATCGCGTCTGGAACGCGATCAACTGCGTGAAGATCATGTTGCCAGTGGAGCCTATGGTAATACTGTGACAACCGTTACAGCCGGAAGTCCTGAGCAACCTCACCACTCCAAGCTAGTAAAGAGAAATTCCAAACGAAACACCACAGACCCGTCTTGGCCTCTCCACCCTGACCAAGCGGACCAAGAAACTCTGCCATCAGTTCCAGAGCAAACCGCCACCGCTCCATCATCCGTTCCACAAGTCGAGGAATCCAAGTCACAAATCAATGCTGCACCCACCAGCAATGGGACGGTTCTTGTCAACGGAGATAGTACACGTGGTGCATCTCCTATTGCCAAACAGCCTGGGCCAATTCGGCGTGAGAGCAGGACAGAGTCGTATAATGACAACGCGTCGGAGATCTCGAATCCGGATGACCACGGGCCTTCAGCACGCGATGTTGTGATTGCCGGCTCTGGACGGAAGAAGCGATTCCCAATGCTCAGGAAGGCGTTTGGTCTCAAGGCTTGATTGGATTTATTTTCGTCAAAGCCCAGATCGGTGTCCATAATGTCTATTAATACCCTTCTTTCGCAATTTTTCTTCTTTCTGTTCTTGTTATTTTTTCGATTTTCCCTCTTTTCTCTGTTCATCTTGCGTGCGCGAGAGGTCTTATAGCCTCCAGTGGCTACTGTTGCCCGTCGAAAAATTTGATTCGATCTTCGACGTCATCTAATTTTTAATGACCGATATACGCCATCTTTGTTGTCTACTTGTATCCCTTTTGGCACCTTCTTCTTGTGGGAGTCGTCCCACGTTTCTCTCTTTCTCATTTGGACTAGGAGATGTTTCGCTACTTGGCCTTTCACACCTTTTTCTATTCCCTTCACCTTCTTTGGCCTCTTTCCTTCTCTTTTTCCTTCGCTGCTCTCATATCCAGGTGTGGCTTATTGGACTCATTCACTCACCTTCATGATACCCTCGTTCGTTTTCTCCCCACACCCATGTACTATTTCCCCTCGTTTTTCCTGTGCCTCATTACCGTTCTCATCTGCCCACCGGTGCTATGTTAAGTATATCCCTGGGGGTTCATCTGGTTGTCATAGACAGTAAGCTATAGATTTATTTAATCAGATCAGATGTTGATTCTCCTCATACTTGTGATCAGTAAGCTGTAGTCACCCTAGGGTAACATCTGTCAAAGGGCCATTGTCTAAAATGATACATTCTAGTCTCGATGATCATATAGTTCCCGGAAATTCCAACATCAATTTAGATTAGAGGGATCTGACTTGATCCTCCAACATACAGACCTGGAATAGATTCTTCCATCACTCGGTCCAGATTGCCCATCTTGATCTTGGTTCCATGCCGATCACTATTATCTCCGAGATGAAGAATATCATTCAAATAGAGGAGTATGCCCTCAATCGAAAGCAACTCCAGTCCTTCTTCTAATCGAAGACCACAATGCGCCCCCAATCCCTCCTAACCCTAACCGCTCTGGCCAGCACAACAATAGCCACAACAATCACTCAGCTATCCAATTTCACCACCCCAGTCGACATCGAGAACAGCATCCTCCGGCCCAATGGCAACCTCCTCCTAACAACATTCGACCAAGGCCGCCTCTACACCCTTAACCCGTCCGACCCAACCCCCAAAATCAACCTAGTCACCGCCCTCCCAGGCGCCACCGCAATCTGCGGCATCACCGCCATAGACACCGACAAATATGCCATTGTAGGCGGCATCCGCGGGTCCTACCACTATGACAACGAAACCCTCTACACCGTCGACTTCAGCGACGACCGCGCCCTCCCCGCCGTCGATATCGTAGCGCATATCCCCAATGCCGAAATGCTCAACGGCATGGCCTCCCTCCCCGCCAACCGCCACATCGTTCTCATCGCCGACTCGAGACTCGGCTCTCTGTTCCGCGTGGATACCCGCACCGGCGTGTCAGGCATTGTCCTGACGCATCCTGCTCTCGCTGCCCCGAGCAATGCGTCCCTGCCCATCGGCATCAACGGGCTCAAGGTTGTGGGTGGGTTTGTTTACTTCACTAATAGTGCTTTGAACATCTTTGCGCGCATCCCCGTCAGTGGTGACGGAGGGCGGTTTGGTCAGGTGCAGATCCTGGCGCGTCTGGATGCGGCGGCTGGTGAGGACTGGGATGATTTTGCTATTGATGCTGAGGGCACGGCGTATATTGCGCAGCCGGAGAATTCTCTGGCTAGGGTTACTGCCGATGGCGAGTATAGTGTTGTTGTTGAGGCTGGGGATGGTTTGGATCTGATTGGGCCTACTTCTGTGCAGATTGCCCCTGGGGGCGTGCTTTATGTTACTACTCGGGGCGGGGACGTTGGGGGGTATACTTATGGTGGGCAGGTGGTTGCTGTTCAGTTGGATTGAGGGCTGTTTCTGGATGAATGGATGTGGTTGGTGTTTCCATGTCGAGATTCACTATGCACATTAGCAGTAGAAATGTATGCATTTCACTAATTCTTGTGCTGGAAACACGGCTAGTCTCAATATGGCCTAGTCAATGCAGACCTTGTCGGCTTTAAATGCGCAGCAGGGACCCTTTGATATCGCTTCGCTATAGTAAATAGGAGAGGAATGTAATTTCGGTTAGTTGGCAAAGGCCAAGGCAAATGGAAACGCCAAGAGCGGAAAGTATCAAGCTGGTCAATGCCTTCAAATCAGTTCTTCATTCGCCATTCGCTCTCCACCTTCCTTTCAAACCAGTCCATACGATCTTCAGTAGTCTTAAGGTCAAGGTCCAACAATCCAGCTCTTACGCATCAGTCCACAACCTTTGCCATTCCCATTTAGGGTTCTTCTCCACTATTCCAAGCCGGATGGCTTTGCGATTGTTCCGGTTCGCCCTCTGGCAGGTGCCAATAATGTCTCGGAAATTGGCAGACACGGCGTTTGTACTGTAACTCGACTGAGCTTAGGGCGGTCCCCCACTTCGGATAGTCATTGATCCTTCGAGAACGAGGCCAATCCCAACCCAAGACACTCCACAAAACGCTCATTTAGAGATCACTCTCCGGTTCAGGGCAAAAACCGAGCCATCTCCGTGCACTAACTTTGCAGTCAATCCCAATCCCAGGGGGGCCCAAAACTCGGCTAACCTCCGAGGTAAAGCGGCATATTTACCGCCCCCCAGGAAGGATGAGATAAATCCCCAAACCATTCATCTCAAAATCACTGCCACTATTGATCACTACCGAAATATGGCTGCCACGCAAACGATTACAGTCCCCCACCTGGGCGGCGTCAAGGCCGGATACGCCTTCGCCAAGGGCCAATACGATCCCTCCAAGCCAACATGCGTGCTCATTAACTCCATGTGTATGACCGTGTCTCTGTACCACGACCAGTTCACCAACGATGCCCTGAACGACGCCATGAACCTCTTGGCCATTGAGCCGCTCGGCCATGGCGCGACCAGTTCCCCATCCGAGCACTTTACCTACTGGGATTCTGCCCACATGGCCTTGCAGGTCATGGACCACTTTGGGATTCAGAAATCCTTCGCTCTAGGCACAAGTCAGGGCGGGTGGATCGTGACTCGGATGGCCCTTCTAGCCCCAGACCGGGTATGCACTGCCGATTGACCCGGAGGATAAATAAGAAATTAACCTTGCATATTGGCTAGATTGTCGGTCTGATGCCTCTGGGAACGTCGATGGACTATGAATCCCCGGAATCGCGATCCAAGCAATGCTGGGACCCCGCGGCGAATCTGACGGTGTTTTATGAGAAGTGGACTAGTCCCTCGGCTACACCCGATTTTGTGGTGGATGATGTCTGGTGTGGATTGGTCGGTGGGATTGGCTTTGGTGCCGCTGCCACCGCCGAGCGATCCGCCTTCTGGACGCAGACTTTGAAAGACGTCTACCAGGGCGACGAGGGCCGGAAAAAGGTCCGCATGGCGCTCAATTGCCTGCTGGAGAGGGACGGGCTGCTGCTTCGTATCGGTGATATCAAATGCCCTGTTCATTGGCTGCAGGTGAGTCTGGCATTTCCCCATGTGGGAGATCTGCGCATTGACACACCCATCAGGGCACCGAAGATGTTCCGTTCTCGACGATCGTGCCGGCGGAGCACATCACGCGTTTCACCTCGTCGGTGGATGCGAAACTCGTGATGATCGAGGGCGGCGCGCATTATCTGAATGCTACTAACCCCAAAGAAGTAAACGAGGCCTTGTTGGCGATGGTCCAGACATACGGCTCGACGGCGTAGACTCGAAGATCCTAGATACTATAAACCCCGTTCCATGAACCATGGTTCCAACACCAGTTAAAGTATTAAAGTATTCGCTACCACGAGAATCAAGAACAAGACATGTTGGACTGGACACGGTGGGGGGCACTACTTCCTTTCAATCTCAGATTTCCTGCTTTTGTGAATCAAGCCCTGAGTGGGTTTTTCTTGTTTTTCTTGTTTTCCGCTCAAACGCCCCCTTTCGAATCCAACCCGGGTGTGCCCATACGCCATGCCATGTGGAAACCCTGTCAGTCCTGCCTGGAACAACCGAAGAACCAAAGAAAAGAGAAAATTGGGCCCCAGACGGTTCAAAGTTGGGTTGACAGCTGCTAAAGTTCAGACCTGAGACGCCAAGCTTGTCAGTGTCAAAAGTACGATATCTGGAGCCATTGACAGGACGAGTTCATGCCGAGTTCATGCCGTGGTCCACAATTAAAAAAAAAGATTCAGCGAAAATTATGTATCTATTCCGACCAATGATCACTATGCAAGGGACGTTTAGTGTACGATGATCCAACCAGACGGGGGCCATATACTGTCGCCCCCCACGAGATTCGAGGCCAATAAAGTCGGTTCAGACTCAATTTAATTGTTTCCCAGTAACTTATTTGCTCGGCTTGTTCTGCTGCATGCTTTCCTTTGCGCAATGGCCAGTGATCAGGGCAGTCTGCAGCCATGGACGATAGCTACTGTGGCCTCGGTCACGGTGCTGGCATTCGTAACGGTCTGTCTTCGATTGCTTGCTCGGTATGAAAGAGGGCAGAAGCTGTGGTGGGATGACTATATGATCATCTTCTCGATGGTGAGTTCAATTCCGACCTGATCTTCATCGCATGGAAACTGATCTATACCAAGCTATGGAATTTCCTGGTTATCGGGTTCATCTACACCATGGTTCAAAAGGGTATGGGCCTTCATGCAGGCACTGAGGTCCCCATCGACAACGTGGTGTTGATTGCCAAGTTCCTGGTCGTGGCGGAAGTTCTCTATGTCTTCAATCTCGTGTGGACAAAGTTGAGCATTCTGCTCATGTACTACCGCATCTTCCGCTTCCCATACTTCAAAACATGGGCATACATCATCGGAACGTTTGTCGTCCTTTGGGTCATTTGCATTACCTTCATCTTCATCTTCATCTGCGTCCCTGTCCAGAAGCTATGGTATCCCGACATCCCAGGGCGATGCATCAACCAAGTCAGCACATGGATCGCAAACGCTGTCTCAACAATCGCAACCGACCTCGCCATTCTCGTCCTTCCAATTCCACAAGTCTGGAAGCTCCAACTTCGAATCTCGGAAAAGATAGCCGTGTTGATCGCCTTCAGTTTGGGTTTCTTGTAAGTCACTACTATATCCAAACCCCTCAAAACAAAGAAAGCAACCCATGTCTAACCACACCAGTGTCGTCTTCGCCTCCGCCTACCGCTTCTCAGTCCTATTCAGCTACAGCGCCCTAGATTCATCCTACACGCTCGCCCCAACAGTCGGCTGGACAGCCATCGAAATGTCCGCCGGCATCATCTCCGCAAACCTCCCGACCCTCCGTCCCGCTCTCCGCTTCATAGCCCGTATCCTGGGCATCAACGGCAGTGTCGTAGGCATTTTCAGAAGCACAAACGGAACAAGAACGAAAACCACCAACGGCGCCACGGAGCCTTCACAGACCGTCGAGAGTACTGCTGCTATCATCCAGCCCTCAAAGCATTCGCATCGCCATTCGTTCTATCATCTGCCGGATGATTCGGATTCGTTGTCGGAGCAGACTCGCATGGATGCTGCGCTTAGACCGAGCTATGATCGGGCCAAGACGTTCACTCATGTAAAGGGGCAGAAGGTTGTTGGGAGGCGCTCGGATGAAGATCAGATTCCTTTGTCGGAGATTCGCGTCGATAAGGAGTTTACGCAGACTTCGACTGGTTGAAGGGGGTTGTATATTTTATTTACACTTTGTATTATATTTTCGGTTCACGTCATAGCGTGTTGCCCTTTCTTGTGTTTTGTTTATTACTGGCGGGCCGGGAATGAATGTAGATGGATGTTTATACCATTGGATAACTTGCTTATACCTCGTTGTGTCAGGTCAAATCCCCGTGTCGCACTGTCAGATTATCTATCGAGTCAAGATAGCAAAGGATATTAACATGACATTTATTTTCCTTTGTAATAGTATAAAATCTATATGCTTCTTATCTAGCGAAGAAATCACAGAACCGTAACAGAGTAAGGAACGCTGTAATCAGGCAGAACGGGGAACTGATACATATCCAGGTTCTCCTTTCGAGCAGCAGCCCAAGCACCCAGGGTAGCGAAAAGCTTCGCCACATTCTCCTCCCGAGAGAGGTCGATGGGCTGCAAGTCATTGCCCATCTGCGTGATCTGAAGACCGGCCGCACCAGCGGTGGCACCAAAGTCCAGCATGTTTAGCTTTTGGAGCAGGGCTCCCTTGACCTGTCCGGACAGGATCTGGGCACAAAGGTTTGGTTCTTGGCAGAGAGCACGACCAATGCCGACTCCGTCGACTGTGTCGAGCGCCTTGACCATGCCCTCGACGGTCTTCAAACCGCCGGTCACGTAGGTCTTTGTCTTGCTCAACGCAGGGACGATGAGCTTGGCGAAGTCCAGGAAAAACTAGTTTTTATTAGCGAGGCTCCTTGGACGATTCAAATTCGAACATAAAAGAAAAGACGAGTAGGTCACACTTACTGCTTCACGCTCGATGGTCGACTCCCGCTTCTGGTTAGCCAATGGCCAGTTCTCGTAGGTACCACCAGACAACTCGACAAAGTCAAAGGCATGCTCCTCAAGAGCCTGGCAAAGTTCCTTAGCTTCGTCGGGCTGGAAGCCCTTGGCCTGGAACTCAACACTGTTGATCTTGATACCAACAATAAAGTCCTTCCGAACTCTCTTGGCGATCTCATCTCTAACCTCCAAGATCAAACGCATGCGGTTCTTCAAATCACCGCCGTACTTATCAGTCCGGAGGTTAGTAGTCGGAGAAAGGAACTGGCTCAGAAGATATCCATGAGCACCGTGAAGCTGGATACCATCAAACCCAGCCTTGTCGAGGTATTCAGCGGCATGAGCAAAGCCATCAACGACATTGGCAATATCCTCTTCTGTCGCGGCGCGAGGCTTCGCAAACGAGCCCATCGCATCAGCCTTCAGCTGCACATCACTGGCACTGATTGGCTGCGGCTGCAGGTACTCGGGTGTCTGGCGACCCGGGTGTCCTACCTGGGCAATGATGAGACAGCCCTGGGCCTTTCCGGCTGTGGCGAGGTCCTGGAATCGGTCGAATCGCTCGCCGGAGAACTCTGCCTTTTGCGGGATCACAGGGTTGCCGGCTGCTTCTAGGTGACCGGGGTCGATCATGACATTTCCTGTCAGGTTGATTCCTATTTGGCCTGCGCCCCAGCTCTTGTAGGCTTGGATCAATTCGGCTGAGGGGATTCCCCGGGCATTGACATCCTTGAGAGAGAATGAGGCGAGACGCTCGCTCATGGCTCCTTTCAGGAAGCGGTTTGGTGCTGCGCGGCCGGAAAATTCAAAGTTTAGCGGTTGGCCCAGGGGACTGGGGTCGACATCGGCGCATTCAAGTCGTGGGGTGGAAGACATCTTGTGTAGGTGAGGTTGTGTGTGTATACGCGCTATAAGGAATGGGAGGGAATTGAACTATGGACAAATCTCTTGATGGGATGCGATACTTTTAAATCTTATCGGATTTCCTTTTTATGTGCATATTTTGTGCCCCAATTCCAAGATTCTCCGAGGTTAACTTCTCTGGAGATCATTTATAAGCAGTTCCATACAATTCCAAGTGCAAAACTCCACTGGAAAAGTGGAGCGTTTCAGGCGGAGGGATTGTTGTCCCAAAGCCGATTCTGGATCGTCTTGGGATATGAGATGGTACAATGAAGAAGAAATCTGAGAACGCCCTTATGGTTTGCAATGTGCCTGGGTTACAGTAAATCTGGCATGGACTGTTCTCTTACATGCGTTTTCGTTCCATCTCGGAGCATCAAGGAGGGCGAAAGAAAGCAAGATAGCAGGGACAATCAGTTCCTCGGAGTATGCCCAAAAGAGCATAGAAAATAGTCTGCAGGGCTTAAACTGTACTTTTGTTCATGTGGTGGGCCGGGGGCTTATGCATAATTTCCATCCACTTGAAAAGTCTTCAATCTTATCCAGTGACATCATGTTGTTCTTAGTCGGGGTCGCGAGTTGCTCAATAGGCAATTGAGAGGTATATCTCTCAACGAGTTAGATACAGTCACAATCCGTGATCAAATATTGTCACGTATAAAGCTGCTTTTCCATTAGAAGAGGCTTCGAGGAAGATTTCTTGGCACTCCCGGGACCGACAATATTGATGCCCGGAGTACTGAGTAGGAATACACGCAAAGAGCGGCAAACGATATTAACAAAGCAGGTTGATAAATGTATCGTAGTCTAAGAATATAGCAGTGATACACATCCCTGCTATCAAAAAGGGATTTCGCAAATGCAAACCAAGCGCTAAGCTGACCAAAACAAAAGCAAGTAAAGCAAGGGCACTCAAATACACTACGAAGTCGAATGTGTAGCGGCACCGTTCCCATGCTCATATGGAACAAGACCAGCCTCCTGCTTCAAGCGGGTGACGACGGGCCCCAGGGCAAAATCGCTCTCCATACTGCTGTGGTCAGCACAGGGGCTTTGCTTGATGGGGAGGAGCCAATCGACGATGCTGTATCCCATGACCTGTTGAAGATTTTTGAATGGGCTGCCGAGGTCGAAGGGGTTTTCACCTGGTAGGGTGTGCAGAATTGCAAAGACGTGCTTTTCGCCAGTTGATGTGTCTGTCTGCGGTCTATCTGGAGTTGAGGGGGTTGCTGGGGGGTAGGAAACCATGCGAAAAGTTGGGGCCCAAGGGGAGTCTGTTGTCCAGAGTCTGTTGGTTAGGTGTTCTGGGACTCGGACGGCTAGGGTCCAGACGACTGAGCGGCGATTCAAGTTTTCGATAGTTGTAATATTGAACATGCTCATTTGAATGGAGCTGAGGGTCATTCCTGCTGTAAAGAAGCCGAATAGGGCGGCCCTGGGTCATGTTAGTATTCTTGAAACCCAATAGTAATTTAGCAATCGGTGCTACCTACAGTCCGATGCAAACACACCAATAAGGGTTTGCTCCTCCAGTCTAAAAAATGTTAGCCTAGAACCAGGCGGCACAATTTGTTCCATAGCTAGCTCACCTGGCGTCGTATCTCTGCCGTAAAATAGGCAGACACAATGAGAGCAAAGGAACAGTACAGACAAGTGTAAAAGACAAATTGAATAAAGAATTTGAAGGATGTTTCCGATACCACACCTCCAACCCTGCAGCAAGTCAGTAAGAAATCATAATCATGACAAAAAGACATATGTACCAAGGGCAGAAATGATCCATTTTGCGCACACAGCGACTCAGTTCACGGCAGTGGTGTGACCTGTCTGGTTTGAACGTGCAGCATGTTGTACACCACGAGGGCCGACCATCCTCCTGGCAAACAAAAACATCTTTGGAGTAGAATTTTTCCAGGCCGGAGGAATCTGCTTGGGATGCATCATTACCAGCATTGGCGACCACCCCTCTCTCCACATCCTCCTCGGGTTCCTGTGTCTTCTCGGGTTCCGGGCTTTGGGGCGAGCTGCCTCCCCAGCGACGGTGCTTCGGATGGGAGCGCTTCGAGTCCCTCTCCTTTTCATCTTCTTGTATTCGCTGTGCACCTAGTGGCAAGAACCCAGGATTCCACAGCACGTGGTAATAGAGATGTAGATAAGTGACGACCATCGGAATTAGGAGGACCCAATAAATCGCGAGAATCGCAGCGCCAGCGCCGACTCGCGGGCCTCGGTTATATGATGGTAATGGGTGTATTAAGTAGTCAACTTGGATCCGCACCGTTAGCTTCTTCTTCTTCTTCTTCTTTAGCTTCAGGCAGCTGTCAAGCGCGTTACCCACTGCATAATGGTTTCGTGATGGCGTAGGAAGCGTAGATGGTCGCGCCCAGTAGCACAGGTGGAATGAGCCTGGATACCACGAGATTCACGCGCTTCTGCGCTTGAGACGCCATCGAATATCCGATACAATAACATATGTAAGCGCAAGATAGGCCGGAGTTGGATACCAGGAAAGGTCACTCGCAAACCATGCAAACATCTGACGTAATCGCTTTCAATCCCAGCCCTGGAGGCTCAAACAGACCCATGGTTTGAGGGACTACCGTTTACCCTTGTTTTTTTCTCCCAACGGTCTCTCTCTATTCTTCTAGAATCAACCTCCATCCATGCCGGTTTACCGATTACTCACTCTCACCGGTTTAGATCTCAGCTGCGACCGTCAGACACAGCTGAATGGCTGAATGGCGGATCCCAGTTTCTAGGAATAGCCAATATAGTAGAATCATGAGGTCAGAGTGCACATGGCGATGTGAGATTTGGGAATTAGAAATCAGCCTTGATCGGTGGACGTTTCACGGCATGTTGCTTCGTAATCTAGTAGTGTCATCAAAATTACCTCCAATAGCCGATGAAACGGTATCAGAGGAATGACAGAGCTTAGAGTTGTAGGCAACAGAGGGCTTTAGCGGAACACCTGACCCGAACTATGACTCTTTTCCAATTTCTGGCGTCCAGCGCTGCCTGGGAAAACAGGAGCGGTGGGGATTCATAGCACCAATTGGAGCACGCGAGAACAAGGCATCGAAGGACTCTGAATTCTAGACGGACGAACGTAGACCGTTATTTCGGCTCCGCCGAGTCAGCCAGATTGCTCCGAAGCTCCCAGTTTCCCCCGGGTCGAAGTGCTTATGGAGACGGTGTGCAGTCTTTTGCTTAGCCCTGGAGTGGGTGCGGCGGGGACCCGTTGAGTCAAAACGCCGGGCATCTATGATTCACTTCCTCACCCGGCATCTAGGCACAGGCTGACCCCGGGCAAATCGTAGCCCTGGATTCCTACCCTAAGCCACTCGGGCGATCGTTTGAGAAGACCCATCACCCCGGATGATGTGCACTAGAACAGCCTCTTACCTATGGCCCCAAAATATGACTGCCCTGAATTAATGGCCTATTTTCCACCCCCCTCCTAATCCACATTTCCTAATACGGCGACAAGGCTGCCTGGGGCTGTTGACTGTTGCTGGACACTGCCTTGCACTGCTATTTGATATCTTTAATATTATATTCTTCACGTCAGAATCTTATATAGTTTCTTCAAATTCCCAGGTTTCAAATTCAATTCATCCTCAATCTCCATCCATTCAAACCGAGTCTTGTATACCTCCCAACTATCCAAAGCCATACATCCCGCTCTAAAAGATAAAGGCCACTTGCATCCTCCAAGCTTTCAAACCACCAAGCAATCCAATCTGCCTCTAATCAACAACATCCAAACTACCAAGCCTATAACCATCATGGCTTCTTTATGGTACTGCTGTGGCTGCAACTTCGGCCCTCACAACTCTTCTCTCTACGACTCCTGCATCCAGTGTGGAACACGCCGCTGTGCTCGCTGCACCGAAGAGAAGATCTCCGACAACGCCAACATGGACCTGAACATGTCCTCCTACTCGCACTCCCACTCGCACTCGCACAGCTGTGACATAACATCACCATACCCAGCCGCCGTACACATGGATTCTCCTCACACAAGGCCCCTCAACACCAGGGCGATGCTCCCTCAAGTGCCAGAGCTACCTGGTGTTCGGCCGTTACTCCGTGCAGACTGCACAGATATGTCGTCGGCTTCACTAGCGGGTGTTCGAGTCCACGGCGAAACTTACTTGTACATCTGTTGCAAGTGCGGTGATGGACCCAAGACCTACAACGTTCAGCCCAGGTGCATTGAATGTGACCACACTGCCTGTGGAAGCTGCAACTACGTCAAGTGAGAGTGGTGCATTTGACAAAGACTGACGACTACGATTACAATGGTGAGCCGATTTCCCTGCTCCCTTGGCTGGTTTATTTTTTCATGAAACTGACCCTCCTGCCAGTGTTTCCAATATTTTCTTTACTTTGATTTTCTATTTTTGTCTCTGCATCTCTGCTTATTTCGGATTGGTTTCTATGTTTACAGCGGCATATACCAGGTGTATTTTGTTTGGGGATAGAGTGTATACTTGGCTGAATTTGGTTTAGCGTATGGGGCTGGATCCCTGTATGCCTTGAATGCTGTTTTTTTGCTATTTTTTGCTTGATTACTTGTTGATTACATGACATGAAATATTTAGAATCTATCTTGATTACTTTTTATTATTATTATCCATCTCATTTCCTACACTCTCTATTTTGACTGCATTAGGTCCCCGACTGCAGCATGTAGAATGTAGTCATAGTAGTGCCCAACATGATCTTCACCAGGGAAATATGCAAACCCCTGTTCAACACGAGCCTCACCCCGGGCAAGGGTAAATCCCATAAATCACCCAGCTGATCAAATTTATGGTTGGCTGGAAAGCATCTTGCGGCTCCCCGAAACGGAAGCCCGGGCCTTAGGGCGTCATGCACGCCAGGGTGTCTCGCCCTAAGCCTGCGCCCGGGGACCCTCTTGGGTTACCGCTTCTTGGGCCTCCCATCTGCAGCAAACAGCCCTATGGCCCATAGTAAAGAAGCGGTCTTGCTCTCACTGAACTATGGCGGAGTCCCCGTGTCCGGACCCCATCTCCGCCCTTTCTGATGTCTACCGCAGCCTCAGCCTCCAGCCTGGATTGGATTTGTAGATCTTACTTGCCTCATTCTGATTGATTCACCTTAATATTCTCTAACAGTGATGTTCATGTCAATGTCGATGTCATCGCAGTTTGTCCCACTGAGGCTGTGCTGGCAACTGGACTGTGCGCCCCAAAGGGTCTAGGGCTTGGCTTTTCTCTGCGTTCGCGCTTGTTCCTTGTTCCGCGGAGAATTCGCATCTTCTGCTTGTCATTTCACTCTCCACTTGCCGTCTAATGACATGCGCCCTCGGCTGTTTCCTAAGCGAAACCTGCGCCCCTCTCTTTCGGGCAACACGGGCGCGCGTGCGGGAACGGGGCTCCATCCTTCCCAATAGTATACTACAATACAACTGGACTACTCAAACAAGTTAAACCAGAAACCTTCTAGAAATATAGCGTGTCTTTTTTCCCTCGCATGGGGTGAATGTGTAAACCAGACTCTCTTTCTCTTGGCTCCGCTATTCTGCCTTGTCCTGGCCTGAGTCAGAGGCCCGTCCCGCGCTACTATAGGCCGGAGGTTATAGATCGGGACTGGATGCTTTTACAGTACATTTCCTTCTAGCATGAACGCATTTCCTGTTTCAAGATGACCATCACCGCCCGTCTGAGGAAAGCTAATCCAGCCGTCCACATACTATTATTATCATCGAGGTCGTGTGAAACGGTTGTACGAACTATTCTAAGTCGGCCCCCAATCCCGCAACGCTATACTTAGCACTCCTTCAGCCCGGATTATCCACAGCTTATTGTTCCTTGGCTGGTTGATTTACAATTCCCGCTATTCCTGTCATGTTTGATTCGTCTCGGGTTTCGTGGTCTGGGCTGTTCGTGGTTTCTTTGTTCTTTCGGCCCCCGATTCTCACGGCGGGGCCGTTGGACTAGTGAAGCTGAAGATAGCTTAGCTATGGACCTACACATAACGTCAGTGGTTGGGTGTGCGGCTGGATGACTAGTGGGGTACCGGATTTGCTATGGTAGCTGAGGTGTCAGAAGCTAATACGTTTCGATATTTTGTTTGGCCATTTATTTGGTTAGCGCCGCAGGGTGAATGAGTCACTGGGTTTCGTTGCATATCTTTGATATGTACGTCGCTCATTGCCAGCTGGGCATGTGGTCAGATGGTCAATCGATTGACTCACAGATGGACATAATCCGAGCACATTCTAAGCTATGTGGCACGATGGTTGGAAGTATACTGAGCGGGAAAGACCAATGGTTGGATAGAAAATACATATTGATTGGTGCTATGAATATGTTCTGGGAAAACCCGCCGATATTATAATCGTACAACCGTGCAGATTAGCGGTAATCAAAGAGCTCCACCGGAGCTGCACTACCAGTAGCTGAGAAGATTCAGACGCCCCAACGCCGTTTCGCTGAGTCCCTTGGACAATGCAAAGGCCCAGAGCCTAAAAGAAGGAAAGAAGAAAAAAAAAAGACGTCGGCGTCAAAGAACGCGATCCGCAGAACGAATGCAATTGCAATGAAGGGAAAACCGTGTCGGCTAATGATGCGGAGGAAATATTTCATGAGTGCCCTGAGGGGCCGTGTCAAGCGATTTCATATCGCAAAGAAAGACGATGGCATCATAGCCATTGGGAGACTGAGTCCCGTGTAGAGCGATATACCATGCCATTGAAGACTTTCATGGTGGTGTTCACAAGACGAATGGAAGACAGCTCTCACCTTGACTCCTGAAGAGTCTTGAGATGAAGGAATTGAAAAGTTACAGGGGCAAAACGCGCGACGGGTCTTTGAGGAAGCGCCTACGGTATGCGGCTATTTCGGCGGCCACAGTGTCGAAGTCTTTCACCTTGTCACGTCGCATGTCGTTGATAATCTCTTTCAGTCCAACGATATATCTTTCTTTTTCTTCTTCGGTCTCACCCTCTCGGACGGCGCCCATTTGTACGAGAATTTTGTCGTCTGTTGAGGTTAATCGTACTGTAGTCAGCATGCGAACAGGGCAAAAGAAGCAGAAGATAGATGGGAGGGAGAAATGAAAGGAGGAGTGTGCAGGCACGTAGAAAGAAAAGAGACCAAAAGGTGTAATACGCCAAAGGGAAACTCCGGGACGAAAAAAAAGGTATTGCACGTTGTTCATGTCGACGCACCGCTTAGAGTCATGTCTCGAAAATGCTGACACTCGCAGGACCGGTCATTACAGACACCCCCGGCCAATTCGTATGGGCATAGGTATTGCATTGAATCAATATTATGACTGTAGGTTAGCGAACGGTGGCCGCTCGAAACGTCTTCAGCATAATTGGGGTGATAGCGATAGGCCTTAAAATTTCGTAGAGGACTTTTGTACGGGGTGAATCTCTTTCCCGAGCTGGCAGATGATTCCTGGGTCTAGATAGGAGTTAGTATGGATAACCAAAAGTTTCCTCTGGGAAAGATGGTGTTCATACGCCAAGAGCGCCAACTTGCGAGTCCGGTAGGGGCAATTGGGCTGGCACCTGGTGATCGTTCGTTAGTGCTTCATCAGCCTGAATGATTTCAATTGAAGGCGCAGATGTTGCTGTGGTTTCTACGGGAGCTGGAGGAGATGGAGGGGCTGGGCTGAACGGAGGAGGGCTGTAGCTAGAGCCTTCAGACTGAGCGTCACCTTCAGGCTCGGGTGGTTCATAAGCATCAGACACCACTGAAGTTTCGCGAACAGACCGTTCGCCGTCTTCGTAGTGCTCTGCGTGCTGGTCGACAGGCCCTGGGCTAGATTTGGCTGCCGCAGATGGTGAGCTCACCGACTCGGATTCATCCGATGAGTCAATATCCATGGGCTCTGAAAACTCTGGGACAGGTTCGGTAATATCGACTTGGACGGGGCAGCTAGCGGGTTCATCGTCGTTGGATGAATCAGATTCATCGCTACTGCTGTCATCAGACTCATCCATGGCCGATCCAGCAGAGTCTGTCTGGTATGATGTGCATGTCTCTTGCGCATGTTCCTGGGAGCCAGGAGTATCTTCTGGCTCACGACCAGAATCGTTCGAGATGACGTTGCACAAAGTAGGTGGAGATGATTGAGAAGCTATGGCAATTGTGAGTTGAAAAGTTCTATCAAACATTGTGAATGCTTCCAAATTCAAAATGGGACTTACCATCCGGTGCAGGTGCAGGGAGTTGTTGGTTCTTGATTTCGGCTTGTCGACGAAGCTCATCCAAATCTCCTGATGATAATCCGTTGATCTCATAGCTGAGTCGTTTTAGCTCTTCCACCAGTTGATATCGACCTTCTCTTCCTTTGGTGATGTCTGCTACCAATGCCTCGGCCTCTTGGCGACAAACAGAAAGACGAGACTCGGATGAAGAAATTCCCGCGTCCAGATCAGGAATTCCAGATTCAATTTGCTTCATGCGCAAAATTTTGGACTGCATGCTGTTCAGCTGCTCCTTATCCATTGCAGCAAGTACTCTGATAGATGAATCACTGAAGGAATCGATGATATCGGGGCGGTCGGCGAGACATGAGGAGGGAGGAGTGGGGATTGGGGTAGGTGCAGTCGGGGTATCAGCGACCGCAACGTCCACGACAAAAGATTGTCCACCAGATGACGATGCTCCAGAGTCGTCCAAGGTGCGAGGTGACTGAGTCCGACTAGCAGCAAGTTTCGATTTGCGTCGCAGCTCTAGTTCCGCAATCTTGCGACGCATGGCTTGAATTTCCATATCTTTGAGTAGAATGTCACCTTGTTCGCTCTGGCTGGAGGGAACTTGGGGGGTTGATGTGGAAGCCCTGGTGATAGATGGCCGTGGCTGAACGGGAGGCTCGGGGGCGGTCGCGCTTCCGGATGACACTGGCTCTTCTTCCAGACTCGATTCCATGTCCATGTTTTCATCCTCGTCATCACCATAGAGTGATTCATCGTCACTGATTGCAATGACAAGCCTATCGGTGGGGGTGAAATAGCCAGATACTGGGGTAAAAGGCTTTTTCGGAGGAACAACAGCTTCATCAAAGTCGGATGCACGAGGTCGTTTGCGCTGCAAATGTCGTGACAATGGAGTCGGGTCAACAGAAATATCTTGAGGTTCGGGGGCAGAACTTTCATCGGGCTCTTGTGCTGAGTCAGTCATTATAAGTCCCGGTAGACTGGCAGACTCATTAAGCTCGGGCAAAGGAGGTCGTAGGGGAAGCGGATGCTGGATGACTGGAGCTTGAGGTTGGGGTGGCGAAGAAACCGCGGCCTGGTCCAGCTGGGCTGCAAGTTGCGTCTTCCGAAGAGCGTTGCGCTTGAGTTCCTCGATGCGTTTTCTTGCCAGCTCAGTCTGAGCTTTGCTTTTCTCTTTCGCGGACATTTCCTTTGACGCTGGGGGAGGTGCACTGTACGGCGGGCTCGGTGCTGACTTTACACTTCCCACTGGCGAAGGTGCAGCTTTCGCGGCTTTTGCAGCCAGCATTTGCGCAATAAGTTCCTTTCTCTCCAGTGGCTTATCTGAGCTGGCGGGAGCAACAGCCGATGAGCCCGAAGATTGTGGAGCTGGTATGCTTGCCTTTGTAGAGACGATATCTGCTTTCGCTGTTTTGACTGCCTCGGCCAGTGGTTTAAATGCTTCAATGGGTTGTGTGACCTTGATAGGTTGTGAGTCAACCTTGACCAGAATTTGTTCTGTTGGTGGCACAACCTTTATTCCAACTTCCTCGTAAAGCTGTCTCAGAATAACCGGATTTATGCCCTCTGCGACTAGCTCATTGAAACGGATGTTGTGAGGAGCTAAGCTAAGCAAAGCTCCCTGAGCCTGGAGTCGTAGCTGCGCAGCTGATTTCTGCGGTTGAGTTGTATCTGTTATTGTGCCATTTGCCTCTTGCTTTTGAGCCTGCATCGCATGACGAATTGCGCCGGTGTCCACCGACACTGATAGAGGAGGATTGTATGCTGTATAAATTCAGTAAAGAAAAAACATGATATTCAGGGATCAAGGGAGAAATACGCGATCCGCTGCTCCTCCTAGAGCTTGCAGCTTCTCCATCTTCCAACTCAGAATCCAGGCGCACAGCATGATTTTTTGATGGAATTAATGGCGTTTCCCCATTTTCTTCACTGACTTCACCTTCTTCCATGCTGCTGTCTGCCTGTTCTAAAACGTGGTTTCCTTTGGAGGTTGGTGTAGGTGGCCGCTGCAAGCCTGGTGGGTACATGCTAGGATGCGCCGACGGGGGGTTGGAGGAGCCCGTTGGAAGGAGAGGCGGAGGAAACCCCATTGCTGGGTAAGGCATCGGCGGGAATGGCGGAAGTTGTGACGGATCGAACTGATTGAAAAATGGGAACGGAGGTGGGTAAAAGAGGGCTGGGTTCGGAGAGCCACCTGGGCCAGCGAGCTGGGCGTTTGCGTTGAAAGCTGCCATGTTATTTTCATAGTTCGGTGTTGTGTTCGCCGCAAGTCCACTCGGTGTGCCGATCTCAGCGCGGATGTGAGCGTTTGGGGGAATCATCGGAGCATATGCTGGCCACTGCTGGGCGTAGTTCGAAAAACCTCCATACGGTGGAGGTTGTTGGTCAGACATGTTGGGATCGCGTGGGATCAAGGATGATGGATTCTCTTTTCCAAGGTTGCTCGCAAAGGCAACGAGTCTTGTGGAAGAGATATGCTGATTTCAAACCCTAAATGTCATGACGACTGAGGACGTGATTATTGTGGGAGTAGCGGTGTTAGGTCTCGAGAAAATAGACACAAAACTGGTTCAAGTACGCCGTTGCAGACCAAAATAGGCTTAAATAGCAGCCCACCGATAGAAGAGATGAGCAACTATGATTTACTGGCCAAGAGAGATAGGGATGAACGCGCCATCGATGCGCTCAGCGCCTCAACCAAAAAAGATCGAGTCGTGCACGTGATCTACGCACGGGCCAGGTGAGATCGGCGGGCGCCCGAGGAACGCAGAGTAAACAAACATCATCGATATCGGGGTGCGTCACTCCACTCCTCTTCCCAACTTGTATTTGACACTCCTCTTTCTAACTTACTACTCGCCACTGCCTTTCCCAATAATTTGGACAAGTGTGATTGTACTGGATTATGAGAAACACTACCCTACTTGAATAATGTGCTATTGAAAACAACGACCGCCATGCTTCCCTCTCAGTTAAACAGCTCGCCGAAGCGCGCCAGTCTCTTTGGGCGTCCATCGCCCTCACAGACATCTCAGTCACAAGGAACAAGACCTAAATCGGCCATCATCACACCTTCTAATGGATTAGAATCAGCAAGAGGTCACCTACGGAATTCATCTGTGTCACAACTGTCGCCAACGTTATCTTCGGCTGGAAACCGGGAACGGTCAAACTCGGCGAAGAACAGTCCATCCTCGGGAACATTTGCCCCCAGCTTTATCAAGTCTGAAGAGCTGCGTCGAGGTGCGGATCAGATTCGAGGGGTTGAAGGAGACAATGACTTCTCGGGAAACAAATATGTCTGGCTGCGAGACAATGAAAAGGCATTCGTGCGGGGCCTGGTTTTAGAAGAGTTGGAAGGAGGCCGCATGTTGGTACAAAGCGACGATGGTGATGTATGTATGCCCATGAGACATGGACGAGGCATCAGCTAACATTGGCACAGCAACGCGAGGTGGACGCGGACCAGGTCGACAAGGTCAACCCAGCCAAATTCGATAAAGCGGATGATATGGCGGAACTCACTCATTTGAACGAGGCCTCGGTGGTCCATAATCTCCATACCAGATATCAATCGGATTTGATCTATGTTTGTTCCCCTCCCAAATGTCATGTTGTCAATGAATTGCAGCTGATATAGTGGTCTTGCAGACATACTCCGGGCTTTTCCTCGTGACAATCAATCCGTACTGTCCACTGCCTATTTACACCAATGAATACATCAAGATGTACAAGGGTCGTGGGAGAGAGGAAACCAGGCCCCACATCTTTGCCATGGCGGATGAGGCTTTCCGGAATCTCGTTGAGGAGGGCGAAAACCAAAGTATTCTCGTCACAGGCGAGTCTGGTGCTGGTAAAACAGAGAACACCAAGAAGGTCATCCAATACCTCGCAGCTGTCGCGACTTCCGATACACCTTATGCGCGGTCCGGTGCGAAACAAATTACCGGTCTTTCTCAACAAATTCTACGAGCCAATCCCATTCTTGAAGCCTTTGGAAATGCCCAAACTGTCAGAAACCACAACTCATCTCGGTTTGGAAAGTTTATTCGCATTGAGTTCTCCAGATCGGGTCAGATTGCTGGCGCGTGGATCGATTGGTACCTACTCGAGAAATCGCGAGTGGTGAAGCCGAACTCCAATGAACGAAATTACCACGTTTTCTATCAGCTCCTACAGGGTGCTGACCGCAATACCCGCGAGAAGCTTCTTCTCTCGGACCTTCAAATTGAGGACTTTGCTTACACAAGAGACGGAAATGACTCAATTGTAGGGGTCTCTGATCAAGAGGAATGGAACTCACTGATCGAAGCTTTCCATGTGATGAACTTCTCTGAAGACGATCAGCTATGTATCCTGCGGACAATCGCTGCTGTGTTGCATTTGGGCAATGTCAGTGTAGCCAAAGCGAGTGTTCGTGCAGACCAAGCATCCTTAGCCCCCGAGGGCTACTCAAGCGTGGAAAAGGCCTGTCGACTTCTTGGTATTGAGGCAGAACCCTTCGTTAAAGGCCTGCTTCATCCACGGGTCAAGGCTGGCCGTGAATGGGTTGAAAAGGTCCAAACCCCTGATCAAGTTCGGATGGCCCTGGACGCCTTGTCCAAGGGTATCTATGAGCGTGGATTCGGGGACCTTGTCGCTCGAATCAACAGTCAGCTTGGGCGCTCAATGGCGAGTGACGATAATTACTTCATTGGAGTCCTCGATATTGCTGGATTTGAAATCTTCGATACGAACAGCTTCGAACAACTTTGCATCAATTACACGAACGAGAAACTCCAGCAATTCTTCAACCACCACATGTTTGTTCTAGAACAAGAGGAATATGCTAGGGAGCAAATTGAGTGGCAATTTATCGACTTCGGAAAGGACCTGCAGCCGACAATTGATTTAATCGAACGTACCAACCCCATCGGTATTTTCTCTTGTCTCGATGAAGACTGTGTCATGCCCAAAGCCACCGATAAATCGTTCACTGAGAAGCTTCATGGTTTATGGGATCGGAAGACCCCGAAGTACCGTGCTTCTCGTCTAAACCAAGGCTTCATTCTCACACATTATGCTGCTGAAGTTGAGTACTCGACAAGCGACTGGCTGGAAAAGAATAAAGACCCACTCAACGACAATATCACTCGCCTCTTGGCTGCATCCACTGAGCCACATGTCGCGAACTTGTTCTCAGACTGCGCAGACTCAGATGAAGATGGTGGTAACCACCCAAGAAGCCGTGTGAAGAAAGGCCTATTCCGGACAGTTGCTCAAAGGCACAAAGAGCAGCTTTCCAGTTTAATGGCTCAGCTTCACTCTACGCACCCCCATTTTGTTCGTTGCATCTTGCCCAATCACAAGAAACGACCAAAGATGCTACACGCTCCTCTTGTACTCGACCAGCTACGATGCAACGGTGTCTTGGAAGGTATTCGTATCGCACGTACTGGATTTCCCAATCGTTTGCACTTTGCGGAATTCAGACAACGGTATGAAGTTCTATGCCAACACATGCCCAAGGGATACTTGGAAGGACAGAGTGCCGCCCGCATCATGCTGGAGAAACTTAGTATGGATCGAGCTTGGTACCGTGTTGGTCGAACAAAGGTGTTCTTCCGAGCTGGTGTTCTTGCAGACTTGGAAGAGAAGCGCGACCAGCTCATCCGCACTATCATGTCACGTTTCCAGTCCCTCGCTCGAGGTTTCATTCAGCGACGTATTTCGAACAAGCGGCTCTATCGTGCTGAAGCCACTCGTATCATTCAACAGAACTTCCATGCCTATCTGGAGTTAAAGGGAAGTCCTTGGTGGTGCATGTTTTCCAGGATGAAGCCCCTACTGGGTGACACGAGAAATGCAAAGGAAGTCAAGAAGCGCGATGACAAGATCCAGGAACTAGAAGCCAAGATGAAACAGGATATGGCGGGTCGACAGAAGCTGGACGAAGAGAGACGTCGTACCGAGCTTGAGATTCAAAAGATCCAGCAAACCTTGGAAAGTGAAC
Source organism: Penicillium nucicola (assembly GCF_028828085.1). Lineage (NCBI taxonomy): Eukaryota > Fungi > Ascomycota > Eurotiomycetes > Eurotiales > Aspergillaceae > Penicillium > Penicillium nucicola. Next base: position 1,740,435 of record NW_026643125.1, on the reverse strand, counting down.
GTGCCCTCGCACTGGACAAAGAGGAAATCTTCAAGCGCCTTCAGAATCGCGAAGGAGAACTCGCCGAAAAGCTCGCTGGTGCGATCGCCGACCAGGAGAGTCTCGAGGAACAACTTGACGAAATCGTTGATGCAAAGAAGAAGACAGATGAACAACTCCAACTTCGAATAACCCAGCTGGAGCAAGCTGGGCTGATCATCCAGACCTTGGAGTCCGAGAAGAACAACCTGCATTCTCGACTGGAGGAATTGAACAACAAACTTTCCGAAACCGAGACCCTGTTTTCAGGAAAGGATGAACAAATCCAAGGCTTAGACCAGGAGATCAAGATGCTCCAAAGCCATGTCAGCTTGAAAGACCGCAAACTTCAGGATTTGGAAGCCAAGTTATTGAAGACTGATCAAGATCTCGAGGTGAAGTTTGCAACCACCTCCAAAGAACTTGAAAAGTCTCAAAAGCAAGTTCGCGATATGTCAGAAGAGAATCGGTCAATTCGTGACCAGATCGCCGAATTATCGACTACTTCGACCGGCTATGAGGATCTTCTCCGGCGCAAGGAAAGCGAAATGGCCGTTCTCCGGAACGATGTCAAGAATCATGAGGAAGAGAAGAAGAGCATCGAACTCGAGAAGACCTCTCTATCAACTCGCCACGACAATATGCAAGGCCGCCTTCGCGAAGTACAGGCGGAGAGAGATGCCATGCGCTCCGAAAAGACTCAACTACAGCGCGAAGCTGCGGACCTCAAGCGCCTTCTTGACGACAAACGATCAGAAGATGCGGAGGCCGGAGAGAGCAGAAAGCTGCTGGAGGAGCAGGTGCACGACCTCAAGAGTCAACTCTTCCAGGCTCAAGCTGATCTCAGCCGGGAGCGTCAATCACGAGACGACGTCCAGATGCTCTCCGAGCACAATCTTGCTCAGTTGACTCACAAATATGACGAACTCAACGAGTCCAAGATTACCATTGAGAAAGAGATGTACATTCAGCAAGACAGTTTGCGTCGGGCCACCGAGGCCAGAATTGCGGCGGAGACGACACGAAAAGAACTACAGGGGGAGTTGATCAAGCTTCGTGAACGATTCACTGACGTCGAGACTGCCCGTATGAATGCCGAAGCCGAGATTGAGCGTAAGATCATGAAACAGGCCGAAGAGCGTATGACGAGTTCCCGCAAGGACCTTGAGGAGAAGGCACGCCAGCTCGAAGAAGTGGAAGCAGAAAGGTCCCATCTTTCCGTCCAAATTCAAGAGCTCATGCAAACTATCTCAGAATCCGACAACTTCCGTCTCCGCCATGACCAACACAAGGAACGTCTAGAGCGCGAACTCGTGACACTTCGGGGCAGACTGACCGCGTCTGAGAATGATAACAAATCTCTGTTGACCAAGATCCAGCAAAAGAACCTTGACATCGCCCGATCAAACTCAAAGGCCAGTGATAGCAACAGACTCCGTTTGACAAATCTGCAAAAGGAAAAGGCTAGGCTGGATGAGGAAACCAAGAAGTTGACTCGCCAGCTGGAAGACTCTCAGGTTCAGATCACATCCATGGAGAAGCAGAAAGAGAAGTTGTCGTTGAGTCTGGAGGATCTAAATCATGAGGTCAACCGCGAACACAAGACCAGTCGCAACGCTGAAAAGGCTGCCTCTACGGCCAATCTCCAGCTTGCCGAGGCCAATCGTAAACTTGAGACAGAAAACCAGCTCCGCACTCAAGCCCAAGCCAATACTCGTCAAACACAGGGCACGCTCGATCGGGCGAATAAGGAGATTGAGGACTTGCACCGCCAACTGATTCTCTTGCACAAGGTCTTCGAGCCTGAAGCTAGTGAGCCTACACAGTCTTGGGAGGCTGTTCAGCCACACCTGTCGAAACAAATCGACTTGGCTCAGGTCCTTGAGACTGTTCAGACCAATCTAGGTGTTACCGAAGAGAAGTACATGAGAGCCGAAAGCCAGCTCGCTGAAATGCGCCGACGCCATGCGGATGAGATGAAGGACCTCGATGCCAAATACTCATCCTCTAAGCGTGCCATGCTCGAGGAGATCGATCAGAATGAAGTAGCCAACAACCGTACCCCCGCTCACTTCAGAAAGAACTCTGAAAATGCCCTGAAGAGGTTCTCCAATCCCACCACACCCAACCGACGTTATAACGTCAACGAAGCCGCGAATGACTCTGCACGCTCCGATCGTACCGTTGATACACAGGGCTATCAGAGACGAATGGATACGGCTGCTGAACTGGAGGAGCTTCAAAACAAGCTTCAGATGACTGAAATGCAGAACAAGCATCTTCAGAGCCAGATTGAACGCTCCACACCCGGTCGCGATATCTGGCAGGATGAGAGTCCTTCGATCCGTCGTATGCAGCTCCTTGAGCGTGAGAACGGTCGTCTCCATGACCAACTTGATGACTCTTCCAAGAAGGTCTCCTCTTTGGAGCGCAGCATTCGCTCCGGAGAGCTGTCTCTTCGTGACGTCCAGGCCAAATCGCATGAGGAACTATACGATCTCATCAACTCACAGGAGCAATCTCGCCGCTCGCTCCTGAAGGTCCACAATGACACCATGGCTGAGTTCGGTGATGCTAAGTCTCAATTCGAGAAGCTAAAGCGTGCTCGGGCGACATTGGAAGTTGAACTTCGTGATGCCCGGTCCGAGGCGCAAGAATTACAGGTTGGTAGAGATCAAGACGCTGTCAGCCGCAACCAGCTTCTTCAAGAGTTCTCGGATCTTCAGATTCGTCTAGATGCCGAATCCTCACGCTCTGCTGATCTCGAGTCAAGCCTCATGCTGTACAAGAGCCGCTCGGATGAGTACTTCAACAAGCTTGAACAGGCCGAAATCGCTGTCATGAAGGCTTCGCGTGCCGAACAATTTGCGAAGTCTCAAGGTCAGGAAGCTGAAGAGACATGTGCCCAGATCATGTCTGAGCGCAAGGAAATGGATGCTCTCGTTGAGGACCTGCAGCGACAGACCCAGTCTCTCGAGGCTCGAATGGAAGACCAGGCTGCCGAGCTTCAAGGAGCCCTGCAGGCTAAGCAGCGTCTCCAGAATGAGCTTGAGGACTACAGAAACCAGCGAGCCATCGATCTTGAGGACAAGGAGACATCGATGGAACAGACCAGACAAAAGTACCAGCGAGAGTTCTCTACTCTTAACAACGAACTCGAAATGGAGCGTGAGCGTGTTCTCAATGGCCGTGCAGAGACTGCTCGTCTGCGCGAGGAGCTTGAAGACCTTCGCAGCAAATGGGACAATGAGGTCATCAACAGTTCGACTTGGGCCAAGGAGAAGTCCCGCATGGATGTGGTCTTGCAGGATGTTACCAACTCTCGCGACGAGGCGGTCAATGCTCATAACGAGGCCCAGAGCAAGGTTGTTTCCCTCTTGTCTCAAGTCCGCACGCTTCGGACTTCCGTTGAGGATACTACTGCCGAGCGTGACTTGCTATTGAAGGACAAGAAGATGCTTGAAGGCCGTCTCGCAGAAGCCGGTGAGCGACTTGAGGATCTCGCTAAGGGCGAAAGCCCATCCATGCGCAACGCTGCAAGCATGGACCGCGAGTTGCTTGAGCTCAAGTCCAAAATTGCCCAGCAGGAAGACGTTTCGGCTGCTGCAGTTGGCAAGATGCGACGTGCTGATGCTCTGGCCACTGAAATGCAGAAGGAAGTGACTGCTGAGCGTGAGGCCAATGCCCAGCTTTTCAAGGAGAAGGCGGCTCTCGAGAAGTCGCTGAAGGAGGCACAACTCCGTTGTGTCGATCTGGAAACTAAGAGTTACTCCTCTGGTAGCCAGGATGTTCGCTTTTTGCACAAGCGAATCAAGGAGGTAAGATAAAACACCCAGACTCAGTTCTAACTTTCATACTAACCTGCCCGTTCAGCTTGAAACCCACCTCGATGATCAGGAGAACAAGCATAGTTCTGAGCAGCGCTCTCTCCGCAACGTCGATCGCACTGTGAAAGACCTACAGTCTCAGATCGAACGACGAGACAAGATGAACACCCAGCTCAATGACGAAATCAACAGAAATCGGGATAAGATCGAACGACTTCTCGGCAACATTGAGGAGCTCCAACACAACGACTCAGACGCACAGCTACTGGCTCGTCGCGCTGAACGGGAGCTTCGCGAAGAGCGTGAGAAAGCTCTACGACTAGAGCGCGAGTTGGACAGTTGGAGAGCCATGCGTGACCGAGGCGGCAGCAATCTTGCCCGCAAGGTCACTTTCAGCGAAAACGACAGCCGTCGTGGTAGCGGTGTCTACACGTCTAGTGACATTCCCCAAAGACAACCCAGTAACACAAAGGGGTTTTTGTGAATAGGGGTTAATTGATGTTTGACAGACTAATCTGTCTGTTTGGTGTTGTCGCAGTCATGATTACGGATGGGATGTTTTGTATTAATCTTAATGGCGTCTTGCATGCATTTGGGTAAGGGATGTCTCGGTTTTTGAGCTGGCCTCTGTCTTGTTCATATTGCTTCAATGGCCATGCTGTATCCTTTTGAATTTTTTTTGTTTTGAGGGTCTCTGTATTGGACAGTTGTTTTGTTACATGTGGTTGTTATTCAAATCCGTGCTTAGGAGTAAATATGCTCTATGACCTTGCCAGGCTATCTGCAACAGCGAGAATGTAATGAATTACCAGCACTTACCTCCACCTTAGATCAATGTCTCTTCAAAACTTCATAGCGTCTGTGAACAAGCTTATAATTCTTGCACTGAACCATGTATCCAATGTCAACACATCATCTGTTCGACTGTTCATTTTTTGATTCTTTCTAGTTACTGGTATTCTTAAATTCGATTTAGGATAATTTTACGACTCTGCTGTCTTGAAATGACCCCACCAACAGCAATTATTGAATGTAGCCGAATCGAATCTCAAAGCGCAGATATATATCAAAACACTTGCTCATCCTAATCTCGCAAGAAACAAGTCCGTCAGAATCCAGCCCGATGAGCTACCCAATAGATGAGTTAGACAAATATAGATAGAAACAGAAGCTTTGAATTCCATGGACCGACATAGCAAAGGAAATCGCTATGAAGTCGAGGTGAGAAGGAGGGCACGTGATAACCGCGCGGCAAGCGGCAATTGGCGCCAGACCTCACCTCAAGCTTCAAGCTCATGATTTCCTCGTCGGATTCTTCCCTGCCAACGCCCCCCGATACCCGAATCTTTTCGGGTCGCTGACTTGGTCAATACTTCACCATGGTATGAACTGCTCCAGATAAGCAAAGTGCACGAGAAAACGATGATGTACAACCCAGGTCACAATTTGCTAACCCAACCCCCGCTATGTAACAGGCACGAAACAGCGAGAAGGCACAGTCTATGCTGTTCCGTTTCCGAGCGCAGCAAGCAGCAGACCTTGGAATTATTGACATTTCACGCACACGACGCCCAAAGGCCATCACAACCATCGACACGGTGCCAACATGCGAGCGTTGGCGCGGTCAGGTCGTTAAAGAGATTTCCCGCAAAGTATCGCGCATCCACGAGCAGAGTCTGAGCGATTACCAGATCCGCGATCTCAACGATGAAATCAACAAGCTCATGCGGGAGAAATGGGCTTGGGAAATGCAGATTCGTAATCTGGGCGGACCAAATTACATGCGCGGATCCAATCGGGTTTACGATGATGAAGGGCGCGAGATCCCGGGCGGAGGCAAAGGGTACAAATACTACGGTCGTGCCCGGGAATTACCTGGTGTTAAGGAAATGATTGAGGCTGCGGTCCGTCGTGCGAAGGGTCCAGCTGAGGAGGAGACTGCTGGCAGAGGAGGAGATATTGCCACGAGGAAGGTTGATGCCAACTACTTCGGCTATGGCCTTGACGAAGAAGATGGAACGCTGCTGGCATATGAAAAGCAGCAAGAGAAGGAGGCAGTGGAGCACTTGCGTGGTCAAGGGGAGGATGACGCCGAAGACGGATGGCAATCTCTACCCGGTGATGCTGGCGACGGAGTGGAATGGAGACTTCCTACATTAGAAGAGGTGCAAGAAGAGCTTGTGGATAGACGGCGGCGCCGTCTCCTGGATAAGATTTCTTGATCCAGACGCTCCTAGCGTCCAAGCTTCTCTGATTTCAGTTATCTGCTTTTTCCTGGGACAGGCGTTACGGATGCTTCTGCAAAATATTCACATCACAAGCATTGGTTTTTTGTTCGTAATGTCACTCCATCAATTTTCCAAACGATTCGTCATTAGCCCCAAGAGGGATTTATTATGTGTTCGGTATGCTACAGATTGCTAGTTACATCGGGCTTGTTCTTTCGAGTCACCCGTTCGACCTTCAAGGCCTGCGTCATGCTCAGGCGTGTTACCTGCTCGGGATCGTTCCGTCGTCGTTCTTCCTCCTCGAGGTCATCAATCAAGAAGCGGCCGAGATCTCCCTGCCTCCACTTTTGAATGAAGTGAATGGCTGCCCCGTCTAAATTTGGAATGCCTCCCTTGCTAAGCAAACCAGTCTGGCGCGCGAAACTTTCGAGCAATGGCACGACTTCATTGGTCGGCTCTGACCAACGTTTGTAAACCTGCGGGTCATGCATGTTAATATGATACAAGAGATAGTCAACCAGTGTGACTGGCGATATGACGTTATCCTTGACACAGCCACAGAGTGCCAATTTGAGCATACTTTCAGCCTCTGGGACATAGGGCATGAAGACTCCCGGTGTATCAAGAACGTAGACATGAGACCCGCTCTCACGTTCGATGATTTTGACCTGGGTAGCTATCTTGCGCGTGATACCAGGCTGTTGCCCAGTCTTCAGAGCCTTTGCTTTACCAACGCCTGCGTTACGCAGGTTGTTGATCAAAGTTGATTTGCCAACATTCGGCATACCAACAACTAGCACTCGACAGCTGACCAGCTTGTCAGGGGCTTCGGCATCGCTTCGGAGGTGTTTGATGATCTGGCTGACATCCTGGCGGGCGGATGAGCTTGTGAAGAAGACGGCGCTTTTGGAATCGAAACTTTGGAGCTTGCTCTCCGTCTGAAGGTATGTGTTAGTGTGTGGTGAAGCGAGGGGTCCAGCAAGTGCAACTCACCTTTTTCTGAGCAGATGATTTGGGAATCCCACCCAGATCTCTCTTTGTGTAAACAACTATGCGCCTCATTTTCCCCAAAGCTTCCTCGAACATTGGGTTGATTGAGGTGACCGGGGCTCGATAGTCACGACATTCGACAACATAGTCAATGCTGGCCAGCATGTTTTTCATCTTGGTCAGGCCGGCTCGGTGATGTCCTAAGAAATAGGACCTGGGGATAGCCCCATAATGGGGAAAAACACTGCGCGGCACGAATTGTGCCATTGTAGCGCGTTGATGGTGAAAAATGGCTCAGTCCGGCAATGTGCGATTCATTTTAGTTAGACCAGTTGACTGTCGGTCTAAAGGGACTGATTATTCGGACCGTTGAGATAACCAGTTAGATTTGGGTCAGAAAAATCCGTCAAAATGTCCAGGGCGGAAGAATCAGCGGTGAAGACCCGGGTAGGATAATAAATATCCCGGTGACTAATAAGGTAATGGTATCAAATCGCGGTAAATTACAGTACTCAAAAGCCGCTACTGTATAACGGAACCAGTATCTTAGTCTGATTTAATTATTGTTGCGGGGAGGGCGGTGGCTTTTTAGTACTCATCTTTCTTTAAACCACTGATCTACCGAGGAAGATTCAAGGGACTGCTTTTGATTAGACAATAGACCTAGCTGGGGCATTTGATACACTAAGACAGCAGCTGAGATTGGCTTTTTCATGCTCCGTGCCCAGGAAGTATTTCACTGTTCAACGACTGAAAATGACGATCTCCTTAAGCTAGGTTCACGACTTGTCGATCTTGCCGCGATACTGTCCGTAGATCGAAAAGAATTACTACTTGGCCCCACTACATCACTGGCTATGCCATCACACCGGTTGATTCACTAACTGCATAACTAACTGGGATCGGTGATCTCGGCTGAACTGCGGGGCTTCTAACAGCAGTGAGCTCTGTTTATCGACGTCACTCGTTGCTAGAACGGGTCTATACCTCCTCTTATTGGCGCGAGTACAGTCGATGATCTCGATCGCTAACCTTACTGTATCCGTAAATATATGCCGAAGCCGCTGTTTGACTTGGAATTTAAGCGAGAGATGAAACATTTGAATGCTGCTGGCACATGTGGCGTCATTGGTTTATGACCCATTAAATATATCGTAGACTTCTGAGATATCTTGGTGTTTCTAGCTCGTTGTTTGGTCTTCACAGCAAAACACCCCGAGTTTTGAGATCTGGGAAATTGAAACCTAGATAACCGGTCGTCATGAAGGATAAAGTACGTCTCAATTTCGTCGTTTTTGGTGATGAGTCCTCGGGAAAATCAACACTCGCTGGTATGGTTGTGAACTTGTTACTCGGTCGGTCTCGGCCTATCTTGCGGACGACTTGCTTACCAGGAAATAAAGGCCATCTATTGTATTTAACAGGTGCCATTACCAGGCAACATTTGGAGAGTGCAGAACAAGTAAGTCTGAGAGCCCAAAGCTCCTCGTGTGTTTGAACTGCGAGTTAATTCACATCTAAAGAATGCTATCAACAATGGCGACCAGTCGCTCAAATTTTCTCGTGTGATCGACGACAGAGCAGACAGTGAAGAAGATGTCAACATTGATAGCTGTGTGTGGCAATTTGAGACGCCAAGGCAGGAGATTAGTCTGATCGATTAGTTGCTGTGCTCTTGCGCCGGTGTCAATTCTCACCTTTTTTCCTGTGGATAGATGCCCCTGATCCAGCAGCCTGGTTCGCGTACGCCGACACCGCTATTCTCGTCATCTCTGCCACTTATGACTTGGGCAATGGAATCCAGATTCATTCGCCAATCTTTCAGCAATTGATTAGCGCATCTGCTCTCGGCCTGCGAGAAATTATCGTCGCTGTGAACAAGATGGATGCGATTGGCTGGAACGAAGATCGGTGGAACGAGTTTCTTAAAGAATTTCGTCGTGTGATCAAAAAGGCTGGGTTTGACGACAGGGCGACTGTTGTTGTACCCGTCAGTGGGTATAATGGGGACAACATTCTCGAAGATTCTGCTACCATGCCATGGTATAGAGGATGGGCAGTGACACGCCATGATGGGTCTACAACGGAGAGAGGAAAGACTTTGTCAGATGCTATCGAGATTTCCAACCTGTCGGAAAGACGTCCGAATGACCCGCTCCGCCTTCTTATCGATGATGTCTATGAGACAGATGACTCCGATACCATCGCAAATTGCTACGTCGTTGCTGGCACTGTCGACTCTGGGATAGAGTTGAGAAACCCAGCCGGTGACTCGGCCGAGGTGGAATCTCTATCGCTAGTGACGACGGGCAACAACGATGCTGGTTATCCCGGGGACTTTATTGCTTGCACCCTGACCAATATGTCTGGATGTTTTACCAAGGGCCAAGTTGTTGGTAACGCTGCGGAAGACGAATTCTCCTACGCCACCTCTTTCACTGCACGGGTCGTCATTACAGGTAAAGATTACCAGATCTATCCTGGCTATCGGTATACTTTGTGCGGACTCTTCAACACTGCCTGCGAGTTCTCAACGCTGCTCTGCACTGTCAACCCGAGAAATGGTAACACAATCGTAGATTCGCCGGAGTTTATCAAAACCGGCAATACTGCGATTGTGGACGTGGTCCCTGACAACCCAATCTTTGTCGAGAACATCCAAAGTGGCTCTCGATTCGCAAGATTTGTCATTGAAGACGAGGGTGAAATTATCGGAATGGGTATCATCAAAAGCGTCGAGTACTAGGTGTCGAACAGAGATACGAACCAGTGGTTTATTCCACCACTGGTTCGGCTTGTGCAGCAAACCACCATCAAAGCTCCCAAAGAGGCTTTCTTTTTGATATTGGTCTAAACAGTTAAACGTGTCTATTTCCTTTGTTAGTCTGCTGTAATGGATCCGGTTTTCGAGAGGATAACTTAACGACATTCTCTTTAGTTTTGCTTTGTAGCAGCATAATGGAAATCCAATGGCTATTGAATCGCGGTTTTATCGTCCGTCTATCTAGCCTTTGGTAGTTAGTTTTAAACCCCTATAGTAAGGTCATCATCGCCGTCGAACCAGCCTTAGCATTAGTCGCAAGCAACTCACATAAATTGGATATGACCTCGAGTAGGAAGTTTTGAAACAATATATAGAGCTTTCATGCCATTGAATAGCAGAAAGAAAAACTTATGCGCATTATTCTGCGCAATAAACTTTGTCACCGGGATTTCTATACTATCTCATGTTACTTCTGGAAGCGCCATTTTCCCTATTAAAGTGAACTTCAAGTATCCTTAGCTACCATTTGACTGAAATGAAATAACTTGATAAACAAATTATGCAGTCGATTCAGGTCTACTGATCTACAAAGAAATGTAACTAAGTGATGTGTTATAAAAATGCAGCCTTGTTTATCAGGCCGATATATGCCAATCTGCAACCGTTGTTAGAGCATCCTTTGACGTCAGTTCTCTTTTTCGTCACTTACCCTCGTCACTTTTCTATTTTTTTTCTAAATCTTGAGATCAAACAACTCTTTTCTAACCAATCATGTCACTAATATCGGCCTTTCGGCCGCGCTCTACAAGAATTTCCTCCATTCGAGACGCAAGCCGTGCTCGACGACGTAGGCGGCCAAGCAGACATGAACAATCGGAGTTTGACTCTGAGGGCCATCTTCAAGATCCAGATGCTCACTCTATTATCACACCCTCAAAACATACGCCAAGACCTCTACGAATTTTACGAGGCTCAGTGGCTGCTGGTGGTCCGCTTCGTCCATTTCGTTTAGTCAAACAGGACATCGCCAATCTCCGTCGACGGTATTTGTCTGACTGGACAATTTTCAATCAACTGGTGTTTGCCAGCGCTGTGTATGTTTTCTTTACAAATCTTCTACCAGGAATCACTTTCGCGAGTGATCTATATGTCCTCACTGGTAAGAGCTGGGGAACTATTGAAGTTGTCTTGAGCACAGGGTTGTGCGGGACTATCTTTTCACTGTATGTCAATTTGACCGACTCAACGCCACGAGCGACTCATAACTTCATGCAGATTTTCAATTCAACCCCTCACAATCCTTGGCGTGACCGGTCCTTTCTCGGTCTTGGCTGAGAACATCTACTCATTATGCGAGGAGGTCTTTAAAGTGCGTGATACATCATCATATACTGTTCTGACCTCCACGTTCATTTTTCTAATTATGGCCACCAGATTCCTTTCCTTCCATTCATGGCATGGTCTTTGATTCATTCCGGCTGGATGCACTATGTCCTAGCGATCATCAATGCCCATGACTGGACAATGCGCTATGTGACGACCTTTGCTACGGAAATCTTTTCCCTGCTGAACAGTATCATCTACTTCCACAAAGCTATTCAAGAGCTCGAAAGAGCACACGGCAGTTTATCATTCGCGGCGTTTCTCTACGCCGTCATTGGCGCAGTGGGAACAACGCTTCTTGCTATCTTCCTATCCACGGCAGAGAGTTGGAAACCCCTTTTTCATCGCTACATTAGACTGGGTCTGACTGAATACGCCGCTGCAATCTCAATTATTGTGTTCATCGGCTTGCCTTATGTGGGCGAGTTGGCTGACCTCGATAAAATGACATTACCGGTCAGCACATCATTTCGACCAACATCCCCAGAGCGGGAGATTTTTTTCGTAGAGTTTTGGAAACTACCAGTCTCATGGATCTTTGCTTCAATGATCCCCGGTCTAATCATTACGGTATTATTCTTCTTCGATCATGAAGTCAGCTCAATCATATGCACTATCGATCGATATGGCACGCGGAAACCAGGCGGATTTGCTTGGGATATCATTTTACTTGGCACCACTACAGCTCTTTGTGGTATTCTGGGAATACCGCCTTCTAATGGCCTTCTCCCGCAAGCTCCTTTGCATTCTGAATCCCTTATGCACGAGGAAACAGAACAGACAAGTGTCATCGTTGATGGAGAAGAGAAGATTGAAACAAGGCAGGTTAAGCGTGTTTACGAGCAGCGCTGGTCGACATTTCTTCATTCGGGAGCTATTTTGCTCTTCCTGAGCCCCCCGTTTATGAAAGTCCTCGGCTTGACGCCGACCAGTGTGCTGGCTGGACTGTTCCTTTTCATGGGAGAGCAGAGCTTATCGGTGAAGTATGAAGGCATTCAATGAAGATGAAAATAACAATGAACGCTGACTTTTGTTTAGCCCTATTCTATATCGCACTTTCTATCTCCTTACTCCGCCATCTGAGCTACCACCACTCCCACAGTCCTTGCACAACGTGACGAAGCCAGGCCCAGCGAATAGCCAAGAGACGCCGTCTAGCAGCCCATCTTATCTCCCAATCCATCTTTATACGATCTTACAAATCTGCCTTACAGTCGTGATATTTATCCTGACACTAACAAGAGGCGCACCTGCATTCCCAGTGCTGATAATCGCCCTCGTACCCTTCCGTCTTTTGATCATGAAACGCTGGTGGCCGCGTGAAGTTCTTCGATTCGTGGATGCCTGGGCTTGTCGTGAGGGGACACCAGAAGACGAAGAGGACGAAATGTTGAACAAAAGTCGTGCAACAGATGAAGGTTCCGACGGCGATCACTCAATCGGCGAAGGTGTTTGTCGCAGCCACTCTGAGTCTGGTAAGGCATCGCCACTCGCAGAGTCATCTACCATGTCGTCGCAACGAAATGACAATAATTTGGATCTGGCAGACCAGAGGGCACGGAGCATGAATAATGACGAAACGAATCACGAATGGATCGAGCTTGGTAACCATGCGTTTCCAGACGAGGAGCTAGGGCAAAGGAAATAAGTTAGGCTTGTTTCATCAGTGATGCAGAATAATCATAATACCTTGAAAGGGAAACCATATCTTTTCTTTCTACCCCGGTCCTATTAGAGTATCATACGTCCTTCGCCTTAGCCAGATGAGCATGAACAATAGGTGACCAAGGGAAGTGACCAAGAGGCACAGTGAAGAAGCCATTACTCGTATCCGCAATACCAGCAAAGGCATTCCACCACGCAGCAAACGCAGCAAAGATACCACACAATCCACCAGTTTTCTGAACTGCGACAAGGATCTCGCCATGGGAGCTGCATTGAATGTGCGCAATGCCAAGTAAAAGGTAGTTCATGTCCAGGAAGAAAAATAGGAGGAACATCGCAAGACTGGACCTCAATGTGCAGAGCAGCATCAGGGTTGTGAAGATGAACCAAGCCTACGGAAATGATTCTCAGCACTGCTTTGGAGTTATCAACGAATGCATACGTACCAGCATGAACAATCCCATTAACGTCTCATCCTGACAAGTCCCGCCCGCATCCTTTCCAGAACCAGCAGGCTCAAAGTCCGAGATCAGGGCAAACGTAATCCAATAAGCGCCATAGGAACAGAAAGATGTTGCACCGAAAGTATTGCCAACAGCCATTTCCCTGGAACTGTTACTCAAAATCCAACTCGACAATGGAGTGGCAGCAATATAAAATATCAAGGAACATACCACATGCCAGCCAAAACTTGGGCTATACCCCCGTAATTCAACGCCAACGAAACACTGATACCTGAAGCCTGAATGCCCCCCACATTGAGATTAATGCAATTTGAAAGAAACGACGTAAGCGCAAAAGCACAAAGGCCTAACGGAGCTGGATTGGCGAATTTGCGGACGTCGATAACCGGAGCGGGTTGGAGATACGTGCTTGTATTCGTATCGTGTTTGCAATGGGTGTTGCGAGTTTCGGGCGTGCTTGACTTTAACAGGGAGTAGTCATGGCTGACTTGTGAGATTACTGGCGAGCCCATTGGATATTGTGTGCATGGTTCGATATGGTGGGTTGGCGTTTGCGTTGAAGAGGTGGGTTGCTGGACCTCTTTGACGTTGATTATATGCTCCATTAATGGTGACGATAGGCTGTATATCCAGTGTGGGGTATTTGATGCGATATGTATAGTGTGAGATAATGACCAGGAGTGAAAATGGGGAGCCTCGAGGGCAAGAAGTATGAAGAAAATAATAATCTAAGAATGCTTGTGCTTAGGATCGGGGTATAGCACGGGGTTTGCAAGGTAAATATCACTTTTTCCACAACCACTAGCCCACCAGTCTAACCAAATCCCGAATATAATTACTTTTCCACTACCGAACCACGCGAAGAGCACTATTTCCTCCGTGCCACTCAGACCTCAGACCTCGCTAGGTCCGGGAAAGTGCGCGGAATCCCGCGGGTTTCATCATGTGAGAGTGTTATGGCTGGGTGCCGAGCCAGTCAGTGCAAGGATTTTCCGACTATGATTCATGTTTGAGAGTGTAATGCGGAGAAATCCGTTAGACTGGGTTGGAAGGGAGGTTAGGGCACGGGTAGCGCCGCGTGTATTGAGAAGTTTATCCTGAGACGTTGTCAGAGCTGGCTAGAACTTGGATTAGTTTGATCATGGGACGTTAGGTTTATTTTTGGAATCGCCGAGCTTCATTTCACTCTTTGCTTTATATTTTTTGAATGTCATTTAGGTTCTGTTCATTCTATCACTGTGAGTGGGGTTCAATGCCTACACAGGCCAGGTAGAGGTAGAGGTAGTATACTCCCCATAAACAATCCTTTTTCTTCAACATATCCCACCCCCAATTTCCCGGTCCCTCACCTTGGAGGTATCCACTAAGATCCGCATCTTGTATAGTTCTAAATTGATGTCGTTTCAAGCAAAATCCGAGGCCTATCCTCTCTGTACGCACTTACTTCGATTCTGACATAAAAGAAACAGCATGAGGTTCTAAAATATATACTATTCCATCTGTGAAATCAGAACATAACAAAAGTATTGAACATTGTTTTCAACGGAAGGCGGCGGCTTCCGTAAAACGTAATATCTGTGACTAACAGTCTTCCTATTCGGGGCAACCTCGGGAGGCTTGGCCAGTTAGGGCATTTGCAGGCTATGAACTATGGACTATGACCTCGATATGCCTCTCCTTTCCTGCATGTCATCTGCTCTCTATCTTGAAGGCTTAGCATTAAATCTAGTCCAAAAAATGAAAATAAAGAATAAACTCTTGACTAGAGTCACAGCGGGATCAAAAAGACAATTAAAAGCGAGCACGTTGCTTTCTAGATGATTGCGACTAATCGAAAGATGCTTGGGTATCCTGGTTTGTAAATGCACCGTATTGCGCCATGTTACATAAAAAGCCAAACTCCACCGGCCCGCACAACTCCTATGCATCCCAACGCTACTCACTTGGAAAGCAACAGGGAAAACCAGGGAAGATCAGCGGACCGAGCTTTCCAAACCCTGTGGGAGGTGTCCACCAGGGAAAAAAAAAACTGAAGATCGCAGATGCGAGTCTAGGCCCGCCAACCCTGCACGAAGTCATGTAGGCGATCAATGACAACGCCGAAGATAGCGTTCACGCTGTCGGCAATGAGTTGTTCAAAGTGACGGATCGCCTCTTCCTCGGTCATCTCGAGGTGGAAACGTTCCTTGACTTTCAGGACGGCCTTGTCGGGCTCAACTCGGATATCGGGGATGTTGGCATCGACCATCAAACTGAACAAGTTAAGGATGAGGTTGGCGGATTTACGAAGAGTAGTGTAAGCGGTGTAGCAGTACTGTTTGAACTGCAGGTAGTGAGGCGAGGATGTACCACCCATGCCTTCGACCATTTCTTTGCACAGTTTCATCATAGGCGCGAAAGGCTTGGGGTCACGACCGAGAATGAAACCAAAGTCGGCGTGGAAGAAATGGCCGTCCGGAGCAAGGAGCAAATTTTCCAGATGACGGTCGCCAACGCCAAGCAGATACGTTATGACACAGTATCCGGCACATGATTTTATATATGTGTCCATCGTCTCTTTGCGAACACCAAGGGGCTCATTTTCATCTGGGTTGTTGATCTTCAAGTAGGCGAGAATAGATTTGTACTTGGAGGATGCCGCAGAGAGAGAAATCGAGGGAATGAATTGCACCGCACCGGCTGTCGGGTTGGTGGCAAGAATGCGGTAAGGTGTCAGCTTCAGATCGAGGTTTTCTTTCTGCAGAAGACGGTCCATCAAAATAATAATCTGGATGACCAATTGATCTTGGCGAAGGTCATCACCAACTTTGAAGAGCATGGGATAACGAAGACCATCCGAAGTTTTGAACGTCATGAGCAAAGGGGAAAGCGTGGACTTGAAGACGTTGGATTCCTCAGGGTAGCACCCAACAACCGAAACCTCGGGATTCAAAGGTAACGGCAGTGGAGGATCGATAGTTATCAAATCATTTTCAGGATCACGGATGTACTTTTTCAACATGTCGATCTTGACAGGTCTGTTTTCTCGTGAGAGCCGGACATCTTTGGCGACCTTTGAAAGGACAGTCACCATTTCCGCTTGACGCAGTAGTGTCTTTTTGTGCTCAGGGTGAACTCGCTCTAGCTCAGCCATGAAGTAGTATGCAACCCGTACAAACAGCTGTCGTTGAGCGGGAAGAATATTTGAGCCGGCATCATCAATCTCCACTGTGAGATACCAGAACAAATAGTTACCAAGTTTGAAGTTATTTGCCGCTCGCGAAATTAAGAAATTGGCAAGTGAGAAGTCGTGGGCAGCATCATCAGCTTTATATTCGGGAGATTCCTCATACTTCAAAGCCTGGACCAGCTGAAGCAGATAAAGAAGTAGCTCTTCATCATCGGCTTTTCGAAGCGTTTCAACAGCATATGATCGAACGTCCGGATGATCAAAGGTAGGCCCAAGAATCTCCAGAGCATCATCAACATCGATTTCGGTCCACTTCGGAAGAATTTCGATGGCTTGGCGCGATTCCCCAACATCCCTCCAGTTGACCGACTTGACAAATTTGGTTAAGGCCTTCTTCTCACGCGTCAAATGGTACCGGAATCTCCACACAAGATCCTTTTCCTCGGCAGTAAGCTCCTGCGTCGGCTCATAAGAGATTATCATGCTGAGATCATCCCTAATCTTAGGATTCGGCTTCAGGTCTCGATCCAAGATGCCCGTACGATGACTACGGATAAGACGACGATGTTTGTCCTCGCAGGGATTGGCGACTTGACCACATTCCGGATCATAGATTCGAATAACACTGTAGGGGTCAGCACGTTGAATGCCTGGTCCGAAGTGGACCTCCGGGACCGGCTTGAGAGCTGAATTAGGATGGGAAGGCCCGTTCTGAGGATAAGTTGAGATTGGCGGAGGCGGGTACTCATGATCAGCCCAAACGATCGGATGATCAAATCGTGGGAACTCAACGTAAACATCGAAATGTTCATCATCTGGATTTTCCTCGTCAGAATCATCGTCTATGTGGTGTTTTTTCAAGTCCTTGTTCGTAAGAGCATCTAGTTCAAGAGCTCTGTTTCGAGCTGCATTCTCCGCATTGAGCTTCAGCTTCTCCAGCTCACGGAAAAGCAGTTGATCCATCCAGTCAACACGTGGGATTTCACCCATTTCATGTTTCTTGATCAGGACTTCAACTCGTTCTAGTTCTTTTTCTTCGGCTGACGGCTCGGACGGGTCGCGAGCTCGCATTGTTCGGCGTTTAGGCACTGGAACGGACGGGGTAGATGTAAAGGCATCGCCGTCTGCTTCCCGTCGAAGATACATCTTGCACTTTTGTTTTCCCATTTTCAGCTTTCCGTCTTTATCAAACAATGAGATCGTGGTACCACCAAATGGAACATGGCGTATACCATTGGTGGCTAATGGCGATAGATCCCATAGCGTTATCGCAAGCTGAGAGTTACGTTGGGCATCCTTAATGGACATGGGCATCTTTAACCATTCATTCCATACTCGCTGGGCTTTGAAGGACTTGTATTTGGTCTGCATTGGCACACCCATAGGCTTTGAGTCGGACCATAACTGAACGGTTGCGTACAAGTCGGAGGCAGGGTCTTGATTGGAAGCGATAAACTGCAGTTCGGGGTTCTCGTCGAGGACTGAATCCAGGATCTTTTTCTGTTTTCCCTCCAACGAAACACTGCCAACTAGTTAACACAAGATCCAATCAACCAGCAGGGAATAGCATACATTTTGACATGAATAGGAATATCCACATCCGTGGATATGGCAAAGGTGAAGGCCTCCATCTTGCATGGAGACAGTAAGTGGGTGCGTCATGGCAGATAAGATCCGCGGGGAGACCAGCGGTCACGTGCTGACACGCGACGCGCCTCGCCCAAGTCAATGGATTTCGCGCCTTATCATTCCTGAGTGTAGAAAGGCTTTGAACCATCTGTGAGAATCTCAGGGTTTTCATTGCTATCTCAAAATCACTCTTATCGCCGCTCTCTCTCATTTTTCTTTGACTTCTGATTTGGTACCACTAAGTGTCGATCGAGTATGGCTCCGTTCGCCTTACACCGGGACGCAACAACTTCCCACTCGCATAATTCAACTTCATCACCTACATCAAGCTCAGACAAAGAAAATCGGCGACACAATTCAGATAAGCGGGCATATCCCGTGATGGTGCCCTCGCGTCTGAACAAACGACCTCGACTCGCAGACCGCGATTCCAATTCTCAGTCGCAAGCACCCCCGCCATCTCAACGCAACGGGGATACCAGATACTATGATCCAGATCAAGATGCCGATGAAAGACGACGTGTGCGAAGGGAGCTGAGAGATCTCAACAGAGAACTAAATGGTAGGTTTTGTCTGATCTCTCATTCAAACAAAGGGATTCTGACTCGGTATGATAGACTCACGAGGCGAGTTCATGCAATCCGGGAATGACGGTATCTACAAAACGGTTGAAAAGGCCAATGAGATTTTTGTCCAAGTGAAGCAGACGTCCGACGCTACGATCGATTCACGCCTCTTAGTCAACGCCGCAGATTTGTCACACAAGAAAACAGCCCAGCTTGCCCTTGGCGACGCCTCTGCTGGAATCGATGTCGATGAGTTTGTCTCAAAGTGTATATCATTTATGCACCACGGACCTACCAACACGAGTGATGCACCGCGCGGAACACAAGGACGCCGAGGACGACCTCGTCAAAGCCAGCGAGACCCATATGGGAGCGATGAAGACGAGGGCGATGCAATGAACTGGGAGTATTTGGGCCAGGCAGCCTGCTTCCCACATAATGCCAGGCCAGTCGTGGCAGGATGGCTGCTGGGCCCGCTTTCGGTGCAGAAGCGTGCGCGTCAGATGACCCAACGTACAGCACGAGAAGCGATCGATCCAGAAAACGCAGTTAAGCCGGTAGAGCTGCAACAAGGGGACCTCGGTCAACAGGACAGCGTCAATTTGACAACAACATGTTCTCACATCAACAAGCTGCTATCGGAAACTCAGCGAAAACGGGAACGGAAGGCCGAGCAGATGCTCGAGAACGCAGAAGATCCTACCCCGGAGCAGGTCCAAGAGGTTTTCGATGAGTGCGGTATCGCCGACGACGGTGGAATTCCGTTATTTGCTTTCTGCATCAATCCACACTCCTTTGGACAAAGTGTTGAGAACTTGTTTTACGTGAGCTTCCTCGTTCGTGATGGGACTGTTGGAGTTTCAACAGATAGTCGTCAATTGCCAACACTTCGTAAGCGATCTCTCAATCAGAGCCATGTGATAAGAAACTAATTTGGAATCGATAGACCACTCAAACCCTTATGCGCCGAGTGAAGCGCAAAGACAAGGCATCCAAAAACACCAGGCCGTTTTTAGTTTGGATTACGAGACCTGGGAACAACTCATCACGGTTTTTAATATCAAAGAGCCAATCATCCCTCACCGTGAAGAAATTGAGGAAGAAACCGGCATGAGCTGGGTCTAGGCTGGAAGAACGATCTCACGAGCTCGGATGTGTTTGTTAATACTGATACCCCTTTTTTTCACGTTCTATAGACAGTTGTGTCGGTTGAGTGAACATAAGACCTAAATAATGAAATAATGCACCTATCCTTAACCCAGCATTAGTAATATATGAAACAGAAGCTCCCTTTTGCTGAACAATTCGCCCTGGCGGGATCCAAAGTGGAGCCTTGGCAAATAAGCTGCCACAACGTCATCACCAGGTCTGGCCACAGCTACTTTTTTGTATATCTTAGCTTGTTCTCCTCACACCCTCTTGATCAACATTCCACCGCGAGATATCCTCTCTACTCTCCTCTACTATAAAACGACACCACTGAGCCAACGCCAAGGAGCCAAGCCCCCGGATAAAAAGCAAAACCCACGCGCATACAGTTCATCATGCCGCAGCTCTTCCCAGCCAATCCAGCAGCGACCATGGTGATCCGCCATGTGACGCCAGATATAGTCACCATGAGCCTGCCATTCGCGCGATTCGGCCGTCTGCAATTCGGCGGACGAGGCACACTAGGTAAGTCCCTTGCAGAACGCCCACCACATACCATAGCACACCCAAAGCCAGGAACTACAGTAGACACGAAAAAAAGTGGATCATGTCAAAGCACCTCGCCTCAAAGCATATGCCCAGTGGAGCAACTCTTAATCAAAGATCAGCAGCTAACACCCTCCTTACCTCACAGTCAAGCTCTCCACCGGTTCCCTCGCAGTCTTCTCACCAGTCAGCCTCACTCCGGAAGTCCGCGAGACAGTAGAATCCCTCGGTGGCAATGTGCGCTACATCGCCGCCCCAGACCTGGAGCACCACTTGCACCTGACCCCCTGGAAACAAGCATACCCGCAAGCCGAGATCCTAGCACCAGAAGGCCTCTTCGAGAAGCGCAAATCCAACCCAGAGTACGCAGATACCCCATTCGACCATATCTTCAAGAAAGAAGATAAGCTGCCGCGGTCGATCTCGAAGGAATTTGATGCAGACTTTGAGACAGAGTATGTGTACGGCCATGGCTCGCGCGAGCTCGTCTTCCTGCATAAACCGTCGCGCACGGTCATCGAGGCTGACATGCTGTTTAACTTGCCTGCCACCGAACAATACTCCAAGAGCCCGGAGGGTTCAAAGTTGAATTTCTTGACAAAGCTGTTGTTGCCGTTGATGTCGACTAAGCCGCCTGCTACTTGGCATCGCCGGTTTGCGTGGTATATTCTGTCTTCGCAAGACCGGCCTGCTTTTAATGACTCTGTTCGGCGCATTGAGGCGTGGGATTTTGATCGCTTGATTCCGTGTCATGGTGATACTATTGAGACCGGTGCTAAGGGTGTCTGGCGCGACGTTATGGCATGGCATTTGCCTGATCAGAAGGATGTCTAGGTGTCTTTGTTCATGATAGTTTTCGTTGCAACGTCGATGTTTGTCTGACTTGGGTGTTGGGAATATCATTATGCGTGGGCGGTCTGTACTAATTTCTATTTTAATTTTTGAGGTTTGCCGTCAACCCGAAGGACTTCGCAGGCAGCATCAATCTGATATTTTTGTCTCTTGGCTTCTTAGGGTGTGGATCCATTTGCTTACTATTGATTGTAATAAACTTTGGAGCTATATGCAATATTTGAGTCGTACAGTAAAATTGGTATTTCGAATCGTGTCTGCAGTACTGTACAGTATGTCTGCCTAGAGCTTCAGCTATGGATACCACATGCCGATCATCAACAAAAGCACGGCGAACCGGCATAACAATATCAACTCATTCCAAGTAATGTTCCAAGCAAGATTTTGCGATAGCGGGTGATAAGTTAACCACAGAACACCGTATTGTAGGGGGATCATATTAGAGATAGCCCCACGTCATAGGGCTGAGAAAAAACAGTCATATGACTTAATATAACCAAATGTCATGTCGTCAGAGCTGCAAGGTCTTGAAACCGGAAAACTTACAGTACCAGTTAGCACAGTACTTTCTGAACCAATCTGTACCTGTCAAGGCTCCAGGCTATAAACATTTCGAAGTGGAGTCCAACCAAAACCCAGGACCAAATCAGAGCTATCACGAATAGCCCAAGGATCGGCGGTCGTTGGTGGTTTGATTTGGACAGCTCATCCCGTCCTGGATAGGCAGAAAAAGCCACTGACAGAATGCCACACCCTTGTTCATCTCCCATCTCGTATGCCAGCTCACATTTGGACCTCCGTCATGCGGGTAGACTGGGCCTGGGGAAGACAGGGATGCCCGACAGCGTACAGCGTGCTGAGAGAGTCCGGAGCCCAGTGTGTAGTCTAAGCCATACAGATAGGCCCACTCCTTGCGGATCGTTCGACTGCCCCCATGCACTTCTTGCAGAGCCCAGTATTCTCAGCCACAGTCCGCAGCGGTCAAACCACAGGGAAATTGGTTGGGCACGTTTCGATGTCTATTCCACCCAATAACCTCACATTGAGCTCTTCTCGACCTGGTATGGATCTGACATCACAGGCTTGGATCGGCTTCACACTATGGGTCGTGCCTGAAGCTTTACCGTTTTTTAGGTTCTTTTTTTTTTAGTTTTTATTTACTTTATTGGACCTGTTTTCGTGAGCTTTTTTTCTTGCAATCTTAGGCCCTTGCTTTAAAAGACGCTGTCTCGCTCCCTCTTTTTCCGACTTTGCTTGTCTGTGCGACATCTTCGTGAACACGTTATATAGCGGCTCCTGTCCTCCCCCGTACTTCCCTGCCCACGCTACCTTTGTCAGAGCTTGACATATTACAACCCTTGATTTGATCTACTGATCTTGACATCTACCCTCCACGTCACCTTTGACAGCTATTCGATATGCCTGTCATTTCGCGTCTCGTTTCTATCGTCCTCCGCGTCGCGGAAATTGCTTTTGCAGCAGTACATACCCCCCAACCCTTCCCACAACCATTATTGAAACATCGAAACTAACAGTCTTCAGGTGGTCGCTGGCCTAATCGGCCACTACCTCGCTGGCGTCGATAACTCCAGCAATAACGTTGACTGGTGGCCCCAGTCGCGATGGATCTACACTGAAGTCATCGCTGGCTTATCCATACTGCTAGGCCTGATATGGCTGATCCCGTTCTCGTCTGGATTCTTCTCGTGGCCTTGTATGTGCTCCAACCCCTAATGTCCTGAGAATCAATGCTAACAAAAAGCCAGTGGACATCCTCATCTCATTCGCCTGGTTTGCTGCTTTCGGTATCCTCGTCGATGCCCTCCATCATCTGCCTTGCGGCAGTATCTGGTCTTGGCACTTTAGGGGTGAGCAGATGTGTGGTCGGTGGAAGGCCGCCGAGGCGTTCAGCTTCCTGTCGGCTATCATTTGGTTGGTTTCTGGTCTTGTGGTATGTTCTACGACTCTTCGCTACCGTTTCTCTGAAGGAATAAATGCTTACTCTCGATTCAGGGTATCTGGTTCACCTTCCGTGTTCGCCCTTCCACCACTGATGGAACGTAAGTGTTTCCATCCACATCTTGCGGTCACATAGGTCCCTCAACTAACATCTGACATAGTCACCGCCGCCGCCGTTGGGGTCGCTCTGCCGTGTAAATGACCTCACATGGGATATCTGCTCACAATCATCTTGCAAGAAATACTTTCGTTGCTTGGATGTGCTAGCTACCATTGAGCATCACGCTCATGCCATCTTTGCCTTGCTTTCTTTTCTTTTCTTGTCGAGTTCTTTTTCATCATGTGAAAGACAACGAATTACGACTTACGTTGATACCCGGGGTGGACTGATAATTTTGGTGCTTTGCGTATGTCATTTTTGAATTTTGCTTCAATGACTCTCTTTGAATCTAGGATAATACACAATTTTCTCGAGAGTGGCTTTCTTGTGTTGGTAGTTTTTGATTCGAATGGATACTGATACCGGTGAGCATTTATTCGATCATTATATTGTGGTTTGTTGAGAGTTGGGTTTGCAGGGGTTCCAGGATTTGGTAAAGTCTATTGATGGTCAATACGAGATTTTACGAGGTGAGAGGAAGTACGGACTTCGTGTTTGATTATACGAAATCTGTGCGAAATGGGTTCGGGACTTACTATATAGGCCTAACTTGTCCTGTGCGGATAGGACCTTGAATTTAGGCCATGCTTATTTTGGGGGTGGTTCGTATTACAGTCACTTCACATGTTACCTTGGAGAAAGATTTTCTTCCCTGCCACGGCCACGCTTGCAAATACGAAATTACTAAGGTACACGTTACTGAGAATTATGGCCGCTGGCTATACAGTAGATTAAGACATAAATGAGCTATAATAGCCACTACGATGATAAATCAACTAAGAATCGAATTAGGACTGACTCGAGGACGACATTTCTAGCATATTAAGGAGTTCATCACACAATGATGAACTACTAGACTTAAATAACTCGATTATTCTTTCCAGAAGATCTCCATTTGTATACACTTCGTTATCATAATTTCCCTTCAGACACTGTAACTTTTAACATTATTCAGTAAGCAGAACAAGAGGTCCTTACAGATATATGGAATTAAACAGGCTGGAGAGATAACGTAGAAGAATGAGACTAGAAGGCAAACTATCTGAGTTCCTGGCTATATGGCCACCGGATCTCAAACAGTGGTACATTCGGTCGACATCCTAGTACCTCTACTTACCGTGGGTTGAACAAGAACTCAGGGCCATGATCTAACAAAAATAAAGGCAGAGGGCAAGGTAAAATAGGGTTACAGATTGATTCTGGTTCATGTGCATTTTAGACTGATCTGTATAGATCAGTAGTTCAATCGCGACCACGCGGCAAATTGAAAGGAAATGAAGACTATTACTAGATGATAACGATCAATTTGTTCGTTTCTATTAGGAGAACATCACGTAGTTCCTCCTATTTGTTCTCACTTATCCTTATATATTGATGATACTTATAATGTGAATAAGTGCGCTTCTGGCTGCTTCCAAGGTGTCTTTTCAGATAACGATTATCAGGGCTCAATCATACAGGGATTTGTTACCCTAGCGATTGTACCTCCAAGGCTGAAGATATCTCTTCTTCAACTCACGCATTAAAACATTTCATATAGAATCAAGTCAATTTGAGCCCCAATAAAGTCTTTGATACCTTAAGTTTAGGTCACTAGAGCATGCACAGCATTCCATCCACGTTGATCAACGGGCGGATGACTAAAAGCCAAGAAATGGACCCAGGACCGAACGAGATAGGAGAATTCCCTGTTCGACATATCAGATGTGCAGACAATCCAAATAGACCCAAAAATGCAGTTACAACCGGACTCCAATCAGCCCGGGGTAGGCGCGGCAAGCACACCTGCGCCTGCGCCTGCACCTGCAACTCCCCCAGAGTATCCCTTACAGGAGCTCGAGCCCTTCAAAGATGAGGATGATGACCACGACCATGACCATGACGCCCGCGACAGTGAGGACCTCAGCCTTGATTTAGAATTGGGCGACATCCCCCTGCTGCCGTCTAGCATGGAGTATGCGACCGAAAAAGGCGTGTACGAGCCGCCGTTTTCTGGTACGCCGTCAGGGTTTTGTGCCTGGCTCCGCGGGCCGCAGCCTCCGCACGTGTATCACATCAACCCTTGGTTCTCGCGCTTACAGGCTGCGCCGGGGCATCTGATAGATCGCTTTTTTCCTAGACGGAGTTCGAAGATTGTGCTCCTTTTTGGTGGGCTTGTTTTTTGGATTGTGGTTTTCTTTCTCTCGCTCAAGGCTTCTATTGCTGGTCAAGATGTTTTGGGGTATGGGCAGCCTGTGAAGTTGGGGTGTCACCATCGACTTTGGTATGTCTCTTTGTTTTTTTTTTCTTGCTGTTTTCTCTCTCTTGCTTTCGTGGATTTGTTGAAATGGACTTGTGGCTAACATTGACTCAGGAATAATGCGACAAATTGTGGAATGAATGGTGATCTTTGTCGTCCTTTTGAAGATCAATCTTTTGCTTTCCGCTGTCCGTCGGGCTGTGCACAGGCTATTCTGTTGGAGCCTTATGTTGTCGGTGCGGAAGAGTATAACTACCGTCCGCTAGTCATTGGTGGCAAACCGTTCAAGTTAGATGGGCACAACAGTGGCATCTACCGTGGTGACTCGTCGATTTGCGCGTCCGCTCTGCATGCTGGCATCATCAGTGATGCTACGGGTGGATGTGGTATCGTCCACCGCACGGGCGAGCAACAGAACTTCCGGTCGGTGGTTCAAAATGGTATTGAGAGTATCAATTTTCTTTCAAGCTTTCCAATGTCGTTCCGCCTCACCAAGGAGGCGAACTCAACGGACTCGGGTGATACAAAGCTGATTAAGTGCTGGGATGTTCGCTGGCCGTTGTTTGCCTTCACGTTAGTCTGGACGACCCTCTTATCATTGGTTGTGACCTCCGCCCCGGCATTCTACAGTGCCATCTATTTCATCGTCTGGTTTGAAGTGGCTATGGCATCAGATCCACCCTCAAACGGGAGCTTCTACGACCTGATCTCAATCGGCCTCGGCCGGTTCTTACCAGGCGCATTTGTAGGCTTTGTGCTATACCACTTCTGTGTTCGACACACTCTACGCAATCTAGAAGCACACTGGGACAAGACCGTCCTCTGGCTGGGTGGCTGTTGGGTCGGCGCCTTGAACACCGACACCTTCGACAGAATCCCTATCTCCCGCCTAACGCCCCACGATATCCAGCAACAGCCCGGTGCCCTGACAGCCCTGATCATCATCGTTGGATCGCTTGTCGCGATCGCCTTTGGTCAGGCGCATTGTTTCCGTCGCGAAGGCCGCTTCTTCCCAACGCTAAGCATCTACGGCGTCCTCGTCGCAGTCATTCTCATCCTCGTTGCAGTCCCACACATGAACCTACGCATCCATCATTATATCCTCTCCCTCGTTTTCCTGCCTGGCACAACCCTCCAAACTCGTCCTAGTCTCTTATACCAGGGTATCCTCGTCGGCCTGTTCATCAACGGTATCGCCCGCTGGGGCTTCGATTCCATCCTCCAAACCCCCGGCGCGCTCCTCGACGGCGGCAAACTGGGAACAGTTCCGCCGAAAGTCTACCCCCCATCCATTGTTGACCAAAACAGTCTGATCTTCGCATTCCCAAATATTAAACCGGACGCCGACGGGTTAAGTGTATTGGTGAATGACGTCGAGCGTTTCCAGGTCTTCCAGTCTAAAGATGGCAAGCCCATGCCTGACTTTTCTTGGACTCGTTCCGTTCCGAATGAGTTGGAGTATTTCCGTTTTGGTTATGTCCATACAAATGCCTTGGGAGGTCTTTGGTATGAGGACTTTTCACCACCGGCTGTTTGGAGCACCGATGGTGTCTTTTCTTTCCCTGACGCCGAGATTCCTGATGAGTCTTCGGAGGAATAGACGTTTTTCTGGCGGCCAGCACATAGACCTTTTATTAGCGATACTTTTACCAGTCATTATAAGCATATCATTTTGGACTCTCCACCGAGCAATCGTAGCACCGTCAAACTTGCGACTCAAAATCCCCCATTTGCAAGCAAATCAGGGAAAACAGGAGAAACCTTCGTCATTAACACCGCAGAAGGATCTCCGCACCCCCGAGACGAGGCAACCCCGCAGAGACCCCGAAACGCGCAGCTTCCTCGACTTGAACAAACACACAAGAGAAACGAGAATGGGAACAGAATCCGCATCCGCGAAACGAGCTCGCACGCGCAAGTCGCGTGGCCGTGGGTTACGCACTACGAATGGATGGTAGGTTATCGTCAGGGCCCATTCCGATCCCCGCTGCACCCGTGCCATGTCTGGGGTATACTCGTGCTAATGCTGACACTGATGCTGATGTGATGCAGTTTCACATGCCGCAAGCGCCACATCAAATGCGATGAGGTGAGGCCTGTTTGTGGAGCTTGTGGGAAAAATGGTCGGTCTTGTCATTTTGCTCATGAGACTCGGGATGGGAATGGGGTTGAGAGTATCGTCACAACGCCGGTTTCAACTTTCAGGAGGAATTTCCTGGATACTGTGATTGATGGGTCTATTTCGCCGTCTGTGTCTAGAGCTCAGAGTGTGCAGAGCCCGGTGAGACGGTCTAGTCCAGTGCGTGGTGGTGGTTGTACGTCTGCGGTTGAGACTGGGTCTGGGGAGGTCCTGCTTCAAGGTGGAACACCTCACGCTTTGTCGACTGAGACGGTGCA
Organism: Penicillium nucicola; assembly: GCF_028828085.1. Lineage (NCBI taxonomy): Eukaryota > Fungi > Ascomycota > Eurotiomycetes > Eurotiales > Aspergillaceae > Penicillium > Penicillium nucicola. Next base: position 1,712,430 of record NW_026643125.1, on the reverse strand, counting down.
TGCTCAGACTCATCCTCAGCAGGCATCATTGTCTTCCCAAGTACCACCTACCCAGGCACCAACTGCCTATGCACGACATGACCACTTTGCGAGTGTGGACTTGACTGCTCACCAAAGTCCCATTGCACTCTATCCAAATGACCTTTCTCCCTCGGATGCCTCATATATCTTACAATCAGTGACTGGGTCATTCTCCTCTCCCGGGCCAACTGTGAATGCAGCAGCGAGCTGGTGGTTTGATCTATTGACAAATGATGCTGCCAGGGACCATCCGCAAGTACCTGCTATACCAAGTGGGTTTACAAATGACGGTCTGCCATTTGAGTGTCCGCAAATTGGCGATCAAGAAAACATCTCTTCTTTACAACGAGCTACACAAGTCCTTGATCTTCCTTACGCTAATGGGACAGTGAGCCAGAGCTCTATCGTTTCACCTGCGCAGTCCAGCCCTGCTGGCGAAGACGAGCACATATGGCAGTCTCGTGAGCCGATTGAACTTTTACCCCGGGAGCATTTTCTGTTTGAGCATTTTGTACAACATGTTAGTCAATGGGTAAGTAAAGATCTTTGGCGAGTCCCATTTTCCAGATTAATTCTAGTACCAGATCGATCTCTTTGACCCTACCAGCCAATTCTCTACACTCGTTGCACATTTGGCAGTAAGTTGGCCGTGATTTCTCAGGTTACATAGACTGAGGATTACTAGATACGCAATGCTGGACTATTGAACGCTATCCTTGCTCTAGCCTGTCGCCATCTATCCCTTAATCCCCGCTTGGATAACGAAGATCTCCCGAACAAAGAAGCAGCTCTACAATTCTACTACCAAACCCTTCATTATGTGCAAAAAGCAATGCAGAAGTCTAGTTATATGACAAGTTGGGAACTCCTCTCAACAACTCTCATCATCTCAGCCTACGAAATGCTGGACAACTCCTCCAACGACTGGGAACGGCATCTAGAAGGTGTATTTCTCATCCAAAGATCTCAGGTAATCCACGGTGAGTCAGGCGGACTACAAGCTGCCGTTTGGTGGGCTTGGCTATGTCAAGATGTTTGGGCAGCCTTTCGAGAAAAACGGAAGACTTTGACATTCTGGACTCCCCACAAGCCCCTCTCGGCATTATCACCACATGAACTGGCTGCACGTGCGGTGTATATCACTGCTAAAGTCATCAATTACTGTGCCGAAGAGGGTGCGCCTGTTGAGGGATATATCCAGCGCCGGCTGGATAAAGCCAAGTATCTTAGAGCTATGCTTGATGACTGGCGAAGTCATTTGACCATTGAGTTTTCACCTTTGCCCGTTAGCTCTCGTGAGAAAACGGGGTGTTTTCATCCTGTCTGGATTCGTCCGCCTGCCTTTGGTGTGTATTGGCGTTGGGGCTGCTTGGCTCACGGTTGACTATTGAAGCTAATTCTCGCTACAGCTGTTGCTATGCAGTTTTATGCCGCAGCGCGTATTCTCTTGATTGCTCACGAGCCAAGTCTTGGAGGACTCACACAGTACTTGGAACGGCAAATTGTCGTTCAACGTTCCGTGGAGAGCATTTGTGGTATTGCTATGACTTTGAAAGACAACGCCTCTAGTCTCATGTCATCACAAGCTTTATTCATTGGTATGCTTCACTCAGTACAGTGAGGAACTTTTAATACTAATCCACTAGTAGCGGGAATATTTACCCAAGAACCTCGTTCCCGAGATGCTATATTAGAATCATTAGAATCGTGCAGGAAAAGGACCGGCTGGCCGGTCCGCTCCTTGGGAGATGACTTGCAACAAATCTGGGGTCTGCACGAACCTACCAGGTCTTTGAATTAACTTAACAATGAGACTCGGTTCATTTATTCGTACTATCGAAGGAGCTCCATCATTTATCTCGAATGCGCTATTCATGCCTTCCCAGCAGACCCACAAATCTCCATCCATCTTACAGTCAAATCTGCCACCTTCTGAATCCCCTCCTCAATCAACTGAGTATGCGGCATCTTACCTACATTAGCACGAAGATGGTCATAGTAGTCATCCAAGACAAGCTTGTTGACATTGATTTTGGTAACACCAGCTGCAACACAGTACCTCATCGTCTCCGACGAGAAACCATTGGTACCATGAAGCACGAGATGAACGCGTCCACCAACCTGCCGACGAATATGCTCGAATCTATCAATAATTAGCATCAGCACAGCCCCCAATAAAGGCAATTCCCAGATCTGACCTCTCAAAATCCAACTGCGGCCCAGCAGGCCCATACTCCCCATGAACATTCCCAAAAGCAGGCGCAAGCGCATCAACCCCCGTTGAAACAAACTCATCCACCTCCTCAGCAGTAGTCATACAAGCCTTCAACCCCTCGGTATCCATAACCCCATCCTCGCCGCCCTCGATCCGCCCCGGCTCAGCCTCGGTAGCAATATGCCGGGAATTGCAATACTCTACAAGCGTGCGCGTCTTGGCGAGATTCTCCTCCTTCTCGTAGTGTGACATGTCAACCATGATACTGTCAAAGGGGAGTTCATCCGCGGCGCGCTTGATGATTTCTTCGGATTGCGCGTGGTCGAGGTGGATGCTTATCGGTACGCTGGCGTGCTTGGCTGCTTCGGCTGCTGTGCGTACTAGCAGGCCGTCTGTTGCTGTTAATGCCCATGGGAAGAATTGGATTATCAGTGGTGACTTGGCGGTTTCGGCGGCTCGTACCAGGCCTAGGATTTGTTCGATGTTGTACGCTATTGCTGCTATCACGCCGTATTTGCCTGCTTCTGCGGCACGGAGGATCGCATTGTGGCGGTTTTCTTGTTGCCAGGTCATTTTCAGATTGAATGATTTGAGAGGTATGTGAGGGGCTTGGGAGTAGTTGTGAGTGCGGTCTCTTTACACATTTTATACATCGTCAACTTCGGGCGTGAAGTGGGGATTTGGAGATGTCCTCGAGACGAGTTCTCCCCCTCTTTCCTTTTAACCGCTTCTCTTCCGACATCGTGTCTTCCCCCCACGCATCATGTCTGAAACTACTGCTTTCCAAGCCCACAACGCCAAATTCCACTCCCTCCTAGGCCTAGCCCCAACTATCCACCTCCTCCACCAAAATGATGCATACCCCTTTGCCCACGAAGCAGGCGTCTACATCCCCTCCACCAAAAACCTCTTCATAACCAGCAACCGATACACAGACCATGAAAACAATCCAAAGATCCAAATTACCCGCATCGACCTCTCCACAACCCCAGTAACAGTGGAAGAACTCGACCCCCAAATCCCAATGGGAAACGGCGGCGTCAATTACACCTCCACCGAGCTCCTAATCTGCAGCCAAGGAACCCTAAACAAGCCAAGTGGACTCTACACAATGTCCACCGCAGCGCCATTCACGTCCAAACTGCTCGTAGGCGACTTTCTAGGCCGCCCATTCAACTCCGTCAACGACGTCGTCGTGCATTCGGACGGGTCGATTTGGTTCACAGATCCCATTTACGGATTTGAGCAGGGGTATAGGCCGAAGCCCGAGCTGCCGTGTCAGGTTTATCGCTATGACCCAGCTGATGGTGGCATTCGCGCTGTTGCGGATGGGTTTGGGAGGCCGAATGGGATTTGTTTCTCGCCTGATGAGTCCACGGTGTATGTTACTGATACGGATCGGCATCATGGGGATGGGACGGATGACCCGGCTCGGGTTTCTTCGATGTAAGTGCTTACCTGTTTCTCTTGTTACTTGGGGTTTAGGGTTAGGGTTAGGCTTGAAGTGTGCTGATTTGCTGTAATAGTTATGCGTTCGATTTGTCGGTTTATCATGGACAGCCGTTCCTGACTAATCGGCGGTTGTTTGCTATGGCTGATAATGGGATTCCTGATGGGATTAAGTGTGATCTGGAGGGAAATGTTTATAGTGGTTGTGGGGATGGCATTCATGTTTGGTCGCCTGGCGGTGTTCTTCTGGGGCGGATTCGCATTGATGGTGGGTGTGCGAACTTTTGTTTTGGAAGGGACGGTGAGATCTTCGCGCTTAATGAGCATCGACTGTGGAGGGTGCAGTTGGGAAGTCATGTTAAAGGGGCTTTGCTTAGGATTTAGACATGGATTGTAGATTGCAGAGATGGACATTTCTCGTGGTCAACTTTACACTAACATACGTACATCACATTTGGAGTTTTTATACAGACTTACAGAGGTTCATCAGATGAGAAGCCGAGGCACTATTCATTTCTTGCTGAACCCTCCTGTGCCATATTCGCATGGACAAACCACTTGGGCTCAATCCACATCACTCAGAACTACTGATCAAGGCTGAGAAATCAACACTTTGCTATGCAATAGACATAATATTTGCCCAAATACTTGATATTGCGCACAATAAAGTCTATGTTCATCTCGAGAACCCAAAATCACTGCAAGTTACTAAACATACCACCATCAGCCAACAGCCCAGAAGCATTAACGTAACGACTCATTGGCTCACAAGCCAAGAACACTGCAGGACCAGCCATATCCTCTGGACATCCAATACGACCAAGCGGAATCCGGGCTTCCAGTGCAGCCTTTTTAGTCGGATTCTTCATATCATGATCAGCAAGCGTGGTATTAATGGTACCAGGCATCAGCGCATTGCACCGAATTTGATCCTTTCCCAGCGAGATAGCCATCGATTGCATCATAGACAAGATAGCCGCTTTGGTGGGCGTGTAATGCGTCTGCAAGCCACCGCCTACTAAAGCACTGACTGAGGAAATTCCGATGATCGAGCCGCCGTGGCCCTGTTTTACCATCTGGCGCGCGGCGGCTTGACAGGAGTAGAAACATCCTTTGACGTTCACGTCGATGCTGTGATCTAGGAGGGCGGGCTCAATTCTGGTGGTATTGTTAGCATGTTTTTTTGCTTTGGCATTGCTTCTTTGCTGTTGACAACTTACTTCAAGAATTCGGCTTGTTTGAAGACTCCTGCGTTTGCAACGAATATGTCGAGCTTTCCCCATTGACTGACAGTTTCGGTAATGAGCTTGGTGCTTGTCTCTGGAACTGTGACATCCCCAGCGAGCTCGAGCACTTTGCCTGCGTTTGTTCCATGTTCCTTTTCAATGGCCTTGACTTCTTCGAGAAGGCTGTGAGTGTGGGATTTGTCGAGTCCTAGGTGATTCACTGCGACGTTGCAGCCTTGACGGACAAATTCTAGAACAATTGCTCGGCCAATGCCAGTTGTACCACCGGTGATGGCGGCGGTCTTGCCTTTAAGAAGGTTCCAGGCGGGAAGAGCCATGGTGAACAAGCAGTGATATTTGAGAGAATGGGTACAATAGATGTTCGACGCAATTTCAGAAATCCGTCAATTGTTTAGGTCGCAAAGTTTAGGTGCAGAACTACGCACCTGGCGGAGATTCCCTCGTTTTGGCCCTCGTCTCGAGGGTTCGGGCTTCCCCCGCCTTGTTCGACTCGAGGGCTTTGATGATGTAGATTGATTGAGATGTCTGATGAGAACTATAAGTAGTTCTAGTCCTCTCTATTTATCGAGTTTGTTTAGAAATAATACCCCATTCCAGTATTCCGACACCTTCATCATGACTTCAGACTCGACTTCTACTCCAGTTGTTCCACAGACCCAGCTCACCCTTGGCTCCAAGGTCATCGCAAGTTAGTACCAGTATATAGTTCCCCACGCGGACCAAGGACTAACTTCACAAAACAGTCACAGGAGCAAACCGCGGCATCGGTCTCGGCGTCGCCGAATGCTGCCTCGTCAATGGAGCCGAAAAGGTATACTCGATCGACATCGGCGAAACAGGCGATGAGTTCGCCGCCCTCTCAAAACGCTTCCCAGGTCAGCTATTCGCCGTGACCGCCAATGTCACACAAGAGGAAACAATCACAGCAGCCGTCGATAAGATCATCGCCGAAGCCGGTGCACTGCACGGAATGGTCGTCAACGCCGGCCGAACCCACCACAAGGCAGCCCTTGATTTCACTAAAGAAGAGATCGAGAATCTGTTCAATGTGAACTTATTCGGTGCATTCTATACCGCTCGTGCTGCCGCCCGTGCTTTCATCAAATTGGGTATCAAGGGCTCGGTTGTTTTCACTGGTTCTATGGCTTCTTACCGTCCGAATAAGGTAAATACTTACATATAACCCTGCTGCTACTACTGGTTGCTTGTGTTGAGATTCTTCATTTCCCTGGAACTAATTGTCTGTTCTTCTAGCGCGTCCCCTCAACACCATACGGCGCCTCCAAAGCCGGAATCCGTAATATGACGCACACTCTCGCAATGGAGTGGGCTCAGTACGGTATCCGTGTTAATAGTGTCTCTCCCGGTCTGGTCAATACTGCTATGACTTACTGGGTACCCCAGCAGCCAGACTGGGAGCAGCAGCTCAAGTACTATGGGGGGTTCCCTCGTCTTGCGGAAGTGCAGGAGCTCGGTGGTGCGTATGTTTATCTGCTTAGTGAAGCTGCTAGTTATACGACTTCTATTGACATCCCCGTGAATGGTGTTATTGGTAGTAAGTTTGCCCTTGGTATATTTCTTTTTTGGGAGTTGCTAACGATTTCAGTCTGTTGAAAAATTTATGATGTGGATGGAACTGAGAAATGTTATTTTATAAATTTTGGAATTGAAATAGTTTACAGATATTCGTATGAAGTGCTGACCCGGTAATGCATGAGTAGTGCGTATCAGGGTGACAGGACGATACCCCGGACCATCAAGTGATGACAAATTGCCTTCAACGCCAACTAAGTTAGTCAGTTAACTAGTTGACCCTGGGCATTCAAAGTTTTCATTGACTCTGTAGATTTGATCTTTCATCTAAGCCTTTCTTTCCGCATCGCTCACCAAGAAAGGATTCCAATGCTTGTGTTTTTAGAGTGCTTGTCTCCCTTCCCTTGTTATGTACCCCTTGTGATCTAGTTTTCATCCCTCCAAGATGCCGGTGACTGGATTTGACCCTCAGCTCTCAGCCCAGCTTCACAACCAGATTCTTGAACGTGCTTGGATTGGGGCCGGACGAGATGCCGCTTCGCTTCCATCCAAGACCTGGTGGGAAGACTCGTCCCCAGTTCCGTTCGATCTCGCATCTCGTCTGAGCCCGAACTTGATCAAGTTCCTGCGGTCGGCAAGAGCTATTATGTTCGATACCTCTTCAGATTTCCATCTTTTCTATTATCTAATGGCGCTCCATGGGAAACATGAAATTCTGCAAGACACTCCTCTTCGGGAGTGGGGCGATCGCTTCGTGTGGTTATATCCCTCGACACGAACGAAGAGTGATGAAGAAATCGGTATAGTGTAAGATGTCTATTTGAGGATACTAGAGCCTGGTATATAAGGCTTATAGGTCGAATAGATTTGATCAAGAAACCGAGCTAGCTTCCTTCGTTCCAGACTGGGAAGATATGTACTGGTCTGATCGGGAACGGTGGCCATGGCGGCCGTTACAACATATCCTACAGACCTATCTAGACATCATAGATGAAGGCAAAATTACAACATATTCCGACCGCGGAAAGGGATGGATAGACGATAGTGTGTTCGGGGTATTTCCTTGGGAGATACACCAATATACCTCAATGGATGTTAGGAGGGCTATCAGTGCCTTTACCTATATTCTTGATACTATACAGGCTCGAATTCCTTCAGGCTCGATCCATGATCATAGCATCGAGCTCTCTCACGAGATAGCTCTTCCCTACTCAGAAACTGTGATGAAAGCTTCATCCATTAAAGTGGACTCCTTTGCCGGACGCTTTCTCTCGGCCCTTCCTACTCGCCAACTCAATTTTCGCTATATTGCTCCCGGTATCCGACTCCAAGATCCAGACGAATTCGGAAATCAGCCCTTTACGGAACCTTCCAGTCTTAATCTACCGACAGAATTCTTTCCTATCCTTCTATTTCGAGCAGAGCAGGAAAATAAGTCGCCCTGGAGTCGGCCCTGGTATCCTGACGGAAATGCCGCTGATATCCCCGCTGGTTTATATATCGAACCTACCAAAGAATATTCTAACTGGTCATGTAGCAACCAGAGTCGACTCCTACTACCGTTCGAGATTGGCAGCAACGGGTTTGCTCGAAGTAGCAATGGTGTTCCATTCCTCAAAAATGCCAGGGGTCCGGGCAGCTATCCTGATGAACTATATCAGTCGGATTCATTCAGCGGCTATAGTGGTTATTTACCTTGGGATTCACGTAGCTCATATCTACACAAAGTGTTGGAGAATTGGGCTGAACGGGTGGAAACGGGTGATTGGCTCGTTGGTCAAGACGGTGTTGTAGGTAGTATTGAGAAGTTCAAAGAGGCCGATACTGAAGGACATTGGAAAGAATATGTTATTCGTTGGTGAGAGTTTTAGTTGTATCTATGTTCAATTCGTGAAGAAGTCAACAACCTTGTTGAAATGATATAATAGACGGTCGAAGTAGTTCTTTGTCTAATAATGTGCAAAGGCCAAGCATAAAAGATGGAACTAACTCAAACTATTCCGAGACGCGTATGCATCCTATAAACTTGACAGTAAGCGAAAATGACATTTGGGATTTTTGCAAACAAGGTCTATGTGATGTGTGAAATATGACGGGGTGAATGTGATATCAAATGTTTTGTATTCTAAATAAAATAGACCAAGCTACAACTCGTTGCACTATGAATGCCTTTTAATATTATAAGAGACCAACTGTCCCAATGGTTAGAGTTAGTCTATGTCAAGCGAAGTGCTTCGCCGTATTCTATTGTGTCATTATGTACCAAATACCCTCAATGAACTCCATGAATGCAATATACAAAGCCAGCATCAAGTCTTCTAGTCTTTGAGGTGGTTTTTACACTTCACCTGTACAATATTCTGTTTCCCGCCATCTTCAACGACTAACGCCGTGAGCTTGCCCCCCTTCAAGCACCCAGAGTCAAGACCCTTGGTGAAAGTGCGAATAGATAGGGAAGAAGAGGCATCATGCCCGTATACGACAGTCATGGTGCCCGAGAGGGGGTCTTCAGTTGAAGACTCAAGAGTTGAGTATAATAGAGATTGATGCTTATCGAACATCTAGAACATGTTAGGTAACCCGGAAAAATAAAATAGAAGTAAGGCATACCTTGGCCCAATTCATGCCCTTTTTCTTCGGGCTAGGCAAATGCGTATCCAAATCAATGGTCCGCATGGTCATCACACTGGACGGATCTTGCTTCTCAAGTTCGACACCCGGTACTAAGCCCGCATGGACGACAACTAGAGGTCCCATGCCTGGGACAGAGCCAACATCCAAGATGATCGGGCAGCTACTCAGCCACGCTGCTTGCTCATCGTTGAGCGAACGAGCGAGGGCACGCTCACGGGCTTCTCGGGATGATAGACTTGACTCTTCGTCATCATCAGGGGTAACCAGAGTATCACTCTTAACTAGCTCCTGTCGGATAAGCAGAATTCGATCCTCGTGGTTTCCACGCACGCAAGAGGCCGAGTATGCACGGGCAAGATCTACCACTCCTGTACTATCTGGTCCTTTGTTAATGAGGTCACCAGTGAAGATGAGGTGATCTCCACTGTTGGGCTTGAAGGAAACCTTTTTGAGCAGAGATTCCACTGTTCAGCTTGTCAGCATGCGGGGAAGTTGGACAAATAGCGAGACACAACGTACACTCTGCTTTGCAGCCATGAACATCACCCACAAAGATCAACCGTTTCCGACGTGACGACTCTGCTTCAACATCTGCCGACCGCGAAGGCACGAGCGCCGGATCCAATGTGCGAATCTGAACTATGTCGTCGAACTGGGGCATGACGTTCGACCCGAACCAGCCACCCGCCTGGATCTTCGTTTTCGAATCAAGCGATTGTAGTAACGAGCTTCGCTCTTGAATGCGCGGATAAAGCAGCACCCGCCAGCTAACCCAACCCACTAAAAACAACCCAACGTATATAAGCACGTAGCGGCGGAACCGCGGCGCGGAAACCACCGAGCGAATCATCTCAAACCATCGCGCGGGTTTCGTGTCTTCCGACGATCTCGAGGGCGGGTTGTAGTTTCCGCCAGGTCGCGATTGCCATGCATTTCTAGCGGAGTTTATGAGAGGGCGGGATTGGGATCGGGATGCTGCATAGGAGGGAGGGCTTTCGGATAATTCGAAATCGTCATCTGCGTCGGACTGTACGCCCTGTGAATCCGGGTCGCGCGACATTATTTTGGTGCGAATCGAGCCCTTTGGCATGGTAATTGAGTTGAAGATGGTGTGTCCTTCACCTCGAGAGGTTAAAAGTGCTATCTCATGGTCGTGAGGAGAGAAACGAAAATGATATTTTAGGCAGAAAGACCTCCCCTGCGGATCTGACGTCTACACAGACCCACTCGGGAGATCATTGCGTACGCGTACGCATACACTCACATACTGCATACTGACTCACGCAGTATCTCATATTCATTACATTCATTGCCGATTTGTTGTGGCTATTTTATCCCCGGTACTGCTCGTACTCTTCCGCTTCCTGTTTCCGGAGGTTCACACGCTGGATGACGGTCGCATCGTAGACCTCTTCTATGGGCTTGCCACCCTTGAGGACCTCCTTCTCGTGGTGAGAAGCCTCCTCCTTGGTCATGCAGACTAAATTGTTGATGTCGATCGGGATGGATTTCTGACCTTCATGCTCGAGGCTCAAATCCATCTTCCATCCATGAGTAGGGTTCTGCCAGGGAATCAGAACGAGCCTGTTCGGCAGGCCGCTGACTGCGCTCTTTCCACGATAGACTTCCTCAACGAGGAATGCAATGTCATCCTTGCTGATAGGGCTACGAAGTCCGATTGTATCGCCGCTGGTAACATGTTTGATCATTCGATCGTGCAAGGCGAGCATGGCAGCCAGAATGCCATCGTAGAGCTTTTCACGCCCCTTGGCGCCCATATTGTAGTCGAGCGGGTAGCCAGTGATGCTGCAGATAACGTGGTTGGCTACTGTGTAGCCAAAGACTGCAGGCATGGTACCCAGAACCGGGAGAATGCGAACTCGGAAGTCAGGGAGTACTCCGAGCTCACCCACTTGGCCCTTCTTGTATTCCTCTTCAGGAAGAGGAAGCAGGCTCGCCTTGCCGGGGCCCGGCTTCTCGGTCGAGAATACAGCAGCAACGCCCGAGGTAACGCCGAGGGCCTTCAGCTTACGCCGCGTGCTGCGAGATAGAGGGTCATCGGTGCTGAGAGAGATATCGCCAACTACAACGCGGGTCGGATCAGACTTGCAACCAGCGCCCATGGATGAGATCACGGGCAGAGAGTTCGTGTGGCAGTAGTGTAGCAAGTCCACCTTGGACGTGATGTTATCAATACAATCCAACACAAAGTCCGGACGGCGTCCCTCCCCGTCCTTTGTCAGAATCCAAGGGCCGATAAGGTCTTCAGCTGCCGACTTTCCGAACAGTTCATTCCTGCAATCGAAAGTGACCCATGGGGCGATCTGTTCCAATCGTCTCCTAATACAGTGAACCTTCGACGTTCCAACGTCGGCCAATGTCGCAAGGGCATGTCTGTTCAGCGAAGAAAGAGTAACTTGGTCGAAATCAATCAGTCGGATCTTGGAAACACCCGATCGAGCGAGCGAGGCAGCGGCATGGGAGCCGACACCACCACATCCAACGACGACGACAAATGAGGATCGAAGCTTGGCGAGACCTTCGTCACCAAGGAAGACACGATTGCGGGCAAGTTGTTCAAGAATAAGATCTGGGAAAAGGCGCAAGTCTCATTAGACAGTGTTTCAAAAGGGTTGCAAAGATAAAATTTGTGTACCATCATCATAGTCTCCTTGTTGCGCTCTGCGAGCCAAAGCTGCGCTGCGCTCATCTTCCTTGCTCAATGGGATATCAGATGCTGCAGCACCGAAATCGGTAAGCTGAAGGAGTATGCGTTAGTCTTTATGCTCTTATCGGGTTCGAGCTTGCCGGGCACCCAGCAAAGCTGGACTGCAGTATTTTACCTTTTCAGCGAGATGTAGATCATCGATATTGGGGATTGAAGCTTTCAAGTCCTGAACCGCCTCTCTTCGCTTATATGTTTGGTATCCAAAGATAGCACCTGCAACAGCTGCACCGGACAAAACAGCGGTAGTCGCAAGCTGGCCATGTGACGAACCAGCCTGACGCTGGAGCCACGAAGACATATTTCCAATCAGTCCCTTTTCCTCTGTATCCTGGGGTTCTGGCTCTTCTATTTCGGTCTGGGTTTTAGGGTTCGTGTTGCGATCAAGCTCGTATCTAGTATCAGGTTCGTCAGAATCGAATCCATAGTCGAGGTCGGCATCGCTGGGTGCATCCCACCACCTGGAAGCTGGGGGAGTCATGGTAGATACAGGGGAACGGTACGTACCATTACCAGTAGCCGATCAGTGTAGGCATTGGCCTTTTATAACGAAATGTCAATCTGAAGATGCGATCATCACTGGAACCACGATTGCTATCACGTGCGTTCTGCGGACCTTAGCCGAGACTCCGACTTGGACTCTCCACCGCATCTACGTCGCGTTGTTTCCCACGCGTCATTCTACTCATGTTTCTTCTCATGCGATAATGTGTTGCTGTTGGTGCACCTGGCAGTAATTCGGGTCTCAATGTCGCGTCAAGGCCCAACCTGCGACCATGTCCCAGGACCAGGGTGCCCAATGTTGAAACTGTTTACCTGCTTGGTCACACCGACATACACACACTATCGCATGTCAAGATGCATGGTCAGACTTGGGTTGGAATCTGTTGCAGCACATATCATCAAGCAATAAGTCTAATGCGCGAACACTCTTTGGCCTCTCACACTACGACAGGTACGTCTCATTGAGCGTTTTGCTTGTATCACTCTTTGTGTTCTCAAAGACCTCATTGCTAGTCGTGATGAAGATACCCAATTCACACCAGAGCTTTTCAGGACATGGCGGCTGGTGGAATTCATCCCCAATATATTTGAGTGGAAGAAGACACCAGGCTATGGTTGATCGAGAATGAACAGAGATCTGAGCGACTGTCATTTCAATCCTTGTTCAACCCTGGCTCATAATTCTTTGATTACCTTTGTACCAGATGTACTGACATTTATCATGGTGCCTAGATTCAATTCTCACATCCCCATCCACGTTTAGCGAACGTTGCAACAACCGCCTGGTCCTCTCTGTTACACTGCGTGAAGCATGACCCAATGAAGACAGATTCGTCATATACTCTGAGGTCCTGTATATGGGCTCTGTCTGTATGCCTTATGAAGGAAACGACGAGTATGCCAATGAAGAGTGACAAAAAGGTAGTTTTCAATCTGAGGGTCTGCCAACACATGGAGTTTACCAGTCTGGAACAAGATGTACTTTTCCTTGCTATATTGTTTTAAACCAGGGGCTGTGGGCTAGCTTCTCCTTTTATGAAAACCTCGGATATTTATGCGCTTATGCCATTTGCTTGACCCTATTCCTCAGTCTGTATACTCCATCAAACATGCTTGTGCTCTCAATCGTTACTTAAGCTGCTTCGACGTTGCTTCGCGTCTCGACCTTGATATTCAAAGCATCCCAGTCGATATCAGGACCCTTGAAGTTTTCGCCAATTAAAAACCAAAATGCAAGAATAACAAGAGTCAAGGCGACCAATATCGGTGCACTCCAATTCATCGAGGCCGTTGTCACAGGAAGACCTGGTGGGAAACAGACCATCACACACATCAGAGCAGACCAAAGTGGCGCAAAGATATTACAAGCATATCCCCAGCGTCCAAGGTCCAGCGGTCTTTTTGGCAGACATTTTTCACGGCCACGTGTGGCCAAGAGAGCTTGAGGCACCGCGTAACTCAGATTCAGTAGTGTTATCGCAGATGTGATGATTGAGTTGAAAGCAGTCGTACTGGCCAAGTAGATCAGCCCATAGAGAGCAGCGAAGATAGTAGAAGCTATAGTCGTACGAAGGGGGAATTGAAGTTTCTCGTCCACCTTGGTGAAGAAACCGGGAAAAGGTGTCCCTCCGTCTCGTGCAAATGCCCAAGCCAGGCGTCCACAGGTCACCCATTGAGGCGGTAGACAAGAAGCGTATATGATGGTCAAGAGTACGCTCAATGCTATGGTAACCCTTTTCGAGCCTGTGGGTTGGTATACGACCTCGATAGCTGGCATTCCGGCGTTCATGACTTTTTCCATGTCCTTCGCGGTAACAACTATAATGGTTATCATTGGTATTGCTGTGCAAAGGCCAATGGCCATGGTCAAGTTCCTGTCCTTGATCAGTACTGTAACGATTGATCAGATATCACCGGGGATCAGTATCAACTAACATGATTTGCGGAAGTCGACGACCTGGTAGACGTATCTCTTCGGCAATATGAATGGCTCCATCTGTACATCCAAAACTATACATCGAGTTGATGACCCCTAGTAGCCATGCAGTGCCACCATTCCATCCACTTGTTCCCGTTCCTGGTCGAATGATGGATGATGCAGAATTGCCATGCTTATGCATGACTAGGATTGTGACAACCCATACCACGAATCCAGAGAGAGTCAGATAGAGGGACAATATCGTGATGAGTGGTATTCGTTCGGGGCATAATAGGAGAGGCATCACTAGATGCAGAACCTCGCAAGTTAGCGTTTTGAGTATCAACCTGACATATGGCACGGACTTACTTGTAATTATTAGAATCGTCAAATACACACAGTATAGATGCCATTGTTTGATTTCAAATTCTGGATGCAGAAATTGTGCGAGTCCCAGAATTGTGTTGGCCACAAGAGATATGCCGGAGCATGCTGCCATCCACCATCCGAGTATAGACATCCAACCTGTGACAAAAGCACCAAATCTCCGAGTATTTTTAGAAGCAATGATATATACGAAATGGTATTGGCCCTATTCAGATTCTCATGGTTAGCCTTTAAGCCAATAGCAACGGGTACATGTACTCACCCCAGATGAGGGAAATGCCGAAGCAAGCTCAGACAGTCCCAGTGTTATAGCCCACTGTACAAAGCAGGCAATTAAAACTGAAAACAAAGCCACTTGGTATCCTCCGTATTTGAGGTTTTGTCCAAAATTACTCAAAAGCCCGACCCAAGAATTGGTGATGCTGGAAAATTCAGTCAGAGCAAGAATTTGAGGATACGGTGACGTCGTACTTAAATGCAAGGCCTAAAGATGCCAAAATTGAGAAAGATCTCTTTAGTGCTGCTTCATGACCTTGCGCACGAAGTACCTCATCGTCCGCCGTGCATTTCGGAGGTTCTGCCTGCGGTTCAGAGTTAGGGTTGCTATCGGCTTCAACTTCCACCTCGATAGGGCGAGTAACCACGTCGGCATATTTCATGCGTCTCATATTGAATAAAGATGACTCGTATAGTAAATTATTGAGTGAGAATTCATTATGGACCGAATGTTCAAACCAAAGTGCCTGGTTGGTTCAATTGGGAATTTCCCGGATTTCATCTCTTATATAATTGCTGTCAAATTACCTGCATTTTATGTCTGAAATCCCCTCTTACTCTACGTTACCTTGAGTCTAGGGTACTGCTGTATCTACTGGACTTAATCATAATTTGAGGTACCAGTGAACTCTGTTCTTGTTTCTTTTTCCTGCTGATGTACTTCCTCCTTCATGTGCAACCCTACTATCGCAGCACAGGAGACCAGTAAAAATCTAGATTATATTCGCTGTTCGTACATGGATACTTTGGGGAGATTCATTGACCGAAGTCCCCAGACCGAGGAAAACACATATCTTTGCGCGAATCTTATTTTTGAAATTGCTCCTCAACCAGACCATCTACGGTCACCGAATCAATTGCAGGTTTTATATAACTCTCTTGCGTATCTCTGGAGACCGGTTTGATACCCGTACGACCATGGTTGCGCTAGGGAGCCAGTGGCCTGCTCTATCAGGGGGGGTCCGAGAAAACTCTGCTAACGAAAAGAACACCCTCTAACGCGCTATTGCAGCGAATTATGACACCTAAAAGCTCCTGGATCATGTTTAGAACCATGGCGGTAAGATCCTACCGGTGATGCTCGATTATTTGGAGGATATGGCGCAGTTTACTGCCTATGTTATGCTGAATCCCCTGGGCGGCGACTGGCGGGCTGAACTAGAGACAATGATAACCAACGTCATTAAGAGAGAGACCCTAGATATACGTAAGGATATCTATGCCCTGAAGGCAACTAGCCTGATAGGCACCGAATCCCTTGCCCGTGGCCGTACCGCTACGTACGCCGCAGCACTACGATATACCCCCGGCCCGGCCTATTACCTTTCGGCCCACGGATCAAACACTACCCCGGGAGTGTCTCTCTCTGAGCTAGCTAGGGATCGGGAGATCACTATCCGGCTCGGGGATACCGAAGGCGTTGCTCACTTCTGCTTAATGAAGAGCTTAGAGATTAAGGAGAGAGCTAAGAAGTAAGCTCTATTAACTATCTACGGTTTTTTAGGTTATTAGGGTAGGGAGCATTTAAAGAAATGATTGAAACAAAGTAGGATTAAGAATCTGCGAGAGATTAAGACTGAAGGTAGGTAAATCAGAGAAATAGATGATTGAATTAATTATTATCTTTTGCTAGGTAATCTTGCTCAATTTAAGTTAAATCTCTCTGTTCTTCTTTTTTGATACATTCGGCTTATTTGCTATATCCGAAGGAATCCTAGGGTTATATTCTTATTGTTATATTTTGAGGTTTCCTCGGACTGTATACAGTTTTCCTACATTCGGTTTTCATGCATTTTTTTTGTGTTCGTAATTCTTCCATGTTTTTCTGTAGTTCTTAGCTCTTCTTTGGAATTCATTGATCTTCCATATTTTTTGTTGTCATGTTCCTTTTTGTATGGTTTTTTGTTTTGAAGTCTTCATGGAATTCTCATGTATGGTGTTTGCATGTATTGTTTTTCTGTTCCAACTTGTGTTGAAGTTTTTATGCTATGTTGTACTTGTGTTTATAACTTCAGTTACGTTTCTTTTTTCTTGTTTCAAGTTCTCTTTATGTGTTTCTTCATGTTCTTGTTCTTTTGTTGAATCTTGTTTTATATAATATTGATACGGTTAACCGGCCTAATCACAAATCGTTAAAGAGAGCCTCAAGATTATATTAGCCACTATAACCTTATCGAATTCATTATACTTTAAACTAGACGACGTCTCGGCTTTAGAATAGCGAAGGTTAGCCTAGTAGTATATATCATAGTATAATACTATAACTTAACCGAGAAGCCATATAGCACCCCCTCGGATAATAGCGTTTAGTTAATATCGGCATAGAGAACAAACAAATCGCGGCTTTAGACGCGACAGAAAAAGTAAAAGCTCAGCCCGTTAGGAAAGATCAACTGGGCCAGCGTCGTGTGTGACAGACTTATCGCGGGCCACACGGTCGAGACTGAGCCGAGTCGCCTATTCCGGTACCTAGAATCTAATCACCTCATAACTGAGATAAAGCAACAGGGGTAGTCGATGGTACCCAGGCTCCGTGTCTGGAATAGAGTTAGGATTATCTTTGGAATTTCGAGGTTACATAGGGACTCGATGAGGGTTTCGTGGGCTGTGACCATTGTAACAATGCATATGTTTCCGTGAACTCGAACAGCCTATGGGCCTTCGGAACCAAACGCTTGTATTAGGTGTTAGTCGATAGTAGCCAAATTAGGACCGATAGAGAAAGCGCCATCACGAAAGGCGGCATAGGGCTCGGGGACTTTGGTGCACCGAACTTCCGAGTCAAGTACGGTATTATTCATCAAGCAGTTTGGAAATTGATCAAGGGTCTATAGGAGCGGATTTACGCTTTGCCATACACGGACTAGCGTGGTCTGGAATACAGTACGACCCGAGAAGCAAACGGTCATTGTCTGGTAATCTATCTTTGCAATGTGTCTGCCTAACCACGGTAATTTGGCTGTACCAGTGAGACATCGAAAAAAACATGGTGGGGACATGTACCGGCCGAATTCGGGTTAGCGCGATCTGAGCGGGCGCTGGAAAAGCTTGTCTGGGGGGTAAACGGGGGTTCGGAATCGGCTGTTCGCTTGATGGCCGATGTACTTGCGACATTAACCCTGCAGCTGTGATTTATGCCTCTTATCTACAGCGTACTCGTACTCGGTGTTTGGATCACTTGGGCTGCGTCCTGGAGGGCCGACCCGTCGGTCATCCGGGGATGATCCACAGTTTTACTTTTTTGACCACGGTTCTCCTTTTGACTTCCTATTTTGAGGGTTCCGTCGAAAACGTCGAATCTATTCGGATAAAGTACATTTCGAGTCGTCATTGGATCACTATGTATCCGTTTCCTACATATATAAGCTTCGGCGCTGGAATATTTGCGTGCTGGCGAATAACTTTCAGCGTGTACAATTCATCTTTATATCTACTCTTTTTTCAGTCGAATAGATCCTTTTGGTCCTATTGAGCAGCAAGGACTAAAGGCGTACCAAAATAATCAACAGGCGTGACCAATATGCATTAGCGCCCAGGCTGCGTACGGCCAGTGCGTCCTCGTCGCGCTTCGGCATCGGTTTTAGAAATCTTGATCAAAGCTGGAGGCTCGTTAGCCTTGCATACCGTATACCAGCTGAGTGGGTCCATTTTGCGTGGATCAGTTACATTCACCAAGGAGCCATGTGAGTCCAACGTGATCCATTGAACTGCGAGAAAGGGTCTGGAACCGACACCAATCCAGATTCGACCAAAATTGCCTCGGCATGAATTAACTTTCTCCTCGCGGAATGTCCTGAGGATACACCCGTGAGATTCGTCAGGGATCTCAGATTTCAGGGGTCATTGGTGGACGGGGTTACCGAATCTCTCGATTTGCCACTCAAAGATTTACCGACTGTACAGCTGACAACGACCGAGCGACTCTATGCCGCTTTCCTTAAGCCGCCAGAAATTGGCCAGTAGCTATATTGCTGAGTTATTAGACGATTCGTTCTTGGCGTTTGACTATCGAGCGCAAGCAGCTTTTCTGGGGGACGCTTTCAAAAGCCGTGTCTGTCTCACTGCGTTGAACATTGGAACTCCGCGACCAATTACATGTCATATTGTGATATTATCGCCCCATCACAATATTTAGCGCAATGACTGTACAGACTTTCTCGACAGGGTTCCCCTCCTGGCCCCCTGGTTTCGGAGATGTGCGAATAGCGAAACAGAACTGACGTATGGCTATATGACACATGGTGTGTTTGAGCTTATCTACAGAAGCCATTGATGCTACGTGCTTTTTACTTCAAACGGAGTGCGATGATTCTCCCAGCTGGAGCACGCGTATTTGCACTGTAGGTGAGATAATACTACCGCCTATATCAAGGGAACCTCTGAGACACAGCAGATCCGATAATGGTTGAGATGATTGCCCAGGCCGCGGAAGGCATGTTTTCCCAGAGTATACTTCAAGATGAGACTCCGTCAGGGCGACGCAGCGCTGGATGTAGCGGGTGCAGGTTAGTCCTTGGCAAAGCAATATCATGGCGGAGCGTTGCACTGACAGCATCCTAGGCGTGCCAAGAAAGGCTGCGATATGCAGTTCCCGGTCTGTGGAAGGTGTCTCCGGCTCTCGCAGACATGCTATAGGGCAGGAGCTGGCAGTAACACCGGGAAGGGTGCTGCATACAGTCGGCTTGGCAATGCTTGGACGGAGAGTGCGCAGGACACAGTGGACCAAGATCCCGGCCAATCTGACGCAGGGAAGTCTGACAAGAAAGGCAGTGGTCGCCCGAGATCCCTGGGCGAGTGGTCCGATATACTGCGTTACTTTACCGACCACGAGCTCATTCGAGGTCTTGTCGCCGCCTGCAGGCTCCAGGTCGCCATCCCACAAATGAACCCTAAGCAAGCTGCGGATATCTATGGAGCTGCGTTGTCCTCGATCCGCGAAGCGATACAAGACGGGTGTCAGGTTGCCGACGATACTGTGTTGGTGATTACATTGCTTCTATATATATACGAGGTAGGTAGCACTACCTTGACGAAGCGGTTTGGTCGTTGCTGATTCGTAGTAGCGATTTTACTGGCCAGAAGGAGGACCCAGTCGCAGCTGGATGATCCATATCCAGGGAGCAATCAGTCTGGTACAAGCTCGCGGGCTGAAGCAGGTCCAGACAATGGTTGGACGTGTGATTTTTCGAAAAGCCAGAGACATCATCGCGAGTAAACCGTTAGACTTGTTTTCGTTGCAATGCTAACGGGAAAACAATCAGCTTGACGTCGCATTCTGCAACAACATAGTACCGCCTTACTTTCTTATTCTAGGCAGTCAGGCAATGGGAAGAGACGTTCTGTACCATGCCCATGATCAGCTTGCAATCCTTGAGACTAGGACGATTGTTCTGTACCGGCAGTATTGCCGCGGCAATCTTAACCAAGCCTTCCTCCAGACTGCTCATACACTTCAACAGGATCTCACGTACAGGCAAAAGACGACTGTCCGCCCGCCATCCAATTCACGCAGGCACCGTCAAGAGAGCCTTTTGATTGATGATGCGGAACAAGCGGAGGATGAATACATTACTATGATACAAGATCGATGGAGTGGTGCTAAGCTACACATACTGCAGCTGGTTGTTTGCCGCGTTCAAAGTGCCATCTTTCGAAAGCTTTGGAACAGCTCTGCTGTTGGGTTAGAAGAACTCGTCCCCTGCTGCCAGAATTGTCCCACTCGCACTTCCCAGGTTATGTATAGCAGCGCAGCAGAGGTCATGGATGCCTTCGGATCTATATATCTGTCGATGCCTTCGCCACTCGCCACACTGGGAATGCACGGCGCAATCATCACGGCATCATCATGCCTGGAGAGCGAGATTGAGGAGTCAATGTTGGCATCTGGTGGCGTACAGAGCGACGCCATCATCAACTCAACGCAGCTGAATTCCATGAGGAGAAACAGTCGGTGGCTTACAGAATGGTCAGAGACGCTTGCAACATAGCATTACAGGAGAAATGCGATATGGATTGTGTGAATCGGTCGCGCCCTGCAAACGGTATTCTTTAGATTAATATCGTTGTAGAGATCACTTGATAGGCTGTCTAGTTCGAAAAGAATTCTCTCAATGAAGAATCGAATTTGCGCTGTAGACCTAAATAGTACGTATGTGTATCTTGTTGATCTTCACTTTATCAACGCTGTCATGGTTGTGTTCACCGGCTGGTCCACGCCGTTGGTTTTCGGGGGTAACACACCGTCAGCCATATGATCGGGAACATCATACAATGCATGATTCATTCTCCCATCGAGAATGGCTTCGTAGATCGTAGCAATCCAGTTTCCGATGATCTTTCTTGGCCTCACATTCTCGCCGTATATGACGGTGTCCTCTGAACCTGGGTGCTCACCCAGCCCCTGATGAAATGGCACGGCTAGCTCTTTCCTGACCATGTGGTAGAGCGCCTGTGACCCGACTCCAAGATACTGTTCCGTGGTCTGCTTTGCACAGAACCGACGGAAAGCGGCCTCGTAGACGCTGGTCGCTTTGCTTTCGACATTCGATCTCCAGGTTTGCACGGAGCCGAGTGCCCATGATTCAGAAGAGATTTGATTGGGGTCATTGAGAATGCGCAGTAACGAGAGCACAGCGCCGTCAGCGACTGCGTTGAAACGCTCTGCATTATCTAGACGAGAAGATGCTCGCCAACAAGATGTAAGCTGCTTTCGGAGTTGCACCTTGTATGACTGAATTCTCTTCGGGTCCAGGCTCGAGGCAAAGAACAATACCAGATCATCTTGCAAGACGGAGTACAGTTCGTCAAGGTATTCGATTTGCATGACTCGAAGATCCAATGCCTGGCAGCCGACGTATAGACAGGTGGCGCCCATCAGTGACACCAGCTCGACAGCCTTCTTGGTCATGCGGGAAGACAAAAGGGCCAGTGAATTAATGGATTGGTTGCCCATCTCGGCTGATTGTACGTGAGTGCTGACTGGATTAGCTAGGAAGCCCAGTTCGGACATGTACGCTGCCATGTTCACATCAACACCCTTCATGGTGAAGGAAAGGCTGGGATTGTCAGCGCAAAGATTTGCCGGCAGACCATTGTTGAGATTAGCATCGATGAGTTCGGTCGATTGGGCAAAGAACAATTTTCCAAGCATCTGTAGGGAGAGACGTGTCTTTTCCATAGCAGAGGTGACTGCCGCAGCTTGGAAATTTGCACCGTAATAGACCTCCTGGGCTTCAGCATCGACGATAGGATTGTCTGCTGACGAATTCAACTCCGTGGTGATCTGTTTATGAGCAGAGAGAAGATCTTCCAGTTGGGGTCCAATCCATTGAGGTGTGCTTCTGAGCGCATATCGGTCCTGGACAAGTCCTTCCGGGGCGTAGTCTTTGCCGTTACGGATTCCCTTTGCCAGGTATGAGCCCTGCAGCATTGCTAAGATGTTACGGCTGACCTCGATTTGACCGGGATGGGGTCGTGCCTCGCTGATGAATGGATGAAAGCTCTCCGAGTTTCCAAGCATTGCTTCTACTGCCAACGCTGTGAATGCTTGCGACAGTGTTGCCACATGGTGTGCCTCGTATATGACAATGGCAGCCAGACCAGCCGATGAGGCCGTACCATTAACAAGACCCAAAGCTTCTTTCGGTCCAAATTTGATTTTTGAAATTTGATGTTGGGCCAGAGCTGCTTCAGCAGATAGAATCTTGAGAGAATCGCCTTGTCGCTGGCAAACCTTGATATCGGGGTTGCCCTCAATCGCGCCAGCCATGAATGCAAGTGGCATCAGATCACCAGACGCAGAGACAGATCCCTTCAGTGGCACCAATGGAACGATGTCATGTCGAAGTAGTCTCAGTATGGCCTGTAGGACGTCCATGGTGACTGCAGAATGCCCCCGAGCAGTTGCGTTGCATCTCACCAACATCGCGGCTCTGACCCAAGACATTGGCATGGATGTCAGTTCAGAACGATGTTCGGCGATTCCATCATTTACGACTTGGTCAGTTTCCAGAATGACTCCGCTTTGCGTGTGTTGCAATAAAGAAATCTGCAACTTGTGTACCTCTTTCGTCCTGGAATCCGCACTTCCACCGAATCCAGTAGTGACTCCTGCTGAGTGTCAGTATACCCACTTCCTGTTTTCGAACGCAAGTAATGCCTTACCATAGACGGCACGACCTTTCTCCAGATAGTGGTTCAACTGTTTCACGCTTTCGTGAATGCGAGCGCAGCTTGTTTCATCCTCGGTAAGGAAGGGCTGGCAACCTCCTTGTGAGACTGCAAAGACCGTGGCGATATCGAGCTCCTTTCCCGTAATGGTTATATTGCTGCCCTTGTGAAGACTCTGAGTTTTCTTCCACAAGTCGCTTGCGGTCTGCAAGTGTTCAGAGCTGTGAGACATAGTGGGCGACAAATCTCAGGGTCCAATAGTAGCTCCAATCACTCTGCCGGTATTGGAATAATAAAGAAGATGGGAAAGAGTGACGCAACGAGAATATGCGTTCTCATTATATGCTCTGCTGCATCTGTGCTAGCGATGGGAAGTTTGAACAACTTCCATAGAGCACGACCACTATGCCGTATTCGGATCGACTAAGTGGCGCCGATGGCTCCTTCGCGCTTTCGGCTCCTTTGCGCTACTCACTCTTATCTACGTAATATGCAATGGAAAGACTAGCTTGGCATGAGAACTGGTTGAAAGGGTTCGGATTATCTATTTCTAGCCTTGGGAGATATGGATTTCCGTGATGACCTTCAGCCAATCGCTCGAGTGCTTACTATTATTCTGGATTGCCTGGATGTTGAGAATAATTGCAACTTGAAAACAGATATCTCCATTACTGATGCTGGCTGCCTGTATGATACAGTATTTCGTCTATGATTATCAACGTCAAGGAAACACTACTTTCCCTTCAACCCTTTGCTTATGATTGCCATCCCAGCACATCTAGATGCCACAGCTGAATGGATGTCGTAGGCGTCAATTGTCTTCGTGTATGCAGAAGGCATCGGCTTTTATTGTTGATAGTTGCAGTATAGCCTCTCCAATATGGGTTGAATTGAAAATTGTAGCAACTAAAGAATCCTAACGGTTTGATTCTCTCATCTTATTACGAGGCGTACACTATCGAAAATACTTCCGTACAGTTTCAATCTCAGCTATCACTCTGGCTAGTCCCACGATCGCGTAGCAATCCACCGAATCGCAATTTGCTCCAAAGGACAATCTCCTTCCATGGAGTACGATCACAGTGCCGGAACATCTTACCATCCTGTGACTGAGGGAAGAATTCAACCTTCTCTCCTGACGAAATTCGTGAAACATGTTCAACGCAACGATCCATCGCCATCTGAAGGCAACGAGTGTACAAAGTCTCCTCTGTATCACCTGGTAGGATCGGTGGGACGACCCTGTCCAGAACCGCACCGCCGTCGAGTTGTGCTGTCAGCATATGCAATGTGGCAGCTACTTTGTCCAGAGCCCCGTCATATAAAGCGAAGAAGACACAGTGATTCCCTCTGTAGTCAGGCAATGATCCCATATGCAAGTTGATCATCAACCCACCTCGCTCGTTCAGCTTTTGACCAATGTATTTGGTTCCAGAGACAATGGTCAAATCAGGCTGCCAAAATTCCACTGCGTTCCAGACTTCCTTGCAGTTGAGACTCTCAACCACCAGGTCAGGTTGCGAAGAAGTATAACCGGAAGGCATGAGGCCAGCAAAGTAAGCCTGGCGTTGGCGCGTAAGCCCGAGGACTTGACGACGCATTGTATGATACCACATGTACCATGCGTCCACGTTGCGCCCTTTCCGTTTCAGATGAGATATCTGACCTGCGTGCGTTTCCACGATACACCGAAAGAGTGGTGCGACTTTCTCAAGGCAATACCGTAAGTAAGCATGTTCCGGACCGTCCGAACAAAGCAACAGTATTCTTAGCGACCTGGATGAATGGATGCTATTGAGCGGCTGCGGATGCGAGATGGGATGCACAATAGTCGAGACTTCAATTTGGCGGCCGCGCTCTGGGTGAAATAAGACATGTATAGGATCGTGCTCGCCGGTAAATGCACGCTGGACTGCACGAGCAATAGCAGGAGCCTGGGCAAACCCACCCGTGTTATTACCACCGGTTATGATGAATCTTCCGCCAGATACAGTGGGGATGGTCTCGAATACACCTAGTCCTGTAGGCGTGAAGGGACGAATGCAGAATTTTTCTTGACCCCCAGTCCAGAGAGAGCCATTCCGTTTGGCTAAATCGTAACCTTGCGGAAAATATGTTCGCGCCACAGTCTCCAACTCATTGAAAAGAAGCTGGAGTTCCGGATTGTCGGCTGCAGGTCTATCAAGTCCTACAAATCCGTATCCACCACCAAAGACAAGTATATCTTCTCCTGTTTGAGGGTCGGTCGCCAGTGTAATATTGATATCTTCCACGACATGCCCCCGTCGATGGAGTTTGATCGAGTTGCTCAATTTTGGCTCAAGATTAGGGATTTGGAGCCATACACCAAGAACACCTTGGATCACACATCCAGAAAGCGTCCCTTCGAGAAGCTTGTTTCCCAACACCCCGGGACTCACGACATAATGATCCGCTTCGAGCAGCTTGCCGTCGTGTGACTCAAGCCCTAGTACGCGTCCGAGAGGATCGCGTCTGATAGTACTGATCGGCTGGTCCCAGTGGAACTCGACGCCTTTGTCCCTTAAATAATCAACAAGCTTTGCAGTAAACTGATGTATATTCAGAGTGAAGCCAGAGATGGTAAACCCTCCCGCCAGCTGATCTGTTGCTGCGGCCGAGGCAAAGTTGGGGTGTACCTTCAAGAACTCTTGAAGCTCGTTAGTCTCCAACATTGTCCCAAGGCCAGTATTAAGCTTGACAGACGCTTCTAGGTCTCCTTGCACAACATACATGCGGGTGATGCCTTGACGTAGACCGACTTGCTGAAAAAGGTGTGGTGACAGTTGCATGAAATCTTCCCAGAGCTGCCCAGCTTGCCCATTGATCTCGTATATATCTTCTTTGAAAGCCCGGGCCAACCACCCCGGCAGGCTCTCAAAGGATTCGACCCAGTTCGTTTCAGCAGATGTGAATGTGTCGGGTGATTTCACACTCCATCCGCCAGTGCTCACGGTCCGCCTAAAGATTTTGTCCATGCTGGAATAAATCTGGTTGCCCTGTTCGTTGTAGTTGTCCGCCTCGGTGCGCGTGAACATCCTGGCATCCCCACCACCATGTGTTGTTCCTAGCTTCTTCCAATCCGGTGTTGACCGCGGGTCCGGGCCTGCGTCATGCATTTGAACAGTGTATCCATCAGCGGCCAGATAATGTGCATTGATCAGGTTCATGATTCCCGCTCCAACAAGGATCACGACGCCCCGACGATTGGCCAATGTCGGTTGCATTCTGGAGAGTCTGCGAGTCTGCACATGGCGTTCTTCAGCGTAGCGAAGCACTTGTTCAAAGAACGAAATCGCTTTCAAGCTGCGCTGTGGCCACTCGGCGATATGAACTGTCTTACTGTCGGTATAATTCTGTATTCGCCCTATGTTCTGCACATCCCTAACTAGCATCAACTTTGACCGGATATTGGTGTGGCCGAGCCATTGTATCATCAGATTGCTGTCAACCTCATCGCCGCCGCATATCCAAATATCAACAGGCAGGGTGCTGAGCAATGACTGAGTTTCTGTAACTGAATCGCAGAAGCAAACTCGATCAGACTCTCCAGCCACTTCCCGAAAAGGCGTGGTTTCGACGCTGATGAGAATCCTCATTTTTGAGACGATGGCGCTTGAAGATGGAAATAACCACAGCGAACACACTTGTGGTAACTCAGAGAAGTAAAAGATTTCACAAAATGAAGTGCTAAAGGCTTTCGCTAATGTTAGTGACTATCTGTCTGAAGACACAATGATCACGCTGATGTATATTCCCCTATCTCAGGGACTATACTGCTTTCGTAGTTCATCAATGAGCACCGACTTTAGCCGTGGATCAGGAGTAAATACTGAATGCAGCACCACTAAGGTGTTCACCAGCGGTTACCCATGTGTATCAGCAGGCACTGACATGCCATGCATGTCGTACATGATGGTCTGCGCGGCCAAATCCTTCGCGCGACCGAATCCTTTGCGCGGGCGGATCCTACGCAGGGACGAGCCTGTTGTCGTTGCGGCGCCCCTACCACTAAGCCGAATCGGGGGTAAAGGCAGGCCCCGGCCTTCTCTAGACAGAACTGATCTACTAGACCACACAGAAAGAAAGACCAGACTTGATGCTGACAATGAACAGTCAGATACGCACCAGTCGAGCCGCAATGTGATGAAGTGATTGATTCATCAACTGACAAGCCACCCGAAGGGTCGGAAATGACTCCAAACTCGAATAGATCCGATCGATCCGCCGCCGATAAGGGATTTCCCACCTACAGAAGATGAATCAATCTTCGGAATCAGATGGCGAGATGCATCTTGCCTCTAGAGAGAAATGTAAGGAATGGGATACTTACTGACTTCCAGCGACTTGAGGAAGATCAGGATCGGACCGTGCCAAGAACGAGTCCGTATCCGCGTGTTAGCTTCCCGATAGGGCAGATTCACATTCACCACAACGTATAGTTTTGAAGCTATTTACATAAATCATCACAACATATGGAATGTGTCGTGATTTCCAATAGCCACTCCATTGTCGTCAAGTATAAGCATAGGTGATGCTACGATTTGATCATCTGTCGGCAACTGGCAAGGTGCGAAAATCGTACTATTCTTAGACCTCTTTGGCCATACGTCTTTCCTTCTGATCACCTTCTTAACGTTTTGCATATTTCATAAGTTATACAGCACACCATCATCTCAAAGACGTGTTATCTGTCCCTCGGAGATTTTCTTCTCGCGCGGCTTACGTATTTGTGCCATTTCTGCGATTCTAGATCTAGTGTTTCCAGACCATTGAGGTATATTGTGCTTCATCTCGGACGTAATCAAGATGAAGGCTAGTAAATAGCCATTGTAGAGCGATATAAGCCTTGCTTACACACAGCCCCTACTGTATTTCCCGCATGTCATCACTGCACCAGAATCTAAGACATGTGCCACGTAAAGCTGCGCTGATATTGCGCCGCTCCTAGTACTGTTTCGTTCTAGCCAGCATGCGAATATCAATCTCGGACTCCGCTCAGTAGTCCTCGTGAAATATGCTCACCTCCTCCGCGGCTGATGCTAGTGCAACGTCACATCTATCGATGAAATGGAGTCGGTCATGCGGTGGCTTAAGGTCTAACCACAGCAGGTCCTTCATATCCGATCGTTCCCAGTTCCGAAGGTAACCGCGCAACTCTTGACAAAGTCAAAGTGATCCGTGGGCTATTCGAACCTCTATTCAGAAGTGCATTGCTAAGCCAAAATGGCTTCTGTTATTGAACTGCCTATACCTGAGGCGTACGATGTGTCGACTAGAACGGGGTTTCTACCGGAAGTTTTATCTTGCGAGTCCGATTTGCACCCATACTACCAGCCATGGATCCGGGTTACTCAGGACTTGCATAATTTAATTGGGGACAATCGAATACGAGACGTCGTGATTGAGCTTCCAGTCTTGAGCTGTGAGCGCCTGGAGACAATATCGCAGCGAAGAAAAGCATACTCGATGCTAGGCTTTATCTGCCACGCATATATTTGGGGAAGCGAAGAGCCAGCAGAGGTATGATTGCAGGGAATCCCATCTCAATCCTGCGACTAACCCCCTGTCTAGATTATCCCTGAATCAGTATCAAGCCCGCTCTTGTTGATCTGCAAGTCATTGGAAATGCCCCCCGTTGCGACCTATGCTGGATTAGTACTGTGGAATTATACAGTTGCACAGGACATAGAGCCTATTTATCGAATTGATAACCTCTCAACTCAGATAACCTTCACGGGTGCGATCGACGAGAGCTGGTTCTACCTCGTCTCGGTAGCCATCGAGGCTAGGGGAGGTCCACTAGTCAGGGCCATCCTGGACGCAGTTCGTTATGCGCGAGAGAACAATGTCAATGCGGTGATAACTCAGCTTATTTGTCTTCTCGAGGGTATCCATGATATATCCGCGTTGACACAGCGCATGTATGACAACTGCGACCCGCACTTCTTCTACAACAAGATCCGTGTGTTTCTTGCCGGTAGCAAGGGAAATCCAAAACTTCCCAGTGGCGTATACTTCGATAATGGAACACATCCAATGCAACCAGTTCGACTTTCTGGAGGGTCGAATGCACAGTCGAGTCTAATCCAACTCATTGACCTTGCTTTGGGTGTCAGACATCATCCCACCAAGACCCATGCAGGCAAACGGTTCCCTAATTCGCTCCACGAGGAAGACCCTGAGTTTGTGGCAAGCATGCGAGACTATATGCCTGGTCCTCACCGGCAATTCCTACTCCACTTCGCCCAGGTTGCCAATATTCGAGCATTTGTCGAGATGAACCGGGATCACGAACATCTTATCAACTCGTATAATGCTTGTATCACTGCCTTAGTGAGATTCCGAGATATACACCTACAGATCATAGATCGCTACATCCTTCTCCAGGATACGAACAGTAATCGTAATGCGAGGAGGCGGCAGGGAGCTCGCGAGTCATGTCCAGTACACATCAACTCGAAACCTCGTTCTGGGGGTCTGACTACCGCAATATTGAACCACGAGGACAGCAAAGTTACTGCGCGGGGAACAGGAGGTACAGCGCTTCTTCCGTTCCTCAAACAGATCCGAGACGAGACCTGTTACTCCCTCGCTTGAACTGCTTGCCGATGTGTTATTGGTTTTGATGGGTATTAGGGGCTCCCTGAACGAGTGTCTCAATGCTGTAGAAGCAAACTATGATCATTTATCCTTGGCTATGTCGTGATTACAGAAAATTGACATAGCGTACTATTAGAGTTAATAAATAGCAAGGATTAGACAATTATGTCTTTTCTATGAATGATGGACGATGAGACAGCCGCTTAAACCTATAGTCTCCGTTTAATAGTTCGCATAACGATATCTCGAATAGGCGATAATATTACAATGAAAGGTAGTAAGCAAATTCGTAGAATCAGACTCGTGCCTGTAACCGCTTGGGTCAGTATCGTCGACAGTATTAGACGCTGAAATGCTGATAACACTCATCGCGAACATATAGGGTATAGTGTGTTGCGTCTGTGCGTGACTCTGCTGCAACATGTGGTATAAAGCGATTCCCACCCCAGTCAGACGTTCAGGCACCTTTCAGCTCCGTACAGCACAACCCAAATTAAGACGTCGCAAATTCTTTGTGTTTCCAAGTCCAAGACTATGTCCTCTCCGCTTCGTATTGCTATATTGGAGTGCGATGAACCGATCGGAGAGACCAAAAGGAAATTTGGATCGTTTAGCAACCTGTTCCATCTATTGTTCGCCGCAGGTGTCGTAGGCCTACAGCAAGATAGCGCCAGAGAAGGCCCCGAAATTGTTGAATCCTCATATGATGTTCATATAGAGCGGAATTATCCTGAGCTAGATGACATTGATGCGGTTGTGTTGACAGGTAGCAGTAAGAATGTTTTTTGCGAGTTTTACTACAACACTTTTCGCTGATGGTGACCCGCACAAGGATACGACAGTTTCTCAAATGGAGAGGAGAACTGGATTCTACAACTTGTAGATTTCGTTGCAAACCTTCTACATCACCAAACAAGGGTAAAAGTGATAGGAGTGTGTTTCGGGCACCAGATTATTGGGCGAGCATTAGGTGTGATGCCGGTGAGGAACAGGAATGGGTGGGAAGTTGCGGTCACAGAAATCGAATTGACATCTACCGGTCGACGATTGTTCGGCTTGCCTTTCCTAGTGCGTCACATAAGCAAACAAACATTGCTGAGGCATTCTCAATATTGAGCACCGTGGCTGACCAAGGAATCGATCATTTTAGGCGATCCACCAGATGCATCGAGACATGTTGCCAGTCTGTCCGGCCAACGTAGAGCTTTTGGGTTGGTCAGAGCGATGCCCGGTCCAGGGTATGTACCAGAAAGGCCGTCTGCTCAGTATGCAGGGTCATCCGGAGTACCATGGAAGCATTGCGGATGAATTGCTAGAGCGCCGCGGTCCTATGGTGTTTGGGAAGGAAATTTATGACGAGGCTAAGTCTCGAGTTGATTTGCCGCACAATGGAGTCGCGATCGCAGCGAGAATGCTGGAATTTTTGCTTGAATGACTGTAGGGGGAACTAAGAGTAGAATTTGATCATTTTTGTTGTATTTGACCAGCAAAACCTTCGAACATATGTGTGAATCGAACTCAAAGAAGTTGCCGACAGTTTGGTGAAAGATATAAAAAAGAAAGACTGCATTAATTTATCTAATGTGTTGTATAAAGCCAATCTAAGCGTCTATTCACAATATATATCGACATGTTTCTCGGGGGTTGCAACCCTCGCTGAGTGTGTAAGTAGCACAGCACCCCACTGAAGCATGCCATATAAGATATACTGAGATGATTCCCTAAAAACGCAAGATCATGTCAATTTTCCAATAGCTGCACCTAGCAAGGAATCCCTTTTGAGTTCACCCTTTCTTCTCATCGTCCTTCTTGATCGACCGCCACTGAAGGCCGAGGGCAGCTAGCAGACCAACACTGACCAGACCTAGTGCGATGTAAAATACTTCCGTAATAGCAGAGTTATAGGCCAGTATGACCTGCGGTCGGTAAGCAACGGGCACCAATCCCTCCAGACCAGTCGCGCCATTTTGTTTGGCAATGGCTGGGTCGAAATTCGGGATGTTTTGTGCAAGATCATTTGCCAGCTTGTCCAGGAACATATTCTGCGCGATGGATAGAAAGATGATGCCACCAAGCATCTGCACAAAGTTCAGTAGTACCAAGGCGGCAGGAACAAGTGGCCTCTCAAGCACGGTTTGCAGGGCGATGAAAGGAGGCTGAAATGCCATACCAACGCCGATACCGTAGATGATCTGGTAAGCGATCCATCGTCCTGCAGGTGTATCAGGTTTGAATGTGGCCATCAATGCTGCTCCAGCAACACTCAGCGCACTGCCAAAAAGTAACGCTGGATTGAAGTAACCGATTATAGATGTAAAATGTCCACTAGCTAGCGCGCAGATGGACATACTGACCGTGGTTGGTAGATACATCAAAGCCGAATGAAGGGTGTTTGCTCCACGCACTACTTGAAAATAGATGGGGATCTATAGAGTCATTAGCACGTTCGCAGCAGTGATGAGGTAGATCGTTTTCGATGGAACTTACGTAGTTCGCAAAGATCCATAAAGCGGCAAAATTACAAAAGCCAACCACACAGCTGAGGGCGACATTTCGCTGTCGTAGTATTGGTAACGGTATCATACTGTTACTACCACCGATATGCTCAACCACGAAAAACAGGATGGCAAGTAGACCGGTTACGGTGAGCAGGAGGATAATCCTCCAGTTCGACCAAGAATACGTTGTACCAGCCCATTGCAAACCCAGAATCAAGCAGATCGTCATAGGAAGCTCTGTGGCCAGCCCATACCAGTCGAGACTCTTCAACCTTCGAGCGACGCTGAGTTGTCTGTCATCTACATTCTGGCGTAGATGGCCTACGCTGACGGACACGCCTAATGCAACAGCGCTCCCTAGACCCACGATGGTCCAGAAGTTGATCCTCCAATTATCGGCATGGGCAATTGATCCGCTGATCAGTGGCCCAAAAGCGAGTGCTGTGCACTCCACGGCACCGCAAATGCCGAATATGCTGGGTTGGATCTGTAATGGAACGGTGTGTGCAAGGATGCTGCGCTACGAGTCAGTGTTGGGTTCTTTTGTGGGGGCAACGGACCGAATCCATCATGCTTGTTACTAACATATACATGCCAGAGTTTATTCCTGCTGCACCGAGGCCGCTCACCGCGCGACCTAGGATGAAGGCAGTGGAAGTTGGTGAAGCAGCAGTAAGGATTGATCCGGCGATAAAGATTGTTAAAGAGAGCACGTAAAGTGTCTTCATAGAGTAGATGGTGTACAGTCGACCTATGATCAAGATAGGCGCACACAACGTTAACAAGCTTGTCACTTAAGATTAGCCCAGCCGTCCGAGGAAGTTGAATTATCATGATTTGGTGTCATTCTCACTATGTTGTTTGGTACCAACCAATATCCTGAAGAGCATCAAAGTGATCGGTGAGAATCACAAGAAGGGTGCCAATGCAACTGCTGTCCTAAAACAAGCTTTGTCAGTACTGTGCATTCTTCTTGTTGGTAGCCTAATGCAGTTTGTTCTGCCTCAGCACTATACTTACGAAGCCAATAGTGAAATTACCCAGGAACAGACATGACAATAGAACTATCAACTGGACACTTTGGAGACGCGGAGGATCCTGAGCGTTTTGACTGGATGTTGTCTCCTTGCTGGTGTCAACCTCTTTTCCGCCATGCGTACTGCCAGCCTCTTGCTTGGGCTGGAATTCTATGCCGAAGTTGTCGTCGCCCGCTCTATAGATGTCCACCGATCCCATCGTTGCAGCTGATCTCCCGAGTCCGTCCGTGGCGGCAATGGAAGTCACCAGTCACAGAGTCGGTATCACGCAGGTCGGAAGAAGAAAGCTTCCCCAAAGAGACAATTCGAAAAGCGGCGGCCGGGACTGACTTGACTGAGTATATCGAGCTAGAGATGAGCACCGTCTGTCACAAGGTGTCGTGGTGCTGTAAGTCATTGCAGGATAGAGAAACCGGGTATAAACGTCTGCCTAGACACGTGCCCGAGAGAAACTAATCAAGGCTTAATAAGGCCAAGTCTCACGTCAGCAGCTAAGCTTTGCAGGGCTGTCCACCTCTGTCCACCCCTGCAGCTACCGCCGACAGCAGATAAGCGCATGGACCGACGTTCGGCCTTTTGTTGTGGACCGCGAGAGGGCTTGCCCAATCATTCTGTACAGCCACAGCGCCGAGTCGCACGGACTTGGCTACTGCATGATCCATGCTGTTTTAGTGTGGTGTGGGACACAAGCGCGAAGGAACAGCCAGCGCAAAGGAACCTGCGGCGCAAAGGAACGGCTAGCGTCCAGGGAGCCGGTAATTCTGTTCAGCCAGCGTATCAAGATACCTCGGACTCCGAACCCCAGACAGAAGATGGATCAAGCGCGATCATGACCAATTCTTAAATATCGGCTAGTACAAATATATTATTGGACATCAAATGGCATACAGCATAAGCAGTCCCAACAGTCCTCTGGCCCTTGTACCCCGTACCAGATTGAACACGTCTGAAACGATGGAG
The DNA here is from genome assembly GCF_028828085.1 of Penicillium nucicola. Lineage (NCBI taxonomy): Eukaryota > Fungi > Ascomycota > Eurotiomycetes > Eurotiales > Aspergillaceae > Penicillium > Penicillium nucicola. Next base: position 1,678,236 of record NW_026643125.1, on the reverse strand, counting down.
AGCTCTACAGCAATAATGAATATCGATGACAACAGATGTGAAAACAGTCACGGTGAGCGACAATCTTCTCATGTCGCGGAGAATGAACAGGGAAAGGCTAATGCCTCGAGCTTTTTGGACAATGATGAGCGACGAACATGGACTGAAATACAGCATGGCCCAGATCTGTTTTCCTTGCTAGACAACATCAATAACTTCAGCATTGCCGAAATACGCCAGAAGATAGCAGTCGCCTGTGGTGTACAATCCTCACAGATCGAAGACGCCTTTCCCTGTACGCCGCTTCAGGAGGGTCTACTCGCTTTGAGTGCGCATCTACCAGGCTACTATGTCGCACAGTACAACCTACAGCTGCGCCCAGACGTCGATGATGTTACTCTACAAGCCACTTGGAACCATGTTTATGCGACGACGCCTATTTTGAGAACACGCATAGTTGATCTCACCGGCGAAGGCTTGGTACAGACCATCATAGACGAGCCATTTGAATGGACGGCAGGTGACGATCTCGATGGATATCTGTATCATGATAGTCAGCGAACCACAGGGACAGGGACTCCTCTGGCTCGATTCGCGCTTATCAACGATCACAAACGCAAAAACCGCTTTTTCGTCTGGACAATGCACCATGCGCTATACGATTTCACGTCCGTGCCACTGCTTGTTAAAAGGGTGAACGATGTTCACTTGGGCAAGCAACCGGCAGCTTCAGCTCCATTTCAGAATTTCGTGAAGCATATGAAAAAGATAGAGGTCTCATCTGCGGAAAGGATATGGAAACAGCACCTGGATGGTAACGAGGCGCCAATCTACCCTCCGCTTCCGGACAACAAATATCGCCCCAAGGCAGACCAAACACTGTCTCATGTGATCAAAGATCTCCCGTGGTCGCGCGAAGGCGGAACCCAGACGATGCCGATGGTCTGGGCGGCATGGGCCGTTCTCATGGGCCAGCACGCAGCTGCAGATGAAGCAGTCTTTGGAGTCACTACATTTGGACGACAAGCCCAGGTGGCTGGCATAGAGAGTATGACTGGTCCTACCATGGCAACTATGCCGTTGAGGGTAGAGCTCGCCGAGAAAATGACTGTCACGGAATTCGTATGCAAACTACAACGGTCTGCAGCAGAGTTAGCCACAGTTGAGCAATATGGGCTGCAAAGAATCCGCAAGATCAGCATTGATGCCGAGAGAGCTTGCAATTTTCAGACTCTTGTTGACGTTAATCTTCAGGAAGAGTATCTGAATCCAAAAGATGGACCATTCGACCCAAGCTCTCTAGAGAACGTCTCTGCCTCTGACAATGCCCAGAATGGGCCTCTCTTTAGCACTTTTGCATTGAAGGTTCAATTCAAATTGCTAGAATGCGGTCTGGACTGCATGTTCACGTTTGACTCCCGCATAGTCGGGAGCGATGAAGCGAGCTCGCTCCAACGTCAGCTCGAGCATGTTCTCCGGCAACTTTGCGACCCAAGAAATTCTGACGTACAACTATCGGACATTGATTGGATAGGTCCGAGCGATTTGGGGCGCATTTGGACCTGGAATGAGACAGTTCCTCGAAAAGCCAACGACTGTGTACATGACTTGATATCACAAACAGCCCAAACCCAACCTGATGCCCCAGCTATATGTGCTTGGGATGGTCAACTTACATATGGTGAGCTTGACCGAATCTCTACCGACTTGGCTCATTACCTAGTCAGTCAGGGTGTTGAGAGAGGTACCATAGTGCCATTATGCTTCGAAAAATCAATGTGGACGTCCGTTTCAATTCAAGGAGTAATGAAAGCAGGCGGCACTTGTGTGACTATGGACACCACTCAGCCAGAAGCCCACTTACAGCGCATTGCTGGTCAGGTCTCAGGAAAGGTTCTTTTATCGTCGGTTGCTAACAAAGCAATGGCGGAACGAATGGCAGGAGATCACACGAATGTGATTATACCCCAAGCTTTCTTTTCACTGCCCAGGAGTACACATTCGAAAACCCGTTTGCCTACTGTTGACCCATCAGACAGGGTCTACATAGTCTTTACGTCTGGAAGTACCGGGACGCCAAAAGGTGCTATGATCACGCATTCTAATTTTAGTTCTGCCATCTTTCATCAACGCAGACCTCTCGGCATGCAGCGCAAGGATAGAGTCTTTGATTATGTTTCGTATGCATTCGATGTTTCGTGGCTTAATGCATTACTCACATTAGCCGTGGGAGCTTGCCTCTGTGTGCCGAGCGAGGCGGAGCGTCGCGACGATATTGCGGCATCAATACGTCGCTACAGCGTGACATATGCGGATCTCACTCCATCAATAACGCGGTTGATTGAACCGAGTGAAGTGCCTTCGCTTAGACACCTTACGTTTGGGGGTGAAGAAGTCCTTGTTGAGGATGTTATCCGCTGGAGCCATTTACAGGAGGCCGTCAACGCTTATGGGCCTGCCGAGTGTACACCCAAGAGCCATGCATACGATTACATCTCAGAGGCATCCAAGCTAGCAAATGAAATTGGTTGGGGAACTGGGCTGAACTCATGGGTAACGCAGCCCGAGAACCCCAACAAGCTAGCAATCATCGGTGCTCTGGGTGAATTATGGCTTGAAGGACCACTGGTGGGTGCTGGGTACCTTGGCGAGCGTGAGAAGACGGCAGCTGCCTACATCAAGAATCCCGCCTGGCTATTGAGTGGTGGACCAGGTCATTCTGGCAGGTCTGGGCGCCTTTATAAGACTGGTGATCTGGTGCGCTATAATCCAAACGGTTCATTGATTTACGTCAAGAGAAAGGATGCACAGTTGAAGGTGCGAGGGCAGCGTGTAGAGCTTGCTGAAATCGAACATCATGCTCGGAATGCACTCGCCTTCCAGAAGGGTGAACTCAGTGTAGTTTGCGCGCTGATCTTACCAAAAGGTAGCGATAACAAGATTTTGACAGCGTTCTTCAGCACATCCATGACTGATAACAACGCTGGCGAGTCCACGCTTGGTGCTTGTGTATCCCAAGCCACAGAAACACTGCAGGAGCGTGTTCCATCCTACATGATCCCTGGAGCATGGGTTTTTCTACAACGTATGCCAATGAGCGCTACTGGTAAGACAGACCGGAGGAAGTTGCAGGCAATTGGGTCTTCTATGACACTGGAAGAGCTTACCTCCCTCGGCAATACTTACAAGGAAGGTGGACGGAGAGCGCCGACGACCCCGACTGAGCTTCGTCTGCAAGCGGCCTGGGCATCTACCCTCCAGACAAGCGCTGAAAAGCTTGGTCTAGACGACAATTTCCTGAGGATTGGTGGTGACTCGATCCTTGCCGTAAGGCTAGTCACAGCTGCGCGGCGTGAAGGCCTGTCAATCAAGGTTTCGGACATATTCCAAAAGCCCACTCTTGCTGGCCTTGCAACTCTAGCCATTGAGATTCCGACAAGTGCATCAGTTCTGCCAGAGTCTATAACTCCCTTCTCAATTCTACGGCCAGGAACAGACATCGCACATATGCGTAGCCAAGCTGCTGCTGCATGTGGCGTTCCACATGATCTCATACAAGATGCTTTCCCGTGCACACCTTTGCAGGAAGGACTGATGGCGCTAAGTACTCGCCGGAAAGGTGACTACATGCCGCGATTTGTGCTGCCCTTGAAGGATTCAATCGATATCGGTCGGTTTCGCAACGCGTGGTCCCAAATGGCAGCCGCCACCCCGATTTTACGGACGCGCATTGTAGATATAGCGGATCATGGCCTCGTGCAAGTCGTTCTTGATGAGGGAGTCATTTGGGAAACCAAAGAATCCGATCTCGATGAATATCTCGAAAGGGAGCAGCCCATCGCTGCCGGCCTTGGATTGCCACTCGTGCGTTACGAATTGATCAGAGATCACAAACTACAGCGGACTTTCTTTGTTTGGACAATACACCACTCTCTGTATGACGGATGGTCCATGGATTTAATGATTCGACGAGCACAGCAGCTTTATCGAGACGAAGCGTTGTCTCCGATCATCCCGTTCCAGAACTTTGTCAAGCGAGTAAGCATGGACATGGTGCAGGCTTCAGCAGAACGCACGTGGATAGAGTTCTTCGATGGACTGGGTGCACCGCCTTTCCCGTCAATATCTTCGACAACCTTTCAACCTGAAAGTAACAGCACGGTAATGCATACCATCTCAAAAGTGCAATGGCCACAAATGGGGATTACAGCTTCTACAGCATTACGTGCAGCCTTATCAGTTGCAATAATGCAGTATACAGGCCTGAGCGAGGCATTATTTGGATCCAGCTCTATGGGCCGTCAGATCAATATGGTTGCTATTGAAGAAGTTGTTGGGCCGACGATAGCCACGGTTCCAGTCCGCGTCACTTTGAAACAAGAAGAAACCATATCCGAATTTTTGCAGCGAGTCCAAGAACAAGCAATTCAATTAACTGCAATTGAACAATTTGGTCTACAGCGGATACGACTACTTGGAGGTAACGCTGAACAAGCATGCCAGTTCCAAACACTGCTTGTTGTACAACCAAAGAGTCAAAGTAATGTTGAAGATGCACTATTTGAGCTTTCTGGAAAAGAAGGACGTGTTGGAAAACCAGTCAACGAAGCTGCAACATTCAGTACTTACGCACTGATGATAGAATGCACACTGGCCGAGGATGGGCTGCTTTACCATGTGTCGTTTGACTCTGAAATAATGTCATCGGACAAAGCGCAGAGATTCTGCTATACTTTTGAGCAAGCCATTCGTCAATTGTGCATGCCAGAGAATAACACAAAGCGACTCGCAGATCTTGATCTCTTAAGCCCCCAGGACTTAAAATCAATCTGGGAATGGAACTCAACTATGCCCGAGAGCGATTCAACTTGCATGCACGAGTTGATCTCTCGTTCGATCTGTCGACAGCCCGAAGCCACTGCTGTGTGTGCTTGGGATGGCGAACTGACGTACAACGAGCTTGATTTCCTGTCTACAAGACTCGCTCACAAATTAGTTGATCGAGGAATTGGAGGTCAAGGGGGGAAGTTTGTACCTTTATGTTTCGAAAAGTCGAAGTGGACGCCTGTAGCTATGATGGGTGTGATGAAAGCTGGCGGAGCCTCTGTTGCTTTGGATTGTAATTTGCCAGAACAGCGGTTGCAAGCCATAGTCTCTCAGGTCTCTCCTCAGCTCATTCTGGCCTCAGCAAGACAGATTGAACTTGCTGGTAAGCTTACATCTGCACCAGTTGTGACTGTCGACGCATCTCTCATGGAGCCGCTTTCATCAATGCTGGAAATCGATGCCCTGCCTACAGTAAAACCATCAGATGCGATATATGTCGTTTTCACCTCCGGAAGTACAGGTACTCCCAAGGGGGCAGTGATGACACACAGAGGCTTCAGCAGCGCTATCCGGCACCAGAAAGAAGCGCTAGGCTATTCAGCTAATTCAAGAACTTACAACTTTGTCTCCCACAGTTTTGACGTCTTCTGGCATGACGTACTTCGGACTTTCGCGGCTGGAGGTTGTTTATGTGTGCCATCCGAGGACGATCGTTTGAACGACTTGACAGGTTCATTCGAGAGGCTCCGAGCCAATTCAATCGCCATTACTCCCTCATCTGCTCGACTGATTGACCCGGAACATGTTCCAGGGCTGAAGCATCTAGTCATGGGCGGAGAACCGGTGACTGCTGCAGATGTATCACGGTGGAAAGGCCGAGTTGACAACATCATTAGCGTTTATGGACCTGCAGAATGTGTGCCGCCAATCACAACAGCTTCTTGTGATCCGAATTCTAGTCTCGCGCCTAGCCTTGGCCGTGGCGCAGGCGTGAACGTATGGCTGGTTGATCCTCAGGATCACAACAAACTTTCAGCGGTGGGTGCAACAGGCGAGGCTCTGATCGAAGGACCCTTGGTTGGAGAAGGCTACATCGGCAACAAGGAGACATCCGAGAGGGTTTTCATAGATGCTCCGAGTTGGCTTGTACGAAATGAGACCGATCCTGAAAGCTTTCAACGCCGCTTGTACAAGACTGGTGATCTCTTGAGATACAACGAGGATGGAACGCTCAATTTTGTAGCACGAAAAGATGCTCAAGTCAAGCTCAATGGACAGCGCTTCGAGCTCGCAGACGTCGAACAGAATCTTTACCAGGTCATTGGCACAGGCAACGATGTACAGCTCGCATCGGAAGTAATTACGCCTAACGCAGAGGGAAAAAAGCTCCTCGTTGCTTTTTTGAACACTGCAACTTTTTCTCGTGCTGTTAAGGATTCTGACACCATGAAGGACAATAGGACTGCGTGGATTGCGGCACTGGAGAACAGACTGCCTACGTATATGATACCGAGTGCATTCATTCCTCTAGATGAGATTCCAAAAACAGCGACAGGAAAGTTAGATCGCCGACGACTGCGCAATTTGGGCGCTTCAATGACTTTGGAAGAACTCAATTCCTACGGGTCTCCAGGCCGCGAGCGACAGCCGCCCACTACGAATGTCGAGTGCCTACTACAGAAACTTTGGGCTTCTGTACTGAAAATTGAACCGAGCCGGATTGGTGCCAATGACAGTTTTCTCAAAATTGGTGGGGATTCAATCTCGGCGATGCGACTTGTCACTGTCGCGAAAGAACAAGGGCTGGCATTGACAGTGGCCGACATATTCACAAAACCAATCTTGCATGAGTTGGCTCTCTCAGCCAAGACATTGATTCAAGGAGATTCCACCCGCGAAATCAAACCATTTTCGCTACTTACGACCGAAGAGGATATTGCAGAGTTATCGAAGCATGCGGCTATTTTGTGTGGTGTGTCAGTGTCGCACGTAGAGGATGTTTTCCCTTGCACACCGCTACAAGAAGCTCTACTAGCTCAGACCGCAAAGCGTGCTGGTGACTTTACTGCGCGTTTCACCCTGGAGTTGCGGTCTTCCACTGAAGTTTCTCGCTTCAAGAGAGCCTGGGAATCTGTTTACGACAATAATCCAATATTAAGGACAAGGATCATTGAGCTTTCTCACCATGGACTCGTACAAGTTGTTCTCAAAGAGTCCATTCGTTGGGGGAATTCTCAGACCTTGGAAGAAATTGAGATGACGAAAAATGGAAGAAATATTGGACTGGGGACTTCACTCATGCAAAACGATCTTGTAGAAGACGAAGAGTCAGGCCTCAAGTATTTTGTCTGGACCATTCACCACGCGCTTTACGACGGTTGGTCGATACCACTTTTGATGGAAGACCTTGCTCAGGCCTACAATGGTCAAGTTCTCACACCATCTCCGCCTTTCCAAAGCTTCATATCATATCTTCAGCAAAGCGATGGAGCTGCAACGAATGCCTTCTGGGAAGGCATGTTCCAAGGCTTAGAAGCACCATCATGGCCGGTAGTGGCATCGACCACACATCAGTTACGTGCGGACACAAATTTTGCCCACACTATTACTGGTGTAAATTGGCCCAGAGAAAGCAACATCACCGCTTCAACAATCCTACGCGCAACATTGGCTATCCTCATGGGAGAATATAGCTCCACTAGCGAGGTTTTATTTGGTGCTACGGTCATTGGTCGACAAGCTCCTGTTGACTCGATCGACCGTGTAACAGGGCCGACGATCACAACTGTTCCAATCCGCATAAAGCTAGGCGTGGAGCAGAGTATCGACGAACTCCTTCACGACATTCAAAAACAAGGGATCGATATTATGCCGTTCGAGCAGATTGGCCTCAAGCGCCTTCGACGAATAAGCGACGACACTGAACGGGCTTGTCAATTCCAAACTCTTTTGGTAGTTCAGCCTGGGTCATCTTCTGATGACCCATCGCGCCAGCTGTTTGAGCACTCCATACATGCCGATGTCGCTCTCAACAAAGACACCACCAACACTGCCTTCAACACTTATGCTCTTCAAGTCGTCTGCGATCTCACGAATGACGGTCTAAACGCAGAGTTTATTGCCGACTCTACGATTATCGAGAAAGCTCAACTGCGTCGAATGGCTTTCCAGTTCGAACATATTCTACGACAGATATGTTCAGTCGGACAGGGCGTATCTAAAATCATTGATATTGAGACTGTTAGTGCCCAAGATCGCGCTGAGATTGGAACCTGGAACTCGAATCTCTGGAAACCAGCGAAGCAGTGCGTCTTGGAGCTTCTTAAAACGACCTCACTTCGGAAACCATCTGCAACAGCCGTTTGTGCCTGGGATGGGGACTTCACGTATGCCGAATTTGAAACGCTATCGACTAAATTGTCTTACAATTTGGTTTCCCTCGGGGTCAAACCAGGAGTAACAGTTCCTATACTGTTCGAAAAGTCGAAATGGATGTCAATATCTATGATTGCGGTTATCAAGGCTGGTGGCACCGGTGTCACATTGGACTCAAGCCTTCCTGAAAATAGGTTACGATCCATTGTTGAGCAAGTCAATCCCAAGCTCATCATTTCGTCACCAGGTTGTGAGGTACTTGCAAGCTTCCTCACTCGCGAAAGGGTAGTCTTGGTAGACGATCGCCGCCTGGCACAATTACCAAGCCCTTCACAAAATTACCAACTCCCAGCTGTAACACCTGACGATGCGTTATATATCGCGTTCACTTCAGGCAGTACCGGACGGCCAAAGGGAGTCGTGGTCTCCCACAGTCAGTTCAGCAGCGCGATTACGTATCAGCAGGAAGCGCTTTGCATCACAGAAAACTCTCGGATCTATGAATTCGTTTCATATGCCTGGGATGGCATTTGGTTGCATATTCTATTCGCCCTGGCAGCTGGTGCCTGTCTGTGTGTTCCAAGCGAGACAGATCGTCGGGACCGACTCGCAGAGTCGATGCAAGCTTTGCAGGCAAACTATGTGCATCTTACACCCACAGTAGCGCGAATGCTGAATCCATCTCAGGTGCCGGACCTGAAATATGTGGGCCTGGTTGGAGAGGCAATGCTCACATCTGATAAAGATCAGTGGACGCCATTTGGAATCAAAGTTCTGAATCTCTACGGACCTACTGAATGCACACCGCTGAGTAGCTGCGCCGAAATCGGAAGCGAGAGTGAAGGGCCATTGGTGATAGGCAAGGGCTTCGGTGCCAACCTGTGGATTGTTCGACCGCAAGACTCTTCACACGATCTTGCACCTATCGGAGCCGTCGGTGAACTTGTCATTGACGGGCCAATTGTGGGCGGAGGTTATCTTTCAGAAGCGGTCAGTACTTCCAAAGTATTTGTTTCCAACCCACCGTGGCTGAAACAGGTTGCCCGACATGCTTCCAAGAATTTCGTCTACAAGACTGGCGACCTTGTTCGCTATACCTCAGACGGAAACATAGTATTTGTTGGCCGGAAAGACTCGCAAGTAAAGATTCGTGGGCAGCGAGTCGAGCTTCACGACATCGAGAGTCACATGCGCGGAATTCTTATAAGGAATGCACAACCAAACCCATCACAGCAAGTTGAAATTTCTGGCTTCGTGGACGTATTGATCCCGAAAGAGAGCAAAACTCCAATACTTGTTGCTTTCCTTCAAGTTCACTCAGCAGAAGATCTTTCTCAGGATGAGCTACGCTCTGTGGCAGGCCAGGTCGTCCCTGGGCTGGTGCAGCAGCTGGCGAGTTCACTACCTGCATACATGGTTCCAAATTTCTATATTCCACTTGCTCACATTGCTACTACGGTGACTGGAAAAATCGATCGGAGCTCTTTGCGCAGGATAGGTGAACTCTATACCCTTGAGCAGCTCTCTGCCCTTAATCCCGAGCCAAGTGTCAAACGACAACCAGTGAGCAAAGCAGAAGTCCTCATTCAACAACTATGGTCACAAGTCCTCAACATCAATGCTGAGAACATTGGATCGGATGACAGCTTCTTCCAAGTCGGCGGAGATTCTGTTAGCGCCATGAGTCTGGCTAGTATAGCGCGAGAGTACGGTCTGTCACTGACAGTCTCCGACATCTTCAAGCACCCAAGATTGGAGGATTTAGCTACGACTGGAGGCAAAGTTGTGGCTACCAATCCCGAAATCCTACCATTTTCTTTGTTATCACCTGGTATGAACGAGGAAAGTGTTCGAGCCCAGGCAGCAGTACTCTGCAAGATGGAACCTGGACATATTGAGGATGTCTTCCCATGTACACCGATGCAAGAAGGCCTATTGGCAATCACAGCAAGACGTGCCGGTGCTTTTACTGCTTGCTATACCTTGGAGCTACAGACCTCAGTTGACTTGGATCAGTTCCGTCAAGCGTGGACCGAGGTGCTTCAGGCCACCCCCATCCTCAGAACCCGCATTATCGATTTACCTGGTCAAGGTCTTGTTCAGGTTATCTCCAGAGTTGCTGAGCAATGGGCCGAAAATGACAGCCTCGACCACTTTGAATCAAAAATGCCAAAAATAATGATGGGACTTGGCCTACCTTTGAATTTGCAAAATTTGATCATCGAAAAAGAAACCAAACGCCGCTTCTTCATTTGGACAGTGCATCATGCACTTTACGATGGATGGTCTCGGTCTCTTGTGATGAGTCGATTGGAAAAAGCATACCGAGGCGAAAAACATGGAGAGTCGCCACCGTTTCAAATCTTTGTGAAACACCTAACTGATCTCAATACTTCGCGATGTGAATTGTTTTGGGGTGAGCTACTTTCGGGGATCGAAGCGCCTTCGTTTCCATCACTACCCGTTCCAGCATACGAGCCACAGGCGGACAAGAGCTTCACAAACGTAATCTCCAATATAGATTGGCCCAAGGGCGACATTACCCCATCAACGATAGTTAAAGCAGCATGGTCGATTCTGACTGCTGAGTACACTGGGGTAGACGAGGCATTGTTCGGCGTCACCGTCATGGGTCGTCAAGCCGTCCAGGGTATCGAGCAAATGGTTGGCCCCACGATTGCAACCATTCCAGTCCGCATTGTTCTCAACAAACAAATGCCGCTTGGAAGCTTACTCCGAGGAGTCCAGGAGCAGGCCGTGGATTCAATGGTGTTCGAGCAAATTGGTCTGCAAAACCTTCGTCGTATCAGCAGCGATACCGAGAGAGCCTGTCAATTCCAGACGCTGCTGTTGATCCAACCAAGGACTTTGGCAGACGATACAAAGAGGTCTAGAGAATTATTCCAACATTCTCTAGGGGACGAGAAAGTGGCCAATTCCGACGACATCAACGCTGCGTTCAGCAATTATGCCCTTCAAATCTGCTGTGACCTCGGAAAAGACGATCTGACCTTGAGTCTTGTCGCCGACACTAACGTTATTAATGAAGTGCAATTGCGACGTATTCATCGACAATTGGGGCACATTATCCGCTTACTATGCAAAACAGTGCCCGACGTCAAGCTAGGTGACATCAGTATCACAAGTCCAGACGATCGACAAGAAATTTGGCAGTGGAATGCAAGCGTGCCTGAAACAGCAGCTGCCTGTGTGCATGACTTGATCGGAAAGACTGTCAAAACCGTTGATTCGACCACAGTGGCTATAAACGCTTGGAACGGCAGTATGACCTATGTTGAGCTCGATCTCCTGTCAACTCGTCTCGCCCATCGGCTATGCAGTCTTGGCGTAGGTCGAGGTATAATCGTTCCCCTTTGCTTTGAGAAGTCAGTCTGGACTCCAGTGGCACAGGTTGCAGTCATGAAAGCAGGAGGCGCATCTGTGGTATTGGATACAACTCTACCTGAAAATCGACTTCTAGCAATCACTCGGCAGGTCCAGCCTTTGGTGATAGTATCGTCGATTACAAATGAGCAGCTAGCTAGCCGACTTGCCGATGCAACAGTAGTGACTGTTGATAGGGATCAGTTATCTCAGCTTACAGATTTGAGTTGCGCACTACCTGCAGTTCAGCCTTCTGATCTGTTGTACGTCGTATTCACTTCTGGTAGCACGGGTCTTCCCAAAGGAGCGCTTGTCACACATCAAAACTTCAGCAGTGCGATCCAACATCAACAGCACCGTCTCGGCATCGTTTCTACTTCCATGGTCTACGACTTTGTTTCGTATGCATTCGACGTTGCATGGTCCAACCTTCTCCAGACGCTTACAGCGGGAGCGTGCTTGTGTATCCCAAGTGAAGCTGATCGAAGAGGAAATATCGCCCAATCGATACAAGATCTGCGAGCCACTTATGCTCACTTAACACCAACAGTGGCTCGGACTATTAACCCTGCAGCTGTTCCTGGACTTCAGAAAATGAGCCTTATTGGCGAACCTGTCTCACAGGCTGATATACAACAATGGGCTGACCGCCGAGTCATGTTGAATACCTATGGCCCGGCTGAATGCACACCTGTAAGCACAATTCAAGATCTCAAGATAACGGGTGTGGGTGAGCCTCAGATCGGCAAAGGTATCGGTGTCAACACATGGATCCTCCGCGCAGATGGTAGCCCAGATCTGTGCGCAATCGGTGCTGTTGGCGAGCTTGTGATAGAAGGACCAATCGTCGGTTCCGGCTACCTTTCAGATCCCGCTAAATCCGCCGGTTCCTTCATCGAAGACCCTCCATGGCTGCTACAGCGCGGGGATAAGCAGAAAGGCCGCACTGGACGAGTATACAAGACCGGAGATCTGGTCTGTTACGATTGGGATGGCAGTCTAAGATTCATCGGCCGCCGAGATACTCAGGTCAAGATTCGTGGTCAGCGAGTTGAACTCGCAGACATCGAAAATAATCTCCAGAAGCACCTCACCATAAAGGGCGACGTGGAAGTCGTGGTTGATGTTCTATGTCCGAGCGGAAGCAACAATTCTATTCTCGTCGCCTTCATCTGTCCTTCAAGTGCAGCTACGATTTCTGAATTGGATCTCATTGCTACCGTACAGCGTATGACAACGGGAATTGAATCGAAACTTGGAGAAGATCTTCCGCTGTATATGATACCGAACTTCTACGTTCCAATGCCCGTTATGCCGGCCACAATCACAGGCAAGCGTAACCGGACCGAGCTGCGGAGACACGGTCAAACTATGACACTTGAGCAATTACTTGCGCTAGGTGCAAGACGACAGGAGCGGCAGAGGCCTTCCACTCAGCTAGAACGCCAATTGCAACAGATATGGGCCTCTGTCTTACAAGTCGCTCTCGACTCAATTGGATCAGAGGACAGTTTCTTCCAGCTCGGGGGCGACTCTATCATCGCAATGCGTCTGGTTCGAGAAGCAAGCATTAGAGACCTACACTTTACAATCCAGGATGTCTTCACTCATCCGCGACTCTACGACTTGGCAACAGTCGTGGAAAAATCCGTCTCGGATAGAGCTATCGTCGGGCGTAATGAAGATGCAGGACTTGATCTTCGGGGTACGCAAGCAGTTTCTCGTAGTGAACAGGCGAAGAATATTCTCGGAAGGCCGGTCACTTCATTCCAAACAAGGTGTATCGAAGCCGCATTACGGGAAGATAAACAGTGGTGGAATTACATTTCGTTAGACCTTCCTCCTCACACACCCACATCACAAATTGTCAACATGTGCAAGGCTTTGTGGGATCAATTTGACATCCTCCGCACAGTCTTCATCTGGGATCAAGATCGATATTTGCAGAAGGTGCCGCCAGAGCAACAGCTCAGCTACATCATCGAGGAGCACGATGGCGATATCAATCACTTCACCAGACATGTGTGCTTGCAAGACTTTAAGCAGCCTGCGATACTTGGTGCTTGCTTCACAAAGTTTTTTATCATCGCCACTTCAGAAGGTGAGAGAAGATTAGTCTTGCGGCTTTCACATGCTCAGTACGACGGCATGAGTCTCCAGTTTCTCCTACAGTATATTTCTTTTGCCTTCCAAGGAAAAGTTCTACCCGACTCGCCGCGATTCACTGACTTCATCGACCGAAACATGATGAGCACGGTAAGCTCGGATAATTTCTGGCAGTCGCTCTTACAAGATGTGCCGATGACACCGGTCCCTGCATCTCAAGGGCCACTAGACTTTGCACAGGTCGAAGCTATTCCTAGGGCATCTTGCACTGTGGAGATAGGCTTCTCCGTGACGCAATGTGATGTAACACCGGCCACGGTGTTCACAGCCGCATGTGCATGCGTGATTGCAGAAGTGACAGCGACGTCGGACATCGTTTTCGGTCGGCTCATTACCGGTCGCTCTGTCCTCGAACACGATTTGCAAGAAGTCGTAGGACCGTGTGTCAATTTCGTGCCTGTGAGAGTCGCCTTCGATCAGGGTGATATATCTTTCAAGCTTGCGCAGCAGGTAGTGCAAGAACAGTATGCCAGAGGACTGCCATACCAGACGACAGGGCTTGGTGATGCTGTAGACCCGCGTATGACGCAATTCGGCTTCATGGTCCACTATCTCGCAGTCGATGATCGACCTACTATGACCTTGAACAGAAGCCAAAGCCGGCTCGACTTCTGTGAGCTTCCGGTAGGCTATGATACGGGAGAGGTGGAGATCATGGCCAGGCCGTCGGGCGAGTCACTGCATATCACTGCGACGGGTGGAGCGCACCGGGTTGATATGCTGAGCGACTTTCTAGACAGACTTTGCACGCTGCTACATGGACATTCCAAGGGGGGGGCTCATGGTACAACTTAGATGAGGTGTTTCTAGATATTCTGTCAAAGAGCGAAGATGATGCCTATCAAAGACTTGTTTACAGAGTATTTTGAGTCCCTTTGCGAGATTTGGTTCTCCTCGCTAGATTTTCCTCTCTCTTTCTAGATCCTGCATATGTTGATGATATACCGCAAAGTTGTGAAGCCGATAGCCTACTATATGAGACACAGTCTTTTGTACTACTAACGGGTCGTCACTATATTAAAATATCCCTGGGTATATTTGCCGAATACTTCCTTCTAACGTCAACGATATATCTCTCTGCCAGACTGTTGCCCAACGGGCCTTCTACGGTCTAATTGCATGGATATACCAGACGCCAATCACCATAGGACCGCAACTTACAGATGAAATACCGTGAGCCAATTAATCTATCTCATATCCGGGGTATGTAACAAATAGCCTAAGCACTTAGACCGAAGCTGCTAAGATAGGCGTTCTTTCTTTGTAAAGCTAACACTATTGTAATCAATGTTAGCACTTCGAGCAAGGCTCGGCTGGGTACTATGGATCCCAAGGAATCCTTCCTGACTTAAGAACCGGGTTTAAGATGCAGTCTTTTGATATGGAATCTACGAGAGATTAAGACTGAAGGTAGGTAAATCAGAGAAATAGATGATTGAATTGATGATTATCTTTTACTAGGTAATCTTACTTAATTTGAGTTAAATCTCTTTATTCTTCTTTTTTGATATATTCGGCTTATTTACTATATCCGTAGGAATCCTAGGGTTATATTCTTATTGTTATATTTTGAGGTTTCCTCGGACTGTATACAGTTCTCCTACATTCGGTTATCATGCATGTTTCTGTGTTCGTAATTCTTCCATGTTTTTCTGTAGTTCTTTGCTCTTCTTTGGAATTCATTGATCTTCCATATTTTTTGTTGTCATGTTCCTTTTTGTATGTTTACTTGTTTTAAAGTCTTCATAGAATTCTCATGTATGGTGTTTGTATGTATTGTTTTTCTGTTCCAACTTGTGTTGGAGTTTTTATGCTATGTTATAATTGTGTTTGTAACTTCAGTTGCGTTTCTTTTTTCTTGTTTTAAGTTCTCTTTATGTGTTTCTTCATGTTCTTGTTCTTTTGTTGAATCTTGTTTTGTATAATATTGATAGCGAGGACACGTCACTTTCTAGCTTACGCTCCTAGGAACTAGTAGGCAGTAGGGCGGTTATTATCGGAGTAATCGAATAGATATAGAGGCAGGACGGGATTGAATAGACCGACTAGGCTGAGCCTCGGGGTAAGCGATCAGGTTGCTCAGTGAGCTGCTTAGGGTCGCTGGTGAGCAGCTCAGGGCGGCACCGTGACTAACTTAGCAGATGCTCTAAGAGCCGATCATTTCCCGAGGCGGCAATTTTACCGTCACCTAGACTACAGTTGCAATTATATCAACTACAATATATTCATAGTTCCATGACGACTGGACCTGCTCCTTAGACCTGAATTGATGGACTTAGAACCTAATATATTTCTTTGGACTTGGTTCTAACATATGAGAGACGTTCCTGCCAAGATGCTTCAACCATGACAGTTGAATTGGAAAATAATGTTACGAATACTTAGATATTATAAGAGGTATCCCCTAAATGGTAAACGGCAGGTGACAAACATGTTCGCCACAGGCTGATCATTAGACTCTCGGGAGTGATTGGTTCAACTCCGCGAACACCATCGTATTGGATCACATGATATTGCATTCCATGGTCATCAGAGACTCTAGAGCTCCAAAAGGATAATGACGCGGATTATAAGGACAATTCTTATGCAGGTCGTATTATAATGACATCATGGAAGAGACACAACTTGGAAGCGATATAATATACGAGTCCTCTCGCGAAACGACCTTTCAACTTCACACTCAATTATCTGACAAATTTTATCATCACAGTACGCAGGACTTCTCTATTATTCGTGAAAACAGTGATTAAGAGCACTGACCAAATATATAGCCAACCATGAAGCTCTCCGTCCTCATGACTTCTTTCCTCGCTCTGTTTGTGAGCACCTCCTCGGCATTGGAATGGGAACTTCAAATAAACAGACAACCACCAATAAAAGGAACTGGACCTAAGGGCTGCACCCCCATTGTCATTCCCCGGGGTGCTCAAATCAGCTGGACTGGATCCAACGGAGGCCGAACTCTTCAGTTGTTCAATACGCAAGGAAAGTGCTCTCAAGTCTATCGGACTGTGATGGGAGTTGGAGATATCAACGCTTCCAATACTATTTATGGATACATGGTAAAGGCTTAAAATTAAAAAGTCTGGTGCACTTCACAAGAGGATGCAGTGCATGCTCTTATGGATTGTGATTGGGACTGGCGTTATATGTATTCTTCTGTGGTGACGAGTGACGAGAAAAGTTTAGCTGGTATTTTCATTGTATCAAGTTGCACATATGTAAATTAATTGCGATCTATACCTAATTTGCAAATATTGACAGACTGTTGTCCCACATCGCGGTCAAATTCCATACTAACAGAACAAAAGTGGTATCAGTGCGAATGTCAATGCGAGAAACCACTCCCCCTACATAGTCAAGCGGCGTATATATATGTGGCTTAGCGAAGACGAAGGTATTTTCACAACCACAATTCTCATCGGGTATGTTCTCTACCATCGTGGTCAACTTGGGGGTCAGCTCAAACAATGTGGAATTAGCTCCTCGTCGAGAGATTGCCTACAGAAGAAGCCATTGAGTCCAAGATTACCTCCAAACATAATTTATATTGCCTACAATAAGTACATATTCATAATGGTGTAACGGTTCATTAGCGTTCTAAGTGTCACGAAAAATATTTTCCAATCGATAATTCACAAAGCACATTCAGCAAGACAGGTATCTGCCTTTAAATATCACTGAGCCTCATTTGGAAGGTCATCCTCATCCAGTTCGTGGTACTTAGTTGAAGCGACAGGTTGTGCATGACGGAGTCTATCCCCTATGACGTTGGACTGATTCATTGCATCCCCTTCGTCCTGGGCTGCAGTACATGTCAGTCCCAACCCAATTTGAGCGTGACAGTGCGTGAAAACTCACCAAGCGTCTCATCTGTATCAGCATACTCGGCTTGGATAGGATCCTCAAACTCCTGATCATCTTCTACTGCATCGCGAGGCATTTTTGATAGGACTGTCTTGAATGTTTTGGAAATTTGTAAATGTTGTATGGGGAACATGAATAAATCTAGCAGACCTTAAGGCCCTTTTTAAGGTTAGATATCTATCTATTGTATCAATTGAGGCGTTTTTGATACATCATGACTATGTAATTGTAACAGGTATTTATTCATCCAATGCCGTCATGCATAGTCCTCTATGACTTCAAAGCTACGCAATGCACATGGGGACTAGCTGTTCTCAAAAACTTGATAAAGAAGCTAAGCATTGGTGTATGATTTGCATAAGCTTTGTAGGCTTTTGTACAACGGAGTGGCCCAGGGTGTTCGTGCATACTTGTGAGGACCATGGATAAGGCAATGCTTTAAGGTTTGTGTAAGGACTTCGCCGCTCAATAAATGAAACGTGTCTTAATGCATTCACTTCTCAAAAAGTAGAAAAAAAAACCAATCTAAATTCATTCAAAATAGCTGAAGTTTGTATATTTCACTGTTGGAAAATAGAAGACACTGTCTTGGCACCAGATTGGGGCCCCGGAAAAACAGTTCATCCCAAGGCTTTAAAATGACCTCTCAATCCAGGGACCATTTCATATTCCCCTTTATAACACTCACCAAGCTATTCAGAACATCAAGCCATTGGCAATTCTGGCATTGAAAACTATGATTAGCATTGCATACCGCGTAGCTCAAATGTCAAGTTCGAGCGGGTCGTCAGAAATCAGTGTTTACACACATTGTCCATCCTCGAAAATAACAATGCTTAGCTTTCATGAGATGGCATACAAATTCCGGAGCCGCCATTCTCAATCACTATGCTCAAAGTCAAAGAGATGAGAGGAAGGCCATTCTGACATGGATTGGACGCCGATTGTGGTATCATTGATTGATGCGCTAGGACATGCACTCATGGTAGTCCAAGCAGTCCTCAGCTCTGATGAGACGACAGGTCTTCTGACTGACTAGAAGAGGTAATGGAAGACGACTATGGCTTGAGATGGGAAATTGTCTGTGGTATTATGAACCGAACTGGTAAGTCATTCACTCAAAGCAAGGAAGGCGTTCCTTTGCAATCTACACTCGGTTTTTCTAAGGCGGCTATGACTCGACATATGGCTGTATTTTACCTCACTTGCCAGCTCACATGGCTGACTTGCTAATACTCCCTTCCCTTGCTTTACTATTCTTCTTTCCTCCTTTCCTAGCTTTTCTATCAATCGCTTACCCACCGACTCGTGAGCTCCGGCTATCCCGTGGGATCTTCCACGACTTGTGGTCGCCGGCACTATCTTCTGGGGTTGTGTCAGACTGTCAAAGCCACTTCATTAAGCTTCGACTGCCGTGTGGAATTTGGTCGGCAGTGTTTTAGATTAGTTTACTTTTGCTTGTGGTGCCCTATGATGAGTTCGTCGATAAACGAACATAAGCCAATACTGTATGCATCCGATGTACATGACGTGCCAGCTGCTTTCGGGTGGGCTGGTGGCCACTGTACTGCTGGACGCCAATGCTGATCACTGAGAGCATTTCTGAGGGCCGGCTTTCTGTATTCCTTGATTTCGAGTTCCATTTTTGCTTTGCTGTTTCATTTTTAGTTTATGATATTCTCTACAAAACAATACTTTACATATAGATGTAGACGGACGTGTGTCTAACCCTTGGTAGAGAACTCGAATGAATAGAGAAGAGGTATTTCATTTCGGACATATGAACGCCTGCTAATGCACGAATGTCAAGTCACACGCTTCACGAATATACAGAATCAACCACCTATACACAAATCACCACCAAACTTTGTCTCCAGTCCATTATCTGCACCTAGCGCAAGAACTTGCCAAGGGCACCACCGATGTTCTTCAGATCCAACAAGAAGGTGTCATGACCGAACAAGGAAAGATCATCTCCAAGCTCGATATGCTCAACATTCTTGTTTCCGCCAGCGCGGAGTGTCTCCGCAATTTCAAGCTGCTGCCAAGCAGGGAAAAGGATGTCACTGGCGACACCCATGACAAGAACAGGGTGATCCTTAAGAGGTGTCAGTCCAGCGACAAGATCGCGCGGCGGGCCATCAACTTGGTCAGACGAGAGGGACTGATCGAGAGGCGGCACAGAGGAAGTCGAGCTAGGCTGCTCTTCATATGGCTTGTCAGGGAGAGTAAGACTGCACGAGGCATCCGCAACACAGGGCTCGATCCCGCCGTTCTTAATGCGATCCTCGGACTCGGCACGACGGCGCAAAGTCTCTGACTGGTGCGCGTGACCGAGATCAAACAGATCCATAGCCTTAGAAACATAAAGCAAACTATTTGGATCATACTCCAGGCAGAACTTCTCACCAGCGTGGTCGAGATAAGTCTCAATGAGGAAATCAGGACACAGCGCAGGCTGTTTGCTAGGATCCGCACGACGGCGACCAAATCGCATCTCCCACTCCGGTCCACTGCGATACGTGACAGTAGCGATTTCGCGTGCAAGCTTCATACCTGAGTGCGGCGGGATAGCGTCATAGTAGAATCCGCGCGCCCAGTTCGGGTCCATCATCAGGACCTGGCGTTGCGTGTGCCGCATGGCAATGCTGTATGGGTGGCTGCGGGCGCAGCCGCTGATGCTGACAATTTTGCCGACGCGGTCTGGGAAGAGAACACCTGCAGCGAGACTCTGCATGCCGCCCATAGAGGAGCCGACGGAGGCGGCTAGCTTTTTGATACCAAGCCCATCAAGGAGCCGGAATTGGGCGCGCACCATGTCGTCTAGTGTTAGGATCGGGAAGCGGGTTGCGTAGCGCTTGCCGTCGGAGGGGTCCACCGATGATGGGCCTGTGC
Source organism: Penicillium nucicola (assembly GCF_028828085.1). Lineage (NCBI taxonomy): Eukaryota > Fungi > Ascomycota > Eurotiomycetes > Eurotiales > Aspergillaceae > Penicillium > Penicillium nucicola. The sequence goes on along the minus strand of NW_026643125.1, from coordinate 1,657,743 downwards.
TGCCGTAGCAGCCTCCCAGGACGTTGGTGCAGATTATGTGGTATTTGTCGGTGTCTAGAGGCAGGCCTGGGCCGATGAACTTCTCCCACCATCCAGGTTTGGGGTTGGAAGCTGTGCTGTGGGCGTGACTTGAGGCTGACAGGCCGGTGTGGAGGAGGATGGCATTGCTTTTGTCGCTGTTTAGTTCGCCCCATGATTCGTACGCGACGTCAAACTCTGGAAGGACACCACCCCAGTCGAGGAGTAGTGGTTGTTCGCAATGGAAGGATTCGTGTTGACCGGTTGTGTATGAGGGCTCGGGGCCGGACTCGAGCGACCGCGCGGAAAGCTGTGCGGACCTGGCTTCTTGGGCGTCTAGGCAGGGGAAAGACATTGCTGGATTGGAAGAGTCCTTTCCTGTTGACTCTGCCGAGGCAGATGCTGCCTTTCGTGGTGGCACTGTGTGCAATGGTCGAGCTACGATCCATTGCGCCGATAAAGTCCGATGCGGTCCCGCGGGATTGATGTTGGGCTGGCCTTGTCGCAATGGCGAGGCTCGGAGTGTGCGCGAGGCCACACGAGCTGCGCCCTGAATTGAGCGCATGATGACCTGAATGTTAGGAGAGGTAGGAGTTGTAGATGGGAGCTGTACAAGTCTGGAGTCATTCATGTAGCGGAGAACTTATATGGATGCCTCAGGCGCTGATCAGTGGCGTCATCTGTGTGGGCGGTGATTGGCGGAGAAGTATACAGAGCTCCGATGTCGAAGTCCACGGGTACATACAGAATCAGCTTACTAAAGGAGTGTTGAGAACTCTGGAGAATAGAAGAGATAGTATTGATTCACACGTTCACACATCACATAAGATCTTGTGTATAACGCCAATTCCATACTGAGTCCGGCAAACCGCCCGGGTATCATATAGCAACTCCAATCAAATCAAGAAAACGAAACCAATACAGTAGTGCTAGAACGCCATTTCAAATGCAAAATAAAAAAATGCCACAAAACAGACATATCGTCTTCAGTGAATTTGGCGTACCAAATGGGCGATCGGGATCATCCAGCCTCTATGCAGCTCACCGGGAACTGAATGTGGAGTTCACAGACTTGGACGACTAGTTTCCCAGGAGACTTGTCATAACAACTGTGTTGTTGGCTTTAATCTCGATGGCACCAGCGTACATGCAGCGGTGAGAGCCACAATTAGCATGGAAGACGATCTTCTTTCCGTCGGCGGAAACAGTCGCACCACCGGGCCCCAGAAGATCCCAGTCTGCAGTCTGCAGCAGAGGCCGATCAGCTCTCTTATAGGGGCCCTTGATGGAAGTCGAGTGAGCGTACTTCACATTGTAGCCCAATGATGTATAGCAATGAGAAGAGAAGAAAAGGTAGTAGACACCATCCTCGGTGCGCATGAGATCTGGAGCCTCAACAAGAGGTCCGTCGGTATCGTCGATGTCAAGGATCTTCTTTGGACTTCCAACCGTAGTAATGCCGTCACTCTTCAACTCTTGCAAGAGGATGGGTACGGACACGATTGGCTTTTTCCCGTTGTTGCAATTTCCACCGTGGCCAATGCTGTTTCCGTCGCCTTTGTAAACAACATAGAGAGTGCCATCAACATCTCTAAATGGCGACGGGTCAATCGCACCACCCAGGTCGTGGGGACATGCCAATGGCTTGTCCTCAGGGATGTACGGTCCAAGTGGATTTGTGCCGTTCGATACTGCAACGCCAACGCAGTGGAAGCTACCCCAGTTCTTCGCCTCTCCGGAGTAGTACATCACAAACTTGCCGTCATCCTAGATTTCGTGTGTTAATTATATGCACTCTCTTTTGGGGCAAAGTAATTCCTAATTGCACTTACACGCTGGATCACATCGGGGGCCCAGTGATTGACCTTCTTCTCCCAGCCACCAAGAGTGGGTAGTGCATCATACCCTTCATGTAGAGTCCAATTGACAAAGTTGGTGGAAGTAGCAACAGGTACATGAATGCTATCAGGGTTCTTTTTCTTGGGATTCGTTCCGTAAGCAAACCATGTCCCATTGTACTCAATAAGTCCTGGGTCCGGGAAATTGTTGAGAGCAAACACAGGTCGGTTTGCCTCGCTGTGATAACTCGAGTCCTCATTTGGTTGGGGAATCTTCCAGTACCAATCGGTGTCCTTCGCAAACCCGTAAATCTTGGTGAAGTAAATCGGAAGAGCGATCGTCAAAGCAATCAGGGCGATCCATACGAAGCCAAGTACCCCAGCGGCAGCTTTCTGACGTGGCCCCCATGGTCGTGCAAAGAAACGCCTTTTTGGCTCGTCCTCGATAATGATCACCGCCTTAGCACCCAATGACGGCTGGCTGATGTGGCCGGAAGTTTCACTCCTTGGCAATGACTGGATGGAGGGTGCGAGAGACTTCTCGGTCACTACGGGTAGAATTGTGCTCTTGATCCCCATCTTGAAAGTCTCCCAATTAAAAGCGAGGTCAAATAGAGATTAGCAGATGAAAGGGAATGTGGTTCCAAATGCTGATCCTATGGTTGGGCGGCGGTGAGCTGAGTCGAAAAGGGTAAGTGCAGGTGTCACTCCATGGCGTTCGATGAATGACGTGCAAAGATTGAAAGCTAAAACAAAGATCAAACATTTTCGAGCCCATGGCTTCTTTATAGTGGAAGGGGAATCTAGCGCCTCAATGAGGCGACAGCAAATAAGCCGCGGTGTAGCCGAAGTAGACCCTGGCCGAACAGACCCTGTAAGTAAAAGCGAGCAGCTCAACCCAATTGCAGTGGCAACCATATAAATTACTCGACTAACCCCCTCTTTGTGGTAAGAAAACAAAGGAAATACCGGGCGACAAGCTTTTGCGGGTGTTAACAGGTATAAATCCAACCAATCAGCGGTGTTAGATAGTCAACGAGTCGGTTATCACTTTCCATCTTTGGTTTAGTCTAGACTTTGTCTCCTGTTGATCCACAATGTCGCCTTTCTTCTCCGTATCAGCGTCTAGATCTTCTTGGAGTCTACTGTGAACTTTACTGTGAACTTCCACAACTGATCTTCCACACGGCAAAGGTCTCACCAAAATGTGGGGTAATCACGTTCACATCGTCAAGTCCAATTTGCCCTACCCAGGTAGCCCGGGATGTAGTACAGTATGGCGGACCTGATCAGTATAGTCAGGCAGCACAATTATTCCCATGACTGGGTATCGAAGCCATGGAAGCTATTGCTACGGCCAAGCCCAGACTAACCAACGAGAGGAAATTTTCAAGTCAGCCGTCTGACAATTTTCTCGCGTGTCTTGGATCCCGAAAACGCTGCCCCCACGTGCGCATGGATCGGGGGTGCACTACTTTGATCGGATGTATAGCATTTCTACACGGTCCGCAAGTTCCAGCCTATCTGCCGGACTTCCGTAAAAGTTGCCACTCGACATTTTCCTCGAAGATGTAACTCGAACTTGCCCTAGTAAGTAAACTTGCCTCTTTTCGAAAGAATCTCCGTTATACGCCAAGCCGTACGAGTGGCGCAGTCCCGCCCGCGTCTTGGCTCTCTTATACTTTGCTCTCTGCTATATTTTTACTCTTGATTGCGGGGGCTTGTGATGTAGTGCTAAGGCAGAAATTCTGTCGATCTGGTATCATTCAAGGTTGCCAATGTGTGTCTCTGCCAGCCAATTGTGTTTTTTTGGAAAGGATATAATGGTGTGATCTAGGGGAAACTCTTCAGGGGAGAATACGAAGAAATGATTAGCCACAGATCCCAACTTCTGTTTAAGATTAGGACATGTTCAAATAAGCCCGATGTGGCTTTATTAAGGTTCTTCGCGTTGGTGTCAATCTCGGGTTTAAGCCTCATAGGCCAAATGCTCCTTCTCAACTCTTCCTTCAGGGGGGTTTTCATGATACTGGAATTTGGACTGTGCGCTGTTGGTCGCAACACATATAGAGCCCAAAACTATACACACGGAAACTTGCAATATCTGGAAGCCTTTCTGGTTGTGAAGAACGTCAGGTCCTGTGTAGATGCCAACAATGAAGGATCTTGAATGCGAGTGATTGCCCATGAAGAACGCTAGACTGGAACGTTGCACCACGAAAATTTTCTGTCGAATATTCAATTTACGTGAAATTGTCAGTCCATTGTTCCTCATCTGAATCAGTAATATCACTGGAGGGGTCACTGTGATTCTCATGTTTGTCGCGCAGCATAACACGATAGATATGACAGGCCCTTACTTTGAAGCCGACTCCCACGACTTGTTCTTTACCGCTACTGGCACGTTTCTATGTCGATGCTAATTATTCTGTAGCAAAAATCGATCGTAATCAAACCGTTGACAGGAGCGTATGTCACAATGCGACTAGCGCAAAAGCGGCTTCTTATCAGAAACATAGCGTGCGGGGAACTTTAAACGAGGCGTTGTGAAATAGCCACTTTACGAAAGAACCAAACCCTTAATTTCCCCACCGACTGATTATCGTCTTCATCCGTTGCCGTGATTTGAGGATCTAGCGTCAATATCGGCCATTTGTGGCTGCCATTTAACGGGTGTGAGTGCTGCTATCTTGTATAGTTCGAGGGAGGACCGTGGTTTTCAATGACTGACAACATGACCAATGCAGTGTACCAGTTTTCCGGCCTTGGGAGATTGTCAAAATTGAGAATATCCACCTATATGGGTGGATCCCGCAGACATACTCTTATGTCTGAGCACGAGTCGAGCGTGTTGAGCTGGCCAACGGGTGTATCTATCTATCCATGAGGGGCTAGAGCTAGCATCCTCATTCACCAGAGAAATACATGCTTGTATTGAGTTATGGCAGATCATAATTGGTCTCATTATATAGCAGTTCAAGCCGAGCTATGGGCGGGGATTGTTTCGGCCTGATTGCACTCCGATTGTGCCCTTTTGACGATAAGTAGACGAACCTTTTTATGGCAAGCATTTGAAAAGCGTAGATAATTTTCCCATGTCTGAATCGAGTCATAAAGTTACTTCGAGATGAATGTTCAGTCAAGAGCCAGTCTAAAGAAGGATAGGACTCATCATCTAGGACGATCATCACCAATTCTGGAGATGTACGAGACAGTGATGTGGGGGTGATAACAGCCAAATGTATAAGCTCATAATTTCAATAAGTAATGAGCATCTGCATAAAAGAAAGAAATCATCAGAAGTGACGGGCAAATCAATAGCGTCGAGTCAGTAGCACGTTGCAGGCCACGTGAGCGACTCCACCTAAAGAGGTTACAAGCTGCTTCCGGCATACGCAAGCCTCAAGTCCACCGCCATAAGTCGATCGCTGCTAGCCAGGGTGGCCTAATTGCCCTTGGATCTCTTCGTTGACTGCTATTTTGTGGACTAGTGGACCATATTCGCCTCTGGGATTCAGTTTTTGGGCGCGCCTCCTATTCTCCGGATCGAACCCCATCACCAACAACCCGGGTCACATCACAAAACGAACTTGGCCCATGCAACAGCACCTCAAGTCCCGAAATGTCACCCTCTCAATTTCCCTAAATTGAATTCCGGAATTTTCCCCAAGACTCGCCCGTCTCACCCTCCAAACCGAATCGTGCACGAGCAATCTTCAAATCCTCCGAACTCGCGCACCACAAAACCCAAACAGCCCAGAAACTCTCGAACCACAGGCCACCGGCCATCCCACGGCCGTCGCAAGTCTCAGGCAAATACTATCCGGCAATACCGAGCCCATTGCCCGCAATGTTCACCCTGCGCAAATCCCTCCTCGCCCTAATCGGTGTGGTGACATTATTCCTGATCCTCCGCTCCTTCCGAGAACCCGAGATCCCCGGCGCGCCAGGGTACAGACCCGTACCAGGTATATCACAAGAAGAAACAGACCGCCGCAAAAACCCATCACGGAAGCTCCCACCCCAGGGCCGGGCTCAACGGCCTCTCGGCGCATCGCCGAGTGCGCCGCTGATCGATCGTCTCCGTTACCAATTTCCCTACGAACTTGAACCGAGGTTTCCTGCATATATCTGGCAGACATGGAAAACCGATCCGAGCTCGTACTGGTTCCCGGAGGATCTGCGGGGTCTGGAGGCCTCCTGGACGGAGATGCATCCCAAGTTCACGCATGAGGTTATCACGGACCAAAATCAGCGCCATCTCATTCAGTACCTGTTTGGCTCTGTGCCTGATGTTTTTGAGGCGTATGACTCACTCCCGCTGGGCGTTATGAAAGCGGATTTCTTTCGGTATTTGGTTCTTCTGGCGCGCGGTGGTATCTACAGTGACATCGACACCTCAGCATTGAAGCCTGCGCATTTCTGGCTTCCGGAGGAGCTTGACCGGTCGACTGTTGGGTTAATTGTTGGTATTGAGGCTGATCCTGATCGTGACGACTGGCATGATTGGTACTCGCGCCGTCTTCAGTTCTGCCAGTGGACTATTGTGTCGAAGCCTGGGCATCCCATTCTTCGTGATATGGTGGCCACTATTACCGAGCAAGCACTGCGTATGAAGAGGGCTGGCATTCTCAAGGTTGGGCACATGGATAAAACTATTATGGAGTTTACTGGGCCTGGTGCCTGGACCGATGCTGTTTTCCGCTACTTCAACAACCCTTCTTATTTCAATATTCAACCGGGTGATAAGAATATCACATACGAAGACTTTAGTCGTCAGACTACTCACCGCAAGGTGGGTGATGTCGTTGTCTTGCCCATTACCAGCTTTAGTCCTGGTGTTGGACAGATGGGTGCTGGAGATACAGACGATGCCATGGCTTTTGTAAAGCATAATTTCGAAGGTGAGTCTCTTATACTCGGCAGAATGTCTTTTCTATGGAAGCAATACTAATACGTTAATTCCAGGCTCGTGGAAGACAGATCCATCTCTATGAAAACATCCATGATTCCCTAGTTGGATCATTTTACGTCATGCCCAAATCTACATCAAAACCCCTTCCCTTTCCAATGCCCTTAACCGCGATTCTTCTTGCCTCGGTGGAAACCCGATTGTGCATGCCCCTGTCATCGTGTCAAGCCGCATAGAGATGCCGGCACTCCTACAAGGGAAATGACTCCAGCCAGGCGCAAACACCAGTCCCGTTCCCTGTTTTATGTTACCCGCACATATGATTCCCCCATTGTCTTTCTTGCCATATAAATTATCTCGCTAGATATGTTTGTTGGATGGTTTTACGATTTCTAGTTGATAGATTCAATAGACTCAATTCAATATTTTCAGAACCGAAATCAAGTATGCTTGCCACAGCTATCCCAAGTGTAGTTCAGGGTCATTCAACATTATCTGTCAAATGACCTTGGATACCTAAATCGACGTCACGTCCAGTTACATTCAAAAAAAAACCTCCAAAAGAATATGTACTTCGTATTATCCTATAAGGGAATACTGACCAACTGTAATTGCAAACACCTATGTGTACTATAAAGTCCCCTTGTATGGAAATAGAAAAAGCCCCGCCGCCCAATCTTTCGACCCAAGTGCGTGTTGAACAGGTTACGATGAATAGCAAAAGTCACCCAAAATTGAGAGGAAAGAGGGGTCTCAGAACGCACAGCGTTCGCAAAGCAAAGTTCACTTGGAAACAGGGCTGGGGTAGGGAGGGGAGACAAGAAGAAACAGTCACGAGTATATGGATTCCAGGCGACCAGCGCTCATGATCGTAGCCTGGAGGTTCCGGGGTAGAGAAAGAACGAGGTAGTCCAGGAAGAGAGAAAAGCGGGAAAAGAAGGAGCCCCGAGTTTTCTGGGAAAGGACAAGGTCAAAAGACCGAGACTGTCGTGTGAGTGTATGTGTGTCGAAGGCCAAATGGTAGTTGGTGGTGGTGAAGCCGGCTTGGGCGGCGTGGAGAACTGTGCTCCGTACGGTAAGCGCTGGAGTGATATCCTCCGAGACCAGACTTGCCACGTACCATGGTATAGTCATGGGATCTCATAAAAGCAGAAAGAGAGAAAAAAGCAAAGATGGACACGAGAGGTTATAGACTCCGGAGGGCCCTCTCACGTGGTGTCCGTGGGGGTGGGTATGTGGCCGTGCTCCCGTCATTTGACTTCTCTAATGTTTTTTGATATTGGCCAAATTGGCTGGAAAGGAAGAGGTCAGAAGTCACTGAACAACGCTTCATACTTCTTCCTTAGGTCATCGGTGTAAATATTGGCGTGTCTGGAGTCGGGGGGATCCGGGTATTCCTCAAAGTTACCGGTGTCGGCGGGATGGGATAGGCGGGGGAGAATAGGTCCCTTCACCCGGCGATAGAAAAGATCGTCCCAGATGACATCTTGGAAGAATGGGTGGGACTTGACTCGGGTTGAGCCGCCGGAAATGTGGCCGAGTCGCTCTGACGGGTTTGTCTTGCAAAGCAGAGAGATGATGTTCTGCGCTGCGGGTGGCATATTTGCTGGGAAGCGTAGGCGGCCTTCAACGATCTGCTCATAGATGCGAAGTGGGTTAGAATCCCAGAATGGCGGTTGGCCAATCAGGAACTCGTAAATTAGTATTCCCAACGCCCACCAGTCCACAGCAAGGCCATGTCCACTGTTGTGAATAACCTCTGGGGCGAGATATTCCGGTGTACCACATAGCGTATATGTCTCGCGGTTGTCGACTTGTTTCGCGAATCCAAAATCGACCAGCTTGATATGACCATCGGCATCTAGCAGGATATTCTCCGGTTTGAGGTCACGGTAGGCGATCCCGTGTATGTCGTGTAGAAATTCAATGGTCATGGTAATCTCGGCGGCGTAAAATCTGGAGGTTTCTTCGCTGAAGCGTCGTTGGCGTCGCAGGTAGCTAAAGATCTCGCCTCCAGGGCAATAATCCAGCTTCAACTGGGTCAGCATTGGGGTTTTGAAGATTGTGTTCCAGGCTCAACCATACCACCATGTAAAGGCTTTTCTCATCGGAGAACGATGCGACTAGGTTTGTGATGAAAGGATGATCGAGAACCGCTGCGAGGGCTTTGCGCTCATTGCGCACATGTTCGACTTGCTTGAGTTTGATCACTGCCAGGCGCAACCGGTCCACATTAGCTCTCACATTGCGCAACCTCGAATAGAGCGGCGCTCACCATCGGCCTTTCGAAGGACTTTCAGCGCATAGACTTTGTTCTTGTCTTTTTGATCCTTCAGCCTTGTAAGCCACACCCGAGCAAACGTGCCTAGTTGAAGAAAAAAATCCACGGTTAGATGAAATCTGCGCAAAGAATATGTGACTGATCAAACACTCACCGGTACCAAGAGTCTTTATGAGCACAAAGTCGCTTACGCGCAAAGTTCTTGAGGAGATACATAGTTGCTTCTCGTCTTGGCGCTCGGTGATGAGGAACGGGTTTGATCGCGGAGAGTTGCGGAGGGACTCGACAAGCTGCTTTCCTCGGGCATGCAGGTCGTGTTTGTGAAGAGACATAGTGCCTGGCGCCTCAGGCGAATGTTGCACTGTACCGGTCGCCATTGGAATAGCCAAAGGTCATCGCAAAAGCAGAGTGGGAAAAAAAGATATGAGATCCGGCCCGTTAGCGCGCCACCAATCGGGCAACACAGCTTATTTCAGCGGGTCTATCGAGCACATTGAGGAGGGCTCCCAAAAAAGTCTGGGGGTTAGGAGGTGGGGGATGTGAAGGAAGATGTTCTGACGTAGGAACTTGGGGGGCGGGGCTAGACGGAACTACGGTGATAAATCGGAGGCTCAAATCTATATCTCTTATTGCCTTATGATACACTCCACGGCCATTTTCTCACTTCTGTAGCCCAGTCCGGATATCTTTTTCGAAAACACGGTCTCAGTTTGTGAGAAGAAAACAGTCAAACAGTAGATACGAAGTCGTTTAAGACTTCGAGTTCAGGATCAAGCCAACAATCAAGCTGATCGGTGTTAGTAAGAGCAGGACGTTCCGACATGGAGAGCCGCTTACCCATAAAGTCCAAGTACTTCGCCAAAAATCAGAATCAGAATCATTCCCACGTAAACCCGAGATTGTTGCATGTAAGCGCGAACACCCTGTGTAGCCGTTAGAGCTCCATCTTCCACAAAGTCTGGGTGGTAGTCCCTACCGCATCGCCCACAATTCCAATCGTATAACCAGCCGCCACACCTGTGAGTCCGACGGACGTGCCAGCAGCGAGGTGCATGAATCCCCTGTGCAGTGTCAGCCCGTGCCAAGCTTCCGACTCCCAGCTCTTGAAACACTCCCAAAACGTACGTGTACAAACTCATGTGGGTTTCGGGGCCCACGGCTTGCGCAATGAGGACTGCGACAACGAGACCGTAGACTGCGATAATACCGGACATGACGACGGGGATAAGGGACTGCAGACAACGATTTGATTAGCCACATGTGCATCCAATGCACCCATCATTTCTTACCTTCATAATCAAGTCAGACCGGAAGGTTCCCACACCGGCGATACCGATGCCCGACTTGGCTGTGCCATAAGCTGCTCCTGCTGCTGTGAGATTGTAAGCTGTCTGTATTTCGACACCTCGCAATTAGCTCCCCCATGAAGGCTTTCACATACACCCGAAGATCATCTTCAGGATATTGTCAGTAGATAATCGAACAGGAACACGGTAATCGACTCACTGCAGCGGCAATGCCGGCCTGATATAAGCAACATGTTAGTCGACCAATTCCACTGTTTCCTTACGCGGGACCACTCACAAAGGAAAAGAAGGGAGCGAACTTGGGGGCAAGTTCACTTTCCGACATGGTGAAGAGCAAGACTGAGCTCGCAAAGATCAAAGATAATAGAAAAGGGAGCTTCCCTGAGGTTAAAGAGAGGAGAGCAAGACTGTTGATGGGTGTTCCACATGGCCACTTCGCCCACCGTAGTCCCCCGTACTGCCCGTTCCACCTGGTGACAATACAATACACGGCTGGCGACCACAAAACGACACCAAAATACCCGCCAAGCCCAGCCAGTTTGGTGTTTTGTGTATTACAATTACCACTACCGGTCTCGCCGTCACCTCGCCATCCTCCTCCCTCCTGCTTCCCCCCCCCCCAGTTTATTACTTTTCAACCAACATCCCCCACCACTCTCCACTCTCTTCAAATGCTGAGGGTATGAAATTAAAAGGAGCCTTGATTTTGTTGCGCTCACGGCTCCTGGCGCTTTCTCGGATTTGATATCGTCTTAAATCCCCCAACTGAGGGGAGTTATGACATATTGACATCTCCACCATTTACTCTTTTTTTTGCTGAGATTGCATGCCAGAGACTCTTATCTTACTTTCTTTGTTTCCTTCGTTGCCTACGATCTTGAACAGAAGCCTTGCGACGCCCGGAACGCCCTCCACGATCACGGATACCCCTGTCGCCTTCTTTGCATACCGAAATAGATATCACTTCCATCTCTCGCCGATCTACAGCTTCGTATTCCTGATCGCTTCCTCTTCAACAATATGGCGGACTTAGGGGGCCAGCGTAACCCGAATTACCGGCCTCACGGGCCTGCTTCGTCAACACAGCGAGATGCTGCATATTCTGACATCTTCGGAGGCGCACCTCCTCCGGGCCGCTCTCAGACGATGAACTCGCAGACACCGCAGTTCAATCAGGGTCGCGCTCATACCATGTCATCGCATGTCGCACAACCCCAATTCCAGAGACCGCCGCCGCCGCCGACGCGGCAAGTGCCAAATGGATACGGAGCGCCATCAGCACCAGCAAACGGATATCCTCCCCCTCCGCCATCAGGACAATACCAAGCGTACAACCCAGGGTCCGCCGCCACAATGTCCTCCCATCAACCTCCCCGGCCATACCCGGGTGCTCAACGCTTCGCTGCCTATCCGCGACCCCAGCGCCTTGATTCGAGACCAAGCCCTTCCACGCAATATCCAGACGCCAGAGACTTTAATCGTCCGATGCCTCCCCTCTGCGCTAAATTCCGACGCTACCCGATCAAGATCAATGGCTAAATTGAGCGGGCCACCATACCAAACCCCGCCGAGCAACTTCAACCACACATCCGCTATCGCCTCTCGCCGCGAGCAGTATCATGCTGGATCCCCAATGACTCAACTCGGGCGTCCTGTGCCGGAAAAACATACCAATGAACGAGCCATGTCTATGACTTCGTGGTCATCTGACCGAGATGCACACATCATGAACAGCGGGCGGTCCATCCCCAATCGCAGACCTCCATCGGGTCATGATCAACAGCCATCACCGAGTCTGGACTCTTCGGCGCGTACTAGTCCAGATAGCACTTTTACTTCTCGCCAGGTGAGCGATGGGTCAACGAGATCTCGCACAATGTCAATTGCATCGACTGCGACTGCAACTCCTATGTCTGATCGGACCTTGAGTGTTCAGAGTCAATTCCCTCAAAATACAGGACCTATGAATCTTGTATCGCGCGATTCACTGCGAAAGGTTCCGGTGGTCTATCCTGCCCTGCTTTCTCGGGTCGCAGATGTCTTCCGAGAGAAGATCTCACTCGGTGAACGACAGAAGAACGGTCTGTCTTATCAGAATGCCTTTTCAGGTACCGACTCGGTGGATCTGATTGGGAACATCATTCGGACCAATGATCGTAACCTCGCTCTTCTGCTGGGCCGAGCGTTGGATGCTCAGAAATTCTTCCACGATGTCACTTATGACCACCGTCTCCGAGATGCTCCCGGTGAGGTATATCAATTTAAGGAAACTCTAGGAGAGGACAAGTCTACAACCGAGGTCAATGGAGTTTTCACTCTATTGACCGAATGTTATTCTCCAACCTGCAACCGAGACAGTCTTTGCTATTCGATTGCTTGCCCGCGACGACTGGAACAGCAAGCCAGGTTGAATCTGAAACCTCAGCCGGTTTTGGGAGGAACTACGGACACGAAACTTGGTACAACCATTCCAATTGATGACGACGATGACAATGACAATCAGAAACTGTGGATCAGCACGGTGCCTAAGGAGGTTTCAGATTCCGTGGACGATCATGAGAAGAAAAGACAAGAGATCATTTTCGAGATCATGTATACGGAACGTGACTTCGTGAAGGACCTGGAGTACCTGCGCGATTTCTGGATGCGGCCGTTGCGTGCTGCGGGCACCACAACACACTCTCCTATTCCAGAACACCGACGCGAAAAGTTCATTCGAACCGTGTTTGGAAACTGTTTGGAAGTTCTCAAGGTCAACAGTGCTCTCTGCGAAGCTTTGAACGGTCGACAAAAAGAGAGCCAGGTTGTCCAAACCGTGGGTGATATCTTCTTGCAACACGTGCCTCGCTTTGATCCATTCATCAAGTATGGTGCCAACCAACTTTACGGAAAGTACGAGTTCGAGAAGGAGAAGGCTTCCAACCCAGCTTTTGCCAAATTCGTTGAAGACACAGAACGTTTGAAAGAGTCTCGAAAGCTTGAACTTAACGGATACCTAACCAAGCCTACCACTCGTCTTGCAAGATACCCGCTTCTGCTAAAGGAGGTGTTGAAGAACAGCGCAGATGGAAACCCGGACAAGGAAGATATCCCGAAGGCAATCCAGCTTATCAAAGACTTCCTCTCGCGTGTCAATGCCGAAAGTGGTAAAGCAGAGAACCACTTCAATTTGGTGCAGCTGAACGCCGCGTTGAAGTTCAATTCCGCAGACTATGTTGATTTGAAACTCACGGAAGAAAATCGACAAATGCTCATGAAGATGGCGTTCAAAAAGACCACTGCCGACAGCTCTGACGTCACCGCGTATCTCTTTGACCATGCAGTCTTGCTTGTTCGAATCAAAGTGGTCAATAAGCGTGAAGAATTCCGAGTCTATAAGAAGCCTATTCCTCTGGAGTTGTTGGTTATCGCTCAGATGGAAGAAGTCATTCCTCGACTGGGAATTGCCAAGAGACCCTCATCCAGTCTTTTGTCCAACAAGGCTCCAATCAACCCTCCGCCTTCTAAAGATGGTGGTCTTCCAATTACCTTCCGACATCTCGGAAAGGGTGGCTACGAGCAGACTCTTTACGCTACCAACGTAGCCACACGGCGCAAGTTCATTGAAGCGGTGGAGCAACAACAGCAGAAGTTGTGGGAACGAAACAGCAATTTCTACAACAAGACCATTCTGTGCGAGGGTTCGTTTGGGAACTTGAACCGTGTTAACTGTCTTGTTCCAATCGACGGTGGTCGGAAACTGGTTTATGGTACAGATAGCGGTATCTATGTCTCTGAGCGTTGGCCCAAAGATAAATCCGTCAAACCAAAAAGGGTCCTTGATGCTAGCCAGGTCACACAAATCGATACTTTGGAAGAGTATCAGCTTGTTTTGGTTCTGGCAAACAAGACACTTTCGTCGTATCCTATGGATGCCCTCGACCTCGGAGATAGCACAAATACCATGGCAAAGCGCCCAAAGAAAATTCAAGGTCATGCCAACTTCTTCAAAGCAGGCATCGGTCTCGGTCGTCATCTGGTTTGCTCCGTCAAGACATCGGCACTCTCAAGTACCATCAAGGTGTATGAGCCGATGGACAACCTCGCGAAGGGAAAGAAGAAGTCTGCTGTCAGCAAGATGTTCCAGAGTGGCCAGGACACACTTAAGCCGTTCAAGGTTCGTTTTTGCCTTTTCGGATTGACAAAACATGTTGTGCTAACAGTTCCTTTTAGGAATACTACATCCCTGCCGAATCTTCTTCGATTCACTTCCTTCGTTCTACTCTATGTGTTGGTTGTGCACGTGGCTTTGAGGTTGTCAGTCTAGAAACAACAGAGACCCAGTCTCTTCTTGACCAAGCAGATACATCCCTCGACTTCGTGGCACGAAAGGAGAACGTCAAGCCTATCCATATCGAGCGTATGAATGGAGAATTCTTGCTCAATTACAGTGACTTCTCATTCTTCGTCAACCGCAATGGCTGGCGAGCCCGTCCAGACTGGAAGATCGCTTGGGAGGGCAACCCGAACGCATTCGCCCTATCATACCCATACATCCTGGCATTCGAACCGAACTTTGTTGAGATTCGACACGTGGAGACAAGCGAATTGACGCATCTGATGACTGGGAAGAACATTCGCATGCTGCACTCTTCCACTCGAGAGGTATGTCACATTCATATCGCGTTATCTTCATAACCAAGCGCTGACCCCTGTAGATCATTTATGCCTACGAAGATGAAGGCGGTTTCGATGTCATTGCTAGTCTCGACTTCTGGACCAATAAACCCCAACAGCAAAGCGTTTAACCGCCCAAGCTGTTCAGAACCAAAAACCACCTGCCATACACAACCAAACCGCCACTTCAACTCGCAATCCCTCCAAACCTCCCCAATAACAAATGAACAGGTCCAACCCGTCATCTCATTTCTACGCAATGTACAATGGAGCGCAAATACCACTTCTTGCGTGTCTGCTTTCCTGCTTTCAACCGCCCTTCTTCCCCTACTATTTTTCAACTTCACTTCTTGCTTATTGCATTTTTCTCCCCCTTTTTCTCCCTCTACCTTTCTTCATCCCTTCACCCTTCAAAATATTCATCTATCCTTAGCTCGTTCTATCTTCCTGATGCTTGTCGAACCATTTCTATCCGCATGGCTGTGTTGAAAGTGTACTCTTTCTTATCTGTATCTGTTGAGTTCGAGGTTACTTATCTTGTCTATTATGCTTATCAATGTCATTGATGTGGATGGATCTGTTTTGCATTTCGGGTGAAGAGAGTCGTGTTGTAGGCTAGGTTTGTATTTATGTTAATGTATGTGAAAATACACTAAGTTATTGACTATTGTCTATGATCAACAAATATATTGTACGCTCGAATGTCGAGTGAGAAATAATAAACATATATCTGGTCGTCGAGCCCCAGTACTGATCATGTCGGAATACAGCATGTTTATAGGTAGATAGATCCCAGGAATATATAACGTGATATTACTTGGTTTAAGTACTTTGGCTACCGAAATGAAGAAAGAAAAATAAATGGATCACAGCACAAGCCAAGTACTCAAAATACTTTTTCTTCCTCAATTACTATCAGGACTAGGAGGAGAGACGAGGAAAAAAAGGATGGATAATGGACAGGACATGGGCCACGAACACATAAAAAACAACAGAGAAGAGGGAATATTGCTGCGCTGCGGACTTTCGATAAGAACAGATGAATGAGGGGAAGGAGAAAAGAGAAAAGATGCAGTTCACAGGACCCCCGGCCGCTGTTGGTGATGTGATAGAACAAGTGACAGCGAAAAGACGAGGTGCTGAGGCAGAGTAGTCAACGGATGAAATCCGAGAACGTCACACCGAGGGATATCGGGGTAAGAAATCCAGCTTGATGTAACGAATCTTGAGTGCCTGCGTTGCGCCCATCGTTCGTAACTGAGGCGCCGCAGTCTATGATGAGTCGGTCCGTCCCCAGAGAGAGAAGAAGAGAAAAAGAAAAAAGCTATTAACGTGAATAAACTGTCAATATTATCCCCATAAACAAAAACCAACTTGGTGCCATAAAGTCCAGGTTGGCACAAACGGTATCACATTGCAAACCGGGGCCCCGCTGAATGAGCCGCATCTTCGACAGGGTATATCTAGGCCTCTCCAGCTGCCTCGCTGACATTGCCCTGACTCTGCTGTTCGCGCTGCATACGGGCCTCAATCTCTCTGAGCTGGCTCTCGCGAGCCAGCAGCTCCTGCCGCTTCTCGGCAATCTCGCGCTGTACCTTGATCTCAATCTCACGCAGCTTCTCCTCCTCGCGGCGGAGCTGCTCCTCCTTGAGGCGAACTGACTGAGATGCAAGGTCCTCGGGGTTCATGGTAGAGTCTTGGGGACTGTTCACGAATGAGTTAGCAAAGTCGGGATATGAAACCCCGGGACCAGAAACATACGGGATGGCACCGTCGACGCTCTTGCTGAGCTTCTCGGTACGGTAGTTCTCATAAAGGAAGTCGTGGGTGATCTCCTTCAAATCAGCCAAGTGGCTGTGCAGCAGAGCGCTGCGGATAGCCAAGAAATCAGAGTGACGAGGGTTCTCAACCTCGACAACACCCCATGGGTACTGGCGCGCGCGCACTTTCTTGTTATCAATCTCGACGAAATCCTCGGAGCCAACAATGGCAAAGGGCATCAATCCACGGAGCTCGGCGTTCTCCTCAACGGTGTCCTCATCATCCTCCTCGATATCGTAGGGGAAGTTGTAGACGGGGATGCGGTAGTGTTCAATATCCTCCATAATCAGCTTCTTGGACTCGGCCAATTCTGCGGGAGTGAGGGAGTCGGCCTTTCCGATGACAGGAATAACGTTGACACGGGGGGAGAGGCGCTTCATCAATTCGATGTCGAGTTCACGGAGACCGTGACCGGTTGGTGTGATGAAGTAGAGCAGAACGTGGACACGGTTATCCCTGAAGCGGGGGTTACGCTTAATACGGGACTCCTCTGCAAGAATGTCATCGTATTGGCGCTCGAGGTACCCGACAATCTCGCCGAAGCTGTCCAAAAGTTAGCCAAAGAACTGATGCGTATTGCGCGCGGTATACATGCCTGGCCTCATTGTCAATCTGGTCACCGAATCCGGGGGTATCGACGATGGTCAAGGAAATACGAGTTCCCTCCTCATCGAGTTCGAGCTCTGCAAGCTGTTGTCAGTCTTCATAGCTCACTCTTGACGCCATGCGGGGAACGGTTCAACTAACCGACAGTGACGGGCTTAATGCGGACACCCTCCTCGATGTGAGCGTTGGCAGCATCGTCGGCATCCTTGCCCTCCAGAACCTGCTTTCCACAGAGAGTGTTGACGAAAGTTGTGCGACCTGCGAAAAGGAGATGGATCAATCACCATTCTGACTTGACTGCGTGTCGAGGACATTACCTGTTCCACTGGCACCGCACACCATCACACAGAACTGAATTCCCTTCTTGACATTCTTCTTGCGACGGATCTTCATCTACCCGGACAAAGCGCGGGCATGCAATTAGCTCGGGGAACTTTTTCGAGGTATGGGAAGCAATCAGAATAGGGGAATGCACATACCGCGTTAAGGGCCGACGACATATTGGGCTAGAGAGTGAATGAAACAAAGATACAGCGAAATGAAGAGGGCTAAAGCAAGTAATATGAAGATGGGTGAAACTTGCTCTCCTGAGTCTGGAGAGAGTAGGGGGGGGGGGTGTGGGAGGAAAGACAGTTCATGTTTCCCCCTTTCCCAAACAGGCGGCCAATCACGGGACGTGCATCTTCTCCAGTCTACTTTACTTCTACCACCGAGCTCATGATCTGTCACAATTGATAGATGAAATTGGCGGGAAAAAGAATTGAGAACTATTGAAAGTCATATATTGAATGACTGAGCTATTTGCATCTACATAAATAACCATTTGAGTGCTGAATGGAAGATACGCAGCACTCAGGGGTTGATGGAGTAGTGGGTCGCTGCTGGCCACCGTATGATTACATAATGTGCTGCCTGAGGTGGCTTGCCCGCATCTTATCGTCTCCGGGGAATCCTATACTGCCAGTGCCCTTGAACACCTTGAACACCTTGAACTGATGGTTCACTGGAGGTTTGCTTGAGCTGTGAATTTCTTACTCTCCCTACTCTAGCTATGCTTGGTGGACACCTTGATCATGAACACGCGCCAGGTCATAGATGAGTCCATCGGGCCATACTCACTGTCTGCGACATTCAACCATGACAGTAGTTGTTTCTCCGTGGGCTTAGACACTGGGTTTTGTGGTAAGAGATACTCAAGCAGGATTCCAGCTCCAAGTGTGCGCTGTGGTCTAACATGAAGTATGGAGTTGATGCTAAATTTACATGGCGCAGTCTTCAATTCTAACCCATGCGAGCTCAAAGTATCACGAGGTTAGTATTTGCTTTTCAGCTCGGCGCGTACTTGAATCGCTATCATACTGAAACTTTTGCGCTACAGATTTCAATGCAGGGATCGGGGTGGCAGAGATGCTAGGCCAGTCAAACTACCTAGCAATCGTCGGGGGCGGAAAGAACCCCAAATTTCCGCAGAACAAGGTGCGCAGACTCTAGAATGTGGCCAGACCATTGGATACTCATCGATCTTACTCCAGTTGATAATATGGGACGATGCAAAGCAAAAAGCGGCTATCACCCTTGAATTCCGCACCTCGGTCCTCGGCGTGCGCCTCTCCAAATCGAAGATCGTGGTTGTGCTATTGAATAGTGTCCATGTTTTTGCATTCTCCAATCCTCCGCAAAAGCAATCAGTCTTTGAGACCTCAGACAACCCGCTGGGGCTGGCCTGCCTTGATCAAAAAGTGCTGGCCTTCCCAGGCCGGTCCCCAGGACAGGTCCAGATGATAGAGCTAGAGACTGGCAACATCAGCATTATTCCAGCGCATAGTACACCGCTACGAGCGATGTCCTTGAGTTCAGATGGGAAATTGCTGGCAACAGCAAGTGAAGCGGTAAGGTCTTATAGGCTGCGATGATCTACGGGTAGTCATTGACATTTGCGCAGGGAACTTTGATTCGGATTTTCGCTACCGGAAATTGTACAAAAATGGGAGAACTGCGACGGGGTGTCGACCATGCAGTGATATTCTCAGTTTCTTTCTCACCATCCAATAACTTGCTGGCAGTGACCTCCGACAAATCGACACTCCACATCTTTGACATTTCCCATCAGCAACATGTCACACGGCGCAGCCAGTCACCGGCACCCGCGCCTGAGGAACCAGCTGCTAGCCACAAGTGGGGATTCCTTGGCAGGATTCCCCTTCTGCCTCGAGTCTTCTCGGACGAATACTCATTTGCTAATGCGCATTTCGAGATAGGTGGAGAGGCCACCCAAGGATCCCATGTGCCACCGATTGGATCTTCAATAGGTCGACCTCAGAAAGGCCTGATTGGCTGGTGCGATGATCTGACACTTTTGGTTATCGGGTCGGGAAGAGACGGTCGTTGGGAGAAGTTTGCGATTCGGGAGGGCGAGGAAGGCAAGAGATATTGTGTCCGGGATGGTTGGAAGAGATATCTTGGTGCCGGTTGACGTATGGAACACGACCAGTTGATCTCAGGACCTGGTATCTCCTACCCCAAACCCAAGTGTTGCTACACGTTGTCTGCAATCAGATGACCTAGCACCAGCACCAAGCTCGGATTGCGGACAGTGGTTTTCAAGAACAACGAAAGCTGCAGTAAGGATACCAGACGACGAACATGAATGCAGCGATGTACATGATACCACAAACTCGAGAGTTAATAACAAACAACCCATAGTAATGATATATGTCTCAACGACGACGATCATGTCTATCCCGGTCACTTCGGTGTCTTCGGGAATCTGGCGAGCGCGATTTCCTCGATGATCGATCGCCCCGTGACCGTTCTTCTCTTTCAGATGATCTGTAGCGAGATCGCTTCTCCCTATCGGGAGAGCGATCATCCCGATGCCGACGCTCACGCGGAGAACGGGAACGGTGACGACGGGAACGGTGATGCCGGCTGGAGCGTTCTTTACTGTCGTGGCGTCGTCTAGATTTCTGGCTGCTGTTCCAGGCCTCGATTGCGCGCGCAACCTCTTCTTTCTTCTCCTCAACAAGGAACTCCTTCATGGGATCTTCCTCATCATGGTTGCGAATCAAGTCGTCAAGCTCCTTCTCTTCCGTCAAGACTGGCCGTCCTTCTTCCTTTTCGGTGATCCGCCTCCGGCTGCGGTCATCATCCCTGCCCTTGTTCTCGGTGGCAGCTGAGTCTCCCATAAGCTTGGCGACGTTGTTCTCCTCTTCCTCTTCTTCATCATCCCGTCGCTTGTAGCGCGCATGGTCCACACGAAGCAAGCGTCCCATCACACTTGCACCTCCGAGGTTATCCACGGCTAGATCTGTGCTGCGCTGATCTTCGTACTTGAGCCAAGCGAATCCTCTGCTCTTGCCCGTCTCCTTGTCGCGAGCTAGTTTAATGTGTACTGGCTCTCCGTATTGCGAGAATATCGCCACAACATCTCCTTCAGACAACTCGAATGGAAGCCCACCGATGTAGATATAAGCTGTGTCTCGGTAATCTGCGTGCCATGATGCCTCTGGGGGTCTGTAGGCCACGGTATTGTTAGTCAAGAAAAGAGCTTGGACAAGCTGAGCAGAACTTACATGGAATTTTCAAGTTCGCGCTTATTGAGCGCCTGAATCTGGCGAATGGAATTCATGGTGAGGTGGGAGAGGGAAAGTTGGAGCGCAGAAGTTGGAGAGAGGAAATGTGGAGCCGCGGAACCGTAATAATTGTTTACGCTGCAAACCAACCCCCTGCTCGATCGAAGACGACGTGGACAACCACCGACTTCTTTGGTGTGCGCTTTCTTCGACGGCCTTTCGCGAGCGGGATTGCTACTAGCTGAACCGCCTACAATTGGTCCCCCACCCACACCCCTCGGATTCCCCTGACACCTCTTGCACCTTCACCTCGACTCAACATCTCCACACGCATATCTCCCTGTGCTACGACATAGACAGACGCCTGGGTGAATGCCCTCTGAGGCAGGGTGGGACGAGACCAAACGATGTCCTCTAGTCCGCACGGGTCAAAGGCGGCCGGAACAAACAGTCGACCGACAAGCAAAGATGGCTCCAAAAAGAACATTTGGTCCTCTCTATTAGACAGCGTTGCCAACGGAAAGAGATTGCCTGAGAAGAACTTGCTAGTGCTAGGTGAGTGAACGTCTCCATGTGGCATTCCATGTCTACTCGCGCTCATTACTGGCCCCGTGTTTTGATTGTTGGACATGCCACTAACAGCTCAACGATAGGCGGTACTCCGGAAAGCCAAAGGGAATTTTTGGAGTCTTTCTCAGCAGATCTCTCAGATGGCTCCGGCTTAGTGAATGAGAAGCGCAAAGCTAAAGGGAAAACACCACCCATTGCAAACCAGTTCGCGCTGGGTTACACATATCGAGATGTCCTTGATGCTGATCAAGAAGGTACATGAGAACTACAACCTTCTTATAGTTGTTCCCATGCTAACAATTATACTGCAGATACTCTGGCACGCGTTTCAGCCTACCTTCTGTCCGAGCCCTCGCTATCATTCGCACCCCTCCTCAAACCACTCCTGACCCCACAGTCCGTGCCGGAAACGCTGGTTGTGATCCTTATGGACTGGTCTGACCCATGGACATGGATTCGAAGACTTAGAGAATGGGTCCGTCTTTTACGTACAGTGCTTGTTTCGCTTGACGATGAAACCAAGATCGTTATGGAAGAGACAATGACGGAGTGGCGCGATCGCAAAAGGGGACTAGATGCCAACTCTGCGGCTGCAGGCGGCTTGTCGACTTCGGGTGGCCAGGTCACGATACCACTCGGACCTGGTGAATGGGATGAGGGCCTTGGTATTCCAATGTGTGTTGTCTGTCAAGGGGTATGTGGTTCCACCTTTGAATTTGGCTCCAGCGGCCTTTGCTGACAAGAAATTTGATATATCCAGGCGGATAAGATTGAAAAATTGGAGAAGGGACATGGATGGCATGAAGAACAGTTCGACTTCATTCTTCAGTTCCTCCGAACCATTCTCCTGAAGCGTAAGAGCACTTTTATACACCGTCTCTAACCGATCAAGTGAAATAATCTCTAACCCCATCTAGACGGTGCCTCACTCATCTACACCACCCCATTCCTCGCCAACTCTCTTCAGAGTCTGATCCACTCTTCACTGGGTATACACTCTCTTTTGAAGAGACAATCATTAAAACATAATGTGATCGACCGTGACAAGATTCTGGTGCCAGCTAACTGGGACTCATGGGGTAAAATCCGAATCATCCGAGAAGGATTCGACATGGAAGGCGTGTCAACCGCATGGTCAATCGAGATCCAAGACCCTCCTGAACCAATTGATCAACCCCCAGAGAACGATAATGGCCCCGGAGAGGACGGCACAAGCGCCGTAAGAGTCTTCGAACAAACAATCAGCGACCCCAAACGAGACAACAGCATCGCCCATCCCAACAGCAACAGCAACGGAACCAAGATCGAAATCGAAACTTCCGATATCCAAGCCTTCCTCTCCAGCCAAGTGGAAATCCTGGAAAAGCTCAAAGCCGAAGACGAAAAGGACCGAGCAAATCAAGCAACCCCCCAACTGGAAATGTCCCCAATGGACGACGAAGGCAAAGTGAACGAGCACATCGGTCCTGTACAGTTCAACATGGGAGGAATCCAAGTTGACGCCGATGATATGCTCAAGAAACTTCGGGTAAGACATCCACCCAGAAGACCCCGTCGCCCGCCCCCACCCAGACGTTAAGCTAAATTATTTATTTACCCAGGATCGCGAAGCCAGTCGGACCCAAAAGAAGGAAAGCCCTATTCCCAACACCGGCGACGAGAAAGCCCACAACCAAGCCCTGGCCAACTTCTTTGCTGGCCTCGTCAAGAAAGGCGGTGCCAGTCCCCGTGGAAGTCCTTCTGCTTGAATGGTCACGGCCCTCGTGTAATTTAGCTCTTTATGCGTACATAATTCGGAGGCATAGACTATCGTCCTGTGTACTGGACTCGATGGTTTGATAGTGGTGAATACGGGTCTTAGATGTTTTTTGGGGTGTGGAGGATGCTGGTCGTTATGATTTCCCCTGGTTTTGGAGATTCTATGGCTTTTCTGCCGGTGTTAGATAATGATACCAATATGAAGACTTTGTGATTTTTGATTCTAGTTGTGTACTTCGTCTTATATATGCTTGCCCGTCAGTTTACCAGAGCGATTGTGCATTAATTCTAATAGAGTGGCAGAACATAAGTTTACCAAGAAGAACAAACCAACAAGACTTGATAATTCGTTTTCATACAAGGTAGATCAATATACATACAGAAATGCAGTCCTTGCAATCTCATCATTCTCCCGTTTTGCAACAGAAGTCCATATTCAATAGGTCAACCGAAACTAAATCACAATACAAACACTGAACAAATGAAAACAATCCTAATACCCACCCCGCTGGTTACCAACGTTAGATTGCTCACTCGAGCGGGTGACTCTAGGATCAAGTTTGTTCAATGGATCATCATTCTGAGCACCAGATGCCTCTCGCGCGCCAGAGGTGTAACTACTGCCACCAGCAGCACTACCACCAAAGCCCGAGTCAACCCTGTTATCAGAGCCCAACTTATCGTATCCCTGCTCGCCTTGCATGCCCGTCTGGCAGGGCATGGTGTGGCTAGTAGCAGAGTGGGACTTGTGCTCCTGCATAGAAGTGCTGTGGCTTTCCTCACTGGTCATTGGACTGTTACCGTACTCGCCAGGTTGGGGCTGGGTCTGGGACCTGTTTTCCTGGGTGGATTTGTTATAGTCATCCTCGACGTTCTCGTGCTTGTCCATGCCTGACGACAGGTTGCTGGGAGGGTTCATAGCTCCGCCGCCTCCGCGTGTGCTGGCGCGATTGTCTATATATTTTCAGCTTGAGCTTTGGGTTTTGGGGCTTCGTTTCGACCTACCCATGCCACTGCTAGTGCCTGAGGACATGTTACCCGTGTTGCCGGAGGGGTTCATGGTGCCTCGTGTACCACGGTTATCTAAACTATTAGGTTGGAATTCTAGCTTCAGAGCTTGGCTTGACTTACCCATATCGCTGTCGACGCGAGGATCCATCTTGTTGGCCATTCTAGACTCATGTGGACCAGCGTTAACGTTGGAACGATTTCCGCCCATTGCTCTCTGTTCATAATCGCCAGAACGGCCCTGGTTGCCCATTCCACCAGTAGTTGGGTTGGTTGAACTCTGGTTGTCTACAATACAACGCTTAGCTTTAACTTCAAGTGTTGGAGTCAGGCTTAGCTTACCCATATCGCTGTCGACGCGAGGATCCATCTTGTTAGCCAGCTTCGAATCGTGCGGACCAGCGTTAACGTTGGAACGATTTCCGCCCATTGCTCTCTGTTCGTAATCGCCGGAACGGCCCTGGTTGCCCATTCCAGTAGTGGCTGGATTAGCTGAGCTTTGGTTGTCTATAACCCCAATTAGCATTTTCATATAATTAACTAACCCAAAGGAACAGTAGGTCTCCAGGGACTCACCGTTGAACTTGGAGTCACGATAGGCAGAACCAGAGCCGTAAGGGTTGTTAGAGCCCACGGCAGACGATCTGTTCTGGTTCATACCATGCTCTGTGCCTGGGACATTGGAAGTTCCCTGGTTGTCCCGGCCAGCCTGGAATCCGCGGGCTGTATCCTTGTCATGATCGGTCACGGCTTCCTTGACTTTGTGCATAAAGTTCGACATGGTGAATAATTGGTTGTCAAATAATGATGTAGTAAAATATATAGATATCGTAAGATGATTCCGTCAATCTCGGGCCATTAACAGACTTATATGTCAGACATATCTTGCCTGAAACTCGTATTGAATCGGATCGTATGGATATCCAGTGACGACATTATGAGGAGTTCATATGGATGGAAAAACAAGCTCTTATAGATACTGACCTATGGAGTGGCTGGATTTTCTAGTATTCTGACTTGACGGACAGGTTCGGCGATTGTTTGGGCGAAACCTAGGGCGCTGTGAATGTCATCTGCTTGGGTGTCGTCATTTCCGCTGTATATAGATCTGGGGAACACGAACGGGGGTTCCCATTCCATGGTTCACCTCTTTCACGGATTGACATTCAAGTTTTCTTCAAAGCTTGACACATTACAGAAATCAAGAGTTGGAATAAAGGAGCCTGGCTTTGAGCCGTGGAGATGTGGTTTAGGGAGGAACGCCTCACCCGAGAAAATAGGGTAAGCGGACCAGGGTGTGCGTCCGATCACAGCTTTTTGTG
Organism: Penicillium nucicola; assembly: GCF_028828085.1. Classification (NCBI taxonomy): domain Eukaryota; kingdom Fungi; phylum Ascomycota; class Eurotiomycetes; order Eurotiales; family Aspergillaceae; genus Penicillium; species Penicillium nucicola. The sequence continues at coordinate 1,632,074 of NW_026643125.1, read as the reverse complement.
CACTACAAATTACTGTTAAATCAATCTAGTAGATAGTCCATTACTCAATATATAAACAGACAATATAGCAACACAGCCCCTGACTTCAAATTTACACCTAAGGTATAAATAATGAATCACCAGTTCTCCCAGACAGCATCCGGCAAAACCTTTCTCATAATACCCCAGTGCTCCAAAGCACTACGGTCCTGATACTTGTGTAATCTACCGACCTCCTTGTCCCATAGGAGAGCTCGACCAGCCGGGGGGTAAGAGGCAAAGATAGCAGGATCAAGCTCATGCTTAGGAACAAGGTAGCTTTCACGAGACTTGCTGCGCAGATAGTCTGCCTGGACAGGGTCACGGAAGCGAAGAGGGGTCTTGGCACTCTTCTTGCAAAACAAGACCATGTTAGTGAAGTCGGTGCTCTCCTCAGATCCGACGGGTGCTTCTTCGCGGAAGATACGGCACGATGGGAAGACGGCTCGGATGGTGCGGACTACCAGGCCTGTTGGGTAAAGAGTGAGATCTCCGGCGTAATTCTGGGGTTGATTTGTTAGTACATTTATACAGTAGGACGTGTAGCTGAATTGGTCTTACAATGGCAATAACACCGTCGTCCTTCAGAAGCGCTTCGAGGCCCTCGAGGAACTCATAGGTGAACAGTTCGGCGGGCTCGGCACCACCAGTGAACACATCGTGAACGATATAGTCGTACTGGATTGGCTGAGGGGCAGATTGGGCCTTCTTGACGTATTTGACGGCATCCTGGATGATAGGAATATGGTTCTGTGGGAGATTGAAATATTCAACTGCGTACTTGTGCACGGTAGGGTCAATTTCGACGATAGTGGTCTCAATACCGTGCTTGATGAGTGCAGCAGGGGTTGTGCCAATTCCAAGTCCACTGTCAACAAGTTAGTTTGTAGACCTTCATATTTGCTGGGCATTCTTACATGACCAATGCCTTGCTATCGGCATCGACGCGGGAAACGCCATGATCAGGCTCAACCAGACGGACAGCCTCGAGCATGGCGAAAACAGCGTAAATAGGATCCTCTACCTCGGGACGGTAGCCGGGAGCTGACTTGGTCCATTGTCCACCGAGAAGACTGTGGTCGCAGCGCATAACTCGGAATCCATCATTGTGGTTATCCAACACAGAGATGTAACCTGTGGTGGACTCATGACGTGCGACAAGGGAGTACCCTTCGTGTTCAATGGCAGAGTTCACACCATTAATTCCAGCGAAGTGGACGTTCGAGGTGAAAGAAAAGATCACGGACGGAATGGCTAGAACCAGCAACTTGGATGGAAGGATTGCAGAGTAACACACCGCAAGAATCATCTGCATTCCAACCCTGGTGAACAGGAAGGTATGGCCAACAATCCAGTGCAAGATTGTGTTTGCAACGTGATCTCCAATAGAATAGAAAAGGTAAGTGCCCAGCAGAGGAATGTGCTCAGCGACCACGTCGCCCTGTGACTCGAGTCTTAGACCCTTTTGAATTTGCTTTCCGGCATAGGCCACTGTGAGGAGTACCAGAGGGTAATAGCCACACAGCTCTGTGATGACCGGACCGAGTGGGTTGCCCAATGAGGAGCTCTTCTGCTTCATGAAATACTGGAGAGTTGGGACCCAGAATGCCAATACAGGGAGTAGATAGCCCCCGGCACGACCAAGACGTCTGACAATAAAGTCTTTCAAAAACCATCCGGCTCCGCCAAAGACGGCGACACCGTAGGCATGGAAGATTTCAGCAGGCAAGGATCCATATGTTGGAGACAGGATCAGCTTGGAAAGGGGTGAGTAGAACGCAAGAATGACCAGCAGAGCCACACCGGAACCAACTCGCCGGTGGTCGGCCTGCTGTATGAACTGCTCGACAGAAGGCATGGTTTCCAGCTGATGCAGCTATGGATGTTGGTGGCAAGCGCGGAATCAGTCAAGATAGCGCATCTGTGAGCTTGTTAGCACCCGCAACTGTGGCCTGTTCTCGCTTTAAGAGACATTCAAAGCTCAAGAGGCTCCAAATCATTCCAAATAGATCATTGACTTACATGTTTAACCCGGCCAGAAATCAATGTCGAGGTTGAAAAAAAAGTTACGGAGAGAAGCTCTTTTGCCGCCGAATCCCGCGTTCCCCAACTTCATCTCCCCTCCACTTTCTGAAACACACCCCCAAGATGCCACTTTTCCCTATGGATTCGGGGTTTACAGATCAAGGCGAATCCAGTACCCATAGCCATGCTGTCACAGTCAAAAACCGTCGCAAACGGTATCTGGACCTGCACCCAGAATACTTCTCGGCGGAGCTCGAGCTAGCCGGTCCGCCTGCTCTTCCCATTGCCAGCTGATACAAATGGCTTGATCTATCGCAGGATCTAGCTGGCAAAGGTTATAAACAGAAACAAAAACATGGTGCTAATCTTGCCCGACTTCTGTACAGACCCGTTACTCTACGATCGCCTAATACGCCGATTTCAGACACCGCAGGAAAGAGAAGACGCAGGGCGGGCGAAGGGGTTCTCGGGCGTCCTACAAGCAGACCTCTTGCGATCTGAAGCCAGAATTGATGCAATCGCACACCCAAATCCTAATGCCGAAATGAGCTATACCCGTGGCCCCGATGGGGAGATTCTTGCTGAGGACCGTGATGAAATTCCTCCCAGCAAAGAAGAAGGCGAGCGCCGCTGGCAGTGGGAGATGGGCTTGCGATTTGTGCAGGGCAATGACTCGGATTTTGATTATAAGGCTGTCGATGAGAATGATGAGCTCGATGACTGGTCTGATAAGCAGAATGAGTACTTTGAGGATGAGGAGCCTGAATGGGTTGTTGATAATACGCGCGGGGAAGATGCTCGCCCCAGTCTTCAGGGTGAAACTGGTGTTCAGGATTTCTGATTCCAGAGGAGTCTATGGCTTCTGCTCATACTCCTGCAAGGAAGTTGAGCACGCTCCCTCGCTTTGAATGCCCGCCATGATAAATCTGAAACTATATCTATCTGAAACTTTATCTACGCGGTTCGTTCTGTTGCCATCTTTAATTTGGCGGACCAACATTCCTTATGGAAGACAACCTTAATGAAGCATTAAAGAATTTCTAACGCTATAGGAATTCTTTAATATCCTCAGGAATCTGTTGAAGAAGGAAATACTGTAGCACAATATTCGATACTCCATTTATTTTTGATAGTCGGAATCACCAGATCACCAAATTTCCCCAAACCAGTCCTAATACTGCATGCAATAGGCCTAGTCTGCATATCATATTTGAATGATCGGAAATTTGATAATGATGTTACGGATGTATGTTTGGGGACGTGTTACCATGAGAGATAAAGTCGACAAGGACCAAGTATGCGACATTTCCATTCACCCAGACGTAGAGACAAGACAGCGTGTGGCTTAAAACAAACCACTGTAGCTGAGATAGAGCTGAAGGCGACACTGTCGCGGCGGGTGTCCTATGCTCGCTCAGCACTAGTCCACCGAAACTAGCTTCGTAGTGTATACCACGCTTTCATGCACTCGCTGCCTTGAGAGCTAAAATCTCCAGAGCCTTCTGTCGGAGCTTGAACTTTTGAATCTTCCCACTTGCCGTTTTAGGAAACGACTCCAAAGGACCCAGGAAGAAAACATATTTCGGAACTGAGAAGCATCAGCATTAAACTCAATTCTCGGGGCTTGAGATATCTCTAGGGTCACTCACCGAGATGGCTACTGAGCTTATCACGAACCCATTGTTGAATATCCTCAGCAGCAACTTTGTTCATGCTGTGCTCACGAGCTATCACAAATGCAGCCACAGCCTCACCATACCGCGCGTCAGGGACACCAATAACCGATACATCGGCAACATCGGTGTTAGCGAGAAGACAGTTCTCGATCTCTAGAGGGTGGATGTTCTCGCCACCACGGATGATGAGATCTTTTATCCGGCCCGTGATGGTAATGTATCCGTCTGCTGACATGGAAGCTTCATCGCCGGTCTGACGTCTCAAGGTTAGAAGTCGAATTATCAAGATAGGGGAACCTTGGACTTACATGCATCCATACTTTCCCAGCCTCATCCGGGATCATAACCTCTGCTGTCTTCTCTGGATCGTTCCAATACTCCTTCATGAGCAAGTATCCGCTCACAACCAATTCGCCCCGAGCCCCAATTGGCTGGGTACTTGTGTTATCTTCCGGGTTCACGATTTTGGCTTCAACATGCGGCATTAGTTTCCCAACAGAGGTGATTCGTTTGTCGATAGGATCGTCGGTAGTAGTCATGGCAGATACAGGGCTGGTCTCGGTCATTCCATAGCAAATTGTCAACTCGGTGAGGTTCAGCACTTTGTGTAGCTTTTTCATTAGTTCCGCGGGGATGCTACTTCCAGCAGCGATGCCGGTCCGAAGATGCTGGAACCCCTCATGTGAGATTTCTCCTTTCTCGATCAGACTAAGTTCCTCGAGGAACATTGTGGGTACACCGTATAAAGCTGTACACTGTTCTTCTTGGACCGTTTTCAATGCAGCACGTGCATTAAACGATTCACTGGGGAATACAATTGCTGCGCCATGTGTTGCCGTTGCCATATATCCCAATATGCATCCGAAGCAATGGAACAGTGGTGGTGGACAGCAGACAATGTCATTGGGAGTAAGAAGCATATGATCACCAATCTGAGAGCCATTATTCAAGATAGAGTGGTGGCTGAGACAGGCTGCTTTTGGCATTGCTGTTGTTCCTGATGTAAACTGGATATTTACGACATCGTGTGGTGAAAGATTCTGGGGAGGAAGTGGGCGACCATCTGCAGCAATTTGAGACATGATAGATGTGTATGGTGTTATGCTTTTGTAAGATGAATAATCCACACGGCCTTCGGAATTGTCGACAAGAACGATATTCTTCAAGGAAGGGACCAAAGAAGACTCAATCTTCAATGCGGAAAGATCTGTAACCAGTTCTTGGAGCAAGGGAATATTGCTTCGGGGTTCTTTTCGCGGAAGATTTGACTCTGCGCTTATAATAAGATGGCTTGATTCAAGATGACCCAATGCGGCAATCACTTGTGTGGCATTGAAAGAGGGATTGAGGGGGACCTGGGTTGGTATCAGACATGATCCTCGCGTGAGAAGGCGGGTTGACTTACCAAAATGGCACCCAGTTTGAACAGTGCGTATGTTGTCTATACCTGATCATGAGTATCTGCCTTCCAAGTGTATTGTGACTGTTCATACCACCGCGTATTCCATAGAGTTGCCAAGCATGACTCCAACCCGCTCTCCCTTGCGTACACCCACCGACTCGAGTCCTCGAGCAAGCGCATTGCTCCTACTGTCCAGCGAGGCATAGGTTACTCGGTCATTCTGATGCTTTGAAATAACACTGGTGGCATTTTTATTAGTTTCGAACTTCAATTCCTCGGATTGGAGATCAATTCTCACGCTGTTCTATCACCACATTCTGTCACCACTTTGGCAAAATTTTCTCCGACTGTAGACTCAATTAAGGGAGGCTGTATTGAAGTGATCAATCAGAATTGATTCAGTTGATGCTGGCAATTGAGATTACTCTCAAGAAGTGGTGACCTACACTTGATGGGCCTCGAGCATAGCTCTCGGTCAACAGTCCTCTTCTGGCTAAAAACAATGGATGAAGGGTTCTCTTTCCACCGCAGTTCAGCTGCCGGCAGCTGACACGAGCCCTGAAGCCCAAGCCCACGAGAATCCTGCTGAATCCCATCTTCGTATCCCGGTTCTATCTCGTGATTACCGCAGGGGCATAGTTTGCAGGGATGCCTTTCGAGAGTGTATAATGATGCTGGTTGTGGATATTGGAAGCTGTACAGTGAATAGGTGTATCAGCTTAGATCAAAAGAATATGTAATCAGGCCAGAATCGTGAGTTTTGGGGAGTTGAAGATGGGAAGTGAAGCTTTCCCCGCAGTTTGCTCGTGCGGGGGGTCGGGGTCCTGCCGAGGTGACAACCGAAATCTTCCCCTTCCAACTTCTCAGGCACCGTGGAAGATGTAATAGTTAGCCTAAAACCAGCCTTAGCGTGTGGTATGCTATGATCAGGATGAAATTTTGAGTCTGATTGTGATTTGCTACTTTATATCAATGCCCTTTTGCTTCGCATGAAACTACTTCCTAGGTCATAATGTATAGTCCCTGCAATGACCCAGCAAGAACTTTAGACCACAGAGGCCTTAATGGTACTGTTGATGTGCCCAACGAGAAGGAAAGAAGTGGCGATATGGCCGTTACAATAGTTTCATGCTGGTTTATGTTGACAATCGGGAGGAACCTTGGAATGTCCAACCAAACGAGGTCTCAATGGATTCCTATCACCGAAAGGGATTGGCGAATCAAGCTCTCCTGGCATCTCCAATATGAAAAATCGTATGTCCATGTGCTGGTCTGTGGATCCAATTAATACGATAGAAACAAATTGAGAGTCCATGAGGTTTATGATTAAGAGCCATCTTTGTGTTGTCAGCATGGCCCAGAGGATAGATGATAAAGAGGCAAGTCAGCGACGGTCTGCTCTTTCCTATTAATGACAGCATCATGCGGGTGAGTAACCTCAAATCCCCAATTAGACTCATCAGAAAGCGCCTCCTCCAAGGATGGCAAGTCTTGAATGTTTTTGATAGTCAGGCGAACATACTTGAGAGGGTCACGCCATAGAATTGGACGGGAAGTAGCAAAGACTTGAAGACTTAGCCGGTTCTTACCAATAAGCGAGAACAGTGTATTCTATACCCTGTCTGGTGTTTCTCGAGCTTCTCGAGAGCGGTTGATATCTCGAGGTGAAGTGCATCTTTCACTTCATCGATTCGATTCTGCCAGGCTGTCATGGCCGCAGAATCTTGCACAGTTTGTACGATTTTCTGGGAGCATAGCAAGCTGCTGATATCAAAGTACGTGGCTGCCAGACTTTCGAGAGCGTCGGCATTTGCTCGGTTTGGTGGATCATGTTCAAGCCTCTGACTTCTGGGTGGGGAAGCATATGGCTTTGCTAGGCCTGCAGTGTTCCGTGACGTAGATATATCGCCAGTCGTCCTCGCGGTGATTGGATTGACCACAGCAGTGATGTTGGGAGCAGAAGGCTGTCTAGCCGCTGATCGAAGGACCCTTTTAGTCATAGGGATCTTGGAGGTCTGAATTGGGACCACGGTAGAGTTATCCTAGGGCATCAAGAGAAAACTGTAATCGATCACTTTGAATGTCTTGCGGCACATATTTAATGCGCGAGGCAGCAATGCTTTGTACTGGAACCCAGAGGACCGTGGCCTGGAGAAAGCCATTATGGTTGAAAAAAGGGGGAGCATGGCATATACCTGTTTGGAAATGAACTTGCAACGTGACTAGTGGTACATTTCAAGCATATTTCATGGCTAAATGGAAATGGTGGAAGTTCTTGAAAGGAGAAGAAGTCAAGTATAAAGAGAGAGAGGGTCGACGGGTCAAAAATAGCGGATCGCTTGGCGTCATGTGGTGGGGAAGCTGCGATGCGACAACCTTCCCTCTTTCAACCGTTCTTTGTCTCTTTGTCCACTCGATATTGCTGCAACATGGCTTCCGAACCCACCGAGGATGCCATCGCAAACTTTGTTAGCTTCACGAGCACAACGCGCGACCAGGCTATCAACTTTCTGAAGGTCGGAGCTTAGACTCGGCTTACACTCAGCACTTTGACAGCTAACCAGGTTTCAGGCTCATAACCTCGACTCGCAAAAGGCCATCAACGCGTACTTTGAAGATCCAACGGGCCCTCAGCCAAAGGTGAACTGGCATCGCGATGGCGCATTGTCTTCCGCATACGATCTGACGTTCTAAATAGGCTGATAGCTATTACAACGACAAACGCACTACCAGTAAGCTTGTACCTCTTTCATGAGATGAGACTGAGAACTGACAAATGCTCTCTCAGCGTGGGATTTTGACCAACAGGACAATGCGCCCCCCATACCCGCAACAGCACCACCCTCGCGTCCTCCCTCCCGGATGAACATGAACGATACGGACAGGAAGACTGCACTTGGACCAACGGCTCCACCAGGTATCTGACATTACAGTCATTACCGGAACTGAAATATACTGATTTTAAGACATAGCAGGTGATGGACAAGGATTAAGCCTGGCAGAACGCGAAGAAAAGGAACTACAACAGGCAGTCGCTATGTCGTTGAACTCTGGTTTGGGGCAACAGGAAGTTGGTGTGACCTCTAGTTCCCAGCCACAATTCGCCAAGGCAACTCGGGATCACTACGAGGCGGGTGACTGGGCTATGACTTTATTCAATACAACCTCTGAAGAGGTCACCATCGGACCCGAGCCGGAAGACCGCAGGAGAGGCCAGGGTGAGCCTGCCTTCATCCGCCCGACTCAAGATGGTCTTTACCTGGGAGGATTCCTCACCATTGCCCACGAAATTCCTCTCGCCAGGGAAGCGCTTCTTTTACGGAGCAAACCGCTCTTTGACTATGGACATGAACCACAATGGTGGAATGGGCACTCGATCAACCTACCCAAGATTGTCACGGTGAATGATGACAATCGAGATGCCGACTGGGACGATGTCATCTATGAAGCGCAGCGTTTGATGGCCTTTATGGATTCCACAAAACGATCCTTTGGAAGTAGCGACAGCTTGGCAAGGATCCGGAGTCTCTCTACATTATCCTCCGACCCAGAGGAGATCGTTACCAGGTTCTTGGAAGCATGGCATAGCGCCGCCATTCGAGCCGATCCCGACAATCAGCTTGCAGCTATTTTCACGTCACATGCATTCAAGCAACAATCCCACGAGTACGATGAGCCTGCTACCAAAGATCTCTTCACATTTGAAATTCCCGTTGAACCAGACCATGGCCAGAGCCTTTACGAGGTCATTGACAGAGCTTTATGGAACGAGGGACCGGAGGAAGAGCTCGAGAATATCTGGATTGAAAACATTGCAGAGGTATTATGCATCAAACTCGACTGTCTCCAAAGGCCAAATGCGGTGGATGTGGAGATTCCCGCTACTTTCTACGCGGATCGGTACCTCAGCAGCTGTCGTGAAACCGCGCGTGAACTTCGCTTGAAGCGGCAGCAGATTCAGCGTGACATATTAAACCTGGAGAAACTCATACGCCATTACACTTTCCCGAAGAATCCCGTGGGCAATATGACACTGAAAGAGCTGTTCGAAAGAGCGGCAGCGGCGGCTCCCGTGGTGGTGCCAGAGAATTCGAACAATGCTGCTCGTGCCAAAGAGGCCGGTGTGGATGTCAAGCAAGTCGCGGAACAATTGAGAACCCTTGCCGCCAAGATCGAAACAAGACTCAAAGGTAAATCACTATCGCTTTCATGTAACCACTTTTATCTAATCTAGAATAGAGCTGGAGGCTAGCAAGGAGAGGGCTATGGTATCTCTCCGCGAAATTGCCAAGACACTCACAGAACCTTCTGAATCGCCCTCCGAGCCCCCTACCTACAAATACACCCTACGCGGTGTGTGCACTCAACCACATGTTACCTATGTCTTATCCAATTCAAAGGCAGGCTCCCCGGACCTAATGGATATGGAAGAGCAGAGTGGGGAACAGTGGTGGCGTATCAGCTATTCAACGGAAGATGGAAAGATTCGGCAAGCAGACAAACGGAAAGCTGCGGGAGACCACACAGCACCACCGAGCGGCGATATTGTTGGCTACAGCGCTTCAAGGGTGGGAGAGGACGAAGTCCTTCAAGCTGCCCGCGAGGAGTGGAGGTCTGTATTGCTTGTTTATGCGAGCGAGAATGCTATGAAGGCACCAGTCGACCCTGCGCTACCCCAACTTCAGGTACGATACGCAAGAACTTGTGTCTGATTCGAAGCTAATCAAGAACAGGGTTTCGTTAACGCAGACAATGACGCCTTTGAGGCTGAATTCGACCAGACTGCCACCATTATCAACAGTGACCAGGAAGAGTCCTGGGCCCCGCCCAGCAGTACTGAAACGCAACACAGCGAGCAGCCAGAGATGGTCGAGAAACGTCAACAGGTTAATGTCTTCGACTACGAGGTCTCCGGGTTTGACGACGAGCCTGAGCCTAGGCAAGAGATGCAGCAGAGGGATGGTGGAAGTCTTTTGAGCAAGGGCCTCCCTGAAAGTTCTCTGGCCAAGACAACGCAGGCTGGGCCGGAGCAGAAGTCTGCGCACGATGAAGAAATGGCTGACCATATTGAGCATGCATAGACATGATGCTTGATTGGAACTCCTACATGAATGATGAATCTATGAGACAGACAGTTGCATCAGTTTAGAGCGACACAACCTCAAGCTATCTATGGACAGAGCAATTGAGAGTACAGATCTTTTAGCCTTCAAATGTACAAATTACAGCGGGAAATTTACAGCGCATCATATTTCGGGGACTACGAGCTTAAAGTAAATCAATTGAAAAGTTGCATTCGAAAGTAAATACATCAAACAGGCGAAAAACATCAAAGCAACGGCATAGATCCGTGTTTACCACGCCCCACATTTTGCCCTGTTTGCACCAACTCCATATCAAGCTCCAACATTTACTCAACAAGCTCTCCAACTCAATCCACCCATTGATCCACAGACACAATGACACTCGAAAGCGATGCCGTAGCAGGAGCTACAATAGAACTCCTAGAGGCACGGCTGCGCCGCCTCACCTACCTCCTCACCGGCGTCACGGACTGGACAGGCGTCCCAACCGCGCCCGAGAAGCCAGCCTCTCTCGACGAGACAGTCTCCCGCAAGCTCGCACATCTAGAAGGGGAACTTGCCAAGCTGAGCCGAAAAGTTCCTGCTGTACGAGATGTTCTTCAATTACGTAGGTACAGCACAGTGATGGACAGATTCCCACCGTGAACCCACGATCTCCCTATACCACACGACATTCACATACACACACTCCCAATATTCAATTCTGCTCCAATCAATCACGCTATAATACGAAGCAAAACTAACCAATATCCAAAATTTCAGACGACCAAACCCCCGACCTCTTCCAAACAACCCCTCCAGCTGAAATCCCGCAAGGCATCACGACCCAAACCCTCTCCTCGATCGTTCTCTCCTACGCAACCGCTTTCCCAGAAACTGCCTCCCGCCTCACATCCCTCAATGACCTGCCTATTCCGGATGCGGAGAGCTCTGCGGCTCTTATTGAGCTCCAGCCGCAGCTGGACCGGCTTGCGCGTACACAGGCTGAGCAGGCTGCTACCATCTCGGAGTTGAGGGTCAGGAGTGCGCGTGTGCTGCAGCGCTGGTATGAGGTTGGTGTTGTTGGGAACGGAGAGTGCTGGGCTGAGTGGGAAGGAAGACTCGAGGATGTTGAGAGGGAAGTTAGGCGTGGGGAGGTTTTTAGGGAAAGAAGAGAGGGGGAGATCTAATCGTGGTGCTGATTGTCTCATATGATCGGTGAACTGCTCTGGTGTTTGTACAGTATGGGCGCCAGGCCGAGCTAGGTGGTAATGGTTGTGGAGGAGGATGTGTTTGTTATTATTGTTGTTTTCTATGATATCCTCTGATTTGGCGTGTTGTTCTGTTCTGATAATATACCGGGAAATCTGACATCCCTGTTACTATGAATTGCATATATGTGTACTGTGTACTGAGGTTTCTCAATGCCATATGATCCAGTTCCCAACTCTAGGGCCAGAAATCTATCTGACACCGGCTCAATCACGCCGAGAATCTGATACGTCTGATCTAGATTACCAGCCTACATCGAACCTATCCGCTCGATTGTATCATGTGCGTCATCGTTGCGTGTGAAGATTGAGGATCGTCCACATGACTCTTTCTCTCATTCCATGCGGTCAACTAGAATGTGCCCATTTACCCCAGATTCTTCGCCCCGCGTCTCCAGCACACCAGGCATAAAGCGCGTTTAATTTGTATTGGGAAACAAAATGACTCAAAACCCTTGATGTGGTCTAGGTCTTATATCACATTCTTCACCTTATACCTCATATGGCGCCGTTGAGAACGGGCCACTCTACAGTCTAGTACGTCTAGTACGTCTAGTACGGAGTTCTCCGTACGCACATGCGCCAAAAGCAAAAGTACATGCCGACACGTGAGGATATTACAGAACAGTATGTAGGGATTAGAGATTGGAGATTTCAGATTTGGGGTTTGGATTTTATGTGTGCCTCTAGAATGACAGCAATATCCCATAGGATCGGGTACAGGAAATGAGCCCCAGTGTGAAATGACGATCGAAGCCAGTGGGTCGTGGAGTAAGTCGGGAAATTGCAGGTCCAGAACATAATGGGTCAAGAGCCCTAATGTCAGAGTATGGGCGTGCAGTGAGACGATGAACATGAATTACTGAATTTCCCATTCACTTCTTCGCTTCTTCACTTTTTCACGTCTTCAAGTAAACATGATTTCCTGAAATCCAAGGCCTCGTCATCCGGAGAACTAGTGGGTGACTAAGATGATATTTATAGATCACAACACCAGCAGTCAGGGGCACTGGAATAAGTAGACGAGAATAGAATGTTCTGTTGAAAAAGGACCGTAACCAAATTCAATAAAACCTACGATCAATCTTGACTTGAATTCCGAAATTCAATCGAATCTGCGCCAGTCTCGACTCCAGGGGTGCGTGTGTTGGGGCTCCACCTGGCACTTTTCCTCCTTTTCCACACTTCTCCTCTTTCTTTCAACTCTCTTTTCATCCTTCACTTTCCTTACCAGCCTGGTGCTGTTTTCACTGCAAGGGGTTGTTCTGTTATTCTGTTCTGCCTCTTCTGAACCGTCTTTGTCTCAGGTACTCACCCTTGACGTCGCGAACACCCTTTGAAGACAGTGCCTGACTGGACCGTTCATAGACAATTCCCCCCCAGTCGCTCTTTCCAACTCCCATATCGCACATTTTCCAATCGTCCGGTCATTTCCATCTTTCATGGTCGCTTCATCCACACCTTCGTTTCACAAACCCCCGAATCCACACACCATGGGCAAATTCCGTCCCAGTAACATCCTTGGCGATCCATTCGCCCTCGCCACGGTCTCCATCTCCATCGTACGTTCTGGTCCTCTGATGCGACCCGAATGACACTAACATAGAATCTAGTTGGCATGGCTGATCGCATTCATTTCATCAATTATTGCCGATGTGCAAGACACCAAGTATCCCAATTATTCATGGTGGGCCAACAGTTATATGGCCTGTGTCATCATTGGTCTGATCGTGACCTTTGGCACTGACACTGGCCATGTCTATGGCGTCGCGGTATGATGGTCTCTCCATGACGGCTTGCGGGGCCCTGCTGACATGATTCTAGATCGTTGGATACCTTGGCTGTGGCCTTGTTCTGACTTCGCTGAGCGCAAACAACACCATCTACGAAGCCCAAGGCTCAATGCAAGCCGCGGGTGCCGGTTTCATCCTTCTCTCAATGGTCATCATCGTCTGGATCTTCTACTTCGGCTCCACGCCTCAGGCCTCGCACCGCGGATTCATCGACTCCTTCGCCCTGAACAAGGAACAGCCCGCGGAGCCCTCCTACCGCGGCAGTCGCCCCATGTCCAGCGCATTCGGCGCCCGCCCCGAGACCATGGCCACCAGCAACACTCCGCAGATGTACACCTCTGCCCAACTGGGCGGCTTTGAGACCTCGTCCCCCGTGTCCGGCTACCCCGGTGGTGCGCCCGGCGCCGAACGCAACTCCTCCGCTCCCCGCTTCGGAACTCCTAGCGGCGTCCCCAACAACGGGGAACAAGAAACCGGTGAAGTGCCCCAGCCTACCGACTACCCGTACCGCGCCAAGGCCATCTACTCGTACGACGCCAACCCGGAAGATGCGAACGAAATCAGCTTCGCCAAGCACGAGATCCTCGAGGTATCGGATGTCAGTGGCCGATGGTGGCAGGCTCGGAAATCCAACGGAGACACCGGCATTGCACCCTCCAACTACTTGATCCTTCTGTGATCAGTGTTTGTACGGCTCATGTCTGTTGTTCTTCCTTTTTTTTCGAGTTTACCCTTTCGCAAAACCTGTTTCCCTTTCCCTTGATACCCTTTGGATCCTCTCTCCACCTGTGTGTGTATTTTTGGTTCCTTTAACGTGATGTCTTGATGGCCTCCTTTGTTACATGTCTATTTTCCTTTCTTGAAACGTATTTTTTGATCTGGGTGTTATTCTTTTCTCCCTGTTTTTTGGGCTTGGATTCTTGTTCTTACAGCGGGTGGTTATCCCGAGTCTTTCCTTTTTTGCTCTTTTTTTGTCGTTCTGGTGCAATTCTGACTACATCATGTTGGCTATCTTGGCTAGGGCTGACCGGTCTGATGCCTTTTTAGTCTCTGCATGAGCGAAAAGTAAGGATATATAATCGCGCGATTACAATGCATTACTTTTCGATAATTCCATTCCGAAAATCCGGTCTAGACAACGGTGCCAGGTCCACTCGAGGAATCCATGGCTCCATGGTTCCTAACTTCGGTTTTAGTCTTCACGTGTAGAGCCATGGAATGAACCACGCATCAAGCAACGTCATGTTCGAACGGCATTGAAGAGACACGTCAACTGGAGCAGATGTGTGGGGTATGTGCGGAGAATTGAATGACCTCATGGCATCTATAATCGCAGCCCAAATTATATACGCACACATCAAGCTCTTATGTATATCATAAGGGCAATAACATTGGGAATTAGATGGTAAAAGGAACATACAATACTACGTACTCAACCTGTTATCTCTCCCAACCCCAAGCCCCTCAAACCCCACTACAGCCCCACTCAAAGCCGTTAGCAGAACAATCGACCAGAACCAGACACAACCCAAGACAAGGATTACCCTTGTAAATCGGAGAAATCAAGCCCACGCTAACATGAACAATATCGAACAATATCATGAAAACCAATAGCTACATCTGCATCTGCATCTGCAGCCCCTTCTCGCTCCGTCCATTACCCCCTCTAGGGCTAGCCCGAGAGCCCGGATCTCGTCTGTCTTCCAATGACCTACTGGAGGAATCGGGGTATTAGTCTAGAGTACCAGAACCAGAGTCAACCATGGATACTTCAAGGATCGAGGAATTGATATCGAGTCCCATATCCAACTTGCTGTCTCTCTCCTCCGCAGTATCCGTCAAAAGCAACCCAAAAGCAAAGATAACACCCATACCACACAGACCCGTGCTAATGTACAACGGAGCATCACCGAATAACAATCCAATGCCAGCTGGGTCCGGCGTTTAGATATTCACCGCTGCATCGCCTGTTCCAGCCGTGTTTTCCCTCCTGTTCTTTCTCTCGTTACTTCGCTTAGTGTTGCTAGTCCTATTTCTAGTCTCTCTTACTACACCATCCATCGACTGTCTATTCAATCCTACCACCTAACACACGAGACTCCTCTACGTCAAGAACTCCAAACGTAACTGCTCCTGAACCCGGTCATCATATACACCTCAACCCTGACGCCTGCATCTGCGTCTTTCTTGCATCCCATCGCGGTCTGTAACTGGTCAAACTCGAGTTCAAGTGCTCACGCGCAACGCTTGTGCTGCATAGACAGCAGAAGAAAAAGAAGTTCATTGGAGCGTATCACTTCTATCAACCGGGTTCTGCTTGGTTCTAATCTCCGGCTGTGCTTCTGCTATCTCTAGAAGCAGGAAGCACCAGGCTCCATCTTGGCGTGCGCCCAGTGTAGGTGTGCGAGATCAGTGAATATAAGTACCGTCTGATATTGCTTTCTTGGAAGAAACAAAAAAAAAGGGTGTAGTATTCACATTTCGACAGTCTTCGGTTCAAACACCCATTCCTGTCGACTCGACCCGACCCTAGTCGACGAGACATTGAACGAACAGGCCGGTGATCGACTCATTACATCGTCTCACCACTTCTCTTTGATAGACACATCGTTCCAGAACGGCAATGTCGTCGTCGAATATAACCCTCTCGTCCAACGTCCTCGGCACAATCGGCACAGTCCTCTGGTGCATCCAATTGATCCCGCAAATCTGGCACAACTGGCGCCGCAAGAATACAGATGGTTTCCCTGCTGCGATGATGTTTCTCTGGGCATGCTGTACGTCACGGATATCTCCCGCGTATACTCTGCATCCTCGTTTTCTGGATTTCATCAGCGAGGATATGTATGTCCGAAGAGGACATTTTGCAAAAAGACCCAACCCCCAGAATGGAATTGGAATGATGCTGGCTGGTACTTATTGTGATTTCTGCAGGTTCCGTTCCAATGGGTGCATATCTGATCCTGCAGGTATGTTCCGTGCTCATTTTTGGGGTTAGGGGGTGGAACTGTACTGTACTTGTGGTATAAGTTATTGTTTGCTTGGTTGTTGACTACCCCATGTCGTTGTATAGGAAGTCAATATCCCATTGCAGATTCAGCCTCAGATATTTGGGTTTTTTGCGCTTGTCAGTTGGGGTCAGGTTCTTTATTATCATCAGTGAGTTGATTCAAGTGGGGTTTACTGTGGTTTTGCTTGTTTTGGATGTGGTTTGACAGTATATCACTTGGTTAGTCTGAATGCTAATGTCGATCTTGTGTTTCATTAGTCATTATAGCAGGACCAGGGCTGTTTTGGTTTGCTCGGGGACAATTGTTCTATTCGGGGGTCTAGAGGCTCTGCTGATTCTGACTTTGAGGGTATGCATAGTATATCGTTTTGGTTTTGTGTGGGACTGTTGGATCGTGATCTAACTTGGAATGTTAGATCCCATATAACAGCGGTGTGAAATGGCCTGATATCGTCGTGGGGGTTGTGGCTACCCTCTTTCTTACTGCTGGTCTGTTGCCGCCGTATTATGAGATGTGGAAGAGAGATGGGCGTGTCATTGGCTTTAGTGAGTGATGTTCTAATCTTTCGGTTTGGGGGTTCAGATACTTATGCTGGTAGACTGGGTTTTCTTGTCCATCGATACATTGGGTGGACTGTTTTCCCTCTTCGCGTTGGGTGTGATCAATTCGAGTCCTGAAGCATCGACGTATGAGCTAACCTATATGCAGCGGCTCAAGGCTCTTTTGATATCTTAGGGGGGTTATGTATATTTTGGTGTATGTGATCGATATTGTCCCCGGGTGGCTCTTGAAATGAAGCTTACAAAGTGGCAGGGTTGTCCTTGAGTCAGGGATATATATCAGCCACATTATATGGCGTATTCGTTATCGCAAGTTGCGCAAAGAGGCAAAGACCAGGGGGATGAGCATTGAGGACCTACTTGACGAACACAAGGCTCAAGACACGCATGACCTCGAAAAGGGGGTCATCCTTGGGCATGAGAAGGCAGAGAATGAGACGCGAACAGACACGAAACGAACATCAGACGATGAACGGATTGTTCCTATTGAAAAATCCTGATTGTCAAGAAGGGTTTTGTGATCTATCATAGAATCAGATTGTAGATATTCACGTTGTTTACTTCAGTTACAACTAAATGTTAAGTTATCCCAAGGCAAACATGGACGAAGTTGGGCCCAATTTCCAAGCTTATTGATAGCCTAAGCGTTATGGGCTTGCCATATGAAACGTTGCTGTGCAGGCTATTCATGCTAGTTGAGGTTACCTGGCTTGTTATATCATCAGATTCTTCACCAAAGACTTTAACATTCCACAGGCTTTAACAGTTAAAGCTTTCTCAGAGATGTGTATATTGAAACAAATCAAGAATTTTATGGGGATATACTATTGAGTTTGACTGAATGGGAGAACTACATGGAGTATTTATACCAGCGAAAGTGGTGATCGAGAACTAAAAGGCTTCATTTAGCCCCTTAGCTCAATTGTGATAGACAAACACCTTCGATATGGCACAGAAGATAGTAGCTGCTGAATTGGCTTAACTTGAATCAGGCCAAAGTGCAGTGTAGTTGGGCAGGAAAGGCAATTGAAGCTGTCCAAGCGGTGAATGCCAGTCAAAAAGCAAATCATAGCTGTTTCAGCCATAGCTTTATGGAACTCTTAACTTTCCAGTGTCACTAGCACTTCCCCCCCCCTCTCTCCTCTCCAGACTTTGGGAAGTGCACATACTTATCTCCACTACCAGCAGTATTTCCCTTACACCTCCCCTATAGAATGGCATGGGAATTGCCATCATGCCAGACAGGTTGTCGCGTCTGAAGGCGAAGCTGTTACGACGATCACCAAATCCCAAAGCGGACGGGGCGGATCCGGTCCACCCTATCTCAAACTCTCCCTCTGCTCCGCAGCTTGTCGACTCCAACAAATCCCCGGCGTATAGCATCGTCTCTTCGCCAGGCTGTTCCGATGCCATCGGTCCTACCAACGAAAGCCACACCCGATCGCTAGGGCCGAACGAACCGGTTTCCGCACCTCAGTCAGACAGACAGCCGTCGCCCGAGACCCGGACTTGTACATCATCACCTGAAGCGCACACCTCTTCGCTACATACTCCTCTGACGGGCCCTTCGTCCCCCCTCGAAACACCTTCGTTGCCAACCCCTCAGCATTCCGACAACACCTCCTTCCAGTCCACCCACAAAACTCAGGCCTCAACACCAGCTGCGACCCAGTTGACTCCCACCCTCAATACCGTCGTTGAGTGGCCTGCCTACGACCGTAGACCCCCAGCGCCATATTACACTCCTTCTACGAGCAAGCGACCAAGCCTTGCGATTCGTCGTCAATCTCTTCTCCCAGCGACACACCAGCACTTGATTGGTGGGCTGTTGGAGGCAAATATCTTTTCTGCCTTAGGAGACCAGATAAGCGACTTTACTCCTGCTCCTGCTTGCGAGATGGTACAGCGTCGGGTTTGGGTCAAACGGCCTGGTGGCTCGGCCACCTTGGTGCCGTGCATGGAGGATGCGGTCGTGGATGAACTCCGCGACCAGGTGATCATGAAATATGTCAATTCGCTAGGAAGAAGCTTCGACTCTCCGGATATTGTGATCAGAATAGCGCCACGAGAAGGATCCAATCGACAAACCCACCCCGAACGACTTTTGAGCCCAGAGGAAGTTATGTCCTCTCTTCTCGATGCGTACTATCCCGGTGGACAGAAAATCGAGGAAGCGTTGATGATCGAGGCTCCGGCGCGCCGAACACCAAAGCCATCTCCCCGTCACTCAATTTATACCCATCATCAATCTGAACCTGGCGAACATGGCGATTATTTCCCTCTTATGCCTGTCAACCCGAAATCTGGCAGCCCGGCCGCACACCCACACCCGCACACAGTTCCGGCCGCAGCAGCCAGTGCACCTTCAATATCGATACTCAACACTGGAGTTGCCCCTCCGTTGCCATCCCCAGGAAGTCGCAGGCGGCATCACCAAAGGCCTCCGCTGACGAGACACGCGACAAACTCCCCCACGATCCATGGTCATATCCCCATCGTTACAGGTATGTCAAACAGATTTTATTCGCTTGTAGTAGTGATGATTGACATGCATAGAAACCGGCCCTTCTCCTCACACTCAGCCTCCCTCAATAACTGCCGCTCCCTCTGGCTCAACGCCCCCGGTACCTGTGACAGAGTCTCCACAAGTCAAATCACACACCCCTCCGGCAGTATCATCACCACGTTCTGTTCGCAAGACAAAAGCGGCAACATCTCCCGGTGCCGTCTTTGGTGGGTTGATTGACGGTACCGTTCCGCCGATCAACGTCCTCATTGTGGAAGACAACATTATCAACCAGAAGCTCCTCGAAGCGTTCATGAAGAGATTGAAAGTCCGCTGGAAGTGTGCCGCGAACGGCGAGGAAGCCGTGCGGAAATGGCGACAAGGTGGTTTCCATCTTGTCTTGATGGATATTCAGCTTCCCGTCATGAATGGACTGGATGCGACGAAGGAGATCCGACGCCTTGAGCGCCTCAATGGTATTGGTGTCTTCCCTAAAACAGCTTCTGGGCGCTCTGCTGTGTCTAGTGCAGCTTTGCTGGATAGAAGACCCGGTCTTCAGCGTACTGTCAGCGAGGATGACACCTTGTCCGATCTGTCACTCTTCCGGAGTCCGGTCATTATTGTGGCTTTGACGGCCAGCAGCTTGCAAAGTGATCGTCACGAGGCCTTGGCCGCTGGATGCAACGATTTCTTGACCAAGCCCGTTGGTTTCCCTTGGCTCGAGCAAAAGGTGACAGAATGGGGCTGCATGCAAGCTCTCATTGACTTTGAGGGCTGGCGGAAATGGCGAGGCTTTATGGATTCTCCTCGATCCAACTCTCCAGCCATTGACACCACCGCCAGCCCAATGCAGGGTGGTCACCGCGCCGAGCCTGCCCAGGAAGACCCTGCCTCGCCTTCTAGCGCTCGCACGGCCTTCAAGAAAACACAACCAGATCACCACGAGGCTAGGCCCAGCCTTCCAGATGCCGCAGAAATCATGCGGGAGGACTCGTGGGGAAGTGGCAGTCCTGATAGTATAGATTCACCCTTGAGTCCACAAACCACCCCCGGAGATCTCGCACCAACAAGCGAGGACAACAGCGCCCCGGAATAAACCATTGTCCTAGAGGCACAACGCTCAGGCCTGGAGTTGGCTCCTATACATTTCCAACGATCTTTCCGACATGTTTGATTTGACCTGTCTCTTCCTTTGGATACCCCGCATAGCAACGTCTTTCCATCTTCTTCTCACCCTCTTATCTCTTGGTATCATAGGCGCTCTTCGGGCCTTTCGGACTCAATCACCATTTCCTGCCGTTTTTTCCTGCTTGTTGCATGGTTACACCTAGTTATCCTGGCCGCATACGCATCTGCCATCTGCCTGCGCACTTTTTCTTTGATATACATGCTATTTTTTGACCGTCTGTCACACGGTGTCCATCCCATCCATGGGTCTTCTATCCAGTCTCCTGCTGTGGGCATACTCATATACACGAACGAGATGTCTTGATGCCTCGATTTTCCTTTTTTCGTTCTATCTACATTGTATAGTCTTCTGTTTCTTCTTCTTCTTCTTTTTTCCAAGTTGATGGCGGTGGCCCCGGTGATCGGTTCCGTCTTGTATTTAGTTCACTATATTCTCCAGAGTTCTGGGTCTCCTTTTTTGATCAGCTCATTCTACCTATCCGTAGAGCCCATCCTACTTCACTTGAGGCTTGGATCGTGCCCTTGCCTGCCGATCTATCTATTTCTTTCTATGTTTACCGTAATTTAATGTCAGGAACACTACCTCACTTAGCTCGGATCAAAGCGGAAGAAAAGCTCCAAACATCCAGCATGCCCTGGTCGACAATCACGGTGTTTACAAGTCTATTATGATTGGTATGCTTCTTGCGGTGCTGTACTGTATACCCATATTGCTGAGCTCTGGCTCTTCTCCTAGCTCAACACATTATGCCGCTGATATTCTCGAAACATGAAAACAGACATTCCGGCATTTTCCCTCGGCATTGACCAAGACAAGTATAGGCTTGTCAAGGTTTTCTTAAGATCAAGAAGGGTTGAACCACATCGGTCATTTCGTAGGAAATTCGTTACCACTGAACCAGCACCCGGTCCTGTTTCTAGCTTTTGAGGCCAAGGTTTCAATAAAGGATTGCAATTGCTAACCTCTTCTTATTTGTGAAGTGCCCTCACTTGCAGATCCATAATGTCATCCAGGCGTCGAAGCCAAAAATGCCCCACCGTGGTCCAAGCCCCCCTTGCAATCCCTTCAACACACTCTACCTCTCCAATCCAAACCACAATGCCTAGCACTGGCGTAATTCTCATGACAGTCGTGGGCATCACCACCTCCGTGGGAGCCTACCTCGCTGACTGGAACGAAACCCATATCTACAATCCGCGCTGGAGCCCCCATGCCAAATTCCACAACGGACAGACGATGTCAATGGGACTTGTACTTGGCCTGACGACATTGTACTATCTCTACCGCTCTGCCCCGACGCCCGACATCAAAAGCCATTGCATCCACACTGCAGCCTGGACTGGCAGCATCTATTGGATCACTCAATTGAGTGCTTATCTCTATCCTGGGGCTTTGCCGATGGACCCTGAGTTTGGCACTTTTGCCCCGCAGCCTTACATTATTGCTCTGATGCTTGTTTTGACTATGATTGGGTTGGCTATGGAGAGAAGGAGATTGGGGCCATATTTGTCCCAAAACGGGAAGCTTGCCTCCAAGAGTTCTTGATAGCTGCAATCCTGATGTGGAGATCGGGGGTTGGTAGCATCAAGACCTAGGACGCAATGTCCAGAGCTTGGCTGTATCTATTAACTTAGATGGTTGAAGGTCCGCAGCAACACTGAACCCAGGAAAGAAATCGAAAATCGATGTATACTAGTTATTATCCTGTCTATATGAGAATATTCAAACACACTTTCCACCATCAACAACCATCTCAGTACCATTGATAAACCGCCCCTCATCGCTAGCCAGATAAAGACACATATTAGCAATATCATCAGCCTCAGTAAGTCGACCCAGCGGCACATTTCCAATAAACTTCTCTCTATTCTCGGGAGTATCCTCCATGCCCGTGAACATGGAGAAGAGCCCAGTACCAGAAAGGAGAGGAGCCACGCTGTTCACACGGATATTGTGTGGGCCATACTCTACCGCAAGACCCTTTGTAGCCTGAATGAATGAACCATTAGCCATTTCCCACAAGACAAGAGTTCAACAACCCGAAACTCACGTTGGTGACGGCCCCCTTGGAGGCATTGTACCACACCAACCCAGGCCGCGGCCGCGTTGCACCCGTAGATGAAATGTTGATCACTGAGCCGCCAGAGCCCTGCTCGATTAAGCGTGGCATGACAGTCTTGGTTGCGAGGAAGATGCTCTTTACGTTGACGTTGAACACGCGCTCCCATTCTGCATCTGTGACCTCTGCCGTCGGCTAATATGGAAATCAAAGAATCAGCGATACGTTCTTGAACATGCAATGTGCTTTGCTCTTGTTCTCTTTTTATATTCTTTCTTTTTCATTTGGCAATGGCTGCTGACCTTGTTCCGATAAGTAGTGCCTGCGTTATTGACCAGCGCATCGAGTCGGCCGAACTTCGAGAATGCCAAATCCAACACTGCTTTCCAGTCGCTCTCTTGGGTTACATCCATCCGCTGAAACATGAGGTTGGAGGGGTTGAGTGCGGCGACTTGTTCGCCGCCTTCGACGTTGATATCTGTGACGATTACTTTGGCGCCTTCTTCGCCGAAGCGGCGAGCGATTGCGGCGCCGAAGCCTGAGCCTCCTCCTGTTGGAAATTGGATATTAGATCACTGTTTGAGACTGTATCGTGTGGGGTTGTTTTCGTACCAGTCACGATGGCAACTTTGCCTTGGAGTCTTGTGCCTTGAGACATTTTGTGGTTGGCTTGTTGCTTGTATTTATGGTGCGTTGGAGGTTGTCGGAGATGCCTCAAGAGATCCAATAAATAGTCTCTTTAAAAGGGTTTAGGGACTGTCAAAGAGGGGTTTCGGTAGGAAGGTTGAAGGTCGGACTGAATTCCGAGGCCTTTCCCCGCAGTGACTCTGTGCCATGCAGGCTGTATGCTTTGGATCTACTGGGTTTGTTCTTTGCTTTAGGGGCAAATAGGACTTTGTGATTCCTATTAGATAATTGTATCTGGAGAGTCCTGCGATATGGGGAAAGTAGGGTTGTCATTAGCCTATCTAACTATCCATGACAGTTATCAATTTGATGCGCAGCGAATATCCTCTATACTTCATGTATACTTCATGGCTTGATCTTAGCCAATGTGATTATTCCAATGCTATTCCAAGCCTCAAAGCTTCTATGGAAACACTCGTGTGAATGTAGACTTTAAAGATGCAGAATCTGTAGGTATTGAGTATCATGCTGGGTTTGCCAGTCAAGCCACTTTGCCGTTTATACTTTGGAGGCGACTTATTGTCAACGATTATCACTACAATAGCAGAAAGAAATAATCACTCTGGCCACCTTGCACAAGTCGTATTGCTTGACACCTTATATACTCGGACTACGAAAAGCGAGCCATACTTCATCTTGCCTAGCGTATCAACTTAAAGGCTTTGAAGATGAAACGAACTCTTGCCAAAGTTCCTATGTTTGAAGCCTATTAAAATCTAGCTCCCAGTATCTCAAAAGATGTCCTATCTGATATTGGATTGGGTGGTTTTCTACACTGTTAAAACTGGAGTAGTTTCCAGACCAGTAGGCTGAATGCTTTCAATAGATCAGGCGGGTCCGGTTGAAACATGCAGTCCACGGGTCTCAAGTTACAACTTATTGGCCGCCAATAGCAACCAGTCACCGACTTCTCTCGTCTTCTTGAGCTCTCGGCGCATCATGAATAGCCCACAATTAAGACGAAACAACTAGCAGTCAAGTTAGATCCTTCTGAAGAGCTAACCCACAGTCTCGTCTGGATTGGGCGAGTAAACAAGGGGCGCAACCACCTCAAAAACGGGCAACCATATCTCACCAACTCATGAAGAATCCAAGCCAAGCGTTTAAGCGTGAAGGCATGTCAAAGCGCGGGGGATCGAGTTGCAGTGGGGGAGCGCCGATCAAGATGTGCCCCTGTTCCGCCCCGCTCTGTTGGAGGTCGACTTTTCCATGTCTGGCCTCACCTTCCGCCATGCTTCCATGACTCCCATGACTCCAGATACAGACACGGATCCGGCTGAACGAAAACGAGTACGCCGCTGGCACCACCGAGGCTTCACCGGCTGTACAACATGCCGCCGCCGTCACGTTCGCTGCGATGAGGCTTCCCCGATCTGCAATAATTGTGTGCGCCTGGGACGCGAATGCGATGGGGCCCAGGGAAGAATGACCTTCAAGGTCTACGGGCCTACGTCGGAATCCCCGCCAGAGTCCTCGGCAGCGAAGCGACAGAAGAAGATCTTGCATTCCTCAATACCCAACCCCAGCCCCGAGTCGCGGTCGAGCGACAGATCTACAGTGTCGCCGCCAACGGAGGAGAAAGATGTGTGCCAGACAGCATGCCAGACTGTGATCGTGTCTCCCACTGTAACTGCACAGCGGTCCAAGTTTCGTTTCCAGGAACCCATCACCACGGCCAGCATTGCCATGTCCATCCAGCGCGCCGACGAACGATATTTCACACACTTCATCGACCAGGTTTCCACCCTCCTGATCATCTACGACAACCCCAACACGGCCAATCCTTACCGTGCTTATTTTCCAGATTTTGCTCGGTCATCGCCGACAATGATAAATGCCATGCAGGCATTGGGCGCATTACACCTTGCAAATACCTCCACTGGAACACAACGGAACAAACACTTCCAACAAGCAATGGGGAAATACGGGTCTGTGGTGAAAGGGTTCCGTGCTCGATACGCAGATCCCACCCAGCAGCTAGGCCTGACCGATTTCGCCACGTGTTTGCTGCTGTGTCTGTTCGAGGTTCGACCTATATCCATCCGATGATCCCGCCTCACGTACTAACCAATTGGCAGATGATGGACTCCCAGCACCAGAATTGGGCTGTACATCTCAAAGGCGCGCGCGAGATCTACAATCTTATTTTCTATCCAAGTACCGGAGATTCACGACGCGAAATCCAACGCGTTGCAGAAACGAACCACCCACTCCGCTCATTTCTCGTGTCATTACTCTCCTACCTCGACGTGGCTGGCGCCTGTGCAACTCCTGGTGGCACTGTCGTCGAGGGTAGTTACTGGAAGACCATGGGCGGGGGGTGGGAATATAACCTCGGCACGCCCAGCTTATCCTCCAATATTCCAGATAACCCCCGTCTTGTCGAACTACGAGAGGCATGGTCCAGCTTGATGGAGATTCAGGCGAGGATTAGCACGTTTGCCCAAGACAAGAAGACATGGATGACAAATGACCAGTCTGATATGATGTACAAGGATATTTTCAATCAGCTTGTCATGTGGCGGGCAGAGACACCTGTTTCTTTGCAGCTGGTCGGGGATCTGGATGACGAGAGTATTGCTGAATATCCGTATCCTGATGTTCTGGAGTATGCTGGGTGCATTGAAGCATATGAGAAGGCGACATTTGTTTATCTGCACCAGATTGCGGGGGCTGGTCGTGTTCGCTGGATTACCGATTACGGTTATTTGGATATGCTTGTCAGTCGCATTGTCATGTTGATTTGCAGGCTGTCCAAGGGCGTGGGGCAATTGGCTGTTCTGTGGCCGCTTTTCATTGCGGGACAGGAGACTCGTAATGAGGATGAGCAGAAATACGTGCGCCAGACCATGCATGTCTTGAAGCGATTCGGGTTCAAGGTAAGTCTGGTGATTTGGATTACCGCTATGATGCTAATGGTGTGTTAGAATGTTGATAAAGGCCTTGAAGTCCTTGAAGACGTTTGGCTCAAGCGCCGCTCCTATCCAAATGGATGGATCAGGACTCTGGATGAAGTACAAACGAACATTCTTCTTCCATGACCCGAGTCCGATATTAGCTGTCTCCCATATCGACAGTCGACCCCGTTTCCTACTCCACAGACTCTGCCCTGTATTACAGAGTTGACTCAACAACTACCGGACTTTTGAAGAGCCAAGCAGGCTACTCCTCTGGTCGCCTTTTCTTGGACATTCTTTCTACTATTATGATACCCACACGCCATGACTCTTCCAATTAGATATTATTTTACTATTGATCACCTTATAAAGCAACAATTATATTGAGAAAGCAGCGAAACAAAAAGCCCATCATTTTTATTTCCTCCGATAGTCCCAGGTTTGACAACCAAGCATGCAATCCCATGTAGGCCATTGCTAACTGCATCATGATTATACTGACGACTACGTATATAACCCAAAACCCAGGGTCATCGCCCTTTCCCTAACATGGTTCACATCTTCTCCCCCGAAGTATAACGCAGAGTTATCCACGAGCACCACCATCCTGTCCAGAATCAGTTCTCTCATAGGATCTCACCTCATCTCACATATCAGACGATATACAACAGCTAACTGACCACCTGCAAGTGATATGGCCGCTTAGTCACAACGCGGTTGGCGCGGGTCATCCGCAACCGGTTTCGTCGGAATCTAATTTGAAAAGACAGGTTTCCGCCCTGAAAAGAAAAAAAAAAAGGCATATGGCGGAATTCCGAGCTAAACGATGCACCTGTTAGACCACCTACTGTATAAGGTTAGGCTAGCAAAAACCTGGCCCCAAACTCTCGACGGACCAGAAAGCTCCGACTGGGATTCAGCTTTACTCGAGCGACTCGAAGTGTAAATGAGTTTGAATTTTCCGTCCCAGTGATTTGTTTCCGGGTTGGTACGTGATTCTTACCCGCACGATCTGATCTGATCTGATCTGATCTGATTTGATTTGACTTGATCTGTAGACAGTTACGGGAGTCCAGGCTGTGATTTAAGGACTGTGGGGGTGAATCTTTCCCCCCCTACTCTTCCCGAGTGGGTCGTTCGCCGAGCTTGACCGGAGACCGTAAAACGGTCTCGAAAAGTCTATCAAAAATCTCTTTCACGGATTTCTGTGTTTGTGATATCTCAAACTGTCGAAACTGTCGGAATATGGCTCCTCACGACGCTGTTGCTGGTCCCTCCGACTTGCTCGCCGAGGGCGAGGGCGATCGCAGTCAGGTTGAAGCTAAGGATGATGCCGCTTTACTGGTAAGTCATGCACGGGAGGCACTTGCATATACAGAGCAGGGGACTAACGTGGAATCTACAGCGGACCATGGGCTACAAGCCGGTATGTTCAGATTATTTGAAGATCAATGATCGGGAGCTGGTCAGGAACTGATCGGGAACAGGTCCTTCATCGGACATACAACTTCTTTGAGAATTTCGCGACTACATTCGGTATGTGTCGGCGATCAGTGTATTTGTTGACAGTGCTAACGGTGTCGGTTAAGCTGCTCTTTACTTTGTCGGTGGTGTGCGCGTCACTTTCAGTACTGGTATTGCTGCCGGTGGAAACCTGGCGTACTGGACCAGTTACCTGGTCACCATGGTCTTCACCTTCATTACTGCCGCAGTCATTGCGGAGGTGTGTTCGGCTTCCCCATCAGCAGGTTCTATCTACCTGTGGGCTGCCGAGGCTGGTGGACCTCGCTTTGGTCGACTTCTGGGATTCGTGGTGGCCTGGTGGAGTACGACTGCTTGGACGACTTTCTGTGCCAGTATGTTGCATGTCCCAAACTCGTAGGCGATGACTATACTGATAGAAATATAGGCAACACGCAAGCAGCAGCCAACTACATGCTTTCGGTCAGCTTCTGTTTTCTATGAAATTAGCATATATGCTAACATTTTGATAGGAAATCACTGTCTTCAATCTGGACTTCCCATCAGACTCCAGCGATGTCAAGTTCCGTGCTGTCCAATGGATCTGCACGGAAATCTTGCTCGCATTGGCGGCTCTCTTGAACTTTTTGCCTCCCAGGTACTTCAAGTATGTCTTCTGGTTCTCTGCCGGAGTCGTCATGCTCGACTTCTTCCTGAACCTGATCTGGCTGCCCATCGGCACTGCCCAAACATGGGGCTTCCGCACTACTCACGAGGCCTTCATGACTACCTACAACGGTACTGGTGCTCCGGCTGGGTGGAACTGGTGTCTTTCTTACCTTGCCACGGCTGGTATTCTCATTGGATTCGATGCCTCTGGTCACGTTGCGGAGGAGACTAAGAATGCTTCCGTCACTGCTGCTCGTGGTATCTTCTGGAGTACCGTTGCGAGTGGATTTGGTGGCTTGGCTACTATCATTCTTTTCCTATTCTGCGCGGTTTGTCTTGCTCTATCTGTGTCATACTCTGCTTGGTATGCTGACTATCTTCTATAGCCTGATACTGAGACCCTCATGAGCTTCGGTTCCCCTCAGCCGTTCGTGCCGTTATACGCCGTCGTCCTGGGTAAGGGTGGTCATATCTTTATGAACATTATCTGCGTTTTCGCCTTGTGGATCGTACGTTCTTACCCTACTCCCTTCCCGATAATGAAATTCCCCCAACTAATTACCCCAGAACACCGCAATCGCCATCATCGCCGCCTCTCGTCTTGTCTTTGCCGTGGCCCGTGACGGTGTCCTCCCTTTCTCCGGCTGGGTCTCCCGCGTGAACGGCGGCCAGCCCCGGAACGCAGTCATCGTCGTCTGGGGAGTCGCCGCCCTGATCACCTGCACGATCCTCCCCTCCAGCGTGGCTTTCACCTCCCTCGTCTCGGCAGCCGGAGTTCCCAGTGCAGCCGCCTACGGTCTCATCTGTCTTGGTCGGTTGGTTTGCACGCCTAAGCGCTTCCCCAAGCCGCAGTGGAGCCTCGGTCGCTGGAGCAAGCCGTTCCAGTTCATCAGTGTCTTTTGGAACGGATGGGTTGTTGCGATTCTGTTTTCGCCGTATGAGTGGCCCGTCACCGGTGAAAACTTGAACTGTATGTATCCTGGTTTTTCTTCTGTTTTCTGGTCCGCCTGCTAATCTTTGACCTAGACGCTCCTATTATTATGGTCGGTGTGACGATCCTGGCTTTGATCTCTTACTTCCTCATGCCGGAAAGTGCCTGGCTTCCTCGGGCTCGTCTGACGCATTTCATTGATAGTAAGGGTGCTGTTGAGGAGACGGTGGAGGAAGTCGATGTGACAGACCGCGGTGAGTCTAGTACTCGATGATGTGTCGAGTGTGGATCTGGTTTGAGATCGATCTGGGCATGCGATGCCTCTAAAATTATACTAGATAGTCTTTTGACGTGTACTACTTGGTATCACCCTATAGTTAATCCCTACAACTTCGACCGAAACTACTCGGATCTCAGCGGCTCATCAACAGTGGGGGGAAGATCTTCCCCGCCCCCGCGTAAATGGCGTTCACTAAACAAGGGGCCGAACTTAAGACGGGGTTTTTATAGGTGCAAAATACTCCTGGGCTTCTCCCATCCCTCAATTCCCCAGAGTTTCATCGTTTCATCCGGATCCCAATTTCCCCTCTCTAACTACCGATCTCGGAGGTTGGCCAAGCTCCCCGGGCCTGATTTCCTTACTTCCCGGGTCAGTTCACTTTCTCTTCTGGTTGCTTTTATTCAGCTTCACTTTTCTTTCTTACCTTTGCTCTCTCTCTCTTTCTTTCTATTTCATTCTCGACTGACATCTCCCAGTCCGGCCTGGATGCAGTACCCCCGGCTCATTCTTTCGGGCCCAATAAGCATTCTATAGATGTGACAACCCCCAGCACAACGTGCAACTTGCATGATCACTTGCATCATGGGTGTTCCCTCCATGCGGTCAGCCCTGCCGTGCCTCGCGCGCGCGGGGAAACTGGCATCAGTGACGCACTCGGGTAAGCTACTCCAAACCTCGGAGAGGTCGCGTGCCGAGCCGCATTCCGCCTACATCTGCGTCTAACAAGATATTGTCGATAGCGTCTCAAATTCGACATGCGACATGTCTCTCGTCGCTGCATGCTAAACGTGCGCCCATCTGCACCCCACAGTGGCCAAGCATCTCAAAGCGAACGGCGACAACCTCGACTCCAACTCCCTCGGAAGCCGTACCGACCAAGCCATACGCGGAACTGACCATCGGCGTCCCCCTGGAAATCTTCCCTGGGGAACGGCGGGTCGCAATCACTCCACAGAATGTCGCCCTGCTGCTGAAGAAGGGCGTCTCGCGCATTCTGATCCAACGCGGCGCGGGCGAAGGCGCCCAGCTGCTGGACGATGCCTACGAAAAGGCAGGCGCGACGCTGGTCGACCGCGACGCGATCTGGTCGCAGAGTGATATCGTCTTGAAAGTCCGCAGCCCGCAGTCAGAGGGTCCATTCAATGAAATCCAAGCTCTTCGGCAAGGCTCCACGGTCATCTCGTTCCTGTACCCCCTGCAGAACAAACCCCTCGTTGAAGCGCTCGCAGTTCGCGGCGTGACTGTCTTTGCAATGGATCGTATTCCGCGGATTTCTCGCGCCCAGGTTTTTGACGCTCTGAGCTCGATGGCTAATATTGCGGGCTACAAGGCTGTGTTGGAGGCTTCGAATCATTTCGGTCGGTTCTTGACTGGTCAGGTTACGGCGGCTGGAAAGATCCCGCCTAGTAAAGTCCTTGTGATTGGTGCGGGCGTTGCTGGTCTGAGTGCTATTGCTTCTGCCCGTCGCATGGGTGCTATCGTCCGTGGCTTTGATACCCGTCCCGCTGTCCGGGAACAAGTTCAGTCTCTAGGGGCTGAATTTATTGAGGTTGATTTCCAGGAAGATGGTGCTGGTCAGGGTGGCTATGCTAAGGAAATGTCTCAGGAGTTCATCGATGCTGAAATGAAGCTTTTCATGGAGCAGGCGAAGGAAGTTGATATCATTATTACTACCGCTTTGATCCCTGGACGACCTGCTCCGAAGCTCATTACTAAGGAAATGGTTGCTGCTATGAAACCTGGTTCTGTGATTGTGGATCTTGCTGCTGAAGCTGGTGGTAACTGTGAGGCTACGGTTCCTGGTGAACTGAGCAACTATAAGGATGTTACTATCATAGGCTACACGGATCTTCCTTCTCGCCTTCCGACTCAGTCTTCAACGCTCTACTCGAACAATATTACCAAGTACCTTTTGTCGATGGCTCCTCAGGAAAAGTCGTTCGGTATTGACTTCAAGGACGAAGTCATCCGTGGTTCTATCGTGACTCTCAACGGCGAAATCATCCCTCCTGCTGCTCCACCCGCCCCCCTCCAGCCCCGAAGCCCGATGCGCAAGCAGTCGCAGCTCAAAAGGCTGAAGAAGTTGCTTTGACGCCTTGGCAGCAGACTACCCGGGACGTGACAATGGTGACTGGTGGAATGGGCACCGCCCTTGCTTTGGGAAAGGCTGCCGGCCCAGTCTTCATGAGCAACATGATGACATTCGGACTTGCTGGCCTGGTCGGATATCGTGCGGTATGGGGTGTAGCTCCTGCTCTTCACTCGCCTTTGATGAGTGTGACAAATGCAATTTCCGGTATGGTTGGTATCGGCGGGTTGTTCATCATGGGCGGTGGCTATGTTCCTACTACGATCCCTGAATATCTCGGTGCTGCGTCAGTGTTCTTGGCCTTTGTGAACGTCTCTGGTGGCTTCGTTATCACTAAGCGCATGCTTGATATGTTTAAGCGTCCCACTGATCCTGCCGAATATCCGTGGCTGTATGCGGTCCCCGCTGTTGTGTTTGGTGGTGGTTTTATCGCCGCTGCAAGCACTGGTATGTCTGGCATTGTCCAAGCTGGGTACCTTGTCAGCACGCTGCTGTGTATGGGTTCCATCTCTGGTCTTGCTTCTCAGCAAACTGCCCGACGGGGCAACATCTTCGGTATCCTGGGTGTCATCTGCGGTATTTTGGCTTCATTGGGCGCCGTTGGCTTCTCGACTGAAACATTGACGCAATTTGCTACTGTTGCCAGTACGGGTGCCATCGTCGGAGGATTGATTGGCCGTCGCATTACACCAACTGGTCTTCCCCAGACAGTGGCTGCGCTCCACTCTGTTGTCGGACTGGCCGCTGTTCTGACCAGCGCTGGAAGCGTGTTGGCTGATATCACAGACATCACAACCCTCCATCTTACCACGGCCTACCTTGGTGTTCTCATCGGAGGTGTCACCTTCACTGGCTCAATCGTCGCCTTCCTGAAACTCGCCGGTCGTATGTCCTCCAAACCAACCATCCTACCGGGCCGACATGTCATCAACTCGACTCTCCTGGGAACCAACATGGCAACAATGGGCGCATTCATAACAATGGCCCCAGGAAGCCCTGCAATCGCTGCCACATGTCTAGGAGCAAGCACCATCCTGAGTTTCCTCAAAGGATACACCACAACATCAGCAATCGGCGGCGCCGACATGCCCGTCGTAATTACCGTCTTGAATGCCTACTCAGGCTTCGCCCTAGTAGCCGAAGGCCTCATGCTCAACAACCCCCTCCTAACCAGCGTCGGATCCCTGATCGGCGTCAGCGGCTCCATCCTCTCCTACATCATGTGCATCAACATGAACAGATCCCTGGCGAACGTTCTCTTCGGCGGTCTCTCCTCGCCAGCAGCGCAGAGCCAGAAAAAGATCGAGGGCGAAATCACCCAGACCAACATTGACGATACAGTAGAAGCCTTATCCAGCGCCGAGAACGTCATCATCGTCGTTGGGTACGGCATGGCTGTCGCCAAGGCCCAATATGCTCTCTCTGAGATTGTCCGCCTCCTCCGCGCAAAGGGCGTCAACGTTCGCTTCGCTATCCACCCCGTAGCTGGCCGCATGCCTGGTCAATGCAATGTGCTTCTCGCCGAAGCATCGGTGCCATATGATAGTACGTGCCCAGATCGCTCCCCGAATGCCCTTTCCAGAAATGATTGCTAACAGATGTGAAATAGTCGTCCTCGAGATGGAAGAAATCAACGACGACTTCTCCGATACAGATGTCACCCTCGTCATTGGCGCCAATGACACCGTCAACCCTATTGCTATGGAGCCTGACTCGGCTATTTCCGGTATGCCGGTTCTCCATGCCTGGAAGAGCAAGGAGGTTATTGTCATGAAGCGGGGCATGTCCAGTGGTTATGGTGAGTACCAGCGAAACATTATGGGAGATCCCATTTGCTCTGACTCGACTAACAATCCCTCCCTTCCTTTCCAGCTGATGTTCCGAACCCCATGTTCTTCATGCCTGGTACGCGCATGCTCTTTGGTGATGCCAAGACGTCCTGTGATGGTGAGTAACTTGGCGGTTTCTATGCGTCTGTGTGTGAGTTGTACTAATGATTATGTTATAGCCATCAAATCTGCCCTGGAGGCACGAAAGTAGGCTCGAGGATTTGTGGTTGTCTTACTGTATGCCCTTTGACCGGCTCGCTCGTCCATACTTATCTTGTTCCGAGTCCTGGGCTTGATTCTATTTTGAACGCTTCTAGTTAACTTAGCTTTTGCATTGCGTAGCTAATGAATTCCTGCATTTATCACCGACATACAGACTGTACTCGCTGGACTAATTCCTATTCCACCAACCCCATGCATACCCCGATCCCAAAAGAATAACCAACCGATCCCAACCTCTCTCTCCCAAACACCCAAAGACCCAAACTCAGAAACTCAGGGGTCCCCACGTCACCGCCACTCTAAAGTGGATATCCAGCAAGCAGCAAGCCCCGGACGTTGGCTTTGCATTCGACATGCACACCGCAAACCTAAATCCCGCGAACGCAACGGCCGACAATTCCTGCACTGTCCTGTACTGTACTGTACAGTCCAGCCGAGTCCGGAGATGGAACTGCAACAGGCTAGGGTGGTTCTCTGCATACTCTAGTACTGCATACAGTAAGCCGTTTAATCTATTTGCCATTTTTAGTCTGCCGTTGACAGTTGACAGTTGACTAAACAAGTACTCCGTAACTTGGACTTGAACGTTAAAACTCTGACACTTGGTCAATGCTTGTACTTTTTTTGTTTTCTTTGGGCTGTACAGTACTTTTCGTCTGGGAAGGTCCCGCGCTCCGTGTGCATGTCTCACATCTTTGCCATGGTTGGAATGGCTATTGACAGGGTTGTTTGGTCTGGTTTGCTGTACTATAGTGGGGGGGGGGGGGGGGAAGTCGTGGACATGTCTGGGCAGGATGGTGGCAGGGATGTGAAACGCTGGTCATATCATATTATATCATATTACATTATACTGATGTTCGTCTTTATGTTCACGTTCATGTTTGTTATCTCAAGTTTGGGTGAGATCTACATGAGAGGTGCATACATGCATGTACAGTACTATAAGTTAACTTACGTGTCCTGCCGGTGGTTTGACAAACCAAGTTAACGAAGATTACTGTAATGTCAAGTTAAGTTATTTCAATTGAATTCAAGTTTGATTGGTAGTATCAGCGAGGACACTGAGGATGGTAATCCTTCCCAGATCAGATCAGAATCTGATCCCAGACGCCAGTTTGAATAGATGTAGACATTAGCCATTAGCCATTCCGGAGTCGAACTCGGTTCTGCTCTCGACAGGGGTAAGTGGTGATTACTTCAAACATGGAGATCCATGGAAGTCCGAGATAGGAAGATGAAAGATAACATATAAGAAAAACAAAAAGCAAAACCACCCTAAAGAAACCCAGTATCCCAAACGCCGAGGATTAATCAAAACCCCGTTCCTTGCCTTGCGCGAAGGAGAGATCACCGCCCATAAAAACATTATCGGATCAATATGTCAATCAAGAGCAAATCAAAGTAAACAAAAGACAAGAACGAGAACGAGAACAAGAAGAAAAAAAGAAACCAAATTAAGCTTTGTTATTTAACCTCTTCCCAAGCTTCAATCCCATAAAGCCACGTCCAGAAGGAAGAATACTGGTATGTCTCGCGTGCTTGCGCTGACTAGACTTGCGAACGAGATTGCCAGTCGAATCAACCGACGCAGAACCCATAGCAGGCTGCGTGGCGATAGAGACCTGCGAGGAAGACGGCCCCAGCTCAACGGGGTCAACCTCTGACCGCAACGAACTCAGAGAATGGACACTCGACGAGGAATGCTTCCTCGTCATGCGGCGCATCATGAGTGGCGAGCGGTGATTAAGGATATTGGAAACGCTGTACGGAGAGGAAGACGAAGAAGACGAGGTAGGCGGGCGTTTGGAATTGAGGAGTGAGTGCGGTGGAGAGGAGTATGATTGGGGAGAGGAGACCAGGGACATGGAGCTGTTGACTCGCGATAGTGGATGGCTGGCTTGTGTGCCGTCGTCTGTGTACGGCGAGGTTGGGCAGGAAGTGTAGCTTTTGACGGTGTGGTTGCTGAGGCTGCGGATTGAGGCCGGACGGGAGGTTTCTGTTGGTCGTCGGGGGCGGAGGTGCGAGGGTGGTGGGTGCATTGCCATGGACTTGTCTGTGCCTGCTGTTCGGGGCCGGTCGTTGTGCAGGGTCCGTGGTGGTGCTGGGAAGTAGGGGATTAGGGGCACTTCGGAGACGCGGTTGATTGTTGCAGCCGATGTTCTTTTGTCGAGGTCTAGAGCTTGGCTGTGGATTGTGGATTGCTTTCGTGAGGCTGGTTTGGGGGTTGTTTCTCTGTGCGAGTGGGAGTGTCGTTTGGAGACGTGCTCTGATGAGCGTGGTGGTGCCAGTCTGTTGTCTGCTCGTGCGAGGGGAGGCCGACTGCGGCTTCCTTCGCGAGAGCGAGAGTGGCTGGAGCGAGTTCTTGGGGTTGGTCTTTTGGCCAGCGTGTTGATCAGGACCACTGTTGGGCGAGTCCGGGGTTCCGTAAAGGTGATTTTCTTGGCGACTTGGATGTCTGCCTCCTCGACGGAGAAAATCGAGGAGGGCGAGGTTGAACGAGACCTCGTGGTTGACTTGGGCTTTGGGGAGTCGTATACCGATGGCTGGAGGAAGATATTTGACGCCAGTTGGGGAGGAGAGTCTGGGGATGGCAGCTCCAGCACCATCTGTTCCTCGGGGTCAAAGACGTAGGTATCTTCGTCGAAGGCAGCGGTGCTCGTCCTCTTGATAGTGTCTGTTGAGACAGGCCGTGGGCGTTTGACTATCGGCGGCGCCAGCAGACGCTCTTCACGATCCCAATCCGCGTCCAAGTGAGAGGCATCATCGGCACTCAGATCCGAATCGAAGATGACAGCTTCTTGAGATTCAACTGGAGAACCCATTGGCGAAGACAGTAGATCCTGGGCTCCGGTATCCGACTCAGACACGGCCTCTTCATCTGATTCATATCGGTCTTGTAGACTGTGTCGACTCAACCGGTGTAGACCCAACGAGGTAGTAGACTCGTACATGATTCCAGCAGTAGACGGAGCGATGGTTGTCAAGAAAAAGAAAGAATAGTTATCGCGAGTATTCAAGATCCAACTGCAGTTGAAAGGAAGAGGAAGAAGCAGAAGAAGAAGTAAAAAGACAGGAGATACCAGCCCTGATCTAAGAATTCCAACGACAGGACAGGAACCAGTCCAAGGAGAGATGACAGCGCCCTGATATCCCACGAGAGCAAAGCTGCACAGGAGATCCAACCACTCCTAGACGGGGACAGGACAGGCTCTTAAGGGAGTGGGACCAGGGAGCTATGGACAGGGGACAGTATGCCGTACTAGTCCTGTATCCCACAAACAGAAAATGCTTAACAGCCGAGAAAACGAAAGGAGAACAAAAAGCCTTCCAGAGGGGTCCTGCACGTGTAGGAAATGTAGGAAATGGCCAAGGTTTTCACCCTGAAATCCATGACCTGCATGAGCGCGTATGGAGGCAGGGAAAGCAATGTGATTGGAAATATCACCCTTGCATGGGAATAGGGCGGAGCTGGGGAGTTTCAGCAGGATGAACGCGTTGCGGTCAGCTTGAAACTTTTCCAGTAATTAATTCCCGTTCACTAGTGAGTTAGCCCAATCTGATATATCCAACCTGAGCTGTCGTTGGTCAGGGCCAATGCGCCATGATGGGACACGTATCAGCCGATGCCACTAGGCACTCCAAGCTGGAGGTAAAGAGTAAAGAGCGGGATATCCTGCGAGGGTCCAGAAAAGAATTCTCCTATCCACAGTGGATCGACTCTATGTGAAAAATACATAAAATGAATAAATGAATGGAAAAACGCTCCATAATAATATAGAAACCCAAGCGTAGCGCCTGGGAACGGGAAAAAAAGACAGAATTAGTGCATAATCAAGGCTTCATCGTCGAATCACAGGGGCAGAGGACGTGCCAAGTTAGCCGCCGCCTTAGATCGGTGGGGCATGTATAGCTCAAACACGCTACACCACGAACTCCTTGGGGGCGTCTTAGCTTCAAACCGTAGTGTCGTCGGTATGAAGGAACCGAATGCCCGTCAAGCCAGGGGACATTAGGTCTGCACCTGAAGGGGGGATCAGGGAGAAGGGACTCGCATCCTTGTGAATAGTTGGGAGAGATTTCAGCGTGCGAACCCTTGAAAGTGCTTGCTGTAACCCCCAGGACGAGAAGGGAAGAGCAGTAGAACTCCTTACATGCAACCACCTCTCGGCGATTTTCTCTGACTATTGCGGGAAAGGGAATTCTATTATTTTGTTCTACTATAATGCTGTTATTCTATTATTCTTAATTCTTATTACTCCATTATTCTAATATTCTGCTATTCCCTTCTCCGACTCTCGATATTTATAGCGTGTCATGTATCATCTGCCAATAACTAATACGCAAGGACTCCGCTCTCAATATTCTCCTCTTTCATGCAGCTGTACCTGCATACGGCCTACGCTCTTCCTCTTCACACCTCTGGGGCTTCGGCATAACTCCATACGGACAGCCCTCAACGCTCATGGAAATCTGCCCATGGGCTGATGTCGATCCACACGTCGACATAGCAACTAAACCTACTGCATAATGCCATCATGGCGGGTTATCTGCCCCCTTTCTCTCTCTCTCTCTCCAATTGTGGTCTGGTCTGGCGTCTAATGTATTCTTTCCGAAGAACAGTCCAATAACCGGCACCTAATACAGTCCGGCCATGCATACAATGCACTCTCCAGTCTCCGAATGAATGCTCCGCATGGCATCCATGCAAGGCGCCTGTTCGGGTTGGACATGCGGGCTGCGGGTAGTCCGGGATCGAATTGCATTTATTGATTGACCGGCCTCTTTGTGGTGCCTCTGCCTCGCTTGACGGATATAATCAGTCCCCATAGCGTGGGTGGCTGGTATGGTTTATTGCACTGGACTGGATTCTGGGGTGGGAAAGATGACGCTTGCCGGGCTGGTGAGAGGCTGGTGCCAGCCCTTCTTCAATACTTTTACTTGCCACCTACCTACCACCTCTCACCTACCACCTACCACTGGACTTTTTTTTTTCGGGCTGCTTCGCTGCTGGCCAGCGGTGCGGCTCTGTGCCCGTTGCCCCTTGATGTTGGGGTCCTGATCATCCCGTCGACTAGTGGACTAGTGTTGTTGATATGTCACTTGGGCGTTGAGTCCCCGTTGCACAGGCCACATGATTTGCAGATCGGCGGTTTCGTCGGCTTGCACTGCGGTTGAGTATTGGATGTGATGCTTCGGATTGATCTCGAGTGTGGTCGACTGGGCTGTGAATGTTGCCATATCAACCACGCGGCAGAGTGAGGTGTTTGTTGTTCGGGATTCGGCGATCAGGACTCTGGGATGGAGTTTGTCGAGGCAAGATTTGGGCCCCAAATGATGGCCCAGTATTGTACTATTCAAGGTGGATTTCCTGTTTCGATCCAGACTGGGTCTGCATATTGTCCCAGGTGGGGATGGAAGTCCTTTCTTGGTGCGTTAATCAAACATTCCTTGCTGACCAGATGCGAACCAGACAAGCTAAGCACTTCCTGTACACATGGTATGGCAAGCAGGTGGCATCCTCGTGTCCATGTGGCACATTACAGCTGATTGACAGTGAACGGATAACACATGATTACATTCGTCTTGATATATGGAACGTCTATCAATAATACTTTACTAACAATAAGGGCGAAGGGTACAATAGAAGGGCCTGCCATCGACAGACGGGTGATAACGACAAAGATGAACAAAAGAAGAAAAAAAAATCGACATTATAGAATACAACCAGGACAAGACTGCTAGGGCAGTCCAACAGCATTCCCGGATCGAAATGAAATGCCTCGCCCCTAGGTCTTCGCCCTGATGTTTTTTTTTTCCGAAAAAAACATTCGGCACATGCATTCCGACAACTCCGAGGCACATACCCCATTTCCGGGTGGGCCTGGCATCATGAGGTGGTCATTCATTAAACAGGTATAGAGACGATTCACCCAAGAGCAGCTACAGCCCTTCTGCTCTTCTATGTCCACGGGTTTGCCTTGAACATTCCAATTGTTGAGACTGGAATAATGGAACAATTGAACTCGTGGACATTGGTTCTTCAATTCGCACAATGAACCAAATCAAGTGCGATTGGGTCACTCAACAAGCCATTTAAGCCTTGCGGGAGCGAGTGACGGGGCCGTTGGAGCGGCCACTTGAGGCAGCGCCGTTGGACTTGGCACCGGCGGGGGAGGGAACCTCGAAGTTCTTCATGTCAATGAGAGACTTCTGGCCAGTGTTGCGGCGGGGACGACCGGTCTTGGCGGTCTTGTTGTAGGTGGCAATGTAGAAGGAGATGAACAGAACCAGGTAAGAGCTGATGATACCGATACCAGCCATAGCAGCGAACTCCTCACCGGCACACTTGCCCATGTTGGGGAGCCATGGGAAGTAAGCGGAGGTGAAGTAAGTGTACGAGGCGAAGTAGATAAAGCCTTGAAGCGGTTAGTCGTGATATTTGGGGTTATCCGGATTGAATTACTTACCGACGTCAATGACGAACTGGAGAATCTGGAGCATGGTGATGTACTTCTTCCACCAAATGCGAACGCCACGGGCACTCTGGAAGTAGTACCAGTACATGACAACGTGGACCAGCAGGTTGATGCTGATGGGCACCCATTGCACGGCAGTCACACCAATAAGCTGGGTGTAGCAGAGAAGGGCGGTAGCACCGTGGTGGTAGGTGTGGAGGAAGGTCAATGGCTTCTTCTTGAGGGCCAGGAAGATGGTGTCAATGAACTCGACGTATTTGTTGATGTAGTTGAGCTGTACGTGGCTGTTAGTCGGCTTGTTTTGTTTAACGAGGCGCGTGGCAACTTACGTAGTACAGCACAATGAGGGGTTGAGTCCATCCGCCGCGCTGGTCACAGATAGTGTAGAAGACTCCGTGTCTCCAGAGTGTGGGCACAAGCTGCTCAATGAACAGAACCAGGAGAATACCGCTGACAACCGTCAGGAACAGGTTGTGGACCATGAACAGGAAGTTGAGCTTGAAGGCAGGCAACTTCTTCATGATCTCCCGACCACCGAAAATGATGATGTAGTAGGTAATGAGCATTGTCGCAGTTTCCTTGAAGGTGGAGAGGGGGGTCACGCCCTCTTGGAAGACGAACTCGCTCGCAGGGTATCCCATAACCTTCTCGTAGGCCTGATCGAAGATGGGCCACAAGTGGACACCAAAGGGCCGGTCGAGGGTCGGGAGGGGAACATTCTTCAGTAATTCGGCCGCCATTGTGAAATAAATGGTTGTTGCTCAACCGACGCGATGCGATGAAGGAGGCGACGCCTTAGGAGGCAACAATTGATAGGGGAGCAGTGAACTGCAATGAAAAGACAATCGCGTGAAGATGCGAAAGTCCAAGAACGAAAAGAAAAAGGAAGGAATGGAGAGGAAGGGGGATGGAAGAGAAAGAAGAGACAGGAGAAACGATTACTTTTTGCGGCCGGCGTGTTGAGATCCCAAAGAGGACTAGCGTGGCATAAAAGGGGGTACCAACTGCACCCGTTGCTTCCGATCGCAACAGTAGAACCATCGATTACTATACTCCTACTGGCACTGGCACTGATTCAAGGACCGAAGAGTGTGCAATGAGTCTTGTTGATTGCAATTGTCAGTTTTCAACTACAACTACAACTTGGGATTCACCATCTTCACACGCTATCGCTGCAGATGGGCCGTTAAAGATCCTCGGGACTATCACATGCTAGTATATACGTGTCAATAGCGTGTCAGAAATTACCGATTAGCGATCTCCATGACCTCAAGTGCTGCTGTTCAAATGAGTACTTTTCTTTGACCCCCTTCACAGTAAATGACCATCGTTCATAGCATACGCCCATTCACTGGTGGATTTCAGTCCCCGCTTTCCGCTTTGCGGAACCACATTGATAGCCGGAGGGTCACATTGAGAATCTACCAACTTATTCGTCTGCTTAAGTGAGGTTACAATTGCATACCACCGTGAGGCACAGCGTGCCATTGGCAATGATCTTCAGGTACATTTAGTCAGGGTCGAAGTACTGTACAACCATCCTTAAGATAATTGGCATCTGGGTTGCTCAAGGGCATAGAAGACACATATCGGGTAAGAGACACAACCTTAGATCTTGATTTACTTTGACTTTTATCTATTTCTGCTCGCAGACGTACTTTCGACTATTACAGTATAAAACCTCGCCTGTGGCTGCACGGATGAGATGTTGCCGAGTACAAGTTAGCCTCGAGATGGCATGATGGCACGATCTATCTCGGCTTATGTACGTTTCCCTCCGCAGATGTGCTGGAGGATCAGCTGTCAGCATATTTGAGTTTGGATTTGAATTTGAATCTATTTCATGAGATATACCTGGAGTGGATAACTGGAGAATCAAAGTATAAGTGAAATTATATCTTCATGATATCTTCCCTCGGGATTATCAAATAGTCTAGACCGAGCTACAAGTGTCTTTTAGGTCGTTGATTAAACCACACATACAGAGTGTCCCCATAACTCCCCTCATAGACTTACAGATTCACATCTACAGTCAAGAATGAGTACTTTGTCAACCAATGACGCGCTCGATGAAAGGTGACAGCCGACCAGCCAATCAGCGGGCTTCCTTAGAGATCAACGGGGCCAATCGGGTGATGACTCAGCAACACCCGTGTGGTGCCTGAGGCAGCGACACCACACCACCGGCAAAATCCTAGAGCACTTCTCACCTCCCCTTCCCGTCTCCATCCAAACCTCTCCCCTCACCATTGTTCCAGTCCGGTCCACCGTGGTCCTCCGCCTAAAATGCAGTCCCTCTCTATCTTCCGCGCCGCCACCCGCGCCGTTCGCCCTACCGGCTTCTTCAGAGCTCCCCAATTGGCCCGGTCCCGGATGCAGTCCCCGGTTACTCTGGCCGCCGCCCGCGCCCACAACTTCGGCACCACCTCCAAGCTCCTCTCCGGACACGAGGACGAGACATACGAGGAGTTCTCCGCCAGGTACGCCCCCAATCGCCTACAATTGATGTCGGAGTCGGTCGGAAGAGGGGGGAGAAGTGCTCTGCTTCGCGATGTTAGGCGCTACACGGAACAGACACCGGCATTTATCGGGGGATAAACAGAGCGTGTTATACTGACTGTGTATCTCAATCGCAGATTTGAGAAGGAATTCGATGGTGTGCAGGATGTTTTCGAGCTCCAGGTATGACTGATCTCGTCTTACGCCCCGGCATGTTGATCGACATGCGATATATGGCATGAGCCATATAAGTCCAATCATGCAACTTGATACCCATTTCCAATCGACGTCTGGCTAATACTTCTCCTCGTCGACAGCGCAACTTGAACAACTGCTTCGCCTACGATCTCGTTCCCTCCGTTGAGGTCCTCACTGCCGCTCTCAAGGCCGCCCGCCGTGTTAACGACTTCCCTACCGCTGTCCGTGTCTTCGAGGGTATGTTCTTTCTTTTCTATACACCAATGTCATTCCCTTCTTGCTATGAATCGAGATTAACCCCATGTGAATATAGGCATCAAGGCCAAGGTCGAGAACCCAGACCAGTACAAGCAATATCTCGAGTCCCTCGAGGGTCTCCGCCAGGAGCTCGGCGTCGCTCTTCGCGAGGAGCTCTACCCCCAGGAGGAGTAAATTCGCATCACCAATTCTCCTTTCGCGTCAATTTTCTCTTGAACAAACAGTACCCTTTCGCATGTTGTTTATCCAGCACTGTTTGACTGGCTGAGGAGCAGGTCGGGTAGAAGAGAAAACTGTATTCATATCTAGAGATCTCTTATGTTGTTAGTGCCGCTCTTATTTGGAACAAGGTCACTGGTGCCTTTTTTGGTGCTTAATCTATCTTCATTCCATGTGTCCCCATCTTGTTCAGCCATCTTACATCTGTTGTATTCTCAATCGCTCAATTCAGTCTTCAAACTTCAATTTCCATACCTCAATTCCCCATTGTTCTAGCAATGTGTATATTCGGTTCTGAACCCTCCGAGTATTCTGAATCTCAGTTCTTATTTCGAAGTAGCCAATATATCACACCAAATGACAAACTGCAGCAAAGCGCAGAGACACCACACCGAGTTAGATTGAGCCTCCCAAGTGAGCAAGCGCAATCAATTTAAGTACAATGAAGACAAGGCCCCTGTAGCTCCTCAGGAGACAGCAACACGGGCAAGAACGTATTTTGTGACAAGGAATTAAAGCAAAATAGAATGCGAAAAAAAAGGAACACAAAATCATCAATACACAAGGGTGTGTTCGCCCAAACGCCGGGTACCAAGCCACTGGTTTCAGGAATATAGTCATAGAGGTATGCAAGATGCAAGGAATCGAGTCGTGAGGCACTCTCCAATAAGGCAAGCGACAAGACAGGTCATTCAAAGACCTGAAGTTTAGTGTGTTCCGACATACTTGAAGTAGGTCGGGCGGCAATCCTCCTTGGAGAGGAAGTCTGCACCCTGGAAGAATTGACCAGCTTTGCAGCCGGAGCACTTGGGAGAGTTGGGGCAGTTGAGATATGGGATATGGTTATATC
Source organism: Penicillium nucicola (assembly GCF_028828085.1). Taxonomy (NCBI): domain Eukaryota; kingdom Fungi; phylum Ascomycota; class Eurotiomycetes; order Eurotiales; family Aspergillaceae; genus Penicillium; species Penicillium nucicola. The sequence continues at coordinate 1,587,936 of NW_026643125.1, read as the reverse complement.
CGATATCGCGGAACCTGGACAATAATGTAAGTGAGTTTTCTCGAAAGATATTAGAAATGATCACGTACCAGTGGACATTCGCGGCATCGGCGAAAAGACCAATTCCGAGCGAGTGAACGGGTGCATCACCCCATCGCTCATAGAAGAAACCACCGGCACGGTCTAGGTGCTGGAAGTAAGCCTCATACTTCTCGCCACGGAAGAAGTCCAGATCGCCGATCTCGAAGTTGGACCAGAAATGGCAAGTGGAGTATCCGTTGCCGCCCTTGGTGTGTTCCGGACGAGCCACGTCATCTGTAATCCACTCCCACATGTTGTTGTCGCTCAAATACGAAGGGTTGGCGGCGAGGAAGCGCTGGGTCTCTGGCCAAAGAGACGGGATACTCTGGGGAGCGTCGTAGAGGTTGATAGTGAAACCGTAGGTCTTGTTGCCATCCTCCATGTACCGGAAAACATCGTAGTCGACGTCGCAGAAGAACTTGACGTTGGGCTCAATGCGCCAGTAGTAACGGTACTCTTTGAGAGCAGGGTGCTTGTAGAACATGCCGCTGTTCCAGCGACACATCTGGTGGTAGGAGACCTTCGAGCTGTACTGGATGTCCTGCTCCTCCAAAAGCTTGGCGGATTCCTTGAACAGGTCCATGTTGATCCAGCTCGGGACTTCCCAGTGTTCCTTAGGCACAAGCTCTGTGATCCGAGTTAGTTGTATCCCTTCAGCAGAGCGAAAGGGTAGGGCGTACCGAATTGGCACTTAGCCTTGGTGACCGACTGAACCTTTGACATGAATTCCTCGGTAAAGGGGATGTCGTTGAAGAAGATGTACGGGTAGTTGAATTTGCCATTCCATGTGCGCTCCAAATCCTTCATGGTTTCGAGGAGCTGGCCTAGTTCCTCATTGCGGACGAGGGAGATGAGCGCGGCGTTGGTGCGGGCCGATTTGTCGCTATCGGGAGAATAGTCATTTTCGGTGGCTCGCCATAGGTTCCCAGGAGGTTCTCCGGTAGCTGAAGACACCTTGTTAGCAACGGGGGAAAGCGATGGTTGCGATAGGAGAGGTGGCAAGAGACCGGGGTCACGCACGATCTACAAGAGGATCTTTTTTCATGCCGTGGATCAATTTAGACCCATCATTGGAGGGACTTTGATGTAATTGGAATACAAGAAATAGACAAAGAAGGATGCATGCTGCACCCAGCATGCGAATCGGTCGCGCGATAGCCATGATGAGGTGTGAAAGGGGGAGATGTCAGAGAGACAGAGAGAGGCGCGCATAAGTGGCCCATCTTTCCCGGTCGAGACTAGCGTCATCCAAGCAAAACATCCCGACTTTCCATCAACTTCAACTTCAACTTCAGTTCCAACTACCATCGACAAGGAAATCGATGTGATCTTGCTTTCGCCTGGCCTTGTCTGAAATGGCGTTTGCGGCCGATCTCAGTTCGCTTACTGATGCCTTGATCAGCTCGGTCACCAAGATATCCCCAAGTCAAAAGGTAATATCTATCGGGTTCTACTTCGAGACTATAATAATTAAATGATTTTCGTATAGGGATCTGCCCGCTTTCAAAGCCTGAAGCGTCGCATACAAGGGGGACTTCGGACTGGTTCTCATACACGCACCGACCAATTTGCAGTAGCTAAACAACTGGAGGGGCTGCAAGAAAAGTTCCAGGTCTTGAATAGAGATGAACTGACTGAAGCTCTTTCCTCCCGCCTGGTAGAACTTGAAGACAGTCGAAACTCATGGCTGCCAGAAATTCTCAGTCTGTTACTTCAGCTCTCAGACCGTCCCGCTCTATTGTCCACAGTAGACCGACTGAAGACGACAAACAAGTCAACAGTAACGCCAGATTCCCTATCATGGTCGGATCTCAACCCAGAGGGCGCTGCGTATAGCGATGAAGAAATCTGGGAGCAGGTCGATTTCACTGCTGGCTCATCAGATGAGGACGACTTCTCATCGATTGTTAGCGATGTGTCTGCTCCAAGGCACAGACCCTCGTCCTCTACGGCTGTTGAAGAAGACTATATCGTACCAAATGGGATCTTCACTTCAGCACAGGATGAAGATCTCATCGTCGCTATAGAAAAGGCACAATTTTGGAAGCCTGAAATCTACCCTCCAGTCACGCAAGGAGAAGAGAATGCATTTCACACGATTACCGAACTACAGCTAGCGAGAGAGACCATTTTCATGCTTCAAGGCCTTCCAACTTCAGTATTCTGGCATTCGGATGAGAATATTGAAGTAGATCGCAGGTATGCACTTGGACATTCATCCAGCGAATCACTAGCATCGCTTTTGCAGCGCTTTGGTGAGATTGGTACAAAAGTTTACGCCGTCCGAGACTTCATCAAGACGCCTCAGACGATCCCTTACCTACAAACATTCTGCCGGGGCGTTGAAGAGCTTCTCCATGAGTTTGATAAGATAATTTCCCAAGTTCAGTGCAAATACCTTTCGGCTGGTCAGACAATCAGTCTTCTCCAGCTTCTCGCCGATGTCCGTTCACACTCGCACGAGCTAGTATTACTAGCGGAAATGATAGCCAAGCTGGGAGAAAGCTCGACCGCCCAACCGATGCGCTGTCTAGATTTGCTATATAATTTGATTTGTATGCTGGAGGCTGTTGGAGATGAAAGTGCGTCTCAACGCCTTGCAAAATTATTCTTCTTGTGCTTCAAAACATACACAAGATCTATTCAGCTTTGGATGGAAACAGGTCAGGTTGATCCTTCAGATATTACATTTTTCGTTCGAGCGAATCGTGAGGGGGATCTTCGCACTCTTTGGCACGACTGGTTCGTCCTGGATGAGGGACCCAGGCGGCAGAAAATCCCCCAGTTCCTCGAGACCAGTGTCCAAAAGATCTTCACAGCGGGCAAAAGCATGGTCTTTTTGCACCATTTGAACGCGTTGGTTACAGAGACCCACGAGAAATCGGATATGACATTAGACGCGATTTCATCTTCGGAATCATCAATCTTGCTACCATTCTCTGCTTTGGTGGAGTCGGCTTTTGAGAAACTTGTGGATGTAGACCATTCGCTGAGTTCCATCCGTCTGCGAGAGGAACTCGACGAGAAATGCGGGCTATGGAGCTCCCTAGATGCTCTTCAACATGTTTACCTTGGCAAAGATATGAGCGTCCTTGGTATGATCGATTCTAGGATTTTTGAAATGATAGACCACGGACGGTCTTGGGATGACAGATTCTTGCTCACTGAAATCTCAAGAACGGCTTTCAGTTCAATACCAATCATTGATACATCAAGACTTCTTGTGCGCCCAACTGTTACCACTTCGCATGAATCACAAAACCAGCGAAGTGTGACCATACTCGAGTCAATATCCATTGACTATGGTCTTCCATGGCCTGTGGCAAACATTATCACCGAGGAATCAATTTCTTCGTACCGTCAGATCTCGACTTTTCTAATCCAGATTAGGCGTGCCAGATACAGCATGGTGAAACAGCGCATCCGAGAGGCCCGCAAAATGCCCGGCGAAAAGGATGATACTTTGGTGCATGCTCTCCATCACAACATGCTCTGGTTCATCGATTTCATATACGGCCATCTCACTTATCTTGTCATATCCACGGCAACCCAATCCCTGCATTCCGCTCTACTCGAAACCAAAGATGTCGACTCTATGATTGCAGCCCACCAGTCCTACATGTCTTCTCTGAAGGCCCAGTGTCTGCTCTCGGAGAACTTATCTCCAATCCATAAAGCCATCATCAGCTTGTTAGACCTCTGTGTTCATTTTGCGGATCTACAGACTGCACACTTGTCCGGAGCTCCCAACAGCGAAGAGCAAGATGACGAAGAAAACTCTATGGAGGCTGTGAATATTTTAATAAAAAAAGACCCCAAAAATGATTTCGACTCCGACGACTCCGATGATGACATGGGCCACGAACACACGCTTACGGTTTCATTCCATGACTCCTCTTACAATCAGCAAATGAAGAACGTCAAAATACAGTTTAATCACCTAGTCACTTTCGTCGCGGATGGTCTGAAGCGCGTAGCTCGGGCGGACGGATTTCCTAGCTGGGACATCCTTGCTGAAAGGCTTGAATGGTGTAAACGTTGAGATCATGCTGGAAACCAAAACGAATGAATTAACGAATCCAATGTTTCATTTGCTCAATGCTAGGCCATTACTTCCAGAATGCAAAGATATGTAAATAAGTATGGAATAAATTTTATAACTTAACATTAAAGTAATCACATATAAATATCGGTTTAGTGTATATGCATCAAAAATCGTAAGACGCCATGCAGACATTTCTTTTTTCCAGTCATTCCAACAATCTTCCACACCAGATGGAACTGTACGAACTGGAGAATATTACCACCTCTTATATAAGCATCCCCTCATCCAATGAAGCACTCATCTAGGCCTTGATAGCCTGCTCCTCATCATCGCTGAAAGCGTATCTCGAGAAACGGCGAATGGCCTCTCCCTTGAAGTAGAAGACATAGGGAATGAGACAGCAAGCCAAGGCGATGAAGGCAAGAAGCGAACTGGCCCATTGGTAACCAAGACGGTTGTACATCTGTTCGGTGAACAGGACGGTGGAGGCACCCCACATTGAACGAAGGAAGGTCTTCGCAGCGAGAGCAGAAGCTGCCTGGTGCTGATAGGTATCCACTAGAGATAGTATTAGTAAATATTAATATACAATGTAAGAATTTTGTACATACCAAGGTAGTTGTTGGCCGAGTTGTACAAGAAAATGAAGCCGAATCCAACAGGCCAGCCTCCCATGGCAGGTCCAATCCAGTGCAGGTCTTTGTACGAGGTCCAGGCAAAGATGAAAAGGCCGATGGGAACGAGCCAGCAAGACCACATCATGGGGATCAGACGCTTTTCGGCGGGGGGCTTACCGCCGCATTGAGCAGAGACCTTGAGGTAGTGCTTGTTGACGAAGGGAGCACAGGCTGCACTCATGAGAACACCGATAGCCAGAGGGATGAACATGAGTCCGGTTGAGGAGGCACTCCAGCCCTTGCCGGATTGGTAGACGATAGGGTAGGCAACAAAGAACATGTAGAGTAGGCCGTACAGAACAGACATGTAAAGAGCGATGAACATGACGATAGGCTCGAGGAACAAGAGCTGGAAGGGGCGCAAGAGGAAGACGCGCAGCTTCTCGCCCAAGGGACGGGGATCAAGCTCGGCTTCAGTGGTGTATTTTTCGTCGTTCTCAGACTTGCGGAGCTTGGCAGCTCTCTTCTTCAACAGAATCGGTGCATAGGTCTCGGGAACGGTGAAGGTAATCAAAACCCATGCGACGAAGCCCATAATCAACTGGAGCCAGTAAAGCCAGCGCCAGCCCGCGTGATCACCGAGGAAGCCTCCTGCGAGAGGACCAATGGCGGGTCCAAGGAAGGGGGCAGCACTGAAGGCAGCCATGGGAACACCTCGCTCCTCATTTTTCCACAAATCGGCGAGAGTACCGCCGACCAAAGTCATAGGGGCACTGAACGCGATACCATCGATCAGACGGCAGACAATTAGGGTTCCGATGTTCTTGGCAACAGCACAAGGAATGATAAAGATGACGGCGACCAGGAGGGTAACAGCGTATAGTGGGCGACGCCCAACCATCTCTGACATGGGAGCAAAGACCATAGGACCTAGGTGAGTTAGAATCAAGATAACCAGGAAAGGAAGTCAGTGAAACACTTACCAACACCGAATCCGATGACAAACACAGTGACAACAACCAGGCTGACCTCACGCGAGACACCGAAGTCTTCCATAGGTCCTTCAAGGTCAGCAGTAATGACACTGCTAGCAAAAGCCACCACGAAACAGGTGAAAGCAACGACCATGGTGCAGTACCACTTGTAAAGCTTCGACCAGTTCTTAGGGTTCTCGGGATCATCGATGGTGAAGGTCACCAACTTCCAATCCTCCAGCTTTCCAGTAGCATTGGACCTGACAGGCTTGATGATCTCACCTTCCCGAGTCTCGGTCGTGTATTCGCGAAGATCGGCGCCATCGCTCAGTTCACGGACGGGGAGGTTAAGGTAGTCAAGTGGTTCATGGCCAGATCCAATGGAAGCTGTCCGGCTGGTTGCATTGGTGTGGGTATGTTCTGATCGTGGGGTCTCCATGTCGAAATATGTCGAAATATGTCGATGTAGTAGAAGATGTGCCCAAGCAGAACTATGGGATGCTGTAGTTGTGATAACCTGTTGTGGAGTATGGCAGGTAAGTTACCCCTGGGGGTGCCATGGTTTTATACCTCATCTGTATCGACTCGGCCCCGAGCCTATGACAAGTGGATTCTATAAAAAATAGAGATTGCAGCGAGTACCACTGGATGGTTGTGACGTTCCTGGCAGGGCTGCTGATATCGGGCCGTCGCCCCATCTGGTGGATTGCCTGTTGTGGAACAAGGGCGCTAGCCACATGGGGTAATATGCTACGATGGGCCGAACACTGCTTATATCGAGGTCTTGGCAGCGTCAACTCTATGTAGGGGTGTGTAGATCTAGTACGGGTTCTACGTATAGTGAATTTTTCGCTTGTGACGGCTTCAGTTTCATGTATATAGGCGTTCTGCCAAATTTCGTCTGTGGAGTCTCTAGCGGATACTGTAGGTTATATTCTCAGTCGAATCCATAGCAGTGGGGATTATGGAGAGGTGGGAGCTTTTCCACATGGCTACTCCGTAACGTTAAAGTACACTCTATCTAGAGCTAGACGTGTGGGGAAGAACATCTCGAGGTATACAGGGGTCTAGGGAACAGAAATAGGGAAAGGTGCGGGTTGCTGTTGTGCCGGGATAATGCAACTATCGAAGACTCGACGGAAGATTGATTGATAAAGCAAAAGGATTACTCTTGGTACCACAGCCACATTCTTGTCGGCTTAATTAGACTAGGCTTGTATCATTTCATGAGCCAAGCGAATCGAATTTGACTTTCCCCAAGAGGGACATTCTCTACGCGGTACCCAATCAACTTCCAAATTGATCCTCCATGAAAATCTCACGAGGACACCATGAGGTCCGATCTAGAACATGAAAACTGTGTTGTGGCGGAGAATCAAGATCCGCCTCGCATGATATCGTCCCAATGTAGTAATTCTTCTGATGTCCGTATTCGGCAGGATGCTCCGATCTATACGAAAGCACGGAAAAAAAAAACAGAGAATGCTGACCCACCATCCAGGGGCCGTGTTACTCTGCGAAAGAGCTTTATGCTTTCACCGAGTGCCGACCAAGGTTCAGTATCTATGGCATTGCGTCCAAGAAATGCTCGCCTCCCAACTCGCCAGTGTACATGACTCAAGTAGGACCGCTAAGTTGGGAGGAGGGAAATATTCTATGCGTAAGATCCTGGCACATGATATTCAGCACTCTTTCTCAGTATCCCTTCAGTATCCCTGTTCAAATTCTTTATTAGGCTCGGTTGAGATGATAGCGCCTTGACTGCAATATGACCTGTCTTGAGAGCCATGAGCATGGACTGGCGCGTCCGAAGAGAACCTGTATTAGGGCACACTCACACCTACCTAGGTAGGTAAAGACTATCATGACTGAAGCAGAAAATTCCAGTGGACCCGGTCCTTGGCAAGGTATGCTGTGCTTTCCACATATGGTTAGAGGGCTGAGAAGCAGTTGAAGCTAGGTCGCCACCTCTTAACTTTGTCGTTCTACCCTTGTTCCCTCGCGTTAGGATTGAGATGACGTAAAACTTGGAGGTGGCAGGTACTAGCTGATATCTTTTCGTGATATGACTTGATGGTTGCTTTTGGGTTTTCTGCTAGAGTCGGTGGTAAAGTCACGCAACTATATGTGTTTCTGGTTTCTGTCAATCCCGGCAACAAAAACCTAAATGATGATGTCCAAATTCTACTCTATGTGATCCTCATCTGTTTCTTCTACCAAATGCTCATGGCTGAACGAATTTCGCAAGTCTATCAATATCCGATATCTCTAACACTTTAGCAAAGAGATATAGCTCGAATACCTGTTGCAACTAGGCTATACACAGACAAGGTAATTCTAGCTATTAATTTAATAGAGTAAACAGAGCCTATACTTCAAAGATATTCGGGTAGCTTTCGAAATGCCAATGCTTTATTGACAAAGCTAGGTGGCGTGCCCTAGATGTTGCCTATATTGTCTCAGATCTCCCCGCACTTTTGAGCCGGGGAACAACGCTCTGTACCTGGCCACCCAGCGGCTCCGAAAAGACTAAGAATGATACAAATAATCATCGCCCAAGATCACCAGTCATTTTCATAGCAATAAAACAAGTAATCACCAAGAAACTCGTGAAATATTAGTGTTTTTAGCGGCGAAGTATAAATGTCCTATCGACACGTGATGGGTTTAGATAAGCCGCATTGAGCCTAGGGCGGGGCCACTCAGTTTTTTGCAAAAAAAGCGATAGAGTCATCGCCAGTCTCCTCTAGCGATCTCAAGTCCACTACTTGAGAGAGGTCTTGAGCCACTCAAACTCTCTTTACTTCTTAGGAGATATATTACCCATCTCCCCGTGTCAAATTGACTCATTGGGAGAGCCCCCACGCCTCTTCAAAATGACTTCAACCGACAGTTATCTGGCCATTCCGGGCTCCGTGGCTTTCTCCAGCTCTCGCGGGCATGCCATTGCTGCCAGTATTGGTGTCCAGGATGTTCGGGCCCAGTGGATTCACTATGTCCACACCACTCAACCTTTGGACGAGCCCCAGCGTGCCGTGCTTGAGCAATTGCTCCAGTACGGTGATATCAACGACGTCCCTCCCACCTTCGAGTCCACCGACGGCCAATTCGATACCTTCTACATCTTCCCCCGTACCGGTACTATTTCACCATGGAGCTCCCAGGCAACAGGTATTTCGCACGTTTGTGGCCTGTCGAAGTACGTGAAGCGGATTGAGCGGGGTATGAAGATTTCCTGCCTTCGGAACAGTGCGGAGGACTACAAGCATGATTACATGGACACTCTTCACGATCGCATGACTCAAATCATCGGTAACGATGAGCCCGATCTGAAGCTGATGTTCTCCGAGCACGCCCCCCAGCCCCTCAAGACAATCTCCCTCCAGGGTGGCAGCAAGTCCCCTAAGGATATTCTCCAGGAGGCCAACGTTGAGCTGGGCCTTGCCCTCGATGAATCAGAGATCGAATATCTGGCTGAGGCCTATGGCCCCAACGGTGCAATCAACCGTGACCCTACTGACGTCGAGTTGTTCATGTTTGCTCAGGTCAACTCAGAGCACTGCCGACACAAGCAGTTCAATGCTTCCTGGGTTATCGATGGCAAGCCAATGCCCAACAGCTTGTTCGCCATGATCCGCAACACCCACAAGAAGCATCCTGATCACACTGTCAGTGCCTACAGTGACAATGCCGCCGTCTTGGAGGGCCCCGAGGCCGCTTTCTGGGCCCCCAACCCCACCACCGGAGAGTGGATGCACACCAAGGAAGTTGTTCACTTCCTGGCAAAGGTTGAAACTCACAACCACCCTACTGCTGTCTCGCCCTACCCTGGTGCAGCTACCGGATCCGGTGGAGAGATCCGTGACGAGGGAGCTGTCGGTCGTGGATCACGCCCTAAGGCTGGTCTCTCTGGCTACTGTGTGTCTGATCTGTTGATCCCGGACCTGAAACAGCCTTGGGAGCTCGATGTTGGCAAGCCCAACCACATTGCCAGCGCCTTGGACATCATGGTGGAGGCACCTCTTGGTAGTGCTGCTTTCAACAACGAGTTTGGTCGCCCTTGTATTGGTGGATACTTCCGTACTTTGCTCACCGAGATTGATGTCGGCAATGGCGAAAAGGAAGTGCGTGGCTACCACAAGCCTATTATGATCGCTGGTGGTGTCGGAACCGTCCGCCCCCAGCATGCCATTAAGCACCCCGAGGTCGTCAAGCCCGGTGCTTTCCTCGTTGTTCTTGGTGGTCCCGCTATGCTCATTGGCCTCGGAGGTGGTGCTGCTTCCAGTATTGCCTCTGGTGAAGGATCCGCCGACCTCGACTTTGCCAGTGTTCAGAGAGGAAATGCTGAGGTCCAACGCCGAGCCCAGGAGGTTATCAATGCCTGTGTGTCAATGGGAGACAACAACCCCATCAAATTCATTCACGATGTTGGCGCCGGTGGTCTGTCTAACGCGCTCCCCGAGCTGATTCACGACTCCGGTTTGGGTGCTACCTTTGAGCTTCGTGAGATTGACAACACTGATCGAAGCATGAGCCCCATGCAGATTTGGTGCTGTGAAGCCCAGGAGCGCTACGTTATGGCTGTTGGTGAAGAGAGCATGAACAAGTTCACTGCTATCGCTCAGCGCGAGCGTTGCGGTTATTCCGTTGTTGGCCGTGGAGGTGGCACCTCCGAGGAGGAGAAGAGACTCATTCTCCTCGACCGCGAGTCAAAGGAATACCCATCCCCCATTGACCTGCCTTTGTCAGTTCTCTTCGGAAAGCCCCCACGCATGACCCGAACTGTCGATTCGCGGAAGCTTAAGCTTCCCGCTGTTGACTCCAGCCTCACTAAGTACCTTCCCTCGCTCACTACCAAGGTGGAACTTGTTGAAGAAGCTGTCAAGAGAGTTCTGTCCCTGCCCGCAGTTGGCTCCAAGTCTTTCCTGATCACCATCGGTGACCGTACTGTTGGCGGTCTCACAGCCCGTGACCAGATGGTCGGCAAGTGGCAGACCCCCGTGTCGGATGTTTCTGTCACTGCCACCTCCCTGGCCCAGGGAATGAAGACTGGTGAGGCTTTCGCCATGGGTGAGAAGCCTACCTTGGCTTTGATTTCCGCAGCAGCTTCTGCTCGCATGGCTGTTGCTGAGTCCCTCATGAATTTGGCTGCATCTGATATCGTCGAGCGCCTTAGCCAAGTGAAGCTCTCCGCAAACTGGATGTGTGCTGGTAGCCACCCCGGTGAGGGTGCTGCTATTTACGAGGCCGTTGAGGCCATCGGCCTTGACCTGTGCCCCAAGCTTGGCATCAGTATTCCCGTTGGCAAGGACTCCATGTCCATGAAGATGAAGTGGAAGGATGAGGCCACCAAGGAGGCTAAGGAGGTCACTGCCCCCATGTCCCTTGTTATTACATCCTTCGCCCCTGTTGGTGATATCACCAAGACCTGGACCCCGGCTCTTCGCAGATTCGAAGATGTTGGTGAGACCGTCCTCATGTTTGTCGATCTCTCGTTCGGCCGCAAGACCCTTGGAGGATCCGCTCTTGCTCAGGTCTTCAACGAAGTTGGTGCCGAGTGCCCCGACGTTCGTGATGTCGATATCCTCCGTGACTTCTTCGATGCCACTCAGCAGCTCCAGGAATCCGGAATTGTGCTGGCCTACCACGACCGCTCCGACGGCGGTCTCCTCACTACACTTGCTGAGATGATGTTCGCCGGCCGTTGCGGTGTTGAGATCATGCTTGACAACATCTGCTCCTCCTTCAACACCCAGGATGTCATCGAGTCCCTCTTCAACGAAGAGCTCGGTGCTGTCTTCCAGGTCCGCAAGGAGCATGAGATCCAGTTCCGCTCATGCTTCGCCACCTGCGGTCCTCCTCCTGGTTTGATTCACAAGATTGGACGTGTTTCCGAGCAGCCCAAGCAGAACCTTGCGATCTACCACAAGGCCTCTCTCATCTACCGCAACACCCGTTCCCACCTCCAGCAAATCTGGGCCAAGACCTCCTACCACATGCAGAAGATGCGCGACAACGCCGACTGCGCCGAGCAGGAGTACGCCAATATCCTTGACGATGCCAACGCTGGTCTCTCATGGAACCCTACCTTTGATCCCAAGGACAAGGGCTTGCCCATGATGACCAGCCTCTCCCAGTACTCTCCCTTCGCCAACAAGCCTCGCGTTGCTATTCTTCGTGAGCAGGGTGTTAACAGTCAGGCTGAGATGGCCTTTGCTTTCAACACCGCTGGCTTCTCCGCTGTCGATGTTCACATGACCGACATCCTCTCTGGCCGTGTTTCACTCGCCAGCTTCGCCGGTCTCGCCGCCTGTGGTGGTTTCTCCTACGGTGACGTCTTGGGTGCCGGCCAGGGTTGGGCTAAGTCTGTTCTCCTGCACGAGAACACCCGCAAGGAGTTCCAGGACTTCTTTGAGCGTCCCGATACCTTCGCCCTCGGTGTCTGCAACGGTTGTCAGTTCCTGTCTCGTGTCAAGGACCTGATTCCCGGTGCCGGCTACTGGCCCAGCTTTGAGCGCAACACAAGTGAGCAATACGAAGGCCGTGTTTGCATGGCCCGCATCTCCGACCCCGACCCCTCCAACCCCAGTGTCTTCTTCCACGGCATGGACGGTACTTCGCTTCCTATTGCCGTTGCCCACGGCGAGGGTCGTGCCTCCTTCGCCGGCTCCCAGGGTATCTCGGCCTCCGACTTCGTTCGCGAGGGTCTTGCCCCCGTCCGCTTTGTCGACAACAACTCCCTCAAGCCTACCATGAAGTACCCCTTCAACCCCAACGGCTCTCCCGAGGGTATTGCCGGTATTCGCAGTCCCGACGGTCGTGTCTTAGCCATCATGCCTCACCCCGAGCGTACTGTCATGAACGGCATTGCCAGTTGGTTGCCCCCGAACGCCGAGAACTGGGGCGATATTGGTCCTTGGGGACGTATCTTCTACAGCGCCAGACGCTGGGTTGGTTAAAACATGTCATCATTTACGAAGCTTCGCAATTTATTTCTCTTTTTCAAGTTCCTGTCTATATTCTCTTGGTGTTAGAAAAGCCAAAATGACCCCGCTCGCAACCCGTATATACCAAAATTGAGCCAATCCAAGTTTACATTCCAATACATTCCCGTATAAGCATGCAAATGTAGTCAGATCACGGAGTCCGCGGAGTATAAAAACGCTTATCGTTGCACGGAACGATTCCGTGGCCGATCTGTGGCCATTCCAAATTTGGTGGGGTGAGTCAAAATCTATCCCACCTTTCCTGTGTTCGCGCCTATTCACCTTTGCACTTCCCCAATGTCGACTTCAATCATGGATTCTGCGGCTCAAGCACGATTTGATCTAATCACTAACAACCTCGCTGAGGTCCTGGACCCTGAGATCATCCAGAAGATCTTGGCCGAGGGTCGCAACCCCCGAATTTACTGGGGTACCGGTATGTTCACCACCGCAATCGCCGATCAGTGCATCGCAATGCCTATCGTTCCAACCGCCGGGCCTTGAGAAATTGGCCATTCGGGAATTAGACGCTAACCTCGTCATCTTTTTACCCTAAAGCTACCACTGGACGGTAAGTCACAACAACGGGACCGTCAGCTGACGGAGGATATTGTGCTAACATTGCATTTTTCTAGTCCTCACACCGGATACTACAGCCCTGCACTTAAGATTGCCGAATTGCTAGCAGCAGGATGCGACGTTGTCATCCTCCTCGCCGACATTCACGCCTTCCTCGACAATCTCAAGGCACCTCTTGAACTTGTCGAGAACCGCGCAAAGTACTACTCCAAGGTCATCACGGCGATTCTGAAGTCTGTCGGTGTGCCAACCGAGAAACTTGAGTTTGTTCTCGGTAGCTCCTACCAGAAGAACCCCGAATATGTCATGGATGTCTACAAGCTGTCTTCGGTTGTTTCTGAAGTACAGGCCAAGAAGGCCGGTGCCGAAGTTGTCAAGCAGACTGGTAATGCGCCTCTGAGTGGGTAAGGATATACTATCAACCTGGCTACTTTGCTAGCCTGTCCTTGGTTCAGTCTACCTAACAACTGCTAGATTGCTGTACCCTATTCTCCAGGTTCTTGACGAAGAGCACCTCAAGGTTGATGCCCAATTAGGTGGTATCGACCAGCGCAAGCTGTTTGTTGCCGCCAAGGAATGGCTTCCTAAGATTGGATACCGTGAGGTAAGATTGGTGACGTGAAAGTCTTTCGCAGTCCGGAAAACTTACAAAAGTCTAGCGTGCCCATCTTCTCAACCCTATGGTTGCAGGTCTTTCCGGTGGAAAGATGAGCTCCAGTGAAGAAAGTATGCTATCTCCTCTCCAGTACTACTTTCTCAAACAATACTAATAGCCGAATAGACAGCAAAATTGATCTCCTTGACAACGCCGACACCGTTACGAAGAAGATCCGCAAGGCCGAAGCATTCCCCAAGATTGTTGAGGGTAATGGTGTTGTCGCTTTAGTTGAATTCATTCTTCTCCCAGCTGCTGCTCTACGGGGCAACAAGGAGTTCCGCGTCGAGCGCAGGGACGCAGAGCCCCTCGTCTACACCGACATCAAGCAGCTCCAGGACGATTACACAAACGATATTGTATGTACACCTGGTTTCCCTTGTTTGAGAGTTCAAGATAGAGTACTAATGCCCTTATAGTTGACGCCACAACTATTGAAGCCTGCTGTTGCCGCCGGTCTCGCTGAACTTATGGCTCCTATCCAGGCTGCCTACGAGGCTGACACCGAGTGGCAGGAGATTGCCCTGAAGGCCTACCCTCCTCCTGTTGTACAGAAGAAGGTGAAGAAGCCTAAAGATAAGGGGTCCCGCTTCCCTGGTGCCAAGCCAGAGGGTGGTGAAGTTGCGAAGCCTGCTGATGGTGCTGAGCCTTCAGCACAATAGACGTAGTTTTGTGAAAGAATATAGTGCATAGCCGATACCAAAAAGCAACATTTACGCCTCTCACAGTTCTAATCTCCGACAATATTTTAATGCGAACTGAAAAAGCACTTGTAGACAATTTAGGACTCACGATGTGGAACTCTAAAAGGGTGGGATGCAAAGTGCTGACATAATCCGGTTTGATGCCGCTCATCGCATCGACTTAAACAAACAGGCCCTTTCTAACCCTGGCGTCGAGAGCAAGAGTTCAACACCAACACATCCAGCCTACCCATTTCCGATAAGCCTATACGTCGATCCTCAAAATGGCCTCCGATGCCGCCGCCTCGCCGGCCGAGCTCTATGACTCTGCCATGACTGTCCCCTCAGACTCCGAGAACTACTCTACCAACCATGAGATGTCTTCTTCCTCCACAAGCTCGCCGATGATTCTCTACAAGCCGCCAACCATCTTGGGTATCCTCCGAGGAGCAGCTATCAACCTCTTCCTCCCCTTCGTCAACGGCCTCATGCTTGGATTTGGCGAGTTGTTCGCACACGAGGCTGCCTTCCGACTGGGTTGGTCTAACACCAAGGTATGCACGATATAAATCAATGTTTTACAAAAGTTCTGACTGACATTCACCTCTCAAAGATCTTCCCTACATATCGTCGCTCAGTGGGACCTGGAGTTGAGCTTCGGGAGCTTCCCTCAGAGCGGAGACGCGCCCCTGCTGGACTGAAGGACACTACATCTCTGGAATAAAGCAATTCCCTGGGCTGTTCACTGTTTGGTCTGTTGAAGAATGACTGCATTTACACGGAATACAAAACCGAAGCATCTTTGACTTGCGATTGATACCTTCTGTGTACATCCAAAGTCTGTGTACATAGATCCGTTGAATCGGGTGGCGTTTTGGCGAATTAGGATATGCAAGCTCTTTATGAAAATACTAGAATGTCCCTTCATCCATCTCAATATAAACCCCCCCCCGAGTCCCCCGTACCTGGACCGTAGCCATGATCCGGGGTGTTTACCGCTCCGCCCGGCAGAAAAAAAGTCGCGCCTTTCGGCGCAGGAGACTCTCTTCCGCATCAACTGTGTCCCTATCACTTGCGTTCCCACTTTTACAAAAACTACAATGATGGGACCTGTTGGTCTGAAAGGACCCAATGCTACTGCGGCGTTTGCTCGTCAGCGGATAGCCGCCATGTCCCGCTCCACTCGATCTGTTCGTTCTCCGTGACTGCTCGGACCAAAAACATTGAAATTGACTGGAATTGCAGATCTCGACCTTCCGATCCCAATCGCTTCGCTTCCCTGCCAACCGGGGACAATTAAAGACGGCAGTTTCCGGAAATGCTCCCTGGCGCATGGCACCAGCCGCTATCGGCCCGGCCGCAGTTCGTTTCAACTCTACGTCCTCAACCCAACTGCCTACCGAGATCGTCGATAAGGCCACAAATCCCGAATGGTCAAACACATCCGAACTATTCGACATTACCACTATCCCTGAGCGCATTGGGTACCTCAAGGAGCTTGGACTTGATTACGGCTGGGGTCCTTCTTCCTTCATTCAATGGCTGATCGAACACACACACATGTGGACAGGCCTACCCTGGTGGGCTAGTATCGTGGCTGCAGGTGTCATCACCCGTCTTGCACTGCTGAAGCCAGTGATGGATGCCGCTGACATGGGTGCCAAGATGAGGAACATCAAGGACAAATCAGACCCAATCCGCACGAGAATGGTTAACGGAACTCGCGACGGTAACCAGCAAGACGCCCAGCTGGCAAGGGCTGAGCTATCTGATCTCCACAAGCGGGAGGGCATTGTCGCCTGGAAATCGTTCATCCCCATGCTGCAGATTCCGTTGGGTTTCGGTACTTTCCGTGTCGTGCGAGGAATGACTGATTTGCCTGTACCCGGTGTGGCCTCTGAAACCGTCGCCTGGATTAATGACCTTACTCTTGCCGATCCGACATACATCTTGCCAGTCATGTCTGCCGCTATGCTGATGGCTGTTCTCAGGGTAAGTTTGATCATATCATGCTGAAGCGAATGCAATGCTGACTATGCAATAGAAAGGTGGAGAGGCTGGCACCATGCCTGTCTTGAACTCGCCTGCAGGAAAGGCCCTCATCTACGGTCTTCCCTCCGTTTCTTTTGTTTTCATGGCGTTCATGCCTTCTGCCCTACAGCTTTACTTCGTCGCAACCGGTGCTTTTGGTCTTGGCCAAACATACCTCATTAACTCGGATAAGTTTCGCCAATGGATGAAGATGGATATAGTCCAGAAGACCGAACCTGGGCAGCCGCAATTCTCTTCCCTCACAAAGAACACCCGCAGCGAGGGCCTTCGCCTCTTAATGCAACGGATTGAACAGGAGAAGCTTGCACGCGAGAAGATTCTCGCGAAAGGACCCGGCCAGAAGGGTGGAGAAGCAGAACCCGCGGCAAAGGTTTCTTTCGTTGACCGCTTCATGGCCAATGCCAAATCAGCGGGCAAGGATATGAAGAAGGATCTCCAGGAGAAATTGAGCACCGGTCCCACAAAGCAGACTGGCCGCCTCTCCGCCGAACAACAGAAGCGGGCGATGGAATACGAGACCCAGCGACGCGCCGAGGACGATGCTATCCGTGAGGAGCGTAACCAGGCTCGCCGAAGGGAGCATATGACGAAACTCCAAAATGAGATGACGAAGGCTAAAGGCTCAAAGCGCAAATAAGATGTTGCGCTTGGAAAGCAAGCCTGAATTTAATCGTGTGTTTATACAAACTGTAAAATATGGCGCGCATATGTACTTGTGATTTGAGATTAGAATTTATTTTGAGTGCCATCTCCACTGGCTTATTTACTGTGTTCAAATCCGAGCCACGCAGGTCCTGATACTTTGTAAGAATTTCCATGCAATCCCGAGTGTTGGGTCGTGGAGAAGAAAATTATACATCCAAGTCTGTACTCTGGAGTTTCTATTCCTCGGTGGTCAAAGAAGTCAAAAGTAAGAAACAATGGCAGTAATAAAACAGATCCAGTCTGTCATTCCGATTCTCGAAGCTGAGATCATCAACGCTAAAGTATTATTTGACATGAAAGTATGGATAATCTACAATGAGTAGCCCAAATTTATCGAAACAGCCGTCTTCCACCACCACTTCCAGAGTTCCACGTAAACGCACCGCGAACCCCCAAGTTCTCCATACTCAACCCAGAATATCCAACACCACCACCCTCACCATCACGCTTCACACGCCGTACGGCTTCGCGTAAGTGTGAAGGAAGAAGCTGACCACGGTGCGGGTTTGGAGGAGGGCGGAATTCACGCTTAGGACGTAGAGGGGTACCGGGATAAGATGAGTGAGGAGGGATAGAGGATGCAGGCGTGCGGTCGGAGTCATGAGGTTCTTTCTTGACTCCGCTGCCAGGGCCGGGAACTGGGGTGCCTCCCGGGGTTGGTGTTGAGGGTTTCGAGTTTTGGGGAAGGCCTGACGCTCTGGCCTGTGCAGCGGCTTCGGCGGCGGCTTCTTCGGCCTCGAATGCATCTCGTGCAGCTAGATCGTGTGCGTCGGCCCATTGGACCTGAACCGTTCGTGCCATTTCAATCATTTCACCAGCAAAGACCTTGGTGAAACCGTTGACTGTGGTCACCACGCTGGCAGGCACGGATTGAGAAAGAGCGTGATTGACAATACGGCGGAGCGTTTCTTTGCGCAGCTTCGCTCGCTTGAAGAGGTCGTATCTCTCTGATTGCATAGGGTTAAAAGCATCAACCAGGATCCTGTCAAACGCCGTTAGTGTCAATAGAACCTGAAAAGAAGACTCGGGTTGAAAACGTACGCAAGGTTCTTCTTCTCGGCCTCAGTATCTGTAGTCCCCTCTTCCCGCCCAAGGAGCTCACCCTCGTCATCGTCGTCATCGTCGTCTCCATCATCTGCACCACCGCCGCCTCCTCCTCCACCGCCAGAAGGACCTCCTCGAACCGAGCCCTCGTTATCAACGGACCCAAATCGTGTAGAATCTCCTGCCCTGGCGCTAAGGGCATCTTCGCGCTCCCGCTCACGTTCTTTTTCGGCCTTGCTCTTCCGTCCTCGCTTCTTGCCTTTTGCTGCACCAGAAAAGACTCCGTCCGCGCTCGCTCCACCGAGACTCCCTGTAAAGCTCCCTGTCACGCTTCCGGCATCACTTGTGGCCCCGAAACTGCGCTCGCCGGCGTCCATGTGTGCAGGGAAAGAGGTCTGGCGCAGTGGATGCATGCGCGGCTTTTTGCCGAGCGGTTGTGAGGCCGAGGAGGAGATAGATGGCCGTTTGAGGGGGTTGGAGGGTGGTGGTGACGACATTTTGAATGAGTTTGGCGGGTATGTTTAGGAATTAAAAGGCGCAAACTATGTAGAAGATGAGGAAAGGCGAGCCGCAGGTGTAGTAATGATGTAGTGTTGATTGAAAGCGAGAAAAGAGCACAAGTTGAAGCTCTCGTGAGGTCCGCGGATATCGCGCCGCGCTTTTGCGCTCGGTCTGGAATAAAGACAGGCTCCTATTAAGCTCACTGATAGATTTTCCTCGAGGAAATCGCAAGAAGTGAAGGCTGTGGCGATCGAGGGAATGCGACAGGTATTCGACAAAATGTGCTGCTTGGACTTTGATGTCGAGGACTCAAGTTTGATGAGACACGAGATAAGGACGCATCCGACCGCCTGCCGCATACAGTAATTATACATCGCAGCCCTACAATGACGACGTTGCATGTCCAATCCTATCGATTTTCTTAGTTAAGTAATGCCCTCGGGGTTTTTTACAAAGCTCTTTGGTGGAATATCAAAACTTCGATAGCATTTAAGATAGAAAACTGTCAAAAGTAACGTGATGTCAAATGAATGGACTGAAACAGACAAGACGCTCAGAGCGTAAGCATGCGATGCTGTGTACTATGTAATCATGAAAGATTGACAGATAGAAAGGAAGAAAGCCAGAGTAATTGCGAAATCTTAAAGGGCAAATTGACATGAACACAAAAAACTGAAAGATCGGAACGCGAAAGGAGTTAGAACCTGAGCGAAAGACTTCATAGAAGTCTCGCTAGAAGCCCTTCTCTCCAATGCGCGGTGCCCCCCCTTTCCAGTCATTACGTTCATAGTAACGGAACACGAGATCGTATCCGTTCAGATCGTGGACAATACGGTCAACACGGCGGTAACCCTCGACCTGCTCCATCTTGTTGCTACCACGGAGAGCGTGACGCTGAGCGTGCTGCTGGTCATGAACACCATTGACTTCGTCAATCTCATCAATCGCAGGCTTGGTCTCGAACAAGGTAATGCTGAAACGGCCCGGCTTGAAGATTTCGACAACCTGCTTGATGATGTCGGCAGTAGCCTTACCATTCTGGGAGTGCGGCACGTTGGTCTCGAAAGACGCGTACGAGCACTGAGGCTCGGGAGTGACATGCACGGTGAAGTAGTGGGTCGGAGCGTTGCCGTCAGGAGCAGGAATCACGCCGTTGGCAGAGAAGCCGCATGGAGTGAACAGGTAGGCGTCAATGCGAGCATCAGGGAACTTGCTCTTGGGATACACATCAGACAGACCGCACGACTCAGAGACGACGGTTCCTAGGGCGTGGCCCTCGGTGGTCAGCTCTGCAGGCAGAGCACCGCCAGTCTCTTCGTCCATGTCAGAGGTATTACCAAAGACATCCAAGTGATCTTCTTGGTCGGCGTTGCGATGGCGCTTCTCGGCTACAGCGGTAGCATTTTCCAAGTAGAATTGCTTCGCATTCTCTTCATCGAGATCGGTCATCAGAAGCTCGAGGGTCTCATCATGCTCATCACAGTCAGAGCGAGGAGTGGCCTCAGGGAAGCTCAGAACCTTGGTTTCGGTCTCGGGGAACTCGATCTCCTCCTTGGGGCTAGCCGGCGGGGTGAGCATGGTACCAGGCTCAGTAAGGTAGAGGTACCAATGCTCTCCGTTCATCTTGCCGATCATGTAGGCGCTACCGTTGACAAAGAGCTTGTCCATAGAGCGCACCTCGTCGCGCCAGCTGCGGTGGGGACCACGCTGGCGGTCAGGGAACAGGAAGTTCTTCCGGCTGTAGAAGACTCGGTAAGGAGCTGCGGCCACTGTGATACCACGAGAGGGAGGAGCAGTGGCGCGAGGGAATCCTGCAAACAAAGCGGCAATCTCCAAGATTCGCGGGAGACCGGAGAGAAGAGTAGTGGTTCCGCAAGTCTTCAAAATCAACTTGTGCGGCCAAACAAACATGCTCGACTCGGACAGAAGGTAGGCATCCATCTCGTCCGACGAAATAACGGAAAGCACCTGGCAGTTGACCAGGTCTAGCATGTCCTTCCAAATCTCTCCAGGGACTTTCTTGAGACCCTCAGGGCCAGCGGCACCTAGTTCAGCAGGAGATGGCGCGAACCAGACCTCCAGAAGCTTCTCAGGACCTGTTGAGTTTGTTAGCAATGCGCCGTACCACCGTAAAAAGATATGACAAACCTTCAAAGGCATTGGTCGAGTCAAGGTCCTGAGTGGCCTCATAGTTGATCGTCAGAGACGGCGTACCCGCGAACGAGGACGGCGACTGAGTGTAGTTCTGTGGAATACCGACGTAAACCATTTTGAATGATTGCTTTAGCCGAAGCTGTTGTGCTTGTTAGGTTGAACGAAGCTGAAACAGTGACGTCGGACCGCCCTATGCACTCTCCGATGACGAAAGGCTGTAGAAGCACTGTCTACTTGCCCAGACGAACAAGGGGGCGATGCCCGTCTGAGAAGAGAAGGCCCTTAACGAAAAATAACTGGTCAGACCAGGCAGGGGAAATCTCCAACAGTCCAAAGGGCTGCTAAGGAGGGCGAAACGCGAATGCGAGGAAGAAGACGCTTAGAGAAATGGTGACTGGCAATCAGTACCCTCGTTCTGGAAGATACCGATACCGTTCAAAGTATCGGGTCTAGCAGACGAGAATTCTGCTTTTTTTAAAAAAAAGTTATTGGAAAGATGGGCGTTCGTGAAAACGGTGGCGTTATCGAGGCCTGAAGACAATATCAATGTTAGCGGCTGTAAAGCTATTCAATTTGTTTCATGACTGGAAGCATAATTTCATGCAGCCAAAGCATTGACCATCTACCCTGATCCAACGTCATAGGATCGCGGGCTTCATGTCGAGGTACAAGGACGACTTACTTCGCGGGCTTGGACAAGAATCGCAGAAGGTCTCTCGAGCTCATGGAAGGCTAAAACAATAAAAGTTTTAGAAGAGCGAGAAGTAGCAAGCAGCTAGACTCGTGAACATCGGCGGGGTGTAGAAGAGAGTCGGTTAGACAGTCTCACACAGTAGCCCAATGAGTGCCCGAAATCACAATTGATTACTCGGGAGCAGCAAATTGATAGACAGGGAATCACTCGCAAAAATTGGCGATTGGTGCAAGTTTATTTGGGCCTTGTTGACCTCGAGGGAGGGGGAGGGTTGCAAAATGTTTTGCTGTACGGCAGTTTGGTTGGTAATGAGTGATTTTCTCTGTGGGCCCGCTCTGGGCGTGGGGCGACGGATCAAAATCTGTCTGACATCAGGGTTCAGGTTAGATGGATAAGGGATTTTTACGGAGCCTGTAGGATGACACACCAGTGAAAAGAAGTGAGATCAAAAGCTGCAGTTATATGCAGACTGTCGACGATGCTGGCCAGTTAGAGGGGGAGAGAAAAAAGTGGGAGAATATCTGGAAATCTTGGCTGCACACGAGCGGTGGCGGCGGGCAAAATAGCCTTTCCGGTGCCTGGCGGTAAACTGTTCTACAAGACAAGTCACATAGGTATTGTATGCATTGATAAAATAGAACTAGTTATTGAGACCCGATATGTCTCTGACATTACCTCCTGAACGCCTCTAACACCACGCCGCGAAGAAATCCATGACGTATTTTGCAACACTGGATATTGTCAAGATGAACAGGCTAGGCGTCAAGAATTATATGCGCCAGCTGCATTTCACCAGCTTCCAGAATCTTAGATGCGATGATTTGACCAACCGCTTCTGACAATCGTGTTCGTAGATCATCAGTCACAGTATGACCATTTGTCAGGGGCTGCTTGCCCCGCAGTGAAGCCAGAACAGATACAAGGGCAGTCAGAACACGTTCAGCGGCCGGCCGACGGGTAGAGTCTTCCAGACCATCATGTAGGAGCTTGCTGTATTCGCGGAGGTTGGGAACAATAAGCACTCGAACGACTTCTGATCCTCCAATAGCTTGCATTCCGATGACGGCACCGTAGTGGGCACCGAACGGCTTGGAAGGGTCAAGGAAACTCTTGAGACAGGAGCGCACGAGTCGGGGCTTGAGCATATGAGAAGCGTGTGTGTACTTTTGGGCAATGCGACTGAGGAGTGAGGCAGCCATATCGCGGAGGGCAAACTGCTCGACCAAATCCGCATTACCGCCGAGCTGGCGACCAATCAAGCATGTGAGAATTGAAGGGACAAGCGAGGCAATCTGTTATGGTCAGCTTCTTAATCCCGTGTTACTGTGAGGGTTCACTTACGTAGGGATCCACGTAAAGAGACTGGTTCTGGACCAATGCCTCGGCCATGTGCATAACTTGGGTGAGAACGAATATATCCTTGAGGCTGTGTGTGACTTTTTCGGCGATAAATTGGACAAAGTATGGCACCAGCTGGTGCAGACCTGGGTCCTCGCGAAGGCTTGAATAACCGGATGTACGGTAATCCTCGCTATTCTCATCCAAAAACGCACTGCAGACCTTCTCGAAGTATAGCTGGAGTTCTCTTGAAAGCACATGCTTCACCAATGGCTTCACAGACACGTCGCCTGTACCGCTCATTGCCGAAAGTGTGGAGTTGGCGTTTGGTCCCTTGGAGACCAGCTCGAGGTTGCGAGAGTCCGCAGCGGTAGGGTTTTGAGGAATCGAAGGCTGCACACCTTCTACGGCTAGCCAGTGGGCTAAAATAGTAGACAAATTGTTAATGACTGGAACGACGTCAAGCTCCGTTGCAGAGGTGACCGCTTACCAGTGAATGAAACTTCCCGAGGCACCTTTGGCAAAGGCGCATTGATCAATTTCTCAAAATCAACTTCCTCATCTTCAACATAAAATAGCGGTTGACCGGGGCCCAGAGAGGCCTCGCCGAAACGCAATGGGCGAGTCGAGTCGTATCCATATAGTGGCTCCACGTCCAGGTTGCGCAAGGCCAGTGAAATGTCCTGCGTGGTCAGGACGGTGCGCTTTCCATGACGCATGGACTTCAGAGCCTCCTCTAGAACTTGCGCAACTCGATATTCGACGTCGCGGGCCAGATTCTCGGTCACATCGTGGTTAAGGTTGCCGATGCCGACGGACTCAGCCACGTCGCGGATGTTATCAGGGTTCCAGACAGACATTCCGGGCAGTCGCTATTTTTATTGATGATGTGCAAGATAGCAAGGAGTGATGGGTTGTGGGCGCTGGAGCGTGTCGCGACAGGTGCCGGCAAGCTTAGGTCGAATGTCTAGAGGATTAGAAAGCGAGTCGCATGCTGGAACCGCCAGCGGATTAAGGGGCGAGGGAGAAAATTTCAGTTTTCTCGGGGATTCAAATAGATATAACCCTCAACCGAGACTGGAAGCTGAAGTTGAGTAGGTCAATTGTCACCAGGGTGAAAGCTTGTCGATAAAGAACTGCGCTAATGGGTGCGTGGTCGCCCGTACAAAGCTGTGACGCTTCACATTAAGCTAATAACCAAATCGTGATCAAGCAACTTGAGTATAAAATAACAATGTAGTTTTCAAGGCAAATAATATCAGGCTAACAATACAGCACAGTGGAGGGAAGCACAATTGAGCAGAAGTCAAGTAAGCAAAAGTGAAGAATTATTAACTGCTCCTCCGGGTATCACAACAGACAGCCAAATTTTACTGAGCACCCTCTTTTGGCTCTTCCTGGGCAACTTGCTTAGGGGCTTCCTGTTCTGGGAGCTCGGCTGCAGCAGGCTGTTCAGCCTGCTTGTCCTTCTTAACCTCCGGCTTGTCTTCCACCAACGGAACAATCCGAGCACCATCCTTCAACTCTGGGCCCTTGCCACCATAGGTCTTGGGGATTTGCTCTACGACCGAAGCAGGGAACTCACGAGCCAGGTTGGCACCGTTGGTGATGGGATGGAACTTGCGGGTGGTGTTGCGGCTCAAGATGAGCTTCATGGCAGTAAACATCCAGCCCATGATCGCAGGAACATTGACGAAGAACTTCTCACTGAGGAGTTCAGGATAGGCAGTGGCGAAGACGTCAATGACCTTCTTGGTGGCAGTACGCACGGAGGGATCCATTCGGAGGAACTTGACGTTCAGGTAATCGTGGACCTGAACCATCTGGTAGGGGTCCTCGCCGTCATACTCAATGACCTCGGTGGCATCCTTCATCTTCAATTCCTGCACAGCGAGCTCCATAAGAGCAGCGCGCCATCTGACAAACCTAGAGAACGTCAGCATGAACTTTGGTAGATGGATTTCCGACTTACTCATCGGAGTCTGCGAATGTCGCATTGACGTCCTTGACGGCTCCATAGATGTTCCAAGTAAAGACCAGCGGGCGACCATCCTTCTCATAGGTTGACAGGTATCCCAGACCTCCGTACTTGGAAGCGCTGTAGTTGCCGGACTCGGCCAATGCCAGTGGGTTCACGTCCTTGCGCCACTGGAGTGCCTTGCGAAGCTGGTCTTCGGCGGCCTGAACATTGCCCTCATTGGCGCGCAGGAACTTGATGAGTACATTGACGGTAGGAACATCGGCGCTGTCCTTGAGCTGTACTCCCCACATCTCATCGTGTCCGATGCTGGTGAGGATGGTCGGCAGTCGATCGAAGAACTGGCCGAGCGCAGGGGTCTTGGTCAAATATTCAGGCTTCTCGACCTTTTCATCAGGCTTGGTAGCTTCGGGCTCTGCGGTGCTGGCGATAGCGTCTTTGGCAGGTTCTTCTTCCTTGGCCGGGGCACTGATCGCGGGTTCATCCTTGGCAGTTTCGGTGTTTTCAGCCGCAGTAACGGGCGCCTCAGGCTGGTCGCCCTCTACAGCCTCCATGGGCTTGGGTTCGGGCGCAGGATCAGCTGGCTTTTGGTCCGACATGTTTTTGGATTGATGTTGTGAAGATGGCAAAAGAAGGAAATAGGGGGGATGTTATGGGCAGGGGTTAGTTGCCTTGTCAATAGTCGGGCCACATATCAACCTCCCCACCCTATCTAGTTTCACCTGTCTATTATTATTTCGTCTAGAATTTCCCTTAATTTGGGTCTTTAATTGCAATTATGCGAAACATGGCAGATCCCGAGATCGGCACAGACCAGTCACATATCCTTTGATTGGTAAAGTTGGTGTGATGCCTCAAAATACCAGCCCTATACATGATTCCGCTGGATATGTTTTCCGCGTATTTTTCACGTTGTAGATTATATGATGCTCTAAATGTAGACACTCAAATTGTCTGGTATTCGGCAAATAGCTAATTAAAGCGCTGTTGTTGATTGTTTCATTATTTGTGCTCAAGAAAAAAGAGTAAGGCAAGTAACTTCAGCGCTAAGTTCGATCAGGCATTTGTTTATCATGTCTTACAGGATATTCTGACAAGGAATGTGATGTCTAAACGAAGAAAGATAAAGTTTCAAGCGTCATGAGAGAACTGCATAGATCGCATAAGTATATATTGTTGACTTCTTCTCCAACTGGTTGCATGAATATATTCTTCTGATTCAATAACAAAATCACAACTTTTCTGCAACACATTGCATCTATGAACCGACTCTGAGACTTTCATGAACACCTATTTATTGTAATAAAACACACTATATTGCATATGGATAAGCTATCCTGTCTCTTTTCCCTTTAATATTCGTCGGACCTTTACATACTTCGAGACCCACTGAATGACGCAACTTCCGAGACAAGCACTCCAAAGAAACAACCCATGAAACCGCCTTTAGTCAAATATGAATAGCACAAAATGTAGCATGTGACCAAATACCGGCGCTATAATCTTCTAGGTCCGCAACAGAGACTCTGGAGACAGTTTCAAGCCCTAATTACGTGATCTTCTAGAGATGAACAGTCCACGGGTGCATGTACGCTTCGCAGCCAGAAATCAGATATTAAAGTATCAGAATGTGAACCAGAAGATTTGGCCAGTCCAAGTAAGCACAGTAGTCTTGGAACAGGTCATCTCGTGAAAAGGGCTTCTCTGTAACTTACCGTTGCTTCATTGTAGAGAGCATAGTGCTTTCCCAAAGTCCACTCGGGGTTTGTTGATAGTTGAGGCTCCAAAGTGAAGCTTATTTGTAATCCCATCATTGCTTAGATATAATTATGCCAAGTTTCATATTAGTGTACACTCTGGCCTACCGGCAAGCGGTGTTTGACATGCATCGCAAAAATGTTACTTAGTTTACCCGGAAGACCTTTTGTTTTCGCGACATTTACCACAAACCATAATGACACTTGTAAGATCAGACCATATTTAAATTCTAGAACCAAATATTTGGAACAATATAATCTCCACCAAACCTTCTACCTGTGTGTCCCTTTGTACACCTAGATCCATCGGCCTCAGCACTATCTAAGAACTGCGGGAATCTCTGCGTAGTATGATAAACTTCATCAACGGGGTCTTTTGCCATGGCGAAAGAAAGCTGGAACCGAGTAGGAGTATGCTCTAGCTATGGACAAAACGTTGCTTCAGCAACTCGAGTGGTGTTTCAGATGTTTGCAGATGGGAGAGTTGATAAAGAACCGAAATTCCCACCTCCGTAATCGCCAGGTTGGGGGATGGCGGCCTTCAACCGTTTGACCCAAGCTAACGGACATCTGACATGCCTCAAATACCAATACTGCATACCTTGCCCTCCATATCAATAATTCCCAGATTGCGTTGGAGCCGCGCATAGGAAGGGTTTAGCGGGTCAGGCTATTGGCGTTACTTCGCAGGACCCTCGTGAGATACTTTTAATTCATTTCACATCAGTTTTGATGATTCTTGAAGCCAGCAGGTTTAATTGAGTCTGTGTACGGCTACATTTAGAGTAGGAGAGATAGCAAAGGGAGGAAGACTTTGCTATAAGACCTCTATATCATCTGGTCTGACATGCCTGCTCCGCCTATTTCCCGAGGGCGCGGTGTCGGAGATGATAAGAAATTTGAAGCCATCGACTCTAAAAAGTAGCCCATGTGAATAGGAGTCAGCTACCCCTTGGGAAAGAGACCATCG
Organism: Penicillium nucicola; assembly: GCF_028828085.1. Taxonomy (NCBI): domain Eukaryota; kingdom Fungi; phylum Ascomycota; class Eurotiomycetes; order Eurotiales; family Aspergillaceae; genus Penicillium; species Penicillium nucicola. Next base: position 1,560,144 of record NW_026643125.1, on the reverse strand, counting down.
AAGCTTGTTCTGGTAACAGTTTTTTATTTTTTGAGTAGCCTCTACGGCGGTGGCGAAGATCAAGCACCTCAATGCAATTACAACGATAACACTTTATTCCTCCCCCGACGACAATTCTTAATTTTGCTCCTCTACTCAAGTAACCGCTACGTCTTGATGCTTTCACATCAGGTCAAGCGGTAGCTGTTAGTGTCGCGCCAGTATCCCACCCACTCATGCTAGCTGCCATGACAGACAAAGCTGCATTTCTCATTGTTGTCTGATACATGGCCGAAGTTGTTCCTGAATATTCGGGTTAATAGATAAGTTATAGAGATAGCGTCTGTGGATGTATAGTAAACCTCCCAACTTGGAGAAATCCCCGCTAGTCCGTAAAAAGAAGCCAAGACGGGCAATTAGAGTTCACGATGGGACCCGGCCCACCGTTGACGTCCACGTGTATGTTCACATTTCGTTTTGCCGCATTAAGCCTGTATATTGAAAAGACTCTGGGAAAAGCAAGATGTAGTCAATAGCTACCACGGAGCTTGGTATCTTTGAAGCGTCTTTCCCCTATCGGAAATCCAGTACTCCTTGAGGCAGGGGTCCAGGAAAGCCATGAGTAATACTGTATATGAGCTATAGGTGTCCAATGACAAGCGTCTGTATGGGGCAGACCCGGGGCTTTGAGGACCGGAACCTGAGCTCTATTTCTTAAAGAATGACGCTTCTTCCCCCGCTCAGAATTGAATCCATTCTCTCAACTCACCCTTTGTCAAGAGGCTGGACAAACTCCCATCACAATGCCACCAAAGCTCCATCTAGTACGGCACGCACAAGTATGTCTGTCACATATCGGGGGTTTTCAGTATTCATCTAACATACCATAGGGCTACCATAATCTTGGCCCTGAATATTGGAGTCTCGTTGATCCGATCCTGACTGAGGAAGGAAAGCGGCAGAGCTTGGAGCTGAGCCGTAGGTTTCCTTCCAAAGATGCAATCGAATTAGTATGTGCTTCGCCAATGCGCCGAGCCATTTACACCGGCCTAGAAGCGTTCGGTTCGGTCCTCGAAGAAAACCCAGAGAGAAAATTGATTGCCCTACCGGACCTACAAGAAGTCAGCGATTTCCCTTGTGATGTGGGAAGCGACATTGCCAGTTTGCGCAAGGAGATGGACGAAGCAAAGCTGCCAGTGGACTTAAGCTTTGTGGAAGAAGATTGGACCAGCAAAGTGAGTCTAATTTTGTCGAAATCCGCGCAACATGGAACTAATTCAGTCACGGAAATCAGGTAGGTAGATACGAAGGGACAATGGAAAAGCTTCGTACCCGCGCTCGAGATGCTAGAATTTGGCTGAAGAATCGCCCGGAAAAAGAGATTGCGGTCGTCAGCCATGGCAACTTCTTACATTTTCTAACTGACGACTGGGAGGATGGCTGTAAACATGACGGTACGTTGGATGTTACTTTGGAAAGGCCCTGGGCTTCAAGTTCCTGGCTGACTTAAGGTGATATAGCGACATCCTGGACCAATGTGGAATATCGAACCTATGAATTTGCCGAGGAGGAAAACGGCTCCCCTGAACATTTGGATGATGCACCATTACAAGAAACAACGGATTCACGTCACCGACGTGGGAAATTCAGTCCTTCACCTACGCGCGAGGCTCAAAAAGTGATATGCGAGCAGATGCTCATAGGCTGGGCAGAGCAGGGATATCCGGTTGGCACATCGAAAGAGAATACCTCTATAGAAGTCATTGAGGTTAGATGAATGAATGATCACAACAGACTTCCTGTTTTTTTTTTCTTTCTTTCTTTCTTTCTTTCTTTCTTCAATCACCCCAGATACAAGCAGCATGCAACGCATATACCTACTAACTTCCATGTGACAAGAATACGTAGTTCAATACGTCTAGATATTGCAGTTTTGCAGTTGAAATATCTCCATTTAACTTTACCTGAATAAGAATTGAGATTGTAAACGGCCGACCTATGAAATGCCTTTCAAGTTAGCTTTGCCTTTTTTTGGTTTAGCGCCGTAATACGCTGCTACGTCAACTCCCCCGACGGTCAACCGCAATATCTCCCCCTCTCTCAATTTTTGGCTCACGCTGCTAGAGTGCATAGTTATATGTCATGGTGCTTCCAAGGTCACAAGAGAGTGAGGGCCATCAAACCAACTACTCATAAATGTCAAGAGTCGCATTTAACGAATTTACGCTCAGGTTCCCAGATCGTTGAAAGCAGAGCCTCCCCCGATGAATCCCGCTCTCTTTCAATGCCCAACAATCAGGTGGAGGGGCTACAATTAGCCTTCTATCCCATGATTGATGAGAGGTCATTGGAATCGATTGCAAAGGATGATCGGAACGGGTTTGTTGGGGATGTACGGTACAATCCCGAACAGAGGTATAACAGGCCTTCTTACCTCGAATTTATGAGGGCGCAAAGTAAGAACTTATGGAAAAATTATTAATCATGGTCGGGATCATATATCGACGCTGTGCCCGGAGTATCCAGATCGATGCATTCACATTTAGAATGGCAGATATGGGACAGTGCAGGACGAAGATGGGAATGAATGTCTTGAGAAATCTGCACAGAAATGCCTCAAAGGATTAGCTGGACAAGGATGTGGGCTGTGGTCTGTCCAAAACACGATTCATAATTCGATTGATCCCTACATTGATGAAGTTAACCTGACTGTGCAGCTGTGCGCCTCAATACCTTGATGCCTGAGTGCCTGGATGCCTGAGTGTATATGCACGTGACTACTCTGGTGCCTTGGTGCCTTGGTGGGCGTGAATAGCCTCACCTCCAACAACATCACAAATCTCAACTTTCCAGCTCGAAACAGAAAAGATTTTACGATTGAAGTAATCCTCAAACTTTGCGAGGGTCATATTCAGCATCTGATCTTTCTACAGCACCCCACTTCGTGTGGGGCCCCAGAAATGCCTCCTTTCGTCCTCGAGCCCACAACCTCAAGGATCCCAGAAGGGGGTCTTGAGATGAGTTAGGGCCTTTTCTTAGTACGCGAGGGTGAGTGGCGTAGTTGGTAAACCGTTCAACTTACCAACTGCTGCAATAAAGCAAGTCCTCGATCCGATTTCCAAATCGGGGAAGTCTCAATCGCACCTGCCTCCCGGGAGGGAGACAGGAACGTCATCAGCCGCCATACCAGCGGCTGATGGCAGCGACTTCTGGAAACCTTCGGGTTTGTAGCCTCAGGAGGGCAACCTCCTGGGGTGAGTTTTTGCCGCAGTGAATTCTAGCCATCACATAACGTCTCTGGTTACTGAATATCCTCTCAATCTTCTAATCTTACACGGCAGAGGAGACATTAGATGATCTAGCTGACTTGAAGATCGAATGGAGACAAGTAACCATGCATGTAAAGGCATCTGGGCTTATCGACTGCCAATTCTCAAAATTCAACACTGCCTCCTGCTGCACAGCACTTGATATGCAAGTCACATCGTCTTGGGGTCTCATATGCTCTTTGGCTTGCACCGTGTGAGAGTCAGCCAGCTCAAAAGTCCCACGAGACTCCTGCACAATTCATGTATCCTTGTTGACTATAGTACAAACCACCCTCTTAATTCAGATCTAAGTTCTAGGAAACACCTACTTTTTCTTGTGTCATTAAGAAATTAAACATAAGAGTATTTTGACGTGCATAATTGTGAATTGGCCCTGCAGAACGCAGAGCCAATTCCGATGGCTCCAATATCATTACGGGGCAACATGCAGCAGGCATCTTCAACATAAATTCAGGTGTTCCTATACGTTCAGTCTCGAACCTGCTTCAAATAAGCTCCGCAGTACCCGTGAGGTTCTCTTGTTTCCAAGTTTGCATCGATGCAAGAGTTTTTGCATGTCTCTGCATGACCTTTGTGCTCTTTGGCCTTGCCTCCAGAAATAACGCACTGGAGAGTAGTTCTTACTCTTCCGAAGAATTATAAAACACAGCTCTGCAAGAGCGTAATATCAGAAATGTCCAAGAAGAGGACCACATGTGTTACAGGCCCTCATATTCTCGATGTAATGAGCTTCGTGGTATAGAGTGACACACGTGATTGCCAAAATTCTACCTCATTCAATGGCTTTTCCACCCAGACACTGTTTCTGCGACTGTCCAGCATCCCCTTGCAAATAGACTAGATCTGATTTTCTTTTCGAACGTATTTGTTTCTATGCGTATATCCTTCTCTTGTCACGATCACACTTTTTGCGACCTTCGGGGTTGGTACCACCAACAACCCCGAGTTTCCGCTCAACTGGGGCAATGCGACATCATGATCATTGGTAATATTGAGATCTCCACATTATTTAACCCCTCCCGATGGCCGAAGGTCAGTTAAGAAACGCAGACGCGGCCAAAGGTAATCTGATGACACAAGATCTTTTCTCCAGCCGTCTAGCTAATCTTGATTAGGCTGCCCAAAGTGCAAGACTAGGCGTATAGAATGCGATCGGACCGTACCGGAATGCAGGAAATGTCTGTCTCGGGGTCTGCCATGCCCGGGATACGGAATCGTTCTCAAATGGGGTCATGGCGTCGCCAGCAGAGGAAGACTGACAGGGAAAATGCTACCAATTCAGGCATCAGCTGAGATCAATCCCGACTTCCCTAAAGATGCCAAAGAGATTATCAAAATTCAATTGAGACCCAATATCCATTGGTCCATGTCAATGAATCTGTTACCACCGGTTAGTACAAGCCAGATGGCATTAGAGTTGATGCAGCATTTTCAACAAAACATGGCAGGGAAGCTTGCCTGGGTGGATAGCCCAAAGAATCCCTGGCGCCAGGTTATAATACCTCTTGCGCATGTGTCATCGACAGTCCTCTATGCCGTGCTGTCTCTCTCTTCCGAGGATCTTTCGTATCACTATACGCAGGATCATCCCCGACATACGCACTTGCAGCATATTTCACATCAATATCGAAATGAGGCCTTGGCTTTGCTGGCAAAGCGGATAAGTTCTTTGAGAGAGAATGAGATCTCACATGCTGGAAGTTATGATTCAAATGAGATCCGATACGCGCTTGCCTCGATGCTCATACTATACAACGTTGAGCTTCTCGGCGCGGAACCTATCAAGTGGCGAATGCATCTACAGGCAGCTCGAGTGATGCTCCAATGGAGAGAGCAGACTTCATCTCGCGCGACTTCACTCGACGAAATCGACACTTTCCTTGTCTACGAACACTACTACGCCAGTGTGTTTGCTGGTCTCACAACATTCGATACGGCGGATGAGCTCCCCGGCGATCGATTTGAACACTTCGACGATATAACCATGTTCAGCGACTTCGTACGCGTCATTCACCGAGTGACACAAATCGAACGAGTCGCATATGACAGAAGAACCAATGTCGAACCGAGCCAGATCCAAGATATCATTTTTGAAGTGGAAGCTGCACGGCAGAGAATGGCACACCTAGGCCAGAAATTACATCTTCAGAACTACCATGTCCAACAAGACTTCCAGCATCTGGTCTACATCTTTTATCATGCTAGTCTGATATACACATACCGGGTATTGAGAAATGACTCTGCCACCGACCCCATCGCTCAAGCCTCCCGCGACTCGATTCTGAATCATTTATACTCCCTCTCGAACAAGGAAACATTTGCCCATGATGTTGTCTGGCCACTGTTCATTCTAGGCACAGAAGGCAAAGGACATCCGGAGTTGCAAGAGATTGTCTCTCGTGAGATGGAAGCTGTCATGAAAATTAGCGGTGCACTCGATCGACGCAAGGTGTTGTTCTTCCTTCAGCAATATTGGTCACTTGATCTGGATCCTGGTGCCAACTGGATGTATCTTATGAGAGAGATGATACCGGGTAATAGTATGTTGATTTTGTGAATAGACAGAATGTTTATAGACCTGGTTTCATTATTATGTGGCATCTTGGTAAGATCTTAGTTAATGCAAGGTGTAACAAAAGCTGTTGATGCAGGGGGAAAGAAGGGGCTGCAGCTAGTCTCACATGACATGTTACTGAAATTGGGAGGTCGAGTTCTGCTTATCACGTAGTACAGAGCCGTTTGACGATCGCCAGATCTCAAGAGCTTATTTGAACGAGAGACTACAGGGCTTAAATCTAAATGTAACTCGTTTCAAAAGTTTTGTTCATTGATTCCTTGCGAAAAACAGTATCGCAAGAGGAACAAAACTCGTGATGAATAGAGCAAATATGCTGTCTGTCGAACAAATGAAAGACCCACAAGAAATGAGTTGCGCTGGGGGATATACATAGAGGAAAAGGCAAAAGCAAGACAAAAGTAGAACAGGAAGCAGACTATTGGGAAGACAATCTGAAATCAAGAGAATCTACTGAGCGACACGCGAGTAGACTGAGAAAATCAAAGAAGCGGAAATGACGAGGGAACGTAAGTTCATTCCTATTGTCCACTGTGGAATCGCTGAGGCAGTTGAGGCATAGGAGGTGGCACGCCCGGCTCGGTTCCATCATCATCTTCCATTTCCTCATCCATATCCTCCGGGTGACTGCAAATTAATTAGTGTCAGATCAAAAGCAGAAATCACAGGCAAAAAACTCACGCAAGAAGTTCCTTGATATTCCGCATTTCATAGTGTCTCTTCCGCTGCTCCTCGAAATGGCGATGTTTCTCACGAGCCTCCTCAGTAGACAAAAGCGGATCATCAACTGGCGCATCGGCGCCATTCGCTCCAGCACCAACATGGACATGCTTTTCGCTCTTGTGCGAATCCATGCTCATACTGCGGTCACGGAAAACACGGGGATCATCCGATGATGCGCCAAGCTGGAAGTTCTCCTCCGGCTCGCCAAGTTCCAAATCCGGGATCTCCAGGTCGGACACAGCCTTGCGGTGCGGCGACTTGGCCTGCTCGAGCTCGTCGACGATAATTCCCTGGGCATCAAGGAGGTTGCTCTGGGCCTCGTCTCGGCGGATTTGTTCGTCGTCTTCGGCGGGGTCGTAGTGCGGGGCATATGGGGTCTTGGGCTCGTCGATCTTCATCTTTGCTGTGCGCTCTTGTTCGGTTAGGTAGAGATTTGCTTCATCCCATTTGAGACGGGGCTCGTTTTCATCAACAGCGCTAGCGGCGGACTGGCGGCGTGAGTTTGTCCCTGGGCGGGTTGTGGAGGAGGATCTCCGGCGGCCTGCGTTTTGCAGGGTGTTTTGGAGAGTGAGTTCCTTTGTTTCTTCGGGTTCGGAGATTGTTGGTACAGAGGGTGGAGAGCTCGCTGTCAAGGGAGAGGGAGCAGCTTGGCCGGTGAAGGAGTTGGAGTTCTTGAGGATGCCTTTTGGTTTCTGGTTAGCTGTTTGCTGCGGCTGCAGGCATGGTTTGGACGCACCCTTTGGTCGCGCGTGCACATCTTCGGAGCTATGCGCCTTAGCCGGCATGTGTGGTGCGGTAGTCATGATGTGTTGCAGTTTCGAAAGAAAACGAGGTGTTCGATCGGGTTGAAAATGAAGGTGAAGAGAGGGAGTGGGAGAGTGGAAATCCAAATGGTGTGGCTTAGTTTATTTTTATTTCTATCACAGGCCGCGACTCAGCTGTAAAGAGGCTGAGCACCTGATGAAATGAGCTGGGGAAACAAGAAATCTGAGTCAGATTCCAAGAGTCAAAGAGTTCAAGTCACAAGAGAAAAAGAAAAGAGAGGTTGATAAGGTCAAGAGGGGCGATGACGTCGGCCCGATCATCCACCCGAACATGCCTGAAACCATTTGGGTAGCCCTCATTGCCTCTCTGGGTGAGGTGCTCACTACAACAGGAAACGATCATACCATTTCTACTGGCTGGCGCCAGGCTGACTGCCCTATGACCCTCGCTGGTTTATGCCTTTGGGGTTTTAGCCCGCAGAAATTGGCGCATCTAGTAAGAACAGCTATTCCGGAATAGTCAAGGGAAAATGGATTTAACGAGTAACAACGACCGAATCTTGGAATGAAGTTAAGAACGCCAGTTATGAGCCTGAGCTAAGCCTAGAAGTAAGTCTGAGCAGGACTCATCAAAGTCCATGATTGCTTCAAAAACACCAAATAGATTGCATCGCCCGATGGGGGTATATAGATATATATGCAGAGTAAAGCGGAACCAAACATGTCAAAGAGAAAGATGAAAGAAAGGAAAGCAACCAAAACCTCGAGCCAGCGAAGGAAATGAATAAAAATTGCCCTGGGGGAAAAATGAATACCAGGGATATGAACAGTGGAAACAGCCCTATGCAATGGAGTCGAACTCCTCACGCTCACGAAGCCTATTTCGCGCCAGAGTATCTCCACCACTGGCCGACAACTGCATCCAGTGCAGTGCCAGACACATGCTCTGCGGATCTGACTTTGAGTCCTTGTCTCGGCGGTACATCATCTCAGCCTTGAAGGTATCCCGCGGAAGAGTCAGAGGGAGGGTCACGCGCGGAAGGAGCTCGGGATGAGTCAGGTAAAGAATGGCAAGCTCGCGCTGTGCCACTGGGTTTCCTTCTTTTGCCGTGATAATCCACATGCCTGCTGCATCTTGGATGGCATGCCCGGGTTGGGATTTGAAATCCGACGGGAATGGGGGATGGCGGCGGGATAGTTCTTGGGAGACGATCCGGTCTGCGATCTCGACTTGACTGTAGCAGATCTCTTCTTTAAGGCTAAGCGCTGCTAGACCGAACTGGAGGAAAGCCGTGCCGCGGGTTTGGTCTAGTTGGTCTGCTGGGACGAACGCTGAGATGAACTGAAGGTCCCTGAATAGCGTTTTAGGCTTGACTTCCAAGATGAGATCGCGCATCGTTGCTACAATCTGGGATTCGGAAGGCGTGGAGTAGTCGGATCTTCTGGAGCCACCGGTTACGGATTCAGCGGCGGAGGGTAGCGCCGTGTCCATCGGAGGGATATTACGTCTCTGCACCTCGGAGAAACTGTGACGCGACCGACGCTGTTGAGGACTGCTCCGGAGATCGCTTTCCCCAACAGCGAAAGTCGTGTTTGAGCTCGAGTCTTGCGAGATGAGCGACGCAATCACCAAAGACCGCAGGTCGCGTAGAGCATTGAGTTTGACAAAGGGACTGCCATGTCGCGAGAAGACCTCAATCAATCGATGGAAAACAGCCTGATATGAAAATTCCGACTGGTCATCAGAAGACTGCGATGATATGGGCGTGTCCTCCGCACTAGTAGCTTTATGGGAGGAAGAACGAAGATCCTCAAGAGACCTGCTCCGACGACCCTTCAAACCAGGCTGCTGAGGTCGCTTTTCATAGTCAGCGTAGAACCTTTGAACAGCAGCACGTCTGCGCATCTCAACCTGGATCCGCTTCTGGTTTAGTGAATTCGTGAACCAGGCGTCGGTTTCACTACCACAGCTCCATACTGGTGAGCCGAGATCACTGAGTAGCAGACTGGTCAGAGCCTGTCTCAGACCATTCATGAACGCGGTCTTTCCCTGTGTTTTGCGTTCGACGCGACGGGGCTGATGGGCTGCTGTTTCACTGAACATTGATGGTGGTCGTGAGTATGCACTTGATACACTCGTGGCATACATCGGGTGACGTTGGGGTGCGGACCAGAATGTACTGTAAGTATCACCAGTCGATGTTGAAGCAGCGCGGCCTGGTGACCCTCCAAGGGAAGAGATATCGATTGAAGGCAGGTCTCGCTGAGGACGCCATTTGTCGGAGATGATGCTCTGAATGGAGGGCTTGCGTGCCAGTGAAGGAGTGTCCGGAGCAAAGCGAGACATGTGATCAGGAACAGGTAGATTGCTCCCATAGAAATGACTAGCATGCGTTGTCTCGTCATTCGCTGTTGACGGGCGAGGGGTCATAGGCATGGACAGGCCTGGGAAGGCGCGAGTACCGTAGTCCTCGTACTTTGAGCGTTCTCTCTGGAAGAGCTCACTTGCCCATAACACCGGAGTTTCTGTCATCGTTTCACCAACTAATTTGTTGATGCTCGTGCGGACCTCATAGCAGAAGCGGTGGATTCGCTCCTCTCCTTTGCAGAAGTTCTCAATACCATTGTGCGACAGCCACTTTCGTGTTAGCTCGACTTGTTCATCTGATAGCTTGTTCGGTCCACCTTGACTACTAGGTGCCTTCATCATGTTCATGACCTGCACTTCAGGTTTCTGGAACAAAGAACCGCCTAGCGACCGAGGTCCATAGCGAGATCTTTGTTCCTCGGGGTATTGGCTAAACAGCCGAGCGGAGTAGATCATGGTTTTCAAAGCCATAGCCACATGCTTCGCCTCTTCATACCTCATGGAGTTCTTCACATCGGTCATGTACCACATTTTATCCCGAATCTTGGAAAATGTGGCCATCAGATCTTTAACTTGAGTCTTGAGTCGGCGGAGGCTATGATCCAAAGAAAGGAAATCGTTTTCACAACGCTCAATCACAGCCCGTGATCGGTCCAATGAGCGACTGTAAGAATCATGCATTGGTGTGAGGATCCATGAATCGTCCGACCGAGTTGAGGTGGGTGTTGCCCGCTGGCCAAGCTGCCTGGAAGCATTCCACCAGTAGTGAGCACCGACAAAGTCAGACTCATCGTGACAAGCAAACATAGCCTGGTTGAACTGCTGCTTGAGAGACGAGGCCGACCGTTCTTGAGGCAGAAACTCGTCATCCGAGTCTCGAATACGATTTTCTTTAACAAGACGAACGATTGCAGTCTGCAAAGCTTCATGGTTTTCGTCCAGCCCAAGAGTGGAATGTGCGTCGTCATCGGTTTCAATGATCAGACCTTTTGATGCATCGTCTTTACTTTCAGGCAGCAGACTCCAGGTGAGACCATGGCCGTCCGCTGCAACAGAGAAGATAGCCCAATGCTCGGTTGAGGGGTGTTCTATACTCAAACGCTCATTAGGGTGGTCCAAGTCCGTCAGCTCGAAGCGGATCCGAGCTGCCTTGTCACTCAGTTCATTGCCTGCAGCTAATATGGATGAACTGAGAGAGAACATGGAACCGTTGTTGGAGGTGGGCCTTGAGATGTCATATTTTGAACGGTTAAATGCAGATTCCATGGACTCAGGGCGAATGCTGAAGGATGGTGAGAGAGTAGGAGAATGCATAGATGTAGATGACGGTGAATGCAAAGAAGAAGCGGAAGATGACTGTTGGAAAAGAGCGTCTAGAAGCGTGAGAATATCCAAAGAAGATATCATAAGGAAAGTCGAAGGGGGGTTTCGTCGAGGGGGTGGTGCTTGTGAAGGAATAGAAGAATCGACCGATACTTGAGAGGGTGAAGTCTGGAAGCGAGAGAGCATGTTCTCGACACGCTCTTTGATGATTGGACGAGGGATCGAGAAATGATGCCTTGAGTCGTCAGCACCAGCATCAAACATCGACAAGGGAGAAACCATACATTGAACGCAAAACAGCAAATACTTGAGAATAGGCACGTTGCCCAACCTGGTTCAACAAATTCTCGCGGGCATCTTTTCTGATATGGAAGTCGAGGAGAAGACCGTGGGTCTACCGAGAGTAACCGTCGTCAGTCCCGCAATAATATTATGAACTAGAGACACATACCTCAGGATATGTCAATGCGCCATAGAGGAACTTGGAAAAGAACCACTGGACAAACACAAACTCTAAGAAGCGATTACGGCTCTCAGGGCTATCGAGCTTGCACAAAACGGACTTGGCAAATTGAAGAACAGCATGGGGGAAGCCGCCGTCTGGATCATCAAGTAAGCGGAATAGGTCATCCACAGCGGAAGCAAAGAACTCCTCTGCAACGTCGGTGCGCAGTGGATCCAAGGCATCCATGTCAAAATCCAAACCGGACGGTGCAGTAATAGGCTCCAAAAGAAAAGCACCGGTCTGTAAAATATCCATGAGGTAGAGTTCAAATTTCGGGCGAGCTTTCCAATTGCTGCTAGTTGTCCAGGAAGACAGAATCTGGCCGATGAGAGGGTAGTATCTACTACTTCCATGGGAGATTAGTTGGGCGCAGACAGAAGACCACACATCCATCCGTAAGCCGGACTCGGCTGTGTCTGAGTCCAAGGGGGCAGCAAAAACGTTAAAGAGAAGTATAGACAGTGGATCCGTCCTCTCAAAAGCAAACGCATGGTCCTTGAAGTCAGCCGACTGGGCATGGTTCCGGCCAAGATAGGACTGGCCGCGGGCACGCGAGGTAGAAGGGAAAGCGGGATCAGTGGCGTCCAGAATAGTAGCAGGGGAGGTAAAAGCGGCCAGTTGGGACGAAGACAGGCTTCGCAACCGATCGACCAAGAACTGAGGGTCAGAGCGGACCAGCCGCAGAATCTCTAGGAAGTCCGCCCGGGACTGCGGGCTCATCTGGTGGAGGAAATCCGGGAAACGATCCATGTCCGTGCCGGACGGAAGGTCCATGGATTCGGAGTCTGCATGGTCATCGTTCAAGGAGGAGTGACACGAATCCTGAATATCATGGAGTGTATTGTATAGAACAACGAAATTGGCCTTGTCATCGTGTCGGAGAGCTTCCACCAGACCGCGCTGTGAAGTGAGCCCAATACGGATCATGCGCGCGGAGACGCCGATAGACACCTTGGTAGCGCGCAAGCGCCTCTCCAGCCGTTTCCTCTGGGCCTGTTTGCGCTGGGTTTGGTGGTATCGGGTGGCAAATTTCTCAAAAGAGACCTGGGGCGGAGGTATAGCATCGTTTCCATTGGGAGAGGCCATAACCCTGGGACTGGAACGGCCCGAGCCACCGAACTCACCTGTCCCCACGTTTTCCGGGAGCAACATTGGAGATGAAGATGGTGATGGAGGCAAAGGCACCGATGTTGGATCTTGCGCCCGCGAGTCACATGGTGGGTTAGCCGGGGACGCAGGTAATTGCACTGTTGGCGTTAGGTTGGGCTGCAATAGGGGAAAGGAGGAGGGGTGGTGGGAACTCCCCAACATACTGGCTACGGCCAAAGAGTAATCGTCCTGAGATTCCACCATTTCGACTATAGACAGTCGCAAACCGCCCCGAGCTGGCGGGGGATCTTTATCGCATGGTTCGATCGGGAAGAAAACCAGCTGGTTCTCAGAGGAGTGCCGATGCACTCGATCAGGACAGTCCAGGTCCAGGATGAAGGTGAAGAAGGGAGGAGGGGGAAGAAGATGAGAAGAAATCCACGTCAAACTCGAGAGATCTTAACTGAGGTACCGAGTACAAATCGATGCGTTGGCAATGCATGAGTGAGGTGGACAATCTTCCCTCATTCGTCCGTCGCCCCCCCTCCTCTCAACTTGCGGAGTCAGCGTTTGTTTTATACCTCCAGGGCTCCAGAGCTACGTCTAGAATTTGACCTGTGCACAATACAAGGGTTAAATCCAATATAATCTATCACATCCCAGAGACTGGAGAGAAATGATTCGGGGGAAAATAATCCAACGCTTGGACATGGTTGAGTGGCAAACTTCCTCGCATGCAGGGATACAATACTTGATATACTACAACACGCGCACAATCGGGTCTGCCGGCGCTTAAACCGTGCAGCGAACCCGGAATACCCCGAAAAAAACATACAAGTAGGTAAAAATGGTTCAAAAGACATGTCGTCAATCCTAACTCCGCTCGTACTCATGCAAATGTATGTAATGTGCTAGGGGATCACCGACATGTCCATTTCTTGTCGGCCTCCTTATCTCCCACGCGAACAGCAACCAGGTCGATGGTGGCCTTCAATGTCTCTTTGGAGACCTTGGGGAATCTATATAGAGGTTAGCATAAGATAAGGTAGCGGGCGTGGAAGGACAAACCGCTTCTTTAAGATCTCGACCAATCCGATCTTGGTAAGATCGTTTCCTTCAACTGTCTCCTTGAATTCACCAAGTTGCTCCGGCGGGAAAGGTCGCTTAGCTTTGGAATTCGGGGGCAAAGCGGTGCTCGCTGGTCCACCAGGGACAGCAGGAACGCGGAAAGAGTTGAGTTTTGCAGGACCAGAGGAGCTAGCAACGTTGGCCTTTGCAATCGGTGCTGGCCTGGGTTTCTCCCAGTATGCAGTTGAAAAAGGGTCGATGGGAAATTTGACCGCATCGGAGATGGTTTGAACTTGATATACCTCCAGCTCAGGACCAACTCCATCGGCAGCCCACTGAATGCCGCTGCATACAGGTTCCAGGTCACCAACAATTAAACGGCGCTTGCCGTCCGCAGGAGCATCGTCTTCGTCATCAAGGAAACCGTCAAGATCATCTTCGCCGTCATCACTACCTTCCTCTTCCTCTTCTGAGTCCAGCTCTTCGCCCTCCTCGGGCTCTTCCCACTCTGCCTCCGAGTCATAATCGTAATCTGTATCCGGCAAGCCTCGATAGTATGGGTTTCGAGAGAGTTTCTTCGCAGATGATGGGGACACACGGCGAGTATAAGTACCCTGATAGGGAGGGCGTATGTCCTCGCCAAACTTCAGTGACTTCATAGTTACTTTGCGCAAAAGATCCTCCGGCCTCGTACTGCTTTGATGCGTTGAATCTTCCTGGTCTTTTTGTAGTTGTAAAAGAATGTCTTTGACACAGTTGGTCACTTGACCTCTCTTACGATGAAATGGAATCATGTTAAAAACTTCGGAAGGGCGAAATGACTGCGGTTGTACTGCACTCTCGGCATTCAGACACATATCAACTGTTTGGCGTACGTGCTCCAATGATCCCGTGTCACGCTCAAAGCGATGAGGAGGTGCCAAAGTCGTGTGTGACTTCAAGAAGAAGGTAGGAAATGCCTGCTCATAGTCTGATTTTTGGTCCCGGGGCGTTTCATCAATGGTATCATTCAAAGTCGAAGGTTTACTGGGTGAAGCAGTCACGGTGCTTTGTCCCGAGGGTGTGGAGACTGTTGGGGGTTTGGCGAAGAAGGAGTTCAACCGCATTTGTGACTGTATCGGTCAGTGTGTCTGAATGTTCACGTATGGAGATACGACCTACCCGAGCCTTCTTCTCCTTTTCTTCGTCCTTCTTGCGCTTTTCTTCTTCTCTAGCGGCCTCCTTAGCAGCCTTCTCATCCTCCTTGGCTTTTTTCTTCTCTTCACGGTGTTTCTTCTCCTCCTCCCGTTCAGCTTCCCGCTTCTTTTTCTCCTCGTCACGCTCAGCGTCACGCTTTTTCTTCTCCTCGGCCTTCAATCGCTTTTCTTCTTCCCTCTTAGCCTTTTCCTCTTCCCTCTTCACTTTTTCCTCTTCCCGCTTCACTTTTTCTTCCTCTTTCTTCACCTTCTCCTCTTGCTTCTGACGCTCCTTAGCATCCTTTTCTTGTTGCTTCGCATCTTTGTTCGCCGACGTCGCCGACCGTTTTTTAGAAGCAGGAGGATCAAGCTCAGTATTTGAAGTGGACTGCGGAGAGTTCTGTCCACTAGAAGACTTTCTCACAACAATTTCAACAGTCGGTCTCGGGAACATATTCCTAAAGTTATCAACCGAGGGAGCTGCCTCATCGGAGTGTGAAGGATCACGATTCTCCTGATTCTCAGCCGTATATTCCGTCAAGGTCCGCTTCGCATTCGGAGAAGGGGTGGCCGCATCGTCGACTTCATGGATAGACCGTTTTCTCGGACCTGCGCCTGCAGATGGCGAAGCGGGAATTGTTGGAGCCGGGGGCATCGGCGACAGACTGGTATTGGAATCCATGGACAGTAGTTTTGTCAGAGCGACCACGATTCGAGCCTCTTGTCGTCTGCTGTCGTCCAATAGGATAAAGGAGTGTAGCAGTCGTGGAACGGTCGTGTTATCAGTTGGTAAGTGTGGGTTGTTGGCGAGGGGGCATAAAATTGCAAAGTGAAATAGGCATATACCCAGTGCACGGCTTACTGATACGGACTGGCAATGATGGCAAGACAACTTGGCTCCACTGGGGGAAGCGACTTCATCGGAAGGAGTTGTGCCTGACAGGGGGACGCGTTAATGGATCGCGATGCGCGACCGATAACGTGTGTGCTTAGCTAATGGCCGTCCCGCAAATTACGTGGGGGCTTATACACTGTAGGGCATTGCATGGCAACCTTGGAAGTAGTTTGATTGCACCGATTACGGTAATAATTAGTATAGAATCTTCTTTATGGAATGGTTCGAGTAATACGAATTTATCAAGCATGGCATATTTGAGTGAATGTTTGGGTTACTATTACTATCTCTAGTGAAAAGAGAAGCTATGCCAGTTCAACGCCAGGATAAACCCATATGCAGCCTCAAAAGCACAAAGACAACCCAGGTAGCCAATCCATAGAGACCCAGAGTGCCATCAAAGGATATAAAGCAGAGCAAGGAAGCCCTGGGACACAGGAAAGCAGCGCTGGAAGGGAATAAGAAGCAGACACTAAGACAAAAGCGCAAAAATAATATGAACAGAACATGGACAGCACATTGGTCAAATCATCAAGACTTGCCAGATGCGCTATAATTGGAATTGCAGCGAGGTAGGTATTATGTGCAGTAAGTGCAGTGAAAGATATCATGTAGAAATCATAAGATGAAACGGCAGGATGTCGCGAGAATAAAAGATAGCAGGAAGGTAGCCAGCTATAGATATTGAGTTTAAGATGAACGAACTCTCAGTCGCTGTCGGAATCAGGGTTTGCAACAAACAACCGTACATTCGTCATGGAAGTAGTCCGTTCGTCCACACTGCCTCGTCGTCGCAAATCAGCAGCCTTCTTGGCCTTCTGGGCTGCGGCATTGGCGGCATTTGGGGCTTCCATATCTCCAACAAAATCGTCTTGCTCTTGCTCGCTGCTGTGTGTTGTGGCAGCATCATCCTTAACCAGGGAGGAAAGTCTGCTCTTCTCCTCAGCTTGGATCTCAGCAGGTCGGTTTTCTGACACCTCGGGAAGGTCGGTCTTTTCGTTTGGAGGTGTGCTGTTACTGCCCATTGTGCCTTGCTGCCGCGAATATCCGCTTGGATAGCGGGTTTGACTGCCGAGTGAGCTCCGCCCACTACCAGTCCGCCGGTGAATTGCGCCACCATCACTGCTCAGAGCGTCATCTTCGGCATCGCCGATCTCATTCGCACTTAGTCGTACAGGGACCTTGGCGCCCACCAAGTTGGAAGGCGAGAATTCTGCTGCACCCTTGGGTCCGTGGCGAATCTTTCCGCTGCCCAGAGTTCCTGCCCGGCCAGCGCCTGATCCGTGGACTTCGAGGTATGCTCGCTTCTTGTCACGCATCGCTTGCTCGCGCAACCTGGCGTCTTCGGGCTGTGCGCGATCACACCAAACAGTCCCCTTTTGTCGCCGCATCAGGGCGACATATCCAAGCTGGGAATTGGCTGAGCGAGAGGAGGCCGTGCGTCGAATATCTGAAACACTTGGCGCGCCATGCGCCATGGTAGGGTTACCAGTAGACGAGGTGGAAGTGGTGGTGCTAGACATGCGGCGAGAAGGGGGATGATGCGGGAGATTCATAGTTTGGGGAATGGGAGGAGGTGGTGGAGCGCCATGGTAGTGGTGGGATCCTGAGTGGTAGGGCAGAACGCTAGAGGAGGTTGTGCGAGTCCGACTGTGCGTGGTTTGGGGTCCGGCAAGATGGGGAGTCAACTGGCCGCGAGGAGCATCGTATTGCTGGTAGCCATAGCCAGGATGAGGACCAGCGAGAGGCTTCCGGGCTGGAGGGCCCTGGTGGAGGGGCATTCGAAATTCAGTCATGTTGGGCGGAGATAAGACACTAGCCATGTAACCCGCACGTGCGACTGCTCCAGATATCTGGAATATTCACCAGATCGCAATAGGACCTGTGAATGATCTCAGGAGGTGGGATGTTGGGTTGTGACTTGGCGAAAGTGATCCTTTGCGTCTTCGATGCGCGCGGCTGACGGATAAGGAGATGCGATTTCGGCTCCTACTGCAGTACGCAGCTGCACGTTCCGATTCGGGATGTCTTAAGCGGGAAGGCTGAAATTGCAGGCCTGAAAACTGCACCAGCTGTGTTTCGTAAAAGTGCAATGTGGAACTTCGGGATAGTGTGAGGCGAGGGTCGGGGGTCAGCGCACACGAGGCCCTGAACAGAGGCAAGAGGGAGGTCAATGAAAGCGAAAGAAAAGCCAGAAGCAACACGCAAGCGAGAAGCAAGAAAGCGAGAGCAGGGCCGAGTATGGGGCCTTAAGGGGAGGGTTAGATCGGGGGGAGAGAGAGAGGACTTTGACCGTCCGTTCCTTGGTTGGGCAAAACGATTGGTCGATACGGAATACGGCGGACAAAGTACCTTGGCAGCCAAATTGGCGGGTGGAGTACTTCACTCAGCCACACTGAGGCTAGGGCAATACAGTAACCGTACCAAGTGACCATACCAAGGTATGGAGATGATTCAGTTGTTTCACATCAGTTCAATGTGACTTCTGACTGATCTTTGAATGCTACCCTTACACATGCCTCAGCCCTACAGATGCGCCTAGCACGTGAGTGGAAGGCGATACGATGATGTCTTCGAACCCCCTCCAATGGTTCTCCCCCCACAGGAATCAAAACGCGCCTACACTATGGACATGATGAGAGTAGTGATACGCGTCGTGGACCTCGAGACTTTCCCAGCCAACATGAATCACAAAGCAGGGGCTGTACTGTAGCCATCAACCGGCTCCACCATCCACCCGCCCGTAACACCAGTGCAGCCAGACACGTTGGCAAAAATGCCGGTCCACAGTGCCCACGTCTTCTCCCAACCCGCGGGGGTCCGCAGTCAGCTAGACAGCCGTCCCCGTAACGGGCGCGCCGTTCCTTAAGGCCTTGAGGTTACATGTACAGTACTGTAGGTGAGAGCTCGGAGATCATGGCAGGGCGGACCGTGAGCCAACCAGCAGCCGAAGCCGGAATTCCGGGCGTAATCAAGGCCCAAGTCCTGGTAATCTCCTGCCATTCAGGGGAGGTAAGCAGGGCAGCGGACTGGCGCAGACTGACACGAACTGGAACGTTCAAGGGCGAGAACAGCATTATTCCTCTGCTTGGCTGCAGCGGTGATCCCAGCGGTGGCTGGTTTGTTCACTCACCGACGTAAAGATGGACCTGGCCTGGCTCCTCTACCTATCGTCCCCAGTATTGTACATGTCCAGGCGACAAAATCCAGGCCAATGTTCCAGAACACTCAGAATCTGCAACTAGAGCTGGCCCTGCCTTGTCGCTGGTGCGTCGATTTGCGCGTCCTCTTTGATAGGCAGGATGATCATCTGGGTGGGGACTGCCGCGTATACAATTGCTGCAATGCTTGTCTCGACGTTGGACATACTGTTTCGAGTAGCCTTCTTAGCTTATACTTCCTGCTTTTGTAGCATTGGTTTATACGATCTTGATACGGTCTTATATACGAGATTGCTGCCCGAGGAGCTCTCTCAGCCGGTTCAATGCCAGCCGCTCATTGGACCGAGGATCTACATCCGCATGCTGATCCTAATAGGTAACATGCGGGGTATATATCCCTGCAACAAAGGCTAAGAGAGCATACAGTGCAGTGCTTGTCATAGATCAATTGCCATTGAACCGTCATCCTATTCGCATTCGGCTATTTCTTTACTCCAAGGGCACCGGGGCTGTTTTAGCACATACCTGAGCAAGGATCATGACGCTCTTACCCCTTCGCTTAGCAGCGCCCTTGAAGGCAAAAAGGACGGAATAGTTCATACCAAACCCTAACCAAGAATTCAATTGTGCTCTGTATACTCCGTACTCGTAACAGGATACACTGCGCCACACTTTATGGGCTGATTAAGTCAGCTGTGGAGCTGGGGGAGTCATGACGTCAACATGTTTCGGCGTATCCGGGTTTGCAGTCAGTTCCTGATGGAACATTGACATTGACAACCAGGCACAGATCCAAAAACAGAAACCGATAGTGTGATGTAACAACAAAAAAATCTTGGAAAGGGGCCCGGTCAGCCATGGACGGAAAACCAAAATGACATGCAAGACATCAAAGAACCTATCTACAATGCAAGTGCCAGACCACCCGAAACTAGCGTCAACTAGCGGGGACACGTCAGGCTACAGTTTAGTCTTTCCATTCGCCGGCAATAACGCCCCATCCCCTCGAACGGCGAAGTCCTTGTCTTGCTCCCACCCCATCCAAACCCTAAGAGTCTCCGCGCCTCCATCACCCGGCATCAGTCCCCCACCACTCCACCCGCCCTGATCGGCCAAGATCGGGGCTGCGGGCGTACTCGCCAGGTGCACAATGGGCCGTTGCTCATAGCCTGATGCTTCCAGCTCATCCTGCTCCAGCACGGGAGTTGCACACGCATCCGTACCGTCAAAGACAGCCTCCCACTCTGCGCGGGTCTTCTCCTTGAACCGCCGAGAGAAGATATCCCGCAAAGCAGGCCAATGAGCGCGATCTTCACGCGCGGGAGTCGTCTTCGGATCGAGATCGAGTCCACGCAGCAGCGCCGCGTAGAACTGTGGCTCCAATGCCCCGACAGCGAAGTATTTGCCGACATCTTTGGTCTCGTATGTATCATAGTAAGGACACCCGCTGTCGAGCAGGTTCTCGCCTCGCGGATCGCCCCAGGCTGGAGTATTACGCGCAAGTCGGGGAAATGTAGCTAGGTAGGCTGAACCGTCGACCATATTCGCTTCGACTACTTGGCCACGGCCAGTATGCGAGCGCGAGATGAGGGCTAGCAGGATTCCTTGGAAGCACACTGCACCACCGCCAGCAAAGTCGCCCAGGATGTTTCCGGGGGCGTATGGCTTTTCGTTGGCGCGGCCGAGCATCGATAGGACGCCTGATACGGCGATATAGTTGATGTCGTGGCCGGCCATGTCTTTATATTTTCCATCTCGGCGGAAGCCTGTCATGCGTGCAACTATCAATCGCGGATTGTGCTTTAGGAGAACTTCTGTGGGGGATAGACCAAGGCGCTCGAGGACTCCTGGGCGGAATGGATCGATCAATACATCTACTCTCGTGAGTAGGCGGATGAGTACACTCCGTGAGTTTTCATCGCGCAGGTCCAGTGTGATTGATGTTTTGTTTCTTGTTAATTGGTCTGCACTGACACTTCCTGGTCTGTCTACGCGGAGTACAGAGGCGCCGTAGTCGGCTAGGAGGAGACCCGCGAAGGGACCTAAGGGCGGTCAGTTGTGTTTTTTTTAGGGGTCATTAACGCACCTGGAGCTAGACCAGCCAGTTCAATTACTTTGATGCCTGTTAAGGGAGCCATTGTATGTAGAAGCAACACAGGTGTGAAATGGCGAAGAGGTTCAACTTAAGTTACTCCGCAGCCCGAGTATCCACGGACCTCGGCTGCGGGGAATATCAGATCGGCAATGGAGTTCCTACTTTCGATGCGTTTGCTTTGTATATTTTTTATACTCAAATCGAGTGAAGCACAAAAAATAGACTGCATCAGCTGGTTTTGTGATAGCAGAATCAGGGTAATCCCACGTGAAATATCCGTATCAGCGTCCCATCGAACTATTCGGAGCTATAAAAGTAAATCATTTAGTCCACAAAATTGTGTGTTGTATACATTGAACATTTTAGTTGTCTATTGCACATAGAGTAAGGGAAAAAAGGTACGATAATACCCAGACAGGGAATGACAAGCGGAACAAAATTGTCCACGGAATACACATCAGAAGAAGTCATTAGGGAAGTAGAACAGTGAATTGACCGGTGGGGTCTAATCGGAGAAATGGCCAGTAAATCACAAAAACAAGGCCAAGAGGTATTGAATCACGCCGGCGCTTCGAAGGTGTTTTACACCCCTTACATGCCAGCGATCAGTAGAAAAAGAATATTATAGAACAAGATCATAATTAAAGATAATCGCCCAGGCAATTACAGCGTCTCTCTGATACAGCATCGTGAGATCATGCACATCAGATACAAAGCTATATCTGTGATGGGATCATGCTGACCGGATGAGTGGACACTCTCACAACAGAACGAACATGGAGAGAGCGACGACGACAAGGGAGCCGAAAACACCAGTGACCTTGGAGGCGGCACCAGTGTAGACAGGGGAAACGCCCTCGGGGTTTCCGGTGCTGGTGGGAGCCACAGGTGTGTTGGTTGCGACGGTCGAGGGGCGGAAGGCCAGAGTCGACGAAGTCTGGGCTGCGCGGACGGGTGCAACTGGGGTGCTGGAGATGAGCTTGGAAGAAGAGGCGGGTCCAACGGGGCTGGAGCCGGAGCCGAAGCCAGAGCCATGGCCGGATGAGCCAGAGTTGGAACCAGAGTTGGAGCCAGTGTTGGAGCCAGTGTTGGAGCCCTCACCCTGGCTAGAGGAACCAGCTCCGGGGTTGGAACCGGCGCTGGAACCCTCACCGGAGCCCTGGGAGGAAGTGGTGGAAGTGGCAGTGGCAGGAGCAGTGGCAACGGGGATAGTAACAGTGATAGTGCTACCAGTAGGGCCGCAAGTCTTGCAGAAAGAAACCGTAGTGGTGGAGCCCTGGGGAACGGAGGCAGGGGTGGTCTCAGCAGCAACACCAGTGGTGGTAGGAGCAGGAGGCAGGGTGAGAGTCACGGTGGTAGGAGTGGCAGCACAGACAGTGCAGACAGTGACGGTGGTGGTCCAGCCCTCGGGGATGGAGGGGCTGGTGGTAGCCGGGCCGGAGGTAGGAGCGGTCACATCAGCGGTACCAGTGACAACACCGGCAGGGCCAGTGGCGGTAGCGGTGGCCGGAGTGTTGCCGGGGCAGTAGTAGCTGGTCAGGGTAGTGGTGATGGTGGTGAAACCGGTAGGGCAGATGCTGGTGTAGGAGGTGACGATCACGGTGGTAATGGTCTCAGCAGAGGAGGTGGCAACGGGGATGGGAGTCACGGGGATCGTGATGGTGCTGGGGGCAGACGATCCGGTGGAGTCAGTGCCGGTGGGCTGGACGCCGGAAGACTGGGCACCAGTGGACTCAGCACCAGAGGGCTGGGCACCGGTGGATTGAGCACCGGTGGATTGAGCACCGGAAGATTGAGCACTGGAAGATTGAGCACCGGAAGACTGAGCACCGGAAGACTGAGCACCAGTGGGCGAGACGCCAGTGGACTCGGCACCAGAAGACTGGGCACCAGTAGGCTGGACACCAGACTCAGTGGCAGAGGAAGCAGAGCCACTGGGAACGACGCTGGAAGAGTGACCAGTGACCAAAGGAGTAGAGCTGGAGGCAGACTGGGAACCAGGGCCAACAGGGGAGACATTAGTGGGAGTGCTGGAGGCAGTCACAGTGATAGTGAGACTGGGGTGTCCAGAAGAAGCCACGGGGCTGCTGGCAGGGCTGCTGGCCGGGGTGCTGGCAGCGGGGGTCTCGGTCTCGGAGGTCTCACAGTCGGTAGACGAGGCAGCGGGGCTGGAAGAGCTAGGCTGGACAGTCAGAGGGGTGGAGCTGGGCTTGACAGTGCCAGGGACGGAAGAGCTAGGCTTGACGGTGGCAGGGGCCGAGGGGGTCTCGGAGCTCTCGCAGTCGGTGGAGGAAGCAGCCGAGCTGGAAGCACTGCTGCTGGGCGAAGCAGAGGAGGCAGGCTTGCTGGGGGAGACGGAGGGAGACACGGCGGCGGAGGAAGAAGAAGGCGACACGGTGCCGGCAGGAGAGCTGGGAGTACCGGAAGGAGTCACAGGCGCCGAGGAGGAAGGAGCCACGGTGCCAGCGGGGGAGCTGGGAGTGACAGAAGGAGTTCCAGAGGGCGAAACGGTGCCAGCAGGGGAGCTAGGAGTACCGGAGGGAGTGACAGGCGCCGAGGAGGAAGGAGCCACGGTGCCAGCGGGGGAGCTGGGAGTGACAGAAGGAGTTCCAGAAGGCGAAACGGTGCCAGCAGGGGAGCTGGGAGACACCGAGGCACTGGGGGAAGCAGAGCTCGAGGGGGCCGACGAAGGAGTGGTGCTAGGAGCAGCAGACGAGGGCGACACAGTGGACGAAGCAGCGGGGGAGCTGGCAGGCGAGCTGGTAGGGGTAGCAGAGCTGGAGGGAGGAACGGTGGAAGACTTGACAGGAGTGGCAGTAGAGCTAGCAACGACGGTGGAAGAGACGGTACGAGGAGCACAGCTGTACAGAATGTCCTGGATGTTCTCAGCGTAAGTGAGGCCGTTGACGAGGTTGTTGTCACTGGCAGTGGCCTCCCACAGCATGACACCACCGAAGTGCTCGGGGAAGCTCTCCATGTAGGTGGAGATCAGGGGCGCGGCTTCAGAGGGGGTCAAGTAGTAACCGGCATTGGCGGAGGCCTCGGAGGCGGGCAAACCGATGAAGAGCTTAGCATCAGGGTTGGCACTAGCCTTGATGACATCAACCCACTTGTCGAAGTTGAAGCCATCTTCACCTTCAACCCAGGCGCGGGCAGAGCAGGCCTCGGTGTTGTAGAACTGGACCCAGAGGAAATCAAAGAAGGAGTTCTTAATAGCGTCGCTGAGCTGAAGATCGGGGATAGAGCACTGGGGGGCACCGGAGATATACATCTTCTTGTCGGTGTATGTCTCGTAATAAGAACGCAGACGGTTAATCATGGCAGCCCATCCTATTGAGGTCAGCAGTGCCATTAGGGCTGGGAAGGGAACGAGAACATACCAACGCCTCCGTTGTACTCAATATCAAAGTCGAATCCATCAACGACAGCAGTTTGGAATGGGCGAGGGTATTCAAGGAGGACATCCAAGTCTGTTGACACAGGACCGAAAGCATACCACAAGAAATCAGCAAACCATTCGCCAGTCGCGTCGTCCTCGAGGTACTGGGTAGTGGCAGTGCCACCGCCGATGGAGAGCAGGACAGTCTTGCCCAAGCTCTGACAGTAGGGGATATCATCATAGATCTGGGAGCAGCCATTGAGCAGCTCGGAGCCGGGGTATACATCTCCATTGCACTGGTTGGCAAAGTTGCTACCGGGCCAGTCGTTCACACCGGCGGGGAATACATTGATGAAACCGATGTTGATGATATCGTTAGAGGTCTGGTCACAGAAGTGGCTCAGACGAGGCTGGTCATAACCTTGTCCATAGTAAATAGCAACATTGTTCTTTAAGCTGGCATCAACAGCCAAAGCAGACGAAGCAAAGAGTGACAGCGCCGAAACGGCGGCAACAGTTTTGGTCAGCATTATGGCCAACGAAAAATGAATGTAATTAAATATAATCAGATACGCAGATCAACCTGATAAAAGAGTGACAGGCTTGCGATCAAAGAGAGGACGCAGACAAATGTCTGCTGGGAATCTCAAACGACACAAAAAGAGAGTTGTTTGTCGAAGAGAGGGAAAAGCGACCAGAAACCATATAAGAAGTCTCATACGGGGGAACATCTAAGCCCCTTAGACAACGTTCCGACCTCCGACATGGAGCGCACTAAGCAGAAAGTAGAAGCGAACCATCAAAACGTGGAAATGAGCATATGCGTGATACCCGGCCGATACCAGGATGGGTAGGGTCAATGCCCCGTGTCCACTCATGGCCAGTCAGGGCAGACAGGCAGACAGGTACCGGTGGATTCCAATGCTTGGTAGTAAAACGCTAGGTCTGGGGGCCAACATTCTATCCACCAAACATCCCACAACGAGCAAGTCCCGCATGTTGACGAAAGCATGGCCCGGGGAATTTCCCTATGCGCATGACGGGTCACAAGCCGAACGTGTAGCATCATACAGCCACTCGGCGTTAAGAAGGATCACATTGTGGGAAATGAGAGCGCCATGTCAGCCAGAGGGCTTGCTGCGGATGGGCGAGTGTGGTGGCTCTGTGCCTAGATCCGTCTGATAGAGCCGCATAAAAGACACTAAACGACCCTAGCCGCATTTGCCTCAGGGTCAGATTGGATGGTGGATGGGTGCTGTCCAATCGTATTGGTACACACTTGTGGCACAGACAACAGGAGGGTCCACCGTCCGTTGGGCTCCGAAGGCGCTAAATCGCATAGTTCAGGTTGAGCCATGGAGTCATGGAGCCCTGGATGGTTTAGAGTCAGTATGTCTCAACATACTGTATAGTTCTGATTAACCGTTTTGGTAAGAGCTGATGTCGAATCAGTCAGCAACCGATCTCACCTGGAAATACGGTGGAAAACAGCCAGAGAGAAACAAAGAAGGAAAAAGGGGATCTCAAGCGACAACGGCTAAGCAATCACACTAACCCAAACAACCCTAGTTCGTCCCGAGCCGGCCAATCATCATCGCCGATCCGGGTGGTCGGAGGCACACCCGGATCACCATCTCTTCGGTTACAGAAATTTGGTCGGACTTGGCCTTCTTTAGTCTTGTTTAGTCCTATTTGGGTCAGGCTAATTCCGAGTTGGTCTCTAGTCGGTGCCCTTATGCGAGTCGAGGTTTCCCAATGTTACGGTCTCCTCTGGAACATTAACGGGCTCGGGGCTTAGGGTCTCTAGGTTTGGCCCCCAATCCCTGGACATGATTTTTTCCCCTCTGCCTCTCTTTATGCAAGGTACCAGGCACGCCGGACATTTGCCCCATATGAGGGCAGATTTAGGCGACACCAACGCCACTCCAGGCAGGCTCGGACTATTCAGCTGATGGCTAATAGCGTGTTTCTCGCATAAGCCGCCATTGTGAATTATTCTTGCGGTCTTTGTCCGAGATGGGTACAGATCGTAAACACTGATATCCACCGGGGGCAAAATAAAACCTGGCATATAGAGCAGATCAAGTGGGAAATTGCGTAAGTGGGAACCTTGAGAACCATGTGGATCGGACTTAATAGTGCAATCTAACTACCCCTCTATACCTGTACCGTAGTACACTTTTCAGCCTTGTTTTGCTCGCAGGATCTGGTAATTTTAAAGCTCGGCAAACTTTATGAAAAATTGAATTAAATTCTTCTATTTTGTTTGATTTTTTTGGAAGTGTTTAGATTTGAAATATCTGCGGCTAATATGCTCGATTCCAACCGTGCCGGTGTACCGATGGAGTGCCCGCTCCAACTTGCCCAAACTGCGCTCTGTATGCACACCAAAAACACACGCTGTGCTCTGTACTGTAGGGCAAAATGCTCAGAATTCAACTGCCAGACATTCTTAGCGACCAAACCATCCACCACAAAAGCCACCCCGAAGCCACGAGACGTAGAATACTCAAAGAAGTGGAAACGGCCACACCGAACGTAAGACTAAAAAATACTTAATCGGCAAGATCTCCCAGAAATATCGTTCTCTCGCCGACGCAGCATGTTCTTTGCAGCAGAATCAGCCTGATTCATCATACCGTACCGTCTAGACCGAGAAACCGACCTGTCAACCAGTTTAAGCTCATACTTCACAAGAATATGACACAATACAATCTTGATCTGATTCACAGCAATGAACCTGGACACGCATGAATCCCCGACCCAAGAGCTATATGCTCCGGCGAGACCGAGACAATGTTTGCGGAGGCATCGCGGCCTGACACTTGTTGCAGCTTCCCGAACCGATAGGCGCCAAATATCCCGGAGTTTTCATAATATCTCGAATCCCATATGAGGCAGTAGGATACAGCTGGTCGAGTCCTCTTTTCGATCTTTCCTCCATCTTTGGGATATACATCTTCGGAGGCAACACCGCGCTTGGATCCTGATATCCGTATCAGATCATACATACCATCCAACCTTGGAAAGCACCAACTGAATCGAAACTTCCCCCCCAAAAACAAACACTGATCCATGACTATAATCATGGTCTTTACTTATCAAGTTTTAAAGGCTTCATCTTCATCCCCCGACACTCCTTCAAAAGAACCATCCAAAGACCTCCCCGTGATCCCGTCGGCCCTAAAAACAGAAACAATTTCCTCCCTCAACGCCACAACTTCTCCCACCTAGCAGAGATTTAACACAGTCAGCGTCCCCACACTCTTCAATCCACTGCATAGCATCTTTCGATTCTCGTCCCTCGCTCGGGGTATCGCCTTTGCATCGTCTTCTTCCTTCGAGGATCGGGTAACAAGTTGTCGGGCCTAGGAGAGACCCTTGCCGAGTTGGCGGGCTATAGGATGGAAACAGAATACTAGGGACAAGAAGGTCTCGGCCATTGGTGCAAGGCTCCAGTTGTTTCTATGGGGGTTGTCGCGTAGTCTGCTATGTCGTTACTCCAGGTCATGTTTCGGCTAGGTTTGGTGCAGAGGAAAGCCTTGGAGGCGGTTTGGGATATCATTTGGTGGAGTGTTGAGTTTAGGGCCATTGGATGACAATATCTCTTGATGCGCAGGGGGCATGCAATTGAAGGGAAAGATAAGTTAAGGGATTGAGTTTGACCACTATGTCATCTGCCCAGATTCCATGAGGCTTTTGGCATTTGTGCCAAAGAACTCGGGCCGAGATCTATGATTGACGGCTGTATACAGTACTTCCATGTAGCGGGGAATATGAAATAAATTTCCAATCATTGACTGTGACTACGTCAAAGTATATATCAATATGCAATCACCCGTCATGGTTGCTGATATCTATTTTCTGAGCCTGTGCGCGTCAAAGAAGTCATCAAACTTTTCTACGTGTTTCTCTTCAATGTCGCTCGCGCTTTTATGTTGTGCTGAAATTTCTTGTGATATATAACATAACATCATGTCCAGAGGGCATATAAAAACACCTGTACAGTTTCAGTGTTTATTATTTCCCGCATAAAATCAAAGGCTGCATATAGTTTTTCCATAACAGCCAATTCACTGTAAAATTATGTATAAGTCGTGAGGAACTGGCCTTCCAGGATCTGTTTCATACGAGCCCTGTGACCCAGTCAAGACGACTGCATGTTGAGCAGCCAAGTGCTGTTGATAATTTGAAAGACTTTGGCAGACGCAAATTCCGCTGGTTTATATTTTACAGCAAAATGAGAAGCGTCAAGCCAAGTATATACAGACCCAACAATGCTCTGCATAAGAGCCCATGGTTCAATCTCCAGCAAATAGACAAATATGTTCTTCTAATAATAATATCCAAGAATGTCTAATAAATACCACAGAAATACCCTTTATATCCATGAAGTAAAATGATATCGGAACAAGGAGATATAGTTGACAAGAAAGGGGGTATAGTTTAGCCACAGAAGACCCCGTCTTGGAGATTGAATCCGGCACTAGCGAACATACCGACCCACATAGCCTCATCACTAAACACGAAGTTCGAGGACGAATCGATTTGGTTATTGTAGCCCATATTTGAGACAGCGGGGAGACCATTTGGTCCATGTGGAATACTAGTCATCGGCGTGTCGTAAATAGGGTCGCCGTTTGGGATAGATGGCCGGTGGAAGTATTGGGCTTGAAGGGGTTGTGGATGGGGAGGATGGCTTTGTGGCGGTATAATGACCTGATCTGGATTAGGAGGGTTGGGTGGTGGATATGGCCTCGCTGTGGGGATGGTATGGGTCTCCGCGGTTTGGTGGATTGGAGAGTGCTGGGATGGGGCGGTGGCAGGGGAATCTGGGAATGAGGCGTTCGATGATGGAGCATTAGGGTCCACAAAGCCATGTGGTCGGCCGATAGATCTGGTTCTTTCTGTTGGACGGGGGCGTCGAAGGGTTGCAAACTCCCCGAGGATATTGTTCAAGAACCGGGATTGAAGACTGCAGCTTGTACTTAAGGGTGTTGTCTGGCTGGTGAAAACGTTTGCCGCTGTACGAATTGTTGCGATTGTATCGGGCTCGATTTCCTGGCTGATCACAGGGGGAGAAGAGAGAAGGAGCTATAGTCTTTGTGAGAAAGGGTTTGAGATGCAGTAAAATATCAAGTGCTTACTTTGATGAGCAGAACTGCAGAGTAGGCAGTCATAACATGTATAGAATCTTGGCAAAGGCTTAAGAAAGGGGAAATCTCAGCCATCAAGCGCAACATGTTCGTTGCACTGTGATAGCTGATCCAGAATGGCTTCAGATCGGAGGTTTCATTGAAGGTTTTATTCTTCAAAGTCTCCTGGAGAGGCATGGAGAAAAGTTGCAAAGATTGATGAGCACCGTAAAATCGAATCATGAAGTTATGACAGCTTCCTGAACACGAGTTAGTATCAGCTGAATTGATGGATACATACCATGGGGAAGTTTACCTGGGTCAACTACATCAAGCCACTTATTTTGCCATTGCTCGATCCGATTTTGAAGGACTGACAACGGCCGAGGGGCTGGAAAGTGATCACCAGGACTGGACAGGTCGAACACCTCCGCTGCCAGCAGCCGGAGAGTGACAAATGCGCAGAGAAGTCGATCATTATCAATGGCGAGGGGATGCTTCCACCAGTCTTGTGCTGACTCGATAAACGGAGTCCTCTCAATCATCCAAGGTTTCCCTGTCTGCAAACTCATACTTCTAGTTGTCAGTACAAATCGGCATAGTCACAGAAAAGCGCCTTACCTGCGATCGTACACAAACAAAACCAACCACGTCCGTTCGTCGTTCCTAATTTCTCTTTGTTGAATATCGGTCAATTGCTCTTGCCTGGCGGGGCCATGTCCCAATTTATGCCAACCCAGATCTATTGACATTCGAATTGCAAGGCCAACAGACATCCAGGCTCTTGTATCATTGGGTTCCTTCCAATAAGTAAGAACCATGATTGCTTGGACTGTCTCGGCAGACTTATCTCCCCGCCGGAAAGCCTCCATGTATAGCTTTTCGGCATGTTCATGTAGACTGGGGTATAATGAGGTTTCAAATGATTTAGATGCAGCGGTGAGAATTGCACCGAACAAAAAGGAGGATTTTTGCCGTACATATTCGAAGGAATGCAGATGAGGATCCAGTTGACTAACAAAAGGATTTAATTTCGTCATGAAGCTGCGATAGATCAGCAATTGGCACCGCACTCTTCGTGGAATTCGCCCACCTCTCAAATAAGCGAAGAGCAAGCTCATAGCTGACAAGACCACACCGAATTGGATCGTCAGGCGAAACCGACTCAACCTGTCGGTCAGGCGTCGAGCCATGATTGGTACTGAGAATATTCTGCAATGAGAACTTCCCCTTCATCGCATGGTGGCTCAATAGGCCATTAGGCTGGAGCCCCTCGGAATCCGCCCAAAAGTCCGAAACGCGTTCTTCCTTCGGCGAGCTAAGGCGCCTCGCCATAGCCTCGGGCGCTATCCCCTCGGGGATTGATGGGCCTTGAGGCGAGTCGAGCGCCCGCTTGGAATTGGGCTTAATCAAGCTATGTGCGGGGTCAACACGCACTTCTTACAAGATCAATTGAGTCTATTGAGTCACATACCGCGTGCCAGGTTTCCTCCCCCGGCGATGTTCACGGAACATACAGTCCAGTGATTTGCGCACGCAGCGATCGCACTTGACGGCGTCCAGCGTCATGGTGCACTTCATCTTCACGCGCCGACATGCCAGGCAGGCATTGGCGCTGCTGACAGGTCAGATTCGACTCTGATTAGGCTTCAAGGGTCTTACCTAGCTTTGGGGGCTTCATGCACGTCCCCGTCCATGGCGAGATGAGTGAGGAGGTGGACCAGGAAGACTCTCTCCACGGGGGAGGATCAGCCCGAGGAGCTTCTTCCGATGTCGACTGGGGCCAATGTCCTAATCCGGTTAGTCCGCGCCGATCGTGACCCGACGCCGGTGAATTTGTTTAGAACGCCGACCGTTACGCAATTTCCTATCAAGATGCCGGTTGGTTTCGTTTTGCAGGGATTATCTATGTGCTTTTTCAAATCTTGGATTTGATCTTGATCGTGATCTTGGATCTGACTCAAAATGGCGCCCTCAAAGCCCAAGGCGGGACATGTCAACATGATGGCTGATACTAACATCGCCAATCTCCCCCTCGAAGGACTGCGGGCAGTCATGCGTGGCATTCTAGCCAATAGACCCGATTGTACGCCTATCTTTGAAGAGCAGACCAGAAACTATTTGGAAGAGACGGCTTCCAAATTCTCCAATGTCATCGTGGTCGAACAGACCGCCGATGGGACGGTGCAAACGACACCTTCGTTCCAGCAACTACGAAAGCGCATTTGCTGTATGGTGGGATGTGGTCTATGCTATCAAGCCATCCCCCTGCTTCAAAGCATCGTCGAGCAAGTCTCTCAGATCAAACTTGGCTCCGGACAGTCCGCTATCGCTGATTCGATTGCCGGTGTAGATGGTGATATCATTCAAGCCATCACAGCCGTTCAAAAGACTCTCTTTGTAGAGACTGGATCTCGAGAGCTGACTGAAACTGAACGGCTTCCCTTGGAGGCTTTGCTGAAAGCCCTCATGACAGGCAAGTCTGTCTGGGAAGCCAATGCTCAACCCTTTGTGCTGGAAAGAGGTCTCGAAGCAACTATAGATCTGGTCAACCCTTCTTTGGCAACTGCTCCGGTAGCAAGTGCCGAGCTGCCATCTGAGAAGCCTCCCGGTGTCATATCAGAGACCTTTGAAATGGCGGGAATTCAGCTACCCCGGGTATTCTCTGGACTGTGGCAGCTGTCCAGCCCCGCCTGGGGCATTGCACCCCGCTCGAAGATCATGCAGCAGTTCTCCAAGCATGTGGAAAGCGGACTTACGGCATTTGACATGGCCGATCATTACGGTGATGCCGAGATCCTATTCGTAGGTCTTTTTATTCGAACATGATCATGTTTCATTCTAACCCATTTCAGGGCCAATTCCGCTCTGCAAGTAACTATTCCGACTCACTCTTTGCCGCAACCAAATACTGTGTCTTCCACCCTATGACCGTTACCCCCGAAGCTATCCGTGCCAAGGTAGACGAACGCTGCCAGAGATTACGCACTAACGAAATCGATCTATTGCAATTCCACTGGCAATTCGTGTGTTTCAACACTCCCCAAACCCATAAACAGAATACATCACTAACCTTACCCCAATAGT
Organism: Penicillium nucicola; assembly: GCF_028828085.1. Lineage (NCBI taxonomy): Eukaryota > Fungi > Ascomycota > Eurotiomycetes > Eurotiales > Aspergillaceae > Penicillium > Penicillium nucicola. The sequence goes on along the minus strand of NW_026643125.1, from coordinate 1,527,494 downwards.
ACAATGACCCGCAGTATATTGAGGCATTGAGATACCTGCAGCAAGACAGCCGAATCAAACATCTCGGTCTATGCAACTTTGACACAGAACATATGGAAATGGTCATTCAGAGTGGAGTCCATGTCTACACTAACCAAGTCCAGGTGTGTATCCACCCATATATTATAGTTCATCGATCGATCCAAGCCACATTGAAGACCCATTCCGGAGACCCATACTAACGACACATCATAGTTCTCTCTCATTGACTCCAGACCCACAATGAAGATGGTAGACTTCTGCAACAAGAACAACATCAAGCTACTCACCTACGGCACCCTGGTAAGTCAACCCATACACACCTTCAACCCCTTGCAACCCAGCCAGAAATAACCGACTGACGGAATCACAGCTGGGTGGCCTCCTGGCCGAGAAGTGGGTTGGAAAAGAAGCACCAGATCTCTACGCTGAAACAATGACACCCAGTCTCCGCAAGGTACGCGCACCCCTTGAACCCAATAATGAACCCCCGCTAAAAGAGACAGTATTTCGCAATGATCCAAAACTGGGGCGGCTGGCCCCTCTTCCAGGATCTGCTCCGGACACTGCAGACAATCGGCCGCAAACACAACGTGTCCGTGTCAAACGTCGCAACGCGATGGGTATTGGACTTCCCGTGTGTTGGTGCTGTGATTGTCGGTGCGAGAATGGGCGTTAGCGAGCAATCGCAGGAAAACCTTGCTAGCCTTGGATGGACGCTTGATAGTGAGGATCAGGAGGCTATCCAGCTGATTTTGGACCGCAGTTCTCGGGAGGATATGTTTGTTAGTCTTGGAGATTGTGGGGGTGAATATCGGTGATTAGTGATTAGTAGTATACTGGAGGTTGGTATCATGTTGTATATGAATGAGTGAACTGACATGAACATTTGGTTTTGATGTATTAAAGTTTATGTAAATTGTAAATATCATAGATACATTCAAGTGTGTGACTTGAAGCTTGATCTATAGTGCACGGTGTAAGTTGTATGTGTATATGAAATGGTGTATATGCAAGAACAACTCATATCCAGTGCATAATCCGTCTCCACCAGGGCCAATCTAGTTGCTCGGTGGTGAGGTACTGGCCAGAAGCCTTTTCTTTCGCGATTTTATCAAATTCGGATTTGAGGTCGACTTCTTCTAGAGGGATGATCTTTGACTTCAGGAAGATTTTGAAGAAGATGTAGAGCGCTAGCTGGGCGTTAGCTTTTTGGTTTCATTCTTCCTGTTTTCGGAGTTGGATACTATACGTACCGGCGAATATGGCAATGTTGAGATATGAAGTTAGGAATGTGGATGTGTTCCATCTGCCTTCGCAGAAAACGTCGTAGCCTATGATGACAAGTGATTAGTTTCTACCTCACTCGAGCTATTATGCTGTCAATTCTGATTGATTACGTACCTGAAGTCAAAACAATCATAATGACCATAAATCCAGTGGCCCAAGCCGTGTAAGGCTGAAAGGGGGTCTTATAAGGCAATTCTAGACCTGTCAGCACCAACACTCCCACATATTAAACCAAATAAAATGTACTCACCCTCACGAGAATACCCTTGTTTCTTCAAGCAGGCAAAGAAACGCAAATAAGTAGCCTCAATCACAATCCAGCCAATCAGACCCGCAACAGTAGTAATATTAACAAACCAGTTAAAGACAGTCGACGAGTTACTACCCTCAGACATGTACATAAGCGGCAATAGCAGAACAGTCAGTCCAACAGCGAAGTATGGAGTTCCAAAGCGGTTGCAGCGCTGGAAGAACTTCGGCGCGTGGCCGTCTTGGCTGAGTCCGTATAATGTCCGTGATGCGATGAAGATACAGCTGGAACTGCTACTGATGGCTGACGTGCAGACGACTGCGTTGATAATGTGGGGAACAACTTTGACACCAGAGCGCTGGAAGGCCAGGACGAATGGGGATTGACTGGCTGTTCCGGTTGAGATGACTAGTTTTGAGTCGTTGTATGGTCTGTAGGGTTGTTAGAGATACAATTTGGAGTTGGGGGAGATACTAATGAGCCATACACAATGAGACCAACGATGAAGATACTTAAAACGTAGAAAACAAAGACTCGAATGAATGTCTTCCGGGTCGCATCAGGAATGATCTTGCGCGGGTTTCTCGTCTCGGCACCGGCAATGGCGACGACTTGAATATTACCGAAACTGAATGCGGATGTCAAGAGCACTTTCCAGAAAGCCAGGAATCGACCTGTGGAACCATCTGAAATATAGTTGTTGAAGGCACCTGGCTCGTTCCAATAGTGGAAACCGAGACGTTCTTGACCAGGAGTGCCACCGAGGTCAATGACAATACCGCCAATGATCAAGCCAATGATAAGCATGATTTTTAACGAAGCAAATACAACTTCTGACTCTCCATAGAGACGAACATTGCAAAAGTTGAGCACCGCGATACAAAATCCAAACACGGTAATCCAAACGGCAGGATCAACAGGCGGATTCCAGAACTGAACAATGGTCGCAGCAGCCGTGATCTCAGCCGGAGCCGAAATAGCCATTGTATACCCTGCTTCCGTCAGTAACTGGTCCCTCAGATTCGCAGCGGATTAGAAACGTACAAAAGTTCCACCCGGTAGCAGCACCAAGCGCAGGCTCAACAAAGCGCGTAGCATGACGAACAAATCCACCAGAACAAGGCATAAAAGCCGAGATCTCCCCAGTTGTATAAGAAACACCAGCAGTAGTCAGTCCCATCAGAATATAAGCCAAAAACGCGCCCGCAGGGCCGGCAGTGGCAATGACTTGACCCGAGCTCAGAAACAAGCCCGTTCCCTATATGCATGAGCACGGCGAACCCCAATCCAGCCGATCGCAGACAGGATTCAGACTCACAATCATCCCAGCAATGGCGATCATATTGATATGTCGGGATTTGAGATCGCGCTTGATCTCCTCGCCTTCGACCTCGTAGGAGCTCGGACGCGAGACCTCGACGTCTGTCTCCGTGCCATTTTTCTCGTCGAAGATGGCCATTGTATAGGGTGATCCAACTAGATCCTACAATGGAGTGGATTTAGAAGGGAATCCTTCGGAAGAGGGGGTAATCTCCAGCGTCAGCCACTAGCTTATCTCCAGACTTGGTGAGACGGGATTTGAGTGAGGTGGAGAGAAGGGGAGAATTTTGATCACCGAGGCGAGTGGAACACCGGTCCGCTTGGATAAACCCGTAACTTAACTACTACTGGGCTATCTCGTGGGATCTGCACTCTTCCACCATGTCCGAATCCGAATCTTTTCAATTGTATGATCTCCGCGTCGAGGTCGTTTGTCCACCGGGCAAGCGCATCATGTGCGGCGCCAAAGAGGGCGATTATTTCACGCTCCAGGGCGAGATGATGTACTTGCCACCCGGTCAGGGCATCAGTATCTACAGTCTGGGTGAGTTTAGGCCTCTCTCGGTTCTGGTTTCGGAATGTAACGTGATCTCATTCTAGCTTCTGTTTTACCCCTGCTCGCTTCCAAGCAGAGAATGACTCATGAGAATGACTGGATGACCACCGATGCCAACATCGCATGTCCCGATCCTCATTGTCCGTCGCAATTGAAGATTATCAGAACGGGAAAGACAACATTTAACCATTCCGACACGACTGTTGTCCCGAAATCGACTTGACGGGACTTCGTGGCGAAGAGCCACAATTGCTTTTATGTGTATTCCTCTACATACAGGCTCGCATGCACGGCAATGGCATCAGCGTTTTGTTTCTCTTTTTTTCATGCGTTGTCTTTGTATAGTGGGATCTTCTCAGCAAGCGTGTTTCGTGGCGTGGTCGCGACAGGGGGTCTGGAGATAGCGCCCAACAGCGTGGAGAAATTTCATGCAGCTCTTCTCTTGGCCAATCAGGGCACGTTTTCACCTTCACAATGGCATGCTGTTAGACCGTACTTTTTTCGCCTGAAGATTACTTGCGTGAACTGGATCCACTGCGATATTAAGTCGATCTTGGGGGGTTGAGTCTCGGTGTGGGCACTGGGAATGTACTAGAGCGAAGAGTGGGTTTGGTGTGGAAGTGGATTATTTGCGACCAATTTTAGTCTGATTCGCTCGGATGTTGGATATAGAAGAGCCAATGCAAGCAAAGCGGTTCAATTTATCGTATTGTCAGCTTATTTTGGGGCACAGCCATCGCATCGAGTTATATATTCAGTGGTTTGCAAGTTAAAGCTACAGCCATGCCGAACGTAGCGATTAGTTCTGCACTAAGTGAACAGTGTTGGCCCTTAATTTGTAAGTTACATATATAGCAGTCAAGTCTCCATTCAAATCTTCTATTGGTCAATTGTTTAACTGCGTCATGTATCATCTCAAACTTACTTGCCATGATTAACCACACGAGTGCGCCAACGGTGTCCTTACACACCCCTTGCAGAGTACATACACGAGCGTCTGGGCCTCGAACCCAGATCAACCCACGCAGCCTGGAAACAAAAATCACAAACCAAGGTCATCTATTCTCAAATGTGTAATACATCATCTATATAAATAAAACAATCATTGCCAGAAAGCCTTCTGCAAAGCATCGCACATCAAAGTGATACACCTCTTACCCTCCGATAAAGCCCCGTCCATAGCAAGGAAGGGATGCGGCATCCCCTTCATAACCTGCAAATCAACCTCAACACCCGCTTTGCTCAATTTCTCTGCATACTGCTCGCCCTCAGTCCGCAACACATCCAATTCACCCACCATGACAAGGGCAGGCGGCAACTGCGAATAATCACCCTGCCAGAACAATGGACTAGCCTCGGGGTTGGTCCGGTCAGCCTCGTTGGGCACGTAGTGATCGCGATACCAATACATCTTGGGTGCGGGGAGAGCGGGGGTTCGCTCGTATTTACGATAGGACTCGTTGTTCTCGACCGTGGCGGTGTTATCAGTAACCGGCACGGAGAGCAGTTGGGCACGGAAGTGGACTGGCGGTGACAGGGTTAGAGCCTTGTGCGTCATGATTGAGGCAAGGTTGCCGCCAGCTGAGGAGCCCCCTGTTGCCATTTTGGATACGTCTACTCCGAGCTTGGCGGGGCCATCGGCGATTAACCAGAGGAGGGCTTCCCAGCAGTCATGAACGGCGGCAGGCCAGCGATCTTCGGGAGCAAGGCTGATAGGATATTAGTTTTTAGGAGAGATTGGAGGGTAGTAGATGTATGTCATGGTGCACTTACCGATAATCCACAGTGATCACCACGCAATTTCCCCGAACGCAGAGGTTCGAGCACACCACATTCTCCGTGTCAATATTACCCAGCACCCAGCCACCACCATGGAAATAAAGCATCACTGGCCATCCTTCAGGAGGGGCCTGCCCCTTGGGAGTAAAGCAGCGGATAGGCACCGGAGGACCCTCGGTGGCACGTCGCTGCACAGTGATATCCTGAGTCTTGCCCACCTCCAGCATAGGCCCAGCGCCAGGAATCAAGACACCGCTTGTTCGCGATGCTGCTACCGGCTGGAGGTGGACTTGCTGGTTGTTAATCACATGTTCGTTGTAGAAGGCCACATACTCCGGGTCCAACAGGTCCTTCACGGACTCGTGGAGAGGGTAGGGGGGTTGTGTGATTCCAGCAGTCATGATTTCAGAAGACAGAGTAGCAGAGTGAAAGAGAAAAGAAGAGAAAGTGCCGCAGAACTGCAAAATACGAGTACAAATACTGCCAATACTGCCCATACACTCCCCCCACTCTCTCGTGGGGGGAAAAACAACAATGCGGGGGAGAGATAAGCCGATAAGCCGATAAGTCGACCCGTTGCAGTAAAGATCCACGCAAGATGTTACACTCGCCCGTCACCGTGTCACTTTGACACTTACGTTTCGCGTGGGATGCGGGATGACTGCGGGATGCGCTCTCCATAAAGACCCCTTCCCCTCGGTTCTTCTCAACTCAATTGACCTTCTCTTCCTTTTTCTCCCTATACCCCGTTAACGCACCCCAATATGTCCACCAAGACCCCCGTTCTCACTGATAAGGCCCCCAAGCCCCTCCCCGGCATCTATTCTCAGGCTATCGTGGCCAATGGTGTCGTCTACTGCTCCGGCGCTGTCCCCATGGATGCGACCACTGGCAAGCTGATTGAGGGCGATGTCAAGGCTCACACCGTATGACACCCCCACATCCAATCCCAATTGACTCATCTATGATATTGCAGCTTGCTAACAATGTCCCCTGCAACAGCACCAATGTATCAAGAACTTGACTCACATCCTCGAGGAGGCTGGTACCGACATTACCAAGGTGGTCAAGGTCAATGTCTTCCTGTCAAACATGGATGACTTTGCCGAGATGAACTCGGTTTACATGCAATACTGGGGTGATGTGAAGCCTTGCCGGACGTGAGTCAATCCCCTCACCTTAGGTTGTTCTTTTTGAGAAGTGTTCTTTCTTGCTAATGCCAGTTTGTCGCAGATGTGTTGCTGTCAAGACTCTTCCTCTTAACACTGATGTTGAGATTGAGTGCATTGCTGTGCTGTAAATGGTTCACCTCAGCTTGGAAAATATAGATTAAATATAAATATAGAAGACGATGATATGAGCATACTTTCTGAGCTTTTTATTGTAGATCATCTCGTGATGCAATCATTGTCAGGGGGGATATGAAGAATATGACCTGTATACTTCCTTCGGGTAAGCCCCGATCCATCTGTTCATAGTGCCAGGAATTCCAGACACTTTTATACGAGGTTGTTGAAATGAAAACACTGTTTAAAATATTTGTTGAGCCTGGCCTTGGCCTCTCTTGTCTCTCCCATTTTCGAATGCCCCAGGCTGATCGTATAGGCAGGCGCAAAAAAGAACCTATGGACTTTGATAAACAAGCATAAAAAAGACTCTTGGGAAATCAATCAAAGGAGGTGGCACTGACAGCCACGGTTCTGCGCACATCAATGTAAGCACAGGAAGTATTCTGAATCCTAGAATGATATGGTACTCGCCTGCACCAACCTACCGTCGTGCAATCAACAAAGATGTCGCGTGAGTGAATACGCGCTTCAACAACCAGAACTAAGACAGACAATAAACGAAAGAGAGAAACATCAGTGGCTGAGTTGAAACAAGGCCCTTTTACCCCGAAATACCAGTGTGGTGGAATGTATCAGACTCATAGATTTGGCAGGATCAAGCCTAGTCGAGACCACATTGTGCCAATGGTTCGCAGTAAGATGAAGTACATTCCCCAACAAGAAACTATCGAGGACACTTCATTCAGGTGCCTGTCAAGTACTTTCTTTTGTGAATCCAGGTCGATTGATCCTTACTGACAAGGTCACCCCCTCGGTTCACGTGACCATATGATTTCCAGCATTTTCGGGACGATGATAGAGAAGTGATAAGCTGTAGTGATGAAATTGAACATTTGAATGGCTGTGGACTGGAGACAATAATTCATCTCATTTAATCAGCATCAATGAATGTTGATGTGGTGGTGGTGAAGTTGTTGCCTGCACGTCATCGAGGGATCTAGGGCTGCGGCAACGGTCAACTTCACCCTCACCCTCCTCCAAGATCAACCCTTTCATGCACGGAGAATAACACTCAAGTCTTGGGAGATGAGAATCAAGTCTTCCATTCTCAGGGACTGAAACTAACTGACGTGTGTAGACAGATCCACAGGGATACTAACAACCCTCCAATGAGCATCCCTAGCACCGCCAGCTCCTCTATTGGGACATTCCTGAGGATAGGCGATGACCATCTCCCCCAGCAAAGTGCGAAGATCCGCTCAGGATTCTTCCCAGAGCCCCTCGGGTGTGACATTCCACCCCTCCACACTCTAACCGCGTCGACGCGCTCCAGGGCTAAGTAGCCCTCGATGATTTCCCTTTTTAGTCCTGGAGCGCTCCTCTTTCGTGAACACTGTATATCAGTCACTTCACGCGCAATCGATGCTTCTTTAGTGTGTCTGCTTCTGGGTTAGATTTAGACCCGGTGCATTCTATTCGTCTGTACCTCACTCGTGGCCTGTTCTTCCTTCGGCTTCGACATACTGGGAAGCTTTGACGGGAAGAATTGCGACCAGTCTTCTGCACTGTCGCCATTATGGACGCTGGATTCTCGGCTCGGCCGCGAAAGGAAGGTACTTGGACGAAGCTCGTCATATTCGTTGCGCTATACTTCCTTCTTTTCGAGTCTATCCTAGAAGCCGTGCTTGCTCTTTATCTCTACGGAAATGGACAGGTTGACTCGAAGATGACTTTGAGCGTCGTGCTCTCTCTAGTCGCAGTATGTGCCATCTGATCAATATGTGTTGTGTATCTTGCTAACTCCCATCGAGTCGTTTTTATCGTTTCCTCTGGTCGGTCTACAGAGCTTGGTCGCCTGGCAGTATAACAATATTGGTGGATTTGGGACGCAGAAGACTGTCTTGCATAACGTCTGCACCTATGTTCTTCGAATCGACCTCATGCTATGGCTGGCTACCAGTGTAGCTGGTCTAGTGGTTGCCGCGCAGCAGGTTTATTGTCTCCCCGAAGGGACAGATGCAAGTTATTGGCGAGTCGGTATGAGCTGTGCTTTCCACCGAGCAACAGTAATTGTATCTGTGGTGTCAATGTATGTATACCATCACTACGGCTGCCTACACACTTACTGACAAGTGCGCTATAGGGTTACCGTTTGCACTATGTATTGTGCACGAGAGCTTTGCGATCGCCCATATGATGTTTCCCTTCTCGGTATATACAGACGCCAGGAAGTTCTTCGAGACGGAAGTATTCTGTCTGGAAACAGTTGGGATAGCGAAGAGACACTGAAGAACGAAATTCTCTACCTTTGTCGCCAACATGATGGCAATGGAACTGGATACTCCTGGTCTGCGGACCCAATCGCCAACAGAGTGAACTGTCATCCCAGCATCCGACACCCTGCTCCCGTTCGCTTGCGACCTCAGCTTCGAGTAAATACGGATCCTGGTTCGACCTACGGAGAGATTGTCTCAGGAACAACCATCTCCCCAGAAGACACAATGACTCGTATTTCGCCCGGATCACAGAGCCTTGCTAGTGAATTCTACCCCATCTCGCGCACATCTACAATGATGACTTCGCAGACAGGCAACGAGCTACGCGCTTTACTATCCGATACACCGGTTCCCAAGGTCCCGATGATCCCTAAGGAGTATGTTGGCCACAAGAGACAAAAGTCCTCGCTTTCCTCTCTCCGGCGTTTTCTCCCGAGGTCTTTCCCCCTGTCGCTGCCGTTGTCTTCGGACCCTCAGATCCGAGCCCTCGCAGATCCGAATGCTGCATCCGATGTTGAGAAACAGGTCGTGACACCAAACAGCATGCCCAAGAATGCTCCTCAGCCCACAACTCTCCAGGTCAACGGATCCCAAAGCCAAGACGTCTCCCCAATCTCCCCAGCACAGGAACCAAGCCTCCAGATCCAAAAAAAAGACCGCTCAGAAGGCCATATCCGAACAATGACAATGAACTCGGCCGATGCCCCAGAAGTAGTACCCTCAGCACCAAAAACACCACCAAAAGTGCGCCGCTCGCAAACAGCATGTCCAATGCCAGCGACACGCAACCCCCACTACCCCCATCACCAACAAGCCTTCCTCACAGGCCCTCAACAACCACGCAAATACCCCCAATCCAGACGAGCCTCAGGAACCCCAATGCAAATGCCCATGAACATGCACATGTCCCAGCACGGCCACCCACCAATGCGCCGCAGCACAACCGCCCAACCCACAACAAACTACCACTACCCATCGCGCAGCCCGTCCTACCACTTCGACCCATCCCAAATGCCGCGCCACTCCTACTCCCTCTCCCAATCTCCCTACCACCCCAGCCAAAGCCACCCCCACCTCCAACAGCAATACATAATGCCCCAATCAACCCGCTGGACCAGCCAGCGCCGCTTCGATCCAAACCGCTCTATGCCTCCCACTCCCCGCCGCAATGATGTCGAACTCGTTTACCCGAGCACCCGTCGTCCGCGCAGTACTACGCATGGCGGCGTCAATGGCCCACTCAGCTGTATCATGGAGACTGTTTCCAATCCGAGGGCTTCGGTGGATGAGGTGCAGGGTGGGGGCATTTCTTTTGGGGGTGAGGGCGGTGGTATGGATCAGACTACGTACCGGGGAGCAAATCGGACGAGTATCACTTTTTACTGAGGATGATGATGATGGGAGGGAGAAGATGATGGGTCGGGATGAATGGAAGGATGGAAGGGAAAGAAGGGTAATTAATACCTCTGCATTTGTCTATGTCTGCGGGTCAGATAGACAGGGTTGGTTTCTATGGTTTGTATTTGCTCATTACTTCTAATGTGTCACTTTATGATTTGTATTTGGGTGGAATGGATAGTCAGTATGTGTTTGCTAGGATACAGAATCAATTGAAATCAATTTTAATACTTTGAGTTCCGTTGCGAGTGATCTGCTCGGGGTCACATTGTGAGTAATTCCGAATTCCAGACTAAGAGCCCATACTCTTAGCACTGTCCAAGATACTCTATATGGATTTGGTCCGTGTCAGGCCAGCTCTGTGCAATCAGATCACTACAATCGAGTCATCAAGCTCTATTGCATTCAAGCGACTGAATAACACTTTGCAAATGAAAGATTCATGTTCTACAGACGACAGACGACAGACGATATCGGACACCGTCGACATTATCCCAAGGATGAAATTCATCAGAGCTCGAAGCAATATGCAATTTTCCCGAGGGGGCATTAGAAAAGAAACACACATACATACACCCAGAATCCATGCCAGGATCAACCCAATAACCAACCAGACACCAGAAAAAAAAGCCCCCATGGCACAATGCAATACAATACAAAAACACAACCAGAATCGTACATCAAGACTCAGTAGAGCACACCCTGAAGATTAAGTAAGATAAGACTAAGCCTTCGTCTCTCCACTCTTGGACTTTGACTTTTGGACATGCTTATACCTATAAGCCTGTCCACTCTTACTCTCGCCGTCTCTCCGACGATTCTCTTTACCTTCAGCCAAGGCCCCAGGCCCACGACCGAGTTCCTTTTCGCCCCAGGTCATCATAAGCGCCTTGGCCATGCGATCCCGTTCCTTGAGGAGGAGGTCGACGCGTCGTTCCCATTCGCGTTCGCGCTTATCGACTGATAGTGCGATACGCTGGTCGACTGCGGCGGATGTCTCGTCTTTTGCGGCGATGACGGCTTCCAGGCGCTTGAGTTCTGTTCGGAAGGCTTTGCGAAGGTGTGTTTCTTGGTTTGTGGTTGTGGAGCGGAGGGTTTCGAGCTCAGTGCGGAGGTTTGTCTCGCGTTGTTCGGCTGCTGTGAGGAGGTTGCGGATCTTGCGCATTGATTCGGCGTGGGAGGCGCGGAGAGTGGATACTGCGGTTGAGTGCGCTGTTTGCAGGCTGCGAACTTGGCTTTGGTGGTTTGCTTCTATGGCGGCTGTGTCTGGCTCTTTTCGTTCTGGGGCTGGGGGTGGGCTTGGTGGCTCGGCCAGCTTGTCTTCTTGCAGACGTGCGATTGTCTCGAGGGATTCGGCGTGATCTTCTCTTGTCTGGGTCAGGTCGTGCTGTGATTTGTGGAGGGCTGTTGTCAACTCTTCCACCCTGTGGGACAAGCGAAGGTTTTCAGTCTCGATGGTCTTGATGAGAGACTGGGTCTCGGCAGATTGGGCACGGAGACGGTCTGATTCGGCAACTGTGGCTTTTTGTACAGCGGATGTCTCTTGTAGTTCCTGTTGGAGACTCGCGATCTCCTCTTGTTGCGATTGGTGCAGCTCCTGGACGGTTCGGACTTCGGTAAGCTTGTCCTTTGGCTGTGACAGGGACGTGTATGAACCATCCACGGGGTCCACATCTCCATGTCCCAGATCTTTGATCAAGTCAAGAATCTCGCTGTAGGTGCTGTGTCCAGTGATGGGTAAATCTGCAGCTGCAGCCTTCAGGGCGCTTTCCTGGGCTTCGATCTGAGACTGAACACGAGTGAGATCCGCCTCGAGCGAGCTGTTCTTCTCTTCCAGTGGCCGATTCCTATCTTCCAATGTGATAAATCTTTCTTCCAAGACCTGGAAGTCATTGTGAGCGCGCTCCAGTTGTGTCTCGAGCTTCTCATTTTCTAGGCCGTAATCATCAATTTGGGACTGGAGTTGATCAATCTCGGAGTGCTTCTCTTGTATCTGCGCATCCCTATCCCGGGTCACTTCCCTGAGTTTAGCGAATGTCTCATCGAGAGTAGCATCGCGCGCTTTCAATTGCTCTTGGGAAATAGTAAGTTGTTGGCGCAGGTGAGCAATTGTCTCCAATCGCTCAGTGTCCAGGGAACTTTGCTGGTCTCGGCTCTGCAGCTGTTGCTGCATCTCTCGGATTTGCTCCAGAAGTGAGTTGAGATCAGCCCCGCCCATATTCGACTGGTGCAGCATTTTCTCACGTTCCTCGTTCTGCTTCTGCAGTGACCGAACCTGCTCACGAAGCATGGCCTCGTCGCTGCCTTTGGCATGTACCTCGTCCAGAAGAGCAGTCTTGTGCTGTAGTTCTGTCTGTAGATGACGAATCTGCTCGCCAGCTGAGACAGCTTCAAGTACACGGGTGCGATTCTGTTGCAATTGATTGTCTCTCTCTCTCACAGTGTCCTCCAATTGTTGAATTCGGTTGCGCAGATCCTCACGCTCATCCGTACCATTGCTTGACGCGATCGAGGGCTTGCGAGCAGAAGGCGAGGGCTGATCTTGGTGTCGTGACTCGTCATCGTCAGGGTATTCTTCAATGTCTTCAAGATGTGTCGAGTCTTTGGGAAGTGCGCTCGTTCTGTGTAGTAAATGCGAGGGGGTCGACATGTCCACTGGTGGCTCGAATTCACTGTATTCTCCAGAATCCGCCTCCTCCTCCTCCTCTATCACTGATTGTTTTGATTTTCGGAATGACCGTCGCAATGATCCATACTGTACTTCAGCATCCTCCTCGTCACGGATCTCTCCTTCAAGATCGCCCATTAAATACTTTTCCAAGTTTGCAGTAAAATCTTCCGGGCCCCCAACATCCGACAGTTTATCTTCGATATCTTTATGAAAGGGGGGCAAAGTTTCCTCATTCCCCTCTAGAGCAAAATGACCACTGGGGAAGTTGCTGAAATCCAAGGTGTAATCAGCAAGTCGCGCGTCGAGATCTGAGCCCGTTGGGCTTCCGGGGGTCGCGGGCCGGGAGATATTCTGTAGTTCGTTGTCTGATTGCTGTTCGTCGTCGCTGACATGGCCGTGGGCGTTGTCTTTCGCTGCGACGCGCTCGGTCGTAGGAGTCTGGGCGGGGAGCGGGGAGTCCGGAGGGCTGGACAAGTTTTGTGGAGGAGATGAAGGCATAAACAAGGGAGTCACTAGTGTAGACTGCCCAATAGTGTCATGGGAGGTTGGGAAGGGCGAGGTATAACCCGCGTTGGCCATTGTCGCGTATCGGGATGCGCAGCGAGCGCAAAATCGAGCGCAAAGAGCGCGATTGAGACCAGAATCTAGACACAGTCCTTGCAGCTACACGAGTAGAGATAGAGGAAGGATCCAGGCAGAAAATAAAAAGAACAACAAGAAATTGTGTAGGATGTTCAAGCGAAAGAATAAAGAAAGTGAAACAGGAGAAGGCCTTAGGCGTCAATGTTTACGTGTTTTGGGCCAAGCGGGGGGAACCTTGGATTTCTGTGTTTGCATACATTGGCTTCGACGCATCGCTGCATCTCAACTACTTCGACATGTTTTATGCACATGTTTTCGACTCTTCAAACCCTGGGGGAACGACTGAGGGTTCCTGCGACTGACTGCGCTGTTTGCTCTCCATGCACTCTTCATGTTCATTCTCATGGCGATCTATAGCCGCTTTCCTTGACGCACGACCACCTTTCGCGGCAATGGCATGCTGTTTTTGCAACAGGATAACACAATTAGCAGAATGAAAGGTTTGCTGAGATCATACTTTTGTCTTACCTGCTTCCTTGCGTCCATGTCATGAAAACCACCCACGCCTCGGGCTTTGCCGCCTTTCTTTCCACCCTTGTATAGATGCCCAATCCCGGTCAAAGACATGATGAGATCGGACGGTGTTGATACAAAAGGGCCTACAAGATTGAGATCTGGTGATACCCAATGATTGTCTGGATAGCCCACGCAGTCTATTAGCCCACAGAAAGATTCCTGGTCGCCTCCGTTGCCTCCATTGAATCATCGGCTGGGGCGATGTCTATTCAAAAGATAGCAAGCTGGGTGTTAACCGCTCGATATAATTTGCTGGAGCACTGATCCGGTATTTGATCTCATGTTTAAATTATCTAAACAAGTGTAGAATCTCGCTATCATACAAACAGGTAAAGGCTGAGCACAAAATATAATATTTTAATACCTCGGCGGTATACATTTCGTTGCTGTAAATCATGACTTGGAGGGCTTCTTACTCATCCCTTTATATTCAACCTGGTGAACAGAATAATTGATAAATCTCGCGATACATCTAGTCTTAACGCGAGCGGGGCCTCGCTAGCGAACTAAACGAGACACTTAAGATCCAACAATACCCTGTCAGTCATTGAATTAAACATGCATAGAGCTCTAAGCGGCGCTCTACTGAGGCACGAAATCAACATAGCATTTATGTTCCTGTTGTTGCGGTGAGTACGGTGAGTAAAGTGATTTCATCCGAGATGGGCTATTGAACATACGCGCATTCCACGACAGGTTTCATCATAGAAAACCTCATAGCGACTCGTGATACCGGGTGAGATCACATCAAAATCATCTTTGGTAGTAGTTGTATATGTGCGGTAGATAGCAGCGACAAGCGTAGTCATTTCTGCCATTGCAAGACTTCAAGGAATGAGCAAGTGACCAACAACATAATCAAGGACAATATCGAGAACCAAAGACTTACTGCATCCCAATACACATTTTCCCTCCACTGGAGAAAGCCCAGAACCACCTCTTCATCTCTAGTGAAGCATCAAGCCAGCGATCCGGGTTGAACTTCAGCGGGTCTTTGAAAACCTCTGCGTTGCGATGCAGACAGTATGGAGACATGGAGACATGCGTCCTTGCTGGAATAGCATACCCATCAATCGTCGTTGACACGGGAAGCGATCGTGGCTCCGATCCTGGCAAAGGAGCGTACAGCCGAAGTGTTTCTGTGATGACTGCATCAACATATACCAAATTGGCGCTGGCCTTTGTGGTTGGAATTCCTTCGCTGTTGAGATCCTCCTCGGGAAGCTTTTGAACTTCCTCGATGAGCTTTTCTTGGAATTTCTTATGCTCCGGTCGAGACAGAGACCAAATAAGGAACATCAAGGTATCGCTGGTTGTGTCAACGCCAGCAAGAAGATGATCAGCACATTCTGCCGCAATTTCAATATCGTCAATGCCGCTTTCTTTCTCGGACCGATGGTGTTTCCACATTTTGGCAATCAAGGGCGATTGGTCTTCCTTCTCCTGCGGAGAGGCCTGGGAATAGGCCAGACAGGCTTTCATCGCATGCAGCCGGATGCCAGTGTAGGTGGTAGGCTCCTGCATCGGGTAAAACATTTTTGCGATATAGCCCATGATGCCAGTTCTTGAATAAAGCCAGTCCGTGAACGCCGGAAAATGGACTGCAAACCATGACAGCTTACGACGAGCGATATCGATGACATCGTCAAGAAGTTCGCGGTCTTTTGCCTTTCCTTCCAAGCACGAAGTCTTGCCAAACTTGCCGTAGAGGAACTCTGTGATGGTATCCAATGAGAAGAAATGGAGAGTCGAAAATATCTCGCTTGTCTGTGTTTCTCGTTGGAGGAGTTCCAAAAACAGCTTCACCTTGTTCTCGACCAATGCAGCAGTGGGACCTCTAAGCATCGCAGATTTGGCGTAGGCATGCGCAAAAAGCTTCTTACGTTCGCCATGCTCCTTGACTGTGTGGAAAGAGAACATATTTTGACGTCCATATACATTGAACATTTGATAGAAGCTGGTTCGCTCAAACCCACTTCCAGCTCCATAAATTGTACGCAGTGCTGATAGACTATTGAAGACTACCTCGTTTGGCCCGACACGAACAGCGGCTCCATATTTGTGATGAAGGGCATTAATCTTGCGAGTGCGCGTGCCTTGGTAGTCTTCGTACATCAATCTCAACTGTGTCAAAGCAAACGCTTTGGGGCCTGGAAT
Organism: Penicillium nucicola; assembly: GCF_028828085.1. Lineage (NCBI taxonomy): Eukaryota > Fungi > Ascomycota > Eurotiomycetes > Eurotiales > Aspergillaceae > Penicillium > Penicillium nucicola. The sequence continues at coordinate 1,511,332 of NW_026643125.1, read as the reverse complement.
TCGAGCAAGAGCACCGAAGAATAGACCACCACACAGAGAGTACAGCACCAAGCCTGCTAAGAAGGTAGCGGCGGCTGCGGACAGAAGCGACATTTTCGTTGAGTCAGAATTGCTGATCAGACAAAAAAGAGATTCCAAAGTCGCCTAACGAAACTGACCGTTGAAGTTGAAGGGAAGTGAGGTGGTTGTAGTTATACCAGCCTCTATCCTCGGTGAGTTCCGAGAGGCAGGCGCAAGCGAAGACATTGACACATTTACATGCTTCGTGTAAATCTTGGAAGATAGGAAAACCGTGCCATGATGTTAGATGAAAAAGCTTCCTAATAAATGCGGCAACCGCCAGCGAGATTCAACTGTGGGGGCCCTAAAGAGGGAAAGGGATTGAGACGCATACAAGACACTTAAATATTGGGCTATAGATCCGAGCTTCCTATCGATACCATAGCAAATCCATTATGCGCCCGTCAACCCCCTCCTCTAACTCTACCATTGCTGCGCGCATTTCTATGCGTTGGGTGCCAGAGTCGCCCTTTGAAAGCACCAACACGCTTGCTTTAGCCGTCGGCGAATGGTATGTTGACTTGCGGGTCGATCGGCAATCCGCAGGCATTGATTGGGCGCTGGCAGGGGAGTGCCGACTGGTGAATACGAACCCGCGTACGATATCTACTTCCCCAGGCTAGTCTAATGACCGCTAATTTGGAGAGCAGGTCGTGTGGTTTTCACCCATGTCATTGATTCCCACCGGAAATTCAATGTGAGCCAACCTTGCCCGTTTGTGCCTTTATCCAATGGGGATGACATGGAGACTGGAACGATGGCTCGTCTGGACAGAGAAGGGGCACCTATGACCGATTATGAGGAGATCTGGAGGTATCTTCCCCTGCGAGAGGTGCCAGAAGCCTTTGGGGGTAATACCTCGTGGGTCTTGCAATCGGTCGAGGATGTGGGCGAAGGACGATATCCCGTTAGTAAAGAGTTCTTGGCAAAGGTTGGAAGATTCTATCTGGTCCTTCATCAGGAACAAAGTCAAGTGAGCACTCGAGCACCTGAAGGAAAGTGGACGGTGGATATCACCGGTGAACAAGTGAGCGCCCGGCGGGAGGAGTGGCTCGGTGATCACTGGGAAGAAAAGTATGTGCTAGGGCTTCATGGGGGCAGATTGCCATCCATGGCCAAGGATCTCATTGGCAGAGATCAGAGCTGGCGGTGGACTCCAGGCGAGAAAGTCAGCATTCGAGGTTCTTCATACGTGGTGCGGGGAGTCGAGGCAATCTTGGCTATTGCGGCCAAAATGTGAGAGACTGGGATTGTATCCTCATTTTTCATGTGAGTAGTACCCTGTCAAGTACTGAGCTATCAGTTGTGGGAATTTTTTGGACAACTCAGGATAAGGCAATAGGTAAACCATCACAGGGGCGTTAGAATTCAGCAATGAGATTCTGGGATAGCCCGACTCTACTACATCCACAAATATCCCTGTAGAAACAAGAGATTACCTTGAGTGGTAGGGATTGCACTTTGAAGTAGAGAGTAGGAGAATGGTCCTGAGAAAGCTATCTGTATTCAACAATCCATATTGTACGAAATGGGGCTTTTTTCTTTATACAAATATCCCATTCAATGAAAGCTAGGCCATGAATTGCATTCTAATCTCCCCACCAAATTTTGTTTTCAGCTGGAAAGAGTCCACATGTCCTTTAACCCAAAGCACTAACTATGCCAAAACACTCATTATGGAAAACGCCAACTTTACCCTTACATAGCGATCTGAGGTCCGTGGAAATTCTTCCTTCCATGCATCAGCCACCAAATCCCCACCAGACCAATCAATCCACACGTAATCACGCTGGTATAGTTCATGGCCTCCGGGGAGGTGGGCACAGAGTAAGGAAAACAGTAGATCACAGAGCTCACAACAATGTACGAGCAAGCAACGATATTGACCGCAGTACCATACTTACCCATCCAGAATGGACCAGGTCGAATATTTTTCCGGCCAGTGAGCAGATGCGGAAAAATAGCAAGAATATACGAGATCGTAGTAAGCAGAACAAACGAGCCGATAAAAGCGTTGAATGCAGTAAGCGATCCCACATAAATAGCACCGATGAAAGTCAAGAATACACCACAGGCAAGTGTCGCCCACAATGGGCTATGCCACTTTGGACTGATGGCTCCGAGTTTGCTAGAAAACGGCGTGGCATCGTCGCGACCTAGGGCGTGAATTGTGCGTCCACATGTAATGAGACAGCCAATTGTAGCGATGAAGATGGGCGCGATAGTCATGGTTAAAAGTCCCACTGTACCGGCTTTGGAGCCAGTTGCTTGGAAATATATGTCACCCAGTGGACAGATGGAATCCAAGCTCATGATAGTCGGTAGATCATTGATGGCGTAGAAGATCGAGACCAAGTAGCAAAGGCCCGTGATGAATCCGATGATTACTTGACAGGCCAACGCTTTGGGGATATTCTTTTCTGCTCTGATACACAAGTCAGTCAAGGTCATATATATTGCAGGGCTCGATCACATACTGTGGGATTTCCTCTGCAATGTGAGTGACACAGTCTATAGCGCCCACGGCGAATGCACCATTCAGCATACCCGCCAGGAATGTCAGCCCATCACTTGAGTAGCCCGTCAAGTTATCCCAATCTTTCCAGACAAAATCATTCGAGGCATATCCAGAGCCCGTTCTGCTCGGCATGACAGCGCAAACGATGATAGTGACGAGGAGTCCGGCAACAATGAAAAATGACCCAAGTCGGCTAAGAGCTGCCAGTGCTGGCTGAGCGAACATCACCGTGAGGCAACATATCCATAGCATGATCAGATAGCAAATGAAGATATGCCATCGCTGTGGGCTGAATTTAGGGTGGTAGAGCGAATAAGCGTAGAAGATCATGTTGCTCGTCATGAAAGCGTTACCGGCTACCGCAAAGGTCCACGCCAAAGCATTAAGCCAGCCCGCAAACCAGGCACAGACTTTGCCGTATTTTGGCCCGGCAGTTACGCTTGCCCAGTGATAGACTATATTAGTATTGGGTCAGTCAGTTTGCCAAAGGCAAGGGTTGCCTAGAGCTTTTCTTACCTCCTCCAGAAGCTGGAATGGATGAAGCCAACTCTGCGATTGATGCTCCAATAAAACAATAGAAGAACGAAGCTACGGTACTGTGTCTCGTGTTAATAGTGTGGCGGGCTTCTGACATAGGGAGGAACATGGAAAACGTACAACTCATAAATAATTCCTGGAGGGCCGCCGTTATAGAGCGATGCAATCTGAATGCGTCAGTTCGAGTTTTGATTCAAGTAGAACAAGTATCATACAATTGCACCTCCCAGAATAGCCCACGCATTTCCAGTGGTAATTCCTGTTGCGCAAGCACTGAAGAGATTGAAACTCTTTGCCAGTACTGGAGTGGAACTTGCAAAGTTCCCATCGAGGGTGTCAATGTCTGTCACAATATAGGTGGGTGAAGCCTCCAGATCATCGGATTTTTCTTGGGCCGGCAGAGCTGTCATTGTGAACGAGATAGCACGAAAAAAGGGTCACTGTGGTTCTCCAAGAAATAGTCAATCGTGATATATCATGGCGACAGACCAACTATATATCCCACGAAAGAGGAGCACCATGAAGTGAGAATGCTTATCATTCATCATTCCTATCATCCTCAACATTTCTATCCATTATTCTATAGAAATCTGGCTATCAATCTTCTATCAGATGTCTAGCCGATACACTCCAATTCCATGAGTGGACTTTCGCTGGCTCCTGCTATGTCTGCAGGGTGTTTGATTTTGAAAGTGGCAATAAGTGATAGTATCTGAGCTCTAGAAAAGTTTGAGACCAAAGACAGAGCCCCTTGTCGTTAGCTAGTTGCCTAGTCGTGCATGGTTCCACCTCTCGCTGGCAGTTGCCGTCAACTACGCCTGGGGCGTGCGAAGCGCGGCTTATCGCCCTCGAACATTGGCCCAGGGGCTAGTTAAGCCCCCATAAAGAGCATCATGACCGATGTGGTGTAAAAGGAAACATCAGTGAAATGGCCACTTGGCGTAGTCCCAAGTCTGGAGCACAGTGGTATTCCCACATGCATCTTCAAGCTAACTAAGCATCGCGCTGCTGTATGTTAAGAGCTGTAATATCCAGAGAACTACACTTATCTTGAAAATTAATTCTTGTTTTTTTAACCTCATGAAGAAGAAAACTTTGTTTCAAAAGGATCAACACTGTCGTATCCGAAAAAGCCACCAAATGCAATTTAAATAGAGAGTTATTGCACTCGTTTCTTTTTATTGGAATAAATGTCAATTGACAAGTTCCTCCTCGAAGCAATCAATCATTAATCTCTTCATTGCATTCTTTCAATACCAGGTCCGACAACCTACTGTTGTTGTATCAGATACGGAGACTTTCAGAGTGACTTGGATGAAGAGAGAAAGCAGTCTATGCTCACCAATCCTTGGCTAATGACTGGAATCTGGTGAGGATCAGCCCGTTAGAAGACGGTAAATCTATATACAGGAAACCATACGTTAATTAACAGCCACATTGGATTAAATCTTCCCTGTCCCCTGACCTAAACCCGGGATTCAAATACTGATTCACATTTAGCACAGGTATTGACGACCGACATCGTTGAGGTTAAAGTGATATTGACCGGGTGACCTGAATGGCGCCTGATGGGGGATCGGAGGGTTGAAGGAGCCCATCCCCACATCCGCATCTTCAACCCTCAGCGCGTATCGGCCATATTTCCACACTTCACAACATTCAAAATGCCACCCATTCAAGGCGAGCGCCCGCGGGTGATCTTGTACCACCAGACTCTCATTCCTGGCGGGGGTCAATATGTGTCCATGCTGCCGCTCCTCGAAAACAACACGGGGATCTCGCATGTTATCATCGCCGCATTTCACCTGAATGACCATCCGGAGAACATCACTCTCAACGATGACCCGCCCGCAAACGCCAAATTCGACCCCCTGTGGGCCGAGGTGCCCCTCTTGCAGCAACAGGGCATCAAAATCATGGGCATGCTAGGAGGGGCCGCCCCAGGCTCGTTTACACGACTCGACGGCAGCCAGGATCAATTCGAGCTGTTCTACACCCCTCTGCGGGATGTGATCCGGCGCCACGGTCTGGACGGGATAGATCTCGACGTAGAAGAGAGCATGTCTCTGCCAGGTATCATCCGGCTGATCGACCGCCTCAAAGCCGACATGGGCGATGCATTCATCATCACCCTGGCGCCTGTTGCCGCAGCCCTCTTAGGCATCGGCAACCTGTCCGGCTTTGACTACCGCGAACTGGAGCAGGCGCGTGCTTCCAAGATCAGTTGGTACAACACTCAGTTCTACAATGGCTGGGGCCCGGCCGAAGATCCACGCATGTATGCTACCATGGTCGCTCAGGGCTGGTCTCCGCGACGAATCGTTTACGGTCTATTAACGAACCCGGGGAATGGATCGCAGGGTTACGTGTCGCAGGAGAAGATTGGACCAGTCTTGGCTACCTTGATCGAGCAATTCCCCAACTTCGGTGGCGTTATGGGGTGGGAATATTATAACGCTATGCCGGGTGACCAGCAGAAGCCGTGGCTGTGGGCTGCTCAGATGACATTGAGCATGGGTATGAAGGATGTGGTTATGGCTGCTCGTCAACTGTTGGCTGGGCCGATGGCGAGTACTCTCAATAGTCTGTTTCAAGATATGATGAACCAGAGACGATGAATATATAGCATTTGCAGCATAGTTCCTGGTTGTTTGCCTCCATGTTTACGTGCACGGACACTTTGGTTACCGGAGCCTCTCATCGACGTCATCGCGACTTCCTTGACTTCTTCTCTTGGTTGGATTGTCTCTTTAGATACCATGTCAGCGCAACACTAGAATGTCACGGGCACTTTGTGAATCTTAGTTACAATGGCTTCCCTCCGCATTGTAGCGGTTATTAGTTCGACGGCCATTCGACTCGGGGCCTTCGTCTTTCTGAGATGGGTATGGATCCCATGACTAGTTAATGGGTATGGACTGACATGAACATAGATCCCTGGTCCTCCATTTGGTCCGCTCATTTTTACTTTGCTGGCCGTTTATCTATCATCGCTGTTCTCGATAATTAAAGATGAACAGTCTGAGGAGATTCAGACAGAAAAAGGCAGCTCACGCCCATCCAGTGAGGCTACACCTCTCCTCTCCATGGATTCCTTCTCTAATGATAAAATCGCCATAGAAAAAAAGACAGCACACGCTTCGGCTAAATCGGCTGACTCCGTGCTGAGGACATTGCTAACCGGGGTGCCATCCGCCAGATCTCCGCTTTGGACGTGGACGACTGTCATATTCAACGTGGTCTTGGCATTGTTGACTCTTGATTTCCTAGTCAGAGGCTTTGTGCTTTACCCGACTACATATGCTAAGTTTTCTCGGATTGGATATGTCTCCCCGACCACAGCAAACCTGGTCTTTCGAGAGCCAGATTTGGCACAATTGCCAGTGGTGGTCTCATATCAAGATTATACCACCCAAATGCCCGAAATATGGGTGAAAGAGGGTATTATCTACAAGCTGGATGAAAGCACAGACTTCACTGCCGCAGTAACCTTGACAAATTTGAAGCCATCGACACACTACCGATATGCGCTATCCAACAACCAGTCGGGGACATTCCTCACGGCACCAAGACCTGGATCACCAGAATCAAGTCGGCTCTCATTTGTCACATCAAGCTGCATCAAGCCCAACTTCCCCTACAACTTACTCCGACATCCACTACGAGTCCCAGGCATCGAGAAGATGACAGAAGCTTTGGCAAAATTACCAACTCTACTTCGCCCATCATTTATGTTATTCCTAGGCGATTTCATCTACATCGATGTACCACTACGCTTTGGGTTATCCATGTCTCACTATCGCAGCGAGTATAGAAGGATATACTCATCGCCATCATGGAAATCCGGCCCACCAGAAGACCAGGCGATCGACTTACCCTGGATCCATACACTTGACGACCACGAAATCCAAAACGACTGGGCCAAAGGAAACAGAACAGCCCCATACCCAGCTGCTGCAGACCCCTTTATACATTACCACGTAAAAGGCAACCCACCGGTTCCAAAATCACCATTCGCACCTTCCGACAACGTAACCTATTTCGCCTTCAACCACGGTCCAGCCTCATTCTTCATGCTAGACACAAGAACATACCGCACAGAGCCGTCCCACGAAGATTCCACTATCCTCGGCTACGCCCAGCTCCAATCCCTTCTAACCTACATCTCGACCCCAGAGCCGGCAGGAACACACTGGAAAATAATATCCTCCAGCGTCCCCTTCACAAAGAACTGGCACGTAGGAACCGCAGACACATGGGGTGGATTCGCCCACGAGCGAAGCAAAGTCTTCGACGCAATATGGCACGCTGAGCGCACTCTCAACATCCGAATCATCCTGCTCAGCGGAGATCGACACGAATTTGCCGCAACCCGATTCCCAGACCCAGCACTCAACCTCCCCGCCTCCAGCCTCCAGCCTGATACACCAGGTATGGGCGTGCACGAGTTCAGCGTTGGTCCGTTGAGCATGTTTTACCTCCCCGTTCGGACGTATCGTCAAACGGACTCCGAGGATGTGACGGTGAAGTATGTGCCAGAGGGAAATAGCAAGTTCGGGCTTATTGATATTGCGGAGGGGGTGGAAGATCTGGAACCTGGTTCTACGGCGCCGGTGCCGGTGCGCAGTTCTGTCTTTACTTATTCGCTCTATGTTGATGGGACTGTTGTTTGGAAGTATCGCCTTTTTGTGCCATTGGTCCCGGGTGAGAACGATCGTGCTCTGGCTTCTTTGTCGGACTATGAGAGGGCTTTGAGACTGCCTCCTGGTCGTGTTGTTGAGGATCATATTAGGGAGCATTGGGGGCATGTTGTTGGCGGTGCTCTTGGGAGGATCCCAGATCTTGCTAAGTCTTTTGTTGAGATGGGGACTGCTTTATATCATGATTTTGCAGACCGCGTTCAGCAGATTTAAGGCTTATTGGAGTCATCTTGGAGATTCGTCGTTATACTCATGGTGGATTGAACTGATGTACTCCAAAGCTCATTACCTTGATTCTTTGAGAGGTAATGGATCTATGTATAAAAAGAACCTCTGAACCAAAGCGGGTTCGACTTCCGGTTTAACAACATGAAACATAATCCATTTATTTGGAATGGCATATGTGGTAAAGTTAGCTCGATATCAAGGGTTGTTCTCATGTACAAAATTACACATAACGTTAAAAGAAGGAAACGCCAAACACCAGCCCAGATGCTAAGTAGATGAGCCAGCGATTCGATATGAAAAGCAAGAGAACAGATATAATAGATCCCAACCCCGATCTTAACGTCCTCCTCTGCCACGTCCACCACCGCCACCACCACCGCCCATACCACCCATCAGACCACTCATCTGGCTCATCATGCTCTGCAGATCCATGCCTCCAAGGTTGGGCATGCCGCCGCCTTGTCCGCCGCCCATCATCTGCATCATCTTGGCCATGTCGGGCATGCCGGGCATACCACCCATACCGCCCATACCACCGGCACCGCCCATGGAAGCCATACGCTTCTGCATAGCGGCCATCTGATCCTTGTTTCCGCCCTTCATCATATTCTGTGCACGCTGCATCTGTTTCTTCTGTCCACCAACACGCTTGGCCATGCCGGCCATCATGCGGTGTTGGGATAGAACATCCTCGACCTCGCGGACGGTGGTTCCACTACCGTGTGCAATGCGGACCATGCGGCTAGGCTGCTCGACGAAGTTCATGCCATCGCCGTCCAGTTCAGCTGCTGTCATACTGTCGAAGATGTAGATCATGCGGCGTAGCTTCAACGAGCCGTCCTCGTCATCCAGACCCTGGGTCATGTTTGACAGACCTGGAATCATTCCAGACAGCTTAGACAAAGGACCCATTTTCATGATAGATGTAATGTTTTCGCGGAAGTCACGGAGTGTATAGATACCCTCTGCAATGTGCTTGTATGTTTCCTTGGCACCGGCAGAGTCCTTGGTGATAGCTTGGACGTGCTCGACAAGTCCAGCGACATCACCCATACCGAGTAGCTTCTGAACAAAGGCACGGGGCTCGAATCTCTCCAGGTCCATCATGTGCTCACCAGTACCCAGGAAGATAATGGGGGTGTTGGTTGCGGCAACAGCCGAAATAGCACCACCACCGGCGGCATGACCGTCAGTCTTGGTAATAATGATAGCACCAAAGTCTGCCGTGGCCTTAAAGGCAGATGACTGGGCCTCAGCAGATTGACCGATCGTGCTGTCCAGCACGAGAATAGTCTGGTCTGGCGTGACGGCGGTCTGAATCTGGGTCATTTCAGTGAAGAGCTCCTCTTCCTGACGATGACGACCACTGGTATCGACAATGATGATATCAAATCGCTCCTTCTTGAACTTGGCCACACCCTCGGCGGCCACCACAGCAGGATCCGTTTGTGTCAAACTACCGTAATATGGAATCTTTGCCTTGGTGGCGTTCTGCTTCAACTGATCGAAGGCACCAGCACGGAAGGTATCCGCGCAGACCAGCGCCGTCTTAAACCCACGTGTCTGGTAGTGGCGGGCGAGCTTTGTACATGTCGTCGTCTTACCCGCACCCTGCAAACCAACGAACATGATCACATTTGAGCGACCCTTCTTGGGACGGAAGGAATCTGCGTGGGGGTCGACTAACTTCACCAGCTCGTCGAAGACGGTCTTCTGGATCAGTCGCTTCTTGTTGACGGCAGCTGGGAGGGAGGCAAAGTTGACACTGGCTTTGATCGACTTGCGGAGAGTGCCGACAAGACGGACATTGACATCGGCGGAGAGGAGGGCAGCGCAAATTTCCTTGATCATATCATCGAAGGCCTAGCATTGAATTAGCAGGGTAGACATGCGACATGGCATGTTGAACAAGACATACCTTCTCGTCAAGGTTATTGGACCTCGTCATGTCATTGACGGCGGCGTTAATACGCCGCCCTAGATCTTGAAGAACCATATTGAATGTGAATGTGAAGAAGATTCGAGGGATGAACACTCAAGTAGTGGAGGGGTGAGGGTTGAAGCACGAAAGACCAGAGAGGCAATGTGGAGGGACCAATCGGAGAGCAGACGCCTTTCACCGCCCCAAAAAAAAGTTGATACTGCATTCTCTTGGGTCAACGCGGTGACTTTCTTTTCACTTTCACCATTCCACATTATTTTGTTGCAATGGCTCCCAGTTACTCCAAAAAGCGCAAGGTCCTTGATGGCCTCAAGGGCAAGACCGGTCGCACCAAGAAATTCCGCAAGCAGCGTGACTACCACAGCAGCTCCGAGGAGGAGAGTGACAATGAGAACTTCGCCGCCGTCAACCTTGAAGACTCGGACGCCGAACAAGATGGTGGTGTTTCAGTGAACAAGAAAACCGCAACCGAACCTCCTGCGAAGAAAAAGAAGACAACCGCGGCACCCACGCCGAAAAAATCAGAGGACGAATCAGATATCACCGACGACGAAGAGATTGAACTAGATGACGAAGACCTCGAAGACCTCGAAGATGATGATGAAGAGAACAATGCCTCTGGGTCGGATGAAGACCACCCTACCGCCACAGGCGCCAACCGTGGCCGATCCGTCCCCAAGCGTAACGACCCTACCGCATTCTCAACCTCCATTTCCAAGATTCTGGCAACAAAGCTTCCCACATCTGCACGGGCTGATCCCGTCCTGTCAAGAAGTCAGTATGCTGCGAAGCTCTCCAGCGATGCAGCGAACGAGAAGCTCGACAAGGCCGCGCGGGCCAAGATGCGCGCCGACAAGAAGGAAGAGATGGACCGCGGTCGTGTCCGTGATGTGATGGGTATCAAGCGAGGAATGTCTGGCCAAGTTACTGAGGAGGAGAAGCGTGTGCGCAAGATGGCCCAGCGTGGTGTTGTCAAGCTGTTCAACGCTGTGCGCGCGGCCCAAGTCCGGGGTGAGGAAGCAGCCAAGGACGAGCGCAAGAAGGGCACAATTGGTATGGGAGAGCGTGAGAAGGCTTCTAACGAGGTCAGCAAACAAGGCTTCCTTGAGTTGATCAACGGAAAGAAGGGAAAGCCTTTGAACATCGAGGAGGCGTAAAAGTTGGACCTACGATTACCCATGGCATGTTTCTGGCGTTGTGATGGTTTTGTCTATATTTTTCTTTACATTGTAATACAATTGCTGTTGTGGAGACATGCATTCGTTCAACATAGTACAGGAGATGTTTCATTTTGCGATATAAAGCAATTGTGCATGATGTATGAGTTAAATAGTAGAATACATAGTCCAATTGGACTGAAGCCTCATGGCTTGATGTCGATCCGAAGTGAATTTGTTCAAGATCCTAGTGTCTCCCGACCCTCTCCTCATATTTATTTCGACTCAAAGTCGCTTGCTTGTAGGTTCCGTGTCATGGTCGGCAGGCGCACGACCATACCGTCCAGGTCCTTGGACATGATCACCTGGCAGCCCAGTCGGGATGTCTCCGTCAAGCCGAATGCCAGATCCAGCATGTCGTTCTCGTCATCTGATGGCTCTTCCATTTGGTCGAACATGTCCGGGTCCTCCACAATGACATGGCAAGTCGAGCAAGCACAAGATCCACCACATGCACCTGTTGAAAGCATCCAGTTAGTCATGGCGCATGTAAGGAAAATCGTTGATTCAACATACCCTCCATCTCAAGATCGTTCGCTTGGGCGATGTCTAGTAAGTTGTCGCCCTCAGCAACCTGTAAGTCGATCTTGTTGCCGTCCTTATCAATGAATGTGATGTTGATCCTGGAAAAGTATCAGCATGCTCTAGGAGCAAGGCGCAAGCGGAGCGCGGGCCGGTGGACATACTCTTCACCGGGCTTGGGCGCCGTGATATGGCCGTGTGCAGCTTGTGCAGTCACAGAGAACGAGCGGCGGGCTGCACTATAACCTTTCCATGACGACTGTAGGCTCTGTGGCGTGGGCAAAGTTGACCGAGGGTATGTTGTGGTTCCGATAGTCCTGGAGGAACTCAGGTATCTCCGCGATTGAGTCAGACAGATGTCGGAGGTGGCAGTTTTTGGTACACGGCACAATTGCTGGCCGACTTGACGCCAGAAAGCCATTTTGTGAGAAGTGGAAGAGCAGAGGCAGAGGGGAAGAGAAAAAAGAGGATCCGGGGAGAGTTGGGAGTGATCGTCCAATGGCCGCGGAGGGAAAAAAAGACTGACAAAGCTGCGGACATTCCACTTCCCGACTTCCTTTCCCCGACAACTTTATCCCCGAACCCATCAACATGACGACTCGTGAAGGGATCAATCCCTTGCGGCCTTATTATATTCCCCCGTCTGGCCTGTCACCAGCTTCAAATGCTCCGCCCGAAGTGACTTCGCCGTCATCGGCCCAGGTGTTCGGCAGCACGGCGCGCGACCTCATCCCGGACCTCGACTATGCCGATTATCTGGAAGCCTCGCCATCGGTGTCCGATTGGATTCGCGACAGCTTGAACCGGGCTTTGGTGCGCTACACCAAGGTCCTGACTGCCCAACCGTTTGATGTCGCCAAAACTATCCTGCAGGTGTATGTGGTGCCCGACGCCGCCGATGACCAGTGGGAGCGGAAGTCGACACCGGGAGCTAGCGGTAGCTCCTACGACTCGGTAAGAGCAACGTTTTGGATAGCAGATTTTGTTCTGCATAAGAAATTCAAGTCGGATCACTGACAAATTCCCACATAGGAGTCTGAATCATCCGATGACGAGAGTAGTTACTTCACCTCAGCAGCCCCTCAGACACCGACGCCGAGCACACCGCGGTCTCGTAAGTCACGACAGCAAATTACTGATCGCAGTGGCTACATTCGACCAGAATCTGCGGCAAAGCCGGCACATGCATTGTCTCTCAAGAACTCGAACTCCCTGACCGAAGTCCTCTCCCAACTATGGTCCTCCAGTGGCCCCTCTTCTCCCTGGAAGGCCTCTAATGCCACATTCATATACTCTCTCCTCCTACCAACCTTGAACACATTCATTCGCAGTCTTTTGTCGGCAATCGTCGGTTTGCCCGAGGATGATATCTCCTCGTCGATGACAGCCGACATCTTGACCGCATCCTCTCCCTTGATGACGTTGGTTCTGTCCTTCATTTCATCGTCACTCTCTGCCCTCATTCTGGCCCCCATCGACACCGCTCGCACATTCTTGATGCTCACGCCAGCTACTCACGGCCCACGGTCACTCGTGCGAGCTATCCGCCAGCTCCCCACCCCCAACAGCACAATCCCCTCACACCTCGTGCCCATTACAGTCCTGCACTCAAGTCTCCCCAACTTCATCATGACCTCGACCCCGCTCTTCCTCAAATCTTATCTTTCTATTGACCCTCTCCTCAACCCCAACACATGGAACCTATGCGCATTCCTGGGCTCTGGCCTCGAACTTGCCGTACGATTCCCACTCGAGACTGTTCTTCGTCGCGCACAGATTGCCACATATACCTCTTTGAGCCTGCGCCAGAAGTCGTCAGGTGGCAGCATCCGCGCCGCATCCATTGATGCTTCTGACGTTGAGACCATTGTTCCAACCCCACGCACCTACCGTGGTATCATTGGTACAATGTGGCACGTCGTCTACGAGGAGGGTGTGAGCTCCACACCATCTGACACAGAACGTGCGCAGACCCTCCTCGGCCAGCCATCCTCCCAGCAACAGCTCAAGAAGCGCAAGCAGGGCCAAGGTATCCAAGGTTTATACCGTGGCTGGCGCATCGGTATGTGGGGCATCGCCGGCATCTGGGGTGCCAGTCTACTCGGCGGAGTAGCAGGTGGCTCTGAAGACGAAGTGACAACACGAGGCGGTCACGGCCGCTCCAGCGGTGGACGCTTCTAATCGAAACAAAGACCCTCAATTCGAAGCCACACCTCACTCCTCTTCTCGGCCAATTAATATAACGAGATACATCGGCTCCCTCGTGCCCTTTTCAATCAATCAACCTCTCCCTTCTTTCCCAGCCGAGAAACTCCGAGATCGGTACCTGAAGCAGTTCTCGTCGTTTCATGCTTGTGCCTGTGCATCTTCGTTCTCACACTCTCCTCTCTATCCTCCTCCCTCTGTTTACATTTTATACCCCGGGAATGGAATCCAGGGGACAGGGGCGATCGGCGTCTTGCTTTGTCTCGTTTTTTGGTGCTCTCTGCAGCCCGTGTATAAACTCATTTGAAACTCCTTGCCACATAGCTATGTAATGAGATACGGTCTGGTTCTTGGCTTTCTAGGTAGCTAATTTATTTGATTATCATTCGATATTACGCGTTTTTATAGGTTTCTGTGGTTTTGCTCTTGTTAGGAGTGTAAGTAATATAACGTTAGGTGACGATAAATCCAAGTCTCCAGTTAAACCTCCAGGCCGTGAGTCTTGACGGATTTGGAAGTATATCATTGGGACGTAAAAGGATAAATTCAAGTGAAATCTAGAAAATTGTGATGAAAATAAAATTCAGGAAGACTTTTGCAAGGGGTATGTACCGTTCTATGCTCATTTGGCATTGGATATTTCTACGCCTTACCATTCAATACACTCAGTGAAGCACCTGTATGTGTCCTGACAAAGGTTGATGACTGTGATACGACCTATCACAAGTTATTTGAAGAAAAGTAATGTATAGCATATCATTCCATTCATAAAAGCCACGTTGTATACATAACATCTCAAACGAGAAAACCGCCGCTAGAAGCTCATCCGTCTAGAAGAGAAGATTGGAGAATGCCGAGAACACACAAAAAGAAAATAGAATAATGACCATGTTCATAGCGGTCAGGATTCAGATGTCTGCGTCATACTCTACGGATATTTTGTAGAGAGTGACGAGATCATATGAGATGATCATGAACATGAAGAGACATGTACTTTTAAGTGATGAGAGAGCGCGGGGAATGAATTCCGTTCTGGAAGAAGAACCTGTGACCCAGTTCTTCTTCAAGAACAGAATTGAACCGACAATGGCAAAGAGAAGACAATTCAAGCCCGAATGATGGTACATGGTGCAGCCGGGGGTATGGGTATCAAAGTCGTCCTGGGAGGGACGGGCAAATAGCAAAAAGGAAAACATGAAACAAGACAAGTGGATGAAAGTCCGGCCGCAATGATTTCCAAAAGAAGGAACAAGTTTCTTCAGCTTTTTATTTTTCAGCGAAGCGTCGATCGAAGTAGCGCAACACGCCCATGACGCTTGCGGCTTCGACTTCCATAGCCGCGCGACTACCGTGGGCCTCGGCGAGGGCGAGGTCACGAGGGTTAGGAAGGGTGTGGAGCTTTGGCAGCCAGGAAGAGATCTCATCGCTAGCGCGAGAGAAGTTCGGGTGACGCGAGAGGGTGGTAAAAGCGTCAGCACAGCTGAGCGTTAACTCGGAGGGAGAAGCGGGCTTGGGTGCGGGAGGTTGCGGAGGCATGGTGGTGTTGGTACGCGCGGGGGCCGTGGTGGCGGGGGCATTTCTTGACATGCAGCATCCGCCGTCCTTTCCACCTCCGCCGCAGCAGCCTCCTCCCGATGGAGTGCCGCTCGCTGACCGGGAGGCTGCCAGCGTCTTGCAAAAAAGGGTGCTTCGGGGGTCGGCAAGACATTGGGCGCAGGTGCCTGGTCCGTTGGCGCACGGGTTGGACGCAGTTGCTTGGCTGATTGGGGGGAGGACTACTTCCGAGCGGACGTCGCTCTCTGAAGGGGGAGGGGTGAATTGGGAGATGGATTGGATTGGAGCGAGGCGGTTGTTCTCGAAGGAGTTGCGGCGGCCGCGTTGCTGTTCCTGGGCGGCCATCTCGGCGCAGATGCAGGGGGTTCCATCTTGGCAGAATCCACAGGGGTCGACTGGTGGCGAGGAGACATCGTTGTCGTGGGACTGGGCGGGGACTCCGGAGAATTGGGCCGTGAAATCGATCTCCATCTCCTCCGGGTCAGGCTTGATATCGGGTTCACCTAGGTTGCGTGTAGGACTTCCGACGCCATGAGGTGGGTGTCGAGAGCGGGAAGACTCGTGGGTATCAATAGGCATGGCGAAGGCATCTTCGATGCACTGGCAATGAGCGTTGGAACAGTTGTTGCAGCCAAGGGGAACGTTCATCTGTCCGTCTTCCTTGTTGCGGTCGGCACAAGAGCTCGTAGGAACAACATCTTCCATGCGGGAGCTGCGGGTTGTTGGGCGATTGCGAGGTGGTAAAGGCACAGAGTCTGGGATAGGAGCAGCCCTGTTGTTGTGGTCTGAAAGAGACGAGCGGAATTCCTTGACCAAGGTTTCCTTGGCACTGCGCTCGATAGCAACCTCCTTCTCTAGGGCATGACATCTATCGCGCCACCAGCCCATTTCCTCGCGGACCTGGTCAACCTCATTGGAGAGGTTCCCAATCTGCTGATTGAGTTGCGCCACTTGCAAGTCGTGGCCATCTTCAACCTCCTTCATCTGCTCCTCCAGTTCGCTAACGCGAGCAGCACGACGCTCACGGAAAGCTCGCTGCGCAGCCCTGTTCTGTGCCTTGCGCTTTGTTGGGGGTGTATCGGTAGCTGGCTTGCGGCCAGGCTTGGGGCGTGGTGGAATTACCCATTCCTTCGAGGTGATAGAGCCGGGTGTACCAGGGCCAGGTGATGGGGCCACAGAACACTTGGCGGCCAGTGCGGGCGCCGGTGCAAGAGCCAGCGAGGGGACTCCAGATGGAGCCGGAGTGTAAGACACACCAGAAGTGGCCATTTTGACACTAAGTTAATCAAATGCTGTGGTTTAGGTCAGTTGGAAGCTCAAGATTCGGAAGTGTTCGGGCGCACGCACTAGCCGTGTTTCGGTCGGAAGAGCGGAAGTGCGCTCATGCGAGCCGATAAGCGAGAGGGACCAATGGAGGGGTAGAGGGTAGAACAAAGAGTAATATAACCCTGCAGTAGTAGGAAAGAACAACGGTCACGGGTGGGTATAAACTAGAAAGAGAAGAGAGAAGTTAACGGGGGGGGGGAATGTCGGGAGAAAAGTGATGATCAGATTAGATTATGTGCTCACATGATGCCGGTTTCGGACACGAGACTCGGCTGTCTCTGTGGACCAGACACCCTCCAGCAGATTTTTTATCTGATCCGAGTAGTGGAGTTAGTCCCGAGAAAGCGTTGGTGGGCTGACGCATAGTTCTGCCATTCTTTATGGTGATTTTCCTCGCTAACTGCGTTTGTTGGCTTATTACGGGCAGCCTACTTTAGGAACTAGTCAAACATACTCACGTTCGAGACAAAGCCCAGTCCAGATTGATCTCTCTCTCTCTCAACAACTTCTCCCGACAGCTCACCCGTCTATGACTCAATGGTTAACACACGACCCGGAACCGAACATTCCAGCAGCAGTGGAGTGTCTCGTCAATCCATTGACCATGGATGGACATAAGACGAAGAACCCCCCTACATACGCCCCACGCAGCTATGACCGAGCAACAAACGGAGGTTGCGCCAATGAGAGAGTGCCAATGCGCAAAATACTTTTTCCCGAAGGTATCAGGGCAGCGGTGAAGGGGCATAGATCGCCGTGGGACTCGAATTCCGAGGGAAGCCCTAGGGCCGCTCTCGGGGCCTGATCTTATCTGATTGCACTAACGCAAAGTGTTGCTTCTTTGGGCAAGGCAAGCGAACCCCGAACCATGTTCAACGTGTTATAAATGGACACTCGTTCCCTTCTGTTCGAATGATCAACTTATGATTGGACATTCTTTTATTCTGCTCAGCGGGCTGGAGTCTCCACATAGGCAAATTCTTATCAATCAGTGACGTCCGCCAACCCGAGTCCGAGCCGAAGAACGGATCTTTCGTAGACTTCGCCCGATGGGGTTGCGATTTCCGCTTATTCATTTTGTTTGTGACGTGCAGAGGAGAATTGAGTCGCCGCTATTGGATCTTTGCTCTCTCTCCGGCTACCCTGCTTGGCTTGTAATGGTGGCGATCGCGGTCTGAGATCCACTGGCCCCGGTGATCTTTTTCGTGCCTCTGCCTATGATGCGTTACATGTTAGTCTGATGCACTGTTCAGTCAAGCTCGAATGCAGGAGTTCAATAATTAAGCAAGGGTCACTGCGTTTGAGACCTCTTCTGGTCGAGATTGTTCACCTTTACCATAAACAACATTTTCTGTCTCATCGGCAACTTTACCTAACTATTATGTAAACTAATTCTTGGCCATGGCCACCCGTAAGAGCTAGTAATTAAACGGAAACACCCAACTTTGAGTTCCCGAGGCGGCGAATCGTTGTCAGTGATGTGTGTGTCTGCGATGAGTAGATTATACGACAGGGGATTGAAATCTTTTGACACCTGCATCCTTAGACACCTTTGCCCTGATATCATCTACTGAACTATTCAAAGAAAACATACAAACGATGGGCCAGCAGAAGTGAGAGGAAAAGAGGCTGAGTGAGGGGATAAGTAAGCGATACTTGAAATGCGCACTCCTTTTGACTATTTCGTGTGGAATCCCCCAGTATTTCGAAGCCATGCGAACAGAACAGATGATCCCCATTCTAAGAAACATCTTGATATTCCTCGTAATCTTGCTATTCGTGATCTCCTATTTGCTGTTGTCTCGAAATGGTCTGTGCATGTTTCATATTCCATGGCGAGCTGCCTACCTACCTTGGTAGTTCGCAAGCATCGCATTGTAAAGAGCCTTGAACATAACACCAGAAAGAATCAATTCTCAGACAGAGGTAGACTTTTGCCATCTTTATCACCACCCTCCTCCGCTTCCTCTTCTTCTTCAAATTCGACGCTCGTGCGGAGGCATCAATACAGGGTCCACCAGCGAGAAGCTAGAAGTCATTTGGCCTTGGAGTCGTCGGGAGGTGCATCGATCATAGCAATTAGCGACTCATCTGAGAAATCGCATGTCTTCATATACCCAGGCCTGTATCTTGTGAGAAGTATCTTATGACTATTGACGAGAATGTGATAACCTCCAAGCATCTGGTCAGAAAGAACTCCCGAGGTCTCTTTGGATTCTTACTCATCAGTTCAGAGGAATGTGCAGGTATGGGTTGAAGGTATAGACCGCCAGACCGTGTTCCTTTGTTAATCGATCTGTCTTTTTCGGGCATGGATAGATCTCTCTCTCTCCGACAGTCACCATTGAATTGGCTAAGTTACATCTTTAGGCTAGGGGAACAAAACTGACGGTTATGTCTCTAAACGAGGTATCATCGGGTGAGGTCCCAGACCCTTGTCGTCACTTCCTGCATCAATCTCATATGGGTCTTGATACAGTGCACCCGGCAGAGAAACTGGTACTCACCACCTGGCTAGAGACTACAGTCGGTTCAAGCCAAAGGCTGACGAGATAACACCCGACCGGGGAAATGGGTGCCAGGTCTACTGGGAGATGAAGTGAACAGCGATGTCAAGAAGGAATAAAAGAAAAAAAAGGGCAGTTGGGGGGGGCAAGCATTGGTAGGAAGTCTGCCTTCCTAATCGGGAAGGTCAACGTCCAATCACAAACCAGCTGCATTTGCTCCGTTTGCTTTGACTGGGACCCTATGACTATTCTGCTTGGAAATGTTGTTTGCTCGAGTTTGTTTAGTCTGTTCAGGTCGATTCAACTTGCACTTCGGCTTCTGATATTGGTACCTTGTTGCCTTGGCGCCTGATATCCCGGGCATCAAGGCATCAAGACATTCAAGCAAATGGCGTCATAAGGCTTGTAAATGTTGATCGCTGCAGAGGATGTTGATCAACACCTGTTCACTGCTACTGCTTACATTCGACAACCTGTCAAACACCTCAAAAAAAGCCGATTTCAGCTTCGTTATAGGCTGCCCTGAAGATCTCCAGCTGCATCCGTTATCACCGGACTTGATAAGCAAGGGGCAACCCAGCCTCTGGACTCCGCCTTTCCCCTCACGAGCTCTCTCTTCCTCTCCAACTCATCTTCATCTTCACCCTTCCCACCCATCATGACTCGAAAGTACGCTTCATCTCAAGGCCTCGATATGCCCTGGGCCTCCCAAATGTCTGCCCAGCTGCCAAACCCGTTCCTGTACCAGGTTCCTGCAGCCCAATCAGTTCCAGCTCCGACGGTCCGAGCTCAGGAACCGCCCAAGCGAACTGATGAGCCTGTACGCCCCGAGGATTACTCCAAGCCCTACTGCGAGTTTATGACATCCAACCCCACTATATTTCACGCCGTAAAATCGTTCTCCAGTCAGCTCGAACAGCACGGCTACAAGTACCTCTCTGAACGTGCGGTGTGGACATCGGAGCTGAAGCGGGGTGGCAAGTTCTACACCTCCCGCAACGGAAGCTCACTGATCGCTTTCAATGTTGGATCCGAATATGAGAGTGGTAATGGTGTGGCTATCGTTGCTGGTCACGTGGATGCCCTGACTGCCAAGCTGAAACCTGTATCTAAGCTGCCTAACAAGGCGGGCTTTGAGCAGCTCGGTGTGGCCCCGTATGCCGGTGGTCTCGGTGCTACCTGGTGGGACCGTGATCTTGGTATCGGTGGTCGTGTGCTTGTCCGTGACCCGGAGTCTGGCAAGGTTGAGACGAAGTTGGTGAAGCTTGACTGGCCAATTGCGCGTGTGCCTACTCTGGCTCCTCATTTCGGATCCGTTGCAAATGGACCATTCAACCCGGAGACTCAGATGGTGCCTGTCATTGGTATTGACAACTCGGACTTGTTTGAGCACTCGAAGAAGGCTGAGACTAGCGATGTCAAGTTTGGCACCTTTACCTCAACCCAACCTGAGAAACTTGTCAAGATCATCTCCAAGGAGCTTGGCATTACGGACTACAGTACTATTGTCAACTGGGAGTTGGAATTGTTTGATACCCAACCTGCTCAACTGGGTGGTCTGGAGAAGGAGATGATCTTCGCCGGCCGCATCGATGATAAGCTCTGCTGTTATGCCGCCCAGGAAGCACTCATTGCTTCATCAGATAGCACCTCAACTGGTACTGTCAAGATGGTTGGCATGTTCGACGATGAAGAGATTGGCAGTTTGCTCCGCCAAGGAGCGCGGTCGAACTTCATGAGCAGCGTCATCGAGCGCATCACTGAGGCTTTCGCCAAGAACAACTATGGCCCCAATCTCCTCTCTCAGACAGTGGCCAACAGTTTCCTGGTTTCTTCGGATGTTATCCACGCCGTGAACCCAAACTTCCTTGATGTTTACCTGGAGAACCACGCACCTCGTCTGAACGTTGGTGTTGCTGTGTCTGCCGACTCGAACGGGCACATGACCACCGACAGTGTCAGTAATGCCATCATGAAGCGTGTTGCGGACAAGTGTGGCTCCACCTTGCAAGTGTTCCAGATTCGCAATGATTCTCGCAGTGGTGGTACTATTGGACCCATGACCAGTGCCCAGATTGGAATGAGGGCTATTGACTGTGGTATTCCCCAACTGAGCATGCACAGCATCCGTGCTACTACCGGTAGCTTGGACCCCGGTCTCGGTGTCAAGTTGTTCAAGGGTTTCTTCGATCACTACGAAGAGGTCGACAAGGAGTTTTCCGACTTCTAAACGTCTTCCCTGTGAATCGAGGTCCTGATTGGTCTTGAATTAACACCGATCACGCAATTTATACAAGCCCGCATTGGGCGGGCTCTCGCTTTTCGTTATTCGAGTCTAGACGCATCACTTTTATTCCGCCATTATCCCAAACGTTTTAAGCAATTGTCATTAAATTTATATCTGTTTCGACTGCTGTACCTCGACTATATATCCAAGAAATTCCAAACAAAGTTTAAATAAAACCATGTCCAAGATGACCAAAAAAAAGACAACAAAAGAGATTATCGACCCGACCCATGGGCCAGTAAATGATGAGTGAAAGGCAGTCCCCAAACTGCAAAAGACCGTAAAGCTCAAGAATCATGAGTAAAGAGCCTCAGGTACCAATGGCGCATATCATATAATGCAACGCACAGCACCTGAGGCCTGAGATTAATATAGACCGTAATCAAACAACCAACCCAGCACACCACGTAGCTCTCAACGTCTCATCGAATCGACCGAATCAGACGAATGCGAAGCCTGATGGCTAGGCCCGTTCGGGTCAGAAATCGAAGAAATCTGCGTAAAGCCCTTCTTTTCCTCTTGAGACCAACTCGTCCCATGTACATGACCGTGCTCATTCCTAAAGTCGGCACCGGGACCAAGCTCTAGCACACGCTCCGGGTCACCAGACCCATATTCGGGGTCATCTCCCGGTGCACCGAGGGTCGAGTCGTCTCCGTTCCAGGTTGAGTTATGGTGCGCTGTGTCGCCGTAGCTTGGGCGGCTTGCGCTGAAGGTTGTCATCATTCCCGGGAACAGGCGAGCGAGGAGGGGCTTCAGGGTTGGGAGACAGGCGCAAATTATGCCGGTGTTGCATTCCACCGCGGACCAGGCGGCGGCGGCGACGTTGTCGTCTGTGTTTTGGTTAGACCTCTGTTCTGTGGAAGTAGGGGGCTCGGGTGTGGGTGTCGCTTACAGGTTGGATCGGTTGAGTCTGCGATCTTTTTGAGGCTGGTTAGACGAACTATACTGGTGATGCAGACACTGCAGAATAAGGTTAGTTACTCGTGTGCTCTGATCGAACTGTATCATAATCGGTGTCACTCACAAGCCACCCAGGCCGAACATTAGCATCAGGGCAAACTTCTGCTTCCGAGGTAAGTCAACTGCCATCAGGGCAGGAATTGGAATGATCAAGATGGCTAGATCGGTTGCTATATGCATACTCGCGTTCGAGAACCACAGACCAGTCTTGCTCAGACAGTGTCCTTGGATTGAGGGATCCCAGAATTTGGCAACCGGGATGCAGTTCAGGAATGCACTGGTGACCGCCCATGTCCCGTAGATAGCGAGGATGCTGATCATTACCCAGCAGACGACACGCATGCGGTAAGTTGGGAAGACCCGGAAATATTGCATCAAGATGGAGGCCTTGGCGCAGAGAACGGCGGCATTATAGAAAGGAATTGTGAGCCAGAAGGCCTGTTGTGGCTGTTAGATCTTGTTTGATGTGTGTTAACTGGCAGCAGATCGGGCTTGGGCGAACTCACCTTCATCTGTCTCTCGAGGATATGCGGAGGGATATCCTTAATGTGCGTCCCCATTCCACTGAGGGCTTCGACTATATCTAGTCCCATGAAGACATATGAGTTGACCTAATATCGGCATTAGCCATTGATTTTCTTAGTCTGGGTCTGGGGACATACCAAGGCTATGATAACCATCCAGTCATTGGATTCAACCTTTCTCATGAGTTTGATCCGGGTATACATCCTGACAGCGACGAACCATGTTGCTAGACCCGTGAAGACCACGCTCACGGTGAGACCTTGTACCCCGCGAGAGGACATGAGAATGTCTGTATGATCCCGCTGTAATATCGCATCTCGAAGTTGAAACATGTTCACGTTATAGTGTCACCTTGGACTTAACGAGGAAGCCCGGAGGTAGCAAGCGTTCTACCCCAGATCGAGAATCAAAAGAATGTGGATAAATCTGGGGAAATGCAGAGTACGTTGAGGCGAAATCAATAATTAACAATGATCCGATCTCCAATGACCAGACACCAGATCGAAGACAAGACAAATCGGGACAGCAGCGAGCGATAAGAAAAGAACATGTCCAGCCTCTTGAAGAAAAGGGGGAGGCATCGAGGAAATCGCCTTATGTATAAGCCAATGTTACAAACGGGCCCATAAACAATGCAGCCAGACCCAGAATTCAAACGCCCAAGGCGAACATGCACGTCTCCGTCTCCACGACAGCCAGAATTGGTTTCATCAGTGATCTGCCAGTATTGCGTCTCCTCGCCTCCCTTGACTGGCCGGTCCTTAGACGCGAGACAGCCGCCTAGTCTACAGTGGACGGGAGCGTGTTTGCAAGGTGCAGTGCAAGGGGCTGCATATAACGAACCGGGCCCTAATTAGATCCCGAAAGAGTCGATATGTACATCGAGAACCGGGTCTCCAGCTTTTGGGTTTTTTCCTTCCTTTGTTTCTCATTTCCATCACATCGCGTGCGCAAATTGGCTCATGTTGGCGGACTTTTTTTCGTACAAGTACGAGATGAACGAGGAAGAATTAGAGTTTTTAAGGGTGTCAGACAGATCAATTGTTCTGAAACCTCTGAAAGTCACACCCCTTTTCTCTGACTGGTTCTGAGTGGTGAGCTAGTCGCTGATCATCATGGCGATCGCATCTGGAATGATCCGCCCGAGTTACCGATCAGATCTGGTATGCCTTGGTTGGTGTGCCGCCGATGGCAATTGATGTGTGGCGCTTTATGCTCTCAGGGCTATTAAAGTAACCCAAGCTGCTGGGATTTCAGAGGTAATAGTTGAAGAGATTCCAAATATCCTGTTGGGACAACACGCTGAGGACTTTCATGTTCAATCTCCTTCAAGATTGAGATGATCACATCGAGGTTCCATACTGTAGATGACCCAAAGAAAAATACAATACCGACTGTTATCGGCTTTGTGTCGGAAACATAACACACGCTCAAACCCTCATCCGCCAAACCTAATAACGACAAGTAAATACCACATTTGTACGTACATAGTAATAATGCTCAGTCTTATATAACATTAAAATGAAATAAAAATGCTTTTTGCCCTTCCATATCTCAGTTGCTCTGCTGTAGAGGGCGTCTGGCGCTTCCCTGGATGTCCCTTTGGGGTCAAGTCGATAGGCGAGGCTCGACAGGGAGGTTCCTTTCGTGTTCTCCGCTATTGCTTGTCATTATGCGGTGGCTTTGGGTTCTGTGCACAGGTGCCTGCCCTAGCAAGAGTGGTGACTAGTATCACATCAGCAGGTGTCCTGCAGAAAAGACATGCCGCTACTGACCGACGGTTCTGTTGTGCTATGGAGGAAAATCCGGATCAAGAGAAGCTGCCTTACCTCTGTCTATTTACACACGGATTAAGTTGTCGTAAGTCTGACAATGACCCCTCTTCGTACACTCTCCTGGTTTCTGTCTGCTAACATTTGACGGGTGATAATTGTGACTCTCGCTTGTCACAGCCACACGGCATTTAATACTTGGCCACTGAAGTTGAAGTAGCCCTCACTTCTGCTTTCCTTGTATCTTTATTCCATCACTCTTTGCTTTGGAAGCTATACATTTAATCGTGTAGACAAGCTCTTTTGGTACCGTTTCTTGCTACATCACTTGATGATAAGGTAGGTAATGGGGAAAAGAAATAAGTGGTATGTGACAGCCGTTGTCAAACAAGGACAAATAAATACTTGAGGCATAACGTTAGTAGTTTGGTACTGTTATCGTTTCTCTTTGAAGCAGAAGATCATTTGAACTTTTCGATATGTTCTTACTTTATGGTAGAGCTTGAAACTGAATCTCTATCTTTAACAACATGGAATCCAATAGTGGTCGCCACAATAACTAACAGGAAATACGGATGAAAATCATCAGTCCGGAGAACGAATATCCTCCGATCTCCAGCCAGCCCAACCTATATACGTACAGTATATATCAATTTAATCGTTAAGCTTGTCGGTCAAAATGATGTGTCTCCAGAAAGTCATAGACTTCTGCTATTTGGTCTTTAATAAATGATGGGCACTAAGTAGAATCTGGATCGTCGGTTCTGTCCTGTACAGTATGCGCGTCACTCCACAACACATTATATACACGTCACATCCCTACCTCTAACATCGCCACTATTCCAGTATGGGATGGACGAGGCACAGAAATGACAGAACAAAACCCCCAAATAGTGGAGAACTAAACTGCCGGTACTCAACTGCTCTCGATCAATCATTCTAATGGGGTTCAACCCCCATCGTATACTTCGATCAAGCAACGGCTTCAACTTAAATCACCCTCGCTCAGCCTCTCTATCGTTACCTTGAGAATGCAAAGAATGATGAAAGAAGGTCTCAGTCTGTCTCAAGAGTTGACAGAGGAACGATGCGCCCACATGCGCCGGGTCTCAATTTGCATGTTAGGGCTTTGTTAAGCTCGTCGTACAGGTCACTAGTTGTGCAAGGGGTGCCCCAGAACTTACCCACAAATATACTGGTTCTGAGAGAGCAGGAGCTCAATAGAAAGTGGACTCCAAGTTTTAGTAAAATCTCCTACTCGATCGGCTGAATTACCGTTCGATAGTAGCTGCATCCTTGCAAGGGATGGTCGTCACCCGCTTCTACCCCGGATGTAAACACGAAAACGCTTCACTTTTTTTGTTTCGGTTTGGTAATCTGTAGTAACGAGTAAGAACGTTACATCTAACATTCGAGATTGATTTTGGGTTTGATACAGCTTGGTTTTCTACCACTAGTATAAGGTTCCATGGTGTCGGTCACACACATATATCACAGCATGTTAGCCTGTTCCCAGTACGCTTTTCAGCCTATGGCGACATTTGAAAATGGTCTTAAGCAAAAAACCATTCATTTGACCATATCATCAGCCCTGGAGCTGAAATGTGTGGATGAAAAGAACCCCGCCAATGTGGAGTTGGCAAACAAATTTACATGCCATATCTGGGGCTGATTGCCAGCACGAATCTTGATAATTGCCAACCCATCCTCGCAGAGAGTGTTGCAGATATCTTTCTACTGCATTTTTCTGGGGATTTAGGTTCTCTCATTTCGTTGTGTGGTGGCTTTGGCGTATGCAGGGCGCGAGGTTCCTAGCCTGCATGCATACATTGCTTGGATTGCCGAGTTACTAGGGGGGCTCGGTAATTGAAAAATGTCATGGACCAACTGACCTTGCTTTGCATTATTTTATAATGATCAGCCGCAAGAAAGACAGGTTTAAATTGTTCATAGCTTGCTAAAGAGATGAGTTTACTATAACTGTGATATGTCTACTGTAGAACCTGGTGACAGACCTGCACCTGGTCCAATTTCCAATCCAATAAAGAGAGAGGCACATTTAGGTCTGGTCTCAAAGGATAAACTTGCGCACAAAAAATTGTTTGTGGCCACTCTACGGTTCTTGTGAACAGAATACGGCATGCCAGTCGGGCAGGAACAACACAGGCGTAGTTGAAAAGATCAACGTACTTTTTCTCAGCCTCTACAGATATTTGCCTGCAGTTATTTCGGTGGTTGTTCCTCTGCGTTGCTGCTTTTGTCAGTCTTATTTCCATCCTCGTCTTACCATATAGGGTCCAAACATTCCCGATTCGCAGTGCGAATAGCTCCATTTCTTTGGGTAGATTTATAGCCCATGCCATTCAAAATCTGCAGAGACCTGGAGCCAATAAGGTCACGGGATAATTCACAGCTTATATCAAAACCAAGCTGAACATGCGTATGTCCGCTAGTAAATTTCGAGGAGGAGGAAAGTAAATATATTTTCCCCACTCCGAAGTTTTCGAAGTTTTTGGATTCTAATATTGGAATGTCAGAACCAGCAAGCTAACCGACCTATTTGAATGGCCCACCTCGTAAACATTCTAAAAACCCCCCTCAATTCTTCAAAAGCAAAGAAAGAAACGCACAAATTGGGAAGACCTTGGAGGTTATAGATGCGATAAGATAGGGCCGATAAGGACGCACAGACCATTCACAGAGAAATTTCATCTTGAACATATTCAGTTCTCCAGCTTGGATTTCCTCACTCTCGTTGATCAATAGGAATAGTCCTATTACACAGGCCAATATGGCAGAGACTACCAACACAACTCCCAAGCCCATCCACACAATTGTGTTGGACGCGGGTCCGATTCTCAAAAATACCCCGCCACTCTCGACCCTCCTCGCGCAATGTGAAGAAATTATCACCACCCCCTCCGTAGTGGGCGAAATTCGCGACCCCGATGCCCGCGCGCGTGTCGAGACTCTATACCTGCCTTTCCTGAAGCAGCGCACACCCACCCCGCACAGCTTCAACATCATCAGTGAATTCGCTCGCAAGACCGGTGACCGAACTGTGTTGAGTCGAGTCGATATTGAGATCCTCGCTCTTGCATACGAACTTGAATGCGAAAAGAACGAAGGTGATTGGAGATTGAGAAGTGTTCCTGGTCAGAAGAGGATCAACGGCAAGCCTCCTGTGAAGGAAGAGCCCAAGGAAGAAACCGAGGAAGCCCAACCTGAGTCCGAGTCTGCAACTGTCGAGGCTATCACAGAGGGAGTGAAGGAGACTGTGATTGAGGAGAACCAAGAAAAGACTAAGGAGGATGAGCCCAAGGAGGAGGAGACAGTCCCCGCATCTAACGAGGACGTTGAGATTCTTGCCGCTGAGGAACAGGACCCAGATGAGCTTGCGGATGATGCCGATTCCGACGGCGGCGAGTGGATCACACCCACCAACTATAAGAAACGCCTGGCAGAGGATGAGTCTGGATCTGGATCTCTTACGGCTGCACCGAAGACGATGCAAGTTGCGACCATGACCACTGATTTCGCCGTAAGTACACACGAGACCAGCAAGTTGAACACCCCTCCCGCTAATACAACCAAATAGTGTCAAAACGTTCTTCTTCAGATGAACCTCAACCTTCT
The DNA here is from genome assembly GCF_028828085.1 of Penicillium nucicola. Classification (NCBI taxonomy): domain Eukaryota; kingdom Fungi; phylum Ascomycota; class Eurotiomycetes; order Eurotiales; family Aspergillaceae; genus Penicillium; species Penicillium nucicola. The sequence goes on along the minus strand of NW_026643125.1, from coordinate 1,482,833 downwards.
GTCTACTACCACGTTGCAGAAAGTCCAGCACCTCAAAACCTTCATCAAGCGCTGCCACGGCTGTTTCTTGACCACCAAGGACATGACCAAGCAGTTCTGCCCTCGCTGCGGCAAAGACACATTGACCCGTGTCTCTTGCACTACTACTGCCAATGGCGCATTCACAATGCATCTGAAGAAGAACATGCAGTGGAACAACCGCGGCAATGTATACAGCGTCCCCAAGCCCATCGCAGGCAGTGCGAACGGCAAGTGGAAGGGTGGTGGTGGCAAGGGAGGATGGGGCACAGAGCTCGTTCTCGCCGAAGACCAGAAGGAGTTCGTCCGTGCCAACGCTGAAGAGGAGCGCCGGCAGCGCCGCGAGCGCGATATCATGGACGAGGACTACCTTCCTGGCATCCTGACCGGCGAGCGCAACAAGACTGGCGGCCGTAGCAAGGTCGGCGCTGGGCGTAATGTCAACTCTAGAAAGCGCTAAGCAGGCGGAATAAGTTACTTCGCATCCTCGATTTCATGGGTTGGAGTTTTGGGGCATGGAAAAGAAAAAAAGTTTCGTTTCTGGTCGAAGCCACTGTGCCACTCATGGTGCCAATCGACCTGTTTATGAGGAATGACCATGTCTTATCTTTTTTGTTTTCGATCTACAGTTGAACATAGATTATGTAGCCAGTCATACGATTGTATATGAACAGTTACCAAAGGCCTTGTTGTTGACGACCTAGATCAGGTATCATATTCTCTAGTTTGTCTAGGTCAAGCCCCGACAAGAATATCCAACGAAAGCAAACCAAGTATGCACATCTTAGCCATCCGTTGACCGCAGAAAAACACCATTCGCCGAAACATGGGCTATGCCGCCCGGTAATACACTTTTCCCAGTGCTGATTGCTCTACTGAGCAGGGGTAGCTGTGATATTCATATTAGTGTCGATGAAGGGAGATTCGAAAGGAGATTCGGCCTACCGGACTGCTGGGTGAGGAGAAGACCGTAGCGCTTCTTCAGGGTGACACGGTGACTGTGGACAGAATTAGATCTCTGCAATTCCAATACCTAGCACAAATGAACCTACCGAGAGTACTTGTCATCGGGAGAGAAACGGGCAGGGTGGGCAGACTTGGTAACCTCACCGCTGAGGACCTGTAATTGACCAATGTTAGAACCATGCATCATATAGATAGATTCAGAGGGGCTGCCAAGGTGAACCCAAAAGCAGTTCCTCAAAGATGACTCCCATACCTTCTTGAGCGTGTAGACACGCTTGCCTTGGGCGTCGAGAGAGTACTATTCGTTAAAATTAGCGACCGATTCTCGGATGAAGCTGGCGATTCGTGCGTTTCGCGGTTGCGATGAAACATACCATAAGATGCATTCTGTAGAGACGAAGGTTAGCAAGCGAATAGAATCGCAAGAATCAGATCAACAACTCACTTGGTGGTATTGGTGCTTCGTTTTGACTTGACGGCGATAGTGGAGGAATTTTTTTCTCGACGGACCTGAACGAGCTCGGGCCACGGTGCTGAGTCATGCACCGCTTTAAATGGCCGAGCTCTTCCCGCAAAAATTCCTCTTCTTTCCTAAGAGCTGCAAAATAGTATCTTCATCTCTATATGAACAGCACATAGTCACTGGTGATGGGCAGAAATGCCGTGGTGACTTGAGTAATTGACTTTTTACTTTTACCAGCATACAGTTTCAAAAGGTAGGAAACCACTTCTTCCCTCTTCCCTCTTCCCCTGCACCTCACCTTCGGTGATGACACCTTTTTATTTTGCCCAGGCAGACGGCACTTTGATTTCTAGCTGTCTGTCAGTGATTTGCAGAATTGACTACAACGGTATCTGAGAAGAACCTTATCATGACGATTGAATACCTCGCATGTGGAAGAACATTCGCTAACGTCGAATTTTTCCAGGACTTTGAATCTCCATACGAGATCTTTCAGTAGTGGCTTCATAATGGCTACTCCAGTAACCAGCACCGAGAAGCCTGTATCTGCTCAGGCTGCACCTGCAGATGCTCGGCCACCTCGTGCTCCCCGTCCTCCTAGGCCCAACTTCAGACATATTCACCGGTTTCCACTTCCGGTCACTGTACATCATGTTCCTCCAGTAATTCCTCATAACCCTCTCTCTCTTATTAGTGTTGCTCTCTCGTACCTCACATTCCTTATCTCCCCACCCCGTCAAGAAGTCTACTCGGCCTATTTTGACTCGGCCACTTCATCGATCCATGTCACGGACGAGGATGCCATTAAGGCCTTCTGGCAGATGGGCTTCTTCGGCAAGGGTAGTCTAAGTCGAAGCGAGCCGAGCTGGCTGACGCGCGAGAAGAAGCGGAGAGGGTTATTGGGCGGCAAGTCAAGCGAGGAGGTTACAAGACAGCGACGTGAGGAACGACGTGAGCTGAAGCTAGAGCGTGCACGCATGGAGAAGCTGGCCATTGAGGAGCGACTCAGGGTTGAAGCTGCGGCCAGGGAATCCGGCACCACGCTCGACCAAGATGATCAGCTAGCGCCAGCAGATGGCACGGCTAATGACACAGCAACCTCGACTGAGAAGTTCTCCCTCAGAAAGGCAAAGGAGGCTCGCATGCTCGAGGCACGCAACCAAGCAGCACAAAAGGCAGCTGCAACGGAACAAACAGATCAAGCCGAGAAGTCGCCTAATGGCAAGTCGGTACGCTTCTCACCGATCGTGCAAAAGAAAGAGTTTCTTTCAAACTCGCCGTCCTCCTTGAAACTCCCCGATGCCGTTGTGGATAGCATTGAAGCGGACGAGGAACCCATCTTTGAAAATGAAGAGCATCTTCAACTTTCCAGAGAGGAGGCATTCTTCCTCTCCTACTCCCTCGGTGTCTTGAACATCTACGAGACCCCGGCAAAGGCAGGCCAAAACCAAGCCAACACAATCATGTCCACAACGTCCCTCCTCAAGCTCCTCTGCAACCACTCCTTCAATCCCTCCCGTGATGCCGCTGCCGCCCTCCAACCCGACGACCCCTTCATGCTCTCCTACGTCGTATACCACCACTTCCGCTCCCTAGGCTGGGTCGTCCGCTCTGGCGTTAAATTCGGAACAGACTACCTGCTCTACAACCGCGGACCCGTTTTCTCCCACGCCGAATTCGCCGTCATCGTCATCCCCTCCTACAGCCACTCCTATTGGACCGAGACCGAGGAACGGAAAGAATACATTGCTGCTAAGCAGGCTCGCAGTTGGTGGTGGTTGCACTGCGTCAATCGAGTCCAGGCTCAAGTCTTGAAGAGCCTTGTTGTCTGCTATGTGGAAGTGCCGCCACCGACTGCCTCTATCGATGATATTGGTGCTTTGCTTGGTACTTACCAAGTGCGCGAATTCCTCATCAGGCGATTTGTGCCTAATCGCATGCGTGATTGAGGCATTTGTTTCTCCATTTTGTATAAATTAGGGCTTCTGATACCCTCTCAGCTCGTGCTATTGCATTGAACATGATTTGTTGCATACTTGTAATATCATTGTATGATGACCCATGATATGAAAAATTTTTCTCCCCGTATTGGCTCCTCGTGTAAACACCAAATCAAGGAATAGACTTGTCGAATATCATGAATTGTAAAATTGGCTACTGTCTACTATACTCCCACGCTAGTCCATAAGAGGTAGTATTACTTTCCAGACCCACGTGACCTATATTTCGCGTCCATCTCGCGTTCGGGTGCCAGACCATCAATCTCGTTGGCCGGGCATCATTCAGGGGAAATCTAGTGCAATGAATATCTAAGGCACCCATCTTATCACACATATCCATGAGGCTGTACTGGGACTCTATGTCGCCCGAAAATGGACAGCCAGGAGGATAGCATCGATTTTGTGAAATTGAGACGCGACGCGTTGGGGCTAGTATGTACCGACCCTGCAGCGTTCTTCGCCCTCATTGGACTAATCCTCCAAACCCCCCAGCACTCTCCATCTCAGCTGTGTCACTCAAGTTTTGCAGATACTGGCCACGGTCCAAGGAACAAGCTCAGTTACACATACCAAGTGAACAGCATCTCTGGCAAAATTTCCCGCCAACCTCAACCCCCGAAAACGCCATCCGACCCCGCAAGATTTTCTACCAGAGACCAACATACCCCGACTCGATTTCGGCAGAATGAACTACAGCCAATGACTTTCCAAAGGAGCGATGCCGGGCCAGAGGCCGTACCGGGATCGCAATTCGAAACCACGGACTTAGGCGATAGTGCTCCCGGGGACACCCAAGTTGTATCGCAGTCAGTGTACGACAGCCTGATCCGACAAAATGAGGAGTCTATGCGCCATGATTACACAGAAACAGGGGCTGATGGAGCAACATTGAGGACCTTGCATGAGGGTGATAGCGGGCATATCGATCTCTTCGCCGAATTGGACACCGCACGCCACGGGATCGAACTCACTCAGTATGGCGACGAACACGATAACGCCAGTAATTCTGATCCGGAGGAATCTTCGCCGATGGCCTTCGCCCCTGATCTCTTTCCCGAATCACAACGCTTCCTTGTCGAAACTCCAGCAACGGATGTGAAAAGGGCCGATACAAACGGCGTGGCCGCCGAGACCCCGAGCATCTCACGGAACCCGCTTGCTGGGGATATTGAGTCAAGCGGTGGCCTTTTGGGTCTGAGCCAGGTCTTTCGGGCCACCCAGGCCCCATCATCTCCTCTTGTCAACCTGCAATCGGAACTTGTATCGGACCGTCCATCGCCGAATCTTCCAATTCAGCATACCCGGGTCACTCACGGTATCTCCTCGCCGTTGATGGGTGTGCAAAACAACTTCATGAGAGAATCATCGGAACCGAACCTGAACTACATTTCGATGAAGGAGTCACAGACCAAGCGTGATAGGACGTTAGGAGAGAGGCTGACTCGATCGGCGGACAATATCCAATCAGACCAGAGTGACAAAGAGTTCTACAAGGAATCAAGTTTTGTCGAACGTGCCCGGCGGCAACGGGAGATTGATGAAGAAGCAGCCGCCCAGTTCGCTGGTTTGAGAGCCCCTGCCAGATCGACATCCAACCTTTCGGCCAGGCCAACTTCTCGTCAACACTCGCCACAAGACGTCGAAATGGTGGATCCAGTTGCCAGCGAGGAAGAAACCGAGCAAGAAGAAGATAGTGTTGTACAAGTTCCTCAATCACAAGAGCCTCCTCCATCTTCGACGGAAGAGAACAAGGAGAACTATGATGGTCCTCCGATAGATGCTGCGGCTGCGGCCAGTGCCCATGAACGATTATCTCAGGCCCTTGGCTTCGAGGCTATCGAACCACCCTCGGCTGCCTGCTTAGCCGCAGAACCAGTAGACGACATCCATCGTCCATGCTCTTTCCGTTCTCAAACGGAACCACACTTTCGTTCTTCTCAAATGCAAGTGAAGGATTCTCAACCCTCACCTCAACCAACGCCTCAGCCCTCGCCGATAAGCGTCTACGACGAACCTATTCGGATCAACTTGAATCAATCTCCATCGCGCTCTCATGTGAATTCACCTTTGTTACAACGTCTTCAATCCTCTCCCCCTTGCTCTCGATCCGATCAACGATCAAGACCTTCAAGTCGCCACAGTCAGCAAGCCGGCATCGTCCCAAACAACCAGGGCATGAGTCCTAGAAAAAGCAGATTATTCTATGGCAGTGAAAATGCACAATCCGGTGCCCCGAATGAGCAACAGAACACAAGTTTATCTCAATCCAAGGACCAGGAAACTGGTGTCAACTCGTCATTACAATCCCATGTGACTGAAACACCTGTTCATCAACGCCTCAAGCATGTTGGCGACATGGCTCGATTGACAAGCATCCCTGAAACAAGCCCTAGTAACACCCATTGCCATTCTGAGGCTGGATCCACTGGCGATGGACTAAATAATGAAGATGACGATCTTCCACCAATGTTCAATGGAATTTCCAATAACAGAAGCAGTCAGATTCGTCCAGCTGGGGTTAGAGCACTCTCTTCACCACTCAAAAAGCTGCTTTCGAGTCCAGGCGGCGGACAACGCAGAGCCTTGACTGAAATTGCGGCAGATCTCTCACCGCAAGTTGGAATTGGGGGATTTGATATGGCTGGTCTCTTCACGAACGACGACAAAGAGTTCAGAGCACTCGTTGAAGGATCCCCAACCCGGCCCAAAAAAAGGCGCCGTGGCAATGAAGGTCAAAGTTATATCGCCTCCGACCCCATCATACCTTTCACTCCTCGTGCGCAGCCTCCTAAATCAGTCACACCTCTTCGCGCATTAAACCACCGACCACTGCCTATTCCAGAAGAGCCGGAGCATGTATCTCAGGTACAAGTGCCTGCAACAGATGTCCGGAGACAGTCGAAGCCCCCACGGCGAGTTCCCGAAAATGTATGGGAAGTCGAGAACTCCCCTGAGCAGCCCTTCCGCCGACGGTCGAGGATAGGCCAACGACTTGGTCAGCGGGCTATGTCACGATCACTGCGTGAATCGAAAAGCCCAGAAAAGAGCACTGGGAAGCCTGAAACATCCGCAATTACGCATCAGGGTGTCGTTCAAAATGCACCACCTCCTTCATCCTTAGATAACAGGATCGACTCGGACGATCTTGCATTGTCAGAATCAACATCGACAATAGCCTCCCCTACTACACCACGGCCATCTCAACCACTGTCAGACAACCTGCATATTGCTCCAAGTCAAGTTATTGCCGTGTGGAGAGGCCAGCAACTTGCATACTTCCCTGCAACATGCTTCGGAACACCCCTAGGGGTCCCACAAAGTCATTATTCGGTCAAATTTGAGGATAGTTTCCCCGTTGAAGTGCCTAAAGTTACCGTGAAACGGTTTGAGCTGCGTGTCGGAGATGAGGTCAAAGTCGACATGCCTAATGTTCCTAAAGTGACCCACGTTGTCCGCGGGCTCGATGACAAGCTTACAAAAGAAGAACTTTCTAAAGCTGTGGACGATGGCCTTCATCCCATAACAGATATTCATGGCCATGCTACTGTTGTCCTTGGCCCCAAGCAGCGTAAGAGCCTGCCAAATGGTGGACTAGGCGGCACTGGAAATATTATCAAGGTTCCAATTGGCCGCATTTATCTTGATACTATGCTCTGGAAAAAACTGAAAGACCGAGAGTTCACTCATCGTCTCGAGTCTATTCGGCAAGAAAGCAAGGCCGAAACGCCATCTGAACCAGCGTCTTTGCCTGCATCTCCGATTGCCCGTTTCTCTCGTAGCATTCGCCAGGTCAGCGGGATATTTGCGGGAATGGCATTCGCGGTATCTTATAAGGATGATGAAGCGTCCAAGAACCGCGTCACGAAGTTAATTGAAGAAAACGGTGGTACATTGCTACACGAAGGATTTACTCAATTGTTTGAAGCATCCTCGATTATTCCAAATGATACCCCTACAAAAGGCCCGGTCAATAATGACGCAGAAAATCAAGGCTTACGTCTTACAGCCCTAGCTGAGGATGTCGGCTTTGCTTGTTTGATTGCCGACACACATTCCCGCCGCGAGAAATACATGCAGGCACTTGCATTGAATCTGCCCTGTCTTTCAGGACGCTGGGTAGAAGATTGCATCGCACAAGGTCGCGCCATCGACTGGGATATCTACCTTCTACCCTCCGGAGACTCAACCTACCTCAATGGAGCAACAAAATCCAGAGTCATGCTTCCCACTCCCCCATCCACAGCCCGCCTCTCCGACACTATATCAGCTCGACCCAAACTCCTCAAAGGACAATCAGTCCTTTTGGTAATGGGCCGCGGAAAAGCAGAAGAAAAGCGAAAAGCCTACATCTTCCTCACATACGCTCTAGGAGCTTCGCGCGTTGAGCGAGTTCCTGATCTCGGAACAGCCAGAGCCTTGATTGACTCGCAATCTGATGCCAGCGTACCATCCAGCTGGGACTGGATCTACGTTGACGATGCGGATCAACGTGCTGCACGGTGGATGCTTGAGTCGAAAACTCAAAAGATTCATTTGACTCATGGAAGGAAGCGCAAGAAGTCTACGGTGACTATCCCTTCCACTCCTGCTCCGAGTCAGCAACAGTCTATTCCCAAGGTTGTTGGTAATGAATTTGTCTGTCAGAGCTTGATTCTTGGTCGATTGTTTGCCGAGTGAATGGTTTGCGTTTTAGTTCTTGATACCAATGTCAGATAACATACTCAAATTTCAATGAATTTACTACTGTATTTTTGGATCATTGTGAATATGCGTGCTACTGATATGTCTTTCAACCTGAGCATTAGTGAGCATGCTCGATGTTCGACCCATCTGGTCTCTCGTCTGGTTTGACGATCTCTGGCTCTTTCCCCTTTGCCTCTTTTTGGTTTGTGTCTTCGGGTAGTTCTGGCTGGATACTCGAAACTGGACGTTCGGGTTCTTCCTGAGTATGATCATGGGTCCCGCTGGAAGACTGTGTAGCTTTAACGTCTTGTTTCTCGTCCTGCACGACTTCCAAGCCTTGATCCACCACAGACTCTTGGACATTCGACCCTTGGATATTCGACTCTTGGGCATTCGACTCTTGGGCATTCGACTCTTGAACCATGCCAAGATTCTCGAACTGAGACAGTTCTGGAAGTTGAGGCGCCTGTCCTGCAACCTGCTCCGGGGCCGGCATCTGCTCAGTCAAAGAAGCAGGACGACCTTGTGGCTGCTCGCCAGAGCCTCCAGCGATGACCCCTGTAGTTTGAGGATCCGCCGGCTCAACGCCCTCCGCAGAAGCCTCACCAGCACCCGTGACAGCAAAGAAATTCCCATTCAAAACATCCATAAGCACCCCCGCCTCTGTTGGCAAAGGCACAAGCCCAGTCAACAGCTCGACAGCCCTAACCTTCCGCCCATAAAATTTCTTATTGGCACGAGGCCGCTCAGCAATAAAACCGCCTTCGACCGTCACCCCGCCATACAGACCCCGAGTCTTCGAGTAGGCGAATACCCCAGCACCGCCCTTAGCGCCCAACACTCCCCCGGCTTCCGCACTTCGACCAATAGGCCCAAAGGCCACCGAGAGATTCCCGCCCAGAGTCAGACTTCCAGCTTGCATGAATGTCTTCACTGCCAAATCGGTTGTCAGGACGAAGACAAAGTCCGTCAATTCCATACCGAATTGGCCACCTGCTCCGACGCCGCCCATTCCCATTGCCGATGGGGCAGACCAGCTTCCATCTGGGAGACGGGCGACTATCAAGCCTGAGCCGAAGCGGGCTGAGCCTAGGAATCCTGCTCGGAGCGCTGTGAAGATGGCGATTCCCTGTGGTGGAGTTAACACGGGCTATCCACACTGGACGGGGATGAATTCGTGGCGTGATACCTTTGCGCCTTTAAAGATCTTTTGAGGGATTTCTCCATCGATCTTGAGCTTGGGATTGATGAACGATTCGAGGATCGCAGCTGCTTTTTTGCACTCGCCTGTTGGGCTGGTTAGTTTAGGGCTACTGTGTGGTTGTGGATCAGTGGGGAGTCTTTACTAGATAGCGAGGCTGGCAGTGGGTTGTGTAATGGATTCTTCATAATATAGGCTACGGTGTAGCCTCTTCCTCACGTTCTGTGAGTGACGGTGCTTATGAAAAGAGAATTTGACTGAAGATTGGGGGCCAAATGTGCGGGTTTCGTGCTCAGGCTTGGGCTTCGAGTTGTAATTGTTTATTAGCAGAATTAACTAATGCTCTGGTCAGCAACGTAGCGAGTATATTGAATTGATGCGCAAGTTCAACATGGGTTGTTCTATGCTCGAGGAAGTCTAATAGGGGCTGAGGGGCCGAGTACAGTAGACCCTGGCGCACGGACATTTCGCATACAGCTTCACCTTCATAACTTCACTTATATCGTTGTGGCTAAGGCCATTGATCTGGATTTGGGTTCGCAGTCGAATCTGCGAGGCAAATCTTGATATTCCTACCACTGCTATAAGGATCTCAACCAAAACCGACCGAGGCTTTATCAAGCCCGTGAGATCTTTAAGCAGAGCCGCATATGACTTCTAGATCCATCCCGTTGACAGGCTCAACTCTCCTGCAACATGGCCGAACTCTGTGTGATACCAGTGCATGATCACAATGAGACCAACCGAGTAGAACAGTATTGGAGGAGTGATAGTCTTGGTTGTTCCGTAGTCTAATCGTCTTTCAAAATATAACTTAGGTGTCAAACAAGATTATGACAGGTAAGTGAATAGTTGAACGGCAGATATGTTGTTAAAAGGCTACGATGCAAGTAGGAATGATGACTGGTACGACCGTACAATATAGATAATCTAACAATAGATTACCGAGGTGTTTAAGTCTAGAGATTCTCATTTGTGTGAGAATCTCCTTATATACCAGAAAACTCTGCCTTAAGCTAGTCCCGATTAGATTTCCTAGGTGATGAATCACTGCGGTTGCCGTCATAGCTCATTTATGGCATAAACTATGGCCGGCCACCATAAATCTCAATACACCCCCTTATCATCTAAAGCATTTAAATCTGCTGTATTTGAAGGCGGGGAATCTTGATAGACCAATCAGGAGGTCTTAAGAGCTAATCCTTTATAAAAGGCATCGAATTTTGGCTTAGGAAGTGCCTTTATAAGGCTATCGGCGACGTTGATAATTCCTAGAATATACTCTAATAGGATCTTGCCTTCTTTCACTTTCTCGCGGACCTAGTGATAATAAGTCTCGATATATCGAGATTTTAAGAGATATTTAGGAGATCCTACTATAGTAATAGCGGACTTACTATCACTTAAAATACGTATCGGAGAAGAGGCTTTTATGATTCCGAGATTAACTAGTATCCGATATATCTATAAACCCTAGGATCTAGTATCTAATAATACGTAATACTCTACTTCTACGGATGGTTTTATGACGTATTTTTGCTATTTTAATACCTAGGAAATAGGTCCGCCTACTAGGAAGAAGACCTATCCCGTACGGCTCTTTAGGGTATCGGGATCTAACGCGAGTAAGGCGTTAACGTACCCCTATAGTTCCTGATCCTTACCCGGTATACCGTAAGTGATCGTGAATTTTGTAGTGCGTTTTGTATACTAAATTGTATAGTAGGTAGCGGAGAAGTGGATATCGTAGGGTATTAGGTTATACTTCGTAAGTATACCTAATATTAGAGAGAGATTAGGCCGGGATACTATTACGGCGTAATTTAGACTACTAGTTAATAATTAGTAGGCTTTGACGTTATAGGGGTCGTTTAGCGTATCAAATTTCTTAAGAATCGGCTCTAGCGTTATAGGGATAACTAGCCGGGGGTTATTTTTAGTAGTTTTTAATAGCTCTAGGAGCTTATCAATATAGGCTTTTTAACGTATTATTATTAAGCTATCCTTACGTAGGATTTTGAGGCTTAGATAATACGAAACTAGGCTAAGATCTAATATAGACTATTTCTTAGCAATTGCCTCTTTTATCTAAAAAAGGGATTTCTCTAAAGAAGCGGCGAGCAATATATTATCAACGTATATAAATACGATAATAATACTACCCCCTTACTTATACTTTATATAAAGGTATAAATTAGATAAAGAAGGGGTAAAATACTTACTAATTAAGAAGGATTTAAGGGTCTCGTACTAGTTAGTAGCTAATTAACGGAGACCGTAAAGGCTTTTTAAGAGCCTAACTACCCGGCTATTATAGCGCTAAGGCTTAGGCATAGTATCTAGGTAGGTTATAAACGTTTCCTCTTTAAGAGATATATTAAGGTATACGAGGTTAACGTCTAAATAGGTAGTAACTAGGGATTTTATAGTAATAAAAGCTAATAAGATACTGAAATAGGAGATGCTCGATAGCAGTCTGGTCAAAACAGACGGGTCGACAAATGGTGGCAAGAAAACCCAACAACAAGTCAGGTCTGTGAGCTCTAGACAGATGATGCCTATCAGGGATAATCAGATACTATATCAAGGAGTATAATGATCATAAATCTTGAATCAGGAAATGAGTGGCATTCTTGTAACTGTCTATCCTTCTCTACAGTCGTAGGTTGCCCATAACCCTTCCTCGAGGATATCACTGCCTGAGGCAGTAATCATACAAGTGTCGTGATTTCCCCACTACACTACTAATTACGTCTAATAGGCGGATAGTATGATTTAGCTTTTTAACGATAATACCGTGACCCTATTAATCACTAGGGAAGTAATTATCTTACCCCGAGAGTATCGTTATTTTATAGCGTAGAATAAATATATTAGTTTTACGCGGGGAGCTATAAAGAACTATCTTAGTTCTACTCTCTAAAGTTTTATCTATAAGAGCGGAGCCTATATACTAGTAGAAATCTAGGAAGCGCTCCGAGAATCTTATCTTCCTACTGTTACGCACTTGCTTCCGGGTCGTCGCTATGTTAGAAGATTCCCTAGGTTATGCTTGCCTGCTATGCTGACTTCCAACCTCAACGATCTGTCTCTCAACCGTACCGCTGCCTAGCAGGTCTTATACGGGCTAAGTCCTTTCGAGGGTATCGAGGAGCGATGCTAAGTAGAGTACCGAGTTAGTTTATACCGAAATATAAGCCTTCCTGTGGTATTGCTAAGTTATAATCAAATTATACGAGTTATAAAGGTTTCTAAACAGTAGATATAAGTAACAATAGATAATTGAACACGAAGAACTAAACTAGATATATAAGGTCCTATATATATCCTTAGTTCTTCCCTAGTAGAATGGTAGATAGTAGACTGGTAGATACGCCTCGGTAGGATCTACCCGTATACCATTATACCTATCTACTACCTATATGATCACGTGGTTAGGCTGACGTAATTCCAATATTCTTATGGGGGAGAATATATGTTTGTGCTAAGGGGGCCGTAAGTGGCTTTACCGGCACCTAGCGTCGTGGTGTAATCTTCCTGACTGTTCGTCACGTGACCCTGATGGGTCGGTTTATCGACTGGTCCATGACCGCCCATCAACAAGTTGCGGCCCTATACTGATTGGTGCCTGGTATGTCCGTAACATTAAGGCTTTAGTAAGAATTAGCTAAGGTATATTATATTCTAGAGGTAAAGGCCCTCGCTTAGACGTACTAGAAGCTTGAGTTATTTTTTATAAAGAGGTAGACTTAGTCTCCTCTATATATAAAGAAAATTGTGTATAAATATCGAGGCCGTGCTAGGTACTTTATAACTCTTTATTTATTCGCTAAACGTCGATAGAGTCTAATACTATATCAGCTTGTCTTAAAGAGGATAACGACTTTATTCTATCCTTAATAGATTATAAATATAGCCCTAGATCGTATTTAGTATTCTTAATCAATTCCTTATATTCGTATATAACACTCTGCGTCGTTCTAGTGAGATAGCTATAAGAAATTAGAAATATTACCCCTAAACAAAATCCATTTGTGCTGGCACGGCCGAAACTGGCCCCTTTTGACGCTGAAAATGGCCCCCTCGGCACCACCAATATTCGCACGCACCCGCCCGGTCGCAACCACGCACCATCCCCCCTGGCCCTGGTAACGGACGGTATAATAATGCCCGGACGCCGGTCCACTGCGGCGCTTGGATTCGTACCATCATTTCCCCTGCCCCCTCGTTGCCCTCGTTGCCTGGGTGTACTTTGTCTTTTTCCATGACCTTCCACCCAGTCACTCCCAAATCGCTACCCTTTCTTTCGCGGCGCCAGAAATGGCGACCTTTTGTCCGGCAGTCATTGGTTACGCTGGCCTACTGGTCGTCAGCCATAAAAGAACCCATTACCCTCGTCCTGCTCTCCCTCGTTCGCCTTATTTTTTTCCCTCCCGGGTTCCCTCGTTCTTCCCCACGCTTCCGCTTCACGCTGTTCTTTGTGCGCTCAAAGCGATTTCCCTTGCAATTTGAACGATAATCTTCCGTACCTCCTGTGTACCCAGCTGTGTTGTTCCTCTCGACAAGCCGAAAAAGGCATGTCCTCGAAATACGCTGACGCCGAATTGTCGGAACAGGCTTCTGAGGGTGATAGTGACTCATCTTGTGTGTCTTTTCGACCGGACTGCAGCGATAGCGATGAATCAGACGCCGATCAAGCACCAGAGTCGACAACCCAGACTTCACCTAAGCCTTCACGGTCTTCTGAACAATGCGATGGAGTCTCCGGCAGCTCCAAACCCTCCGTGTGCGGCCCGGCCCGCTCTGGGGGCTTGCCAAATTTTAGTGACGATCCAGATGATGACACTGATGAGGACATTGCAAACATTCCTCTCGACTATGGGCGTTCTGAGAAAACTAAGGTTCGCGGGGTTCGAATTGAGCAACGCTGGCACAAGTAGGCGAATCTTGTGAAACTTGCGTGTGGATGTGCGCTGACATGATCAGGTACTGTCGAGTGAAGGTCAAAACCCCTAATGCGCTTTCGAAATGGAACGATCCGACGGAGGCTCTTCGACAGGTCACTCCCAATGATGTACATCGGTTTCTCAACTACTGCCTGAAACTCAAGTATGGCGAAGGTGGTAGACATTTGAAGGGAACAACGAAAGCCAGCGCCCTTAAAGCTGATTGGAAGACTTTCCGAGGCTATTTTCGAAGAGTAACCCGTACCAGGATCAGTCCTGAAGATAGTGAAGAGATAAATGCGGTAAGTTGCTCATCCTTCTTTTCGCGACATCTGGACCTGATAAATACCAGGGGATTCGGAAACTGATCGACAAGTTCAACCTTAACCAACAAGAGCGAGGCAAAGAACCGGTCTATGTACAGGACTTGACCGAATTGAATGAGACCATTCTTCGAACCCAGGAAAGGCGGTTTCATTTTGGATACGAGCGTATTCAAATGTGTCTCTTCAGCATGCTTGGCATTTACACCGTGAATCGACTGAGTGCCCTGCTTTCGTTACAATTGAAGCATCTACAGTTCTCTATACAGAAAGATCCTCAGGGTGGCCCTCCTGTGCTTCTGGTGGAGATCAGGTCAGAGCACACGAAGCAGTTCCTCGGGTCTGAAGCAATGTACGTATGCTTCGTTCCCCACTCCAGAAGGCTCGGCGATTGATTTTCCTAGCAATACTTTTCCATTCCCTGAAATCATTGACGACCCATCTCTTGTCTTCAGCCCACATGTATTTATATTTGGTATACTCTTCTGGCTGCAAGCTTTTGAGTCTCCGGGTCTTTCATCTATGGAGAGACTCCGAAGTCTTTTTGTTCAAGGCGGTCGCCAACAGATGCCGCTCCCATTGAAACCTGAGGTCGAGGATCATTATCTTTTTTGCAAGACGGAAGTCGTCAACGGCCATCCGGTTCTTCGATGGGATCAACACATTGTTGATGTTACCATGTCCGCTCGACTCAGGAATCTTGGAGAGATTCACGGTTGGCTTCACTCGATGTTTGCGCATCGTATGCGCTATGGAGGCGGAAAGATGTTGAATAATAGTGACGCGGTCAGTGAAGCCCAGCAGAATCTGATCATGAAGCACGCAGATTCTCGCACCTTTTTAAATCATTATCTTCCTCGACATGTTGACACGGACATGCAAAATGTGATGAACGGTCGCAAATCCAACAAATCTCTCATGCGCGCAGTCACCCGCATGAGCAGGTGGATCGATACGAGGCGGCCTCGGCACCTGACAGCCGAGCAACGGGCGTCGATCTGTGAACATCCAGAGTATATCGAAGCGGTTCGCCAATTGGATGAGCAAGCTGAATTTTGCATCCATGACCCGAGTGAGGAGATGCGATCGCGACGTGACAAACTCGCACGCGAAAAGCTTAACACGTTTGGCCGGCTGGAGAGGGCATTGAGACAGAAGATTCGAAATGAGTTTGACCGCAGACAGGCGAACATAGACATTGAGCGGCAGCTTTCCGGAGCGGCTATCGACGACAAGGAAGCGAAGGACGCACTGCGAAAAGACAGTATGTTGCCAGAGCAGATCAATCTTCTTGAAAAGCTTTTCACCTGGCCAACTTCCAATTCATTGGAGGCGGAATGGAAGAGACGAAATGCAGCTGTCGTCGCAATCTCGCAATACTGTTGTCACCTTGAAGGTGGACCGCTACGTGGCCGACGCAAGCGGCCGGCTCCAAGCGAGGGGTCTGATGAAGAGCAGGCAGCAACAGAAGTGCGAAAAACGACGACAACCTCCGTCCCTCCTGAAATGTCGCAAGATGACTTCCTTCTGGAGAAGGCGGGGAAGTATATCCGGAAGGCCAAGAAACCTCGGCGATGTTTTCAATGCTATGGCGATGCCCTGCTTCCTGTTCATCGTCGAACGCAGAAATATAGTGAGTACAAGTCGACTTTGCGACACTTCCGAGAAAAGCACTTGAAGGATCGGAAATGTCATATGTGTAGCGAGGATATCCTACACGAAATGCATCTTCGTAGGCACGCCGAGGATGTTCACCGTCTTGCCACTAATCGCAACTACTACTCGAACGAAGCTACAGGGTCGGACATAGATACTGATTAGTTGGAAGCTGTGCGGCTTGGAATGATTGAAATTACAGCATTGCTTCAACTGGTTGCCTTTAATAAAAAATGAAAAGATTTCGTGATGCTCTTGAACTTGTTTTTCTGTATCGGCGACATCAAGATGGTACTAACAAACATCGGCCAGGTCGGTCAAAGTGATTACGAGCTCAGTGATTTGTGGACTCGAAGATGATTCTTTTAGTTCTTTGTGTCTGTATATTCGGGTGCAATTCAGATCGTGTCAATAGATCACTTTTGGGCATTATTTCGGAAGCACATCTGGCTCAGCAACTTAGCGCGACCGCCACACTGATCCTATCAGCTGAACGGCGGTAGACCATCATCGGATCGTGTGGCTCACCTGAGACGTTTGGTTTTTGGCATCTGCACACAGCCACCATTCGAGACGTACGTACGATCGAGAGGCTGAGCAATTGGTCTGCGAAAGGCATTGCACCAAAGTTTTCACGCAAAGAAGAGCAGATGTATAACCAGTAATATTGAGAATTTAATATCCCAACAAATGAAGGATTGGTAAAAATCGATACCTAGGCTGGAGAGTGGCTGGAAGTCACCCTTGTTAGGTGTTTGCTATTTGCTACTATTGGGTATAGGGCCGATGAAACCCCGCTCTCTTGTGGCCTTCTCACGAACCTCGAATCAGCAAAGAAATTCGACCTCATCACATCTCCCGCTTAAGAAGCAGATCACGACACAGGGATTCTAGGGGCCTTTGAAAAATATCGCGAAGCCTGCTACAGCAGCAATTGGTACAGACCATGAATTCAAATAACGATGAGCTTCTGGAGGTTTTTCGAAGAACGAGAGAGCTCAATCTTTGTCCGAACCGCATATGGGCTGTTGCAGGGGAGAATTTACCTAAATTGGTGCCGGATTTTAATTTGCTCCCAGGCGCTGGAGACAGATTTGACGAGCATGGGAACCACAACAAGCATAACGAGTGTACACCCGATTTTTGTGAATACTCTCAGCGTGATTTCACAGCGGTCAAACAGCGGCACGAATGTAAGGATGCCAAGTGTTTGAAACTGCAAGGCCAATTTTCGAGAATTATGCTGGAGAGAGCTGCGCACAATGGGCAGTCTACGGCGTGGAATCTGGCCGGAGATAACATACTCGAACCCCTTCAGCCATATATGGCCATTTCTCACGTCTGGTCGGACGGAACCGGAACTGGAGCCTGGAAAGGCGGAGAAGTTAACGAGTGCCTGTATGAATTTTTTAAAAAGATTGCAAAAGAGTTCCAATGCGTCGGAATATGGTGGGATACTCTTTGTATTCCCCGTGAAAAGGCTGCCCGCTCAAAAGCTATCCGAAAGATCCAAAATAATTACGAGGACGCTCGAATTACCTTGGTGCACGATTGTTTCCTCAGAAACTGGGAGTGGGACCCCGAAACCGCATGTTTTGCCATACTGATGTCGCCTTGGTTCAGTCGAGGCTGGACTGCCCTGGAATTGACTAAGTCGCGAAGAGTCAAGGTTATCTTTAAAGGGGTTTACGGACCTATCATTAAAGATCTTGACGAAGAGATTCTTGCAAAGAATGATGAGCTCAATAGCCCCCGCAAAGAAGCCTCTCGGATCATTCGGAACCTACGGAAGGACTTCACGACACTCAATGACCTCTTGACTGTATTGAGCTCGCGCCATACGTCTTGGCCTAAGGACATAGCCACCATCTCCGCACTTTTAGTAGATGTTATTCCACAGGAGTTGCAGCAGGACACATATAAGAGCATTCTGAAAAAGATTGGCCGGCTTTCGCACGGACATCTCTTCCACAACGCTGTGACAATGTCTCAAGGGTTTGGCTGGTGTCCGGCCAAGCTATTTGATATGCCTCTGGACTCGTCTAACGCCTCTTTAATCATTTCTAGAGATGGAGATATCGAAGGGAAGTGGCGGGTCATCCCTGTGGACGCTGAACTCGAAAATAAGTGCTGCTGGGATAGCACGCATTCGCTGATAAGACGGGAGCTCCAATATGCCCTTAGAAGCCCTAAGAAGTGTCAGCTCTTGGCTGAGTGCGGCATAGGGTCGGTAGGAAGGGCTTTGCTTGTGAGGGAAATGCAAGAGATCTTCCTATTTCAATACGTTGGTACGGTATACTTCCGTCAGAAGCTAAGGGAAGAAGAGGGCAACTGGATCGAAAGAAGTATAACAATATCAAGTTACCGGGGCAATGACAAAAAAATTGTCTCTGACCGCAATTGGAAAACAGGCGACAGGGAAGAAATTGCCCACTCAAACAAAGAGAATCCGGCAGACGGTGCTTCCGAAGCCGAGAGATTTCGCTGTGCCATATGGAGAGGGGATTACCAGACATTTCACGAGTTGATCGAAAAGACCAGTCTAGACGCCCCGGACCAACTTGGACGGCGCCCGCTACATCTTGCCGCGGAACGAACGCAAAAACCGATGGTGGAAGATTTATTGCGCTGGAAGGTTGACTTAAACGTACGGTGTGATCATGGTCAGACTGCATTGCATCGTGCTGCTTGGGGGGCTCCACTGCTATCGTGAAACTCTTACAAAATAGAGTCGATGGAATGGCGAAGGACAAGGATGGGAATACTGCACTGCATATAGCAGCGCAGCTGGGATTGTCGTCCGTTACGAAACTCCTCATCAAGAAAAGTGTCATTGATGTAAAGGGCTACAACAATCTCACCCCTCTACATCTCGCGGCCATAAGCGGGCACATCACCGTGGTGGAGTTGCTCCAAGGTGCCAACGTTGAAGCAAAAGATAACAAAATTGGTTGGACGCCACTACATTGTGCGGCTGATTACGGAGATCAAAATATTGTCAAACTCTTGATCGAGCGCGGCGCAAAAGTCAACATAAAAGACGATCGGGTAGGTTGGACACCCTTACACTTCGCGGCGATGAATGGGCACAAAGCGGTCGTTAGTCTTCTGCTCGAGAAAGGCGCTGATATCACAGCCAAAGACAAATACGACTGGACGCCGCAACAATTCGCGGAAATAAATGACCACACGGAGGTACTTGAGCTTCTGCACGGTACAGGATCTGGCAATGTCTTCGCAAATGAAGTTCGTTGGACCTCCCTGCACTGCAAGGCGATAAACAACCAGCGGGGTTTAATCAAGCAATTAATAGACGATGATTTTGAGATCTTGTTGAACGACAAAGATAAGAGTTGGAAACCATTGCAGTTTGCGGCAGAGAATGAGCTCGAAACTACGGTTCGACGGTTGCTTGATGCAGGCGCTAATATTGAGGCAAAGTGTGGCCAGACACCGCTGCACTGGGCCGCCGAGCATGGTTCTAAGGCGCTCACGCGGCTGCTGCTGGAGCGGGGCATCAACAAAGAGGCCAAGACCCAGGATGGCAGAGCGCCCCTGCATTACGCTGCTGAGGGTGGACATGAGGTAGTTGCCCAGCTCCTCCTCCAAGTTGGCGCCGATAAAGAGGCCAAATCCCAGGATGGCTGTACGCCGCTGCATGGGGCCGCAATAGGTGGTCACGGGGCGGTCGCCCGGCTCCTCCTCGGGGTAGATGCCGATAAGGAGGCTAAAGCTCGGGGTGGCTGTACGCCGCTACATAACGCTGCCGAGCGTGGACACGAGGCAGTCACGCGGCTCTTACTCGAGAATGGCGCCGATAAGGAAGCCAAAGATTCAGATAGCCGGACGCCACTGCACTATGCCGCCGCGAAAGGGCACAAGGCAGTCGCGTGTCTGCTCAAATAAATCATCGAGATTTTTCTAGAGGTTTTTCAGGGGAACCAGAACTTGCTGTAGGGCCAGACGACGGCGTATTCTACCCTTATTTCTATGTTATTTAGTACCAAAAGTCCTGTAGCTCACCATGATCTGAACCTTGATGGCTGGCCGCAGGGATGCTTCAGCACTGAGAGTCGATAATGGTCCATTGACCAAGATCATTCAACTCCCGCGCAGCTCCCAGGAATTAAAATGGCAGCACAGCACGAAGCCGCCCAAACAGCAACATCTGCCACCAGTAGAAGGTATTCTACCCGTCCCAGAAGGCACTCAAACCGCGGAATCGAATGGAAACCCTTTTTTAAATGAAAGTCAACCGACGGCTGACTAGTGGGTTGTGGCAAAAACGCGGACAGCTTTGAAGACTGACAGTGACTATAATAGAGATGAGATTGGCGTTTGAGAATCACTAGTGACGGCACTCTGTATAAAACTCTGTTTGCTCGTATTCTTCCCATAGTTTGCACTCCTCTCTATACTGAGGGGAGTAGATTGTGTGCTATTTATTCTAAGTGTAGAAAGATACAAGCAGGCTGGTATACAGGTATATATGTATGTACGTGATCCCAGCCCCCATTTTTATCTCAGTAACTGTGATATTCAACAAGGCCCCAATTGAAATTACCACTCTGGGTGAGGATCAATAAATTAGGCGGTTACCCGCAGTCCGGGTAGGGTGGAGAGTCTAGAGTGTCACCCGTGGGTGAGTGCCGTGAGATTCTCACGGCACATCGGAAATCTGAAGGAACAATGACTTGACACCTTGGGTTCGCCAGACAATGCGTTGCCGCTGAGCAGGAAGTTCGCAATTGACTCTGACGCAGCAATATTTGGAGATACATTAAGACAACCGAGATTCTTCCGGTACGGAGGGCCATACATCTATACCGTCTAGGATTGCAAGTGCCATTCCTCCAGTAGTGTGAACCTGGACATGAGAATGTAGAAAAAATGCCCCTGGGATATTCGCTTGATATTGTACAGCCAGCCAAGTTGGCATGGAGCTGTGGGTCCGTGGTTGGGGCGCTGTGGCCACAAGGCCTTTGATCCTGGGTCCCGTGATCTAGTAAAGATGACTCCAGGCCAAGTACTGACGGCCGTGGACGCAGATCCACATTGGACGTACGTCTACAGCTTTCAATCTAGGTGGGCTTTCCAGCTGTAAGTTGGCGGCTACACTGGCTTAATAACCACAAGGGCCCTTAGTCTTCTAACAAAGGTCTATATGGGTCACAAGTATTTTAATCTAGAACTCAAGTGGACCGCTGGCGCTTTCTTGGCCGATCATGACCACTGTCTCTTCAATCATAACCATGTCGTCGCCAAATTTAAGATAGATACTTGTCTTGTTCCTTGGGCAGCTTCTCTAACCTGTCTTTGTCGTCTCTTCGTGCGCGCATATTAGTCTCCTCGTCAGTCTAAGCGGAAGACCCCCGTGGTGATAATGCGGGGCTCTCTATCAGAGTGTCCTGCTGCACAGCATCTGTTATGACATGAACATGCGGCGAAGCGTCCGGTGGTACAGACTCTGCCGGGCCTGGTTCTTCTAGAGCTACCTGTTGGTGGCCCTAAGTCAGGCCAACTTGACTAGCCACAAAAGGCAACAAGAAACACATTTAATACAGCGTAACCGAGATATAACAAAGCACTAGCTCGAGTGCATGGAGAAATCAGCCTATGGCGATCCCGGCGCTCCCAGTTGCCCAACTCTGCAGGATTACACTCGCAGTAGCACCTGGAAGTAAACATGTGTATCCTGAAAAGAAAAATTGATATGGGGAAGGCACTGTGAAATTGTTTTTACCCATGCACTTTGTTACGGACCGGATTCATGAAGTTCTTGGGTAGCCCTGCAATAGAACGTAAATAGGATTGATTCATTGAGAGAGGGAGGGAGCCCCAACAGTAAATCAGTATTTAGTAACAGGTTTCGAGAAAGCCTCTTTTTGCGTTATCAGGCGATAAGTGCAAATCGTATTGCTCTTGCTGAGCAGCTGTGCGCACGACGGGAAGAAATGGCATGATATGCTTAGTGGCTTTGACGGAGATACGCCATGTAACACGCGGCTCTGTCGCAGAATCATCATGAAATATAGACCAACGAAGGCACACATTTGCGTCACCACCAGGTTCAGATACCTGCATTTGATTCAGGGTCCCAGTCACCTGAGAATAGTCCAGCCATAGGTTCTCGGCGGGACCGGAGATACCGTGGGTGACGCTTAAATCTTTTGAGAAACGGATTTTGCCGGCGAATATACCTAGGAAGTCTCCCTCGTAGATGGGAACAATCGAAGAGACGAGCAGAGACCCATCATCTTTGGGCAGAAGAGTGATGAATGCGGACTTGTCTTTTTCATCATCATAGAAAAATTCATCATTGTGTGGTATGCCTAGAATATCAGTTGAGATAGACTTCAAGCCGTATTGCCTGAAGCTTTCTTCCTCGGCGTTAAAGGCCCACTCGTTTGAAGCATTATCCCACGAGAGCTCTGGCACTCTCAGCCGCTCTAGCACGTGAGGATCGCGGAGATAGCTAAGACGCTTCAAGTCGCCTGTCTTCAATTGAGTCATTCGCATTTCCAGTTGTTCGATATGAGACCGATACTCATTTTCCCATCTCAGAACTTTATCCACAAGTGGAGTTTCCGATGCTTTGGAATAACCTTTGCAGAAACTGTCGAATTCTTTCGTACGATAGAACAGGATTTTGTCAACACCAGCCTCGCGCATGTGAAATATGTTCTTCCAGAAAATGCGGCATTGTCGCTGATTTTCCGCACCTAAGCCGTAGCCGATATCTTCCATGAATTTCTTCGTGGCAGCTTTTTCTGCCATGGTGAATCCATCAACTGGGCCCTTGGCGGCTGGCAGCGTTGCCGAGTCGATCAGCGCAGCGCACCTTAGAATGATTGGCCAGAAAACAGATTCATTGTACCTTGTCTGTACTGCCCTGCCAGTTTTTAACGCGTTGTCTCTTCGAATGGCTTGAATGGCTTGTTCATAATTGTATTGAGAGAACTGTTTGACATGGTCCCGCATTCTCTCGAATTTAGTTGTTGCCAGGACCATGCAGTCGCGTTGTCCATATTGTGCGATATCAGAGGTAGATTTGACACACTGTATCAATATTGTCGTCATGACCTTCATCTCGTAGGCAGAGTCGAGATATAGTGGCAAAGAGTTGTCACGGGGGTTCGGCACACATAAAGATTCGGGTTCGTCGACTTCGGACTAAACATGAATCATGTATCCATTAGACTTTCTTCAATCTGGAGGAACAAAATGACATACCGTTGTTTGTATTTCTGGCGGAATTGATTCCTCGGGAGTCTTATTTTTGGCAGTCCCATTTCCATCAGCAACTGACGCTCCAGGCGGTTGGTCTATCAACTCCGGCTTGTTGCTTCTTTTTCTCTTCTTTCTCTTCTTCTTCTCTGTACTGGCCATGTCGCTATAGGTTGTAGGTCCATCCTTCCCTGTCTGTTTCATAAGTCGATAGGACCCACGAATGTCATGTGGCGGAGTCGGAGGTGTTTCTGTGGTCGCTTCCTTAGGCTCGAAGGTAGGCTGGGGTAGACATCTAGCAGTCACGAGTCGAGCTTTGCGAACTAAGCAAGTGTCAATGATCCGTGGTTTCAGATGTTGGCCGGGGGAAGCTAACTTACCATGGTCGGCAGCGTGGGCGATAACCATCTTAAGATGTTCCTCGCTGTCCTCAATTCCGCAGATGGTGAAGAGCTCTCGTATCTTCTGCGCTGTCAGGCTCAAGATAGTTTCGTCCATGGCGGGCGATGATGATGAGAAAATTTGAGACCGATTCTTTCGTCCATGAAGACAGAATCGCTTCTGCAGCATTCGGGGCAACGGTTGCCCTTTGGTTGTTGGGGGCAGCAGCAGAGAGGGGAGCAGCCAATCAAATCAGCTACAATTGAGTCACGAAAATAGCATCAACCAGGTTAAGGCAAGACTTGACCGATATAGGCCCCCTCTTTTTGTAGTGTTGTATCGACCATCATACACCAAAGAAAAAATTGATCAAACCACGAATCTAAATGGTATTGGCCGCAATTCCACCTTGAAAGCCCCGAATCCATCATATTCTGGATAGGTGTCAACAGCCCATCTGAAATATCGTTTGCCCTGACGGATAACACAGGGCTTCGGGAGAGCATTTGCCCCTGAACGTCCGATTGATACCCTCCATACAATAAAGATGGTCGTTTCGGGTCTGTTCAGAAAGGGTGAGCATCCATGAAAATGAGTAACCCAGTCGAATGAATTCGTCAATATCTTGGAGTCAACGGATTAAAACCGATGCAGTAATAGTTGAGGATAAAACATGATATTTTCCATATCAAAGTGGTGAAAAGTAAGAAATGATGGCCGGTGAGAAGGACGCCGCCTTTTGGACAAGAGTGCGGTGGTCAAGTACTGCCACCAGCCCAATAAAACGTGATTACCCTCCTTGACCCGCACACTCTCCCCTGATACCTAGACACCCGCGCAAAATTAACTGCATGAAACTGTTTATGCCATGTCTCTGCGCGGTCGCACTTACGGCCTGAGAAGATGGATGGTCAAATCGGGCCAGGGTTCATTGCCACAAGGTTACCAAGGATATTAGACCCAATATTTGGCATCGGGTGGCACCGACCCGGGGGCGGTAGACACATAGCAAGAGACCTAGCAGATTCCAACGACCGCGGTCTCAAGACCTGCCAGGCCATTAGACTGCCCACCAAAGTCCCCTTCAAGTTTGAGACCCGCACAGTCTTATGTCTCAGATCTAAAAATTCCAAATTACTTAGGACATGCTTAGAGATTGACTACTATTCAGTATTTCATCATTAGGATCAATTATATCTCGAAAGGGCCCAGCCTGTATAGGCCAGCTTGCAACAGTACGGTATGAATGACAAACCAAGAACTGAATCTACAGTATCTAAGAGGCAAAATCAATTTTTTGAGGTTGCGGAAGTCGTGGTATATCTTGGGATAGAGATTGTCCCCTGATCTTTTGATTTGTGAGATTATCAAGATAGACGAAAATCGTAGTGTTTCTCATGACGCCAATAGTCCGACGGGGGCTTTGTTCATGGGAAGAGCACTAAATTGCGGAAGGATCGTGATATTTCTTACGATAGCAATGGTCGTATGTCCTTGCGGTTCGCGAGAGGGTCAGAGCTCGCAGAAACCGTGGTTTTTCCCATGATATAGATAATCGGATGATCATTTGGTTCGTAAGATACTAGAGCGTACGCAAACTGTGGTATTCCCTAGGATATACCTTGTCCAAGGATGTGTAGGCTCTCCCGAAGGTCCTAGATTATCAGGAAAATCCGTGGTTGCTCCTATGATGGCGATAATCGGAGGATCCCTGGCTTCGGGAGACAATCATGGTTCTCGGAAATCGTGGTTTGTCCTGTGATGAAGAGAATCGGATGATTTTTTGTTTCATGAGACATTACAGTCAAGGGCGCGTCAACCGACTAATGACTCCTGGCAGCTGTAGGTCCTGACTATTCTCCATACATGTCCATGATACTTGTGCTTGAGGCTGCGTCGATCAAAGATATTGCAAGCTTCTTGACCGGCGGTGTGGGTTTTAATGTGTTATTGTGGGGTTGTGTAA
This sequence comes from Penicillium nucicola, assembly GCF_028828085.1. NCBI lineage: Eukaryota > Fungi > Ascomycota > Eurotiomycetes > Eurotiales > Aspergillaceae > Penicillium > Penicillium nucicola. Next base: position 1,457,003 of record NW_026643125.1, on the reverse strand, counting down.
TGCTACTCCAAGGTGGAGAAAGGAGTAAAAAGGACCAATCGCACGCTATTTTGTACCCCCGAGAAACAACGGTCTTTGTCTATTTGTACTAGGCTAGATTTTCGTGGCTAAGTCATAGCTGTGTGCTATCTCAAACAACTCTAAAGAGACAGATCAACATCAAGCGTCGCCACAATTTTATTTTCAAGAGGCTCAACGAAAGGTTGCAACGGGACTCATAGCTCCAGGACCTGTATGAGGGTGAAAATACTGCTCAATGAAACATGTCAGATAAGTCAAACATTAGAAACGACCAATTTATTTGTTTTTTGATTCAAGTGAAATGGGCGGTTTGCATGTGTGATGATAGAACTGGGTGGCACCCAGTGTAAGCCTTTGTGGGTTAAACAATTGGCCCATCAAAAGACGTAGGATAGTTTATAAAACATTGCCATGCAGCACCAATTTCTTAAAACTCGAACCTATCAAATATCACATACAGTTACGTGTACAGTACTCTACTTGCAGGGCGATTTTACTTTTGCCACATTCCCCAGGCGAAAACAGACACAGACTAAGGAGGAATATTTCTCCGCTCACCGATTCTATCATCAGGAGTAACCTGGCCGCTGAGCAATTCATTCAAAATTCTTGAGTCAGGTCAACTACAGGATGGATCGAAATCAGTTTTACCACCTACATAGAGAGATTCTTTCTCGAACACTCTTTCGAAACATGCTAATTCATTTCGGATTTGGCGCGACGTCAGGTATTGAATGGTGGTGAAAGATACAATCACGTTCTTGCCAAGAATACTGACATCTCGCAGCTCATCCAAAATTGTTCCTAATAATCGTAATAAAAGATCTCACCCCACACATAGTCATGACCTGGATACGATATTACAACTATGCAGTTGCAATTCCAGCTTTGTCATTCAGAGCAATAATTGGATTAGCATGGATAGTCATGTGCTAGAGCAATGTGTTAGAATGTCCAATACTTTGGGTTACAAAGTACAGAGCTTACGTCGGTCAAACTCGATTGAGAATCAAAATAATTCCGACAGGCGACACACATATGATGCTTTTTTATATCGTGCTGAACAAGTCCATCGGGCCTGTCAAATTGAATGTCGCAGGAGATACAGATGTTGTGCTCAGCTCCCAAATGTTCGTCAAGCTCAACCAGCTTCTCGAACTCCAATGGTGGAACACAAACATGACAAAAATGGTAAAAATGAGAATTTTGGATATGCTGTAGCTTGGCGGGAAAGGACTCGAAGTTGACTCCGCAGCAAGTGCAATAATATTGTTGCAGACTCATTACTGTATTCAAGTTTTTTTTAGCGTTGTCTTTCAAGTCTTGTGCGTATCACGTACCAGATATTATAGCTGTAGACGACGGAGATAATCTTTGTTGCTCAAACCTAGGAAAACAGGGATTCACTGTCTCTGTGATAAGAGACTAGGCGCTCTCAAATGTGGCGGTGTGCAAAAGCAAGGAATTTCCCGGGGTACGGTTAAATAAGCCACGAATACAATCTCACGTAGGGCAAAGAGATGTTTGAAATAATTTGTGCGGGGCTCTCTCGATCGCCCAATAACCTCGTAAGCCCCGCCACAACAATCACTGTTTAGCACGTGATGGGCGCTGAAAATTACAGAGGCTTTACGAGTCTGATATATAACCTATGTTTAGCCGTTACGGCTGTATCAGATTACCGCCAAGAGAGTGGTTCAGGGGAAGACTAATTGCAATAGGTAGTGGCGTGTTTCGCGAAAGAGGGTTCGAGAAAGAAACTCTGTGTAAGTGGTGAAGCTGATTTCGATCCAATTCAATCATTTCCTGCTGTGCTAACAAGTTCACACCATATATGCCATTGACCTGACATGTTTGAGGATGGTATCGCAATTTACAAGGGCCCATGTACTCCAAGGTGGAGAAAGGAGTACCGGATATCCAATTATACCGACCCGCAATAGGTCCCTACTGTCCGGTGTGTCCTTACTGTCCGGTGTGTCCTTACTCTCCAGTGAGTCCCTACTCTCCAGTGAGTCCCTACTCTCCAGTGCGTCCCTACTCTCCAGTGCGTCCCTACTCTCCAGTGCGTCCCTACTCTCCAGTGCGTCCCTACTCTCCAGTGCGTCCCTACTCTCCAGTGCGTCCCTACTCTCCAGTGCGTCCCTACTCTCCAGTGCGTCCCTACTCTCCAGTGCGTCCCTACTCTCCAGTGCGTCCCTACTCTCCAGTATGTCCATACTCTCCTGTGTATACGATGACATAGGCAGCTACCGCTACGGATCATTCTTTGTTACCGTTACTGGGAATTTCAGAATGACTCGGTAGAGATTTATTAGTCAGCGCAATGCGGTCGGAAAAGTGCCCTGAATAGACTAGTGCGCTTTATGTGAGCTCTGAAACGAGTCGACATAGTGCAGTACTGTACAGTAACCCAAGCTCCTAGGGTGGTAACTTCTCGTTCCCATGAGCTATACAATTCGCTCCCGAGAGCTGTAAATCCTCTGGGAACTATTATTCCTACTCCTGGAAGTAAGTACTAGCGTGCCTGGGAACCATGCCATAGATCCTGGGGTTGAAGATGATCCTAGGAAGTGAGAATATCGCGGTATAGAATGTGAAATTTGGACCGAGTATTCAACAAGAGCAATAAAGATGAAATGAGGACAATAAGTGTGGGTAACAGAAAGAAGAGGTGTTTAATTGGGCAACATACAGTAGAGCGGACATAGTGGTGCAAAGACACCGTTGGAAGGATGAACATGATGGTCAACGGGTAAGCAAACTTTCAACCAGTGAACAATCGGTTGTCTCATAAATCTGAGGCCAAAGCAATGAACGTGTAAACAGATCCAATCATTTTCTTGTCAGACAGTGAAAGAAGTAGGGTGTTTATTGAATGTGATTGGCCAGGCTACAGACTCCACCCCAAGTCACGCGCATTCCCTAATACCTAGGCCCACCCCCAAGTCCCAGTCTATTGCAAGAATTTATTTCAACCTTCTAGCTATATGTTGTTAGTGAAGTCCGTGACCTGCCCAACTTGAAGCCACATTTCTCAGGCCTGAAATTTTGTCTGTTACGTAGTGGACCAATCATTTTTTCCGTACTGACTAATAGACGCATTATAAGTTATTGAATCTCACAACATATTGTTCATCTCCCCAATTTTCACGAGAGCTGGTCATCGATGATACGGGTTTATTTTAATATATAAAAACCGCATTGTCACGACGGTAAACTACACAGGTGATAAATCGGCCACATATGCCACCTCGATTCTTAGGATCATCGGAACGATAAGTAGCCGTTACTTACTTCAGACCCTACTGCGCGTAGTGAATCCTTGCTCATGAAGGATTAGTCCACTCTGGAACCACAGCTCATTGGGCTTTACGCTCAGTAACTTGAACTATCAAGAAAAGGGGGAAAGAAGAACAATCAATGGTTGCTTCATGTCGCTGACCGAATAGGCCAAACAAATCATTAAATGTCAAGGTTCTAGTTTGTGGAAGTACCGCCTTCGTCCAAAGTTTCATGTACTGTATATTATTCCAGTGTGTCTTTATCAACAAATTTCAGATCCTGATCAGTCACTATTTTTGGGGCTGGATAGTAGGAGTTCTAGATAGGTTAGTCGGCTTTTCGTGAGAGACATACTTAGAAGCATACCAATTGCGAGCTGAGAAAAGCCCAAAATCCCGAAGAATCCGCTGATAAGATGAAGACTTCGCCGGTTTCTCGAAGGCGTATGCCCACACAGACATCAGCATCGCACATCTTGCTATATTCGGCCGCTTTTCTCATAAGGCTTGATTTTCGACGGCCTTGTTTTTGGCGCTTGGACTTTCTGACAGTATTAGATCGAATGGGCGGGGAAGCCATGTGAAGAGACTCGTCCCTGTGAGAAAAGACTAAATGAAACCGGGACACTAAATAATTGCAGGTACAGGATTGACCAAGTGACACTTAGGAATTCTGAAGGCTACAGACACTTATTTGTACGGAAAAATGAATTCTCTCAGGTTCATGGGGTTTCTCGTTGAAAAGGAGTGCTGCGCTCCAGAAACCGTGGTCTTTAGAGTTTGTGGTCAACTAGGACGTGAAACAGTCCCCCGGCAGGTGAGGAGTTCACGGCAGGCAACAAATCTTGCGTTCAAACCCACGACCAAAGGTGGTCGAGGAATTCGTGCTCAAGAAACTGCGGTCTTGAGAGTTCATGACTTGCAAAAATCCGAAATGGTCATTCCAGCAGGTGATCAACGTAAAGTGCGCCAGGCGATTCATTATTACGTCTATTTCGACGCCTGATGCCGAGGGACGCATCAAGTCGAGGCCTGTTTACTATATAACAGAGAATTATGATCTTGAGGGTCAACAATAATTAAATAGTAAATGGCTGCTTGGGGAAGTTCGGTCATTTGTACAGCGTGATGGATGATAACATGTAACGGCATTTGGCAGTTGACTCAACGACCCTTTCCACACCAAATATCAACAGTATGAACGGATTATTACAGTATCGACTATACAATGATTAAAGGAAGTATGAGGGTCAACGGGCGAGAAATTGGTAGTCGGTGATTATACGGTTGTCTATGGTCGAAGACAATAAATGAACGGATTTAATTCTCGCTAGACACAGAGAAAGAAGTAGTGTGTTCATTGAATATTACTGGCCAGACAACAGTCTCCACTCCAAATGACGCGCATTTCCTTATACCCAGCCACCCCCCCCCTTCAGTGTGGTGCAAGAATTTATTTCCCCTGCTACCCAAGTGTTCGTGAGGCATCCACTCTTATGCCCATATTCTCAAGGCCTCACCTTCCTGTCCTGATTAGCATGTTGCTATTCATGTTGAGGGAATGAGAATACATTATGTCCCTCTCCGATCAGTGTCTTTGCACCATTTTTTGCGCATTTACCTGACCCTTTCCAGCTGTTACTCCCGGCATTTTTATTTGCATTTTCAATTTTGATGGCCCATGCTAGATCCACTTTCAATCTCGCGAGTGAGACCTCACGTTCCTAGGATCATCTTCAACCCCAGGATCTATGGCGTGGTTCCCAGGCACGCTATTACTTGCTTCCAGGAGTAGGAATAATAGTTCCCAGAGGACATACAGCTTCCGGGAGCGAACTGTATAGCTCCGGGGAACGAGAGGTCACCACCCTAGGAGCTTTAGTTACTGTACTATTTCCATGAATAAATTTGCACAAGGACGTAAGAAACAGTAACCTCCTCACGTTCAGAAGAACCGAGATACGCTATGCGGGTCCATGTTCTCCGCTTATCATGTATGCTACATATTGAACCCTGACAAAGAGGCGGAGAGCTCCCAGGTTTGCCTGCTCCTGGGAGCTCCATATGATGCCACTGAGGGCTAGTTTGATTGGCTTGTCAGATGTGCTGTTGGTTCCCACCTCCTCAGCAGTGTGCATCCTGGCCATATCTCCGCAACCCGCGGCAGCCTCAGTGATGCGACCATATTCAAGATGACACGTCATAGCTTGTGCATTGTGTATCTGCTTGCCATATACAGCGCGATTGATGACCGCAAAACACGTTGCAAAATACCCTGCTTGCATGCATGAACCGCATCACTGTTCCTTCCCCTCACCTGAGGCTCAGCTTGTTTGCCTTGAAATTGATGCTGCAGAGCCGACGTCCTCACGAGATGGCCACGAATATATAAACCTCATTCTGTAGAATAGATCTCAGGCTAAACGGGTTTTCAGCTTTTATATCCCCTCAAATAATCTATCAAAGCAACCCCTTGCTATGCCTCCCATTGATACTTCATCTTCGGATTCAAACAGCCATGCTACCCTACCTGTGGCCAATTCTGGTAGCCTCGAAGGATTTATCAAATATATGGGTATACTGGCGTCAAGCTCTGAGTCTCAATTTGCATCCAACATGCTCGATGAGATCACTCAACAGCGTGACAAGATTCAAGCTCAGGATCAAGAATTGAAAAGCCTCCGAAGGGAAATTCTTGATATCAAGGAGACAAAAAGAACCACGATTGAAGATATGTTTGCCGCCAACGAGAATGAAAAAGCAAAGCAGAGAGACTCCGCGACGCAGATCAAATCTCTTCGTGCTATTGTTAACGAGAAGGAAAGTATGGTTGCCGAATACTCTGAGAATGCAGGAGCCATGCAGCAGAAAATAGCAAAGTTAGAATCGATTGTCTCGCAGGAGGTTGCTAAAGTCTCACAATCCGCCAAAGACATCAGTACACTTCAAGCGAATTTGAAAGAGAAAGACAAGACGGTAGATCAAATGAAGACAGCGGGATCGAAATTGAAATCGATGTTATCGTCGGAGCAGAAGAAGAACGGAGATCTAGAAGCTGCTAATGCCTCAGTGAACACAGAGCTGCAGACAGCGAAGGCTTCTCTCCAAAGGTTGAAAGAAATACCTGTTCAATCTTCGGAAATTGATGAAACTTTCGTGTAAGTCGTGCAAAAGAGTTGCAAGTATCTGTGCATTGAATGTTCTTGCGTCAACAGGTCAACGAAATTCGCGAGCCTTTGGACCTCTGCTATAAGCGAGTTATCGCCATTGCTAGAGCAAGATGTTCCAGAAGTTATTTTAAAGGTTCGATCTCAAGCATCTTTCTTCACGTTCATTACTAATACGACCAAAAGGAGAGATCCTTCTGGGAGAATCTTAAGAAGTCAGACAACATACTCTTACCACCAAGTTTTCCTCTGATTCCTTCAAATTCCTTGGCTGCCAAAGCGGTACGGTTTGCGTTGATCCTGGCTGTTTTGTTCAGAGAGATCGACCAACGCATATACAAACCGAGCTATTTTATTTCAGGGAGTAGTAGTCTTCGCGAGGCTCTCGATCATCTTACAGAGAGTAATAGCGAGAAGGAAGCGTTTTGCCGTCGCGTAATTCTCTCCATTAATCCACACGCTGAACAAGTGACTCTCAAAGCCGAGATTCGAGCTGTGGTCCAGAGAATGTCATCATATGCGGGTGGCCTATTTCCTGAAGCGCAGCAAGATTTGTTTGGTGCAAAAGTCAAGACAATAGTTCATAACGCGGCCGAACTTTGGCTTCCAATTCAGCGATCGCAAAAGAAGTTCGAGATAGACTTCGAGCCTTTTGATCCGGAGGACAATGAATGGGATCGCTTTCCTTCTGCTGGTCAGATTACAACACAGGTGGAACAAGACTCTCATGGTCTTTACACTCTTAATGTCTTTCCGTGTATCTCTTTGGTGGAAGACGGCGACCACGATCCATTGACGAAGATTGTTCAACTCCGCAGTTCCCAGGAATTATACTTGGCAGCGCAGCATGAAGCCACCCAATTGGGAGCCTCTATCATCACCAGAAGGCAATCAACCCGCCCCAGGAGGCAATCGGCTGCTGGTTCAAATGGAAAGTCTTTTTTAGGTGGAAATTCAACCAAGAGCTGACTGGTAGGTTTTGGAAAAGGGCTTGGAAGCATTAACTGCTCTGAAGACCGAAAGATAGTATAATGAAAATGACGGTGGAATTTGAGAATCATCCGCAATGTTACTCCTTTGGTTATACTGTACTCTTCCCACAGTTTGCATTCCCTAGTATATAATGATATCAATAGTAGTCTTCAGCAGTGTATTCGCGAAAAGTCGCAATTATCTTGGCAGATATTCGGCTGCAAAAGAAACACGTGGGCATTAAAGCACCAACGGGCTGAGACACACTGGTGACAAGTCGAGGCATGTGTTATAGCGATACTCTACCGATATAACCGTGGCTTGCAGATGGTGGTTCTCAGACAGAAAGCTACGCTGTCCCAGTGAGGGTTGATTTCATTGACTTATCAGCTTGCTGTGGGAGCGGGTCTCTGCAGTGGCTTCCCTTCCATTGGGTGACAACATAACAGTGCTGCGGAAGCTAAACCGTGACTGAAAGCAGAGCTTGAGCCTAGCCGATCGCTATAAAGAGGAAAAATCATATTGGAGGAAATCTGTGGTCTCCCTGCTATCCTATTATTGAATTGAACAACATCGCTGCCTGGGAGCCTGAGGGCCTCATAGTATTTATTGACTTATTTTATTGGTTCGTTCTTACTCCTTTCTCCACTTTGGAGTAACCAGGCTACCCACACTCGGAGGTGACTTGAGGCCGCCGATAGTTCTGGAACTTGAGCCTTGGAGTTTTGGGGGGCTATTATAGCCCCCATACCTGAGTTCTGGATCTTTTAGGGTCAATTCAGTCCCGGAACTTGAGCCACAGAGCTCGATCACCCAGAATTAGTTATCAATTAATGTAATTCTATTTGGCTTTAGTTACTGTACTATTTCTATGAATGAAATTGTACAACCATGAGCTAGAAATCCAAGCATTTATCCGAAATTACTTGATGCACAGTCCTTGGTGACTGTGGTCGGATGATTGGCGTCTCTGAAGGTCATGGCTCACAGGGCCTACGTTTAGTGTCATGGAATTGTAGCTGAAATTCTGCAGCCTTAGGCACCAGCCTGAGAGCATGTGATCTGGGGCCATGGGTCAAGGGGGCTTTCAGTCTGCCAATTGGCGTCCGTAGCTGCCTGAGGTCTCCAGAATTTTACTCCATATATGTTTAAAATTTTGACTTCTCCTACAGCTCCTCCTACAGCTCAGGGTTTATCGTTCCCGGGAATCGAAGACTGCGTTCCTCTCGGAATATCTAGGGAAAGGGTCTCGTCGACGGATTTTGCGTGAAAATACAGCTGGATGTACATTACATGACATCGATCGATATATTGCTACATGCTTAAAATATGTAGGTCTGTTGTAGCGACCGCGCCAAGTTCTTACAGTATACAATAATACTGTATGTATGCTCCAAGAGAATGGGAGGTCTATAATAATGATTACAGGAAGGGAGCGGAACGGAGAAGAGATTCACATGACGAATATGCTCCTGATTGGTTCCTGGTCTTCGGTCTGTTCTCACAGAGCTAATTTCGTCTCAAGAGGATTCTCTCAAGAGCCATTTCATCTTAGAAGAAAGCTTCTGGTTCCTGCGTCCCAAGCGTCATCCCTTTTTGAGACGCTCGATCTGGAATGACCTTATTGTCAATATCTTCTTGGCACCTTATCTACGAGAGGCTCTACATAGGCCAACGATAGACACAGATGATCTTTTCCATTCCGTCCAAACTCTTGGAAGGTTTCGTTTGGGTCTACATCGCTCCTGTCTGTCAACCACTCTTGTTTTGGGCCACATATGTCCATATCAGATTTGAAAGGGTATTCATAACCGCCGCCTACGATGATGTGTAATTCTATTCTTGATGATTTCTTCACGATAGTCGATCTCTGACTGCTCAGCGGCCAAGTTGACGATAATAGGATCCGTGGCCGGGGAAATCTTGCTTTTGCCTGAGGAACATGAATTCGTCATGTGCCGTCCCCAGGAACACAAAATGACACAGGATCAAAGGTAAGAGAGGCCAGGAACGGTCTGGCTCGCTCTCAGGGATGATGGGTACGGTTATTGGAGGACATTTAGCTCCCAGAAGCCGACAGCATAGATCTTAAAAGCGATTATTGATCCAGAAAGTGTACTGTATGCCACATCATGCATTGTGCATCATGCAGGTGATCTGATCAGAAGCACGTAAAGGGTGCGTGAATCCCTGTAGTCTACATTGGTGCCTGTTGAAGGAGGCTACCTCAGGCTTGATACGAGGCAAAGAGAGGTGCGACAATCTTGTCGGAGCGGGGAAAAGAATTCTCGCTGGTAGTTTGGGGGGTCGCAAGGTATTAGATGATGCACGGACATCAGAACAAGTGGAGACAAATAAGCCAATAAAATATAATAAACAACAACACCCTCCCTTTTCTGCGAAGGTGGTGATCAACTAAACAACTAAATTTCTTAGAACAAGTAAATCACTTTCACTACCGTCAACAACCTGACTCCCTACCAATCAATGGATTTCGAGTTCATCGTGTGCAATGGTCAACCCACGTCCAGCATCAACCAACCCATCCAAATTCATCAATCACATTTCTTGAAGGCCTCCGTTTCCTCACTCTGATATGACGAGAACGTTGATTCGGCCTCTCAAATCTTCAACACCGCCGCAGTTAGTTGCCATTCCCTTTCTTGTTCTGGTCTAAACTCGGCCAGCTTCCTGATTCACCTACGATATGCTGGTTTAAGAATCATCGCTCCTAGGATCGTAGTCACGGCATCTGGGAGCTTAATATCCTCTAGGAATCGTACCTGTCACTCCTGGGAGCGAGACAGATCGTTCCTGGGCTCTCTACCTTGGATCCTGGAGCCCACTCGTCCGTTCACAGGAGTCTCTAGTCTTCTGGCACTGTGTTTATGCTTCCCAGGATGCACTCTCATCGTACAGAGGAATTCTACAGGGGCAAGATGATCCAAGAAGTACATCCGTATATAACTAGAAGGTGGGCAAAGGCAGGAGCAGAGAAGACTCGCTCTTACCTCGTGGCTGATGTGATTAGCTTCTTTCGTAGCATCGTTCAGACCACCGCTGCACTTGAGTTCACTAGATACTGTATGCATGCAATGACTCGCATTCTCTACAGTACCTGGAGGACAGTGCATGAATCACTTTTCACCGTTTTTTGCGCCCTCAGTTTTGAACATTCCGAATAATGTTGCTGCTTCACCGCCCACCATTTTCCTGTCCCGCTGACCTTCAGTTGAACTCACAACTAAAACGACCGGTGCAAATAATCTCAATTCAGTGATAAACATTTGGTCCAATCAACGGAGTATCAACATTATCTATAACTCGCAAAAATCGGGGGTGGAGGGCTATACCGAGGGAGGGAGATCTCGGAATATTAGTTCGGCCGAAAGCCGATGTGGTATGAATTGGCCTATCTCAAACACTAAGAGTGCCACTAGTTCAAATTAGGTGTCTAGAGAAAGAACAATTTGTTGTTGAGCCAATAATGAACTCACCTGTGGTGAAGCCATATGGACAATGCTTCGAGCTTTGGAAATTTTAGTAGCGGTGAGTCAAGTTGTGTATTCTTAGTTGCGTTCAAGCTCAATTTGTTGTGGGAGAAGAACGTTGAAATATCTAGGTGGGAGTAGTAAAAATGAGGCAAGCAACGCGGTTCCTTCAACCCAGGGGTGTTCCACCATATTTCGATTGATGGAGAGGAAGGCCATTTCTGATCCGAGAAATCGACCCATCAGCTTTCTTCCCTTTTTGTGTTGGAAAGCTTGGCCGTCAACGCCCGCCTCAAGTTGAGGACTCAATCAAGGACTACCGCAATGCAGTAAGGACTTTCGCCTATAAATACCTCGCACGATGTCGGGTCCTCTAGGTAAGGAATCGGGGAGAACCATCGTCAAGCAAGCCCTACCTACAAATACCTCGTCACACGTCGGCTCTCATAGCATTCTTTAAGAAACCACCGTCGCAGATTTTGTCAGTGAATTATACAGCAGAGCATATTCATGATGAGAGATTCGGGTGCCCAGACAGGGAAGGTACAGACAGGAAAGGTACAGACAGGAAAGGTACGTCTCTTTGCTTTCCATGAGGCTCGTTAGCGAGTGACTGCGTGACGTCTAATTTCCAAAACTCAGAGTATACCGAAGCGTGTTCCGCTGAACAGAGGGTTCTTATTGAAGAACGGAAAACGGGGTCTCGCGAGTATTGTAATCGAGATCATGACCTCGCAACGGTGACTGTACTTGCTAAGGAATTTGAAAGACTGAATTTTTTATCTACTAACGAGACCGGTCTAGGTAATCCGAAACCGTCGAGTCGACGTATATTCCAGAAATCAAAAAGACTTTAAACGTCAAGGGGGCCAGACCGTGTTGGTGCCTTTGGTGCCTGAGGCATAGTAACATCTTGGACGCATTCCGCCCTGACGGGACACTCCCCGGCGCCAGACAGCGAACCCCTACTATGTTGACTTAGATTTGCATCACTCGACTATCCGGTGAATACTGATTTCAACAAGCGATGGAAGATACAATCGCAGAGCTGCGTTGACAGCTTGAGGAGAAGAGACAGGCGCGAGCACAAGCAGAGCGCCGTGAGGAGGAAGAGACGTGATGTGTGATTAGTCCTATCTCACTCCATTCTCCACCTTGCAGTAGCATAACATGAACCCCAGGCCGTTTCAATCGAAAGCTCCTGAATACTTTCTTTATGCAGGGAACTAGGAACTTTCCGATTACACAGACATCGATGCACACCACTATGGATGAAGCTGTCCGAATGTTGACAGGCTGGCAACATCCACTTCTGGACAAATGCAAAACGATGAACTCAACTCGCAGTTGGTGATCACTGGCTAATTCCTGGTCCAGTCTCCTTGACCGAACATATTGTATGTATGGACTCAACTTTCATGATGTTTGATATTAACGATTTGGTCAAATATAGACCCTCTTTCTCTAGTGTAACCCCGAACCCTTGTTGATAAATTCATGTGTCTTATTTTCTTTTCCTTAATGCCTAGGGATATGGGATTCTTTCTTATTGACCATTTTATTGCTGGAATTGCAGAAAGAAATGCGCGTTTATTGGAAGCTACCGCGTAGATCAATTGACATCTTGTCTTTGACCCATTCAGCAGCTTTCTTTACGGCCATATCGGGGTCATCCTTGAAATCTAGGAGGTAACTTTGGATTTCAGCTGCTGTGAACTGATCATCTGGGACCAGCTCGGCAAATTTGACAGACAGGTCCCGAATTGACTGGTTTGACATGGCTCTAGCCGGACGATCCAGCTTCTTGGCTGGAAGACTCGACGTGAACCCAGCAGATTCCCCATCGATAAAAGGTGTATAGACGAGTGAAAAGATACTGTTGACACCGATTTTATCCGCACATCCAAAGTAGTACTTCTTATCCACTCGGCCAGGGCGAGTCAAAGCAGCGTCAAGTTTGTTTGGGTGATTGGTTGTCATGATGAGAATCCGACCCTCCTGTGCTCCGACACCATCAAGACAATTCAAAAGGGCCGATAGTGAGACACCACTATGAACGGCATTCCGGTCCTCCGAGAAGCCCGTCACTTGGTCGCTTTCGCTGACTTCACGGATAGGTTGAACAATTCCTGCGTTATCGACATCCTCGAGGAGTATTATGCAGCGACTTGGCAGGTCTTGGAAAAGTTTAGACAGACTGTCTTCGTCGACTTTGGATTTATTCAGGCTGATGGTATAAATATCCAAACAGAGAAGGCCAGCAATCACAAAACACATGCTGGACTTCCCCGTTCCAGGGGGGCCATGGAACAAATAACCGCGCCGGTATGGTATTCCGCATGACGTATACCAGGCTTTTGTCTTTGGACTGAGGAAGCTTTCAATATCAGCAAGGATCTCGCTTTTGGTATCTGGAGCGAGAGCTAAGGTTGAAAGCGGACGCGGAGGCTTTGAGGAACTCAAGGCCCAACGGAGCATATTTTGCAACTTCAGGCCGCGATAAATTGCTACTCGATTGCCTTTGCGTTTGAGATACGCTTCCTGCGCTTCTTCCAGCAACTCAATCAAAATTCGCTTTCCCCAAGCATAAATAGTGACTGTCTCAGCGTCCATAAGCCAAGTATTGCTGAGACTCGGACGAGGACTGCGATAGAGGCCAATTAAATGGCCCCGATAACGGAAGACATGAAGCTGACTTTGCCCAGGGGTGCAGCTAATAGGCTGGAATCCACCCTTCTTTCTCTGGCTCTGCCAGAACAATTTCTTGTCCTTGTCAAACCTCCGCTGCTCCTCAGCAGGGTCTTCGTCCTGACTTTCTTCATCTGTGTCGTCTTCTTTCCATGGTGGGGTGAAGTTCGACTTTGTCACAGCAACACACTGTCGACACTTCTTCAATTGGACATTTTCCGCCGCCCATTTGATAAGAGGATCATGGAGCGAGCTTTCGAACTTGATATCGACGGATGCGGCAAAATACAAAATTAGTTGCTGCAAGCTGTGATAAAGCTGAGGAACAGCGAATTTGAAAAAGGCGGAGAGCAGAGTGAATAAAAGAATGTAACTAGAGCAAGTTGACACATCAACACGAGAATACAGAGACAGAATTCGAGTGAAGATGGATAAGCCGGGGATCAATAACTCGAGTGCCGATGGCAGCATCTCCGACAGGGTTTCGCTTGAATGGGCGGCCATTATTTTCAAAGAAATCAGAAGAAATACTTTAGTATCGACATAGTGAGGACAGGTCGGTGTATTTATATTAGTTTACTAGCTATGGATTTTTCTGATTGAAAGTAACATTTGATTGATCTGTCAGTTCTAAATAGGTCCCATTGCATCCTCACTTACATTGGACGATTTTTTTGGGTGTTCCAAGCTACCAGCTATAGACAGTGGAAGAGCCATCGATAATTATCTACGTATGACCCTAGGCGCCTCATTTTTATGCCATACATTTTGGAGCTGAACGATTGATTGTCCGCTACATCTCGCTTCCAAATGTACCTGTATCGAACGAACACTACCCATAAAATAATGAGAGGCTAACTGACAACTTTCTTTGCCTATCAGATAGTACATTACATTACAGAAGGAGCCTTGGCTACTAAAAGAGATCGGAAATAAAGGATCCAGAAGGGGACTGAATGGAAGCCCAGTACCCTAACTAGTATTCGGCACCCTCTTCAAGGGCAACCTTCTTTCCACCGTGTGATTGAGGAGCGGAGAAATCGGTGTATCCCGTTCTCATAATCCTGCCTTTGACAAATCGAATGTTTCCAGGGATGCGAGGGAGCATAATGATTTGGCTATCCATGTTGTCGTCTGATTGCATAGATTCCGTCTGTAATATGTCTGCTGAAAGGTTGCAGAGTGAGAAAACAATATCAAATGTTTCACGCTTTTTAGGAAAGGCTCACTATGACAGTCTTCAATTGAACTGATTTTTGACGGTTCTCCCGTCTCCATTGGCTTTGGACTGTAAATTGGTGGTGGCCTTCCGAGGCTAGATGCAGGTTTGGTAATTTCGGGCTCATATACCGCAGGTTCATTCAGAGCATAGGGACTGACAGCATTGGGAATTGTTTGCTCTAGGTTCTCGTCTATCTTTTGCTCTATTGTCGGTTTCCAAAACGCCTGCAGGCAGTTTGGTAGAAGCAATCGAAGCGAGACAGAAGATAAGCGAAGCATGAGGCGAATTTGTCAAAGAAATACAAATTGTGTATACGAGTATGTCGTAAAAGCATCATAAAGGGGTTTCAAACTTAAGCAGGGGTTTCTTTATTCGAAGCAGGTGGTTATAAAGGGTCTATTTCTACTCCCAAGATGGCCTTTGATCGCACATCGTCATGAACCTAACATCCAATCATGGTGAGTACACGCCCATCTCTCTGGTGACGATGGTACGCTCACATCAGAAGCCCGCCCCAATTCCCGATGAAATCCTGTATAGGCCGGCAAAAATTGCTTTGAAGGCAATGCTCTTTCTGAGAATTGCAACTCCGCCACCCTTGGAATTGAGGCACTCGGAAAACCTTAGCGAAGATGCTAGAAAGTTGCTAGCTGGCTGCAACACTTTGAGAAGCAAAAGATCCCAGGAACCCTGTTTCGATGAGAGAATTTCTCTCGAAAATGACGTATGCGTCTACGTGGGGGATATATTACCCGGTCTCAGTTATGGTACTGTTCTAATGCTAGCGCTTATGACTTGGCATTTTGATGCTTCATCTTCTGAAGCATCTCAGGACTTGATTGATTTCTTGAGTTGGCCTTACAACAGTGAAGTGAAGAGAATACTGGAGGGTCGATATCGGAGCATGATGTGTGAAACGGGCCCTCCAAACTTCGACTTTTTACTTGTCCTGAATTGAGCCCCATCTAGTGATCAGTGCGAGTGAAAACTGAAATGAATTATATCTGATTTGCTCAACAGTAACCGAGCTTTCCGAGGCGGTAACAAATGTCTTCGAGACGTTCCTCGTACCAATTCCTTAAGATGTTGTGGACCTCATATCCGAGAACCTTTGCAAGATTGCACCGTTTTGCATATTCCTGCAGGTATTTGGAATGCAGGCGCTGGTAACAAAGAGCTTTCTTTGAGTCAAGACCTACTGCCGGTTGTTGCAAGATAATCGGATCATCGCTGCTCAGAGGAACAAATTTCGTAATCCCATACTTCCCAAAGACCCGTGAAATGCCAGCTTCAATCACCGCAAGGTCCACTAGGAATGGCTCCTTCGTGATGCCATGGTCATCCTGGGCTTGATACTGAGCGCCAAGCTCTTGAAGAGCAACGGCGTCCAAAACCACATCATTGAGACCCTTTCTTTTAATGTCTTCCATGGGTTGAAGACCATTGGGAGAAAACCAAACTCGCACGGTCTTGTTTGGTTAGAGTTTGATTTCAACGATGAGAAAAGGGTAACACACGTGCAAACGAATCGGCTGTGAGTCTCTGGTAGAAACATTAGAGCCTGAACCAGCAGAAATTTTAGGCTGCTCTTTCGGCATATCTGCTCCCAAAAGATCACTTGACGAATCTCGGTCGGGGTCTGGACCTCCGAACATAACTGTCTCGCGTGGGTTTCTTGGAGAGAAAAGGCGGGTCATGCAATCTGAAAGCAAACGACAAAGTTTCTGTATGGTCATACAGACCATAGTGCCACTGTCACTGAGGTCCCAATTCGGGATTTAGTTGAATCTGAGGGAACAGCAGTGTCTTTATATCATGGTCCCATTTTTGTCATTTTTCCATATGTCAATAGTAGCAAATCAATTAGCGACAGACAGCCAAAGTAAGGTATAATTGCCAAAAGCGTCTCATTTTCCGATGAAAGAGCCTTGAAAGTTTCCAGTGACTAAAGAAAACTTACGCTCAGAGTCTTCAAAATCAATCGCATCAAAAATTTCGGGTGTTTCTTTCTTGAGAAAGCCATGCCATTTATTTGGTGCCCAATATTCTTCTCGTAATGATAAAAATAATCACGTGATCGACTTCTACCGGAGGGGTCAGCAAACCCCGCCATTTACCTTCATACATCCCACCTTGCTTTCTTCTCGCCTCGCTCGAGCTTCAGATCCACCCACCGCACCAAGTTGCCTTGAGACAAAAACTGTGGCTTTGCACCCAATGCGAAAATACCATGTCGCAACAGACGCCGGACAAAACACATCTCTGGGAGGACGACCTGACCGAAAGTGCGGACAAAGAACGCAAGAGTCTCGCGGAATGGGCTACTTCCGTTTCTTTCAAGCAACAAGCGGAGGATTTTGAGATTTATGATTCGGACGATTTAAGCACCAGGGTTGAGCCTTTTCTGCGAGAGCTGGGATTACTTGGCAAGGTAGACTGTTTGCTCGAAGTTAGAGAACATGGCTAATATAACTAGGGATTTTCATTGGTACAAATACCCGGACCCAAGTCCTCTTCGTTTCGGCACGGTGCAGGTGATGCATACATAATTCCAGTCCAATTACTGGACGGTACCCCGACCGTCTCAGGGAAGCCCCTCCAAGAAGGCAAAATAATATACATGAAGGCAAAACGGGAAGTAAGAATCGAAGCCAAAGTGCGCTTGCTCTTTGTATTGCTATGAAAGATGCTGCCATTCACCGGATTTGAAAACATGCCCATAGGGCTTTGATCTTGCATGATGAGACCGGTGGATTGCAAACCCCTCACAACCATGGCGTGGATGGAACTCACAGTGGACGGTGCAATTGGGATCTAGACTGGCGCTAACATCGGGTTGTGGAATCTTCGCCCAAATGAATGTCGAAAGGGAGGCTAGATCATGCGCGTGGTATTTGAATCCAAAGGGAGTTGAGAAAGCGTATTCTGTATATCAAATTGAAACCCTGAATGTGGTGCCGATCCAAACAAAGAATTGGATGTGGTCGTGACCGGGTTTGTGGAAATCGAAGCCAGCTCGTGGGGAATAATATCTGGAAATGAAAGTCCAGTGTAATTGTGTATAATATGATTTGGAATCGTGGAAAATTCAGCCAATTCGTGAGTAGCTGTGCTTTGATCTGATACGGAGCTTGGCTCCTCGAACCGGACCGTAGAAAACGGGACATTTTCATGTTGCTTTCGGGTATCGTGGACATTTTGAGGAATGGTTGAGAATGAAGAAAGTTCGTGAGGGCTCATTATTGGAAAGACTGAGCCATGAGATTGGAAGCCTTGTGCATGGGCTTCTGAGGAACTAGGGTTATTCTGGGTAGAGGCAAAGGTGTCTGCCTCTCTAGCCGTCACAATAGGATGCGTGAGATTGTTTTGAACTTGAACCTCCTGCATAGATCTTCCTGGATTTCGCGAAATCAATTGGAAGTCAGAACTTATGTGCTCGAACCACACCGAGATGTCCTTGGCTGCATCCTCGAAGACTCTTTCTTTTTCCCCCACCAGAAGTGCAACAAATTGTGGCAAATCTGCGGGTTTCAAGCTTTGAAATTGGCCGTATTCAAATATTGTGACCATCGCGACTACCCCCTCGACAGCTGCGTGACCATCTTGATCCTTCAAGGCGTCATTCGTGAGTCTTTCGAATAACAATTGATTTACACCCCTGCTGATTCCTTTTTTCAGCACGTTGTGATCTGATTCTGGATAGCCATATTCTCTGATATACCGGGCTATCTTGCCGGAACGATTGTTTCCGATATCTTGGTATTTGGCATTTGTGGAAGCTTGTTGAAGCTTGTCATATAGTTCGTCGATCTTGGGCCTCCATCCCCATTTGCGCTCCCACGCGGTGAATTGTTTAGCAAGTGAAATCTGACTCAGACCTTTCAAAAGCTTCTGCTCATTGTTTGGAGTTTTGTTGCCATCCACCTGCTTCAGATGGTCGACTCTCTTATCTCGATATTGAGTTTCTTGCTCGTCATGTAAGATCTCGGACAAGGATACTTTTTGCTTTGAGAACTTTAAAATATCAGAGCGCCGTTCTTTCAATTTCTGAAAAAGTTGGACGGAATGGCTTTTTTCGACTGTCTCTCTCTTTCGCTTCCGAGAAATATCGTGACCGGGTTTGATAGAAGAGGTAATGATGGGACACAGGAGACTTAACGGGTTCTCAGCCTCAATATGCTGTGATGAACGATTTGTTGCTGAAGACAGGTGGCTCGTTTCAGCATCAGCAATGGACTCTGGTGGTGAACGGGCAATGCCGCGTTCAAAAGCATTGATAACAGTATCGATATTCGCTGAAGTGTCAAGAATCTTCACAATATGCCGTATCGTTTTGGTTGCCAGCTCACGATGAGTCTGAATGATACCACTAGGAGTACTGCACAGAAGATTGAAAGCCGACAGAACTTCGTTTTCTTTTGAAAGCATGATTTAGATTTATTTGTGAACTCCATGGTGCGGATGCTCCTGTAATAAGGTCTAAAAGCGGGGAAAGCACAATCAGTACGCAAGAGGCAGACCACTTATAGCGCAGCTTCTGGGCCGTATGGCCCAGAAGCTGCGCTATAAGTGGTCGGATCTCCTTTGCCAAACTACCCCCACCCGGCTAGACCGTAATAAATATTGGGGCTAGCGCCTAACTGATTGAAATCCCCAAGACGCGCTCATTAGTAGGGTTAGGCGTTCACAGCATTGTTGTATCTCCTCAGTAATCCGTGAATTGGCTTTCACACTTACATTAGTTCATATGCAGCCCAAAAAATCCGATATTGCTACGTATCAGTGTATTGTTGACATCCAACACTCACTCGAGCTGCGGATGATCGCAATTACTGCATCTAGACTGCACCTACAATGAAATGGTAGATAGATCGCTCGAAACGTCCAGTCCAAATCGAGGTGGAGGCATTGTGTCTTTGTAGGAACACCTATCTGCAGGTCAGCCGCTGGCGAAAAATAAGAAACATCTTGGTGTTTACAAGCACGTCCATAAGCCGTATATCTCTTTATTGTTTTGAACCTTACAAATATTATGTAGAAGACAGCTCAGCCTCATCGGCTAAGCTGTACATGCCTTTTAACTGCTGTTGTTCGCAGAGTATCATGGATTGTAGTCATGTCTGTGGCTTGGACGCTAATGCGGCAAGGTGAGACTGTGTGCCCGGGTACACAACTCCCATCGTCAGCTGAAATGAAGCGTCAATCGAAGGTATCTTATTTGTCCGAATCTAGATGGTCACTAGTCCCTTTCCTGCCAATGAAACCGCGCTAGTCGCAGCTAATACATCAATCAAAGAGCGAGGGCCAAGTACAATGCTCGGTTGGCATTGTTTGGGTATTTATTACACCTTAATATTGGAAGAACTTCCTGTCAGGGCCCCGCATGCACCAGGACCACTCATTGGCCAGTACCTAGACGAACCTTGCAAGAACCAACCAACAAACACCTGGGCCAAAAGGCTGTTCGTTTTCTTGATGCATCACCTAGGTTGCGCTGTTTGTTATATAAAGAGCATAGTCCTGTGCTGCTTCATCCTTGAAGTTCATCATTGCTCCAGCATATTCTATTTACGGCCATCTGCTTAGCAAAGCCACAGCCCAAATCATGTCTCGCGCTTTCTCGACCGCTGCCCGTAGCCTTCTCAGGATCATCTGGAAAGGATCCGAAGCGATTCCGAAGTATGACGAGATGATCAAAGAGAAAATTCAAAGCAACCCAAAGCTCAATGGAAGAGCTGAGAGAGTCGAACTAGCGTTGGTTTTACTAGCTGTGCAGATCAAGACAAAGTACTGATAATTTCTAGTGGTACGGAGCATGTTTCGAATAAAGACAGCAAGTTACGGGTGTCCGGACAGATATATACTGAGGATGGAGCTCGTCTCACTTCGGGTCATTGGTATCATGATGGTCAAGTGAGCTATTCAAAGGAGCCATATAATGAGACAAAATAAGGAATATATGTTCATGTGATGGAACAAACAGATCTGATCTGTACGAATGGACTTAGGTCCCGATCAAAGAATCTGTCTATTAGTCCTTCTCCTCTCTGGCCAATGATACACGTGTTCTTCCTTGCTGCGAGCGTCTTCGTATGCGTCGAGGATTCTCTTTGATTATACATATCGTGTGATGGACCTAGAAGTGATACTCGTTAACTAAGGAATAAAACTTAGAAGTAAATATTATGTTGCATTGGTTTTCCGGCCGATATAGCCTGACGTAATTGTCTACTTATGTGTTTTAGATATTAAAATCCCCCGTAAACTCACGGGGATGACCCAACGTGTTGGAAAGATGGGCGCCCAGCAATCCCAATAGCCAAATAGTCTAAGCTATCTACAAAGCACACAATGCTAGTGAGTAGGGATCTAGTCGAGTCTCATTCCGAAATGGAAGCATATTTTGACGAAAATACTGATACATGAAAAATGGAGGAAAGAGAGGAAGAAAGAAGATACGAACAAAAGATCTGGGTAATGAACACAGTCGTCGCAAATTCGAGGAAGCCTACTTAGATTAAACCACGCAAGAGTGATAAAGTATCAGAAACGCAAGCAGTCAATTAATTAGTCGGCGCTGAATATTCCGTCGGTTTCTGCCGTTACTTACCGTAAATAGGATCCACATGGGGTACTTATTTAATCCCTTATCCAAGACATTATGGCCATCTCGACTTTCCCCGGCCAGACATGACGCTCAAATCGACATCTTTGAAAATGTCTCCTCTTGGATGGTTGCGCTCTACTCCATCCAAATCCCGACCTATCCCTGCCAGCGTCCTCCGGGCTTCTCAATGTGTTGAAGAGGAGCGTGCGCCTCATTATAACCCTAAGCACTTTTATCCCATGCGACTCCACGAGATACTTGCGGACAGATATCAAGTGGCTGTGAAACTTGGGTGGGGAACCAGCTCTACTGTCTGGCTGGCTAGAGATCTTCATCAGTAAGTCTTACTTCAACACGGCATGTCTTTGCTCTAACCTTCAAGGTGGCGCTGGCTTCCTCCACGTTATGTTGCGATAAAGGTCAATGCAAACAACTATTTATCAGACGAATGCGCCCGAAAGGAGTTACGAATCACGGAGCGTATAACCCAAGCAAACCCGGCCAACGAAGGCCGGTATTTTGTTCGCACTCTACTTGACTCATTCGAGTTATCAGGTCCTGACGGCAACCATATCTGCATGGTCTTTGATCCCCTATATGAGCCTCTGTGGATGTTAAAAAGGCGCTTCCAGGGAGACACTCTTCCTCCCGATATTCTAAAAACTATCGTTCAGTTGGTTACTATGGGCCTTCACTATCTTCACACCGAAGCTCATATCATCCATACAGGTCAGAATAATAACCAGAAATCCCGTTGCTTCAATTTCTAACATTTACTAGATCTGAAGTCCGATAATATTCTTATGGCTCTTCGAGACCCTTCTATACTCGACGCGGTTGTTCACGATGAAATCGAGAATCCACTGCCTCAGAAAAATGTCAAAGATCGGACGATATATCTGTCGCGGAATAACTTTGGCTTACAAGTGGATAATCTAGGGAGGCCAGTGATCACGGATTTTGGGCTTTCTGTTGAAGGAGATCAGGGACCTTATAATCACCCTATTCAGCCTAATGGATTTCGAGCCCCAGAGGTTATCATCGGAGCAAACTGGGACTACAGTACTGATATTTGGAATTTTGGCGCATTGGTGAGGTTCAATAAGTACCATTATTAGCATGCCTATATTAACAATATGATTAGATATGGGAGCTCCTTTGTGGGACCGGCCCTTTTGATTATTCGACATCATCCTCTGGTGCATCTTACAGCGAGGAAAAGCACTTAGCATCTATTATCTCCTTGATTGGGCCTCCGCCAGAGGATATGCTTAAACGCGGAAGTCAGAGTTCACGGTATTTCAACGGCAATGGTATTTCAATCACGATTTTCTCATCCCTCGAGTTAGTTGCTGATTACCCAACAGGTCAATTCAAATGTCCCGACCTTATTCCAAAAGCACGAGGACTGGAGCAAAAGCTTATGGTCATTGAGGGGGAAGAGAAGCGGTTGTTCTTGAAATTTATCTCGAGGCTACTGCAATGGCGTCCAGAGGATCGAGGAACTGCACAAGAGCTACTTTCTGATCCTTGGCTAAAACCTTAAAGATTCACCGGGAAAGACAGAGAAAAATGTATTTATATGTCAGGAAAAGTGGTTCTTCCATTGTAGTACGAGCTTGCTTGAGTTTTACATAAAACCCAAAATTTTTATTTACTTTTGAATCGCCCATTCTTTCTGCAGTAACCTCCCCTGATGAGAAAGGGATCCATTTCCGATGGAAAGGAGCGGGGCTTTGTTACGCCGGGGGCACCTCTTTGGTCGCATGAGGAGGTGGTTATTACAATTTATTTCCTGTCCCGACAAATTCGTCTTCAAACGCTCCATTATATTCTTTTACGTCGAGGCTACGACCGTCCAACCCGCGCTATTCAACTCATACTCGTCTCTATAATCCAGCAGCACCCCTATCTGCAGCGTTCTTAGGGACATTGGGATTTGGATGCATGCCGTTGATAGCTGGATTGACGACTAGCTTGGAGATCATGAATCAGTGAATATCCTAATTCGATTTTTACCAGAGGGCGCACAAGACCTATCACTTGTAAGCCATCCTGTTGAAATGAAATCTTAAGATTACTCTCTCCTGCTCAAAATAGAATTAACAGATTGAAGAACCTTTGGAACTGCTCGACTTTCGTCGTACGGAACCATAAAATATTATTCCAGATCTTGAACACAAAGGGTCAAAGACTGCCTCGAAGCCACCACTCTCGATCTCTTGGAAGTGCGACTCGCCGATGGAAAGGGGGATAGAGATCTAGATGTGTCAGGCCACAGCCGTAGCTGCAGAACGTGTAACCCTTCCGCTCTGACCTCGCTTGTGACTTCCAGTTCCTCGGCCCTTGAGCTTCGTACTATAGCGAACCTGAAGAGCACCTTTCGTCCTCCCTGGAAAATGCTTCACTATCCGATTCCACGGGAGGCTTCGCTTTTCCTTCAGTTCAATCAAGCGTGCGTCTTCATCGGGCAGGAAACGAGTAGCACGCAGTGATGGCTTTTTGTTGCTGAGCTGCATGGTATGCCGTGTCATTTCTGAGCTTTCCTCGCACGCGGGAGCTTTTGTTGGCCCATGCGGACAAGAAGGTTGCCTATCCTCCTCGAAGGTACACGAATAGATGACTCTTGACAGAACTGTCTGCCGGGTGAGAAAACCTCTGATGGGAATGGTTTGCATGTCCTGCAAGCGGGTGCCGGGACGTGGATTTGAAATTTCCTCTTCTGGAGCGGGCGAGGAAAACACACGATACGGGCTGTCACGTCGAGCCTGAGCGGGCTGGATCTTCGTTGCAACAGTTCGTCTCGGTCTCTTCGTTTGACGTGGCAACCTGGCGATGCCACCAACACCAAAATCGTTCCCGTCCGTATAGTCACTGTCGTCAGGATCATCGCTTTCAATATTGCAAGTGGATTTTGCTCGATTTTTCCTTTTCCCTGTACAGCGTGTGGAGCCGGCTCTAGTGGACCCTGTTATTGGTATCACACGGGACCGGGTCACAGGCACCACAACCGATACGGAGCACGACCTAGATAAGTCTCTTGGTGAATCCTTTCCCTCTGATCTGGAAACTGCCTGCTTTCTTTGTTGCAGCACAGGCGAGATAGGGCTTGATACCGCTTCATCGTCAAGACAACAATCTGTTGAATGGATGTCGTTGCCGTCGCTCCGCACCTCCAGGTGGCTGTCGCGAGTTGCTGAAAGGTCCCTCGGGTCTAATTGGATGGCATGTACCTCCGGAGCCGGTAGAGGACTTGACTTTCTGGACTCTGCACCACTTTCAGGGCTCCACTGATTCGCAGGCTCTGGTTCATCTCCAGCTGGAACAGGTGTGCTGGGATTAGGCGATGGGGCCTGATCACTTGATACATAACCAACCGCCACGCTGTTGACCTCTGTCTCACAGCCAAAAACGGAAAGCTGGGTTTCATTGCGCTCAGTGGGTGAAGGATCTGTAGTCGTATGATGAGAAGCGACCTAGGAAAACCCTATCACCAGATAAACTACTAACCTTGAACGGGACACGGTTCGTTCGGTGAAACGGAACCATCAGCTTCCACAGGACAAGTTGGTGCACTGGCTGCTGATGAAAGGTCGGTCTCAGCAGAGTCTGATAAGGCGGCGGTATCTTGCGGCGTAGCAGGTCCGTCTGAGAGGACCCTTATATCGTCCGCAAAACGATCGTCACTGTGTGAGGCTGTATTAAAATAAGAAGTCAGCATATTTCACTCATCTTCGCCTAAACAATTGATGCCACCTAATGGGGACCTGAGAAGCTAGAGGAGCCAGCAGATGAGCAGATCACTTACCACTGTGTTGATCATGCGGCTCCTTTCTTTGGATGCCGTTGATGTCCTCTGCTTGAGTCTCTTCGCTGCTTCCAAAGCATGATGCTGGAGTGTCCTGGCTCCCGAATTCGGCCATTTCCAAGTTGACTAATTCTGTATCAAACACATTCACATGGGCGTCGCGATCACAAGGCACAGCAGGAGAGGGACTCTGTCGACGAGGACGACAAGTTTGCGAGGACTCATGAGAAAAGCACGGGGGTCGCGAAGGTAGAGGATGGATCAGGACGGGCTGGTTTGAAGGAGGGTGGGAAAAAGAAGTAGTCAGGTGTGGCTGTTTGCAAGGGGGCTTCGGGATGGGGGGAGGGTGGTAATGGATGATGTTGTCCAGGTCGATAGAGGCCATGGTTTTCACGAGAGGCAGAGGAGAATGAACCGGCGGGTGTGAACAATAGGAAATGTGTAGTATAATCTAAAGAACTGCTTCTCTTGCTCTCACAGAAATTCCAAGGTGCCCTTTATACTGAATTGAATTGACGGAAAGCGAGCAACACATGTCTAGCATCCCTCGCCGCAGTGGGAATACCAAGACTCTTTATATGCATTTCCTGAGTCCCCGTCTCACTTCATTTCACCTCGACTTCCTATCTGGGGCGGCTGGGGAAATTTGATAGGACTGATTATCGCCACGGGCCGAAGTGCTGCCTGTCAGCATTCAGAGCAGGAATGACCAAGGGGTCAGATGGCAACGCGCTACAGCATGCGGTATTTTTCCAATTGGATAATACCGTAGCATCGCATTATCAGGTTTGACCTGATCTGTCCGTGCATGCATTTATCAGCCTTGCTTCGCCTTGCTAAAAGCGGGCCAGAGGCGAAGGATCGCCTTTGGAGAATAGCATGTCGCGGCCGAAGGCCCCTATTTAAGTGAGCGGCCAATATAATCACAGTGTTTGAGATTCTATAACGGCGTTCTCCGAGGCCGTTGTACGAGGCAAAGGGACCCGGGAACAAGTGCGAGTCCGGTCATTCTGCGCCACGGCTTCAAGACGAGGGATCGGCGAGAGAAGACCAGCCAATGGCATATATGTAGGCAAATTAGACAGCGCACAAAAGAGCGAGATTCGGGTTACGTCGTATCGTAGGCGCATTGTGCAGAGACGAAAGTTATTCAGTCACCCGGCCAACGATGAGGCACTATTGATTCCTATGTTAGAGCGACCGAGACATACGGATGAGGTGGTGGGAGCCAGCCAGCACGCGCGTATCCAGAAGCCCAATTCTCTGTGGCGAAGATTGCGGACCGGCATCTGTAGCCGACAAAAACACCAGGGCAATGGACTAGCAGACCGTGCCGCCGGCGCTCAAGCCGGTGGAGAAAAGGCACTGCTCCGTGTGTGAGGCAACCAGCTGAAACAGGGCGTCCGGTGCCGTGTGATCCGGACATACGGTATCATTTCACGAAACCCCGATCGCTAGGACCGGGCGGGCAAGAGGGAAGTGCAGCACGACGAGAGCGAGGACGTTGAGCGACGCACCGAGTTATATACTCGTGGGTGTTGGGGCCGGTCGGCGGTGGAGGACGGCAGATGCCTGTTCGGGGAAGGCGTGGGCCGCTAGACGGCATCTGGACGAGCTAAACCCAAGGTAGACGGGATGGGTCGGATACCATCCTGGGGCTAGCGCCGCGCCAAACCGCTTCTGGACAGGCTAAACCTGAACAGGGCACCCGGGGGCCCACGCCAAACCCGATCGAGGGGGGCGCCGAATCCGGCCGCGCCGGCACAAATGGTATTTGTACCGCTAAAATTCTAATAAACGTATATATTAGAATAAGCGAGGGCGATCGTGATTATAGACTTATAGCCAGAAAGTATATTCTAAAAGCTAGTGACGTCCTCGCCTATATAACGTAACTTGACCTAATCACGAATACTAGATTAGTTATCTATTAAGTGTTTAGAATACTTCAAAATTAGCGTATTAAAATCGGTATATACTTTGTAGCATCGATTAAGAGGCCGTTCAATTATCCCGCTATTCAAAAAAGGTGAAGTGTGGATCGAATCCTAAAGTATTCTTAGTACCTCCTCGAGATCTTGGAGTGCTTCTCGAAGGCCCCTAATAGCCTTTTCCTAGTTACGAAGACTCTATACCGTGCTGAACAATATGCGACTCGATTAAAGGGCTAAGGCTAACAAGCCAGTAAGCCCCGAGCTAATACCAATAATTTCGGCCATTCGGAAACGGAAGAAGATCGTACTGTTCGATATAATGAGGGAGGGTGACCAATATATAGGCGGCTTATGGCGACGTATGAAAGAAGTGAAAATGAATTGGTACGCGCACTTATTTGCGCGCGCCCTAAGATGCTTTCCAGCCAGATCATAGCGGGCGCGTATTATGCACAGATTATTGGCGTGTACTACCGACGGGTATTAGCAACTAATTACCACGTGACTTTATGTGACGTGACTTACCTGCATGATGCAGGCTGCATCACCTCTATCGCATATCACGCCTCCAATGAAGGACAAACCGATTAGATCTAAGTTTAGCAAAGTGAAGTTCACTATCTCAGAAGCCGCCGCAACTTAATTATCCGGGTTACTATTTGTTGGGAAGGAAAGCGCCTCGAAAGCGCGCACGAACGGCAGGCGCGTTGATGCCATTTGAATTAAGTTAACTTACGTTAACGTAATTCACTACCGAGCCGCCACAACCACCGAGTCGCCACCCCACCAAAAAACGCGTCAAGAAATTAAACCTTTCTTCTTTAATCACCAACCATGCCACCAATTCGCAATAAATCCTCTCAAAAACGTATAGAGCAAGAGGGCAGGATATTACTTGCTATTCAAGCTATTGAAAACAAGGAAATAAGCTCTATTGCTCTCGCAGCTAGGACTTTTGATATACCGCGTTCAACTCTACGCGACCGTCTGACTAGCTATACAAATCGCGCCGAAACCCGCGCCAATAGTCTAAAATTGACTACAATTGAAGAGGATTCGCTTTAAAAATAGATACTCTCTAAAGATTCTCGTAGAGCAGCCCCTCGCCCGTTAACTATACGAGAAATAGTAGATTTACTACTCGCTACGCGCGGATCTATACCCCCTCTTACTGTCGGCGTAAATTGGGTTACAAAATTCGTTAAACGGTATCCTCTTCTTGCCTCCCGATTCTTAAGACGCTATGATTATCAGCGAGCTTAATACGAGGATCCTAGAATCATTTCTAAATAGTTCTCTCTCGTTTAAAAAATAGTTTTAAC
Organism: Penicillium nucicola; assembly: GCF_028828085.1. Classification (NCBI taxonomy): domain Eukaryota; kingdom Fungi; phylum Ascomycota; class Eurotiomycetes; order Eurotiales; family Aspergillaceae; genus Penicillium; species Penicillium nucicola. The sequence goes on along the minus strand of NW_026643125.1, from coordinate 1,428,487 downwards.
GTACGGTATCGATGCTAACGATATTTATAACTTTGACGAGACCGGTTTTGCAATAGGTTTAATCTTAACCGCAAGGATTATTACGAGAAATAAATATTACGGTCGGCGATCACTTTTATAACCGGGAAATCGCGCGTAGGTGACTACAATTAAATATATAAACGCGTCGGGGTAGATACTTCCTCCTTATATCATTTTTAAGGGCAAAGTCTTTATCGAATCTTAGTTCGATAGCCTTCCTAATAATTAGAGACTCGAGGTTAGTCCAAACGGATAGACGTCTAATAAAATTAGACTCCGATAGCTTAAGAAGCTATTTATTCCCTCTACTACTCTTCGTACGAAGGGGAAGTATAGACTTCTAATACTCGACGGCTATAGGAGTCATTTAACCCTAAAATTCGACAAAATATATAAGGAGAACAAAATTATCGCAATTTATATACCTCCTTATTCGTCTTATCTTTTATAGCCTCTTAATATTAGCTATTTTACGGTATTAAAATACGCGTACGGTCGGTTTATCGAATCAAAAATACGGGTCAAAATCAACCATATTAATAAACTAGACTTCCTCGAAGCCTATAAATCCGCGCGTATTAAAGCATTTAAATCGGAGACTATTAAGAATAGCTTCTCTACCACTAGTTTAATACCTTTTAACCCTAGTCGGGTTCTCTCAGAGGTCAATATTCTTACGCGTACGCCAACCCCCCTATCGAGCCGGGGTAGCGAGTAGGAGCTAAAAACGCCCTTAAACTACGTCCAATTGCAAAAATAAGCTTCTTTAATAAAAGCATTATTACGACAGCGATCAAAAAGCCCCCTAAGTCCGCTAAATTCTACGATAAATCAGGTTTTAAAAGCCTATCAAATCATAATACAATCAGCAGCTATTCTTAAGAAAGAAGTAAGCGATTTACGCGCTAAAAATAAGAAGAAGAAGCGAAATAGGACTAGATCTACCTTGCAGATCTATTCTTAGGAAGGCCTTACAGTTTCAGAGGCCTTAGCTTTAGTATCTTAGCAAGAAGACCCAATTCTAAGGCAGATATCTGATAGGGTAGATCAGACTATATCTGCTTCAGAGCCGCGTACTAGGGCAGCCCCTAGGTGTTCTGACTGTAGGGAGCTAGGTCATCGAAGAAATGCCTGTTATAATAAATCTCGCGTTTAATTTAATTGAATATATGGCGTTTTGGTTGAGATATTAGCATTAAATTGACGCGTTTTTTGGTGGGGTGGCTCCTCGGTGGTTGTGGCGGCTCGGTAGTGAATTACGTTACACTAGATGAGTCATCGGTTTTAACGTAATTCACAACCGAGCGGCCACCACAACCGAGTGGCCACCCCACCAAAAACGCATCATTATTAATGCATCTATCTCAACCAAAACGCTAATAAATTCATTAAACTATACGCGAGATCCCTTATTACATGCAGTTCTCTTATGACCTAGGATTCCACAATCTGAGCATCTCGGTGGGGCTCTCGTACGTGGCAATGAAGGTAAAAAACCCTGGTTTACCTCACCTAATACTGGCGCTGAAATAGCCTGTATAGGCTGGGATATCAGGTCTGATGCCTCTTTCACTGTAAGGCTACCTTCGTAAAGTATCTGCCTTGTAGATCTAGCCTTTTTTTGCCTCTTCTTCTCGTTTGCAGCGCGTAAATCACTAACTTCCTTCTCAAGAATAGCTGCCGAATGCATTGTGATTTGACAGGCTTTTAAAACCTGATTTATCGCAGAATTTAGCGGGCTCGGGGGCTTTTTGAGCGCTGTTTTAATAAGGCTTTTATCGAAGAAGCTTGTTTTTGTAATTGGACGTAATTTGAGGGCGTTTTTGGCTCCCACTCGCTCCCTCGGCTTGAGGGGGGGTAGGCGTACGAATGCAGATATTGAGCTTTGAGATAACCCGATCAGGGTTATAAGGCACTAAACCGGTAGCACCGAAGCTATTCTTAATAGTCTCCGATTTAAACGCCGTGATTCGAGCGGTCGAGTAGGCTTCGAGGAAGTCTAGTTTATCAATATGATCGACTCCGGCACGCATTTTCGACTTAACAAGCTCGGCGTATACCTGTTTTAACACCGCAAAACAGCTAATATCGAGAGGCTGTAAAAGGTGAGATGAATGCGGAGGCATACAAATTGCGACAATATTGTTTTCCTTGCAAATTTTGTCGAATTGTGGTGTTAAATGACTACCGTGGCCGTCAAGTATCAACAGTCTATACCTCCCCTTCGTACGTAACGAAGTAGACGGAATAAAGAGCTTTTCAAGCCACCGAAGGCCAATTGCATTAGACGTCTATCCATTCGTACTAACTTCAAGTCTCCAATCATCCGGAAGGCCATCGAACCAAGATTCGATAAAGACTTTGCCCTTAAAGATCACACACGGAGGAAGCGCCCACCCTAACGCACTTATACATTCAATTGTAGTAACCCACGCGCGATTTCCGGGTTGTAAAAGCGATCGGCGGCCATAGTATTCGTTTCTCGTGACAACTTTTGCGGTCGCAATTAAGCCCATTGCAAAACCAGTCTCGTCAAAGTTATAGATATCAGCGGAATCGATACCATATTGAAGGATAGTCTTTTGGACGAGAGAAAACCACTGAGACATAACCCTAGGATCTTTGCATTTGGCTCGCTGATAGTCGTAACGTCTCGAGAAACGAGACGTAAGTGTAGGATGCCTTTTTATAAAGTTTGAAACCCAGTTTTCGCCGACCGTAACAGGGGGTATAGATCCACGCGCCGCCAGTAGTATATTGGCTATTTCTCGTACAGTTGACGGTCGAGGGGCTGCTCCACGTGAATCCAAAGAGATAATCCATTTTTCAAGTGAATCCTCTTCAATCTCTGTCAATTTCAGACCATTGGCGCGTGATTCATCGCGAGAAACGTGGCCAGCAATACGGCGGCGGAGAGTCGTACGAGGCACATCAAATCGGTTTGCTGCCTCTTGAATTGAGACAATTTCTTGCTTCTTAATAGCCTTAATAGCTAGTAAGATCCTACCTTCTTGCTCTGTACGTTTTTGAGCAGATTGAGTACGAATTGGTGGCATAATGGGTGATTAAACAAGAAAGGTCTGATTCTGTGACGCGTTTTTTGGTGGGGTGGCCACTCGGTTGTGGTGGCCGCTCGGTTGTGAATTACGTTATTCACGATTTATACACCCTAAACCCGCGTTTGGCGAGGTCTAGTGTATACCGAACAACATACAGTCTTCATGTTGATCATCATCATGGGGAGACCAGTGCAAACGGGAAAATATCCTAGAACGCGTGAGGAGCGTGACTCTATGTTCCACTAAATTACGTCTAGCATCATATAAAAGAAAAACAGAAAAAACAGAATTTGAGAAACAATCAAAAAGTACAAGGGGGAAATTGATTTCGATCTACCCTGAATAATTTCCTTCTCATTCGATGTTACATAAAATACATCGGCATAAAGGCCTGGTTACCGATTGCTCGGATAAAGAAACTTCCATCAAATTGTGTGCACGTTCGGGCAAGCCAGCACGGTCGCAGTGTTAGTGATAGTCAATGTGTGGATGCCAGGAGAATCAGTGACCTGGCCCAGTGCCGCAGTGACGACCGGCGAAGCATCAGATCCATTTGCATCGCTGGGCGCCGAGAGAGTCAGAGTCGGGGTGGGAACCTTGTCCAAGGTTACAGGGTGGGAATAGTCTGAGCACCAACCTATAGTCTTAGGCACAATTCCAGGCTTTGTATATTCAGAGTTCAAGATGCTGGCAGTGCTGGGTGATGGAGAAGGATGGACGTGGGATGGATGATGGAAAGGACGGGAGCTGGGAGTAGCGCTCACCGTGACATAAACGGTAGACACCGCAGCGTTGGGGCAGGTGAAGGTAGTTGGCAAAGGAGTGTCCACACAGGCGGTGCTGTTGTCGGCATTGGAGACGGTGAACTTATCACTCTGCGCGTAGATGATGTAGACGTTGGTGCCGTTGATACCGCTGATTTGGTAACCCCAGTCGGGGGTGGTATCGCAGGGGATTTGGACAGAGTAAGACAGATCCGACGTGGGGACGTCGATGGTCAGCGGAACATAAGATGGAGGCCAGGAGACAAAGTTCCAGAGATAAAGGCTAAAGTTGGTAGGATCGGTATCAACGCTAGTCCACTCGACGTTGACGGTGGACCCGGCTGCGTAGGTCGTGTTCGCAGCGGGGCTGGTTATTTCAATGGCAGCGACAAGCGAAGCGAGCGAGACGACCAGAGGGATCACGGAGCGCATCATTTTTGATTGTCGTTTTCTTTTGCTCAATCTAAAGGTTTTAAGGAGTGACTGACGATGCAAAGAAAGTGACCGAATACAAAAATATCAAAGAAAAAGAATGACTAGAAGTTGGAAAAGAAGCTTTGCCAGTTGAAAGGTAGAAAGGGGGGCCCACGAGGATATAAATACTCAATTGCGGGGAATTGCTCTACACCCCATTGGGAATGAACCAATGATCGGAAATTAAATGGTCTTAGAATGGACTAAAGTGGTTCTTGCCTTACGTCTATTTTCATAATTTAACTAAATCTTTGCTTCGGATTTTCCTGATTGGTGGTGTTCGAGACTATTTGGATCTTGGATCCGTGCCCGGCTATTATTTCCTTTCGGCCACAACACAGCTCGGTTTTGCTGTACATAACCGGCGAGGAATTCAGTCCGGTACCAGATACCAGACAATCACCGATTGATATTATCCTCAGCCATTAAAACGCCACAAGGTCAAAAGCCCACGCTTCGCTCAACAGCTCGCAAACCGTCAACTGCCCCTTTTTCCGCTACCAGGCAACATGGTCCTGAATTCCGAATTAGCCACATGGGTACAAGTTCGGTGACTGTAAGCCCGGTATGAGCAAAGCTTCCGGGATCTTGCGGACCAGTTCAAGATCCCCGAGGGTCATAGTCTTGGCGTTCATATATTCAAACTGGTCGGAAATTGGCTTCGGGATGAAAGAAGAGGGAAATGGGTTATCGATTTGATAATGTCGATGATGATGAGTTCCTTCGAAAACCCCTATCGATAAGTCAAGAGCATCAGATCAACAGTGAAGGCAATATCTCGAGAAAATCGCTATTAGCTTATATCCCACGAACCGCGAACGGTTCCGTAATTTTCACAACTCGGAGCAGAGAGGTGGCTTCGAGAGTCGTCGACTCTGACAACATTGTTGAAGTCCTACCAATGAACAAGCCTAATGCATTAGCACTGTTACAAAAGAAGCTCGGATCACTAGATGAAAGTGAGGACGCTCTGAGACTGGTGGATGAGCTTGAACTTATGCCACTTGCCACATCGCGGACCAGGTTAAGATCCCGGGTCTTCAAGATCCCAGAGTTAACATTTTCAAATTAGTCGAAAACTGGCTGCGGGATGAGAAGATAGGGAACTGGCTATGTGTTCTTGATAACGTCGATGACGATCAGCTTCTCTGTTCGGTTTCGTTGGCATGCCAAGGAGACCCGACGAGAGGCCCAACGAACGCCTCGACTAAACCACTTTTACAATATGTCCCTAGAAGCCGAAATGGATCTATCATTATTACGAGTCGGACCAGGGAGACTGCATTGAAGATGGCCGATCACAGGGACGTTATTGAGGTCAAACCTATGGAAAGATCAGAAGCACTAGAGCTTCTTCAGAGAAAGCTTGAACAACCACGGGAAAGTGAAGAAAGCCAACAGTTGGTGAACGAGTTAGAATTCATGCCGCTAGCGATCGTACAGGCCGCTAGCTATATTCGAACTCGGGCGCCTTCCTATTCGGTCTCGCAATACCTGAGAGGTTTCGAAGCGAGTGAACGTGAAACGACAAAGCTTCTGAAAGGTCATCTCTATCGGGACTGGGAGGCGAAGAACTCAATTATGGTGACGTGGCAAATCTCTTTTGATTATATACGCAAAACAAAGCCATCTGCTGCGGAGTTGCTTTCCCTCGTGAGTTTTTTCAATCGGCAAGGAATACCAGAGAACCTCATTCGGCAGCAGCCTAGGGCCAACTACGTATCAAGTCCGGAACCTCTAAGTTACTCCAATGACGGGGATACATCCGAATTTGATTTAGGTCCCGATTTTGAAGATGATATTGCAATACTGAGGGACTATTCATTTATATCTGTCAGTGAGAACAGTACTCCCTTTACGATGCATCGTCTGTTGCAACTAACTACGCGCGCGTGGTTGAAATCTCATGGACAAATAGACCAATGGAGAAATAAATTCATTAACATCCTGTCCGACAAGTTTCCCACCGGTGAATAAGAAAATTGGGAGAGGTGCAGATCACTCTTTCCCCATGTCAAATCTGCAATGTCACAGCGGCCAGCATTAATTCAGTGTTTACAAAAATGGGCTACGTTGCTTTTCAGAGCTGCATGGTATGCTTTGGAGTGCGGTAGCATCGTGGATGCAAGATAAATGGCCTCAATATCCAGAGACTAAAGAAGGCTCTTACTAGGTAATGGCCATGAAGATACCATTGATAGCACAGGTATGCTAGCAACGGCATACTGGCTTGAGGGCCGGTGGGAAGAGGCAGAGAAGCTCTTCCTGCAAGAAATACGATTGAGCAAGGTGACGCTCGGCGAGGACCACCATAACATACTGGCGAGTATGCGCAAGCTGGCAGCAACGTAGTGGTTGCGAAGAAGTAGAGCCTGAAAGTGAGTCAAAGCGTCCAGCATCAACGACAGCTTGTCGTATTGAGGGAGGAAGGCGATAGTACTTTTCGTGTGTCATACAAGAGATAGGAAGGCGTCTAAGCCTTGCACGTACCAGTATCACATGGCATAGGGAACGGCAGGATCTAGACGGAGACCGAGCAGTGCATCACGGGCGGTAAACATATACTCCGTCCAAATGGACGATACTGGATAATAACAGAATCTCAAAAATAAAGGATGAGATAAGCCGATGCGGGAGAGTTTGAAGACATAGGAGGATAAAAGGCCTAGTGTAGAAGTCTTGCCCGTCGCCTTAGGGGGCACCCCCGGCAATTGGAAATTGCCTCGCCGACCCCTATCAAGGGGGTCTCTAGGGGACCCCGCCCCCCGGCTCGAGGGCGCGTTAAAGTTGAACCAGAATTTTCGCTATAACGCCTCTTATAAAGAACGGGGTCTATCCCCACAGCCTTAAGAATTATATGGCGGCTACGTAGAGCAAGGAATGAGCTTTCCGAACGGGATAAGTAGTCATTTGCTCTACCTATCAAACTTGAGGGTCGGATATATCGATATATATGCGTTGACGGAGCGTGACTGAACCCGTATTTAGTCTCTAGGCTCGTATGCCTTGAATTCTCAGCGGGCCTATCAAGGTTGAGGTGATCACCGTATACCTCGCTAGATATATAAGTATTTCTCCCATATAATCTTTAGGTCTTGGTATCGCCTCGTCTCGATCACGGAGTTTAGTCAGAGTATAGAGACAGTATCTACTGTAGTAGATATCCTTACCATTAGGCGTGTTAGGTTATTAGGGTAGGGATCATTTGAAGAAATGATAAAAACAAAGTGAGATTGAGATTGAAGATAGATGAATCAGAGAAATATATGATTGAGATTAATGATTCTTTTTTGCTAGGTAATCCTGCTCAATTTAAGTTAAATTTCTCTGTTCTTCCTTTTTTGATGCTTTCGGCTTATTTGCTGCATTCGTAGGAATCCTAGGGTTATACTCTTATTGTTGTATTTTGAGGTTTCCTCGGATTTCCGGATGCAGTTTTCCTGAAAGCGGTTTATCATGTATTTTTCTGTGTTCGTAATTCTTCCATGTTTTTCTAAAGTTCTTTACTCTTCTTTGGAATTCTTAGATGTTCCAAATTTTCTATTGTCTTGTTCCTTTTTGTATGCTTGCTTGTTTTAGAGTCTTCATGGAATTCTTGAGTATGGTGTTTGCATATATTGTTTTTCTGTTCGAACTTATGTTCAAGTTCTTGTGTCATATTGTACTTATGTTTGTAACTTCTGTTACGTCTCTTTTTTCTTATGTTAAGTTTTCTTTATGTGTTTCTTCATGTTCTTCTTCTTTTGTTAAATCTTGTTTTGTTATATATTGATAATATTGATAAGGCGGAATAAATACCCACGCCATAAGGCTATCGCCTATCCCCGTAGGTCTTTAAATTCTGAGAGACAGACTGCTACTGTATGCACTCCTTCGAGTCTAGATTAGATGGCATACTAAGTGATCTAGTGGATAAATCGACTTAAAGGTCGAGTTAGCGACTCGTTGGTGTAAGTAATAGTCTTGTAGAAGAGATAGGCTATGTAATAGGAACGGCAAGGCCGAATAGGCACGTAATTTCGTCGCTTCGCGTCCGAGTCACGGGAATCCGAGAGTTACCTGTCATAAGATCGGAGTTAGCTAGTGTTTATTTAGTTAGAAGAGGCATTGTACTATACGTTGTTGATGAAGACGTCCCTTATGATTGAAGGTATGCTTTAGATAGTCGGTTAGTTAGGATCGCCGTTATACCTATGTCTCTTATATAACGCTGTTATCAATATACCGCGTTGTACCTAATTAGTTTGTTTGGGAAAGCCATACTAGTTATATAGGGCAGGCTTTTAAGACGGAAAACGCGGGCGATAAACCTATCTATTTTATGATTATATAGTCGTATTAGAGGACTCCTTGTAGAGATATACCGTCGTTTAGTGTACGATCGCGGTTAAGGTGGAGACGCGATAGAGCGCGTTAGCCTGTAGTTCTATCTAACTTAGCGGGAATAGCTTTTCTCGTGATAAGAGTTTCCGTAGTTAGTGATAGGCTACTATAATAGTATACTACTATTAGTGATTTTCGTGTCTATGGCGTAAACTTGGTATAAGGTATCGGACTTAACGCGGCTAGCGGCGCGATATTCAACTTACCTTATCGTGGACGACGAACGTCTAGAATTTATATATCATATTCTTGGCCTATAACCTTGGTTAGCGGGCTAGCATAGGTACTATAGTAAGTGGACTTAGTGGGAATCATATTCTCGTTCGCACTCCCGTGGCGGTCTATAACGTAACTATAGATATTAGTGTATTAAAATTTTAGTATAGTTAGAGGGAAGAACTTATCTAGTGCTTTAAAAGGAAGGTTTGCTCGACTCTAGAAGCTAAGGAAAAGTATTATAGAACTAGTTGCTAGGGGGAGGAGGACGTATTTATAGGCTCCTTAGCTCTAGTCGCGTATACTCTACTAAGAAGTAAACGTTAAAGGACACTATACCTATCCTAAGTAAGGTAGACTCTAATACTGTAACTATCTATAGCGACATCGTTAGAGCTGTTTGAGATACCCGCCGAGCGAAAATGCCGGTTATATTGAAAAATAGTGAAGTTGAGTCGGTTAAGAAACGTTAGCTAAGTGTTGAATATTCGGTCTTCTATATTGAGGTAATAAAAGTGATTTATTTTTTAATTTTCCTAATAGTGCCTATATTTTTATCACTCCGTATTATAGATTATATGATTTTTAGGCGTCGCTTGAATGTTGGTTGTTTAAGTTATATATAGTGTTCCGTCCGTTAAGACTCTAGATTACGGAAGCGTTAGGCGATACGCGAGCGGGTGCTTAACCCGTCCCGTTAAAACGTGACCGTCGTTATTAGCGGTCAACTTTTGAACTTATCACCGATATTAAGATACGTTCTTCACTATATTTTTTTAACCTCACTTTTATATTTTCTACTGCTAGAGTTCACGAGTCTAACGAGTGTGAGTAGAGTTTTGTGATTCAATATATATCTTTTAGCGCGTTCATCCTAGCGAGGATTAAAACGTGAGGTATATTCACTATATATAAACACTATAAGATATAAGATTTATACTAGTATCACTATGACCGGGCTTTTAATATAGCGCTAAGAGTCCTTGGATTCTAGGCAAAGTTTGACTACGTTGAATGACTTTTAGGTTGATAGTACTAATGCTTTATCTATTCCCGTTAAAGGTGTCTATCTAATGCTATAATAGGGCCTAGAATTCTTAGGGAACTGATTATATTCGTGGTAAGCTATATATCTTATAATTTTTAGCTTAAGTCTAGAAATCAGAACGAAAAGCGGAGCTTTTTACCCCCTAGGAAATGCTTTTTAGCTTCTAGGGATATTTTAGGCTCTAGGAATACGAAATCTACTCCTAGGATCTTTACACTATGCTCCTGATAGAATATATAATTGGCTCTAGGAATATACTATCTAGATCTAGGAGCTGTAGAGCCCCCGGGAGCATATTTCGGGATCTTAGAATACCATAGCACCTTTCGAATCCGTGGAAAGCCCTCAACACCTTCACCAATCCTGCGTATATATCTACGCAATTGAGTCATTTCGAAAGATTTGAGCTATAGCCCTAGGAGCGCTACTTACGCCTCTAGGCATTAATAAGTCGTTAATAGGAACCTGGCTTTGATTCCTCGAGGTAATGGTGTTAGACCCTAGGAGCTATGATAGGTTTCCTAGGGCCACGCGACTCCTAGAAGCTGCTGTCTTACTCCTAGAGACCTCTGAACAGCTGCTAGGAGCAAGAGAGCCCCTAGGGTCAAGATGCTTTCCTAGCATTGATAGAGCTATTAGTAGAAGCGTGACCGATGATAGTGAAGATAGTAGACCTATAGGCTACTATAAAGTTGATTTTCCGGGACTCTGCGTTTCGCGGGCTATATATCCGTGTAATTGAACGCCGACAATTTGCGTAAGCGAAGTGTGGGTAGCATTGTATCAAGAAACCGCGTTATATTTCATATTTTGTAGGCTCGCCTTTAAGACCGCCTACGGATAATATTTAGTGAAATAGGAGATACTCGATGGCAGTCTGGTCAAAACAGACGGGTCGATAAATGGTGGCAAGAAAACCTAACAATAAGTTAGGTCTGTGAGCTCTAGGCAGATAATGCCTATTAGGGATAATCAGATACTATATTAAGGAGTATAATGATCATAAATCTTGAATCAGGAAATGAGTGGCATTGTTATAACTGTCTATCCTTCTCTACAGTCGTAGATTGCCCATAACCCTTCCTCGAGGATATCATGCCTGAGGCAGTAATCATACAAGTGTCGTGATTTCCCCACTACACTATCTAATACTATACCCTATCGTGTATAGGCTATTATTTAGAGTTAGGGCTAGTATATACCTTACTAGACCATATTAAATTTACGGAGTTTTTATAAGGTAGTATATTACGTAATAAAGGGGGTATAGGTCTAGGGGGTGTTAAAATATTAGAGGTGTCACTATAAAAGCATGTAAGACTTTTTAGGTTATTAGGGTAGGGATCATTTAAAGAAATGATAAAAACAAAGTGAGATTAAGATTTTGCGAGAGATTAGGACCGAAGGTAGGTAAATCAGAGAAATAGATGATTGAATTGATGATTTTTCTTTTGCTAGGTAATCCTGCTCAATTTAAGTTAAGTCTCTCTGTTCTTCTTTTTAGATACATTCGGCTTATTGCCTTATATTACTACATCCGTAGGAGTCCTAGGGTTATATTCTTATTATTGTATTTTAAGGTTTCCTCGGATTTCTGGATATAGTTTTCTTAAATACGGTTATCATGCATTTTTCTGTGTTCGTAATTCTTCCATGTTTTTCTATAGTTCTTTGCTATTCTTTAGAATTCTTAGATATTCTATATTTTCTATTATCTTATTCCTTTTTATATATTTACTTATTTTAGAGTCTTTATTATTAATATTAAACAAAATAAGATTTAATAAAAGAATAAGAACATGAAGAAACATATAAAGAAAACTTAGAACAAGAAAAAAGAGACGTAGTAGAAGCTATAAATATAAGTATAATATGATATAAGAACTTAAACATAAGTTCGAATAGAAAAACAATATATATAAAAACTATACTGAAGAATTCTATAAAGACTCTAAAACAAGTAAACATATAAAAAGGAATAAGATAACAGAAAATATGGAATATCTAAGAATTCTAAAGAAGAGCAAAGAACTATAGAAAAACATAGAAGAATTACGAACATAGAAAAATGTATGACAACCGCATTTAAGAAAATTGTATCTACAAATCCGAGGAAACCTTAAAATATAATAATAAGAATATAACCCTAGGACTCCTACGGATGTAGTAATATAAGGCAATAAGCCGAATGCATCTAAAAAGAAGAACAGAGAGAATTAACTTAAATTGAGCAGGATTACCTAGTAAAAGAAAAATCATCAATTTAATCATCTATTTCTCTAATTTACCTACCTTCGGTCCTAATCTCTCGCAAAATCTTAATCTCACTTTGTTTTTATTATTTCTTTAAATGATCCCTACCCTAATAACCTAAAATTTATACCTCCTATTAACCCGCTACTCCTACTCCAGGATCCTCTCGAAGTGCGCCGGCGAGGGCGCCCCCGAGGCGCTAGGAACTTCATCAGCGGTGGCGAAAGCACCCAAGCAAGCACCTAAGACACCTCCACCCAGCGAGACCCCTCCGGCTTCGAGCTCATACTATCTCAGGAAGGTAGACGGGGCCGTGGACGCGGCCGAGGACGTGGTAGAGGACGTGGCAGAGGACGTGGCAGAGGACATGGCAGAGGACGTGGAGGGACACAACAGGCATCGCAGGGAGACAATGGGGCGGGAATAGCTTCATCTATGACCCAGGAAGCTCAACAAGCCTCTCAGGAAGGTGTACGGGGCCATAGAGGGACCCAGCAAGCATCGCCGCCGAGCATGGCTACATCTCAGAGGTCGAGAATAGCTTCATAGGTATCTCAGGACGAGGATTGGTCTGATCGCCTCAGGAAGCGTCGGGGAGCTCCATAAATAGCTGATCCAATACAAATTACTCAATTTCTTCACAATTCTCATGCAATTTACCAAGAAATTTGACCCAGAATAGCTGGATTCCTTCATTCCTACAGAGTTTTCGAAAACAGCATCTATTTCCTATCCGGGTCTAGCGCTATGCAGTTAGCATGGTCGATGGTAGAGTACGAAGGTGACTTAATTTTACTAGGGAGCTACATAGTAAATGGAAGTACCTCGAATCGATAGTGCCGGCAGGAAATACTGCCGGCAGAAAAAGGTTGATGTCTGACTTTTCAGGCAAGGGGTGGTGTTAGCATCCAAAGGGTGGTGTCTATATCAATCCCCTATTTATATCGCGTAAAGCCTCCCAAATAATATACGCGGTATACGTTAGAGTATTATTATATTGAAAAATACTACCCTCGTTTATAAGAAGAATAGGGAGAATTCGAGTATATAACTCCCGAATAACGAACCGATTCACGCCTCTACGTTTAGATTTAGGATCTCCGAATAGCGGAATTAAGTCTAATCGTCGTTAGGCGCCTAAGAAAGTAGCCTAAGATATCTACTTAACTTATTTCCCTTTACATAGAAAACCTTAGACTTAGTGAAGCCGACATTAGTCCTTTAGTCGAATAAAAGTCTATTCTCGACGAACGCTAATCCTACGTTTAACTATGTATTCGTCGGACTAAAAGACTCGGGCCTAATCCGCCGGTGTAAAGTGCTTATAGCGATATGCCTATTAAAGCCGTTTTATAGCTTTAGCTTCGTTTAGATCAGGTCGCTATATATATCTCCACTTCCGGTGGTTTTCCGTATTAAGGAGCTATCGGATTAATTCCTTTTTAACTTGATATAAGACCTTAGTAAGTAGATCTTTATAAAAAATTTTTAGATTCTCGATAACAGCCTTAAAGAGACGCACTTTTTCGGTTAAATTAAGCTTCGTTAGCCGACTAGAGCGTGGTTTCGAAACACTAGCCTTTTGTTACGGACATACCAGGCACCAATCAGTATGGGACCGCAACTTGTGGATGGGCGGTCATGGACCAATCGATCAACCAACCCACCAGGATCACGTGACGAACAGTCAGGAAGGTTACACCACAACGCTAGGTGCCGATAGGGCCACTTACGGCCCCCTCAGCATAAACACATATTCTCCCCCATAAGAATATCGGAATTACGTCAGCCTAACCACGTGATCATGCAAGTAGTAGATGGGTATGGTGGTTTACGAGTAGATCCTGCCAAGGCGTATCTACCAGCCTACTATCTACCATTCTACCAAGGAAGAACTAGGGATATATAGGACCTCATGTATCTAGTTTAGTTCTTCGTGTTCAATCCAACATTGTTACTTGTGTCTACTATTCAGAAACCTTTGTGACTCGTATAACTTGATTATAACTTGACAATACCACGGGAAGGCCTATATCTCGATATAGACTAACCCGGCGCTCTACTTGGCATCGCTCCTCGATACCCTCGAAAGGACTTAGCCCGTATAAGGCCTGTTAGGCAACGGTACGGTTGAGAGACAGATCGTTGAGATTGGAAGTCAGCAAGACAAGACAAGTATAACCCAGGGAATCTTCTAACATAGCGACGACCCGGAAGCAAGTGCGTAACACCTTTCTCTCTAGCTCCTTTTTAATAGTATATCGTATAGTAGACAATAAGACTTAGGGGTATCGCGTATAAATACGTTTATATCCCTATCTAATAGTATAAAGCTTATATATCCTCTCACGGATAGCTAGGGTAAGCTCGGAGCGCGTAAGCATTAAAGAAGGCCTTATTAAGTATAAACCCTTTAAAAAATGTAGGGAAAAGGGGTATAATGAGAGGTTAAGGAAGGTAAAAACGCGATCAAACGCGACGCGCCGTAGTATTACTTACTATACATGAATTCAAACTAGCGCATTTACTATGGCGGTGTAGCTAAAAATGGTAGGCTGTAAAATAGTGGGTCTTGTGGGGGTGTTAAAACATTGGAGGTGTCACTGTACTACCAACCAAATACTTATGTTACACCACTGTACATGTACAGTGACCGAATATTGGTCCTTTGAACTCATAAATTATTGGATCCCTCTAGCTATTATAATCAAACCAATTTCATTTCGTTTCTTCTCTCATTGAATCATTCGATATGCTTTGGAACACTATACTTATATCCCTCGCGCTCCAGGTGAGCAGTGCGACAGGCGAGGAATTCGAAAGACGGGCTGGACCCCTCGTTGATCAGACTTTTGACTACGTGGTTGTTGGTGGTGGAACCGGGGGAGCGGCTATTGCAACGCGTTTGGCACAGAATCAGTTCAAGGTTGCGTTGGTGGAAGCTGGAGGACATTATGAGCTAGAGTCGCTGGCCGAAGTCCCTGCGGCAGACGTTCTGCCCGTTGGATCTGATCCTAATACCAAGTCTCTCATCGATTGGGGCTTTGTCACGAAAGACCAGCCTGGTGCCAATGGACGAGACATTCACTATGCGCGAGGAAAATGCCTCGGGGGATCGTATGTTATTCTTTTACCTGGACAGGGAAGTCGATTCTAACAAGTCTACTCTAGGTCGGCTTTGAATTTTATGATCTATCAGCGGTAAGTTGACATGAAGTATATACTCCGATCCCCCAACTAACCTTCGACTTAGCCCAACCCGTGAATCCATGGACCAATGGGCCACGGTTGTCAACGACGATAGCTACAAGTTTGACGAAGTCCTTCCGATCTACAAGAAAAGCGTCGAGTTTACGCCGCCGAATACCCAATATAGAGCTGCCAATGCTTCCGCTGCCTATAACGCTGACGCATTTGAATCAAACGGAGGTCCATTGCAGGTCTCGTATCCTAATTTCGCCATGCCATTTTCCTCATGGATGAACTTGGGCATGCAGGCTATTGGTATCAACGAGACACAGGACTTTAACCTGGGTTCTTTGTTCGGGGCTCAATACTGTTCATCTACCATTGACCCGGCTTATGAGCTTCGCAGTAGCTCTGAGGAGTCTTTCCTGTCCAAGATTCATCCACCTTCCCTCACAACCTATGACCATACTCTTGCCAAGAAGGTCATCTTCAACAAGCAGAAGAAGGCCACCGGCGTCAAAGTGAAGGGTCTTCTGGGCAACACTGTCACCCTGTCAGCATCAAAGGAGGTTATCATCTCTGCTGGTGCGTTCCAGTCGCCTCAAATTCTCATGGTCTCCGGAGTTGGCCCTTCTGAACAATTGGAAGCTCATGGCATTGAAGTTATTGCGAACCGACCCGGAGTTGGGCAGAACATGTGGGATCATCCATTCCTTGCGCCTACATACCGTGTTCAAGTGACTACCCTCACAAAGTTTGCCGCCAACCTTCTCTACGCGGCTGGACAGGTCGTTGGTGGAATTCTCACTAAGACCGGGTCATTGACCAACCCAGTCGCTGACTTCTTAGCTTGGGAGAAGATCCCAGAGTCCTTGCGCTCTAGTTTCTCCCAAGTTACAAAGGATAGTCTTGCTAAATTCACGGACGACTGGCCCGAGGCAGAGGTATGAATAAAACCATGGTCAAGAGAGAATAAAGAAGAAATGTTAACATTGACTATATAGTACATATCCGGTGCAGGATACATCGGAAACGTCAGCAACCTCCTAACAAACCATCCAAAAGATGGCTACCAGTATGCCTCCATACTCGGCGTACTGATCACACCAACATCTCGCGGAAACGTCACCTTGAACTCGGATTCGACCTCTGATCTACCCACAATCAACCCCAACTGGCTGGACACTGTTGCAGACCAGGAAGTCGCCATTGCAATGTTCAAGCGTATGCGTCAGGCCTTCCAGAGCGACGCTATGGCACCCGTTGTCATTGGCGATGAGTATAACCCGGGCCCTCAGGTCCAATCTGATGACCAGATACTGGGTTGGATCAAGAACAATGTTATGACCCTTTGGCATGCGGCTGGCACCTGCAAGATGGGTACTTCGGATGATGAGATGGCTGTTGTTGACCCTCAAGCTCGCGTGTATGGCGTGGATGGGCTGCGTGTTGTTGATGCTAGTGCTTTCCCTTTTCTTCCTCCTGGTCATCCTCAGTCGACAGTTTGTAAGCTTCTCTAACTTCTGGGGGTTTTTTTTGGTATGTGCTAACTGCTGTTATAGATATGCTGGCTGAGAAGATCGCCACTGATATCATTCAGGGCAACTGACCTAATTAACGGCCATATATCTCAAGTTCGATGCTTTTAGGCATCCAAATCACATTCTGTCGGACAGGACCTTCTAAGTCTGTTTCATAATATACAAATCTTTGGTGTCCCATTACGTTGTGTGTCGTGTTGAGATATCAGCCTAACACCATAAGTAACGTTGCTTTTTGATCAAATGTTTAGACATCCTCTTTTCAAGATGTCGGACCCGCATTTGGGCTATGATGCATGCCTATTTTTGTACAAATTACTTTAAACTGGCTATGGCCAAAAGCACTTAATCTACTGGCAGAATTTGATGGGGAAATGCTCTTTCTATTATACAGTGAACACCAGATTCAGATCCTCATATCGCTACAGAAACCCAAAGTTATTGAAACAAGACATCACACATGCTGGAAATGCCCTTATTTCTTGCCCGTCTTCTTCTTGCCCTTCAAACTCTTCATCTGGGCAGCACGCTCAGCTCTCTGCTCGCGCTTCCTCCATGCCAACCAACGGTTGCGACGGTCATAAGGCATGGCAGTGATACCAGCCTTCTCAGCAGCCCGACCAATCTGCCAGTTAGCCTCACGGTACATGTAACCAGGACGCCACTGAGGACCAGACTCAGCATCGACAGCCGCGACATCAGAGATCTGGACACCATTCTCATCGACCGAGGCAACAAGATCAGACTGGCCAACGACCTTCTCCACCATAGGCACAGAGACCATGTTCAGCTTTCGTCGGCTGGGCGCATTGCGCGGGTGCGGGAGCTTCTCGTCCTTGTTGAAGACAACTCCGATGAACCGGCGCTCGGAGTGCTTCAATGGATCGAGGTAGTACTGGACGTAACCAGCCTGTGTAGCGTAAATCGTGTGGTCACGGCCCATGGCGCAGTTCTCGCCGGGGAACCACAACGAGCCGCGCTGCCGGAAGATGATGCATCCCGGAACGACGTACTCGCCGCCTGAGCGCTTAGCTCCGAGACGCTTTCCGGCCGGATCGCGGGAGTGTCGGTTGGCAGTTCCTTGCGAGGCGTGTGAAGCGTAACGCACTTGTGAGAATGGGAGGAGCGTGCGGGAGAGGGAGGGTGTAGGTGTGGTTTTCGGGAATGTAGATGCGGAGAGTGTTCGTAAAACGGATTGCGACTGGGAGAGTGCGTTTGTCGACCTTAATGTCGGGGCGAAGGCTCGCTCCAGCACCCTTAGAGGCGCCAGTACTCCTGGCTTAAACATGGTGAGTTGTAATTGGGTGTTTGTTGAGTTGGATGCCGAAGCTCCAAAGGGGAAGTTTTTCGTTCGGAGATGGGGCTTGGCGTCACGTGCCAGCCATACAGTCGTAAGCTGGCTTCATCTATAGCTTTTCGTTTGGTTCTACACATCTACGACAGATTTATTCAACGATTGTTGGTGTGATTTCGAAATAATGTTCCAAAGCTGGCGTCAAGCCCTCTGGGCTCTTCTTCTCCTGGTGTCTGTCGCCCAGGCCCAATTCAACTTCTTCGACCAAATGTTTGGAGGCGGCGAGCAGCAACAGCGCCAGCAACAGCGGTCGCAGAGTGCCCCAAGTGACAGTGGCCGCTACCAGCAGATGTGGAGTGGAGGTAAGCTCAGGCAATTGAACTGTTCTAGCAGTTTTTGGTGAACTACCTATCTTGGGACTATTCAACTGACTTGGGATCCTGCTTATAGCTCAATGCGACAACTATCTTTGCCCTGGAACCCTCGCCTGCGTACATTTCCCACACCACTGCCCTTGCCCGCACCCGGATGTTGAAGAGAAGGTCGAACTCGGCGAGGGAAGCGCTATCTGCGTATCGAAAGGCGGATTCAAGGCAGGCGAAGCTGCGCGAAAAATCGAATTGGCTCGCAAGGGACTTCTGTGATTGTTCTATCTACATGTGGTCATTTGTTTGGTGCATTCAGTTTGCATACATTTGTTGAAATGATCAACTTCATGAGGTTGCCGCTGGTCGGATATTTGCAGCTGTTCTACCTGAGTCATTTTGGGTGGGAATTGATCGATCAATGGGCAGCTCATATTACATATAAATCATGACCGTACTTAGCGACAAATTTTGAGGATCTGTTCGATATCTAGAGCCATCTAATTTGTGTTTTTATGGCAAATGTACTCTGTATAAAGCACTTCTTTGTGGTTTCAGACCTCCCTATCATAAAATCAAGAAAAAAGACTCATAAGAACTCATGTATATGAGTAGTCATGAAAGAAGCAGCTGAAGTTAAGAGACACGATTTGCGCGACTGCACGTTGCTATCTCCGTTTAACCCCGCGGCGATGTCCCGAGCTCTTGACTTCCGCCAACTTTGCCTCGCGAACATCGCCTTACGAATATCGCCTTACATATCGCGCATCGCCAAACACAACCAAACTCTGCACTAGTACTTCAGATAGTTGCTGGCACATCACAATCATGTGGAGCTTAAGACTCCGACCACTGCAAAGGCAGTGGGCGCCGACTCGCAGCCGAGCTCTATCGAGCTTCAGAACCCACGGCAGTCGGCGTGGGCCTCGCAACAGTATAGAAAGACCAGACCTTATTCAGACCTCGAAAAAAGCCGAATCATCGCCACAGCCCGAACCTGCTGCACCCGAGCCTCAAGATGCCTATAACCCCAATTATGATCCTTCACAAAATACCCTACTTGCACCCGTCTACCTGCCAGAGGACCCCAAAGGTGTGCTGAAAGAAAACCATCCTGCAATCTCAATATTGGCGAACTCGGGAGTTGTAGTACAGCGACAACTCGAGATGATGAACGTTATGATGTAAGTGCTTCAAGAACCACTGCTTAAAGTCAACAATCTTTCTAACCAAATTTCGTTGTAGTGGGTTTGAACAAGCGAACAAGTATGTCATCATGGATGCACAGGGAAACCATATAGGATATATGGCAGAACAAGAAAAAGGGCTTGGAAATGCCATGGCGCGACAATGGTTCCGAACCCATCGAAGCTTCGTGACACATGTGTTCGACCGACAAGAAAATGAGGTTCTTCGAGTAAGTTTGTGAAACGCCTTAGGGCTTGCCTCCACTATCTTATATTGACATTTTCAGTTCAATCGCCCCTTCTCCTACATCAACTCCAAGATTCAAGTATATGATCCTCTTGATAAAAACCCTAGTACCACCTCGCCATCTACGTCGCTGCAAGGCGTGACAACCGACATCACATCTAATGCACGGGTCTCGCCACTCAATTTCAATGAGATGCGAGTCGTTGGTGAAGCCCAGCAACAATGGGCGCCTCTGAGGCGCAAATACAACCTCTTCACCTATCACCAGTCTCCAAATCCAGCGACAGACATGGGGACACAAACCTTTCCCTTATCCGGGTCTCAACTATCACAAGGGCAACAAATGCAACTTGCACAGACTTCTGGTCAAGGACAAGGCGAATTCAACCAGTTTGCCTACGTTGACGAGCCATTCCTATCATGGGACTTCTCGTTGAAGTCGGCAGACAACCAGTTGATCGGATCGGTTAACCGCGACTTTGCTGGTTTTGCCCGCGAGTTCTTCACTGACACTGGTGTTTACGCATTGCGCATGGATTCTGCAGGCCTTGGTGCCCAGGTGCCAGCCGGCCACGCTGAAAAGGTTCCCGGTATGACCCTGGACCAACGTGCTGTCATGTTGGCCACAGCTGTCAGCGTCGATTTTGACTATTTCAGCCGCCACAGCGGTGCCGGCGGCTTTGGTTTCATGCCACTGTGGTTCCCTGGTATGGGCGGTGAGGCTGCCGCCGGGGGTGCAGCAGGTGGTGCAGCAGCGGGAGGCGCTGCTGAAGCCGGGGCCGTTGGTGAAGCGGCTGCCGGCACACTTGGGAGAGCTGGGGCCGCTGGTACTATGGCCGATGGCATGGCTGCTGGTGCCACTGGTGCAGGCGCAATGGCAGGGTATGAAGCGATGCAAAGAGGTCGCGGGGGTGATCAGGATGCGGCACCGCCTGACCAGCAACAATCACAGCCACTGGACCAGGACTCCCAGGGTTTCTACGATGAGCCCAAGGATCCTTGGGGTCAAGATGACCCCTGGGGCGATGAAGGAGGTGATGAGGGAGGAGGCGATGATTTCGATTGGTTTTGAAAGCCAGCTCCTGTACAATAGCACCTGTCAACAAAGAAAACCTATAGATCTATAACCCTAGAACTAACCTCCTCGGGTACTGGTCCTGACCTCGGTCCAAGTTCTCAATGTACGATATAACTGAGCATTGATTATCTTCACTTTAAATCCTAAAGTTCCGTTCAACTCATTTCTAAGTCTCACTTTTCACGTTGTTTCTCACAACCTCAACGTCATGGCTCGTCCACCGCCCCGGAATGATTCCATCCCCACTCCGTCGCACTTCATCCCACCAACTCCCCGCATACTTCTCGCCACTTCCCTCTTTTCTCACTCGCACCCAATCACCCCAAAATGGCGTCCAACGTCGCTCAAAAGCGCCTATTTCACGAATACAAGAACCTCTCCACCAACCCCCCGGAAGGAATCACCGCCGGCCCCGTCTCCGAAGATGACATGTTCTACTGGGAAGCCCTGATTGAAGGCCCTGGCGACACTCCCTTCGAGGGTGGTGTTTTCGCTGCCGAGCTCAAGTTCCCCAAGGACTACCCCCTCAGCCCGCCGACAATGAAGTTCATCGGTGGGGGCGTGTGGCACCCGAATGGTACGTCCCCGATAGCATTGTTTCACCACTTGCACCTCCCAATCTTTCTCCATTTGACGATTGTAAACCCCAAAAATGGTTTCTGACATCGCTTAGTATACCCCAATGGCACAGTCTGCATCTCGATCCTTCACCCACCCGGCGATGATCCCAATCACTACGAACATGCCTCGGAGCGCTGGTCGCCTATCCAAAGCGTGGAAAAGATCCTTATCTCTGTCATGAGCATGCTTGCCGAGCCGAATGATGAGAGTCCCGCGAACGTCGAGGCTGCTAAGATGTGGCGTGAGCGGAGACCTGAGTATGAGCAGAAGGTCCGTGATGAAGTGAGGAAGGGTCTTGGGCTTTGAGTGCGGGTTTTGATAAATGCCCTGATTCTCCTGCAGTCTATCACTTGAAATACTGGACTTGCTTGTTATTTCCCGGGTGCTGGGCCCTTGTGGGAGTCAAGATTTGATGACTGGCGTCAAGGGTGATGTGTTTTTCTTGTTTTTCTTTTCTTTTCTTTTTTTTTTTTTTTTGCATGGCTGGGACGTGTGATTGCCTCTCGGTTTGTATAGCTTATTCTTATCATTTGCAGTATGAAAGCGGAACAAAATGCATTCTTCGAGAGCTTCGTGTGTAGATATACTCATAAACAACCAACTATTCATACTGAAGACCAGAAGAAACTCATTCTATAATAATCATCGGTATCTAAAATACTCTAGACCTGAAAATTGTAGTGAATATAGCGCAGCCATAATACGTATTACTCTTGCCGAAACATCCTTCGGTCAATCCAACCCTCCAACCCCCCGACAGACTCGTACAAAACCTCGATTTCAGCCTTCAGATTTAACATGAGCATCCGCTGCAGCTCAACCCGCCACTCCAGCTCAGGTCCATCACTAGCCCACACAGGGTTATTTCGAAGCATGGTAACAATCTTCGCCCGGTCTCGAGGCGTCAACAAGAGAAGAGCCTTGTCATCAGGTGCATCAGAAACGCCTATGATATCTGTCATCCGGACACCTAGCCATTGTAGTCGTGGGAGACACAACCGAGCATTTTCGTGCACGTGAGCTGCCGATCCATATTTGTATGTTGACATGATGGCCATGCCGTGCGGATCGCCGTCAGTGAGGCCGTGGAAACGGGGTAGGGGTCTGTTTTGTTTCGATGCAGCTTTTGAGAGTTTGTGTAGGAATTCCCGGGTTGATAGGTCCGGGTATCCTTTGCCCTGGTTGGGTCATACTGTGGTCAACTCATGTTTCTTGATAAGAGGCCAGGAAAAGTTTCAGCATACCGTGACCAGAATGCCGTCACCTGCCAGTGCTCTACTGAAGTAACTGCTGCGTGCAAGCCGGTGGAATACTGCCTTTTTGTAGAGGGTTAGTCCATGGTGGTTCATGTATTACTTCAATTCTTATACCTCTTTCTCAATGACAAGTACCCATCGGACTCGGGAAATGTCGACCTCATCACCCTCATCAATGCGAGGGATCAAAGTGTCCTGTTTCAAAGATTAGCTTGGCTCCTGTGCCCTTGTAGATGATGGACTGACCTCGGTGGCGGACTGGGCATCCACTATCACCAGTGAATCGCGAATCAAACGAAAGTACCCAGCTATCAGACCCTTTGCTGCTGCTTCCTATACAATGATATACTATATTAGCAGCTTCCATGTGTTTGTTTACCTGCTTGACAGTGGATGGGAAATGTAAACGAACCACTTTTAACGCTGCTCTGTCCACCCCGATGGTCAAGACAAGATCATCAATGATCCCATCAACAGTTTGTTGAGAACGAAAATATTGCGGGTCGATATAGTAGATATCTCTGAGTGGCGGACAGTGGTGCTCAGTACAATTCCTCAACAATCAGTAAGAGACACGCTTAACGTACCTTTTGGAGATCGATTGACCAGTCCGAATAGCTTTGTCAATGATGGCCAGGATGCGAACAATCACGGCTAAAGCATATTCCCAAGGTCTGTCAGTTAGTTCCTCCACGATAAAAAGTGTATTTCAGCCATGCGGGTTGTGTCATACTGAACTTCCAAGACTCAAACGCTGTCGCCCCTGGCCAGGAGTACGTCTTGTATGTTTCAGCTCTCGCACTGACATCTAGTGCTCCAGTGATGGGATTGATCACATAGGCTGTTGGATTGGTTCTTCGCTTGAGGGTGATTGATGGATATGCTACCGTTGGAGATAGAGAAAGCTCATGGACAAGGGAAGTGAGCGTGCTGTCAATGTATGCTCTGACTGTAGCTTCTCCCTGTATTCTACCCAGATCCTCATTGGTCAATGGCTGGGCCATTGCACCTTTGTTCGGTGAAGGTTGATGACTTTGGATAGTTGGGGTGGAACGGGAAGGCAGGTTCAACTCCTGCCAAAATTACTTTCTCTTGATCTTCTCCTTTGACTATGAATTGACTCTCGTCTCAGGGAGTCATTGAGTATTCTTGGGGCTTTGATTCACATAAGCAATAGATGTATGCCAATCTCCATGCTCCCGTTTTCGAGTGACATGTTACTGGCGTCATTGACTGGCAATGCTCAAAGCTAGGATTTGGCCCGATGAACTCCCCCAGTCCATCGAATCTACATCTTTCTTATGTGATGAAAATGTCAAATTTACAAGGTCCACGCGTGCTTTTAACGGGCGCCAACGGTTTTGTCGCGTCTCACATCCTTTGGATCCTCATCGATGTGGGCATGATGCGATCTTGTGATGAACTCCCGCTAACCATCGGATAGCGTGGATACAATGTCACCGCAACAGTACGGTCCAGTGGGAAAGCAGACGAAATCATCAAAACCCATCCGGACTGGCTGGGCAAGGTCGAATTTGCGATCGTTGCGGATTTCACCTCCGCGAAGCCATTTGATCACCTCTTCGATGATGCGAGGACACCATTCAACTATGTGATTCACACGGCATCTCCAGTGAATTTTTCAGTGCAAAATATCCAGCAGGAGATGATCGAGCCGGCCGAAATGGGGTAAGGGGACCCTTGATCTATCCAACATCGGCTCAAGGAGGTTGACACTTGATTAGAACTACTGCAATTCTGACAGCTGCTGAGAATCATGGTGGGGCTGCTTTGAAGCGATTTGTTCTCTTAGGAAGTGCTGTATCTGTACTGAACTCCTTGGAGGATATTTCGAAGCCAGGAAAACCGTATACCGAGAAGGACTGGAATCCCGTGAGCAAAGAACATGTGCCTATTGGATCAAGTTTCCCTTGACTGACGAAGATCTAGGTCACAGCCAAGTATGCTATTGACAGGAAGGACAATGTCCTTGGATATAACGTATCAAAGATCCGAGCAGAGAGGGCCGCATGGGACTTTATGAAGAAGAATACTCCTACCTTCGACCTAGTAGTGATCAACCCTGATATTATCACCGGTCCAATGACACACCCTATCGCAGGTCCGAAGTCCATCAACGAGACTAACCAATTTGCCATTGCAAACTTCATCGATGGAACTCACAGAGAGATTAAAGATGTTACATTCCCTTTCTACCATTTTGTAAGTTGCAAGCCTATCTGAGAAGTACATCACATGGAGAAACACGAGTACAATGACTGAGAGCTTATCCAGGTGGATGTCCGTGATGTCGCCCGAAGCCATGTCGACGCACTAGAGAACTCAGCGGCCGCAAACCAACGCATTCTTCTCATTTCAGGAATGATCACACCGCAGTTGGTGGTTAACTACATCCGCAAAAATTTCCCTGAGCTTAAGGGCCGAGTGCCCGAGGGTAACCCGGCGCAGATCTTGCCTCCTGGGGTACATCCCACGGATTGGGACATGCGGGTGAGCTTGGATATTCTTGCGAAAGGCACTAAAGACGGTAAATGGGAGTATGTGGACTTGGAGACAAGCATTATTGATGCTGTCAAGACGATGATCAAAAATCGGGTCGTCTAGTTGTACAGTATGTTATGGGGAAGTATACAAAAATGTCGAGTGATTCAATCCAAAGAAATGTAGAGCCTGTGTATCTGACGAGTCTTTATATTGGAGACTCCAAGGTAATACTGTCCTTTTGTTGTGTGTTGTATAGAATCAACCTGATCAAGATTCTGTTTTGCGTATGGCTACCGCTGCGCCAAACCAAGCCACCACAACCCCCTTTTCCTCAATCAGCACCAAGACCTTTCCTTGCACTTGGCATTCACAATGTCCGGTATACTTTGACATTTCTGATGTCTATTTCTCCTCTTCAATATTGCTGCCTGCCTACGAATGTTCTTGTTTATACACCGCAGTCGTGATACCGATGACTAAGCTTCCCCAGCTTTCCAATGTTTGATCGACCAGAAACATTCTAGCTTCGAACAACACTCAATTGAACATGTCTTCTACACCTCATATTGGCCCATGGAGGACACCAGCTCAGGGCCATCTTACTCCGGACTCCAATGGAGATCTTAAGACCGATTACGCGCGCTGGCGATTGGTCGACGATGAAGGCCGCCAGACCTGGCGGTATCTCGAATCCGATGAGGAACTTCAAAAATGGCCGCAAGCAACAGCAGACAAGTATCACCTAGGGTTGCCAACGGTATTCTATGCCCAATTGTCAATAATGAACCTCTGAATCCTAGTTCTAACTCCGCTACAGGATCTTCCTCATTTCTCAAAGCCCCAGACGCCCTTGGAAGCTGCCGAGAATGGTCTGTCATTCTTTTCACATCTCCAACTCGAACCTGGTAATTGGGCCTGTGAATATGGTGGCCCGATGTTCTTGCTACCGGGTATTCTGATCACTTACTATGTGACCAAGACACCTATCCCCCCTGAGTATGCAGTAGAGATCAGACGTTATCTATTTGCCCGGCAGCACCCAGAAGATGGTGGCTGGGGCCTACACATTGAAGGTCACAGCTCTGTTCTTGGTACTTCTTTGAACTATGTTGCTTTGCGTTTGGTCGGTGTCAGCGAGGATGATCCACGCATGATCAAAGCCAGGGGTCTTCTGCATAAGTTTGGAGGTGCCACCTATGGGCCTCACTGGGCCAAGTTCTGGCTGAGTATTCTTGGGGTCATGAAATGGGAGGGCGTCAACCCAGTTCCCCCTGAGCTCTGGTGGGTCAAAATCAGCATCATTGTACATGGTCACTTATTGACTGACCGTCTAGGCTTCTTCCCGACTGGGTACCTTTCGCCCCTTGGCGGTGGTGGTGTCACATGCGCCAGGTCTTCCTCCCAATGTCCTATCTGTGGTCCAAGAAGTGGTCTCATCCACTGGATGACTTGACAAAATCGCTCCGAGAAGAGCTATATACTCAGCCCTATGACAGTATTGATTTCGCTGCACACCGCAATTCCATCCACGAGGCAGACAACTACTACCCCAAGACTTGGTTGCTTAATTTCGCTAATGACTTGCTGGTTCGATTCTGGAACCCCTACCTTCGACACCCTAGCATTGTTAAGCGCGCCGAGGACTGGACCTGGGAATTGATTCGTATGGAAGATGAAAACACCAAGTATGCGGGGCTGGGACCCGTTAACAATCCAATGAACATGGTGGCATGCTTTGTTCATGACGGCCCTGACAGCTACTCTGTGCGCCAACATCGGGAGCGATTGAATGATTACATGTGGATCAAGGACGAAGGAATGCTAGCCAACGGAACCAACGGTGTTCAGGTTTGGGACACTGCTTTCATTACTCAGGCCATTGTGGTTGCTGGCTTCGCCGATGACCCGAAGTGGCGGCCTATGTTGACAAAGGCCCTGGAGTTCCTCGATGATCATCAACTACGAGAGAACGTCCCAGACCAAGAAAAGTGCTATCGTCAGCATCGTAAGGGTGCATGGCCCTTCAGCACCAAGGATCAAGGTTATACCGTCAGCGACTGCACAGCCGAAGGTCTTCGCTCAACACTGCAGCTGCAGGAGATGTACAACTTCCCGAAGCTTGTCCCTGTGGAGCGATTGAAAGATGCCGTGGACTGTCTTCTTCTCCTGCAAAATCCAAGCGGTGGCTTTTCCGAGTATGAAGTTACTCGTGCGTCGCCCAAGGTAGAATGTCTCAACGCCGCAGAAGTCTTTGGTGGAATCATGATCAGCTACGACCACCCAGAATGCACGACCGCGTCCGTGACAGCGCTTTCACTGTTCAGCAAGTTCTACCCAGATTATCGTGCCGATGAAATTAGGGATGCAAAGAAGAAGGCTGTCGCTCACATCAAGCACGTCCAGCGCGCCGATGGCAGTTGGTATGGCTCTTGGGGAATATGTTTCACCTACGCTGCCTTATTTGCGCTCGAAAGCTTGGCCAGTATTGGCGAGACTTACGAAACAAGCGCGGACTCTCGTCGGGGCTGCGATTTCTTGATCGAAAAGCAGCAGGCGGATGGTGGCTGGGGTGAGTCTTACCTCAGCAGCTCAACACATCAATATGTGCAGCATGAGAAGTCTCAGGTATGTCAGACTGCCTGGGCTCTTCTTGGGCTCATGGAGGCCGACTACCCACACAAGGAGCCGTTGGAGAAGGGCATCAAGCTGTTGATGTCTCGCCAACAACCAAATGGAGAGTGGCTGCAAGAAGCGATTGAAGGTGTCTTCAACCAGTCCTGGTAAGTGTGTTTCTGACGTGAATGTGAGCTGTGAATTCTAACCGACGTTATAGTATGATATCCTATCCTAACTACAAATTCTACTGGCCTATCCGCGCGCTTGGTTTGTACAGCAGGAAGTATGGAAATGAGAAGCTCTAGGTCAAGTCACCAGAGAAAAACTATTAAGCAGGAGATATGTACTTAATCAATAATCAACTTTAGAAGCTATCTGCCCGGGACAGCGTAACGCGACAAAGCGATCACTCGTTTGCTTCGTTTGATAGACTAAATAAACTCACATGTGTTTCTGCAATAAATCCATAACATTGTTTCTCTTGTTATCCGCCTCTGTCGTTCATGCGCTTTCAAACAAAATGGGTTATCTCGACAATGGCTGGAGGCAGCCAGACCTCAAATGTCCAGGATTGGCTAGCGTGGCGCCTGGCCCGGCCTCTCCACACCCAACTCCTCCACTTCAGCCTCGAATTCACTGAGAGAGAACCTCAAGACCCCTCCTACGCCGCAACTGCCGCCGCAATGAACGCCGCAGCTCAGGGCGAAAAGGCCCTCAAAGACTCCGACCTACCCCTGGCCATCCAGCACTACACCCAAGCTCTGACGGAGCTACCCCGCGCCCCGGCCTACTATATTTCACGCTCAACCGCCTACACGCGCCTCAAGCCCGCAGACGGCGGCCCAAACCCCCAAGCTGCCCTCCGCGATGCCGAATGCGGACTCGTCCTCGCGAGCGAGCGCGGAAAGCGCGAGCTGATGCTCTCAGCCCAGATGCGTCGCGCTATCTCGCTGTACCAGGTTGGCCGCTACGGAGATGCGCAATTCGTGCTGAATATCCTTGACGAGAAGGTTGGTAGCTCCGAAGCGCCTGTGGATAGATCTGCAGGTATTCAGGCTGCTATGGCTGGTGTGAAGAAGGGGTTCCTTGGATCTGAGCTGCCTGTTTGGTTGGCCAAGGTGCGCAAAACCTTGCGCGAGCTCCCTGAGGGCGACGCGAAGGCTGTTGTTTCTGTTGTGGAGGTTCCGGGAAATGTCCAGATCCCTACTGAATTTGAGTTGAAGGCTCAGTTGGCTGCTATTAAGTCTGGCAAGGGTGTTGGAGCTGTCGAGACTGCCCAGAAGGATGCGTCCAAGGCCGCTGCTGGCCCTGCTTCGTCTTCTGCTGTTGGGCCCTCGGGTGCTCAGTCTCAGAGTGCTCATGGGAGTGCTACTGCACCCGCTGCTGTTCTGGAGAAGGTGCGCCATGAGTGGTATCAATCTCAGGATGCTGTGGTGGTCACCCTCTACATCAAGGGAATTCCCAAGGATAAGGTTACAACTGATTTGAAGGAGAATTCGGTAAGTCATATCTGTGATATTTTCTTTTGAAGCGGTAGCTAACAATCCACAGCTGTCTCTGCGATTCCCTCTCCCCTCTGGCGCCGAATATGACTTTACTCTGGATCCTCTCTACGCTACCATCGATGCTTCTGCCTCCAAGGTTTCTGTCATGGGCACCAAGATCGAAATCACTCTACAGAAGCAAAAGGCAGGCCAAAAGTGGAATGCTTTGGAAGGCTCCTCCACCGCCACCGAGGTGACTGACCGGCCCGCCGCACCAGCTGCACCAGCTGCCTCAGGCCCTTCATACCCTACCTCTTCCCGCAGCGGCGCCAAAAACTGGGATCAAGTTGCCTCTTCTCTAACTGAGAAGAAGCCCAAGGCTGGATCGAAGGACGAAGCCGATGATGCCTCGGATGATGAGCTCGGCGGCGATGCAGTCGATGGATTCTTCAAGAAGCTATATGCCAATGCCGACCCTGAAACCCGCCGCGCCATGATCAAGAGCTACACTGAAAGCCAGGGTACATCCCTAAGCACCAACTGGTCGGAGGTTGGCAAGGGTAAGGTGGAGGCTCATCCTCCAAACTAATGGCTCTCACAATCTGCTTCCTGCTTCAAGTGACTGTTTCAAAAAACCATTTCAATCATGATTTCATATCCTCTACCGCATTCAGCGAAGGTGTTTTGCCAGATTCTTCTTTTTATCATTGCCCATGTCAAGCTAGCTTCAAATTCACTGGTTGAACCTTCCTGGGACATTTCTCATAGTCTTGAACCCGTACTTCAATTCGCAGCTACCTCAATTATACCCAATGTCATAGTAAGAAGATCGGGTCTGAAAGCAATCCGAAATCACCACCCTCAGCTCTAACCCTGATCCTACCTATTCAGCCCTAACCCCATCTTCTATGGACATTTCAAAGCACCCGCAGACGCAGTCAAAGGATTGACCGACTTCCCACTGGCACCCCGCAAAACAGCATTGAACCCATTCCCAAATGGCCCAAGAGAGAAATGACAGCCCGGCGTCGTAGGCGATGTTCCCAAGAACGACGGGGCATCGTAATACCTCACAACGATCTCACTCGCCAGCGTCAGACTCTCTGCAGCACTTCTCATCAACCCCCCTTTCTCTATATTCAATTGCTCGCACAGGATCAGCGCTTTGACGGACTGGTTTTTAAACACGGTGCTTTTGATCCCTGGGTAGGTCGCGCAGAGCTTGGTCATGGCATCCTTCTCCAGCTCTGTTCCGGCAGAGATGTTAGATGCCAGGAAGCCGTGCTTGTTGTATACGACCACGATGCTGCAAGTGCCGAATCCGGTCATTGAGACGGTGTGGTACGTGTTCCAGTTGCCATGGGCTATTTGTTCAGGCACCACGTTCATTGTTGCTAGATTTTCTTGGATTGGTTTTTGGATTGGTGTCTTTGGAATGGAGTGCTGAGTTGAGCTGTTGCGCTTGGAGAAACGAGGTAATCTCTCGTCTTTAAGGAAAATAAAGAATAGTAGCTTCGATGGCAGGATTTTCTCTGGCTTGCTTTGTCTGCTCGGCTTTGTGTCTCACTTGCTTCGCTCTGTCCGACTACATCCACCATGGGGTTTCTACGGCTTTATACATAATCAACGATCATCATGATCGAAGAAGAGATAGGAATATAGACAGTTGGGCTGGAATCAGGAAATAATTCTGCAAATTCCAGCACCCAAGTCCGACGCAAACTCCCGAGTGCGAGATACAGTTGGCTGGGAAGCAACTATAGTGAGCTCATCGAGCCAGAAACACCTCTATACAGTAGAAGAAACCCTCCCCGAACCATGGATCGCACCTGCATAAGTGCAAATAGTCAAACTCAAAGCCGAAAATGATAGGATGGTATTTCGTTAGGGCTCGGACTTAGCTTGGGTGCTATTCGTTCTCCTTGAAACTGATATTTGCCGCCGGCCCCTCTCAACCCCAAACCCCCTCCTTACATCCGTTATAAGTTATGCCCAGGTGTGATCATTGTCCGATTATCCGAGTACTCCTCTTGAATGCCCGACATGATCGGCTGCTTGCTTAGTGTGGTGGTGATCAGGTTCTTGCATAAGTGATCCTGGGTTTGGTTGGCTGCCGTGACAAGTTGTTTACTAGGGTTCCTGGTGAGATTTGTTATATCCCACAAAGGTGGGATGACATTGGGCTTTTTGGGCAGAATAGGAGAGATTGGGAGCTGTTGAGCTTGCTTTTTTGGATCTTTGATATCTCCTGTTTTTATGCTTATGGCGTCAAGAATCCAATCGCGGGTCTGCAATCCCTGTTCCGTACCAAACTCTTCCTTTGTACTTAGCTGGCGAGGTTTTCCTATTGCGATTGACCGCTACTTTTATTCATGGTCATGCTAGGCGAAAGAAGAAACATGTCTTGCATGTGTTCCCTTATTGGCCTGCATCGACTAGGTGTGTAGGGCCTGGAAAGGATTCAGGGGAGTAGTAAGTCTCGAAATCACACAGTTTCACAGTTTCGTCATTAAACAACGTTTTCGAGTAGTTGAAAGAATAGATCCTGCAGATAATACTTGCAGCCTGGTCATATAACTCGTGTATGCGGCACAGCAAGGTATATCTCATGTCAATATGGATAGGATATCTTGAATGGATGTTTGCCGCCGTTAGCGAAAGGCAAATGGAATTTAGATGAGAGAGCTATATGAGCGTGGCATCAGATACAAATTATCAGACATCTTGATAGTTATGCTAGATGTTTGCAATTTAAAACGGCACATGTTAGATAGCTACCTATAAGGAATGCTGTTGGGCGTCACAGATGGCATCTCATAACTTTCGTTCAGTAGGTATCGACCTGCTCACACACGCAAGACGTCTTAATTTCTAAATTTGGATCGATGAGAATGCTGTTACCCGGCACCATTGATATACGCAATTTTATTGAGCCTCCTTTGGTCGACGTGCATGATCAAAGGACACTATTGATTTACTTGTCTACGTGGACAGTAGGGTGGCAGCCCTCATAAAGTTACCTGAAAGAAATTGGGTATCGGGAAATTGATCCTATCATTCAGTTCCTTGACAGACAAAAAGAAGGGTCGTTTGTTCGATTTTGAGGCAGTAGAACGTGTATAATAGATGAGGTAGCCAAGCTCTCAACACGATAGGTTCGTTAATTTTACATGAGTCATTCAAGGCACTACTCCTGGTCATCATGCTCCTCGTCAAAATCCTTGCCGTCACTGTACAGGAAGAACTGGGCGAAGATCGCCATATCCAACAAAAGCGTACCAGCACTTCCAACAAGCCAGGACAAATTGACCAGCACATACCGCCCATACAATGTGGCTGCCTCACCAGGGTGACACTTCTCACGGTGGTGACGGCCCATGACATCCACGGAAGACGATTCGCCATGGCAAACAGGCGAGTATGCCAAGATAGACAGCACATAGGTGAGATTACCAATGCAGGCAAACAGGAAGAAAAGCAAAGAAACTCCGTCTGTAGACTTGCGACGGTAGTTCAGGAGCAGCTGGGGCAAACGAGATCCCAGATACAGCACCGCGCAAAGGTATCCGAAGACCTGGCCGAGGACATCCATGGTAAGAGGTTCCGAGTCTGGCGCCGGAGATTTTGAGGCCGGACTGAAGTACCATCCCAGCACACCTGCAGCACATACCAGTATCACAGCGGTGGAGTTGAAAAGAATGGCTTGGATGGTGGAAATACGGCGGCGACGAGCTCGTTGGGAGCGGTTGCGTGATGAATCGGGCTCGACGAATGGGGTTGCAGGAGAAAGATGAGTTCCATCCACCGATGAATGGAAGATATCATGGAACGATGTGGCTGAGTGCCTTCTTCCTTCTGGAGCATAAGTCGGGCGAATGCGTTCTTGAGAAGACTCTCCGGCGATACTTTGGACTGGGTCTTGGATATGAACATGGCCGTTGGACTTAGGAATCAAAGCGGATCTCTCTGTTGGGGCTGGGTGCTCGACGCCAGTAGCCTCGGCATCCTGAACACCATTGGCTGGAGTAGCTCCCGGGGTGGGCGACGGAGACAATTCATCTTTGAGGTTGAATCCTCGATAGTAAAAGCACTGGCCCAGGAGGACTATGTCTGCTAGAGTGTAGTATACAGCGAGGATGATCATAGTAGGGAGAACGCCCTGCATGACAGCACCGAGAATGTTGAATACATCTCCGGCCAACCAGACAACCAGGAAAAGCAGAGAAAGGCCATCGGCAGAGCCGCGTCGGAAATTTTCAATGATCTGCGGAGAGAACACGACGACCCAGCAGGCAATTGAAATGGATCTATATTGAATTAGTTAGTGTGTTACTTGGAAATGAACTATTGACAGAATTGAGAGATCGTCGGTCCTGATGGATCTACGACCTGTCACACATGTATGTACTGACTAGGACGCCCCATGAGGACAGTATAAAAGCCGGACAAATTCCACAAAAATCCAAACAAAAAGACAAATGCAAGAATTTAAACTCACCCACAGATGCCACTCAGGGCCTCGATGTTAAAATTAGCCGCCTGCGAGGGGAACATGATGCAGGCGGAACCGTATGATTCGAATGCGAACTTTCCCACCTAGTTATCAAGTTCCAGAAACAATGGATGGCAAAAAGAGTCTTTCACACAAGTCAAAATTTATTTGCTGGGCAATCCAGCTCTGTACAAGTCGACAATGTAACAATTGAAGGTGCGGGAAAAGAATTGGAGAAAGCGGATGAAAGGTGGATGACGTCTTAGGCCGGTCACGTGCCGGGAAGTATAAACGGAGAATTCAAGAGGCAGGACGTAGATTTCTTCTTATATCTGGCTATTTCTGGCTAGATGTGAGATTGGTGAGAATAGGCTACCTAATAGTGGCCCCTTAAGTCTAGAACTAAGCAGCAATCTTCATGATTTGCTCCAACTTGTCCTGGAAATCACAAAAAATGTTGACAGCCTAGACACCCATCAGCGAAATTCGAATTCTAAAAAAAAAACATAGAGCGGACATACCTCAGTGAGCTTAATCTGACTAGCGCCACCAAGATCTCGTGCAAACGTGATCTGATAGCTGCTGGGGTCATTCAGGAAAGAGACGCCCTTTGCGGGAATAGGCAAAGTAGGCGCAACATCAAAGAGCGAGTTGACGTTGCCAGAGTAAGGCTGAGTCAACTGGCTCAGAAGATGTGGCGCAATAGTGAGATGATCAACACCAGCAAGGAAGTAAATTTCATCGACAGAGGTCAAGCTAGCAGGCAGGACCTGCGTCGAAGCATTGATTGACTTGTAATATTTCTGAACAGCTGCACAAAGTGGAAGTAACTTTGACTGGTCCACGAACCTGTTTTGAGATACAAGTCAAAGTTATAATCAGCGCCACAAAGAAGTGGAAGCACGGATGTGTATACTCACGCAGTGTTAAAATGAACCTTCAACTCATTAACATAAGGTGCGATATAAGTGCAGCCTACTTCGGCGGCAAGAACAGCCTGAGCCATGCTAAATAACGTAGTAGCAAGAGTACGTACGCCAGCTAGCTCAAGCGTACGACAGGCCATCATTCCCTCCCACGTGCTTGGGATCTTGATGGAAATGCGTTCCACATCGAAGCCGGGCTGGACGTGCTGGAACAGTTGGACAATACGAAGGGCATTGATGACGGTCTTTTCTGTCGAGTATGAATAGTATGGGTTTGTTTGCACATGGACTCGTCCGCGAATGTGCTGTGCCATGCCAGCAGCCATTCGTACCATCTGATTGATAGCTTAGTAACAAACCACTTTCATGGCAGCGTTCATTTAGTGCGTACCGCAATCTCAACGGCTAGTTCTTCAGCCGAGATGGATGAATACTTTGCATTCAGTGTTCTCGCATCGGTTAGCGATGCGGAAATCACCTCCGCGCGTGCGGGTTTGGATAGCTCGCCGAAGGCGATGGCCTGGGCGGTTAGCATTCACTTCACTCCAGGATGTGAAAGCTCATACTTGGTTGGAAGTACAGTCTTGGAACGGACCGAGTGTTTTGGCAACTGGGATTTCTTAGTCTTCTGCTCATAATCAACAAATCTTGTTGCGAGGTAGCATACCTTCTTCGTCCATTGTGTCGCAGTCAACCACCGTGCGCGAACGCATGTAGTCAAGACCTGTCTGGATAGCCATCTTGAATGTGGAAAGGAAATCAAACCCCCATTTGGTTGATTAAGAAAACACTAAATACAAAGTCTGCAAAGAGAGGCGATGGACAAAAACAGGAGAGATGATAGACCACCTCCGCACTGAACCCCAGATGAGCTTTGATTGGGGTATGAGTTCTGGGGGACCCCATCAGCCCACCACATAGCAAGTTCAGGCCTTTTTTCCCGGTTCGAATAAATGAGCAGTCGCTGGACTAGACTGCTCCGAGCTGCATGTACATGGAGGGGTAGTGCTTAGTTTATCCCAATCGGGCAATTGTTGGATTCGTAGGAAAATATATGATATGTACCAGAAACGCCCCGCGATGCAAAATGAATCACCTCCCTACCGAGGTATGAAGCTAAGTGCTTATGCTTTTCAGCTAATTTTTTATTTGGCCTGAGTGGCCAACCACGCCTCGTGCGTCTTCTTCTGGCGTTCCCAGTCCTTGCGAAGCTTCTTCGCGCGACTCTTGGTGATCTCCTCGCCAGCAGCGTCACGGGTAGGAAGACCTTCCTCATCCCAGGCGCTGAACTCGTTGGTGCGGAACATCTCCAAGTGGCTCAACTTGCCCTTTTCGGCCTTCTTAAGAGCCTCCTGCTCCTTCTTCGCCTTCTCCTCCTGCTTTTGACGGGCACGAGTTTCCTTCTCTTCGCGCGCCTTGAGCATCTCTTGGGTGACAGGCCGAACAAGGGCGGGCTGGTTGTCCCGATCCTCAAGATATACACCAACATCGAAGAGGTCAATGTCACGCACCCGGTCGCACAAGGACAGGATATCCTTGCCAATCGAATCGGATGACTCCAATGATACAACCTTGTTGCGGAAGTTGGAGTAAAGCTCTGCATAGGGCTTGACGGATTCGGAAGCTTCTTGCAGGGCAGGTGCAGCGGCGACGGCGTCCTCAATATCCTTGGCTGAGATGCCAGCCTTGGACCGAGCAGCTTGGCGCAGAGTGTCACGAATGGCCGAGAGGGGGTACAGGTAAGCCTTGGCCTCTTCGGGGACATCGATACCAGTCCAGCCAATCTCAGCATTGTCAGCCGAGGCGGTACCGTTAAGACCGAAGATGTTGACAATAGAGGTGACCCATCGTGCGGCATCCTCGGCATCCTTGAGGTTCAGAGTGGCCTTGTCCACGACATTAAATTTGGTGATGAGCTCCGAGATCGATTGCATAACACCTGGGGTGTTGAAAGAGTCGCAAAGCTGCTCATCGACAGCCTTCTTGGCCGCTGCCAAATCAGCAGCAAAAGTGGTGTCGGTGCCAGACGACTGGACGGCCGAAGGGTTCTTGACCTTGAGGAAGAAGTTGTTCACTTTGTCCTCCCACGAGCTGCTGGTATTAACCAACTCATCTGTGATC
The DNA here is from genome assembly GCF_028828085.1 of Penicillium nucicola. Lineage (NCBI taxonomy): Eukaryota > Fungi > Ascomycota > Eurotiomycetes > Eurotiales > Aspergillaceae > Penicillium > Penicillium nucicola. The sequence goes on along the minus strand of NW_026643125.1, from coordinate 1,391,347 downwards.
TCAACGCCGTCCTTCCAGCCACCGAGAAGGAAAACAATACGCAGACTTCTCGGGGTCCAGTCCTTTCGATCCAGGGCTTCCCGAATGGTGGTAAAGTTCTTTAGAGACTTGGACATCTTCGATCCTTGAATAGACAGATGGCCCATGTGCAGGAAGTAGTTCACCCACTGGTCATGCTTGTGGTCATCATGCCAATAGGCCTCGCTCTGAGCAAGCTCATTGTCGTGGTGAGGGAAAGCAAGATCAATACCTCCAGAGTGGATATCCATCTGGTTGCCGAGCCTGGCAGAAGCCATAGCAGAGCACTCAATGTGCCATCCAGGGCGACCCTTGCCCCAGGCGCTGGACCAAGCCGGCTCACCGGGCTTGGAAGACTTCCAGAGAGCGAAATCAGAAGCACCGCGCTTCTCTGTGGTTTTGCTGGCCAGTGAACCTTCGCCCTCTGCAGCCAACTTGTTGTCAGACCGACTCCATGGCTCAAGACGAGCATACGGGTGGCCTGCAGCCTCGAAGGCATTGATGTCGAAGTAAACCGATCCGTCTTCGGTGGCATATCCGAACTTGTTCTGAACGATACGATCCACGAAAGCCGCAATCTCGTCACCATATTCCGTCACCCGAGTCAACTCAGTGGGATCAAGAACATTCAAGTCCCGCATGTCGTTGAGGAACCGCTGCTCATATCGCTTAGTAAGCTTGGTGAAGATGCTGTGGTCGTTGGCATCAACAGATGCGCCTTTGAGCGCGTCAAGGTAGGGAAGAATAAGGTCTTGCGCATCCTTGTAGAAGGTCTCAGCAAACAGAGCAGGGTCAGCGCTCTTGGCATCGCGTGTTTCAGCCTGCGCAATAACATTTGCTGCCGAGGCAGCTGTCTTGATGTGCATCTTGACTTTAGCCTCGTCATCGCCAGCCTTTTCATTTCCGGGCAGAGCTCCGCCGTTCAAAATAGTCTTGTATGTCTTTTCGACTTCGGCCTTGTATTGCGATGGAGGGAGTGCGGAATCGAGCAAGGGCAGGTTCTTCTTCAAGTAGGCAGTGAATGCACTCTTCGCGGTGTCAAGAATCTCCGGGGTGATCGTAGGGCTGGCAGTGACGAATTCGTTGAACAGGTGTTGTTGTCTGGCACGGAGGATAATCTATCCAATTTGTGAGTCACACGATTCAGGATAGGTGGTATTTTCACCACAGCGCGAGTGCATACCTTGTCGTCGACATCCGTAATGTTCATAACAAAGTTCACATCAAACTTGAAGTAGTCGCGCATAATTCGGCGGATAATATCGGTGCTAACATAGTTGCGGGCATGTCCCAAATGCGCATCGTCGTAAACAGTCGGGCCACACGCATACCACATGACCTTCTTTCCAGCAGGATCAATCGGGACAAAGGGTGTCTTAGTCTTGGTCAACGAGTTCCACACCTTCAAAGCAGGCAGTTGCGCGTCCGGGCTGGACGGTTGCCGCCATGGCGGCTGTTGACGTGAAGACATGGACCTAAAGGAAGCAAAAGAAGGCAGAAACCGCTGTCTAGACGGGAAGGAAAGGAAGGGAAGACGGGGGAGGAGCATAAAGAAGCTAATGGAGGGGGAGGGGCTCTTGTTACGACTCATCCAGCACTTGCGGACTCGCTGTGATTGGCGGCAGCTGGGGATGGGAGGACCAAGCCCTGAGCCCTACTTTATACCCGTATCGGGTAATCAGGCAACTTTTTCGACAAGGTCGATCTCGACTTCCCCAGACGACTTCCGCATTTCCTTCCTATCACTCACCATGCCGTCTCCATTCTTGACGCCGAGCGCTACGGCGGACGCAGACAGTCTGGCCCTCTTACAGCTGCGTCGCGACCAGATAATTCCGGCCATCCTCCGTACATATGACGACGAGAACCAAGGCTATCTGGAAGGAAAAGTGGCCAACACTCGATTCGGATCATTCCCACACAGCACTCTGATCGGCAAACCCTGGGGCTCACAAATCGTCGCATCCAAAGTCGATACAGGCTCCCGCGGCCGCAGAAACACCTCGAAGCGCAAGGCCGATGAACTTGACGGATCAGCCGCAACAACACCCGCAGAAGATGAAAAGCCCGAATTGAAAACCGCCGTCGCCGCCACCAGTGGTTTCCTACACATTCTGGCCCCAACCCCCGAAGCCTGGACCCTATCTCTCCCCCACCGCACCCAGGTCGTCTACACACCCGACTACAGCTATATCCTCCACCGACTGCGCGCACGACCAGGAAGCACAGTCATAGAAGCCGGAGCCGGCAGTGGCTCTTTCACACACGCGGCCGTTCGCGCCGTATTCAATGGCTACCCAGAAACCGCCCAAGCGACAAAACGCCGCTGTCTAGGAAAAGTGTGCAGTTTCGAGTTCCACGAGCAGCGCGTCGGAAAGGTACAGGCAGAACTCAAGGACCACGGGCTCGATGGGCTTGTGGAGGTTACGCATCGCGACGTCTACGAAGATGGTTTCCTACTCGGTGATCCCAAGACCGGCCAATCACCCAAGGCCAATGCCATCTTCCTGGATCTGCCTGCGCCCTGGCTAGCACTGAAGCATCTCACGCGCAACCCTCCCTCCGGCGAGTCAGCGCTGGACCCATTATCGCCGATCTATATATGCACTTTCTCGCCTTGTCTCGAACAGGCCGAGCGCACGATCCGTACTATGCGCCAGTTATCATGGCTGAATATTTCCATGGTGGAGGTTGCTCAGCGTCGGATTGATGTGCGGCGGGACCGAGTCGGTTTAGATACTGAGGGTGTGCGTGGTGCAACACTGTACCCGAAGACTGTCGAGGAGGCGGTTGTCAAGCTGCGCAGCGATGAACAGCGCGCCAAGCGAATCCGTGAACACCGGGCAAACAGGGAGAACCCCGATTACCAGCCCATTGTGGAGAATGCGCCGGCTTACAAGGACGCAGCTTCTGATGCGCCTTCATATGCTCTTGGTCGCTTGACGCATCGCACAGAGCCGGATCTCAAGACTCATACTTCATACTTGGTTTTTGCTATCTTGCCCCGCGATTGGTCTGAAGAGGATGAGCAGCGATGCAGACAGCAGTGGCCCTCTGAGAAGATTGCTAAGCCCGATGATAACCCGACTAAGAGCAAGAAGCAGATGAAAAAGGAGGCTGCGTTGGAGCGGATACGCCTTCGGGAGGAGAAGAAGCAACAGGAGCTGGAGGCTCAGACTGAGGAGACGACTGAGGCAGAGGCTAAAACTGATGCACAGCCTGAGGAGATGACCGACGCATGAGAAATCATCCATTGTACAAAATAAGTTATTTGCCAACATCAAGCAACGGAGTTTCAGCATGGTTACTAGCGTAAAAACCAGACTACTTTTTGTGTACACCCAAAAGATATACATGACAAGAGCCCAAATAGGAAACGTCCAAGAGAAAATGCTATGAAGTGCTTTCTAGGGTTGTCAGATCATGATATGTAATCAAAATGAAGACCGGGATCAGGGGATAAATGGTATCAACAAAGACAGCAAAAGCAAAGCTAAGCTCATAGATTATTCTCGATCCTGAACTTATCCCAAGCTTCATTCAGAGTTCCAAACACAGCTCCAGCAATCATGCGCTGTTCAGTAGTGGCAGTCGTAGAGATCTAGAGGGGGAAAGTCAGTTAAGGACCAAAAATTGTAGGGGAAGCCCAAATAGCCAGGATCAAACATACCTTATCAGGATGGACCTTTGAGATGCCCTTCATGTACTGAATCTTGACCTTGTTTGGCAGAACCAGCTCTGCCAAACCAACCTTCTTCCACCCGGCCTCGGGCCAGAGCACAGAGTCCAGACTACCCAGAAGAGCACGCAGGTTATCTTGCTTGCCGTTCCTCCAGGTAGCCAGTCTAAGATCGACACTTTCTGTAAGAGCGAACTTCTCTTCATCGGCTCGCTCAGCTGCCTGGTTAGCTTGTCGCAGTCGACTAACCGCTTCAAAGTCTTTTCCAGACGCCGACGTGGCAGTGAGGCCCGATGAAGCGGACACCTGCTTAGGCGCCGGTGACGGCTTCTTCCTGGCAGGGGCAGCGGGTTTTGACTGAGGTTTGCTGGTGCCAGCGGCTTTTTCACATCGGTTCCGGCCTGCGATACTTGTGCTTCCGCCATGGCCAGACTCCACAGCCAGCTTCCATGCCTGTGCTGCATCGCCCCAGCGCTCTAGCTGCTCGAGGGCTTCGGCCTTGCGCATCAATGCCTTGCCGTAGAAGTCTTTCATAGGCTTGGACGCTTCGCCATTTCCGAGGTCAATCATCTCAGATTCGCCTCTAGAGGGCCCGATGAAGGCGAGAATTACATCTGCATCTTCAATCGCAGATTTAGGTTCTCCAATTTTCAAGCCAGTCATTGCGCGGTTGCTGCGAATAATAAGCGTAATCGGATGCTTGTCAGGAAGCATACCAAGAGCCGCAGAGAAGCTTTGGTGGGCCTCTGCGTAGTCACCTCGCTTGTATGATTCTGCAGCTTTGCCACGGTGCCGATGTGTTGATTCAAGTGCCTGTGGCGATACAGGAGGAATAGACCGTGCTGGGGCTTTGGGGCGCACGGGAATGGGAGTTGAGCGCACGGGAGGTGTAGCTGCCTGAGCTGGAGAAGATGGCTTTGGACGACTCGCTGAAGGTGCAGGATAATCAAATAGATCGACATTGGGCTCGGGTTGCGGTGACGCTTGTGGGCGCCTGCGTCTCGCGGGACTGACATAGGCTTCTGCTGACTGTTCTTCCGCGGCAAACCGTGACAGTCGAGATTTCGGATCCTGGGAACTTTGTCGGGATGGGCGCTGGAGGAAATTCGGTTGCTGCCTTGGTTGAACAGAAGCTGGAGAGGGTTGGTTGCGCGGAGGAAGACTCCTGGGATCAGGTTGTGGGCTTTCACGAGAACGAGTAGGTTTGCGAGGCCGGCCATCGCCAGACTCAAGCAGAAGTGCTTCGTTTGTGAAGTCTTGCGGTTGCGTCTGAGCCTGGTCAGGCTGCTCACGACGACTTGGACGTTGAGGCTGTGGGGGAGCTTGGTCGTGTGAGGAAGGTTCTCTCATCCAACGAGGCTGGCTGGAGTCATGTTCGGTGTTGAATTCATTCACAGCTTGTTGGAACTTCTTGCTACCAGTTTTCCAGAGCGAGCCCGCGGACTTCAGCAAGTTGTTACCGAATTGCGATGCCATCTGCGCAGGATCCTTGTCCGCCGATGCAGGGCTTCTGTTATCGCGAGCACGAGGAGATTGTGTTCTCTCTTCTCTCATCCAGGAGGGCGCATCACGATGACGGCTGTCGCTTCTCTCGGAACGATCAGTAGGGTGGCCGTTGGGGCGTCCGTCAGATTTCTGCCGAGATTCGGAATGGGCCTGGGTAAGAAGCCACCCAACAGCACCTTGTACATCAGTTCCGGATTCCGTGGTCTTGAGAGCTCGGCGAGCCTTGTCCGCAGGGAATCCCATATCAACCAGCTCTGCAATGGCTCGATCGACGTCGTTGGAAGGCATAGGGGATGCATCTTGGTTGCGTCCGCGGTCCGACGGGGTGTCAGATGAAAGAGGCGACTGCTGGCGAGGAACTTCTGACACCGGTTTCCCTAGTAGTCCAAGAAAATCGTCATCGTCGCCTTGTTCGGGGGCAGGCGCGGGAGAGGCCTTGGGCTTCAACTGGTTCAACCCAAACGGATCGTCATCTTCAAACGTATTGAGTCCCCCTGCATTATCACGCATAGATATTCCCCCATTGGAAGGTGTCTGTCGGGTGTTCGTATTGATTTGAGGCGATGACCTAGCGGAGATTGGGACTGGGAAATGAGTGGATGCGTCAACCGGCGCAGCAGAATTGAAGGCAGCTAGAAGATCATCTTCGTCGGCTGGCGATGATACCGACTGGGGAATTGGAGCTGCAGCAGGGCTCTGTGTACGTCCTTGTTCAAAGTTGTCCCAGAATTGATTGTTCTGTCCTCCGTATTGCGATTCAAACCGGCTGCGATTTTCGGCCTCCTTCTTGGCCTTCTCCTCCTGCATGCGCTTCTGTTGTTCCGCAAGAGAAAGGTTCTTGTTTCCAGCGGCAGGGCCAAATGAAACTAGGTTGGCGAAGCTGTCACCAGTCGATACGGCGGGCTTTGATGGCGAGCTTGAGCGATTTGATGTGGCGGATAACGGTGTAGACCTGCCAGAGCCGCCGTTTGATGGAATACTAGGGAACAGGTATCCAGAGCCCATGGGTGGGGGCTTATTTGTCTTGCTAGTGTCGGAGGACCAACTCAAGCCGTTGAGGTCCTCCATGTTGTGTCGCGGAGCTTCAAGAGTGACGTCGCGTCGTCTGGTGTCGGAGGATTAGGGCCTGGGGAATTGATGAAGGGTTTCCATGATCTCACCAGGTCATCAAAGAGGTCTGAAGTAACTGTGTCTTGCAATGGTTCAGCAGATGTACGATGCCCGTTGCCCGTTGCCCCCCCTGCATGTGGGGGATCCAGACCGCACGGGGCTGCACGTGATGCTATGTGTCCATTCTGAAGCTCAGCTCTCCTGTCACTTCAACTCTTTCTACGTCTTAAGTCTATGTTTACTGGGATTGGGCTTCGAATGAATGATCAGATTAATGGTGACTCCTGGTGAAATTATTAGGTACTCACTGTATACGAGGTGACGTCGATGTCAGGAACTACCCAGCTCAGATCTTCTGCTTTTCGATCATTTCTGCTTGCAGATACCCTCCCAGACTTTTATTGGCAATTAAACTGAATCTGTCAAAACGTAAAGCTCTATTTGTCATGTCTATCGCTATGCGCCATACATGCCTCGACTACTAACCGCGGCCCACAGACTTACAGACTGACAGGTACTGTACCGGCTATTACAAGCGGCACAAAGCTAAACTGATTGATTTCTCCCGTCTCTATGCAAGTGGAGTGTTCTACTGCACTGCACAGCCGAGAAAGATCATCGGTTCCTGGCCCTAATTGGCAGACATCTGACACTTGGCCTATGGCGTTCGATCCGGCTGCAAGCCTTGTGCATGTTAATCTGTCTCTATCCAACTACAAAGGAGAGAAATGCCCGAGGATTTGCCGGCCCATCAATCATAGCAGATCAGAAAAGAAGGTTTCTGGAGGGAATTCTTGTGGTAGCCTCCAATGGGAGAAGATGGACATCTGCGGGTTTTTTAATGGGGTTGATGAGAAACACGAAACCTATCCCAGCCAGGAAGTTTAAATGATGGTGGCAGTGCTAGAAAAACATGGGGAGAACGAAGAGCCCGTCATATCCCACAAAACTTCCCAATATAGAAAGATTTAGGGTTGTCCAAAAGCCGAGGGTTGATAAAAGCTTCGCGTGTTAGTCAGTCTTAGCGGGCAGACTAAAGAAACTTTGACAGGCACTCAGACCTCGTATAGGCACTTTTCACGAGTACCAAACAAAGTACTTGGCACTTGTTGTCAGTGGGTCGTGAGCGGCAGTCTCCGTGAATGATTCCTGGCCCGGTATGTACTTGATTTGCCCACTCTGGGGCACTTGGCTTGTCTTTTCCGTTTTAGTCCTCAGACCTTGCCGCTTTTTGCTCCTTGGGTAGAACTGAGCACGCTTATGCTTGCCTTAGAATATGTTCCGTGGTAAACTTCTTTCGATTTTTAGCTACTAAATCTTTTGCTTTAGTGGTAGAAATACACCATATTATACTTGAGAAATGAGCAAAGCTTATAAGTTCATTGTAAGTCCTTAGATCACATTATTAATTCGCAATATACAAGTTCGCTGAAGTTTGATATAATGTTAGAAGTAAGCAATGTAAAGGGTAAAGATTAGGCTATTGTTTGAACCTCTCATTTACCAAAAGCCAACCATGGGGCAATGATGAATGATACGGATGACAGCGAGGCGCCTCCAGATCTACAATTGCCGTCTTTGGAATTATCTGTTCTTAAGCTGAAGACTAGGCTGTTTGGAATAAATACTAAGTGGCCATTTATTAACGCTTTGAAGTGTAGAGCTTACAATAGCATATTAGTAAGGTTTGATGTTGATATAATTATGTTAGGCGTTTGCCTATATTCAAACTTGTTGGGAGCATAATGTGTTTATATCTCGTGATCCTGGTGGATGACTTTTATTTCTATACCAAGTAGTGGGATTCCAATCTTTAAGAAAAGGTGCATATTGTGCCTCGAAGGCTGATGCCTCTATGACATGTCTATTAGATCAAGAGATGGGCTCTAAGGCTAAAGTTTTATTGAGCTTACAGCACTGACGTTCCAATTCCGATAGTGCCGCTCATCGCTCCGTCAATCCTACATACTCTCCGTGTCTTTGATTTCTCCAGGGCTGTCTCCTATACGCTTCTCCTTTTACTCCTTCAATATCTTGTCCTTGCAAAATGCCAAACCTGTCCCCAAAACTTGGTGAGTCTCGCGATTCTCGAGAAATATGTCTATTTTGTCATACACTTATTTTGCCTTTGGATGTTGGAACAATGAGCAAGGATCACCTAGATTTGCTCAAGGATTCTCACTGGGAAATCCATCGCAAAACCCCGATACCTGAACACATCCTCGTGCCATCGACGGAAGTGGTGAATCACATTTTCTCCAAACTCCTTTAGTGATCATCTTGCTATCAGCGCGGGTGGGGGGGGGGGGGGGAAGGGGGGGGGGGGTAAAAGGACATTCTCATGCAAACATCCAATTTTGAAGCTCAAAGTAAATTCAAGCTGTCAGATATGCTTCTTCGTCAGAATACCATCTCACGGGAGTTGGTCCAATTTCCCGTATTTTTGGTCAGTCATGCCAGCTTCCAAGAGACAAGAACACCGCATAAATTTCTGGACGAGAGATACCACAGTATGATGATACAACATTCATACATTTCCATCCAGCAAGTGAATTGGCGCATCCAAACCATTATAAAGACAAAAATATGTGGTACGCATTTCACTTTTATTGTTGGGAGATCCTTGGCCATCTGGCAGGGAAAGAGTTGATCGAGAAGACCCTTGGTCAAGTTATTCAGGCCGCGAGACAGTATTGGGAACCCCATACAGTCCTGGCTTTGTATGACCTGGATACCATATATTGTGTCCAGCTTGCTGAGGTCACATACAAGAGATTTGAGGGCTACATTTTCAACTGTGATATCATGGTTAATCCATGGACTATACCCGAGCTTCAAGAAGCAATCCAACGTGCCCATAATGTGGTTGGAAAACGCAATAGTTCCTGTGTCAATCGACCGCCACTCGAAATCTCTCTTCTGGTGGCGGAGATCATTTGCCCTGTCATCTACACTCAAACCGATGTGCAAAATCTGCGTAACATGCTATCCACATTTGCGTTGAATTTACCAGATGCCTTCTGCAGAAGCCGTTTACAATCCAAACAGGATTTGCTTTTTGAAGTGGATTTGCGAGAGACTGATTCAGTGGACTGGCAGGTCTTGTGGCTAGAGTTGATGGGCCTTGTTTCCGATAAATGGTACAAGTCCAGTGGATTGGCACACCGTGAGCAACTACTTGGACTGATTCGGGAGATCATTGCCAATTTTCAATAAACTCAACCAAAACATTTTACATTTTGCTGGGAGATAGTATCACAGGTTTCTATTGTTTGTTTTGGTTGCATGGTCCACTTCTATTGAACTTGTTGACTGCATAGAGTCAATATACTAGTAGCTCAATGATCGGTTTCAAAGTTGAATAATGCGGATTTAGTACCGGATGTCAATCAGACCTAATAAACCCCTGTACCTTAGGGTACAGTAGTATGGGGATGCAGTGTATCAACAAATAGGGCTTTTAGGTAGGCCCGGACTGAAATTTACTCAAGCGGGGCGTCCACGACCGAGCAAATGTGGTCCCGGAGCGTACGGCGTTTAACTAGGGCCACAATATCCTCTCGTTTCCGACCTCCTTCCTATTCTATCCAGAGCTCTCGTTTCCCTAATCCACTCGACCTAGATGCTTCGAATCTCAGACAACTAGCAGGGGGATCAACTAGCAGATGGGTCTGTGGCTAGACGGCACCAATCCCAGGACTGTTCCTCGTCTACTTATCCCAGCTACGTAATGTGCCGATTCTGTCGAGTTGCATATCGAGACCAAGGTTCAATCTACGGCACACGGTAAAACCCACCGTCAATGGTTCATGGCAGGGGACATACGGGATACGGTCGAGTCCGGAGATATTGGAGGGTTCACCCCTGCCATGATGCGGACAAAGGAAAAGGCAGTACTCCGCTCCCCAGTTCCTGTGAGCCGCGCGGTAAGTGTGGCGATGCGATACAGTATATGCCCAAGAGAATTTAATCCCCGAGCGTTTACGGAGTCCAACATGAAACGGTCCCAATGGAGTGGCCAGGCCCGTGCTTCCCGCCTTAGTCCCGGTGTTGTATAAAGGGCGGAGATGAGACCCCTAAGCAGGATAGCGAAGGAGTGAAACGTCATTGCTGCTCGGTCCAGTATATGAGGGAGAGAGAGACATTGCATTAGATGCTCTCAGATCACTATAAGAATACATGTCATCCCCCCCGTCCGGTCCGCCTTCCCCCTGTTCATGCCGGCCTAGCGCGGAGGGAATACATCCTGTATGATTCTCCAATCCTCGTCGGGAATTTTACTGCATGTGATAACCCAGTTTGATTAAGTTTGTTATTATTTTTTTTTATGGTCTCATCCAGGGGTAAAGAACACGTAGAGTAGAATAGAGAGGGAGAGAACACGCATCCGATCCAAACGGATCCTCACCGAGATTCGATCTACAGGCGTTCGAGTGTTCACGAGTACCAGAGATTCACAGAGGATCTATTGAAGCGATACGCGACAGTTGGACCATTCATGATTCTGATCCAGGGCCAAAGTGGATGTGGAGGGGCAGGCAGAACGGTACGCCAGTCCGTGCTGGATTTTCTCCATTTTGCTGGGTTTCCCCCAATAGGGGATGGTCTGATATCTCTCTTTCTCGCTCTCTCTATACTGTGTACTGTTTCTCCCTACCATCGTACTGCCCTCTTCCGACTGGTTCGGTGGAGTCTGGTTTCTTCCTATTTCGGCAATCGGTCGAGGTCGGGTACCCAATACCCCTCCTCACCATACTGACAGGGTAGTGCTGGCCAGTACCCGGTACCTCCGAAACTTTGGGGCCTTTTTGCCTCACGATCCAGCCCATCCAAGCCCCTAAATTCATTACAGTACAAATTCCTTGGGAACTCCACCTGGATTTGGGTCCCGCAAAATTCACCCAAAAAAATCATTAGGGAAAACAAAAACACTCCCCTCCTTCCTCCCTTTTCACTCCCTATGCACCATGGGCATCTTCAAGAGGAAAGACTCGCGGCAGTCCGAGAGAGACGAGAATGAATCATATGTGTCCGTCAACAGCGCTCGCACGTCAAATACCTCCTTAAGATCACCAGGATACAAGGGCAGTGGCCCACCAGCCTCCATTCCAGAATTGCCGATTGCCAGACCTCCAGACCCTGCATTGGATCCCGCCGCATATCTACGAAGCATTCATGCAGTCCGCGAACGCTCAACCATCATCCTGAACAAAGCCAAAAATAACCAACTGAAACATTTCGACGTCGACTTGAGTAAATTCGAAGCTACCGCGTCCTACGTCGTATCCATCATCAAGGTAAATGAATAATCTACCAAACCCCAGATATCAAAAAAAAAAGCCCCGCCAAGCTAACGAGTGTGTGGGTTGGCTGTTTATGATAGAGAGATTATGCGCCAGACTATGAGAGCATTCCGCCGCATGGTCGCTGGCAACATTTCGATGTAGGGGGTCGACCGCGTGTGGATCAGCTGCTGCAATCATGGCCCAGCCGAATTGATGCCCAAGAACGCACGCGCCGGTTGATTGATTTGTTTGTGGTTTCGGTGCTGTTGGACGCCGGGGCGGGCAACAAATGGTCCTACCGATCGAAAGAGTCCGGAAAAGTCTTTTCGCGCAGTGAAGGTCTGGCAGTTGCCAGTCTGGAGATGTTCAAGTCGGGTCTGTTCAGTAGCGACCCGACGGAGCCATGTCAAGTGGACGGGGCAGGATTGAAGAAGATGACGGCCGAGATGCTGGCCAAGGGCATGCAACATTCGGAACAGAACCCGCTGGCTGGAATTGAGGGTCGCACGGGGCTGTTGATTCGATTGGCAGAGGCGCTCAACAACCAGGACTTTTTCGGCGTGGATGCCAGGCCAGGAAACATGCTCGGTACGAGAATTCATATTCCAGGCGTGTTTGGATAGCTGCTAATTTGGTCTTCAGATTACTTGTTGGGCCACCCTTCAACTCTCGCTTCTTCCGTGCCAATTGTACCACTCACAACTCTTTGGTCGGTCCTGATGGATGGATTTGCTCCCATCTGGCCCCCTTCACGAACACAAATTGATGGTGTACCCATCGGAGATGCCTGGAAGTGCTCCGATCTCCCCACCTCTCCCCCAGCACAGCAGTGGGAGAGTATCGTCCCATTCCACAAGCTCACACAATGGCTCTGCTACTCGATTATGGTCCCCATGTCTAAATTGATGCACATTCACTTCGCGGGCAGCGACCTTCTCACGGGTCTTCCCGAATACCGAAACGGAGGTCTCCTTATCGACCTAGGCCTCTTGAGTCTGAAGCCCGAAGATATGCAGCGTGGAATCGATGCATATAAAGAGAACGCCCGGATTAAGGGTCAACCCAATGTAGAGGTGGCGCCCCTGTTCTCTGCTGACGACGACGTGATTGTTGAATGGCGAGCCGTCACTGTCGGCTTCCTCGATGAGCTTCTGGAGGAGGTCAACTCCCAGTTGGGTCTCAGAGGCGAGGAACAATTATCCCTAGCACAAATGCTCGAGGCTGGCACTTGGAAGGTAAGCATTGAAGCCAATCCACTTCTTCTAGGGGTTTTATTCTAACAACTCTCTAGGGAGGTCGCGAAATTGCCGAAGTTTCAAGACCCAACACCAAGGAGCCCCCTATCATGATACGATCTGACGGCACTGTCTTCTAATACCCTTCTATGTTCATATTAATATAAATGAATTCTTTGACGACCTGAGATCTTTTGTTTATACATGTCGTCATCCCGACTTTCTACTCCACCTGGAAATCAACCCGATCAGGCCGAAAATCAGGCTGTGAAGATCAATTGCGGGTGTCGTAGTGCAGAGTCTCGGCGTAGCAAACTCAATAGTTCCGCAAGGAAATCCACACTTGCAGATAGTTCTCTATTAAAGCTCTTTTGAACCTCAGTGCCCAACTCATCTTCCCCCCGTCGACCCCAACCACCCCTCACGTGACACGGCCCAGCATTAGTCCGCGCCTCCGCATCTCAAGGTTGGAGCTTGTATTCTCTCTTATCTACTCTGTCTTCGGTCTCAAAAACAATGCCCAACCAATAACGAGATTCTAAACCCGCCTGACTACTGTTTTGAGCCGGCCGAAGCTGTCTCCAAATTGATCCGCGCCGTCCCCGCAAGAGCGGGGCATTCAAGCTCGACACCCCCATTGCCATGATGGATGCTCGGAAGAAGAAGAGAAAGGTGCTCTTGATGGGCAAGAGTGGATCGGGGAAGTCATCCATGCGCTCGATCATCTTTAGCAACTATGTCGCAAAAGATGTCCGGCGCCTCGGTGCCACGATCGATGTGGAGCACAGCCATGTCAAGTTCATGGGCAACCTGACATTAAACCTGTGGGATTGCGGCGGGTGAGTTCGACTAAACTTCCCCAAGAGCAATTCACTAATCTGAGCGGCTTGACAGACAAGATGCCTTCATGGAAACGTACCTCGCCTCCCAACGCGGGAACATCTTCTCCGACGTTGCAGTGCTCATCTACGTGTTCGACATTGAATCTCGAGAAGTCGACCGAGACCTAGACACATACCATGCAATAATCGAAGCCCTGCGCGAATTCAGTCCAAACGCCTATGTCTTCTGCCTCGTGCACAAGATGGATCTCATCCAAGCCGAGCACCGCCAACGCATCTACGAAGAACGCTCCGCCCTGATCCGCAGCCGCAGCGACAACTTCCGCGTGGACACCTTCGCCAGCAGCATCTGGGACCAATCGCTGTACAAAGCCTGGGCAGGCATCGTCCACAAACTCATCCCGAACCTCGTCGTGATCGAGCGCTTCCTCACAGCCTTCGCAAAGAAGATCCACGCCGAAGAAGTCATCCTTTTCGAGCGCTCCACCTTCCTAACCGTGACATCGGTGACATCCGAAATCGGCGAACTGAACCCCATCTACGATCGCCATGAGCGTCTGTCGAATATCATGAAGGCTTTCAAACATTGCGCTGCCCGCAACACGCTCACCACGCCCGCCTCGGCGGGCTTCGTGGTCATGCATACCAAAACTCCCCAGTTCAACATCTTCCTCGGCCGCTTCACCGACAACACTTATATCTTCCTCGTCGTGCCGCCCGGCGAGGCGTCTTACAACTGCGCCGTTCTCAACACCATGCTAGCCCGCGAGGGTTTCTCCAAGGCAGCTGCTGGCGGCCGGGGCGATGGCTTCCCGCTTCCTCCGCCGGATTCAGACGATAACGCGACCAATGGATATGCGCCGTGATTAACTTATTGGGCTGGTTGATATGTGGGGGAAATGACCTTGGGGGTTTTTATACGCTTGTACATGTGAGGTATATGTTGTTTCTCGATCTTTCACGATTTCTTGTTCATGACACAAAAATTTATGCGGGCGCTCTTTGTTGGCGTTTCGGAGATGAATCCATTTTTGATATGACTTTTTCTTTTTTTCTTTTTTTTGTATGCTTTTCTGATTGTCTCTTCTTCGATTTCTTCTTCTTCTTTTCGAGAATTGAGATACCCTGTTTGTGCATTGTTTGTTCTTTCGTGGTGTCATTCTCATTCTCTTCTCTCTTGGGGGGTTTTTCATGGCATGTAATGAGTGCCCCCGAGCAGATGTTCAATATGGTTTTGGTTTGGGTTTTGTGTACTCTATGCTCAGAGGTAATAATCAAGATTTGACTCGGATTAGCCAGTAAGTTACTTGATATACACCTCACGTCCAAAACACACCG
Source organism: Penicillium nucicola (assembly GCF_028828085.1). Classification (NCBI taxonomy): domain Eukaryota; kingdom Fungi; phylum Ascomycota; class Eurotiomycetes; order Eurotiales; family Aspergillaceae; genus Penicillium; species Penicillium nucicola. The sequence goes on along the minus strand of NW_026643125.1, from coordinate 1,376,334 downwards.
AGGTGCTACAAGGACAATTACAATTACACCGATGAGCTCTAGACTCTCATCTACAAGTTTACCCTAAAAACAAGCAAACAATAAACCCTCCATCGATCTATATTTCCTCGCATCCGATGCAGAAAGCGGACAAAAAGGGGGGTGTGGGGGAAAAGGTAACAACATGGAGGGATTTGATTATCTATCGGACCGGCCGGCCTCAACGGAGAAGCATGAAGCATGAATTGGGGGTAGGGGGGACGAGGGGACGAGGGGACGAGGGGTAAGAAGCAAGAGATAAAGAAACGATTTGGAAAAAGGAAATGAGAAATAAGGGGAGGCTGTACAGAATCAAACACCCACGGCGCAAGTCAAGGTCATTTTTTGGTTCATTGGACATCTGGCATGCGCATGGCGATATCGCCTGACTGTGTGATATATCGCACCCAGGGGAGCGATGGGTATTGCAGCTAGAAGTGGGTGGATATGTTAGTTGATAGCTCGAATGTGACTGAAGCGAAGAAATACGGGGGGAGATGACATACCTTCGGCTCGGTGATCTTCAGATACCGCACTTGGATACCACTGGTTGTGAAGTAGGGGATCTCGAACTTGACGTTGATGGGTCGCTTGGCTTTGCCCATGCCGCCGGCACCGCCCATGCTTCCTCCGAATCCACCGGTCATACCTCCGCCTTGCTCATCGTCGCCCTTGACTGAGGGGAGACCCAGCTCGGCGCGCATGAGGAACTCCTTACCACCACCGAACTGCTTGATCTTCCAGATGATGGCCGACTTCTCGGGGGCGTAGTGCACAGTTCCGATGTTAGTACGGAAACGGGGGGAGTCGGCGTCTTCGGGAACTGGAACGAGAATTTCGACGTTGTTGGCTGTGCTGCGGCGTTTGAACTGCGCCTTGGCCTAGTGGGTAAATTCATTAGAGATGTTGGATCTGGCTGGTTGGCTGGTAGTCTTACCTTCAGCATATATTCGATACGAGATCCAGAGTGTGATTCAACCACACACTCCACCCAGATCAGAGGCTTCACTTGTGTGTTCAATCGGTAGCTCATGAGCTCAAATTCACCATCTGGGGGAATAAAGCTGATCGTTCTGTCGTTTTCGAAGCGCGAGAGTCGAACACACTGATGGAACTTGACATCCTCCATCTCGACCGACTTGCCTCGCGTGGCACGGCCTGTGGTCTCGAACATGACTTTGTCGTTCAATCCCAATCGCAATTCTGGCATACCACTCAGGTAGCACTTCATCTTGACGGCGCCCAGGATCTCAGATCGCAGGACATTTCCGTTCGCCGAGACAAGAAGGTTGAGAGACTCGACCACATCCAAGAAGACTTCATTCTTGCGGTAACGGATACCCTCGCTACGCCATGAAACAGCGTTTGTAACGGCAATAGGAGGCCGTGCTTGGACATCCAGCTTGTGTGATTCTTGGGTGATGTATCTGGATCCAGTGTCAGTTGGGTCAAGTTACCACACCGGCATTACAGCAATTTGCTTACTCTTGTAGAATCTTGCTCTCTGTTGTCTGTGGGTATCCAAAGTCCATCATCTCATCCAGCAATTCGTAGATGACGACAAAGTTATCCCGAATACTCTCCTCCTCCAGCACCTTAAAATATTCGGTAAAGACCTCCACCAGCTTGTGGAGGAACAATAGAATTTCGGTGGCATTTGTGTTTCTTTTCGTCAACGCGAGGATGTAGAGGTTGCTGTGGCGAATGTAAAGGTACTAAACAGTATCACCCCTGTGTCAGCGGGTGGGAGCGCACAAAAGGAGGGACTCAGGAGCGGATGGTTTCAGGTTATAGCAAGCAGGGGACGCACGTTGATGCCCTCGTGAGAGAAGCAGGGAGGCACTGCAGAGGATTCTTCTTCGGCATCACTGAGGAGGATAGGGAATTTCTCGACTGCGGACATGGGAATGTCCCCGCGATAGTTGCGGGCCAGAAGGGTCTATAAAATGGTCAGCGGGGGCGTGTCCCTCGACGCATTGGCGAGTGTCGGAGCTGGAAGTCGCGTCTCCATGGCTGCTAGAGGCTGCATAGCGTACCTTGCCCTTAAGGTCGAGGAAGAAGAGTGCGGACGCCATGACGTGTCAATGGGGGTAAATAGGTGATGGAGGAGCGATGTTGGTGATCTGGTCTTTCGGGCAGGAGGCGAACAATAAACAAAGCCAGCTTGTGCGCCTACTGCAGCATTGTTGAACCAGTTGTTAGAGCAAGGGAAAAGCAGCAGATGGAGTGAAGAGCAAATGAAGTCGATCACGGATGATTGTTGGCGATGCCCGCATGGTTAACGGAGATGTGACGCCAACCCTAATGTGGACTAGCGCGGGAATGTTGCCTACAAAAACTCTTCGCGCATTTTTTCCGTTTCTTCTTTTTCTTCTTCTCCAACGCTCCCAACAGACAGTGCGAGGCAGCATAAAGTCCTTGTGATTTTCTACAGTTAATCTGGCATTCTGTCAGACAGCTGTAGTGCTTTATTGCTACACTTGCGATATAGAGGCGCGGAGACTATGCATCTTAACGAGGGTCCCATAAGAACTGGCCGAGTATTCTTCACTGTTACTCGGGCGGTGTCAGAGGGACCGTACATTCCTATATATCAAATAAATTCTATTATCTTAAAATACATTCTTCCTCTGGTCGTTGAATTCTTGTTCACTTCTTTTTAAATTCTTTTTAAAATTTTCCATTGTGGTATTGGGCTGTATAAAATAAGACAGAAAGAAATAGTGAATATAAGAAACAAGTTGTTAAAAGTACATGTACAATCGTGTAGAGGTTCCCAACTCGGAGGTTACACGCCTCATCCCCTGCCACACATGGAAATATCAAACAAGATAACGCCCTGAAAATGCTCCGAGAGACACCAATGCCCCCAAAGGCTCAGACCTCTAGACCGACTTGAGGCCCAGGGGTTCAAGTATCCGCTCCCGAGCCAATTTGGTCGCAACGACAGCTCCCTTTTCCAACGAAACAGCACCGATGATAGCGTACAGAGTGTGCGCGAGTACGAGATCATAACCAGATCCGCGAAGGTCCTCGGGCTGTGGTAAAAACACTAGTTAGCGGATACAGCGGACAGACTGGATCGAGACATACCTGTTTGGGGCTCCACCGGAGAACCTTGGGCAGATCGTACTTGTGTCCAAGCTCAGCAAGTTTCGACCGCTCAGTAAGGACCTTCTTGTTATCGGGCGAGAGGTTGTTCAATCCTTCGAGGGCCGGGTGGGAGAACGGCACGCGACCAAACTGGTCGACCTTGTTGACAGCCCCCGTGGTTGCGGCGCCTGATGCCGGCACTGAGACGTTCTGCGCCAGGGCCAGCGAGGCTTGCAGATGCACGATGCGCTTTCCGAGGAACGCCAACCGATCGTTGAAGCCGCGGCGCCCTTGGTCGAAACTCTTATGTGTCACTGCCAACCACTTGGTCTCATCGGAGAGGACCTTGTCACCGCCATTGCCCAGCAATCGGATGTAGAAGCGGTCCAGCAGCTCGGGGTCTGTGTTGACGTGGTAGACTGGGCGCTTGGAGTTAAGGTGTAAACTGAAAGGCGCCTTGGCCTGCTCCGGGGTATAGGACCATCGGGGACGGTGTTGACCCTCCTCCGCAGAGTTTGAGTAGGTACGGGATGGGATGACTGTCGCAATCGGGCGAGCGACAGATTTGGATGCAGCGCAGGCGGTCCTGGCCGCTCGGGAGGTGAAGTTCAAAGCCATTGGGTTGGTTGGTCTGCGAGTCCAAGCCGGAGGTGATTGAACGAAAAGCAAAGAATTCGGACCGGGCGGTATGATTCTGCCAACCACAAGCCCCCAACTCTATATCCATTGTTGACGGTTAACTTGTTCACGTATTTGCTCTCATTTGCCTCTGTTTCTCATGGTATCTATGGGGCTCCCCAAAAATGGCCCGTTGTTTCATCACTTCAACACACTGGATTTACATTTCGGCCGTTTGACCTGCAATTAAGGTACCTTGGAAGCCGGGAGCAGCCGGGAGCTTCACCGCTGCTGCGTGGTATCTTTTGGCTCGAATGCTTGACTTATGGTGCATCGGATCCGAAGTGGCTAGCATGAGCTCCGATCTTGGGAGCCTATCACGGACTTGCAGAGCTTTGGAATTGGCAGTAGAGTTGAACAAACTTTTCACTGCCGTGCTCCCATGCATGTACGATGGAAAACATATGACTCACATAACAGAGCAGTTTCTCTACTGTCAAGTACGGACTCTTGTGGCGGTCTACCAGTGGGATTGACAAAATATTCCATATACATCAGACCGCTGTTCGAAAGCCTAGAACCAGCATCTCTGGGCTCCTGCTGACCTTGCAAATGATCTAGCTACGATACAAACTATGCACTGATCCAGTGTTTGACCATCACAAAGTGCTAACCAGCATTGGTCTTATGTATGTTTCCACTGAAGTGTATTGAAGTGGTGCTCAAGGCTCGACTCGAGCGTAGAATCATCCAGCTTGGTCTCGCAGATCACCCCACCGCGTGATCCAGCAACATCCTTCTCTGGATTTCATTGCAATACCATCGACCAACAGGGAATTCGTGCTCTTTCACCTCTCAGGTGATAGGCCAGAAAATCCAGGCAGGTAGCATCAACCCGCTCTCCGACTGGACGAACGGCGATACCAGAGGTGGCGCAACAGACCCTAAGCGCGGCCCGACCACCAGGGACAACGGTCTCTAACCGCTGCAGAGCAACCATGGAAACTCTTCAGGGAAAGCCAAGAAGAACAAAGAAGGGTTCCAGGCGGTTGAACGCGGTTCAATGGAAGATTCGACGTTGTTCTCGGAACACAGCCGTCGCGCACGACCTGCCGGATGCAGAGGTCATAGCTCGGCGGAGCTGCGAGTTGAGGTGGCACAGCGTTGGCTCCTGTAAAGCGCGGGCACTGTGCTGAGTTTGCTTCAAGATCCCGCGGATGTTGGCAGTGGAAAGGCCGGGGTGAAGCGCTGGTGATTGGCTCGAAGGACCCTTGCCACTGTCAACTGCAGAAAACGGGTCTGCTGCATCATGCCCTGAGCTTTTCCCCCCCTGGAATAGGCAAGAGATTTGCAGGAAGAAACAAAATGTGATCCACGTGTGTTGGAATCCAGTCTTTTTGCGGGTTTGTACTTTGTCAGTAGGCTTCCTTATTCTCTTATTTCCTCTTGGGGTCAATGGAAGCTTCCAATGTCTGCATCCGCATTATTTTCGGGACTGAGTTAGTTGGCAATTTCACAACGGTCACTCTCGGATTCGCAGATTAGGGCATGTGGCAACTACTTTGAGTGTATGAAAAGTCCAGATCAAAGTATATGCCACAGAGACACAGAGTACTTGAGAATGTTTGGCAGGTTGTTGAATCCATATAGTCCCCAAGAATGGTGGCCACAGCATGGTTGTTCAACCCTACCCAATTAGTCCTAATATCGGATTAGTGCAAATCGACCGACGGCAAGGCATCTAGAACAAACTCACTGAAACACATTTCTTCAGGAAAATAGCTGCAAGAAACCGAAGGCTCAGGCCGGTGGAACTTCCCTGTGCTCTCCAACAGGAGTGGTCCGGGGAAAGAATCTACAGCCTCTCCCCGCGACATCTCAACCATTTCAGTCATTTCCCAAAATCAAAACGGCCTTCCAGTGGTTGACTACTTTCCTAATGCTTCCGGAGAATAATCAAGTGGCCACGGCAGCGGGTGTGACAGAACTTGTACTAAATATTTATACATCAAGTCTTCAAGCGGGCCCTTGCAGACCTAATTGCCATATTGCCAGATATTCAAGGGCCAGGATGTCCGTAAAGCAACGGAAATGGCCTTCTAATCGAGCCTTTCATGATCCTTGATTGGGATGCTCGGCAGGATAGCGGTGTACAACTTCTCTGGCGTGAGTGGACGACGCGATGTATCGCAACGGCTTTGACTCCCAGGGACATAAATACACAAGACACACCTGTCCAGAAATCCTACTTTTCTTTTCAGGCTCAAGGAAATTTTCATCTGTGTTGTTTGTCTGTCTTCATTGATCCAATTACGGTTGTTGACTACGGAGGAAGTGCGTTATCTGAACTATCAATTCAACCAGTCGTCAAACACTTTCGCTTTGAGACAATTCGCGAATACCAAATGGCGAACAGCACACCCTTCGCCTGTGGCTCAGCCTCTTCATCATCAGGCCATATTCTCTATACCTTTGCTGGAGGCATCCCCGCCAGTGATCACTCCGTGCAAGATCCTCCTTCACCTCGACCTTTTCCTCCCAACCCACCTCCGAGTCCTGCTTAGGCAATTTGTTGGTTTTCTATTTCTTTGGCGTTGCGGGAACCAGGTTCAACTGGTGAGTCTATCCGGGGGTCTAACGACTCAAAATATATGTATCGGGGGATATCAACCAACAGTTCACAAGCATGAGCTACTTGCTAGATCATACCAGGGCATCTCATCTTCGGGCCCCATAATGGAGTCATGCATTGAGGGCGAGTGGGAGAACATTATGTGTATCGTCGTTGGAATAACACATGGGGGTGGGAACGTGGATATCATAACCATGTTGGAAACCGCTAGGTGATTAAGTGGCACACAAGTCTCAGCACAGATAGCTTTGGTATTAATTGACAGGTTACTTTGTTTGAAAGCTCTCTTTTTCAAATGTCGTCCAGTCAAATAGTAGCTTAATGATAGATCACCACACCAACAGAGCTGTATTTCGGAACAAGTTCAACAGGAAATTTGATGTCAGTATGACAAAAGAAGCCTATACCAAGGAAGAATAATAATGATCATTATAAAGACTTTAGTGAGAGATTTATGACCTATAGATTGAATCCATAAAAGTCATTCGTTCATTTTGGGCCAGACAATCCCCAGCAGAGATCAGATAGAACAGAAAGGAAAGAACCTGTGCCTTAGGGCTTGCGCCAATCGACCCGATTCGTGTATATTTGTCAAAGAAATCACTTTAATAACACATAAGGAAACTCGGAGGTATGAGGTATGGAAACATTTAAAGCAAAGCAAGACCAAGAGCACTGGCAACACTGAGGCCAACGACAGCCCAGCCGGTCTTGATGATAACGGGGTTGGTAAGACCACGACCAAGATCCCACATCAAGTGGCGCAAACCGTTCATGCAGTGGTAGGTGAAGGGAAGAGCGAGAGTGGTCTTGAGGGCGACCTTGGCCAGGATGGGCATGGCGCCCATAGAAGCGACCATGGTGGCCGACTCGAGGTGCCATCCGAGAGTGGGGGAGACGAGGTAAGCGGTGGCCCAGAGGTAAAGGGTACCGGAGAGGGCGACACCAGTGACACGGTGCAGAGAAGAACCAATCCAGCCAATCTGGGGCTTGTAGATAGAAAGATGGGGGGCGATGGGGCGCAGAAGACGCTGCTTCACGAGGATCTGGTTAGGGTCCTCGGTGTTGGGAGACGAGGTAACTTGTCTATAGATCACGATTCTTGGGTTAGTTCTCGACTTGTGTCTTTGTAGATGACGTAGGATTCCGTGGGGATTTGATCCGGGGGGTAGGCGAGGAGGAATTCGTCGTAATGAAGCTAGTTGACTGACCTCGTCTGGATGTTCTGGCCAAGGGCAACGGCGGCGGGGGAGGCGCGCATCAGGGAGGACCGCATAGCGAACGGCTGCTGGACGGCAACTGAGAACCCGGGACAAGTTAGATCGCAAATTCGACAAGGGCGGCATTGGGGGATTGAGACATACGCCGTCGCAGCGACTGCTGGGCAACCTTCTGAGAGAACATTTTGAAGCGTATGGAGTTGAATATGCTCTCGATGATCAGAACAAGAAATCCCAAGTGCCTCGCGAACGTTCGGAATCGCGGACGACCTCGGGTACCGGAGTGCAAGTCACGGGACTAGCTCCCGGGACTTGTTCGGCCAATCAGCGGCCGTCCATTACCAGCCGGAAGATTGTTCTTCCCACAGACTACGCAGACCACGTGACTCTCGCCTGTTTTCCCACTTTCTCGCGAATTTGCGCGCTCTCTTTTCTTTCTTCTCCAAGAGTCTCGGCTCTCGTCGTCTACCTCTCTGGGATGATGTCGTCGTGTTTAGCTTTCCCTCACTGATTGCGGCTTTCTGTCGTGATCGCCGAGGGATCTTGAGGCTCTCAGAAGGACTCCCGTCGTTAATCGCCCGTTCTCCTCTTTCTATGAGCAGAAGGGGTTTCATATCAGGGTCACATACTGTAAACACTATCTTATTGTAGAAGAGTAAAGCCTCGACTGCCCCTACTGGATCTCTCCTATTTGAATAACTTTTCGAATACTCAGGAAGGAAAGTCAGCGGCGCACACGGCGAATATCAGGAGATGTTAGTCCGGTCCAGACTCATCTATATGATTATATCTAGACCAGGACACAGCAGACTGGGCATTCGGACGCCTCCAATGCTTACTCAGAACCTGTCACGATACACTTGGACATTTGCCAGGTACTGAGTGGTCTTGTCAGTCACGGGTTCCCATCACATGCAATCATGGGTCAAGCTTGGAAATGGAGTGTGGAAGGGTGAAATGCATAATTTCTTCTTCAGAACCAATTTACTCTATACTACGTACTATCTGCTTTCTAGCTTCATACCTAGGTACCCTAAGATGATGATAGTCGATTATTGATCAGCATAAACACGCAAGATCAGCTTTTTATACCAAACCCGGTAGGTAATCCAGAAATTGTGCCAACCTCGGCATCTCGGACCTTTCCCCACAGCAGTCCGCGGCTGTCGTCGGTTTATTATCTGGTCATTCTCTTTTGCTTTGTGACTATATTATACACTCGCTTCAACTTTTATATTCAAGACGCGATCAGATTCATGTCGGTGTTCCGTCTCTAGTCGTGTTGCGTTTGTACTGACTCGAGCTTCTCCAGTAATTCAGATTATAAACCGATACCCCGACCACATCGTTCAACATGCCTTTCAACACAGCCTTGACGCGAAAGCTCGGTATTCGAGGTGAGTCATATTGTTGATATTCTCCCGTACATGCTCAGGCGTTGACATTATCTACAGTGCCCGTGGTGCAGGGTGGTATGCAATGGGTGGGATACGCCGAGCTGGCCTCGGCCGTTAGCAACGCAGGCGGACTGGGACTTGTATGTTGCAGAAGCGCAAGGCCAAAATAAAGCGCAGGCTCTGACTGTCTATAGCTCACTGCTCTCACTCAACCAACCCCCGAAGACCTACGCAAAGAGATCAGGAGATGTCGTACCATGACCAAGTACCCCTTCGGAGTCAACCTGACCCTTCTCCCCGCCATGGTTCCCCCCGACTATGCCGCCTACGCGCAAGTCATCATTGACGAGGGTATTAAGATTGTCGAGACTGCCGGTAACAACCCGGGCCCGGTCATTGCCCAGCTGAAGAAGGCTGGTACTATCATTCTGCACAAGTGCACGACCATCCGCCACGCGAAGTCCGCCGTTAAGCTCGGCGTGGACTTCCTCTCTATTGATGGATTTGAATGTGCCGGACACGTTGGTGAGCATGACATCACAAACTTGATTCTGTTGAGCCGTGCTCGCCAGGAGCTTGGCGTGCCCTTCATTGCCTCTGGTGGATTTGCCGATGGCCAGGGTCTTGCTGCTGCCCTCGCTCTCGGTGCCGAGGGTATCAATATGGGTACGCGGTTCATGAGCACTGTCGAGGCTCCTATTCACCAGAAGATCAAGGAGGCTATCGTCAATGCACAAGAGACTGATACCGCTCTTGTCCTTCGTCGGTGGAAGAACACTTCCCGTCTGTTTGCCAACAAGGTGACTCAGGATGCACTGAAGATTGAAACGGAGAGCAAGACCGGTGACTTTAGCGAGATTGGACCCTATGTTAGCGGCAAGCGTGGTCGCCAGGTCTTTTTGAACGGCGACCCGGATTACGGTGTAAGTCGAACCTTCTCTGCACTCTATATTTGAGGTCTTTTCTAATTTTGTGCACAGGTGTGGACTGCTGGTCAAGTCATTGGTCTGATTCACGATATCCCGACCTGCGATGTCCTGCTCACCCGGATCGAGAAGGAGGCCCTGGAGGCCATGAGCCGGACCAGGTCTATGTTTAGCGATGCTCCCACTAGCAAGCTTTGAAGTTGTCTCATTCCATATGCACTCGCAGACCTCATTGATCTAGTTTGCTTTTGTTTTACCATGCGAAGATCCAATAGAATCGACTAGCTGGGATTTTGTCTCATATATTATGAATTACATCTACGTTTCCCCTCTTCGAGATACTCGGATCTTCAAGTTCAACGTCATCCGCCTTGTGCTGGTAAAGACGCCAAATTTCCAAAGGGGCAGGCGGTTCATGCATTCCCGAGGGTCCGTGAGATGCGCAGCAAGGATCTGCAAGCACGTAGATCCACGCTCAGATACTCGCTGGCATTCCTTTAAGATTGATGGTTCAATTTCGAACAGCTCTCTCCAGCAATGAATATACACGCCATCAGACTCATTGTGTTTCAAGTAGGCTAAATAAATGACTACCGATTCCCAGAGCTCTATGTCCGACTATGCGAAGTAGAAAGGGATGTGGAGAGATCCTTGCATGCAGCAGATCCTGTGGTGAATTCTCGAGACAGCTCCTCTTCCAACAGAAGCGATTGGACAAGTGTCAACCCCACCGTTAATTCCCGGGCGATCCTCATATCATGTCGCTGTTTCCAGCGCAGAAATGATGATTGGTCTCCAGGCAACCCAGCCCTTACAACCTATCAAGCTCGACTTGCTTGCAGCATCGTGTGGAGACAGAAGCTCTTCTATACCAAACCTTCTAGTTCACCGCTATGCTATTCATCTCAAAGAAACCTTACCATAGACATACAGAAACTCTAGCTTACCTGTACATGCACAACTAAGTTGCAAAGTACACTCACACTTGCCAATCCGTGACACAGGTTTCTACCCTCGTACTGCAGCAGTCGACCAGCATCCCATGATGATCTAGATAGCGACGCATACCTGGCTCCGAGATTTCCCAGCCCAGAATCGAATGCAGCCCATTTTAGGTCCTTGTCTCTCTCCCTTGTCCCCAATCTTTGATTTTAGGATATTGGCTTGTCTAAATCCCCTCATTTGCATCAGTCGCAATCTATACCATACTGCTATTATCATTGTATAGCCCTTCATCCCAACAGCACATACACACACATACAAATACAATCTCTACAGATATCCTGCCTCTCCATCAATTCGCCAGCTTTCAAACCACCCCCCAAAAAAAGAACCCCTCACTCAATAGCCAAAATGGGTCTCATAGCAACAATAACCCGCCACATGCGCAACAACAGACTCTCCCACCGTCTCTCATCCCAATCCACCAAAATCCCCGACGACGACAAAAATGACCTGATAAAACCATTCTCGGAAACAACCTCGCTGCGCGCTGAAAGTGTAGCATCCACATCAACAATGGTGCACCATTCATTGCATGAACCGGTGCTTCCCTCCGACCCCCCAGCAAATAGGATGGCCATTCGAACAGATCATCTCAATACAAGCACGCTATTCGAGACTTCCTCTCAGACCACGCCTATCTCGCCGACAGACAACCGCGCCATGAGGGCACTGTCACGGCCGGAATACCCGGTTTTCAAATTGGATATGTGTCAGGCACCATTTGAGCCGCGGAAACTGGCTGGGCCTTTAGAGACGGGTCCGAAGAAGAAGATCCTTCATACGAGGAGGATTGGTGAGGGTCGAGGCATAGCTAGGTCTTTGACAGATGGTGACAAGGGTGTTAATGTGGTTTCTTCGAGGAAAAGGGACGGTGGTGGTGTTGATGTTGATGTCAGTGTTAAAGAGAAGAGAAGGAGGAGGTCGATGAAGGATTTACTCATGAAGCATTGTGGGTTGAATATTCCACGCTCGTCACTTTCGCTCAAAACAAGGAAGAGTTCTGCGTCGGCTTCGCCCAAGTGGTTGGATTCGGCGGGTGTTGGGGAGGATGGGGACAAAGGGTTTGTGGAGGTCAAGGATGAGAAGTGGTTGGAGGCTCATTTAGGGTCGAGGGGAAGGAGAAATGCGGTTTGGGGTGGGAGTGCATTAGGGAGGCCTTTGTGAGGTTTTTTGTTTTCTACCTTTGGGGTTGGGTGAGTTAGGGTTATTTGTATAGCGTTGGCTTTGTTTTGGTTTGTGGATTTGGTAATGATATGAGCTTGTAGTTTGTGAGAAAACAATAAAAGTTCTCTGTTGACAGTTGTATGCATAGTCACTCAGGATTCGAAAATGAAAGACTAAAAGTAGGATAGATAAGTTACGTTGTTCTACCAGATAGGAAGGGTGGGTAATACAATATTGCTTTTCGTAAAATGATTGGAGTTAGAAAGCCGCGCAAGCAAAACATAATGATATACGTATGAATTGTGATTCAAAACATGGGGCACAAACACAGTTTACTAGAAGGCGAGTGAGAACGGAAAGAACGCAATGAGAGAGGCAAGCGAGATCAAGTATGGTTTGAGAGGAACTACAAGGCTACAAGAGGTTCTCCAGTCAAATGTTTCAACCGAGTCTAATAAATTAAAACTATATATGCGAAAGATGACAGATCGAGGCAGCAGCTCGAAATGATTCCAAAGCACAAAAGCAAGAAGCGAAATAACCATGCCAAAACAAGAGCGATAAAGCAAAAGCAGTCTTTCTTCTCCGAGAGGTGCCACACGACACGATTAATGATACACGGACGGCGCAATAAACAGGAATCTAACTAAATGATAAAAAGCTAAAAACCTGATTTCCATCCCCGAGATCTATAGCAGTTCACATCTTCGCTCATGCCGAACTCCAAGAGCTGAAAGCCCAGAGAGCTGGCAAGGTGACCAGCGCATCTTGCATGATGCGAGAAAGCACAGGAAAGCGCTTAGATGATGGAGCCAAGGGCAACGCAGGGCAGGCCGAGGCCGACGAGGTCGGAGTTCTGGATGACTGATTAGCTGTGTAATAATTGAGGTCGGTTGTGGAATACTCACGGCGCTGCTGGGGGAGTTCTGGCAGCAGGCAATGTTCTGCTTGCACTTCTGGTTGATGAGATCCTGGATAGGGATGGCAATGAGAATGGGGATCTGGAGGTCGAGCTTGGAGCACTGGTCGAAGAGACCGAGACCATCAGCACCGGAGCCGGAGCCGATCAAGTTGCTGAGGGTGCCGCCGAGCATGCCAGAGTTGACATCGGTGGTGTCACCGGCGTAGGTGGCCTTGTTGCAGCAAGAGAGCTGAGCCTGGTCACCACACTTGGCCTGAGCCTGCTTGACAGTCATGTTGTCAGGAACAGGGAAGCGGACGTTGGTGTTTCCCTTGTTGGCAACGCCGTTGGCGTTACCCTCACCACCGGCGGAGGGGCCGACGGGGGGAAGGGCAGCGACAGTGGCGGCGAGAGCCAGAACAGCGGAGATAGTGAACTGCATTGTGAAGGTGGATTTGGATTTAAACGAGAGATGACTCGGAGTAAAAGATTGAAGGCAAGAGAAGACTGCTTCGAGAGAAGGAAAGTTTGAAAGAGAGTGATGCGGATGGATGAAGAAGAAACTGAGGACGCAGAATGAGCTTGTCTTTATAGATTTGGATCGAGGGTCTGTGAGTCCCTCTCTCCCTCTATTCCAGGGCCAAATTGTTACTGCCTTGGTTAGAGTCCTGTCCAGTATGTCTGTGGAATGCCACTAGGAAGGAAAGGGAGGTGTTGATCACTCCACTGAGTAGGGCTTGTAGGCCATCAAGTGGTCCCTGCGAGCCTCCTGGTATGGATCTGCCCCAGTGTAGAACCTCACTTCACGCGACCACAGGTTGACCCTGGCATTCTTTGGCCCTAGTTCATTTGCTCAGTCGGCCCAGGCTCGTAGAGTGCCCACAATTCGTTTCATTTGTTGTTTGCTGATCCATTTCCCAATGATACTTGTGGGTATAGACCTGGGAAACAAGCATCATTCATAGCAGTATGCTCTGAAGCATCCATACCACACAATATTGGCCAAAGTAAGCTTAAGCTCTGTGGGTCATGGAGTCCTCGTACCTGAGTCTCATTTCCCAGCCACGCAGGGGCTTTCTTCGACCTCCTTGGTTGGCTTCTTTACGCCTGCTCGGGCACTAAGGCATGCTCCGCATCCTTTGCTCATGGCCAACACCTGATCCTGCTCTAGGGACCACTAGGATTCCCTTTCAATTTGTGGAGTATGGCCTCTATCTGCAAGGGCGCCCGCTGCACCTCGGGCACTTAGCCCGTACACAAGGAGAGTTGAGGCATTCCCCTTATTGTTTGGGAGGCCTTTTGGCTACAAAGAATTAGGCATCGTAACGGTACACACTCTTGGCTTCATGTGCCCTCTCCGATTGGGGAATGGCTGTATTCTCCGATGATGGCGTCGGTGGTTACAGCCAAATCATCCCTGGCGTCTCACGGGGTTTGTCCCAGTCCGCAGTCCCTGTCCCGTGCCCCTTGGGCTCTACTACGTCGTATGTTTGCTTGTACATTCAATCTGGACTTTTTTTATCAGATCGACCTCTTCTTGATTTGAAATGGTATGACTCGGATTCTACAGAATTCAAATGTACATCACAATCTTAGTCCTCTATTGGCCCTTCATTGTAGATTCTTTGCACCGTCATTTCATCCTCGCAACAGCATTTCGTAATTCTTGCTGCAACGCTCTAACCTTGTGTTGCTAAATTTCTGACGCTAAGATAATTAATTAAGAATGTCTTACGATGTACCCCTGATTTGGGGCTAATTCGAGGAAGAATATCTGTGGGCAGTATAGAGATGAGCTCATACAGCTGAAGCAAATTGCATACCATTTGAATGTTCTGAAGTAGATACTAATTTTTCAGGCCGACATAGTAACAAACTCTACATTTAGTCTGTATGTTCTCCTTTCATGGTGAGTTAGTATGTCCGAAATAAGGTACCGGTGCTTCGTCATGAGCAATTGTAAAGACCAGAAATACGACATTTGTTGTTCTAATTAAGAAATAGTGGCATATGGCAGTGTAAAATCGATGTACTATCTTAGAATTAAATTTGTATCTTGGTGAGTAAACATTGTTGGTGGGCGTTATATATTGTGGAAATGCTTGATACATAGTTCCGATTTTAACAAAGAAAAAAACCACAACTTCATGATTTTGACCTAGAGTGTCCGTTCAGCACATTAGTCTATATATATGTATACTACATCAATCTGACACTATCAAACAACATCGCTGTGTATCGACTGTAGCGAGAATATCTGTTGCATGACCCCAAATAGGAAGTACAACTCCTGTTTACACCAGTTTGCATCCTACGAAGAACGAAGAAGGGATATCTGGGACTATTTGCCCCTGCCTACATCATAATCATCATACTGCTAAGGCTCATGGTTACAATTGTTCTCCTTGCCATTAAGTTCTAAGATGCAAGTGCAAAAAGTGATTTGTCTTCGCTGTTAGTATCTCAATTGTGGCATACTGAATTTGAACTACAACTCAGATGATAAAGCTTCAATAGAAGAATTGAACTAGAATGATCCTGTAGCCAATGTCATTCTCTAGGAGATCTAAAATTTGAGAAAAACACCTGTAGCATACAGTAGTCTGGGTCAATTTGACATTAACTGTACGATAAGTGGTTGATTGGAGGATTGCGCGCGGGAAGCACAGGTAGTCGTATGAGATATGACCGTTAAACGAATCTTCAGTAACTATCTAGTTATAAGGTAAGGCGCAGTTGGTCAGCTTGTACGACGAGAAGATGCCTCGAACCATCGACGCGGGGGCCCGCAAACTGCACAACATGGCCGCTGAGGCGACCGTATCGAGGCGGTGAGGTAAATTATGGCGCACGGACCCCACCGACAGGCAAAATGCGCGAATTGGATGTATTGCTTCATCTTCATCTTCATCGTTGCACCCAATTGCGTACAAGTCAAGCCCTGTGCTAACCACCATGTCTGCCCCGTCTTCCCCCCCCGGAAGGTCGCGCGTCAGCTAGCCCACAGCGTACAGGATCCTCCCCCGCACCTGCCTCGCCGCAGGCTTCGACAGAGGACAAACATGACACCAACCAAAGCAAGCAAGAGGAGGAGAATGATGATCTGCAATCCGCGAAAGAACAGTCAGAACCACAAGTCGAAAAACCAGACATAAGCGAAACAGCAGCAGCCGACGATGCAGCTGCGCCGCCATTGCCCGATGAAGTCCCTCCACCACTGCCTGACGAGGCCCCGCCAGCAAAAGCCGAAGATGATGGATGGGAACCCTCATGGGATCCTGCCGCGCAAAGTTATTATTTCTACAACCGCTTCACTGGGGTTTCGCAGTGGGAAAACCCCCGTGTGCCCCAGGCCTCGGTCCCCGCGGCACCAGGTACAGAAGAACCCAGCCAGGAAGAAGCACCCCGCAAAGCACCAGTACTTGGTGGCTACAATCCCGCCATTCACGGCGACTACGATCCAACCGCAGCATACGCGCAGCAATATGAAGAACAGGAGGCCGAGTCGAGCACGGCAGGCCAGGACGCGGCCGCCGCATATGCCGCTACCGGCACCTTCAATCGCTTTACTGGTAGATGGCAAGCGGAAGAGATCAACCCCGAAAACCACAATGATGAGAACAAGTCCCGGCGGCAGATGAATGCTTTCTTTGATGTGGACGCTGCTGCAAACAGCCACGACGGCCGCAGCCTACGGGCAGAGCGCAGCGCTAGGAAGTTGACCAAGGCAGAGCTGAAGCAGTTCAAGGAAAAGCGTCGCGAAAAGAAGGAAGAGAAACGCCGTGCCTGGTTGAGGGATTAGAGGCTTTCGACTTATTGTTTGATTATGGTGGGGTTTGCTGTACCTTCTCATTGCTGCTTGTCGCATATTTCCGTTTCGGAGCTTTTTTGATACCTTCTCACTAGATGTGAGACTCGGGGCGTTTGAGCTTACCTTTGTTTATGTTTTACCTAGGCGTTTTGCCTTGCATGTGGGATAGAGGCACCTCGTCTGGACCCCACGATTGAGCAATTCTGTACAATGTACTCTGTATGATTATGAATATCTCTAATTGAGACGATTGCTCTTGACACTCTCAACACTCAACCCTCTTAACCCTCTTGACCTTGAAGAGAACCTCGTCTTATACTCGTGGTCCCCACTATCAGTCACATGACCCGATATCAATTCTTTTTTTTTTTTGCAGCACTTCATTTGCGGCATAGACCACATCAAAAGCAAACAAAGAAGCAAAGGTGAGATTGAACATTCCGTATTCTCGTCGCTTGCAAATTTGTGGGGGAACAGATAGATCCTTGAATTCTTGATGCAATTTTGTGGCTTGAATTTGTCCCGCTAGAGATTGATGCCCTTATCAAGAGGGAGAAATTGCATGAAGATCTTGCGGGGAGAATATCATGCAGCCTGGGGGCCATGAGATCGTCTGATACTGTTGTTATGCAAAATCGCATCCTACTCGAATGGGCTCTTTGGTCTTGAAATTGTGAAAAAGTCCCATACTGACACCCCACTAGCTACATATATCTGCACCTATCACCAAAGCAGACCCTGCCAAAGTCACCTACCGGTTCTTAGAACAGAACTTGCAAGAGGTTAGAAGACAAAATTCGTCCTTGAGAGAAAAAATCGAAGTTAATCATACAAAAAAGCGGAATATAAAAAAAACAAACACCCCCACCAAAGCAAAGAAGAAAAACCCCAAAGCACACAACATGTCCACCTCAGTGCCAATCACCCTCTCAGCCGAGGCAATCGACGATCTCATCTACGACGCCCGCGCCGGCGACCTTGAAGCCCTGAACGAGGATGTAGCCAACCTAGCCAGCCAGCACAGCTGCAACGAGGCCCAGATCGTGGCCTCCGCCATCGACCTCGCAGACCAGAGCGAGGGTGGCTCAGGGTCTTGTGTGCTGCATTTCCCCGCTGCCAATGGAAACATCGGTGAGTGTGATACCGACAACCACCCTGTCTCAAATGCATTCTAACATTCGCCCTAGAAATCCTCAACGCCCTTCTCCAGAAACTCTCTGCTGCAGATGCTGCTCAGCGCTCGGCTCTTATTAACCACCGCAACTACTCTGGCAACACGCCTCTGCACTGGGCTGCGCTGAACACGCACTTGGAATGTGTCAAGGCTCTTGTTGGAGCTGGTGCTGACCTTACTGTTAAGAATGATGCCGGTCACGATGCTGTCTTCCTTGCTGAGCGTAAGGCCTGGGAGGCTCTTGAGAAGGATGCTCAGGAGGGTGAGGGTGAAGGCGAGGGCCAAGACCAGGATCAGGAGATCGAGATCACTATTGGTGGTGAAGGTGAGGGCGAGGGCGAGGCTAAGGATGTTGGCGAGATGTCTGCGGGCAGACAGGTTGTTGAGTGGTTGCTTGCTTCGGATGTTGCTGCTAGTCTGGAGAAGGGGGCTACTGAGGGTTCCGCTTCTGGCTCTGGTGAGGGTGCATCTGCTTGAGTTTGGTCTTTTTCTTTGAAATGATTCGAAATGACGGGGAAAAGTTAGCATAGATTTGGAGATTCGGGTACTTCTTGTGGAATTCTTTTGTTATTGTCAATATTCATTCATGATTTAATATGGGTGTTTTTTTTTTCATCTCCAACCGTCGTAATATCACATTGCAAGGCTATGCAGGGCTTGAAATGCTAGTCTAGTATACATAATGTTCATATGGGCTCGTATACACATCAATCGCTTCGAACTTTGCCCGCTTTGCTGTTGGGACGCTGGGCTGGGACAGAACCCGCGTTGGCTGCACTGGACGAAAGCATCGGCGGAGCAGGGTCGATCTCGCGGACTCTTGCGTCAAAGCCGACCTTGAAGCGGCGGTCTCGCCATACGACTGTCACGCCGCCGTACACAGCCATGATCCAAATGGGGAGGGCCAGCATTTCACGACCAAGCCAAGCGGCAAACCATTGCATGAAGGAGCGTCGTGTAGTCTGGGATGATCGGTAACGTTGGGGGCGCGTGAAGGCCGGAGTACTTTCATCCATCTCAATGGCCTTTGCGGAGTGAAGCTTGATGTACAGCGTCCAGTCAACCAGTATCCAAGAAGTCATACTCAAGATGAAGCAAACTAAAAATGCCATCCAAGTTCCCAGGCTGGATGCCCACTGCACACCTTTCTGCTCAAGATGCGGTGCCAGTGCTGCTGTAACGCCCCAAGCGCCGTAGATACTGCAGAGAAATGACTCGGTGCCAGGCTCGACAAGTGTCGCGAGGAGAACGGTGAACTTGCGGACCCGTAGCCAGCGGACTCGGCGTGCAATATATGCCGGCACACTCATGTTTGCAACAGGCTGTATAGCCAAGTCGCCAAAGACCATGGCATGTTTGCCCCAACGTTCCCCAAGCTCTTTCTCTTCCCGTACCTTCTTCCTCCAGAGAAGATCACCGATCAGATGGTCCTCGCATATGTTTTCCGAGAAGAAGTCGATACCGGCATGGTATGCCTGGGGATTTGAACACGACGGAGCAGTGAGATAGTCGAGATGAGATCGGCGGAACATGTTAGATTTACCCACAATACAAGGCGCAACGAGAACGGTATTGATAGCCGTATACATCTTTGCATGGGCAGAGGACAGAAACAGCTCTTCCAGTCGACCGCCTCCGGTCGAAATCATAGCCGCCGGGCCATCCTCCGGACGAACAGAGGACATGGCTGCCGCGGCAATATTTGCATCTGCATTCGAAGGCTGGGGATCGTTATCCAAAAGCGCCTGGCGCTCTTCAAGCAAGTTGCTTTCCCCCGTCACATCCACAGCCACAGGCAGGTGATGCACGAACTTGTATTTCTTGCCCGGCGTCGCTCCAGTGCCGCACAGTCGATCCACCATGCGGCTGCAAACACCCTTTCCAACCCAGACATTACAGTCGATGATCCAAATGATGTCACCCTTCGCTTCGCGGTAGGCACGGCTCATATTTCGGATCTTAGGATTCGGGCCTAGCGCGTAGGTACTCGTTCCATCTTGCTGCAACAGCGGATCTTCCTCTTCAACGAAAACGCGCGCGTCGACATCCGGGAAGTCGGCGATGAGCCTGCACAGTGTGGGGTAGGCGGGATCGTCTCGTGTCGACACGCAGAGACAAATGGTTAGCTTGTCGCGCGGATATTCCTGGCGGAAGGTAGCAGCGAGGCAGTCATAGAGGTGTGGTTCGAGACCTTTGACTGGTCGGATGGCGGTGACGTGCGGTGCGTCGGCGGCGTTTGCTAGACGGGACCGGCGTGGCTGTCGCGAGAAATATTTCCATCTAGCGGGCGAAGAAGTTAGTTTAGTGGCCTGGTTCTGCTGATCGTGGGGATCTGGTTGAATTGTACATCTGGAAATATCCCAAGGCGCATACTAGTTGCACGACTGTGTACCAGATCAGAGCAAACCAGCTGGCTGCGACGGGCACCGATAGAGCGCCATCAGCGAACCGGGAGAAGA
Source organism: Penicillium nucicola (assembly GCF_028828085.1). NCBI lineage: Eukaryota > Fungi > Ascomycota > Eurotiomycetes > Eurotiales > Aspergillaceae > Penicillium > Penicillium nucicola. The sequence goes on along the minus strand of NW_026643125.1, from coordinate 1,355,916 downwards.
AGGACAAGGTGGTAGACTCTAGCATGGGATTGAAGGCGACAACATAGGCAGGACATTCCCGAAGAAAAGAAGTAAGAAACGCAGGAAGTGCCAGAGGTGCAGGTGGATTTCATTTTTGGCGGTGGATTGGGCTCCCGCCCCAGCTGACGACCCTCGCATACTGTACGCATCGTATGTTGGATTTATTTTGCTATTCATTCTTAGGGATTTCGAAGATCTCAATGGAGAATTGCAGCTCCTAGAGAGCTTCACAGGGCAACCCGTGAACCTAATTTACACAAAGCTGCCGAAAATTGGCTTACGCCCTCCAAAGGCCAAAATGCATCGCGTACGCGGATGCCCCGGAAATAAGCATGTCCAGGCAACTAGCGATTGTCGCTACTAATATTCATGCAAAGTACCGAAGACCCGAAATAAGAATAAGAAAAAGGCTATACTCCTCCCAAAACTCCAAAGTCACATCCCAGTAGAAACAAGCTCGCGTATCACGTTTTCTTCTTCTTGCGAACCAAGCTGGGTTGAAGCACATTCACTGGAGTTGGTTGCGAGGGAGCTGGAACGTGTCGCTTGATCCAATGGGCTTTTGGCTACCCACAGCAGATGTGTTTCCTTCACCCTCAGACTTCTTGCGCTTGCGGATCAATCCAAGGTCGAGCACATTGTTGGTGTTGGTGCTAGTGTTGTCGTCTGCAGGCCGAGGTGCATCACTGCTAGCGGTCCTGCTGCCTACAACCTTTTTCCCCAGGTAAGCTCATCTGCAAGCGAAGCAACCTGGTCGACATATATTCTTGTACTAGCGACAACTTCTTTCTCGTCATAGAAATGATCTAGAACGGAGTCCATCATCTTCTTGTAGTCTGCCTCGTGGAGGACGACATGTCCACGCCCGGCTTCTGGCCAGTCGAAGGGGTTGAGATCGTTTGATGTATCGTCTCGAGGAAGCTCAATAGAGGTCGCAGTAGGTTGCACATCTACTGTCGATGCCGATGTTTCCGTGTTTTCGGGTTCGCTGGGTTCGACCTGCGATTTGTTTTCCATAGTCACTGCAGACACCTCTGGTCCATTCTGGGTCTGACCTGGCTCAGCGGCACGGGTACGGCTTTCCATTGAGGTCGAATTCATCAGACCAGGAGGATTGATAACAAGCCACAAGAAGCCAACCAGACGACCGGCAGAGCATTCCTGGCGGAAAGACATCATCTCCCAGAACTGATCCAGGGATCGGACACTTCGCCATCTCCCGTCATTAGGAGGAGCAGGTTGACCCTCCTCTTGCTCAGGAAGCTCGCCATCAAGATCAACAAGGAAGCGTGTCTTGGGATCGTCCGGGAAACGGGGAACCAAACATCGAGGAGGAGCCGAGGGATCGTGGTACAGCTGTTTCAACGGATAACTATTGAGCCACCGCGGTCGATCCGAGGCGTCGGACTTAGCCGTAGGTGGAAAAAAGTTACGCGTCTCAAAGCGATCACAGCTTGGAACTATCAAGTACGCGGTAGCAGAAGCCGTGGCCGCCTCGACAGCTTGGTCCATTGACGTTGTTTCCTGAATAGCAGACTCAGGCTCATGCTTGCGCAAGATGGGATCTACAGCGCGACACCACCATTTGATCAAGCCTCGGTCATCCAGGACGTGTTTTTCGGGATTTTCAATACTGCCCGGGAACAAGTACTGGTTCTGGGCGCGGGCAAACAAGGACACAACTAGACGCACGCCGGGCCGCTGTCGCGTTTGTGCTAGATACGAGAGGAAAGTTTTTGAAACCAGTCTCAAAATCGAGACCTTGGGTGGCAGTTTGAGCTGATGCAGGAGGCCCGTGGAATCGGCCTTTGAAACAAAAATGACGGTCAAGTGGGCCGTGTTATATACCATCACCTCTATACCAAAAACGATAATCTCTCCTTCATTTTTGGAGTCAATTGACACTGAGAGGAAGTGGTTTTCGCAAAATGTTGGCTCGGACGGCTGACCCGGGGCAGCTGCAAAGAGAGCTTCGCATGGGGTTGGTGTTGAGGAGACATGGCGAACAGTGATCTCAACCCCGGTGGGGAGCACCTCAGCCAAGAGATCTGCCAGATCTAATACCATTCTTGTTCATCCAATGAGAACCGTTGAATTGGTGGTGAGAGGAGGAGAACTGCGGAGCCGTCGACTGAACGCCCTGTGAAGATCACGTGCCAGTGACTATATAAGTTACAGCGTACTTTGCTGTTGATTCTGTGTGATGCAATGAGGTCGGTGGCAGTTATAAGCTTTTATGACTGAAGGAAGAGTACTAGGTATACTTGCAGACTTACATCTGAGCCATGCAAGCTTTGTGAACAAACATGGAGGTCATTGCAGTCATCCTGAATAGGGTATATTCACCCCATGCCAGCATATAAGGCAAATTCCTTTTACACTCATTGCCAGCAAACATCTTGTCGACTCTGAAATCTCTTCTTTATTCTCATTCATAATCCTGCCACGGCCCAACTTCTCATAAGTTTTCACATTTACACATACACCCGCCAAGATCATCACAGAGTAAGCAGATAACCACCTGCCAGATCAAGTCTCGCACCAAGACATGATCTCACATGAAAATGCTTCAAGTTTACTGATAGAAGGTGGCACAAAGGCTTGAGCAGCGTGACCTTACACCTCCAAGATGCCGGTGCCGATGCCATTCAAAAGAGTCTACCGAGACCTCCCCAGTGTGAACCCCTAAATATTGCCCTATAGACTTGCCGCTTATACATGCTAGTCCCTGAAGCCAACAATTTGGCCTGCTGCACTCAGATGCAGATCCGCTACACCTGTGGCCACTCCACCGGAGGCGAGTTTATCAAATGTCGTCGACACATGTACTCCGAGGATGAGCGTTGCCCTGGACGCCAGGTTGTGCATGCTGATGGCAAAGGCAAAGCCTCTCCTCACAAGTGCCGCTCCTGCCTGCGAAGTGCATAAGTAATCACTCTTGAGCGAGACATCTTCCTAGCACAGTGCAATAAGAAAGGAGGAGCCCGCAGATGGATAACACTTTATGGAAAGGCCATGATTCGACCTTGATTCGATATGCCATGGCAAATTCACTCTATGTATTTATTTCTGACCAGCGCCATAAACCTAAATAAGACAAGTAAATGCCACGTGGGATGTAGTGTAAGATGTTACAGCAGATTCTGATGTCATTCAAGCCTGCCGTTTAGAAAAAGGCCGTCACAGCGTCTAGGTCATCGGCGTTGAGCAGGATAACCCCCCTCACGTAGTAGAGTTCTCCATACAAGGTTGCGCGTCCGGATTGGGAACCCAGGCGTGTTCCAGTACCTAGCACCAATCCCGCGCTCATTCGCAGTGGCGATTTGGGCTCGGAGGGTTTGGAGCTGGTCTTCTGATAGGATAGGATCTGTGTCGACAGTGATCTTGCCGACGGCCTTGTTGAAGTCGGTCGAAGCGACTGGCGAGACAACTCCAGTGATATTGGCATATTTGGGGTCGTTCAAGTCTGCCAGAGGTGCATCGAAGAAATAGTCTCGGTCATTCACTGGTGCAACCATATCCAGCGGTGTCTCTCCAGTGCCGATGACAGTGACGGCTCCATTGGTAACAGCCTTTCCATCTTTGACAGTGGTCAGATACCCCTTGGCTCGCAGAGGCTCCAGAGCAGCGATAACTGCTTTGAAGGTCTCGGCGCCAGAGGTCTTCACATCAATAAAGAAATAAAGTGTTTGATCGGAAACAGTGTCCCAAACGCCACTATGTAAACACAGTATAAGCGTCAAATATAGAACTGAAAGAAAGTGACCTACTTCTTGGTTGGTGATGTCACGAATGGGCTCTCTGGGTTCTGGCGTTCCAGAACATCCAGGATAGGATTAATGTACAGAGATTCAAGAGTTCGCTCCTTTGTCAAGGCAGATTGAGCGTGTCCAACCTGGTCCAGTTAGCGTAATAATGCAGAAGAGTAATTCAAATTGCATACATAAAGGGTGCCATTATAAAGCCAGACGTCCGCTTCAGTGGACGTACAGCCATGAGACAGACCTGTAAAGCGATGAGTTAAGAGCCAGCACAATTGAGCCACACAAGTTACCCACCAGTATAAAATGGCTCATCGCGCCAGTAATCGCTGTTTTTGGGTTAGTATTTGATTTATTGGATGTTTGGGATTTTCGTACTTATGAGAATGAACAGGAATCTAGCCATCCGCCCTTAGGTCAATAACAATGATTTTCCACAAGAAGAAGATTGGCTAAGAAAGAGCCAACCAAGAATGTATACTCACGGGTAAAAGATCCCGGGTTATATCGGTCGGATATCCATATTCTTTGCTACCGTGGGTGTTCTTCAATATGCTCTGCAGGCTGGAGGTGATCGCCCCAAAAGCAGGAACCGGCCCCGCGAACAGAGCCACAACAATACCGGTAATGAACAGCATGAAGACAGAGAACATAACTTTTCGCAACCAATTTAAATTAGAGACGCGAAAGGACCGCGATGCCAGTTGAAGGGTAGTTGAGGATGGAGTTCTTGCGACGATCGGAACGCGGATCTCGTGCACGTGTTCGTCAAGGAGGTCTTGGTTGCTCACCACGCAACAGGAGCCAGCGACTTCAATTCTATTCGATATTTGATATTGCGTATTTGATATTTGATATTCCTTACAGGAAGAGCTTAGTCAATAGGAAAAACACATGGTATTTGAACGCGATGGCTAAAATGGGTGCTCAAAAGACATGGAAACCACGGACGAGTCACGCATCTAAGGAATGCATGTCGAAGCCCGGGATTATCGATGCAAAGTCATATCGTGAGAATGATGGCTATGTACGTCATGAGTGTATGACCTTAAATCTCTCGCACACTCGGTGAAGAGGCACTTCCAGACTCCTGAGAGATGGAGTTACGACCCCGAAGACTCAGATTTCCTATGCGCTGAACGAGATTGCTGCCAACCGCATCAACTGCCCCCTTGGGTGCGAGCAAGGTAGGGCCTTGGGCGGCGGCTTCTTGAACTCGGAAAAGTCTGATTCCCGTGCCGTTCCAGACACCCACACTTCCTGGTGTTCCACCACCAGCAGAACCAACCACCATCTCGCTGGAGAAAATGAAGCCCCAGAGCAGTGATTCATACCAGCCCATTGAAAGGGCAGACCACTCAAATGATTGTACGCGGACGGGGGTAGGTTCAGAGATGATGCCCTTGACCTCGGGTTCCTCGGCAAATGATGGGAGGTTGTGAATTAGCGTACGTGCCTCGGGGCTAGCTGTGCTTTGAAGAGCCGAATCAGGAATATGAGGTGCGATTGCGGAGATGATAGTGAGGACCGTGTGCAGAGGCAGCTCGGGCAGCCAAGATTCGAGCTAGGAAGCCATGTTAATAACAATATCTCGTACTGCTTAGGGAGGAAATCTGTTGGCTTTAACTTACCCAATGAACAGTAGGAGTAAAGCCACTGGCAGAGGCAGGGAATAAAGCAGAAATACTGGTCTGGCTCGTCATGCTGTTTTGACGAGAAAAGGAAGGCTTTCCAGCAGGCTTCTTTCCGCGTGCTTTCTCAGACATGCCTCGTACTTGCTGTGCTCCAGTCTCGTCGATGGTGGAGGCCATCGAGGCCCTCCGCGAAGTCTGAGCTGATGGCGTCTGAGAAGGAGTGTGTTCCTCTCCCTCATCATCAGAGTCATCATCACCGATAGAAAAGGGGCTGTGCTCCTCGGGAATCCGAGTCAAGGGTGACCGGGCACCAGATGGAGTGTGAAGATCCTCCTCCGACTGTGAAAGGGTTGGGCTAACAGGTGCATCAGAAGTGGAAGCCTTCCTCCTTTCATGCTGGCGCTCAATTTCTTGTTGGCCACTTTCAAGTGTGAAAGCACGCGCGGCTTCAAATCGTTGCCTGTACTTCAAGATCGCGTAGACTAGGTATGGGTTGTCTGCAAATGTCAACAAGGGCTCCGTGCTTTGGATAAAGATGGGAGAAAACGGACCTGTGAATTTATGCTCAAGCATGATGCTGATAAAATCGAGCAACGACGCAAGAAGAGTATGGTTTGTCTCATTTGCTAATAAGAAGCTTGGCGCAGACATAGATGAAAATAGTTGAATGACCTTCGAGCAAGCACTGGGGGAAATGTGTTCAACGTAAGGAGCGATATTGTTAAGAATAATCAGCAAAGCAGGGTAGACAGTATCTAGGTTGCCTTTGCTCGTCGTTATCAGGGTATGAATGGACTGCTGCAGTTAGCTTTGTTAGTTTGCTTTTTTACTGCAAGACGTACCATGATCAAAAAGTCGGCGTATGAGCCGCAGAATTTCATCAACCGAATTGATTGTGGTAGAGTTTCTTGTGCGTCAAACTTGTTGTTGAGACTCTTGCCAAATGTTGGCTCTGCGCTCATTGTCTGAAGAATAAAAATGCACATCCGAACGACACCTTGCTTGGCAGGATCAATTCTATACTCCATTGCATAGAATATGCACAGGACCAGGAAGTCATGAGAGCGATTGGAATCGATGATAAAAGACCGGAACCTCTTGTTGCACTGAAGTGTTTCCCAGAAAAGGACTAACATTTCCGGTGCCCATTTTACTGACTTTTGACTCCCAGGAAGATACGAGGCAGTGGCTTGCATCTTTGTTAATAGGTTAGTCAATATATTGGACAGAACGAGGGAACCGAGGAGATAATTACAGGTTGGTTCAAGATTCTTGTCATGCCGTCCACAAGGAATTGGAAGTCTTGAGGTCTATGTAGTCGACCAAAGTAATGGCGATAATAGTTCTTCGGGGGTACACCACGGCCATCCTCAGGAATGGGATAGAGCAAGAGAACAAGGAGCAATTGCACGCAATATATCACCAAGATTTGCCTGGGATCCTTCCAGACAACGTGATCATATGGGACTCTCCATGATGCAGGATTATATTTCATGGCCTATTTGTCGAATAAGTAGCGTTCAATGTATCAAGGGAAGCTGACATACCGTGTTCAAAAGTGAACAAAGAACAGTCAACACAGCCTGTTTATCCTGGCAAGTTGTGATGTAGGTAATGGCCTTGACGCCTTGCACGGGCAATGTACCTAGAACAGTTAACAAAAGCTGAAAGGTTTTCATACATACTGGTCAGACTTACTTGATGGTAAGTACATGGCCTTTCCAGTGAGTGTAAGCATGAGTCGAAGGATCTCGCATCGGTTGCTTTCCAATTGTTTGTTGGAGCTCATTGCCGTGTTGCAGCCCACACCACTCTGCCAGATTGAATATGATACCTTGCCCTTGGCAGTCGGAAGCCGGGGAATGGTAAAATCGGCAAAGAAGAGTAAGTCCACTAATGTGTCTATCAACTCCTCCGCGAGAGGCTTCGTGTCTTCATAGTCCGCGGCGCGTGGTGACGTCTGATCTTGTTCGTCCTCAGGCTGTGCGTCATCAAAGAGGACCTCGCCAGAAATCTGCGCTTGTCGGGTCATTCGCTTTCGGCGTGCCCAGAAAAACTTATCTTCCCATTCTTCCAGATGCTCAGCCTCGTAAACATAGGGGAGGAGGCGAGTGAGGACACGGATGCAGTTGAGGGCATCCCGTTCTGGTGCAAGGTCGGGGTCGGGGAACGAAGGATGGTTTCTCAAGACGTTTAATCGCGACGTGACGGCGAGCAAGAGCGTTTCAAAGTTGGTCAAGGCATGATCGCGAGTTCGCCGTATGTCGGCTGGTGTAAAGAGGCTGAAGACGTCTTCAGTTGATTCGGGAAGCTCCCAAAACTGTTTGAACAGTTAGCTCTCATGCCCCTGGAGAAGGCTTCAAGTTATGTTGCACATACTCTTGCCCAGTAGGGGTCGTCTGCGGGGATCTCCTGTTCCTCAGAGAGGCGGAAGATGCCCTGTTTGAACACAAGCTTGGACTCCGAAGCCCCCATGACGTAAGACAAGAGCTACTTATGCCGTCGTGGGCTTCATGCAGAGTGAAGCGCAACAAAAGTCGAGGTGGTGATTTGCCAGGAAAGGTTGCCGGATGTGTTGCCAAGTGCTGGTGGTTGGCGGTCCTAATCTTGCGGGCGCGGGATTTGGCCTGAGAACACGGGGGAGCTGATCTGCAGAGTGCCCACAATTTACACAGCTAGGCGCATATTTAGAACGTCGATTCTTCCAGAACTTAATAATCTTAAAAGAAGTTGTTATACTCGTAGTACATTAAAAATGAATCGCTATGACACCATGACCATGCCCATGACCCGAGCGCCCATTTGAGAATATTGTTCAAAACCCTAGAGAATCAAAGTGCACCATTGCTTGCGGAAAGCCGTCGGCTTCTCTCATACAACCACTTATTCTTCACCCCCAAGCTAGCGCGCTTACCAGCAAGCGGAGAAGGTGTACTTGGACCGAGACTCGACTCTCCAAATGACGATGCTCCGAAGGAGGATGCCCCGAACGAGGATGCCCCGAATGAGGACGAGCCAAAGCTCTGTCGTCGACCAGAATCTAAACCTCCATTGGAAACAGCTTTGTAAAGCAAGGGGCTCGAGACTGGAGAGTAAGGAGTACCTGCCGAGGGTCTTCGCTCTGAAAAGCTTGCATTTGCAGACATTGGGGAGGATGGCCTGCTTGCGGGACTAGGCTTGCGCGAAGTCGAGAGGCGATATCTAGGGGGAGTGGCAAAGGTGGTCCCTGGAGTTGCAGGCGGGGTCGCAGAAGGGTCCAACCCAAGGAGCTTTCGTTGAGTGGGAGTAAGAGGAATGTCCGAGAGGTCATCCTTCGGCCGGAAGAGAGGATAGAGCGCCATGATAATATTGGCAAAGAGGAAGAGTTGGCAAATAACCATCGCGAAGTCGCGGAAAGCATCGCCGGTATCGAGGATTTTACTTGAACTGCAACAGAGGCTGTTAACACGCGATGCGCAAGATCCGGGGGTCTCTCCCACTCACTATGCTTTGGCAGTTCCCCCGAGAGCATATGTCATTATGAGAACTGCGCCATTCGAGACCAGCCTTTTCACGTTCTTTTCACCAAATGTGGCTGCATTCTGGCGTCTGACTATTTCAGCCAGCATAGGGTGTCGCCATTTGCCCGGGGTCCCAGTGCCCTCGGAAGCAGGAGCCAGCGAAGTCGCTGCTTTAGGAGTAGCAGGTAGAGATGAAGTCGCCATTTGTCGCGCCGGGGAAGAAAATACACGGACAGAGAGGAAAGGCAGAATGGAAGGTTGACTGTAGCTTGGGATCAGCTGCTAATTCCTTGTGTTTTTTTTTTCGACAGGGAGAGAACTCACAGTTTTCAAAGAACTTTGCCAGTACTTACCTAGGGTGAGAAGTGAATGAGAAACTGTGGGTTAGTAGTCAGGTATGCACATAGCCGGGCAATTAAAAAGCCATGTTGTGTTATGTTGATGTTGACGTTCAGATGGCTGGAGGATTAGGAGTTTCGCGGGCTTTTGGTTGACCCGAGCAGCTGAGCTCAGCCAATCAGATGACCATCTTATCAGCTCTGCCCCTCAACGTCATAGTCCCTCTGTTGACACTTCATCAATCTGATCAAAATGTCTGCTTCCATCGTGGAAAGGCTGGACACTCTAGTGGCTGATGTTCTAGCTGACTGGAATATCTACACTACCATTGTTGCCGGTGTTGTTGTTGCCTTCGCTGTGTACTCCGTTGTTTCGTCTCAAGACCCTGATGTCCATCCGTTCCTTCTTGCTCGTCAATCGACTGCATCCCCTATCCGCCAACAGGGCGAATCTGCAACATACAGATGCCTGGAAACTCCACATGGCTTGCCCCTACGATTTGGTCTCAATGTCAAGGATCCCGGTGCGCCAAAATGGACCGGTGGCCGCCGCGGTGACCTGCGTGATATTTGGAAGACCGCTGTGCGTGGAGCTCTGAACGACGATGGCACCAAATCTGGAAAGCAGGGAAAAATCTATACTGTACTGGGGAAAAAGGCCATTGAGCACTCGTTGGGCCAGATCACTCAAGAGATCAACGTTATTGGCAGTCATCTGCGCAGCGCCGATGCGAAGATTGTTGCTATTTGCCTCACAGACTCCATCGAACTGCTGGCTGCGATATTCGGTATGCAGTTATACTCCATTTCTTGAGCTTGATTGCTAATTTTATCATTCAGCGGGTGCTTTCTACGGTTTCAAGGTTGTTATTGTGCCCCATAACCTCCCAGCAGAGACACTATCTGTTCATTTGCAGCAAGCAAAGGCAGATGTGCTCATTGCTGAAGCTGGATCTATTGATCTCTCTGTTATCTCGAAGGATAACAAACAGCTCTCCCTCGCTCTCTGGGTCGCCAAGTATGGCAACCGTCACATGGACTGGAACGTGGTTCCCGAGGACGTCGAGAGTAGCTTGAGTGTGGCAGTTTGGCATGATCTGGTTGAGGAGCACAAGGATATTGCTGGCTTTGATGTTCCAGAGTATGACCCTAAAACAACGACGCCCTCTGTCAGCACTGTTTGGCCCTCTTCTTCTCAATCAGTTCAATTTATCGAGTTCCAGCCGGAGGTGAGATTAACCATGTTTTTTTGATAACAAAACCACTGACAAGCAATTCTAGAATCTTGTTGCAGCTATTGGCGCATTGAACTCATCATTGCCTCGTACCCAGCGCTTCACTCCAGCCGATATTGTCTTGTCCATTGACTCCCTTTCTCGGTCTTACCCACTATGTCAGACTATGGGTGCCCTGTTTGCAAACTCTTCTATTGCCCTCAATTCCGTTGCGGGCGAAAAGGTGGACTTTGCTTTGGCTACTGCTGGTGTGTCACCCACAATCATTATTGCATCGTCGCAGACTATGAGTGATTACCACGAGAAGATCATGCGCCCACACACTGGCCTCATCTCGTCTATTGGTCGCTGGCTTCAAGCAAGAACCCTCGATGCAGGAAACATGCCTAGTCACAACTTCTTTAGCCAGCTGGCTCGCATCGGTCCCACCGCCGAGCTTTCTCTGGACAATTTGCGGCTTCTTTGCATTTCTCACCGTGTTGATGGCAGCTCTATTTCTCGTCTTAGCTCCGAGCAGCTGGCCGAGCTTCGAATTTTCACTGGCGCTCGGGTGGTTTATGCCTTGACCGGACCCGGAGTTGCGGGTGCTATCGCCCAGACCAACGCCTTCGACTACAGACGCCTCACGGGTACCAGCCACTTTGGGGCCCCATTGAGCAGCACTGAGATTACTTTGAAGAACGTCCCCGAGGGCTCCCCTGACGGCGTGGAGGAGGGACAGCTTACTGTATCTGGCCCTGCTGTTATCGATGGCACCACTTCTCTTTCCGTAAGAGCACGCATCGGTACCGACAACACTTTGGAATTGTGCTCTTAAGCGTCATCACGTTGGGGACACGTGAGCAATGTTAGACTCAACTTGATTCTTTCCTTTCGGCATTTTTAGTAAATTTGTTTTCAATACATTGCACCTGAACCAGCGGCTAGCATGAGCGAAAAATGATAGGAAACTATCCATTCTAAGAAATACAAGCGCCAGCTCCGAAAGGTCTGGGAGGAAAGATGTAATATACATGTAGATATGGCTCGATCAGGACCAAAACAAACAGAATAAAAAGACATGCAATTTAGCAGACTATTCCTTCACAGACATGAGCTGCTGGGCCACCGTGTCAGCAAGAACCTGCTTGTTCTTAACACTCTTCAACTGCTCAGCCAATACAGCCTCAAGAGCCTCCGCGCGCGGCATGAGGGAGACAAGCGAGGGGTTTGGCCTGGAAACCAGATTGCCCATCCTAACGGCATTAACAATAGCAAGGTTCTCCTCAGCCCGGAACTGCTTTTCGGCGGGTGTGGTGTATTCATCTTCGAACTTGCCGAGACCCCAATTAGCCTTGAGTGCCTTGCTATAGTTGACAACCTTGGTCGTTAGGGAAGTATCATCAACGTTACACGCGACGCTGAGTTCCAAAAGTGTACCAATAACGAAAGGCTGCTGCTTCGGGTCATTGGCACTGTCGCCTCGGACAGAGTGTTCCGGGCGTTCCATCAAACTGGCCGCCCTTTCCGCCAGTTTCAAAGCATTGACGGTTGTCCTATCCTGGAAGTGACGACGTGATGCGTTATGATGAAGCTCGTAGAATAGACGGCGAGCGATGTTCATGTTGCCCAGGCTTAGGCCAGTGCGGGAGTACTGGTTGGCGCACTCGATGACGGCTGCGAGATTACCAGTTCTGGCGGCTTTGCGGATGATGTACTCCCAACGGTCGGTGCTGATGGTGTAGTTCGACATACGGAGACCGCTGATGAATGGGAAAAGGTTGCTGAAGTCCCTTGTTTCAACCATCATGTGGAGGACTTCCATAGCATCCTTCTTAGAAGGCAATTCGTGCTTGTTCTTCGGCGTTAGGGTGAATTCTTCATTTTCGCTTATCTTCACGGTGATCGGGTCGTGTTCCAATGCCTGGGCGTATTTCGGCTTGAAAACACTCTTTCTCTGTCGCTTAGGAAGTCCAAGGGGAATGAAAAGATCTTGTCGGAAGCGGTCGAGAGCCTGGTCTAATTTAGGGATAGCTGTTGGAGTGAAAGTTGGGATTGCTGTGCCAATGGTCGCTTGTGAGAAATTGAATACCACCACACGAACCATAATTGCATACCTGCTTTGTTACCAAAGCTGCGAACCTGAGATGGTCTCAGCACGGATTGGCTTATCGAGCTGGTAGTGCTCTGACGGAAGAGCCTGCCCACGGCGGTTTGCGCCATTGTAGATCAGCACCAAATGCTGTTCAGAATGATGCAGTGAGGTGGAATGGAGAAAAGACTTCTGGTTCGATTCCTCGCAGTAAGCAATAGACAAAGGAGGTCGAACGAGAAGTATGTGGACGGGAAAAAAGAATCGCGCTGTCTGCAACCCGAACGGGCAAACTTGAGGCTTGGCGGAAATTCTGCCGGTCCGGCCCAGCCAAAACTCGACTCCGACTTTCTTGACTTGACAACCTCATCACAATCATGGCAGCGTTACCAGCAATGCGGCCGCTAGGCTGCCTGAGGTCCCTGATGAGGCCATCGGAGTCAATCACACCCCTCATCAACCACCGATTCATTTCGACAGCCTATAGCAAGAGGCCTCAACGCATCCCTCTTCCTCAGAACATCCCGGAGCAATTCCTCTCTCAGATCCCTCTTCACTACCGCCCGGACCCTAGTACGTGCTAGCACCGATCCAGTTGCCTCTTTTGAGCCTATCTGACTGACATTTTGTGTAGCCAAGGAGCCCGTCAAGGTTTACCCTGCTCCGCCATCTGCCCGCAAAGCATGCCCGGACCCTGTCGCAGCAGTCACCGCATCACAATTGGCCGAGCTTGACCCCAAGGGTGAGCGACAGGCTTTGTTCGACTACCGTCGCAATAAGCGCAGCGTGAAACCCGGTGATATCGTGCGTGTTGTCTTCAAGAACGGCGATCCATTCAACGGAGTTGTTCTGAGCATCAAGCTGCGCGGAATTGAGACTTCGTTCCTCCTGCGCAACGAGCTCACTCGTGTTGCTGTTGAAATGTCCGTCAAGGTCTTCAGTCCTAATGTTCAGAGTGTGGAGATTGTCCAACGCTCGGAGAAGAAGCGCAGAAGAGCGAGATTGTATTACATGAGGTTCGTGCTCCCCATATGTTTTGTTCGTTTCGTCTTTTCATAATTGTTTGCTAATATTTTATGCTTAACAGGGACCGCAAGCACGATCGCCGCAGTGTCGAGAACGTTGTGGCCAGCTACGTCCGCCAGAAGAAGGCCTTCTTGGGTGGTGGTCGTGGAGGCCAGGGTGGTCGACGTCGGTGATCGATTTAGAGGGAGTCTGGCGTGACACCCGTTTGCATAACTATGGCTGTATTACTATTTAACATCTTGTACTTCATTTGTGTTCATAAATTGCGACATCAAATACACCTTTGAGCCTTTTTACTCACCGTCCATACCATCTAACATCGTATCGTTGTTTGTCGGCTGAACCAAGCCAGAACCTATTACATCCGTTTTCACCGGCTTTCTTACTCGATGGCGTGTTGGCTTCTCCGGAGACTCGTAGGGGTAGTAGGGCTAACCTCGTGGCTTGTTACAGTTTGATCCTCTAGTGCATGATAGCTCAATCATTAATGATGCGATTCATGCCAGTTTGATTTCATCTCAAGATGAACGAGGATGAGCATGGCAAGCCACCCAAAAACGCCGTACATTTGTCGCCTTGAGCATTTGCTTCGTGGAATATGGCATTGTTGGGTGTTTTCTTGCTTGTTCAAAGCTGTTCACTGTTTCCCGCTAGCACAGAACCACAATGGGCAAGGCCTTGTCTGACTACTGTTTTATACCGAACGAGATAGGGCACGCAAGGAGCTTTCTCCGAACCAGGGCAATCACCAACAGCCCAAAAGCTTCATACACCCATGGCCCATAATTGGACATAGGATGTATCCTGGTTCCCCTACATTAATCTCATTTTTTCCATATCATTGCTAGAAAGAGAGATGTAAAACTCCGCGCTTGGCACTTGGCGATGCCCAATCGGGACCTGGATCGGGACAACATCAGGGAAATGGCGCCCGCTGTGGGGTGCCATGCCTCACCAAGGATCTGGGCGCTCTCGCACGGCTCTGCCTCGGCGTGTAAGCGATGCGATATGCCATGCCTCGCTAAAGTCGGGGAATTTAACGATGACCCCGGTCCCTGCTAAGCCACTCCCCGTCAACAGGGTTACTATCAGTCTGTGCTAGCTCCAGGGTTCGGCGACCTTCTCACTGTCCACTCTGTTCTCCTTCAAGGTCGACTGTGACACGATAAGAGATGTTCAGCCTCTTTTGGAGGCAGGTTTGGACTCTAACCGTCAAGAACCTGCTCATTACCTTCGTGCGCCCTAGTGCAACTACTACCCTGAGGGCTTTGGTTTTGCCTGTCGTATTCATTGCCGTCATGTATGTCAAAGACTGCCGGTCACTTTGAAGCAATCGATGAATATTAACGAATCAGTTCCTACGCGCGCAACTTCTTTGTTCCCCCATCTATCTATGGAATCGGCGATCCAACGCCAGTTCGGTCTCTGAACAGCGCCTTCGGTTCTGTGGGTGGAGGGAGAGACAAATTGGTCTTTGTCAATAATGGATTCACCGATGGTGATATCCAGCGGGTGATCGACCAAGTAGCAGAGCCTGCCCGATTAAATGGAGACCATGTTGTGACCTTGACTTCCGAGAGTGATCTCAGAAATACTTGTCGGACCACGCTCAGGGGTACATCGTCGTGTATAGCTGCGGCTGTCTTCTACTCGTCACCAAATGAAGGTCCAGATGGAATATGGAACTACTCGATTCGCGCTGATGGCTCATTGGGTGATCGCATCAATGTTAGAAAGACCACCAACGCCCAGGAGATCTACCTTCTCCCCCTTCAGCACTCTATCGATCGTACGATCATCTCAGTTGAGAGATCTGTAACTGACAAGAGTATCCCTGATGAGGTCTGTCTTTGTGATTCGTCATTTCTTTGCGACTTATGCTGATTGATACCAACAGGTCATGGAGTTCCCTTACACCTCACTGACACAAAAGCAACGACAAGATCAGATTCGGGTGCGCTATATGAGCGCGATTATTAACATCATCAGTATTGCTTTGTTCATCGGAATGGTTGGTGTTACATATCAGCTCACTGGCCTGATTGCAATGGAACGAGAACTTGGCATGAGCCAATTGATTGATTGCATGTTGCCCGGTTCATCCCAATGGAAAGCGCAAGCAGTTCGATTTATTGCAGCTCATCTTGCTTTAGATCTTATCTACGGACCGGGCTGGATCATCACCGGTATAATCCTGAAGTATGGCGTGTTCAGCAAAACATCGGCTGGCATCACCGTTGTGAATCACCTTCTTACCGGGTTGGCACTCTCATCATTCTCGATCTTTGGTGCTTCTTTCTTCAGGAAGGCACAATTGAGCGGTATTTCTGTGGTGATAGCCAATCTATTGCTCGGAGTTGTCGCACAAGTCGCTGGCATCAAGACTAACGGCGCAGTCGTTGTTCTAAGTCTTTTGTTTCCATCTATGAATTATGTGTTCCTTTCAGTCTTTATGGCTAGATGGGAAAGACAGAATCAGCCAACAAATCTGGTTCATGCGGCCCCGGAAAATCCTTGGACAATCCCGGGCATTGCGCTTTGGGTACTGCTGATTGTACAGATCTTTGCCTATCCCATTCTCGCTGCGCTAGTAGAGCGGATGCTTTATGGAACTGCTTCATCCAAACGTGAAGCTACTGCACTTGGGAAATCCTCCGCCCTTGTTATTGACGGTTTCTCAAAAGAATACAAGCCAAGCTGGTTCCATCGACACATTGGCAAAAGATTCGGTTCGAAGCGACAGAATGTTTTTGCGGTCAAAAGTCTTAGCTTAGACGTTGTCAAGGGAGAGATCATGGTTCTTCTGGGCGCCAATGGCTCTGGAAAGTCTACTACACTTGATGCTATATCAGGCCTCACAAAGATCTCATCGGGAGAAATCAATATTGACTATGGCAACAACCAAGGTGGCTTTGGACTATGTCCTCAGAAAAACGTTCTTTGGTACAACTTGACCGTCAAGGAGCATGTCAATATCTTCAATGGCCTCAAAACAGTTCATAAACGGGACAGTCAGGATGTTCTGATGAAACTTATTGCCGACTGTGATTTGCAAAACAAGTCCAACGCACAATCGAGAACACTTTCTGGTGGTCAAAAACGCAAGCTTCAATTGGCGATGATGTTCACGGGTGGTTCAACCGTTTGCTGTGTTGACGAGGTCTCTTCTGGTCTCGATCCGATCTCGCGAAGAAAGATCTGGGACATTTTGCTAGCTGAGAGAGGACGCAGAACGCTTTTGTTCACCACCCACTTTCTGGACGAAGCAGAGCTTCTCGCAGACCATATCGCAATATTATCAAAGGGTTGTCTGGAAGCACAAGGATCCACGGTCGAGCTCAAGCACCGTTTGGGATCTGGTTACCGAGTCCATGTTCATCATTCCCCTGGATCTACTTCCACAATCGACTTGCATCTTGAAGGAACTCAAAAGGAGACCCAGTTTGATGAAACGGTGTATACTGTGCAAGACTCTGCTCTTGTGTCCAGAATGGTTGCCCTCCTTGAAAGAGAAAATATCACTGAGTACCGTATCAGTGGTCCGACAATCGAAGATGTTTTCCTCAAAGTCGCCCAGGAACTATCCCAAGACTCTGAGCAACCCGAACAGATTCATGTGAAAGGAAAATTGGATTCCGAGGGTTCAACAAAGAAAACCCACGAAGACACCCCAGAACTCTTGACAGGAAAGCGTATCGGAATGGTGCGCCAGACATGGTTCTTGTATCTGAAACGTCTGACTATTCTGCGCCGCAACTACATTCCATACCTTGCTGCCTTTTTTATTCCCGTGATTGCTGCAGGTCTCGTGACGCTGTTTCTTAAGGATGCAACTGCGCCCAAATGTTCTGGAGATGGTCTTTTCACGAGCCCAGATCCGAAATCATTGAGCTCATATAAAGACATTGACGTAGTAGTTGGTCCACAGAGTCAATTTTCATCTGCTTTTAGCAGCTACATCAATTCAGTATCTGGCTTAGGAAGCTCGCAAAGCAGCAACTTGTCCAGCTACTTCAAATTTGTTGACAGTTACCCAAATTTCACGAGATACATTGAAACTCACCAGGCAAATGTCACACCCGGTGGAATCTGGCTTGGGGATTCATCCTCCAAACCTACCTTCGCATGGAAGGGCGACAACAATAACATCTTGCTCGCGGCACTTACGCAAAACGCTATGAACAATTTCTTATCAAACACATCGATTAGCTTCCAATACCAATCATTCGATATTCCATGGCAGTCTGACGTGGGAAAAATGCTTCAGCTGCTGGTATACTTTGGTCTTGCCTCGGCTGTGTACCCTGCATTGTTCGCTCTCTATCCAACCATGGAGCGTTTACGAAATGTGCGCGCCTTGCACTATAGCAACGGTGTACGGCCACTCCCGCTATGGCTTGCATACCTTTGCTTTGACTTCTGCGTTGTGCTCCTAGCCAGTGTTTTGGGAATCATCATCTTTCGAGCCGCTTCGGATGTATGGTATCACGCGGAATATCTCTTTGTGGTCTTCTTTCTCTATGGTCTCTGCTCAACTATCCTGTCATATTTGATCTCCCTCGTGGCCAAGTCCCAGCTTGCAGCATTTGCATTTGCTGCTGGTATGCAATGCGTTTTCTTTCTTGTTTATTTCATCGGCTACATGTCTGTTCTCACATACGCCCCGACTTCCAAGATTGATTCTTACCTCTCCATTGTGCATTTCACCTTGTCTGTTATCATGCCGATTGGGAGTCTATCGCGGGCGATGTTTGCTGCACTGAACATCTTCTCGATCTTGTGCAGGGGACAGAAGCTCGCTTCCTATCCCGGTGATATCACTGTATACGGTGGTCCTATTTTGTATTTGGCTGTCCAGTCTCTCATATTATTTGCTCTGCTTTTATGGTTTGACGGGGGTGGTAATGCAGTGATGGCTTTCAAATCAAAATCGAAGTCCGAAGACATCGAAGAAAAGGAGATGGACGAAGATGTCGCCAACGAACTATCCAGAGTCACAGATTCACAAGATGGCCTTCGTGTGTTGCACCTGACGAAATCTTTCAAAAAGTTTGTGGCGGTCGAAGATGTCACTTTTGGAGTCGGCAGAGGCGAAGTCTTCGCTCTCCTCGGTCCAAACGGTGCCGGAAAAACAACGACAATCAGTCTCATTCGAGGCGATATTCAGCCGTCCGGACGAGGAGGCGATATCTTTGTTGAAAACGTCTCCGTAATCAAAAACCGTGCAATCGCTCGTTCTAGCCTGGGCGTCTGCCCTCAGTTTGACGCAATGGACCAAATGACCGTCATCGAGCACCTCAGGTTCTACGCTCAGATCCGCGGCATTTCGGATGTCGACCACAACGTTAGACAGGTTATCAAAGCCGTGGGACTTACTTCATTCAAACATCGCATGGCAATGAAGCTTTCTGGCGGTAACAAGCGCAAGCTCTCCCTCGGAATAGCCCTCATGGGCAATCCTGCCGTGCTCCTCCTCGACGAACCATCTTCGGGTATGGATGCCGCCTCAAAACGAGTCATGTGGAAAACATTAGCGGCCGTTGCGCCAGGCCGCTCTATTATTCTGACCACACATTCCATGGAAGAGGCAGACGCTCTCGCAAATCGCGCTGGTATCATGGCAAAGCGCATGCTCGCTCTTGGCACGACAGACTATCTCCGCTCCAAGTATGGAAACATGTATCATGTTCACCTTGTTCACTCTCAAGCTCCTCATACGTCTGACTATGATATGGAACGCATGCGTACTTGGGTGCATGACACTTTCCCTGGTGCTGTTATTGAGCAGAAAACTTATCATGGCCAGCTACGGTTCAGTGTACCTACGGATATATCCTCTGATATTCCTTCACAGGATAGATTTGAATCTGTTATTGAAGATGAGATTCATGTTGATCTTGGACGCGATGGTCAAAAGTCTCAGACCTCGACTGTGACCAAGAGAGGAAGCGGCGGTGTTGGTAATTTGTTCTCGTGTCTAGAGGCAAACAAGGACTCATTGGGTGTTCAGTATTATTCTGTCAGCCAAACTAGTCTTGATCAGGTCTTCCTAACTATTGTTGGCAAGCATAATATTGAGGAGGAGAATTCGGGGAGCAAATGAAACAGGTAGGCCTAGATCTACAATATAATCAACAGGATCATCACTTCATAGAATGTATTCCTCAATTCAAAATATGCGATCAATCTAGATCTTCATCTAATAGATATATCGGAAGCTATCGGAAGTATCGTCAGCTAGATGTCAAAGGGAAGTAAATAGAACGTTATGGGGCGGTGCATACTTCATGTTTTCACGATCAGTCAAATCTAAGAACGCAGTTGCATCCAGATCTCTTCCCTCAAGTCCACCCTCCATTTGGGACTGAAGGCGATCCCGCTTCTGGTTCTCCCAGCGGAGTAGTAGGCCAAGAATACTGATCAGGACAGCTTCAATGAGATGTGAGACAATCATGGACCAAATTCCAAGCTCATAAGTTGGCCTAAGATTCAAGTCAGATTCATTCTTCATCAGGCCTAGCCAAGGCTGTTCCACAAGATAGAACGTACGATTGTTCAGACTTATAAAAGAATGGGCCGGCAATATTTCCTGTACAATAACCCAGGAACAGAACGGCGTTGGTGACAACCTTTTTGGTATGACCTAGACTCGTTAGCAAAATGAATACTGTCGAGACTGCGCATATCAAACTTACCAGCTGTATTGGCAATTTGCATACTAAGGACGAGCACAAAGGCAGCGTTATACGGTCCTGTTAGATAGTAGCAAATCAATCGGCCCACACTGTGCTGAACAGGAACGAATCGAAGGCCAAAAGAGCCAGCCAAGTTTGGAATCAAGAAGATGAGAACAAACACGCATCGTCGATTTTCAAAGCGGTCGTTCAAATAGACGCATGCGAGGATTGAGATTGCGATGATGAATCCATAAGGAATCTACTCGAGACGAACTTTGTTAGCACTGATTCAAGCGACATAACAAGGAAATCCACGATGAATAGATGCTTACCTGCATGAGAGTCGTCACTAGAGTCGAAAAGCCAAATCCGTGGATGATGATAGTGCCAAAATTCGAAATCCCACCATTGGGGACATTGCAAACAACCCCCAGAATGAAGAACATGTAGAGCTTGTAATCCTTGAAAGCCTCAAGGATCTGATATGGCTTGAGATGTTTGTTCTCAACACCCGTCTGATTCTCCCTTAACCGTTCAACAGCCATACGGCGCTCTCTCTTGCTTAGGCCGCGAGCGGTGACAGGGGAGTCTGGTAGGAAGATAAACATGATAATCCCCCAGGAAGCGCAGAGAGCGCCACTGAATCTGATTAGCGTGGGAATGCATCCAGAGCCGGGTATAATCTCACATTATGATAAACTCGTATTTCCAGGATGGCAGCGCACCGCGAATATGACCGATTCCGTAGCCCAACAGCCCACCAAGTGCAATCCCGAGTCCGTTGGCTGTATACCAGAGTCCCAGACGTACGGGCTGCTCACGTCGTGTATACCACATACTGGTAATGAGCATAAAGGCGGGATCTGAGCAGGCTTCTGCGGCACCGCCAAGGGCTCGAAGGACGGCGAGGGTTTCGAAGCTGTTGCAGGCAGCTTGGATCATCAGGAAAACACCCCTTATAAGACCAATTAGTATATGACACAATCGGATTGATCTGGTTCAAAATACCACATGAAGATATTCACCCCCAGATATTTTCCTAGAACCGGTCAGAGATTTATTTTCAATGAACAGAGTAAAAGCTTGCCAATTGGAAGACGCTGCATCAAGAAATTGGTCGGAAATGCCCAAGCCAGAAACCCAAAGTAGAAGATACTACTCAGCCAACTGTATTGAGTGCCATGGAGATTAAGGTCGTCCCGAATTCCAAAGATGGCTGCGTAGCTTAGGGTTGTCTGTTCCCACGGGGAGACAAATTAGCACCTTGGATCAATTTCCCAGCCAACTTTCAAGCCACCAACGAAAGAAACCAACCTTATCAATGTAGAAAAAAGCATAGCAAACAGCCAGATAAGGAAGAATCATAAGATCAATCTTCCACAGCAATTTCCTGGCTTCTGCAGGATCAACCTCTTCGTGGAGCTCGGACGGGTCGTCAAACAACGCCATGGCTGTATCGCCGTCGGCATTTTTGGCATTTTTGAACTTGCTTTGTTCTTGGTTACTCTCAGCGTGCACGAAACTGGGAGCTTCGGCAATATGGGCCTTGGAATGGGACGTTGGCTCGGAGGGGACATTGTCCGCCATGGTGGAGTTGGTTTCTAGTATAGGTGTGGAATATAGATGATTTCAATAAAATTGAGAATACCAAAACGTATCAGATTTGTACAAATGGAGGGACCGAATGGGAGATAAAAGGCAGGGATACGGAGATCTATAACAAAGAAAGCCCCCTGCTTGACATCTTCAAAGTCAAAGGATAACCAGCTCTCTTCCCCCGCGTTCAAAGCTTCTGTGAAATTCAAGAATGCCAATATGCGGGGAAACTTTACGGCATACTCCCCACGCCAGGGAAAGTCGTATCGCGCGCTGATCAATCGACTCCCTTAGTCTTGGCTGACGAGTAGCGCAGTCGGCACTGCGCCGCGATTCATGCAGCATAAGTGAGTGATTGGACATGTCAGGGCTTAAAAGCATGAGGTTCAAGGTTTGCCTGTCGTGAAGTATACTTGCTGCGTTTCATCATCGGTGGAAGTCCGAGGACTCGGAGACTTGCCGTTGGGTTGCTGTTCGAGATCCGAGTATGTTATGTCGGTTTACACAATAGCCGAACATTAAATACGAACTGAGTTATGCCGAGGATGGCGCTGATTGCACTTGACCTGCCAATCAGAGCTAGAGTGCGTGGGGGTCGAGAATCCGGGGGGATGCGGAGAGGAAGATCCCCCAGGTTCTCGAATCAAGGAGAGAGAAAAAACTTTTGTATTGGGATTTGGACCTTCTGCAACTCCTATATTCGAAATTTTTGTGAACAAAATTATTTTGTATGTCTCTTCTCTTTTCCCCTACATGGATCGGGGTCGCAATTTTGGCACTAACGACGGTTGAAATTCAGGAAACGAGACTGTAAGAACCATATTAGCATTGCCCTTCAAGGTAAATCGAAACGATGGATAGGTCTCTTACCGCCAGGAATAAGATGATCAAGTTGGACCCGATGAACGCAGCAAAGATGCCCAGATCCCTCCATCGGTGATCAAAGTACATGCTAAATGCCGCATAAAACTGATCACCAACCTTGTATGCACAGTACTTGCAAGCCTGTGTGGCCTCATCAACAAGATAGCCGTTGCCACCACGATCAAAGAAAGGTTTCATGTATTCACCACAGGTGAGATTTGAGGGAGCCGTGAAATGATTCAGTTCAGCTGCCGAACAGACAACATCACGCCCGTGTAGTTCAGTGACAACCATTCCTCCAATCAAGCGAGTAAACGGGTCGAGTTGATACAGCCACGCGCGCCAGAACCCTGGCATCTGCGGTTTGGGGATCGCTACACCACAGAAAAGAGAGAAGATGATGGTGATTGGCGGATTCATCTGGGAGGCAATCAGGCTGTTGGGTGTCAGGGCCGAGATCATCTGGCCCAAAGTCACGGAAAAGACCTCGGTGATTAAGATTATGAAGAATTGGTACCCGGCTCGGCTCGAGTCGGACTGGAAACCGGGGATATAGTATAGCGGGACGAAGAAACAGACAGCACACAGAATGCTGTAAGGCATTTCGGCGATGACCATTGAGAGAGAAAACGCAAACTGACTGTACGTCTTCGATGCTGACTCGCGGTAGAAAATCAAACGCGACATATCATATCGTGGCTGGACCATCTGGAGGATGATAGCGGGGAGGACAGTCACGTTGAAGATGACGAAGATGCGATATTGAAGCGAGGATCTGGAGTCATCCAGGTTAAGGAAAGCAAGACCAGTGATGATAGCAATGACAACATGGGTGTAAAGCCGAGTAAATCCGTAGTTCTTGGAGCGCCAGAAGACGAGATGGGTTCGTCGACCAACGACCTTAATCTGATGCCAAAGAGGTGAGGCATACTCCTTTTCCACTTCGGCGTCATCTTTGTTGTTTTGAACAAACTGAGCACGGTTGGCTTTGATTTGGACGATCTCTTGCTTGAGATTCTCTAATTCTGGAGAAGTTCGCCAGATGTCACCCCAGTCACGGTCTCCAATCCGACGTGTTTGACCAGCACCGATGGCATCAAGCATCCACTCGGCAGGGTTGGCATCTGCAGGGCAGTCTGCACCATTACGGCGGAAGTAGTCCAACAAGATATGAGAGTCATGACCAATGTCACCGCAGTAGATAGTTTCGCCCCCTCGCTGAAGCAGCAAAAGACGATCAAAATTCTCAAAAAGTGCAGAGTTCGGCTGGTGAATCGTACAAAGAATGGCCTGGCCTGCTGCTGAAAGCTTGCGAAGGAAACGTACAATATTCCAAGCAGATTGACCGTCCAGACCGGAGGTGGGTTCGTCCAAGAAGAGCAGAAGCTCAGGCTTCGCGGCCAATTCGACGCCGATGGTAACGCGCTTTCTCTCTTCTACCGAAAGACCGGTATCAGGAGTTCCAATGATTGCATCTGCCAGATTCTCTAATTCCAAAAGATTAAGAATTTCCTCAACATAAGCGTATTTCTCGGATTGTGGGGTTTCAAATGGTTGGCGTAGATCTGCAGAAAATCGCAGCGCTTCTCGCACAGTCTGCATAGCTTCATGGACATCAAGCTGCTCGGCGTAGGATGTTCCTCGCTGGAATGAGGTGCCAGGAGGCTTGCCGTCGACAAGGATGTCTCCTCTGACAACACCAATGTTCTTTCTTGCGGCCAAAACATCAAGCAGTGTCGTCTTTCCTGCACCGGAGGCACCCATGAGTGCTGTCAACTTTCCGGGTTGGACATAGCCATAGACAGAGTTTAGCAGACGTCGAGTACCCGAGGGAACAGGCACTTCGTAAGAAACATCTTCCCATGTGAACACGGATTTCGAGCTGATATCCAAGTTTGATCCCATATCGAGAGTCTTGGATTGCCGGTTGGCCTTCTTCGCCATCAGATCCTCATTGAGCGCTTTTCGCTCGGCATTCTCCTTTTGATAGAAGGTGATAGTCTTTCCACCTGCCTCAAACTGAAGAATTTCTCCAAAGTACAGATTTGTTCCAAGGAAGCCGATGATAAGGGCAATCATAATACCAAAATTCCGCCATAAATCACCTTTTAAATAGCTGAACGTCTGTGCGACATAGTTGGCTCCTGGGATGATTGCGGATCCAGGCTCGCCTCCAGCTAAAGTACAGACTTGGTGAGCAATGTCATCATAGCCAGGACCGGTGGGAACGAGGGATTCTTTCGTGCACGTCATAGTCAATCGTTTGAACTCATTCACCATCAAAGATGCAAATCCAAGACCGAAGGGATTGATATAGTAAATCCACCGCAGCCATACCTGGGCGCCAGACCACTGAATGAGATATCCAGAGGTCAAGACAAACAGAGTGATAATGACCGAGGCAAATTTGATAGCGGAATCAAAGTCGGGACAAAGACAGCCCACGGTTCGGAAGAATACCGTCATTGTCACATAACCCTCGAGAATGATTAAAACAAACGTGAAGAAAGCTCCAGCATCGCGGACCAATCCACACATGAAGTACACTATTATGCTGAATACGAGAATTCTTGCGATCGCAAACGTTGTGTCAACAATGATCTGTGCGATGAAAAGTGCGCTAGGTCTGTAAAAGGCGAAAGACCGGTGTTTATTGACGATTGAGCGACCCATCATGGTCGATGCAAGCTCGGAGAACGCTTGGAATCCATTGAAGAGCAGACTGATGAACAATAGACCACCTCTGGTAAAAGCACCAGCACTGGTCGTTGGGGAGTTGAGCCACACAGTACCTAATATGATAGCAATACCAATAGAGGTGATCCAAGAAACGGTCATGGCAAACTTGTCCTGCCATTTGAGAAGAAACTGTCGTTGCATCAAGGCCCAAATTTGAATATGGAAGGGAATTGAGTACACCGATGAGTTTGGGGTAAACTTTCGCTTTGCTTCCTTGTTGGCGATCTCAAAATCGTCATGAATTTGCTTCTGGTGTGCAATTTGAGCACGGTAAGACTTCATGTCCTGGTCTAGTCTTTCGCTATACACGGATGTGTTAAAGGCCTTGGCCAACGCATCCGGCGTCGAAGGTACATTTTCGGCGCTTCTGCCATCCTTGAATTCTCTTTCAAAGGGATCGGTAGTTCCTGTCAGGTAATCAGGGGTAGTTTGACGAGGCTTTTCGCGGAACCCGAGGCCTTCGAAGTAGGCTCTTGCTTCCGCTGTTGGGCCGAAGAATACTTGACGGCCGCTGTCAATCACAAGAACTTTGTCGAACTGCTTGTATATGTTCTCGGATGCTTGATAGAGCGACACGAAGGTGGTGGTTTTGTAGATGTTGGTCAAGATGCGAAGTGATTTGGCAAAATCAAGGGCGGTCGAAGCATCCAGTCCGCGAGTGCTGTTATCCCAGGCCAAGACTGTTCCTGAGGTGATCATCATCTCTGCAATTGAGACTCGACGTCTTTCACCTATTTCAATCAGATGCCGTTCTCGGTATGAATAGATTTAGGACTCACCTCCAGAAACACCGCGAATGAACATGTTACCGATCACAGTATTCGCCGTATGCTCAATGTTGAACATCTTCAGCAACATGTTGATGACTCTTTCCTTGAACTCAGCCTTCGAAACTCCAAATGGTCGTTTCCCAGGGGTTTTTGTGTCCAGAGCAAAACCGAGGGTTTGCTTAACTGTCAAGGTAGGCTGGTGGATATCATCCTCTTGGTTGTACACAGATTCTCCACGGAACCTTTTGGCGAACTCGTCGTGTTCATACGGACCATAAAGAACTTCTCCATCGATCGCAGTATATCCGACTCGCTGGTTGGAGATGACTTTCAGAAAAGACGTACAGCCTGAGCCAGGACGTCCAAGGACCAGCACCATTTCGCCAGGTCGTGTGAGACCCCGGAAGCCTTCCAGGATGTTTACTTCTTGTCCTTTTTTTCCCCACCCGAAAAGATCCATAACCATGGCCGGGACATTCAGAAAGTCAATGATGGCATCTGGGAACGTCTTGATGATTGTCTTGACGCCACCAATTCCGCGGACAGAGAGGTTATCCCAGATTACACCTACACAAAGTCAGCAATATGTCTCAAGTCAAATTCAAAAGCACCCACCAATATGCTTGTCTTTAATTCCAGCTTCTTCTTCGGCGGCATGCTGGCCATGCAGTGCAGTCTCCAGGTCCCAGGACTCATTTGTTTCGGTCGAACTCGCAGCCTTTTCAACATCTGCAGTAGCACCAGATTTGGAAACACGAGATACTTGTTGCGATAATCTGCGGGCTTGATGCGAGCTGGAGAATTGTCTGTTCAGCTCCAAGAAATCTTGCTCGGCCTGTTCAACATTGACACCAGTCTGCAGAGGCGTGTTGGCTTGGGTGTGGGCAATGCGGGCTTCTTCGAGCTGTCGTCCATAGCTATGTGTCTCAGACTCATTCAAGTCTGAGTCGCTACTTGTCTTCATCGACAGCTTTTCATCAACGGCATCGGCGTGTGGTAGTGATGACATCGAGTATGTTAGGCGTTTTCTACGCCAGGATTTGGGCGTGTGCTACCTACTCTGCGATTTGATTCGCAGATTTGCTGGCGAAATTCAGTCTTCTTGTTTGGGGCTTGATTGACCAGCTAAACTTAGGTTGCCAACTCTTTCACTCTCCGGGGGAGATCACTACCCCTCGGATATCACGCCTCTACGGGCTCGAAAATGGCAATTCGATAATGGGTTGGAACCAACGAGGAAAATTGGAGAAGACAAATTTTGAAAATTGCCACAAGTTCCCCTGAAACGATGTCTTCGCTGAAGAAGAAAAAAAAACTGGTTCTTCAAAAAAAAAAAAGATAAGGAAGCCAAGCCCGAGCTGCACTTGTCTTAAGTCCGCTAACACCAACTCTACTGAGTGCCCACTCGGCTCCACCAAGCATCTCGCAAGTCCCTGGAACTTGAATCATACAGGGGTCCCCACGAAAGAGTGGTTGTGGGAAAGATCAGCAGGTGAGTCACCGAGTCGGAGGTCATTTATTTCCGTCAAAAACATGGCTGCCATGCGTATGCAGGACAAAATCCGATGGCAAGCGGAGGTGGGGGAGTGGCCACGGACGGCTTGTTCCGCGGTGGAGTGACCCTATTCGCAGTTGCCAAGCAGACGGGGTCCGAAAAGGGTTTAAAGCCCAAGCCAAAGCCCAGTCAATTCGAGTCATGTTGACTCGTAATGCCTGCGGACTGGATTACAAATTTTACCTGATGGCTGAGAACGGTTGGTTCTAGAGCGTGGTTTCCTACGGAGTTGCTTCCGAGGTATATCTGGGGTTGAGACGGGGGACCAATTAGCATCTTTGCCACATTCTGGGGGTGGAAAGCCCAAGATATACTGAACATGGAGAGCAAGGATATCCCCTGATGATATCCTGTTAATCGAAGAGTAATGACCCATATGTCGAAGATGTATAGAGCGACTTGAACCCCTACCGCTAGTCCCACATCGTTCTCCAGCACACCAAACCTTATAGTAGTTTGATTTTACCTGGGGTTGTATTCCACATTAGAAAAGAAAGACACAAATTTATCAGTCGGATCAAACGGCAATTTGTTGCTTTGGAGAGCCGTTGCGCCTGGACCGATGCGGTTAGCCTATCGGGATATCCTCGGCCCTAATTTGGAGGTGAATTGTATATAATTTCCGACACAAAGAGTGATAAGAACTAGTTGATCCTGAAAACGTGGGAGCCTAGATATCGATAGCTCGTACAGCAGTATAGACTCATGCAATTTTACGCATCATTCCTGACCGAAACAATAATTGCATGCTTTGCGGAATGGTCCAACCACCAAACTGCGGCATTGAACACTGCATACTCGGAGGTGGGCCACCAATCGCCAGCCAGCATACCTGTCACCGTAGACTGGACTTTACAGTATATATGTACAGGTACCTGATTGAATGTACGCAGCCCCACATTTCCATCTGAACCAATTCTGATAGGAGTTATACGCAGCATTTAACCGACCAATGTACATTATACTTTAAGGTGCACGCGCACATTTAAGGTCTGTGTGTGAATGGGTGTGCGTGTGACAAGTTCTCTTCGTGATTCATGATTTCTGCATAGAAAGGGCTAGGCATTTCCCGATGGTATGAGCCGAGGGATTTCCGGGATTCTTGATATGACACCCCATCTTGTTGATCATTGAAAAGCGACTATGCAGTGATTGCCTTGATCTGGGCCTCGAGCTTCTTCATATCTCCACCAACAACACGGTCAACCTCCTTGCCATCCTTGAACACCACAAAGGTGGGCATGGCATTCACGCTGAGCTCCTTCGCGACGGACTGCAGCTTGTCAACGTCCACCTGGATAAAGCGAACGTTCTGGTATTGTTCGCTGAGTTTGCCGACGACGGGGGCAACAGCCTTGCAGGGTCCACACCACGTAGCGAAGAAGTCGACGACGACAGGTCCGGAGGAGGTGAGAGCCTTGAAGATGACGACACTATTGGGCGCGGGTTAGAACTGGATGTGAGCGCGGATATTTCTTCTTACTTGTCAACCTCGGTAACCTTTCCGTGAGACATGATGGGTGCTGAAGAGTTTCGGGTCTTGAGGAATATGCGGACGGCTATGAGGGGTCAGTTCAGGTTTCGGTGTTTTTGTTGCGATGCTACCCCAAGCCTATGATCATAGGGAGTGAATAAGGTAGACAGTAGAGTATTTTCTTACCAATGTAGATCGCGGTAAGGATCAGAATCGTTTTGAGCTCCATCTTTCGCTTTTCTGTAGCAAGTTGGAGTGGAGTCGTCGTCTTGGGTTGGTCGGCACGTGACACTAACTATGCCCTATAATCATCATCTAAGCATTTGTAAACAGCTTAGAGCTAAATCACGAAAATTCCATGATATAATGTATTAACCACACATTTGAAAAAGGCCAGGCTTTTAAGTCATCTTGGTTTTTCACTTTCAATGCTTCTCAGCAGTATCATTGTCTTTATTCAAATATTCAGTTTTCAACAGTCATGACCGACACGATCCCAATGAGTTATTTGTTGTACAATTCCATGTAATACTCAACATACATTTTTATCGCGGACGCATTCCGTGACACTTATATCTCAACATGCAAGATATATATCTAATACCGAGGCTGGGTCCTGATTCGCTTGCGCCCAGTTATAAAACCAAGCCTATCTAGATACCAGCTGTATAAGTAATATGCGATGAAATTGCATCACTACGAGTCATTCCCGCGTGCTTATCAAGAATCCCACGTGCATTCTTCCCAGCCGGAATGTTCCTCGCAGAAGTGGATGTGAAACCTGCTTAAGATTGCGGGTATACTGTAGTATAGCACTGTCCTATCTACTGTCTTGGTTGACATACTATGCTACAATATCTTAATAAAAGCCTGTGACGCGTCAATATGGTATGAGTCCCGTACAAATTGTCACCGCGCTGCATCCCTACAGTAGGATAGATTCAGAGGAGGGGGCTTCATCTATTGATCATGCTATTGAGAGTCAGGCCTCCTTCGTTCTAATATTTGGTTAGTTCTGCTGATATCTCCAACTAAGGGGGTTTTTTTGCACTTGTTAACAGACCAATCAACCGGTACTATCTGAAATTCGTAAATCTAAATTAGGAGCCACGCAAATTTAGTCTCTACAGTAATGATTCCCATAGTTTGACGATTAACATGTGGAACCTGCAACGTGTCGGTCCGGGACAAACCTAATTCGAGACTTTAAGCTCAACAAGACCCACTGATGACCCTGTCAATCTTCCGCAAAAGTCGTCCGATAAATGCATCGAAGACATCAGATACCCCAGATAATCAACGCAAACACTGAAAGAA
The DNA here is from genome assembly GCF_028828085.1 of Penicillium nucicola. Lineage (NCBI taxonomy): Eukaryota > Fungi > Ascomycota > Eurotiomycetes > Eurotiales > Aspergillaceae > Penicillium > Penicillium nucicola. Next base: position 1,325,338 of record NW_026643125.1, on the reverse strand, counting down.
TCCTCAAGAAAGTGAAACTGGCAAGTAACCAAATATTGCCATATCCTCGATGTCCATAGAAAGGATATCATAACGGAGTCCTCAACCAAACCAATTGGCCTGCCATTACTTAATAATGTCCCACAGCACTTGAGCCTTGTCGTTAGAATTTTACGCCACATTGTATTCAAATCCAAGAATATATATCTTGCTTGCCCAGGAGTCTCGTACCAAAACTTGATTCGGGAAGAAGGCAATTCTGGGGTTACTGGAACACCTTCAGCTTTCTCCGTCTCTGATAGTGATATCATCAAGGGTACTGGTTCTGAGATACGACAAGGTCCAAAGGATACGTGATAAGCCACTTTTTCTCAGTTCAGTCTATGATTGGTGGTTCTGTTTATTGGCATTCTCCATGACAAATTGTGTACGTATGTTGCAAATCTGGTATGCAAGGGGGATGCAGTGAGCCTCTGCTAAGCCAAACGCTTATCAACGAGTTTATATGCCGCGGATCTTCGTCGATCAGTTGTCCTATTGACAGCCCAAGCCCCTCATCTTGCCTTTCATATTACAATTAGCCTCTCCCACCATGGGGGCTCAACTCTCCAGATTGCACGTCGAGTCCATGGACAGCTCTCACGAAACCCTTGCAGATGCTACAAACGCTACACAAGAGAAAGCTCCAGACACGACTGGCTCTATGCTGCGTGTATCATTGTGGGCCGCATTTGCCGCGTGGATCGCGAATTTCGACAACGCATATTCGGGGATCGTCCTGATCATGCCATCTTACAAGCGAGCATTTGGAACTTGCGAGCAAATACTTGATACAACCACATACACCAAAGTCGAAAGTTGCTCGCTGACGCCACTACAGCAGTCATTGATCAGTCTGAGCTATTTGTTCATTGCTGTTGGTGGCGGGATCTCTGCTTTGACTAGCCATCGCTATGGGCGCCGCGGTGCAATCCAGATTGGATGCATGCTCGCCATCATTGGAGCCGCTGGAATGCTTGGTACAAGAGGCGGCTTTCTTCAATACATGGTGTGCAAATGCATCAGCGCAGTGGGCGTTGGTCAGATCATGGCATCCAGTGTCACATATAGCTCGGAATGCATTGTTGCCAGTAAACGTGGGATTTCCTTGGGACTCTATAATGTTGGACTTGCCATGGGAAATATAGCATCTTCCGCAGTCTGTGCTGGCTCTTCCCAACTGGAGCCGCATAATGATTGGCAGTGGAAAACACCTATTCTGTGCCAGATTCCACTTGGTCTCATTCTCGGTACTGGTATTTTAATGTTTCCTGAATCTCCACGCTGGTTCATGGGTCATGACCGAGAAGAAGAGGCACGCCAATCATTCGGTGTTCTTCTTCGTCAAAACCCATACTCGCCCGGAATTACTGCTCAGATTGATAACATCAAAGCAAATATTGCACAAGAGCGCGAAAACGCCAAAACAGTCTCCTGTTTGGATATTTACAACAAAAAGCACCTCCGTCGAACTCTGACCTCCGCGTTCATTATGGTTGGCCTGACCATCTCTGGCATTCAGTTTGTGCAGCCATACGCTGCATTATTCTTGAAAGGCGTTGGTATCAGAAACCCATATCTGATCAATGTTATTATTGGTCTGTGCATTTTAGGAGGATCATTCCTTGGCCCTTTTATTGTCGAATACGGAGGAAGAAGAGTTGCCAGTATATCAGGTTACATAGTTATGGCAACCTGTATGCTTGTCCTTTCTTCCGTCAATACGGCCCTTGGCATGAGCGACATTGCACAAATTGTGGTTGTTGTTCTACTATGCCTGTGGGCTTTTGTATTCGGGGGAACCATTGCAGCAAGTGCAAACTTGTCCGCCGTTGAAATGCATAGCGTCTCTCTTCGCACCTACGGGCAAGCAAGCACAACAATTATTTATGGTATATTCACATTTGGTGCAACATTTTGGACCCCTTATATGCTCAGCCCCTACTATGGAGACATGGGTCCCAATGTCGGTTACTTCTATGCTGGAGTTACCATCTCCATAGCCGTGATTACCTTCCTGCTGGTACCGGAGACTGCTTGCTTGACACTTGAGCAAATTGACGATCAATTTAACTCTGGGATCAAAGCATGGAGAACATCAGTGCTGAAGAACAAGTCTTTGGCTTCCTCCAAGACACAAGGTGCGGCACGTGGAGCTGTCAAGGTCTGAGAGAGGCGATTGCGGCTGCATATATCACACAGGGAGGAAGTCTCCCAGCGAATAGTACAATGTAACTTACCATCTTGTCATTAATCACATATTCTTCTATTCAAATGCCACAGTACAAACTCCAGTATCACACAACGGACTGACCAGCCGGACCAACTGGCTCACACGTGATCATTTGGCCCTAACTCGGGAGGCCTGATGAACAGTTGATATAGTCACACGATATATTTGACTATGATTATAGTGATCATGACCCAAGGAGCTGAGGATTGAAAGTGTGAGCTATTGAAATGTACATATGTCTAACGGCTAGGCGTCGTGACTTTGAAAAATCGTCTCTAGCCGTGCTCCTCGGCCTTATCACTCGAACTTAATAAGCGTCAGGAATGTTCACGATGTTCAATTTTTCATCTAAGACTTGCTGTTTATAATATTTTTATTCTGATGCACATATTAAGTAAACAATTACCCGAAAGGTTCACTGGTCCTGTTTACAGCTGGGACTACAACACTGCTCTCGAGGACAGCACATTGGCTCATTTGAAACGTTCCATTGACCAAGAACATCTCCTCACTCGGATCTCAGCCATCTCCAATCTCAAACACTATGACTTCCGGTTCTTGCTCATCTGGGGCTCGTCACCAAGCCGCCAGCATGAGCCGATCCTCTCCTCTCACCCAAGCCACGCATCTGCCAAAAGAATCACCAGTGACCTTACTGAACGTCTCAGAGCTCACTCCACAATCCAGCACCACACGATGGGGTAACGAAATCATCCATGTCCTCCGACCCTTCAAGCTAGAAACCCTCTTGGACTCAAGTCTCCCACGACCACAACAACACCACGAAGACTACAGGAAATGGAAATACTGGACCGCGGTCGTTTCCAGGTGGCTTTTCGACCAAGTCGAGACTTCAATACAATTGAAAGTCCGAGACCACGTGCCTCAACCAACCTACGCGGATGAGGTTTTCAGATCGATCCGGACAATTAATCTACCGGAACATGCATCATATCTCGCAAGCGAGTTGAAGAAATGGGAAGATTTGCGACGTGACAAATACTCGACTGCTGCAGACTTCATCTTGGCATACCAAAATCAGTTCAATCGGCTGAAGATGGAAGGTCATGAGCCTACATGTGCTGTTGCCCTCCGAGGTCTCCTTCAGGCGTTGTCCAGTGAAATAATCAGCGTTTCCTTTATCCTGGATGAAGTTGAGAACTTGGGACGGGACATTGATTATCAACTTTTTACCTATTACTGCCGGATTTTGATCACCGAGTCGCGCCGATCTGACGGCCGTGGTGCTGGGACTCCTTCAAACAGCAGTTATTCTGGAGGTGGCGGTGGGGGAAGTGGAAGTCGGAGAGGAAGTGGTACAAGTGGAGGATCGAGCAGTGGAAGAGATGTCTCATACCGCGGTTGGAGGCAAAGCCTCCGGAGAGAGGGACAAGGACAATAATATGCAATGAGGCCCCTCAGGGTCGCTGGATGCCCACGCAAAACACTATTCGCCCTAGAGAAAGAGCTGTCGCACATCCAAATCATTTGCTTACGCCCCACGTCAGAACTCGATCTTCTGACTTTGCCTGCTTTCGAGATTCGAGAATTTTGTACGTATTGCATGCTTTTCAACATACGCGAGGCAATGAATAAACAAGATGGGAATTGTTTACCAAACAGGGGCGTACGTACTACAGCAGACATACCAACACGAGCAAAATCATATGTAAACCAGCTGGTATTGGCTAAGATATTCACAAGAAAAACGCCCAAGCGGACAAAGTCAGAAATGGGTAAGTAGCAACGGTCCGAAGAACCCCCTGGGAAAAGCACGAACACGCTTGTGTGGAATATTTTTCAGAGAAGATACAGTACTGCCCACAGAGCAAGACGGAAGTAAGCAATACGCTCAGATAAACAATCAAAAAAGAAAATTGTAAAGAAATGAAAGTCGGCGGCGCGGGGGCCAGTAGAGACAAGACAGTTGGCACTCATGTACATGTAAGGAAAAGCCTGCCCGTAGGTTGCAAGGCAAAGCTGGGCTGTCGGTTAAAGATTGTGGGGTTCTGGGGAACGTTCGGGATGGACGACTGTCAACAGTCAGGTACAGCTCTGCTTCGTGCCGTGACAGCAAAGGGCGACCCAGATAATGTCTGAGAGTAAGGAAATTTGTAATATCAGGAGGGAAAGAAAATGTGCAGTGAAGAGAAGGGTCGAAAATAGACCTCATCGGGAAAGGAACGTTGGAGGATGAGATTACATAAAATACACACGAAGAGGAAGAGGATTTGATGAACCTTTTGAGGAATGGCAATCACAATTCAGATGTCCGAATTGGATCGTCAACCTCTAATTGGGTGTTGCGCTTGTTCATCATTTCCTCCAAAACGTCGAGGCGTTGACGCGTGGTGCGGATAGCATGATCCATTTCACGGTCCGAGACCTTCTCTTCACGAAGCCTCGAGGCTAGCTCACGCTCATCAGCTGCATTGCCGCCAGATGACCTGCGAGGCGGGTGTGGTTCGGGCGCACGGTATGTGTTGGGAAAAACCATTCCATCCATGCCGACACGGTCTTCCAGCCAGTTCCAAAGTTCAGTTTCTTCACGACGCCACATCTCCTCATAAGCAGCCAGCCTCTGAGGTAAGCTGTAACCGGGACAGCCAACTTCATTTGCGAGCATAGACGACGACGATGATCTGAAAAAGGCCAAATAGAGCAAAATGCCGATGAGAATGATAGCAACGTTCCCACTCCATAGCGGACTGAGAAGACTCGTGAAGGGGTCTAGTAAGGGGCGAATCGGTTCGAACAGTCCCCAAGAGTCGCCCTTTCCGACGTTCGAGTCCATGGTGGCCTTCGACGACGTAGCTGCGGTGGACTCTCGGCCTGCACTATCGCCCTTCTTGCGGCGGCCTTTGCCGCGTCCAGCGCCGTTCGAACGTCCGCGAGGAACAACCCCTGCGTTGAGAGACCTGACTAGGTCGTTGCCGAATGCTGTTTGGCCATCGATTGCGCCTTTCTCAATCGGACCTGATAACAGTTAGTGATCAATAGTGCAAAAGGTAGCACTATATACGATGTTCAATTTACCTTTCAACCAACTTTTACCTGTCCACTCAATGGTACAAGTCATGAGGAAGCGAGTTTTATTGTCTGCAGCCCAAGTGAAAAGATACTTCGTCTTGGTAGCAAAAACATTTCCGCTGGGGACGTCAGGTGTTTGAGTACTCAGTGTGACAAGAACGGCCTTTTCCAAATCCAAAAGGTCCAAATTCTCGGTACTGATACATTTGGTCTGTTTCGGGCCAATGGCACCATACAGAGGCTTGATGTACGAATACTTCCGGATAGGACTTTCGCTCGTCAGTCCCTTCGCCGTACTCTCAAACTGCAGCTCCCCAGATTTTTGGTTCTCAACGAGGAACTTGGTCATGAACTCGCCAGATGCTGGACCGAAAACTAAAGAGTAGACCTTGCCAAGGGGTGCTGCGATGATCTCGTCTTTGATGACCTTTTCATATTGTCCATTAGGATCGACATATTCAGTAGGTGCATGGGTGACGGGACCAGGGAAGTCAGGCGGCGCGTCTTTAGAAGCACTCTTATCGCCGTTCTTTGCAGTGCTAGCGTTAGCTGGCCCGAACGCAGGCATTGCTGCATTGGCAGAAAGGCTAGATGCCTTGCGACTTAAACCAGCTCTCACCGGCAAAGATGTTGCGCTGGCGTTCGCACTTCCACCGGCTTCAAAGAAGCTGTCGGCATTGTCCCCTTCCTCGTCCTCATCGTATATTTCATCTTCATCGGACACTTCGCTCTCAGAATCACTCCCATCGTCCTCAACTTTCTCTGTCTTATCACCAGTGCCAGTGACGCGGGTTCCATTCACAGAGCTCTTGAGGGACGGATGGTTTATCTTCCAGATATTGACCATGAGATCATATGTTGATTCACGACTAAGCAGGCTTCGGAACGTGTGGCGAGCGTGCAAAGTTTGAATGGCAATTGCATTGGGGAAGACCATGGCTGTATTCTCTTTTTCAATTGCAACAACTTCATCGAAACTGATCACAAGAGTCGTCACCCAACCGAGAATATTACTAGAGAAGCAAATGTGGCCTTCTGAGATGTAGATACGACCAGCAAGGATGATTTCACGCTGCAGCGCACAGCTATAATCTTCAATCAGATAGTCGTCTTCAGGCACGCTTCGGAACAGCTGGTGGAAGTCCCTGTTGCGCTTTTTGCTTGCAACCGCGAAGCCAGTCAATCGAGGTACACTCGAATTAGCACCAGGGGCACCCAATGCGATTGCGTTAGCGGCTGCTGCTCCAATGGTAGAAGTTGTTGCTCCAGATGAGCCCCGATGACGCCGGGCAAGTCTGCTGCGCACACTTCCGCTTCGTTTAATACCACCAGTGAGATCCCCATCCAGGATACTTCCACCCGGGGGAGTTTGATCACCCATAATTGCTTGATCTCTTGGGAGCGAACTTGTGGATTGAAGTTCCAGGGCTTCGTCAACTGGCGGACCTGTCAACGACAGATCGGAGGGCCGTTCATAAGCCACTTGAACAGCACGCGCCGCGCGCTGATCTTCAAGCTTGGAGGCCGCCTCATCCCGCTGAAAGACAGCAGTGTTCTTGCGCTTCTCAATCGGACTGCCGGGTTTCGTGATCACCACTCCGTCGGTGGTTGAAAGTACCTGACCTGGCTGTGCGTCGAACTCAAGGTGACCGAAGTTGAGGTCTCCGGCGCCAAGAGTCTCGATAGCAGAAGGCTTGCTTTCTTCGCCCTTGCTTCCATTTTCAGAAGTCTGTTCCCCCTCGTCCGAAGGACCATCAATCTGGGTCTGATCGACATCAGCCGCAGTAGGTTGAGAGCTGGGGCGATTCCTCTGCTGGCTATTCAGACTGTTGCTTAGCGAAGAAGCCGCATTTTGGGCGACCGAAAAGACAGAAGAGAAAAAGCCGCTTTGCTGTGGGTTGGGGGTCTTTGCGCCCGGTGTCTTTTCGTCGAGAGGCGTCAGCGCCGAGACCGAATTAGACAATTTGCTTGGGCCATGGGCTGCGGAAGCCGATCGTACGCGTCGATGAGATATCATGTTCCCAGAAGGACTGACGGTAGTGACTCCAGTTCCGGAGGATATGGAATTTCTAGACTTGATAGACTCCGGTGAATCGGTCACATCGTCGGACAAAATTTGCGGGTTTAGAGGGCGGTGTTCAGTGGGGGTGGGAGGAGTCACTGTTGTAGCTGGAGCCGGAATGGCGGTATGCGGAGGGGTATTTGGCATGGGGCTCGCTTGGAGCGAACGAGGCTTGTCATCTGTCAGATCGGTGCGAATTGGTGCTGGCATTGGAGGAACTTCATCAGAAGCTGCTTGAGCTCGTTTAGATGAGAGACTGCTTCGCCGGCTGCCCCCAAATATACTCCGTCCGCTTTTATTTCCTCCAGACTTAGCTGACGAAGTCTCGGGATCATCGGTAGGTGCCTTTTTGTCTGAGGTGAAAGCATCCTTTAAACGTCTCCCAGAAGATGCACTCCGTCGCTTGCTATTAGAATCGCCGGGGACATCCAACGTTAGGCTAGTTTGTGTCGGGCGCCTAGATCTCCCTTCGCCCTGGTTTGAGTCCGACCCAGTAGCACTGGGACCGCTAACTGCCGACTCAACATCGGCTTGAGAACCTTCAGTATCGGCAGCATCTACCGATGAAGTCTTGATTAATGGGGAGGACGACGTGTAAAATCCGGTGTGCGAGCTATGGGAGGTGAGCGGCGGAGTCCTATAGGAAAAGCAAAGATAAGTCAGTCAGGAATACCACAAAATGCAAGCAACCTGGGTATTTATCTGGCTTACCTGTCCGGCTCGGAGTCATCTGTTAAGAGATTGATATCTTCCACTACTGGTACCGCGGCACTTCCAGCAACAGATGAGCTGCCTGCAGAGGTTCCATCGCGAGATTCGTTGGATCTGCTTGCTTGTAGATCGTGGTCCAGGGGAACACTGGGCACTGGCGGCTCCTCGTCTTTTTTATTCTTATTCTTCTTTCGCCTCCGACGTGCTTCGAGCAGCTTTGAAAACCCACTGGGACCAGCCCGGTTGGTATCTGCTGGTTCTCCACCTTGTGTCTTCGGTCTCTCCGTGTTGGAATCCACGGATGACCGACCATTGCTCTCGATTGCACTGGACTCTGCTGAGATTGTCCAGGAGCGATGTGATCTTCGGTCCCCTTTGAGGCTTGAAGAAGAAGATTCAGCCATTATTGAAGGAGTTCCGGAGGATGTGGAGGATGTGGAGGTAATAGCTCGGGGACCGGGAGGGGGATTGGGGATACGGGCCAGAACTCGGACCGGTCCTCAAAGACTATGAGAGTCACCCAGCATGGAGCGAGGAAAGAAGTGCTGAATAGCTGTGTATTGGGGGTGTAAAGGAGACCAAAGGAGTGTGAAGGTTGACATCCCCTGGGAGGCTCTGGAGGGGATCTCCAGCTCCGCAACTTAGTCAGAATCTCCCTACGGTTACAGTGCACAATGGACTTTATCTGAGATCGGAGGTTTTTGTTTTCTGCCATTTGTTTCCTAGGTTTGACACGCTCAATGTCAAGCTAATTGTCAAGCTAAGTGTTAAGGTAGCAACTAGCACAGTCCTGGCACCAGGCGTGGCCATACAAAAGCGCAGAAATCCAGCCCTGCCACTCCGCATCTCCACCGTTCAGAATGCCAGTGTGACATGTGCTGCTTTCAGCCATTTACTTTGTGCAAATTCCGTACAATCTCCAGCTTTGAAGGACTGTTGGGCAGAAGTGGAAGGCTGTGTGCCCAATCCTTTTTCTTCAGACCGGGTCCAGATCTCTCCGCTTCCCCAGACTCCTCTCACCCACTGTGATATCACCATGGAGATAGCTCCTTTGACACTGGTGAGTACTCTATCCTTCGCCATCGGACCTGATCTGACATGAAAGTAGGCTCATACTCATGCTCGGAATGCAGTCCTCGAGACTCGCAAGGCCAATCCGGTCGCTGCGAGTGAGGAGCATGATCTAGCTGCTGGTGAGTTCGCGACAGCTGCGCAGAACAGCTCTGATCAAGAAGTGAGTCTAACTACTCACATAATCACATGCTCACGGATATATTTTGTCTTAGTCCAGGCTGACCCATAGAATCAAGGCCCTACGAACGCTGCGCCTACTTGAAACTCACCACAAGAAGCTGGCGGAGCTCCTCAGATTCCAACACGAGCATCCCTCCACTGCCCCTACCGAAGTGACATCCGCCACCACCTCTCCAAATTTATCAGTTCAGCAAGCTGCGGCCGATCTATCCAACGTTAAAACTGCCACGTCGACCCAGGATGCTCACAATTTACCACCAAGACTGGTGGGAACCGGTCGAATTCCGAGTCGGGACAAATCCTCTATCGCCAGCAACCTCGCATCTGCTCGAGGGATTCCATCCCAACCTCGCCGTGGGTCGCCGGCATCACCAACGCTGTCTTCTCAACAAGCTGCAGCAAAGATGACTGACCCTCCACCCAAAACTACATCCGGCGAATCCAGACTGCGGGGCGTGCCAAACAAAAGTCGACAAAGCCGCATGTCTACCCCCCGGCAACCGTGGTCTCCTCCAACATCTACTTCCGCACAGTTAACAACACAGCAAGTTGCACCTACCAGCACGTCTGAATATGGACCGCCCACAGATATGCCCCCAGCTGCCGAAGAGCCCTTGCAGCGTTTCTACTCGGCCTTTGGCGGACTAGTCGCCAAAGTTTCTGTGCCTTTGGCGCTTGCAGGACTTCAAATGGGAAATGCCAATCCAACACAAGCTGGACAGAATCGCAAATCCTCGGCCGAAGTGAAATTAGACCGTGATCATGCTACCTTGGACAGATCGACCACTGCGGGAGAGCCTAATGTGAACAAGATATTCTCTCGAGCAGCTCTCAAGTCAGTTCGCGATAGTACTGGGGTGACGATGGGAAATCCTGCCGAGTCATTCTACGTAGTGCCAACTACTGGCGGAACCATGTCATACGCAGGTATTCTTACTCGAGCCGAAAAGGAAGCACGCAGAAACAGTCTCGAAGATGGCGAAGACGACTTTGTGGATGCGCGAGAAACACCTTCGTCGCCAGAAATGCGTCACAGTGGTAGTGGCTCTCGCATATGGCGAGGACGCCGAGATGTCCCCGATCAGCTTGCCAGCGCCCCAAATACTAAAACAGTGGAAGAAATGCAGATGGAGAATGAAGCTTTGAGGACCTTGACTGACACACTTTCGACCCGGCTGCATATGTGGGAAGTCAATGCGCAATCTTCTACTATGGCGCTCCAGCAATCTTTGAAGATGATGCACCATGCTCCATCAGGTGCTACCTCTCCGGTAGCTACCATGACTGCAGCGCCGGCTGCAACTGCACCTGATCCACGCGTCAAAGAACTAGAAGATCTCATTCGAGACCATGAGACGAAATTAGCTACTGCTTCTCAGGAGAATGACAAGCTGAAAGACGTTCTTCGGCGATACAGGGATCGCTGGGAGAAACTCAAAGAGGGCGCCAAAACGCGTAGAGCAGAGGCTCGCACTGGCGATACCCAATCAGCCCAATCGCCGAGTGATATTCCGGCTTCTCCGGTCACCGGACAGGGCCCGTCTACGAGCCTTTCCTGAACACTAAGGACTGAAGGTTCAACACGATTACAATGAGCATTATTAACGATTGAATGGGGCATTATGGGTGCTTGGGCTTGGGTTTGATGTGTGTTTTTCAGAATGGTCAACCAGGGAATTGTTTCTATCGCTTCCTTTAGACTAAAATTAAACCTTCATTATGCCTTCTAAGGATAAGTTCATGCTTATATACTTTACTCTGTATCCTTCTAAACGCACCTCGGCTTTTCAGGCCTCCTATACATTATTCATGAAAGCAAAACGAAGAGGAAATCACTGCTCAAAGTGTTGGAATTCAAGCCTCAAATTCTATTCCATGTCCAACAATGACGAAGGAATGCAGGCATCAAGCGGCGTTATTCATGATTGGCTTGGAAAGATGAGCAAAGCACAAGTTATTTAGAACGATAGATCAAAAACATGGTTCAGATACCCGCACTGCTCATCGTATCCTTGAGCGATCTTCTAGGATTCACCGAACAGTGATTGTCGTGTTTCCCCGAATATCCTCGGAGCTGCTGCCAACCAGAACGGTGAAGGTACCAGGCTCAACCACGTACTTCATGCGAGAATTCCACACACCAAGATCCTCAACCTTGATAGGAATCTTGACAGTCTTTGTTTTTCCAGCAGGAATAACAACCTTATCAAAGCCCTTCAGGGAACGGTTAGGAACAACAACAGAAGCAATGTCATCCGAGATATAAACCTGCACGACCTCTGTTCCATCACGGGTGGCAGTGTTAGTCACATCGACACTGACTGTGACAGTGCTATCGGATGCAGAGATCTTGCTCTTGTCTAACTTCACAGTTCCATACTTGAAGGTAGAATAACTCTTGCCATAACCGAAGGGGTACCATGGCAGTGGGTTTCCAAGGACGTACTGGTGACCGAAGACCAAAGTACCGTTGGCTTCGACGTAGCCCTGGTCGCCAATTGAGCGGCCGGAGTTCAAGTAGTCGTAAAATATCGGCAGGTCACCGACGTAGCGTGGGAAACTGACTGAAAGCTTGCCGGATGGGTTGTAGTCGCCGAAGAGGACATCGGCGAGGGCGTTACCACCCTGCTCACCTGGGTAGAATTGTTGAACTAGAGCAGATGTGCCATTTGATAGCCATGTTTCTGTGATAGGCTTGCCACTTGAGAGAACAACGACTGTTGGGACTCCCGTGTCGACAATGGCCTTTATTAGAGGCGCTTGGGCGCCGACAAGAGAGAGGTCGTCCACGTCGACATGTTCACCGGTTCTTCAATTCAGTCAGACTTGAGCTTTCGTTTGAGGTAGTTTGAAGACTACTGCAGAGCAGATTTGAGAGACTTACGTTGCGTTTAGTCCTTGCCAGAGTTCCATTTGATCGCGCGACCAAGTTCCAACGACGACAACAGCCACATCAGACTTCTTAGCAGCCTCGATGGCAGCATCAAAGCCTGATTGGTCATTGCTCCATCGCTCACAGCCCTGAGCATAGTTGATCTGGGCCTTGTTGCCAACAGCGGCCTTAATACCGTCAAGGGGAGTGACGCCCCGGTACTGACTCTTATAAACAACATAGTCACCGTACTAGAACTTTGGTCAGCTTCATGGATAGATTATTGCTTCATCACCCCAATAATTGTGGTTTCACTCACGTTCATAAAGCCATGAGCCATAGGTCCAATAACTGCAATACTACCAGACTTCTTCAAAGGCAAAGTCGTGTTATGGTTCTCCAACAGTACAATGGACTCCTTATCCAAGTCCCTAGCAAGCTTCACAGCCTCAGGGCTATTGATAAGCTTCTTCCATTGGGTTTCGGGTGCAGCAGGATATGGGTTCTCAAAGAGACCCATCTCAAACTTGACTTTGAGCACTCGAGAAACGGCATTGTTGACAAACGAGACGTCGAGATCGCCAGACTTGACGAGGTCAGGAATCTTCTGGAAATTGCTATCTAGTTGTTAGCATTCGTTGAGTAATATAATCAGAGAGGAAGCAGCTTACAATGAACCACCTCCCATTTCAACGTCAGTTCCCGCAGTCAACAGCTGCGTGGTGACGGACTCCATGTCAATGGGTTTACTTTCACAGAGCTTGAAATAGCTGCAAATTCTGTCGCTGCCACCTGCATCGGTCATGACAAAATATTCGTAGCCCCATTCTTCTCTCAAAATCTCGGTGAGAGTGTGATAATCCGAGACGGCAGGAATTCCATCATATCTAGGATATCATGTTAGATCTGTGTAGATGATTGGAACCGATACGTAACGTACGAGTGGTATGCAGCCATGATAGACCAGGCACCTGCATCAATAATGGCGCGCTTGAAGGAAGGCAACCATCTAAACAGTCGTTAGCAACGCCTTTGCTTTTGTGAGGTCTGACATACGTTGTACGTAATTCTCTCTCTCCACCGTGTACCGGGCCAGTGTTCAGTCCTTGCTCGGGCATACTGAAGCCTGCAAAATGCTTCACCATGGAAGAGACCTTCTTGTTTTGTACACCTTTGACATAGCTGTAGCCGACTTCGCCTGCGAGGAAGGGATCTTCGGAGAATGTTTCTTCGACCTTTTGTAGAGAATGTCAGCTAAATCGACAATTTTTGAAGTCGGTAAAACCTACACGGCCGTATCGAAGCTCGCGAGCGAGGTCAACAACAGGAGCAAATAGTTGATTGACTCCGAGGGCTTTGGCTTCTTGGCCAATGATATTGCCCATCTTTTCAATGAGCTAGAAAATGGGGCTGTTAGATTACTGTATCAGATCGCTCTCTAGACTGGGATACTGGGACACATACATCCCTGTTCCAAGAACATCCATATGCAATGGGCGAGTTGAAAATTGTAGCATTGCCAATCAGAAATCCGTGAATACCTGTAGCAAACACGAGAAAATTAGAAATGGGATATCTCTGGGCTAGACAACACTCCTTTAACATACCTTCAGTCTGAACGATGGCTGGAATTCCAAGGGTGGTGTTTTGAAGGAGATAGTCCTGGCCTCTCTTGATGTTATCCGCAATCCAGTCCCATGCCACGGGATATCCAACTGGTAAATCATCAGCAATGAGCCTATACAGACGAATTGACAGTGTTTTGGGGTGCCCAAAGACGCATACCATAGAACATGCCTGCCTTCATCTCCATGTTGGCCACCAGTCCAGTGTAGTTGAATTCTCCTGAGGTGGAGTTCATCCAATTCGTAATGTCACCTGAAAATGACCGTATTAGTGGTTACTCATTTGGAGAATCAACTGGCAGATGTCTGGTTGTATATCAGACGTGTATTCGAAACACACCTTGAATCAATTGAGACATCTTGTCCTCAATCGTCATCCGACCCAACAGGTCCTTGACTCTCTTGTCCACCGGGGCATTAGCATCCTTGTAAATTGGCGTCGAGTCCTTTCCAAGAGCTAAGGCTGCAAAAAGCTGCACGAGCAAAAGCCCATGAGCAAGGATATTGGCTACCATTGCAACGATAGCGAGACGTCAACTTCTGTCCCAAGCTCAATGAATGAGAACTGGCGTGCCAGCTAACAGATACACAAATTGGAACAAGAAAGAAAAGAAAAAAAAATTACAATGCCCAGGAGGAAACATCCCGCATATATGCACGCTCGTGCAGAGAAGCTCCCTTGCACGGTGGAGACATCGAGAATTGACCAAGATACCAATCGCATCGCGGCACGAGGTTGATCGATCCCGCAAATCGAAGTAAATTGAGTGAAATGACTAGCTTGCATAGACATAGTACGATCATCTAACGGAAATGAAGCCGTCTTCAGTACCAGATCAGACCAAACTGGTTAATATGACTGCAGTAGTCCATCACTTGGCGTCTTTAGATGCGAGCTAGGACTTTCATGAGACGGAGTGACACCCCCGCCTCCGCATTAGAAGGTGAAATGGAGTTGAGGGGCATCTTTTCCCGGCTAAATTGACTTGCTAAATGAAGGACAATCAAGCCATCTGGGGTAATGGGGTGTAACCCCTGCAGGGCGGTGTTTGCTGTGTGCATTTTCCACCTATTAGGGCTTTGTGTTTCGCCCGGCGGGGAGCGGAGATGCATCATATCATGCTAGAGGGCCAAAGGCTCGGTGGTCGGAAGTTTTCTTTGGAATAATTGAGAATATGAACTTAATTGTACATAATAGTCCAGTGAGATGGATGTTCAACACCCGCCTGCTCGCTGTTGGCTTACAATACATGAGAGAAAAAGTTGCAACAGAGAGAAGAGTGCTTTATGAAATGCCTAACATGTACCCGGACAATGCAATAACAATTAAAAATGAATAATATACCGCCAAGTAATATCGCAGAAAGACCATTGTCCAGAAAAATGGCGAGGAAAGTTGAAATAGTATGTACAGTTCCAGTGACCCAGCCACTGTCATGTATCTGGCCTTGAAGGTTTAGGCCGACACGTTTATTGTGGTTATTATCGCCGAGTTTCGCTTTCAAAGCCGATATTATTTCGTGGCTCATTGCTTGGACCGAGCGGTGCCTCTTCATCGCGGGGATTAGGCGCTGCTTGCGGTGCAGCCTCATCAACGGCTCGGTTGCTGTTTTTGCGCAGAGCACCGCCCAGCCATGCAAGTCCACCGTTCCACGAGTCACTGAAACTGCGAAGACGGGTCACATCTTGGGTAGAGTTTGGGTCATGCGTGGGGTGAATTTCTGTTGCAAGGGCAGGATTAGAACGGCCAGCCTCTGCAGGTGCATCGGCAAAGTTCGTGGCGGACTGGAGACGAGCAGTGGCAACCGAGAGTGAGGACTCTGGCCCGTCAACTAGGAGAGTGGGATCGGTGAAAGTACCGTCAAGTTGACGGCGACGTCCTAATTTGCGCTTGGTACGATCCTTGAGGGGGCTGCCGTCTCCACGTCGAATCGAGTCAACCACGACGGCACTGAAACCACCGGATAGTGTGGGAAGAAGAGGTCCAGGCGAGAAGCGGTGTGAGACGGAGCCGCGCAAAGCACGCCGCGAAGGTGTTTCCAAAGGTGTCTCAGGGAGTCCAATTCGGTTTTCTTGATTTAGCAAGGTAGGAGTCGAAGCACGTCGCACAGTTCCAGCGTCGCCGTTGTGTCCCGACGCTTCTTCCAGGCCAGGTGCAGGCGGGAATCGAAGCAGAACCGTGGAAGCTTGTGCTGAATCACTATCATGCTGCGTTGGAGTAGAAGGGCGATAAAATTGGTTGTCATCGGATTCGGGAGTCACAACGGCCACTTCCTGAATGTCTGCCCAGGGGTTGGACATACGAGACGGGGGTCGCAAAGGCGAAGTATGGTCGAAGGACGGGGGAGATATAGGTGAATCTGGGATGAGAGATCCCCGCGGAGAAGACGCAGTAGAAAGGACGCCTCTAGGAGTCAATTCGTCATCGTCGACCCCTTCAATGCCTTGGCTCAATAAAGATCCCGAAGGTGACTGGACGGCGCCGGCTTGGCCGTTTGTGTTAAGATGCGAAACCTTCGGCAGTTGATGACCGGGAGGAGACAAATCAATCCTATCATGATATCTCTCGCCGTTCAACAAACCAATCGATCCCTCCTCATCTTCAGATGAAAAGGATGACTCGTCATCAGCGCGAACTCTGCCACTGGTAATAAAATATACGCCAAGGAATGTCAATAAGCAACCACCGACAAACTTCGTAGCACGAGTTGCTGTTATTGATTCGAAATCTCGGTAAAGAACCGCACTTCCAATGATCACAGCGAGGGTGAAGAGTACAAACTGCGTCGGAATTACCTGGGTAGAATCGAAACGCTGCAAGGCCCGATTTATGTAGCGAATCTGCATCAAAGCGCTCGAAATGAGGACGAAAACAAGGACATAGGTGATTGGGAAAGTGATAATATGCCACAAAGAGCCAGACAGGAGTGAAGAGACGCCCTTGGTAGATAAGGCAGTATATCCACCTACTCATAGTTAGTATGCGATTCATAAAATTGAGTGCCATAGAACGGTAGTTGAAACTCACCAAATAGTGCCACAAGTCCTACATCAATGAGGATAGAGCGAGAGCCATATTGGTGACTTGCCCACATCAGGCCGATGATCAGAGAAATAGTCAATCCGAGGTACAGTTCGAATTCCCAACGGGTGATCATCATCCAAATTTCATGTGGTCCGATTTGCTCTTCTGATGATTTGGCACTGAGAACGACAACGACAGCCCCAGCAACAGAGATCAGCACACCCCATAAATCGCGTTTGCGGAACTTCTCTTTGAGCAAGCATGGCGCAATAATGCAGTTCGAGATCAAAGCCACAACTCCCAGCGGGGACACGATCGAAGCGGGCGCAAAACCATAGGCCATGAAATTGCCCATCTCGCCCACAACCATGAGGACGATCCCAACCCACCAATAGGGCGACTTAAGGTAAGACTTGCGGTTCCCACTATCCCCGGGATAATTACTGTCTCGCGAGCTTGAATTGCTGCTCTGGACTTGGGTATTATCGTCACGGTATGGCTCAAAGTTATCCTCAGTATCTCGGTATTGTTCCCGGGATCGCCCCCGCGAATGGTCGCGCGCTCCATTGCTTCCTGTAGCTCCATTCACGTTCTCAGTATCTGATTCAGATTGCATACGTCTCCAGTCGGCTTCCTTCTGACTCTTATCCTGCTCCCATTCCCTTGCGATCCGGATATGCGCGTAACGTTGGATGTTCAGAGCCAAGGAGATCAGGACATTTCCACAAAGAGCGGTCACGATACCGATCAAAGATGACCATTCATGCATGCTTCCTCCGCTTTTTCCATCATGGTTATGCGGAGCGTCCGAGGTCAGATTCGAGGCTGTGGTGAGGAAGTCGTTGACAGACGAAGAGGCGTATGAGACGGATGTGGAAGGAGAAATAGTCGAAGAAAGGATATTAGGCAGCAGGTTAGCTACCAGCGAGGCTTGTGAGAAAGCCATCTCAAGTAATGCGCTTTCACACTTTGTTTGTATCACACCCCTTATACCCCCAGCTCACCGGCAGGCGCGGCCGATTACAACGAACTCCCAGAATCAACAGTAAACATTCAAGCTCAAGTCGCAAAAGGCTGCATGCTGGTCCGAGGAAGCCGATGTTCTCGCGCTAGAAGTAATCACTGTAGAAACAACATCCGAAGTGATTGGGAAGAGGTTAGGCAGGCGGCAATGCACGGAGGCGCTGGAGCGGAGAAAAATTGCTCATGTCAGCAACACAACCTCAGACCTTCTTCGAAAATTCCCCTCTGCGTTGTCGTTTAATGGTCAACAGCGCATTACGTATGAATCCAAACGCGCCAAATGCGAGGACTGCGTGAGGCCTGAGCTCATACCGGTGTTCCCATAGCTGCCATTGGCGGGTGGAATGCTTGGGATCGGCGGGCTCTTGGGGACGTCATATAACGTTAGTACCGGAAGAGGGGGACATCCCGGAAAGAATGTAAGGAGCAGGTTAAACGCGTGGAAGTTTCATTCATCGTTTAAAAGCTTAGTCTGTGATTACGAGTACGTCAGGGCTTGCAATAGCAGTCTCATCTTTGTTGTGGTTCGCGATTAGTGAACGGTGACAGATATTATACATGTTCGGAAACCAAGCGAGAGTTCGCAATCATCGTCTAGCCTTCTTCTTTTCAGGTCCTTTCTCTTCGTCATCACTCAGCTCTGCATAGATGGCATCGGGCTGTGTCTCCTTGTATGCCTTGGTAAATATTGGGTCCTTCTCGGCCTTCTCAGCATACTTTAACAGTGCCTCCCGCGGGTCCTCATCTCGCATAGAACTGAGGGGAATATTTTCACGAATGTGTTTCTCATCTGGCGTAGACTGGGCAAACGGTGTTTGCAGAGGCAAATGTGGCCGGCGAGGGTCTCGAGAGCGACCAGAAGCTGTCAGTCCAACATTGGGGTGTCGGGCAGACCAGGTAGCCGAGCTATAGTGTGGGACACCGTTGGAGCCAACAACAACGGAATCTCCTGCCAGCCCTTGAGTCAAGTCCGAAGTCAGAGTGACATTGTCATCGACGTGGCGGCGTTTTGGTGCCTTAGACATGACCGTCGCGGCACCCTTGAAAGATGTTGTGGGGTTATAAAGGACATGCGTTTCAGCATTCGCAGAGCCCGTCAGGATCTGATTGAGCTTCTCATGCCAGAGCACAGTAATTAGAGGCGAACCCGGTGTGACAGGGGTCACCATCTCTGGTTTCAGCGTGGCTGGGTTGAGAATGTGTAGGTGACCGGTCTCCGATCCCACGAGCACATTTGCAGATGAGGGAGAGAACTTGATATTTGAGGTCGGATAGCGTGAGGATGTCGATTTGTGCTCGATGGTAGTAACCGGTGCTTTGAACTTTCGGGTGTCCCATAGCTTGATGGTATCATCGCCACCTCGGGTGATAACAAGTCTTCCATCGGCGCTAATATCAACACCGCTTGTCCATGTATCTTTGACATGGGCATCACGAATTTCGGCGCTAGGCCTTGTGTAGGGTCCATTCCCACTCCACATGGCCAGGCTACCATCAAGAGCTGCCCCTACTAGGATGTCGGACCCTCCCTGTTTCGGAGTGCCCCATGCGATAGCAGTCATCTTGGTTCGGCCAGCGGAGCCTGCTGCCCGCGACTTGTGCATAATAACCTCCCTCTGCGAGCGGCCCACATTCGCATCCCAGATTCGAATGGTACTGTCACTTCCAGCAGTTGCACACAAGTTGAGATTCGAGGGGCTCCAGGCACCGCACGTCACTTCAGAGACATGACCTTTGGTATGGTGTAGATCGCGCAGGTACATATCTCCCTTTGCAAACTCGGTAAGGGTTTCACCATCACGGTCTAGAATCCGGGGCTGTGCTGTTGCGGTCACAATAAGTACATGACTTGGCGAAAGCGGATTGAAAGCGGCATAGTGAACGGCGTGGGTGTCCTGCGCTGCCGATTGTTTCTTGAGGGACGGGTCGACAGACTTGAAGGCGCGAATTGTTGACGGCGTCATTGAGGCAAAATCATGGAACTTCAACGTACAATCGGTCGAGCCTGTGATTAGTCGTGCGCCTGAAGGGTCCACGGTCATAGTTGTGACAGCACGCTCATGGGTCTTGAGAACAAGTTCATGCGATACGGGAAATTCATCCTCATCGTCCTCCGAGTCTTCATCGCTGCTGTCACTTTCATCTTCATCATCCTTTTCCTCGTCTCCGCTGCCTTTTAACTGCGCTGCAAGGGCGCTCGTGGAAGTGCTTGGTTCATTGCCTTCGAATGTGGGTTGAGCCGAAACCTCGGTGCGCTTGGAGCGGTTGATCTGCGAGTCAACATCGACAGACTTCTCTTGCTTACCGAAGCTAGAAGGGAAGAATTTATTAAATGCTTCCTCGTCAAATCCGTCCATTGTTGAGTATGTGAGGAGACTTGCGATAGACAAGAAGATGCGAGCTGATAGCGAGCTTTGTTTGCACTGTTTGCACGATCGATAAGGTGACAATCTTGGGCCAGGGCGGCAGGTATCAAAGTCGCCTGCACATTAAACTCCAGGCCATTATTTCATTGTACAGCCCGAAGCCGAAGGATTTTGTTTCACAGGATTCTACAGCCTTCCTTTTCTACATGCACAGAATACTTTATAGAATTGCCCATTCAGCCGTTTAATTTCATCCGATTATTACAATACACAAATGACCTAGTTGAGTCACCCACGCAAGCATTCCGGCACTTGATCGAGACAACCAGTTGCCGAGGCTTACAGGTACAGACCCTCCACAGGGCCACCGTCCTGCTTCGTCTTCATAATACGCTCCCGGGCAGCGCGGAAATCGTCCATCTGCACTCTCATCCGGCGCTCTCTCAGGGCCATCAGACCAGCTTCGGTGCAAATGGCACGAATGTCAGCTCCAGAGAGATCGTCCTTCTGGTTAATGAACTCCTCGAGGTCAACATCGTCACCGAGGGACATCTTTGACGTGTGAAGAGTGAAGATCTTCTTCTTGGTGTTTTCTGGAAGCTATTAGTGAAGTGAAACAAAGCACGGTCCATTAGGATGACACTTACGGTCTGGGTTCTCGAAAAGAATCTTACGATCAATACGACCGGGTCGGATCAAAGCTGGATCCAGAGTCTCGATCTTGTTTGTAGCCATGATGACCTTGACATCGCCACGATCATCGAAACCATCCAGCTGGTTGAGAAGCTCCAGCATGGTACGCTGGATTTCACGTTCACCGCCGGATTGCGATTCGTAACGCTTAGTACCAATGGCATCAATCTCGTCAATGAACACGATGGAGGGGGCGTGTTCAGCAGCAACCGAGAAAATCTGGCGAACCAGGCGAGGACCATCACCCAGATACTTCTGGATCAACTCACTACCAACGATGCGGAGGAAGGTAGCGCTTGTCTGGTTTGCAACAGCCTTGGCAAGCAACGTCTTGCCGGTACCGGGGGCACCGTAGAGAATAACACCTTTGGGAGGCTTGATACCCATCTCCTCGTAAAGCTCTGGGTGTAGTAATGGCAACTCCACGGACTCACGAACCTCCTGGATTTGTGATTCTAAACCACCAATGTCGGCATATGACTCCGTGGGAGCTTTGTCAAGCTTCATCACTGACACAAGGGGATCGGATTCCTCGGTCAATACACCGACAACGGAAACCGACTTGTGGTGTAGCAAAATACTAGCACCCGGCTCAAGGAGGTCTTTATCAACGAAGGACATGATAGAAACGTAGTACTCGGGACCAGTCGCACTGGAGACAATAGCGTGGTCATCGTCGATCAACTCTTCCAGGTTGCCGACGCCCATGGGGCTGCCTCGCATGTCGTCGACTCGACTCCGCTCATCAGCGTTGCGGTCGTCCAAGTCACCTCGGCTACCAGGCTCCTGGGAAGCCTGAGCTTTGGTTTTGCGCATGCGTTCCATGTTCTCAACATACTCCTCTTCTAACAACAGGTGGTCGTGGACCCGCTGCATGCGAAGATAACGTAGCTTGCATCGGGAGGTAGGGTAGATATCTGGGAGCTTAGAGGCAGTGCTGGGACCAGCAGCCTTGCGCTTCTTCTTTCCGATGCGAGTGGTAGGGGGTGGGGGAGGTTCGTATCTAGGCTTGTCCTTCTGATGCAACGCGGTTTTAGCGCCATTCACGATCCAAGAGAAACGAGTCAGGTCATACCTTCTTGTCCTTGTCATCACGTCCATCACCACCCGGGCCTCCGCCCATGTTAGATTGTTGTTGACCCTGATCTCGAATGTCAATTCATTTCCATGGCTGACCGAAGGCGATAGAAGGATGGGGCGCTCACCATGTTTGTCAGCCACCTGGAGGGATACAATCAAAAGCCCAGTGGTATAACAACAGATAAAACGGTTGTGTAATTCCCGAGCTCCAATGAGTTGGATATGATGGGAAATACAAAGTGAAAGGGATGGGTTATGAATGCAGGTGTGGTTGGTGTCGCTCGGGGTCAGATGCTCGGCGAGCTTCCAGCTGTTGTCACCCATCACATGATATCGCGGCCTCAGGCCACCACTGCGTCATCTCTGCCTCGATGCCTGAACCCACTCGGCACTTCGCAGCTTGAACACTCGCGCAATCGAGGATATTCGCATTCCGACTGAACGATATACTGGTATTAGTATACCGCGGCTGATCTCCAAAGGTATAATCTCGCCTGAAATCTGGGCCGATCAAATCAAGCCCTATTTGAAGTTATCAATAGACCTCATTCCCCGACATAGTTCCCCTCCATTTAGTGCGATTCTTGTCTCTCTCTCGAGTTTCTCGCTTATCGTGGATTCAAGGCCTCTTCACGCCATACTTATCGCATTGTGCATTCAATTTCAAGCTTTGCTAACATGTCTGTCTTCAAATTAGTCCCATCACACGTGCGCATATCTCCAAAATCATATCCGCGGGAACCCTACCATTGCACCGCTATCGATTTGACAGCACCATATATACTCGCACGATATTCAAGAAAGGACTCTTCTACTTTATCTTGACTGCCTTGGATCTTCGAATCGCCATGGCTAGCAACCGTACTCGTCGTATTGGCAAAGAAATTGCCGACATCCATGCCGACACACATTCCCAGATCAAGGCTGAGCCCTTTGGAGACTTGGACGATGTAACACACCTTCGTGGGTCGTTTCCAGGGCCGCCCGGAACTCCATATGAAGGTGGAACTTATACGATTGATATCAAAATCCCTACCGACTATCCTTTCCGACCACCTACGATGAGGTTTGAGACGAAAGTGTGGCATCCGAATGTCAGCAGCCAGACAGTCAGTATTACTTCATACCGTTATCATTTTAAAAGAAACTTCAGTGCTCATTTTCAATGTCCAGGGTGCAATTTGTCTTGATACATTATCTAGTGCCTGGTCACCGGTACTCACCATCAAGTCTGCCTTGCTGTCATTGCAATCTTTGCTCAGCACCCCGGAGCCCAAGGACCCGCAAGATGCTGAGGTAGCCAACATGCTCCTCAGGACACCAAAGGAATTTGACCGTGTAGCTCGTGAATGGGCAGTTCTCTACGCCGGTGCCCCGATGAGCAACACGGGAAACGGAACTGGAACCAGTTCAGAGGAGGAGCAGCAAGGTGCTGGTGTTGACAACACAGCGAAGTATTGTTTTTTTTCCCTTAATAGTTTGAACGTGCCTGCTGACTTATACTTACAGATATGATGGATACAACAAGGATTTGATCGATCGATTTTGCAGTATGGGATTTGATGTGGAACAGGTTGTAGCTGCTTTCCGTTTTGTCGGTGCCCCTCGAAGAGATGGCCAGGACTATGAATTGGATGAAGGTCGCATGGCAGATATTACTGCTCGACTTCTTGGTGAGTGATGTATAGTCTAATGTCCGAAATGAAATAAGTTAGGTATAGCACATAGGGGGACACACTACATAAAGTGGCTCGTGTGTCATCCTCGATTGCTCTTTCAATCCAAAAAAAAAAACAGAATCTCGTATAATTCTCATAGGCAAAAAGAAAGTCTTGGTTGGCTTCAGGCTAAGGTTCGGAGAAGCGCGCAAGTCGGCCGCGATCTCAGGATCCTTATCGATAAGGACCTCCCAGGACCGCCCAGCTCTCTCCAACTTTCACGTTCACCGTTGCTCGCCCGTATACTTTTTTGATATTTACCTTCAAAACCAGCCTGTTTCAGCTTTCTGCCAAACTGCTGAACTAAACTTTGCGCATCTAGTTCATTCCAATACTGCCGCTAGATATCACGATCATCTTCAATCATTCGCGTCAGAACATTAAAAAGTTAAAAAAACACGGCGGGCGCCATGATTGAAGACGATATCTACCGTACTTCGTCTCAGTATCGACTCTGGTCTTACACCAATTCCTCCTTACAATCACTTCGGGCCACCACGAATGCTGCAGCCAGTGAGCGTGTGCGAGCGGCCCTGCGTAGGACACGGGAGACTCATCCATCGGCCGTGTCCTCTGCAGCTGGCACACCGCAGCCGGGCAGTGATGCAGATGGCAAAAGCAGTGATGAAAAGCCCATTGAGTGTCTGACACCAGAGGAAGAGCTAGTACTAGTGCGGTATTATTGTGAGAAGACGCTGGAGCTCGGAGAGACATACAAGCCACCGCTCCCAACAATGGTTCGAGTACGTGTGCAGACTATGCTATTGTTGCTATCTACAGGGAAGGGAATTTGGAAGCTAACATTCATTCTCTTTCCGTCTAGGCTACCGCAATCCAATACCTCCGCCGCTTCTACTTAACAAACTCGCCCATGACATACCACCCAAAGTCAATCATGGCGTGTGCGCTGTTCCTTGCGACCAAAACCGATAACTACTATATGTCGCTTCGGCAATTTGCAGATGGTATTCCAGGGGATACCACGACAGATGATGTTATTACGCCAGAGTTTCTGCTCATGCAGGGACTCCGGTTCACCTTTGATGTGCGGCATCCGTTCCGAGGACTCGAGGGCGGCATCATGGAACTTCAGGCTATTGCACATGGTCAAGGTCAAGCCGCCCCTCATCTACCGCATGAGACTTCGGAAGACCTGCAACAGGGTTTAATGTCCATTGCACCTCCTCCTGTCCCATCATCATCGATGTCCGATCGCATCGCCCGAGCCCACGGCACAACTCGTGAGCTGCTGAAAACCGCGGCACAAATGACTGATGTATACTTTCTCTACACGCCGTCTCAAATCTGGCTTTCCGCTTTTCTCATCGCCGATCGTCCCTTGGCTGAATTTCTTCTGGACGTCAAACTCGGTGGGCCCGTCACACCCGCAACAGCTACTCCTGATACAAGCCAAAATGGTCTTCAAAATCCTTTGTATGAGATCCGGTGCAAGCTCCATCGCGTCCTGACTGAATGCACTGCTTTCCTTCAGTCTTATACAACACTGTCCTCTGATCCAGCTCAAATGAAGAGTCTAAAGCGCATCGCAAAGAAACTATACCATTGCCAAAACCCCGAAAAGGCAAATTTGGCGGCTCAGAAACGCGAATCGGCACAACCATCTACTGCTGTGCCTAGCGAATCTGGGATGGCCAATTCCGAGAGTGAATCAGAACGTCTGGCGAAGAAGCGGAAGTTGGAACAGGAACAAAAGTCTCGCGAGAGCAATGATGTCTTCGGTCCAGAGCTGGTCACTCAACGGACGAAAGAGCAGTAATAATCATTTATTTCAATTAATATCTGAAGTCTATCAATGAAATAAGAAACCTATGTCGCATCTTATGGCACGGTGTTGGTCATATTGTTCTCTTGCCTACCCCTGCAATGATGGGAACTATGAGTAATAATTTGCCATGACATCCATGGATTGTGTCTTTGGGATTTTATAACTCATAAGTGAAGCCCGAGATCTAGTAGTAGCTGGAGCAGGTGAACCTATATCTGCAACTCTGACATCCACTGATTCTTCCACTGCTGTAACCAAATGTCCATCAATCTCTCGTCGATTGGGTTCATGGTGCGCATAGCAGAACTATGGCTTTGAGCATTTGAAACTTCGACGCGTGGGCGTCCTTGGCCCCTTTGACCTTGGAGCAAGACCAGACCCCCAAAGAAATCCAGCAGCTGAACAGCCGGGATATTCTGTAGGTTCTCATGGCTCTCGTCGCCAGTTGTTCCCTGTGAAATATTTTGCAAAATGGCCACCCATTCTTCCAGCGGCAAGACCTTCGCACCACATGCCTGGGCAACAGTATGCACCAGAGATTCCCACTCCGTTGCTTGAGGGTTTACGATATGGAAAACCTCAAGTTGTGGCTTGCGTTTTTGAGACTGGGATTTGACAATCTGAGTAACTGCCTGCGCAGCCGTGTCCTATTTGCTCTTGTCAATTCCACTCATTTATTGTTAGGGCATGGAGACTGCTCGACTTACGATTGGCACCCAATCTACATTCATTGCCCCCAAGCTATCCGGCAATTTGCCCAAGGTCAAGGATGATTTGACCAGTGATGGGAACCAGTCCCGGGGATTCCACATGGCGCCATCTAGCGACGATGCACCACCCAGCTGGCCAACGCGATGGATACTGATCGGGATGCCACAGCGCTGAGCGGCTATTCCACAAAGAGACTCACTCACATATTTGGACTCTGCATAACCTTGATGGAGTGCCACAGACTCGCTATGAAGGGCCTCTGGGATTGAGATACCTTGCTCCGCCCGCCAGCCACCCACCGTCGAGATGGACGAAATGTAGTGAAACTGGGCCGAGGATTCCTCTGTAAATTTCAACAGCCTTCGCACTCCAGTGATATGCGATTCAAAGGCAGACAACGGCTGGTTGAAGTTTACTGTCCAGGCGTTATGAATCACAGCATCGACACTGCCTTGTACCGATTGATATTCATGCGGAGTCAGCCCGAAGAACTCGTCACTCAGAGACGTCTGCCAGAAATGAACACGAGATTGCTCCGAAAGCCAAGATGCGGAAAGCTGTTTCGCCTTGAAACTGGCAATTTGTCGGGACATCGCGTCCGAAGAGCGGTTGAAGCAGTAAATTTGGGCTATGGACGGGTCTTGAAGTAGCTCATAGAGCAGATAGCTACCCAGCTCTCCAGTCGATCCCGTTAGAACAACGGTTAGCCCACCTTTCCCGAACAATCTAGCCTGACTCCAGATCGAACGCGTCAGTAGTTCCGAACGTGTCCACGGGGCATCTTCGCTGTCGTCGGTGCTCTCATCGCCACCAACGTGCTGGAAAAAGGCGTTGGCCAGAGAACGAACTGTTTTCAACTCATATATCTTTGCACTTGTCCAGGAGAGCTGTTCACCTGATGGGTGCATCTGCTTAGATGCACCCTGAACAGAGCGACCCAACTGGATCACTTGCAGCGAATCGATTCCCAGCGTGACCAAGTCATCATCAAGACTGAAAGTGTTGGGCAATTTGATTATCTCGGCTACAAGTGCTTGGAGCCACTTCTGTATAGCATCCTGACTGGAACTTTCAGGGGCTTGAGTGCTAGATTCCAGCTGGTTCTCCTCGTGGCCAGGCGAGTAAATTTCATCAAGCACTGCTTCATAAGCCGTGGCGACATCCCGACGACGTATCGAACCCTTTGCAGTACGAGCGAATGGCATGTCACTAGATGTAAATGCAACATGAGTCGCCAGAATCTGCCCATGGGCAGGGAGGACAGCATTTGCTTGGTTCACAGTGGGCCAAATAGACCTTTGCAACCATTCTGGTGTCCAATCTTGGGGCAAAAGGTCCCATCGAGGTTCAATGAGGACTGAAGCTTGGAATCTACCTTTTCCAAAGACAGCGGCACCGTTAACAAGAGGATGAGACTCCAAAGTATTCTCCGCGTCGATGGGATTAAACTTTTCGCCATTAGATAGAACGATGATGTCGTCACCTCGGCCTTCATAGTGCCACAGACCGGGCTTGGATGGATGAGGGCGAAAGAGGTCCCCAGTGCGATACTCGGTTAACTCAGGATAGGTATGGAAAATGCCATGGTGTTGACGCGACTCTAGTCTCGGGATAACCAGCTCCCAAAGGTCGCCTCCGACATCTTCCATGCGCACTCCAAAGGCCGGATTCCACTCGAGGTATGCCCAGTCATCAGGATCCTCACAAAGAAGCGTTGGGGTATATGATGTCTCAGTGCTGCCCAGGGTGGTTTGCAAGCGGACAAGCTTAGACAACACCTTCCCAGTGGATGGTGACAATGGGGCTCCCCCGTAGCCCAAGATTTCGAAACATGACAGGGCTACACGCCCTGTCTCAGTTGAACATAGATTTTGCAAATTGTACGCGGAGAACAAACCCCATTTAGGGGGATTCTCGCTTCTCATGATTTGCAAAAGAGAGTCTGCCGTGAGTGGTCGGTCAGGATAGAGAAGAAATGGCGAGCGGTAATAGATGCATTCAGACAAACAGAAGATCCCCATGATATGAAACATTGGTGAGCTGAAGAAGCGCAACTTTCCCTCGTTCCTCAAAAACAACTGTCCATGTTCACGTCCAGGCGGCAGTGATAGCCTCCTGAAATTGTCCGTTGTGGCCCAAAATCCATACGTCAAGCTCACCGGCTTTGGAAGACCCGTGGTGCCAGAGCTGTGGAGTATCATGGCGGGTTGATCCTCGATTTCAGAGAGCTCCTCACTGTAGGGATATAGCTCTGTCGGGCTGTCATTGAAAATATCCCAAACCGAAGCCATCGGCCATCTTTCGAAACTTTCCGGTTGGTGAGTTGCGAGTTCGTCCAATGTATTGCGAAGTTGAGCCTTCTCACTACCATCAACCAACACCGAACAATTGGTAGCTTCGAAGAGATGCTGATTAGCTAGCAATGAGTTTCTAGTGGAAACAAGCAAGGCCTTCAGAAGATTAGCTAACATGAATAGGGACAGATCAGATGGTACTTACCATATTCCCTGTCTTCATACATGCCAGGACAAATACCGCGTATCGGAGGTCATTTGTTCCTACATATGCGAGGACTTGCTGTTTTCCTAAATTCTTGATGCTGAGTCTCGCATCAATCCACCAGGCAACATGATTTATGGCTTTGGAAAGATCCTTGAACGTGATATGCCGCCACTCATCAGTTCTATCCTGGAAAACTGGATGGATGCAGAACAATCTGTCGGGTTCAGATTGAGCTATATCATCCACAAGTTGGGGCAGAATCTGACTAGAACTATCGGGTCCCTTTTCAAAATCCCTCAAGTTCATGGTGATAATAGAGGACAAGACCAGGCTGAATGATAAAAATTTAGTTGAGAGAAAAACGAGAAAAGGAAGGTTGGACCAAGCGGGCCCTTAAGAAGTACGTCTCAGGTAAACTTCATGCGCAAGCCATCCTATCTAACACCTCACGAGTTGTCATCTGCGAAGGTGTGCAGAGCCGACAAGCCCAAATAAGCTGAATATAGTACGATATGCAGTCCAAAGGTACAGCTGCGTCTTACCGTCAGGTTACGCAAGACCCTCATGTTGTGGTTGATCTCTTGGGATCAGGATTTCAAGACATAAAGATCGCCGATAGATGAGATATCTTTGGTCTCACTGAGTTAAGGAGGTTACACAGTCAGAAGTTCCATCGCTAAGGCCCATTTGACCGAACTGGCATTATGATGTGATGGGTTCCTCGAACTATGCATGCATAGCGCCTAAGAAGTCCGCATGCATATTCCAGCACATGTACATGTGCACGGTGTCAAGGACCCCTATTGGCAGCTGAAAGAATATGACGCCTATTATTTTGGTGGAATCGGCGGTTCACCTTTTGATTGCTTGTTCTCTTCATTTACCATGCACCGTAGACACACAGTGTAACCTGGCGCAAGGTGCCACCCATTCTGATAAGGATGATTTGTTGAGGTTGCTGGAATAATTTTCTAGAGCTATATCAGATCGAATCAAATCTGGAGTGTCTTAGATTCTTATCGATCATTTGTCTGGTTTGTAGGGTCCTCACGTGAGGCAGATACATATGCTGGCAATATAACTACAGTAGTTCACGAGTCTTTATATTCACTAAGCTTTGAATAATGCGGAGAGAGTTCAACTATACAGGAGCAGATCTTCAATTAAATTGGCGGTGTACCGGTCTGTCGGTCACTGGTTTGTAGATCTGCAGGAAGCCAAGCTACTGTAGGCAGAGATTTGTTCCATGTGAACCCTCCTTGATTGAACTTGTAACACAAAAGTTACAAAAGGTATAGTTTTACCTCAGTGATAGGTGGTGGAAGTTGTTCTTCGCAGATACTCTCCAAGGTTTGCTGCAGTGCGAGCCCTGCGAGCCCTCGTCCTGTAACATACTGGTTGAAACATTATATTCTCCCATGGATATCTTATTACACTGATCATGTCATTCAATTCAACAATAGAAAAATCGAAAAGGGAGCAAAAGAATCAGCTATTGTTGTCGATTAGTTAGATCCCAAACTATTGAAATTCTCATGCCCCTGCCCTTCCGAAGGGCAAGCTGTTCATAATTTCCTCCAACTCGTTCGCAACGACAACATCGTTTCTATTGTCAACAGCAAGCATTACCGCTAGCTGATCTAAGCTGCTGCTGATTGCAGTACAGATATCTTTCAGAGATTTATATCCATATTTGCGGAGAACATGCCGGCGATCAGTGATTTCCAAGCCACCAACCCCTCCAATATATCCAATTTGTCCTGCAAGTGTGGCAAGGTCCCTCAACTCCAAGATAACATTAAGTCGGTCGGGCTGCGGGCTATGGAGAACAGCAATTTGCTGGTCTAGCCTCTCTGCAAACGTCTGACAAAGGTTTTGATATGTTTCGTTGAAGTCGGGCGGGTAGTCGTAAATTGTAGGGCGATCCATTCTATTTGGTTTCAGAGGATTCGATGCGCACTGTTAGTAGAAGGTGAATAGTTTAAAGTCACAGGAGGGCTTACCTTGAGCTTTCTTGAGTGTCGCAGTGTTTGGTAAAATATTGGTAGAGTCCTTCAAGCTTGTGGTGGACTGACAGTATCTCTGGGTTTGATGGAGGTATGAGGAATAGGAAGATGGCGCCTTATAAAGTCTCGATAGAAGAATGAAATGTTTGTTTTGTGAATCTCTTGGTTTTCAAGATAAAGAGTCGAGTCATAAGAGTCATGGAGCAGGTTTCTTTGTCCTTTCATGAATTTTACACTCGCGTTATATTTGCTGCGTTCGAACAAAGAAGAATCAAAGTATGCCCAACCGGCCTTTCTTCAAACAAACGCAGTGATATACAATGGGATAATTGTGGTATCAATCACAGGACACGATGTCGTAGACTCAGGCACATAAATCTCTATGCGTTTTTAGTGAGCCAATAACAGACGTAAAGCGGTTGATAGATTATTTGAGTTTCAAACTGGTGGACATCTCCTGCACGGGGGTAGCCTCGCGTGAATTCATCAGCCACTTGAGTGACATGTAGTGAGTACAATCTTGCCTTTCCGTCTTTCTGTTGGCCTTGATGGCTTAATATAGCACCTCAAATACGCTCCAATTGACTCCAAAAGATTGTAGGATCTCCAGTTTGATACCCCAAGTGTCCCGACTCCTCCAGCAGCCAGGGCCAATCAAGCGAAAGATCAGAATGAGGATACCTTTGAGCCTCAGAATCTCCTGCTCCCCAGTCTGACACTAGATGTTGGTCTGTGCCACTTTCGTTGACGTATTGAAGAGCAGGGGTACTCCATACATCTGATTCTGGCGGATGTGTTGCTGTACAAGACGAGGAAAGGGAGCTATTAACATCCATGGCATCAAGTTGTGGAGACGGGGCTGTCGAGGGGACAACCGCCTCTGCACCTGTTCTGTACTCGAGTAACACTTCATCGCCATTATAATTGGCAGATGGCTGAGCGCCTCGGAGTATTCTTTCTAACCTGGCCCAGCGGAAGTCACGAAAATCATACTCCGCAGCATCTTGACCAACTATGCGATACTCACTAGGAAATATATCAATCAAGGAATATCTTCCATATTTAGATTCATATTGACTTACCTTCGAAATGCATTGATATCGGTTTGATTGACAAGATGCTTGTAATCACAGCGGAGAAGCCGATGAACTGCCTCGATGTGCTTCTTGGGGTGTGAGTAGCTGCCACTATGGTGTTGGTCAGAGACGTACCAAATGATTCATGATGTCAGAGCGGCTTGCAAGCTCTCTAATAACCATTAACAAATGAGGAATGGCTTCTGTTATTTCGGGTGCTTTGAGTTTAACATGCGAATCAGTCTCCGCCAAGCGGCGTGGCTCAAAAAGAAGAACTATTGCCAGAGGGATTAATATATTTACGTGATCAGCTCGTGAGTTAGTTGTTAATGAACACTTACTTTCCAGGGCAACATATGCATGTACACCAATATGGGGATCAAAAGCAATACCTGCCCTGAGCCCTTCTGAGACCAACCCTGCGATCGGCAGGGCGTGC
The DNA here is from genome assembly GCF_028828085.1 of Penicillium nucicola. Taxonomy (NCBI): domain Eukaryota; kingdom Fungi; phylum Ascomycota; class Eurotiomycetes; order Eurotiales; family Aspergillaceae; genus Penicillium; species Penicillium nucicola. The sequence continues at coordinate 1,293,108 of NW_026643125.1, read as the reverse complement.
AAGATTCTTTTGCGTCGTACTTGAATCATGAGATCCGATCTAGCTGGATCTCGTTGATGAATAAGGAGAGCAGCTCGGCCCAGAGCAATGAAAAGGTTGTGACGCAGAATATGCATGAGAATAAACATTGTCAGTCGATCTCGGTGGATACACACATTGTCAGTGTTGAAGTGGAATCGTTTCGGAAGACCTTTGATGACTGATTCAATATCTGCCTCGAGAGTTGAAAGCTCCGCCGTCATCGTTTCAATGGCCCCTTCCTCGTGCGAAGCGCGAAAGGCAAAATGCAGGGCTCTGCGACGCGCAGCTGCAGTTCGAAGAAGATATGCCGACATGTCGAGGGACGCATGATAAGTGTTTTTACTGGCAATGTTTTGCGAATCGTTTGGACAGGGGAACAGAGGTTCCGTGGTGACTCTCTCGTTGCCTAGGAAGCTAGCTTGATCACAAGGAAGCTGTAGACGAAATGAGTTCTCATCAATGGTATGGAAGCCATACCGACCACCATCGGTTATACTGTCGGCGTAGAAAGTGCTCCAAGCAAGCCGACGGAGAGCTTCACAAGAGACAAGAGGAGAAAGATGTAAGTTGGAGGAAATCCCTGCTGAAAACGTACGGTCGAATGAGTGCAAGGACATCATCTGCATCATTCTAGAGAGATGGTCAGTTCTGCAAAGAGATTCAATCTTGTTTCAACATTATCCATATACTCGCCGTGTACAATTAGCCCCCAGCAGCCAGGCAGATGTGAATTTGCCTCTATTGACATCGTAGTGTTGGGCTATTAGTAGAGTCTACCAGAATAATGAGCTGTGTGCTTTAACTTGAAAGTTCAACAGAAGTTGGCTACCCACCATAAGCTGCAATGCTCCAAATCCTTGGTAGATACGTGGAAGCAAGATCCCAATCGAGGCATCTGCCCATGCATCTGCTTTTGCAAAGTTTTGTTCAGAAACCGGGCCAGCGAACCTTTTCAGGCATCATCAGTCAGAGCTCACTCCATTTTCGAGGGGTTTTTTTTTCTCAGTCCTACCGCATCGCACTGGCAATCATTATAAGAGTTAATTCACGTGGGGCCTTGCCATCAACAAGAAGACGATTGAAGTGGAGCTGATGAATGAATGACAGAAACCCGAAATCTTAAGTGCAGTCAGCTTGCAGCCTCTTCATCGCATATCTGATGTCGAGCAGGGCGGATTACGGTGCACAGATTCGAAATATAAATCTATCAAACCATGAAGCTCTTGGCTAGTTGGTAGGTCTGATAACAGATTTAACTGTGATTTGGAAGAACTGTCCGTCAATGGTATTCCACTGGTATCGTCTGCAACTTGAAAAGATTGCGAGTCACTGGTATTCGCGTTGCTTCCATGCAAGTGCAAGTGAGTGGGTGTTGTAACCTCATGGTCCAGAACAGGCTGATAGGCTGACAGCGATTCTAATTCGGCTTCAAACTGAGATCGCACACATTCGACCCCCATGCTTTGACACTTCTCACATGACCGCTGGATATCTCCGACACATTTCAGCTATAAAATATGTCAGCCATACATACCGGATAGACAAACTGGCAACGAGGATCAAAGTAAAAATTTACCTTCTTTTCTTTACAGAAATCGCATGCAGTAGCATTTGGTCTTCTAAATCCTCTTGCTCGCCTTTTTAGCCCGGACCAATTACAGTTCCTCTCGCCCTTGGCACAGGACGAACAAACGGGTTTCTTTTCGTCGCATTTTACCTGCTCCAGATATTAGCAGGCTCTACTTCACATGCAGCAATTCCAAGTTCCTTAGGACTGGGAGAGATATATGGTTACTCACCTTTCTCGACCTGCATGTCTGACATCCTGTGCGAGATCGGTTGATCGTCATGCGGGTCCTGGGGTTTGCACCCCTTTGCGGGGAAACGTATGTCGCTGTATTGGAACAGTTTGGAGACCTCATATCTGAAGCTTCCATTTTCCAAGTTCCCTGGCCGACCAAAGGATGATTTGAACCCAGAGCTCACCTGGAACGGAGATTGCATGTCAATCTAGGGAGACGTGGAAACCTGGGTTCGCAATACGCCCCACTGTTGTCGGAATCTCCACCATTTCCTGCTAAGGCGAGATTCTGGTGCACTCGATGGGAGCTCACTGCGAAGAGTGTTGGGTTTTGAAAAGTCACGAGACGTGTAGCCCTAATTTACTAACGGATCGTTCGGAATACTTCAAAGTTCAATTAGACACAAGGCTAGATGCTGGTTATTGGGAATGTCAGAACCAAATCCAAGACAACATGAGCGCTAAGGTAATAAGTTCCCAAATTAATAATTTCTGGGATTCTATAGTTCATCAATTACCCAATCCAAGCAAATCGTCTTATGAACAATCAACCGGACATTCTCTCGCACCCGCACCCATCCACGACTTCTGCAACTCTACTTCATCCTCCCACAGTTCGGGGGCTTCATCCATGCCTAACCCCGGGGCCATCGCGCCTTCCCCCCAAACAATACCACATTCAACTACATAGGCTTCCCAGCATTGCAGGAGCTCAGCCAACCTTTCTGGTCTAGCAAGAGCTAGGTCATTTGTCTCACCTGGATCCTCCACCACATTGAAAAGCTCCCAACCGTCGTCTGCTTCGCCAGCTCCTCCTTGGGCTTTGGAGAAGTGGACAATTTTCCAATCACCTTTTCGTAGGGCACCTCGAGCAAATAGCTCCCAGCCGATAGGCTCATCAGACGAATGGATGTGCCAGATCTCATTATTTTCCACCTTCTTTCCTTGGGAGAAGAGCGGCAACCATGACTTCCCGCGGATTGCGTGTACATCTTTCCCTCGGAACTTGATCATTTGGCGAGTAGCTTGCTCTTTTCCACCAGTGAAGGTATCAAATCCCTTTTCAAAAGCTGGAGGAAGACTCACTCCGGCCATGTCTAGAAAAGTAGGAAGGAAGTCCATGACAGTCGTGAAAGAGCGATTAAGCGATCCTGGCTCAAAGGAAGGGAGGAAAGTGTTTGCGGGTGGTTTGAAAACGCAGGGAACCAGAATGCCTCCTTGAGTAGGGAAGCCCTTGAACAGCCTCGAAGGAGCGGTGGATGCCTGCGCCCAGAGTGGTCCAAGCCTGAAATCTAGAAGTTAGCATATTCTTTGGGAAACAGTGGAACAGGACAAAAGTTACCATGTGAATGAGTTCCAGGAGCCGATATTATCATAGCTGTTGTCAAAGTACTGGTGAATTGCTCGCATAATGTTCTCTCCCATTACCGCTTCATGGCCGTAGTTAGCTTCGGTATCATAGATTGAATCATTTGCACTTTTGGGACTTACGAATAGCCTCGTATCTAAGATGGTAGAAATATGATCAGTTAAAAGTTCCTCGGTAAATTTAAGGGTGGTACTCACGCAGCACCCTCTGCTCCATTGTCACTCATGAAAACGATAAAGGTATTATCATATTCCCCTGTTTTCTTCAAGTACTCGATGACTTTGCCGACGTTCACGTCAATTGAATCCACCATGCCTGCGTAGGTTTCCATTGCGCGGCTAGAGAGCTTTTTCTCTTCGGGTGTCATTTCATCCCATTCTTCATATCTTAGTGTGCTTGTCTCGACCTCGTGCGGTACGACAGACTCGTCGATCATGCCGATTTCAACCAAACTTTTCAATCGTTTCTCTCGTAGCGCGTATGGCCCTTCATCATAGACTCCTTTATATCTGTCATACTGTTAGTTGAGAATCATCCCTTCAAGCGCTGAAGTTGCCTCACTTATCACGTTGTGCTTTCGAGCATTGCAGCGGCCAATGGGGAGCTGTATACGGCAGGAAGCCAAAGAATGGCTTCTCGTGATCCTCTTCGGAGCGATCATCGAGGTATTCAATCAACTGGTCGGTATAATAATCCGTAGAATAGAACCCATTCGAGTCTTCTGTCGTGTTGGCCGAACTAGACATAGGAACCACCTTCAGCACATGCTCATTAATCCTGCAACGGGATCAGGAAACTTGCAACTCACATATCCACTCTTACGCCGTTCTCAGCATGAATCGGAGAGCCACCAACTGGGAATCGCTCCTGCACTGGCTCCCAACCATAGTGATTGCAGCAACCGGGGAGCATAGCCAATGCCTTCTGAAACCCACGCTCCCATGGTCCTTGGCTCGCGCGTAAGCCCAAATGCCACTAAATCTGTTAGCTCGTACAGAATCAATTGAGACCAGAGCAGGGAATCTACCTTTCCCGACATTGCCGTAAAGTATCCATTGTCTCCTAGAATCTCAGGGATAGTTGCCACATCATTGTTCAAATGACCTTCATATCCCGCTTTGCCAGCCCATCGCTTTGCTCCCTGCTCGCTTTGTTTATACTCTATCAGGACACCCAGGCCGCCGAGATGGGCATCTGTGCCGCTGAGGAGCATTGCGCGGGTGGGGGAACAGGCTGCTGCGGTATGATGATTGAGCATACGAATGCCCTCGGTAGCCAAGCTATCGATATTGGGCGTTTTGATCTCGCTTCCATAGCAGCCTATGTCGGAGAAACCCTAGAATCATGATGTTAGCCCGAAATCGTGGTAGAGAGATTGGGACAATGAACTTGCCAGATCATCGGCGAGAATAAAAAGAAAGTTGGGGCGTTTTGAAGCCATATCTGAAGCTTGATTTATTCGTGCAAGTTTGAACGGAAAGATATCTGTTAAATAGAATATCAGAATATCTAGACATGCGATTGAAAGAGACGGAGCGGTTCCAAGAAGTTATAAACTGCGCAAAAAGAATGGGCGTCCTTGTCCCGCTTTCAAATAATCAGTTCACTAATCTACTAAAAGTCCCCTTCTCCGCAGCACTTTTTTTATTTATTCCAAGGCAAATCATGCTGGGGTGCCACGGAATGCCAGTTCGGAACAGAGCGAGAGTGGACCATCTCGCTCGGAAATGTTGGACGTTGAACGCTAATTGCTCCGAGCGAGGTGCGCCCCAGCAACAATATTCAGACTTAACTGGAATTTTGATTTCGTGCTTTGACGCTAAAATGATGTACCCTAGAGTGTGGAGTATGCGTCTGGCTCTCTCAGCTGCACAAGCGCCTTTCTCTCCGGGTTGATGGCGAAACCTTATGGAATATTCGATGACACCTGGTGGTCGACGTATATAGCAGGACCTCCTGACTTGGATATAAAGATGGAAAGACGGCATTGAAAGAACTGATTTCTACCTCATCTCCATCTACCACGAATTGACAGCCGTTGGAGAATTGAATATAATGGAAGGCCCACGCTCTGCTCCGGGCATGATGAGCCCCATGCTATTCTTTTCATGCTTCTGTCTACTTGTGGGTGATATGCTCTTTGGATTCGATACTGGAAGCTTTGGGGGTATTTTAGGGAACCCTGTACGTATCGGCTCCCTCTTGGCTGATGCGCATACTCTGATTTCATACTTAGGGCTTTGTGAGGCAATTCGGCGCATATAGCTCGGTGACTCAGGCTTGGGGCTTTAGTTCCCTTCATACTTCGCTTCTTACATCCCTTCCCTTTATTGGGAAATTTCTGGGGTGTTTGCTTGCTGGTCCCTGGATTGAGAGATCCGGGCATCGTGTTGTGTTCTTTGCTCTCTCGGTCATCTCAGTCATCGGCATCATCCGTAAGTAGGATATTCCACTGGGACTATTACCATCAGGAGACTTTGCTAAAGGCTGCATGTTTCATCCAGTCGAAATCACCGCAGCTGATACTGGACCTGGCACTGGTCGATTTGTTCAGTTTATTGTTGGTCGGATCATCGTGTACATCTCTGTTGGTCTTGTGGAAGTCAACGTGACGTGAGTGATTGTTCAATTTGGCGATGTGAAACTGGCTCTAATACTGTTTCTGCAGAACCTACCAATCCGAAATCGTTCCGGCGTCTCTCCGAGGTCTTGTCATTGTCTCTCTGCAACTCTTTCTCAATGTAGGCGGAGTCCTCGCCACCGGTGTCAACAAAGCATTTTCCACCAGTACCACCGCAAAGGGATGGAAAACAGTTACAGGAATCCAGTTCATATTTCCAGTTTGTAAGGACTCCTTGTTGCCTCCATGGGATCCTGTTCTCATTTCACTCTGCAGTGATTGTCTTTTTCACCATATTTATACCCAGTTCGCCTCGCTGGCTTTTGTCAAAGGACCGTGAAGAAGAAGCTATCGTCGCTCTTCGTCGTCTCAGATCCAAGGCTGATGCAACAAATGGAAACTGCCAGGCTGAGATAAGCGCCATCAGAGAAGCACTTCACAGCCATGTCCACAAAGCCCCTTGGTTGGACGTTGTACGCAGTAGCAATTTCCACCGAACAATCATTGTCATGATCTACTACTTCTTCCAACAGGTCAGTGGAAACCAGTACAGAGTTGACCACATTTCTAACTTCGTTGTACAGGCTACTGGGCAAGCATTCGCCTCAACATATCAAACAGTATTCTACAAGACGAATGGATATGCAGATCATGCATTCACTTATCCCGTCATTAGCGGCTGTATCGCGCTTGTTGGGGTACTCCCAGCAATGTATATGGTGGACAAGCTTGGGTGAGTGGAAGCATGAAATTTGTTCATGGCAGCATAGCTAACGGCTCATCTATCCAGACGACGATCATGTCTGATGATCTCATTCTTCCTGCAGGGCCTATGGATGTACTTACTAGCCGGAATCGGTGAATTAAGCCACAAGACTCCCACAGAGAAGAATTTTGTCGTCGCTGCTTTTATGCTCTTCGGGTTTAGTTACAATGTCAGTACTCACTCGGCCTTGTCATTCACAATGAGCAACCCACTAATTTTATTCTCTCCTCATAGATGGGCGGTGCCTCTATACCTTACCTGCTCGGCACTGAATTGCCCAACGCGGCTCTTCGCGAAAAGACACAGGCTATAGGCACCTCATGGAATGTTCTATGGGCCTTTGTCACCAACTTTGCGATTCCGTACATGATTGCCGATCTTCACTTTCAACTTGGGTGGGTGTTTGGTAGCATTTCGGTTTTAGCCTTGGTGTTTACGTTTTTCTTCCTTCCGGAAACCAAGGTGAGTTATGTACTATTTACTCCAACGGAGGGAAGCTAACATACTACTCTCTCTGCAGGGGCGTGTGCTTGAGGATATTGACAATGTCTTTGCAACATCGAACAATATCTTCAATCAATTCAAGGACCCTAACGGAAAGGTTATGCGGGAAGAGGCAATCGAGACTAATGGCAAGGACATCTAATAGACCTATTCAGATTCACCATTCAAAGTATCTCGCTAGGCTCATTCATGGCTCATACTTTTATGAACAGCAATAGTGCCAACCCAACTATGATATATATTTTACATCTACAAACTGCGACAGAAACTTGTCTTATAAAATATCTCTATATTCTTTAAATATTCAATGAATCCAGAGCAGGACATACAATCGTAATCTCAAGGCCTGAAAGCACAAGAGAAGCATGAGTAAAGAACACTAGGGCGCTAGACCCTTTCCAAAAAAAAAAAGACTGTGAAGCGCCAAACACCGCTTCCATGGGTCATATCCGAGACAGACGCAAATAACACAAGTAACAAACAAGCAGGACATGTCAAATCCTCCGGGTATTTCACGGGAATCCAAAGCCTATCCACATCCTACATCCCTTCGATCCCAACGTCTTTTCAACGCCCATACCCACTGACAGAAGAGCCGCCATAGCCAAGAGAGGATCCGCCGTATTCAGTCGAGCCTCCGAACTCAGTGGGCGCAAACTGATCACCGGGTGCTGTGTAGTGCTGTCCATGAGCGCCACCATAGCCAGTGCTCGCGTTGTAATCATGTAGAACGCCGCCAGGCGCCGGAGCCGTGGGGTCATATGAGCCTTGCATCGCGGACCGGCCGTGTGCGTTGCCCAGGTCGTCGACCTCGCTCTGCTGGAGCAGGGCATAATCCTCATCCTGATCACCGCGGGAGGAGGCAGCCACGCCACCACCCCGACCAGAGCGGAAGTCATCCTCGTCTTCTTCGAAGTCGTGGGCTGGGTTCGAGGAGAAGGCAGCCTTGCTCTGGGCTGCGAAAGTTGGGTCTGAGACTGCGTCCGGGAGGGTTCCTGTGCGGCGGAAGTGCATGACGTTGCGGAAGGACATCCACGCGGTGATTGCGAATAGGATACTGTTTGGAAGGGAGCCTGTTAGCTTATTTGGTCACTGCGTGATAGCCACTGCTCGCGAGAGCCGCATCGGAATCGTACGTACAAGATAAAAACACCGATAATGGTGGTCGCTTCGCTCAGCTTACACTTAGCAGCGGATCCGTAAGCCCAGTTATCACAGCCAGACTTGGAAGAACTCTTGTCAGTATCGGTAGCCCTCTTCGTTGTGGACTTTGAATCCTTGCTGCTGCTATCAGATGAAGACGATCCCTTCGACTTGCCAACAGCAACATAGGACGCAACACAAATCCAAGCACTAGCCCAGAGAATAGCGTAGAGGACATCGACACAGGCAAAGGCGTAAACGTTTCCGAAGCGGCGGGCGCGCGGCCACATCGGAACCGCGACTAGGTAGACAAGGCCGGGGATACTGAGCCAACACTGTCAAGAAGAGAGAATATGTCAGCGGTCTTCACTTCTCAAGATGCCTCTGGGTCCTGCTGCGCAAGACTCGAGACTCTTGGGGGTTTGCACAACTCACCAGCGCCCAATACCACCCCGTGCGCCCGTCGATACCATCGCCCTTAGTCCAGATTGCGATAGTAAGTGCCCACGCAATGAAGATAATGAAGGCCTGAGTGAAATGCAGGTAGTTCTTCGTGCGTCCTAGGCTTCCGCCTGATGGGCGCGGCATTTGGAACTTCATGTTGTACAAGGGTGCGGTGTTTCAACCATGTACGGGAGTTTTTTTCGATTCAAGGGATAAATGCAATGAGGATCGTTATTTCATTGACCGGGGGAGGAATGTGTGAGAGTGGAATTTCTGCAAGGTGAGGTGAGGCAAGGTAAAATAGTGACAGCGGAGGGTCGGGCGGAGGCTGTGTTTTGAAGTTCGGGGGCGATGTTCTGTTTTTGTTTGTTGTTTCGGACTGCGAAATGGCAATGCGCAACTTCAATGTCAATCTGATTGCGAAAATGGACAAGGAGGAGAGGAAGTTAGAAGCTCAGGATTTGGGGTTGAATAGGTCGAGTCTGCTTCGGCTACGTATGTGATCATCGCCCAGGCGACAGCCCGTGAATCTATTTTAGGAGGCTTGGCATCGTTGTATACTGGACAACTTGGACGAGAATCATGTTGCCTTAATCAATTCATTCATAGTTACATTGCTCATGGCTCATATGTATCATCAAGTTTTACAACCCAGCTTCTCGAGTCTGCTTCACCAATACCCAAATCTCTCGGAGTGGTTGGTAGACATGAAACTGCCACCACCAAGGAAGCGGATCTTGGAAAGAAAAGAGTGGATCTTTCCAGAATAACAGCCGTCCAAATTCTTCCTTGGACAATGCGATCATCAGGATTGCATACCGGAAGAAAGAGAATTGTAAGAGCAGGGCAAAGACATGACCCGCGGTAGAGAATTTGGAGGTCGACGTCGCACGCGAGGATGAGAGTGTCGGAGTGGTTTTGGAGGAGACATCAACGGGATCGGAAGGGAAGACGGATAGATACCCTGCGGTTGGTGAGGAAGTGTCCTGCAAAAGGCGCTCGACTGCTTTCGCACCGGGGATGCAGCCGGCAATGTAAACAGCATGTCGAACAGAATGTACATCGAACTCCTCATCCACCATAAGTCTAACAGAGAGATGTCCAGTCAAGCGAGGACCAACTTTCAAGGCGAAGTTTTGCATGAGCTGGTGAATCGCAACAGCCAACGCTTCGTCCAAGCGTGAGGTCCCCCACGGCGAAGAATGGGCATCAGACAATCGAACATTGATCGCTTGAACTTGACCGCGGACAACGAGGATATCGGCAAACAGCTCCCCCAGCCGTGAATGTTGCTGCAGAATCCAAGGTTTATCCTTGGAGATCTGAATCTCACTGATACTGGTATAAGTCTTGCTCGCTGTCCGTTTAGGCAGATGCATGGCCTTCTCGCTCGCCGATGCACTAGCGCGCATCATCTGGTATGATTTCGACGGCGACCGATGCAAGATCTTATGCACAGAGTCGCGCGACAAAACCTTATGATACTCCAACACTGGCAGACCTCTCTCCGTGACATACTGTCGAAAGGTATCAGAGTGACTGAAACACGTCGCCAGCTCGGCATCAAAAGTAATACATTTGCAGCTGGTCCGGCTCTCAATAACCTGTCGCGCTGTCGCGTCCTCACAGGGAGTTGCCTTGGGGGAACATGGGATCCAAATGTCGACTTTCTCGCGGTGAATCACATCCAGGAGTCTAGAAATGTAATGGTCTTTGGGAATGCGGTAGAATGCCTGCAGGGCTTTGGACATGCTGGCGCCAGATCGGACGGGAAGATCTAGATCTGTCACATCGGCCCCGACCACGCAATGGCCTTCTGCGGCCCATGCTCGTGCAAGTGCCAACGCATGAGGGGCTCCCACGCCTGTGATCAGCACTGTCTTTGGATAGAAGCGAACATTTCGGCGGGTTCTGCGACGGCTGGCTGCGAACCGGAGATAGGCTAGGCAACTCGCGATGACGAGGAGGATGTTATGAAGGAATAATAGCGAAAATGAAAGACAGATGCGAAGAAGGTGCCAGAAGACGCGGATTGCTGTCCCTGTTGAACCCGAACCTTTGGATTCGATGGTCATTTTGAGTCTTTGTTTCACCACCGGTGAGGGGATCATGACCCGATTCATTCCTGGATGGATTTTGAGGCAGGTCCAAGGACCTCGAAAGGTTTGAGGTTGAAGTTAGGACATTGTGGAATGCTGAAGATGCGAGGAGGCTGGTGAGGGGGGGCTTGGCTGAGGTGCAGATCTAGTTCGGTGTGACGAGACACCTGCAAACTGCTCGATCTTTCGGCATTTCTAGATTTCACGTTCGATCTCATGAGAGAATTCAGTGATTGGCTTACTCTGTAAGTTACTGTACGGTTGTTATCCCCGAGCTGCCTGGGATCAGGTTTCCGCACTTTATCAATCTCGGACAAGACTTCCTAAGTGAATTTTTGTTTCTTGATGAAACCGTCATTATCTCAAGACGCCATTCGATGCAATCTGATGAATTCCAATCCCCTCTCATAAGCTATTTAAGCTATTTAAGGCAACTGCGAGAGAACTCGGACTTGCGATGTGTTATGTCCGAGCTATCTATTCCCGAGATGCTCGACTATAAGTTGAAGGCGTCTCAAATCCGATGACTTCGCCATGCTCCGCGTTCTTAACCGCATCTTACCTTGATCTTTCTTCAAACTCAGACATATCTCGACTTGTTCAGAATGGCGACAAATCAACAGGCTCATCCCAAGGCCGGAGAACGTTCCGTAGGTTCTGCTTTCCCTATGAACATAAGTTGTTACTGACGTAGCCCAGCGTGAGCCAGGCAGAGAGTTGAAGCTTCTGCACTTCATCTATGGCCAACCCAACCTGGATGAAATCCGCGGCCACCCGCAAAAGGTGATCGATCTGATCCACAAGTTTGAGGAAGAATACCACTTGATCAACGTCGGGCCTGAGAAGGCCGAAATTGTCATCCAGCTTATAGACGAACTCAAGCCCAAGACCATGATTGAGCTTGGCTGCTACGTGGGCTACTCAGCAATCGTATTCGGTGACGCGGTCCGTCGCAACGGTGGCGAACGCTACCTGAGTCTAGAGCTCAATCCGGAGTTCGCAGCCATTGCCAACATGCTCATCGAACTGGCCGGCTTGCGCGAGTTTGTGAGCGTGATCGTCGGTCGTAGCGATGTATCCCTCCACAAGTTGCTTAGCTCGGGTGACGTCAAGAAGATTGAATTGCTCTTCCTCGACCACTATAAACCGGCATACACCACCGACGTCAAACTATGCGAGCATTTCGGAGCAATTGTGCCCGGATCAGTGCTCGCCGCCGACAATGTCCTTTACCCGGGGAACCCTCCATATCTGGAATTTGTTCGCAGCACTGTGGCACAGAAGCGCGAGAAGGCCAAGGCTGGACCTTCCACGGGCTATGATACCACCGGTATGAGTGAGCGCACGGTGCTGTCATTCGTGGGTAAAGACGACGTGCCCACTTTCGACTTTGTCGGGAACCCGAATTTGGTGTACCAGAGCAAATTGTGTCAACCGGAGGGATTAAAGGTGAAGACTCTGCTCTTTTGGTTTTTGATTTTTACTAACCATTCATAGGACGCCCTTGAGGTCACGAGATGTGTTGGAGTGGAGGAATAGCATGGCATGACGCAAGTGGGGGTGTTTCAGGGCCGAGATGGGAGTACAGTACAGTATGGAGAGGATGGAGAGGATGGAGAAGCGGATTAACAATCAGGGAGACAGTACTCCGAGTGCATCAATCCTACAAAATCTCCCCCAAACATGCCAACTCGGCCCGTAACAAAAAAGACCGAGTCGGCTTTTGACCCCACCAGACCCAAACGTTGCCGTCGCCAGGACCTTCCCTGGTCTCCCCGCGTAGTGGTTTCCGGGGACTTATATATAACTTCCTTTCTTCCTCTCTCTCTCTCTCTAATTAAAACTATACACACACTCTCATCATGTCTTCCAAGTCTTATAATGTTGGCATTGTTGGCTACGGCTTCAGTGCAAAGATCTTCCACATTCCCTTTGTGAATGAGGTTCCCGAGCTCAAGCTCTATGCCGTGGTGCAGCGCACCCCCAAGGCTGGTGACGATGCCGAGAAGGACCACCCCGGCGTGAAGTCCTTCCGCACCACCGAGGAGATGGTCCAGGACTCTGCGATTGACATTGTGATCATTACCACCGCCCCCGACTCCCACTTTGCGCTCTCCAAGCTGGCGTTGGAGGCTGGCAAGCATGGTACGTATCCGCAGGTCCCGGATAAGCCAACACCCAGCTAACCCACTATGCGCGTCATAGTTGTCTGCGAGAAGCCCTTCACCCCCACCACCCAGGAAGCGGATGAGCTCGTTGCCATCGCAAAGAAGAACAACAAGCAACTTGCCGTGTTCCAGAGTACGTCTACGAGCTGAAATCGACCCAATTGCAGGGACACACAGACTCACAATTTTACCTACAGACCGTCGCTTCGATGCCGACTTCGTGACCCTCTCCAAGCTGATCAAGAACGGATCCCTCGGCCGCATCTCCGAGTTCGAGACTCACTTCGATCGCCACCGCCCCGAGGAGCCCGCCGCCGATAGCCACAAGTGGAAGAACAAGGTCATCCCCGGTGGTTCTGCCATCTACGACCTCGGCGCCCACCTGCTGGACCAGGCCTACTGCCTCTTCGGTCTGCCCCAGCGCGTGACTGGCTTCATCGGCTCTGCCCGTGAGGTCAACTCCTCCGGCTTCGAGGATGCCTTCACTGTGCTTCTTCACTACGCCAATGGCACCATGGTGACCGCCAAGGCCACCGTCGTCAGCCCCGAGGACGAGCAGCTGCGCTTCTGGGTGCGCGGCAACAACGGTAGCTTCAAGAAGGTAAGAAATCCAATTGATCCCAAATCTCGTCCTCCGACTGTTTATTAACTGACGGTTTTAGTTCCACCTCGACATCCAAGAAGACCAGCTCAAGGCTGGTATCTTGCCGGCCGAAAGCGGATTTGGCAGTGAGCCCAGCGAGCGCTATGGTACTCTGACCACCATGCAGGGCGACAAGCCCGTCAAGGAGGTTGTTCCTACTGTCGAGCCCCCTACCTACACTGAGTACTACCGCAAGCTTGTCCGTGCTCTTGGTGGTGAGGGTGCCCTGCCTGCTAGCGGTGCTGAAGCTCGCGATGTCATCCACTTGATCGAGTTGGCCCGTGAGTCCTCGCGCACTGGCCGTACCCTTGATGTTTAAGCTTGATGTTTAAGCTTGGGGTTTTAAAATGCAACGATGATTATGATCTGCTAAAGAGTATATAAAATGAATTTTCTATTTGTGAATTGATTCTTCTTCTTAATATTATGTATGAGCCTCTGCTACGTCTCAAAAGCCGTTTATACAATGCCAAGGCATAGTCCATAAGCATGCCCATCTGCCAAGGACCCACGAGAGGCAGACATACTGCATATACCCCCCAACTTAGCCCTGCTGAACAGTGACACAACCATCAAGCCCAAACAAACGAACCAAACCCCCAACTTAACCCCCCAAATCCCCAAAATCCAACCCAAAATACCAAGCCCTAGGAAACTCCATCCCCCACCTCCCCATAAGCACCTCCAGATCCTCCCTCGAACCAGGAACAACATTAACAAAGACCCGATCAGAGTGCGACACAGGCTCAGAATGAACAGCGCCTTCTTCCTCCCCAACCCGGAAAAACACACACTGCCCACGCTGGGCCTGCACGATCCCGTCCTCGCCGTCACCTGGGATCTCGCCATGGTTCGTACCACAATTCCCATGCCCCAGTTCCGCTGCTAGTGTTTCTCGGACGGATTCCGCGGCCATTGCGCAGCCGACGCAGCGGATGGAAAGGCACGTGTGGTTGGGGTTCTGGGCGCGAGCGGCTTGTTTTGCGTTCTTTTGGGCTGTGCGGGCTTGTGGGCTGGACGTTGTGGGGATGAAGAGGGTTCCTGGGCCTAGGAGGGTTGTTGTGAGTTTCCAATTTAGGGCGTTGGGTGTTGGTGTTGTTGATTTTGGTGCTTGGGGTTGGGATTTGGGCTGTTTTTTGAGAATATTATATAGTGTGGAAAGGCGTGTGCGCTTTACTGTTGACGCTGGAGTTGGAAGTGTAGTGGTTGTTAACGGCGAGGAGAAGAATAGATCATCCGTATGCCAACGCGGAATATCAAAGTCATGTGTTTCTTTACTTGCTCGGATGGTAAGCCAGTAATTGGACTGGTTGTTTTTGGAGAGGAATTCGTGGACGTATGTCAGGAATGAGAAGAGTGGTGGGAGGATTGAGCCGGTTATGGATGCTTCACTCCAGGTGTTGAAGGAGCTTGGGAGAGTTTCTGCATTCAGACATAGGAGGGGTCCGCAGTAGGTCCATGAGGAGGCTTTCTTGACTGTGATCTCATTGTCGAGTTGGTCTTTAGGGCTGAGCGCTGGATATGGCAGCATGAGGAAGTCCGGTAAGAGCTTGACGTCCATTGTCGGAATAGATCAGGAGAGTATATGATTTCCGTCAGGGGCGTGCCACAAGCTGAGATTCGCATGAAATCAGAGACTCAAATGCTCAGGCCGCTTGTACCATGTGACAGTGAAACAAGGAGCTGTGCATGTTTTATACTGGAGCTACTGCTTCATTGCGGGGCCTTGAGTTTGGGGGCTGTAGCCTCGTAAGGTAGACTTAGGCAGCAACTTGGGGTTCTGGAGATCTGAAGATCTCATCAGCCCTGGGAAATTGGAGTCATTGGTAATAGGCTTGGATCATAAAGGTGGTAAATACTACCCTGCACTTGATAAAGACAGGAACGGCTATGTAGATGTCAGAGTGGCTTTGAACGCGTTAGTAGTGTAAACATCCACACCATCGTACACTCAAGGACAGCAAGTAAATATTTCTAGGCGGAAGTTTGTCCGTACACCTGAATCAAACTGCATCAGATAAGTTAGCATAGACAGAAGCAGAAGAGCTTAGATGTCCTTGCATCAGTGACGCAGTCCCTTACGCTGCTCCCTACTTCTATTACTTCTTACTTCTCTGAATAGGGATCATGTAATTGGCATCACTTATATTCTCCTCGGAAGAGAGGACCAAACACTCTATCGAGGATGCAAAATAAGACAGGGAAAAACTCAGACAGACGGATCACGCCTGTCCCAATCGGGGTAATTCGAGCATGACAACCAACGCAGAAAGTCCGAGCGACCAGAAACACCTCATCTAGGGTATGGCAGCAAGGACAAACGATCTAACAGACAAAAGGAAAATAAAATGAAACCCATCCCAAAACCAAGGAACTTTTTGTATTGGAACGTCTCCCAGTGGGGAGCCAAACTTTTAGCGCCACAAATGGGGCATTGTATTCCTTCAGTTCTCGTCTAGCATTTCGTCGTCATCAATGAAAAAAGGGAAGCATGAAAAAATGGAGCAAGGAGAAGCGAAAACAAGACAGCCGCCTTAGACAGCGCCGGCAGACAACATCTTGTTACGGAGGTGGTTCTTGTACTCTCCGATGGAGCCATCCCAGCGGCGAACGGTCTTGTGCTCGCAGACCATGATGTCCTTGGCGATCTTGTCGAGGAGACGGAAATCGTGAGAGACGACGACGACACCACCGCTGTAGGCGTTGATGGCATCGGCGAGGGAGTCGATGGTGGGGATATCGAGACCGTTGGTAGGCTCGTCCAGCAGAATCATGTTGGGGGACTCGATGGCGAGCAGAGCGAAGACGATACGAGACTTCTGACCCTCGGAAAGGGTACCCATGAGGGCGGTCTGGCCCTCACCACTCAGACCGTAACGGCCGAGCTGCTGGCGCCAGTACTGGTAGTCCTGGGACTTCTCGGGGAACTTGTCACGGACGAACTCCAGAGAGGACTTGGTGAGGTCAAGCTGATCAGCGGAGTGCTGAGAGTACATGCCGAGCTTCAAGTGAGTGTGACGGCTGACACGACCACCGATGGGGCTGAGCTTGCCGGTCATCAGGCGGAGCAGGGTAGACTTGCCGACACCGTTGGGGCCGACCAGGGCGGTACGGGAGTCCATGTCCACACCGAAGTCGAGGTGCTCATAGAGGGTATCATCCCATTCACCGGAGTAAGAGAAGCTGACATCGTCGAAGGACAGAACCGGGGGAGGAAGCTTGTCGACATCGGCGAAGCGGAAGGTGAAGACACGGTCAGCAAGGACGGGCTGGATGAAACCATCGGCCTCCATCTTGTCGAGAATCTTCTGGCGGGACTTGGCCTGACGGACCAAGTTGGCGTAGGTACCAGCGGAAGCAATGAACTTCTTGATGTGCTGGATTTCTTCCTGCTGCTTGGTGTAGGCCTTGGCCTGGTTGGTCTCCTGCTCACTACGGGTCTTGTGGTAAGAGTCGTAGTTACCACCGTAGTAGAGGAGCTTCTGACCACGCATGTCCAGCATGGTGGTGCACACACCGTTGAGGAAATCCATGGAGTGAGAGACCAGGATCAGGGTACGGTCCCACTTCTTGAGGTACTCCTCAAGCCACACACAGGCCTCCAAATCCAAATGGGCAGTGGGGTCATCGAGCAGGAGCAAAGAGGGCTTGACGAACAGGGCCTTGGCGAGGGCCACACGCATACGCCATCCACCGGACATATCCTTGGTCTTCTTGTTGATGGTGACCTTGTTGAAACCGAGACCAGTCAAAATGAGAGAGGCACGGACGTGGAAAGTGGAAGGATCCATCTTGTCAATGTTCTATGGCAACGAGTCAGTCGGGAGTTCAATCGAGAAAAGAAAAATCGGTGAGAACGTACATCATAAAGATCCTCAAGGATGGGGCTGTCAGGGCCTTCAGACTCGAGGATATCCTCGGCCTTCTTCTCCATGGCGTCGAGTTGGCGCTCAGCCTCACGGACAACCCACTCAAGGGCACCGAGGTCAGTGGGAGGGGCACCCTCGTTCAGGAGGTAGATATCGATGTGGTCGGGGACGGGGAACTCGCGAGCAGCAATGGACTTGAGCATGGTAGACTTTCCGCAACCGTTCTCACCCAGGAGACCGTAACGACGACCGTAGGTCAGTTCAAGGGTGGAGTCGGTGACGAGAACCTTTCCGTGGAACACGAGGGAGGTTGAGGTGATCTTAACATCGCGAGAGGCGGGCAGAGATGAAAGCACACCGGTGGTAACACGGTCAGAGAGACCGTGCTTGTCCATCTGGGCTGTGAGCTTGTCGACGGCCTGCTGATCGGTGGTGGCAGGGGCGTCAGAGACAATGGGCTTTCCGTTGGCATCGAGCTGAGGCTCTTCCTTGCCGCCCTTCTTGGGCTTCTTCTCATCGGCACGCTTGGCCATACGGGCAGCCTTCGAGGCGGAAACCATGTTGGCGGTGTGACGAGGGTATAAAAAATGGGAAAGAGAAGGGGAAGGGTAAGGCGGGTGGGAAAGAGAAGAAAGGACACCAGTGAAAAGAGATTGAAGAGAAATGCAAAAAGGCTGAGTGGATCGCCTGGCGGGGCGGAGACAAATGGAGGGGCGCGAAGCAGTGGAGTGCCTGGTTTGCCCTTATCGATAGAATTCTGCGTCGACGTCAGTGAAAAGTTTGACTACCAGAGACTGGACTCCAATACCTCAGAAGATGGAGAGTGGTGAATATGTGAAGAATCTGAGTTCTGTCCGTAGAAGATTTGCGAAATAAGAATCCAAAAAAAAAATCCTCAGTGGGCTACATACGTCGACTCTGATTGGGAGAGACGTCACCGCAGTGAGGCCTGAGGTGTCCATTTGCCACCCGATAACAAAGTACATGCTCGGAGTACTCTGTTGCGCTCGAGATTTATATGGAGATAGGCTTATATTCTGCATTTAGAGTCTTTCACTGATCTTTTCCAATACTGCTGTCTCTTCAGCGGACAGTGTCACCCCATCTGGCACTGAGATATCACCCCGCTCCATCACTAGCCTTCGAGGAACATCGGTCAGACTGTCCTCGTAATTCCCAGGGAAACTGGCTGGTTTCTCATGTCGAATCTCCTCCAGGTCCAGCCTAGGGGTAGCCAATGGATGTGATGTCCACCAGTAGAGCGGATATCGCCGCTGTACATTGTTGATCAACACAGCCGCGGCCAGCATGAGTGTGATGCCCAACAACATCACTGGGATTAAAAACCAGCCCAATCCAACCGTCTGAGGATTTGTTACCGCCAACAGGGCAGTCGCACCCGCCGGTGGGTGTATAGTATCGGTGAGGACCATGGCGGCTATGGTAATCCCACATGCAAGCGCTCCTCCGAGTTCGGTATACCTTTCGGCATGAGGATTCAAGGCGAACAATTTCGAAATACCGACACCGACGATGCATGCAAGAATTTGACTTAATATCGCATTACGGGGCTGGGCAAAGGGTGAGTCGATGGCGCAGAATTGAATGACGGCAGCGGCACCCTATTCAAAGTATGACTGTCAGCCCAAGTGTCTCCTTTGCATCTGTCTCTTGTCATTCTGGTCATATCATTACTCACGAAACTGCCAATAATGGCCGGTGCATCATGGGCCTGGAACGAGGGTACTCGTTTTGAGACAGATGAGACCAATGCAACACCGCAAAATGCGCCGATCAACGACCACCCAGCGATCAAAATATTCCCCAGAGGCCTGGGAGATTCCTCTCGATACCCCAGCATACGAGCCACCGGCTTTG
The DNA here is from genome assembly GCF_028828085.1 of Penicillium nucicola. Taxonomy (NCBI): domain Eukaryota; kingdom Fungi; phylum Ascomycota; class Eurotiomycetes; order Eurotiales; family Aspergillaceae; genus Penicillium; species Penicillium nucicola. Next base: position 1,273,783 of record NW_026643125.1, on the reverse strand, counting down.
GGGCACGATGCCATCGCGGCACTGGGACGAACGGGTTTATGTACCGGTCAATATCAAAGTGCCAGGTGGACGGGTCAGACCAAGTCACTGATTCGTGCGGAGACGGTGTCATAGTAGTTTCCCTTGAAGATATCTGTGTTCATCGAGGTCCTCTGTTCATTTGTAGTATATGCCTGCGCAAAGCCCAAGATATCTGAGCCATCAGCCTTGGATATTTGCAACGAAGACACCTCCATCGGTAATTGATCAATACCCAATATGTACCGCCTAACACGCAATATCACACCTTCTCCGCGGACTCGGAATATACCTTTATTGAGGCTTTCCAGTGTTTTGCCCTCGTCTTCCACTCATCGTTTTGCGTGTGGTAACAGAAACCCCTTTTCGGACTAGTGGCTTGGCATGACGAGGGTCTCTGCTCAAAAGTGCGTCAGAGTCCCCTTGAAGAGCCCTAATGCCGGAGATATATGCCATCTATATCATACTCTCGATTTAATGCTATTTCATACAACAGAAGGTATGTAGGTTAGCGACCAGTGCCTCTGGTAAAGCATCGGACACTTTCGATATAAAACCTTGAAAGTGACTGTTCTACTCCATGTAGGAATCAAGGACTCATCACCACATCTGTGTTAGACATTCATGATAAGTTATAGCAAGATTCACAACCAAGTATGGGAGCATATCAACTGAGACAGGAAGTCTCGCGCCGTGATACAATTTTGTAGTCCAAGTTGTTCCGAATGGACCATGTTTCTACCCTTTCACCGTGTTTATCAATCGCATCAAATTTTGTCAAGTGGCCCCTCTATACTTTGGCAGTCTGGCAACCATCTGTCTTGTCATGGGTCAAAGGAGCTCAAGTTTTTTGGTAATTGCAAGGTGAACGCCTACTCCTTGGAATGAACCAGAAACACGAAATACTGCACATTTGCTTCGCTAAAATTGACACACGAAATCAATAACGCAAGACCCTTAGGAACAATCGAATAGACATTAGTAACATCCAAATAGGCGATTATGAATAAGATCATGAAGCTGCATGAACGCATTTCTTTGCCATTTTGGGAGCGGGGATATCACGCTAATCCTGATTTGGACAGCGGATCCGGCCTCCACGAAGTATACGATAACGTAGGAACATGAGCCAGTTCACTTCCAAGGTTAAATAGTCTGCCAGAGCCGCGGGTTTGTGACGACGATATCTTCTTCTTTTTCTTCTTACGAGACTCGGCTTCATCATCGAGGTCATCCTTCTTCGCCTATTCAAAGTCTCAAGACCTCCGCACAAGATGGTCCTTGACAGATTACAGCAATTGACCCACCAGGTCAGCGCCACAGCGCCTGCTCCTCACCCTCTTGATCCTTTGTCTACATCAGAGATCGATGCTGCCGTTGAGATCATTCGCAAGGAGCATGGCCCTCTCAATTTCAACGCCGTTACATTATACGAGCCCCGCAAGGCCCAGATGATGGCGTGGATTGCAGATCCCGAGAAGGCTCCTCGTCCCATCCGAGCTGCGGATATAGTTGCCATTGCACCGGGCGGTAAAATCTACGATGGAGTTGTTGATCTGAATCAGAAGAAGATCATTCAATGGCAGCATACGCCCAATGTCCAGCCTCTGATCACAATGGAGGATCTGCAAGAGGTTGAGCACGTCGTTCGCAAAGACCCCAAAGTCATTGAGCAATGTGGAATTATTGGAATCCCCAAGGAGGACATGCACAAAGTCTACTGTGACCGTGAGTTCTTCCGTCTTGTTTGGTATAGATCCAATCTAATCATTTGATTTAGCCTGGACTATTGGATATGATGAGCGCTTTGGAACTGGCGTCCGACTGCAGCAAGCTCTAATGTACTACCGGCCTCATCCGGATGACTCTCAATACACATATCCTTTGGATTTCTGTCCCATATATAATGCGGAGACCAAGCAGATCATTCACATTGATGTGCCACCGGTACGGAGGCCGGTCAACAAGGCATCACCAAACAACTATCATCCAGCTGCCATCGAGAAAGAAGGCGGATACCGCACTGACATCAAGCCAATTCACATCACCCAGCCAGATGGCGTGTCATTCCAGGTCAAGGGGCGGACCATCGAATGGCAGAATTGGAGCGTTCATGTTGGTTTCAACTACCGCGAAGGCATTGTCCTAAACAACATCACATTCAACGACAAGGGCAATGTCAGACCTGTTTTCTGGCGTCTGTCTTTGGCAGAGATGGTCGTACCCTACGGCAACCCCGAACATCCTCATCAACGCAAGCACGCCTTTGACTTAGGTGAATACGGTGGTGGGTACATGACCAACAGCCTTTCCCTCGGGTGTGACTGCAAGGGCGCAATCCACTACATGGATGCAGCATTTGTCAACCGAGCCGGTGCCAGCACGGTCATCAAGAACGCTATCTGCATCCATGAAGAAGATGCTGGCATTCTTTACAAGCATACTGACTTCCGCGACGATTCTATGATTGTCACCCGTGGCCGCAAACTAATCATCTCGCATATCTTCACTGCTGCGAACTATGAGTACTGCGTGTACTGGATATTCCACCAGGACGGTACCGTCCAGCTCGAGGTTAAGCTGACTGGTATCCTCAACACCTACGCTATGAACCCCGGTGAAGACACCCACGGTTGGGGGACTGAGGTCTACCCCGGCGTCAACGCCCACAACCACCAGCACTTGTTCTGTCTCCGAGTTGACCCGAATATCGATGGGCCGGATAACACCGTCTTCCAAGTTGATGCCGTTCGCGGCGAGGGCGAAGTAGGCAGCGCCGAGAACAAGTATGGCAATGCCTTCTACGCCAAGAAGACCAAGTTCAACACTCCACGCGAGTCGATGTCCGACTATAACGGATTCACTAGCCGTACATGGGAAATGGCCAACACTAACAAGCTCAATCCATACAGCAAGAAGCCTGTCTGTTATAAGCTCGTTAGCCGAGAGGTGCCTCCCTTGCTGCCCAAGGAGGGCGGGCTTGTCTGGAAGCGAGCTGGATTCGCACGCCATGCAGTTCATGTCACTAAGTGTAAGTATCCCTCTAAGTCCTACCTTGCTGCATCTTTTCTAATATATCCATCCAGATGACGACGAACAAATCCACCCAGCTGGTCGCCATGTGCCTCAAACTTCTGGCGAGCCGTCAGAAGGTCTCCCAGCTTGGATTGAAGCCGCTGGTCCTAATTGTTCTATCGATAACACTGATGTCGTTCTCTGGCATACCTTCGGTCTGACCCATTTCCCTGCACCCGAGGACTACCCTATCATGCCTGCTGAGCCGATGACACTGCTTCTTCGTCCGCGCAACTTTTTCGACCGCAACCCGGTCCTTGATGTGCCGCCTAGCTTTGCCCGTACCCCGACGCAGGTAGCTGCTGGGGCGACTTCATGCGGTTGCAAGAAGAGTGATGGCTCTAGTGTTTTAGTTTGATATGATCATGGGATTCTGATTATTATAGCGTGCGATTTGTGTACATAATGCTGTTGCTTCTTTCTTTCTTTCTCTCATAGAGTACATGATTTATGTAAATGGCCTGGGGCTTTGGTTTCTGATTTCGTTTTTCCTCTGACAAACAACACAATATGATTGATTATGATTGAATCGGCAAAATTGTGCTTCTCTTGTGGTCCTTTGCGCTGTCTTCTAACCAATTCCTGCAAAACACATACTCCTATGTCCAGTGTCAGCAGGAGTTACCCATATTTAGCCATTACAGTTGCGGTTGGGCCTGGTGAGGTTTGATCGAATAAGGTTTACACTATCTTCAGATCTCGCAATCGATCGCATGCTTGGAGACAAAGACACATATTATAAATGTCCGAGATAACCCGATTCGATTGCCCATAAACGCCAATTAGAATTCAGACAGAGAGGGAATAATACAGTCCGAGTCAAAACCAGAAACAAATCACATAAAGAAGACCAAAAAAAGTTGAACTGCCTGGCCAACATGCATAAAATGCCACATAACAAGCGCAAAACAGGATCAAGCACTGAGATTCGTCTAAGCAGGAGCACTGCGCAACAAAGCCTTGTCAATATCCTCAAGCAGCCCAATCAACTCCTTCCCGCCGTCAGACTCCCTCCCTTCGATCTCAAGACCCTTAGCCAAGAACTTCTTAGACTCCTCGTACCGGCCCATCTCAGCCAAGCACTTAGCAATCCGCCACCAAGCCTTAACATTGGCGACGGGCTTGGAATCCACGCTGGACTTGCCATCAATGAGACCCTCGGGCCAAGCCTGCTTGGCCATATGTGCCTGTGCGCGGTTCGCATAAAGACCGGACAGTTCCTCGCGCGCAAGTGTAACAGGCTCCCAACCTGGCCGGGCAAGACCCATCTCGATGGCATATTTGTACAGCCGAATGGCCTCGTCGTAGTTTCCCTTGCGGTATGCTGCGTTGGCGGTGTCGCGGAGCTTGTTGATTTGCGCGCCACGCTTGGGATTGATTGGGAGGGGCGCCGGGGGGATGTTTGGGGGGTCGAGAGTTTGGAGGGAGCGGTGGAGTTGGTTTAATTCTTCCAGCTCGGCGCTGATTGCGGCTTTTTGTGCTGGTGTTTGGGCGGATGTGGCGAGGAGGGAGAGTGCTTTGGTGGCTGGGTCCATGTGCAGTGGGTATTCATTGAAGATGTCGATTTCACTGGCCATTTTGAAGGTTGAGTGACCTGCTCAGGTCGTGGACTGGATTTCGTGGGTAGGTATGGTTCTAGGATTTGTTAGTATATCCGCTGCGGTGACTTGAAATGTGCTCCGAGGGTGCCAGGAATGGTGTGTAGAAGATGGGGGATGTCGGTTCATACTTGGTGTTTTTGATATTATTGGCAAGGCTAGTCAATCAAAAAATGTTCTCTTTGAACTTGCGACTCGTGGTTGTGAATGTCTCTCCAGGGTGACCAGAAGGCAAGCTGTCCATAAACCGACTGATATGAAAGGCGGTGGCAGAAACAGGTACATACAGTATGCAGCCCTAGTTCTTGACAGCAATCAAGCTTGGTCGGCTTAATGGGCCTATGACGCTTAGTTATTTCTGTGCTGATCATATCTAGCTAGCTTGAACGCCTACAGCATATGAATTTCCAATGCCAAGATCCTGGGATAGGGTCTGGTTATAAGGTGGGATTGACATAGAAAATACAAACAATGTCACCAGGAAAAAGATACTTCGAATGAAAGAAATCTACACAGGTCATCAACAACGTTGTTTTCTGAATGGTCGCTTGATAGTTATATGGATAAACTGCTTCTCTGTATGATCACGATTCATGAACCACGAGATGTGTTTTGTTATTAACCGCGGTTGGGAGAGTTGTCGCAACAAGAAGTAAATGCCCAGTACCAAGGATGAAGAAGAAGTCAAAATAAGAAACAAGAATTAGAAAACAAGAAGCATAATGAGGGGATATCAAGTTATGCAGTAGAATACAGGATTATATGTACCTATCGTCTCTCTGGAATTTACATTTCACACGCTGGGAAACCACAGCGTGTTTGTACACCTGTCTATTTGAATACAAGATTTAGATTCAAAGGAAAGTCAGACATGACCTCAACCCTATATTCATAACCCATACTAGTAGGTTCACTGTACCCAAATCCGATAAGGCTTGGCTAGTTTCCTAGGCGGTCACCAAAGCGGTGAATATCAGACATCATCTGCCGCGGGGGTGTGGATTTCTAAGCGGGGAGTAGGAAAAAAAGATCGAGCGCATTCTACCTTGCCTCACCAACGGTCATATTTCTTGTTTCATTCTTGGAAGCAAGCTTTAATAAGCTGAGAACATCTACTCAGCTTCTACCCATTTTTACCCACCCCGAAATAAGAACATTGTCTTAATTGACATCAAAAAATGTCTTCCAACGAGCACCGTCAGACTGAGGAGGATGCCTACATGCAGGCAGACGACGCCGAGGAGGTCTTTGACCGCGATGAAGATCATGATATGGACTTCGAAGGAGAGGATGAGGCCGACCAGAACATGACTATCGAAGACGAGATCCATTTCCAGAATGACTCTGCGGCACACTTCGACTCGCACTCAGACTCTGTTTTCTGTGTTGCGCAGCACCCTATCCACAACAACATTGTCATTACTGGTGCAGGTGATGATACCGCCTATATTTTTGATTCGACACCCCAAGAGCGACCTGTGCTGCCCTCGAGCTATGAAACCACCCCCCAGCCCAGAGAGCGTGAGTCGCTGCAGCCCATTGTCAAGATGGAGGGACACAGTGACACCGTCAATGCCGTTACGTTCACTGAGCCCGCAGGCGAGTACGTCGTGACCGCAGGCATGGATGGCAAGCTCCGCGCTTGGAGGGATACCACTCCCCAGAAGACTGGATACGCATGGGAATTCTTTGGCGAGGCCCAAGAGGTTGAGGAGATTAACTGGATGGCGGTCTGCCCTCACAAGCAGGGTGATGATGGAAAGCAAAATGTCATTGCCATCGGCGCCAATGACGGTAGCGCTTGGGTTTTCCGTGTTGATCACACCGATCCCGCTCAGCCCATTTCTATCATCCAGACCTTCTTCTCGCACACCGCATCCTGTACTGCCGGTGCATGGACACCAGATGGAAACCTGCTGGCTACCGTCTCCGAGGATGGTAGCTTCTATGTGTACGATGTCTTTGGAGCCGCTGCCGCTGCTGGTATCTCTTACTCACCAGGTACCAACGCTGTCCTGAGCATGACTCCGGATGACCAGCGTTTCGCTGTTGAGGGCGGTCTATATGCCATTGCAATCTCCCCAAGCGGTGGTATTGCAGCTGTTGGTGGTGGCGAGGGTCATATTCGAATCGTTGGTCTTCCTCGCATCGCAGCTGCCGCACCGGCAGCGAAGGGCAGAGGCCCTCTCCCACAGGCAGCCGGTGCTACCGCTGCAGGAACCATCATGGCTGCGCTGCAGGCTCAGTCAGATAACATCGAGACCCTCTCTTTCTCCCAGCCTCCATTCACCCTCCTTGCTGCTGGATCCGTTGATGGCTCTATTGCGCTATTTGATGCTGCCCATCGGTTCGCCGTTCGTCGCCATATCAAGGAAGCTCACGACGGTGCTGCCGTTGTGAAGGCTGAGTTCCTGCCTAGTCGCTCCTCTCTGGCAGCTCCTGTCTCCGGTCCTCTCGCTTCTGCCCCCGCGGCGAGCCAGAGCCGGTCTTGGATGCTCACCTCCGTCGGATTGGACGGTATTGTTCGACGATGGGATGCACGCGGTGGTACTGCTGCTGCTGCCCAGGGTCTGATGCAGGAGTGGAAGGGTCACATGGGACTTACTGAGAACGAGGATGGCGAGCAAGCTGGTGGCATCATGGCCTTCGTACAGGGTCTTGATGGAAAGCGTATTGTCACTGCAGGTGACGATGGCATCTCGCTTGTTTTCGAGGAATAAGCTGGAAAAATAAGTAGATTTAGATGTTCCCAAACTTGCATAGTGGGGGCTTATGTCGATAATGATATTACGTGTTTATAGAAGAGATCAAGGCAGTCTCAGCTTGTTGACTATCACATATTCCCCGGTGCACTCAATGACAGAACAGTAATGAAATATATCGTTGTGGTGGTGAAACAAAAGCTATGTACATTCGACAAATCAACAGACCCAAAGCGCCATCTGGAAGCTTAGCTTCTCATGAGGCATGAAAAGCCGCATCTCCGCCTGGACACGACGAACGCTCCTGGGTTGAACGAAGCCTTGGCTTCTGTCCACGCCTGATGGAGGATCTCACGGAGGCGAGTCGACTATTTTTCGTCGTCTGGGGTATACGTCCTCTACTCGATGATCCGTCGGCCGGCGGTTTTCTCAATTGGTCTCCAACAACAGTTTAGTGGTGAGCCTCGCCATGGTGGGAATCACCGTGGTGGTGGTCATCCTTCATGAAGAAGTGCTCGTATGCGCAGTAGGCAGTGAAAGCGACAGTTGCGATACCGAGGCCGGGGAAGAGACCCTTGAAGCGGTTGAAACGGCTGAAGGGGCCGGTGTAGCGCCAGGTCTCACTGCAGAGAGTTAGCACAGATGCAATTGGAACGTTCCCTTGTATGTTTGACGTACTTGCGAGCCCATGGGTCCCGCTTGGCCCAGACTGAAGACGGGGAGGCCGCGGCCTTGAATTGGGCGAGGTCGAAACCGGTGGGGTTGGGGGCGGGCATATTGCGAATTGTCAGACAAATGGGATGAGAAGTTGGAAGGAAGAGAAAAGTAGAGTAGAAAGTGCGTGAAAGTTGTCCCGTAATCCGCGATCGACCACAAGTGACGCTGTGAGGAGCCGGATGTGAGGAAAAGAGGTGTGCTTGGCAGAAAGCACTCACGCTAACCGCTTACGGACCACCCATAGCTTTCCCGCCTTTGAGGGACGAATCTGTCACTTCATCTATGCGCAACCTCGAATCACACAATGCCACCTCCCGTCGGCAGATACGGGCCATCTGGCCTAGCTACTCCCTACACGCTACAGCAAGCTCACCTTCAATCTCAGCACCCCGCACACGCACAGTCAGCCAATAGCCTACCACCCCCTTCGCTTGGGCATCCAGGCTTCGCGGGCAACCCCAACACCAACATCAACCCTTTTACTCTGTCTGGCGCTGGGATTGCAAACGGTATGGCCGTGGGTGGCTTCCCAGGAGCTGGTGCGAGTGATGGTGGGGGAACCGGTCTTGCCAGCCACGCAGCACAGATGGGATTCGCGCGCGGTGCGCAAATGCAACAGCAGCAATTACATCAGGGCCACGATGGCCGGTTAGCACTCGAGAACAAGGCTGGTGCAGTGAAGTCCAGAATAAGAGATGTCTGGAAACACAACTTGGCACACGAGATGGCAGTGTTGAGACAGTTGGTTGATAAGTATCCATACATCAGCATGGTAAGGACTCAATAATTGTGATTGGCGAGCGAAGATCGCCTTGATATTGGACTGCGACTGACTGGGTTTTTTTACAGGATACTGAGTTTCCCGGAATCGTTGCACGACCCATCGGCTCGTTCTCGAATAAAGCAGACTACCATTACCAGACCCTCCGATGCAATGTCGACCTTTTGAAGATGATACAGCTTGGAATTACTTTGTTCAATGATGAAGGCGAGGTACCGCCAGCCTCTGGCACAGATGCCAATGGACAACCTTACGGAAACGCAATGATGCCCGCACCTTGCACATGGCAGTTCAACTTCCGGTTCTCACTAGAAGGAGACATGTACGCTCAAGAATCAACAGCAATGCTCGCAAAGTCCGGAATTGATTTCCCGATGCATGAAAAGAACGGTATCGATCCTTTTGAATTCGGCGCCTTGTTGATAAGCTCTGGGCTGGTGCTTCTGGACGATGTTCACTGGGTTTCTTTCCACTCTGGATACGACTTTGGTTATTTGATGAAGATTATGCTATGCTCCCAGCTTCCCGAGAACGAGGAGGAATTCCACAAGCTGCTCACCATCTTCTTCCCCTCACTCTACGACATCAAATACCTCATGAAGCACGCTGGACGTAATCAAGCAGTCAACGGCTCTCCCCTCACACCGGCTGCGGCACAAATCCTCACCAACCTCGGGCAGAAATCCGGTCTGCAAGATATTGCCGACGAACTGGGCGTCAAGCGCGTCGGAATCGCTCACCAGGCTGGGTCCGACTCTCTTGTGACTGGCGAGATCTACTGGAAGACCCGCCAACTCATTTTCGGCGGCTCGATCGATGACAGCAAATATTCTGGCCAAATCTGGGGTCTCAACGGACAGATGCCCGCAATGGCCTACAACATGGCTCAGCAAACCCCGAACTTGAACGGCGCCACTATCTACTCTGGCGGCACCCCTAGTACTCCCAACACAGGGTCTCACGGAACCGGCGCCCACACCCCTCAACATCACGGAGCTGGTTATAACACGACCCCCGGACCTTTCCAGATGGGTCGAGCATAAGCCTGGAGAACCTTTGGGTTGATACGATATGATGCATGTACATACGCGCGATAGTTCTCGTGCTATTTTCCTTCGATCTTCGGCATTGTCTTCGCGCCTATTGCTTGCATAGGCTCGATACCTGTGCCAGGTTGTGGGGCTGGACGACGGTGTTGGGCAGGAAGGTGCCTGGCGTTTGATTTGGCTGGGTATTTTGAATGGTATTTGATTCCATTTCCGAGGCGTTGACAGGCTTTATCATGGCCTCGTGCCTTTCGTTATTGTCATCTAGGTCGCGTTCTCTTTGCTTTCTGTGGCTAGATTCGGACCTGTGTCTTGTGTATAGGAAATCTGATTCTTTTGACTATTTCGACCTTGCCTGCATAATAAAGCAGCTTCCATAGATATTTTGCAAACAACCTTACTAACATAAAGTATCATATCTTGCTTTGGTGTGGCTGAGAGGTGCGAGCACATCTCGTTCGGTACAATATTCCCACAAGCAGTCATCTCCCATCGAGAACGTACTTGTATAACAACAATGACATGACAAAGAACATGAGCAATATCATAAAGCTCTACACAGACACATCTCCTTGCTACTGAGGGGGCGTGTAGCCCCCACAATGCTGCTTAGTTGGTGAACTATGAGATCGTCCTCGTATGTTATTGTACCACTCGTTTTGAAAGTGCTCCGTCTTTCAATTTCGTTGACTGCGACGTGAATTCTAAATGGAAATATATCGATAGATTTGTTCGGTTTTGGTTAGCCAGGACGACAAATGACCTTCTTTTGGGCCAGTTAATATGCCGACCTATTAACGTGTAGAGGTGGTCGACGTTCTACTGTATTGAATAAATGTAGGACACTTTGTGTACGAAGTGATATACGTAGTGCATCTAATTCACTCCCGACTTCATTGGTTTTTGAAATCTGCACTAAAGCTTGGTACCAGCCTTTCTTCGTGCCTCCTTCTCTTGGTCACGGATTAATCGGCGAAGAATCTTACCACTAGGGCTCTTAGGAATAGCATCAACAAATCTGATGCCCCCCTTCAACCACTTGTGACGAGCTTTGTGGTCCTCGACATATTTGATCAGCTTTTCAGAGACGGAGTCGTCCGAGCCTGCCGAAGGTGCCTTCACCACAATGGCCTTAGGAACCTCCCCAGCGCGGTCATCAGGGATGGCGACAACAGCGCAATCTGAAACATCCGGGTGGGCCAGAAGGTGGGCTTCGAGTTCAGCCGGGGCAACTTGGAGACCCTAAAGACGTCGTTCATTAGTTTTTTTGTTTCGAATTTGAAGCATCTCAGAGTTGACTTGTATCACGAACCTTGACCTTAATCAATTCCTTGATGCGATCGACAATGAATATGTGCTCTGTGTGTTTGGGACCGAGTCGTACGACTGCCTCGTCCCCGGTGCGCATCCAGCCATCTTCAAATGTTTCTTTGGTAGCCTTTTCGTTGTTCAAATAGCCCAAGACAACACTTGGGCCTCTGACAACGAGCTCGCCTGGTGTATCGTACTCTGTGATTTCTTGGCCTTCTGGTGTCATAATTCTAGCCTCAAATCCTGGAACTAGGGTGCCGGAGGAACCAAGGAAGATATCGTCAGGATGAGTAGAGCTAACCACTGTGCACGTTTCTGTTAAGCCTAAACACAAGAGAGTCAGCATGCTGTCAATTCCAGGAATTGGTAATCCGTACCATAACCCTGCCGAATAAGAACATTCGGCCACACTTTGAGGAAATCTGCTGCAGTCTCTGGTCCCAATGGTGCGGCACCAGTGAACAAGCTCTGCACACAGCTAAGATCATACTTGGAGCACTCCTCCTTGGCACCTAGCATGTGTATGATAATTGGAGGAACCTAATTCAAAGTCAGCAAATGTTTAAGAATTTTATCACCTGAATGGGGAAGCCCTACCAAGAAGAGCGAGGAAATTTTAAATTTCACAATCGAGGAAAGGTATGATTTCAGTTCAAACTTAGGAAGAACAATTGTCTGATCTCCCCGGTATGCACCAGCATGGCAAATGACCACAAGGGCATAGATGTGGCTTTGGGGAAGAAGTCCCAACGACACGGCAGTGTAAATGCCTCCCGGTGGCGCTTTCTTTTTCCGATAATTCTTTTCAAATGCATCTATCTGCAGTACGTTGGCGATTACATTGCGGTGCGAGATCATAACTCCTTTCTGTAAGTTAAATGTCAGTCAGCGACACCTAACATAGTTGACGAACACTACTTACCGGCAAACCAGAAGTTCCACTCGAGTAGCACAGAAACGCTGTTCTCCGAGCACCCTCTCCCGCACTCCATTGTAATTCCTCAACTGGAGGCAATAACCTGCCAGCCTCGGCGATTTCTGTAACAGTTTTGAACTCTGTTGGGACCTTCGCGTTGCCGAAGAGTTGCTTGGGCAAATCTAGGAGATATATCCGGTTTCTTGGGAGACCAGCCTTGGCTGCAGCCTCAAGAGAGATCGCCAGGAGAGGAACGCAGGTGACCAACGCTTTCGCCTTTGAGTCGAGGATTTGATGTGTCAACTCGGCGGCGGAATAGGATGCATTCGCTGGAGATAGAACGCCGCCTAATCTATGAACGGCCCAGAAAAGGGGTACCGAATCGATCTGATGAGAAGCAGTGTAAGATTTTTAGGTTGTATAACTTGGGAACTGCTCATTTACTTACCGTATTCAGCGTGAAGACGGCCAGCGTCTTATCCCATTCCGAACCCTCATTCGGTGCCCAGCCAAATTCTTTGGAGAGGCCCCGAGCCAAATGATCCACGCGGTCCACGACCTCATGCGACGAATATGATTTTCCGGTCAGGCCGCATGTGTATGGATCCCGAGAACTATTGTGTGCCACTCGTCCATATTTTTCGTTGAGAATGAAATCACAGATCGGAATACTGTCGGGAACCGTCCCTAGCTCACCGACCTCTTTCGAAGGCAAGAAGACCATATTTAAAGCTTCAATGTGATTGTAAATCGGACGTAAAGTTGGTGATTAAGAGAGCCAGTCGTTCAGACAGAGCAACAATGTGGACTGTAGTATAACTGCAGTGAGCAATGTCCAAGACAACGTAGTTCGAGGAGTCCCACTTACATGGTTGAAGAAAGGGGCAGTTTTGTTTTGAACAAAAATCGGCCGACAGGAACAATTTATGGGGAAGTGTGGAGGAACCGTGCGGGGAACTCGGCAAGCTCAGCGAGTTGGTATGGCAAACCTCCTGGGATATACCGCTGGCATACCGCTTATCGTTAGTTTGGGCCGAGTTTGGGTTACCGGTGATCGAATAAGTGGGCAATTGGCCAACTCGGTGGATATTGACGACGATTCCGAGCTCGTTGAGACTGCCAAGACCAGAGATGCCTCGGTATTTCGGCGGCATCTCCAACATATCCGAAGGATTGGCGATTACGCAGCTCTTTCCCCGAGCGAACCGTACATAATATCCTTGGCTCTCTCTTTGCTTTTTGTAGGAATGCGCTGATCTACGATATACTATGATATGCATTACGCTCTAGACTTCTATTGCAGCTGCTATGCAGGTAACCGTGATTTCGAGGCAGGACGCAGAGTTGTGACACCATTTCCGGATTCTGAAAGCAGACAGCCGATTCTAACAAAGTCATGGTGTTTTATCTCCTGAACTGTTGATCTGAGGGGGTGAGATTTTACATGTACGCAATGTCTTCCCCCTGTATGCTAATGATGCGAGACTGCTCAGAATTAAGGTGTTCTTGGCATGCACATCATCACCGTTTTCCCGGCTAACCGGGTATTTTACCGAACTATCTCCGACTAACGTTACGTCTTTTTTGCTTAGTTAACGTTAATGCTGAACTTATCCCCCTACCACCATGTCGTGTACCCAAATTCTCCCAGATTATAGACAGCAGAATTGGAAAGACAGGGTAAATATATGCCAGTCATTGTCAATTTAGCTCAGTCTCTACCTTTTTCAAAATTTGCAGATTTAAAGCTTAGCATCCCAGTGCCGAAATATTCAACGCATTGAATTTCTAACATAATACATACATTTGTAAATAACAACAGCAGGTCATTTTGGATAAAATCTCAAGTCCCATAATGTTCTTTTCTTGCTTAAGGTGTGTTTTGGTGACTCTCGTATAGAGGTAGGGCATATGACCTAGAACCTCTTTCATATTTATCATTGAAGTTGCGCATGCAGATCGTGCCTTAATCTATTGTATTTTATCCAACATGAGACTCAGTAAGAGCTCAGGCTTATACTACCATGTAGGGTGTCGTCGAATTAATGTTTACTGAGAACGTCACTGACCTGGCCGCCGCTCTGGCAATATATTTACGTCTCCCCATTCAACCTTCTTTCATCCTTTCATCCATTTCATCCCAACCATTTCGGATGATTTAGAATCAATTCTTGCAATTAATTATATTCGAGCCCCCTGTATCAAACCATTAGACCTTCAAGGCGCTTTCTAGAATCTGTTACAGCGCTCGTGTTGCTGAGGACCCTCCCCTACTGTAAGTATACCAGCGCACCCCAATGGTGCCACCCTCAGGGTCTTTTTCTTTTTGGAACACGAAACCATCGAATTTGAATACTGGAGCTTGTATTGATTATTCAGCAACAGACCATTTCGAATGGCTCCTCGTCGTGCGGCTAGTCGGGCCCGTACAGCCGAAAGACCTGTACGAGTAGGGCGCATAACGAGATCGAAAAAAGACGAGCAAGTCAAAGGTAGGCATAGTGTATTTCTCTTCTATAGCTATCCGAATCCTCTTCGTTTTGGAAGGTCTTCACTAACTTGACATAGTTTCAGTTTCTCTTGACCGATTGGAAGATGCTGTCAGCGCCAACTTGCTTCAGCCAATTCATGGTGTTCCTCCTGCATGGTCAGAGGTTTGAATATCTCATTTCCCTGATTGAAACAAAATTCTTACTTTCTGATAGGGTCGCCAACAGCTTTGCGATGCAATCCCGTGGTTTCGCTGCACACAAGGTGCCATGTACCACAGCGAAGGATTTTGTTACGGGTTTCTGATTGATGCGGACTGCGGATCCCGTACCTATATTGATGATGAGATCATTATCACAAGGATGTAAGACAACTTCTGTTTGCTCTTTTCTTGAAACAACATTCTCACTGATCAATATACTAGAGGTGGATGCTGCACCAAGGACTCGGAAGGAAACCTTACACTTGAAAAAAATCAAGAGCCGGACAGTGCTATTGTGCAAAGTATCATCGGTAGCATGAGTTCAAAGCTTGCTGTTGGCCTTGTCATTGGTAGATTATCAAATGCTACCACTACGAGTACTGTTCTGCCGCTGATTATCATCATAGGAAGCAAAAACAAGATTCTCAACCGAGAGCTTCCCCATCGGTATAATGTCATGGACTGGTTCCGTGTTACCAATGTCTGGTTTGAGAAAATAGGTCAAAAATATGGCGCCAAGGTCCGATTTGAAAAGTTGAGTCTCTGTGAGAAGAGCTGGTGGGCATTGAAAGACTCTCCTGCTCCCACATCTCTTGCCGTGCGAGATTTCGAAACAACTCCGGCGTCTTTTGAGTGCAAAAACTGTTCCAAGGAAAGTGATCTGCTGTACAACGAGGGATGGATGTGTTTGAATCCTGAGTGTGTCGATTTCTGGAAGATCGATAACGTTCCTCCTCCTGTTGAGCTCACTTTCACTCCTGAATTCTTGTTTTTTCGCCATCGACCAGATCCCGCAGTGCAGCCTCATTACAGTCTCGTACCAGATCTCCTGTCCACACTAGATGAGAATGCATCGGACATCAGTACTTCTCGCATTGCATGGAAGGGAATTGTATGTCCCGAATGTTTCAAATGCATCCGCCGAACTTTCTGGCGGGGCTGGAAATGTGATGATGATCTCACCAATTCTCAGGAATGTGACAAAAAATGCTCTTTCCAAAAATTCATGAACATGAGCCCGGTCTCGCTTCGAGTCGTCCTCGATCATTTTGAGCTGGCTCCAATCAAACGGGCAATTCTTTTCGACAAAAGATTCAGCCTTCCAACCATTGATGACAGTTCCATCTTTCCGTATCGCAAACTTACTTACAAAATCGAGGGTGTCGGCTCTATCACTCACTATGTTTCCAACAGAGCTATCAACAGCCGGAAGAATGGGCCAGATGATCTTTTTGTCAATCTTCAACGTGGTGATATAGGATTGAAGCGTTTCCAGCTTCAGTCAAGCTTAGGTATGGTGACAATGCATACAAGACTTTCTGTGGGGTTTATTAACTTTGGTCCAGTTGCTGGTACACTGACGTCTCATTTTGCAGTTAACTATGTGAGTTGCGATTTTGCGAACACAAGAGTTTTTTTAATTTGAAATAATTGAATGGGTACAGGGAATGCCCTACAAATACGTCGTGTCTGTTGACTCCAAGGGCTTCGATGAAGCACCGGAGGACATGCTGCGAGCTCTAGGTCGCTTGTCCTGGGCAACAGAGAACGCTGTCACTTCTGCAGGAGATAACTACCTACCTCCGAATGAGTTATTAACACTCGGTTATTTTGAAGAGATGAAGATAGGAGTGAGTCTTATTGCATGGAGTTGCTATCATATCCACTAATACTTTTTTGAGTTTCATGACGACGGAGAATCTTCATTGGGTCCAAGCATTGCCACCCTCTCACTCGGGGCGAAGGCAACCATGTTGATTCGCATGAAGTACAAATACTTCAATGGATCTACTCGAAAAGCCGATTCAAAATCAGTTGGGGCCCTTTTGCAAGATGATCCTGTTCTGAAAGACTGCATGTTTGAAAATGAGCGAAAGGCCCTCAAACAAGACCTCCACGATGGGGAAATCTCACAAGATGAGTACGATAGTTCTCGTCGCGCTCTCTCAAAAGGACGCAAGGGTAAAGAAGCACCAACCACAATCAAGATGGAGCTTCACCATGGGGATCTAGTCGTCATGCATGGAGAAAAGCTTCAAAAATATTACGAGGTTTGTTACTGATACTGCTCTTATTTTGGTCAATGTTAATACAATCCCTCTAGCATTCTGTGGCACCCGAGAACAAGCTGCGATTTGCTCTCACAGCAAGATATGTCAAGCCCGAACATGTCGATCCTCGAGAGTACATCAAAGGCGAATTTTCTTTGACCCCTGAGCAGATCTATGATGGACAGTGATGCCATCTTGTTGAACTCAACATCCGGTCAAGTTCCCCTTTCTTTGAACTCGCTTGTTAATGCGTTACCCATTACAACTATATAAATTCGGCACGGGTTGCCTCTAACCCATCGCTACTGGGTGATTTGCTCTTTTTTCGTGTGGGGTTGCTTTAAAATAACCAAGCATGATTTTGCTCTTCGCTATATACCCTATTGCTTCATAAATTTTGTTATGCTGATCTTATGCTTTGCGGATCTTGCTGATTGAGGTTTTTCATCATATGGCGCCACTGGGTGTTTCCCCTATACACCATATCAAACTAAATTCTTTTTTTATATGGGTCAAATCTATTATGTGCGTGCTGTGTTGGTTCTGAGCAATGGTCAACGTGCATTTCGTCAGGTTTGATACCATGTATCTTGAAACGGTTTTTTCACAAGCAAATTTAAACCTATCGCAACGAGGATATTTGTCTTATAAAACGCATTTTTTGCTCTCAAAATTCGCACATTGAAAGATAGTTTGAGATTCTGAACAATTTTATGGATATGATACAAAAAAGAGTTGTGAGAAAATTCTACAGACTCTTGTAGAGGACCTAGACCTCCGCTTTACTTCTTACTTGAATCAGAACCTCGGAGAACATGTCGAACCCCGGACTCTAACAATGCCTTTGCATACAATTCATGTAGCCATACTACAAGCGCCGGCATAGGGAGCTTGTTGGTCTTATCAAGTCCTTGAAAGAACAATGACTTGAAGCCAAACTGAATGGACTGTTCTTCTGGATTTGCGCGCACACTCAGTTCCATCAACGCGTCCAGTGGACGTAGGCCGTCAATGGACACTTTATCACCTCCTCGGATGAGTACCGAGTCTTTCGATTTTTCCAAGACAACCAGCTCGTCGGTGATTGTTGTTCCGGGGTTAAACTTCGATTTCAGTATTTCGGATGGATGCCAGAGATGATATGACGTGGTTTCGTTTTTGTAGAACCATGTAAGAAGAATTCGCTGGATTTTGAAACCTACATGTTGATGCAATCAGTACGGAAATCTTCTCTCACGAATCAAAATATATGGCAGGTGATATCTCACTTACCAAATCCTGCCCATACTCCGCCAGTAAATCTTTGGATCAGACTCTCTTCATCTTGCAACAGCACAAGGTCAATCTCCGAAATTGGAATTGTTCGGATATGCAAATCATGGATTGTAGGGTTTTGGTTTGGATTATACTTCTGGTGGTATATGGAATGGAAAATTGGGTCGGAAGGAGAGAGTTGAACGGCCTCGACGTGACGGGTTGTATAGAAGAATGTACCAAAAGCGAGCAATCCACTGGTAGGAAGTCCCAGGGAAAGGGCCCGAATTAGTGACATATTGACGGTCTATCCTGCGTAAGAAAAAGGCAAGTTGTGATTTCTATATAAATTGCTTAATTATCAAGCTTTGCTCAAGTTGATTTGGTTTGCGCATTTTCTTCCGAATCAGGTCGGCTCCGACTGAATGAGGAAAATGATACGCCTGCGTATTGATTAATAAGCGGTGCTTCGTTGAGCTGGGTACAGCATGTTTTAGTGGCCAGAATGACAGCTCCCCCTTCCGCCATCTTTCGCTCGTTGCATATCGAACTCGGCTCACTTAAGCTGAGACTTGACCTGATACTCAATATTTGAGGGGATCACAATTATATTTATGTGCCTGGAGTTATGTTCTGTGGAATATGGAATACATGTTTGAACCAACATTCCAGCGGATACGTTAACATTGGTTGGACATTTGTTCCAGTACGAATTTATTGAGCCTCGCTCTTAGATGAAACAATGCACCTTTGATATCTAACTAAGACTATATCATTGGGCACATTTGATCAATATGGAAATCAATAGGCCTGTTAGCATCAGTTCGGGTCTAATGATTTAGAGTAATGGCCGCTAACCATGGCCCTATGAAGCCCAGATCGATCGGACTCAGTCGCGTTCCGAGCGGTATCCTGACCTCCTCAGGATTTTCTTATGAGCAAGTCAAGCATCTCCACGGAATTTACTAAGAGTCCAACCCTTCTGTTCTTAATTTTAGCGTCAGCTAGCTTGTTTCCGACCGGTCCGATGAGGGGTGACGCGTTGTGTGCGGTAAGTGCCACATCTCACACTTCTACATGGGGCTAATCCTCGCGATCTAGTGTGACTTCTGCCACTCGAGAAAGGTTGGTAATAATCCATCATTTTTTTTTATATCAATCCGCTAATTGGCTGGAAATTAAAGGTACGCTGTGATAGACAGCTACAGTGCGCAAACTGCAATGATGCCAGCCTTGAATGTCGTCGTTCACGAGCCAAGCGCCCAGCTCGCCCAGAGTTATCGTCAGTAAAGACTTTGATTGGTACCGATAGGTGTTTATACTGACTATTTCATTTAGGGATTCCACACCCGGTGAAGGGGTATTGATTTTGGAACCGGCAGTTTCCCAGCCAAATGAGTATGCTGAAGGGACTTCGTATCGCCTCGCTGCCTGGTTTAACGATCTTCATTGCAGTACCCTCGAAAGTCCCAGTTCGCTCCACTCTAAATTTCGGGGACATGATGATCCTCCATTGAAGAAACCACGACTAGATGCTGCCTCCACGATAGGCGCTTCTCGGTCTCCTTGTGGGACTCGTCCTATAACTCTCACCCCAGAGGACTCTACTCACCACGCAGAGCAGGCCAGAGCCGTAATACAAGGAGAACTTGATGGAAACCAGAGCATGGACCGTGAACGGCAATGGATTCTAAGATCTGCTTTGGATTTTGTGAGTTCCATGACCCAAGCCAGGGCTTCAAAGTCCGACGAGACTATACCGGAAGTTTCTCGTGGTCACCAGAACGTGACTGAGTTGATACCTCCATCCCCGGAGCTGCTTTATATGCTTCTTCAAGGTAAGTAGCTCGATCTTTCTCTGGCATACACTAATAAAATCACAGAACCGACCGTTGTGGCCAGGAGTTCTAATTTCATACAATGGCCCGATCACATCTCCGACAAAACGCTTGAAAAAATGGCGGCAACGATTCTTGGAAGCGACCACCAAGATCAACTCTTCTATCAGTATTCCCTATGCATTTATGTGAAAGCCATCTTTCATCTTTATCCCAAGCCGAGAGCGTATAAGAACCCGCGCATCAATGACCAATTCTTGAAGTCAACAAAAGCATATGAAGCTTCTGCATTATATGCTCTTCACCATCTCAATTTTCTTAATCCTCCCAGTCTTCCCTTCATTCAATCATTGGTATCAGCTGTACGTTCATGCCCTTCCTTCTGCGGAAGTATACAAATTGACCCTGATTCAGGCATTTTTGATGCAATATCTTGGTAGCATGAGTCAGTGTTGGATCTTGAACTCGTATGCTGCTCGTTTGATTGCCGCTTTAGGCTATCACGAAATTGGTGACTTGCATGAAAACTCAGGGCTAGATGAAGAGATCAGCAGCTCTGTGATCTGGTGTTATTATCTTGACCGCACATTGAGCACACTCCTGTATCGACCCTTATCTTTACCAGAGCCTCAAATGCCCCCGGCGAAGATGATAAGTGCACGCCCATCTTTGCCACACATTCCGTTGGTTCGAATCTTGCTTGACTTGGCTCAAGTTCAAGGGGAGCTATTAAGTTGCCACAAAAATGCCGACACCCGCCAAATAATTGCCAACCATTCAAAGCTTCAGGACAGAATGGAAGTGATACATTCGAACTTACAACTTGTTAGTCTAAGCTCTCGAGTATGTTATTGGTCTCTAGCTGACTTTTCCACTTAGAGTCGAGACTCGGCACCTGGTTTGATATCATCCGATTGGATCGCCGGTGATTTTTGCTACTATGCCATTCTAGTCGATATATTACGATCGCGACTAAAATTTGCTTTCTCCCCTTTGACCCACAGGGAGTGTCTGTCATATTCACGCAGGTCTCTGAGAGCATTGCATCACTTACAGAAGAACCTCGCAGATACTCCAGGCTTTTCCGACCCATATCCCTCTTTTCTCTCTTGGTTTGTTACCCATTATCCACTCAACTTCAGTGCTACCCAGCTGATAGATGACCCCTTAGGACTGTTCTGCTATACCCTCTGAGCCCTTTCTTCGTCCTCTTCTGCAACATCATTGGAGAGCTCGATACAGGTGACTACAGTCTCATACAAGAGATCACTCAGAGCCTATCTCAATTTGCTTCAAGTCCTTACATTGGAAAGCTACATAAGCTGCTGGACACCTTGCAGAATGTCTGCACGCCCTTGATTCAAGCAAAGGAGCGTTTAGGATCAAAAGCTAAAGTAGCTGCTTTATATCCCTCGATGAGTGAAGCACGAGGAGGTCAACTTAATCCTCTACACACCTTTGCGGATGGGTCCTCTTGCACGGAGTCCGTTATTGACCCAACTCCTCAGCTGCAGCTTCCAACTGGTGGAAACTATCCTTCGGACGATGAGTTGATGTGGCAACTGTTCAATAGCCAGCTATCACTAGAATGGTTTGAGTCAGAAATGTTCTCGCAGGAGGCCCATTTCAACGTTTCATGATCTTCGATTTATATTTGTCTACAGTGACATTTGGAGGTGGTCCTGGCGTTCTCAAAAGCAATGCCTAAGCCAATTTTGATCTGTATTTGGCTTCACCTTGTATTAGCTCAAGTAGGTATCAATTCTTTTTGAATTTATCTTCAAAAAGAAATGTGGTTTGCAATGACATTATTAATCTCCAACATTTCACGATCCCAAAGGCCCTGTCTATCATTAGTAACTTGGTTCAACTGTTTTGATTAATGTGGGTTGATTTGTGTCAAAAGAACTCAACAGATGCCTTACCCAATCGAACATTGCAAACTCCGAGTCGCCGTTTGGCATATCAGAAAATGGACCGAGCGTAACAGCTTCCGCTCGGTCAATGGAAATGTTCTCGGCATTCTCATAGTCCTTCTGGGATCCAGTGGTTACCGAAGAAACGGATGTGAAAGGTGTATCTTTGGTATCATATGAGTCCACAAGTTTGAGCATGGTGGCTATAGCATCTGCAGCCATAGATATTTCAAATGATGTCCTGGGAAAGACTTTCCAAGTATCATATGAACTTCGGAGGAGGTCAATCAAACCAGCACGGTATGTGTCATTAGGAATCATCTCCGCTTGCGATACGTAAATTATCTCAAAGCAAATGACCATGGCGGCTGTGAGACAATTGCTGATTGATATTGAAGCGCCAAACCAGACTCTTGAATGTCGCCAGGCTTGATCAAAAGCACCTTGGAACAAATCTGCTTGGCAGCTGAGTATTCTCCGCGCAGAATCCACGCAATTATTGCGAAGATATGCGTATTTTTCATCATAGCGATTGGATAAGAGGTATTGTCGGTGAAGAATGCACGTGGCTCGTTGGATTGTTATTTCAAGTGTATATTGTTGAAGCTTGAGGCCGTTATCGATCCATGTTTTACTAGCTGTGATCTGTGATAGCCGCAATGGATATGGGATTCGAGCTTTTGTGGATTCGAGTTTTTGACTGAGACGAACAGTTTCCCCATGGGATAGTGTGCCGGTTGATATTTTGTCTGTGATCTCGCTGGTGACCGACAGAACCTGCTCAGTAGCTACCATATAGACGACTCCGCTAGTCAGATCTATTTCAGGTCGTGGGTGTGGTAGCTCTGCAGTGTTTGGCCCGAAATCCTCATCTAAGAGATTCCGAGGGAAACAAGTGTCGCCCAACTTGCTGAAAAGAACTCGAGGGAGCCCAGTTTGCCATGACACGATAGAGTCGGTTGACTGCAGGAATAACCAAACTCGTCGGCGCATTTCCGCATCAAATACCGTGATGTGTGAATAGGACTGGGCATCATGGTGGTAGCCCATCATGATTGCCAGTCGAATACAAATTGCTAGCAGGATAGAAACGCTTGTCTTCAAGTTGCTGCTGGTGAGATATTCAAGCCCAAAGTAGAGAGCAAGTCCCTCCACTTTGTAACGGCCTGGAACTGTGTAGTTTGAGGCAGTGAGACATAAAGCACATTGCTTGCGGTACAGTCTAAAAAGCTCAGGTTCCTGGGAATTTATCCCTGAAGTACTCATGTCGGTGATGTGGCCGATCCATACCGCACACGAAATGACGCCGTAGAGAAGCGCCAACCAGGCTGGAGAGACTTTTGTTGGCATCTTCCAGAATTCATTGCACTGATTCGGATTTTATTTTAATCGGTTTTCATATCCTTCATATAGTGTGTGTGTTCTATAACTTACCTCGTCTCTGAAGGCCGGGCCATGGATAAAAACTGTCAATGGAGTTAGATATTAAACCTGGATCAGAACAATATGAACGTTTGCATACTTAGTGATGGCTCTCTTGAGTTGAAATATCTCGATATGAGCACATCAATAGTCTGGCGACTCGGTAATTCTGCAAGGAGGTCTGTGGTACTGATTTTTGTTGACAATCCCAAAAGCAAGAATGGCCCTTGCGAAATTCGATCAGACACATCTGTACTTTCGGCAGCATTTGTATGGGTGTGTCCTTCTTTGAGCTTCCTAGTCTTTCTGATTGATCAGCTTATGCAACCAGCAGAGTAAATACGAATCTACTCACAGCGTTCATAATTGCCTTCCAATGAGCGGAAGCCAGATATCTTGTTCCATTTGGCTCAGGTAACAGCAGATCTTTAGCTTTCAACATCCCAGGAATGGATTCAAAACCTGGTGTATCCTTTCTCATGTGCTCTGTAATAGGTGTTGTCCATGCTTCAGAAGTAGAAGTTGATATCTTGACTTTTTGAACTGATTGAGCTGCAAGATAATGACAAGAATCTTGGCAATTTCTCTTTGTGCACTGATCGCACGGAATCTGGCGATTGCACTTCAGCCTGTATAAGATACATAAGTACGAGGAAATAGTAGACTATATTGTGCCGAGCCTGGCCACACTCCAAAGCGCGACTGAAGAAAAGGTTTCGGCAGTATACTTACTTCTTTTGGCGACACCAAGTACATGACTGTAGCACTCGGGGCTTCTGATTTCTTCGTTTCCGATCAAATAAAGGGGTTCCTTGCCTCAACATGGAGTTCGACGCGCGACAAGAGCTCATAAAGACTCAAAGTGTCAAATCTGGTGGCTCCGCCTTCACAGAATTGTGCAATAAATCGATCTCACATGAAGTCCACCGACAGTCGGATTTCTCAAATTTCACGGATTTCTTGTTTCACGGGTTTCTTGTAATTTTTCATCAGTGGGTCTATTCAGGGGCGATTTTATCCAATCGGGCTTTCTAGCCAAGTCAAGGATGTATAAATACGCACGACAGTGGGGCGGTAAGGTATAGTGCTATGCATGGAATTGGAAGTCTTGCTGAAGATCTAGTTGGAGCTGCCGCATTGAATGATCTGAAACCTAAGCTGATTCGCTATTTGCAACTCATTCACACTAGACATACGTGCTCCGTCCTTATTGTTGACAGTGACTGGGCCGGAATCAAGGACTGAGGATTTATTTGCACAAAATGAATCATAAAATGGTATGTTCGTATCCATATCGGCCCGCTCCTGACAGCCACAATTGTTTCAAAGGATTATATAGACTTAACCTGTTCCCATTTGAAAAAGAGTTCAACTCAAACAAGTCGTGCTCTCTTCTCCGTTTTGTTTTTTTTTCTTGCCTTATCAGTATGGCAACCAAGCACGAAAAGTTTCGCGTGATTATAGTCGGCGGATCGGTTGCTGGTTTGACTCTGGCTCACTGCTTGCTCAAAAACAACATCGATTTTGTTATCCTCGAATCAAATTGCGAAATTGCACCTCAGGTAGGTGCGTCAATTGGAATTCTTCCCAATGGTGGTCGCATTTTAGACCAATTGGGCATTTTCGATGATATCCTTGACGCAACGGAGCCTCTACAACACGGCTGTACCTGGTCCGCAGCAGGCAAGATGATATCAAAGACGAATGCCCCTCAGATCATTCATGAAAGGTATGCAAGTTCAATCGTTTCTAAGTGTGCGGGATTAAGCCCCAACAATTTCATAGGCATGGATATCCAATTACCTTTCTCGATCGCCAGATCTTGCTGGAGGTCTTATACAAAAACTTGAAAGATGGAGATCGTTGCGTACATACCAATAAGAGGGTTACCAGAGTCGAGCACCTTTCGGAGAAAGTGCGGGTTCACTGTACAGACCATTCTGTTTTCGAGGGTGACATAGTCGTTGGAGCCGATGGTGTGAGGAGTACAGTGAGACGAGAGATGTGGAAATACATGAGCTCTATCGATTTGGAAAAACAATCAATAGAAGAACAAGCTCGTGAGTCTACACCCACAGTTTTTGAACATATTCTAATCGCTATAGGCATGTCATCTGAGTATTCCTGCGTCTTTGGAATATCGACTGCAACTCCAGGACTAGTGCCCGGACAAAGTCATCGTACTTTTGCAGATGGCTACTCGACCTTGGTAGTTGTGGGCAAGGAAGGGCGTGTTTTCTGGTTTTTATTTACCAAGATGGATCGTGTCTACTCTGCTTCAGAAATCCCCAGATTCGACAAGGAAGACCTCGGAGAGCATATCAACAAACACGCTCATGTTTCAATCACGGACAGTGTGACCCTCTCTGCTGTTTATCAAAATGTTGTGTCCAAGAATTTCCTTGCTTTGGAGGAAGCTTTCTACACGCGTTGGTGCATAGACCGATTTGTTTGCATTGGTGACTCGGCTCACAAAGTAAGTGTTTTGCTTTGATCATTGGAAGATTTTCTAATGCGAAGTACTTACAGATGACTCCTAATATGGGTCAAGGCGGTAACAGTGCTATTGAGAGTGCTGCTGCGCTAGCTAATCATCTCGCTGCTTTGAGCAAAGAGTCCTCAAGCAACTACATTCCTCTCACAAGAATTCAGGCTGGCTTATATAACTGGCAAACAGCACGACAGCCACGGGCAAAAGAGGTCTGGACCAAGGCAAACGGCTTGACACGACTTGAAGCTGGAGCAACAATCAAAGACAAGTTGATCGCTCAGTATCTGCTGCCTTTCATGAGTCATCTACTCATTGACAAGATGTCTCAAACGCTTTTTGGGGCAGAAAAGCTCGACAATGTCCCACTCAATCCACGAGCATCTCAATGCTCCATGCCACTTCACTCTCAATTGAACCCCGATCATGAACACACGGCTTGGAGACGGGCTTTATGGACTGCACCCCTGATCGGATGTCACTATGTTTCTAAAATTACTATGGGGGCGATTTTACACAAGTTGAGGCCCTTTTTGGGGTCCATACTTCGCCAGGGCTCTTGGACCGCAAGCAACGGAGAAAGTTTGAATCTGTTCAGGCCTATCTATAACATTTCTTTCCTTGACAAGACCTTTATGCCTCTTATTTGTTGCTTCTTGCCTTCTATAAGCGGCTCAGATCCGAGATCATACGCACAAATGATCTCATTCATGGCTGACATTGGCCCGATTTACGGGATCTGGCTACTTGAAAGTTATCGGAAAGGAAAATCCAGCTTTGAAGTATTGCTGTAAGTCTCAGAAATATGGAATGATTTCCTTGTGTGGTCTTAGGTTTTTGTGAGAAGGCTAATTCTTTCATTAGACCAACCGTGATGGGGATCGCGTTTCAGCTGAAGGGAATCGGCAAAATTGCCCCCTTATACTACGCGATTGAGTACATCCACTCCCCTCTTTCCAGTCTCACTCAAGGAGAAAATCGCAATATCAAGGTCACCGCATTGAAGTCCTTTTTGCCAGCCATGCTCGCAGGATACTATTTGCCAACTTTCGGTAACTTCTTTGCCTCCACCCTTCAGTCTCGCCGATCGTACAATGCTTTCTGGCAGCTGTTTCCCATAATTGTACCTCTCTTCCAGCTCCCCTTCTATTTCTGTGGAAACCAAAACTCTCAACCCAATTCTACCGAGAGACAAAGACGCAGCAAGAATAATATATTCTATGTCCGTTGTGCATACGGCACTATGGCCGCAATCTCAGGATTGACTTTCCTTTATGCCCGAATTTCAGCTCCTCGTGGCACATCTTTTGTCTCTATCTTCTTTCCCAGTCTGTGTGGGCACACCGAGCCTGTTCCCTCATTTGCCGCTGGGATTGCAACGTTCCTTCAGTACGATGAGCTGATCTCTATGGCGTCTGGATATTTCTGGCTCGGGCTTCGGTTCCTGGAGATGAAACAGGATGGTCCATCATGGTGGAAGTCGGTATGCGCTTTGATTGGTGCTACTATCACTCTCGGTCCAGGTGCAGCATTTGCCCTAGGTTGGGGATGGAGGGAAGAAATTCTCGCTCAAAAGACACTTCAAGATGGCAAACTTTCCAATCGTCATATTTGAATGCTGCACTTCAATCACCAGTCTCAAGAAGGAAATGATATCTTGGATTTTTGGACAGCTACCATACGTGGTCTCCAGTGTGTGGATAGTGCTATGAGGGATTGAACAGAGTCTATACAACAGTCTCAAGTTAACTGCACTGTTGATCGATCCCCCCCTCCCCTTTGTTGGTTCTCTTTTCTTGTATCTTTTTTGCTTATTAGAAAATAACCCAGATCAAAGTTGCTGAAGAATGTTGGGTCAAAATTGTAGGGATGTCAAAGACCTGTGGTCCTTGTTTTCGCTCACTTTATGTAGACTTTAAGCTGCATTATGTGACCATGGCCTACAGCTCTGACTATGGTATGCTGTTAACTTAACAGACCGCTGTATATGCACAAGAGACGTTTGTGGGACCATGGGTCAGGCGGCACGGGCCGGGCCGTTTGACTGCGCCAAGGCTACATCGATGTACGTTGCCTTGTGTATCATTAGTAAAGGGAGGGGTATGCTGAGGGTAAATTCGGTCTTTGCACATCATATACCATGCTCACTGAAGACGTTCAGAAGTAAAAACGCTCTTATGCGTCAGAGAATCCAAGCTCAGTTTCATGTCATCGATCGAGCGATCGTCGTTGATATGCAAAACGTGTCTACGAGGTGATTGCAGATCATGCGGGGAATCCTTGCGGTCGTCGGAGGTAAATATTTCAACCAGAGGATGAGGATGCTGGAAACCCCAGCTAAATCTGGAAAATTATCATTAATCTTTTTTCGTGCTGCATTTCCGCATCCATGTCTCATGACATTGAGAACAGCCACTCGATCCCTAATGCTAAGTTTCACATCCTCGAGTATCTCCCGGCTGTATTGAGGGCTTCCTCAATTCAAGCCTCACTGGTGTATCAGAGCAGCCATTAGCCACCACATCAGTCAGTGAATCGAAATTCCAAGATCTCTTTCTAGCGCCAACAGCTGAGGATGAGGGCTGGGAAGTAAAACGCAATCAACGGTGGCAAATGCAACAAGACTAGTGAAAGCAAGTCTCATATATGCTGCAGAAGCTTAGGATGTTCCCCAGACTTTACAACTAGTAGGAATAATATCAAGGGCCAGCTTTGCAACGGTCGGTAATGACCTAGGAAGCTCCAGGTGGCATGAAAATAAACCTAGATATTTTACAACTGCGAAAAACAAAGTTTAAGCCTTTCTTGTGGATGGCCACATCCTACTCTATGCCTGTAGGTAAGAAAAAGGCAGTAGAAATGCCTCGTGAGGTATTGGCTTGCATTGTGGGCGAGGCTCAATCCGCCCCAGGTAGGAGAGGCTACTCACACTGACTGGCTGGAAATATCAGCAATTTCAAATAGTGTCACGGTTTTCATAGGCGCAATCAATAGCACTATCTATCTATCTTGATGAGGCAAAGTTTGACTTGCAATGACTGAATCCCCCCAACTGGTGTGGCTACGGCATAAGTTAGTTCCCACCCGTGGACTGTTTAGATGTCTCACCGCTCTTCTTACCGCCTTTCCTGAAGCACCTTAGTATTCACCACGTACCTCCTATTCTGATGATTTTGGAGCCTCGTTGAGTGCCACATGCTGTAGATATTTTACTCGATATGTCTCAATTCATCACTAGATAGAGAGCACTGTGATTGGCATCGAAATTGCTAGCAAAGAGGGCCTTGAACATCATTCGTACATTTTTGTTGATATATTTCGATAGACTGACAGGGGACTGACATTTCATTCTGCCTAAGATTTGTCTCATGAGCTTCGATCAGAATGAGAGGCGCCATGAGAGACGGCTTAAACAAATACAAGTATACCATAGCACCTCCAGGTTGGCCGCCAACACTTCACTTCCGTTCTGCCGTTGGCGGTGGGGAACCACGAGTCCCTGAACCCCCGACTAGTGTGGGCGCGGCTGAATCCTATCGTAACATTGTCTCCAACCCCCCACACTTGTGCTGGCCTTGGCTTCTTATACAACAGATTACGCTTCGCGGTTTACTACCGTGTGGGGATGCCCAGAGCCAGCTCCCCTCTTGTCACCTGCCTGCGTAGTCCCCCTCATTCGACTCAGTCACCCTCCCCCAGTCGCTCGTTTTTCCAGTCACTCGCCCCAAGATCGACTGAGGCATACGAATTTCGCAACAGAGCCTCTATCGCAGTCCTGAACGTCTCGCGCTCAGCCGAATAAACGCCGAGTCGGTGCCAGGCCTCCGAAGCCATGGCACAATATCCAAATGGTCAGCAGGCATACTATGGCCAGCCCACGAATGCCCAAGCACCCGCTCAGCCAACAGTAGGTCGCTATGAGAGCTACGCAGCTCAACAAAACCCCGCGCCAAACCAACATCTGCCTCGCAGGATGCCAAGTTACAATGCTGGGGATGATTCAGGGTTCTTCAACTCGGCCCAAGCCCAGAATGCACGAGCGGCAGAAGGAAACGCACAGTATGCCGCACAAGGCAGTTACAATGCCGCGCAGGGTGGTTTTGATGACGACAGGGGCTCCAGATATTCACGCGCTTCGTCAGATGCCATGTCGCGCATGTCTCCCAGTCGCGCTTCTTCACAAACCTCCACCATGTCTTACCAATACCAGTACTCCGGAACGTCAACGAACCAACCTGCTTATAATCCCCAGCAATACGGCCTCCCCCACACGCAATCCCAGCCAGCCCTCGCTTACAACCCACTGAACTACAACGGCTCAAACAATGTCTCCTATGCGACTCCAGCTTCAGGTCACCAACCGTACAACCCTGCAGCATATCAGTCTGCCGCAGTCTCGGGATTGAGCTCTCCAGTTCTGCCAAGGAGTCAGAGCATAGCATCGCACTACGGACAGACACCACCAACCCCACACTCCTACAGCTTTCCCTCACAGCAACCACCTCTGCCACCGCCAAGGGGGCCGGATCACCCGTATGGAGGACGTCCTTCAGCATATCAAGCCATGTCACCTATTCCTTCGCCTTCAT
Organism: Penicillium nucicola; assembly: GCF_028828085.1. Taxonomy (NCBI): domain Eukaryota; kingdom Fungi; phylum Ascomycota; class Eurotiomycetes; order Eurotiales; family Aspergillaceae; genus Penicillium; species Penicillium nucicola. Next base: position 1,243,369 of record NW_026643125.1, on the reverse strand, counting down.
ATGTGCCATCGAATTCGCCAGGCACAATGACCATGCCTCCAAATTCGTCTCGGCCCTACTATGCTACACAAGGATCTGCGTATGATTCACAGTCCCCTCAGTATACAGCATTGAATATCGGCGCCTCTTTTGATGATCTTCCCCCGGAGCCGCCAGCTCATCAGAGCCAAGGAACCGGTCTGTATAGCAAACGGCCGAGTGTATCTCAGGCTGGAGCTGGGCGGACCCTACCCACCCCTCCGATGCAGCCTGACTTGCCTCAAATTCCGCCGAGACGAACCGACACCTTGACTCGCCATCCTCAGTCGCGACCTCTTCCTGGGCCACCAGTTGACGCAGAGACTGAAATAAACGGCAATCACTTACCTTCCGACCCACCTGTGGCATATGAAGATCTTATGAAAGAGGTTGAAGCAGCAGTAGACCCCCAGAATTTTGCCCGGCGTCACAGTTCACGGGCATCCCATCAAACTGCTGGTTCGCGCCCTCGCTTGTCGCCCGATGAACAGCATACGCACACAAACGGAAACATGGACACAGGTACGGGGAACTATGTCAATTACGATGCCTACAGTGACGAAAGTGATGCCGAGGCTGCAGCTGGACTAGCTATGATGCAAATGGCAGACGAGGAAGAAAGAGCACGCGAGGAGCGTGGCCGTGAGCGTATTGAAGGGCGGATTCGACGTGAGACCAATGCATCGGTTCTCAGCTCTCGTGGCTCCAACATTTCTCCGAGAGGACCTTCACCACTTTCCGATCATCATCAAGATCAGGAGTACACTGGCCATGATCTTGCATTGTATGAGGGGGGCTATTCGGGAAACTTGCACTACGGCGAAGAACCTGTTTACACTGCTGAGGAGTACTCGGATATCGCCGGTGATGCTAGATTCACGGGCACATCTGGTTCGTTTAGAAGCTCCAACGTCTCCCCTGATGAGCGCGGGGAGTATTATGATGACTACGAACATCCCCCCATTGCATATGAGTATGCTAACCGCCTCCATCATCTGCCTCCTAACCCGGACGCTAGGGTGGATGCAGGTGGCACGGGAGGCCTATCTGCACCCGACGCCTATGGTCGTCGTATGAGCTTCGACTATGGCGATGAAGGAGAATCGCCATATGACCAGCCTCATTCTGCATATCAATCAGAGGATGACAGTCCTCACCGAGCCGCCCATGAAGACCTCTTTTTCCACCCCGGGATGCGTCCACTTCCACCCGCACCTGTCGAACCGGCTGGCAATACTGATCTCGTCTCTTATTTGGTGCCTGCAGGTACATACAGTCACCATGAGCAAGAGGACTTGAATAACTATTCCCAATATCACGCCAACTCTTCTTTGCCAGTTTCTGCGGATTCATACGGCGATGCTCTGCTCAGCCCGTCCCAAGTTCCACGTTCATCGTCTTTGTCGACACCCATTGGACCTCGTTCCGATCCGCCCATCAGGTCAAAAACCGATGCAGATCGAGTCAGATATAGGCAGCAGCAGCATGAGCTTATGTTGCAACTCCGACATAAAGAACTCCCTCATATAGATCCGGCTGAAGCGGCGGCAGCTGCTGTCACATTGGATCTACCAAGCATCCCGGCTGGTCGCCGCAAGAGGTTCTACCCTGCAAAGCTATCCTCGGAACATTTCAAAAAGTGTCACGAGCCGTGGGCTTTGAGCTCTATTTTGTCCTGGATTCGCGATTTATCCGAGGATGAAACTGATCTCAAAGAGCAAGCAATTGCCGACGCAATTGTAGCTTTGTTTACTCACAAGGTGCCTACCATGAACATTGCTGATGCCGAAACTTTGGCTTCTCGTATTGTCAACGGTATGCTTGAAGAAGGGGCACTAGTCAAGGAAGAGGAATGGGTAAAGTTCGGCTCCGGTAGTCTCTCTGGTGTCCTGTTCCAGATCACTGGAACCGGATGTTACTCTGCCAGGCTCCATCTGCAGGAGATGCACATCGAAGATACCGATAGCTTTGGTCGATGCTACTCGCATCATTGCATGCGAACGCTGAAGAAGGTCAATCTTAAGGCACAGACGATGGCACCGCAAAAGAAAATCGAGGATTGGGTGACCTTCTACAAGGTACCGAAAGAGGTATGGGAGTCTCATCCCAGGAAAGAAGTTGATCGACAGAACAATTTGCACGAGATTGTCACCACAGAAGACTCATATATTGGGCAACTGGATGTTCTGCGAGAACTTTATCGTGATCAACTGGCTGGCATGAACCCATCAATCATCCCTACCAAGCGACTGCCGAAGTTTCTGTTGGATGTCTTCGGCAAGGTTGATGCAGTGAAGAAGGTCAATGAGGACTATCTCTTGGCACAGCTCAAATACCGTCAAAAGGAGCAGGGCCCCTTCATTACTGGTTTCAGTGACATTTTCAGGGAATGGATCCGCAAGGCGAAGACCGTTTACATTGATTATGCCGCAACCTTCCCTACTGCCAATTACCTTGTGCGGAAAGAGGCCGAGCGTAACCCGCATTTCAAACAGTTCTTGAATCAGGTACGAGAACATAAATTATCGAACCGGCTCAGTTGGGATACCTTTCTCAAGGCTCCCATTACCCGAATTCAGCGTTACACGCTTCTCTTGGCAACTGTGCACAAGAACATGGTGAAGGATTCCGAAGAAAAGACGAATGTTGCTCAGGCTATCGAAGAGATCAAGATCGTTGCTCTGGAGTGTGATAATAAGGTTGGAGAAATGAACAAGAAGGCCAATTTGATGGAACTAGCAGCCAAACTTCAATTGCGACCTGATATGAAGAAGGAAGTTGAACTCAACCTTGAGCACCTTGGTCGACAGATCATTCATCGGGGTGATCTTCAACGCCCTGGAACTCGCACAAGGTTCCTCGTGGAAACGCACGCGATACTCTTTGATCATTACCTGGTTTTAGCAAAGACATTCACCATGCGGGATCGGGCAGTCAAATACGAACGATATGACGTCTCAAAATTACCCATTCCGATGGATCTTCTAGGCCTTGAAAGCACCAACGACGACCCAGTTGTTAAATCCTCAGTTCGTGGTGTTTCGACGGTCACTCCATCCCAAGGTGTTGTCAGTCCCCTGACCCATACTGGTCCCTCCTCTTCAGGCATTACCGTCGTGGATAACTCAAGAGATGACAAAATTCTCTACCCCTTCAAGATCAAGCACCTTGGCAAAGAAGGAACCTACACTCTCTATGCTTACTCCGCTCAGAACCGCATGGAATGGTGCCAAAAGATTATCGAAGCTAAGACGAAACATGCGGCTGCACTATTTTCACAGAATGCAGAACCATTCAGACTACGTGTGCTTGCAGATACTGCATTTGCATACTCTGACCAGTCTCCTGGCTCGAAAAGTGTCACCATCACTGGCACACCATTACATCGTGCAATCAAGGAGGTTGAAAAACAATATGAAAGCTCTGGGCCTAGACCAACCCCAGTATGCAAAACTTCTGTCACCTGTGCCACGGTGTTTCAACAGCCTCCCGGGCGAATTATGTGTGCAATTGGCACTGAATACGGTGTCTACATGTCTGAGCTTAACAACCCCCGCGGGTGGTACAGAGCTATTCCAATCATGCGGGTTACTCAAGTTGCTGTCTTCGAGGAATTCAATCTTCTACTGCTCATTTCTGATCGTTCTCTGATCGCATATCACCTTGACGTGGTATGCCCCGCCAGTGGGTCTACCACGCAGTCGTCTCAGGATTCTGCTCGACGAGCTCCGCAGAAACTGTCGGGAAACCGCGAAGTCGGCTTCTTTGCTGCTGGTCGTCTCAAGGACCGGTACTTGGTATTGTACAAGAAGCGGGATGGTCTTTCGTCTACCTTCAAGGTGTGTATACTTGAGACCCCAGGTAATTCAATTTGTACTGATTCTTTTTCAAGGTCCTCGAACCCGTTCTGCAAAAATCAGCAACAAACAAAAGCCGCCTTTTCACCTCGCGTCGATCACAAACGGAATTTTTCCGCGAGTACGACGAGTTTTATATCCCCGCCGAGACCTACAGAATCAACATGTTCCACTCATCACTCGCCATTTCCACTCAAAAGGGCATCGAGGTTCTCACCCTCGACAAGAAACATTCATGGTCTGTACCAGACTTCCGCACTAACGAGGTCTCGGATGCTCAGGACACCCTCCACAGCATCGCCAATCGCATCAGAGACCTCAAGCCATTGGGCATGTTCCGCCTTAGCGACAGCGAGTTCCTTGTTGCTTATCAAGAGTGCGCCGTCTACGTCAACAAACACGGCGATGTTTCTCGCAGCGTGGTCATGGAGTTCGTTGGCTGTGCGCACACTGCCTGCCTATATGGACGTTTCTTGATACTCTTTAATGAGGATTTTGTTGAAGTCCGCAACGCAATGAATGGTCGCTTGCGCCAGGTAATTCCCGGTCACAATGTTGTCTGTCTCGATGACGGAAGCAAGATGCCTGGCTCGCTGGATGGAAATGCACAGGCAAATACTGGTGGTTCGATGAGACTTGGTAGCGGTTTCTCCGGTGCTACTGACGGGGTTTCGTCGGGTTCTGTTGGTAACACGGTGAAAATCTGCATGCAACATCCAGAGTACGAGCGGAGCCAGATTGTCCTCGAGTTGGTTGAGAACGAGGGCCAAAAAGACTAAGTTGCCGCCTGGGAATTTGGTTGAACTCCTTTTCTTTTATGTCCGTTGGTCATTCCACGGCCATGTCTGTCCTTGACATTTACCTTGATTTTTGTAATTTTCTTGGCTTTGCATTTGCATCTTGCCCTACTGTTACTTTTCTGACTATCGCGCGAGTGAACCAGTTTCCTCAAACCCTACAACATTGAGGACTTTTGGTTCTCGATGGTGCATTTCCCTCATCTATGCATTCCCCTTTTTTAACCTCTTATACCCTTTTTTCTTCTTCTGCTTTTCGTCATCACCTATACCCTTCTACTTCTACGTTTTGAAGTTCGGTGATGACTGATTGCGTCCATTACGTCGTGCCTGATCTCATATTTGGATATGCTTTCTTTGATGATAATGCTGTACATAGAGCACTTCGTTGCATCTTATGATTGGACGATTCTCTGAGTTCAAGTACTTCTTGTGTTAGTGTTCTTGAGCTTTACGAATCTCTTACTTTTTTCTGGAAAACATTTCTCTCTTGGCGTGACTTACTGCGATTCTTCATGTCTCGTTGGAGTATCTAGGAAATTAAGGACGAAACTTTGCTACATAAAAGAATGATTCCATGCCCACTGGTCCAAAATAGGTTCTTTCTTCTAAGACTGATGTGGTATCTAAAAGATGTGGGCTCAGCCCATGCAGGAAAAAGTCTCAGACACGCATCCAAACCAAATATTGTATTGTAGTACATAATTGCATTGCATGAAAAAGCCGATCCAACAGACCAAGGGTAACACACAAAAAAATTCGGAGATGGTAACCAGCCAAACCATACATGGCTGATAGAGAAAAGAGATGGGATGTAGAAAGATCATGACTCGAACTCAACAATCTTGCTAATGACTTCGCCATCACGATCAGCAGGCGAACCATGGCTCTTGGATCCGGCAGCATTATTGGGGGCCTTTCTGGAACCAGAATCTGTATCTTCTTTGCCGTCCAAGAGGGATGTGCTTTCCTCCTTCCCGCGAACGCTGAGAACTTCGGCACCTTCAAGAAGGTCACGGTCAGCATCGCGGACGACACTGCGACGTTCGGACCCTGCGCCATATGCGCCCGCACCCCAACTGGAGATTCCGCCGGCCATGGCTGCAGCGCTGCTCTCACGGCGGGGATAGTCATCATCATCCTCTTCGTCGTCCTCTTCTTCACGGCCGAGAGCGTTGCGCTCCAATTCGCGCTGGGCATCGTCCATTCTCTTTTTGACTTCGGCTGCCATGCGGATTCCATCTGTGACAATGTTGTCCAGTACACCACGAAGGCCTTTGCCTGGGGGTACAATACCGCCTGAGGCACCGGCCACTGGGGCCGATGCGGAGCCGGCTCCGGAAGATCGGATGCTACCGAGGTTAGAGAAAGTGGTGAGGTTGGCAGAGAGGGAGGAAGAGGCTGCGAGAGCAGCTGGGTGGGGATGGTCAGATAGATGGAAGGATTGAGGGAAATAGGACTCGAAGAATTTTTCTAGTAACTCATCGGCCAGGATGACCATTCGGAAAGTGGGGAGGGTAATGTGTAGGGGGTTGTTGGGGTCCAGAGCTGGATTGGCAGATTCAGATGTTGAGCGGGTGTGGTCATGGCTGACTGACTCCTCAGTTCGGGACTGTGCCGGTTGGGGCATTGCGTTTGGTGTTGGGGACATGTTGGACTTGGACTCGATATCGTCGATATCAATCAGGTCCTCTTCCTCGTCATCGTCACCGATAGCAAATGAGTCAAGCTTCTCTGTTGTCTCTTCTGTGGCATCTTGCTGAGTACCCCTCTGGTTTTCTGGATGACTGGGATCCGCGTATTCAAAGCAGCGGCGGATGAATGCACTGACACTACCAAGGAATTTCTCGTCGGTAGTGAGTGAATTTTCGGCAAGTTCGCGATCTCTGGGCGAATTCAGGTCCTCAACGGACTGAGTTGCAGTGATAGTGCCCTCAAATCCTCGCCGAGAAAGGAACAAAAGCGCTTCGGAAATTTTGAGGATCCCTTCACGATCAACTTGGCCGTTTCCATTGTCATCATACAAGTCGAAGAAATAGTTGATGTTATTCATAATGTCAGGTGATCCCTTGAGACGTGCTAGACCGTTCACGACATTCTGCAGGTTCAACCCTTCTTCGGGTTCAGTAGCCCACTTGCGATAGAGTCGCTGCATGAATTCATGATCAGCCGGCTGTCGGCGGTTCGCCCACAATGCTGACTTTCCAGATGAAGATGCCTTTCTCGATGGCCCGGGTGAATCAGCCACAGCCCACTTGGAAGTAGCAGCCAAAAACTCTCGGAAAGCATCATAGTCCATGTGTGATGGACTGGGCCCAAGACCAACACGGCCGACTTGTGTGTCCGATGGAGGGGCAAGCATCGAGAGTCGTTCGGATTTCTTTCTCTGTTGCCGCCGTTGTTCTTCCTCAATAACTCTCTGGTGCTGTTCCCATTGATAGAGCGTTTCGTAAAAGCGGTCGTAGATTGTGCCGAGGTCATCTGTGCTTAAGCGCTTGCTTTCTGGGCCAAGGTTGCGAATAGAAGTACGTTTGGCAAAGGTCTCAATGTTTTCCAACACAGCACCTTTGTGTTTTTCACGTGTTTCAGTGATGGTGCTGTGTGTGATGCCTGAGAATTCCTTGAAAGCTACCACCATCAGTTCCTGGAAGCGGGTGATTGCCCGAAGCTTGGGATTCTCTGATCTCGGGTGAGCGGACTCATCCAAACGTGAGAAATATGACTTCAAGACGGAAATGAAAGACCCATCGTCCTGGGTTTCCAGGAGTTCTTCGCCATTGACTCGAAGAATGGCAAGACCAACCTGAAAGAGAACTTTAGGGCCTTCCAAGAAGAAAACATCCAGAACACGGAAAGCAAAGACAAGGGGCATAGAATTGATGTAGAGAGACAGGAACCAAGGCAAGGAAACCACGGAGAGTTGGACGTCAGACTTGGTCAAGTGCTCCCAGAGAACCGGCATTGTTTTCTCAACTAAAGATTCGAACACCTTTTGATCCAAAAGTGTGCCATACATGGTCGTTGAATAATAACCGGGTAACAGACGGTCACACAGTACAGAGAGAAGGAAGAACGCCTGGGCCTCTGACATATATCTGGTCAAGTTAGCACTCACTCTTGGACCTAGGAATCTGAACGTACATTAACAAGGCAGCAACCACAATGTTCATGGCTTGGCAATATCCAATTTCTGCATTGGTCCAGCTATAAGCCGTCAGAACACGTCTCAAGCGACCGATACCCTCTTCACTCTGAAAACCAGGATATTCCGGCAGACTGCGGTTCAGGTCTTTCTCGATCTCGTCGATGGCAAGGGACTCCTGTCCTTCAAATTTGACCAGCGTTTCCTGATATAATTTGGGAGACCGCAGACGAAGGAAAAGAGAGCCAGATGTAAGCTCCCATATTTCTCCACGCAAGCGATTGGGCAAACCGACTCTAATGAGCTTGTGGAAAGTTGGTTGGCGAACCAGCGTAGCATTGCGGCCATTCTCTATAGACAATTAGTTGGTGGTCCGCGAGCCATGGCCAATTGATAGATGTCCTTACCTCTGAAATATTCACCCCACAATCTCATCTTACTCCGATCACGTAGCTTGCGTGCATCGCCAGGATAGCGGAAAATCAAGCCGAGTCCCGCATCTGGCGGTTGACGGGCGTCCGCATCAGCCCCTTCCTGGCCCTTTGTCTTTGCGCCCGACAAAAGGTATTCAGAGTAGCAATCGTTGACAACGGTCCGAAGGCTTTCAACCTCTTTCATTGCTTCCCGTAGACCTTTTTTCAAGGTGTCGCAGAACCGTTCGCAAGCCTGTCTGCTACCGACAAGTTCCAAAATGAGGCGCTGAGGTGCAAAGTTGGCTTCTTGTTGTTTGTTGAGCAGACCATTCCATGTTGTGAGCGCCAGGGAGAATACATGGCTGGCGCTATGGAGACGCTCAACTCGTCGGATACACGATAGAGGGAGGATGAAACCATTGCCCGACGGACCAGTTCCATGAGTCTGACCGGTCCAAGTAGTTGAGGCGCTTGCCGTAGCAGAGGAGACAAAGCTTGTCGGTTGGGTGGAGAAGCAAATGAACCGCTCACTCAGATGAAGGCGCCCCGTGTATCGGTTCCCAGCTCGGTCGGCCTTGCGTGGGCCCTCGCCTTGGGTCGCCGATGAGTTCGGTAGAGGCAGAATAAGATCAGCGGTAATCTCTTGGAGTGGGTTCTGTGAATCGGGGAGGCGGAATTGTTGGCGAAACAGCGAGGCCTTCGAGGGATTATGGTCGGTCGTGGATAGGGTGGGAATGTTGAAATTGGCGGGATCAATCAGGCTCTGGGCCTTCTGAACGAAAGATGTCCACTGTAGCATTGTGAGAAAAAAACGAGAGGACTTGGATCAGATTGTCCTGAAGCTGATATCCGATGATATCGAGGTCGAAGCTACAGCTAGGCACTTGTGCAGGAGATCGAGGTCCTGGCTAGGAATATGAAAGAAAGCCCATGTGTGGTTGTAATTGAAGCTTCAGTAGCATTGTACCAGCCGAATAATCCGTCACTGAGGACTGAGCCTGCATGACAACAGGACTAGGACGGGTGATGTTGTCGGATCGACAAGAGGGGGAGGCCGTGATGACGACTTCACGTGACCGGGCATATACACAGCTTGGCATGTTCAGAATCAAGTGTTAGCAGTCCCGAGCAGTTGAGGTTGAAGCTCCCATTCAGGTAAGTTGCATACTGATAAGTTAAATCTCATCTAAGGGCTACGGTGGAGGGCTGCCGGTTACATTGAGAGAACATTTGAACACAGACATTTGATTGATAAGGTGATACAAGGGAAATCACTGTACAAGCTTGATAGAACAAAGTAACTCAACACAAAAAGGTCATTTGACCGAATAAGAAATGAAAAGAAATGCCCGTTTTGGACATTGGTTTTGAAAAGAATGATTTGAACCCGTCCAGACGGGCGGTGTCCCTTGCTCAAGGGAGCAGCAGGTCGAGTCACAGAAAACCACAAGCCGTGGGTTCAGTTAGTGTTGAGGTGTGCTCAGGTCTCGGATGGCTCTTTGTATTCCGGGAGAATCTCTTCGGAGCCGCGTGACTCGGCCATGAGGCCCTGTTTTTCGCATGCTTCGCCTTGCTCCCAGGCAGCCTTGTGCTCAGAAGAGTTGGTGCCGCGGTAACGTTGCCAGAGGAAGACCACAGCCTGGCCAACCAACATACCGACAGCGCTAGCGGTCAATCCAGCCAGAACACCGAGGACAGCAGGAACAACAATGAAGTGGACAACGCGGGAGAAGGTGCGGGTAAAGGCACCGTGGTGAGGGCGGTGGTGGTGAGGACGAGGCGGGCGGTCGGCATCGGAACCAAAGCCGTGGTGGCCGTGATGGCTGTGAGGGCCAGCTGGACCAAGCTCCTCCACTTGGAAGTCTTCTTCGCCGAAGGGAGGTGGTGGTGGGAATGGCATGCTGTCAGGGCCCTCTTCGTGGTGGCCGTGCGGACCCGGGTGTCCCAACTTCTTGGGCTCATGTTTGCCGTGGCAGCCCTTGCGGTCAGCCTTGGCCATGCCCATGACACGGGTTTTGGCACCATCTAAGAGGCCACGAATGCGGGCAACCAGAAGTTCTTGCAAGCACTTGGCTTTTCCATGGCACTCCTTCCAGGAGATGCGGTCCGAGGCGGGTGTGGTCTTCTCAATCTCCATCTTGACAATGAACAGCTCGCCATTGGGGTCTTCGAGAACGGTGACTGTGACAGTGTCGACCGGAACAGGGTGAGTCTCCAGGTCGAGAACGGTGAAACGAATATCCAGTAGTTCGTAGTCAGGCTCGTCGGATGGAGTAGCCATCGGCATGACCTCCAGAGCATAACCAACAGACATAGGCTCGGAGTCTTCGCCTTCGTCGCTTTGCTGAATGGCATGAATGGGGCTTGGGGGAGCGGGAGGGAAAATTTGGCGGCCGTTGGCAAGCAAGCGGTTGTCTTCAACGGAAAAGTCCAACATCTACAAAGATGAGTTGATTAGTATTCTCGAAATACTCAACGGAGCCATGGCGGACTTACCAGGTGTGATGGTTTATCGTCAGTCCAGCTGACGGAACCTTCCTTGGTTTCACGGAAAGGGCACTCGGTGCACGGCAAATCTACAGCCACATGGTGAACATCCTCCAGGAGCATTGGGTGAATATTCACGAATCCGTCGTCGACGGATTCCATCTCGGGGACCACCAGCACAGCGCTGGCCCCCAAAGCGACAGCGCCCAGTAGAACAGAGCGGACGAACATAGTGAAAGCTGCTCAAAACAAGAGGTCGGAAGCAGGCTGTAAGATGTTGAGAGTAGAGAGAAGATAAGTTACATATCTTGAGGGGCGAGGAGATAAGTCTAGGCTCCTTTCGGTAAGCAGTGGAGAAGGTGACGCCAGCCTCTGCGTGGCGCGTGTTCCCATTGGGCGGTGAACACATTTGCTGACTGGACACTGGCGCCATCCATGAAGTCCACGCAACCCTCGATAAAAATAGTTGTCTATACATGTACGCTCTGTTATAAGTTAACGTTATATGGTTGAGAGTGCTTATCAACCCTGTGATCTGAACACCAGATTTATAGCCATGAGATATACAAGAGTTGGAGATTTCCAGCTGTATACTGTATCTATACCAGAAAGATGACCAGGTAACTTACACGTTCAACCGAACAATTTACATACCCAAGGGCAAATAATTACGAGAGGCTACTGTATACCGAGGAAGAAATGAATCAAACAAGACGTGAATTTAACACGACTCAAACAAAATCTATTTACAAAACGCAAGAATCAAACAAAAAATGATAAAACGCAGCAAAAACAAAAGAAATTACAAAACGCCATACTCATACAAAAAAAAAAACAAAAACAAAGGAAATCCCCCACTCCTCCGCAAAGAAACGAACAAGGAACGACCAGATACACCGACATAGACTCGAAACACATAGCACACAAGGTGCCATGTGAATCCCAGGTGGGATGGCCACAAAACTCGACCGAAGCCGAGCATGCAACCGAAACGCCCTCCTGCCTGCCGCTATACAGAAGCCTCTGCGCCGAATGCATCCAGAACATCCCATGCCCGTTATATGGCAACAACTCAACACAGCCAGGTACACCGACATAGACTCGAAACACATAGCACACAATGTGCCATGTGAATCCCAGGTGGGATGGTCACAAGACTCGACCGAAGCCGAGCATGCAACCGAAACGCCCTCCTGACTGCCACTGTGCAGAAGTCTCTGCGCCGAATGCGCCCAACTGGCCTCGTCGCTGTGCGAAAGCAACAACTCAGCACGAAAAGATACACCGACATAGACTCGAAACACATAGCACACAGTGTGCCATGTGAATCCCGAGAAGGGGGGGCCACAAGACTCGACCGAAGCCGAGCTTGCAACCGAGAACCCTCCTGGCTGCCGTGATACAGAAGTCTCTGCGCCGAATGCGTCTGAACGGCCTTGTTGCTGCGTGGTTTTGGCGCGGTGACCCGGGACGGGGTATGACAATCCCATGATCCGGGGACGTTGCCGGCGGCGTTTTGGTAGTATTCAGGCAATGAGGAAACCTCAATTGCCACTCTCTCGCTCCCCCCAACCTTTCACCAGATTATCCCAGTAACTCACGATCATTGGCGAGCCACCTCGTCACCCAGAAGTCGATCTTTTCCAGCCACGGCCATTCGCGAAAACGACCGTAGCGTAGGTGGTCCAGATGACTGATGTACTGCCCCTCATTGCCCTGCAACTGGAATGAGTACACAAGGTACCCAATGACGACCAGGAGGGCCAGAATAAGAGGCAGACGGCTGGGGCAGTGACGCCGAACAAATCTCGACGACAAGGAAGACACCGGGCCCCAATCCGCGGTATGAGTCTCCTGCCAAATGGCCTGCACGACATTGAGAATGGACAACGCCAATCTGATGATCGCAGGGATAATCACAGCCATCAGGATGTCGATGCCCGCCACCAAGAACCCGCCGAGGATGGCCATGAAGCCAAAGACGGTCGACAGGAACAGGTATAGCTGCGACATCGAATTGCTGATAGTCCCCATGAAAGTGACCTTCGGAAGGTCGAGCTCGACCACGATTGGATCAGGAACGGCTGGGGCAGAAACTGGGGTTGGAAGCCCAGATTCCGCCACCTGACGACCGCTCACTTTCTCCGCACGTGGTTGCTCAACCTGCGATCCGTTGGCCCTCTGGGAGCTAACACGGGCATCCTGCAATCCGAAGCGTCCGGAAACACTTGAATTGACTGACTGAGCCTGACCAAGACGACCTGGCTGACGCTGATCCCAACGACTCGGCAAGAAGTCCCTAGCAATCCCCATTTGCTGGGACGACTGATGTCGTGGGAAAAGGTCACGGGCGCCTTGGCCAAGCACCGAGCTAGACCGGTACACGGTGTCGGTGTATCGAGCCGGACGTTGGATTCGAGGGGGTGGGCCGCGAGGCTGCACACTCTCAGCTTCCTCCGCCGTCGCTTGCTCAGTCAAAACTGACGCAACTGTGGGCTGCTCAATGACGGGAGCTGACACCACAATTGGATCAGTTGGCTCAACCATTGTGGGGTCAACCTGAGCTGGAACTGGGCCACGAATGGCTGACGAGCTCACAACTGCAGGCATAACCCACGCTGGCGTTGCCGGGATTGGGGCACGTCCGCGGGGCTTAACGGCCTTGACCCAGCGCTTTCTCGCATTGAGGTAACGAGGGCGACTGACGGGTAGGCTAAGCTTGAGCCGCTTGACGTAGAGGTTCCCATCCCATGACTTCGCGGAACGATTGTCGGCTTCCCAAAACCCATACACTGGCCGACTCCGTTTTCTCTCTGGGGCGCAGGGCGCAGTGCCAGCAGAGTCTAGGACTCTGTCCCATGCAAGACGAGGAGCAGAGGGGAAGAGGTCGGAGGCATCGGGCATCGGGGTATCAATAATGGGAGTTTCGCTCGGTTGGTGAAAGGTTGGTGGTGCGTTACCAGACTCAGGAATTGTGGAGGGGCGTTGTTGTCGCTGTTCCTCATCTCTGAGTGCTTCATCGATACTTGCAAGTAATTCTTGAGGAAGAGTCGCTAGGGCTGAGCCAGCGGCCAAATCAACTGGGGCACTGGTTGTCTCCGCGTTGAATTGCTCGCCACTTTCTGAGGCGTCAGGCATGTTGACTTCTTTCAGATGCAAGTTCAGGTCGCGGTCCTCATCATAGGGGATACCACGTTTTTCAAACCAGTCCTCTCTGCGCATATTATTGCTTGCGATTTCTAATTCATATGCACGACTGCCAACTCCGAAATCTGAGGACGAAGAAGGTGTTGGGGATGGCTGAATGTTTTTGGCTAGTCTGTCTGCTGCTTCCTCCCTGACCGTGGGCTGAGCCGCGGATGGAGTGTTGTTGTTCAAAGCAGACCGTCCTGCGGAAGGGGGCTCAATTGTGGCATCCTCCTCCCTGACCGTGGGCTGAGCCGCGGATTGAGTGTTGTTATTCGAAGCAGACCGTCTCGCGGGAAAGGGCTCGATGATGGCATCCTCCTGCTTGATTGGGCGATCTGTCGCAGATGGAACGTTGCTATTCAAAGCAAACTGTCCTGCATGGGAGGGCTCGATGATAGCATCCTCCTGCTTAATTGTGCGATCTGTCGCAGATGCAGCGTTGCTATTCAAAGCAAACTGTCCTGCATGGGAGGGCTCAATGGTGGCCTCCTCTTGTTTGATTGCCTCCTGCTTGATTGGAGGCTGAGTCTCAGATGGAATGTTGCTGTTCACAGCAGACTGTCCTGCACAGGGGGGCTCGATGTTGGCATCCTCCTGCTTGACTGGGGGCTGAGTCTCAGATAAAGTGCTGCTATTCAAAGCAGACTGTCCTGCTGATTGCGTCTCGATGGTGGCATTTCCTGCTGCAGATGGGGGGTTGTTGGTAGTAATCTCTGCTGTAGGACGGGGGATGCTGCCATCAAGAATGAGACGCCCAGGACCGAAAGTCCCCGACAAATCTTCTGATGTAGACGGTGGGTAGTCGTCAGAAAGTCGTCTTGATCGCTCACCAAACAACTCGTAGCCTATGCGCTGACGCTTACGTAGCTCAGGGGATCGTGAGCTATAGCGACGCTTTCGTTCTTCAGGCAATGAGGATAAACCGCCGCGCTTGCGACGACGAGCTGCAGAATGGGACTTGGCATCAGCAGTCTTTGCTGCTGGCTGGGGGTCGTTGCCTCCCAGGCTGAGTCCTTGCAAACCGAAAGTCTGCGATACATCCTCGGATGTAGAAGGGGGGTTGGGGTTGTTGTTTTTCGCTGCTGGTTGGGGGTCGTTGCCTCCCAGGCGTAGACGCTGAAAACCGAAAGTCTGCGATACATCCTCGGATGTAGAAGAGGGGTTGTCTCCATTCTTCTTCTCTGCTGGCTGGGGGTCGTTACCTCCCAGACTTAGACTCTGCAGACCGAAAGTTTGCAATACATCCTCTGATGTAGAAGGGGGGTTGGTAGAAGGGGGGTTGTTGTTCTTCTTCGCTGCTGGCTGGGGGTCGCTACCTCCCAGACTTAGACTCTGCAGACCGAAAGTTTGCAATACATTATCTGCTGCATGACGAGGGTTGTCGCCAGGAAGTCTTGACTTCTCAACACCCAAGATGGGTGAGCGACAACCACGCTTGCTTTGTGCAGGGGATCGTGAGCGACGACCATGCTTGAGTGGCTCAGGTGATCGTGTGCGATAGCCACGTCTGCGGTATTCAGGCAACGAGAATAAGCGGCGACGCCTGCGACGATCTGCAGGGGGAGAGTTGGTGGTAGTGTCCTTTGCTGTAGAACGGGGATTGTCGTTGTCGCAATCAAGAGTCAAACCCTGCAGACCGAAGGTCTGTAATTCATCATCTGCTGCAAACGATGTGTTGCCGGTAGTGTCTTCTGTTGTCGGAACGGGGTAGTTGCAGTCAAGATTCAGATTCTGGATTCCGAAGGTATGCGATACAGGCACACTCTTGCGGTGTTTTGGGGGAGGGGGATTGCGAGTAGTGGACTCGTCAGCGGGAGACAGGCGATCAGTGAACTTGCGAGCCCTGGACTTGGGAGCCCTGGACACGAGACCGGGACAATCATCAGGAGGGGGTGGATCAGGCGGATCTGGCGGGTAACGGTTGACCATGATTCGGTCAATACCTTTCAACTTGTCTGAAATAACGGAGATCATCTCGTCAAGATGCCGAGCAGCTTCATCCATGCGAACAAAGCATTCAGACCGGCGGCCCTCGGTGCTCTTCATCGCCTCATAGAGAAGGCGCCAGTCAGCCTTCTCGGCCTTGGCCTGTGACTTGGCAAATCGCAAATCTGCACCGGGATCTTCAATTTCTCCTTCTAGAAACATGATCCGTGCTTCCATGTCTTTCAGCTGCTTGCTGTATGAAGATTTGTCTTTTTGAGCGAGGACAGTGATTCGAGCGTTCTCTGCATTTGCCTCGGCTAGTCGCATCTCCGCCAGGGAGATATGCTCTTCGCGGGCTTCAAGCTCTTGCGACCTTTTGTTATCTGCAGTGCTGCGACGCTTCGATCTATCGGTGCTTTGGATGATGGTGCGCTTCTGGCGGTCAATGACCGCTTCAGACTCATTCAGCTGATCTTCTTGGGTATCGTGTCGTCTCTTGAACTGATAAGAATTAGCATCTGCTTTCTTGATTGCTTCTTGTGCCTGAGACACAGCATCCTGTATGAGTGCTTGTTGGAGTCTTACCCTTTTCTTGGCTAGGTCCTGTTCGACCATGAGCGTTTCATGAAGTTCTTGGCGCCTCATTATCTCAGCGGCATCTACCGCGGTGAAACGCTTTTTGTCGGTGCTCCGTCTGATGGAGCGCCGCCTGCGATACTTGGTCTCTTCAAACTCATCTTCATGAGTTTCTTCAGCAGACCGTGGCGTCTTGGGATGGTAAAAGTTAGCGTCCGTGCTCTTGATTGCTACTTGTGCCTGAGACACAGCAGCCTGCATGAGTGCGTGTTGAAAACTTACCTTTCGACGACGAGGCTGAGGTTGAGAAGCCTCGGTGGCCAGTAGGTTCTGGAACACCCCACTCCCTTGCGGAGGAGTGTAGTTGAAGGATTCGGAGGAGGGAGGGTGGAAAGATGGGTAGGGGGAAGAGGCAGGAGCAGTCATCGGATCAAAAGGTGCAGGGTCAAGCGGGGCCGGATCGATGGACATACCATCATCACCGGCCGTGCTGCGAGAGATACGCCTGTCCATTACTATTGATGAAGCAAGATGAGGTTGATACAGTCACTTGTGGAACAACAAATGTTTCTTGGATGGTGGGAGAAGAAGGAATACAAATGTTGTGGGTGATGGGAGAAGAAGGTAAACAAGTTGTGGGTGGCAGGAGAAGAAGGTAAACAAACGTTGTGGGAGAAAGGAAGAAAGGAAAAGGAGAAGAGAGCGAATAAATAGTCAACCCTCGACCCTTCTGGGAAACCAGGCAACGGCGCAGGTCATGCGCATAGCAGCGTTTGCTTTTAATTAAACCTTCCTCTCAATTTGTTTGCTCATTAACCTTTTATATTGTCCAATTAAACTTTCTCACTCGATTTATTTGCTCATTTACCCTCCATATTGTCCAATCAAACTTGCACCCTCGATGTCTTTGTTCGTTTACCCTTTGTATTGTCTAATTAAACAATCCCCATTGATCACATGTGAACAAAGGCATGAAACAACAGTAATTGAGTCATTCTTTTCACCATGGCAGTTCTATTGAGCCGGGTCGCTCCTACTTTATATAGACTGAACAAACAGTAGTAATACAAGATAAACACTCAAGATGCCTCTATTCATTTCTTGTTCGGCCATGCAGCCATGTAGTCCTGAAGTCATATTGGTCCATATCCTCATTGAAGTTCAGGCCTTCATATTTTTTTTACCATGGTCTCATTCGAGACAATCAAAAATTTCTCTAATTGAACTGAAGACCTGTAGCTAAAATTAACGTTTAAATAGACTCGTGTGGGGGGGGGCGGGTAGATCCGTAGTACCCGTCTTGGCATCCCATCCCACATGCCAAGCCGCGTAAATTCTCCGGTCTTGAGCCACGGCTCTACGTCATGGTCTGTCTAATGTCTACAACCCAGAATGTCATTTCGTCTCAAAAAACACACCTGGATGAAGAGAGCTGGATGGATGGCTATCGAGGTTACTCAGCCTGGGCCCTTCGAAGTCAATTTCCCGACCGCAGCCACAGCCGACCGAGAGAACACTAAGCTGCTACGCCCCTATACCGATCATTTCATTGCTAATCAAAAGTATTATTCTAGTGATTTTCATCCATTCATCTACAGGCATGATGCCTCGGACTGGCATGCCTCGAACCGCGATCGCACCTTGAGACTTGGGAGGATCATACCCGACATGGCACACTAGCTGGAATCGAGACAAATCTCCCTTGCAGGTGTGTTTTAAAGCACCCTCAAACTCTGTTCATTATTCCAAACGGGCCCACTATCTTTATCTGCTGCGGCAGACTACCGTCAGCCTCGAAGAACAAAGAAGACAAAGAAGCAGCATCAAGCGGGGTCTCAACGCTTTGTGTAGCGAACAAAGACGTCGAGGCAGTTTGAAGAGCGAGTACTTCATCATTTTACGGCTTTTCTACTGCATCAAGCTGTGTCAGCTCATTCCCAGGCCTTTGCGGCAGTGCTCTGGTCTCGCATGGGCCGAGCCCTTCGAGAAGCTGTGGTGAAAGGCCACGATGCAGTGCCTAAGGATCGGACCAGCGCTTCCTTTGGGTCATTCATAGATTTACACAATATCTATGGGTAACTGTTTGTTGTACGAAAGGATCCGTCTGAATTCGTTTCCCTGTCAAATGTGAAGGCCAGGACGTCGAGATCATGAACTTGCGATCGACATGTCTACAGGGAGTTGAGCGGAAGCGTAGCCAATAAAATATCTTCAGATTCATCGTATTTTTTTCCCAGGAAGATTCCATTGATCTAATTGCGCTACCTTGTATCGGGAAGAGCTAGAGTGGAGAACACAGTCCTGTGTCTAGGCCTGGGTCATCCCAGGTTGGACATGGACTCCTAACGCCAGTCCTGAGTACATCCTGTGTTCTGTATAGTGTCTTTGAACGAAATCAATGGGAGCTTTGGGCATTGATTTGCACGGTTTGAGGCACGTTCAGACGAAAGCGGCTTTTGCAGCATCTTTTCAGCAGTACCGTCGCTTATGCTAATCAAACAGAGCCAGGGGGTAAGGTGGATATCCAGATCCTCTCTCTTGGACAAGGTGCCACCATTAGATAGCATTGAGTGCCATTCTCAGGCAGATCTTTCGTATAAGTCCCAGAAAAGACAAATCATGGTCCTGGCTGTCCTCTGTATTCCAGCTTCCTGCTCTCGCATTGTTCTGCCTCTTTTTGTAAGTCATGGATGTCCTGGCATGGGACTATCTCAATCGACGGTCTGGTAGGTAGGGAAGGATTGATCGGCTGGATGTCTTGGTAAATGGCGTGTCCTGCAATCAAGCAAGGTAAGCAAAATGTGTCATTGATGTGAGAGCGACCTGTGTTCCAATTTTAATTGCTGTTAGCGCCGCTGATTTGAATGCGAATCTGCGCCAGGAGGCAGTGCTGGAGTTTTAGTTTGTCTCAAGGGAAGCTTCTGGGCTCCGTAGCAATCCAGTAAGACCAAGATGTTCAAGTCAGACATGTTGGAGGCACTATTCCAGCCGGGGCGAGACTTCGACTCAAAAGAAAGCAGAGCGTTGGTCAGGTTGAGCGAGTATATTGCAGTATCTCCCCTATGTATAAGTACAGTTCGAGCTCGGATCACTGCTATGGCATGTAGTCAGTCATTTGCATAATAAACGGGTTTTGGGACAAGAGCTGTGAGTGGATTATTACACTTCGCAAGATTACTTGCCAAACATAGTCACAGTAGATCGAGATACTGCCCAGTTGGAGATATTGTTGCATTGGCTTATTGGATTATTGCTGATATAACCGGTGACAGGTCGGAATCCATAGACATGCTAGCAGGTCTTGGATCACTGAATTATATTTATGTAGCCTACGCTTGTGACTAGGAGCAGGGAGAGCTCGGTGTCAAATGGATCAGACTATGCTTTCATACCTCACTCACAGCAAGAATAAATTTCCGTGCCGCTGTCAAAGTATGCTTCATGAATACAGGGAAAATTACATCAGAATACTCCTATAGTATTTGCAGGCCATTTTAGATTCAACGAGCAAGCCCAAAAGGCCTCATTCTGTGATCCTATAATATTCCCTTGCACACATTTAAAGCTTGGAACCCTTCTTACCAGTAACATTGGGTACCTCATCACCAGAAAGCAAGAAGTCTGGGTACGACAACTTACCACCAGAGGCACCGCCCGCTGACATGCGCCAGTTTGCGCCATCGACTGTAGATGTATTAGCACTAGTTCCCAAGCATGTTATATTGTATTGTCTTAACCCACCAACAAGTGTTTGTCCAGTAACGTAGCTGCCTGTGTCGGAGAACAGATACACGGTAGCGTCAGCGATGTCGCGAACGTGGCCAAAGCGACCGAGTGGTTGGGCCTTGGTGTAAGCTTCCATGGCATCTGAAGGGAGGAGACGTTCCAGGCCCTAGGAGAACGATTAGTTGAAGGGCTTGGGACTGAGGGCTATGTCGTTAGTTACCTCGGTTTGAGCAATAGGCCCGGGTGCAATAATATTAGAGGTCATGCCACGAGGACCATACTCGATGGCGATGCTGTGGGACAAGGCGTCGATGCCGGCCTTGGCGACCGACACGTGGGTCTGGAAGGGCATTCCCCGGTAGTGAATCGTAGCACTGACGAAAATAATTCTTCCGCCGGTGCCAATCGGCGAAGGCTTGACTGGAGGGTTGTTAGTGCAAGATTCAAGAAATTCAAATTCAGTAGTGCAACGATTCACTCACGAGACTTGGAGTCCATTCTATGCTTGTTTCCGGACTCCTTCAAGTGTGGCAGGGTGGCCTTGAGAGTGTTATAAGATCCCAAGATATCAATATCCATGACAGACTTGAAAGCGTTGGCTGATAGTTGCTCGATGGAGGCGAGGAAGTTGCCCGCCGCTCCAGCGCTGTCCGGTGTTATTAGCATGCAAATCGAAACAGCATTTCAGCTTTTGAGTTGGCGTACATGACAAAATCAATGCCTCCAAGTTCCTTTACACAGCGCTCGACTGCTTGTTGTAAGGTGTCGAGCTTGCGTACGTCCACAGAACCAATGCCAATAACCTTGGCACCAGGCCGGGCAGTCGCAATATCCTTCGCGACACGCTCAGTCTTCTCAACATTGCGACCGATGATGCAGGCGTTGGCGCCGAGATGGACTAGAGCCCGGACTTGGGCGCTGCAGATGGTGCCGGCACCCCCGGTGCAGAACACCACTTTGTTTGCTGCGTCTGTTAGCGTGGATTTCGGACCAGGGTCTGGTCTACCCACCAAAGATCCCATCCTTCCAGGAGTTGCTCAGATATTCTTCTTTAGGCAGCGGCATCGTGAGTGTTGGATGACCGATCAGAGAATGTGGAGGGGGAGGCAGTGAATATAAAGGAGGTTGTTGATCCAAGGGCCTTTTTTCCCCACAGTCGGACCTCGGCTTGTGCCCAGTTAGGCCAGGGATTAGTGATACACCAAATCCGGGGGTTATGCGGCGGATCTGGAGATTTCTCCAAGGCTATGTCGATGGGCTTGTCAACTTGTGCAGGATTGATTCGCTTGGTGTTTCAGGACAGATCGGGAATATGCCACTCTTGCATGTCAGTAAGTTACTCCGGACTGTAGATCAACCGATAGCAGATAGCCTGTTCTACGGCAGTCTGTTAAGGCCTCAGGCTCCAAACAAATTTTGCCCATAGTGAAGATTTACCGCCTAATCCACCGCCTGTTTCACCGCCGCTGTCACCGCCTTATACCTTCTAGGTTAACTTACGGAGTACATCTATCCCCATGTCGTACATAACATTCCCTCTTCTACCCCCGAACCAGCCTTAAAATCACATGGATTCTCAATCCCCGAGGGTCGTTTTATCAATATATGTATAATTATTAACAGAATAAGATTAACAGAAACAAGATGAATAGAAATAAGGTTCAAATGAATAGAAATAAGATTAACAGAAACAAGATGAATAGAATAAGATGAATAGAATAAGATGAATAGAAACAAGATTAATAGCAATTGTCAGAACTAGCACAGTTTAATAGAGACTACGTACGCCGAACGGTACATAGGTGGCCACGGTCACGTGTTGCCTAACGGAGTGCGCTACTTGATATGGTGGGAGAGCATGACTGCCGTTGGGCAGTCATAGTAATCTCTGGGTTCGGTGTGCAACCTACTAAGCTCTCCTAGTGGGTCATAACAGGTATATGGATAGAATCATTGAATATCATTGAATACCTTGAAAGTAGATAGCTCAAGGCCTGAACAGACTGCTGTACTACTCCCCAATTCCAACGTCTTTTTTTCCACTATTCAAACTAATCGCGAATACACAATCAGTCTCACTCAGCCTCTCCAACATACTTGAACCAGTTATACAAAACACTCCGAAGTCCCCTCAGCGGGATGAAGAACATCGCAACGCTGATTGGCTGGCGCGTAAGCTGACCGCGACGTCACCGAAAAATAACTTCTTTCTCTACTTGACTCTCCGTATTCCCGCCACAGACTCCTTTTTTCATCCTTGGTGATAAGTCTGCTTGCAATCTCATCATGGCGTGCCCTATCAGCGTCACCAAATTTGTCGGCACCGTCTCCCTCGGTTTGCTTACCGTACGCCAACTCTCCAACCATACACCATCTCGCTAACAACCACAGGGCCTCTCCTACTCCACGTCCTCAATCACAATTCCAGCCCTCCAGCTCCTCCCAACAGCAACAAGTGCGGCCGCCTCCCTCAATGAAGTCAAGCGCCTAAGCCGCCGCTACGCGCTCCGCCTCTCCTTCCTCGCGAACAGCTGCTTCTGCTTCGCATGGTGCCTCTCATCACCACGTCGCCGACACCCATACATGATCTGGCTATGCACATTCTCCGCTGTTGCCGCTCACGGCGTTGACTTCTGGTTCAACCGCCACCTGGGCTTCAAGAACTGGGTCTCCGCTGTCATCCGCGACGTCTCGCATTTCTCATTGGTCCGCGACTTGGCCCCCAAGAAGGACGAGGATCTTGTTGTTGTTGAGGTTGAAAGTGACCTGAATGGTGAAACTGTTCAGCGGGAGATGGAGCGCGAACGCCGTCTGCACCGGGCGCGTGCTTGGTTGTCTGGTATTGCGCTTTCCATTGGTATTGTTGGACTCTGGGGAGACCGGAAGTAAGATGGGGTTTCCATCTTCTTTCTGGGGTCTATTTTATCAACATAATATGGGGTTTCGTGGGTGAGGGATACACTGGTTGTTATCTTCTTGCCTTTTTCTTGTCTAATGTTTTTTTTTTTTTGGGAGATAATGTCCCTCTGGTCTTGACGAAAGGAATGGATACTTTCCCAGCCTTCTTATATGCTCTGATTTCCTGTACATGATGAAATCCACTTTGAGTCTTTGATATGCCTTAATCTGGTGTGGGAGAGATGACGTGTCGTAGACTGAACCCCCGTAAATCCGGAATTCCCGAGGTATACTGTAAATGGTACACATGCTATACACCTCTCACAGCCAATCGATTCGCCCAAAGTGAAGCTCAGAAGTATGGGGATGTGGCGGTGGGGGTGGGGGTGGATCAGGATCAGGATCGACCTGGGGTCACACAGTTGGTGAGATCCCCATAAAAGAGGCCGAAGACGTCCAGAGTCTATTCACCTTTCCTCTCTGCTCCATGAACAAACACCCGAAGATTAAACCGTTACTATGCACACCCAACTCCTCCTCCTTCCCCTCTTGCTACTAGCATTTCAAATCCTCCTTCGCGTCACCAAGTCCCTCACATCCCCTCTTAAGAATGTACCAGGACCATTCTGGGCGCGGTTCAGCAACCTATGGTACTTCAACCGCCTCCGTCATGGTCAATTCGAGCATGACAATATCAAGCTGCATAAGCGATACGGTCCAATAGTGAGGGTGGGGCCGAACCACTATAGTATTAGTGACCCGGCTTCCATCAAGACTGTCTACGGTACTGGCTCGAAGTTTGCGAAGTCGGCGTGGTACGATGGATGGAAACACCCGGCTCAGTGGACTGTTTTTGCAGATCGGGATATTAAGAGACACGGTATGCTTGTCTATTTCTTTAGGTGTTTCTGAGACGTGATGCTGAAATCCATGTTCTATGTAACTGTAGCCGACACTAGAAAACGTTTCACTGGTCTGTACTCCATGAGCTCACTGGTCAACTACGAACCATTCGTGGATCACTGCGCAGAGCTGTTCATGGCTCGCTTGAACGAGTTCGCTGATAACGGCGAGACACTGAACCTCGGCCATTGGTTTCAATGCTACGCCTTCGATGTGATCGGCAACATCACCTTCGGAGAACGCTTCGGTAAGTAATGCGCCATCTACATCACTATGGACACAACATACTAACGCCAACACAGGCTTCCTAGACCGAGGCCATGACATCGACGGCACAATCGCCGCCCTCCAAAAAGTAATCATGTACAGCACCCTCGTGGGCGTCTTCCCAGAATGGCATCCACGCCTCTTCAGTCCCCTCAGCAAACTCAAATGGTCCGGCGCCGGCGGTCGAGCATACATTAGCAAATTCGTGCAAGACAAGATCAGTGCGCACGACCAAAAAGCCCAAGCCCAAGCCTCAGATCTTCAGAAAAACGAGCCCCAACCCGAACAACCCCAGGACTTTGTCGATAAACTCATGCAAGCCCGCCAAAAGGACCCAGAAAAAGTGACCGACTACCACCTCTTCATAATGGGTCAATCAAACGTGACAGCTGGGAGTGACACAACAGCCATAAGTTTGTCGACGATAATGTGGCATTTAATGCGCTATCCAGACGTACTTCAAACGCTGCGGGAGGAGATCGATGAATTTACTGCTCGGGGATTGTGCAGTTCGCCGATGACCTTTAAGCAAAGTCAGGAGATGCCCTATTTCCAGGCTGTTATGAAAGAGGCGCTGCGGATGCATGCTGCTACCGGTCTTCCCATGTGGAGGACTGTTCCTGATGGAGGGGCAGAGATCGGAGGTCGTTTCTTTCCGGGCGGGAGTGTCGTTGGGGTTAATACTTGGGTTGCGCACTATGATGAAAGTATTTTTGACGAGGCAGGGACTTTTAGGCCTGAGAGGTGGATTGAGGCTGAGGATGACCCTGAGAGGTTGAGGGTTATGAATCAGATGTATATGCCGGTAAGTCTTTTGGAGATTTGGGGGCTGTGAGCTTGATTGACTGACTCTGTCTGTTTTAGTTTGGTCTTGGTTCGAGGACATGTCTTGGGAAGCATATATCTATTCTGGAGATGTCGAAGCTTATCCCGAAACTTGTACAGGACTTTGATTTTACGCCACTTAGGAAGACGTGGCGGACGGAGAACTTCTGGTTTGTTAAGCCTGTTGATTTTGAAGTGAAAGTGCAGCGAAGGGTCCGCGGTCAGGTACTGTGAATTGAGTTTACAACAAGTGTTATGAGAGAGCATCCGTATGTGCCATTTGATACTAAATAGTCATCATCAAATCATCCCCAAGTTCATTCTTCGATATTCCATGATCAATCCATTGACCTCTCCCATATCCGTATGGTCGTATCTTGATGTCTCATATGTATCTTCATCTTCAGTCTGGTCGTCATCCGCCATCGAAACAATCTTGGCGGTTTTGATGCGTGCCAAGTGCCAGAATTCCGATGCATGGCGGAGGAATCCAATGAGTTTCCATGCATTCTCGGCTGTCACAGGGATATCGTTGTCTTCTGGTATCCTCTTATCCCAAATTCGTCTCCAGTTATCAAGACCGGTCTGTACTGGGGCGAAGGTTGTCTTGAAAATGAGAGAATTTTGTAGATGGAACATGAGAGAATGAATTGCCTGAACCATTGTGAATAGATTCAAAGTCCCAATAGCAGAGAACTCTTGAACTAAGTCGTCATCAATCTCAGCCTGACAAATTTGTCGTACGGCTGATACAATTGAAACCTTTCTTCGCCAGAAGCGGGTCTTGGTCCATTCCTCGAACAGTGCTAGGCATTCGCCTGCAGATTCAGCTTGGAAACATGCTTCCGGGCACGAGACATCCATCTTCAATTCGGAGACCATTATTCGAGGTGGTGAATTGTGGAATATAACCTGTGCTGCATCGATAAGAAAAACGAATGTGATTGTTCTGGTATGATTAGCATCGCATTACTTGACCGACAGTAGAGTATTTGATTGATCATACCGTTTCATTTCTTCTTCTTCCACAAATTGTTGCCACCACATTTGCGATCCGTCATGGGTCTTCAGATTTCTATGGAAGGCACTTCCAATTCCGATCTGTCTTGCTAGCTATTTCAAACTCACATTAGTCAGGGCATCAGCATAATAGACAAGTTTCAACTCACGGTGACCATTGATGCATGGCGATACCGTCTAATTCTGGCCTGTGCGTCCTTGGGACCCTCCCTCTTTTGAAGTGAGCAGACCAGATATCCAGCCTGGATGATCTGCAATCGTTTCTTTTTCCATTTCAGATCATTGCCGCTAGGTGGCGGATTATCCCGGAAGCACTCATCCGAGAATATGAATTCCTCGATGCTATCAAGCCATTTTCTAGCTGCTTTGGCGTCTTCTTCGTAGGGAGATAGACATGCTCCAATGACTACCATCACGGATATCAATGCAGGAATCGCTGTGCGAGGGTTGAACAGCGGCTTGTGGATAATAGGGCAGTTCGGGTACCAAAGGGACCAAAAATACTCTAGGAAACGGCGGATGTTTGGGGTTGAGAAAAATATTTGGCATTGATCGTGTGTTTCCGAGGACCAGTCAAAGGTGATAATGTCATGGTTCCTCTTGTTGCAAGTAACATTTCGTAGATTTTGCAGTATCTCCAGGGACTTGGGGACCAGAGGGTCACACACTGGTATTGGAGCCAAGTCCTGTGGTCCTGGGTGGGTTTGTCGCCCAACTGGTGTGACCTTATCCTCATAAGCATTGGCAACTAGATTCTGTCTCCATCGAAATGATTCACGGTCCGTGAATGTGGACATGCCCGTTGAGCTAGTGAAGTATGCGAGATGCTCTAGTCTCTCGGCTAGGATAATATCTGACGTTATCTGGGAGGAGAAGAGAAGATCCAGAGCCGAAAAATCGAGAGGTGACGGCATGTTTTGCAATAGATGTGCCGGATCAAGAAAAGGGTCTGAGAAGGATGAATCGTCACTGGTATGGTGTGAGACACTTTTGTCGTTCTGTACATGTGGGTAAGGTGATATGTTGCATTCTCGTTCTCCAGATAGGGTATTCGAGGCTGCTGCGATGTCGAACGGAGCCAGAGCAGAGTGAGAAACCTGAGTAATATCCGCTATTGGTACTAAATCTGCTGCGAGACACACTCTTTTGGGCTGGGGTATTTCCTCTGGGTTCACATATTCCTGATGCTCGGAGTGGCTCTCGGCCTTGACGGAGCCAGAGCCACGAGACCTGCATGTCCGCTCATGGCGACGCAATGCATCACTTAGGACCAAGAATGAGCTTACTGGACTCCATGGACTGTATCTTTGTATTTACCTGCGTTTGAAAGAGTTTCCACATGGACAGACATGCGGTCGGGCGGTATCGTCTAGAACATGTTAGTACTTGAGCATTCATTCGAGGGAGAGACATACGGGATGCTGAGTGGCGCTTCAAGTGCTCTGGTCGACTAAACGTCGTAAAGCATACCTCACAACACCATTCCATGTTACTCGTTGAGGCTTTTGACAAGGTCAAGTTCGACCAGGGGGTGGAGCCGAAGTGCGGGGGAAATCCCCAGTTCAGCCCAGTTGCTTGGATGTTTCTTGGATGTGTCAGAATGGTGGGATGCACCCGTCGACGACTTCTATTAGCATCGACTCGATGTCATGCTGCTACGCTGGATGCGAGTACGATCGCGTTTCACGCAACCTCAGTCCCCATCTTCCCCTATCTGCCTAATTGGATCCTTAATATCGCTTCAAGCCACCCAACTAAGACCCTGAAATGAGCCCTGTGTCTGAGCCAATGAATCAAGAGACTATATTGATTAATCGCACGCTAAGGACAACGGCGGATCCTTCGGAAATGAGGCCCTTGGCGCCAGTTAAATAAAGCGAGAGGAACATCACATTCAAAGTCGACTAAAATAATCGTCATGGTCAACTTCACCATCGTGAACGGCGAAGTCTATACGCCAGGTCTGGCAATTATTGCTGCACCACAGCCAAATACACCCCTCGGTGGAGGTAAGTCAGGCCGATGACCTTCAAGGCTCCGTAACTAACCAGCATCCTAGACAACCTCCAAGTCGCAATCGACGTGTCAGGAAATGGCCAGCTGCCATGGCCACCATCGTCTGACCCAGACTCAGCGACCCAGTTTCACGACATTAGACTGTTTCTGACCTCCGAGTCACTCTCGCACAACTTCACCATATCAAATGGCACAACACCATCCACAAACACAAGCTATGTCGGACCTGTACTAGACCTCGAGCCATCATCGACCGTCAAACACGTGAACTGGATCTGGCCGAAGTGTCTCGTTGGTACTGGCTCCGATTCAGAAAACAACTCAGATCGCGGCGCATACAATATCTCCCTGCATCAGTCCTTCCGCTGGAACGAAACCGACTACTACACCGTGTTTCAATTGCCCATTTCGGTGACAAACGCCATCAGCCAGAGTGATGAGCGGATTGACTGCGCGTTATTGGAAAATGAGGTTTTGAGCGTGGCGGAGATTAATGAGAGTTCCGATTCCCTGCCTGGGCAGCCGTGGGTGGAGGGAGTGAGTACGACAGAATCGAGCGCATCGCCTACACAGACAGGTATGGGTATTCGCTCTCATGCCGGCTCTAGGAGGATGGCCGGCATTGCCATTGCGGTGACGGCGATTCTGCATTTCTTGTTCTAAGGAGTGAATAGTTCCTGGATACCATCCCTTGTATACTACTATTTGTTATTGTCTTGAACTTAATACGGAGACCCTTTTCCTCCAAGAAGAGCTATCTCTCAGCACTGAATTGTCGCAATTATTTCATGAGGACTCTAGGCCATGCTGGGGTTTTCAAAAACTCAGTTCGGCATTATTGATATTCACTGATCTCTCTTCATCGGGAACGCAGATCGAGCATGCAGCTTGGAAGTATGCGCCCTCGTGTTATACCACAACCCCTTGATTCACCACCTGTCTTTCCCAAAAATGCCCGAGTTCACTGCAGCAAATTGGTATTTTTCTGGAAATCTCCAATCCACCATGTCAGAGCAATCCAACTACAATAATATACCGACAACCCCAACCAGCCATAGAACCGCAGCATCGAAACCCCCATGACGCTCCTCTCGACTCATAGACGCCCCCTTACAAGAAGAGCTCTCCGAAACCGCCTAACCCGAGTCTTCATAATACTCTTCATAATATGGAATCTAACAGAGCTCCACCTAATCCAACATCAAATCACGACCCCCAAACATGCCAACCCCCACAGCCCCAAGACCAACCCAAAAGAACGCATATACATAGCAAGCGTGAATTGGAACAACGAAGCAATCCTCCGCAGCCACTGGTCCCGCGCCCTCATAGAGCTATCCACTCAACTAGGCCCAGAAAACATTTTCATCAGCATATACGAAAGCGGCAGCTACGATAATACAAAAGGAGCACTGAGAGAACTAGACTGGGAACTCGATCGGCTGCGCGTTCCGCGGAATATCACCCTTTCGCCTGTAACGCACCAAGACGAGATGGCGGCACCTGCGCGCGGAGAAGGCTGGGTGAGGACAACTGCCGGCGGTGCAAAGCAGCTAAGGCGGGTTCCCTATCTGGCGCGGGTGCGGAATCTGGGATTGTTGCCATTGTATGATCTTGCACGGCAAGGGATTTCGTTTGACAAGATACTGTTTCTGAATGATGTTGTTTTCACGGTGAGTTTGGTACTCGTATCCAAGGCTCTCTGGGGGCTTAAATAGTTGCTGACTATGAGCTCGGAGTTATCAGCCCGAGGATGTCTTCGAGCTTCTCGGCACCAATGGTGGTGAATATGGCGCGGCTTGTTCCTTGGATTTCTCCAGGCCGCCCCATTATTATGATACCTTTGCGCTTCGCGATATCAAGGGCCATGAGGCTGTCATGTCGACTTGGCCTTACTTCCGAGCTGCGAAGTCGCGGCATGCAATGAGAAGTCTTTCGCCGGTTCCGGTTGCTAGCTGCTGGAATGGCATTGGTATGTATAAGGCTTGATTCGTTCAGGAGATATCCAGGTAAACTGACTTGGGTATAGTGGCAATGCCTGCGAGTCCATTCCTGGGCAAATCACCACTTCGGTTCCGAGGAATCCCGGATTCACTGGCGGAATATCATCTCGAAGGCTCTGAATGCTGTCTCATTCATGCGGATAACCCTCTATCGAAGGAAAAGGGTGTCTACCTCAACCCTAGAGTTCGGGTTGGTTATACTGGTCAAGCATACGCAGCCGTAAATCCCATATCGAACTGGCTGACCACTAAGAGGATTCTGCAGGGATTGTGGGTTAATCGAGTACGCCGGTGGAGTCTTAACTCTTGGTTTAAAGAAGAAGTCGTTCGACGGCGGTTGAATAGTTGGGAGGCTCTCAGTCCTAAGAATGAGGAGCTGGGGCAGCTTTGTATCATCGATGAGATGCAGATTCTGCATCAGTATGGGTGGGCTCATGTATGACATTAACGCGCAATGAATAACTTCGCCATAACTTACACGTTCTTGCCTGTCAATATAATCTTTCAGCGGAGTCTTGTAGACAATGTTTTGACACTTTGCTTATTCAGCCTTCGTGGTCTAGTTGGTTATGACGTCGGTCTCATATATCCTTTCTTATGACATTCTTGGTAACAAGATTGACATCCGAAGGTCTCCAGTTCGAACCTGGACGAGGGCATTTATTTTTTTGCGCTGTGGATATGCGTTGGGAGTCACTGGCTGGTGAGTACAAGTAAGTGGGGGCTTTGCTTCTTTTGAGTCATTAAAGGATTAATGTTGAATTACGCGGAACATGTGTAGGGATAAGGGTAGAACTTTGCATTAACATTAACATATTTTATTAACAGCTGTATATTTTAGAGCAGTATGTTCATGGGTTGCTCTTAGTGACGAGATGTTTCGAGGGCAGCGTATACAATGCAGTGCACAGCTACACTCTCGGTCCAGGATATATATCTACAGTCAGACAGCACTCTTTTCTGACTTCCCCCCATCCAACGAATCAGCATCCGCAGGCGCAGCAGATTTGACCGGCTGCACCGGCGCAGCCGGCGGAGCAGGAGAAATCCAAAAGACAGGATACCTCCGCTGGACGTTATTCAGCAGCAGAGCACAAGCTAACAACAGCGCCGAAGACAACAAAACAATGGGCAAGTAATACCAAGAGAGATTCCAGATCTCATCATTAGTAGCCGGCAGCAGGGCAGTCGCACCAGCAGGTGGATGTGTAGTGCCGGTCAACTGCATCACAACAATGGCAATAGCGGTGGAAAGCGAAGCTGCCAGCCAGCGAAGGGACTCGAAACGTTCTTGGTCGGGCATCAGGCTGAACAGCTTTGTCACGCAGAGACCTGTGAGAGCGCTGAAGAAGTGGCCGAAGATTAGGGCGCGTGGTTGGGCCAAGGGGCTTTCGATTGCGCCGAAGACTAGGACTGCGGATGCACCCTTGTTTTTCATACATGTTAGCAGGAGATCTTTATTTGTCTGGGCTGTCTACTTACATATGAAGCAATTATCCCCGGCACGTTGCGTTCTGTGAAGTAATCGGAGTAGTTGAAGATTGCCTGGATGACGGAGAGACCGCAGAATGCAGTCATAAAAGACCATGCGGCGACGAGATATGTATTGAGTGGCTTCACGGGGCCTGCACGATAGCCTAGCCAGTGGCTGATCCACGTAGGTAGACGGGCGAGACGCGAAGGGGCCATGTTGGAGGACCGCTCAGCGGCTATAGGTATAGAAATGAAAAGTATTAGAGTTAAGCTCAACGGCTCAAGGGAAACAAGGCGATCTTAAAGAGCTGAAGTCCGCGCTAGTTCCGGGGCGTGAGGGGGCGAAAGAAAAAATAATTGGAGAAAAAGTTGGAGATGATGGCCGTTACGATGTATTTGGATAACAGGGGCGGGTATTGACGCTGAATTTGGCGAGTTTAATTGGATTAGCGCTGAATACAGTGGGGATATGGGGGGATAAATTACCAAATTACCATTTTTCATACCACACGGTTTCTATGACACATAGTTATTCGCCCTACAACTCAGGCTTTATACGTTGACAGCAAAGACAAGATCAACACTCACTTGCATACCTAAGTAGTAGCACATAGTTATGCAGTTAAAAAAGTCTTCTATTATGACTTAATATGCGTATCCAACGATAGACTATACATTTCCCTCCCAGTTGTGGACAAGTTCTCGATCGACAATATGAGACTCACCAAGCGTACCCTTCATAACAAGCACAAGATCATCAACAGCAGCAAGGAACTTGAGATAAGCACTGACAGCCACGCAGAAGCGGCGATAGTTCTGATCCCGGATAAGCTCCTTACTCAACGTGATCTCGACATGTCGCGTATTCCAGAAATCATGGCAACGCTTGAGCAGTGGCGTAGGCAAGACTTCAGGCAACGGATCACCGGTCTTAAGCGATTGCTCAATGACAGCCAGGACGGCCATGACATCACCGATATTGCGGTGGTCGAGGAGACCCGCTTGGCGGGCTAGACGGGTCTGGAGGTGTTCCGGCAGTGAAGCAGAAAGGTAGAGGAGACGGCCGAGGTTTTGATTTAGGTCCTGACAGAGGGATTTTACTTGGCCTAGACGGTCACTGTCGAAGGGGGAGCTGGAGAATTCGAATCGGAGGAGGGCGATTGGTCCTTCCAGTGAGGTTAGGCTGTTGGCGAGGTCGAGGGCTAGTTGCTCTGCTGCCAGGCCTTCGTCTCGGCCCTGCCCCCAGCAGGTCAAGAGGAGGGCGTAGTGGTCCGACAATTCACGGATGACGTTTGAGAGGGATTTGCAGATGTGGCGGGAGGCTGACGGGGGACGAGGGAATAGTTGGACGATCAAGGCGCCTGCGGATCCAATCAGGACGAGAGTCAGTCGGCGCCAGAAGACGTTATATCCGAATCCGGGATTGCCGTAAGAGGGGATGTGTCTGGATAGGAAGCCATTGTTAGCTGAGGGAGTTGTCGCGTTAAAGATCATCACTTACGTGTCGTCGTAGCTGTACCCGATGACCAGTATACAAGTTGCGCCAGCCATCATCATTGCCTGCAGCATGGCTGGGGGAGCGAAGATACGTCCCCACATGAGAAGGATGATCACGGCTGCCATGATGGCAGCAAGACCGTATGGGTTTCCTTCACCATGGCCCGAGCCAATATACCACGCAACCAAGCCCAAGGCACCTCCAATGATAGTACCAATAGCTCGACAAATGAGGGAGAATGTGAAGTCGGCCATGTAAATGACTAACGTAGTTTGGCCCATGATAAGAGCCCAGAGACCCTTTTCGCGGTAATAGAAGCCGGCGGAACTAGGTAGTGCTGCAGGAATGGCGAGTGCGATAGTGACGGCCACCATACGCAAAGCATACATGCCTTCTGTGCTGATGAACCAGTGGTATGTACCAATAATGACACGTCCAAGGCCACTGGGTCGGTTCACACGGTAGCCTCTACTGATGCGAAGATGCTGTTGTGCTGCTTTGGATTGTGTCTCTGCAACATCGGGGTCGGTAGTCGGGTTTTGAGCCACAATGACAGGCGCCACGGCATCCTTTCGAAGAACCCAGTTGACCGCGTACCGCAAACCCCTGGGAAGCCACAGGCGAACCTTTTGGCGTTCTCTTAGGAGAGCGGTCAATTGCCCTAGGACTTGCTCCCAGCTGTCGGCGACTCCAAGGAGCTGTTCCTCGAAAATCATTCCAATGACGATGCCTCTGACTCTATTCACTGAAGACTCATCGAGGGCTGTGAGCTCGCCTTTCTCGTTGAAGATCGAGGAATGCGTTTCAATCAGCCGCTCAGTGGTTTCATCTGCGAATGATGCGCGGAGAGCTTGAATGTTCGTCAGCGCTGCCTGACTGCGATCGTGCAACTCGGCGAGGTGTTCCTTAGATGCTCGGCCAAACCAACGAGTTGTGTTGACTTTGTGGATACATTCGGCAATGACCTCGGCGGCCTCCTGGCAAGCTGGCAATATCTCTTTACTGGACTCCTTCAATGCTTCGATGGTTTCTGACCGAAGGGATTCATGTTCTGGACTTCGCAGTGCTTGTACCAAGTTGACACTCTGCATCAGCTGGCGCAACCCGATTTCGCGTGGGCGTTTCTTTTCGTCGCCATTGGCTTCCGATTCGGTGTCCGATCCCTGGCTCACAGTCAATTGGCGCAATTTCTCCAGCTTCGCTTCTCCCCCAAGGCGTGCAATATGGACTTCTAGCAAAGAGAGATTAGCTATCAGCGCTTGGCGCAGCGGTTGCTTCAAGCTTTTGACATCGTCAGCACCCCACCAGCCAACAGAGAAATCCAAAGGCAAGAAGGCGATTGCCGGCTCAATAGCTTTGTAAGCTGCAATTGATTTCGTTTTGATTTTATGCAAATCTTTCGGTATCAAATCTTCTCCCTTCAGCAGGCTGGTTTCTGTGGCATTCAGTGGGCCTTTGAGCAGTCGCACCAAGCCTTCCATCCCGTATAGCACAGTGTGAGAGGTTGATTGAGGGAAGAAGATGAAATGAGAGACGAGTCCCAGACCAATTCCGATAGCAGCTGGTTCAACCAAGACCTTGGGGATTGTGCCTTGGAAAGATGGAAGCAATGGACCAATAGTCAAAGTAACATCAACAATGATGGTTCCAAAAATCTGCAACAGGATGAATTTAGGGTTCTTTGCCCGAAGACGGGCCTGTATAAAGGGGTCAGTATATTCATCGGTGTATCCCAGCATGAAGACCTTACCAATAAATAGATAAACAGACAGATCAAACAATAGTAAACGGCGGTAACACGAGCATCAAGCATGAATCCAGAATAGACAAGCACCTGCTCAACAGCAGCGAGACTTTGTCCAGTGGCATTGGCTTGGCTATACGCCAATTGACCAAGGGCCTGGAGCCGGGCTTGAGTCTCAGCGGCTGGCCTTGCGGCAATGGCAGCCTTCATGGCGATCACACCCCAGGCCCAGCCCATAGCCATACCCAGAATGAGAGTGAGAGCTCCCAAGAGGAAGATAAAGACAATGCCAGTCGGAGGTACCATGAACAGCACCAAACTAGATAAAACGTGTTAACAATCGAGTTCCGACGATCTATAGAATAGCTCTCACGTTGCGAAAAAGGTCGCGGTTCCAATGCTGCTTAGCGACGGCGTGATGAAGATCAATAGCGACGCGACCCATGCTGCAATCGAGCACCGAAGCAGTACTTTGAGATCGCGTGCATTGAAATGATCCAGCCATCCTGGCAGCTTTTTGCCTGTCTTGGGTGGTGCTGCTTTCTCCGACTCTGACCCCTCTCCGTCCGTCAGCGGGGAGTCCAGCCGGGCATCGCGCGAAGGCGTAGGCTGGGAAGTGGATTCAGTCATAACCTGAACAGTGCACCCGGGCAAATCAGCTCAGAAGCAGTTGGAGAGAAGGGATGTGGGCATTCCTGGCAATTAAAAGGGTTAGAGAAAGGATTAAGATTTTTGGGCCCTGACTTTCAAACTCTCCCACCTTCAAACTTGGAACACGCACACGGAACCCGATCGGCGCTATTGACAGTATTTAATTTGGCTATCGACTTGACAATGATGGCTTCACCCGCTGATCGTCCTTTAGTTTACCCTATTGTCTTGCCTCGGGACGTTAGCTGTGCATAACATGTTATGCTGGCGCACAACGCGTGGAAATTAAGCTTGGCAACGCGTGTATTGGGACATCGTGCCAACATAATTTCTTGGCGATGGGACTTGTCTCAGGGTTCAGGGTTGCAAATGACCTAGAATGTCTGGATCGTGCACTATTGAACGCCTCGGGGGTCTATTTGCTTGGTTCAAAGCGAAATTTGTGTACTCAAGCTTGTATTATCTTATAGGTGTGCGACTATAGCATCCTTCCCTTTTACTTCTCCACGATGATCTCCAATCCAGATATTCATTAGGATACGGAAGTGTGGAATCAACCATGTGGTCTGGAGGGTTCAGACACGATCCATTTCCGCAAACGATATCACGCGTTTGGCATGGCATTCCTTATGTCATCGCTAACGGTCCCTGAGGGTCCTCGCCCCCGAAGGTCTACCCCTGGCGGAAATTCAAAATAGAACTTCGAAGGTAGATGCTGTAGAGAAAATGACTATTTCTCATCAGTTCTCTCCCTTCTCATTACGAAACACACTTGTATCTAGAAAGGGTATGCATCCTCAACTCTGGGGTCTTTTTTTGGTCCCTCATATAACAGCCTTCCGATTTGTTCCACGTTGAGTGAATGGCGTGGCCGAGTCTTGTCAATACGAATACAGAGCAATATTTTGATGTGAGCATCTCACGGCCTTTTCGTTCCACCGGTCCTGTTCGAATAAGCAGCACCAAGACCAATGCATGGCTTAAAGTTAGTGCGGTTTACGTGCGGGGTTGAAGACGGAGGCTAGCGCACTATAGAGAATAAGACTTATGCATCTCCATATAAAGTCGATATTTCTTCACAGCTAACATTACAGTTCCTTGTCGGATTCATTACTCATACTGTTTGTATAAGTTAGTAAGACCTCTCCAAGTTGATCACGTGGGGCCTCCTATTTCTACGGCCACTTCGTTTGTCAAATCCCACACAAATTCAAGGACTTGGACACCCGCCTGCTTGTCTCGTAGAAGAAAACCCAATAATTGCATATCAACTGTAACAGACAAAATCTGGGTCGGACCTCTCATGATCTCCGATCCAATCGGCTACACAATCGGAAATAAGGTTGAGTGCCTCAGGCAACCTCAACTCAAAATTTGCTTGTGTGCGCTTGCAATGCGACACTCCAACCGCAAGCGTCCACCATTGTCAACCCACTAGTAATAACATGGACATTATCTGGCATGTAAGATGAAACAACCGAAAGCCACCGATTTGCCTTCAATCATGATTATGGCGAACATGAAAAAGTTAGTCAGTCGCCCCAAAAGTGGAGCGAGCGGCCATACAATCCAATGAGCCTGGATCTAGCGATACACTCTGTGGAGAATAATCAACTGCGAAGACGGACCGGATGTCGTGCTCCGCGATTAGCTCGGAACAAAAGGAAACGTTCCTCCCCCGTCTGGTCCTATTTTCTCTTCAAGCTTCCCGGGGAATAGGACTTGACACACATCATGGAAAAGTCAGGATTCACGGACGACAAGGTCCAGCCTGCGCCCGATGCAGGCTTTGATGATTATGATGTGAATCCCAAGGCCGAATTCGAGCTCAACGTAGGCGGTCGCGGCGCGTTGCAGCGTCGCCTGCGGAACTACCAGGTCACCATGATCGGATTCTGCAGTGGAATCGGTACTGGTCTGTTCATCGGAACAGGTTCGGCATACGCCAAAGCTGGTCCCGCTGGTTTGCTACTCGCTTATATTATTGTCGGAGGTGTGTTGTGGTGTGTGATGCAGAGCATCGCCGAGCTCGCAACGCTGTTCCCGACTGCGGGATCATTCCCTCACTGGGCAACTCGATTTGTTGACCCGGCGGTCGGATTCTCGCTCGCTATTTCATACGGATATTGTTACACCATCGCTATCGCCTCGGAAGTTTCTGCTGCGGCGGTCATTGTGTCGTTTTGGTCGGATATAACACCTGCAGTCGTGATTACGGTTGGCTTGGTGCTGATTCTGGCTATCAACCTGCTGAGTGTGCGATTTTATGGTGAATCTGAAGTCTTTGGAGGTGCCGTGAAGGTGCTCTGCTTCCTGGGCTTGGTGATCGTCTCGATCGTCATTACTGCTGGTGGCGGTCCTAACGGCGATGCTATCGGCTTCCGTTACTGGAACAACCCTGGACCGTGGACAAACTACAATGGGATCACTGGCCCTTCAGGCCATTTCCTTGGTTTCCTGTCCTCGTTCGTCAACGCCTCGTTCAGTTTCATTGGTGTCGAGACTGTGGTCATCACCGCATCCGAATCGGTTGATCCTCACCGTGCGATTCCCAAGGCTGCCCGCCGAGTCACCTACCGTATTGCCTTCTTCTACATTCTCGGTGCTTTCCTCATCGGCCTGATTGTGGATCCCAGAAGCTCTGGCTTGACTTCCGGCTCCGACAACGCCAACAGCTCGCCTTTCGTCATTGCCATTTCCAACGCCGGCATCAAGGCACTCCCTTCCATCGTCAACGCGTGCATTCTGATTGCCGCTTGGTCCGCCGGTAACTCGTACTGCTGGGTTGGATCGCGCATGATCGTCGCCATGACCACCGACCATCAACTCCCTCAATTCTTCGGACGTGTCGACAAGCACGGTGTGCCATATGTGGCTACCATCACTGCTTGGCTTTTCGGTCCTTTAGCATACCTGAGTCTTGGCACCGGCGGTGCCGCTCAGGCTTTCACCTGGCTTCTGAACCTGAGTACTGTCGCAGGTTTAATTGCCTGGGCTACCCTCTGCTTCTGCTACATTCGGTTCTATGCCGCTATGAAGAAGCAGAACGTTCCTCGAGACACACTCCCATGGAAGGCACCTTTTCAACCTTATGCCGCATGGGTGGGATTCATTGGTTCAACCATTATTACTTTGGTGGCCGGTTTCCCCGTGTTCTTGAAGGGCAACTGGAACACTTCCGATTTCGTTGCTTCGTATATCGGTATCCCCATCTTTATCGTCCCCATCATTTGCTGGAAGCTCTGGCACGGCACCAAGTTTGAGCGTGCTGCCAATATCGACCTGTGGTCGGGACGTCTTCAAGATGGGGAAATTACGCCTCACGAAAACCCGCATAACAGTGCGTGGAGAAATTTCGTCGATTGGCTGTTTTAAAATGACTTAACGATGTATTATATTGCATGCCATGCAGTGCAGGCCATTCAACATGAGCGATTCCACATGAGCGATTTTTCAATTGATTTACTTTTCAACCTAGATTTGGTTTCCAATACATTGTAATTATTTATTTCATCTTCTGCCAAATAAACCGATTACTTGATTTTAAATTGCTCTTTGAGCTTTCTGATATCCTGGTGAGAAGCTTTGCAGCATCCACCGACAAGGAAGTCCTTGAAATGGCCCTGGTCATAAGCATCATTGACCACCTTAGCCAGTTGTTTCTCCCAAGGCTCCTAGAACTAAAGTCAGCAAACCAATCACACATAACATCTAAGAATAGGCCCAATCCCGGACTCACAGAATCTCTCACATTATCACCCATTCCATCAGGCTTCTCCCAAACCTGCGTAGTGGTATTATAAACCTCCCCATTGGTCCCATCAGGATACAAAACCAAATAAGGAGCAGCATCAACAACCGCATCCTTGACAGCCGCATCAACAGCAACCCCAAATTTCTCCACAAGCCCAGGAAGCTTATGAATCTTAGTACAATTCATTCCAATGCCCCAAGGCACACTTCCGCCCTCCACAGGGCCAAGAGCCGCCCGCACAACAGCATCAATATCACTGCCATCCGGCAAAACCCCCTCATCCCCAGGGAAAACACAAGCAACCCAATAAGGCGCGGCAAGGCCCGAATCGCGAATCGCCCTCCTCACAGCCCGAATCTCATCCAGCCGCGGCAGCGTCTCAAAAGCAACATACTGCAAGCGTTCCACCAAGCTGCCCCCATCAGCCTCAACAAACATCCTCAATCTCTCCAAATGCCAAGCATACAACGCCTCCTCGCTGTCATGCTCAGCGTCATAGGCCCCACTATACTCCTGGCCGGGAATCATACAAGCGCCATACGGCCCCAGACTCAGCGCAACGGCCGCAGCATCCCGCACCTTGGCTGCTTCGGCGATATCCACCGAGCGCGTTAGGTAGGGCCCCACTGCGCTGGCCGGGATGCCGTCTGGATGCGTGGGTGTTTTGGTGAGTGCAAATCCCTTGGTCGAGACTTGGTAGGTTGCTGTTAGCAGGATGTCTACTCCTGCGTTGCCAAAGTCTCGTTGGCACGCTTCCAGTGTGTCTGGGTCGCTGACTAGTAGATGGCTGGCCCAGAGGGGGGTTGTTGCACTGTCGAATTTTATGTTGTATTGGTCTCCTAGGGAGGTTCCAAGGCCTCCATCTAGGATTTTGATTGTTGCCATTTTTTTGAAGGAATTGGATTTGTGGTGAGGTGAAGTGGGGGATTGGTTTCGATATCGGAGTCGACCTCGGGGATTTATACTGGTTATGTAATCTGCGTAGTTCTGGGTCGCGTAGAATGCTTATTTGGGGAATTGTGGGGAGTTGGGTTTTAGGTGGAACTGTTTGGAAGTTTTTGAGGTTGGGATTGTATTGGAGGGTTTGTAGTTTCGACTAGAGAGAAGAGATGGTGAAGTGTAAAGGGTGTAACTGCACATCTGCATATCAGCCCTACTGTCTACCTCTAGCTCACCATTCCCACCAAATCAAGCAAATGTAGGTGAAATCTTCCCAGAAGCCCGATCTCCCAATCTCTCTCGAAGAAGCACATCATAGACATGCTCTGCCCAGGAACAACAGACCTTGCGCGTGTCTTTCGGATCAATAATCTCTTCAATCCCAAATGCATTCGCCGTGCGCACAGGGTTCATAAGGCGCAGATACTCCTCTTCCAACTCATTGTATCGTTCTTCCTTCTTGCCGACTTTCTCGGCTTCTCTCAATTCATGTCTATGGCCAACCTCAATACCACCATCCAGTGGCAACGAACCCCACTGCCCAGAGGGCCACGCAACTTGCATGACAGGATCGCGACATCCAAGCATAACACCGCCAGCAACACCAAACACACGTCGCGTAACCACATTGAATACCGGTACAGTAGTGCTGAAATACGCCTTGGCGAGTTCAACGCCCCAGCGCATAGTGGCCGTACGCTCTGCAACAGTCCCAATAGCGTATCCAGCTTTGCAGGAACAAGGTCAGTTCCAATCATCAAATTCAAAGTCAGAAAGGGGATGGGGTGTAAAGTTCCACTTACGGACATCAAGGAACTGCAAAATAGGCAAGTTCATCACATCACACAGCTTAAGCAGCCGAGTGAGCTTCTGGCTCCCTGCCGCATCCAATGCACCACCATTAACTTCACAGTTCAGCGAGATAATGCCCACAGGACGTCCGCCCAGACGTGCAAGTCCGCCAATGGCAGTCCGGCCCCAGAGCGCGCCGATCTCGAACCAAGAACCTTGATCAACGACCGATGTGATGATCGACCGGGCATTGTACATGCGAGCTTGACGTCGGGGGATGATACTCCGCAGTGCAATATCCTCCCGGTCTTCTGGATCTGTGCAGGGAATGACTGGAGGTGCCTCGCTACCCGAGTTAGGGAGATAGCCCAAGACGATCCGTAATTGCTCATAGCATTCTGCCTCGTTGGCAGCGAGGTTGTCAATGGTACCATTCATACAATGGACCATTGGCCCACCAAGATCTTGGAAATCCAGACCTTCCTCAAAGGTCGCGCCCTCGACGACTTTAGGTCCGGCATTGAATAGAGCACCGATATCAGCAGCCATCACAGAGAAATGACAAGACACAACTCTCGCAGCACCGAGTCCAATCTGCAAACATTAGTAAATCCATTGTTATGAACCCCCAAAAAGAAAGATAAAACCAACCGCAGGACCAACAACAGCCCCCAAATTCGGGATCCCCATATTCAACTGCTGCACAACAAACGGAAAAGACGCAACATGGGGCAAATAACTCCACCCCTCCTTCTTGATAGTAGTCACACTCCCACCCCCGGAACTCCCATCAACAAGCTTGATCACAGGGATGCGCAGCGCAATTGCAAGTTTCTCAACGTACACCGTCTTGCCGGTACTCGCACCATCGGCATGACCGGACCGGATACTGAAATCATCAGCTGTCAGGAGAACCTTCCGGCCGCGCAGGAGGCCCGCGCCTTGCACGTTGTTGCTCGGTATGAATGCTATGGGTTTCTCGCGGCGAGGCGCTGTCTTTGCCCATGTTACTGTGCCCGATACTGAGCCGATCTCTGCAAAGCTGTTGCTGTCTAGCAGGGCTTCGATTCGCTCGCGTACCCATAGTTTTCCTGCTTGTTTTTGGCGAATGTAGCCTCTGTTTTTCTGGTCTGGGGTTGCGGCTATGTTGCGTAGCTCTTTGATTTGTCCTAGGACGTCTGAGTGGTCTGCTGGGAGGTTGGCGGTTTTTTGTTTCGGCGATAGATGGGATGAGAGTTGGTTTAGACGGTTGGTTGCTTGCTCTTTCGGCGCGCTTGTTGATGATTCGTCTCTCTTTGTCATTTTGAGTATATGCTTGATTACTTTGGGGTTCTATTGTTTGTAGATTTGGAGATTTAAGGTCCTTGACGGGGGGTGAGGGGGTGGCCCTTTCCGAGGGCCGAGGTCGCTTTTGGGGTATAAGGATATCTGGCAGTGTTCGGTGCAATTGCAACTGGTGAATAATTCTAGCCCCAGATATTACGATTCAATTCTATTCAACTGTGTCACTGTCAAACATCGCGCGTGCTGATACATCCCCTTGAAATCTTGTTCCCTCCCCATGTCTTCCCCGCACTCACCAATCAAGCGACTGTTGGTCGCCAACAGGTATGAATTCATTAACCGACCCATTCCACAAGTCTTTTCTGAACAAGAACATAGAGGAGAGATCGCCGTTCGGATCCTACAGGCGGCAAGGGAATTACCCAACCAAGTAGAGACATACGCACTCTACACAGCCGACGACAAAACACACTGTGATCTAGGCCGTCCTCGACAAGCAATCCAAATCCCCTCAGCAGCCACCTACCTCGACATAGCCCACCTAGTAGATCTAGCGCGCAAGCATTCCATCGACGCCATACACCCAGGCTATGGCTTCCTCGGTGAAAGCGCCGAGTTCGCCGAGCGGATGTGGCACGAAGCCGGCGCAATCGTCATAGGACCAGGGTGGGAGAACCTCGCCCGAACAGGCGA
Organism: Penicillium nucicola; assembly: GCF_028828085.1. Lineage (NCBI taxonomy): Eukaryota > Fungi > Ascomycota > Eurotiomycetes > Eurotiales > Aspergillaceae > Penicillium > Penicillium nucicola. Next base: position 1,200,478 of record NW_026643125.1, on the reverse strand, counting down.
CAAGCTTCAAGCAAAGCAGCTTGCACAACAATGCGGTGTTCCCGTTCTAGAAGCTATGGCGCGGGCCACCGCTAGCGTCGAGGAAGCTGGCACTTTTGCTCGCACTGTTGGGTTTCCTGTTATGATTAAAGCCGTTGATGGGGGTGGCGGTAGGGGCATTCGACTTGTGCGTGAAGAGGCTGAGTTGGGAAATGCCATTCATCGTGCCATTGGGGAGTCGCCGTCGCGTACAGTGTTTGTTGAGAAGGCTGCTGTTGATGGATTTCATCATGTTGAGATTCAGATTGTTGGTGATGGGACGGGGCAGGTGAGGCATCTGTGGGAGCGGGACTGTAGTGCTCAACGGCGGTTTCAGAAGGTTGTTGAGTGTGCCCCTGCTTTGATGGATCGGGGGTTGGTTGGGAGGGTGATTGACGCCGCGATGAAAATGGCAAGTCACATTCGCTATAAGTCGCTTGGGACGTTTGAGTTTTTGGTCAGTGAATTACATGGCGAGTTCTATTTCTTGGAGGTCAATCCTCGTCTTCAGGTTGAGCATACCATCACAGAATCTATCAGTGGGATAGATCTGGTGCAGACACAGCTTTTGTTAGCGCAGGGTTACACGTTTGAGCAGTTGAGTCTCGGCGATGCAACCCACGCATTCGACGCTCCACCCAAGTCCTTCTCGATTCAGCTCAGAATATGTGCTGAGGACCCCAGCAACAATTTCGCTTTGAGTATCGGCAAGGTGACTCGGTTCGATGTTCCAAGCGGAAACGGAGTACGAGTTGATACAAACGTGAACCTCAGCGGTTCCTCGTTGATCGTGGGATCCAATTTCGACAACCTATTAGCGAAGATCATCGTCACGGCAGCAACCTGGGAAGCAACAGTGAGAAAAGCCCAGCGGGTGTTGGCTGACTCCCGGATAGACGGGGTGAAAACCAATATCGGCCTTCTTCGGGGAATCGTGGCCCATCCCGACTTCATGTCCGGCAGAGTCGATACACAATGGCTCGGACTGAATCTTGAGTCGGCCCTGCAGTACGGGGAGACCATATCGAACCTTTTACAGACGCAAGAGGGATCTACCGCCCCTTCGCAGGCCATGACACGGAACACACTGCCGGCATCTAATTTATTATTCCGAAAGGGAGATGCATGGTCCATCACATTAGAGCCACTTTCAAAGGGCGGCCAACAAGCAGACCCAGTATCTCACCATCTGCTCCTGTCCCGGGTACTGCGCAACGAGTTCCCCACCTCTCTCGCCGCTGAGATCGAGTATACTACACCTACATCCCGAACGGCCATCCCCTACCGGATGAAACTCGAAACAACCTCAACAGCTGCGTCAGCGTTAGTCTCCTCCTCGCGACGAGGCGATGTCAAAAATCCCCAGCATATCGTCCTCCCGCTCTCTGGCAAATTGATCGAGATCCTCGTGGCAGAGGGCGAAGATGTTGCCGAGAACCAGGTTCTTGCTTTCGTCAAGCAGATGAAGATGGAGCTGGAGGTACGCAGCCCTCGTGCTGGACGGGTGAAATGGGTTTATGAAATGGAGGATGAGGAGGAAGATGTTGCAGAGGGGATGTTGTTAGTTGAATTGGAGCCGAGTGGTGGCCATGTAGAAGTAAGAGGGAAGTTATAGGGTTAATTATTGTTGAGGAGATGCATAGAACGCTCAAGTCCCCTCATCATTCCAACTAGGAATCAACAAATATCAGCAGCCAATCAGCAATTCCAGCTGTTTGATGTCTCAGCATCATTGGTCTAGTGGTAGAATTCGTCGTTGCCATCGACGAGGCCCGTGTTCGATTCACGGATGATGCACATCTTTTTTTGTTTTTTGTTTGTTTTGCTCATGATGAGGTTATTTGTGTGCAAACTACAATACAGTTAGTTACTTGTTTCTTGTCAAATAAACACAATCCTAGTGGGAAAAAGCACAATAACTTATCAATTGAAGACAGTGTTTACAGTACTTGTTCGCGGCGGTCAAGTCAAGTGACGTCACCCACTTATTCCAACTTCCATTTCTCGTTCTCTCTTCTGTCCAGACTCCAGAGGAATTCAAAATGGACACCCTTGATATCTACAGCTTGACCTTCAACTGTGCAAGGAACCTTGTCGATGTCGACAACTTTGCGCAACATTTCTTTGATGCACTCCCCGCGTCGGGTGCGGGGAGCTCCGCACCAGATCTGATATTCCTCTCTCTACAAGAAATCGCACCTATCGCCTACTCATTCCTAGGAGGATCTTACCTCCATCCCTATTTCGATGGATTCCGACGTGCAGTCAGCAAAGCGGCCGCACATCGTTGGGACCACCACTACGAGAATTTCCTGAGCGACAATACAGGCATGACCGGGCTGATGCTGTTCGCACGCCACGATACCCTCGAACAGATCGCCTGGAAGGACACGGCACATGTTGGTTTCGGTGTTTCGGAAATGGGAAACAAGGGTGCTGTCGGGGCTCGCCTGGGATATGTAGTGGAAGCGAACCCGACCAGGACTGTTGATCTCACTTTTGTTGCGGCGCATCTGGCCCCCATGGAGGATTCCTTTGAGCAGAGGAATATGGATTGGAAGAGTATTGTCGAGCGCCTTGTGTTCACCCGCTACTCAGACGGGCCACCAGAGTTGGAGGCGACCGAACACACCGGCCTCCTGAACGACGCAGCCTTCGCACACTCGGATCACAGTCGTCGCGACCTCTTCGCGCCAAACGCCTACCTCTTTGTCGCTGGAGACCTCAACTACCGCACCTCCAACACCGGACCGTCGCTCAAGGAAATCGTACATTTCCCACGCCGCAACGCTGGCCTGGACGACCCATCGCACTACACACAGCTTCTGAAGAACGACCAGCTCACGCGCGAGATGCAATCCGGCCGATGCTTCCATGGGCTAACAGAAGCGCCGATTGACTTCCCCCCGACATACAAATACTCCGACGCAGCACGCGAAGCAGCACGACAAGGATGGAACACGGACCAGGAATGGAAATGGTCCAGCCACCGCTGGCCCAGCTGGTGTGATCGAATCCTCTACCTGGACACGCCCTCGTGGGTGGGCGAGGGGGGAAAGTACAAACATTTGCATACGAGGCACTGCCCCTCTTTGCACAGTCAGATCACCGCCCCGTTGCGCTCGTAGCTTCGGTGCCGCTGAGACCTTTGGGCGAGAATCACACAAGACCGGAAATGCGAGCTGTGGCTCCGTTTTCCATTGATCCGAACTGGCAGGCGAGGCGGGACATGGCGCGTCGGAAGGAGATTGTGGTGGGTGCTGCTGCGTATCTGGGACTGACCTGGGAAGGGAACCGATTATTGTTTGTGTTGGTGGGGGGTATCTTTGGCGCTTGGATGCTTCTTCGATCTATGGAGATTTGATTTCTGGTTAACCAGGTAGGGGGGGAAGGTTAGGTGTGTTCGGAAGATAGAAGATCATGCAATGCTGATCACCTCGGCTCTTTGTAATGTTGCATCAGTGTCAGCGTCAAGGTTCCCAGTTTCGAATTGTTAGTCCTGTGACGAGGAACTAATCAGATAACCGCAGAAAACCGGCTATCGGCTGGAACAGCCCAATGAGTCTTCTTCGTTTAGCAAGCCAGCAAGCCCGCACAGCTGCAAGCCCGCAAGCCCCCAGGGTCACATGAACCGAGCCGATCCGAAACGGTCTGGATGCAGGATGCAGAATGCAAGTAAGATGGATGAGGTCACCGGCTTAAGCCCTCCGAATATCGCTTAATGACATGGCTGAGACCACATAGTAACGCTCTATGCAGCTCTAGTCTGCAGAAGTCCAGTACAAAACTTCTGGAACATGTTCCTGCACAGTGGAGACAGGCCCGTAAGTTAGCAGGAGCACATCAGGAGCACATCAGGAGCAGATGAGCACATGAGCGCATTCAAGTGACGCAGCTTTAAACATTGACCACGTCGACCTCGCACCGAAACGCAGTACGACTCTGCCAAGCCAGCGTTTCAGTAGAGGTGTCAATAGTCAAGCTTCTAGATCTATGGGCAACGGGATCGAAAAGGGAAAAGAAACAGAAACAATTTGGAAATCCAAAATAAATTCGGCCAAAAAAAAAGAGAGAAAATAATACCAAAAATACAAGGAAAAAAAGAAGAAAAAACGAAGGAAAAAAAAAAAAAAAAAAAAAAAAAAACACAGCGTGGGATCCACTGCCTCCACAGGGATAAGAGGATGAAAGGGAGAAATCCAGAGCAAATCTGGAATGGCCACGTCAAAGGGATGAATTGGATTGTTTGTCGGTTTCATTGGAATTGGCCATGGTAATAGGGGTCATCCCGCTCGGCCTGGTCGTGTTCCCCCTCCTGCTTCACTAGGCACACTGATTCACGGTGAACAGAGACCAGTACAGATGACCGGTCTTGATGCATGCACATGTACAGTGACAGGGCTGATCAGGAGAAGATCAGAATGTTCCTAGATTGCCAAACAGGCCTAAAGGGGACAATCGAAGAATCTCCCCTGAGTTGTGGGGATGTTTCCAGAACAAGAGGCCCGAGGCCTTAACTCGAAACTGCCTAAAATTACGGTAACAAGATTGAGGGCAGAGGTCAGACGGGATCAGGGAGCAGGGAGCAGGCAATCTCAGGAAATAGCCAGAGAGATCAAGAGAGATATAGATGTCATGCTGGAAAAGGCATGGGTTAAAGAGCCGATCAAACCCGCATCTCCGGGAAGGGGAGATCTGGAAGTAAGAGAAAGATTAAAGAAAAGAAAAGAAAAAAAAGAAATAAACCCTAAAATTTCTACAGGTCTAAGCCATCTTTTTGAGCCTCTGATATAAACCCCGTCTCTTCCTCCGCCTTGACCTCTAATTCTTGCTTTCTCCATCCCCCTTCGACGTCATCGCCTCAGTTTTTGGTCCTGCTCTACACTCCTCGACGATAAAATCCGACTCTTCACCCGACACAGATCAAGATAATACCTCACACCATGTACTCATGCGCCAACTACCCCCGCGGATGCCGAGGCCGCGTCAACAGACAAGGCTCCAAGTGTTCGGACTGTGTGGTATGTTCACCGGCATATATCCCATGGTTCTCTAGTCCATATAGCTAACAAGATCCAGTCTCTCAACTTGCGCCGCCCAGCCTCAGCTTCTCCATTCGCCCAACCGCGCGAGTACAAGCGCATGCTGCCTTCAGAGCTCTTTGGCGAATCCTCAAGCAAGGCGCCCGAGCCCCGAGTGTAAACAGAACCGCGCAATCCGAGACGGTCTGGAAAAAAAACCTCCCACCTCGCCTTGGAGCAGATGTGATTTCGTTCTGCTGGCTAGGACCTGATCGATGATCTCCGGCCGTTCTTTGTCTATTTCTCTACTTTGACTCTGGGCTCTTGGCTCTCTCTCTCTCTCTCTACCCCCTCCCTCTCCACATCTCTCATATGCATCGCCGGGAGTTTCTTTGTCTCATCTAACGACGGCGGCCATCTTTGCCATGATTTCTTGATTTGCCCCCCCTCCTTCCTACTTGATCCTCAGCTCTTTACTCGCGCATGGGATTTTCACCATATCCGCCGGCTCGGAGTGGAACCCCGTTTATTGCGCGATTCGGTTTTCCCATTTCTCTCCTTGGAAATTCCGGCATGAACTATGAGTCGCCATTTTCCTATCTCGCTCATTTGGGTTGTTTTCGGGGGACAAAGACCGGCACTATCTGCCTTTTCTTTTTTTTTTTTTTGCATGGAGGATATATAGATCGCATTTTTGCATGGATACTACGGAACACATGGAATCTGCCACTGGTGGGCAGTGGCGCTGATGCGGATGGTGTCCAGCTCTCCTGCCCTCCCTCACAGGTGTAGGCGTGGGGGATTGTTGCCTCCCATCCCTCTTCTTATTGTTATTGACTATTTCCTTGCGCATACGTGTGCTTGTGTGTTGATGTTTGCTTGGTTCTGGTTCTTCGTTTTTTTGGTCATGTCCTATTTCCTTGCTTTTCTTTCCTTTGTTCTCTTCTTCTTTCTTTCTTTGTGATGCCCATACCCACCCCTGTCGTTTGGTTTTTTGTATTGAAATTACCTTATTGCGCTCATGTCATATCATTGTTAGTTCTTCTAGTGCTAGATACCTTATTACCATTTTATTGTCTTTTTTTTCACCACATTCTCCCTGACAACCTCGATCCTTCTATCATTTCACTCCTCCCAATGATGTGTTATGCAGACCGACCTACAGGTAGTTTCCACTAAAAGTCCAGACTAATCGAGTGAGGCTCAGCCCTGCAGATCTCACGCCGTTGTGAAAGCTACTTTGGTTTCCAGCCCCCAAAGCCAGCACCAGAACAAATGGGGCTGTGATCCTCTTGGCCCCCAATGCCGACATGTTTCGGGTTTGGTTTCGAGTGAATTCGAGTTCGATTTCTATTTCTATAAACTTCAGCCGCATGAAACGGTCCATAGAAACTCCGTGCACGCCCCCGCCATTGCCCGTGGCAGTCCCATCGGCAAGGCGTTTCACCCTGGTATGCTGTACATGTTCACCAGCCCCCGAGCCTCAGCCTCGTTCTCGCCAGTCCCATCTATCCAGCACGCTAGCTGCGCTTGTTTGTTTGGGATGCTCCTGTACTGTAGATCCTGGGTCCACGCTCGCACTGGATCGGGATGTCAGTTATACCCTGTCCCTGGTCCTGGTCCTGGTCCTGGTTCTATCCCCGCCGGACCATGGCTTGAGCTGAACTCGCTCTCTTGACTCTTGTGGTTGGTCATGTCGCACACGGGTTAGGCAGAGAGATTCCGCCCCCCGAATCTAGATCCGCTTGTTGCTCAGTGCTGTATTTCAGTCTATATAGTATCGGTCTTTCTGAGCCCGTCGATCTTTTCTCAACGCTCTTGCCTGTTCGGGCTGTATTTGGATGCCTGGGATGTCTTGAGTTTCGCTTGGCTTTGTCTTGGCTTGTGCCTAATCCACGCCGATTTCCTCACCGCTCGGCGTGCTGGAGGCTTGGGCTTGGGCTTGGGCTGACCCTTACACTGCCTCTTCCCAGGCTGTCGACTATCCTCAATCCGGATATACGGCTGCACAATGGCCATGGATCCGCACGGTGCAGGATCTACCGGGTCACATGGCCGGGAATCGAACATCCAGACCCCTCCCCGGGGCTTTCGTATTCGGAGAATTAACGAGCACACACCGGAGTTGTGACATGGACACCTGGACGGAGGACGGAGTAACTGGTGCGCCAGTATCCGAAAAAGCAAACGGGGTCTCTCCCAAAAAAGGGGGAAGAACAGGATGGGAAAAAAGAGGCCAAAGGGTGTCGATCACTTGTTTCACCAACACATACAGTAACTTAAACATCGTTCCAGTTCACTGATTACAGTCCCTCTCTGTGTATCCACCTGCCATTGATGTCCACCTCTGAAACTATTGTGCGGATTATTGTGATCATGGAAAAGACAGGGAATCCACCATGGCTGCCTGAACGCGCAAGATTATCGACCTCAGAGCCCAATGCTGCCAGCCCCCAATACAGTAACGAGACAAAAGAGAGAGACAGAAAGAAAAAAAAAAAAAAGAACTAAACTAAACTAACAGGAAAAGTGGAGATTCGTGAGAGACATTCCACTGCTCTGACAGATGAGATGTAAAACACGCCCGGTGGACCAGACTAGATGCCTCTAGTGTCTAGTGTGTCTTCTAGCGGATTCCGCCGAGCTTCTGTGCTATTGCTGTATGTGAATTATGCCAATGAATAATCGAAAATGAAACCCAGCCCCTTTTCCGTTGGGTCTTCGGTATTTCTTGCCTGCTTTGTGTCAGCCACAGCATCGATCGTCCGTTGTTTCAGGGTAGAAACTTGTGGGGATGTTGCCACGCCTCCACTACGGGATGTCTCTCCCGTTTCTGCTCTTCTAGAAGCCTTGCACGAGGAACTGTGGCTGGTTTGTCTCGTATTGGTATTACACGGCAGGTGACAGTTCCAGGGACGTTTGATTGACAGGCGAAATATGCCCCGGGCGGATATACTGTATCATACGGAGAGAGAGGGAGGGGCACATGTGAGGAGAGAATGGAATAAGTTAACCGAAATGACTTTGATTAATCCTAGATTGCTGTGTACTGTACATTAGATTATCTCATATCCAATTCACTGAGCCTGTGCCGCATACAGTATGCAGCGAGACAGCTACTGCACGGGAGTGGACTATCCCTGTCAAGCTGCCGAACCGCCCGACCAGGGCTCCCATAGGATGAAATCTCTCCGATCCGGCATACACAGCGAACAAGAACAGCAACAGGAATAGGAACAGCAATGGGGGATAATTGCAACATCTGACTAAAAAAAGGGCCAAAAGCCAAAAATACGACCAGGAACAACCTAATTCTGAACCTAACCCTCTAACGCAAACCGGCCTCCTCAACAGAACCGACCATTGATCAGCGCATGAACCTAGATCTGACACAAGTGTCAAACAGAGTGCAACAGCAATTACTCCGTACAGTACTCTGCAATGTGCCAGATAGCCGAACCGATCCAATCCAATCCAATGCAATCTAATCCAATCACAGTCACCATCACCAACTCTTCCGAATATCCGATCCAACCGAGTCTGGAACGCGATCCTGTTCCTGGCGGGTGGAAGCGCAAAACGGCTTTCACTTGAGTCCCGGTGTGTCCGTGTTCGTGTCCGGGAGTTTGGATCGCATGTTTCTGGTTCGGATCGTGGCGGAGATCCTGTAATTTCGGGGGTTCGGCGGATTGCGTGTTGCGCGGCACTTGGGGTTTGGTGTTGGGTGCTGGACAGGAATGTGTCTTGGGTATGTTATGCAGATCCAGTTGGGTAGATACAGTAGAGAGGCTAGGATTGGATCTGGAATCCTCACAGTGAGGCTGGTCAGTGCTGGATCGATCTGGCGTATTCTTTGGGTTGATTTTTTGTCGATTGTTTTTTTTTTCTTTCAATTTTAAGTTAGTCGAGTGGTGTTTGAGGCTTACGGCTAGGTCGGTCTATTGAAGGGACCAAGATTGGGCTCTTGTTTTGGGTGATTTTTGAGTATCCTCGTGATTCAATTTGGCTTTTGCCATTGAAGGCTAGATTTCTGTTTTGGCGCTTGCGTGGATAGGGTAGAGTGTCACCCATTTCCCAGCATCTGCCGACATACCCACTCCGCTGTCTTCGTATGCAGGGTCCAGTCTCGCCTGTCGTCTAGGGCGTCGCTGGTTGTCTCCATCTCGGGGTGGCAAGCCTTTCCTAGTTCCTCAAAAATGACAATCTGGTCTCGCATGTGGCGGTCTAAGCACGGCGCAGTCCAAGGCGGACTGGAGTCGTCTGAATTGGGTCTCTGATTCGAGATCTCTTCAATGAATCCGTCCACACAGCGGCCGACCAGGCTCTTGATCCCGTAGGCATCAGCTTCTGCTCGAGATCGAGACTTTGACGGTAGCTTTTGCTTCCCTTTGTGTCTTGGCTTTCTTCGTTGATCGAATGGGTCTTTGGGTAGACTGCCCAGAGCGTCATGTCCTATCCTGAACCCTGAGGAGGTATGGGCCACAAGGAGAATGTATACATGACTGCGGTGGCTTGTGGCTTCCGACGTGTGTATCTCAATCGGGACGGGGGTGTCGTCGGCAAAACCTTGATCAAGGTCGTCCTTTTTTAGCCCAGCGTTCGACCCATCGGAAAACGTGGACGATTCCAACTTCTTTAGTGTTCGGCGCATGGTCTTTTCGGTAACTTGCTCTATGTATTGACGGGCAGTCATTCCACTCCCTCCTGCATTGATGATTGGTGAATCTGGTGCTAGAATTGTGATGTCGATCTTGGTGATTCCCCCACGCTTGTGGTCCGTGAGATTGATCCATGGAAACCCGGATCCTGCAACTTGTGACTTGGCTCTCTGTCCTGCATCTGGTGCATCTTGGTGCACAAATGGATGAATGAGGAATTGTATTGACCCGAGCTCAACGGGCCCTGATGACCAGCCACGCTTGTGGAGCAAAATGAAAAGAGGAGGTAGTCCAAGTTTTGCAAAATTGGGTACAAGGACCTGTGAGGCATAGTCGTAGGAAGGCGAGAAAGACGCATTGGTTCCGCCTGTGATGGTAACGGTAATGAACGGAGCAGCTGCCTTCGATCCCACATGAAGTAGGTATGGATAAAGAGCTTGGAAGACAAGGAAGATGGCACCTGCTGTCGGGAGGTGGATGTCGTATTCAGACTGCACCTCGACTTGTGCTAAATCCACCAACGGGCCCTGACTTGATTTTTGATGCTCTGGGATGAATTTCAAGGTCTCGGACCCGATCTCATTGCCCGACACTTTGCTGTCGCTGATCTCGCCTAGCAACTTCACGGCTGCGACGTGGGATCCTTTTAATCCTTTCTTTCCCTGTCGATTTCCACGAACATGATCGATACTGACTGGTCGACTGGTTAATGTCGACAATGCGAGGGCAATGCGGACCAGCTGACCACCTCCTTCTAGAGTTCGACCGTTCAAATTGGTAGTCAGAGGTTGTGGCATTTTGAGAGACTCGGCTGCAGTTGTATATCCTAGGGTCCTGACGCTATTGTCCTACTATTATGTATTTATTGAATGGCTCCAGGGCTTTTCTGACGAGGTCATTAGGGGTCATCGTGAATATCCCAAGGTTCGAAGCCTCAGCTTGAGTCAGAATGTGTCAAAGATGCATGTCTTGGCGTGACTCACGGCGCTTAACGGCGCTAAGCTTTGCAATTTCACTAAGGGCTTCTGGGTGTGTTTGGAGTGTGAACTGTGAAGTCTCAAGTGTCAACAAATTGATCAAGTCGTACCTGCCATTGACAATGGCTCCTTCCCACTCTCTGGCCTTGCCTTGTTCCTGGCTTCTGCTTGCATTCTTCTCTTTACATCCCCCACATCCGAATATATACTCTACAGACTTTTGAAACATGTTTCCTTCATCCATTACACGGGATCGACTGCGAAGGTCTATGTCAACCCGCTCAATTCGCAAAACACGGAGGGTCCCAGAGCCCATCATGAGCCATGATGTCGCCATGCTTCAAGCAACAGCCGCAGCATCGCGGGCAATGCGTGGAAGTGATAGGTCTTCGCAAGATTCAAAGACCCTCTACGACCGTCTGGGTGGTCCTTTAAACGTTGCTGTCCCTCGAAGACGTCCCGGATCAGGCTTGCGGTATGCAGAATACGGGAACCAAGGAAGCTTCCCAGCATTTGAAACTCCACATCAATCCACAGACAAAAGCCGGGGGGCAAGCCAAGCTGTACGGGGCGAGGATTCTGCTGTTCTTCCGTCGGTCACAGAGTTCAATGGTCTTGATGGGCGGAACAGCTCTGTTCCCTCGTCATATCGTCGACTGCGCAAAGCCAAGTCCATGTTCTCGACCAGACAACGAACTTCACAGACCCCGTATGGAGTGCCACCACTACCATGTGGTGACCCCTGCGATCCTGAACGGAGCCCTGGTTTTCACTTGCCCCGAACAATGAGGCGCACGATGTCATTCCTGCACGGAAGTGGTCAGTCACAAAAGGATCAGGACGCCAAGATGCATGATGAATCTCTTCGTCTGGCTCGAAGCCAATTCAATCTAGAATCCAAAGACGTTGGGATCCCGACTCGTCGGTCGTCTTTTTTTCTCAGGCGTAAGAGGGAGCACAGGCCGTTTCGAAAGACCTTCCGTGCCACAAGTGAGGGTGGTACTGACCAAGACACTGGGTCTAGCAGGAAGTCTCGAAATATCTCGGGGTCCATCAAAAGCAAGTTCAAACGGGTGTTTGGTTTTTCAAAGATGCCAGCACAATCAGACTTACAGAGCGACACGAAGCATGGTGAGCCTTTGAAAACAACCCTCGTTGAGAGAACGTCACAGGATCGCTGTCGTCGTGAAAGTGAAGACACAACGCGCTATACCGGTCCCAGTCCTTCCCTGGATATGCCCCATACCCCCCGCTGTGATAGTGTTTACACTGGCAAGTCTCGAGTCACTAGTTGGGCCGACTCCAGCATGGCAGAAACTGTTACGGCCAGGAAATCTGGGCATCGTCAATCACTCTCCTTCATCGGAGAAGACGAAGGCTTAGATCAGAGGATGTCCACGGACGATATGGGACATTCTGAAAATCGGTTTTCTTTGGATATGAGAACAGGTTTCCGTCAAATGGGAGTTGTGAACAGCCATGACCTGTACTCTGCTTTGATGGAACAGATGGGTCGGAATGTCCTACCTAATCCAAGTGGTGAGATAAGTTTCGGGTCTGTCCCAGAGCATTCTGTCATTCCAGAGCGGACCACTTCTGTGTACTCTCAATGTGGTAAACACACTATCCGCCATGTCCCAAGCGATGGATCCTCGGCCTCTCCCAAATCATACTCTACAGCACGCGGTGGTGATCAGCCAAGTCCACGTAGGTATCAACTCCATCGAAGCCGGTCTTTTGTTCCCTCTCGGGGCATGTCTCTCCATGCGACAAGCCAACATGTCCCAGACAAATCTCCGCATTCACTGTGCGCTCCAGGTGAGGAATCCGAGGATGAAAACGGCAGCATCATCATTGATCGATTCGGAATTTCGAGAAGAGATGTGGTGTCTCCAAGTGTTTATTCTCGATCCACCAGTGGGAATACACCGACAAATACTGACAACACCGATTTACTGCCCACGCTAGATCTGCACGACGAACCTGGTACGGCAACAATATTTGCGCCACAGCGAACTGCTTACAGCTCACCCAAGCGTCTTGCTCGCATCGCCTCTTTTAGGACTCATGTTAAACCTAGTGCTGATTGGCAGCAATGGATGAGCTCCCAAATTGACAGAATTGAGCAGGCAAGCCCCACGAGGGAACATGTCAGGGAAGATGCGCAATTCCAAGATGATGACGAGTACTTTACCCAGTTGGCCCAAGCAGTCCCCAATCCTACACCAGTCTCGACAAGTTTGCTAAACACTCCAACTAGTCAGAGCTATATCGAACACAAATCTTCCCGTGAAGTCAGAGTTCCATCACAAAACAATTTCTCCCGTCCTTTCAGTCAGGCTTCCAGCAAGACAACGATCCTGAAGTTGCAAAACCCGGCACCGGTGGCACAGGATCAGTCGAGCACCCCAGCCACCTTATCCAACGAGAACGCATTGCCAAATTCTGGTCAAATCGCTCAGTGTGAGATGTCGTCCCCAATTCGGATTAGGTCCAGCAACATGCAGCCCCCAGAATCCCCAACTCCCAAGAGGATTGCAGCCAAGCGGTCTTGGGCGCAGGAGCAACACCGACGGTACTCCGCTAGACGTCCACTAGCTGCGCAGGATGGTAAGCCTGGTCAATTCCGGTCCATGCGCAACCAACGAGATGCTCGTGTTGATGGTGAGAATATTAAATATCAACATGAGTTCAATGACATGATGGAAAACTATCATCTCCAGGATATCCACTCTACCATCTCAAGCAAGCGCATGGTGGAGATGTTTTTGGACAGTCGACGCCAACAAATGGGTGAACCTTCTGATAATAAGACAGCAACCGAAGCTTTCATTTAAGCATGAGTCAGTCAAGCAGCATGGTATTTGATTAACGTTCAGCAGTTTTGTTTGAGTTCATTTGTTATATCCTTCCTGTTCTGTATACCGAGTCTTTGACTCTTGGTCCTTTACTTGAGATAGGTATATTCCCGCATGAATCAGATATTATTATACTATGAATGAGCCTTTCTTCCGGTTTACAATCAAAGAACATAATACTTACTGCAATCCGAGTATTCTACAGGGTTGCAGGTGAGTTTTTTAAATTTTAAAAAAAAAGCCAAAAAGAAACTCTCCCTCGGGGAATCGAACCCCGGTCTCCCGCGCTTATCGGTATTAATGACAAGCGGAAATCATCACCACTAGACCAAGGAAGATTGAATGACCGAGTTACTGCTCGACCACTTGGCTGGTTGATGGAATATTCGGCCATCTTTGACATTATGTTCATGCGATTTATATTGTACTTACAACCTTCATTGCGACTTTTTCTTTTAACATTTTATTGACAATATCTTCGCGAAATATGTGTTGATTGACTATAGTGGCAAGTTTTATAATATGTATACTATTTGACGATTCTGTTTCTTTAAAGAGGATCGCTGTCCACGTCTGAAATATGTAGAGATATATATCTCTTGTCTGTGCCCTAACCTGCAGCAAGGCGAGCTTTATATGGGGTCAGCAGGTCGAAAGGGACGTATATGTACCCTGTTTATTGTTAGACTCATAAAATACAGTGATTGCATGAAGCATTGATTTTTTTTACCGTAGACACACATATGAACGTTGTTGTATGGAACCCATAACCCACGGCATCGAATTCCACCAGCCCAGCGAGTACCGATTCAAAAGAAAAGAGAAAGGAAAAGAAAACCGTAAATTGCATCGATGGCATATTTTGATAAATGGGTATGATATGTATATATGTATTCGCCCACCATAACGCATAAGAGAAAAGGGATTGAAAAAAAAGACATTTGGTCAGACCATTTTGCAAGCATACATCCCAAGCCCAAGGTATCTTCACATCACTCCACATAGTTCGCAGGGAAAAATCCCTTCCGCCCCCTGAGCTCACCTTCCCACCAATCATCCGTACTATTAGATTTCTGAACAATGCGAATTTGATCACCCTCACGGAAAACCAAATCATCACCACCCTGCCCGCTGAAATCATATAGAGCTGTTACGAACGACGCGGCACGTTTGGGTGGGGGTGGGGGAGGACGCTTCTTCTTTGCGGCAATTGCAGTCGCCGTATCCATGGGTGTACCGCCCCTTGGCGAGGCAGACGCAGTCGTCGAAGACTGGAAGTAATCTATGTTTGGGCCAGCGGGGGCGAACTGCATTACGCCTTGCGCTAGGGGTTTTGCTGGCATGGATGCTGGCGGGGTAGGCATGAAGGAGCCACCGCCCGTGGAGAGGGGGGTTGTGGCACCGGAGCTGGAGACTGTTACGTTGTGATGGGTTGTTGTGGACAGAGGAGGTGAGGGTGAGTCTTCAGCGACGCAGGAGTTGGGCCCGAAGTTTGGAGCTGGAGCTGTTGGTCGGCTGCGCACTGAGAGGTTGGAGATTGAGGAGGCGGCGCTTTCCCTGCGATCACCTATTGAGGGTCGTTTACCATTTGACTGGTCAACTGATGCTTTGCGCAGAGCTTTGCCTTGTTGGAGGCAGCCGAAGCTTTCGATTTGGGACTGGATGGGGTTGTAGGCGTATTCCCAGTCTTGGACAATCTGCTCCATCGATGGAGGTGGGGATGAGAATCCCTCTTCTTCACAGTAAGTATGTAGCACTGTATAGTAGTGTGCCAAAATGCGATTTTGAATCTCGACTTGGGCTTCTAGCAGGTATGGGGTCAACGAGAAGACCAGGGAGATCAGGGTTGGGAGGCGCTGGCGGAGGTCATCGTCGGCAGCTTTGTATAGCTGGAATACGGTTAGTATATTTCATGCTATTAATCCGAGGCTTTAATCTGCATACCTCTTTCGCAGTGGCAAGCTCCGTCTCTGCTTTGGCTAAGTTCACATTATCGCGATCGGAGCGTTTGGGCTTCTTCGTGAGCCCATCGACACGGCCCTGGGAGCGTTCGAAGTCCGACTATTGAGTCGAGAAGTTAGCATTCACAGTCTAGCTTAGCACAGGACCATGACCCACCTTTTTGTCATTGCGCTTCTTGATTGTCTTCTTCATAGGAAGCAATGATTCCTTGGCATTTGCAGCTGGTCGCGTCATGCGATTCTCGACAGCATTGAGCTCCTCCAGCAAATCAGTCCGCAGCTCATCGTATTCCCTGCGTAGTCGATTTGTCCGAGCTAGTCTGACTGGGTCTGTTTCCACCGGGTTGTGGTTGGATGGGGTCTCCGAGGAGCCCATAATAGGACCGTAGAGGCCATCGAACTCATCGACCATTCGACTCTGGTATGTTGCGATGGAAATCCAAGCATCGCGCCAGGCTGTGGTGGAGTCGACTATCTAATCAAGTAGTGAGGGTTAGAATATGCGAACGCGCGTCCACGTAAAATGGATGCTCACCTTGCCCAGCAGCATATCCGCATCATCAAAGTCCTTTAAGAGCACAGCAATCTGGCTGTCATCGGCTGATTGCTTGTTTGTCATGCGCCCCAGGCGCCTTTGCATGTTCTGCATTTTGAAGGGGAGCTTCCAAGTCAAAGTACCGAGTGGGGAAACGGGTTAGAAGCGGGGAGAGATTGGAGTTGGAGTAGTCTCGGATTGTAGTATTGTAGCACTACCAAGACCAGTTCACTTAGCACACAATGAGATCCAAGTCCGAGGAGTGAAGGTTGACAGAAGTCGAAAACTGGAAAAAAGGGAGGGGAAGCATGACACATGGCTTGGCCCCAAAGTGTTTCAGCCTCTCATGCGGCTCTCTGGTCCCCTCCATCTTTGGACAGTGTCGATCAATTGTCTCGTTTCTATGGTCTTGTTGGAGTTGACCACTCAGTCCTGTGGACCCCAACTCCACCCAGGCTAATTAGGCCAAGAATTGATTTCAACACAAAGTAGGGAACCCTGTTTGCGGTTCTATATTTGATTCCGTGTGGGGGCTGGATGCTGGCCCTCGGAGTCGTGTTATTGACAGGGGGTTGCAGGTAGGGTGGGGGCCATGCCATTGGCTTCAATGCATTTCACAACACAGGAATCAGAAAACAGCCAAAGCAACTAGAATGAAAAGCATAGCAAAGTGGACAGAGTAGAGAAGAGAAAAGAAGTGAGCAAAGTAGAAGTATGACTTTCGTGCCTGAGGCCCACCGCGTTTACCTTTTCCCTTATCCGGCTTATCGTATCCTGGAACCGCGAACCATTGAACCTTCATGCATCTGCTGCCATGAGCTAGATGGCCTGACATGATGTCAACTCCGTCTTCGACTGCGCGAAGTGCCACCGCGACTTCGCCCCAGGTCACCGCGTCGGTCGTCAAATTCCACTGCCTTTACACCCACGATCTGCGGCGCAAGTCGAAACGATGGCAAGATGGCTATCTACGGTATCACAAGTTCAACAAGCGGATCATGG
Organism: Penicillium nucicola; assembly: GCF_028828085.1. NCBI lineage: Eukaryota > Fungi > Ascomycota > Eurotiomycetes > Eurotiales > Aspergillaceae > Penicillium > Penicillium nucicola. The sequence continues at coordinate 1,183,448 of NW_026643125.1, read as the reverse complement.
TCTATGACGATCATGGAAACTTCATCGGTGACCACCACTGGCGATCTAATGACGAGGTTCAAGATGGCGATGAACTCGAGCTGGACAAGGGTGTTCTCATCCAGGTTACCGAATGCACCGGGACGAGTGAAACCGATATTACCAACCTATACGAGAAGCGAAAGTCTAGTCAAGGCTCACCACAGATAAAAGCACCAATGTCCCAAGCTCCTCGCCCCGCGGCGTCTATCCGTTCCTCTGGCTCCCAGTCTTTTCGGTCGCTAAACGACCTGTTGAATATTAAAAAGCCACCGATTGGACACCTCTCTCCATATGAGCAGCGGAATCCGCCACAGAAGATGCAAAATACACAAGAGCCCATAAGACCGGCGAAACGTCAAAAGACAACTACGGCGGTGCCCGCAAATCCCGGGAGAACTTCACGCCTTCACAGTCAAGTTATTGATTTGACCGAGCTGAACCCGGCAGTTCCCCTGAGACAGGAGACAGAAAAACAGACAGAAATAGAGCCTCCTAGCTCTGGAGGTTTCCCGGAGGCCAATGCATACCCGACAGTTCGTGCAGCGACAAGGACAGTTGCACCAAAGCCAACATTGCCCCAGAGACCCAATCCTCCTACTGCCACAAGAAGCCCGGTGGTTGATGCGCCTCAAATGACGAGAAATAGACCACAACAAATGGTACCACCTCATACAGCACCCAAGGCTACAAGACCTGCCGCATCGAACGATATACATCAAAATACACCGCAGCCTATGCAGTCTCAAAGATCTGATCCGGTTGCCACAAGAGTTCCAGTCACTGCACCCGAAATGAGCAATAGTCGACCAACATCCGGGCAAATTCCTCTCACAACACCCAAAGCTGTGCAATCCGCCACACCTGTGAACAATCTGGCCCAAGGTCTGCCACAGCCCCAGAGACTCAACCGCACAGAACTTTCCAGACCTTCTGCTCCAACGAGACCAGAAATTTCTTTAGCCCAGGAAAGAACGACAACGGATGAACCCGTTACAAGGGCCACAGATAGACCGAACAATGTGTCAAACCCTATGCAGCCAGGATCGGGCCCTCTGACAGCCTCGCGGCAACCCCCTCTAGCTACATCCAAACCTCTTACCACTCGTTCTCTACCGATTGGATCTGTCCACACAAACAACAAGAATACAGAACCTCCGAAGCCTACAAATGAACCAGCATCCAAGGAAATGCCACCTCCTTCACGTCCATCCCCAGGAGTGTCAGCTCAAAAACCAACGACCTCTTTACGGATGGGCACCGCGAAACCTCGCAGGAAGCTGATGTACAGTGCACTACTGCCAGGTGATATCTTACAAAAATCGTCGTCTCCACCAACGAGAACTCCCCCCGACCCCAAACCACGTGAGACTGCCTCAACATCCCAAGAGCTGCAGTTAGTATGTGCCCATCCGATAGTCAGGATTACAACTCTAACATCTGCTTAGATTTACAAGACCAGTCGTTCCATCGACTGAGAACCTAGGGACTGCGAATGAAGATTTTATGCCATCACAGTCAACACAATTTATCTTTGACGAAATGCTAGATGGCTCAGGCTTCAAACCACCTTCGGCAATTCGAAATGTAACGGGAAGAAGATCCCTTGATTCGCCGTTGCGCAAATCATTATCGGATCCAACAACATTGATTTCACGAAAAGGCCACCAGGCCCGTTCAAACCTCACTAGAAGCTCCTCGACTGCAGCAGACCAGGAAAATCAGCCCAAAGAAGAAGGACCGTGGACGTCAGAAGCTTTGGATCTGTTTGATTTCTGGCCTGCTGGACGCCACAAACCAACTTGATGAACCCATGATACCAAGAATTACCTAGCATACCCACGCACATTGATATAACACATATGATAGAGAAAAACGATACCCAATTGCATTGATAAGAAAGCCTTTCCATTTTCCTGACAAGCAGCACTCAATGCCACCAAAAGCAAACCACTAAATCCCCTTCTTGACCAAAGTTCCAGAAATATAAGGCATAGCAGACCACTCGAAAGACCTCTCCAACTCCACCATCTCCCAACCCCCATCACAATCAGCAGCCCCCCTAACCGCGCCCTCAACATCCCGAGTCATACAACAATCCCCAATAAACCAACTCCACCCAAAGAACTGATAAACAGCCTGCGCAATCCTCGCCAAAATAGACCCCTTGGCCCTCCCCCACGGATTAACAACATGCTCAGTGACAAGCAACTTTCCCCCAGGCTTCAAAAGCCCATACAACTCGGCAATTGTGCGTTCCATGTTCGGCACAGAACAAAGAACTCGAACACACAATATCGTATCGAAAACGCCAGCCCTCGCATCACCTTCAAACCCATCAACGACACCCGTGCCTGTCGCTTTCAGCGCGGGGATAAGCTCCGCTGCTGCGGCGCCGCAGTGCAGGATGTGGTATTTGTCAGAGATACCTTCGGCGACTGCACGGGCCTGCAGTTCTTTATGCAAACCCGCGCAGGGCTCGGCGCCATAGAGGGATGTGATATGTGGGGATGTTAGGAGGGGCATTTGGGTTCCTGTTCCTGGGCCTACGTCTAGGACGGTTCCATTGGCTGTTTTTAGGAGTGGTGGGATTAGAGCACTGCTACCCACTGGCTGGGGTAGTTCATTCGTTATTGGGTCTCGGGTTGTTTGGCGACTGGGCTGAGCTGATTTTGTTAGGGATTTGTGGACCGTTGTGTTGGTGGGGGATATATTGTAAGGATCTTTTTGCTCTCCTTCTTTGCTGTGAAGACATACTGGGACATTTGGTGGCGATCTTTTAGGAACTTACAGCTGAATTCAACCCAGAATCTACCGAATGCTTCATCGCGCAATCTGCGGGTTTGTGTGATTGGTGCGAGGATCTGGCCGTCTTTGACGGCTTCAGAGCAGGCTCGGAAATAGTCTGTATTTCTGTAAGTGCGGGCCTCAAGAGTTACATAATAGGTCGAAGAGGAAGAAATTTGCGAGAAAGACCTCAATATCGAGAATTGTATACAATTGCAATATCCATATCTTTCGGCATCTGTTCGGCGTCTGTACTTACGGGACATTGCCCAAGCCATGAGCTGTGCTGGTTCTAGCAAGCCAAGCATCCGTTGGGTAAACGGTGGTGGTGCTTCGGACGACATAATTTTGGCAAAAGATTCAATTCTGCGTGAAAAGAAGAATAATCCACAAAAGAGAAAGTGATATAGAGAAGGAAGAAGTTAGGGCCGGCAGGCAAACCCGTGACGTGCGAGTTCGGCGTTTGAAAATGAGTCAGCCAATCGATGGACGGCAGACTACGCACCCATGCAAACGTGACTACGTGCCATGTTGGTAGTCTGATAAAGTAGTAATAATATAGACCGACTATTGTAATAAGACCTCTGCCTAGATAATCAAGAAGAGGTAAAAGAAATTCTACAGTGTCTGACTTACACCTATGAAAGGCATAGGTCAGCATATTGAGAACAGACTAAAGTCTAATAGCTTGTTCTGTTGCACACCGGTTGCAAAATACCCAAAAGAAGATGGTCACACAGTTGAAAGAGTGGACATAATGATGGTACGTGGTGACCAGTGGAATTATTGACATAAAAGAGAAAATATAGAGAAAGAGCAGATCAGACTGGGAGAAACGATCCAGCAGGACGCCAACTCGAATGAATGAAGGACAGAGAGAGTAGGAGAGTTAAGATCTGTAGAGACCAAGAAAAGAGAACGATTGTAGGCCAAGGAAGAAGATGTGTAGGTGAGGCTGTCCAGAAAGCATTCTAGAGCAACGAACAGTAACCATCCAAGTTGAAAGAGTCCAAATCCAGATATCCGGGATTGCGTGCGAGAAATTCCACGCGCATATGCATGAAAGTCAGAGTCGAAGGAGGTATTAAAATGCGTGGTTGGTTGTTGAGAGACAGAAGAAAGAGAACTCGTGGTCATTGTCTTTATAAGTGACGCAAGTTGTCAGGGTGGAGGACCTGCCCACAAACCCTACGAACAAATCCCAATCTCACGAGGCGATGTTCAATGCGGGTGGGGGGATTGAATGCGATCGACTCTCGGGCTGTACCGACTAGTACGTGAGAGAGAACCCACGTCGTGCTTGCCATCACAGCAAGCACGGACATTTTCAAGTCGATCCAAGTCATGTGTGTCATGAGCATGTCTCAGGTCATCAACGCTGTCTTGGCCACGGATGCTTTCATCAAGCATGCTGGGCGACTGAGCGCCGTGCCGTCCCTTCATACTCGCGATTGAGCCACGGATTGAGCTGGAGATCGTGCTCAACCGGGATGAAGAGCGTTGGTGGGCGTCATCGGGGACTTGCAATGAGTTTGGCGCCGGTGTACTGAGCGCCGGGGATGCTCGACCTCCGCCAGACCGCATCGACATAGCCGATGCTGCTCGTTGCTTGGGTCCGTTACGAGCGGTGCGACTGTTGTAAGAAGAGAATGACATCCTTGTTCCCTGGCGAGAACTAGATCGGAAGCTAGGATTGAACTCGTCAATGTCATCGAGAGTCACGCTGTTGTGGTCTTCATTGTTGTCATCAGTCTCCCTCATAAGGAGATAGGACAAAGCGTTGAACCAAGTCTCGTGTCTCTGGCTGGTCGTAGCTGTGAACCGAACTCGTCGGCCAGGGCTGACAACCTCCAAGCTCCTGCAGTGGAGACCTGGTGGGTAGGGATTATCATCCGCGACGACTCGCACTGCCTCGATGGGCACACTCTTCGTACGAAGCTCGCTCTTTCCAGCGGTTTGCGGGTCATGCGTGCTCCAATACAGTGTACGAGTGTAGGGGTGGACCCAGAAATATCTTCGGTGCCTTGTTGAAGACATTTCTGACGAACCGGTCTTGCGAGTGTATTTCCAAAGGAATTCACCGATCATGGTCTGAGTTATGGCCTGAATCATGCGAGGATCAGTGTTAGGTCCATATCCCTGGGGCATAGGACCAGCATGGGGGTTCATGTTGAAACGCTCCTCGATCTCGGAAGCAAAGGAAGAAACCGAGGATCGTCGCGACATCTGACTCTGACTGCCTCTCCTCATTCTGGCCTGGGATGAAACGGTTCTCGCAGAGCCAGATCGTGTTGCCTGTTCGTTTGGCGTGAGCGGTCGCTGGGTGTTCATGCGATAGGCAGAGGCGGGTGCCAAAGGAGGTCCCATGGCACTGGTGGGTGATGGTGGTGCTGCGTCGACAGACTTCTTCTCGGCAGCCAAAATTGCCTCTCTGTGATCGTGAGGTAGGGGTGGGTGAGCGCTGAGACCAGATGCCTGGCTTGTAGCGCTCTGAGGCCGACGAGAACTGGGCGTCGACCTAACAGATTGAATCTGTGAAAGACGAGGCCTAGACTGAGGCTTGGGTGTCACGAAAGATGCTGCAGCGGCTGCGCCGACCACAGCAGACTCCCTCGATTGCCCTGTGAGTTGACTGTCTGAAGTATGTGGGCGCACAGAGCCACGCTCCATGAGAATTTGGTCGATCTGCTTTGAAGACAGGATTGTCTGCGCGCCATGATCCATGGTGACAAAGCTAGACTGTCTCCTGGCGGAGCGAGCAAGAGCATTGCCTGAGATGTCGTTCAGAGCCAGCCCAGCACCAGCAAGCTCTTCATCGTGATTGGTATTCACAAGGTCGCGAGTAGTCTCTGGAGAATCCTCATGAACAAGCATCGCGGCCTTCGAGTCTTCTGCTGGCTCAGTTTGAGTAGACAGGTGTGCCACCATAGGCATAACAGGTGATAGAGACTGCCTAGGTTGAGTTTCTACGGAGCGCACAGAAGAGAAGGACAGGGCGGGCGGTGCAGGAATGGCCCGAGGCTTTGGAACGGTGGGTTCCGTGTAGGTCGGGTCAATGGAAGAAATTGTGAAACCGGGGATGACTGGTTCGGGAACAGTGACCTTGATAGGCGCGGTAGACTCTGCATTGATTGTAGAGAAAGCCAAGCGGGGAACTTCACGCTCACGCTCAACGTGCTTGATGACATCGACGTATTGGATCACAGGCTCCGGTTGAGAGATAGTTGCTCGTATAGGTGCGGTTGTTTGAGTCGTAATAGACGAGAAGGTCAATTGAGGCACTTCAGGCTCACGCTCCACATGCTTGATGACATCAACATATTCAATAACGCGCTCTGGCTCGGCAGGTGTAGCGTTGACGGGAGCTGTAACTTGAGTTGTGATGGAGGAGAACGTCAGTTCAGGCAGCTCACGCTCACGCTCAACCTCAACATGCTTGATGACATCGACGTATTCAATAACACGCTCTGGCTCGGCAGGTGTAGCGCTGACGGGAGCTGTAACTTGGGTTGTGACAGAGGAGAACGTCAGTTCTGGCAACTCACGCTCACGCTCAACCTCAACGTGCTTGATGACATCGACGTATTCGATAATACGCTCTGGCTTAGCAGGTGTAGCCTCAACAGGCGATGTAGACTGGGTCGTGATGGACGAGAACGTCAGGTCGGGCATCTCAGGTTCACGCTCAACATGCTTTACAACATCGACGTATTCGACCACACGTTCTGGCTCCGCTGGCGTTGCCTTGACGGGCGATGTAGATTGTGTGTTGATAGACGAGAAACTCAACTCGGGAATCTCACGCTCACGCTCAACATGCTTAATGACATCAACGTACTTAATCACTGGCTCAGGTTCAGGAACAGTCGCCTGAACAGGCACAACGGGCACAGTCAATTGAGTACCGATAGACGAGAAGCTCAACTCGGGCACCTCACGCTCCTTCTCGACGTGTTTAATTACATCCACATATTTGATGACGGGCTCAGGTACAGCAAGAGTTGCATTGATAGGCGCCGTGGTCTGGGTGGTGATTGAGGAGAAGGACAGCTCAGGTACCTCTGGCTCGCGTTCAATGTACTTAATGACGTCGACATGCTTGATTATCGGCTCAGACACGTGGAGCTTGGCCAGAACAGGACTGGTAGTCTGGGATGAAACTGAAGATACACTCAGTTCTGGGATCACTGGGGCAGGGAACTCATGCTTCACAGGAGCTGTGATGCCGCCATTGATATAGGAAACACTCAGCTCAGGGTGTTTGGGGGCTTGAGGCGTGGTTTGCTCAGATAAAATGTCCGCAATTCCCATTTCTGGCAATTCAGCTTGCGTGTTTACTCCTTGAACTGAACGCTCATCCCAGAGCATCTTCGGCGGCGTAGGAACATTAGCCAAATGATCACCATCCTCAGTCAAAGGCTTGTGCGGTGTCCATTGTGTTCCTGCACTGACCAGACTTGGGGTTGCTTGGGCGTCCGCGGCGATTCCTCGGTCTGCTGTTGGTTGATGGGGGGTGCTTGAGAGAGCGGTTTCAGCTGCAACATTGACACCGATGGGAAGCATAGGCTCCCAGGCCTCGGTCATCATACCAGAGTCGACCATGATAGGCTTAGGCGGTGCGTCCAACATAGCATCAGAAGGTCGACGTGAGCCTGCTGTAGCTTCCATGCGCGGCGTGGAAGCCTGAGAAGTTTGCTCATCTTCGTCACCACTTCCAAGCTCTGCAAGTTCAGCAAAGAGGCTCTGGCCCTCTTGAGATGCTGGTGTTTGTTCAAAGATAGGTGCCGGTGATTCGCGTGAGCTTGAGGGCCTACTAGTCGAGGCAAATGGTGCTTCTCCGGATGGACGAATGCGCCTTGACATGCTTCGCTTAGACTTGACCCGGGGACGTGTGATATGTCTTTGACTTGGGGAGGGGAATCCTGAATCATAGTCTTCGTCATCGCTCGAGGCGGACGCCGTGCTGTGATACGAATCGCGATCGCGAGTCTTGGACATCATCAGTGAAGAGGGAACTCGGCTACGTGGAGTGGTTTGAACATTGCCCTCGGTCTCAGTAAGGTCTGCCGAGTCACTGCTGTCATCCGCCATGCTTTCCACGCCGGTTTGGAACGCTTCACTCTCGGTTGCGGTTGCGCGCTCATTTGCAGTCTCAAACCCGTCTTCAGCTTCAGTGGCTGTCTGATAAATGTCACTCGGCTCATCGGGAGATTCTGCACCGGGACGACCCATCGATCTGGTCATGGCAGGCTTCTGAGTAGGACTGACTTGACCGGCATTATCTTCCCAATCGGTGTCGTGAAGTTCAACAAAGGACTTCTCCTTGCGGCCGGCGCCCAGAAGATCTGGCCGAGGAGGCTTTCGGGAGGAATCCGTCTTGGTCTTCTGGCGCTTTGTTGACCCATTTGGTACAGCGGACTCACGGCGACGTGTCTCAACCTCGTCACGGGCATCCTGTAGCATGCGCTTAAGTTCGATCTTCTCGGTCTTCTCACGATGAATGGTGCTCTTCAGATTTTGGATCATGCGGTGAGCGTGACCAAGCGAGCTCTTCAGAGTTTCAGATTCCAGGTGGCCATGTCGAGGAGTGAACTTGTTGGGGGAGGGAGGCGGAGAACTTTCCGGTGTCAATTGCTCTGGCTCATCACCATCATCGTTATAAGCAATGTCCCGACTGCCTTGAGTTTCGTGCTGTCGTAGACGCATGGCAACAGCCTTTGCAAGCTCTTGGTTCTGCGATGTCATTTCCGCGAGCTTCTTGTGCAAAGCAGATTTCTCCAGCTCGCCAGAATTCAAATTCCGGCGCAGAAGGTGAATTTCTGCGTCGTTAGCCTTTTGCATCAAGTTCTGGTCCTCAAGCAGCCTTGAGTTGGCCTGCCGCAGCTCCTCCAACTCCCTCTCGATGGTGTTCTTTTCCGAAGTTGAGGCAGTCAGAGAAGTATTGAGTCGACCCTCGCGTTCTGCAGCTTCTCTAGCAGCCGCCATCAATTCATGCGCTTGAGTTTCCAACGCCCAATTCTCATCTTTGTAGCGCTGCTCGCTGTCATCAAGTGCCCGGATCCGTTGCCCATATCCCTCGGCCTCCAACTCAAGTCGGGACTTTTCAAGATTAACAGACTTGAGCGTCTCTTCTCGTTCCGCGAGAAGAGCTTGTAGCTGCCGGACTTGTGCCAATAGGGAGGTGGAGATCTCAGTCGCAAATTCTATATCGTGGACACGATTTGACTGTTGATTGCGCTGCTTTCGAGACGGAACACTGACTTTGCTAGGAGAATTCGTGGCTTGACTGGCGAACAAAGCTGGGCTTAGAGGTGACTATTCAAAATTCAATGTTAGTCCAGTCGACAAGCCGAAGGAGCTAATGGAAGTGCAAAGCATGCAACGCAGGTTGTACCTTTTGATCAAAAGACGGCGTTCCAAGTTGGGCCTCCTCTCCACCTGCCAGGCGTTTGGGCGCCAAAGATGCCCGTGCCGACTCACGACCAATGTCATTATACTCCTTCTCCAGGTCTGCGAGTTTACGTCGCAATTCTGGGCCCATCTCCCCTTCATCCTGCTGTAGCTCGACCTCCTTCAACTGCTCCGATAGCTGCTGCTGCTGCTCGATGAGGGCCGTACCCAGCTTCGAGGCTTCCTCTAATCGACGTTCTGTTTCCGCCAGATGAGCCTCAAGGGCCCGTTTGGCTTGGGCTGGCGAAGATGCATTAAGGCTGAATAGCTGTGTATCGAATGAAGAATATCGGGGGGTGTCGCGTGGAGCCGGCCGTCTGCCATTCGAAACGAAGGGGTCTTCCATTGATGAAAAGGAGATGGTGCCCTCAGGGTTGGGTGCTGTCATATTCCGATATTCGGGGGCCTCAAACGGCATCTGACACCTCTCGTTAACGAGAATGCAGTTGCCGATGAGAGGTCAGGGATTCGCGCGTCGATCTTTAGTAATTTAAATTTAAACGGCGAGCATCATCCAAAGACACGGTTGAAGACTAGTCGCGGATGTTCTGAGCCAATGGCTGAGCCGACCAGCGACCAGATGTTTCAATTATTACCGCGCACCGATGCGATGGGGTACGAGGCACACCGTCGGGGAGGTGTATGGAAGTTAAAGGAGGGGAAGGTCGAAAGAATACCACAACAAACACCGAGGACCTTTGGGCGAATTAGCAGTGAGATTCGGACCCTTGACTTTGGCCAGACATACGCGCGTAGGAGTCAACCAACCATAACAAAGTGGTGGGATCTGCAGGTGTCGCCGCAAACTGACCAGCTCTTAGATAAAATGAAAACAAAGGAAAGAATAGAGTGAATTAGTAACAAAACGAAAAGGAAAAAAGGAGAGGCAGTTGATAAGACAGGTCGAGTTTGGCTTCGGCGGGGAAAGAAAAGAGAAGAGAAGAGTGAGCGAAGGTGGTGTTATTGCCAAATGGCACCGGTGTTTGAGATTTGAGATGAAGTGGGCTACCCCGGAACTACGATCGGGCTACAGACACGAGGTCGGTGGTTGTTGACTCTATAACGATGTTGACAGGCAATAAATAACAACGTTTATACTTCAGTTTGTGTCTCTTCTCCTCCAAACCTTGGAACGCGTCCCATAATGAGAACATCCACGGGTTAATGTTTGTCATGTTTGTCATGTTTGCTATATCTGCTTAGTCACTGCTTCTACCGCCTTCGATATCTCGAGGTTGCGACTGAAGAACTTCCCTGGAAAGCTATCTTTCTCTTCGCCACAGTTAGTTCTCAGACGCACATCATGGCCGAAGACACAGTCGCAGATGCCGTACCTCAGGTTGCTTTCAAAAAGCGCTCCAAGGGCAAGGCCAACTTCCGCAAGAAGCCCGCAACGCCACCTCCAGCTTCTGACTCCGATTTCACCTCGTCCGATGATGATGAGGGCAAGCGAATCAAGAGACGGCGTAAGAACGCAGCTGTGACAGCGTCATCTACGGTGAATGTGACGAGAAAACCCGACGACGAACCTACAACCGCCGTTCCTCTCCCATTGACCTCGAGCAATGACGCAACCAAATCTTCCAACTGGTACGACGAAGACCTTGATGCGAAGAATCTCCTCGGCACAACAAGAGTGCGACCTGGGCAAGCTCTAGCAACTGCCTCTACCTCAGATCCTGACGGCACCTACAAAGGCGCAGCCAACTACCAAAACTTCATCCAGAAAAATCCAGATGCACCGGCGAAGTTTGGTCCTGTTAAAGCGCCAACCAACGTCCGAACAATTACGGTCACCGATTTTGCCCCGGATGTGTGTAAAGATTGGAAACAAACTGGATTCTGTGGCTACGGAGACTCTTGCAAGTACCTCCACATGCGTGAGGATTACAAGGCAGGCTGGGAACTGGATCGCGACTGGGAGGTCAACACCAAGGGCAAGAAGCTAGATGGGAAAGTGGTCTCGCAACGCAAGGGCGCAGGGAAAGCAGCCGAGGAGGACGAAGACGACGAGGACGACATGCTGGAGAATATTCCCTTCGCATGCATCATTTGCCGCAAGCCCTACAAGGACCCTATCATCACCAAGTGCGGCCACTATTTCTGTGAGTCCTGTGCTTTGCAGCGATACCGGAAGAACCCGACCTGTGCAGCCTGCGGTGCAGGGACTGGTGGCGTGTTCAATGTTGCAAAGAAGCTTAGCACCTTGCTGGACAAGAAGCGAGAGCGTGCACGCAAGTTGCGCGAAGAGGCGCTTGCCAATGGAGAGGAAGTTAGCGATGACGAAGAAGAAGGGGAGAAGGATAGTGAATAGGCGGAAAGATATGGCTGTAACATATAATGAATATAATCAGCAGCTGGACTGCAAATCAAGAACTTGATTGTAACCATTGAAATATAGGTACCTATGGAGACTAGGCAGAAACATCGTCCATCCTCCGTTTATGGGTGGCATTTGTAGCAGAGGCATTTCAGATGGGACGTTAATTGTTCTACTGTACCAGCATATGCTGTTCTACGTACTGATGCAGCGCCCAGATCACATGTGCTTGGAACATTGCCTAACGCATTCCGACCTCGACTACACTCTAACAAGCCAAGACATCCGTCAACTCTACAGTACATGTGTTAATCAATCGTTACAAGACCTGCATTTCACGAGACAAGCCAAGACATCTCGATAGCCACGCGGCAGATTGCGCACAGAGCTAGCTTCTTTGCAGTTTAGGCTAGTCAATCTCTGATGGCGGGATGCAGGACATATTACCGCCGAAACCGCAGGAAGCAACATTGATTAACTTACATGTACACCTGCACGGTGAAATGTTGATCACCACCTTGAAATGCCAAGGTGACAACTTGAAGGCACTTGGTTGCGTCTCCGCTCGACCAATTGCCCGGGTTTTGCCGACCCCTCCTTTCCATCGTCATCAGGGCTGTGCAGAACTGCAACTTCAATATCTGGAATCCGGTACCATAAGTGATTATCTCTCGGAGACCGAGCTACATCATCCCGCCTTGACTGCAGTACTTCCCAGCTAAGGGATCGGCTTGTGGGCCCAGTGCGGTCATAGACAGCCGTGAGGGAATCCTAGAAAACCCCCGGGGCCCTGAATGCGTTCAACCGTTTGGTTCACGATGCAGCCGAACCAATACTGGCTGGCAAGGGCGATCGTTGGGGGGGGGGGCGAGGCTGTGTGAATTTGGAAGATCTCAACGAACAGACCATTGTCTCAAGGGTTATTTGCAGTTTAGCGACACCGCCCCACTCCACTGCGAGACTACCGGTTTAGCCCGGTGGAGAAAAAAACGCCAGTGTTCCTTGACCTCCACGTTAAGAATCGGTTGTTTGAGGCCAACGCCACGTACGGAGTCCATTCCGTGGTACTCAGCACACGCGTGTCAGTGGACACAGCAAAGTCGAACAGTCGACAGATTGGCTGGGGCTCATGTCCACCCGCGGCACCTTAAGCCTTCCCACTTGGCCGACCGTGGCTCAAGCGCAAACTTTACCCATCAAAGAGGTTAGGCGCGCTCCAAAGCCAAGCTTTCAGTGCCAAGGGCCCCTAACTTTGACCCCGGCTTCAAACTAAGGCAGCTCCCCTGAGTCTATGACCCAGGTGGCCAATGATATGCCGCAAGAATGACATTCTGACTTCTGTTCTGGGGGCAAAACCGAAGCCTTCCCCCTCTCGCTCTTTTATCTTTGTGTCCCTGAATCTTCTTGTTGTGTTAATCCGATTGTCTTCCTTGAAACCTCACTCCTTTTCTCATTTCGAGTTCTGACTGCCGTCTACCGCCTGACCTAGTCCAGACTGAGTCTCGCCCCTCGCCCCTCGCCCCTTCTCGAACCTGTCTCCGGCCGCCTTGCTACTTTGGGACGACTATTAACGCTCCTAATCCGCAAATCACTCCCCTTTCCCATATTGCCAAAAAGTCACCCCCTCCTGCAGGGAATCAATCATCAATGGCATAAATGCGATCCTTTGCGTCCTGAAATTCACAACCACAGGCTTCCCTCTCTAACAGCCCCTGGTTTTTTGAACTTCATCATCATGCGGGGTGGAACACGCCTCGCAGTGATTTGTGTCTCTTCTTTGCTCCTTTTTTCACTGTACCTCCTGGAGGCGCATCTTCAAGACCTCTGCAATCAATATCGCGCTGGCGCATACTTGATCAACTGGTTAGATCGCAATGGCGCCGCTTCAATCCCGGCAGTCGGCGACATCTCCGTGGGGGACAAAGTAATAGTGATGGCCAAGCTGGAAGAGGAGAACACCGATTGGGTAGAACAAGGACTACCAGAGTGAGTGCTCGCGATCCTATCTCGATTCCCTAACCCGATACTAATCCTCTATCTTCCTCAGTTGGCAACGCGCAATCTACATCGTCAACCCCTCCCAAGAAACTCGAGCCGATGCCAATGCCCTGACTACACCAAATAACAAAGGTCACGAAGCCATGGCCTACCTTACCTACATAGTTGACAACTACAACAACCTCCCCTCAACAATTGCCTTCCTTCATGCGCACCGTTCAGGCTTCCTAATGGCTTGGCACGTGGATGCGCCACTCCACGACAATGTCATCGGTATGCGAAACCTCCAACTTCCCTTCGTCCAGCGAAACGGCTACGTCAACCTGCGCTGCAATTGGAATCCCGGCTGCAAGGACGCCCACCGCTCCAACAAGCATGTCACCGAGCAAATCTGGTGGGATATTTTTGAGGGAACGAGTACGCCTCCGTTGAACATGTCCTCGCCTTCAGAAATGGAATACAGTGGTCAGAAATACATTCGCAAGCCTGATGAGATTGGTGCGGCATGCTGTGCGCAGTTTGCCGTTTCCCGCGACCAGGTGCAGAAGCGACCGCTGAATGACTATGTCAAGATCCGGCAATGGATTCTCGACACGGAATTGAATGATGCATCCTCGGGTAGGGTGATGGAGTTCTTGTGGCATATTATCTTTGGCATGGAAAGCGTCTAGTAAGTAGCACGAGCATTATTTCATGTTATGGAGCCAATCGCTAACGCTCTACAGTTGCCCCGATGAACAGCTATGCCAATGCCAGGTCTACGGGAGGTGTTAACTCGCTCATTTGGTCTGACCATTTACTGCAGCCTCAGCCTCATGACTGGGCTACGTTGAACATATTCTGGGAACCGTGCCGATACGTTTCATGTCGCGCGGCTTGTACATGCCCTTTTTCGATATGCATTTGCTGACAGCACAGCTGTCCCATGGCTTGGAGTTCGTTCGCTCGTTTTGTTGTATACATTTTGGAGTTTGTGTTGCTTGGGTTAGAGATTCATTTGCGTTTCAGCGCCGAGGGCAAGTCCCCCTATACGATAGAAAGTGTGCTTCTCATCGCTAGAGACCGCTGTTCTTTTATTCCTATAGAGATGCAATGTGAATAATTTTGACAAAAGAGGACCATACAGGTGCCTCTGAAGAGAAATCTGACATTGGATCCTCCATGATACAAAGGAACTGACCGAAAAGGGACTACAATGAGAATCGTAAAAAAAAAGTAGGATACAGTCATAATGCATTAAACTCAGCTACCTCCCATCAGAAAGACAGCTAATGATTAGGACTTCTGTTCAAAGTACTGCTCAACCCGCTCCACCAGATCTGCCTTCTTGCCAGCTGTAGCACGGCCGTGAGCATTCAAGAACTCCTTCAGCGTAGCCACGGTCAACTGTAAACATGTCAGCCACATTGAAATCCTGCTCGTTCGGTTATATCACTCACCTTGGATACAGCGCCCTTTTCCGAGGCTCGTTTGACATCGCCGTCCACATCAATAGCACCACTCTCGACCTTTACCCGTTTTGAGGGATGGCTCTCGGCGTTTTCTTCCTTTGCGCCTCGTTTCACAAGAGTGGTTTTTGTAGCTGCGGTCCCACCAAATATTTTGGCTGATTGGGCCTTCAGTTCCTCGGCCCATGCAAGGACATACTCGCCAGCGCGCTGTGAAGAAGATACATAATTGGTATGGTTCGAGATTGCTAATTTGAGACGACTTACCTTGTTTATCTGTCGATACTTGGGAATGGTCTTATCTTCTGCGCTTTCGGGCATGTCTTCTTCCAAGGCAAGAGCTTGTAGAATGCGATAATGCCATTGAAGTGCTTCTCCGAGTCAGACTCATCTTTGAGTATAGGAGAGGGATATGACATAACTTACAAGGATTGGGGTACTTTGAAGGATCATACACAGCCTTTGGAAGCTGCAGTTGCTGAATCACTTCCCGCATGGAATCAATCAGTGTATCCGGTGCCTTGTTCAGGGTCGCCTCCGGATTTTCGCGAACATCGTCCGCAAAGGGAAGAGGGATAATCCACATGCCCGGTGGGATTTTCTGCACTCCATTCTCATCGATTTTCTCAACTCCAGCTACCATGGCAGCCAAGACTGGCGACGCATTCCTGCGAGGAATGAACCAGACCAATGCCATTTTCTCGGCCTCCAAGAGTTTTTGCTGTAATGCAGAGAAGACTCGAGTTGAGCCTACGTAGTCTTCTTCCGAGGGATAGATGAACGAGGGGTGCTTGACGTTAGCCCAGATTGGCAGCGCGGACAGTGACTTGAAGCCAATAATTCGGATTACGGGGTTACCGAAGTGTTTCAATGCTTGCTGTTCTTCGGTTGTGAATGAGACTTGTTCGCCGCCGAACTTGTAGGCCTTTCTGATGTCCTCTTTCTCGACCGTGTGTGCTGTGTCATCGGCCATCAGAGTGGTGACTCCTTTGGCGATTTGAGGAGTCTCGCCACCCTGCCAAACGAAACAATTCCGTGCGGGCTCCTGCTTTTTGAGAAGCAGGTATCCATTAACTGATATTTGAAGATCAGGACCGAGCTCCAGTGGCACGTTTGAAAACAGAGAACGCCGGGGAACCGATCTCGAATTGATGCTGGATAAGAGAGAATTGAGCAGTGAAAGTCCGTCACCTTTGGCCGTAGACTCGTTGGTATCCGGTTTCAAGTATATCGGAGCATCGCCATCATTTGGAGAAGTTTTGTAAATAATGTCCTTCCATTTGTTAGTAGAATACCAGATGAATGGGCTGACCAACATACATCGTAGAACTTAGAGGTGTCGAATTCGTGATCTGGTTGAGAGATGGGGAAAAGCTCAATGTTAACACCCAGGTCATACAAGTCTCTCGCTCGAACAGTTGCAGCTGATCGCAGTGCTTTATTGTCTGCATGTGGATTATCATTGTCGGTCACGACAAACAATCGCCGAGACAGGAAGTTTGGAGCCTTGGAAGTAAAGATTTGATTCGCGCAGAAAAGCACATTGGCCATCGAGACCGGCTCACTTGATGGCTTCAATATTCCTACTGCTGCCTCGTCCTTCTCGGCTAGAGATCGTAGTTCCTTGACTTCTTGGGCTGATGGGACATCCAGGTCCGTGTAGAGATAACAGTGTGGATATGAGAGATCTCCACGACTATCTTCATCTTCATGATAGAATTTGGATGACTGTGTGCCATAAAGTAAGACGCCGATCATATCATGAGGGTTGGAGAGAATGCGCTGTTGCATCAGATGGTATGCACACTTCAAGGCGGCAGATGCTGGTGATTCCTTGACGGGTTTCTTAGCATCAGAAGATTCTCGAGGTTTTAGCATTGAGCTACTGATGTCTATGACAAAGAGAACAGCATCTTTGACTGATTTGAAGCTCTGGTCACGTAACGTAAATAGAAGGCCACTATATCTTCGACTTGAGTACTCACAGTTTCATCAAGCTCCTCATCCTCAAAATCCTCCTCCTCACGCGTGTAATTCTCGCTTGCCATGATTCCGAATGAAGCAGCAGAAGAATGAAAAGGTGTCAAATATCACGTTCAATATCTCTCGAGACGCGCTCTATGAACACGAAGGTCATGTGATGCTGATGCCTGGAGCTGCCTGGAGCTGCTGACGTCCCGCGGGCAATGATTGGCCGATGGGAAACTTAATCAAACCGGGAACATTAGCTCCGAGGCATCGATCGATCGGTCGACTGTGTTCATTCCCTCAATTTCTACCCAACGTGTATAGCGTTGAAAGTCTTTATCTTATTTAATCAGCTCCGATCCAGCCATGGCGTTCCGAGCCCCCTTCGCGACGCCCCGACGGTTATTGTCGAATGTCACCTCAGTCGGACCGCGGCCAGCCATTGCCAGTCGATTGTCATGTTTGGCCAAGCAGCGAGGACTTGCAACAGTGGTCCCGCCTGTCACACAGGATGCAACTGGATCTAAGGGCCCGACTGCGATGGTGTTCATGAACATGGGTGGACCCTCAACAACAAACGAGGTGGAGGACTTCTTGAGCAGACTATTCGTATGTACCGAGGACTACCTGCGCTGTTGACATCTGGTTCAATTACTAACACAATTTTTGTCCAGGCCGATGGAGACTTAATTCCCCTCGGAAGGCTCCAGTCGTATATCGGACCTCTCATCGCCCGCCGGAGAACCCCAAAGATCCAAAAGCAGTACGCGGACATCGGCGGCGGCTCGCCCATTCGCAAATGGTCCGAGTACCAGTGCGCAGAGATGTGCAAGATTTTGGATAAGATTTCTCCGGAAACCGCACCGCACAAGCCCTACGTGGCATTCCGCTATGCCGCTCCATTAACCGAGACGATGTACGAACAACTGTTTGCCGATGGATTTGGAAACGGAAAAGGAGGACGTGCTGTCGCTTTTACACAATACCCCCAGTATTCTTGTTCGACGACAGGCAGCTCGCTCAATGAATTGTGGAAGTGGCGCAATCGCCTGGAGGGCAAGCGCGCAAACGGAGAAGCCGACCCCGCCGGCGCAATTGAGTGGAGTGTAATTGACCGCTGGCCTTCTCACTCGGGTCTCGTCGAGGCTTTTGCGCAGAACATTGAGGCTCAACTTGCTACATACCCAGAAGAGAAGCGTGACAAGGTTGTGTTGCTATTCTCGGCCCACAGCTTGCCTATGAGTGTTGTTAACCGAGGTAAGACAACTCCTCACTTTCAAGAGAATTATGCTAAGTCTTATAGGTGATCCGTATCCTGCCGAGGTTGCCGCGACAGTCCACGCTGTTATGCAACGACTCAACTTCAGCAACCCTTACCGCCTGTGCTGGCAGTCCCAGGTCGGCCCCTCGGCCTGGCTGGGAGCCCAGACGAGTGATACCGTGCAAGAATACGTGAAGAAGGGAATTACTGATTTGGTTCTGGTCCCTATTGCGTTCACTAGTGACCACATCGAAACTTTGTACGAATTGGATTTGGAGGTTATCCACGAAGCCAACAGCCCCGGCGTCAAGCGCGCAGAAAGCTTGAATGGTAACCCGGTCTTTATCCAGGCACTTGCTGATATTGCCCACGAACATCTTAAAAAGGGAGAGCCTTGTTCTCGCCAGATGACTCTTCGTTGCCAGGGCTGCAAGAGCGAGCGCTGCCTAGGCCAGAAGCAATTCTTCGCTGGCAAGGACAACGCTAGTATGGTGTTGTAAGCGGGGCCTTCTGCATCATCTCAACTCGTGGGTTAAATTGAGGTGTATTTCAGGTGCATGTGTATACACACTAGGTTTTGGGAGGCGTTGTTTGGTGACAACATTTCGGTTATACTGTACAGCATAATGTATTTCTAGCTCTATATTTCTTCAAAATATGACAATTGTTGACTAACTGACCCGTGTCTCCTTATGTTTTGTGGCTGATTTTAGTCGACTGCTGTATGGTTTGGGGGAATTTCGGCACCATTGACGAAGGTGTTGGTCTGTCTGTCGTAATTGATAACGCTGGAAAAGCCCTGTTTCCCCTCTCCCAAGATTACCAATCATTCCAGACACCCTACCTAGGGTATCCTGGAACTTCCTCAGTTGGGAACTTGGTTCTTATCCTTTCATCTCACCTTGAGCATGGAGAACGAGCAGCTCTTTGCGAGTGAGCCCGAGCTTGATGCGCGGGCAGCTCATACGACTCCGCCAGAGACAGACGCGCTCTTATCGTCCTCGGCGCCCGGGGAATCCTCACCAGAACACATCCAAGATGAACGACCTCGATGGAGGAGACCCAGCGTAAGTAGTTACGAAAATCCCTAAATCCTTGAGTGCATTAGTCTGATCAAAGTGACGGCAGATTTGGTGGCTGCTCCCATTCAGCCTACTGTTCACGCTGGGCCTGGGCGGAATGGCCGTGCCCAGAATAAACCTGATCATGTCGCTGATTTGTCGAGATTACTTGGCAGAAAAGTCAAACCAGGACCCTGGATTTACTTTCCTCCCTGTAGTATTTGGCGAGGACAATCGCCAATGTCATATCCCGCAAGTTCAATCACTAGTTGCGCAATTCCAGCTGTATCTCAACCTCGTCGCGGGTATACTATCAGCATTAGCCAGTCCCAGATTCGGCCATCTATCCGATCGATATGGAAGAACCAAGATGATCGCGATAGGTGCTATGGGAGCGGTGCTTAATGAAGTTATCACTGCGATTGTGGCTACCTGGCCTGAGCAGATGTCAGTCAACTGGCTTCTCGTTGGAGCCATGCTGGATGGTTTCGGCGGCTCATTTACAACCGCCCAGGCTTTGTGCCATTCTTATGCCTCGGATTGTACGCCAGTCGAGAAGCGAAGCGTTGCATTTGGTTTCTTCCACGGCACTTTGTTCTTTGGAATCGCGATTGGACCTGGTGCTGCTGCGTTTATCATCAAATATGCCGGAGTTACGCCCATATTCTACATTGCACTTGCGTTACATGCTTTGTTCTGCGTATCAGTCCTATTTGTCGTTCCTGAATCCTTGTCTCAGGAGCGACAGCTCGCGGCTCGCGAAAAGCATCGACTGAAACCGGTGGATGTTGATGCCCCGAGGTGGTACTCGTGGCGTATCTGGAACCCGATGAACTTGATCACGCCTCTTGCCATCCTTCTACCGGCAGTCGGACGACCGAGTGCCTTGTTTACCAATCGACGAGGGGCTAGCCCGGCCCTGCGGCGAAACATTGTGTTGTTGGCAGTAATCGACACTATCATTTTCGGAATCGCAATGGGCATTGCTCAAATCATCATTATCTATGCCGAGTACATGTTCAACTGGGGCAACGTGGAATCCAGTATCTTTATTGCGATCATCAACGCTTCGCGTGTGATCAACCTGTTCGTGGTGCTCCCGTTGGTTTCGCGTTTCTTCCGCACTCCAGTCAAGAATGACGGGAGTATCCGAGGCTCTGATATGCTGGACGTTGTTCTCATCCGCATTTCAGTTGTGTTCGACGTGTTGGGCTTTGTTGGGTTTGCCCTGTCCAAACATCCATCCGTAATGATCCTCTCTGGTGTAGTCGCCTCGCTTGGTGGCATGGGATCAGCCATTCTGCAATCATCGCTCACCAAGCACGTGCCCCATGAACGGATTGGACAAATGCTTGGTGCTACTGGCCTCCTGCATGCCCTTGCTCGCATTGTTGCGCCGACTATTTTTAATCTAATCTACAGCGTGACTGTCGCAACGATGCCCCAGGCAGTCTTCGTGCTCCTTGCGGGCATTTTCGGAGTCGCGCTTATCGCAAGTCTGTTTGTCAGGCCCCATGGTATGTTGATTCTCTTATTGAAAAAGGATAAAAGCTAAATGAGTTACTAGTCACTCTCGACAAACCCGACTTTGACACCGCAGATATAAGAGCTGAAGCAAATGAAGACGGTGATGACGAAGACGACGCTCTTTTGAGGTAGAGTATAATATTGCGGTATAATTTCGAATAGACGCAGAAGGAGATTTTCACTAAATATAAACCCAGCGTAAAAAATCAATCGGAAATATTCAACATCAAGCAATCCTTTCATAAAACACCGTGGTTGTAACTTATAGATCGTACGATGAGACTCCGGCGGGCGGTAAAGACTTGAAGCGCAAGTTGGGTTGCGGAAAAAAGCAGCAGCTCCGACTTTACCCTGTCGTTCACTCAGCTTCAATTGCCCCAACCACCATCGTGCTTCCTTTTGGTTGTTTTGGGCTCTACCTCTTCCGCTATTATTTCTTTGACTACAGTTTTCGAAGTCCGCCCATGCACCGCTGTTGATCTATGCGCGCAACCCGCGCCCAGCATTCTCACTATGCTTCCTCACTCCAAACCCTCTGCTCTCGTGCCCTCTCGAAATGCCCTTCGAGTTCTACGCCAATTGGCATTGGCCGGTTCAACAGTCGGCGGCTTCTGCGCTGTAGCAGTCTTGACGTACGATGTGCATCGCCGAGTCCGCATCGCCGAGAAAATTGTGGAAAACAAACGAACATTACACACAACCGCACCTAATTACGATGCAACCTCTGCCGCAAGACGTCTTGCAGTGATGGTAGAAGCTGCAGAAGCAGGAGAATTCATGGGAATTGAATCCCTCAAGACCAACAAACAGAAACCTACCCGCGGTCCCGAAGACCCAAAATCGAACACTTCCCCAACAAAACGCGATCCATATCCCAAACCCAAGCCTTTGATTACATTGGAGAAATCACATATTCGCCAGAAAAAGTGGTGGAGTGATGACCCGGCCATGTTCCAAAGCAAAAGGAAGCTGGAAGGACCCAGCTTAGCTCGGAATCTCGAAATTCTGGCCATTGAGGCTCTCCAAGCGGAACAATCTATGTTAAAAGGCAAACCTCCTTTGGATGCCGAGCTTCGTCGATTGCTGAATGAGGATCGGGAGATTACTGCCGCGAACTTGTTTTTGGCGGCCGTCACTCCCCCGAATGACATCTCATGGGAGCGGAGACAACTTGCGTGTCACATCTTTACCGCAAACTGCATGAAAGGAAATATATTCATTGCCCGAACTATCTTCAATCGACTCAATGATATCAGTATTGTCTCCGAAGAGATGTGGGCCACCTTGATGCATTTACTCGCGAAAGAGGGCCATATCGATTCTGTCGGTGTACTCTATGAGAAATTTTGTTCCAAATTTGTTGTTCCTACTCATTTGCTGGAGGTCATTCTCCGGTGCCTAATTGAGTCCAAGCGATTGGATGAGGCCAAACACCTATTTCACCTGCGTTTCAAAGATGACTATAACTGCGGCTTGTGCGGAGCCTACCTCGATGGACTATGGAGGAAGACTAGGAGTATTGAATTACTCAACGGGGAATTCACCAGGATCCTCGACAGTCTTCGAGGCCTTGGGCGAAAGCCGACCGAAAAGCTGTTCAACCCGATGGTCAAAGCCCTGGTCGAATCGGGTCGTTCTGAAATGGCCGAGGCAATGGTCAAAGATATGCCATCCACGTATGACGTGCAACCTGGGTCCCGTACCATTGGTTTGATCATCTATAGCAGGGCGCTCGATTGTAATTGGGATCGAGTTATGGATGGGCTCCATGCCATGCACGATGCAGGATTTACAAAGCAAAAGAAGGACTTTGCTCTCGTCTTTGACCGTGTCTTGCTTGAATACTATCCAACTCACACAGGCAAACAAACGTTTGACTTGCTCGTCTCATGCATCAATGAATTCGAAATTGTACCTGACCGGGTCCTTCATCGGCACATCATTGAAGCAGTTGTCGAGAAAGGCAGTCAAGAAATGCTCGAAGCCATCGTGGAGATGGCCACCCAGCGTCAATGGAACACCGGCATTGGTGATAAACAGATTCTCGAGATTCTAAAAACGAGAAGGGTCGCAATGACCAATAGCCCGGTAGGAATTTGGCGAATGATTCAAGCAGCCAAGGATCGACAAGCGGCTTCGTCTTCTTCTCGACGCATCCTTGGTGATAGCTCTGAAGCCTGGGCAGTGCGAGGAGAAAAGATATTGCCAATTCACGCACCCGCTGAGGAAACCTATTCTGAGACATTGAAAAAAATGGCGAACTCCAAAAATGCCAGTTGGCACGTTCCGCTCCACAAGCACATGGAGCACTATCTCAACGTTGGCCGGCCCTCTGATGCATTGGAGGTGTATCAAAAAGCCACCGATGGTGGTCACGTTGTCAGACCTCACCATATAACTTTAGCCGTGATTGCCTCAATTCTCGCTGACCGCAGAAATGGCGTCAACAACGCGCGAGACATGATAACGTCCGAATGGGTTTACTGGAAGCAGGTTCCAACACTTCGTCACAACAAGCGCTTCACACCATGGCTCCCGATATTCTTCCAGCGCATTTCGCGTGTTGACCCAGGCGCTATGGGACAAGCGGGATTGATCAAGATGGCCATTTTCGAATATTACACAATTTGCAACAATACCCCAGGTATGACTGTAAAGCACTTATGTGCAGCTTCTTACAGTCATTACCTCCTGAAAGTTGGAGCACCAGAAATTGTTGTCGACCTTCTCACAACCATTTACCAATCTCGCTGGAGGATTTCTCATGGGTTTGACCAGGTGCTGCTGAAGCTACTCCTACGAGCTTATGCCAGACTGGGCAACCTTAAGGGGGTCTGGTGGTGTATATTAACAGTCCTTTCACGACAAGAGGCGATCAAGTCTGAATTTGTCGCTGAAGCTCTGTCCCAGATGATTTCATTGGATGCGGCCCTGGCCGATGCTCCTGGGAGTACCAAGATGCAACTCCGTACAATCAAGGACGCCGTTCAGGCTCTCAAATCCAAGTCTTGCGGTGACGCGCAGTGGGTAAACCTCAGCGTTGACTCAACGTCGAAAAAGGCAAGGCGCTCCCGGCGCACTCCGCCCAAGAAGGAAGATCCTTCCCTGCCTACTCTCCCTCTCAAGGATCTGATCGTGGAATTTGACGAAGAGTGGGAGCTGGACTTGCTACTGAAACGCAAGAATTTTACTACTGCCGAGCAGACCAAGTGGTGGGCGGAGCACAACCTCTCCAATTGTCATTCTATGGCAGCGGAAGAGCATGACTACCCTGCCTACAAAGCCGAAACCTGGGATCGATATTACGTGCCAGGGAAGTGATGTATATATATAATATAGCTGTACAAATACATGTATCATATCAAGCATAGTAAAGAAGACAATCCAGCATGAAGCAACGAGATCTATACAGTTCCCGTGATGTCTCGTGCAGCGTAGAATTCAGAAGGCGGAGAGAGCAGACTTTCACATGTCACGCCACCCTTCCCCTTTCTCAACATCAGACCATAACCAATACTCTTCTATAATTAATTGTTCCGGTTGAGAATGGTCTTGCAGTTCTCGTTCTGACCATTCTACCTCTTTCTCCTCCACCATGACATCTCTCAACGGCCATGCCGTCCACTCCCAAGCCGCTCAACGCCGCATCGAACACCATGAAGCCGACGTTGTGATCGTCGGTGCCGGAATTCTTGGTTGCGCACTAGCTTTCGCACTAGGAAAGCAAGGCCGAAGTGTTATTCTACTCGAAAAATCCTTGGAAGAGCCCAATCGCATTGTGGGTGAACTGCTCCAACCGGGAGGCGTTCAAGCATTGGACAAACTAGGGTTACGCGACTGCCTCGACGACATTGACGGAATCGACGTGAAGGGATACTGGATCTCATACTTTGGCGAACCGGTTATGATCGAGTATCCCAAGTCCACAGCGTCAGCACCGGCACCGCTGGGACGGGCTTTCCACCATGGACGATTCGTGATGAAGCTCCGACAGGCGGCCATGAGCTGTCCAAATGTCACTGTTGTCGAAACCAAGGTGACCGGACTAGTTACATCTTCGCATACAAACGAGGTTCTGGGTGTGGAGTGTGTTACCAAGGACCTGAAGGATTGCTACTTTGGCCAGCTCACCGTGGCCGCCGACGGCTACAACTCCGATTTCCGCAAAACGCACCACAAATACACGCCCAAGCGTCGTTCGAAATTCTACGGGCTGGAGCTTATTGATACTAAGCTTCCCGCGCCTAATACCGGTCACGTCCTTCTCAGCGATAGCCCGCCTGTGCTCATGTACCAGATTGGCACACGCGAAACTCGAATCCTTGTGGATGTCCCGGATAATCACCCTGGTGCGTCGGTGAAGAATGGTGGTGTTAAGGGCTATATGAAGAACACCATTTTGCCTAGGCTTCCAGAGGGCACGCAGGCGTCGTTTTCGGATGCGTTAGAGACCGGCCAGCTACGGTCAATGCCGAACTCGTTCCTACCCGCGTCGACGAACAAAACACCTGGATTGATGATTCTGGGTGATGCACTTAATATGCGGCACCCATTGACGGGAGGAGGAATGACAGTAGCATTCAACGATGTCTGTGTCATTCGCGAGTTGCTGAGCCCAGAGAAGGTGCCCAGCTTTTCCGATACAGATCTCGTTCTCAAGCAACTTGCCAAATTCCATTATGCACGAAAGAAGTCTTCCTCTGTCATCAATATCCTCGCACAGGCCTTATACTCGCTCTTCGCTGCCGATGATCCAAGCTTGAGAGCTCTTCAGCGTGGCTGTTTCCGCTACTTCCAGGTTGGGCCTGTTGGAGGTCCCGTCGGGCTATTGGCAGGTCTCATCAAAAAGCCTCTCATCCTCGTCTCCCACTTCTTCTCCGTTGCGTTCCTCTCCATTTGGGTCCTCTTGACTGAAACCCCTTTGACCCAGATCGTCCTATTCCCATACAACGCTTTTATGATCTTGTACACGGCCTGCATCGTGATTTTCCCATACATCTGGACTGAAATTTGGTATTGACCTTACTTTGTTGTCCTAAAAGCGTTGCATAGGAGGCCCTTTCCCAGCTTTTTCTTCTCTCTCCCCTTTCTTTGTTTTGCTTCGTTCCCTTTCTGATGAACATATTTGTTGATTCTTCCTGGGATTGGGTCTTCGTCTTCATCTTCCAGCCCTCTTCCAGCCCTCTTCGACAAACGCATTTACGTGATTTAATCTTTGTATTTTAACTTCTGATACACTGCGAGACCTGTGCTACACTTGACACACCTGCATACTCTGTACTATATCACCATATATGCCACACACACACCGTCATCTTAATAATAGATGGTGCAATATCAATATATTCCGAACAGACTCTCTCGATCAACCCTTTGATCCCAGTATTACCATTGAAAAAGACGCAGTAAACCTCCCCAAGCATAACCTACCACCCTCGTATCAGACCAACCCAAGAGACCCTAGAACCCCTATTGTACTGTAGACACCCGCTCATCGGATATGCACATACAAACCAACCTAGGCAGTAAAAAAAGCCCTCAAAGCAACCCAAGAATGCAGCCTGCATGTAAAATGCACAATCCCAAACACAAACCAACCCAACCGTCACACGAGCCGGCAAGGGAAAAGCCATGACGGCAACGATCATCTGCATGGCGCAATAACGGACAAAAGAAAGGGAGCAAATACGCGGGAATGAGAGGGTTATAAAGAGAATGTGCTATCCCCCTCTCCCCCCAATATACGTTCTACGTACCTACTAACTTGGAACAACCCCCATCCAAACGTCAAAAGACAAAGCAAACAGCAGAGAGAAAGGAAGCAAGATTTCGAAAATTTTGGTTTGTTTTCTTCATTGGCAACAAGGGCAGTTAATCTCTTTTATACAGAACCAGGACCGAAAAAAAAAAAAAAAAAAGAAAAGGGAAGAAATGGCAACACAATCAGACACACAGAGACAGACAGACACAGACACAGACAAGCAAACAGACTGACGCACACACAAAAAGAAGCCCTGGATCTAACCTAACCTAATAAAACACAAAAAAGAAAACTCCAAACAGCTTGGGAAAATGAAGTAATTCGTCGCGATGCATATGAGGCGTACCGGCCACCCTCTTTTTCTTTTTCTTTCTCCCTGATGACGATGATGATGATGAAAAATGACAATTGCGATGACAATGATGAATGCATGCATATGGTATTTCCCCCTTGTTACTTTGGTACAGTCCTTCAATTGGGAAGGAGAGGGATGGAACGTTTCTGTATTTTCGGAGAGATTGAGGGTCAATTTGTCAATCGATCTGCCGAGATGGTATGCTGGTGGGGGGGATAGCAAGTTGGGCAAGTAGACCGGATGGTTGACTTGCTACCTGCTGTTGATGGGATTTGTGTTTTGTGTTTGGTTTGGGTATAGGGTAACGGAACGAGCAAGGAATCGTACATAGCAGGCTCTGCAGTTCAGCCGCCTTTTCGCAGGGATTCGTCTGCTGGAAGGGACTCTGGACCCCCGTGGATCCCATGTCGAGAGTCGCTAGTTGATTTGGTGTTTTTGCGGTTTTTCTTCTTAGTGGTTTGCCAGCCGCCGTGGTTCGTGTCGTTCGTGCCGTTGGTATGGCCGCCAGTCTTTCGGGGAGGGTGATCCCCGTGTCGGTCCTTCGAACCCTGGGGGTTGTGATGAGGCGCATCGTGACGGCCTTTGGGCTTGGTTTTACCATTGACGCCGTTTGTCTTGTCAGA
The DNA here is from genome assembly GCF_028828085.1 of Penicillium nucicola. NCBI lineage: Eukaryota > Fungi > Ascomycota > Eurotiomycetes > Eurotiales > Aspergillaceae > Penicillium > Penicillium nucicola. The sequence continues at coordinate 1,155,871 of NW_026643125.1, read as the reverse complement.
TGTGTCGCCATTCGTTCGACGCTTTGAGTTGGGTGTTTGATGCCGGTTTTCATTTGATCCAGAGGCAGGTTTGTCACCCGAGCCTGTGTTGCGAGGCTGAGAGTCCTTGCTTGTACTCTGTGCTGTGCCATTCTTTGGTCTCTCCGGACTTGTCTTTGCAGTCTGTTGAGACAGCTTGGCGGCTGACGAATAGTAGTTCTGCAACCGATCGGAGAGAAGCTCAGGCCGACCATTTGTGTCTGTCCTTTCGCCGTTCACGCCATTGACTCCATTCACGCCGTTCACGCCGTTCACGCCGTTCACACCGTTCACCTGCTGGGTCTCAATGGACGGCCGGTTGAGAACGGTAGAATGCTCTATATCATCAAACGACCCCGAATCCTGATAATCCTGAGACAAGGAGTCTGAAAAACTGGCAGGAGTGTTCATGTTGTGGTCATCTGAGGTTGAAGTGTAGTGGCTGATAGCAGAATAGGGATCAACAAATTCCGACGCATATGATGAGCGGGATTCGCTTGGAGGGACTGAGCCATCGACAATCAATGGACCGGCAACAATCGGCCGCGAAGGAGACTTGGCCGGCTGCGATGAAGACTTTGGGGCCGAGTTCTGGTCAGAACGAGCAGTACCTGATGAGAACGACCCTTGCCGGTACTCTTGCTGAACAGGAACATAGGAATAGCCATTGGGGATCTGCAAGCCCATTTGCGCGGAAATCGGTGACATCATGGAACCTTGCTGGTATGCTTGCAGTTGTTGAGGAGTCATGTAATAACTCAAAACTTCTTGCTGTCGGTTCTCATCAACCGAATCTGAACGCGATCCATTGCTGGCAAGGCTATTTGATCGAATAGCGTGCTCATCTCCGCTGCCTTCCCCGCCCTCTGATGATTCAGGAGCCGGCTGGTGCTTAGGCCAGCCCTCCACTGGTTGTGGGATGGTATAGACTGGGACGTAGGTGGGAAGCGAGGGTGAGTTTTGAGGGCGTGCAGGCTGCGAATGGGCTCGAAGAGACTTTGGGGATCCATTGACAACAGATTCACGACGAGTGTTACGACCAAGATCAGGCAGAGCAGAAGCAGCCGACGGCGAGGGAGGGTTTGTGGTGCTGCCTTGTGTGCCAGCGGCACCAACTGCAGCATAGCTAGGGCTGTAGAATGTTTGTTGTCGTTGCGTTGGGCTAAGTGTTGATTGACTAGCCGTCCCTGTCCCTGAGCGTGACCGTGTGCTATCATCGCCAAACTCTTGCTGTTGTGGCACTGGGAACTGAATGAAAGGCTGTCGAATGAATACTGGTGGCGGCCTTCCGGTGACCAATGCTTGGTTGTGTAGCTGCATCCGCAATTCCTGCTCCTGCGCCTGCAGAAGCTGGATTTGCTGATAAAGTTGATCATGCAAAAGATATTGGGCCTGCTGTTGTGCTTGAAGTGAGATATCTGGCACATTGCCGGTGTTGGGTTGCCGGAAGTTTGCCTTGTTCCCGGTGTTTGACGTCCGACGTCCACCAAGTCCACCTCTCGAGGTCTGATTGCCGAATCTGCCGCCACGACTACCACCTCGCCCACCTCGTGACGGGAGTGAAGGAGTAAGAGTTGGCCGAGGTTGAGGTGGTGGTCGTTCCCATGTCCGCTCCTCTTCTTGTGGAAACTCGAACTGCTCACAGCACTCTGCCAGATCCCCCTTGGCAACAGATTTGAAAGCCCGGCGTAATTCCAAGTGTAGTCCACGGAACGATGTATCGTCGGCGGTATTGCCCAGGTTTCTTGACGTGTTGAAGGGTTCCTCCACGCAGAGACGGTTGTTCATGCCTATGTGCCAATTTTTGGCATCCTTATTAACCAATTTGCCTTCTCGCACGGAGATGACGTTAGTTTCAAAGTCCAATTCATGCCCATAATATCGGAAGAATTCAAACAGTAACTCTCCAACGGATTGGTGATTCTTCCGACCAAATTGAGACAGTATGTCGAGATTGTCATCAAAGGAACACAGTAACCCATCAGGCGTGATTTTCTTATTGTGAGGACGAGCTTGCAAACTTGGGAGAATTGGAGGCTCTCGTGTTTGTAAAAAGTTAATGATCAAACAGATCCAGGTGTATGAGCTCAAGGTGCCGCCGAGTCCTACACGCAGTTAGTATCAAGGTCAACATCCCAGAGCGGTAGCTGCACACTACTCACCAGCATCATTGAGAACTCGTCGTTTCGTCCAATATTTCACACACATTGCCAATGGCCGTACTCGATCATCCACTTCGACGTATGTTCGAATCATGCGAGTGTTTTCTAGCGCAAGGGTATTATTCACATTCATGTCACAGGCCAGCCGCAGCTCAGGATCCCAAATTTTGACAATAGGGACCTTTGCATGTGACACACAGACAACACGTTCCATTCCGTCTATCCAAGTCAGTCTATGCACGGGATAGTCAGATGTCAATGGGGCTCTTACGATCGGCCAACACTGCCGCCAGCAGACACACCTGGTCCAGAGCCTTGAAATTCGTCGTGATACAAATATCCACTGCGCAAATTAGTATGTTTTTTCTTCCAAGTTCGAGTCCCACACCTACCATCCGAGTCACTAGAACAGAGTTTGTTCCCGGACGAGCCAAAAATATTTGCCTTGATCTCATGACCAGGCCACTGCTCATTGAAAAGCTTCTCCAACTTCCGAACTAGTTGTCGCCTTCGGTCATCACTCTCGGCAGAAGGTAATAATCGATCGTAGAGGTCCATAATATCTGTGGTCAATTTTTTCTCCTCCTTCGGCTCCAAGCGTTCCTTCAACCCTTCCTTCTGCTCTGGTAATACATCTGCACCCAGACTATACGGCATCCGTCGTCGATATGCAGACATGGCAGTCTCATATTTACATCGGCCGAGGGGTTGCCGCGCAGAGAGGGGTAGATGTGTTGCTTCGGAGTGTGTGGATCGAGGGGAGGTGCTTCCGCGGACGGGGGACGGCGACCGAGAGTGTAAGGTGAGTTTGCGCGCATGTTGATATGGGGTAGAGGGAAGGGAGTTCGATTGGTGCGAAGTCAACGGAGGGCGAGCGGCTTCAATCTCAGGCCCGTTGGTTTGCGACGTCCATGACATCGTGGAGGGCTGACCCGTTATCGGTGGGACGTCACCGTGGTGGGAACGATTCGCATTCCCATCGATGTGTGCGACCATAAAGTAATTCCCCCCAAAGCTAGCCTCGCCGGTCCTTGTGCGTTGCGTTCCTTCTGTTCGGGCTCGGCAAATCGATAAGAGAGTGTCCACACCCGCACACCAACTCGCACAATATAAACCCCTCGCTGTTCACGCTGACTCGGTTGACCCCTGTCACCAGTATCTGAATTCAGTGAGGGCTCGTTTTTGTTTCGGGGACAAGGCGAGGAGGTACGTGGTTTGACACGAGGGATTTCGTGGGATGTGTGAGACAACGGGATAATCAATCTCGACCCCGTCGCAAGACGACTCGAATTCGGCACTCGACCGGAACAGGCGAAACAAGGAACGAGTAACGTAAAGTAGAAAAAGCAAAGGAAATGCCTCGACCAGGAGATGAGAATCAGACAAGAGAGAAAAAAAGGTCACGTCAAAGTGAGAGAGATTTCTTGAATTGAACCCCCAAAAAAAGACCAAGAGCAAGCGAGGCGTATGCGAATGCGACCGAATCGTGTACAGGTAGGCGAAAGTGTAGGAACCAGCCTTCTGTGAGAAGTGAAGTTGCCAGGAGGGGAATTCGAGAGTTGAAGATGATCAAAGGTCAGCCCCTGTCGGCGGTAAAGACACTGCCGACCGTCCACCTCAAGGCCACCCAAACATATAAATCGAGTATATTTAATAAAGTCGAAGATCAAAGGACCATAGGGATGATAGGAAACGTAGAATTCATAGAGATCAGAGGATCAGAGGATCGTACAGAGATCAGCGAAGAATCCCCAGCTCATTATAGGGTCAACGTCGCGGAGTAGAATCACTATTGGGGAATAGCTCCCTCTTTCTATTGAATGCAAAGTATTTCAGGGGCTTCATTTCCTTTGTTTGAGTCTCTCATATTTATCTATCTCCTTAACTTAAATATCTGCAGCTATGCATTCATGCAGGTACCATAACGGAGTTATCGATAACACCGACTTGAGAGGAAGAAAAGGAATCGAAAATGAGAAGATTCAAACAACATGTACACATGTAGCCGGTTGCTATTGGAGTGGCCAATCAGTCATGGCAGAGTTGTATGAAACTCTTGTCTGCCTTTCTCCTTTTCTTCAACTCCCCGCGATCGTCTGGTCCTTGCACGTGCCCAACTATAACCTAATCCAGAATGTGGCCTGAGGCACTATCTCGTCCTTTGTGATCTTTGTTGAACCTTCGTATAAGTTGACTGATGAGTTATATGTGATCCCCCTTTAGCCGAGGGACTCAAGAACCTTGTGAGGTAGAGTCTATGAGCCTCCCCAGTCTAGCCATACATGTTCGGGTATTGGGAGCCTTTGTTCATGGATATTGGCCGTTGCTCCATTCGAACGAGGCTTTCTCATACTTCTTTGTAACGTTCAAGCGAGAAGCATTAGGCGAGCAAAGGTGATAAAGCTATGGCCTGTGACTGGGAGATCAAACTTGACCTCACTGCCTTTGATTCACGCACGCGTGGGGAAGGGCCACCAGGACTGGGATTGGATTGGACCGAGCCCAGTCCCATGTACCAGTACAGTATGACGAGGGGGAGAATCTTTGTCACGCTCGAGACCCCCAGGGTAACGCAGAAAATCCAGACGCCAGCTCGGGATCGTGTTAGCGACGCATTTCCCGGAGGGTTTTGTGCTGGTGAACCGTGACCGCGGTGACTGGGGAAGCTGGGGAGTCGATGATTTGACTATATATCCCTCCACTTCTTGATCTACTTGGATGCCTTGTCCATATTCACTCCGACCACCCCCATATCTGGACATCTTGACATCTTTGCGGGGTGCCATTTGCTTACTGGCCTGTTCAGCCGGCGATGCACATGGATTTCGTGGCCAATCCTGTTCAGAGGGCTGCGGACCTTGCGGACATAATATACAGTGACGACCCCCCCACCTCTCCTGAATTGACCGAGATGGGTTGGTCATAGCGCTTCGAACTGTATTTCTGGGATGTTACTATTGCATTGCTCAGGTTGAAGGATTCGTGGGTTGGAATGGTTGGGGGTCTACCGGGTCTACCTGGTCTACCTGATCTACCTGATTACTTGCTTTCCGTCTATTGCTCCTGCATGCTCCATGTAGACTGATTTCATGCGTTTGTCCAGATTGTACATGCTACTTGCAGATCACAACCCCGATGCGACTATACTCGCCTCGCCCAGAGGAGACTCTTGGCAGGCTGACTGCATCGTGCAGGAGTTATTGCCGTTTAGCATCATCGTACAGTAGTGGCTAGACACGATCCGGTTCTGAGGGGGTTGAGAGCTCGTGTTGGATCCGATCTAGAATGTGTCATCCGATTCCAGATGTGTACCTAAGTCTTCTCTGCCAGAGGCTGACTATCCGGAACATTACTTACTACCTAGGTACATGTACTGTATATCCAACTGCAGCACAATGCCAATGTCCACAATAAAGTGGAGCAGCGTCCTTGCATTGAGCCAGACACCGAATAGAAGAGCAGAGAATCAGAGAATAAGAGAATAAGAATAGAATAGTCATGGAAGTGTTAGGGCGTACGCTTAGACACTCCAATCTCCGGTGACCGGGGGCCCGTTTAGACGAATGAAATTGCTTGGGGCTGCCGGGAATTGCCGCGAGAAAAGACAAGGAAGAAAAGGAATACAAATAGACACGTTAAGGTGACACTGGTAGGCCTCAGAAGATTGCAACTGAAAACGACGAATTCTCCTTAAGCAATGTGGTACATTTAAGTAAAAATGTAGACTCCTTTTCGTTAGAACAAAAGAAGAAGAAAAATCGTTCAAAAAAAAAAAAACACACCCCCTCCTCCCCTCTCTATAAGGTAATACCACCCCCATAGGGACCCTCTCTCCTTTTCTCTTCTTTCTTTTGCCTCGTTGACTGGTAGAATTTCAAGAGGTCCTCCCCCCCCATCTTCCCTAGTAAGTTTGAACTCCTGATAATCTATGCTTGTCTGGACTTTGTTTTGGAGAGATTCGCATTAGAAAAAGTCTGTCCAGTTCGGGCCTTTTTTTTTTCCCACTCTCAATAACTGGCTGGATTTCCCCCCTCCCAAACTTCCTTCAGTGTCTCTCTCTTCGACGTGGACATTGGGTGGAAAACGTGTTGTGGATCGGAACTCACATTTTTTCGTCTCGACAGATCGCCTCCGCGCCCGTTCTGCCCCTGAACACCTTCCACGGACTCTCTCGAAACAATGTCTTCGTACTACGAACCTCAGGGCTGGCAAGCACCTGCTGCGCGCCAGGTCTCGTGGGAGCAACCGGCGCCTCCCTCCCGGTCAGGTATGGAGTGAAACTCGGCGGTCGAAAAAAAAAAGAGGCACACACACTAACGTTTCGCAGGATCCAGCTCGGTCTCTCAGCGCGAGGATTCCCCGGCCTTTTCGTCTCAGTTTGATGGTATGGACACACTCTTGATTGGATCTGGTTGAACCCGAGACCGTGCGAATCGGAATCCGACAGAAACCAGACTGGATCATGGACAATGGCTGACGTTGGAACAGAGGTCGATCGGGCGATCGACAATCTCGTCAAGAGTGGGAAGCTGTGGAATGCTCCTCGACGGGACTCAATGCCCATGATGATGGGCCGGCCCTACCCTGACTACGGTATGTTGCGGGTACAAATGGCACGCAGAACGCGTTTCTGACTTGTCCTTTGACAGACCCTCGCATGGGTGGTGGCCCCCAGCGACACCATTCGATCAGCGAGTTCGATGGCTCGCGGATGCCCCCGTCCGGCAATGCCCAGGGCTTCTACGCCTCGCAGCGGTACCAGGGTCGTCCCAACGAGGTGGAACAAATGATGCAGGCGAAGCGTCGGATGGCAGCACAGCGTGAGAGGGAACTCCGCAACTATCACCAGGAACAACAGTACAACCGAAGTACGTGGTAGCGTCTGATTTTCTCTCCTTTTTTTTTCTCTCTGAGCCTCGTTATATTCCCCCGTCGGCTTTCTCTTTTCATATTCGTCTATATCTTGTCGGCCTTGTGTAATATATTTGGTTTGGCTTTTTGTTGTCTCTTGTGAACACGGGGTTTTAATACGTTTTCTTCTTCCTTTCAAGGCCTCCTCGCCGAAATGTCCGCAAGCAAATCCGATCGGTCCACCAGCCCAGCTGCCGGGAGCGAAGACAGCCGCCGTGAGCTCCTCGCCCGCCAGCACCGCGCCTTGTACGGCAACGAAAGCCCAGCCTTCTTCCCGCCTGGTGCCTTCTCCGATGATAACGCACGCCCCGATAGCCAGGCCGGTGGTGCCACCCCGTCCTCCGGCGTACGCGGCGCATCCCCCCGCGGCGTGGACCCATTCGGCCTGAGCCAGGCTGGCGCCGCTAGCGCTGACACAACTCTGCAGTCGCCCTCCCGCGCCAACAGCACTTCCTCGCCTAGTTCCGCCATCAATGCCGGCTTCGGCGACCAGCCCGTAACCTCGACCTCGTCGCCTGGGGCCGACTCGTCTTCCTCCCGCCAGGCCCCATCGAAGCCCGTTGCGGGCCCCATCGGCTCTGTCGGCCCCATCGGTTCTCGTCCTGTCCCCGGTCAAACCACCGCTCCTCCCCCAAATCCAGCCTTGAACAAGCGTTCGACTACCCCGCTTCCTTCTCCGCTAGGTCTGGGTTTCACCTCTGCTGAGCCAGCCACTGGCCCTGCAGCCGAGCGTACCTCGTCCGCCGGTCCCGTCCCGGTTGTCCCTTCAGCGGTTGGACCCGGAGCCAAGGACCCGGCTGGTGGTGTCAGCCTTGGCTGGAGCAACGGCAGCGGAGTCTGGGGCTCGAAGAGCGGACTCGGTGTCCAGGCGTCAGTCTGGGGTTAAGCCGATCCTGCCTTCCGAGTGAGCATTGACAATTTTGCACTTGGCATTTTTCTTGCTTGTGGCGTTGTGAGAACAAAAGCGGAAGTCTTTCATTGCTTCGAAATTTGACATACGGATTCGATTTCGAGTCTGGTACATATCATTCAGCAGAAGGATGCTGGTTCTTTTTTAGGTGCGCTCGGCCCGGTTTTTGCTTTCTGTGTTTTGGTTTTCGGGTTGTTTTCTGGGAAAGGACTGGGGTGCTGTTTTGGGGGTTCCCTCGTATGGTGTCTTGCGGATGGTGTCCGCTTGTGGATTGGGAATCATATCATGTCTTTCCTCGTATCTCGGGTCAGCATCTTGTGGTTTTTCATTTCTTTTCTTCTTTGTTTTCTTTTTTGCTCCGGTGCCCGTGTGGAATGGTCGGAATAATGGCGCTTATTTTCCAAGCTCGTGGGTCATTTCTCGGTGTTTTTCATGTCGGATATGCAAAGGTTTCTTTCTTCTTTTCTTCTTGGGGGGTCGGTTCGGGATCTGCACATTGAACTTGTTTTTTTGGACATTGGTCTGCCTGTTTTACAATCTCCATGGAGAGGGAGGCGAATCGAGCCCAAAACGGATATTTGATTTGGATGGTGATTTAATTTTCTTGTTTCATATGTCTTCCTTTGGCTGCTGAGATTCGGTAACGATATAATGCCATTGCAGATGTAAAAAGGAAAGGGGTCTGCTATTATACCTGACTAGGACACTGGACTATATTCCGACCTCGTTCTGGCGCTGCTTAGATATCGATTGGGGTTGTACTGAGATGCGGACTTGGACGGCTGTTTTGCTTTTTTCCCCCTCTTGTCTCTACCTGCTTTCTTATACTTGGCCTTGGTGACCGGTACTTGGTTTGAACCTGATATATGATATTGATTTGTAATTGCTCATATTGTATTCAGTCTGGCATACAATCTGGTCCCCTATGTTTTGAATAAGTTGCGTGAGATGTCGGCGGTCTGGTTATATTAGCCCAGCTTCATTAGGTCTCAAATCAACGTTACAAGTGGCCTCGGCCTCGTTGGGAGTACGAAAATTCATCCTGGGGCATATTAAGATGCTTGGCAAGTCATTCTGATGAAGATTCTAGTACCTTGGAACGGGGCAGAGATATTCAATGGCTAATGAACGCCATGGCCTGTCATTCATCTTCTAGATTTGAGTGTTCGATGACTGCTGAGAAGGTCCAGCTCCATGGTCATATGGATATAAGCCTTAACTTTAATTATCTCTATATTAACAGCTAAAATGGGTCGATCCGAGGCTAATTCCAGCGCATTCTAAACAAGAGCTTAGAATGAAAGACCCTGTGGCATTCGGTGCTAATTCTCCGGTTTCATCTTTGATTGCGCTTACATGTAGGGCTGCGGTACAAGACCCCGTCATTGGAACGCTGCTATTCACTTTCTTCCGAAAAGACACCGAAATGAGCAAAACCAGGGACAATTGGGGGTTTTATAGGGGTAGTCTCACCCAATTCTAGCCAAGTTGTGGAGCAATAGGGTGTTCCATATTAATGGCGTTGAAACAATGTTTCACTAGGCACGGATGATGCACCCTTTCCATCCGCTTTTACTATACACCAGACAATTACACCGTCCATGTATACACCTGCCGCCGGTGTTGTGACGGCTAGCGTAGTAGAGTTGATCCCCGTATGTGTATTCTTGAATAGAGCTATAGCGATATAAAGGGCTGCAGATCCCACCAACAGTCAGGAAATCGACAGGCAGCGCCACCGACTCTAACCCTAAAATGCGTGGGACTTTCGTTCTTTCTCTGCTTTCAGCGCTGGGCGCTTCAGCTTCGCTCCTCACGTCCAACCTCAAGTCTAATGTCGATGTGCTGGCACTCGATTATTCCTTCAACCCCGTCAAGGCATCCTACTGGACCGGGTACCCCCATCACCGCCGTACCCCATTCTCCGTCTCGCCAGACGGAAAATCCGCATACATCGCCTACCTCGATTCCAGTGCTACCGATGTCCACGTTCAACAATTAGACCCTGAGACCTTTGCAGCCACCGGCACCACCGTCACTGTCAGCGGCGGAAAGGAAGGTATGCAGCATTAGCCCTAACTCAACCCCCCCCCCCCCCCCCCCCCCGAAAAGCACACCAACTAACACCACCCAAGCCGGCGGTCTCGTCGCCCATAACGATGGCTTCGCCCTCCTAACCAACGAGGCCATGCCCTCAGGAACAACCAACGCCCCACCAAGCGACACCCCAGTCCCCGTCCTGTACCGCTACACCAGCGGCAAGCAAACCTTCAAGACCTGGCTGGGTGGACCAGACGTCCACGCTGCGGACGGTCTTTCCGCCTCACCAGACATGAACGGCGACCTCGTCTACTCAGAAGAAGCAGGCCTCTACGGCGCCTACTTCGTAGTAACCGACTACTCCGGCGATGCCTCCGGCCACTTCGGCGACAGCATCGAATACGTCTCCACCAACGGAACCCTAGTGACGATCGCGGGAGCATCCAGCTCGTGGGGATGCAGCCACAATACCGGCATCGCCTTTGAAGCCGCCGACGCGGCCCCCTTCGCCAGTATCTGTGCCGAGGACCAGGGTGCCATCTGGCTCAATACCAAGACTCAGGGTATGATGAACGACGGAGTCAAGATTTCCAACGAGAACACCACCAACGGCGCCGGTGGTGAGGCTATGGGTGGCATGTCTGGTAGTTACAGTGCTCTTGCGCGCTTCGCCGAGACGACCAACTATATCTTCGCGTGGGTTTCGCGCGGTGCTATGGATGTGACGGAGAACGCGTGGATGGGCACTGGATATACGAATGTGCAGAACCGCACTAATGGGCGCAATGTTGCGATCTCGTTGTTCTCTGATAAGTATACCAAGGTTGGTGCGCAGGCGACTTCTGTTGTCGGCACTGAGGATGGTGATAGCCAGGTTAACTGGGTGACGAGTGGATCGAATGATTGCTCGAATGCTCATGCTGCTACCTTTGGTAGTGCCAATGCTGTTGTTTCCTGGGAGGAGATTTCTAACCCGACCTGTGATTTCATTGCTATGGGTTGTCGAGGTACTTTTGCTGGTACTTTCTTCCAGCAGGTTGATTCCACCGGTGCGAAGGTTGGTGAGGCTATTTCTAGTGAGGATGTTTACGTTGCTGGTGATATGGTTACGATGTCTGATGGCCGTGTATGCTGGCCTTATGTTAGTATGACTTGGGATTTGTCGCAGGCTGTTGATGATTCTGCTTCTGGGTCCACCACCAAGAAGATGAGCATTGCTTGTTTGAGTCTTGGGGATGTTGCCGCTTCTGCTGTTTCATCTGCTTCGTCTGCTTCATCTACCTCATCTGCCACTGTTGCTGCTACTGCCGCCGCCTCTACTGCTTCTACTTCCACCGCTGCCGCCACCACTGCCTCCGTCGATGCTTCTTCAAACGTCGCTACTGAGGCCTCTGACGCCTCGTCCAGTGCGTCTACCGAGGTCGCTTCCGTCGTGGCTTCTGTTGCCTCATCTGCCGCTCCTGCGGCCTCCACTGCTACTCTGGGTGCTTCCTCGGACGCCTCATCCGAAGTTTCCTCCGCTGTCGCTGCCGTCGCCTCATCTGAAGCTTCGGACGCTTCTCCCGAGGTTTCTGCAGCAGCCTCCGCTACCATTTCCGCTGCCCCAGCTGCCTCAGCTGTCTCTGTGGGCACCGATACAGGCTTAGAGTCGACCGCTTCGTCTGCCAATCCCTCTGAAGTTGCTCCTGTCTTGCCTGTCGGTACTCCGTCCAGCATCCCCGTTGGCTTCCCCTCTGGCTTTGCTTCTGGAGCCCCTTCCGCCATGCCCGTGCCCACCGATTTCCCTGCGGCTGATGCATCCGATGAACCTGGATTTGCTGCTTGCACTGGTGCTCCCAAGCATCACGGTAACCTCGGTCATTCGTCCCACCATGGAAACCTTGGGCACCACACTCACCACGGACACCGTGGACACCATGCTAGCTTGTTGCCTAAGTTTTAGAGGGGGTGTATGAGACATAGGTAGATGCGTATTGTCTTATGGAGATGTGTTTTGTTGTGGGTTTGCTGTTTGGAGATGTACGTATTCAGGGGGAGAGTTGAGGTGTATATCAAACAGTTGTATAGTATTGTCTCGGGTTTGAGTGAAGTAGAAACTAGCTTTGAAGATTGCATAGCGAAAGTCTGCTAGGAAGCTTGACTCTTGCAATCTGATGTGTTCTTGTTGATCTTTTACTCGTGATATACACAGTAAACAGTTCGACTAGGTTAGATCTTTGTGGGAGTTATAAGCTGGCAATGTTTCAAGTCGGTCTGATTGGGTTGAGTAATGAGATTAAGCAATCGAATGTCGTTGGTTTATTCGATAAAGTTTTAGGTTTTCCAAGGTTAGGAAAGTTGGTGGTGTCAACAAACTTAAAAGAAGCCATCTAAGCCGTAAGATTCTTGAATGTTCGACTACTATGAACAACATCGATATAATAAGAAGAGGAAGAAGCTCTAACCAAGGTATCATTTAGATTAAGCATTATAACATGTCTTGAGCACTCATCAGCTTCAATGGCCCTTGTCACACGTTACACAAAACGTGTAACTAGCCCTAAAAATCAAAAGATATTGTTCGTGTATCAGTTTTGTCTCGTTCGTATTCTTTGCAACATGCCCAACAAAATCAGACAGAGCTAGTATTAGCCGCCGGAGTCTGGACATGATCATCAGAGCCCGCAGCAGCAGGATCTTCATGTTCAATCTTCCTCTTCGCAGTGAAGAGACCGACAACACCACGCTCCTGGGTCGCACCGAGCCAAGGCTTACGCGCCTCAGCAAGGGCCTGACGACCAATGAAGTAGATGAGTTGTCCAACGATGATCAGAACAAAGGCGATAGGATACATCCAGTGGATGTGGTAGTGGAAGACCTCAACACCGATGATCACACCCCAGAAGTTCATAGTGAGCATGGAGATGTTGAAGAAGGCCGCCGACGAGAGACGGAAGAGCAGCGGGGCGAGCATGTAGAACATACTCAGACAGAGAGTATAACCAGTCAGGTAACCGCCGACCTTGCCGTCCCAGTGGGCCGTAGCGAAAGAGTGGCGGTCGAAGATTCCAGCTTGGACACCGTTGATGATCATACCAAAGAAGGACATCTGTCCGAGGACCTCGTAGACAGGACGCGTGCTGACGAAGTATTCTTCGCCAGTGTTGGTGAAGCCGTAGAAGGTTGCGCCGAGAAGTGCGAACAGGTCGCCCTTGATCTGGTGGCCGTGGGACACGTCTCCGCCGTTCGTGCCGGTGAGGTGATCAGAGCCGATGAGAATACCCATGCCTCCGATACAGATGAGGATACCCAGAATTTGAGAGATGTGGTATCGGACCTTCAAGAAGAGGAACGAGAGGATCACGACCACGACAATGGCCCAGAAGTTGATGAGTTGTGCGCTCAGCATGGTTGTATAATTATATGCCAGCACAATAAAGTAGTTGCCTTCCACGTCGCAGAATGCAAGGATGATGTCTGCTTCTGTTAGTTGAGAACTGTCGCGGGGAACTAAGAGGACTCACATTTCCAGCCGTCACGCCAAATCAATTGGAGCCAGCCCTTGAAGCCGTAACGGTATATCGTGTAGGGAGTGAAGATTGCGTTTAACAAGACATAGTTCAAGAATGTCTGGAACGCGGTAATTGCCCAGTCCTCTTCACCGAGGAGGGTAGTAAAGGTACCCGTCGCAGTGTTGGCAATGGCAAGGATTTGGCTGTAGACACGTTAGGCACCAAGTTCCGAGGCTGTGGAGTTTGGATCCAACTTACCCTAGGACAAGGACAATGTAAAACTCTTTGGTCTTGAAGTAGGCCAGACGGCTCTTCTTCTGTCCATCAACCTGGTCCGCTGGCTGCTCGGAGCGTTCAGTCTCTTCCTCTCGAGAAGGACTCTGCACAACTGCCACCGCCGCATCCTTGGGCAGTGATTGCGCAGAGGAGCTGGCGCGAGCATCATAGTCCACACTCGATGCCTGTACGGTGACTTTATCTTTCGACTCCGACATGGTGACCGTAAAATCGTAAAAGCGGGGTTGCGATAATTGCAGACCGCAGTTTAGGGCAATCTATACTGCTGAAGGGGGAGCTTTATGAAAGACGAACGAGCGCAAAACTCCCTAAGTCGCTCGTAATCTAGGATAGTCAATACCGTCACAGAGAGAAGTCCGAACGGGAAGAAAAAATCTCTTAAGACTAGAACAGCGCGCCGAGGCCTGGAGCCTTGCCTAATCGGGCCATCTCGATAAGAATCTGCCATGATGATACCACGAACCAATCAGCGTCGAGTGAGTGGAGGCGGTAAGGGTCTGTGCCTCATCCGGGTGCTTAGGTCAGCATCTGGAAGGCTTGGAAGCCCACGGTACGGGGCAGTGACTTGATCCAGGCCGAAGAGCTGCCGGAAGGGGAGGTACTCTGCAGGTACCATCATCCCGTAACTTACCAGAGAGTCTTTGTTAGGTTTGGGGGGGTGGAGAAGGGGAATATTGATCGATTTAGCAATTGACCGACCAATCGTTCAAATTAAACATTGAGGTCCATTGAAGATGTCATTGTACAGAGTTTGGAGTCTGGAGTCTGGAGTACATGCAGGTAAGCGTGTAGACGCCCATTCCGAACCCCCTGAGAAGCTTCCCCCTTCGCCGATCACGGAAGCCCAGGCTAAATTTGGGAGTATACGAGGACAGAGAGAATTCAGGCTTGCGAACTGGCATATACTGGCATCTTCGTATTGTGTGGTAGCTTGAGTGCTCCGTGATCAGTAATAGCTTAGAGAGTTGTCCATGTCTGCCTATACGTTTTAACTTAGATAACTTCATCAAACAGCTCTGGAGATCAGAAGATCAGCAGATCAGAAGTTCAGAAGGGCAGAAGTTCTAGAAGTTCCGGATGTGCCCACTCTGCTTCCGTGTTCACTTCTTCCTTTTCCCAGGGCCAAAATCTTGACTTTGCTTGAACCTGCCGAGGCCGTCAGGTGGACCTGAGTTTCCCGATCGTCATCCCCTCCGCAGACTCTTTCATCATCCTTTGGGATCTCCACCTCCCTTCTTCATTTCCACCTTTCAACACACCCAGGCTATTCTCTCTTTTATTATTTCCCTTTACCATTCCCTCTGGCTCTCCTCTCGGGTACACTCTCAGCTGTGGCCCGGAGTGACGAGACGCCTCTCCCTGTTTCCGGATCATGGCGCTGGAAGTACAGCCGCCCGACGGTCGCAAACGAGTCAAGGTCTATGAGTTGAGGGATAATGACTGGTTCGACCGCGGAACTGGTTTCTGCGTCGGTCAGATCATGGGGGTGAGTTGGCGCGTTGCGCGCACTGATGTTTCATCGCGCGACCTCCCCTCCCCGGAGCGCTGATGCGCCATCGCCATCAACACTCACTGATCGCAACCCATCTAGGAGGAGCCTCGCATATTCGTCGAATCCGAAGATCAACCCAATCGCGTCTTGCTGCAAACCAAAATAGGCAAGGATGAAGGCTACCAAAAACAGCAAGGTTTCTATCCCGCCATCTCCGCCCGGAAGAATGTGTTTTGGCTAACGTGGGTATCACGCGACCAGAGACCTTGATTGTATGGACAGAGCCGAATGGCACGGATATGGCGCTGAGTTTTCAGGAGGCGGAGGGTTGTGCTATCATTTGGTGAGAAAGCCGGATAAAATCTTCACGCGCACGAGCTGACCTCGCACAGGGAATTTGTCAATGCCGTCCAACAAAGTCTTCTCAATTTACCTGCCGGTAAGTGTGTTGCGCGTTCGAACCTGATAGTCCCTAACTCGCCTTAGATGATGCCTTGTCCGACGATCTCGAAAGCTATCAATCGATCGTGTTACCAGCCCCCGAGTTGGGCCATCTCCCCGATATCGAACAAATCGTACGAGCCGCGAGCATGACCCAGAGTGGCCGAGACGCGCTATCCAAATACATCATTCGCGACGAATACATCTCGAAGTTGGTTCCGTTAGTAGAAATGGCCGAGGATCTGGAAAGCTTGATCGACCTACACCGTCTTTGCAACATCATGAAGTCTCTTATCCTCTTGAATGACAATACCATCATCGAAACCGTTGTCGCCGATCATGTCATCCTGGGGGTGGTGGGAGCTCTGGAATACGACCCCGAATTCCCCACGCACAAGGCGAACCACCGACAGTATCTCGCCGACAAGTCACGATACAAGGAAGTTGTGCCGATCAAGGACGCGATAATTCGCCGCAAGATTCGCAATACTTGGAGACTACAGTATCTCAAAGACGTGGTGCTAGCTCGGATTCTCGACGACCCGACATTCTCAGTGCTCAACTCGTTGATCTTTTTCAATCAGATGGAAATTGTGAATCACATACAAGGAAATGGCCCATTTCTGCGAGAATTGTTCTCTGTCTTTGACCCGAGGAACATGGACGCGAGGCGCAAGGATGATGCAGTGCAGTTCCTTCATCAGTGCGCTGGCATTGCGAAGAACTTGCAGGTTCAGTCACGGGCCCAATTGTTTGCCAACTTCATCAGCCATGGCCTGTTCGCTGTGATCGCTTTTGCCGTGAAGCACGTGAATGCGGCCATGCGCACAACAGGCATTGATATTCTTGTCGCCTTGCTCGATCACGACCCTGTCATGATGAGAGGGTACATGTTGAAGGCCGTGAATGAGAAGAAAACCCCTCTCACAGACACCTTGATTGATCTTCTGCACGTGGAAACGGACCTCGGTGTCAAAAACCAAATTGCAGATGCTATCAAGGTTCTCCTTGATCCCCAGATTCCCTTGCAGGACCCGCTTGGTCGGGCTGGTCCCGATTACTTCAAAGTCCGCACTAACAACCTTCTTTCCGATGCATTTGTCCAACAGCATTTTGATGAGTCTTCTAAGCGGCTGTTCCAACCCCTTAAACAGCTTGCCAATCGCGCAACCCGTAAGTAACCTCAATGGCTGACCGCATGAAATTTGCTAACATCTTCAGTTAATGATTTGACATTCCAAGAGGTTACCCTCTACTCACATCTTGTTGATATCCTCACCTTTTTCGTTCGCCAGCATCTCTTCCGCACGCGTAACTCTATCCAGAGCGAATCTCTCGCACCTCAGGTTGCGCAGCTCCTGCGGGTACCCCAGAAACACTTGAAGCTGAGTCAGTACCTCTTTCAATCCAGGATTGGGCCCTTATACTGACATTGATGAAGTTGCCCTCAAATTTTTCCGCACCTTGATCAGTCTTCAAGACACCTTCTACCAAGCTCTCATGACACACAACAACACTTTTGGATTGATCCTTGACATTGTTTATGAAACAATGCCCCGTGACAACCTGCTCAACTCGGCCTGTCTTGAACTGTTTGAGTTCATCAAGAAGGAAAACATCAAGCCATTCATCACTCACGTGGTCGAGAAATATCGTGAAAAGCTCGAAAGCATCACCTATGTCGATACTTTCCAGAGCTTAATTCTTCGATATGACCAAATGCAAGGACAGGAATATGGCGCTGAGGCTGATTCGACACTGTTCAGTCAGGACGAAAGTAGTACCCCTCGACGAATTCCCCTGAACGGCCAGCGTTGGCAGGGCGTAAGAGAGATGGACGCTGCCGAAGACGAATACTTCAACACGTCTGATGACGAAGACGAGGTACGCAACTCTTGAATCACATAGACAGCCCAGAAACTGACAAGAAACAGTGGTCTCAGGATCGTGGAACCATTGCTGTTGGACCCCCAAACGGATCTGCCTCTCCGGCTGTCAAGTCGTTGGTCGACTACCCGGACGACGACGACGAAGATATCATGGACACAAAAACCGAAAGTTTAGAGCAATCTGCCCAGGACCAGCCAGCGGCTGGCCAAGAGGCCTCCACAGAGATTCCAGCGGTATCACCGATAGCTCAAACACCTCCACCGGAACGACTAGCAGAAAAGCGCCGACGCGAAGAAGAGGACGACGACGAGCTTATCAAGCTCTCCGCTGTACCGAAACGCAGAAGCTCCACAAGCAGCCATTCCGGCGCAGGGATATTGAATCGGAAAAAGACCATGTCTATCGGACCAATGGCAGACAAAGGTGCCACACCAATCCTAAGCAGTGTTACCGCTCCGCCCAAGAGAATCGCCATCAACATTGGATCAACAACCAAATCCTCCACATCAGAAGGCGACAATTGCACAGACATCACAAGCCAGACTAATGAAAAGGAGAACCGCGACGAGAGTCAAGGTAATGAAGGTGGATAGTTAATACCCATCAGCCGGGCTTTTTTGTTTCCCTGAATTAAGCAGCCTTTCATGTTTTGCTTCCCATGACCTAGATACCAGATACAGTTGCGGGGTTTCCCCATTGTTATCTCTTGCTGCTGTTCTTCCGGCGATATCTTTTTTCTTTCTTCTTCGAAGGCTGCTCTTCTTTTTTTCTCTTCCTCGCCTGGCTGTATGTGGTTTTTCGTTCGTGGCCCGAATTAGCGGGATTGAATGGTTGATGTACGTGGCGTCTCTGGGCAATGCATTGGACCTGGCCTTGTGGTACCTATATTTGTTCTTTTTTTTTCTGGTTGGGCTTAGATCATGACCAGGTGAGTCGGATCGCGTGGCAATTTATCCTGCAATCTTCTTGCTCTCTCTTGCTTGGTGCTCGTAGTATGCCTTCCAATACACTGGAAGGCAGGAGGCCTTAGGTGTCACTCCCAGGCTGTATGAAAACTTTACGCAAATGTAATACCTAGGACTCTGCAGTATATATAAATTGCGGACCTCTTTTTCAACTATCTTCCAAGTCTTTGTTGTGCCCCAAGGCGTAACTAGATCTAACATCAAAGTTCACATGGATCCACTAACCGAGCTCGACCTCAACTCCATCTCAAACAGACCGAATCCCAAGACAAATGATTTCCAGCCCAATCAATCATCAATGACCAATGATCAAGCCACATGCCATACACTGTAAAGCCTGAAGCTGATCTCTACTCGATGCGGATCCCCCCTAACAAAGCCAAGAACCATCAATACCCTCCCAATATCAGCAACAACCATCCACGTCCAACGCGTTACCTAGAAACCCAAGAAGATGTCATTGGAAATAACAGCAAACAAATTCTTCACCACTATAGGGTCCAACCCAAACACAATCCAAGCCCCTGAGACAACCATCTTCTTCATCTCCGGAAACCCGGGGTTGATCGGCTACTACCACCCATTTTTATCCCTATTGTCAAGATATCTCACATCAGAGAACATCGCTGAAAGTGAAAATGGAGGTACACATCCCTCATTCCGGATCTACGGCTGTTCTCTCGGCGGGTTTGAAATCAATGATACAAAGACAAAGACAAAATGTCAACCCAATGTGTCAGATTTAGACCTTGAAGATCAGATCCGTTTCATGCAGGAGAAACTCACTGCCCTTATGGAAGAACAGCCCAATTTCAGCTCAGTTGGGAAAAAGCGGAAGGTCATTCTAATCGGACACTCTGTTGGTGCATATATCGCCATGGAAATCTTACGCCGGCACCGCGAGGCTACAGCTAGTTCCGACCCTCAAGATGAAGACAGAGAAGAATTCGATATCATCGGTGGTGCAATGCTTTTCCCTACTGTGGTTGATATTGCAGCTTCATCCTCTGGACGGAAATTGACGGTATGCTTTGACACACTTGCTTTGTGGATGATACAGAACAGCATAAGCTAATTCGGAGATCACATCTAGACTCTCTTATCAATCATCCCTCGGTTCGCCGCTGTCATTGGTTTCTTCGCAAGATTACTCACGTTGCTGCTCCCGACATCTATTCTGCGTGCCTTGGTGCGCTTTGTGATGAATAATCCCCCAGTTCATGCATTGGATGCGACTTGTTCATTCCTAGAAAGTAGTGGTGGGGTGAGGCAGGCTTTGTATGTTTTCCTTCTATTGTTTTGTCCTGGTGGTGTGGATATTGCATGCTGACTGTCTATATCTAAAGACATATGGCCGCTGATGAAATGCGCACTATCACGTCTGATAAATGGAACGACGATGTTTGGGGTGTTGCAACGGCGCATGAGCCTCTGAACAAATTGTTCTTCTACTTTGGTCGAAAGGATCATTGGGTTGCTGATCAGACGAGGGATGAGATTATTGCTGTTCGGGGATGCGAGGAAGGACGTGGACCGACTATGTTGGTTTGTGAAGAGGACCTACCGCATGCTTTTTGTTTGAGTGAGTTTTGCTTTTGTTTTCTTTCTTTTCTGATGTTTGGCTGAGCTGACTTTTGTAGAACACAGTGATACTATGGCCCGTAAGACGGCGGGGATGATTACAGAGATTATGGGATGAGAACCAATAAAGGTGGACGAGGATTGAATGCATGACACGGGACCTACGCATCTACTTGATAGTAAGGAGATTTGAGGACCATGAATTCGCCGTCGGTACAATTCGTAATGGGTATCTCCAGAATAGCTACGCCCATTCCCAGATGGTAGATGAATAAGTAATACAAAAGCAACAGGAATCAAACATAGGCAAAACGCCCTGTAAAGAAATGACCACGAGCAATGAAACCAGAAACCGAAGTCTTAATAACCCTGTCCGTTTCCTTGATATGCTAATCCTGCCCTCCGGAACAAATCACCTAGCACATCTGCCTGCGGCTGTGGTGGTGCCTGCGATTGCGGCGGCGGATGAGGAGGAGCACCCATCTGTTGAGACATCATGTTCTGATAAGCAGCCTGTTGAGCCAACTGCTCGGGACTAAGGTGGTGCGCACGCACACTCCACCCATCATCCTGAGCACGCTGCTGACCAAACAATTCCTTCAATGAAACCTGTCGTCCCATAGGCACACTAGCCTGAACCTCTTCCAACGGAGCGGGCTGTGTCGAAGCGGCAGCGGCAGCAACATGCATATTGGACTGGCGCAGAGCCTCAAGACGCTCACGGGCGAGTTTCATACTCTGCCCAGCGTGGGTGGCGCACTCTTGGATCATCTGGGCATTGATAGTGCGAGATTCGGCGGTCGAGTTGGGTGGTGGCTCTGAATAGATCCAGAGACCGTAGATGCGAACATTGTTGCCGCTTTGGGTGTTGCTGGCGATGTTCTGTGGGTGCAAGGGGTCCGCGATGCCGTTCTGGCCTGTTTCACCTTCATCACTCTCGTCTGCCTTAAGGATCACGTATTCTTCAGTAATTTCCACGTTTTCGCCGTCCGTGAGAGGGAGATCGAAGTTGTTGAGTCCGCGCCTGTTGAGCACGAATGCGGTGTAGCGTTCTTCGCCTAGGTCGCCCTGGGTTTGCTGGCAAACGAATAGTGTTCCTTCAATGCCGTTCTTTTCCCATTGTTTTGTTGTTGGGCTGAAGATGTACACGACTGCGTAAGGGGCGAGAGAGAGGATTGAGGTCACGGAGGGCTTGTGGCGGCGGATCACTGAGAGGTTCAGCTCCTCGTTGGAACGCAGCGGCGGTGCAGCTTGCGGCATGTCTGAATAGTATGCTGTGTCTGATTCATAATCAGTTGTAGTATGGTTGTTCTGACGTCGGGGTTTGCGAGAAGTCATTTCGGCGTGCTGAGAGTATGTTGTGTGGAAGGCGCTGAGGTGAGCGGCATATCGTCATCGTCTGAGCTCCCGCCTTTCCGGCCTGAGCTCCCCGCCATCTCTCCCATTGCAACTCGCACCTCGGAGATTCGCTTTGTTGCTGAGTTGGCAATAGAAACCGTCTATACGGCCTCTTTGACGCTCACATTCTCGAGCTTTCATGTGATGACGCCACGAGTCCCGAGAATCTCTTGACCTCGATGCGATGATCGATTTCTTGTCGCAACCCACCACGGACCCTCTCATCCCTCTCGAATCACCTAAAAAAAAGTTACAGTTGACTTGTTCGATACTTGCGACGAACTTTTTAGCTTAATTTTCCCCGCCGGAGCTAAGAACCGCAAGCCAATACATCAGCCTATACACACAATCAGACCACTTATATACGCTGATAGATACTCGAGTACTTTCAATACATGCAGATACATTTCGCCCTTCTCTGATCTGACCGAATTACATTTACACCATGAGCGCAAATTCACAGCAGACATCGCCGACGGGGTCAGAGCACCGGAGCCACGAGTCGGAAGTTGCGGAAGATATTGAACAGCCAGGACTCGATGTCCTATCCCTTTCGCGCGCTGTGAGAAAACGAAGAGCCGAATACACGCGGAAACAGAGCATTCGAGTTAAAATCGGCACTTGGAACGTTGCCTCGATCTCCGGCACCGAAAAGGACATTGGGAAGTGGTTCGTCAAAGGCGAAGGGGTGTGCGAGAAGCTCTCTGGGTCGAAGTCTGCCCAAGGAGAAAGCCTAGACTCAACCGACAGCAGAAATGAAAGGGCTACAGAGAGTGACAAGTCAGGCCCCTTTCATTGCAGCCCTGAGGAGATCGATCTTTACGTTCTAGGGCTGCAAGAAGTTGTCGATATCTCCTCCCCAACAGAAGCATTACGCCCCTATACGGATTCGGCACCATCTAAGAGATGGAAGGAAGCGGTACAAAGTACACTGCCCCAGGGATATAAGCTAGTCTCTGAGATTCAGCTGATTGGACTCTTACTTCTTATCTATGCATCGCCTGCAATTGACGAGAGCATCTCGTCTGTCAGCAGCACTTCGGTTGGCACAGGATTGATGGGTTACATGGGCAACAAGGGTGCCGTGGCAACACGCCTGGTGCTGGGCGAGACTACCCGTTTGGTCTTTGTGAATTCCCATCTGGCAGCGGGATCCGACAAAAATAGTCTTGAGCGTCGCAACTGGGATTCTTCACAGATTGTGCAGCGCACTCGGTTTGAGCCAATTGAGTCCGATATCGGTGCATCTGATGAGTCGGGTGATACTATCGGCGATGAAGATTTCATTTTCTGGTTTGGTGACCTCAATTATCGCCTCGATGATATTCCTGGTGAAGATGTGCGTCAAGTGCTCGCCCGTCACACTGTTAATGCATACGATCAAGCGCGCCAGGCGAAACAGGCTGCAGCTCCAGATCAAGACTCAGCCTCAGCCTCGACCAGCGATTCTGAAGATCAGCCGCCTTCATCTCATCTCGAAGAAGAGGCCATGAATCCTGTCACCGATGAAGATATCGATCCTCACAATGACCCGGCTTCTCTTCAAACTACAATATCTTCTCTGCTTCCGCACGATCAACTGCGACTCCAACAAAGAAAGGGAACAGCTTTCCACAAAGGATGGCGGGAAGGCCATATTTCCTTCCTACCGACGTACAAGTATGACGTTGGAAGCGTGGCCACGTTTGACTCTAGCGAAAAGCATCGTGGGCCTAGCTGGTGTGATCGTATCCTATATCGTACTCGCCGGGACAAGCTGAAACATGAGCAGCTAGATCAAGAAGCCGAAGAATCTCGGAAGAGGGACGAGGAGATGAAGGCGCGTGGGCTGGACAAGGCTGCCGCTGACGACAATGTTTTGTTTGAATATGACCCTGACACCGACGGTGCGCAGAGCGGTGACGAGTACGTCTCGGACGAGGACCAAGGCGACGATGATGCTGTTTCGGTTGCGTCGCATGAATCGCAAGATCCAATTCGTCTAGATCAATATATATCCCACCAGGGTATCCTCTCATCGGACCACAAGCCGCTAGATGGGATCTTCACTATGACTTTCGATGCGGTGAACTCGCAACTCAAGGCCAAGGTACATCAAGAGGTAGCGCGCGAGTTGGATAAGGCCGAGAATGAGGCGCGACCGGGTCTTACTGTTGTGGTGGACAAATATGGCAGCGAGAAACACGGGGAACAAGATGAGAATGCTGTCGACCTCGGGGAAGTCGCCTTTCATCACCCTGTTCACCGATCCCTGACCATTGCCAACACAAGCGGTACCTCGGCCACATTTTCGTTCGCAGAGCAGCATACTGATACCGAGAGGCCTGATTGGCTTGACATCCATGTGACAAGATCATCCGAAAGCACCTGTCACGAGGGTAAAGCCATTGCTTCTTCAGCTGGAAGCCATACTCTGCACCCCGGGGAAGTGGCAAATGTTGATATCACAGCCCACGTCCATGATATCGAGCATGTCAGGCTGCTCAACATCAAAAAGGTCAAGCTAGAGGAGATTCTAGTTCTCCACGTGGATAGTGGCCGCGATCATTTCATTTCTGTAATCGGGAAGTGGCTGCCTACTAGCTTTGGCTGCACGATTGACGAATTGACCTGTATGCCAGAAGAAGGTGCTCGTACTTTGGTCAAAACAGACAAGCCCCATCCATCCAGCACAGACAAAGCCCCCGAAGTCCGCTTATCAGCACCCCGAGAGCTGTTCCGGTTGACAGAAGCAATTTCTGAGCTGACAGAACGCGCCGTGGCGGAATGGAGCATGACCAATGGTGAAACCGAGGAGCATAAAGCACCTTGGACAAGAGAACCCTCAGGCACAGCATGGCCTTTCCAGCCAGATACATGGACTTTCAAGGACCCACAGGAGCGTGCTGCGCAGCAGGCCTTGGTTCACGAAGCCCTGGACACCAATGGTTCTCTCACTTCTGTCTTTGCCCCGGAGATTTCATCTCTCCACCGCTTGGAAATCCTCTCCGAAACCCTTCTTACCTTCCTCAACTCACTTAAAGATGGCATCGTCACTGCGCCAGTATGGCAAGATATGGAACAACAAATGATCGCACGCGAGAAATCAAAGGCACCGCCTTTGAACTGGGAAGAAACTCAGGCTTGGGTACTCGAAAACCTAGCATACTCCCCCGCACACAGCGTCTCATTCACATTTGTCACCTTTATGCTTGCTCGTATCGCCAATGAGGTAGCCCCCGTGCCATCGATTACCGCGAGACCAGTTTCTTCTTCGTCTAAACACGGAAAGACAGAGCATGCATCTAAAGATCCAGCAGCGAAAGAATCCGAATTAGCGGAGCTACAATCTCCCACGCCTGCTTCTGCTTCTGGTTTCATCACTGGCGGCACATTCCGTCGCAAGAACCGCTCTACCAGCACCTCCACGACTGCCAGCCCTGACCCGTTGATCTCCAACCCTGCTGCGGCGCGCAGACAATTAGTAGAGACGGCCCTTTCATCCATTTTTGCACGCGTACTTGTTTCTGCTACCGCCCCGCTGCCAGCTAAGGAGAAAGAACGCCGTGTATCTGAGGATCGCAGACGGGCAATCATCGAACCCTTCTTGAAAATGATTGGAGTGGATGATCGGGGTCCATCGGGGGGTCGTTGATCTCTCGTCACTCTTGAACGATCCTATCCCTTAGACTGCTTCTAACTCTTGATTCCACCTTTCCAGCAGACTTGCCATTTCTTTCTGTGTACAACGTTGTATAAATGTTATTTTCATCATGTATCCCTCTATAGAGGCTGATAGATCAAGTGAATTCAATGAAGCATGTAGTTTTTCCCCTACTACAAACCATGCGCATCTCATATTCAAAAGATATGATCACTCAGTTCCTAAGATATACAAACGCCATCCATCCCAGCCCCCAAAGAGAGACACCAACCCATAAAATCCATGTCACACCCCATCCCCAACCCCAGACCCATTGACCTTCCCAGATCTCCTCTGAACACCAGAAACAGTCTGTTGCTGCAGCTCAACCTGCCCCCCAACAATCCTACCCTTCTCCTTTCCCCTCGTCTTCTCTCTCTCCCTGTCTCTCCCTTTCCTAGATCCACTCTTCTTGAACCCAAAAATCCCCCTAACACGATCCAAACAACCAGAAACAACCCTTCCAGGCAAAGCAACAAGCGACAAGAAACCCTGCATGGGAATAACAACACAAGCACAAACAGTATCAAGCAAAATAACAGCATATCCAGCCCGGCGCGACGCACTAGCCCTCTGCGCAGCCGCCGCCAACGAAACCGCATCGCGGGTCTTCGTCTCGAGCGCCAGTAAGCGCTGATCAGTCTGCAGTGTTGAAAGTGCCGTGCGCTTCTCATATCTGCGCACTGCACGGTTCAGAGCGTCGATGTCTGGCTGGATACTGCGACGGGTTTCGGTTATGCATTGGGTGAGGAGGGAAGGGGAGTCTGGTTGTTGTTTTGGAGAGAGGTTCCCAGTCCCATTGCCGCTTCCATTGCCAGTGCCAGGCCCGATCCCGGCCTTTTGAGATCGAGGCTGGAGACGCAGGGCTGCTGTCTCGGCGATGTGGGCTTCTAGCTCTTCAAGACGTTTTGTTAGATCTTGGACCGTGCTTGGGTCTATGGTGATATTGTGAGGGTTGGCTTCGGCTTCGGAGACTATTCTCTGTAGGTGGAGGGTGCGTGATTGCACTAGTCTTAGGAAGTGCGCGACTGGGCGGACTTCGGAGGCCAGGAGGAAGATTGTTAGGTTGTAGTTTGATACTAGGCCTTCCGAGGGGCGGGAGAGGCTTGAACGGATGCCGTGGAGGAGCCACGTTCCTACTACTGGGAAGATGAAGCAGGAGGCTAGAGCGGCTAGTTCGTGGATTTGGAGTTCTTTGCTTGCTGCAGATGCACATTTTTGATGCTGTTGGGTTTGGTGCGGCTGATTTGGAGAATCCGCGGATTTGACCTCTTCATCGTCGAATGTAGGATCGGAGAAATTGCTTTCTTTGCGAATTGCTTGAGTTGAGCGATACCAATCCCTGTTTGTTGTAAGTTTTTGTTCTTTGCATATGGGGATGGTATGCGGGGAGCACAGGGGGAAAAACTACCAAGGCAACCTCACCGACCAGTTGAGGAAGATGGCCGCCAACACCAGCAAGGTCACATCAGTCACGAAAGAACTGCCATTCTGGAAAAAGATGCCCGCGATCGCTGGCAGCAAGGCGAGCCCGAGGGGTGCTGAATGCCAATTCGATTCCTCCAGCTGTTCTTCGGTTACACGCGGGAGAAAGAGACCGTCCGTGGACGAACGGATCGAGTGATGGGCTTCAGAGAGAGTGTCGGACAATGTCGAGTTTCGTCGCCATTCGGCCTGAGCGCGATTTAAGGGGGATGGGGGGTCAGCCATGGCATTTGGGAAGAGGAAGAGAAATGGAGTATTTGTCGAGGTTTGTCGAGGCAGAAGAGTAGAATTGCTTTTTTTTTCTCAGCCGCAAAAGGACTAAACCGGTTCGCAGGTGCGTTAATACTGTACACTTGTTCTACTTTCCCAGGGTCAATCGCACATCAGGTTTGCAATATGCTGTACTCCCTGTCGGTGGTTAAACAGCAGCTCCCAAACTGATATTCATCCCCACACTACGTCATGCCGAGGATCGTGTATCAGGTTTCGTTGGCAGAAGGTGAGAGAAAGAGAGCAAGTTGGGAAAAATGAGTCTACAAGTTCAGATTCACTTATAAGTTGAGTTAAGTAAACTTATATCTGATTCGGTGGTAGTTCTCTTCACGTTCATGTTAGGGCAGACATTGCAGCCTGAGAAAACAGGCATCAAGTGT
Source organism: Penicillium nucicola (assembly GCF_028828085.1). Lineage (NCBI taxonomy): Eukaryota > Fungi > Ascomycota > Eurotiomycetes > Eurotiales > Aspergillaceae > Penicillium > Penicillium nucicola. The sequence goes on along the minus strand of NW_026643125.1, from coordinate 1,128,455 downwards.
TCACACCATAGGTTAAGTTAAGCTGTAGGGCCAAAAAGAAAAGACTGGTCAACTTAAAGTGTGCAACCATCTCCAAGACTCGATCCAACCATCACAGCTTGATTAGAGCCCTTTTCATACATTTCTCGTGGAGTTGTAGAGACTTAAAAAGGAGGTTACTAGGTATTGCGGTTGAGGCTAGACTACCCACCACCAACTCTCAACCAACTATCGACCAACTATCAACCATTCGCCCTCCTTCCAATCGCCATTACCAGCTCATGGGCTAGAACTTCAAGCGGGTACAAATGACCTGTCGATACTGAGTCGACCTCTCACGATGCAGAGAACGAGTGGCGGAATGTGAATAGAGCTCCGGCTCTATTGAGCCCCAAATGCGGACTGGTGCCATGGGCATCAACTCATCTTCTTTCTTTATTCAACTGTGATATCTTCTTTATTGACCTGCTGAGTCGTTCAATGGTCATGTTCTTCTTTATGTCGCAAAAGTCGTCTCGAAAGGATGTCTTTTGCCTTGCAACCCATACATTCCTCAGCTCACCCTCGTGTCTTGACCTCCATCATCCCTCTGAATCAAGTCTCCTGATTCTGATTCTCGCGAGTAGACTCTCAATCAAAATTCAGAGTCTCAATTGGGTCTTGGTCAGGTATATTATAGCTTCGAGGATGGGATGAACGCATCCATCTTTCTCTTTCCTTTCCATTACCTTTTCTCGCCCAATTACTAGGAAATCGTGGTTATTAATGAGGCTGGAAGTGTTACAAACCCCAATTTCTTCTCTATCAAATGACATGGATCCGACCAGGCGCTATACATTAGCCGTGGGCATTCCAATTCTGTCATCTTTCTCGATCCTCCTCGGAATACCGCCATTGCTTCTACATGCAAAGAATCGCAATTTCCCTGCAACAAGTCTGGTATCCTGGTCAATTCTCCTCAACCTGTTCAACATAATCAATGCCTTGACTTGGCCAAATGACGATGTGGATTCCTGGTGGGATGGTGCCGGTCTTTGCGATATCGAAATCAAGCTCATGGTTGCCGGCTATGTCGGCGTCCCAGGAGCCCTAATGTGCATTTTTCGTTCTCTCGCAAACGTGCTAGACACTGATCGAGCGGCTTTGGTCCCAAGCAGGAGTCAACGCTGGCGCAGTCAATTCATGAACCTCTTGTTCTGCGTGGTAGTCCCAGTCATTGCCATGATCACCCACATCGTCTGGCAGAAGAGCCGATACCTACTATACTCCATTTCAGGATGTGTAAACAACTTTGATGAGAGCTGGGTCAGTCTCGTATTGGCATTTATATGGCCACCGGTTATCTGCCTGGCAGCAGCCTACTACTGTTGTAAGCAACCCATTCATACGATCTATTCCTCCCACATCCTCAGTTCATCACAATTAATCACGAGACCAAAATCTAAGGCCTGGTTCTTTTCCGCATCCATAAATATCGAAGCGACTTTGCAAACATTATCCGTGCCTCCAGCAGTAACCTCAGCAAATCACGCTTCCTCCGCCTCTTCTTCCTAGCCCTCTCCATGCTAGTCGCCATCCTCCCCCTGCAAGCCTATATAGTCTACGCAGACATTCGCCTCTCATTACCATGGCACCCCTTCTCCTGGAGCAAGCTTCACAACGGAAACTGGTCCACAATCTACAGAGTCCCCACCCACGGCGTCGTCTTCTTCGACCGCTGGACCCCCATTGCATCAGGCTTCATGATTTTCATCTTCTTCGGCTTCGGCCGCGACGCAACCCGCATGTATCGCACCGCCTGCTGGTATGTTGGACTGGGCTACTGTTTCCCCAGCATTACCGCGCCAGCAGACTCAAACGACACCCCCATGCAACCCCATCCCCACGGCCACATCTCTACATCGGCAACCCTAGTCGAGACAATCAGCTTCAAGGCAAAGTCGTTCTTCTCCAGACCGAGGAGCATGTACATGCAACAGCAAGACCAACAGCGCCCAATCTCGCACCGACAGCATATGGGTACATTCACTTCAACACGCGCTACATACAATGATCTCGAAAAGGGCACCGCTCGACCATCTCATCTGACATCTTCCCCGAGTACACGCAATCTCCATGAACCAGCCAAGAAGACTATCTGGGATAGATTCCCCTTGTCTCTATTCCGCCGTCAATCTGCGCGTCACGAATCCGATGCGACATTGCTGGATGACCTCTCCGTTCCTTCGCACTCGCGCACCATCTCATCAAATGCTTGGGCTGGAAGTACGCGTGATAGTCGGGATTACTCGGTTGGTCCTTCGCCTGCTTCTTCATCGCCCCCTCAGCAGACTTTCATTCATGTAAAGCAGGTTATCAGCCAGCAGAGTGAGATTCAAGTTTGAGAGCAGTTAAGCTGGGCATCCGTTAGAAGGATGGAGGGTTGGTTCTACGGCTTGTCTTTTTTCTAATTACACATCCGATTCGGCTGTTTCCTGGAATTAATTCTATGTTAATCTGGTGTAAAACATGGGGATTGAATGACTTCTAATTGTACTTTGCTTCTGATGACTTTAGCCCTTGGGTTTGTAGGATAGTAGTTAGCCCTAACGATCCAGAGGCTTTCTACCCATCAGCATCTATGTTGTTACTGTTGCGCCGGATAAAGCGCCCATGTCTCAAGTCCACGACAGACGGCAAGATCATCGTCTCTTTATCATGGCAGTTTTATGTAGGTTCTTCCAAAAAGAAGCCCCAACATTTCATTTCCCCGCTACACGTAATCAAAGACTGCAGAAAGAAGTGCATTGACAATATACAAGTACAAGATAGTCACAAAGCCAAACAAAATGAATCAACCAGCCAGCTTAAGCTTAAAACACCAAGACCAGAAATGGCCTATCGCTAGCACGGACATGCTACATCGGAATGTGCCATAACACATTGAAACCCACCCACGTTATCCTCAAGAAGTCTGTCCAGCCAAAGTCCATTCTAGAGCAACAGAAACCTAGATGAAAACATTGTCTAGATACACTGTATCTACTGCTGAGATTCCTCTTCGTTTTGCTGGCGCTTAAGGACCTCAAGATTACCTGCCGTGAGAAGGAATCAGACCCGAACACAGATGAGATATAAAACGGAAAGGAGACTCACGCTGCACGAAGTTCAAGGTGGTACGGCTCTTGCCTTCGCTGTCTTCCCAGTTGCGGAGGCTGGCGTCACCCTCAACGAGAACGAGTGTTCTGCATGAGCAAGGCGGGTTAGCTATTCTGCTCTGGTCTAGCTTGGTCTCTGTGGGAGGTATGGCGGTGAGCTGGGCTGGGTGTGTGCGGGGATGGGATTCGATATGTCCACATCTCTCCAATTCCAACCTCCCCCCAACCTCGTCTACACCGTAGAACTGAAGGCTAGGGAGGAAGGGTCGGCAGGGTCGTTTGCTCGTATGCAAGCGGGCTGGTATGTATAGGTTCATGCATTGAAAGGTTTGTCCGTGCATGGAGCATGGTATATGCTCCATGCACGGCCACCCAAGCTCAAGCTCTAGCTCTAGCTCTATTTCCATGCACAGGAACCAAGCAGCGCATGCAAGCCGACCCAACCCTAGGAAGAGATCCTTCCATATTCTGCAATTCGCTCCCGACACACCATTCTGATTCTGATAGTATATATTCACTTACCCCTTAGTCAAAGACAGGATAAAGTCCCGCTGGGAACCCTCGGGAACAAAGCTAGTGACGCGGAACCAGCTGGTGGACCGGTCCTCCCGACGACCGTGGGAAGTGCCAACAACGTACTTGACGACTTCCTTGCCGGAGGCAGTAGCCTGCAGCTCGGGCTCGGCGGCGAGACGGCCGGTGACGGTGAGACGAGCAAAGGCGTTGGCGGGCGAGGAGCTGAAGGCACGGGCGGTCTGGGTGGCCCTCTGGGCCATGCGCAGGCCAGGGCGGAGGGAGTTGAGGAATGACGACATTGTGTTGGAGTGGATTGGTGGTTGGCTGTGGATGGATTTGGTGATGAGGTTGGGACGCGATGTTCGCGACGGGTCATGTGACGGGCCCCTTTACGCGTGAGACTATTTGGGGTTACTGTAAATTATATGGAAGTATTGTCAGGTTGGCGTTTGGTTTCATTTTATTTGTTTGTGCTTAGCATTGAATTGGATTGGATTGGACTTAGAAGTGGAATTGGAATTAGAATTAGAATTGGAATTGGAATTGGGATTTGCCTCGGTGCTGCAGCACTGGGTATGTTTTCATGTACAGCAGTGTGCTAGTCCGGGGGCTCGGGAAATGACAGCAACATTGTGAACTCGGCAAAGCCAAAAACAAACGTGAAGTCTAATGGCGACCTGATTGGAATCCCGAAAGTCACCAATGCAGCTGCCAACGGCACAGCTAGCGCGGCCAGCACAGCCAGCACAGTCTCGACCTCGACTCGAGAGCATCAACAGGACAGTAACACCCAATGACTTCCACCCATCACAATATCCCGCCCCGACAACTGTCCATGTCGAATTGTGCATACACCATGCTGGAAGAAGTAACCGATAGGCGGATCAACCAACGCTATCCTAAAGCAGCAACAGATGTTGCAACAGCGCACGCTGATTGAACGAAAGAGATTAAGATAGCTGTTGTCTCAGATGCATGAATGGCTCCTTGCTTGTCTTCAGAAGCCAATTAGCGGCCCGACCACGTCAAGCTGCAGGGCGTCAACAATGGCTTAGCAGGGGCAAGGCCTAGCTAAAGGGCGTGCAGGACAAAGGCTATACGGAGTGCGAGTATTGGCGTGAAATTGGATAGATCGATTGGCGAACTCCCTAGTTACGGCGCCACCCGAGCTCGAGGGCCTGTTCCTGAGTCTCCCAAGCTGGGAACTGACGGTGAGTCCATTCTGATGCTGAATGGGTTCTGACAGATCAATTCCCTTCCAGTGGAATGGAAAGATCACTTTTTTTTTTACTTCTTTCATTCCGAGGTCCGATATCCAATATCCAATACAACTATACACCCACCTCCCCTGTCTGTACTCCGTATACTGTACTCCGTACAGAGCGCTAACAGTATCGCACCCCTGAAACAGGAATATTCGCCGAGCAAAGACCACTTGATCCACTCGTCCTCCACTCGTAGGGAAAATCTTCGCTCCAGCGTGCAATCTCATTTGACTGCGAGGGACGCCAATCCCTGCTAGATCGGCCACATTCGCGATCGGTGGGGCTAATATAGAAAAGAAAACTAGTCAACTCGCGTGGATTATCTAGGAAAATTCCCTTTTTATTGTAAAATAAAACTCAAATATGCAAGCCAAATAGAGGCCCCGCGCAGAATGGTTAGGGCGGGCGTTTTATTGCTTTTCCTGCTTCGACGCGGCCTATACTTCCCAATTATTCTCTAATTCCTCCATTGCTACTTCTGTCGCGTGGATATGCGTCTGTCCCTATAACACCTGTGCGACTCATCTCCGAGCAATTCGCGTTCCCGCCTACTTCAGTAAACATGCGGTGGTCAGTGTTCTTCGCATTGGTCCTGTCCCTGCTATGTGTGGCAGGGACATTGGCTGCACCAGCTCAGAACCTGGGACGCGAGATAGAGGCAAGGCAGGAACAGGAAGCCGAATCCGACAAGCCCGCGGAGAGTACAACTAGCGAGGCGTCGGCAACACAAACGAATGCGTCAACGACGATATCGGAATCGACAGCAACAGCAACGTCGACATCATCAACATCTAAATCATCAGCTACCACCGGCACGGGTACTGCGACCACGACAAATGCCAAATCGACGACTGCCACGGCCGCTGAAGCTACCTCGACCGTCCCCTCTCTCGATGGAGCCACTGCTGCCTCTCAGCAAGAAGCGGCCGATTCAGCAAGGCCAACATACTCCGGGGGACTTCCTATCAAACCGGTCATTACTCCGGCGCTGGGAGTGGGCGGTTTCATTCTTTTGGCCTTGGGAGCCGTCCTCGCCTTTATTGGCGTCCGTAAACAATGGGTCCAAATCTTCCTCTCAACCGCCTTCCTCACTGCGCTAGGTGTCACCGTCCTCATCGTATATGTGATGAGTCCACCCGTGAGTAATGCTGTCCAAGGTGGCTATGTGGTAGCCGTCTTTTTCACGGGAGCCGTCTTTGGTGGTCTCTCCATGGTCTTCAAAGAAATCTGCGAAGGATTGGGCTGTCTTCTCGGCGGATTCTGTCTGAGCATGTGGTTCCTCGCCTTGAAGTCTGGTGGCCTTCTGACTGAAAGTGGCCCTAGGACCGGAATGATCATTGCGTTCTCGGTTGGGTTTTATTGTCTGTCGTTCAGTCATTATACACGTCCGTATGGTTTAATCGGATGCTCGTCTTTTTCGGGTGCAACGGCATTGGTTTTGGGCATCGACTGCTTCAGCAGAGCTGGACTGAAAGAATTCTGGCTGTACATCTGGGGTAAGTTTATGCGTTGTTGAGGATTGAAGGCGACTGATTTGCTGACTTGTTCCAGGATTGAACCAAAATATCTTCCCGCTCAAGACTAATACTTACCCGGTCACTCGCAATATCCGTGTTGAGCTCGCTGTGACGATCATTGTCAGTGTTCTAGGCGTAATTTCCCAGATCAGGCTGTGGAAGGTCATCAAAGAGCGCAGAGCCAAGGAAGAAGATGCACGGAGAGAGCACGAGCGGAAGATTGAAGAAGAGGATGCCGAAGCCGGCCGACAATTGGAAGAGAAGAACAACCAAGAACGTGCCGAATGGGAAATGACTTACGGTAATGGCCAAGACAGCAAGAGCAAGACCGCTTCCGTCTCTGAAACGGCGGTTGGAGAAGATTCGCGACGTGGCTCGGATGGTTTCACATCTTCAAACGACAAGGATGGTGACATTGAGATGAAAGACATGCAGACCCCCGAGGCCGGAGCTAGCAGTGAGAAAAATGACGAAGCTCGAGAACTCGAGCCAGTGCAGGAGGAGGATGCTCGGGAATTGACCGAGCAGGAAAAGGAGCAAGGAGCTGAGCAGGAAAACGCCGATTCCAAGGCCAGACCTGAAACGCCTGTCGTTACTCATGTCCTCGGCCAGGACAATGACAATTCTTCTGAGAACGGAGCAGTCATTGGCTCGGAGGCTGGTACACCACGTTCAAAACGCATGTCTGGCAGAGAGCTGTTGAACCGACTCTCCTGGCGAAACAGCACTGATATGAAGGTCACTTCCCAGTCCCAGGAGGCTTTGGTCGTTCACAACGACGCCTCTTCATCTGTGTATGGCGTGGCGGATGATGCGGACGATCTCCAGGAGGTGAGCGAAGGTTGCCCGAGTATCGCATCAGACCTCGAGGAGCGTGTTCAGAAAGGCCCGATACAAGAAGTTATTGTGCCAGAGAACCTGCCAGAGAAGCGTAGTGTTGAAATGGACACAAAGTCAAATGCTGGCTCGCAGGTTGTCCATGAGAACACCACCCCAGAAGCAAAGAAGCCTACAGTGGACACAGTCGCGACAGAGCATCATGATGAACAGAAAGACATTACCCCAGACCCTGTTCCCAGCAAGGTTGTTCCTCAAGTTTCCAAGGAAGCTGGACTTGGCGTTATCACAGGCGCAGCCATGCAGAACGTTGCCCGTAAAGTGGTCTCCTATGAAGCTGCTGCAAACAAGTCTACTCAGCCAACCAACACTGCTGAACCTGTCGCTCAGACTCCCATTGAGAGCACCATCGCGAGTCCTCTAGATAGGACGGGAATGTCAGTCATGTCTGAGCAGCTTCAGTCTCCAGATACTCCTGCAACAGATATTCAGCCTGATATCACCGATTCACCAAAGAGCCAGCAGGAGGAGACAGTGGCCTTGGAGCAACCATCTCAACAAGATGGCCAGGCTGAGAGTGTGAAAGAGAAAGAGACTCCACCCACAATCGACCAGGAGAAGAAGGAGGAGGAGGTCATTCCCCTGCCTTCTCCGAAACCAGTCGAGAAGGTCAAGAAAGAGAAGGTCATCAAGAAATTGGACGCTTCAACTGTCAAGGCGTTGCCTGAGCAAACGTCCAGAATCATCCATTCTTACCGCACAAATGAATGGGCCAAACATCTGGCGGACGCCGACACCCCTGAGATGGAGCCCATTGAATTCGATATTGTGCCTGAAGTAGAAGGCACTGATGAAGTGCACGAGGCTCCAGCCTTTGTCGACGTCGACGGTCTTCTTCAGACACCTCTTAATGCTCAACCACCTCCAGCTGTGAACAGGACTGAGTCCTATGAGGTGGAAGCTATTCAACCTGCGGTCATTCCATTGGTGTCTTCACCCGAAACGTCTCGATCCAAGCTGAGGAACAGTCTTAGCAAGGCCATGCATAATCCACTCTCCCGTAACGCCTCGACCGGCTCGGTAAACATGCTACGGTCATCCAGTGCCCAACCAGCACATCCCCAAGAAGGACAAGCAGGATTGCGCAGCGCCTCAACACCATTTTTAACAATCACCGCACCTGAAAACAAGGAAGCAGAACAAACACCAAAATGGAACGGACCACCTCCCCTCCTCGCCGTCCGCGAGGACATGGTCCGAAACCGCATGTCGTCTACCTCCCTCCGCTACGATCCCTGGGCATCTCGCAACCAAACCCGCCAGTCCTATAATGAAATCTCCCCCATCTCCCCGCCCCTCTCAGTTCCCGAAGAAAGAGAGGAGGACCACGAGCAAGGCCCACCCCGCGACGAAGACGACATCCCGCTCTCCAAACGGCGCACCATGCTGCAACGCCAAACCATACAATCCCCATACGCAACCAGCGTCCACAGCCTCGAAGCTCCATCTCCAGCGCAATCACCACCTCCAGGTGCAGAGCTCAATCGATCTGCGTCAAGAATGGCAGCATGGCGCCAGTCCGTCCGCGATGAGATCACCAACAAGCGTGATCCCCTCGCTCTTCCTCCCCAGTCCCCGCCTCCTGGTGGTGCAGTGAGCCCCGATCGACCGCATAGTAGTCTCTGGGGCTCTGTGCAGCAGATGCGGGATGCCTCATCAAACCAGCTTGACAATGCCGTTGCCAATGGCATGCAGCGCGGCAGTATGACCGATTTACATCGTCAGGCTATGCGTCGTATGCAGGCTTCTGCTAATAAAAAGCTGTAGCTTGGTGATGGTCTTCTGCTTCTTTTCTTGATTTGATACCCTGATACCTTTTTTTTGGTTTCTTTCGGCGTTGCTGCGGTTTTTATGTTGTCTTATACGACTTGACGTCATGATCTACTCACATACATGTATAGCCCTGGGTCATCAGTCATTTGACTCTTTTCTCGGGGTTTTAAGTATATAATATAATTCTCTAATTATACTCATAGGTCAGACAATTCTACATAATACTATTGCTATTGGTAACACGCTACATTTACTCTCTTGTGAATTGATATACGACCGGAGCTTGGAAGCAGAAATTAGCATTGGGAGGCTCTCCAGCTCCTATTCGATATCGATACTTTGGATGAGTCGCTTTTGGCAAACAAGCGATCTATGTGCTTTTAAGGTTATATAAGTGCAGTTGGTTTCCGCTAGGTGTAGTTATTGATTAAACTAGTGCTTGTGCCACAGCGGCTAACGTATATAAAGTCAATTGGTGTATAACATTATAGTCTTCCAATCGTTCTATAAGTTAGCCAGGATCCCATTAGGCAGTAAACAGGTAGCTTTGGGCAAGTCTTGAGTCCCGAGACTCAGGCTGAAATCCAATAAGATCTCTACTGCAGCTGTTAGCGTTTGCCTGCATACTACCCAATGGAGACTGAGGGTGAAACAAGGGATTCCGGTGGATTAATCACAGTGAAACCGGGGAGTGTTCATCCCTTAAGAGCTCGGCTCTATACTCGAAGGATTTCGCCTTGGCCTCAAAATTGAAGCCCTAGAACATTACACCCTTTTTCTCTGCAAATATTCCTATTCCAACATAGCTTGTTTCTAATCGTTCCTCGTTTCTTGACACTTGCTGATCCGTATGTTGGTGGCTTTTCCCAACCTTGACCTCCGCCTTTCTCCTTTCTCCCCTCAAAACGGCGTCATTCTCATCCCACCAGAGATCTCGATCGAGGGCGATTGATCAATCCTCAGCCATCCGTTCCTCTAATCGCGCCCCCGTGGAGGCAACTCCGTCAATCGCTCGCGCGCAGCGGCGACAGTGCGTTCCAATTTCTGGCCCGCCGTCGCTCATCCTCCGCCCATCGGCCGTCCGCCTTGCAAACCCAGTCAATCACGTCCCACGAATAACTCCAATAACCGTCCCAGCATACCAATCCGACGAAAGTCTCCCCCTATCACACGGCATCACAAGAGACGCTTTTCCCCTCCTCAGCGTCCCCGAGCGGCGGCGCAGCCGCTTAACACCATCCCCAAGCAGCTTGCTCGTCGAGCGCAGCCAAGGCGAGACGGAAAGCGGCCGAACAAGCATCGCTCTACCACCCCGACATCGTCGCAGTGCACATTTCTCCCCGACCGATATGGCAGCCGCATTCGCAGGCAGCGCCGCAATGGAGACGGAGAATCTGCGACCACCCGAAGCCGTTCACCTAACGCAGGATGGAAGCCGTCGCCGCGATGATCTTTCCCCCCGTCACGCCCAGTCAACAACCTCGCTACGCTCTCAATCACAGATTGCCTCTGTGCCTTCACATACGGGCCAACTCCCCCTGCCGATGTCGCCGAGGAGCTAGCATGGGGTGTTTCGCACCCCTGTTTCCCCCATTTCAACCCACATGTCCCAATCGGGTCGCATGAGCATGCGATCACGCGTGTGATTCGGATTCGACGAGATTGGATGATCAAGGGCGATCTGGCGCCGACGTTTTCGAATCTTTACCCTGAGATTCTGGACCCGTTACTTTCTGAGCAGGAGTTCCGCAGGGTGATTGCCACTGTCAACGATGGTATCATCAAAGCATTTGATCCGTTCAGTTTCCGGAATTGGTTTGACGGCGCAATGGGCTTGTTGACTGGGTGGGTTTGGGATGATCTCAATGCCCCTGGGGCTAAGAGTCAACTACAGCATGTTGAATCTTGGCTAGAGAAGTGGAACCAAGAGGTTGGGGCTAAAGATGGAGTGTATATCTGGAGTTTACGCCGGACGGCTTATATGTCGCTCGATATCCAGATCCCTGATCCCAAGGTTGGCATTGTGCCCAGTGAGGCTCCCTCTGCTCCTAATACCAGGCCGAGCACTGGTATCGCTGGGGTTTGAGAGTGTGCTACCTTTGAACCTTTGCACCCGGGCTCTTGCCTTTCTCCTCTCTGTTGTTGATTGTACATGTTTGGAATTTGTTCCTTTTCCACGAAGCTCTGCATGATATCCACACCCAGCAGAGTTCCTTTCACGGACCCTTACCCTTCTTCTTTACATCTTTGGGCTTGATATTTTCTAATTCTTTTTGTTTTGATACCTTGGGGATCTTCCCTATATTTTCTTTGTCTACATATCACTTCATGTGCCTCCCTTGCCCCCGTTTTCTATGTCATTTGATCTGGCCTTGTCCATATCTGGCCGATACACCGGGTCTTCACATGCTGGAGTTGCTCATCTCCCGGAAAACATACCCGATTGTTCTTTAATTAATTGTCAATTTTCGAGGGCTTTAAGTTGAACCCTTAAAATTCATTGCTTCATAAGCAAACACTTCCCACATTCTAGTCCGCTCAAGTAACCCTTGTCCCAGGTAGCTCTGTGCCAGTATGCACCACTTGAGGCCAACTGACTCCGGTGAAAGAAAGGTGCCTCCAGGGAATTGAGTGAAGTGAGTCTTGATGGTGTTTTAGATCTGTAATACCTATTCTCTGGTTGTTTTTTATTCTTTCTTTTTCTTGCATACAGATAAAGTATGTTGTGGAAATACTATAGTAGGTTCCAAATATAAATTTATTACAAAATAAAGCCATAAGTTTGGGAATCCATGAATATCCCAATCTAAATAAGGTCACCTCCTTTCCAGGGTTATACTCCAGGCGGTGTCGATCCACCCCCCACTCCTGTTCCCTGAGCTCCAACTTTCAGACCTCACCACCACACACGCCCACCATGCTCTCTGGGATTCTCATATTCAATCAGAAGGGTGAGAACCTCATCTTTCGCGCCTTCCGCAGCGATTGTCGCCCGCGCCTGGCCGACATCTTCCGCATCCAGGTCATCTCCAACCCGCAGGTCCGCTCCCCGATCTTGACCCTGGGCTCGACGACATTCAGCCACGTCAAGCACGAGAATATCTACTTGGTAGCAGTGACCAAGAGCAATGCCAATGCCGCGCTAGTGTTTGAATTCCTCTACCGGCTGATTATGCTGGGCAAGAGCTACTTCGGGAAATTCGACGAGGAGGCCGTCAAGAACAATTTTGTCCTAATCTACGAGCTGCTCGATGGTAAGCCAATCCAGCTTTATTGAAACGACTCAACCAAAGCAATCTCTTACAATTATCTCTTTCGCTTTACAGAAATCCTCGACTTTGGCTATCCCCAAAACACTGACCCTGACACCCTGAAAATGTACATCACAACCGAAGGCGTGAAATCCGCCATCACCAACAACCCCACCGACTCCTCCAGAATTACGCAGCAAGCAACAGGAGCCATCTCATGGCGCCGCAACGACATCAAATACCGCAAAAACGAGGCCTTCGTCGATGTAATCGAAGATGTGAACCTCCTAATGTCCGCAACAGGCACGGTCCTCCGCGCCGACGTCAACGGCCAAATCGTCATGCGCGCCTACTTATCCGGTACCCCAGAATGCAAATTCGGGCTTAACGATCGCCTACTCCTGGACCCGGGCGAATCCTCCGGCCCCAGCAGCAGCCGCGGCGGCGGCAGCGGCGGCATCGGAACATCAAAGGCAACACGCGCGGCAGCAGGCTCGGTCACTCTGGAAGACTGCCAATTCCACCAGTGCGTGAAGCTCGGCCGATTCGACGCAGACCGGATTATCTCTTTCGTGCCGCCGGACGGCGAGTTCGAGCTGATGCGGTACCGCGCGACGGAGAATGTCAATTTGCCGTTCAAGGTACACCCGATTGTGCGGGAGATCGGTACCACGAAGGTTGAGTATAGTGTGGCTATCAAGGCGAACTACAGCTCAAAGCTGTTTGCGACGAATGTTGTCATTCGTATCCCCACGCCGCTTAATACCGCCAAGACTACTGAGCGGACGAGTCAGGGCCGCGCGAAGTATGAGCCTGAGCAGAATAATATCGTTTGGAAGATTGCGCGGTTCTCGGGGCAGAGTGAGTTTGTGCTCAATGCCGAGGCTACTCTTACGTCCATGACGCATCAGAAGGCTTGGAGTCGGCCGCCGCTTAGTCTTTCATTCTCGTTGCTCATGTTTACTTCTTCTGGTTTGCTTGTGCGGTATCTTAAGGTCTTTGAGAAGAATAACTATTCTTCTGTTAAGTGGGTGCGGTATATGACTCGCGCAGGGAGTTATGAGATTCGGTAAGTGGTTACATATACACATCTGACTTGATGGTGTTTGTGCTAATTTGATTGTTTAGTTTCTGATCGTTGTTGCCGTTCGAATGTGTTAATATCAACTACCTTGTGTCATTCTTCTTTTCTTATTATTCATTTGCACAAGGCTGGGTGCTTGGCGTTGGATGGACCATACATACCTTCATACATATTGGATTTCATTCCTCTTCAGCATTTCTCTTCATGGCTTACATTGTAGATAGAATCTTTCACCCGATAACTCATATAACGGTTAACTTTTAAATCTTAATATCTATGCATGAGAACAGGCCTGGAAGAGAGCGATGCCATCAGCAGTAAGCTATCATTCGCGCAATAAAAAGAATTAGAGTGAAGAACTCCAGGCCTGCATGAGTTACAGAATACGAAAACAGAAAATATAGTCAGACACAATGATGCGGAAGTATCTCATAAATATCCCTAATTGAACTGTTTATCAGATCGTACCCAATTGACGACATTATATCAGTGTTGTTGTCCATACCTTAGGGCTCGTTCCCGACACAACTTCCTATTTTGGCCAATTTCCCTCCGCAACCCAAGGGGCGGTCCGGTCAACTGAGCCAATGGAAGTGACATCAAGTATAAGCCCATGGAAAATGACTCGATTATAAGCATAAAAGGATTTCTGGAACCAATTGAGAAATCACTGCAACATCTTCAGTCTTTATCGAAGTCACTAAACTATACCATATATCTCCAAAATATCCACGCTGAATCATCCATCCAAGCATTTTTGACTTCATAAAAGAGGACGCTCCTGGGGGTCCTTACAACAGCCATCCAGTCACCCTCAAATTCCCTCTTACAGTCCAGCCATGCCTCCTAAATAGGTCACTGGAAAGGCCATGCCAACGTGGAACTATGCCACTGCGCAGGTTCAAGGTAAAGCTATTATCTACTATGACTCGTCGGAACAGGATACACCTCGGTATCTGTCGCATCAGATGGGTCATTTGTCACTTCTCTGCGAAACTGGCATTATGGGTTCAACAGTCTGGAGTCGAATATTGGGGTGCATTTGGCTGCTACAATCCAGGAGCGTGGTGAGACGAAATAAGCACTGTACATGAAGCAACGATCTAGTATATAGAACTTTTTCTTAGCTCTGATTAGAAATTGCGATGAATTCAAGGATCGATCTCCCCGAAGCAAACAACAGGAAAGCAAAGCAAAGAACCAGAACCATCTAAACCCCCTTCTTTGCCAAAACCCACTGAAACGCAACATCATGATCAGCCTCCTCCGAATCGACAACAACCTCATCAACGACGACCGAAAAGCCCGTATCCTTGAGAATAGCCCCGATCTTCTCCCTTCCCCATCCACTCCAATGCATCACCCCCTTCTGGCCCCCCAACCAAGCCTCATTGAACTGACTATCAAACTCCTTGACGGGGAAGTTAGCCAGGATCCACCCGCCAGGCTTCAGCCAGTCAAAGATCCTGGCCAGAATCGTCACCTGCTCATCGCGCGGGAGGTGGAAAATAGAGTACATAGCCAAGACGGCATGGAAGGATTCGGGCTGGAACTCCAAGCCCATCATGTCGCCTTCTATCAGGGCTACGGTGTCCGGGAGGGATTGTTTTGCCAGGGCGATTTGGGCCGAGGAGATGTCGTTTGCGGTTACTTGGAAAGATGGGTTGGAAGAGAGGAGTTGGGTTACTGGGACGCCGGCGCCGCAGCCTAGTTCGAGGACTGTTGTTGGAGTTGCTGGGGGGAGGCTTTGAAGGAGGTTGTTGACGTAGGTGAGGCGGACTTTGTGGGAATGTTCGGTCCAGGTCAGGTATTTGTCGGCGATGTCATCGTATGCGTTTTTGATGTTTTCTTTGAGGTCCTGGTTGGTGGTTGAGGTGGCCATTTTGGAGGGAGGGTTGTGTGGTAGAGTCGAGTCGAGTCGAGTCGAGTGAATTAGGGCTTGGATCAAGATGCTTGTTGGGAGGACTAATTGTACAGATGGTATGTTTGACTATTTATGTAGATGGTATGATTCAATGGGGACTCCAAGAAATCATGACTCATTTGGCTTACAGGTCCAAGCACTAGGGCTATAGAGTGGTCGGATATTCGTGGTCTCCGCAAAGACTGCGGCTTGACTCTCATTTACGGAGAAATCCAGACAATGTGGAGACCCCGCAGTTAGTTCTTTGACTCATATCCAGCTCCATCGCTGACTGCCGTAAGCCGTTGACAGTTGTAATCCATTGTGAGAGAAAAACCGATGGGTGCTAGAAGAAATGTGGATTTACAGTGAAGAGCCTTAACAGGGCATCAAAATTAGATGGTGGAATGAATCAATGTAGTAATAAGAATACAGTCAAGTTTAGATAGTAGATGTAGATAGTAGTACAAATTCCAAACGAGCGCAAACCAAGAGATGTACAGCGGTACAAAATCAACCAAGTAATGACAACATATGAGCAAGCCCAGGTAAGGGCGTCTTGACCAAATAAAGACAACAAAAGCATATTCACATAGCCCGAGAACAACGGGACTGACAAAACCAGAGACAGACTCGTCTCACAAAAGCAAAAGAATTCAAACAGATAATAGTACAGGGGTTGCTTTTTGTTCGCAAAAAATTTCAAAGCCAATAACACAGGCTGGCCAAGGTCAAATCACAAGTAGGGTGGTACAAGGGTAGAGGTCATATAATACATAATGAAACAAGGAAATTGCGTTGTGCAATAGGGTATGGTGAGGTGGTTAACGGCGACGAGGGCGCAAGCCAACACGGCCATCACCGACAAGAGAGTGCCATCTATCAGCAAGATTGTCGCGACCCATTTGACGCGCGCACTCATCCCATTCTTGTTGGGAGAGGCGACACTTCTCGAGAACCAGCTCGAGAAGGCGTTGGTCTTGTTGTTGAGTCCAGATGTTGGATTGAACCACTGGACTAGAAGGAGCATCCTCTGCGACCTCAATGGAGGGAAGAGGCGCATCCGGGTCGATGCGGGGACCAGCCAAGATGCGTGGGTTCATCTGGCGGCGCGGGGGAGAGGGAGGAGATTGAGTGACTGGTGGAGAGTGGAGAGAGTAGAAATCGGTTGAGGAGAGACCGAGAGGGATGTTGTAGGGAGCGTGGCGGATGCGTTTGGGGGTTGTGAGACGGTTGCGCCCGCGGCTCATTTCCACGTCGCTATCTTCATCTTCGAAGACGTCGCGACGGCGCTTGTTTGCGCCGCGCGATGGTGCGCAAGGCGCGGGTGGGGGTGTGAGAGCGGCGGTTCGGGGAGGGGGTGTTTGTCTGGGAGAGACAGGGCGAGCGGCTTTGTGCGATCGCGGCGAGCGACGCGGTGTGCTGAGTGGGAGGGGACTTTGGAGGCGCGGGGCTTTTGAGCGGCGCGATGGAGGCGATGGAGATCCATTGAGGAGAGATTGGAGGGCGCGACAGGTGCCGAGAAGACCGTTGCCAGATGTGAAACCGTCGGACGGAGGAGGAGTTGAGAAGAGGCGGGTAGGGGTGAAGCGAGACGACCGGCGCACATCGCATGGGAGAGCAGATGGAAGCAACATGGTTGTAGAAAGAGAAAGGTGGTATTTGAGCGATTGGAAGACTGGTTGAATGTGTCAAGAAGAAGTGAGTCGCGGTCGCGATTTGTGGGCTGCGCGATTGCGCCGGAGGCGGTTGCGATGCGCGACAACGGAGTTGGGGTGGTCAAAAAGAACGACTAATGATCTGGTTGAAATGCGCTTCACTTTCCACCTGTTCCGGGAGTTGCGACGGTGGGAAAGTGGTGTTGTTGTATACGAGCGAATGTGTTGTCAGGGAGAGAAGAGTTGGCGGGGGGCGTCCGAGCGATAAAAGAAAATTGGGCCGCAAACGGTCAAGCGAATATCTCCCGAGCCTCCACTCTTTGTTATACGTTTGAAAGAAAGTGTTTGAGATGTTTCTATTCCTGAAGAATGGAATCAAAGAAATAGATCAAATGGAAGAGAGTGTTTGAAAATAGATAACAATGTCAGAGCGACTGCTCAAATGATAACGAGTGGCTGGAGGGTGTGTTTGGACTGGACTGGAATGACTGGAGAGAACTGGAATGATGGTCTGGTCTATTATAGTATCCTCTTCTACCCTTATAATACTAGACTATTCTACTATACTATGATTCAGCGCCCAGTGAAACAGTCGAGCACCTTGAAAAGGGCAGGGATTTCATGCAAGGCTCAACAGAGGAGAACAGGCACGAGGAACCCCTGAGACATGACAGGGATCACCGTTGGATTGCCTCATTCGGACCCTTTGGCATTGAACTGTGTCTGTTGTAATGCGCGCGCAGTGTCAGAAGTGTAAGAAGTGTATTGCATGTATTGTACGTCCAAGCTTAGGGCTGCGTCAATGGCTTGGGCTTGCATCACCAAGGCGTG
The DNA here is from genome assembly GCF_028828085.1 of Penicillium nucicola. Lineage (NCBI taxonomy): Eukaryota > Fungi > Ascomycota > Eurotiomycetes > Eurotiales > Aspergillaceae > Penicillium > Penicillium nucicola. The sequence continues at coordinate 1,110,644 of NW_026643125.1, read as the reverse complement.
TTGATCCCAATAGCCTCGTAACGTTTGATACCTGGGGAAATTTCTGATCCTGGGCGAATGTCTGTTTAATAGTCTTCTAAAACGAGGAGGTTTCTCTCCTGCCATTCCGCTGCCCTTCACCAGCCTAGGAGGGTTGGTTTCCCTGCCATACTAACCCTCTAGGCCCTAAGGATTGTAGGATATCCTGCTTCCTGTTCTTTGACCCAAATGCCTTTCAGCCTGTTCCTGACTGGCGAGTCCAACTTTTCATTGAGAAACGCGGGAACGCGCGGAAACGCGTTTGGCGCGTACCGCGTGCGCGACGCGACGCGATACATTACAATACACGGGTAATTTACACGGGGAAACCTTCACGTTAGACTACACCCTAACATACTATACACTACACAGTAAGAGACCATAGAGTGTATAGTATAATCAAGGAAATACCCTATCAATAGGGCACTGAGGGGTCCTAGGCCCCCTTGGATCTCAACTTACATAAACCTGCATTGACATCGGGGGTTTTTCTAACACTCTTCAATACACCAACAACCCTTACTTGCACAGATCACCTGGATAACTCGTGCGCAGATCATGAAGTGCATTATCTTGCAGAGCTCGACTGCATCACTGGGGTGCAGCCGACTGTGCATACTTGCTGCACGCAACGGGCCGACCACCCATAGCTCTGATCTATAGCAATTATACCAACAAAGAAGATGCCACCACACCTCGAACTGAGATTATCCATGTACTGCTGTATATGATGCACCGACCAAAAGGGGCTTGCTCACCTTAGTCCCAGCCTGAAGGATCAAAGGGTGTCCCTCCACCTGACCCAGTCCTCTACACAGGGGACTGAACCGCTCGTTTAGGACACGGTAGCATACCAATTCCAGACCCACGAGTCCCTAACCCCTTATCGATATGCGATCTCAAGCAAGGGGTATCAAGACCCTCCATGGAGGTTATCTTATCCAAAGATACCCATAGGCTACAGCAAAGTGAGCCTTCAGGGAATTAGAGCACGAGACGCAATGCAAAACATCAATATGTGCTTCTCAAACCGCCCAAAACGCCAGGACTGAAATTCCAATTTCCTATTTTCGGGGTTTTTCGTCCTCGAGGACAGGACCCTCAGCCTGCACGTCCCTGCAAGCTCAATGCAAGACATCATCCCTTTCCCACAGCGGGCGCTAATGCAGATCATCTCCACAAACTTGATCGTCCTTCATGTGCCGCTGTGGCTGGGGTGTCCTGGTCGCCCTCTAACCATGCCCCATTAGAGCTTCGTCCCTTCATAGGGAGGTGAGTAGTGATGGTCTCACATATGCCTTGAAGAACTCAGACATTATTCTGAATAGGGTCCTTGACCGGCCTTTTTGCTTTTTTTTTTCCTCTTTTGCTTTTGGCTGTGGCTGCTCTGCCGTTGCCACTTTGTCTTGCATTTACTTACCGAATAGGTCTATTCACATTCCTTTTCGTGGCTTTGTTGATCATCATTGGTTATGGTATTGCTTTGTCTCCTTCAAGTGGGCAAGGCGCAGCTGATTATTGCCTATGGGTAGATATGATTGGATCTTAAACTAAAAAATATCAACCCGATTCAGAACATACAGAAACCTTCTAACACAAACCCAATAGAATCTCTCCTAGCTCTGCATGGCCTCGACGGAATCATAATGACCGTACATCCAGGACTGTCACTCAGACAAGATAGAATACTATCTAATTCGACATATTGTAACTCAGACTGGACCTACTTCTCAGCCGCAAAGCCAACTATGCTATCAGTTACTAGCACCTGAACCAGATAACTACAGAGCTCTAAGCCTCATCACTCACCAAAAAGCCCGAACTGAAACATACTACATGGGCCGAACAAAGATCAACACGCCTACTTCCCCTCTGGACCCCGCTCTCTTTCGCCTCCCTTCCCTGTCCCACTCGGCCTCCGGCCTGCCCTGGCTCTACACAGTACGGCGGCCGTGTCACGTTCGCCTCCCCACCCTTCAGGTAAGAGACTCGTGCATTTTCTTGAGCCTAGCAGCGAGTTCCCCCCCCCCCCCCCCCCCCCCCATTGCAACCAGGTATAGTGGCGCTCGACATCGCTATCCCTGCCCGTGATCATAGAGATGCTTTCCCAAACCCTAATCACATGATACCATAATATACGTTATCTTGTACTCCTGAGCAGACACTTCAGACTACATGTTCAGTCAATGATACCAGCAATAATAAGGATGCAAATAAACATATGGTATTAATATGTCATCCATATGCAAAAGTGTATCTAAAAATGTCAATCAGAACAGAGAAGGGCATCCAAAGCTCAAGTATATCCAAAGTCTAGTTCCCTTGCATCCTCTTAAATCGCTCCTCCGCAGCTCTAGCCCTGCGCTCCCTCTCCAATCGCATTTTCATCTCAGGCGTCATCCCCCTGGTCTCCTCATCTCGCTTCTCCGCAATAGTCTTCTCAACAACCGCCCCAACAGTCCTTCCACCTCTCAACAAAGCCTTGTGCTCAGCAGCAGCTCTCTCCGCATCTTCACGCTTCAAACGATCAAGACCAGCTTTTCGCCTGGTCGATTCCTCCTCATCGGCAGCCATTCGCTCCTTCTCGGCGCGGCTGTCTGCGTCTGTTTTTGAGACTGCCGACGGCACCTTTGCGGCCTCCCAGTCCCATTTTGACTCGCCGAGGTCGTGGCGGGCGATGCGAAAGGCATCGCGTGTGGCTCGGCCGCCTGTTAGCTCAAATGGCGTTCTGCCTTCGTTGTTGGTTGCTGTCGGGTCTGCATTGGCTTTTGTGAGGAGGGCTGTGACCACTACTGGGACGTTGAGGCTCGCAGCTAGGTGAAGGGGTGTCGGACAGCGGAAGTTTTGGGGTTGGGTGGCGGGCGTGAAGGTGAAGTTCGGGGAGATGGAGTTGTTCGTGAGGTAGGACATGAGAGCGGGCACCTTTGAGCGGCGGATAAATGCCTGGATTTGGGATGTGTGTAGCAGGGCAGCCTCTTCTTCTTTAGATATCTTGGGTTTCTGTGGTTGCGGTTGCGGGCGAGGCGTAGCTGGTTTAGAGTCTTCCTCGCGCTTTTTGGCTTCCGCTGCTGCTACTGCCACTTCATCGACTTCACTGACTTTCACGCGAGTGAGTTCTTTGAAGCATCGTAAAAGTTCTCCTTGGGTCGCGCGGCGTGTGTTGAAGGGGAATCCTCGTATCCTTGGGTCTTTCTGCTTGAGAACATTTCCATCATATTGATCGAAAAGAATCTTGCGGTTTGTCTTTCCTGTTGCACGGACAAATAACAGCTCAGCGCTGTCAATCTCCTTGCGCCAATCTGACAGCAGGTCCCGAATATCTTTTTCAAGAGCAGCTTCGTTGTAGCGACGCAGACTGGAACCCGCCGAATGAGCAGCGCCACGAGAGGCATCGCTCGCAGATTGCGAACCACCCTGCTTTCGTCGTGTCGTGTATCTGTGGAAAGTCTTATGCGCAATAACTCGCGGCTGTCTATCTTCAATGCCGCCTTGTCTTCGGTGGATTTCCGGTGCCAAAGACACAAGCATGGCGGCAAAGTGGCCACCACCGATCATGCACATGAAAAAGTGAGGACCAGCAGCGGATGGAGCTGGCCCCTTGCTCGAATTATTTGTGCGCGCCTTGATAGGCTCCAATTGCTTGCGCTGTAGTGTCTCGACCAGATGACCGGGCTCGTCCTGTTCGGCATTCGAGAAAATAGCCCTGTAGACACCTAGGGACTTATTCGACGGCAACCCCGAACTAGCCAGCCAGAAAAGAGGATGTCTCGGAGTGCTGGCCACGGCGGTCTCTGTATCTTCATTGGCTTGCGACAGCTTGGCCTGCTTTTTCAGCAGAGCTGACAGTGTCGTGTTCGCGCCCGTGTCTGCCTCCTCCTCTTCGGTCTCTGAAGACTCCGATCCCGAAATTGATTCATCCAGCTCACCGATCGCTTTCGCGAACTCAATTTCCTCTAGAGGCGCATTTCCGCGCAACTGGGCTTTGATGTTGTAACGGTGATGGTCGGACCGGACATGGCCGCGCTGTTCCTGAACGTTGTTGTAGGAAACCTTGCAGAGGGAGCAAAGGGTGGAGGTTGCGATCGCAGAATCCTGTGCTGCAAGCTCAACTTCCTCCGAATTTACCTCGGGCTCTTCCTCGGTGACCGGGTTCGTGGTTTTGGCAGTGAGAGTCGCAAGAAGTTCCGGCGGGAGGTCGTACACTGAGATGATTAGCAATGACCAAGTGAGGACTCAGAAACTTGGAAACTTACCATATAGAGGCCTTTTCAGGAGCTCCTCCATTCTACTCGTATCCGCCATGTTGTGGGCAAAGAATGTGTATCGAATTCGCAGTGCCCCTCCAATGACGCTGATAAGTGGATTCTTCGAGTTACCGCCTCAGGAATGTGGGCACTATATGCTTCTTTGCTTGCTTTTATGTCCTGTTCTCTGCAATTGAGACAATGACGGTTGAGTCACTTGCAAAATGCCTTGCTCAGCCCTGCTGGGTTTGTTCGCATTAATAATCAGTTGGAAGTATCTGGGCTGTGCTTGTACATGCGGAGCTAACCAGTCGGGCTCCCGTTTGGGGAATTTGACTCATGTGCTGCGGTCATCTTCTCCGATCTTGATTTGACATTTCGAAGTTTTTCATATTCTCTGACAGGAATGACTATCTAGCGTACGTCTTAAGTGAGCTTAAACTTCTTTGCTCTATACACTTCACGTGACCTTTATTTCGAGACCCCCATACTACGTCATATTGTTTGCAATGTTTGAAAGACCATCTATGACTCCTGCGTTGAATGCCACTGTTCACGGCTCAAAATTGAATCACTAACTCATTTACTTAGTATACACTTTATAAAGTAAAGAATCACAGTGCCAATCTGGATAACCATTAGTGTTGCGCCTTGCAACTGGTACAGTAATTCAGTGTGACATGGCACGAGTTGGAAAGATAGGTAGTGCCACACTTTTTGATGCCATCATTATCCTTCATATATTCAACCCTGTTGAAGAAAGTCAGTTAGACATCCATAATTAATAGAGACAAGATCGAACTTACGCATCCTTGATCTGTCGACCGGTCATTCCAAATCCGTAGTCATCACACTTATACTGGGCAACACAACCGGCTTGGCCAAAGGAGGCTACCATGACCATACCACTCTGGATCTTGGCAGTATATGATGCAAAGTCGCTGTAGACAGTATCATCCTCAAATTGCTCATAAGCACGCTGACAAGCATCATCAACACTGGAGCATTGACTCGAGCCTTTGTTGTTGACATCTGTCTGGGTTGGAGCAGCCGTCTCCAAGGTCACCGGTGAGCCTGCGCCATTGGTGAATGTGTATTGCTTGCCGTATACTTCCCCGTATTCAATGGTCCGCGAGGGGTAGGAGATAATGTTTCCATCTTCGGTTTTGACGATAGGCTCAGGAGTCGCGGTCGTCGGCGCTTGAGTTGCACTTGACTTCGGTGTGATGCTTGATGGGAATGTAGTATAATCTGTGCAGTGATCGGAAATCAGAGGAGCGGTTGCATAGTAGCCCTCTCCATTATATGTTGTTGTACATTGACAGTATGGCGTTGCAATCATACGGCCACCTTGATTGAAACATACATACGAACTTTGAGTATGTGGAGTTGAACTTGGGCTTGGTGCAGATGTGACTGGCGCCGAGGTTATTCCTGAAGATGAGGCTGGTTCTGCCGAGGAAGCTAATCCTGTGGATGATGCTGATGCCGAAGAACTGAATGAAGATGACGAGCTTGGCGTGGATGAGAAGCTCGCTTCTGAAGATGGCGTGAAAGATGAGCCTATGGATGACGACGAAGTTAATCCTGTGGATGATGCTGATGCCGAAGAACTGAATGAAGATGACGATCTTGGCGTGGATGAGAAGCTCGCTTCTGAAGATGGCGTGAAAGATGAGCCCATGGACGACGACGAAGCTATTCCCGAAGATGATATACTTCCAGAGACTGAAGCTGGTGCTGATGTGGATATTGACAGCGATGAGGAGCTTTCAGAAGACGATGATCTGGAAATGGAGATTGAGCTTCGCAAAGTGGTTGCACTCAAGACTGGAGAAGTTCTGAATCCGGGGCTAATAGAGCTCGTGCGGGAAGAGTTGGCATAGCTGCCACAGGGGTTGGCATACCCACCATCTCGTTTCTGCAATGTTCCTGCAGAAACTTCAGCATGGGGAAGCCAGAAGTCTTGGTAAGTGATCAACTGATCTTCTACCCACAGGCGCCAGCGACCAACTTGAAGACCCGCAGAGTTTGGATCATTTTCTGAGGTAAGCCATGTTTGAAAGGGATCAACCTCCAAAATAGCTCTACCTGCAACACCTGGCTCCTGGGTAGATGCCTGTTGACTCGTGCGTGTGTATCCCATGACAGTTCCTTGAGCCCCAGAGCCGGGGATGGCGTTTGCTAATCGTTGCGCAAGGTCGTTGGCCCGGTCTTGATACCTCAGCTTGGTCGAGATTCCAAACATTTGTCGATCAAATTCGGTGGTGTAAGGTGTGAGAACAAACACTTTGGGAGCGTATATGGCATTCAGAACGCCGGGGTTTTGATCAGTTCCGATTAGACCAGTCACACTTTGTGCAAATGATGTACCATCCCGTAGGGAATTGAAAGCTGCGGTCACAAAGTAACCATCGTCGGTTGGACTGTAGTCTTCATGAATGAAGACTGGCACTTCCCAAATGTGGGAAATGTAAACGCCTTTCTCAGATGTGATAATCACCGCTGTACAACCGTAGATACCATTTACACCCGCAGCCGAGTGACCAAATGCTGGGAAGTCAAACCACTGTCCTGATGCATCGCCCAATTGACTAACCCAGACCGGCGTTAGAGACCTGATATAGTCGGCATATGGAGGTGAAACGTCGGAAAGAGCACGTTCAACCAATGAGCGATCCACGAGATGATTATCATCGCTGTTAGAAGGGCTCCTCTTGGATGCAGAGCTAGACTGTGTTGGGGCTGTAACTCCAATGCTCCCAGCAACACCATAGCTACCAGTGGGCAAGGTAGCAGTTGTACTTGTTGAAATCAATGCGCAGTTTTCTGTTGTTGCTATCACACCCATGCTAGCACCACTCAAAGGACCTTTGTTCATCGGACATGCGTTGCCGCATGTGTCAGAAGCACATGGGATTTGGGTACCAGTGGCTGAAGCAGAGGTCGAAATGGTGGTTGTCAATCCGGTCACTGAACATCCAACAGTAGTGACAGTTGTTGAAGGTGTACAAGTTGTTGTAGGCAGAGTGGAACTTCCTGTAATGAAAGAAGTAGGTACACACTTGATGGTCACCTTGAATGCTGTCGATAAATCTGTGCATGAGGATGAGGTGGTGGTTGATGAATCAGAGTTGGAATTGCTCTCGCTGTTGTCTTCATTGTCATTCTCAGTAAGGTTGTCGTTATTCTGTGTGAGCTCATCTATCGTGGCATCCAGTGAATCAACATTATTTGTACTGATATCGTCTTTGACCTTGTTTAGATCCTCATCAATGCATGACAATGAATTAACGAGATTGCCAATTGAATCAAACAACCCTCTCTTCTTCTTCTTTGAGCCACACCCAGAAGAGGAAGATGGGGAACCAAGATCAGAAATAAGTCCCTCAACTTTGCCCTGTATCTCTTTGACATGATCAAGAGCCTCCGTTTTGAGAGGATCTGGGTTCTTTTTCCATGAACTGATAATTGGGATCAAACCAACAATATCTGAGGATAGTAATGATGCACTTGATGATGCTTCAGAGCTTTGGATGGTCGATGTAGCAGGTGGAAGAGTGATTGGGGCCGAGTATGTGCCACCAGTGATAATTGGGACTGCAATTGTGCTACCTGACTCAACAATCGTAGACGATATAATGGAAGGCCCGCCGGAGTTGGTACCTAGCGGAGAGAGGCTCTTGCTACTACCACTGCTTGAAGGCGGAATTGATGAGACATCGAGGCCAGTACCTGAGGTTACTGTAGATGAAGCACTGGAAATCAAAGAGCGAGTGTGGCTGCTACTTTGAATGGAGCTTCCAGTATTTGGAGCGCTCTCAATGCTTGAGGGCTGGCTGGTGCTTGAGACAGAGGATACTGCATTTGAACGAGAAGATGGGGTGCTTGTAGGTTGGGAAGTAACTGGCACAGTCGAAGACACCGAGCTATCCGTGCTTTGCGCAATGTTTCCAGTGCCAATTAAGGACTTGGAGCTTGACGTAGACACCACGTTGGATGAGCTGGATCCAAAGCCATACGGAACACTGCTACTGGAGACAATGACAGTAGGATGCTTGGCGGTAGATGAAGAGAGACTGCTTGAAGATGGGTCAATGGAGCTTGTGCTTTGCTCACTGCTGGTCCTAATGCTAAGTATGGTCACCAAGTCAGTTTCTTTTTCGCTCAAGGTAAGTTCTCCAAAAGTCAATCTCCATACCTAAAGGATTTCGATGAAGAAGATTTGTAAATCGAGGAGCTATTAACGGCAGAGCTTCCTATGGCAGCTCCAGAAGTAAACTTTATAATTGAGGACAGAACCAGCAAGGCCCTTCCAGTGGATAAAAACCAGTCTTCCGCAAGCCGCATTGTTCCACTCTGCGTTAAGCTAGACACAAAGCGTATAAGTTAAAGGGAAAATACTATGAGGTATCTACGGATCGTATACCATAGGACCTCTCTTAAGTAGATGAGAGCTTGCCCCGTTAATATCATGATACATTCGGATACTGCTTCAGGAACCCACGAATTATAGTTCGATGTAATACCTCTGGGGCCAAATGAACCGCTGTAGGGATCATATAGTGCTGTTGGGGGCTAAACCGGTAAGCACTAAATATTTCAACCCATTCAATGTCAAACATGCATTGATTATGATCTACATCGAGTTTCATCCCGACAAGGAAGATAAAAATAGGTAGCAAATAGAAACAGTGGTCCCTGTGTTTTGGCTGTAGGCCGTCGATCAGCTACATTACAGTACACTGGTTTAGGATTCGAGGTATATTGAATTCACTGCCAATCCAAATCAATCCATATGAGTTGCAGTTTGCTATCGAACTACCAAGGCTTCTTCGCTTTCTTTGCCTGAAGTATCAAATTGTTACCCATTTTGAACCACAAGTCATTTGATGATGAGAATGAACATGACTTGCAGCCTCGAAACAACACGGATTGAAGTTCTGTTGTGAATTCAGACATATACTGTATATAGTGAAGAAATGAAGTAGAGAACTCTTGTCAGCACTATGTCAACATTCTGCAAGGCTGTTACAATTAGCCCCCAATCTGCAATGCCTTGCAACTCCACTTCCGTCAATGTCAAGGGCTTGGGCTGTTTCAATGGGGCTGAATAACCTCCACCCAGTAAGCACTAGCTATGATCAACCTCATACTTTCCAGATTGTTCATTTGATGAAAGTAAATCGTGGGGGCTGTCACATGACTGGGTTGAGGAAACATCTGGGGACTTGCAGCGCAACCAACACCACCCTGGGGCAGCGGACATCCTTATTCAAAGATTCAGCAATCGGTCGCTCGTCATTAACACAACCAATATGCTCTCTCAGCAGCAAATGCAGCAGCAACGTATGATGAAGGCACGCCAACAGCAAATGCAAATGATGGCGATGCAACAAAGAATCACAAACAACCCTACAGCTTCACGACAACAAATGCAACCACAATCCCAAGCAATGGGCTCAACATATGATGATCTTCCAATCAATAGTCCTAGCGATATTGAATTTACCAATGGACATCCTTCATTTTGTGGTCAACCCCCTCCCTTTTTTCATCCCTTTGCATCTGCCTGCCAACACGGCCCACTCTCTATCATCCAATCTACTGTCTCTGAGCAGCAACTTACGCCGGCATTCCTTCATCATGGCCTGACACTTGCCCTGAGCTCTGGTAATATTGATGCTGCAAGTTGGCTCCTCTCGAATGGGGCACCAATCGTTCGCGAAACTCCGCGCAATGTCTTATCAGCCCCTCCAGACCGACAAGTTGGTCTTTGCGAGCTCCTCCTTCACCATGGCTGGACTCCAAATACCCCAGGATTCTATGGTGCTGTCTTGCTCCCGAGAATCATTACCAACCTTCCTCTTCTGCGCTGGTGTCTTAACCACGGAGCTGATCCAAACCTTGGCGCACAGAAGGACAACCGTGACCGCCGCGGTGGACCCGACACAGATTCATGTATTGCTCTCGAGGCAGCTGCAGCTCATGGCACTGTGGAGGCCGTCCGCTTGATTCTCCAGGCGGGCGCCCGGGTTGAAAATGGGTTGCCATTGCACTGTGCTGCAGGAGTATGTCCTCCAGGTCAACCCCCACACGCTACGCGAGTGAAACCAAGCTTTGAGTTCGATACGAGCAGAATTCCAGTGATGGCTCTACTGATAGAGCATGGCGCGGACGTAAATAAAAAAGAGGAGTCGCGACATATGACGCCGCAGTATGCAATTGTAAAGGCAGTCATGGCCGGCGCAGAGGAGCGGGTGAGGTGGTTGTTGGAACATGGGGCAGACCCAAATGTGAGAGGCGCTTATGGCAGTGCAGTTGAGCGTGCACGTGCTCTTGGGGATGAAAATATGATCTGTATGATTGAGGGGTTTGTTGAGCAAAGTTAGTGTGTATCAAGGTTAGAAAATCACCTATTATGCGTGGGTATCTGTGTCAATTAACTTGTGTAATATAGATTTAGCAGTATGAACAGTTTTGCTTGTTAAGAATAGGGCAGATATTTGATTTGTCGTTACTATCCTTGTAATATCTTTGTCGTAATGCAACGTTAAGTCTGAATAGCATCACTTGGACTGTCTAGTGACTTGGTGTAGGCATTCCAACAATTTATTTATCTATTTATCTTATAACACAGACACATTCAAGACAATAGCACGCATATGACAAACTGGCTTCAAGACAAACGGGATCCATAGGTATCAAAGGAACTTGTATTGCTCTTGATATGCTGCTGGAAGGAGATATATATCTTATTCGTTAGTGACTTTCAATGTTGCATGGAGCTAATGAGACCTTGAACTTGTAAGAGATAGAATTATCCCATTGGCAAATGAATACACAGCAGACTGAAAGGTCCATGAGACTCAAACGAACAAACCCATGGGATGCATTAGATCGAACAATAACAGAATTCTAGAAGTGCCAAGCAAGCCGCATCGGTCTTAGTCGCGGCTTATCCCCGGTGATTACGTCGTATCCCACGTCACGTGAAAAGTCGACGATTTCCCAGGGCCTTACTTCATGCTTCAAGTGAGGGTGTTCAAACTCAATGCTGGCAGAAATACTACTCAGAGCACCAGAACCACACCGAAAGCCATCGATTGATATGTAATAAGTCCGAGTTCATAGGTTCCAACGGCATCCGGTAAGCAGCCCCGACATCCCCAAAAAAAGCGGAGCCGCCATTTGCTTTTAGTAAGCAACTTAGCTTTCCTAACCCCCGTCAACCTTCCCAAGTCTTGGAGTTTTCTACTTGCCTGTGCACAGATAGGTTTATCGGGACGCAGTCGCTTCGAAAAATGCTGGATGGCCAATCCCAGGTGGTCCTAGAAGGACCCCAAGGGAACCTCTTGCATTCCCTCGGATCGGCAATCAATTCCCGCAAGCGACAGCCCTTTTGCACTGATATCGAGGGCTGGGGCCCCATCAGCTCATCGAGATTCGACCTGACGCCATGCTTCCTTGACGTGATTGTGGCGGTAGTGGCTGTCTGGGGTACGCTGAGCGGACTAGGTGCCTTGTGGTTTTTGCTGAGGAAGCGGATTCCGCAGCCGGTAGCAAAGAACTGGCATTTCTACACCAAGTTGGTTAGTCATACTGATAACGAATACCCTTGCTGGATCGCGCACATGGTGAATGGTCGCTGACTGCTTCTGTGTTTCTATAGGTTGTACTTGCTGCCCTTGTCTTTGTGACCGCCCTTCAAGCTGCGATCCAGGTTGAAACGCAACCAAACGCCTTCTGGGCCGACTTCCAGTTCTGGTCCTCGATCTTAACCATCGTCTCGCTAGGAGTGATTACTTCTGTACAATACATTGAGCATTGGCGGAGCAGACAGCCCAACGGAGTTGTTCTGTTCTACTGGCTCTTCTTCATTATCGCATATGCCGTTAAGCTGCGCTCTCTGGTCGCGCGCGAAGCCTTTATCGATCAACTCCCATACTTTGTTTGCATCAATGTGAGCTTGGGCCTGGCACTGCTTGAGTTGGTGCTGGAATACTTCGTGCCCAAGAAGCAGAGTGCATATGATGCTCTGGGAGACGAGGATGAGTGTCCTTACAACTATGCTGATATTTTCTCGGTCCTCACCTTCAGCTGGATGACTCCAATGATGAAATATGGATACAAGAATTACCTGACCCAAGATGATTTGTGGAATCTCCGCAGTCGCGATACCACCCGAGTCACGGGCGATGCTCTGAAGGAGGCATGGGATCAAGAGCTTCAAAGCAAGAACCCATCCTTGTGGATGGCATTGTTCAAGGCCTTCGGTGGACCTTACTTCCGCGGTGCGATCATCAAATCCGGAAGTGACTGCCTTGCTTTTGTCCAGCCGCAACTCTTGCGACTTCTCATTTCCTTCGTTGACTCCTATCGTTACCCTGACCCTCAGCCGGTCATTAGGGGTGTCGCCATCGCCTTGACCATGTTTGTCGTTTCTGTTTGCCAGACCAGCTGCCTGCATCAGTACTTCCAACGTGCCTTTGATACTGGTATGAGAGTCAAATCGGCCTTGACCGCTATGATCTATGCAAAGTCCTTGAAACTATCAAACGAAGGCCGGCTGACAAAGACAACTGGTGACATTGTCAACCACATGGCTGTTGATCAACAGCGCCTTTCGGACTTGACACAATTTGGTACACAACTGTTGTCTGCGCCTTTCCAAATTACGCTTTGCATGCTATCTCTGTACCAGCTCGTTGGACCTAGCATGTTTGCCGGTGTCGGAGTAATGATTTTGATGATTCCTCTGAATGGTGTCATTGCGCGCATGATGAAGAAGCTGCAGATTGTTCAAATGAAGAACAAGGATTCGAGAACCCGACTCATGACTGAGATTCTGAACAATATCAAGAGCATCAAGTTGTACGCCTGGAACACGGCGTTTATGAACAAGCTCAGCCATATTCGGAATGACCTCGAGCTTAACACCCTGCGCAAGATCGGAGCCACACAATCTGTTGCAAACTTCACCTGGCAATCTACTCCTTTCCTCGTCTCATGCTCCACATTCACTGTTTTCGTCTTGACAAGCGACAAGCCTTTGACTACTGAGATTGTGTTCCCAGCTTTGACCCTCTTCAACTTGCTCACCTTCCCGCTCTCTATCCTTCCCATGGTGATTACATCTATTATTGAATCATCCGTCGCCGTGAAGCGACTGATGGACTACTTTACTGCGGAGGAGCTGCAGACCGATGCTGTCTCCTTCCAAGACCCCGTGGCACACATGGGTGACGAGTCTATTCGTGTCCGTGATGCCTCGTTTACCTGGAACCGCCATAGTGGTTCCACCGTGCTGGACAACATCGACTTCAGTGCGCGCAAGGGTGAGCTCAGCTGTATCGTTGGGCGAGTCGGCGCTGGAAAGTCTTCTCTCCTCCAGTCGCTGTTAGGTGATCTCTGGAAGACGCAGGGTGAAGTAGTGGTACGTGGTCGCATCGCATACGTCGCCCAAGCTCCTTGGGTCATGAATGCTAGCGTCCGGGAAAACATTGTGTTCGGGCATCGTTGGGATCCAGCTTTCTATGACATGACCGTGGAAGCATGCGCTCTCCTTGATGATTTCAAGAACTTGCCCGATGGTGATCAGACGGAAGTCGGAGAGCGTGGAATTTCGCTTTCCGGAGGACAAAAAGCACGTCTGACACTCGCCCGAGCAGTGTATGCCCGTGCCGATATTTATCTTCTGGACGATGTTCTATCCGCAGTTGATCAGCATGTTGGACGTCACATCATCAACAAGGTTCTCGGAAAGACTGGTCTCCTCAGTGGCAAGACGAGAATTCTTGCTACCAATGCGATTACTGTCCTCAAGGAGGCAGATTTCATTGGCTTGCTCCGTGATAAGACCATTATTGAAAAGGGAACATACGATCAACTCATGGCTATGAAAGGCGAGATTTCTAACCTCGTACGTACAAACATGGTGGACTCGGATGACGAAGGCACTGCCAGCGGCTCTGATGATCTTACCAGCGTCGAGAGCTCAGTCGAGACTGCTATCATTCAAACTGGCGGCGACTCTGATGCCGAGGAGACAGAGCAACCCGGTGATCTCGTCCCTATCAAGGCAGCTGGCGAAGCCCGGCGACGCACTAGCACAGTAACATTGCGCCGCGCAAGCACTGTGAGCTGGCAAGGTCCCCGGCGCAAGCTAGGAGACGAAGAGAATGTTCTCAAGAGCAAGCAAACACAGGAAACTTCCGAGCAAGGCAAGGTAAAATGGAGTGTTTACGGCCAATACGCGAAGGACAGCAACATCGTCGCTGTCGGATTCTACTTGTTCGCCATGTTGGCTGCCCAGACTGCTCAGGTCGTCGGCAACTACTGGTTGAAGTACTGGACTGAGTGGAATGAGAAGCATGGAAGCAATGCCCAAGTTGGCAAGTTCATCGGTGTCTACTTGGCGCTCGGTTTGGGCTCGTCTCTTCTGGTCATTTTCCAAAACTTGATCCTGTGGATTTTCTGTTCAATTGAAGCGTCTCGCAAACTTCATGAGCGCATGGCATTTGCCATCTTCCGCTCTCCCATGAGCTTCTTTGAAACCACACCGTCTGGCCGTATTCTCAACCGCTTCTCAAGTGATATCTACCGTGTCGATGAAGTACTCGCCCGTACCTTCAACATGCTGTTCGCCAACTCTGCTCGTGCTATCTTCACCATGGTCGTCATTTCCACCGGAACCCCTGCTTTCTTGTTGTTTGTCATTCCTCTGAGCTACATCTATCTCAGCTACCAGAAGTACTATTTGAGAACTTCGCGCGAGTTGAAGCGTCTCGATAGTGTTACTCGAAGCCCAATCTTCGCACACTTCCAGGAGTCCCTGGGCGGCATTTCCACCATTCGTGCCTATCGCCAAGAAAACCGGTTTACTCTTGAAAATGAATGGCGTATGGACGCTAACCTACGGGCTTATTTCCCGTCCATCAGTGCTAATCGCTGGCTCGCCGTTCGTCTGGAGTTCATCGGCTCGATCATTATTCTGGCATCTGCTGGACTTGCCATCACGTCCGTTGCCAGTGGCAGCCTGCTTTCCTCTGGTATGGTCGGTCTGGCCATGTCATATGCTCTCCAAATCACGCAGTCGCTGAACTGGATTGTTCGCCAGACCGTTGAGGTTGAGACTAACATTGTCTCTGTCGAGCGTGTGCTCGAGTATGCCAATCTCCCCAGTGAGGCACCCGAGGTGATCTTCAAGCGCCGTCCTGCTATCGGCTGGCCGGCTCAAGGTGCTGTTTCATTCAATGACTACAGCACCCGCTACCGCCCCGGGCTCGACCTTGTGCTCAAGGATATCAACCTCGATATCAAGCCGCATGAGAAGATCGGTGTCGTTGGCCGTACTGGTGCTGGAAAGAGTTCGCTTACACTGGCACTCTTCCGTATCATTGAAGGTGTCAACGGCAATATCAGCATTGATGGTCTTGATGTCTCTACAATTGGTCTGTTCGACCTTCGTGGTCGTCTTGCTATCATTCCTCAGGATCCTGCCATGTTCGAAGGCACCCTGCGCGACAATTTGGATCCTCGTCATGTCCATGATGATACTGAGCTCTGGAGTGTTTTAGGTACGTCTTAACAGCTTATCTATTCCTCGGTTTTTCCCCCAGTGACTGACATTGATCTAGATCACGCAAGACTAAAGGATCATGTCTCTGGAATGGAGGGACAGCTGGATACCCAGATCCAGGAAGGAGGTAAGTTACCATTCTGACCTGAACCCTCAGGCATAATTTAACCATAAGACAGGCTCCAACTTGAGTCAAGGCCAGCGCCAGCTGGTGTCTCTCGCACGCGCACTGTTAACCCCCAGCAACATCCTTGTTCTGGACGAGGCAACCGTATGATATCAACCCTCTTGCCTTCGAGCGACAGATTCAGCTAACAGCAGCGATAGGCCGCGGTTGACGTGGAGACTGATGCACACCTGCAACGCACCCTGCGCAGCAGCATCTTCCAGGACCGAACCATCATCACGATCGCGCACCGTATCAACACGATCATCGACTCCGATCGCATTGTCGTTCTAGACAAGGGCCGTGTGGCTGAGTTCGACACACCCGCTGAGTTGATCAAGCGTGGCGGCAAATTCTACGAACTCGCTAAGGAGGCCGGCCTGCTTGACAACGACGGTGCCATTGCCTCTCAAGCCGCGTAGAAGCCAATCGATCGCCATGGTCCCCCAGTCCCCCGCATTTTCTTGACCAAGATGGCTCAGCTCGCCAGCCCCAGATGGCTGAGATCGATTGAACCAGCCTCATGCAGTCTAAATGGCTCGGAGAGGCCGGATTTACTCTGTTGCCTCGGGCCGATCACAGGCCTCTTTGTTCGTTTGAGTGCTGCTTGCATGGATCATGTCTCTTCATCTGTGCTGACCGTTCTCCTGCGCTTGGTGATGTGGCTCGGCCGTCTGTGCATCCTGCATGTACATGGACTGGAGTGAAAAGTTTTTCATTGCCCCCAGAGAGCCCCTGACAGGGGGCCACCAAGATAGAGCGTACAAAATGTTTTTTTTTTTTTCCCTGCACATTCAGAGCCCAGTTCTCGAGCCTCTTCCCATGGTGTTTCGTGTTTCATGTTGGGAATCGGGGTTTGCTTTGGGGTGACCTTGAACATATGATTGGATTGAGCTAAGCCAAAACTAAAGCGAAAAAAAAAACATCATATTTCTTTTCTTATCCTGTCAACTGTGATCAAATTGTGGCCGTACACTGCGTCGTTCTTGTTTATCTGTGAATAATACAGTCTCTGGACATAGCTAGATCCCTCAAGCACATCCGTGTCTAGACCCAACACCCAACGTAACTCTGCATCAACCCAAGTGAACAGACAATCTCCTAGACAATCCTAAGCCATTCATATCGTGATTATTTGCAGTAGCGCCGAGTCCCAAACGTGGCGGTGACATCTTGACAATCTCATCTACAGGCTTATTCATTGTAGCGGTGAGCGGGCCTCCAACTTGCCAGTTGTCCCGCCACTTTCGCAACAAGTAAACCACCGATATCAAAACGAATACTATCCTAGATAGTGCAGTAGTTCTGGTGCTAATGCTGGCATCTAGAAGTATCTTGTTTTTTTGTTTTTGGGCACTTGACATCATACATATATATTACCACGCAGCGAGACCCTCACCCGCCACGGGTCTCTGCTCTCTGGTTCGACGGTCACATCAAGGTATATTGGCCTCGCCCCCCCCTCCGGGGAAATTTGACGAGCGGGAGTAGTGAGTAGTCAATAGTGGCAAGGTTTACGAGGCGACCTCCTTGCTGAGATGCGAAACAGATTGTCCACGCGGGAGCATTGGAGTTCATGCACATGCATTAAACTTGCGAACTGTACGGATAAGGGGGGAAAAGAGGCGGGAAAAGAGGCGAATGTGCCATAAAGACACCAGATTACGATTGATGGCTGATGGCTGCGATGGCTGAGATGGTGCAGGTGCAGATGCAGAGAGAGAGCATATACCTTTCCCTGACCAAGCCAAATGAGGGGCCGTCCATAACGTCTGAGTACCGGCCATGGCATGTGTGTTAGAAATAGAACATGCTGGAGAATCCATTCGAGTAACGATATTCACTTCGAAACACCATCGCATTTCGGGAAAAATCCGGCTCTCGCCATCTCCGACGCCGTCTCTCGTTCCCTCTGGACTTCGGGCTGTGCATGCCCTCACCATTGGCCGCGGACCTGCGTTCAGAATTCGTTTCAGCTATCAAGATCCAAGGCAAGGGACATATGCACCATGAAGATGGACAGCCAGCGGAAGTTACTTCCTTAATCTTGTTCACTGGACCAGCAACCCTCGATGCACCAATCATCTGGCCAGCATCAGATCTTCAGATCTGAAAAGCCAAACAGGAAATCACAGCCAAAAGGCCAGAATAGACTCTCGGATATGAAGTACCTCGACCAAAGCAGTAATCAGAGACCGTCATGAAGAAGAATGGACCAACTTGCATATCTCATCTTTCCCACAGACATGGACTGGATCCCCGGGGAAATGTCAATTTCCTGTTTTGATCCTTTGTCATAGGTGCGATCTCTTTTCCCTATTCCCAGGTCGAGTCTCCATATCCATGTCTGTGTGCGTTTTCTCTCATGCACAGTCATACGTTACTGCAGTACCCGGACTGCAGACAATACCCACATTCCCCATCGCCCCCCAAGTCCACTGAATCTGCCATCTTCCTCTGCCTGTGCTTTTTCTCTCTACCGAGAATATTAAATATACCGAACATACCCGGTAACACAAGATCTCGTCGATTCCTCGCATCGTACATTGCACATACAGTACATGTGGGCTGTACAGTAAATGTAAGCCCATGCAGCGTCGCAGTGTGTGCAGAGAGGCAATGTATATCAGTGGATAGAAATGGCAATCCTTGAGTAAGCGACGTTTCCGAATGGATAGGAATCTCTCTCTCCACCTTCCACCCTGCACGCCACAGACACCAAGCGGCTCCTGCAACTGAGAGCACCCGGTTGCGAAGTGGGTGTCAATCGAGAGAATCGAGATTGTACCTGGACTGAGAATAGCCCAGCCTCTTTTTTTTTTGTTAATTGAATTGAATTATTATGATTATTAATTTTTCTTTTCTCTCGAGTCATTCATTTCTTTAGTTCTCATGTATATGTGCGTAGTGCCTGTATGTTGCCCCTCTTTAGATTGCGTCGTGACAGTCTAGAGAAGATCGAGGCTATTCCTGGATTGGTGATGTGTCGGGCTGAAGCAGATGACCGAGATAAAGTACCATACTGCATACCAAGTCTGGTTAGGGCTTTTCTTTTTCCGTTATATTTTTCTTTTTCTTTTTGCTTCCTGGGATTCTCAATTCTTTACCGAGGCCGTGGATGATCAGCTCCAGATCCATGGTAGCAAAACCCGTCGGGATTTGCTGGAACGGTGCGAACTCTCGCTGGATGGATAACTCAGCTCTACAGTACAACATTGGAGTTGATCAGATCTACAGGAACTCTGACGGGGGCCCTGAACGAACCGAGGAAAGTGGAACACTGCGCAGACAACCCCGTCCACAAGACAAAGTGTAAACCCACACTCTCATGCACAATGCAGCAGTACCAATGTGGCGGGAATAGGATCGCTCGTCCGAAACGCTTAGACCCGCGGCACAAGAGCATGAAGTAGGTCTAGGGCCGTCATGATCAATGCCATATGGGGCAGCAACAAGCTGTTGAAAACTGGGTCATTCGGAAATGGGATCCGCTGGAACAGCAAGAGATAGTGCTCCGTTCATCTGTATTGTGAGTTGATAATCGAATTTTGATTTGGGCCGGAGATATGTACAGAGGAGCCGTGCCTTGCGTCGTTGAGTTAATCGGATGGAGTTCGGTTCCCCCTGGATAGTGGCTTCATGTTTGAAATTATAATAACCGACATGTTACTAGTATGCTGGGCTTTTTCCGCATCGGCTTTCTGGTGCCGGGGCATTGTGGGGAGGTTATCCATACTATACAGTACTGTAGACTCTGCACTGTGCATAGGGGAAGGGAATAGCTGCTGCACTGGTGCTTTGTGGGCCGTGGATGTCAATATGATATGAGTTCTGTATTTGTCACGCATATATTCCCCAGCCACTGCTGATCTCGCGTGGACTACCCGAGGCATGACAGGAATCCCCAATCCCTGGTCTTGGGGGAGAACAGACCTTGATCTTGAGGGGTTCTCGTTACCTCCTGTGACAGAATAGTTCTTATCCTTTGCACCGGGCCTCGGAACCCACAGTCCAGAGTGCTGGTGTCCAAGCTGGCGCCAGATGGAAAGGCCTCTTTCAGCCACACCACTCGATCGGGACCCAGCACAGATCCTCAAAGATGATCTCAGGACGCCTTTTCGGGAAATTTGTCCGTCGTTGCATTTCTCCATAGGGTCTGGCGGCCAGCACATTGGTCCGGGGCTCAGGGATGGACGGACACTAGAGACTAGGCTGGCGGGCAAGCTGAGCTGCTGGGAACGGGAGATGGTCCGTGGAGAGGGGAATGTGACCCAAGTGAAAAAAGAAAAGGCGTGGCATGCATGCGATCGCGAGTATCATGATCCGCTGTGGTGGATTCGAGGAAGCTTTGGAGGAAGAGGGGCCGGGGAAGTTGTTAGTTCCTCAAGAGAGTTTGCACTATCCCAGAATTTCTTATGCAATGTGAAGGAGTTGATTGGCCCAAGAGGAATGCAAGGACCAACATTTTCGTCAAGCTAACCCCTCAGCATATCCAGGTAGTTGGGACTTTATGATGCAATTCTGATTCTGGAGACTGTTGGGGGTCTCTGGGGAGAGCTCTACCGTAACCCTAATTTCCCACACCGATTTCCTCGGGTTTGTATTCTACGTGGTGTAGATCCGACTGTCCAGGAGATTCTCTGTGATATTTTGCCCCCTTTTTTGATTGTGATATCAACTTTGATGCAGACAATGTCCACGTTTTCCACCTGAAACGTAGAAGGATAAAGACTCCGCAGCAAGGGAGCCCCCCCGACTATCGGCCTGGCCCAGAACAAGTGGATCGCGAACAGTGCGCTGGAAAAGAAAAAAAAAACAAAAACGCGAACTGTGCAAGGGCCAGCTGTCACGACGCTGGGCTCTGTGCGTACAAGACTTCCGTCAGCCTTTCCCGCCAGGGTAAATTGTGTTGTCGGGATGAGTGGGGGTGTGTAGTAGCGAGATTGCAGATTTAGATTACATTTCGTTCGGACTCAATATCTTGCCGAGTAACATAGAGTATACTGATATATCAAGTCCAAACAAGGCATTGTTTGCATATCATGACCGATCGATGCAGTGGTTCCTCGATAGCGACCATATGGAGTACCGTACGGCTGCTCCTGTAGGAACCACTTTGGGTCCCGCGGGCCGGTCCACAATGGAGAAATAATTTCCTGCAGTTTCACATTGCTTTTGGGGCGTTGATATCTTTCGATAAGAGAGGTGCATATTGATTTACAGTGCCGGATATCATTGAAAGCCACCGGTATATTTGGAATTTGGAATGCTACGTCTACAGACCGGGGTACATCCCATACACGTCAAGAAAATAGGAGGCAACACGAATGCCATCTCGATGAGGTTTGGCGAAGAACTTAGTGTTGCGATCAGCATAACTATTGTCATGGCACATATGGCCCATATCGTATGGCCCATGAGGCCGACTTTTGCCAAAGTAAGCTGATCTCCTATTTAGGGAGAAAGCAGGCATCAGGGTCGCTTCTTGAAACCTCTAGCTACTAATCTAGTCAGATTCAAGTCAGATAGATTGGGAGTTCCAGCTCACTGGCACTGAAGAATAACCGACTCAATGATTGCCAACTTTGACCTTTCCCTTGGGACCCCCGTGGGCCTAACTAAGCCCAAGTTGGCGTTTGACAGCTTTAGTGCCTCCGGACCGCCATCCCCGACCCGCAGTGGCTTACAGGGGAGGAGAGTCTGGACCGTCTCTTAGCGAGGCAAAAGGTCAAGGTTTCATCGGAGCAATTCTACTGGCTCAGAACACAAGTACAAGCGCAGAATAACCCTTCCAGATGACCCAACCCCAAGAATAAAGCTACCACTCGGAGGGCTCTGGTGCTCCCCAAAAACGCCCCGAACAAAGAGGACGCTATATGACGCAATGTCCATCTTTATCGGTCCGATCAGTGTTCGATCGGGGTGCATCATTGATCGATCGGGCTTGCGGCCCATCGGCTCTGCACAACCCGCATGCACCCGTGTGCCTTGTTGGTCTGCCTGCTCTTTGTATGTCCCGAAGATTCAAATAGAGTATGGAAATGATAGCCCTTGACACCTCTCTCTCTCTGCTTCTCTCTCAACTCGGCGTACACTCTATTCAGTTGCCTGTACCTTTGCTCCCACAGATATGCAGCTCTAGAAACAACGATTGTCTCGATA
This sequence comes from Penicillium nucicola, assembly GCF_028828085.1. Taxonomy (NCBI): domain Eukaryota; kingdom Fungi; phylum Ascomycota; class Eurotiomycetes; order Eurotiales; family Aspergillaceae; genus Penicillium; species Penicillium nucicola. The sequence goes on along the minus strand of NW_026643125.1, from coordinate 1,088,473 downwards.
TACTCTGCGAACAGACTCATTCTCTCTGTACACCCCCCTCCCCTATTGTCCACATGCTCAATGACCATCTCGATCGATACGAACGCCCGTCTAATAGTGGCACAATCGATTTCTCCAGCAAACTATGAAGTTGAAGTAATTTCCAGAAGTACGAAACTGCCTTCCCTGCGCTTGACACACTTTCTTTTTACTCCGTAGCGGTGAACGGAACCCAAATGGGACCTTTTTCTTTCTTTCCAGAATTGAGACTCCAACTGTAGATCCATATCTTCCTTCACCAAATCGAGTCTGTCTTGCAGTTATCCCCATACCCCCCCTTCAGCCCCCTCTCTCCACTCCTGTCAGCGCGCACACCCGCTGTCACATATCCGCCGAGTCCGCCGAGTTAACGCCTCATTCTGATAGTTTCAGGGTGATTGCATCACCGAACAGCTCCGTGAGATTTCTTGCCCGATCTTAGCGGCAAAGGCGGTGTTCAGATTAATTACCTAGCCCTGTCACGAGTGGGGAACTCATGGATGTTTGCTTGAAACTACATGTACATACGAGAACTGCCAAGCTGTCAAACTAAAAACATATTCAGCATCTGCAGAAAGTGGAAGAAACAGCAGAGGGCAAAAAAAAAAAGAATCACCCAGGGAACACCCATGCCGCATGCTTGAGCATGAATCTAGTGAACGTTAAGTGACCTGAATGCGTGCAGCTGTTCCTCGCTCAGCTGTGGCGGTGCTAGAGTCCAAAATAGCACACAGCCACGTTGTGGCACGGGGATCGACTGGCCCCAGAAGCTTTCATTGGCAGGTGGCAGGTGTCAGGACCCTGGTCATCAAAAATAGGGGGTTGTCTCAAGTCTAGACCTTGTTGAAATGCTGAGATCTGGTACGCTCGGAGTAATCCGTCATTTCAAATGTAACTGGGACTTTGGCTTGCATACCGTATTCTTGATTCCCATCCGACTCTCCAGATAGTTCTTGATTGCCACGCTAAAAAGGTAACAGCGCCTAAAACCAAAGCAAACAACCCCGTCTCAGCAGAACTTGACAAACAACAGGAGGGGGAAGTGGGGACTGCTGGTAACAAAGAAATTCAAGGTCGTCGCTAACAACAGGACCGTGATGCGAGATAGCGTTGAGACCGTTGACTTTTGGAGTGGAAACGTTGACTGCGCAATGCAAATAAAGGAGTGACAAATACTATAGTGCGGCCCTAGGCCTTTAGCTCGAATACACTGCTTTATTCAAATGCCTTTGAGAGACTCTGATAATAATAAAAAACAAAAATAAAAACTAATTTGTCCGTGGGGCAGGCAACAGTTTCGCGTAGGTTGCTTTGCATCCCACTACAGAGCAATGATTTGCAGCCGACGCCGTTAGTACTCTCTGTATAGGCGGGACGGCAATTGTGTAAATGTTACCGAGGTTACAGTAGTATAGCCAGAATCCCACCGAGACTCATCAGATAGATCAGATCTTCGAGTATCAAAGTACACAATCTGATCGGAATAGAGCACTGCTTGTATCAGAAAACTCTGCTTGCATCCCCGATCTAGCGTAGATGGTGGAACCGGGGCAGAATGTGATCCCCCTTTGTAATGTCAAGATAGTCAAGTACAGTATAGTATACAGTAGTGGGACGAAAGTAATGCAAGAGGATCGCGCCTGTCTCTTTTTTGGGTATCATATAACGAGCCATTTAGCCGTTGACGTCTTTGTTCCAAGGTGGATTTTGACGTCTGACTATATCATCCCCTGTCATCCAATCTCCAAACCTCTACGCCCAACTGAACCCACCGGGGCGGGAGATGGACGCGTTGACAGCAGCTTGGGTAGTCCCTTTCCCCTGGGCTCTTTATTAGCACAGGCCCAGGGGGCAGGAAATGGGGAGCTTTGTGGGCCCCTGATTGGGCACTCACAAAGACGTCTGACACCAAAAGTACCGCGCCAAACCCGCCGTGGGATAGATACTCGAACCATTTTGCGACCGGTTTCTTCCCCGGAGGGGAGATCACGCTGTGGCATTCGAATGTCAAACTGTTTACTAAGTACCCTTTCTCTCTCTCTCTCTCTCTCGCTCTCTCTCGATCTGTCCTAGAGCGTCTGGTTTGGGATTATTTATTTGATTTATTCGTTCTTTCATCGCCCGCGGCTAGAACGGGAGTAAACTGTACGCGAGAGCGAGAGTCGTACTAGCTAATGGCGGCCTATACAGTACTTTCTTCTCATTCTGCCTACGCAAATTACTGTGTCTTTGATTTGACGAGATTTGAGGTCTGATCTCAGGGGCATTTTGGACATGACAGCTGAAGTGGCCACCATGGGACCCCATCGCCTCATGAGTTCCTGTCAGTGAACGGAGATCGACATCGGGATCACACCAAGAAGAATGTCACTTTATCGGCGAGTCATCTCCATCCCAGGATCCGGGATGTTGGGCCATGCATACGCCGCATCTTGATAGGGTAAGAGTGAATTAGAATCGGCAGGCTCATTCGCTGAGTGGTCGAGGGGTCACAGCAACTAGCGTGCCGGGGGCCCAAGGACCAAGATCCGATCGAGAGACACAAATGTTACAGATAATATTTCATATATATCTAACTTATATTTCTAAACGGTACTTTTCCCCAGATCCATGAAGGGGGCGGCAAATCAAACTCTGACGGAACCTCCGAACTGCACCTGTGCGGTCCCAGTACATGTGTGCCTGGCAGTCGATTCTAGTAATTAGGGCTAATCCCCCAACGTATTAATTTTTGGGGGGGGGGGGGGGGAGCTTCCCACCAACCCACGAAAAACACACACAAAGAAAGAACACTAAATGCTTACCAGTAGAGACCAGAGCTTTCTTACTATGGGTCTTCTCGTATACCAATAGGATAGCCAGGGATCTGATCACCATTGGGAACTGACAGAAGCCATGGCGCCCCGGAAGAGCATCCCCCAGTTCCCTTGTGGGGGTCTGATCGATAATCCAGCGCCACTTGGGTTTGGTCCCGACTTGACACTAAAAGAATAATAATAAAAAAGCATTTTCGAACTTATTTAAATAAAAGAAAAAAGAAAAGAAAAAAAAGGACCTTAAAAATTCAAATAAAATCAATTAATGCGATCTACAAATAGTGTAGGACAGGGATGCTGGATCGGGACTGGGCCTAACACTCACCTGCATGTCGCTTTGAAGTGCGCCAATCTCGCTGCATGCATACGATGAGGGATCCCCCGGGCTTCCTAGGATCATCCATGCTGTGTAGTGCTCTGGTTTGGAGTCGTCCTTTTGTCACTTTTTCACAATCGCCTGGAACTTCTCTGGAAACTGAAATAGGCGTGCAGGTCCCCATCTGTTCTCTCTCTTTTTTTTTTTTATTCAGTACAGAGTATACATTTCACTCTACACCTGGAGATTTATTTAACATCCCACTTGACCCACCTTTCTCTTCTACGAATATTTTATTCTCAACTGTCCCAACCCGGCCTGTGTCACCATCGTTTACTTGCGGGAACACAGTGGCTTCCTCTCGCTCCTGCATCCCGGTTGCTAACAGTCTGCACTCATCCGTTTGCCTCCATTGAGACACTGGCGCATTGCTAGAGTGTGTGAGTATACCCCAGTGCCTATCATTCTATATGTCCATGGTCCTGTCTACAAGAGCTTGATTCCCGTTATGAGGCATGCGTTTGTCCTACCAGTTCCCGCGCGGGAGCGGGGAGGGCTTTCCAGCCGTTGGGATATTCATATCTAGCCCAGCCTGGCGTCCTAAAACAGTGGCAAGCAGTAGACTGACGCGAATCGACAGATTTAGTGTCAAGTCTTTGGTCAAGACGCAATTGCAACTTCCGACTCGAGAGAGAAGAAAAAAAGAAGCCTCTATAAAGAGCACTTCACTCGCCGGATCATTATACGCCATCAGCCTATTGATACATCACACCTTCACGCTTCGTTTAGTATCTTGATGTGCTATTTGAGCTAAGATTCTACTACCCAAGACGACTACGTCCTTACTACCGTATCAACACCACGGTTGATCAATTCAGTTCATATCTATACAATGGTCTACAATAGACCAATCCCCACAACTGGCGCCATGAAGCGGTCTGCTTCAGCCCTCGAAGGACCTCCGGGATGGGATGTTGCTCCTGTATGTTGCCAATGATCATGTTATCATGACTCTTTTACTGACCTTTGCAGCCTATGATGACCCATTCTCGCTCATCATTTCGCCCTCCTTATACTCACTACGCCATGATCTATCTAGACCAAGATGGCAAGCTCAAGGTTGACGAGTCCTCGTCCATTCAAGAACACAACGCAACCGTGTTCAACCCTGAAGTCCGCCAGAACTTCCTTGAGATCCTCGGCGAACGCATTGGCTACCACGCCCCCATTCGCCGTATGTGATCTAATCCTCACCACTCAACCAATACTTAACTAACACAGCAACAGAGACCGCAGATGCATCCCCCAGACGGGTGAGACGACGCAAAGGCAATGGTCCCTCGATCTCCGAGGACCGTCTCTCCGAGCAGGCTTCTGACAGCGAAGACTTCTCCAACGGATCTACCGAAATGGTTCCTCTCCGCATTGGAGACACCCAAAAGGTTATGTCTTACTATGAGAGTGCTCTTAAGCACTTCCAACAACTCAACTGCCGTATGGTTGCCAAGGCATTCATCAAATTCATCGAGCCGCGCAAACAGGTCAGACATCCTTACAATGGTGGTAAGCCTCCACCGGGATCTGCCCCCGGTACCACCGGTGATCCAGAAAAGACCAAGCCCGAGTGGTGGCCCCCAGGTGTCATGCACAAGGAGCCTGACCACTTACGTAAAGAGTGTATGTTATATCCAGTCAATTACAAGAGACATCTTTCTAATCAAGAGACAGACCGCATTGAGCTTCTCCTTCACATCATCCGTCACCTTGGTGGCTACGGTATTACTGCAGACAAGCTCAAGGAAGTCGCTGGGGATACAAAGCGAAGCTTGAAGCACCCATCCCACGTCGAGATCATCTACGAGATCCTCCGCGTCCGCAAGATGGAAGAGCGCCTTGAGCGCGGCGAAGTCGACGCCAATATGATCGTGTACACCATGAACCGCGGACCCAGCCCCAAGGGCGACGAAGAAGAAGAATCCAACGACGCTCCTTCAGTGACAATCGAGGAATCCGAGCACAGCGTGCAAGGCCTCATGACCCCCATCTCCTCCGTCGAGCACATCAGCGCCGCTCTCACCACACCAATTGATACCCTCCCCCCCGCCCGCTCCCTCCCAGGCAGCTTCTCCATGCCCGAGTCCATCAGCTTCGAAGGACCCCGTCACGACCGCCCCTACTATGCCACACCACCTCAATACACAGACACCTTCTCCTCACAGCCAATGATCAACACACCCGTAACAGCAGAGATGATCAGCCCCCACGACGTCTCCGTCTTCGACTACTCATCCCATAACGCCCTGGACCAGTCCCGCGCTGGCCACTATGACCCCTGGGCTCCGACCCCAACCTTCCGCCAGAATATCTTCGGGACAGTCGAGTACAATTCCGCACCCACTAGCCAGCCCATGTCCCAGCCATCAATGAGCTACCACATGCCCATGGCCCCTCACATGCATGACATGTCGCAATCTCATATCGACCAGCGCTCCCTGCCTTTCCGCACCGGCTCGCTAGGCCACCCTCACCCTAATGGCCTGCCTCTTTCTCACGCCGTCTAGAGGGGTTCAATGGCCGGGCTGGTCCCGATTGATTGATTTCTTGGTTGTTGGTATCACGATTCATGTTGATGTGGAGGATGCATCATCCTCCTCTGCTTATGGAATTTGGGTGGTTTAACGAATTATACATGACTGATGGCTCTGTACTTAGCGCTTTGTCATAAGGCTTTGTCATAAGGCCTCGTCAGGGGAGTTATTGTCTTTATCTGTCATTTTGGTTCATCTTCGGTGGATTGAAAAATTTGGGGGAGTGTCGTTTATAAGATGGTGCTGGAAAAATGGGCTCTGTTTCTCTTTTCTGGTTTCTTGTTTCTTTTTTTTTTTTGTTCTTTCTGAAAATACTTTGGGTTTGATCTTGTATTGGTCGTGTCATATTCCGGACTTTGGCTTTTGGTTTCTTTTTTCTTTGGGTCTTGTTTTCACCTCGTTGGTGATGCCCTGGTTATCTCTTTTATATTTGCTTTGTACATGGCTCTCTTTTCTTTTTTTGGTCGCGGATTTGGATATTCGGGCTCTTTGTTGATAAACGAGATTTGGTAGATACTGGGAAGCTCTTTGCTGTTTATAATATCACTCTGATGTCTATTATTATCTCATTCCTACCGTACTTCTTTGTCTTTCAAGATTCCAACGTTGGCCTATGTGACTCACTAGCTTTCTACCATACTTCTACTAAACTCTCGAGTCTTTGCCTTTGTACAGTAGAAAATGGTGACTGTCAGTGTGAGAGATAACTGGTAGAATTCTGAGTTGATCACTGCCCCAACCGAAGCATGTAGGGTATTCATGTTCCTGAATAGAATCTCCCATTGAATGCGTTCTTGTATAGTTGAGCCAATTGAACGCCAAGCATGCGGGTCCGGACCGACCAGTCACGGCGGAGGAGCGGGAGGGCTCTCTCCGCCTTGGAAGCTCCGTGAGAGTTGCGGATCTTCTTCGACTCTTTCAGTCCTGTTGGCGACTTGAGGAGTGCCTGCTTTGTTTTTTTAAAGCCACTCGATAGATTCGACCTTACCTGATAACTTCCAGTGAACGCAGCTCCTTCGATAACTCCGCCAGCCGCAAAGTTCGACGCGCACGCATCACCAGGTCGAACTCACATCGCGACAGTCGAGCAGCTAGCGAGGCTGCTGATGCCTTGCAGCCCAATTATCAGATACTGACGGGCCAATTTCCTTGCACAGGTATCGTGAATCCCCTGTGTCTGACCACATCCGAGTCCACTTTTTTCTCCCCTTTGTCTTTGTGCCCGCCACTCGTTGCGCGTGCGCCGCGACACTCTGGATCATCGATCGGGCTATCGCAGTACATTATAGTAACATGAGCTGACTTTGTCTTCGTCGCCTCGGCGGTCACCGTCTCCGGCGAACAGATCCTTTAGACTCCTCAACATTCGATCGGTTCGCATCTTATCGAGCAAGTACATCTAAACCGACCGATAACTGAGATCAGTTGGAAGAAAGAATCAAGCCTGGAGACATTTAAAAAAAGACACGAACGGCTCCATTGAACTCTTCAACCTCCGATCGTTTCGGATTTTGTTCAAAAGTAAGCACAAACCGATCGATAACTGAGATCGCTCCGAAAGAAGAATCGAATCTGGAGACATTGAACAAGGAGACGGCCTATCCAAAGTCTTCCGCGACCAGCGGACAGGATGGCTGGCCCGTTCAATCCTTTTGGCGCTGCCGCAGGAACTGGTCAGAGGGGAGGACGAGGCGCACAGGGCTCCGTTAGCAGAGGAAGAGGAGGAAGCCCCGGGTTTGCTGCGACCCCATTCCAAGGGAATAATGCACGGGGCGATGGAAAAGATCGTGGGCGCGGAAGAGGTCGAGGTCGAGGTCGTGGTCGTGGCGCCAGCGCTGCGAACAATCACAATGTAAATGGCACAACCCAAGCAGGCAACACCAGTGCTACCGCCTCGCCTTTCACACAATCAAATCAGCAGAATACTTCCGCATCACCATTTGGCGTGCAGCCCGTCCAGCAATCTCCGTTCTCTGGCCTTCAAAAAGGCACCCCGGCTTCCAACTCTTCGAACAACCCATTCGCGAAACCTGCGTCAAACATGACCCGTCAATCGTCCGCGTCTTCTGCTCGCAATGGATTTGATAGACCCTCTGGAAATAGCTCAGGTAGTTTCCAAGATCGCTATGACCAGGTAAATGTGCAGAGTCATTCCGACATGGTCCATATCTAACAAGAATCGCAGTTGAAACTCGATCGAGCCAAAGAGCGCCAGCGAGCGATCAAAGATGGCCAAATGGCGGATCCGAACCAGCCAACATCATTGAAACAGGCAATCACCCCCGTGGGAACATGTACAGATATGTGCCCCCAATTCGAGCGTGTTGAACGAGTCGTGCAAAAAATGATGGATAAGTGCGAGAAGGTAAGCTCTTGCCAGTCAGTTGTTGAATCCCACTCACCCTCCTCAGTACTTTGATCCGGCCACCAACCAGCTAGAAATTGGAGAATCCAAGATGCTGAAGCGATTTCGACGCTCAGCTGCTGGCTATGATGAGCAATTGCCCTCGGATATCCGGACGCCAGGGACTCTGTTGCAGAGTATGAACTATCTCATTCGCTATGTCCTCGGTGGCAGTGAGCCATTAGCCATCATTCACAAGTTCGTCTGGGATCGAACACGTTCAATCCGCAATGATTTCTCCGTTCAGCAACTTACGCAAGAGGAGGATGTGAAAACGGCAGTGATGTGCTTGGAGAGGATTGCACGCTTCCATATTGTGTCTCTCCATCTCCTTTCGAATCCAACCAATGAAGAACAATTCGATCGCCATCAGGAACGAGAGCAGCTCAACAACACTATGCTTTCGCTGATGTACTATTATGACGACAACCGTGGACGCATTTTCTTTCCAAGGGAGGATGAATTTCGTGCCTATTATATCTTGTTCTCGATTCATGACCAGCGACCTGACCTCGAAGCCCGTGTCCAGAAGTGGCCAGCGGATCTACTTGCCTCTCCTCGAATTCAAGTGGCCCTTGATCTCTTCGCTGCTGCTGGAAACACCTGGGAATATCAAGGTGCGCTCGACGCTCGTCGGCCGAATGCCATCGCTCAGGGACTTCACACTCGCTTTTTCAACATCATCAATTCTCCGAGCGTGTCGTATCTGATGGCTTGTGTGGCAGAGGTTTACTTCAACCATATTCGTCAGACAGCGATTCGTGCAATCTGGAAAGCGTACTGCCGGTCTCCGGTTTCGCAACAAGCTAAGAATGAGGAATGGACTGTAGAGGAATTGACCAGGGTACTGCACTTTGACGAGCACGAGCAAACGATCCAATTCTGCGAAGAACAAGATTTGCAATTTGCTCAGAGTGCTGATGGTGCACTGTATCTGAATTGGGGTTCTCGCCCGGTTGACTCAATCGGTACGTGGTCTTTCATCGCAAACACGTCTCAACCCCCAAACACGTACTCTCGTTTACTTTCCCCCCTCCTCCCCGAACACCTTCCCACACTTCGCCATCTTGTTTTGTAACCCACTAACACTTCACAGGCTTCTCACCTTCATCCGACCATTCGTACTCTGAAACATACGTGGAGTCGAAGCGTGCAGGCCGCTCTCTGGTTGCCGTCGTTCTTGGAATGACCATCCCAGAAGCGGCAAGAATGGGGATGCTTGATCGATCTTCTTTGGCTCAGCGGATGGATGGAACGGCTGACATGTCAGACGACAGCAGAGGTCTTTTCGTGAGTGATGACGAGAATCAGACCCCAGCGCCAGTGATTGAGCCCAACGGGATGTTTGATAACACGTCCGCATCTGATCTACGAACTGCTTCTGAGGGTGTGCAGTTCCCTTCTGTCACCCCGTCTGCTTCTTCTCAATCGCCGTTCACAGCTGCTCCCCAGTTGCCGAATCCCTTTTCACAGGCTTCTACGTCTGCTGCCCCTTCTCCATTATCCTTCTCGAAGCCGGTTGAACCAGCTCAGAACATTGATCCTTCTGCTGTGACTACTGCTTCTCCTTTCTCTTTCCCCAAGCCCGCTGAAACTGCCCAGAAGGCGGAGGCACCTGCCGCCCCATCTCCATTTGCTTCCTCATCATCTCCATTCTCTTTTACGAAGCCAGCTGAGAAAACGGATGCGCCTGCTAAGCCATCCGCCTTTGCCCCTGTGTCGTCTTCCATATTCCCACCCCCAAGACAGGCAGACGTCAACCAGAATTTTGATACCTCTGCCGCAACTACCTCCAAGACATCCTTACTCTTCAATACTAGCAGTCCATCGGAAACTTCTGCGCCGAAAAACCCTTTCGAATCTTTGACTTCCGACACACCCCAACCATCTTCCAAGCCGAACCCTTTTGCTGCATCTTTGTCTGCGTTCAAGCCTTCTAGTAGCCCCTCCGAGTCTTCTTCGCCGAAAAATCCATTCGCGTCTCTGGGCTTCGACACATCTCAGCCATCATCAACCACAAATCCTTTCGCGGCATCTCTATCTGCGTTCAAGCCCTCAGATGCAGCCCAGGTCTCCGAGACGCCCGCGGTGACTGCTGCTGCACCTTCTTCGATATTCAAACCCAGCACTTCGCCGCCGGTGTCATTGACTGCAGACTTCTCATTTGCAAAATCTTCAAACTCAGTGCCGTCCTCCACCGCCGCTCCTACCGCTGCATCTCCGTTCACATTCCCAACTGCACCGGAATCGAGTCAAAAGGCGGCCATACCCGTGGAAACATCAACTTGTGCCCCAGCTTCAATATTTGCCCCACGCGGCACTTCTGAGGAGTCATCAACTGCTTTTAACAACCCTTTCGCCTCTTTGGCCCCCAAGGCTCCTGCTTTCTCCTTTTCACAGCAATCAAAAATCGACGACAAGGCTAAGGAATCAAGCACGGCGTCAACCACTGCGAAGCCTGTCTTCGGGGTTTCAAATGGTAGTACGAATGCCGCGCCACAATTGTCGACTGGGGTGGAGCCTTCATTCGCAACCTCAGCACCACAGCCAAATGGGAATGTTGAAGCTTCTGCGGCTCAATCATCTACGCCACCCACATCTCCTCCTTCTGTACCCGAAAATCTCCCCTCAACTTCGCCCAAGCAGAATGATAGCCAACCAGCGAAAAAGCGCTCTCTTGCGTGGGAACAATGTCCTACCCCCGAGCAAGTCCTGTCTTCTCTATTCAACTACACAGGCACCCTCGCTTCGGGCCCTCAAGCCAGAAATTCGTCTACTAGCCAGTCGCCTTCTTCAAAATCCGAGCAAACATCCAAGCTCTTCGATGCCAAGTCGTCTACGTACAGCCCTTTGAGTACTACGACCGAGTCATCGAAGCCTTTGTTCCAAGGTTCGATTGCATCAGGATCTTCGGTACAGCAACCCTCGCTGAAGCGGCCTCATGAGAATGATGACTCTATCAAGTCTCGCAGGCGCTCTTCTCTGAAACGCCAGTCTATGGGTGCATCTTCAGATGGCCTTTTCAAACGATCCGTGCATTTCGAAGCGCCTTCTTCTCAGCAACTCCAGGACATGCGAATGAGTCTTTCGGAGCTATCTCAATCCGGTGGTATGTCGCCTACTAACTTTTTTTGATGTTTTATTGACTGTTAATTCTAGCACAAGAGCCAACGGCCAATATGTCCTCGAGGCGTTCGCGCGGCCAGATGACAAGCGTGCAAAAGAAGAGATCGCTGGATGATTCAACCACGACTAATTTGGTCAATGGCCCAGATACCAAGTTGACCAAGGGTTCGGACCCTCCCGCCTCACAGGAGCCTCTCTACCCCAGATTCTCCTTATCCAAGGTTTTGAGCGAACCCATGCCAAAGCTTCCAATCCTGGAGCGACTTGAAAGAAAACTCGCAGAGACAAAGGCATTGGTTGAGCCCAGAAAACTCACTGACGAAGAACAAAAATGGCTTGATGAGCAAAAGCGGATTCGAGAGCGCCAGGTCCAGGAAGACGAAATTATGCTATCACGTGCACGGATTTTGGCTCACGAGCTGAAGAACGGACCAGGAATCTTTGATATTCCAAAGGACCTCCCATACTCTCCCTCGGTGGATCCCCCAGTCAACTATCGTCGATCTGCTTTATTCGAAAAGGTTCGCGAGCTCATGTCCTGTCCTATATAACTAATACTGATTCCCCCGCCTCTTCGGATACAGCCTTCTACTCACCAATACCTATTCAACCATGCCCCGGAGTCCTCTTTCCGCGCATCGTTGACCCCTGATCGCTCCGCACATCCCACGCATCCCCGCGTCAATGCCAGATTCCGACGCACCGCTCCCCACGGATCGAATCCTGTCTCACTAGGACTTGAACGCTACAGACGTGAGAGGGACGAGAGGAATCAGGCCGAAAGAAGGAGAAAGGATACCGAGAAGTACAAGGCCAGAGAGGAGAAGAAGCCGAAGAAAGAGAAACCCGTGGTTTCTGTCGAGGATAATGACGATGTGGTGTGTTTGGACTGATTCTAATACACCCTCTTCATTTCCATCATGATATGTTGGAGTCATTTTGTGTCTTTTTCGATTCCATTGAACATTGTTTACTTGCGCATTTGTCGGAACGTTCATCTTATCCAGGCGGTTCATGTTTGCATACTCTGAAGGCGCTTTGAGGTCGATTTATTCTTTATCGAATATCCATAGGAGAAATGTTATTCTTGTGTCTATTTCAATCTTTCCTTGGCTTGAGTAATTACACCCTGCCATTCCCAGCTAGCTGGAGGCCTCTCATTCTGTAAAGCCTTATGTCTATTTTTATTCGAAGTATACTTCCTGCCATCGATAGTTCACTTGTCTAAACTTACATTACTCCAGCCCTACTTGATTTACATGGCAATAGCCAGCATGCGTAGTTCTATGCCCATCGACTGATACTATGATGCCAAGAAAGTGTCAGTGATTCCAAAAGTAGTTTGGCGTGTCTTGGCACTTGGATTCGAGGAATAGCGTAGGCGGTGACTCCGAGTTTTGGAAGTACAGTAATCTTTGCTGTGGTCCAGGGACTGATCCAATCTAACCAATTGAATCATTTTTCGGGTGTCATCAAAACTGACCCAATCACCCTCATTCTGGCCATCATTCTGCCCGGCTGCGTCCGCGTTGGGGCCATAACACACGGACTTCATACCTCAACCGCACCTAGAGTATCATTGATCTTACGCGCATACCTTTCAAGGGCCACCAAAGATCCCATCGCAAGTCAGAAGCTGTCATTCAGAAGAACTTTCTCAAGTTCACATTCCCTCGATATGAGGATCGCTACGCTTCAATTCGCCCCGAAGCTGGGCGATGTCAACGGCAACATTGAGAGAGCCAATACATTGCTAAAGAAAGGCAAGATCATCTCTGTAGATGGAAAGCAGCTCGGGATCGGCCTCGGTGTAGACCTTTTGAAGCCCGATGTTCTGGTGCTGCCTGAAATGGCCTTGACAGGTTCGTGTTTGGATAACCTCGGAACGCTTCGATCCCTTTATCGCGAACCGGCAATCCAAATAGCTTTGACTGACATTCATTACCAGGCTACAACTTCCCCTCCTTGGAAGCAATAACACCATATCTTGAAACATTTGGTGACGGTCCATCTTCTTCGTGGGCGCGTGAGACTGCCAAGCTCCTGCAATGTACGGTGTGTGTCGGATATCCAGAGGTCGAGAAAGATCCTCGAAATCCCGAAAAAAAGACGTGCTATAATGCCCTTCTTGTTGTTGACAAGAATGGTGATTTTATCCATAACTATCGCAAAAGCTTCTTGTATATGAGCGATGAGCCGTGGGCGGCCGAAGGCGATGTCGAGCGAAGTTTCCGCGAGCTCAGATTCCCGACACAAAAGGCATCTATCGTCGACACGAGTCAGCTAGTATCCGAAACGAAAGATACACAGATTGCAACATCCTTTGGTATTTGCATGGATATCAACCCATACAAGTTCGAGGCGCCATTTGATAAATGGGAATTTGCAACCCGGGTCCTCGACTCCAAATCTCAACTCGTTATCCTGTCTATGGCGTGGACCAGCATGATGAGCGCCGAGGAACTCGAACAGTTGAAAGACAAGCCTGATATGGAGAACTTCAACTATTGGCTGCAGCGGTTCTGGCCCCTGATAAAGCGGAAAATGCAACATCAAGTGGACCTAGATGGAGAGGCGCCGGGTTCCCCAAAGAGGATCATCATTGTCTTTGCAAACCGGTCGGGAGAGGATCCACCAGCAGACGAGACTAAGCCACCGGTGCAATATGTGGGGTCTAGCACCATCATCGCCATTACGCAACAACCGGAGAAAGATACAGGGTCAGGTGCCTCAGAAAGTGAGACAGAGGATGACCTCCCATTCGACGTGAAGATACTGTGCTGGGATATGCTAGGCGCGAGGGAGGAAGGTATTTGTTTCGCGGATACTACGGCAGATCCAAAAATGGTATTTGCCTTGAAGCGGACATCCGAGTGATGAGACGCACTGAACGCGTCAGACTCTCTCTCTCTCTCTCTTTCTTTCTCCTCCAGATAATGAACATTCTATGAACAGAGTCAAGGCCAAGTTGACTCCCGAAATAACATCTCACTGGGTTTCCTGTGATACGTCCCCTCGGAAGACTGATACATCTTGTATAATTACTCAGCGTCATGGCGACCTTAGGGCTGACTGATTACCGCAGTCATATCATGTGCGAATGATCCATGTGACAGGGAACCTAACTATGACCTTAAGACGAAGATCATCGAGATCGTCAACATCTTCATGCAAACGCTCAGAGATCCTGCAACGACAGTCTCATGATCACTAGATATTCATAAAGAGCACTAGTGACTAGTGAAGTCCCTTTTTTCTATCTAATGCAACCCTTTGGAGATGGTGTGCAGAGGATTTAGGAGGGGGTGAATCTCAATGTCTCTGAAACATGTGATTCTCCTCCTCTCTTCCCCCCTCCTTAGGAATGAGGGGGATCAGATGTAGAGCATAGAAAAAGGAGTAACCTTGAAACGTCGGGTGAATTGGAAAGTGAACTTCTATATCACGATTTGAACTAGGTCATCCCACTTTGTTCCCAGTGCCCTGCATCGGGAGAATGCCCTTGATCTAGACCATCGATGTAAAAGTAGGCTCTGTGAACGGTCCGACCCCTCGCAGTAAGACCCGTGAGTGGCCATGGGGTATGCGGGCACGTGATCCGGGAGTGCCCCCCGGCATCCGATGACCAATCAGATCGCGGAACTGAGGGTGTGCAGCGGAGGGGCACGGGATCGCTGCACATGACTTGCAGAGGGAGAGCGAGGCATTTCAATGTTATCTTCAGCTCGATTTGTTCCTGAACTTCCCCGGTTCTCTTTGGTTGCCAAAGAGCTGGAGCCCTGGAGAGGAACGCGTGATTACCTAATACCGGGATATCAGGTGACTATCCTGCACAATTGGTCGTTCTGCCCGGGCGGACCCCCTTCGCAACCACATCTCCTCGCCACGTGAGTTCCGTCTTGACTTGCCTACTCTACATCTCGAGGAATCCCCCCCTCTCCTGGAAGTAAATTTGCCGTGTTTCGATACATGGTCAATTCGATCTCACCGCTGGCTATTCCATCCATCAATTTCCGAACTTTCCAATTTCCGGGCCTCAATTTTCGAGATTCGGGGTTTCACAGACAACGTGACCTGCGTCTTGTTGTTGGCAGGTGACTTTCTGTCAGGTGATAAAAGAGGATCATCCCAAGGTACGGCTCCATCAAACCCCATTTCCATCTAGTTTCCCCTATGCTATCGCATACATCGCGATGAGATGCTCGTCGCGAGTGCTCTTCGCGATGCTATCCCCACCCCTTGTGTGACGTTCGCCGCCTGCAGACCAGCACGACGCGTTGCTGATATCCTCGACCCTCACGGGGGTCGCGAGATATCGCGTCGAATATGGTACTGCACTGAGTCACTTCCCCGTAGAATCACATTTGCATGGCCAACCGATGCATAGCATCGCTGGCGGTGGCAGAGTTTTGACATGACCGACCGGCCTCCTTGAGATGCCGAGCGCGTCTGGTCTACGCGTCTGTTTACTTCGCGGGGTGCCCACTGATCTGCCCCCCGAGTGGCTTGGCCTATGCATCGAACTTGGAGGCTGCATGGACATTGACAACCCCTATCATTACCTTCACTTATTGTCCGAGACTGTTTCACTTGCATGTTGGCGACCCCTGACTAACACTTTGCTCAGACTATCGCCTTTTAGGCTCAGTATGTCTGATCCCACCATGAATAGCCCTGACAATGGATCGCACAAGCGCAAGAGAGACGGCTCAGAAGATCTAGGACCTGATCCCCAACGTCTAAACCGCTCTTCCCACGGCAGCAACGGCAGCATGGGAGACAACCAGCATAACTTTGGCCACAGCGGACTTGGCAACTATGACCATGGCCTACCCAACACCGGAGCTGAGCTCAACATTGACCAGCAGATCCTTCAACACGTTGGCCCGCAGAATGGTCTCTCTGATGATAACGCGCTAACGGCCAATGCCAAAGCCGCTCTCGCTGCACACACCCCTCAACACAAATATCCCCCTCCTCCCGATGCTGGTTTCGATGCGAGTAATCTTACCCAGGGCTTGTCGTTCGATGAGATGAATCAGACCCCTATGGGTGGCGCCCACAACCACAACTCGACTGCTGCTGCGGTCTACGCCGCGCGTGAGGCCCAGAGCATGAACCAGAAGCCCACCGTCGGCTCTCCGGAATGGCACCAAATCCGCAAGAACAACCACAAAGAAGGTAAGGACCGGTTGAATGTTCGTCGCATATATCCATGCTTACCAGTGTCAAAACAGTTGAACGTCGCCGCCGCGAAGCCATCAACGAAGGCATCAACCAGATTGCCCGTCTCGTTCCCAACTGTGACAAGAACAAGGGCGCCATACTCCAACGCGCCATTGAATACATCCTTCAACTACAAGAAGAGAAGAAGAACACCGAGGAGCAGTTTGAAAAGCACAGTCTCACTGCCAACCATGCCATCGCCGAAATCAGCAACTCCAACTCCAAGCTGAAGGGCGAGGTCGGCCGACGCAACAACCTTGCTCTGAAGTGGCTGCAACGATGCCGCGATGCCGGCTTAGATTTTGATGACTACGAGGACTCAAAAGAGCTAGAGACACTGGATATGGAGTAGGCAGTCCCTGTTCCATCTTCACGTGCTACGACTATTGCCTGCTAGGAGGTTAAGACTTGAACATACCCTCATTTTCTCTTTGTTTTTCGATCTTTTGTTCTCCTCTCCTCGGATCTGTTTGTCTTTCTACCAATCGATGTGTTCTCACCACGGGCCTATCCTTTACTCCCGTGTTCTCGGGAAACATGCTGCCCTCGGCAGTCTGAGTGTTACTTCTTTTTGCCCCCTTTTAGCTTTGCGGCTCTTTCGCGGTGTTTTGTTGTTTTGATTTTTCGACTCCCCTTCTCCCACAAAGTTGTGTTTGTACGCTATTTGTGGGGATTTTCTTTTATTTTTCTCATTTCATTTCTTCTTATTTTTTTTTTTTCATCTTTAATGGATGGGCTGGCGAATTCTACGGATGGGATGGGGATCCCTTGGGAATGGAGCTGCGGGTACAATATGAGTTATTCTTCAATCTGGGTATGGTGTCATGCTACGCCACCGGTAACCACTACGTAGGTGAGAGGAGGGTAAATAGGCTTCCCAATGTATATTAGCGTGCGGAGATAAGCCTACCCCTCTATGATGTAAACATCCCTCGCGACTATTTAGTCCCTGCCCTTCCCTCGAACTATCCTGATCCAGATCTACTATTTACTTGAACACCATGCCTTCTTATATCGTGAGTTTCGTCGTCTTCGCATGGAACTCCCCCGGCTAACCAATACAGGTTACATGCAAAAAGGATGCCTCCGACGCGGAGGTGCAGGAGTATGGATCACAACCCCTACACGAGACCTGAGACTAGACACTGATATCTCCTTTAGCGCCAAGCAGCATGCCATCGACCAGGGAGGAAAGATCGGTCACGAGTACAGCTTGATCAAGGGCTTCGCGTAAGTCTCCCTTTACTACCTACTGGATGCCCATAGCACTCTCGATGCTCCCAAGACACCAGCGCTGACTCTACGACCGGCAGTGTTTCCTTCGACGACGATGCCGTCAACACCCTCGAGTCGCACCCTCACGTTGAGAACGTCGAGGCAGATAGCGAGGTCAAGACGCAGTAATTTGGGGACACCAGTTCCGACCAGATATCGCCATGTTAGATCTTGGCTGTTAGATCTTTACGGGATGTATATATGAGCACATCGAACACGAAATCACGTTATAAATGACCCCTGTTCTGCATCCTGTATACAGTAGAGTGCTGTGCATGCAGGAAGACGATGGACGTAGATCAGCCTATAAGATCGTAGCGGAGCGCGGCGGGTCCTCCGTCCCTTTCCCTCCGTATTTAATCACCGAGCCCCTCGGAGCACTAAGTTACATCCAGAACGTGAACTCGGTCGACATCATGCCCAACTACGTCGTAAGCTACCTGATTTATTGGTCCATGACAGAAGCACTGGAGGCTCAAACTCACAATCTCGATATCAAATAGATCTATCCCAAACGCAAAGCCACCGAAGAACAGGTGCAGAAGTACGTATTGTAGCCACAGCATAGCTAAAATCTACAGTCTCGCCCGTCCGCAGTTACTGACAGGCACCACGCAGAATCAGACAAGATGTCCTTGACACGGGTGGCAGACTCGGGCCCGAGGACTCCTTGACCGGTGGTATTTGGTAAGACGTCTCAGACGCACACGAGGCATTTTCCGATATTACGGACGGAAACACTGATATTTTCATAGCATTACTTTTGACTACGATGAGGATATTATCAAGCCCTTCTATAAACACCCTCTTATTGCCCGCATCGAGAGAAACTCGGAGTATGCGACGGTGTAATTTGGAGCGTGGATATCGAGGTGGGATGGGTGAGCTGGTTGGAAATTTTCATTTCTGTTAATGTGTCTCGGCTATCGTCTATTGGATCTATATAACAGCTGAATTGTGCACAGTATGCTGATTCCTGCATCGTTTGATTTGTATGTTTGTATGCGCTGTGATATGTAGGGCTGCATCTATTCCAGTTGAGTGACGTCATGTTTTATTTCACTTTAGATGCTCGGCAACAGGCTGATAGCCATCTCACTAGGCCTTGTTCTTGAAGAGTTGGTTGAGATTGAAGTATACGCACAAGGTTCGACTCTCGATATTGAAGGTGCTTCTGGTGAAATTTACGCGCTAATGTGATAAACGCTTGAAGATTTTACCATGCGAGATTAAGCTTAAACCAACTCGAAAGACGACCGTAGAATTGAACAGGCATCGATAGCTTTTATTCAATTAGTGTCTGCAGAAAAGAAGAATGAGTTGAAAGTGAAAATAACGTTAAAGTTGAAGATAGCTGTGGGAGGAGAATCAAGTCCAACACATGTACTGTATGAAGGTGAAGTACTCTGATGCCCCTTCCGCAACACAATAAAATATACCAGAAGAAAAAAAAAACGACCCCTATCTCGTAAATACTATCCTCGATGAAATTCAGCTTTCTTAGGCAAGGTTCGACGAAGCAGTAACCTCAGAACCAGAGGCACAGCCAACATCCTTCACAACAACAGTCTTGCCACTAGATCCGGTGACACGCACATCAACAGTGTCGGTACCAAATCCGGAAGAGTTCTCGAAGTAGTTGTAGTATGTACGGGTGGTGCTCTGCCATGAGCTACCGCCATCAGTGCTGACCTCGAGCTTGGTAACGGCCTCGTTGGCATTGATGACCTGCATGGAGAACCAGTAGGCGGATGTGCCCTCCTTGTTCTTGAGCTTGACGGGACCGTCAAGGTCGCAGGAAACGTAGGACCAGTCGATGTCGATCACGCCGGCGGAAATATCAGAGAGTTCGGCGAAGGCGGACTGGAAGAGGTCCAGGTGGTTGCTTTCACATTCGGGGCATTGGTCGACGACCTATTCGAGAAGTGGATTGTTAGTATTGAAAATTGGGCGGTTGGAATATTTGGGTCTCGGGGTTGGACTTACCATGGCCTTGATGGTTTTACCGTTGGGTCCGGTGACTGAGACACAAGCACCGCAGTTGGCGGCGTCGTCCCATCGGTCGGCGGAAAGAGCTGTGCCGAAGAGGGTGCTTGGCAAGGAGTAGCTAGAGAACGAGCATGTTCCGCCGGACACATTGCCGCCGTAGAAGGTGGCTGAGCCGTCGTTTTCCTGGGAGCTGGACGAGGAAGTAGTCGAAGTGGAGGTACTGGCGGCCTTGACAGCAGCTTGAGCAGTAGTGGTGGCGGCTGCCTCAGTAGTCTCGGCGGCAACAGTTTCGGCCGAGGTGGTGGGGATTTGGGCAATGACTGCAGCGGCGGTGGTCTCGGCGGCAGCAGTAGTCTCAGGAGCGGTCGTGGCCTCAACCGTGGAGGTAGGAACCTCAGCAACAATGGGAGCAGCGGTGGTCTCAGCAGCAGCGGTAGTCTCGACCGTAGAGGGAGAGATGAGATTAATAATTGCAGCGGACTCGACAGGAGAGGCTTGGGCAGTGGTGGTTTCGGCGGCAGTAGTCTTGACGACAGTAGGCTCAGCAGTGGTGGTCTCAGCAACAGGAGTTGAAGAAGTTGTTGCCGAAGAAGTAGTTGTCGAAGAAGTCGAAGTAGAGACTTCAACTGCAGCGACAGGGCTCACAGACGCAACGAGAGCGGCGGTAGACGACGGGGCGACCGTTGACTCAAGAGTAGCGGATGCAGTCGATTCGGGGTAGATGGTCTTGTAGATGACGCTCATAGTATATCCCTTGGGACATTGACCGATATCCTCGCGGAAAGCGAGAGGGCCAGCGGAGACCGTAGCAGCACCCAGGAGGGCGACGGAGGCAAGGCTGAAGTACTTCATTGTGGATAGTTTCGCGTCTAGCGCTTAATTGTGTAATGTAGAATGAAAGAATCGAAGTCGGCGGACTACAGTATATTGAGATCAGAAGGGACAAATTGTCGCTTCCTTTGGAAATGATCGGACGTGCTGGTTGCACTATAGAAGGAATGGAGGTCTGGAGTTAAGAATCCAGATTGTAAAGACTGTTCTGTGCCAGACAGGTGAAAAGAAGGTATGAAAAAGAAAGAAGGGAGAAAGATGAGAGACGACATGTCTATTAAGTCTAGAATGCCTCCTCGAAACCCTGTAATTAGCGACTCCAGTAACAATCTGATCTGAAACGACGTGGATCAGCAACGGCCAGTATCGATGCGCGGGAGTAGCCGAAAAGAGAGTGTGGCCCAGAGTGCTAGACCGAGTTAGGGCTAGCGGAGGAGTGCTTATATTAAAAGAGGAAATGACTCTGGAACAAGTGAGAAAAAAAGTGAGAACAAGTCAGATTGGATGTTCAAAAGAACTCTGAAAATCCACACAAATTAAATTGCCAAGTCGAACTAAGTGCAATAGTATGAACAGGTTCCCTACCGGGCGTCCCACATAATTTCGTTCAGCCTGAGTAACGCATCTGCACTGGCCTTCTTGGCTGACATGAAGTCCTCGCGGCTCTCTGCCCCACGAGGGCCACGGAGGATTTCTGAGAAGCATAAGTCGACAAGGACACATAACTCGTCATATGTGAAGGGCTCTCCATTTCCAGCAGCCAAGGCCTTGGCACCTTGTGATGCAAACGCCTCCTTTTCATCCTTGGCGTAATCTAAGGACCTTTCGGCGCCTTCAAGGAACCAGTCCAGGAATTTGGCGCTTCGGGGTAAGGCAACGACCTCCTGAGAGGCCTGTTGGTGCAAATCTGTTGCCGAGGCAGGGGCATCACTGGCTGGATCAATGATAATATTCTTCAGGTTCTGCTGCAGCACGAGCACATCGAGTTGCAACCGCAAGGCCCCGTTTTCGTTCATTGCCCCGATGTAACGGGTACAGGCGACAAAGACACGGTCAATGAACCGTGCTAGACCGGATGTGATGAACCAGCGTTCGACAGACCCGAGATATGTGGAGATGTTGGTATCAAATTCTATAAGATCATTGTTCAACGTGAGAATAGTGGGTGATGCTGCTGTTGGCTGGTTCATGATGATGTGCCACCAGTTGTCTTGCGTATTTGGGGATGGGGTTACGGGCTCGGAGTTGCGCAATGTAGGAGGGTTTGGCCCGGACATGGTCTTCGTCAACATGTGAATAATTCCACAGCGGATATCCACATGCATTGTCAAAAGCGCAGTAGTACCAAGGCCATGCAGGGATTCGAGAGTCCCATCAAAGGCCACTACAGTCTCATGGTTGAGTGGTAGATGTACCGGATTGTTGATACTATCTCGCTTGGGTTTCGTGGCGCCAAACAGAGTCCATCTGCGCGAAGGCCGCCCAGTTGCAGTCAAACTGGATGACTCGGCGTCAGATGTGTGCTCGACAACGAGGCGAATCTTGGCGAGGTGGCTTGCAAGCCATTGCTAGAAGGATGTTTAGCTCGAAATAAACAAAATTAAAAGCTAGCATCACGTACCATGCTGTTATACAATAGAGAAAGAGAGACCACAGTCTTGGGATCAGATATGATGTCGTATGGCTCCAGAGGCACTTCGTTGGTTCGCTTGAGAAGCAAGTCGATTTCCTGCGTCCGTTAGCAACGATTTTCGTGAGTGGCCACAGCTTTGCATACCGTATCAATGAGTGTGTGCTTCTTAGCCCCGGGTCCTTTCCACAGCTCATCCACTGTATCACGGATGTCGCCTGTTTCAGCATAGGATGCCGCAGCTTTCAACCGAACTCCACCGCCATGATTGCGTGCAGACACTCTCGTAACCATGGCTTCACACGATATCAGCTTAAATTCGCAAATGGACCTTTCAAGTTGACTGACCTTTGTACCATCCACAGCACTTGTCATAATAGGTCACGATCTGGTCGATGAGAAGTTGGGTAAATGCCTGATCGTGTGGGATACTTGACAGCATCTTGCTAAATTCTCGAACAATAGTCATGAACTTGACTGTTCCCTACAAAATGAAGTATATTAGCATCACGATAAGACGTTTCCTATGGGAAGGAAGTTTACTTTGAAAATAGGCCGAGGAGAAACCTTGGACCACTGAGGGTCTTCTGTAAATGAATCGGCGGCAATAAAGCTGAGCGTGCAGAGATCCGTCACAGTTTCATCGAGTTGAGGCAGGAAAACATTAACCATAAAGTCATCCAAGAAGGAAGTCAGCGTGCCCATGGAGATATCAGCATCGACAGGCACTATGTCCTTCAGACGCCGGATGAAGGAGAGGGAAGGTGGTAGGAGGAGACCCATATTGAAGACACTAGGCTCAAGTAAAATCTTGTGGCCAGTTCCTGAATTCCCCTTATTGGACTGTGAAGTGTCATTTGTAGCGACTTTTTGCCTTGATTTAGAAACAAGTCCTGGAACAGAGGATTTGAGAATTTCGTCCAGCTCATCTTGTTCGGCTTTCATCTCTGAGTTATGCTCGGTGTCGGAGAGCTTGAACATTTTCTGCAATTAAAAGCCGATCAGCTCAGTGAATCTATGATCGAAGCTTTTTTTCTTACCTTGTTCTTGTCACGATTACCTGAGTATTGATTGCGTCGAGAATCAGCCTCATCACCTCTAGAACGGACAGAGGAATCTCCGTCCGTAGCAAGATAGTCGTGCATGAGGGAACGTATCTAGCAAAAGAAATTAGCAAATAGCCCTTGCACAGTATTTCCACCACCCTGCTCTTACCTCGCTTTGCAGGAGCTTCCACAACTCTTTAAATCCACCAGAAAGCGTCTCACTTTTGATGAGACCTTCTCGCTCCACAATAGCCGAAACGACATCGTGAAGGATCCGATGGCCCTCTGCAATAGCCTCAAACTTGGCATAGAGTGCCCACAAGAACTCAGAGAGTACATGGCCCCGTTTCTCGATAATCTCAGTAGGAAGGTTGGACTTGGTGTAAGTATTTTCCTGGGCCGAGAAGCTTTTCGTTGGCGTGGGGTAGCGAGTGTCAACATCAGCATTGGTCTTGTCCACCACAGCAAACAACTCGACAGGAAGACGCTGCTCAATTCGATGAACTGCAATATCAAGATGGCCCATCTTGTTGAGTGCTTCTATCAACAGTTGAATATAAGAGAATGTATCTGCCTCGGGGTTTCGGGAAGCATCTTCAACCATGGGTGTTAATGGATCAAACTTGGCAAGGAAGCTGAAAATAGGTCGCTCCCATGATCGATTGCCGGTCCAGCTAGATGTATTCACGTCTCCCTCGGTAGTTGGTGCTTTCCACCGATCAGAGCAATATGGTGACTTGAGATACAGGTGATCGTGCAACTCTTCGATCAAGATGTCTGTAAGCGAGGTTTCCTGGTTAAGGAAATAAGCACGGATATCAGACAAGGCGCCGATGTCTTCCAATTCTGATCGCCGTAGGAGTCGAAGACCAGTGTGAAGAACATCCACCGCCGCAAGGAAACGCTTGTCCGAAATCTGAGATTCAAGTTTTTCGGGCAGAGATTGGACTTCTTCAATTTGAGTGAACAGCTGAACGATATCATCGTAATTCTGTGAAGACGTTGCCAGTCCCTTGAGCTCAGGTTTTGTTGAGATTAATCCTGATTTCGCTTGGTCGAGGGCGTGTCTCAGGTTGCGCACTCGACTTTGGGCCGAACCGATGTTCGACTGGATTTTGTGATAAGTACCAATGGAACTGTTGAAGCCTTGGTGGTGTTCTGTCGTGCAAGATTAGCAATATTTCGCTTTAGTCATGTGAAAAAGTATCTACCATTCACAATTGCCTTCAGAGTCTTCTGGATATCATTGTACATATGCAGGAAGTCATCTTCGCGGTCTGCCTTGCCCAATGTACTTGTATCCATCAAGCTCAAAGCAACGTGTACCGGCACACATTCGCTATCAGTCATGAAGTCCCAATCGCGCTGGATAGATTGAAGCACAGCTGCAGAAAGTATGCCCATTAATACCTGCTACTAGGAAAGCCTCAAGACAAATACAAACCTTCAATGGCCTGCGACTCTCCAGAAGTAGTCCCTCTCCTAACAACAGGCGACGGATTTCTTCCCTGGCCCCTAGTATCCGCATGCCGACTAGCATCTCGAGACCGATCCTCCCGGTATCGCCTATCAGCATCCTGATTCCTTGTTCTCGACCGCGAAGTGGAAGTGGACTGCGAGGGCTGCTGGTAATCCCGATTCGCTCGATCGCGCCGGCGCTCAGGAGACTGGCTCTGCGACATGGGTGACGGCGACTGCGACTGCGACTGGGGACCCGAATTTGCCTCAGGGTAGAAACCACCGTAGCCTCCCGGGCGAAGATCTGACCGTCCACCTCCGCCTGGTGATGCTCCGGTTCCCCTTCCACTGTATCCGTTCACACCGAGGTTATTATTGGTACCAGCATATCCGGGGTCATTCGTGTCGTAGCGGCCGGCGCCGGAGTAGCCGTGTCCGTTTCCATAGCCGTTTTGGCCGCTCATCCCAAATGATGTCCGCTGAGCACGGGGTGGCCCGGTTCGGTCTAAAAGCGCTGGTGGGCTGCGTCAAGAGGTTGGTGGGGCCGCAGCTGGCGAGATGTGACAGGTTTAGGTTTGGCTTGCGCGCGACTGTAGACAATGGGCAATGGGCATTCTTTGTCGTAGGGAAGGAAGTTGGTGATGGAGGCAGGGCGGAGTTGCCAGCTCCACTGGAGCTTCCCGCATTCCGGCCAGTTGTCTCCGTACGGAGCCAAGGATCTCTGATCCACGCAATACTCTCTGATCTTTTCTTGTTCGCATTTCTAGCTTAGGTTCTAGCTCATAATAGGTGCAGATCTAACAAGTTGTATTGGTATGCATGCAAATAATGGTATGATTATACTGCCAGGCGCATGTCTTTCAACGCCTTACTTGGAGATAGGCTGAGTTTCACGCTCGAGCCAAGAACGAGTCAAGTCGTCTGCCTGGAAGAAGTGCTCTGTCTTCGCCCAGATCTCAGCGTGGTAGTCATTTATCCACTTCAGCTCGGCATCACTCAACAGGGACGGCTCAATCAGGTTGCGACCAATCGGGGTCATGGTAACATGCTCGAAGCCGAGCCACTGCTTGTCACCGAAGTTATTGGGGGTCTTAACCTCGCGAGCCATGACGATATCTGTAAAGTATGTGATTAGGATGGTTCCATTTGTTTTCTTCAATGATAGACTCACTCTCAATTCGGATGCCAAACTTGCCATCCTCATAGTATCCGGGTTCTATATGGAGTGATTAGCTGGAGGCTGTGGCAACAGTAAAAAGGTGTACTCACCATCTGAGATGACGTTGCCGGCAGCAATGGGGACTTCGGTGTACTGGACGCGAGTTCCAATGCCAATAGGACCCTCGTGGACGTTCTACTTGGAATTAGTGGCGCAAAGCATAAAGTCGAACGAGGAATCTCACCAAGTATGAGCCAACACCGTGGCCTGTTCCGTGGAGGAAGTCAAGACCTTCCTTCCACAGGTGCTGACGGGCCAAGACATCAATTGCAAAGCCGCTGGTTCCCTTAGGAAACACGGCCATATCAATCCCAATAGTACCCTTGAGCACCAGGGTGAAAGCGCGCTTCTCAAACTCGGTGGGAGTACCGAAGTGGAAGGTTCTCGTGGTGTCAGTCGTTCCATCAAAGTACTGGCAACCAGAGTCGCAAAGATAAATGGCGTTGGGATCGATGATAGCGCAGCTTCCCTTCTCGGGCTTGTAATGGATTACAGCACCATTAGGGCCAGTCGAGGAAATAGTATCGAATGAAAGACCAGCAAATAGCTCGTGCTTGGAGCGGATCTGCTCGAGCTTGTCGGCTCCATCAACCTCATCGAGAACAGTCTTCTTGTTGACGAGCTCATTCTCCAGCCAAGCAAAGTATTCGGTCAAGGCAGCACCATCACGAATGTGACAGGCCCGCATACCCTCGAGTTCAGTCTCGTTTTTGATGGCCTTTGCATCAGCGATAGGACTGCGAGTCTCCTCGACCTTCCCCTCACCACCAAGACTAGTGCTGAGCGCCCAAGAAGCTCTGTTGGAAAGCAAGAATTTTGATGCGGCTTCACCCGCAGATTGGCCGCGGGTGCTTAGCGCTCGAGCATCAGCGAAGATAGAGTCGTAGGGCTTGACAACGACGTCCTTTCCCAGATGAGCCTTGACCTCGGGGGTCAACTTGTCGTCTTCGACATAGAGCTCAGCTGTGGTTGGTGTGATGATGGCATAGGAGAAGAACACAGGGTTGTAGGGGATACTGGACAAAGTCAGTGGGCGGATTTTGTGGTATATAGAGTACCCTCTTACTCGGTTCCTCTCAGGTTGAATAGCCAGGCAATTTCATCAAGCATGGCTGCCATCAATTAGTCACGTTAAAGGCTTTCCTTGCGCGGAGTACTCTTACAGATGATGAAACCGGCCTTCTTTCTGGACTCAAGGTCCTTGCGAAGCTCTGTAACCTTCTCCTGGAAGGTCTTGCCAGCGTACTTTTCGGGGTGTACGCGCACCTTCTCACTGGGACGAGCTGGGCGCTCCTTGCCCCAGACCAAGTCGATCAAGTTTTCAGACACTCCGACGAGAGATGAGCCGCTCTTCTCGAGCGTCTCTGCCAGTTTCCGTGCGCCAGCTATTGAGATGAGTTTGACTATCTCCATCAACCCAGGTATGCAAACTTACCTGCTGTAATCAGAGAAGGGTCAACACCAACAGCCTTGCCTCCTTGGGCCTCCTCGGTAGTCCTAACCAAATGTTCAGTATAAATTGTAGATTACCCCAAGGAATCGTCGCTGCGTACCATTCCTGCCATGTGGGCACACCCTCGACCCCACGCTTCAAGAGCTCCCAGTTGTTATCCAGCTGTTTGGCGGCTTGATTGAAGTATCGTCCATCGGTGGACAGAGCGGCTTTGCTGAGAGAGATGATAGCAGTACCGGCGGAGCCAGAGAATCCGGAGATAAATTCTATGCAGTTGTTAGATGTGGTTGCGAGGGTATTTGCGGCAGGCATCGGTATCTAACCTCGGCGGGCATCGCAAGGCGCAATGTATTCGGACTGATGGCTATCTTCGGAGGGCACAACTGTACATGACGGATTAGCACAGGTTCATCCTCGAACAGTCCAAATAGTTTATGTGGTTGCATACTGTAAACGTCCACCTTGTGCTGCTGCATCAATTGCCGAAGCTTCGAGAGCCGCTCGGCAGTATCGACGGTGCCCATGTCGACTGTGTAACGCGGGCCGAACACAGAGAAGAATCTCGGGCGAAGAGGAGACCTAAGCGATCGGAAAGATGAGAAGCGAATTGAGGAGAGGAGCATGGAGTGAAATCGTCCCGAAAGCCAAAGAGTACAAGTGCGATGACGAGCTAGGGGCCTGTCGTGTGAGTGGCCTTTGCAGGTGGAGAGTTGGATCTCCGGACAGCTCCACTTTTCATGTGTGCAAACTATATGTGACTGGCATTTTCTTCGGTTTTATATCGTTTTTATAGTAGATAGAGTAGACAAAGTCTTTGCTGAATGACTTGGCTATATCTATATAGCATCATTTCTTCTAGATGTAACACACGAAGCCGTTGTCAGACTAGGAAGTATTGAGGCGAGTACATGGACGTTCTGTATAATAGATAATTGAGGGCTCTATATAAACAGATCAAACCGACGAAACCCATAAACTTTTTACATATTCTGAGCTTATCGATTCAAGACCAAAAAAAGGAACAGAAGACAAGGTGTTAGTCTGATGATCAGTATCCTAGCTCTCTGATGCAAGAAAATATGCCCAATCAGAACAAAATTCAACATACGAAGCATTTCAGATGAGCTAGTTGTTTCTTCTAGATGAAAACCGATATAAGTTACCTTTTTAACAGGATATAAATAAAGGAGGAAATAAGTGCCAAGTTATCTTCATACACTTCAAAACCCCCCACATTCACCGCCTTTCATACCGCCCCTCTATTTGATTGGACCAATGATGCAAACATTGGTTTCTGCCAGCATTTAGTCCCCGTGCTTGTATACACTTCTCTTTTTCACTTTCGCAACCACGCGCTTCTCGGACAACATGGCAACCTGGATGTCCGACGAGGGCCTTGGGGCCAGAGAGTCAATCTCTGAAACCCATATGGTAGGACTGCCAATCCCATCTTTGAGCTCCAGCTAACAATTTATTAGCTAGTCACGGAGCTCTACAACCCTGCAAACCAACGAGACCCCGCCAGGATCAACGAGATCCAGACACGACTTCAACAACTTCAAAAGACTGAACATGCGTGGGCAATAGCTGATTCTCTCCTGCAAAGCGAGAATTCCCCCCAACATCGCTTCATGGGAGCACTCACCTTCACAGTGAAGATCAATGTCTCCTGGTATGTTTTAAGCACACTGAATAATCTTTGTTTCATCGTCTCAGCTCCTTTTTTAAAGTTATGTGACTAACCCCTTTTAGGAATGAGATCAACGAGAACGCAGCCACAGAGATAATGCAACACCTCATCAATCGCTTTGTTGCTTTGGTCAACAAAGGTGAACAAGCAATGGTCGTGAGGAAGCTCGCTTCAAGCCTAGTTGCCATTTTTAGACACCCAGTGACACCGTGGAAGCAAGCTGTGTGGCAGCTTGCTGCATGCCTCGCGCACGGTGGGCACATATCGGAGGAGGAATCACAAGCGGTGGATTTCCAGGGGCGCATACTGCCGGCATTGGGCAAGAACGGATCAGGTGCATTGTTATTTTTCTCAACGGCGCTTGCTGAGGAGGCTTATAGGCTGGACTCGGAACCCCAGGATGGGGCTGGAGACAAACCTGCTATCCAGCGCGCCATCTTGAACATCAAGGACGGACTACTTCTAGCCCAGTATGTGCTACGAGAGATGGCACATCATTCAAAGGTAGCTGGAGATGATGTTGTTGATGGAGCGTTGGGGGCTGAAGCTATGAGCTCTTGGAAGGTAAGTCCTTCGAATGCATTCTTATTTACCCCATGGCTGATCCCATGAAAGACGTGGCTAGGAGTACATGGAAACCGTCAGCGCTCTTCGGCCGAAGATGTCAATGCCTTGGCTGTAAGCTGTGGCCATACTATCATCGAAACACTCAGGGTTCCTAGCTTGAGTGAGAGCGCAGCTTCTATTCTGACCCAGGCCTTCGAAACCCGGCGGTGGGCTTTTGACGATAGCTCAATCTGGCTGTTGTCCGAGATTCTTGCTGATTCATTCGTCACAGCGCGCATCGCTGCTGTGAGAAGTGGAGAAGAGGGCAATGAGAGCATGTCGTTTGTCGATCTTTTGATTGCCTACGTCTCGCACTTGCACTTGGGTGTCTTTAGTGACCCAATTACCCCACAAAATACAGCGATTCTGGCCCTTGTGCATAGCATATTTGAGACACCTGGATATGCTGCCATTGATGATCTCGGTACCCCACGGGTATTGGAGTTTTGGAATGAGATCGCGGAGAGCCTTCCCGATGAACTGGAAGAAGGCAGCTCGAGGTATCAGCTGGTGAAGTCCCATATAGCTCAAGTTGTGCTGAGACTTTCCGGTAAATTGTTGTACCCTAGCCCCGAAGATCTGGAAGATTGGACCGATGAAGAGCGGAGCGAATTTGGCGCTTTCCGCCATGATGCTTGTGACTACCTCCTGTCGGCGTACCCAGTCCTTGGTGTTGAATTGGTGACTGTTTTCCAGAGAAGTGCGACATCTTACTTGGAGGCCCGGGACTGGCGCAACTTCGAGACTGCCATATTCTGCATCGCTCAACTCTCAGAGGCTGTCGACGAAAATGGTCACGCCGACCAATGCCTGGATGCTATTTTCGGAAGTGACTCCTTTGCCCGGCTTTGCGCTGGTGGTGAGACAAACATTCCACTTAAGGCTCGTCAGACCTTGGTGGATTCGTTCGGGAAATATCAGTCGTACTTCGAACGCCATAGCGCATTACTTGCTGGTGTTCTGAACATCTTGTTTGACTCTCTCAATTACGAACTGTGTGCTCAAGCTGCTTCAAGATCTATCTTGACTCTATCGAAGTCCTGTGCCCGGGTGTTGACACCGGATCTTCCAGCATTCTTAGATCAGCTGGACCAGTTCAGAAGCAAGCCGACGGCGACTGTATCTACGATGCCGAAGGTCCTGGAAGGCATTGCGACTATCATTCAGAACCTACAAACCGATGAAGAGAAAGTGCAAACCCTAGAGAGAATTCTCGGCTTCTTTGTTCAGGAAGCCAACACAGCGCGCGCTGAGGTTACCGGCCCTGAATATGAGTCTGGTCGTGCACGGGGCCACCTTGTATTGAGCTGTATTGCCAGTATTGGAAGAGGCCTTCGTTCTGAAAATGATGAACCCATCAATATCGACAGCCAAGCGGACGGCAATCCTTACCCTCCGTCTTTCTGGAACGCTGGACCGGGTGCCGAAGCCCAAAGATTAATCATGGAGGCTATGCGACTTCTCATTGTTGACTTTCCCGTGGATAACAGCATAATTGAAGCAGCCTGCGATATCTTGAAAGCCGGATACACAGAAACCGCAGGACTTTTCGTCTTTCCGCCTTCGATGACGGTTGATTTCATCAAGAGCTTCCCTCTTGGTATCTCGGGAACAGATGTTATTATGGCGACGGCCTCATCATTCTTGGCATCGCACGCCTCCCATGCGATGAACATTCGTAGTGAAGCCGCAGCCCTGATCGACCATGTTGCCCAACTGTTTTCTTCGATGCTCCAGAACCCGGATCTCTACGATCCAGAAACTGCAAACGCCGGTATTGACTTCCTGGCACGTCTACTTCCCAAGTACTATCCAATTCTGTTTACTTCCGGACCAGAGCTCAGCCCGGAATCCCCTCTCGTTGTGCTACTCCATTTCACACTTCACGCATTAACACGACCCGAGCCCCTTCCTCTCCGATCCGCCTCGCTATTTTGGATTGCATTCATTGATCTCCGCGGCAATACCCAAGACCAAACCTCTATCATCGAAGCAGTCCACCAAGAATTCATCCCGCGCCTGTGCTACACCATCGTCCAACAAATTGCAGGCCAGTGCGCAAGATCAGATCTGGTTTCATTGAATGATGCCCTCCGACGTACTATTTTCAAGAAAATGGTACTGGCTCGCCCGGCTCTAAAAGCTGCACTCGACGCTTTAAACGCGCAGGTCACAGACCCGAGCGGGCAGCAAGTGCCTCTTCTCTCAGCGCACGACAAATCTCGATTCCTGGAGTCCCTCGCTATTGCTCGGGGTGCCCAGAAACAGTCACTTGATATTGTGCGTGCCTTTTGGTTGAAGTGCCGCGGAATGAATTTCGATTATGCTCAGTGATGAGAGCGGCCAACATGACATGATGAGGAGTTGATGGGACGTGTAACTTCGGTATGTTTGTTTAGATATCCATTTGCATAGTATGCGGTGCAAAATCATTTGATTAAAATATGCAACACCATTTGTTTCATTGGATTCGTCAAGTAGACAGGGATGCACCGCCCCATGTTGATACTGCGCCACAGGTCGAACTAGTGTCGAGTGGAGATCAGGTGGTAGACAGCTATTTTTGCATTCCTCACCGCATTGCATTGACATTTTCAGGCTGACATCTCTGTAAACTATCTTATCCTTACTTTCCTTCGTGATCTTATGCCTCATATCCCTAACACGCCCGAATCACTGCTTGCTCGCGCAGACTCTCGGAACCCGGCAACAACATGTAAAGGCATTACCGCGAATGGCCGGCCTTGTCGCCGAGCCTTGGCATCTTCACAGGGCTCCTCGCCCTCAGTGACCCCGAAACAGGGCACCAATTACCAAACGACAAATTTGGAATCACTGTACTGTTGGCAACATAAAGACCAAGCAGTAGCAACTACGCCATGCGTCAGTTCGATCCCAGAGGGAGATCCTCGCACGAGCATCGATACCTTAATGGATCGCCTCGGAGTACTCGAGATCAATGATGAACCTGCACCTCACAAAAAGCAGCGGAAGCAGACCCAACGTCCAAGCAATACGGGTCTTTATGAAAAACGTCGACCAAAAAGAAAAAGCACGTTCTGTTGCTTTACAATCGACGAGGAAAGCGACGGCGGTGCACCTTCAAAGCCTATCCAGAAACCCATGCAACAACGTCCAACTGGGTCATCGTCAAGCCAAACGCCGTATCAAAGAACCCCAAAGCCGAGTTCAACTCGACCTCCTCAAAATGGGCGAGTCCCAGCACAGTCCACCTATGGTCAAAGCCAAGGCCAAACCAGACCCCAAGCCCAGAAAGAAAGACACTCATCAACATCCTCCCAAACCCAATCCCTACTATCCTGGATCCCCCCAACAATCTCCCCCCAAACGACCTCAATCCTCCTCACAGAACTAGCCAAACCAATTTCCTCAGCCGACGATGAAGGCTACATCTACATGTTCTGGGTCACGCCCCAAATAACCACCAACGCCAAAGGCGACCCGCCCCAAACCCAAGAACCCCCATCCAGAGATCTAGCAGCATCCCTAATCCCACCAACAGCCCCAACCGACAGCACGCATCTCAGACCTCCAACCCAGTCTCGCAGCGTAAGCGACGCACTCCGCGCGGCAGGGGATCTCAACGCCCTGTCCTCAAACCCGACCTCCACATCTCCCGGCACGATCAGACTTAAGATTGGTCGGACGAGCAACGTGCACAGACGGTTGAATGAGTGGTCTAAGCAGTGCTCACATGACTTGACGCTTATTCGGTACTATCCATACACATCGTCTTCGTCATCTTCTTCTTCTTCGTCGCCAGCTAGAAGGAAGGAAAAAAGTGCGAAAGACACGCTAGCGCCTGGTCGGAAGGTTCCGCATGTCCATCGTGTCGAGCGGCTGATTCATCTTGAGCTGGCTAGTCTGCGCGTGAAGGATTTGGGAAAGTGTCCTGACTGTGGGAAGGAGCATCGGGAGTGGTTTGAGGTTGAGGCTGAGAAGGAGGCTCTGAAGAGAGTTGATGATTGTGTTAGGAGGTGGGTTTCTTGGGGGGAGTCTGTTTGATGTCTGTGATTTGGCTTGTATCTTGGTTCTGTGTAGTATAGCGACGTATTTTCGCGTTTGACATCAGATACAATGCCATTTTAGACTTTGGTTTTGGGAATTAGTTCCTGGGACTAGCTGGTGTTGATATTAATCTACCGCTTAGAACCTGGCATATCGTTATGGCATAACTTAACTTATGTGAAGTCAGGTTCCTACGGAGACAATCCAACCGTCTCACCATTATCACTCCTTTCGGGTTTAAATTTTTTATGCACTAATGAAATAACGAGGCTCTACTGTAGTATTTTACCGAGTACAATCATACAACTAAACTCACCCAAAACCAGACAATTTAAATTAGGGCTTCGAACCAAATATTAGCATACCCCGAGACCCCGGAACGTCGGAGTGATCGGGATCCCGGAGAACGAACTTCGTTTAGACTAAGTGTCACGCGTAGATCCATCCGGCCGTTGTCTGATCGCGGGCAGAAACCAGCAATTGGATTGGTACATCTTGGCCGTTCCGGAGGCGATCGGTGGTTCGGTGACGAGGGCCTATCAGGGGGCGGATCTCGTGTATCATTAATTCTCCGGAGATCTCGATATGGGTTGCTTGGCTTTTGTTTTCCATAGATCTGTTTTACATGAGTCTGTTTCAAACGGTATTATTACAACGAGATGGGGATAGAGATATCAAATGCAACGTCAAGGTCTAGTCTGATAGATTTGGTATGTATGTCATCAAGACATCTGCTCGTGGCTCATGTACAGATCTTTTAGGTACAACAGTGATAAGGCTGAAAATAAAATAAAAAAAAGGGAGAACAAGGGAAACAAAGAGACAGGAAGCACATCTACCAGCCACGACCGGCAAGCTTATCAGCCTCGGGCATCTGCTTCACATTGATACCAACCATAGCCTCACCGAGACCCTGGCTAACTTCAGCCAGCATCTTGGGATCCTTGAAGTGAGTGACGGCCTGGACAATGGCACGAGCACGCTTCTTAGCGTCGCCGGACTTGAAGATACCAGAGCCAACAAAGACACCGTCACAGCCCAGCTGCATCATAAGCGCGGCATCGGCAGGCGTAGCAACACCTCCCGCAGCAAAGTTGACAACCGGCAAACGGCCCAGCTCCGCAGCCTGACGAACAAGCTCATAGGGGGCCTCGATCTCGCGAGCGAAAGCGCGCAGCTCGGGCTCCGCGTCCGCACTGGCAAGAAGGATACCGCGGGCACGGCTGATCTGCGCGTTGACCGTGCGCATGTGCTTGACGGCCTCGACGACATCGCCAGTGCCGGCTTCACCCTTGGTGCGAATCATGGCCGCGCCCTCGGAGATACGGCGCAGCGCCTCGCCCAGGTTGCGGCAGCCGCAGACGAAGGGGACCTTGTAGCCGTGCTTGGTGACGTGGTAGACATCGTCGGCGGGGGTGAGGACTTCGGACTCATCGATGTAGTCGACGCCAATGGCCTCCAGGATCTGTCATGGGATTCCATTGTTAGCGTTGACGCTCTTCCACTAGTTCGCAACGGCGCGGGGGGGGTCTTTTTCTTCTATTTTTGCCTCCACCGCCACTCCCGTTTTTTTCTACCCCATTCGCCCCTCCCCCGCATAAATGATCGGGGTGATAGTCACATACCTGGCATTCGACAAAGTGGCCAATGCGGGCCTTGGCCATCACCGGAATGGTGACGGCTTCCATGATTTCCTTGATCATGCTGGGGTCAGACATGCGAGCGACGCCGCCCTCAACACGGATATCGGCGGGGACACGCTCGAGGGCCATGACGGCCGCGGCACCGGCCTCCTCGGCGATGCGGGCCTGTTGATTGAACATGTCAGCGGATTCATTATGTCCATTGAGGTCAATTGGCTCCTACCTGCTCAGCATTCACGACGTCCATGATCACACCACCCTTCAACATCTGGGCGAGACCAGCCTTGACAACGAAGTCATTGCTGGAGGTACCGTTTGTAGTAGCCATTGTGAAGAGTAAATGTAAAGGATATGGAAAAGAGAGGAGTAGAGAAGAAAGGAAGAAGAGAGAAGAAAAGTGAGAAGTGAGAAGAAGTGAGAAAGGAAAACGGAAATGAGTCAAAAGCGATACAGTTTACCTTTCGCAGGCCCACCGGAATGCCCCTCGAAGCTCCGAGGATCGTTTCCCGAGGAGACGATTGACCGCCTGCTCTCTGCGGACAGTTCCAAGCCTTCACACTTTATGGCTGCAGCCTATCTGAGGCCACAAGAGACCCGCCTGAGCACTTTAGGGCATTTCTCGAAAACTTAAACTGGGCGATCCAGGCACAAGAGGGCTTGGGAGACATACAGGTAGGGTTGCTACATAGACCCCTCCGCGTCAGTCGACAGGACGAATGCAGGATGATTCCGGTTCATGTACGTTGCATGTCTATAGAAGGCGCCCAGACCAGCCAAGAATGACTAACCCCAAGTGGGCTAACTGAACGTCTGGACAAACGGTCTTCCAAGGTTGCAACTCTGCAGAGACACACAGAGATCCTTGGCAGATGCAAATATTGAACAGATCAAAATCAACCTAGTAGTCATCCAAAATCCAGATCAAATAGCATTCCAAGTCCCAAGGTCAAACCCGATCCGAACTCCCCAGCCTATGACATCATCTATCGACCCCAAACAAGGGAGCTCTAAGTTAGCTCGACCATCTTGCTACAGTGAACATCTACATCAATCACCTCTCCTCGCCACCAACCCATCCAAATAAAATAAAACATGTCCTTCAAACTCTTCACCCATACCCCCCACACCCTCCTCCGCCTAGGTCTAAGCCTAAGCATCGGCCTAGGCGCCGCATCCCTACACTCAACCTCACCCTTCCGCGCCGCGCCCTTACAATGTCAATACGCCACCGGACCCAGTGCCAGTGACGCCGTCTTTAACCAGAAGACCGGATCAGGATGGGCAATTGACAGCGGCACGTCGGAGTCCATCGCGCAGAAACCAAAGCAGGGGTTTCTCAATGCCGAAAGTATGAGGCAGGTTAGTCTCGGCTGTGTACTTGGTCTGGTGGCCGGGGTGGGGCTGAGGGCTTTTTCAAAGGCCTTGGTTGTGATTTTCGGTATGGGGGTTGTTCTTGTGGAGGTATGTATAGTATAGCTCAGGTCAACTGATGACGGTGGTCCCGGGGGGGAAGGGGGGTGGTTGTTTTGGGGAGGCCTATGGATGGTAACTTATATGCTGACCATTCTTTCTGGGATCTAGTTCGCTGCTTCCAAGGGCTACAATATCCTTCCCCTCCATCGCATGCAGAAATATGTTAAGAATGTCGACCTCAAGCGCGCTATGAGTGAGAAGCGGCCGTTTAAGATGAGTTTCGGGGCTATGATGGCGCTGGCGGCTTTTGCGCAGTTCTAGGGGCTGTATTCCAATGTTGAAAGAGAGAAAAGCCTGTACAAACATCTCGTCTTAGGATGAAGCACCTTTCTGGGAAATCCGACTTGGCCCTGGTCGGATCTACTGCTTCGACTTGTCCAGCTCGCGAATTTGTAAACGGTTCATTCGTACAGGGGGGTATCATGAGTCTTGATCTATTCCACATCTACATGAGAGGAATCTACACCTACCCCAGCACTAGATCCTCCAATACACCCTCCATCTCGTCGCGGGACAGAGGGACTCCGAGAATTTCACCACCACTAGCATCCATGCGGGACGTAATCATTTGGTGATCGTGGAATTCCTTTAACAGCGTCCGGAACATCATCTCAGAGGAAGCGACAAACTCCTCCGTAGCCTTTTGGTAAAGCTGGCGGAATTCAATGCCCGTTTCATCCGCCTTGCCGCTATCAACCGGTGCTTCATCATCGGACTGATCGCCACCATCCTCCATGGTAGTGATCAGCTCAGTCAATAAGAGCCGGTAGAGGTTGCGTGCATTCTCGGGAAGACTCTTCAGCACAAAGCCAACACCTTCCTTGCCGCCAACGCGACGGCCCTTCCGGCCCAGGAGAGAGTGGACTTCTTCAACGACATCTGCCTCGGCCGAAAAGGGGAGGAAAGTGGTGCAGTCGTGGAAGACGAGGTTGAGCTGGTCGCGGAGACTGATATCCCACATCACGGGGAAGTTGGGCGTATCCGCCGTGACCAGCAGGCGAATGCGCGGGGTAGCAGCCAGACGGGCAAGGAGGGCCTGATTTGCGGCACGGCGAAGAGGAGGGGCGTCGATCGAGTTGATCAAGACTGTGACGGGCTCCTCGGTCTCTCCGCGAGACTTGAGCACGGATTGAAGTAACTCTAGAACTTCTGTTGGCTGCGCACCGAGCTTGGAGGGCGCTTCATCGCCCATCACCGCTGTGACGATGGTAGCGAAGATTGATCGGATAGAAATACCCGGGGTGTACCCATTGACAATGATAATAGATGGAGGCGCAGTGGTCGATGGGCTGTGATGATATGTCCAATCGGCAAACTGCTCGACGAGCTTGCGCTTCGACCCATACCCAAATATGCAGATATTGAACCCTTCATCGAACTCGAATGCCCATTGTGGGAAAGACCGGTGGTGCAAAGAAAGTAGATATTCCTTCTCGTCCCTGCAAGGATCTTCATACTGACCCAATTTCTCGAAATACTCCTCATGCGTCAACAACGACACTTTGTTAAGATTGGCATTCGACGTTTTAACAGGACCAGCGCGGTTCTGGAAGAAATACCGTTCATGCGCAGGGAGTTCACCCTCCGGCGTTGGCGAGCGCTTGTTCCTCGCACCCTTGGGTCGTCCCGCACGGCGCTTCGGCTGTTTCGCACCCTTCTCCGCTGCCTCTTCAGGATCAGCTTCAATGCTATCCGCCAGCGGCGGAGCCGCCTTCTCTGTATCCGCCTCGTCGCCTTGTAGAATTTCCTCCGCTAGCTGCTCCGATCCGTCCCAGGCTGCATCTTCGTCCTGTTCAAATAGCACACGCGCGCTCTTTTTCCTTGCAGACCGATCGGCATTCTTGACTCGAGATGGCGTGGCCGCAGTTGCAGATTTGGGCTTGGTTGGCGTAGCGAATAGACCACGAGCTTTGGATTTATGCGTTGGGGTCTTGAGACCTGATTCTTTCAGCGGCGTTGCGGAGATGCCGTTGGCCTTTTTCGGTGTTGATTGGCCCTGTGAAGGAGGCAGCTCGTAGGGGACATCGTCGTTCGGGGGTGGATGCGTGGGCGCGTGGCCGTTCAGAGCGCCATTGGCTTGTTCTAGGGCTGTGCGCCGTCTTTTCGGGGTTGATACTGCCGGCGTCTCGCCGGCGTCTGAAAGCTTGCGCTTCATGGTGGACGGGTCAGAATGGAGTCGATGGACGCGAAGGGAAGGGAGTCAACAATACCATCAGATCCGGAGAATGTGCACAGGGACGGGGGACGCAAGGGGTGGCCTGGGCTGGGGGTGATAATGGACGCTCTTTTGCTGAGCTTGCAGGGAGCTGCAGGTCTGACACCGGAATGAAGGGCTTAACTGGAAGTCGAGGAATGGAATCTTGAGTCTGGAATATTGGAGAAAGCGGATGGGTTTCTCCGACTCGCCGTTTCGCCAACTGTAGTACACTCCGAACTACACCAGCTTGGTTTTTGAGCTAATAGTGGTTTATAGAGCTTACAGATGGAAAATTGCGTTTAAAACTTCTTTCAAGGCTGCCAGTTTCCGATTTTCAGCTAATACGCTTGAATCCAGGGCTTTTTGGCCCTGAATAATCGCTCAGTTTGACGGAGATACATAAAGCTGGAAATTGGAATCCACGTCAGCTGTAACAGAATTGAACATAGCATCCAATTGCTCTCTACTCCACTCATACAAGAGATCGTATCTTGCCAAAGGTGGGCTCATTCCGCGCAGAGGAAGCCGAGCGAGCGCCGAGACCGGCTTCTTTTTTTCCCGTGACTCAACCATCTTATCTTCTCCAGCTTTATATAGTGGAGAGAGCCCAGCAAGTAGGACTCTCACACACATTCAACAGAGATGGTTCCAACCACTCAACCCACAATGGCATCCTTTGCCCGCATGGTCAAGGGCCAGGTGCGATGCTACTCCGCACCGCTGGACATGGCCATTCCCGCCTCCAAGCAACGCTACATCCCCACCAATGGCTCCTACCCCCAGGGCTTCCAGGTATCTGGCACTCACGTTGGTGTCAAGGCCTCCAACACCAGATTCCCAGATCTGGCCCTGATTGCCTCGGACACACCGTGCTCGGCTGCCGCAGTCTTCACCACCAACAAGTTCCAGGCGGCGCCAGTGCAGGTCAGCAAGAAGACACTGCAGAGTCGTAAGGGAGAGGGTATCCGGGCCGTTGTGATCAACTCCGGATGTGCCAATGCCGTGACTGGCAAGGGTGGTCTGGAAGATGCCGTGCAGATGGGCCGCAAGGTCGATGAGTGCAATGGCGTCGAGAATGATAGCTCGCTGGTCATGAGTACCGGTGTCATTGGACAACGGTAGGTCTACTGTGACCAAATTCACATCCCACAGTACTGACAACCGCATAGTCTCCCCATCACCAAGATCCTCGACCGCATCCCAACAGCCTACTCAACCCTGGCCTCCACCCACGAAGCCTGGCTCACCACAGCCCGGGCAATCTGCACCACAGATACCTTCCCCAAGCTCATCTCGCGGACCTTCACCCTCCCCTCCTCGCCCAACCTGACCTACCGCCTAGCAGGCATGACCAAAGGCGCAGGCATGATCCACCCCAACATGGCAACCCTACTGGGAGTCCTGTGCACAGACGCCCCCGTCGAAGCCGCAGCCCTGCAGCCCCTCCTCAAGCACGCCGTCTCCCGCTCCTTCAACTCAATTTCCATTGACGGCGACACAAGCACAAACGACACCATCGCCGTGCTCGCCAACGGCGCCGCAGGCGGCGAGACCGTCCGCGCCCCTTCTTCGGCCTCCACCCCCAGCGCAGACTACACAGCCCTGCAAAGCGTCCTGACAGACTTCGCGCAGGAACTGTCGCAGCTTGTCGTCCGTGACGGCGAGGGCGCAACCAAGTTTGTAACTGTTCGCGTGACTAACTCGCCTGACTATGAGTCTGCGCGCCAGATTGCCTCGACCATTGCGCGCTCGCCGCTGGTCAAGACGGCCTTGTATGGGCGTGATGCGAACTGGGGCCGCATTCTCTGTGCTGTTGGTTATACGCAGGGTGTTGTGGACGGAACTGTTGTTCCCGAGCGGACTTCTGTTAGTTTCCGGCCTGTGGATGGCAGTGAAGTGTTGAAGCTGCTTGTTAATGGTGAGCCTGAGTCTGTGGATGAGGAGCGTGCCAGTGTTATTCTTCAGAATGAGGATCTCGAGATCGTTGTTGATCTTGGTGGTGGTGAGAAGGGCGATGCTGGCCGTGGTGGTGAGGATGCTGTTTACTGGTTCTGTGATTTCAGTCACGAGTATGTTACCATCAACGGTGATTACCGGACTTGAAGGACGGGAGGTTTAAGCATTGTTCAGCTTATAACTTATACACAAAAGCAATTCTTTCAAGTTTAGACAGATGACGACAACATTGATCTAAACCTCAAGACTCTCAATACTTGTACTATTGAAGTATGTTGATGGAAACAATTCAAGGCAATCGAATATATGGTTTTGGTTTTTCTAGAAAATATGGTTACAAGGCTCAAGTCGAGCACTTTTCACTGGCCACTGTCTGCTATGATCAGACGGACATGGCTTCAATCCAGCCACAACAGGCAATGCCAATACATTCACCCAAAAAGTATAACAAAATAACGAACAAAAGTGACAAAAACTAAACAGAGAGTTGCAAAGGAACACTAATATGATCCCAAGTCATGCTGCTCGTAAAAGGACGGACAGTCCGCTTAGCTGCCGGGGACGAGGCCCTTGAGGCCAGCGCCAATGTCACCCTCACGGGCGGCAATTTCGAAGTAGCCGTAGATGATGCTGGGATAATGTTAGCTTAGGTAGATTACAATGGGAGCCAAGAAAACTTACGTAACGGCAAGAAGGATACCGGTACCGCTGCCGAGGGCACCGAGGAGGTCGGAGGCGACGGACAGACCACCAATGCAGGCACCGCCAAAGGCGGCAGCAGTGGGAATAACACGCTTGAGCTCCTTGTACATGCTCTGCTCACGGTGACCAGACATGACGAGACCCTGGTCCTTGAGCTGCTTGGCAACGTCACGGGGAGCGGATCCGGAAACCTCAATCCAGGTCTTGGAGAAGAGGGCACAGGCGACGAGCATGAAGGTAATGTAGACAGCAGTGTGGATGGGATCGAGAAGAGCCTCCTTGAAGTTCAGAGGAGGAGACATATAGTAAGCGATACCGGAGGCAGCGTAGAGCTGGGCGGATCCCTCACGGGGCTCCCAGACTCCGAGGAGCTTGACAAGGATGTTGTCAGAGAAGCGAGAGTACAGCATCTGACTGATCAGGAAGATGTTGGAGCACAGAGCGGACTGCAGCATGATGGGCATGTTGGAGGTGTAGAAGAGGCGGACGGGGTAAGAACCGCGCATGCCACGCTGGCGGGAAGACTT
This sequence comes from Penicillium nucicola, assembly GCF_028828085.1. NCBI lineage: Eukaryota > Fungi > Ascomycota > Eurotiomycetes > Eurotiales > Aspergillaceae > Penicillium > Penicillium nucicola. The sequence continues at coordinate 1,046,255 of NW_026643125.1, read as the reverse complement.
GACGGGGATCTCAACACGGAAGCCCTGCAGGTAGATGACAGCGGCGAAAACGAGGAGAGTAGCCAAGAGGTTCATAACATTGGGCAGGTTCTGGCGGTAGAAGGCCTCGTACAAGGCACGCTGCTTATCGGGCCAGGTCAGGAGAAGGTGGAAGAGAGCGATGATGGCACCCTCAAACTCGGGGCCACGGCCGGTGTTGATGGTCGTGGGGGAGAAGGCCTTCCAGACGATGGACTCGCAAATGTTGGTGGCAATGAACAGAGAGATACCGCTGCCCAGACCGTAGCCCTTCTGGAGGAGCTCATCCAGCAGAATGACAACGAGACCAGCAACAACAAGCTGGACAATCAGGAGAACACAGATACCGGCGCCGAGGTCACTGGGCTGGCCGTAGAGACCAGTCAGGACGTAAACACAAGCCTGACCGAAGGAAAGGATGATGGCGAACAGCTTCTGGGCAGTCTGGTAGAGCTCGCGGTCGGTCTTGAGGTCAAGGTTGACATCGATGAGGTGGGTACCGGCGAGGAGCTACAACATCAGGCATTAGTATAATTGACCCACTGAACCGATTGATGTCGCATACCTGGAAGACCATGCCGGAGGAGATGATGGGGGTGATACCCAACTCCATCAGAGTACCACGGTTACTGGCCAGCATCATACGGAGCCAGTACAGGGGGTCTGAGGTGTCGGAAGAGACGATACCGTAAAGAGGCATCTGACTCATGACCAGGAAAATCATAAGAGTCAACTGTAGCGAATTGATTAGAATCCAAATGTTGCGCTGAAGCAGATTCGAGGCGACGTACACCAGTCCACATCAACTTCTGGTTGAAGGGCACCTTCGTCTCAGGAGCTGCCACCTCCGGGAGGAGGGGCGTGAAGGGCTTGATCAAGTCAAGGAAGCGTACTAGAATCCTCCATCAGCATTCGGTGATCCATTGAGTTGATTCGAGACGGTTTGTCGCGATCGCGTGCAAGGCGAGGGTTCGGGGGGACTCACGGCCGCTCATGGTGGCTAACGTTCTCCCAATCCGTCAAATAGAATAAGAGCAAGCTGGAGTCGAAAACCAGCTAAAGGAGTGTGTTAAACAATTAAGAGGAATAAAGAAAAAGAAAAGGGGAAGAGAAGAGGTCGGAGGGAGATGGGGGGAGGAGGGAAGAAGAGGACAGAAGAGGTTCGCTGGCCACTTTTCGCTTCCGCGCTAATTAAGGCCACTTGGTCTTCGCCGCAACCACCTTGACAGTGACTCAACACAGGACATAGCAACTTGAATTTGAGATCTAGGTGGTCAAATATGTTCAACTTAATTATACGGAGCTTTTGATCCTATCACACCCCAAGTCCGACGTGTTGTGCGCCCCCAAAAACACAGGGAGCTATTCCCCACACTTTAAGAGGCCACGGTACTATGAACAGTTCAGGGTCTACGGGGTATCCAAATATATCAAAATGGCTGGAAGTTCTCTGTTGTACTAATTTACTCGGAATCAAGCTCCAATCATATTTAACTCCCTGTAAATCAACGTTGTGTCCGGACACCTGGTCTCGTATAGTCAACGTATTGCATGTAGGAAATCCAGCTTCAAGGGCCAACGAGACCCAAACAGTCATCAATAACCAATTCGAGCTCACCCAGGCGAGTCTTCAGACCCCGGTTCTCATCTTTCAGAACACCCATCACGCTCCAAGCCTCTGAGGCTGGTACACCATGGCAGTTGGTGCAATTCGAAGAGTTACCGCCGAAAGAGCTACCTAACCGCGTTGAAGCAAGCCCCTTCAAAACGCGATCATACGCCGAGGAACGAGCAGGTGGCGGTGCACCAGTAGCCGCGACCAGATTCTTCTGGATTGTGGGAGTGGGAGTTGGGGCAGTTGGCGTAGACAAGGCGATTTGAGACATATTCGGAGAAGGTGCTGCAAGGGTGGAGTTGGGAGACTCAACACCTTCGCGCTGCGAGAAGATGCTATCGGCAACACTCTCATCACCCGACTCAAACCCGGAGTCGCTAGTGAAGGTGCTATGGCTGGCACGCTTGCCACCGCGACGGGGAGTCTGGAGTGCCATGGACGGAACATCGTCATCTTCGTGTACTGCGCGCATAGTGAGACTGCGGCTGTGAGATTCCTCCTTCCGGAGGTTCCTTTCTTGCTCCAGCTCGTCGGCCATGGCCTGCATGGCTTTCTCCTGGTCAAGCACCTTGGCCGCCATGCCATCGAGCTGGATCTTTAAATGATCGACTCTGGCACGAGTCTCTTCCAACTCCTCTTGCTTCTCGTTCTTATCGGCCAGCGCCTGATGCATGGCAAACGTGCGCTGTTTGTAGGCCTCTTGCATTCGTCGAAGCACCTGGTCGGCCTGGTCTCGGAGGACATCCAGCGCCTCGTTGTCGCTGGTGTCCGAGTCAGGTAATGATAGAGCAGCAGTTATATCGAGGTTGAGGAACTCGTCGTCGGCTGGTTCGGGAAAGACAGGTTTGGCTTCTTGTCGCCGTAGGCCGAAGAAGTTAAACCGATTCGTCACTGGGGCCGAGTTCTTTCGCGAATGTGTCATGGATGTTGAAGCTGGACGGGTATCCATCCCCGCGCCCTCTGAGGCACCGTTAGGTCCCATTTTGACTCTCGAGTCCAGGTCTGATTTGCCCTGGAACCAGTCTGACAGAACTCTGGCTCTTGCTTCGAACTTCTTCTTGGGGAAGGTGTCGTTCCAAGGGGTGTTTCGCGGGCGGTCTGATACTGTGTCGAGACCTTCTTCCAAGAGTGGGGGTTGGGCAATGTATTCAGTGTTGGCCCGACGGTGTCGAGGCAGAGTGCGGGTGTTGTTCCGTGAGAGTAAAGGAGCTGTCGATCTGGACGTAACGGTCTCGTGCTTGGCATCGGAATGTAGGGACGTGTGAGAGGGATCGGACAAGGTCTGAGGGGAAGCCATGCCAGCGCAGGTGAAAGTGAAACGCGAATGCAAGTGGAAAGGGACCTGGGATTGGAAATGTCTAGTCAAAGCCTCGAGTCTGAGTGCGTCTAGACTTAGGGGCTAGGGTCCTGTATAGTATTGTTCGAGACTCGGAGGAGGCAACCTTGAAACTCCTCTTGACGGCAATCAAAGTCGAAGAAGTAATCACTCAAAATGACACCAGTTTCACAGTTTTAATTGCCTGGACTCGCTTTTCCACCATTGACGTGCAGGAAAACAGAGAGGCTGGGGCAACGAAATAGCGGTGGCTGAACAGCTCTCTCCACCTCCACGATCCACTAACTCTTCCCTTTGCAATCGGATCGCAGAGCCATTTCTCGCCACGTTGCTGCGGATTGTTGTCGTCATTTCTTTCTATTTACAGGGCGTCCGGAAGATCTGCGTCACTGCACGTTCTCTGCACCTCATTATGGCGCCCGCCAATCCCGGGCTGAAGCACCTGTCCAACGCGCTAGCGACTCCCGACCAGCTCTCAAACTCCTCGTCCTCCATCGATGGGGTGTCAGCCGGTCTTGAATCTTCGGTCCTCTGTGCAGGTGCGCAGCTCACCCAAGCCGCTGGCGTTCTCCTGCACTTGTCGCAAGATATCATTTCCCAGGCCGTTGTGCTTTTCACCCGTTTTTGGCTCGGAGCCGACGGCGGTAGCCTGCGAATTTACGCAGTCAAGGTATACATAGCTCCAATCATCCTTCAAAACGCGGTTCTTGTCCGCTAACCGGAGCAGGACGTGTCAGCCGCAGCTCTCTACCTAGCAGCCAAGCTTTCTTTCCTACCCACCTCCCCGCGCTCGGTGCTCAATGTGTACGCCCTTCTTCTGTCACGGGATGCCTCGCCCTTGTGGTTCGTGAACCCAAACGGTGCACCCCAGACCCCTCCAGCTCCGGAGACTTACATCCTGACGGAGGGCGGGTATCAATCAGCCCGGTTGGTGCTTCTTCGCATTGAATCGGTCATTCTCCGCACCCTCGGCTTCGATACACACGTCGCCCTACCACACACCATTGCACTGACTTACCTCCAAACTCTGGGTGTGTCGAAGCCTACTGTTGCTCAACGTGTTGTACAGCACCTCAACGCTGCACTGTTCTCGCCTCAACTGCTATACGTCACACATCAGCCCAATGCCCTAGCCGTCGCTGCAATCTACCTCGCTGCACGCGAAGTGGGTGTCAAGCTTGTTGACGGAGACTGGTGGGAAGTCTTTGACGTTGATCGTGAAGAACTTGGTTTTTTGGTCGTGGGCATGCAAAGCACCGCAGGGTTTATGCGAGCCGAGGCCGACCAATGGAAGAATAAACTCATTCCTATGGTCCCAGATGAGGTCGAAGCGGAGATTGAACGACGTCGAATGATGCAGGAAGGCGAGTGAACCCGCATTTTTATACGGTTGGAAAATATATATCCGCAACCCAAGGCTATGTTGGATCCGAGCTCTTATATTGGCTATGAGCTATCAGTGCATCAACGGATGCAACACTGAAATTTCATGATTCATCCTCGTCAAGTCGGTTCTGTGTCTGTGAGGCCCAGACTTACTGGCAGAAATCATTCTTGCTGTGGCCTATTACATGCGCATGAGGTCTGAACCGTCTATCGAGGCACGATATGTCTAATATATCAGCCGCAGATGTCGCTGCATGTGCAGTACTATCTGATGAATGGGTTATATCGGCTACAGCAGTTACTGTAATTTGCTTCGATGCCAGATTGACACTGGCAGTCGATGTCTTGCGTACTCGGGACTTACTTTGACTCAGCGATACACTATGTCAGGCTCGCTAGGACGTATTGTTCAATATATAGCCCTCTATGGCTAGCAACAGAGAACAATATTACATAGGTCTTATTCCACCGACATCGAAATTGAGCTAAGATCTACTACCATTGTAGATCTCCCGATGTTTGACCATAAGACGTAATCTTTGAGATTAACCATACTATTCATGCTACATACAGTCTGTAATCATCATGGATCGTCCATATCGAAATGAGCTTTGGATGACCAAGGGATATGGACTTACATTTGCAATAACGAGTATTTTTCTGGTAGATAGGATCATTAAAATGGGATCAAAGCTAATGACTGTCACGTAGCCATAGATTTATATATCTTACGCTTAACAATATATCCGTGGCTATGAAATCACGTTCTACTATGGGGCGTTCGTATCGAAAGTCAGATAGGTGTTTCTTGATCTATAAGTTAGTATCTAATCTTTGATGTATAACGTTAACTTGGAGATACTTGAGGTTCAGAGCTTCTTGAGAAGAGTGGGATATATCAAACCAGCAGCATAGAATCTGAGCATTCCAACGTGCCTACTGAAAGCTCACCCCGAAACCAAGTCCGCAGTCAAGTCCACGAGCGAGAAAGGAAAAGTTGTCGGAATGACGAAGCTCACGCGGGGCGGATCATGTGCTCCACCGCTTATCATCTCTCCCCCTCCCATCCAGACCTTTACACCTTTTCACATACTCCAAAGAAACCATGAATATCTTACACTCAACACTATCAACCTGGCGGGATCGCCTAGCGCCAGTATCGCGAACCTCAACCTTTCGAAACACCGGCCAAATCACCCCAGAGGAGTTCGTTCTCGCAGGCGACTATCTTGTCTATAAGTTCCCCACATGGTCCTGGGGTGACGCATCAACTCCAGCAAAGCGAGTCTCGTACCTACCAGCTGGCAAGCAGTTCCTCGTCACCCGCGGTGTACCCTGTCACCGACGACTGAACGATAACTTCGCCGGCGATGCGGGGCTTGAAGATGAGATCGTGAGGGATTTCCTGTCTGGCGGTGACGGCGGTGAAAGTGCTGCGGACGGCGAGGATGGTTGGCTGCGCACGGGAGGGGGTCGCGATACTGTTGCCGACCAGGATAAGCAGGAAGCTCGGATCCGAGACGTGCGGACGGTCGATGAGTCTGGGAATCTGGGGGAGCAGGAGGAGGATGATGAGATTCCAGATATGGAGGATGACGACGATGACGAGGAGGCTATTATTCGAGAGCCGGTTGGACAGGCTGGGACTACACAGTGAGTATATATATATGTATACCGTTTTTGTGTGCCCGTTATTCTGACATTTTGACAGTTCTCTCCGCACCTATACACTCTACATTACATACTCCAACTTCTACCGCACACCACGTCTATACCTCTCTGGTTACCTGTCACCATCAGAACCACTTCCACCTCATCTCATGATGGAAGATATCGTCGGCGATTATAAAGACAAGACGGTGACACTAGAAGACTTCCCTTGGTTCGAGGGTAGTGTCAAGATGGCCAGTGTGCACCCGTGCCGCCACGCTTCCGTGATGAAGACGCTCCTCGATCGCGCCGACGCAGCACTAAAGCTGCGCCGCGAGAAGATAAAGCAGACCCAGTCACGCGAGGAAGCAAATCGTGTTCTAAGAGCCGGCGGGAACAGCGGGCTGGAAGGCCTGGTGGATGAGACACAGGGCCTATCGCTCGGGGAGCACCAAGCACAACCCGGCGGGGATGAGTGGGAGATGCTCCAGCATGATGAGGATGAGCAAGTTGCCATTCGGGTGGATCAGTACCTGGTTGTGTTCCTGAAGTTCATCGCTAGCGTGACGCCGGGCATTGAGCATGATTTCACAATGGGGGTATAAAGTCCCAAGTCTAGATGACTTGGCTATTGCGTCGGTCCTTGCTTCCAGGCAACTTTAATCCACACTAGACAGGATGCGACTGCCTGGATCTGAGGTGGTGGGTTCAGACCCGCTGATTTGCTCTTTTCAGTTCCGAGATACGATTTGCATGACATGACATGAGTTTGGGCGTTGATCTACTTCTGGGCACATGAGCCGTTTCCTTTGATCTTAGTGCTCTAACGTATCGACGCTAGTGGGTTTGCGCAATAGCTCATTCCAAGTATTGTAGTCTGTTCTCTATCAAAGTTTCCGTGAATGTAGACACATCACATTCTGAGGTTACAGATGTAACCCCTGGCGTCAACCCCGAGATTTGGCGTTCAGCCAAGGGAGATCATCGGGTCCACATATAGTGCCCTCGGCAGAGAACATAGAGGGCACATACACACGCCATACTATAAAGACTTCATTTATTTTTGGTCTATCTCGGTTGCACTGTCAACTCTAACCGCTATCCCATTGCACTACAAGAAGAGTACTACTATGAATCTACAAATGAACCAGAAATTATAAGTTATCAAGAGTAATATATTTGAACTCGGTAAAAACAAAAACAATAAACCAACCGAAGCTCAAACAAGAACACCGAATAGTGCGAACGCAGGCCCGAGCGCATGATATGAATCGACAGCATAGCTCCACAAATAAACAGATAGAGAAAAGGAAATGTTCCAAAGGATAGTAGTGGGTCAGATAAGTAACTAGGTAATAAGTAATAAGTCAAGGAGTGGCTCTCGGCGAACCGAGCACAGGAGATACAAGCAAATCTGAGGGTGAGTACACCAGCCGGAGGAGATAACAACAAAGAGCAAGACATTATAAGCGATAATCGGGATGCACAGAAAGAGTAAACAGGAATAGAAAGGTAGGAGGGAGGAGAAAGGTTACAAAATGTCGGCGATCAATCATCAAGACGATCAATCGTGAGAAAAGCATGCACAAGGTTATCCCGTCTGTAAGCACTCCATGTCACCGACAGTGGAGAACGAAACAGCCGGGAGATACTTGTGTCATCCGCGTGTTTTATGTCGTCTTCGTCTTGGGTAGCGTGGCTGCGTTCCGGTGGACCGGCTATGCTTCTAATGGAAAGATCTAGTAGAAGAAAGCGAGGACGAGAGGAAGAGCCACAGCTAGCACGGAGGAGCCTGGCGCCATGGAGGCAGCACCGTTGTAGACGGGCATAGCGGATGCTGCGGGAGAAGCAGAGGCAGCAGGGCGAGGGATCAGCGGGGTGGAGTGCTGAACGATGGGGACAGCGGGAGCCCAGACAGGAGCGGGTGTGGTAGTGGGGATAGAGATGGGAGTAGTGAAGGTGGGAGGGAGGAAGGCCGGAGCTGGAATGCTGGTGGGAGCAGTAGGAGCGGGAGCGGGAGCCATGACCGGAACGACTGGGGCGGGAGCAGGGACAACAGGAGCCGGAGCGGGAACAACAGGAGCAGGGACGACAGGAGCAGGAGCAACGGGAGCCGGAACCACTGGGGGTTCAGGGCATGGGTAACCGCCATGGTGGCTGTACTCGCCGTTGCCGACGTTGACGGAGGGACCTCCGGGGATGCCAACATCGACGCCGGCACCGGCGTGGTGGTCGTCACCTGAAGTTGGGCCACAGGGACCGCGGTGGCTGTCGTGGTAACCGGCACCGGCGTTCACAAAGGGACCGCCGGGGATGCCGACGTGGACGCCGCTGCCAGCTCCGGACTCGCTGTTACCGTGACCATCGTCAGTGGTAGTAGCGGGTTGGTTGAACAGATCGGGGACTGGGAGTCCGGGGATCTGAGGAGCAGAGAGGACGGTTGAGGGGGCGAGAGCCAGGACGAGGCACATGAGGCCGGAGAAGTTGATAGTGGAAGAGACCATTGTTGCAGCTGTGTTGGTTGGTTGATTTGATAGAGATTGTAATTATAGAGAGATAGATCTCGAAGGAATGAGTCCGAAGTAAACGATTGGAAAGCTTGTAGATTGATTTGAAAGAGTGATTGAAGTCAAGAGACAGAAGAACGAATGACTGTCGAGAGAATGATTGTTTGGATGAGGATGGGAAATTCAAGATGAGGCGTGAAGTATGGTCCTTATGTAGTTTTTCGACGCCCATGCAAACCCTATACTGAAGGGCATCGTGGGGAGAGCCAAGGGCTAGACAGGATCCGATAGAAACAGACAGGAGGAGTTCTGCAAGGTACGAACTATAGTCATTTGGTGGCACTCCCTAAAAGAAGCCACAAGGGCGGCGATCAGTAAGGCACCCAAGGGCAACGGCAGTTACCGAGCCAGGAACCATGAGAGACATCGAACTCCGGCCCAGGGAGAAGGTAACTAAGATCAATGAATTAAGCTGATTCGTCGGAAGGGAGGTGTAGCTTTCGAAGCCAAAGCAAGACCTAAATTTTGGTGAAGCTTATGCATGAGCCCGAGCTTTACCTCAGCTAGGAGAGGATTTGCAGGATTGTCGCTGTCGAATAGCGTGGGCAATCTGGAGAGCAGCACAAACACGTGGAGTCGAATAGACAAAGGTTGCAGAGTTCCAGCAAGGGGTCCTGGGATTAGGGCACACTAGCAAAGACCCCAAGTTTCCCTCCACAGGAGCACTTTCGAAGGGACCAATCAGGACATCAAATTCAAGTCAATTGTATACATATCACACGCAAGGAACTCCAGTATCAACCCAGGGGAATCCAAATGCAACTTGCTAGGGCCATCTGTGCCAGTCAAAGGTAAGACATCATGGGGTAGCCCAGGAAACAGGAACAAATTTGGAAGGAATCAGAAACATGTATTGCACATATCGACATAGATCATTATCTCATGAGATGTTTTCGCCAAAAGAAGAAAAGAAATTGGTAACAAGATGTTTGGTAACAGGATGAAGTGGACATGCATGCACCGAGATGACAAGAAATGAAACCATGCACAACAGATCCACAGAAGCAGGAAGATAGATCACAAAACAATTAAAGCACAGATGATGGGGAAATTGCTCTTAGATCGGACCGGCATTGGATATTCCAAATGCCGTACCAAAGTTGGTAGACTTCTTGAACTTGATCGTAGGCTCGCTCCCGTTTTGCTCAGTCTGTTCAGTGTCCGACTCGTTAGGATCGGCCGATTCGACCGAGCTGCCTATAATATTCTTTGCCTGATCTAGGAGTTTTTGATCTAATTCACTCAAGAAATTAGAGTCATGTTCTTCCTCGTTAATGAGACCGAGGGGCCCCTTGAGAGCTGGATCGTCCGGTACATCTGGAAAGTAGGAGACCTTATTCTCAGCAGGCTGCTGCACATTGGTTGCCACGGGCGCGAGAGGGTTCTCCTCGTTTTCCAAAGGAACCTCGAGGGGAGACCCCTCCTTGGTAGACTGCCGGCTCTCATCCAATTCGATGATCGCCATCGGGGTGTGACCTGCGTCGCGGAGTAAATTCTCATTGGGCCGGCCGAGTTCTGACAGCTTCAGTTTGAGACTGTTTCGATGTTCCATCCCGGGCCTTGCAGCCGTTGAAGGGGCGGTTCCTCCAGGGGAGGTAACCAGGGGCGACGGTGACGGCGGGGTGATCACTCGAGCGACGACCCCAGGTGGCAACGCAGTGGATTTGAGCGTGATGCCATCCAACGTGCTGTCAAGCTTCTCAATTGGCACGGGTTGACTCGGTGCGTCGACCCGCGATTGGGGTGAAAGGGCCTGATCAAGGGACGGCGGACTCATCCCGTTCCCTTCGGAGATCGGCAACAGGTGACTTTGCTCTGGGGAGTGATCGCGAAATACCCTTGTTGGCCGACTCCCCGGACTTGACCCCTCCCACACCTGTGCTGTGAAGTGGTTGCCGTTCATCTGCGATGCGTGCAACACTAGTCTGGCGGCATCTGGTCCCAATTCATGATTTTTGTTTCCTTGGCCCTTGAGGGATGACTCTAACTCGGCGATTCTCGATCGTAACAAGGACCGTTCCTTATCCCACAACCTTCTTTCCTGCGCAAAGATTGATCGTTCACCCTCAAAGTGCACTCGTTGACTCTCGAGAAGCGCTCGCGATTGGTCGATGTAGGCCGTATCCATAGTGAACGGGGTTCCTTGGACCGACCGAGCGGCTTGACTGTGATGTGTATGAAAAGTGGCGGAAACCGACCTTGTGCGACGAATAGGGGTATCGGTCGGGGAGAAGCGCACTTCTTTGTAGAGACTCCCGTGGCCGTCTGGTAACTTTGATGTCTTCATAGCGGCGAGATTGTTTTTCCGAGGAGAAGTGCGATAAGGGCGATATATCATATACTGAGTGGATATCGGCCACCTCACAGCTTCGCTGTCTAGTTCAAAGAAGCGGTCAATCACGATGGTTCGGCTTTGCTAACACGGGCCGACTATGAGGGTCTGCATGTGACAGTTTGTTGGGCAGGCTTGGGTATGGAGCTAAGGTCAGGTAGCATAGGTAGCCCAGGTCGGGGTAAGTCGAGCAGGGTAGTAGAGTCGTACGTAGTAGGGTCGTAGGGTAGTAGTGTATATCCTGTGCAGAATAGGAGACAGATACAGACTTTAAATATGGGGAAATTGTCTCCACGCGGGGAAAACGAGCAAGTTGAATGCCGTGAACAGGAGGATATGACGTCAAGGGATATATATGCCTCCCCAGTCAGGCACCAAATCTTTCATCACTCATCTATATTATATATAACCTATTCCTTAGCAAAACACTCCCTTGAAAACAAGTAAGCACCTACAGCATAACCGCAAATTGCGCCAGAGATGAACACCCCCTCCCCCAATGATACCAATGATATATGCCCTTCTCAATGGACGTCATAGTGCATAAACTTAGCACCTGTCAAACCACGAGACCACCCACCACAAACCAAATCACAGAAAAAGCAGGCTAGAAAACAAACACTCCAAACACTCCAAACACACAAGATGCAAAAAAGGCACAAGAGACCCTCAGAAAACAGATGATGCGGACCAGTGATTTGGCAAAGACTTGGAAAAGTCCGAATACTTCCTCGACAGCGAACAAAACGTAGGTGACCTGGGCGGTGACCGACTCCTCCAAACAAACTGCTGAGCCTCTTCCAACAGCCGCTGATCACCATTCGGCAACGGGAAGAAACTGATGTCCCGACAAGACCTAAAGCGCATGGCAAGATCCAACACTCCCCTCGCCGTGAGATCCCTCCCTCCAACATTAGCAGAGGGATAATAAAAGCGCGGATCCAGATAGAACAACACACTGCGCCACTCTGGTAGCTTTTCAGACAGCAGCCTGGCCGCGCGCTCATACTGCTTGATCGTCCGCTTCGGCACGCCAATCTGCGTGTGAACGAAGAAGAAGATCTCAAAGCCGACGCTGCGAATGCGCGAGCGGGCAGTGGCACTGAGTGTATCAAGGAAATCACCCAGCCGATCTAGGTCGAACGAGTTGCGGAAGAAAAGCGTGTGCTGTGAATATAGGAAATCTTCCGCCTCGTCGTGGATCTGATGGTTGACAGCAAGCAGCTTGCGCGCTGTGCCGTCTTCGCCGACCCAGCTGGGGCTCATTGCAAGAGCTCGATATTGGCCACGGGCTGTGAATGCTTTTCCGCGGTCATCGACCACGATCAAGGGCTTGTTCATGTACTCGTTTGGTACTGCCAGAGCATATTCATAGATTTTGAGACGGAGTTCTGCTGGTAATCGGAGGAGATGTGATGTCAATGATGACGGATTGCATATTTTGAATGATCCCATCTCTCCAGTATTGGCTTGCAGGAGCAAGTGAAAAGATTGAAATTGTAGATTGTCCCTGGCGATGCTCCGAAATTCGGTCGACCCGCTCGGAAGTATATATCGATCTTTGTCGCCACCGTCAGAATTTTTTTTTTCAGACTCGAAAATGAGAACGTTCAGGTCCCGAGAAAGGTTCAATTGGAGATCAATGCTTTGTTCCTGAATAGATTGATAGATCCATAAATCAAAGTTCAAAGTCGAAGTGGTTCTAGAAAGGGGGTTATAATGTAAGACTTCCCACTTTTAGGGTATCGCACGATGTGATCCAGAGTCCAAGATGCAAGTATCAGACAATGCCACCCGGCAGACTACGGCACTTATACGGAAACCTTTGATCGGCATCGCCGTGGCCGCCCACGACATCAGCTCACTTTTCGCCGAGGCGGGATTACGTCCTGGAAGGTCGGCCAATTCGACAGTCGAATCGGTATCTGGTCTCCACCAATCGCCCGAGTACCCGGCAAGGGACTAGTCTATCCACAGTGATGTTATGCGGGAAGGGGGTTCACAGAGGATGAGAAGCTTTCGCGAATCGGACCGGGAGAGGCGGATAATGACTCCGATATTGGGTCCTCTTACTGCTGTACTGGCATGGCTTGAGATCGACATGGCATGTACATCCAGAGAGTCAGGAAGATTGCAAGAACTTTGTGCCAATCAAATGGCCATGATCTGAGACAGACAAATCAGAGACAACCGGGCAGTTATGTTTGTGCGCCATTCCAATGTGGTTACACTACATGCTACACAGCGTCTTTGAGTCCTTGGCCAGAGTCAGGGGAGTTTGATAGTCCGTTCTAGCGTTTCCTGACCCACAGAGTTCACACGTGGAATACCCACTACGAGATCGTTAGACACAGTCTATCTCCGTATGCCACTTGGGATACATCGTTTGGCTTGAATTGGATAGTGACGCCCAAGTGAAATAGACGTTATCCCAACACTATTCTGAGCAGAGTAATGGTCTGAAAAAAAAGCCGTATTAAATGCTACTACGTCCACTACTCCCTACAGTAATCGCCAAAGTAGATAAGAAGCCGATCCAAACACTTGACGGAGCCAAGTTCTCCAGAAACATATTAACGTCATATACTGTATACAGTGTGGTCACATGCAGAAGGAGGTGCATAGCAGCTTCGATTTCCCCTTTCGGCTACGTGCTTGATACAGGCTGTTCACAACACGTCCAACCCCAATGACGACAAAAACAAGCGGAATACATCATGTCCAACCTGATCATGCAGGGTTCTGTTCTTGCATTTAGATGTACTAATAAGCGGCTACGATCAAGCTTATCGGGCGTGGTCTAAACTCGCAGAGTGGCGATGACATGTTCTCATCGTGCTGGTCCGATCGCTCGGTGTACATGTAGAGACTGACATAGTGAGAGGTAGGGCGGAGCTGAGCTGTCTTGGATAGGTTGATACTATACGCCTGTGCCACACCTCATGCTTGTTGCGCAGACCGTACTCGCCGACAATGTTCATCTATACTACACTCTGTCAAGAATCATGGTTGGACTTTGAAAAGGTTTCAGATGCAAGTTGCTTTCTTTGGTTTCCATGGGAGATAAACAAACAGCATGGACTATATGTTGGATATCCACATGTTATTGTTGCGCAGGCCGTACTCGCCGACAAAATTCACCACGCCCGATCAAGACACAAAAGTAAACTAGGTCAAAGCCCAAGACGCAATGTATTCTCTTTAAACGCCAATGGAAGCCAAAAAAAAGAAAATAGCCAGAATCATCAAATTCCGACCTCAGCGCTGTCTATACACACCAAGAGACCAAGCCGCCCGCAGGACAGCCAGACCCCAAGCCATGCCAATGCTATCACGAAGAACATTCAACTTGCTCCCCTTGACTTCCCTCCAGCCAATGGGTACCTCAGCCACGGGGATGTGTGCAAACTCAGCCAACATAAGCATCTCGACATCGAAGATCCAGCCTTCGGAGTGCATATACGGCACAATAAAGGGCAACGCAGGACGCGAGAACAGCTTGAACCCACACTGCGTATCCTTCACCGTAGCAGTCTTAGGAGGCGTCATCAACCACAAGATCAAGTGGAAGGAATGCATAAGGAAATTGCGTAGCTTAGAGCGCTATAAACCAACCATTAGTACCAACAAAAATCCCAACAAGGATGCAACATACCTTAACAACAGCCTCGCTCCCAACCATATGCGCGCGCGAACCAACAGCCACACCACGCCCACGCGCATCCTCGACATCCCGACACGCCCCAACAAGCTTACCCAGGTCATCAAATTTACTCGCGCCATCCGCATCCGCGAAGACAACATACTGCCCGCGAACATGGCGCATGCCATGCGTAACAGCACCCCCCTTCCCCCGGTTCTCAGTCAAGCTCACAACCCGAATTGTTCCAGGCGGGATATGCACACCCTCGGAAACCTGAGGCGTCCATGGTCCAGCATTGCCCTTGGGATGGAGAGAGAGCTGGTGATCGCGCGCAAAGCGGAACGCGACTTCTTCCGTGCGGTCTGTTGATCCATCTGAGACGAGAATGATTTCCCAGCCGCGGTCTGGCGCTGTGATGTGTCCATTCGCGTTGCCGTTGGTGGTGGTGGTGGTGGTGGTGGTGGTGTCGGGCACGGGTTTGCGTTTCCGCATTGACCGGGTCTCGATTATGCTTGTCTCTGTCTCGCTGCTGTTGTTTACGAGTTTTGTTGCTGTGCCGTACATGCGCTCGAGGTAGTTGACTGCTTCTTCCAGCATGCCGTTTAACCGGTCTTTTTCATTGTAGGCTGGTACGACGACGGACATGAAGAGGTCTGCCGGTTCGAGAGACGGCGCGGATATGCTTTTGGCTTGGGACTCGCCGTTTTGGAGCTGCTTTTCTAGGCTGTCGAGCCAGCAGGGAAGTTGTTGGGGCTCTGTGACGGAGCCATCTTTGGCTAGAGTTCTATACTTCTTTTCTTCTGAGAGGGGGAGGCGGGGGGATGGCGCGACGAGGTATATGAAGAGGGAGAACTGGGAGATTAAAATGCTATGTTAGATGTTTGTTTTTGCAATTGGGGCTGGTTTGGTCCGGTTTGGCGCGGGCATGTCTGGACTGGATACCGTACTGCGCGACGCGCGCTGGTACAACACTTTGGACAGAGGGATTGGTGTATTGGAACTGTACTTACCAGGACAAATAGACCTAGGAGAGTAGCTGATATTGTGACCAGCAGGATTTGAATTGGGACTTCTGCGACCCTACTGACGCATTGGCGACAGACCTCGCCCCAAGCTGTCACCATGGTGAGCTAGAGCTAGACGAGGAACAGAGGGATAGACTGGAGACTTAGGTGATGCCTAGGAAGTGGCATTCACTTCAGCCAAAAGAAAAATGTTCAATTCATAGGAAGAATATGTAAAATGGAGGAACTTTGGGGATGAGGGGGAGAGGGGGAGGAATAAATGTTGCAGGTAATCGCCAGCTTGGCCTTTTACCGGCAACGCGCAAGCTGCACCCGAAATAACCTGCGCTCCACTGCCGGGAGGAGCTACGTTTGTTAGTAGGATTTAGCTGGGTTTTGAAGATGCCTATTCGTGGATATTTCATGGTGTTTTGCTTTTCATGTTTGTTTGTCATTTGCTGTGCTGGTTGTTGGTTGTCTACTCCGCATGCATATACATAGATCGGTCATCACTTCAGGCAAGGAATGACCTTCAACGTGAAACAAAAACCGAAAACTGATCTTCATGGGGTGGGATTATAAAGGTCCTAGAGCTATGCGAAACCATCCAAGGTTCATGTTACATGAGTGACGATGCAACTCGGGGAAGATGTCGCCAATCATGCCAGCGAATGCGAGTACACAATACTCAAGAGCATGGATGGCTATGCATAATTCTGCAATTCAACTCTAGATTCTTTCACTGGTCAGCAAGGGAAAAGCCAGCCAAAAGCTATAAAATACAGTCCTGAATCACTATAAACACCTCCCCACCCACGTGTTTCCTCTCTTTTCTTCTAGCGTCTTCCCGCTCATCTGGAGCTTGTAGAGCTAGTCTTCCTTATCCTTGAAATTGACCTTCTCTGTCAACGCATCTGCTTATTCTTGTACAAAGTCAAGGCTGACTTCATTGCGAATTTCCAGGGGTGATCTGTCTGGTCGTCCAGAAAAAAAGGTGTTCCAGGTTTTTCACATTGTGCAGTAACCCAAACGGGATGAGTTATTGCTAATGTCCTTGTCATTCCGGTGTGGCAGTTCCAATGTCCCTGTAAGTTTGTATTTCGATCCATAGGAAGATCCCTGAGGCCATAATGAAACACAAAGTGGCAATTGGCGGTATGAAACCCTAACATCATAGACCCAAGGCCAAAGGGAAAATGAATCAGTCCTTGGAGATCGAGAGCCCATGTCGGAAGTCCAGTCGGAAGAAGGGTCCAGGCAGTGGCATGTGTCCGAGAGAACAGCCGAAGATCTGGCATTTGTGATCTGATATTTGTCGGGTAGTCACGGGGACTGAATATTCCTGCCTGAACGAAGAAACGAAAAACAAAACAAGGTCCACTCTCGGGGGTCGTATACGGAAAGGGCCTGAGGGAAGAGTCCGCGCTCAAGATGGCATCTTGAACACCGATCCCGAAAGGGGAAAGAAAACACCAGGAATCCATCAGCCAGTCATACCCACCGAGTGCATGTTTTTTGTCATACACGCTCACACACCCAGCGGAACTCAACTATATAAAAAAAGCCGGTGGTCACCCCGACCATACTTCAAGCCCCCTCCATATCTTGGTCGAAGGGACCAGAAGCCAAGTAAATGTTGCCACTGAGGTGATCGGTAGACTGAGCAATAGGCGAATATTCGTACGCGAGTCTGGTAGGTGTGAACCGGCGAGTATGGTCATATGTCATCCAACGAGAGAACTAGACATTGATCTGGTCAGCGAAAGATGTAATATAAAACATGCCAAGTCAAAACAGACACTTGCGATCCGCACTCCTAACCACAAACATCTGTGTCTTCTGGGGAGCATTATCGATTGCTCCCCAATCAATGGTCTGTCGTCCTCTATATCCGTCTCGTCAAAGAATTGTGCTGGGTAATAAATCCGACTCCATGTCTGCCCTCTAATCAAAAAGTCCTCCGGTAGCTGTTGCGAAGAAAATCCTTCAATTCGGGGGAAAGATTTACTTTCGATTTTTTCAATGTTGGTGTCGGGCAGCAGTAAAGTGTTTAAGTAATTTGCGAGGGTCGTCCATGGAACCAGCGGCTCCAGTCGTTGAATAGCTGCTGGGTTGAGTGTGAGGCACCACACAAATGCCATTGAGGCATGTACGGATGGTTGTAGGCCAGAGTCACCGACTTGACCTAGAATGATGATCAAAGTGTGAAACGTGAGTGAGCTTGCGCTGAATGCATATTGAGATGCAATATCGGTATAATGGTGGTTATTTGGGTTGATTGGCGCTCTCGTAGACGCCCACTGTCGTGAAATGACATAGGCATTCTCTCTGGTTTTTTCGTCAAACGTGAACTCCGTAGCCAAGGCTCCATCATTATCTCCATACTGAAAAATCGCAGCGATATTACAGGATGTGATATAGACGCCTTGCTGTCCCTCTCGGCCTAGCTGGCTCACCTCCTGGCGTAGATTAGAAAGGAAAAGCTTGGACCGGGCAACAAAATTCTCATTTGGCATGCGCATGAAAAGAGCACCATGAGCAGCCACAAAGGAAATGACCGGAGTGAATAATTCGGTAGTCGGTGCACTCAAGATAGGGTTGAACAACTGAGCCATGCTTACTCGCGCGTTTGCAAATGGGCGCACACTGATCAACGCTTTCGTGTAGTAGAAGAGCTGCTGCAGAGCATCCGGGCGAGAGAGCACTGCAAGGTGATGCTGTATTCGACCGGTCTCAGGACATTTGTCGGTATCTTGGTTATACCAATACTTCGAGACCCGTGCCCAGATATCACGATCTGTCACATCTGTGGTCTCCACTGCCATCCGGTACCTAGCTAGATCCCCTAAGCACTCGATCCAGGTCCCCCTGAAATATGGGACACTTTCCAGAAGAAGGGTCATCATCGAATACGAGAGGTATATAAATGCTACCATGTGATCTAGCGCGATAGGCAATCTTTTGCGCAAAAATTCCAATGGAGAATGAATTCCATAGCGCCACATGCGCGCAGGCATAGCATATTTTTCCGCGAGATGCTTCACGGCTGAACTGGCAGAAGGATGCTGCGAGGCAAGGAAAAAATCGTGATGTTCATGGAGAAGCATTCGGTGCACCGAGATCACTGTACTCCACTGATCCCGAGACAATTCTGTTTCCGGGCTCAACTGCGAAAAACAGTTGATCACCTCGATGCATTTTTTCTCCACTTTGACCAGCCCGTCATAGATTGATCTCACCTCATGAGTGAGATGTTCTTCAGTGATAGGGTTGGTATGCAACTGTTTGATCATCTGCGAACTTGCGTCCTGTGCAACTTCGGGATGGCCAGGGTATGAGTTGTGGTCTTCCAGAAAAAACTTGCTCATGCGACGCTCAAGAGCTATCTGGGCTTGCTGCAGTGGTATATCACGACGGTCATACACAGGCATTATGCGGGCAACAATAGGACCCGATTGAGACCTTTCCAGTTCGGGACGTGATGCATGGTTGCGAGTTAAGTCTTGTTTTGGTTGATTGTTTTGATCAATCTTTGCTTCTTGTCTATATTGTGGCACCAATCTGTTTATTGGAGACGCCGAGCCTGACAAGCGCTGCCGCTCTTTGACAATGCGAAAGCTATCTCGCCGTGATTTGGACGAGAGAGCTACACTGGCGCGCGTTGAGCCTTTGACAGCTTGCCTGGCAGCAAATGTTTCGCGCTTGTCCCTCGGTCGGGAAGGACTATCTGAACAGCAGCTCCGATTGGTCATTGACTCTAATTCTGGATAAATCCTCTTGGTTGATCTACAAGAGTGAGCTGAGAGGAAGTGGAAGAGAGGAAGATTACCATTTTACCTGGGTGACGTGTGAACAACTTCGGAGAACCTGGTCTTGGCAGCCCGAGACCAACGCCTCTCCTTGCACGGTGGCGTATTGTCCATTTTTCAACACATTTGAGCCTCGAAGACCTCCGCAATATAGCTACCCAAAAGTGGAACCTAAGTTTTAATTGAGGTATTGCTAACTGGGAAGGTGAAGTGTATAAATATGAGAAAAAAAGAAATGGGTCAGGCGGCTGGCTGCAAACCAGTACCCGGGTGTCTCCAAGGATGACGATCGACATGGACGCCTGCTTCTAATATACGAACCGATCCCCTTCTCCGGCCCCTGTCTCGATGATACTGTACTCCGTAGAGAATGTCAGTGGTCGGCGCCTCGGAAAAGTTGGCGCTGTTATAGCCGCTCCGACTGGTTTTCTGATCTATAACAGGACTATACACCCCTCCCCCCCCCCAAACAGCCTCACTTCTTGGTGGCTACTGTTGTTTGATAGATCCAAGATCTGAATTATGACAATACGACTCTCGGTATGATCTATTTGAAATGGCTGATCCAATCCTTTTCACTCTGCCCAACGTGTAAAAGAAACCCACCCGGCTACCCAACAATGACCAGCCATTCCAAATCCTCATACAGAATCAAACATGCGACCCGATCTGGATAGGCCAGGGAGTCCGTCCTAGCGCGCGCAAGGGAAGCCATTTTTTGAGTGTGGTCACCGCTCTTTGGCCTTGACCTCCGTCCTCGACTTCACCGATCATTTTTTTCTGGCAAGCTTTGACGGCCTTGACCGGGGGATATGGCGACTTCAACCAAAGAGCTTTGTGCGGAGTTGGGTTGAGTCTACTTTGCATTGACAACACTAGATAGCATGGCTTTTTCTTTTCTTTTCTTTTCTTTTTTGCCGGCTTCCAAATCGAGGCAAGTATGGGCTAATGAAAGGGTTTCATTGGTGTCAAGGGGCTGAACACAATCACTATCAGTAACTTTGCCAGTCGATGTCATTCCAGACCATCCGGTGACGTGCCTCATGATTTATATGCAACTGGGCCCAGGCCAGTGTACTGGGATTACCAAGGGGTAAAATCCACGAGCGTTGAACCACATGGCCAGGCGGAGTACCGGGCTCGAACGATTCCTCCGACTTACTGTAGGTTTCCCGGGCTATGTATTCTGTTATTCCCACAACCTGACCCCTATACTTCCTCGGTATCCTAATTCAAGTTTTAGCAGTAGCCCCTTTTGGCACTCGTAAAGTACTAGCCTATTACAAAGATGGACGCCAGTACTGACTCAGGATAGGCTATAGAAAACATACAATATCAACGGCAAACGGACTATGCCATGACATTGGATATAGTCTATGACAGATCAGCGCCCGTAATGTTTCAGTAGCTAACCGGATAAACAGAGCAAGGATCCCCAGGTCAACTGGCCTCACACCGAAAACTAAAAAGAAAATTACAAACCAAGAAACAAAAGAACAAAGCCTGGGGCCAGTTCCCCCAGGTCGCATTTCAGAAACGAGGCAACTCCCCACTCGGAGCAACGCCTCTGCCGTACTGCAAGGAGTGATGAGGTGATATTGAAGCGCCACAAGTGGAGGAGAGTGATTCTCACTTACCCGGGTGAAACAAATTATCAATCTACTCCCTCCAGAGTCGGCTGAGGCGGATGCTAGGCAGTAAAGTAGGCATCTAGAAAAGACCCGATGTCAAGGTAATATATAAGCCTGCAGATTGTCGCGGCGGGGAACGCGGGTTGACGCCCTTTCACCCGGGCAAAAAGTCTTCACGGCCCTTTTTCTCCCTGATTGGGTTTGCCCTAGGGGCTTTTCCCGACCATGATTGGTGGTGTGCCGACTGTACATGTATGGATCTGATTGTGGGTTGCTGCATGCTCTTAGCTCAACGGGGATGGTTGGAGAATGATCAATGTGACCTTGGGAGGAGTATGAGACGACCATTTTGATAAGGGGGTTCCTTTGACTCCCAACTCATCTTTCAATTTGCACTCTTGATTTTCTTTTCCTATAATACTCAGGTCTGACCACGGCGCAATAAAAGGTATACAATATAGGTGCATTTGTGTACTGTACACAATGCCTTGAGGTTCAATAGCTTTAATACGAAAGCCGGAAGTGAGTAAATCCCGTCCTTGGATGGTTTCTACTTTCACCTCGTCGTCAAATCTTCGTTAATCCACAGAAAGTAGATATGGTGAGGTAGCCATGATCGTCACACTGATATTGGAAACGCTAATAAATAGCCCACCTTGAGACTTTTGAGTCCTTCCCCGCGACATATCACCATCAGTGAACCAAAAGTCTCTTTAAGTTTGAAGGATCGAAAGCATATTCAATCAAAGACATCCTACACAGGCGTCATATTCCCAATTTCAACATTGGGTTTTTTTGTATGCAAAGTAGTTGTGGACAGGCTATTTCGTTCTACGAGAGCTGTTGAAATTGTCTCATGCGCCATTTTGACCATGGTGAACTTTGTCCAGACGTATTGATTTCGATCTGGCTTCTTGACCAATGAAGATGAGAATATCAACCATATCGGTGTATTTGATCAATAGGATCACATAAAAGAAGGCATGATTGGTATGATGTGAACGTGGCATGAAGAATTTGGTGTCCCTTTCCCTATATGAACAGCACTATTCAAGCTGACCTACTTTACAGTATTGTGAAATGACAAAACTCAGGACCGGGTTACAATGCTGAAAGTTAATTTATTCTCGACGTATCTCGAAGGAGAAAGATAAAAAGTCCTGTTGACCGTAGACTGGAATGTAGTGTTATTAGCTGAACGACGTCATAGGCTGGGGGACCCAACAATGAACTTTCAAGTGCAACACCTCCTCCCAAGTGAACACCCAACACCCAAGAACACAAAAGTCCAAGAAAGCAATTGATGAAGCGATTTAAAAATACATACCTGTGCCTGAAACCAACCCAGCTCAGCCCCACCCGCAGGTCTCAATTCAACCTCAGCCCCAGCCTACGCCTAAGAAGCCCAACCAAAGCCATGTCAACATTCACAATCCCAGACACTGATCTAGAGGTCAAGAGCATCCCAGACTTAACCCAGAAAGACCTTCTCTCTTTCCCAGCCTTCAAGGTCTGGATCGCGACACTACAACAATCACTAGCCCGGCAACAACACCCCTCGCATGAATTCCACAACGACCCATATGTGCTCCGTAAAATCAGCATCCAAGCCGTCGATCGCTTTGGCGGGAACAGGCTAGGCTTTGTCAAATTAAAGGCCGATGTATCAAATGGTCACGGAGAGACTTTGCCCGGCAGCGTATTTTTGCGGGGTGGGAGTGTTGGCATGTTGGTGAGTTAACCCCATACACACACTCATCCATGATCAATCCCGTCCACCAAGATCAACTGATATTGATATATATATATATAATTTTTCTAACCCTATCGATAGTTAATCCTCCAGCCAAACGACCTTCCCAAAGACTCAGAGAAAGACAAGAAAGCCATCCTAACAATTCAACCCCGAATCCCGGCAGGATCTCTCGCGTTCCCTGAAATCCCAGCAGGAATGCTAGACGACAGTGGGACCTTTGCTGGCACCGCTGCCAAAGAAATCCAAGAGGAAACTGGTCTGCTTGTCGAGCAGAGCGAGCTAATCGATATGACAGCGCTTGCTTTACAAGCGGGCCAGGAACCTGATTCTGGGGAACAGCTGCAGCGTGCTGTTTATCCCTCTGCTGGAGGTAGTGATGAGTTCATTCCGTTGTTTTTGTGTCAGAAACGTATGCCGAGGTCGGAGATTGAGGCTTTGCAGGGAAAGTTGAGTGGGCTGCGAGAGGAGGGGGAGAAAATCACGCTCAAGCTTGTTGAGCTTGGAGATTTGTGGAAGGAGGGCATTAGGGATGGGAAGACTTTGGCTGCTTGGGCGCTTTATTTGGGGTTGAAGGGAGAGGGCAAGATTTAATCTGGTTTTGGTCAAAGGTTTTGGTCTGTAGATATGCATGTGGATTGTATCTAATTGAGGCGTAGCATGGTGACGGCTGGTCAATTTGAGATCAAGAAATCATGAACCTATCACTCTACAGCTTCCACTTCTTCGCCAATTCAATTCCCTCGGCGAGTGTTCCAATCCGAGCATCAATAGCATATCCCTCCTTTTCAAGCTTCTTCATCTCATCAAACAACGAGCTGAGCGGAACAGTAAAGCACTCAATAAACTCATTCTCTTCCAGTTGAGGCTTGGGGTTTTGGTTTTCGGGAAGAGACATGTCGACACTGACATGGACCATATGCAAGTTTGTGTTGCACAGTCCGGGGTCTAGGAGGATGTCAATATCATAACAAGGTACTATAATCCAGAGACGAAGGGAGTAAAATACCATTATACATCACAGGACTGATCTGCTCCGCCACGCCGACATACCCCGTCTCCTCGCGGAGCTCCCGAACAGCACACTGCTCAGGCGTCTCGCCTGCGTCAATAAGGCCAGCCGGAACTTCAATGACGACCTTGTCGATCGGCGGTCGATATTGCTTCTGCAAGAGTATTTCCGAGCCTGACTCTTTATTCAGGATTGTGACGATGCCGACACCATCGAGCTCTACGCCAGCTGGGCGGGTCTGAAATGTAGTTAGCATTAGATCCAGCCATATTGTTGTGAAATTGGCGGTAGTGTGTGTAACTCTGATTGGTTGCCTTGATATTAGTCTTCAAATTTGGTAGCTGAAGTAAATGGCCTCGCTGATGCACATTTTCACATGATCAAGCAGCCAATACGCTCAGTTGTGATGGTCCCGAGTAACGCCCGGGTGCACGCACGTGCAAATTCAAAGGCGCTTCAGTGCTGGCCAATAAAAGCAACAGTGTATAGTTTATGTAACTGTGTCTGGGGTAGTGTAATTTCCGGGTTTGGATGGGCCATGCAAACAAATATCATGGCAGCCTCGAAAGGTGGAGACATTGCATACCCTGCCCCGGGTCTCATGCATGCATGTTCAGGCCTTGGTCACGGCAAACAACGGGAAACGCAAAATGAACAAAGAACGGAGAACGGAAAGCAAACAAGTCCGGATAAAACTGAATCTTACCGTACGCTCAGCTGATTCCCATGTTCGTTTAACGCCCAAGGGATCGCTATATGTTATCTTGACCATTCGGGTCCAGCGGGCTTCGCTGGGATCCTGGAAAGGGAATCAGTAAAGTTTAAAATAAGGAAAACACGTCTTGACACGCTTTAGGTGATCGAGTAGGGGTTATCTCTGGATGTAGATTGGATAGGTATACTCGGGGTGATGTCGGAGTGGTTCGGAAGAACGGTAACTTACCAATGGACCGCTGGAGATGTGATGAGATGCGGCTTGTAAAGGGGCTGACATGATGATTCAATGAGCAGAAATGGTGAGACTGAAGGTGTATTCGTCCAATGCTATGCTTTGATGTTTACACGGAGTCGAAGAGGGGATGGTGGGGTTGGAGCCCTTATCGTTCTTATCGGTATGTATGCATTGCTTCCCAACGATGCTGCACTCCTGGAATATCTTTGTTGATTGATCGGACCGTTTGATATTGTGATATTTGTATACTAGAAATACATATCCAGTCAGTGGATGTTCAAAATAGAGTCGACTCGGTTTCGGTCAGCTTTGATGTATCAGCTACGGACCTATGGTAACTGGCAGTAAATACTTGAAACCTCAATATCATTGCGCACCAAGGCTGTTTATGCAATTCAAAGCTAAAAAGATTCACCATGCGGAAAAAAATATTGGGCCCGGGCTTCGTGCTGGGGATTGAACCTATACTCCTGAAAGTTTGGATAAAAAGACCCATAAACCCAGCATATACGTGAAGGCTAGCACAAATAAACAAAAGCTCCTTAACGACCATACGCTTGCTATTATAATCATGGTCATGGGAAAAGTGTCAGTATGACAATCAAAGGCTCGAGTGAACCTCAGTAGACCCAGTCTCAATCTCCTTTACACGGTCTTCGAATTCAGACCAGTGCCACATGACATTCTTTGCGCCAAGTTCAGTCAGCTTCTCGGCCATTTCCTTCTGTGTCTCTTCGCCATTGTAGCTCCCGACATAAGCAATGACGGCAATACCAGCACGAATGGCTGAGAGAGCACCGGACTTGCTATCCTCAATGGCGATAGTCTCGGCAGCAGTCTTGCCAACCTTCTCCAGGGCATGCAAGTAAATCGCGGGGTCAGGCTTGGAAGTCGGCTTCTCAAGAGAGGTTGCGGCGCTGAAGACCTTGTCATGTTCAAAGAACTTGGCTTGATCGACCTTTTCGATGGAAGCGCGCACGCGACGCAGCGCGGACGAAGAGACAACCGCGAGACCATACTTCTTCGAGGCGAACAGCTTCTCCAACTCCTCCGTAGCACCCACACAAGGCTTGGCCTTGGCCTCCAATTTGGCGATGACCTTGTCCTCCTCCTTCTTGACGTATGCCTCCAGCTTTGTAGGTTCGATGCTGAACCCAAACTTGGTCTGCAAGGACCCCATCATGCCGCGGAAGTTTTGGCCGACAAAGTCCTTGATGAGCTCATCGCCGGTGTAGCGATCGGGGATGTTGTACTCCTCGAGAATCTCATTAGCCAGGTCAGCGCAAGCCTCAAAGGCCAACTCCTCGGAGAGGACCAAGGTGTTGTCGCAATCGAAGAAGAGCTCGGTAATCTGTAGTCCGGTTAGCGTCGGTGGGTCTTGACAGGCGCGATCATCGTACCTTGGCCATGATGAAAAGTGGGGGGGGGGGTAGAGGATACGATGAGAAGGGGCAGGGTGCGCAATGAAGTCAACAGTCGAATGCAGAGGGTAAAAGGCTCAGGGAATTGGCACTCGGTATTTAAGCCAAGGCAAGAGGGCCAGAGGGCAAGCGCCCATGACGATGGAGGGAAACCGGGCTAGAGCGGGAGGGGTGACGTGAGTACCCGGGACTTGCTGGCTAGTGCATTACGCCATACACAAGTGAGTACCGGCTACATGGAGTCTGGGGATTCGATTGTAAACTCGGCCACTAGTCCAAATAGTGTTTAGCTGGATTCCTCGTTTCTGGTTTTCCCTCTTTGTCTCGGAATTTTCTATGAGTTTCTATAGAGAGCATCAAATTGTTTCCAAGTGTCCTAACTAAGGTCTCGTGATATGGAAGCATCCTTTGTCGGAGCAGACCTTCTTGCCTAGCAATACCTGTGAACATCATGTAGGCCACGGACCGGACCTGGCCAGTATCATTGGACATAGAGCCCACTGGGCCCAAACTCGGGCTGCACGGTCATGTCTCCATTCTGACTTGCGGGGACTTAGAACACCAATTCCTTAAGCCCGGACACAATGGGCATGAGATATGAGGCATATAGGAGAGGCATATCTGTAAAGGCCCGATATTCCGCCGTGGGCCCATCTGCCCATCAAGCTGGCACAGTCAGATAACGTCAAGTATGCACTTGGACGTTCTCAGGATGCTTGGCAAGGACTACAGAGTCCCGAAGTTGTATTATAGGCCAAATTTTAGCATGAAACCAAAGGAGAGAGACCAGGGCCCATGGATCAAAATAACCAATCCATAGAGTGATTCATTGCCAGGGATCAGTTCTATGTCGGAGGTGCGGGGAGTACACACAAGCCGAAAACTACCGATCCCAACATGAGAAACATCCCACTCTACAATATGCAATATATGTACTGAAACTGACAGACCAGCATACGAACAGATTCAAAGAGGCCATGGATTGCATACAATTTGGATCCACTTCTAATCCACCGTGATTGGCCTGATGCTACAGTAGTTGATAACTGCCATCAGCTCAAAAGGCCTATGTAGCACACTGGTTTTGAGACATTTCTTATCGCTTTCTATGCTATCTATATATTCAAGCACTCGAGGGCACCCTCTCAGCGGAAGTTATTTGAATTCTATTCTATACTCGAATCATTGTTAGAAAAAAGATGTCAAGAAAGATATCAAGAAAGATATCAAAAATACGTCAAAATATTAGAAAATAATGTCCGCCAAATCACAGTCTAGCTGTAAGATAAAACTCCACTGAGAAGTAGATACCAGAGCACCCTTTCAAGAAAAGAGTCCCCTGAACAAAGCAATTGTCTTCAACATGCAAGACCTCTAGGGCTAAAAGGCCGGCAGAATATAGGGCACGGGCCTTTTGAGCCGATGGCGGTTGTAGACTGCCGTACGACCCGAAGCACAACCGCAACCATTTCCACAATTGATTCAGAAAACCCCCAACCCCATCAGCAAAGCGAAGGCAAATACAGCCGGTAATATTTACGCCTTGGCAAAAATTTAACATTTGCACACGGCATTCCACCAAGCTGAAACGCTCGGGGTACAATCACGGAGCCATTTGGATCCCAATCCCATATACTTGGACATCATCCGTGCACCAAGTGCAATACTAGCACAGCCGCGGACAAACATGGGGTCCTCGGACGCACTTCCGACATTGGAGTCGCTGCATTTCCCGTCGGCGCAGATGTCCATCTCCCAGACACTCTCGTCACTGCGTCGATCGGCGCTGTCCGTTTCAAATAGACTTCAGTCTATTGAAGACGATGGCGCTTTTGTACATGAAGTTGCCGAGCATTATGGTCTTCCCCTTGTTGCCAATGAACGCTGTGGAAGCTGGTATATTCCGCCCGACTCAAAGGTTGGCAGTGCCTACTTTAAAAGCACTGATGGACACACTGGGGAGTGGGATTTTAGCTTGCGTAGGCTGAATCTACAGCTACTGCCTCTTGCTAGAGATCATGGGGGGTTAGTATTTGTCCTATGCCTTTTGATATGGAGAGTTTGTATGCTGTTCATGGCGCCATCCATGGTTTATATCAATGCTATGAACTATACCCACACCAAACCCTACACAAGACCCGTCTAAGATCAACGAGCTGACGAAATCGCACAACCACACAGCTGTGTAATAGTCGACTCAACCCGCCGAGGAAAACGTAAGTACTACATCCCTACATTCATCCCACCCGATCCCTGCACTGCACTGCAAACCTCGGAGCAAAAGTAAAAGAAACCACCTACCAAAAACGACTCCCTTTGCCCCCACCTATGCTCACCATGCAGTGCATATACATACATCATGCAAGGCCCAATTATGATTCTAATGCCGATGATTCGATCCAGTAATGCCCGATGCTCTATCGAAAACAATCCCAATCTGGAGCGCCGTCCTGAACCGGGCCCTGTTCCCGTCCGAGACTGCGTACCATGCCGTGTCACTGCCGCCAAATTATCTGGGTGCCTCGGAAGAAGCGCAGATCGAGGGTCGGATTGGGGGGTTTGTGGATTCTTTGAAGGTATGTACTGTACTGTACTTGTATGTACATGTAAAATTGCCAAATTTCAATGACAAGATTGAGATTAAAACTACTGAGACTGACCAATTCCAGTCCCTGAAACTCGACCTTGATGCTCTCCGCACCCAACTCACTAAACCAATTCGCATTGCATGGGCTAATAGATCCTACTATCACCCCTCGGACCTCACCAAATGTGATGACTACAATCTCCTTGTACTATGTTCGGCCTCGAGACGTGTACACGGTGCCGAGATGTCCGAAGGCGGATATATCCAAGGAGCTGGCGATGACAGTGAGGGTTGGGCACATGGATTGACGCCGCCGGTTTTCTGGGCAAATCATGATTTGTTGAAGGCCACCTCTGAGGAGGATTTGCCTGAGTTAATCGGACGTTTGATTGGGGAATTCAAGGTTGGGAATGGTAGTGCTGATGTTACTGTCATTAAGCCTACGGCGAATTTGTTTATTGGGGAGGTTGGGGCTGCGAATGGAAACTTCGATCTTATTATTGATTGTAATGGAGATCCTGCTTTGGATGTGGAAGGGAACGGAAAGAGGCTCAATCTTGGATGTGCGTCTGGGAAGTTGGGGAGTCGCGATCTACGCAGGTCTTTGGAGAAAGTGCGTGAGTTTGTTGGGGCGAAACTTGGAGTCGAAGCATCGCTTTCGTTGTTGGTTGTCTGTGAGACTGGGAAGGATCTTTCGGCGGGGACACTGCTGGCGATTATTTGCCTGTTCTTCAACGATGATGGTATGTATGCAATGGGCCGGGTGATATCCCGGCGTTTCAATTCAGGCGCTAGATGGAAGGGGAATAAACAGCTAACTACATTTCTTCATAGGTGGCTTTGATGCCTCGATGAGCAAGCGCGCGATAGGCAAGCAGTTCATCCGACAGCGTTTCGCTTGGCTCGTGTCGTCGAAACACGACGTGAATCCGTCTCGAGCCACGCTTCAGTCTGTGAATGCATTTCTGATGTCTTGATGCAGCCACCGGACTATTGAACAGGAAACCATGGGACTTTCCATGGCGCCGATTGGTCCTGTCCGGTCGGCAGGGGCGCTTGGGTTGTCAATGGGCGTACTTCGGAGCTTGCTCATTCATTGTCAACAGCCTCCACGATAGCACCTGCACTGCCCTGGTCCAGGGCATCCAGTGTGAACATGTCGGCTTCGCTGATATCAAAGTCGAATACATTCGCGTTGGCTACAATTCGCTCCGGATTGTCGGTCTTGGGCAGGGGAACCCATCCTTTCTGCAGCGCATAGCGGATCAAAATTTGCTGAGTTGGCCGGTTGTATGTCTTTGCGATATCCACGAGGGTGGGGTCGTTTGCCTTGTAGTTTCGCACAATGGGCGAGTATGCCTCGATAATAATCCCATTCTTGTGGCAGTAATCAACAATGGTACGCTGCTGGGACCACGGGTGGAGCTGCACAAGTGCCAAAATTAGCAACAGCTATAAAAAGCTCTAGACAGCTGTCGAATGTACGCACCTCAATCTGATTCACATGTGGCGGCCAAACCTGTGCATATGACCGCATTTCTTCAATGTGTCCAACACCAAAGTTGCTCACACCAATGCTCTTGGTCTTGCCCTCTTGCAACAGCTTCTCAAGTGCTTGCCACAACAACTTGCGGCCAGCCGATCCCGAGCTCGAAGAGTGGATCAAGAACAGATCAACATATCCATCTGCGCCGCTAATTTTGTGCACAGAAGCAAGCAGCTTATCGTAGGTAGCTTCAACCGAGGCCGCGGGGCTGAGAATCTTGGTGGTGAGGAAAACCTCTTCCCGGGGCACGCCGGAAATGCGCAACGCCTCTCCAACTTCAGCCTCGTTAGCGTAGAATTGCGCTGTGTCAATGTGTCGGTATCCGGCTTCCAATGCCTTCAGACACGAATTCACGCAAACGTCGGTTGGCGAGCGGTAGACGCCGAAGCCGAGGCGGGGAATGCGCACATTGGTATTGGGGAGGCGGAGCGTATCGGTGATCTTGAAGGAGGCCGACATGTTTCAGGTGAGTTGCGAAAGAGAAGAGAGAGAAGAGAGCTGAGAAGAGAAGGGAATCTTCATCGCCCCGCTTTGCGAAATGAGGTCATCTGGGATGACTAAAGATCTCTGAACATCGCGTCGACTTTTTTGAACTATTGCGCCATTTTAGGGCTTTGCTCTGGGACTTCTTCTAGTGGGAGTTGGACTTTTGCTCAGTGGAGTTTTCTAGTCCTTTCTGTTGGATTTGTCTTCTATGTCGGCTTTGAGTCACTCCCGTGGTCGCCTGATCTTTATACATTTTAGCGCTCCCTCGTTACGAGCCCACCTTCACTAGACACTACCGAACTTCATAGATACTATGCTTCAATGCCACGATACTATACATTTCTCTTGAGCTGAAGTCCAGAGTTCCCAGGAAACAACCAGTAGGAATAAATCAAAAGACTCTTCCGGCGCCAATATCCCTTTTCCATGGATGCCACGGAGGACGTGTGGGTTGATAGAGAAGAACCTTGGTAGGCAAATCGAACCATACCCACACTACGGTAGAACTATACAGTATTTGTATACTGCGTTTAGTTTAGGTGTCAGGCTAATTACCGTGCAGATATGAACATCTCGACCCTTCTTCGTGCCCAACCAAGCCTGAGCGACCTTGGAGTAGACCCCATGTGCTATACTTTCTCAATAGAGACAATTCTTAACCTTCAGTTATCTGGAATCTTGCAATGACCAAGAGCAGTCTGTTGATAGGCCCGTTCCCTGCAATCCCTTCGTACTGCATACCACTCCGATGTATCCATAATTTATAGACCCTTGGCCATGCTTTTCGGAATCCCTAGGTCCAAGCCCTATTGTGAACCTCCTTACTTGACTGATGAGATCATATCTCGTGAGATCTCAAGCCTGTGCTTAGCCCTGGGGTTTAGTGGCTGTCGCAGACCATCCCCCTGTACGGAGATACCCGATCCCATAGGTTCTTTGTCGACTCCCTCGGCTTTTCAGATCACAACAAAAAGGAGAGAAAAGGAGAGGCAAATAGATAAGTAGGGGAATAATTATAGACGTCTATACTTAGCAGCCACAGAAAAGTGGGTCGCAAGGGGGGTGCATCTTCAAATATTCCAATCTTGTCAAGTCCAACATTTCCCTGGAGTTCAAGTTCATCTTCAACTTCCACTCCAACTTAACTCGAGTTTAAAAGATCCAAAAGCGTTGCTAGGGTGACTCTTCAGCTCCGAGCGGAAAACACGACCCCCACCCCGACATTTACCCCCCCTTTGTGCTCCATCTGATCTCCAGCCCGAATCGGAAAGCCTGATCGTCCTCTCAACCCTGATCGCTGTCACCTACCAAAACCCCCCACTGATTGCCATTCGGCCCTGAATGTCTCGTGAAAGATGTTGACGGTCGAGAAGCAGTGGATTAATGTGCAGCAGAAGACCTTCACCAAATGGTAATAACCTGGGAACCCCTCATGTCCCTGTCATGCAAGGCTGACCCGGATTAGGCTGAATGATAAGCTGAAGGCACGACTCCTGGCTATTGATGACTTGGTCACTGACCTTTCCGATGGTGTATGTGCTTCGAGTCCCTCCCCTCCCCCCCCTTCTCGAATCCAAGTCACTGATCGCATAACTTCTAGGTCATTCTCATTCACCTCCTCGAGATCCTCGGAGGGGAGTCATTAGGTCGCTATGCATCCAAACCCAAATTGCGCGTACAACGATTCGAAAA
This sequence comes from Penicillium nucicola, assembly GCF_028828085.1. NCBI lineage: Eukaryota > Fungi > Ascomycota > Eurotiomycetes > Eurotiales > Aspergillaceae > Penicillium > Penicillium nucicola. Next base: position 1,013,815 of record NW_026643125.1, on the reverse strand, counting down.
TGTGAACAAGAGTCTGGATTTTATCAAGGGCAGGAGGATTCAGATGACGAACATCGGAGCGGAGGATATTGTGGATGGGAACCAGAAGATCATTCTGGGTTTGATCTGGACCCTCATTTTGCGATTCACCATCAGTGATATCAACGAAGAGGGCATGACCGCCAAGGAGGGTTTGCTGCTATGGTGTCAACGAAAAACGGCTTGCTACGACGATGTGGAGGTTCGAGACTTCTCATCCAGCTGGAACAACGGCTTGGCTTTCTGCGCACTCCTCGATATCCACCGACCGGACCTGATCGACTACGACTCGTTAGACAAGAGCGACCACCGTGGGAATATGAAGCTGGCCTTCGAGATCGCATCCAACGAAATCGGTATTCCGGACCTGCTCGATGTGGACGATGTGTGCGACGTGCCCCGACCCGATGAACGCTCCCTCATGACCTACATCGCCTACTGGTTCCACGCCTTTTCGCAGCTGGAGAGAGTCGAGAACGCTGGGCGACGAGTGGAGAAGTTTGTCAACAATATGCACGGTGCATGGGACATGCAGAACTCGTATGAGCGCCGCGTGAAGGAATTATTGCGATTGATCCGTGGCCAGCGTGAGCACTGGAAGACTGCCTCCTTTGAGGGGACATACAAAGATGCCAAGGAACAGGCACACCAATTCTCGTTGTACAAGAGGAGCGAGAAGCGACAATGGGTCGCCGAAAAATCCGACCTGGCAGCCTTGCTGGGCAACATCAAAACCAAACTAGGCACATATCGATTGCGCCCTTATGACCCACCTCAAGAGTTGAGTCCAGAAAACTGCGACAGGGAGTGGGAGATTCTTACTCGCGACGAGCATGAACGTAGCCAACTTATCAACGAGACAATTCGTGATATCAAGAATAAGCTTCGCCGCTCTTTCGCCGACAAAGCAAATGACTTTGCATTGACTTTGAAGACCCTGTCACTGGCTATTTCTGGACTCGATGGTGACGTTGAAGACCAGCTAGATCATGTCAAGAGGTTAAACGACAACCTGCCACCCCTTGACGCCTTCCTTGACACCATCGCAGAGCTGGATCAACAGTGCGCCGAGGCCAACATTGAAGAAAACGATTTCACTACATACACTCTGGATGAGCTGGCATATGAGCTCAGCCTGGTCAGGTCCAGCATTTCAAAGAAGCTGGCTTTCCTAGACAACCAGATGGTCGCCCGTAACATGACCAATTTGACACCCATTCAGCTGGAAGAGTTCGAGTCCGTATTCCGTCATTTCGACCGCGATTCCTCCAACACGCTCCAGGAACTCGAATTTTCTGCAGCATTGGCCAGTCTGGGTCTGGTTTACGACGAAGAAGAGATGCACCAGGTCTACGTTGAGGTCTGTGGGGCCAATCGCCTCTCACAAAATGCCGGAGTGAGCTTCGAACAGTTCATTCGCTTCATGGTCAGCGTGACAGAGGATCAGAACACTGCCGAGCAGGTCTTCCAGAGTTTCAGGGAAGTAGCCGATGGCAAGGTACGTAACTATCCAGAAATGCTCTATTTTGTTACTAACAGTCATTTTAGCCTTATGTTACTGAACTCGATCTCCGCCACTCACTCATCCCAGATGAGGTTATTGAGCATTTGGTCAAGACAATGCCAACGCATGATGGACCTGATCTCCTCGAAGACAGGGAGTTGGCCAAGTACGACTACATTAGTTTCATGGAGAAGATGAGAGAAGTAGGAAAAAGAATGGGAGCGAACAGTAACGATTTTGTCATGGTTCTTCGCACAGCATTGCCGGTGATTCTGGGGGTCATTCTAGGGGAATTGCACTGACTCGGTGTTGCTGTGTTTCTGGTGTTTCAGGGAGGATTCCTGCGTGTCTTCGATCCGGCTTCCTCTTGTTTTTTTTTTGTGTCATGCATCCTGGGGTTAGGTGATTGTTCTTGCATATTCCGCTCGTGTATGCTTTTCTGTAATGCTCAGGATACCATATGATGATTTTGACATGTCAAGTTTATTTCCAGTAGAACAGACCTGTTCCAGTTGCCCGTAGAAGTTAAGTGACAGCAGAAGACCGGTCAATCTTGGGCTCATCGTGTGCGAACTTTGATCTCCAAGCAGCCATGGTCCCGTGAGTATATTATTGTCATTCAAAATTAGCCCCATTCTGCCCATTGTCCAGTTGTGTCTCTTTCAAGATCTACAAGGTCCCCCGTCGCCGTAAGTAAATTGCATGTCACGTGCCTGGCGTCCCCAGATCGGATCATCGGTGCTAATGAGAGTGATCTCTCTATCCGCCACATCTCCTTTCAATTCTTAACCTACGCGACCAGGACTGAATTGTTTTACTTCTTCCGGTCTAATATCATTTGTTAACTGATCTATTGCGCTTCCTGCAAAATATCTCAAGATGGACCGCAGCCTCGACGAGATCATCGCTGAAGATACGGTAAGGCAGCAGCAGTGCATCAACCAGGCATTGTCTCCGAATCTATGCTAATAGCCATTATTGCAGCGCAACACTGGTCGCCCCTCTGGTGGCCGCCGTAACAACAACCCGGGCCGTCGCCGTGACCGTGATGGCGTTAGAAAGGTACTTGACCTGACATTGCGGCTCTGCCCCGACGACAACCATACTGACTTAATTGATATCTAGGTCCGCCCTCCTCTTCCTCCTGCGAATTCTCCTCTTGCCCCGTGAAACCGTGGCCAGTCCTGGATTGTCAGAGACTTGTTCGCGAACACTCGACGGCAAAAAACATGAAATTGAACTTGCACGGTACCTCTTCTGACTTGGAGCTAACATTCCGTCTTTCGAATAACAACAGCCATACACACAAGACCGCGTTGACTTGAACCTGTGATTATACCTCCCTGGATGGTGAGATGCAACAAATACTGACGCGTCTGTATCTAGCGACTGGGTTCATGACAAGTTTGACGATGACCGCTGTATGTTATTTGTTCTCCATGTCATGGGACATTATCTAACACCTTTTCTAGCCCGCCCTTCCCATGTCTCCCGAAGAGGCCGTGATGGACCCGGCTCTGACCGGTACGGAAACTTTTCAACGAAAGTTGCTTGACTATACTGATTCAATGAGTAGCACATCCGCATTGACCAAAGTTCGGGTGGAAAATCTCCACTACGACATCACACAGGCCGATCTTGAGGTCAGTCTTTGCCGTTATCTGTCCCGCAATTAAGACATTTCTGACAAGTGACTCGCATAGGATCTCTTTGGCCGCATTGGACCTGTTTCCGACCTCTCTCTTTCATACGACCGCGCTGGACGCTCTGAGGGCGTCGCTCACATCACATACGCCCGTCTGAAGGACGCACACACTTCAATCCAAGAGTTTGATGGTGCTAATGCCAAGGGTCAACCCATTCGCCTTTCTCTCATTCCCGGCCGCCGGGAGCGCAACCCATTCGACAGTGTGCAGCACCCCAAGTCCAGCCTCATCGACCGCGTGGAGCGTCCCCGTGATGGCCGCAGCTTGAGCCCCCGATCCGACGACGAGGGTGGTCGCCGCCGTCGTGGTGGTGGCCGTCAACGCAGCGACGTTACCAAGCCTGCCCCCGAACACATTGATCGCTACGTCCCCGGTGAGCGCTCTGAGCGATCTGGACGCTCTGGACGCTCTCCTCGCCGTAACGGAGGAGGCAGACGCAATGGACGTGAGCCCCGCGCTCAACCCGCTGATGGATCCCATCGCTCGAACGCTCGCCCTCGCAAGACACAGGAAGAACTTGACCAAGAGATGGAGGATTACTGGGGTACTGCCGGTGGCGGCGACCAAGAGGCTGCCCCTGTTCAGGATTCTGCCCCTCAGCAGGCTGCTCCGGCTACCAGTGCACCTATCACTGACGCCGATATCGACATGATTGAGTAAATGTGATCATTTCAACTTACCATACCATGTGGCTCTTGTCTACCGACTCATTCCTCTCAGCTCTTATCACCAACATGCCATATTTTCTGAAGATATTCGAGCCGACTTGACGTCGTTTCCACTCTTCCTTCCGCCGTCAATGTTCGTACGGATCCCGTCTAGAATTCTGTACTTTACTCAACCACGAAATTGTAATTTGGGCTCCTTCGCGCATCCGGCTCCATCCAGTGTCTGTTCTTTTTCTTTTTCTTGCTTGTTCCTTTCTATCCCATGCGCGGGCGAAATGGGAGGACTCAAATACTTTATGGCTATCTCTCCGTTGGAGACCAGAATGCACATTGCTATCTTTCTCTCGGTACCAGACATGCAACCTGCATTTAGCTACATTTGTACATTTCCACGTGTACCTCGAAACATGGATTTAGTTTGCATAGAGTGTGAAGACTGGGGAAATTGATCGGTACATATCGATAAAAGCAAAGTAGACTAAAGCCGCCGCCAATTATGAATAAAGAAGCCACAAATGGCTAGGGAAGACATGTGCTGCCATGATTTCTGTACACTGTAACAAAGAAGATGGGAACTTCTCGCATCACCTCCACAAGCCATAAGGCTCGCGGCATGCTTTCCAAAGCTTGACGGTACCATCTTCGCTACCAGTTCCGTAGAGCTTTCCATCAGGGGAAAAGCTAACTGACCAAATAGGACCGTGGTGACCCTTTTGAACCTCTGCAAAAGTAACCAAGATTAATACAAATCCGAATTCTCAAGGGGGAGGGGAAATGCATACCAAGCTCCTCATCCGTGTTCAAATCATAAACCCGAGCCCAGGTATCATTCGCACTACCAGTAACAAGTCGTCCAGACTCACTGTTAACAGCAGCACTAGCAACATCATACCCGAAATCCACTTTTTTAAGCAACCGTCCGGGTTGCACCCCATCAAACAAATAAACACTCTTCCCAGCAGCGACAGTCAAAATCCCCGAATCATTAGGCCGCGTCGCAAGACTATTCAACTCGCAGGTCCCAATCGGCCCATCAACCGCATACTCAATGACAGGATGACGGGATCGCAAATCCCACCAGCGGATCTTGCGATCTTCCGCGGCTGTGGTGACGACGTTGTAGTCCTGGTTCCAGACGATGGACTTGATCGTGCCGCCGTGCACGCCTGCGCCGATTTCGTAGCTTGCTACGCCTCCGCTCTCGGTTGGGTTAGAGCCTGAGCCTGCGGATGGGAGGGGCGGCGTTGAGGCGTTGCTGCGTGTGCCGCTGCCGCCGCCGCGTGTTAGATCGAAGATGCGGAGCTTTTTCTCTGCGCCGCCTGTTGCAAGGACTTGTGGGTTGGCTTGAATGGGGAATGCTACTGCTCGCACGATGTGTGCGTGTTGCAGTGTGTGCAGGCATTCGCCTGTGTAGGTGTCCCATACCTTGCTGGTTTGGGGGGTGGGTGAGTTAGTATATGGTGATGTTATGCTTTGAGGGGAGTTTTGGAGTGGCTTACGCTGAGAAATCGGCTGCTGCTGTGGCGGAGATGGCTGCGTCGGCTGAGAGCCTGGCTTGCCATACTGCGCCTTTGTGGCCGAGAAAAGTTCCAATCCTGGGTTTTGATTAGTGGGGCTTGGGATGTTAGAGGGATCATATAGCGTTAGCGTACCAGTCGCCGGTGATACCATCCCGGAGCATGGGGTTATTATCTGATATAGGTTAGTTATGGTGGCAGTTGGTGGCATTTGGACATGTTCCATACCTTTGCATGAGGAGATAAAATAGTACTGTTCATCTTCGACAGTTGAAGAAAAGCTCAAATGCGTCACTGGACGAGAGTGTCCGTGGCAAGTCAGAGGGACTACTTTGGGAATGTCTGTGGCAGACAATCAGTACACATATGAGGTGGTCAATGCTGATATTATCAACGGGCATCACTCACCGGAAGTCATCTCGTTGGTGTGGAGACAGATCTCCGTAGGTTTCAGTTGGGTTTGATGCTAGGTATTAGAGGGCCAATCGCAGATCCGATTCACGATACGCGTGAGCTTCGAAATCCGAGTGACTGAAGTCAAGTACAAGTCCAGGAAGAAGACCAGAGGTTGGATATGTCTTAAGGAAAGTACATAAGAGATTCGTCACGTTCGTCAAGTCATCAGACGTGGGATCAAATTGCCAAAAGGATCGAAGAAGGGTGAGAGGAGCGATATATGAGGCTTCCAGACACCTCAAAAGGAGAGCAGGCCCTGGGAAATAGCACAAACAGCTTGGTAGATGTAGATGGGATATCGAATTTCAATTTCCAACAATAACGGGCGATCCCCATTAGGTAAGGCGCTAGTCCCAGTCGGGTATAATTGAAGTAACACGTGAGGTGTATAGTTGGACGACTCGACTTGATCTCGGAGCGTCCAAGGGAAATGCTACGGGCTGAGACGTACATGCGATCTGGATTGGTGATGAATTGCAAGCCATCGCTGCATCACTTGCATTGGGCAGAACCATGGGTAAGGAGCCAGACCGACTGTTCTGGCGTAGTGGATTCGAGTAGATGGGCCCTGGATTAGGCCACTGGACGAATCTCAAGCTAGTTTCGAGCCAAGTGACTCACTACTGTATGAACCAGCCTACATAGACAAAGGGATCCATCCAAACACGCTATTAATAATCTCCATGCTAACTTCCAAGGTTGATAAGCTCGGCGTTCTAGCAGGTTCGGTTCCAACGCCGTTACCGCCCACGTGATATGATGCTTTGGCGGGGATCGCCCCAGAACGACTAAAGGACAACATCGGGGAGCTTAGTTGACTGCTGATTCTGTGATATTCCCACCTAATTTCGACTGGAATTTCTCCTTCTTTCCCCATCTCCTCTCCCCAAGTTACATGTATGCCTGACTTCAAGCTCTCAGCAACCCTTGAGGGCCACGGCGATGATGTAAGGCTCCTGATCCCGGCATCTCCATACGACATTGGTCGCGCATCCAATTCACGCAGAGTTCTCACATTCATTTGATTTCAATATAGGTTCGCGCCGTGGTCTTCCCAAACCCCAATGTCGTTCTTTCCGCTTCTCGAGATGCCACAGTTCGGCTCTGGAAGCTCGTCGCGACTCCTCCCCCCGTTTACGACTACTCGATCGCTGCACATGGGACAGCCTTTATCAACAGCTTAGCCTATGTCCCTCCAACCTCTCAATATCCCGAAGGCCTTGTCCTGTCTGCTGGACAAGATTCAATAATTGAAGCCAGACAGCCGAGCAAGAGCGCGGCGGACGATGCGGACGCTATGTTGCTAGGCCACGGCCATAATGTTTGTGCATTGGATATTTCCCCAGACGGTAGCTGGGTTGTCAGTGGTAGCTGGGACTCAACTGCTCGTCTCTGGAAGGTTGGCAAGTGGGAATGTGAAGCTGTGCTGGAAGGACATGAGGCAAGTGTCTGGGCTGTGCTGGCCTACGACGACAACACCATCATAACAGGTATGGACTTATCACCGAATAACCTGATGCAAGACTTAAAACTGATATTGTATAGGTTGCGCCGACAAAATGATCCGGATATTCAATACATCAGGAGCTCTCCTCGGGAGCGTGCAGAACTCCAACGACGTTGTTCGCGCCTTGTGCAAGATTCCTGCATCGAACCCCACAGGTGCCCAGTTTGCATCAGCCAGCAACGATGGTATAATTCGTCTTTACACACTGCAAGGTCAACTCGTCGCATCTCTTCACGGTCATGAGAGTTTCATTTATTCGCTTGCTGCGCTCCCATCTGGTGAGCTGGTGAGCTCAAGTGAAGACCGTACCGTGAAGATCTGGCGTGGCACTCAGTGCGTGCAAACCATTACTCATCCTGCGATCTCGGTGTGGAGTGTCGCAGCTTGTAATGACACAGGCGATATTGTCACCGGTGCCAGTGACCGTATTGCCCGTGTTTTCAGCCGAAGCCCAGACCGCCACGCAGCCCCAGATGCCTTGAATCTCTTTGACCAGGCTGTTAAAGAGTCTTCTATTCCGGCGCAGCAGGTTGGCCAGATCAATAAGGAAGAACTACCTGGTCCAGAGTTCCTGAAAGAAAAGTCTGGCACTAAGGAAGGTCAGGTTCAGATGATTCGAGAGAATGATGGCAGTGTTACGGCCCATACCTGGTCATCCGCGTCACAAGAGTGGATCGCTGTTGGTACGGTGGTGGACTCAGCTGGAAGCAGTGGCCGGAAGACCGAATACCATGGACAGGATTATGACTACGTCTTTGATGTTGATATCGAAGATGGAAAGCCGCCACTAAAGCTACCTTACAACGCCTCACAGAACCCATACGAAGCTGCCACCAAGTTTATCGGAGACAACGAGCTTCCTATGACGTATCTCGACCAGGTTGCAAGTTTCATCACTCAGAATACCCAAGGCGCCACAATTGGACAGTCATCCCAAGAGCCAGAGGGTTCTGACCCCTGGGGGTCAGACCGACGATACCGTCCTGGTGACGCATCAGCTGCTGAAGAGTCCCAACCTCCTGCTCCGGAGCCGCGGCCTGCGGTGCTTCCTCAGAAAACCTACCTCTCAATCCGCTCGGCAAACCTCAAAGTAATTACGAAGAAGTTGCAGGAGTTGAACGATAGACTTGTTTCAGATGGATCAAAGGACACGGCCTTGAGCCCTTCAGAGGTGGAAACCATTGTTGCCATGTGTGGCCAAATGGAATCCTCTCAGCAGCTCAAGGACTCACCTGAGGTCAAATCTGGAATACCATTGATTCTCAAGATTGTCACTTCCTGGCCTGCCGAGAACCGACTCCCTGGTCTTGATATTCTCCGTCTCCTAGCAGCCGCTTCGCCCCTCACAGCAGCGGCAGAGTACGCAGACGAGAATGTTGTGTCAGGGGTCATCTCTAGCGGTGTATTTGAATCTCCTCTCAATGTCAACAACGCTATGCTTGCCATGCGTACCTTCGCAAACCTGTTTGAGACCCCTGCTGGCCGCGAACTGGCCATGAGCTCGTTTGACCAGATCCTGGCTGGAGTCCAGTCTGCCCTGGCTAACAGCGGAGCCTCACCAAACCGGAATCTTATCATCGCTATCACGACGCTGTACATTAATTTTGCAGTCTACCTTGTCTCCGAGGACAGGAACCAGACCCCAGAATCGGCTGAACGCGGTCTCGTCCTCCTCGAGGAATTGAATAAGATCTTTGCCGGAGAAAAGGATTCTGAAGCGGTCTACCGAGCACTCGTTTCGCTTGGTACACTCATCTTCTCTCTCGGAGAGGAGGTTAAGACTGCCGCCAAGGAAGTTTACGAGATCGAAGGTGTGCTTGCCAGACTCTCGGCATCAGGTCCGGGAAGGGAACCCCGTATCAAGGGTATCATTGGCGAGATTCGGGAGGCACTCTAAGAGCAGGATACTTTGCAAACATTCAGCATTCAACATTCAGCATTCAGCGTATGTGTGCATAGATAAGAGATTTATTACTTCCTAACGACGACAACGCAAATTCCCCAGGAAATCAATCATCATGTTTTATTCCATTCAGTTCTGTCTGTTTCACTCTCAGTAGCCCTTAAGCCTTCGAGTAGTCATAACCATCACAACACAATCACAACTTCCCCTCGGCATCAACTTGAACCTCCAAGACCTGCTCAACACCCTGATAAGCAGGCAAATCAAGTCCATACTTCTCCGCAATACCCTTAGTCAAAAACCTCCCCCCAATGAAATGCCGTCCCCGATAAAACTGCACACAAGGCTTCGGCGCTGTCAAACTAATGAGTGAACTAGGCATAAATTTCGCACCAGGTCCTTCCTTTGGTGGCCCGCTCTGAATATCCCATGAACTAGGCGCATCAACGCTCAGTACAGGCACATTTGCCGTTTCAATTTGCGAGACTATGTCACCAAAGGGATCGCGGAGTGGCCCTCCGAAGGAAAACCCAAAGATTGAGTCGACTAGGAAATTGGTTTGCTTCAGGGCTGCTGGGAAGTCGGTTATGAATTGCACAGACAGGTTGTCAAGTTGGATGCGAAGGCGCTAGGGTGGTTTTTGTTAATTTGGAGTGAGCTTTTAGGTTCGTGTGGGTTGGACATACTTGGTAGAGTTCGTTTTTGCCTTGTTTTGGGTAGTATACTGAGGGGTTGTAGCCAAAGTGTGCTAGGTGGCGTGCTGCTACGAGTCCATCTCCTCCTGCGGGGAGTATTAGATTGTGGATTATGGATTTGATATCAGACGTTAGGGTTGTGTAGCGCTTGTCTTACCATTGTTACCTGGGCCGCAGACGACCAGAATGTTTTTGCCTGCGCTAAGGGGGTGAACTTTCCATACTGTCACCTCGTAGATTAATACCTTGCCTGATGTGCTTGGAGCTTGGAACTTGGAGCTTACCAGCTTGCGCGACAGAGAGTCCTGCTAGTTCCATCAACTGATCTAGGGACCAGCCACCAACCTCCATCAGGTCCTTGTCCAAGGCGGCAGCATCTTTAGAGGAGATTGCCTGGTTTAAAATGCAATTGTGAGTGTTGATGTCTTAATTGCAGGTCTATCAAATGACTGCACCTTCAATGACATAGTTGCTGATTTACTGAAGCGTCGAATGGGAGTAGAAAGACGGGTACGCTTGAATGTGAAGTGGAACATACAATGATGGTAGTAAGGGAGTCAGTATTCAATTTAAGTGGAATAGAAAAGGAAAGAGAGAGCATGCATCACCTCCCAAGTAGATCTACAGGTCCTCACATTACATCACCACGCTAATCCCTGTTAGGTAGTCCGGAACAACAGTTCTGCCGGAACTTCCAGAACTTTTGCGGAGGACATCGCGACCAACAGACCAGTCTCGCGCCCTCACCAATTGCAAAACACACATCCAACATGGTTCTTCGGATCAGACTTGCCCGCTTTGGCAACAAGCACAACCCTTTCTACAACATTATCGTCGCACAAGCCCGGTACGTCCCCATATCTTCCTCTGTCAACGGCCGAGTCTCCCGATCCACGACGCCAGCACAAGACTGCAGCATGGTCGGATGGAATATCACCCCAACATACGACAAACACACTGTCAAGAATTGTAATTGACTCTTATTTGAATAGCTCCGCTCGTGGCGCGAAGCCCCTCGAAGTCATCGGCACCTACAACCCCATCCCGAAGCGTCCCGCCAACTTGTACAATGAGGATGCCAATCCTCGCCCATACAAGGAGGTAGCCCTCGATCGTTCACGCGCACAGTACTGGCTCGGAGTGGGTGCGCAGCCAAGCGACCCCGTGTGGAAGCTGTTAAGCATGGTAAGCCAAATTCCACTCTTTCAAGCGGTGATATGTATTCTAGAATGATGACAACACATGGATTGCGTTCTATTATTCTCTACATGTACCGGCCTACCCGATCATAGGGTCATTCTGAAGTGTTGGTGCTAACTGAATGTGTCTACAGGGCGGCCTCGTGGTTCCTAAACCTACGACCTTCCACAAGGCGTGATCATCGACTCTGTGTGGACTTTCAAGGCGGTGACTGTGTACCACAGTTATAACCCTGACTCTTACTCGTTGTTCGAGTCAAATCTAGCTTTCTCGCATTCTTAGGGCTTCGGCCGAGCGGGGCCGTTTGCCCTGAGGCAAACGTTCCGTGGGAGGACTCAGGGGACCGGTGGTGACCAGGCCGTCTGTATTATTTGTGTTGGCATTTTCGGCGTTTATTGAGCTGCCTGGGAACATCTCTGTATATTATGGCAGCCTAGCTGCGTTGGCTCTGGAACGGGCATGAATATCTACGACTTGAGTGTCCGGAATGTGGTAACATGCACGGGAGCGAACCCGTCCCTACCTCGGTATCTACAGTACTCATTAGATCAGGTGCATGAGCGAGGCAGGGCCGACCGAATCCCTATTTGGGAATCTCGTAGAGGCTGACTGGAGTAATAAGCCTCAAGTAACGCGTAGACCAAGGTTTAAAATGCGGTGTTCAAGCCATCAAGACACTCGCTCTGTTGACGCGCTTATGACCGCTCCAGGCACTAAGATCAGCCAAGCGATGTCTTCTCTCCACGGCCCAACCATACTCCCCAGCGCCCCCTCGATAAGGTCGAGTCATTTCCCCGTGGCAGCCAATCCCATGTGCAGCCAGGGTTCCCCCGTGGCAATTGGTTCATTGTGGAGGATCGTCGACTTTTGACTTTCTTTGGACCTGACTTGTAGATTCTGGTTTGCACGGGAAATGCAAGTTTATTGTCTGAATGCTTGCTATAGGCCTGTATATACAGTAGACTTTCATGGTAGGCTTCAGTGTAGGCTTCATTATAGGCTTTCCTCACAGGCTTCCCTCATGAGGATGTCAGATACAGAGAGGCTATGCCTGCTTTGTTCCCGGTAAATACCCCTGTACAGTATATCACGAATAGAGCCCCAACCGCTGAGCCACATGGAACATTCAAACATGCATCCAGAAAAGATGTTAAGGTCCACTATCAACATGAACGAACTTAACCCATGTTCCACTTAGGAAGCCAGTGAAGCCAGTGCAGCAAGTTAAGCACGGTTAGTAAGAAAGAATGCATTATGGACACGCACTTGGATCTCTGCATGCGGACAAGTTCTAGGGTCACTGTGTAAAACAGTGACCAAGTATTGTCATCTACTTTGAGGTACTTCCCCAAGTATGGGGAATTACCGGGTACCCCATGTACCCCCTGTGTTACATACCTGTTTTCCCGATGAGTCGCGTCGTGAGAGCAGATCCATGGATCTGGCACTTGTGGACTGCACTCGACCGTTCCGGACTCTTTTCTCCCCCCCCCCCTTCTCTTCTCCCCCCTGCCCTCTCCCCCCTCCCTCTTGCATTCTCCATCCATCTTTATTCTCTGTCGCCTGTCGCATTACAATTCTGGATCGGATTCTTCGATCCATCTGCATCTTTCCTAATCGCATTATCTTGCGCGACTCATCGCGACATTTCCGACTCGCGACGACTTCTCCCCCCTCCGACTTCCGATCCCTGATCTATCTCACCTGGGATCGCGACAAAGGCGAAAAAAAATTCAGCACTTTAATACTCGTGGAGGGATGAGCGGCAGCTCTAGCCAGTCCACTCGTACGAGTCCAGGCTCTTTTGGAACCACACAGCTGACAGAGTCCGTGTCGTCTGGTTCTTCGCCCCCCCAGCAGTCTCTCTCCTCGGCGCCCTCGACGGCTCAGCATGCGATGTCGACCGACGTGTATAGCCCGAATGCGTCGCAAGCGCCCTCTCTAAACAACTCTTTCTCCTACCCCTTCTCTCCGATCGGTACCTCGGCTTCGTTCGATAACAACATGCGCCTGGGTGATACCGACCGTAACCTTCAGGGCCTGAGCGGCCTGGGTCGCAGCGGAGGCGCGATTTTGATGCGCAAATTGCCCCGAAACACCAGTCGCGAAGCCTTGCGCAGCATGCTTTTGTTCGCCAAGGAACTAGTGGATGCCGACTTTGTGACTCTGGATCTCCCGGAGGACGACGGCTTCTTAACCGCGATCGCGCGGTTCCACACTTTGCCTGCCGCTGAGGAAGCCAGAGCCTTGCTCGATGGCAAACCCAACTCCAAGAACGACGCCAACATGATTGTCGAGATGTACCCGGGCGGTCCCATGGGATCCGCAATGTCAAACGCGCGTCGCAATACGATCGACCACACCGCGAGCCGTGCATTGCTGGGGGGTGTTCCTTCAAATGGACCCCTGGCGCGTCAGTCTTCGCGTTTCAACAACACCTTCCAGAGTTTGGAAAGGATTTCAGCCGCGAACCCGAACCAAGTCATCGGCGAGGGGCTTCCTCAGACCTCGGAATCGGGTTCGCGCATGCATAGCATCTTCTCTCCACATTCTCCGATCGGAAACGGCATCGATAACCTCCCACGTATAACTGGGAAGTCTATGATTGATGAGGATCCAGATGAGGAGACTGGTGAGCTGTTAAAGGATCCAGTGGGGTACGCGGAGAATGGACACTCCGTTGGTCCTCCCCGTCGTTCTACCAACCCTCAAATTCCGACCGGTCGCTTTTCCAACTTGTCTCTTTCAACCAACATGTCGTCTCCTCCTCTGCCGAATTACTCCGGGGGTGTGGGACAGCGAATGGGTAGTGGATCGTCAGCATCCGCCTACCCAAACCAAGGCCATGGTTTCCCATACAGCGCCCAGCACACACCACGACACAGCCTCCCTGCTGCCAACCCTAACGATCTCAACCCTCCCTGTAACACGCTGTACGTGGGCAATTTGCCCCCGGACACTTCGGAGGAAGAGCTCAAGGCGCTCTTTTCGAAGCAACGTGGATACAAGCGACTCTGTTTCAGAAACAAGCAGAATGGCCCCATGTGCTTTGTTGAATTTGACGAGGTCGCCATGGCCAGCAAGGCTCTTAATGAATTGTACGGTTACAAGCTGTCAAACAGCGTCAAGACTGGCATTCGTCTCAGTTTCTCCAAGAACCCATTGGGTGTGCGCTCTGGACAGCCGGGCAGCATGAGCTCTTCCAACTCAATCTCTGGACAGGGTGCATCTTCTGGGGGCAACAGCTTGGGCGGCATGCATAACAACATGTTTTCGGCTGTCAATGGGCCTCCCCCTGGCCTTGCAGCCCCTCCGGGCCTCGGTATGGGCTTGCCCACGCCCCCGCCTATGCGCAATGGAAACAACATGCACAATCCGAATCCACACGCTGGGTTGATGAACAACGGTTCATATAACCCCAACTCGGGTCTGGGAATCCGAAACGGTGGCAATTCCATGATGATGTCCCCACCACCTCCTGGGAGCGCTGGCGGTAACAACGGGCCGAATCTGAATGGATATAATTCCTTCTACCCCGATTACATGATGGGTCGTTGAGACCAAAGCATTATATTGAGATAATGTCCGGCATGTTTGAACGAATTGGGGTATCTGGCGCATTGGTGATTCCTTTCATTTCGTGAGCTAGATCAGCATTCGGCGGCTGCATAACTCTCGGGAGTATTGTTTCGGATTTGCTTTCTAATTTCTTCTTCTTCTCTTTTCTGATTTCCCCCCTTTTCTGACTTTTGCTCTTTTTATTGCATGGAAACCCGGGCGCTCTTACATTCCTTATTTGTCTTCATTTCATTGGGAGGATTGCATTTCAGGTCATTGCCACACTTGTATTCTTATTTGGTCGGTGCGAGGCGCTCGAGTAGCGCGTTTGTTTCTGCCCCTTTCGTTTCGTCCACACCATACCCTAGTTTTCTTGCTGAATTTGTCTTTCTCTCGCTCATCTTGGGATGGAT
This sequence comes from Penicillium nucicola, assembly GCF_028828085.1. NCBI lineage: Eukaryota > Fungi > Ascomycota > Eurotiomycetes > Eurotiales > Aspergillaceae > Penicillium > Penicillium nucicola. The sequence goes on along the minus strand of NW_026643125.1, from coordinate 998,670 downwards.
CTCTCTGACCAAGATCTCTCCGAGCTGTTATCTATTTTATTTGACGTGATTCCCCCTGTTTTGTTTTCATCTATCTCTGGGTCTTTTCGATGCATCGTCTTGCGAGGATCGGAATGGATTTTGCTAATTTACCCTGCAATGCGCCTGTCTATTTTACCCCAAGTCTGAAAAAGAAGGGTCTTATGTGGCTTTCTTTAGCTTCTCTTTCTAATATCTCTCTACTCAATGGCATGAGCTATGGAAAGACGTGTCACCGGCTTAGCTGACTACATACTGTCCCCGGCGTTGATTTTGTTATTTCTGTGCGATTCTTTTGCTGGCGGTGGATGTCTTGCTTACGTTGATCTTGATCTTTATCTTTAAATGCATTTTTGACGGCTCTCGCACAGTCATTCGCTTTTTACCTATGCTAGGGATATACAGATATGGACTGCCGTCTTGTCTATGTTTTATTTCCTCGTCTTGCTTGGTGGTATGATACTGATACATTTGCTTTGATGTACTTCATACAATGAACTGATTCCACCGACAATAAACAAGAATCCAAATTAGAAATCTACTAGCATGAGTAGGAACCCGCACTCAGTACTGTTGATAGGATGTTGATAGGAGCTTCGCCTGGGGTTGGTCACGTGATAGCACTACCGAAAAGTTTCTTCTCACCAAACACTCCCGGGGCTGTCCGACTTCCCTTCTTTCGAATTGCATTCAATTGCAACTGTGTTTTTTTCTTTTTGTTTAACAGCGTTTACTATTCTCCCCCTTGATTCCCTTTTTCACATACTCCTATATTCTCTCTCAATTCCTCAAAGATGCCACCCCGGGTACAGACCGGGCGTGTGTCCAACACCCTCCTTCCCTACCTCACCTCCACATCTTCCACATCTTCCTCTATCCCTTCATCCTCACAATGCCTTCGTCAGTTCTCTGCTACGACAGCTTCTCAAACAAGGCTTCGTCGGCAGATGTTTGAATGGCTCAGCACAGCCGGTGCTGGACTGAAGAACCATGTTCCCGGACAGACCAACTATCTATCCCGGTCAAAAGCGACAGGTTCTGATGAGGCAAATCGACCTTTTCCTAACAACCCCAATTTCATCAGTGAGAGCATCCTCAGTGAGGAGCTCCGCGAAGAAATCTATAAACGCGTCGTGACCAAGAAGCAGAGTCTTCGTGCTCTCAGTGTGGAGCTTGGAATCGATATGAAGCGTATCGCTGCCGTCGTGAGATTGGTTGAACTGGAGAAGAGACAGCGCGCACAGGTAAGAACATCCTTTTCTCCTCTTTTCCCTCCTTTCTTTCTGGACGCTTTCCCTCGCATATGATGAGTCAAAAAATTCGATTAGTCTTGAAGACACCCACATGGTTAAAACTTACCTTTTTGAACTGAATTGCACCACACCTTTACTTTTGGATATTTGTTACTCTTGGCCCGGACCATCACTAACAAACCAAATTAGGGCAAACCTTTGGCACTTCCTTACGCACGGGCAGTCCACGAAATGGTTCCCGTCACTCACCTCGCCGACAGAGGCGAGCGCCAAACATATCACGAATCCATCAACGACCTCCCCGCCCACCCCCTCACAGGATCCCAAATCTTTTACCCAGTTCCTGAATCGCGTTCCTTCAATCGAGTCGAAGCTGGCCGCGTCTTCTCCGGTGCTCCAGCCTTAACCCAAGAAGAAGCCGCTGAGATCCAACACCCCTACGACCTAGCCCAGAAGGTGATTGAAGACCCCAACGCAATTGGCTGGATCGGCAAGGGTGAAAAGGCTCGCCAGATCCTTCAGCCCGCCGACGCACGTATCCCCCACCCACACATGATCGGTCTCGAACGCGACCGTCTTGAGTTCCCGAATGAACGCCAGACCGTTCAACGCCGCCATTCTGAGCGTCTCTCCCGCCAGGAGTCCCTCGAGCAGGAGGCTCGCCAGCGTGTCCAGGAACGTCGCGAGGCAAGCCAGAAGACTGTGTCTCCGGCTGACTCGCGTTTCGATTACCGCATCCAGGATACCAAGTTCACTAAGGCGACCACTGGTGCCAATGGCCGTGCCCCTTGGGCTGTTGGTCGTCGCTATGGTGTCCCGCATGAGGACCGTACTCGTGGCGCTGTCAAGATCCCGACTCGTGTTGACGCTTGAATGGGTGATTTGTTAGCTTCCGATTGTATACTTCTTCCTCTGTTTTTGAGCATCGCCCCGGCTGTGTCGGGCTTTTGTACTTTTATTGTATGCATACACTTTGTATGATGGGTTGTCTAATCGCTATGTATCTATACCAAGTCCTTTGACTCTGCTGTGTCTACGTATGCAGTCATCATTTTATCCCACCTGTCATAATGAGTAAATATTGATTTGTTCTGTTAAGACAATCGTCCGAAAGCTAATCAATCCCGAAATCCGAACAAAAGCACAATACCCAACGCCTGGCCAAAAACAACATGCGAAAGAACAACAGAACAAAATGCAGGAGTAACCAACCCGGTCATCAGCTCATCAAGCCCAGCAAAGAGCCAACATTACACATAACCTTGCTCACAAGCAATCAATTCCCCGAGAAAAGTACCCCAAATCCAAGTCGATCCCGGACCGCGACAATGACCTTCAGATTGAAGCTCCAGTGGAATCACGATCAATATGCGTTGATGTCAACGAGCCTCCCCAACGGATCGACACCTCCCACCTCTCCTCGTCCCCACCCACCCTGAGACAGCATCAGACTCGGATTCAGACTCAGAGTATGACTTTGGACCGTGGAAAATAGTCCCAAGAGACGCTAGGACATTTTGAAACCAGCCATTATTTGACTGCGGTGCGGTAGGTTGCATGGTTGGTGACGTGGGGGTTGGAAGGGTATTGAGGTTGTGGGGTTGAGAGTCGAGCGGCATTAAAGAGGGCAGACGTTGCGATATATTTTATTGAGGATGTGGCCACGAGGCTGGGATCTGTGCTAAGATCTGGGTTTAGGGCTGGTATAGACCTGGTATAGACCTGGAATAGATATGGATGCGCAAGTTGAGGACGGTACACGATTAAGACCACACAACTCAGAACACGAAAGAAAGAGAAATAAACACAGGATCACTGCATTATATAACAGCTTCAGATCACATGCAGTTCCCATATGCTTTGGCTGTGACTTTCCCCTCCTCGCAGAGTCGGAATGGCCCTATCAGATGACTCGGTCCTGCTCGGCCTGGATAGCGCCGAATGGACTGCAGAGGCAAAGACTGGGGGCTGGCTCTGGACGTGCATCACATGTACTGCTACCCAATTTGCTCGTCGGTGCAGATTGTATTCATTTGGGAGGGGGCTGCTTGGGGCTGTAGGTGTACGGTGGGGATCTACACTGTTCTGCAGAGTCGTGCATGTTGGGCTGTTTCTAGTGGCTGCCGAGCAGGGAGATCTTTCTTTTTCTGGCAGTGATGCAATCACGCAGTGGTGATTATGTTCTTTTCTCTGCGAGAAAGTCGAGGGCTCTTTGTGTGACAGTTGTGTGACAGTTGTGTGACAGTTGTGAGACAGTTGTGTGAGTCGTTCGAGGAGACTTGCGGGTTAGGGTTTCTTTGTTGTGTATGTTTTGCATGGTTTTTATAGATGTGGTAACGTTATTCGACATCGACACCTTCGCCATATCTCGTGCTATCGCGCTCACTCTGGAAGTTCAAAAGGCAGCATTATCTGCATTGCCATTGGGGGTTGCAACACCGACGGCTTCCGCGATAGCAGAACCGGCCTCTTTGCGGTATCAGGCATGCATTAAAGCTGAAACATCATCTAAGCCATAGTCACAGGCGTGTCAGACTGTATACTCACAGCTGGCTTTGAGTTCGTCGCTATCACTGCAGCGATTGGTTTGCCTGTCTCTAGCAGGTCCATGGTGTGGCAGTCGTACCCTTCCCTTTCCTATTACTGTTCAGTCTAGCGCACAGAATGACTAGATCGATCTGCTTGGCCAGTGCAACTGCTTTGAGGAGCTCGGACTCAGTGTCGATCTTTTGTGTATCTCTGGCTCGCAGTCTGCCTGCTCCAAAGGCTGTTGCTCCTGAATGTGATGTGGATATTGTAGTATCATTCAACTTGGTGGATTAGCATTCAGGCAGAAAGCATTTAGAATAAGAGTAACCAACCTAAAGGTTATAGTGATTTTACCTGAGGGTTGTAAGTCGACGAGTTACCGTTAACTTTGTTTGATGTATCCATAAAAAGGACATTTTTGATGCTTGATTCATATATCAGCTTCATCAGGAACTTCTTTGATTTGAACTATCTAGTGCACAAATTCATTGATGCACTGGACAGAAGCATTCACATAGCTGTGCAGAATCATATAGCGATAAAATTGTTGAGATATAAGCCTGTCACCTTTAAGCAGCGTTGCCTTTTTAGTCAAATGGTTGAACGTCCTTATTTCAAGACAAATGTCACAAGGCTTCGCACACTTTAACCGGCGTGACTATTGCAATGCAGGTACAGTCAAACTAAACACATTATCGCCATCGAAGCCATTTTTGAGATCCCTTACCACAGTCGCCATAGGCCCATAAACTTTCTCGAGCACGTTATTCACGTCCTGGTTCCGAGTATTAAATAAAGAGATATACGACGTAGCCAACAAATTCTCAGGCTCGACAGTCTCAATCTCACGGAAAGCCCCCTCCGCCCAACTTTCCCCCTCAAACTTCTGCTCTTCAGTTATGGAAAATCCCAGAATCTCCAACATGAAATGCGGCTCTCTAGCAGCAAAAACAGAAGGCTGACCCGGAGGCTGAGCTGAAGGTCCCCTCAATTGATGAATCGATAGCATACACCCCGGATTATCTGGCATATCCCGCAGATGGCGTCCAATCACTCCAGCCAGAGCGGGCGAGATGGAATGCACACTGTGTGTGAAGGTGCCAAAGCCAAATACCGTCTCAGGGATCATGCGTTGATTCCCAGCAAACCATTCCGCCATCGTCATAGGAGCAACCGTATTCATCATCAGAGGAGCCAGAGCCGCTATCTTTTCGCTCCACCGCAGGCCCTCTTCCATGTCAGCTCCACTCCAAACGAAACCAACGCCGTACATGCGACCAGGAGGGGCGTTGACAATCATTTGCTGTAGCGTCAATTGTGGAGGTAAACCCTCGGTAGCAAGAAGTGAGTGGTAAGCAGCATTGAAGTCTACAAATATCTTCTCGATATTGCTTGGATCAAAGAAGATAGCACCGGCCAGGAAATTGTCCAAGGGATAGATCTTAACCGTCAGGTCAAGGATGACACCAAACAGGCCCCCTGCACCTCGAATACCCCGTAGAATGGTCTCGTCTGCTGTGACTACCTCCCCATCTGGATTAATGATCGTTGCGCCGAGAATCTGGTCTACGCCTAGACCCCAGTGCGAGGAGAATGGTCCGTATCCACCGTACGTAGCCCATCCGACGTAGCCAACTGATGGGACTGAGCCGAGGGGTGTGCCGAGACCTTCAGCCCAGAGATAGTTGCCGACTTCTCCCTGGAGACTTCCGCCTTGGATGATTGCCGATTGTCGATCCTCGGATATGGAGATTTTGTTTAAGGCTCGCAGGTCGATGACAAGGGCGTCCTCGACTAGCGTCCGGCCTTCTAGGTTGTGACCTCCTGTGCGCAACGTGAATGGGATGCAATTGGCTTTGGCATATTTTATCACAGCTGAGATCTGGTCCGCAGTTTCAGGATACAGGAATGCCAGGGGTTTGTCGGGGCGGCTTGCGTTGAAGACCTTGCGGGCTTGAGTACTTTCAACCCAGGAGTTGAGGATATACTTTATCGATTTGACTTGGAGGAAACCCTCTAGATCATAGGGCGTTGATCTAGTATCGGTCATGTTGAATATTGGTGGCAATGCTAGCAGTGTTAGCAAGTCGTATTGAAGGCTTATCGTTTTGTCTTCAGTGCATGAACCTTCCAACTCTGGGAGATTGGCTTCCTTTATAAACAGAGCTATACGAGATTCCTATGTCAGCCTCGTAAGCTGGCTTCGAGTGTAGCGAACGGTGGCCAACCAAATCCCCGAGGTTGAGCATATGGAAGGTTGGGCGCCGTAAGATCAGCTAGCGCAAGACCCTTGGCGTTGACAGCAAATACTACATACGCCTATACGCTGATACGCTCATTTCATCGCTCTCTTTCTCGGCTCAGACCCCGCTTTACGGGAGGCTTAGCGGACAGTCAAATTCCGTCGCACCTGCATCTATATCCAAGATCCGAGACTCGGACTTTGGCATGACTGTCGATCTCCATGTCGATCTCTTGAAACTGGATTAAGCAAGTGAACTAATGTCGATTGTCAGCCTGGTGTGGATTTTCATACCCTACTGTCAACCCACTGTGCCAATAGCAAGCCCCGTATTTTCCCCATGATCTACTTGGAGTTCTAAGTAAACCGGTCTGTGGACATGAAAAGTTTGGAAAGAGAAATGATTCAGCTATTTACATCTGCAGGGAACATGGCAAGCTTAAACACATATTTGTATCACATAAACAACCCAGTTTACACCGAAGCCTTTTTAGAACGAGCTTCAAAAGAAGAGATCACCATAGCAACAAAGCTGGGATCTTGGAGCCTCTTGTCTCTCCTGCCCCGTTCTATTTGCAGCTTGATGATGATTTCAACGTGATGTCTGCTGATCGTTTCATCAGAGTTGGTCCTCTGAGACGAAGGCCTTGAAGCAGGCCTTGAAGCAGGTCTTGAAGTGGATTCTGTATTTGAGATTAGCTTTTGTCTTGACCAATTTTGAACAAGCGGATCAGTACCTTCCGAGTCAGAATCCCATTGTTGACTTTCTTTTCCTTTCGCCTGCTGTCGTGAATTGGTTCCCTGGAGGCTTCTGACGCCGTAGGACGCACTCTCGCCCATATAGTACACAGCTGTTCGTAAAGTAATAAGCAAATGCCCGTCAAATATGCCACAAGTTGGACGTTGACGTGGCTTCACTCACTTTTGAATGGCAACATGGCAATCTTTCCAAGGAAAACAGCCGACCCGAAACTAACATTCTTGGCCACACCCACGGCCATATTCTTTTTAGATCTTTCGGTAGATCCTGTTTGGCTATAGTTCTAAGAGAGGGCAAATGGCAGATTAGCGAAAGTTCAACGTGATATTTTCTGGAGTCCCATACCTCGATTCCGTTGTACGCATCTGCAATATGCGAGAATGTCGGTTTGGCGATGGCTTTGATCAAGTCTTTTCCAACTGTTATAGTGGCTGCCGAACGAGAAGCCTCACTCTTTGGGGCTTCCGTTTCAGCTGGCTCCTCGTAGGTGTGGTATGGATGTCGGTCGATTCTGCAAGTGTACTTGTAAGCTCCACAGCTCGCCACCTTGAGAAGGATGAACTTACAGCTCTAATTCCGACCATCGTACTCCTTTGGCATTCAGAAGGATAGCCGCCGCAACTGACGATAATTGCACTTTGGGATTTTCACGAATCCTGAAAGTAGCCAGATCATCTTTGGAGAAATTGCATTGCATGGCATTCCAGTCCAATTGGCGATGGAATGATGCCACGGCTGATGTAACTCCATCTTCTTTCTCGATCTTGTTTGCAATATCTTGCGCAGTCTCTCGTACTTCTGGTGTAAGACAATGACGAATGGCTGAGACCAGTGATTCACAGGAAAAGTCTTTCTCGTAGAGAGGCAGTGGGCCCAGGCCTGCTTTCGATATCGCTGTTGACCAGAAGGGTTGACTGAGATGATATAAGTGACATGTTTAATCAGGAAAGATAGTTAAATACTCACTCTCTTAGAAGCGGGACTGAAATCATAGGTACGCCGTGTCGAAGTCCCATCGATATCGTACGAGAATCTCCATGCGTGAAGGCCACAGAAACCTTTGACATGAGCCACTCTGGACGATCCAAATCAGTTTCACGAGAACAAAGTTAAACATCGGAAAATAACATACCCATTGGAACGTCATGGAGGACAAAAAGCTTGGAGTCTTCCGTGATCCCACTCAGGGGGTGGAATGTACTCGGCAAAAGAAATGCGAGGCCGAATTTCTCTGAAGTCTCTTTCAAGCAACGAACGAATCTCTCCGAGTTCTTCAGAAGCGTGATGTCTAGCGATACAAAGATGGGTGCCGGTGTAGACTCAAGGAACTGCACCAAATCATTTGGCGGATTGTACGGGATATCATGCGTGATGGTCGGTATATAACCGGCAATATCTGCCCTTTTATTAGCCATCGGTTGCAGTACTTACATACAGTGCACATATGTACTTACTGATTTCACTTTCCCAATCCTGCGGCGCAGGTAACAGGGCCGAGGACCAAAGGTAAGTATGAGGAACATTAAACTCCCTCAAAACTGCGCCTCCGCCATTACTAGGCAGTCCAGGCAGTCCTAGAATAGCTCGACGGAAATGATCAACGACATGATAGCATCTATATCAAGGTCAGTAATGCCCAAGTAAGGGGTATTTCATCCAAGTCACCCACTCTTGCCAAACAGACTCTTCGATTAGAGTATAAGAAAGGTAGTTCTGGACTTCCTGTTCCACTTCATTCGGAGCATTGAAATGAGCCAAAGGATGGGCGAAGTGCCGAGTGTGAGTCCATGGAGAAGTAGACATGATATGTAGCGGAATGTTTAGTCGCTCAGCACAATGTATGTGCGCATGCGCCAGTCGCGTCGCGATGATCGCATCTGCAAGGAATGGCCTGTCTTTCCACCAGCCTGGATGTGTGCAAGCAGTCCAACATCCTTTCAACGTCTCTAGAAGGAGCTTGTTGCTTCTCAAAACCTCTTGCCTCTTTGAGCTCCTCAACCCAGGCATGAGACCCGAGTCTTGCTTCTGATATAATTATCTCGGTTAGCAATAATTTCGGGGATCAACTGATATCTGGATACTAACCGCAATGGGATGTTCAGCACTGCTACTGCAGGAAAAGAACTCCAAGCCGAGTTTCATGACAAGTGACTTGAAGATTGAGTGCGTTACAACCCGCACTCGATGGCCTTGTTCGCGTAATCTCTGGCCAATTACGGCGCATGCCTTGATCTCATCTGTTTTGTCGTAAAGCTTTGGTCAGTAAAAGATCGAAGCCGCGCGAATTATGTTCTTTACCTCTACTACCAACGAGCATCAGCACGATATCCATAGAGATGACACTTATTTCTGTTGTGCTTTCAACATGCTCCGGCTCTGACTTTTCAGGAATATCGGTCTCTGTTGGGGCAACATTTACAAGCCTTGGCCGCTGCATTGGTCGATATAGCTCTTGAATGATAGCCGATGTCCGGGGCCCTGCGCTCAGATTGATACTGAATCGGCCATTTTCTGTGTTTGCTAGTTTAGTATTTCGGATGTTATCAACCAATACCGAAATTCTTACCTTCGACAGATGCCAAAGAGGCCTTTTCATCTGTGAATGGCGGCGGTTCCAACGAAAAGTCACTGCAGACTGAATCATAGGTCGGAGGTGGCTCTTGGAATATCGAATCGCTGTCAGACTTATACTCGTCTTCGGGCAGATCAACTTTTTCTTTCTTCTCCATGGTGTTGGCTTAAGGGTACTTTAGAAGGTTGAAAATAAGGTCAGTGTAAAGTAGTTGTAGTTCCAAGCTCCTAGACTGAAGAGACAAGGTATATATATATAAGGAAGCCCGTGGCAAAGGGATCTTCCAAAAGACCCAAATAGCAACTTGAACCAAGAATACTTCAATAGTAACCCGGCAAAAACTAGTTTTAAGGGTCGCAGTAAGTGGGGTTTCCATAGCCAAAAGAAGCTATTTCGGCCTAGCAAACCTTGATCGGTTCCGAGGGGCTGGACTCGGGTTCGCGTTCGGATCTGTTTCGCGAAAACGCCTTTCACCGATTAATGGAGGTGCCTAACATCACAAAACGTACGACCCAATACTCTTCTCGCATTTGTCGAAGATAGTCTTTTAATTCTAGTTGCCTAGCACTTTAGGCATGGGAAATCTATGGTTGTTAAGTTGTTAGAATAGCCCCCTTCGGCTTCGGTTTCGGTTTGGATGTGGGTCTACGCGAAATACTAGTAAGTTTTGATTGACGACTTTGAAATATTAGCCATATTTGCCATATGTTGCCGGAAAGACATGCAGACCCATGGTGATAAGCCCAAGGCTGGAGAACTGTATGGTATAGTATAATATAAGCTACTTACTATATAATAACCTTTTGTCCCTGGCCTCTTTAACTTTGATTCCAACCGGGCCCCTGCATTTCAAGAACATTTTACTATTCATCTCTACCAAATATGGCTTCTACATTTGTGCTTTACCACTATACTCCCAATCTAGTGTGTGCAGTGCTGTTCGCGGCTCTCTTCTCCCTCACCACTGCATTCCATCTATACCAGAGAATCCGCACTCACACAAAATACTTCAACCCTTTTATTGTTGGAGGGATCTGTCAGTATCTCATGCGACTACAAATGGTACCATACTGGATCCAAATCCACTGACACTTTTCACAGTCCAGATCATTGGCTATGTTGCGCGGGCGCTAACTCATTTTCATGAGACATCCACTATACTTTATGCCATACAGAACCTCTTTCTACTACTGGCTCCAACTCTATATGCGGCATCAATCTATATGGTTCTGGGAAGAATCATCACGTACGTCCAGGGCGAGCACCTAAGCTTCATCCCCGTGCGATTGATGACGAAGATCTTCGTTGCCGGTGATGTTCTATCCTTCATTCTTCAAGCAGCCGGTAAGTAGCCCAACCCACCAAAAGTGCCTTCTTCTTGGACTCTCTGACCCTTTTGATCTAGGTGGTGGCATCATGTCAAGTAAAAGCCAGAACGCCCTGACAATTGGCAAATGGGTCATTGTCGGCGGTCTCGGTGTCCAGCTTGTGTTCTTCGGCGCATTTGTCTTCACGGCTCTTGTCTTCAATGTCAAGCTCCTCCGACACCCAACACCTGAATCCGAAGAAACGCTGGAACTGCGTTCCTGCGTTTTGCCGCGTGACTGGAGGGGTCTGTTGTTTGCCTGCTATGCAGTTAGCATGCTCATCTTGATCCGATCGATCTATCGTCTGATTGAGTTCGCTCAAGGCAATGATGGCTATGTTATGAGTCATGAGGTGTTTTTGTACGTCTTCGATGCCGCTATGATGTTCTTGGTTATGTTCATCATGAACGTGATGCATCCATCTGTTGTTCTGAGTCGGGTTGCCCCCCGTCGCTCTAGTAGCCGTCGGACTGAAGTTCAACTGGAAGAGCAGAAAGTGAGACGTACTCGGAGTCAAGGCAGATCCCGTGATAGGGCCCGGAAGTAGAGGCGAGGTGCTTTGTTGTGAATGTTTGCGCTCTTATGATGTTATTACCACTTAAAACGATTGATGAATAGTATGGTTATATGAAGTTTCATTTATTTAGATCATTACAAAGTGAGGTGCCTTTGTAGAAAGATAGCCATTTTGGATTAGGGATAGATATCAATAGAAAAGTTGTAAGTCAATTCTACCCAAGAGATAATAATTAAGATGGTCTATTCATTGTCATTGCTCCTAATACTCAAACATTGGTTCCTAAATCTAAGACTTTTCCCGGGGTTGAAAACGAGGGTTCGGGTGTCGACATCTAGACCCCAGGCAGGAAATCGGACCAAGATACCATAAATAGTCTAGCTACAGTCTAACCTTAGTCTAACCGTGGCTGAATCACAGCCTAAGCCTGAGAAAATATGCTTGCCTAGTAAACTCGAGGGAGACTGATAAAGATCTTTCGGCGCGTGCCGTTGCCAACCCTAAAGAAATCCGTTGAATACGAAGCCGAGGACCCACTCTTGCTTGCAGGATCGGCGGTGTTGATATCGCAGATTTTTATCAAGGAGCCTATTGTGCGTCTCAGTCCAAAATAGATGTCTCGTAGCGCTATGGCTATGCTTGTGTCGACGGCTGTGTTTGTAATTGGTTGAATATTCTGTTCAACATGGGGCTGGGTCCACCGATATAAAGAGAGTAAAGGTATATGACAATCACACTTCTTCTTTTCATTTCTCAATTCATTCTCTTATTCTACTTACTTGCTTTTCTTACTACTCTCATTCTGTTTCTTCCAATTTCTCCTCTCCATCATGTCTAATGGATATGTCCTCTACAACTATACGCCCTCAGTGGGAGCTGCAATTGCAGCAATCGTTCTCTTCAGCCTCGCAACAATAGTTCACATCTTCCTCGCGTTCAAACATCGACTGAGATTCCTCATTGCCTTCATTATTGGTGGAATACTCGAGACAGTCGGATATGTGGCACGAGCAATCAGTGCTAAGCAAGCGCCAGATTATTCCACGATGCCATATGCTCTCCAGAGTCTTTTCATTTTGATTTCGCCATCACTCTTCGCCGCCTCTATCTATATGATCTTAGGCCGGATCGTCACCTTGACAGAGGGCGACTCTAGATCTCTGATCAAAGCGAAGAGAATGACCAAGATTTTCGTGTGTGGAGATGTACTAGCTTTCCTTATTCAGGCTGGTGGTATGTTAATCCCGAATTCCTTCTACACATCGGCGTTTGCTAACACGAAATCGTCTTCTAGGTGGAGCAATGCTATCCGGAGCAAAGTCATCCAAGAATCTCAAGCTTGGAGAGGATGTCATCATCGTCGGTCTGGTTGTCCAAATTCTCTTCTTCGGATTCTTCGTCATCGTTTCCGTCATCTTTCACACTAGGATGTCAGGATATCCCACTACGGCAGCATTAAGCACAAAGGTCAACTGGAGGGTGTATCTCATGGTGCTTTATACTGCCAGTTTCTTGATTATGGTGCGGTGCATCTATCGTGTGGCGGAGTATATTCAAGGACAGAAGGGAACTCTGCAGAGCCATGAGTACTTTGCCTATATCTTTGACACTGCTCTGGTGTTTTTGGTCATGGTCATCTTCGCTATCTTCCACCCTAGCCAGGTTGTGCAACGCACCAAGGCTGATATTGACCAAGATGTGGAGTACACAGAGTTGAGAGGATAATTTTATGAAAGTTCATTGTTTTGTTTTTGCCTTGCTTTGGGTTTTATTTTGGGTTTGCTTCGTTTTCTTATTGTTCATGATTTTTATGCTTGTTTCCAGGTGTATTAGCTTTGAGTTATTCTGGTCGGTGAACTAACCAAGTGAGGGTGTAAGAGGGACTAAAAAAGGAAGTAGGAGAGAGGAGAAAGACTACAAAAACAAGAGAAGAGGATTCGCATTCTTCGAGGAATGGAACTATGATTTGATGATTACATCAAAATGATATACGAAAGAAATTGAATGAGTTAAAATAGTCCCTTTTATGTCCATAAAATAGATAAGTTACATCCGGCTTTTGATGTCAACGTTCAAGTAGACAGTCTAGAACCGTCTCGTCTCAAGAACAGGCTTGTTTCCAACAGCAGTCTCAATCTTCTCCACAATATCCTCCGTCAACAAGTCCACCACACCCAAAGCCCGAATATTATCAAGAACCTGTTGTGGCCGCGAAGCACCAGTTATCATAGACGAGATATTGGGGTTCTTCAGAATCCAAGCCAGAGCCAACTGCGCCGTCGAAATGCCCAACTCCTCCGCAACAGGCTTCAGCGCCGCAACCTGATCAAGCTGCCTCTGCCAAGTCTCATCCCCAACCGTCTTCTTCAAATTTTGCACATACCCATCTTTAGACTCAGCCAGTCGCGACCCCTCCGGCAGCGCAGCAGCATCATTATACTTGCCGGTCAAGATACCCCCCTTCAACGGCGAGAAGACAGTCAATCCAAGTCCATGCGCATCATACAGCCAGCGGTATTCTTTTTCGACGCGCTCGCGCACCAGAAGGTTGTACTGCGGCTGTTCAACAACGGGTCCGATAAGACCTAGTCTATCGGCGATGCGCCAGGCGTCCGAGATCTCGCTAGCAGACCACTCCGACGTACCCCAGTAGAAGGCTTTGCCGTTGTTGATGAGGTAGTTGAAGCCGCGGACGATCTCTTCCATGGGGGTGTCGCGGTCTGGGCGGTGCGCATAGACGACATCTACGTAGGGCAGATCCAACCTTTGCAGGGAGAGGTTCATGCCTTCGATTATGTGTTTGCGGGAGAGACCGTTGTTGTTGAGGGGTTTGTCGGGGTTGGCGCTGTTGGCCTTGCCCCAGTAGATCTGTGGTGTGTGAGTGGCTGTGTTCTGTTTTCATACGGAGAGGGGCATTGGCATTTAGTCTTTACCTTAGTGGAGATTACGAGGTCATTCTGCTTCCAGCCGAACTGCTTGATCGCCTGGCCGAGGACAATCTCGGACTGGCCGCCGGAGTATACTTCGGCCGTATCAAAGAAGTTGATGCCAGCGTCGTAGGCAACCTTCATGCACTCGAGGGCGGTTTCTGGGATTGATCAGTCTCTCAATCGACGGTCAAGATTGGAACCCGGTACATACCATTTCCGACATGTCCGCCATACGTCAGCCAGCTACCCAGTGAGATGACCGAGACCTTCAGCCCAGTGCGGCCGAGGAAGCGGTATTGCATTTCAGGAAGAGTGTCCGACATGGTAAGAGAAAAGGATAGTAGTGAGGAGAGTATGCGGGGGAAGACCCTTTTTATGGCCAGGCACACACGGGCCGATGCGGGGCTCCGGGGTTAAGACGGCATTCGGCCCTTTCTGCACCCCATTTTCCCGTTTTGGGACGCCGAAGGTGGGCTTGGGCCTTGGTGGCGCCAGTTTTATGGGGCATGACGCGGTTCAGGTTAATCGCGGAAGCTGTGGGCAATGCTGGACTCGGACTGGTTTGGTTTGCGGCAGGCAGATGTAACATAGGGCCACGTGGGGGTTCCGCGTCAAAGGGTCCCAATTGCTGCAAATGCTGAGGGAATTAGCAATTCCTTTTCGCTCGCAGGACCAATAAAGGTCGGATGCATGGCATGATGTGATAGCTGTGGTCAATGTCACAGTGTGGTGTGGCTATGTACCGATTCTAAAATGCACCTGGGTCCAATTTATAGACTGCATGCTCTATGCTTCATACTTCAGACTCCAGCTCCATGCATAACACTACTGACATATGCACGGTCCCGCGTCATTCGAGGTAAGGGCTGTGGGGTCACGTGTGTATGCCCTAACCTTGAAATGGGAGTGCCAGTACCGAATACCGAAAGAACAAAACCAAAACTGGAACAAAAGGATGCAACACCCTATCCAGAATCTTTGATTCATGGTATGTATGGTCCAAGTCAAATACCTGAGCTCAGATTGAGATATTGCATTTACAATTGCACCTGTCCCGAAAGCAATCTTGTTGGGAAACAAAATGTACACTGCATTCTCAGAACGTCAACTTGAATCGAAGAGAACTTAAATATAAAATACAGCTCATTAAGTTATCTGCTTAATAAAGCATCACCAGACCTCATTACGATTACTCCAGCCTTCAAAACTCACATCCAGTTGGAACAGCGCCGGGATACTCAGGATAAACAGGCGTCTGTCCCGCATAGGCACATTTACAGAAATTAGTCTCCATAGGAACGTCAGAGCACATGCTTGCAGGGGCAGTGACACAATAACCATTAATAGAAACCGAGGTCGTCATGCCAGGTGGACAGTAGCTGGAGGGCATGCAGAAGGTATCGTAGGTAGTCGAGCCTTCAAGGAGAGTCATGCTATACCATTGATCTTCGGCACAGGAGCAGGAAACAGCTTGATAGTGTAACATTGTTAGATATGTCATTTTGAAAAGAGAGGAAATGACATGAAAGGTCGGTGATACGAACCACTGATGATGGTTGACTGTCCGTCTGCAAGTGTCCCAGCATAAAGAGTCGAAGTGTCATAGGCAAGCGCCCCGTTCGAACACTCTGTCGTGATCCATGAAGCATCAAGAGGGAAACAGGTTGATTGCTGCATGCAGTGGTCGGGATGCCATACTGATGGATAAAATCCCTGTGGGCATTGGATTGGGGATTCTGGCTTGGAGCAGTACGAAACCGATGTTCCTAGTGTGCAGTCTGTTGTATGGATCTCGATTTGTCCCCCTGTGCAATGGAGTCTTGCGGCTGGTGTTATGATTGCTGGAGTTGCGTCTGCTGTGATGGTGCCGGTCTGTTGGGGGAATGATTTTGCAGTAGACGCAATGAGGAGGAAGAAAACGAAGGGTTGGAAGTGAATATGCATTGTATCAGACAAACCTATTTGTGTCTTAGATAAAATCATGTACACAAGGTGGCAAGTCCAAGGTCGATGCAATGACTGTGATATAGTTCAAAAGCTATTCTCACAGCAGTAAGCTGCGATTGAGTCAATTCTTATATCACCTTCAGTCCAACTCAAGCTCTAGCACAACCTAATTAGTCCTTTCGAACCCAATAAAGTTCAAAAGATATCAGCCTTGTCAGCGTAAGCCAGAGTCGACACCCTCCTGGTAACAATGAAGCAACAGCTTGCTGATAAGCCTCCAAGCACATCAGAAACACTGATAACCCAGCTCATACCACCTCGCGGTCGAGAACCTATGTAACCATCTGATAAAAGGATCATCAAGGTCATCACGTTTGTTCGAATGCGCCACAATAACTTAAGTCTAGCCAAAGATTACCATGCAAACATCGTGTCCCAGGCACAGTTCCAATACAAGGAATTCTTATCAGGAACCTCGGCGCCCAAGAATAGTATACGCTGGTGTGTAGCATATTTAGTTAATCAACCATGACCATTCCAGTTCGGTGGCTTGTCACTCGTGAACAAGACTCGCGTAGTGGTGCAAGGTGCTCGAAGACAGAAACAGGGTTGGACCAAAGATCTAGCTCGTATGTTGCGTATGTTGCGCAGTAGAGATGAATGTACTACACTGCAATAGAACCAGATACGAGACAGGTCATGGGTGGACTGCGACGCTGGATGTTGACTGTTCCAGGTATGAAGTAGATAGCATGATATGCTGCCAAGCTCTGTTCTCATCTGGATCTTCCTTTGACTCGCTCTGTTTTGGATATTGTTGTTTTCTGGCGGTTTGTTGAGTCTTGTTTGGGTCTCATCGGTCCTACGGGGTTTGTTGCACATGTCGCACGTAACGAAGATACGCAACTTTAGATTTTCGTGCACGGAACAAACATGGCGAGATGTATGTTTGTTATTGTATGCATGTTCGCTGAGACAATTCCGTTGAGGGTGGATATGGATGAAACATTTGATCATGTTTCAATGAAGGTGATGGGTAGAGTGCTTGGCTGAGACATACATTGGATTGAGGTTGCCCTCAGTATCACTTTGGTCAATCTGAGGTAAATTAGAGGATGGGGAATTGCCGAGAAACAGAAAAAGCGATAAAACTGCTACTTGTGCTTGACAGAAGTTTGTATCTTCTAGGTAGGCATGGTTATATCGACGAATGCAGCCCAGTTGCGCACCAGGGCTTATTTAAATTTTGTATCACGAGAAATAACAGTATGGCCATAGCACACCCTCCCCGCCTGACCGGAGGACGTCCAATCGGAAAATCATATACACGAATCAAAGCTCCTGGGTACAGTCCAGCAAGTACGAGGTCCAATATGGTAAAGAAGCAGGTATATCCAGTTGGTCAAAGTAGCAGGGTAAAATCACGCGCTGCGTCCTTTTCTCAACATGTTTTGAACAACGTGTTTCTTAGAACTTGTTGTGCAGATGACCATGACGGTGGAGATGTCTGCGTGCGTGGGTTGCAGGCTGTTCCTGCTCTACAACAGAGTCCACTACTACAGTATCTCGCTTCACATAAGAGACAGCTGTGGAGGTCTCAGTGACGGTCGTGATCGCAGTGGACAAGGTGCGGGTGCTGCCTGTGGTTGTCGCATATGGCGCGCCATTCTCGTCGATCAAGACAATGATATCACGTTGGAGATAAATAATCTCTTCGGTGATAGGGTCGAGAACGATAGACGTAGTGGGAGTTGGAGTGGGCGTGGGGGTCGACGTGGAAGTAGAAGTCGAAGTAATTGCTGGGGCTTCGGCGGTATTGGCAACATTGAGATTGCCGAGCAAAGCACCAGAATCAATCGAGAGACCCAGAGAAATCGAGGGGATAGAAGGCACCGACAGAGATGGCAGAATGGCCGCAGCAGTCGTGGTAGTCGAAGTGTCCATATCCATGGAAGCGTACCCTGGTCCCCATGAAATACCCATAGAACCTGGCAATCCATCGGCGTACATGTAAACGTCCTCATTCTTCAGCGCAGAGGGAATTTCAAATTCGCACTGGCGCTGCTTAGTCTCTGTCTGAATGTCAAAAATCTCACAGTCGTCAACCAGGCCGGACTCGCTTGTGCAAGTATCAACAGCCTCCTGCAGCACGCCGTCGTCCCAGGCCTGGATGAAATCACCGTGGTATCCGTATCCAGTGGGGTCACCGTTGGCCAGGGCAAAGTACCCGTCGACGTCCTTGAAGGCATATGTGTTCCAAATTGTCTCGTAGAAGAGTGATACAAGTCGGGTTTCGTATCCCTCGGGGCAGGTACCGTCCATAACCAAAGATGGATACGCGACGTGAGACTTGTGGTCCTCCGAGTCAACATCCTTACCGTTCCAGCAGGATGGGAACATCAACTCAAAGCGAACACCGTCGGTGCAGTGCTCGTCGAGGTAGGTCTTGTTCGGCATGAAGTGACGGTAGAGGGATGCTTCAGCGGTGGTTTGGTAGTTCAAGCAGTTGAATCCAAGAGCCTTCTGGCGCAATGCAGCTTGCGAGGACTGAGCGCCAGACCAAGAAGACTTGGGAGGATCGGGAACTGGCCAAGTGAAGTTACGCTGGAAGGGATCACCTGCCAACATGCGGAAATCAGTTGGGAACGCCGTGACGTTCTCTCCGTACAGAAGGTAGTAGCTGGTCATACATTAGCCAGGCTCATACAGAATGCAAATCAGACTCACGCAAGCATGCCTCCAACCTCCTCAACCAGCTCGGCACTGCCATTGGTGTGCATGAAGTATAGCGCCGGGGTCCAGTATGCCGACTTATCCTGCGTCACAGCGCAAGACGTGCAGCTAGATTCCAAGAGAGAGTCCTCGGTAGAGCTCATTCCAAAGCCTATATACCATTAACATTCTGTATCACGCCCTCGACATTTCACTATACTTACTGCCACCACCGTGAACCGAGTGCACATGGGAAGAAACCTTCCCAGGGTCGACAATAGGGTCCAGCCGCGCGACACCAGTTCGTCCACGGCAAGGAAGACGCCAAAAGGCCGTAGCATAAGAGGGGAAAAGAGTGAAGCAAGCCATCAAGATGGCTGACAATCGGATGTCCTGCATGATGCGAAAGAAAGAGCCGCGTCTACGGGCTCAACAAAGAGAAAGGAGCGAATGAATCAATCTCAGGGCTTTAGTTCCAAAAGAATGACTCGCCAGGAGCACCGAATCAATCGGTCAGGCGTAGAAAAAAGGAGAGAACAGTCGGAGTGTTGTCGTCGGATGCTAAGCAATATGTCAGTTCGAAAAGAGTCCCACCCGGGCGCGCGTTGTTTTTTAGGAGCCACAGCAAGCGCAGGTCCCTCTCTTGTCGCAGACAGGAGATTCCAGGTGGCCAATCACTCGTCATTGAAACGAAATTATTCGGGGGAGATCGATGGGGATGCTCCCTTCCCGCGAAGGAATGGTCCCTTGCTTGCTGTCCCTTTCTTCCATAGGGATGGAAGTGGCGCGAAAGAAAAGCCCTAAAGCATGTAGCTTACCGATTGAGCGCGTTGTCCTTGACGTCAACAAACAAACAGGATCGTCGTTTGAAGCCTTGGTTGGGATGTTACTCCTTATAGCCCTAGAGGGGGTCAGTATCATGTCGATGTCATTCATACTTGCTATTTTCCGATCAACTCACTATTGGTGACAAAATTCCCCGAATGAAAGTAAATATTCTAAAGAATGACACAGTCTGTAAACAGACAAAAGATCGAACTGAACGAGTGACAGACCCTGAGATAGGGCAAGAGATAGAAGAGGCCAAAGTCAACCAGAAGAAAAGGGCTAACAGCCACCAGGCGGAGGAGGGGGGATCAAATACTATAATCCAGTGGCCCCCCCCTTAAGTTGAGCCTTGTTCATAAGAGAGGGGCCTGATTGTAAGGACTTGGCCAATCCCTCGATATTCTGGATATTGGATAGACTCTCCTACCCGTATCCGCCAGTTCAATACGCCCGAGCACCCATGGCCAAACCTATAACGATTGGGTGTTCATCCGAAATTAAAATGAGCAGTGTATACACTGTGTAATTCAGAGTGAATAGGAGACTCTACCCACGAAAGTGGATAATTACGGGGCGAAATGATATGAAACGAACGGCGCGTTCCTGAACTAGCAGAGGCTAGGGCTAACGGGGCTAATTTATTAGCACAACGTCCATCGTCTCGTCCACGCTGACTCGCGGGAGTGGACCGCCCAGCGCATCATGAAACGGCTCCATAGATTAACCTGACCCCTGTCTGATAATGAGTCTTCTGATATTTGCGCAGGCGAGATTACTGGTTTATTTTATTAGAGTGATCAATCTATTTACCGATAAGTAGTGTATAGTCCACCTCTAAAGGTAACATTAGACAGAGAACGTATTTATACTGGGAGCCCTGACCTGCCAAACAGAATCTTCACTAGTCCAGACATTAGTCGTTTGAGTCTGGGATATCTTACCTGTTTCTGCAATGGTCCGATCGTATGTCCCAGCCCGATGTCTCAGATCTTGCATACAGGTCCGCAGTGAAACGACCATGTCGGAATTGCGAAGCTTGACACCATCTAACTTTCCGGCACTTAGTCTGTATAGGATCTCATGTGGACCTTTAATCAAAATAGACGTGGAGCTCGGGGTTCAGAAATACTTGATTCGTTTTGTTTCTTCCTTTGGGGTTTGGTCGAACTATCGTGTGGAGAAGCGGATTTCATCTTGGCTGATTGTTTCAGGGTCAATCAGACAAGTCCTTTGGGTTCTACTTATAGAACAGGAGGTGTTCAGTGTGGTGAAAATATTGACCGTCACTCTATGAAGCGAATTTTGGAGATTAGAAATATTGAGCAGTCAGGCCGAATGGACCACCAAACTCAACCGTATAATACATAGCAGAGTAGATTGTAGCTCTCAGTGTCTATTCTTTAAGGCCATTACATATACATACAGTACACCGTACGGACCCGATCAAGCCTTCACATCTTCCAAGGCCTTCTTCGCGCGGGCAACACTGTCTCGTGCACGAGTATCCGTCATATCTTGAACAGACTTACCACCATCCCGCACAATCTCGCGGAGAGCACCCTCAGTCTCCCGCAGAGAAGAACGTCCTTCTTCGCGGACCTCCTCCTCCCAGTAGGTACGGGCATCATCCCATCTCTTCTGCTGGCGACGCATAGAGTAGATCAAACCAATTGCGCCAAGGGTGCATGACTCGTATACGGAGGCCGACGGCACAGCCACATAGGTAAGAGCGGACAGAGCGGAGGTCAGAGTGGTAGTGGAGACACTGAAGAGAACCAAACTCTGGGCAAGGGATTGAAGGGAGGGGACTGTAGTCGTGAGGAGTTTAGTGCGGAGGTCTGGGATTTGAGTTGGCCAGGGAGGCGAGATAGGCTCAGCAGGACCGAGGGCTGCGGCCGACTTGGGGGTAGAAGTCGGTTCGTCCAGCAGGCCGGCCTGCTGGTATTTGCCTGCGGTCCAGATGACTTCCCGCTCAGCGCGGCGGAGGAACTGCTTCTCGAGGATCTCGGAGGTGACCATGCCCACATCGTCGACGCGCCAGAAGAGCTTCCACCATGCGAGGCCCCGCCAGCGCGGACTAGCCAGACCGGCTTCCAGCGAGCTACGGAGCTCGGAGTGAGCGCGCTCCGCCCAGACTGTGACGCCTTGGTCGAGTTGGGAGCGGAGCTCCTCAGGGGCTATGCCGGCGGTCTGGTCTTGGAGCGCCTTGGCATCGCGAATGAGCACGCTAGCCTCGGCGGAGTCGAGGATTGACTCCACCAGGGGAACCAAGGCTGGGTTCAATGTCTCTGGAGTTGATGCCTCAGAGGATTGTGTAAGCCAGTTGATGAGTGGCTGCACACCACTGCCGTTCCATCCACGTCCGTAGTCACCGGCGTTTTGGACGGATTCCCGAAACTTGTCCAGGGCTGTGCTGGCACGTTCAATGTCCACCAGAGAAATCTGCTCGTTTTGGGACTCCTGATCAGCAACGGAGAGTTCAATAGCACCGCGCACGGAGGCGATCTCATGCTTTAGGTCTGATCGGCCCATCATTGTGCTGTAAGCCAGTAGACCATCCACACCACTTCCGCAGACTATACTGCGGTGCACAGGATACCGAACAAGGTTATGCCGACCGGAATGCGATGTCTGAATAGTCACAGTGGGAACCAGGAACGTATCGGCGTGGAGTGTGGCAGCATTGGGGTCAGGCTCGGAGCCGATCGTGCTAACAAGGATTTCCAGGTTTCCATCTCTAAGGATGGGCGAGGGCACTGATATCGTCGGTAGCAAGTCATTGGGAATGGATTCTGAGATTTCGCCGTATCTACAAGCACATGACGAGTTAGTATGGGCCTATACCGGACATACGGCAAGCAGAATTCATCCATACCTAATCAGCAGCCCTCTCGATGAGTCGGCATCATAAGACTCCAGAATGTCTTCCCAAGTCTCCCGCGGTGTCAATGGGTCGGCAAGTAGTAGTCTAACGAGTTTGCGGGCAGAGGTCGCATCGTTCAATCCGAGGACTAAAATTTTGATAGATATTAGATTAGTGCCAGGCTCTTTAGAGGAACAGCAGCTGTTCAAGACTCCAAAAGATAATAAAAACTCACCAGCCACACGAATAAGAGGCGTCTCGGACTCCAGACCCCGTAGCGCAAACTGCAGTCTGCTAAGATTCACCTGCTCAAGCGCCGCATCCTTGACTCCTTCCAGGGCAGTGTAGAGCTCCTTCAACCGGGGCGGAACAGACTTGGCAGTGATAACAGACGATGTGTTGAATGGCCGATGGGTCGATGCTGTAATTCTGCTCTGGGGTTGACTGCTTCGTCGCAATGTGTCGGTTTTCTCGAGGCTGCGATTGCTGGCGCGTGTTGACAATGTGCGGCGCCAGATCGCGCACGATGGACAATAGAAGATAGAGCTACTGTCTAGTGAGCGCGAAAGGCTCTTTGTGAGCGCACTGCGCATTCTGGGGGCCATTGAGGCGTGTTATGAGCGGGCAATTCTGAAGCTCGATGGATGAACTCGAGCGGAAGTGGACGCGGGATCGAGGCTTGGCGTTATCATCCGTTATCCTTGGAACCCTTCATTTGCCTGTTTATTTACACGTTCATATTTCAATATTCCACAATTGATGGCTCATATGAAACTAATATAATTTGCCGTACAAGTATTCACATCTACATTTCCTACGAACCCCAAGATCAAACAAGAAAAAGCATACATGTTTAACTGAACTGTCCTTTATGGTCGCTAGTATTGTGATTCACGGTTTGATCGCCTGGAAAGAGGTAGGATCAAACAGATAGACAGGGTATCGTATCGATCGTGTCGGAGCAGAAAGGCGTGTGCGCTGGAGGACAGGAAGAAGAAATGCATAGATCATATCATAATATCAACTCAATCAAATCCAGGGCCTTCTCAGGCATCCTTGGGAGGATCCCGCTGGCGTCGACTAGGACGGGAGCCAGCAGACCTGCAAATCATTAGCTTGTGCATAATTACTAGTCAGTCGTTCAAAACTTACATGCTGATCCGCCGGGCGACAGTAGCCAGTCCAGCATCGTTGGCAGCCTCGTGCTCAGCACGCTCCAAAGCCACACGACGGCTCTCCTCACTTTTCTGGATGACTTCTTCCTGACTAGGAGGCAAGTGCTCGTTCTGAATATCAACCTTACGGGCATCCTCAAAGTTGTGGATAGCCTGCTTGATACCTTCCGCGCCAAGCATGAGAGTTCCAGCGGGAAGACGACCGCCAGCCGCCGTCTTCAGCTCAGTGACACTCTCGGATTGTTCACGGAGGACTTGGAAAACACGAGAGAGACGACCAATAGCAAGAATCTTGTTTTTGATAGCACGTCTCTTGAACTCGCTGGATTCGGGGTCGGTTGATGCCGGAGAGGTGATCGGCGTGCTTTCCTCGGGGACAGACACGGGAGACACTTCAGAGGTGGGAGTGTCGTCCTCCAATTCCTCCTTCGAGCAGGTGTTGAGAATGGCAATAAGCATGTCGGTAATCTTCTCACCAACGAAAGGCAAAGACCAGGTGAAAACATCCATGAAGTTAGGAAGCCAGTATGGGTGAGGGGTGCAGTTGAATTGGCGGATGTTCATCACGTTGTTTTCATATTTGAGAACAGCAGCCTTGTTGTTGTAAACGTCCAAGTAGTTAGGAGCACTGAAGATAGTCATAACACTGGGGAAGCCAGTGGTGCGTGTCTTCCGGTACATGCGGTATCCAGCATCCTGGGCCTCGTGTGCTCTGATAATGGAAAGTAGGTTGTTCTTTTCCAAAAACGCACATGCAGCTGGGTAAGAGAAGAAGTAAGAGCATCCACGAACACTGTTGTGGATAAAGAAATCGCCAGTCTTTTCTTGGCCGAATTCCTCCAAAGGATCGGCCCAGAGAATATCACACATAAGTCCGTGGGTCGGGGGTTCCCGGAATCGATCGATCTGTAGTTGACTTTAGTTCCCATCCTTTGTATGCAAATATGAGAATACTAACGGCTTTGATGTCCTCGAGAGTGTGGAGCTCCGGACTGAGACCACCGTGGATACAGAGGAATTGCTTGTTCATAACAGCCGCCAGCGGCAGCGAACAGAAGGACTCAATGCACGCCTCATAAATCCGCTCGCTATACTTGTGCTTGCACTCCAATTTGAAAGTGAAGTAATCCGTAAGGTGACGACATTCATGGTTACCCCGCAGCAGCCAGAGCGAGTCGGGATACCAGATCTTCAAAGCCCAAAGGTACAGAACACACTACGAATGTCAGAATCCCCTTGGCTCCGATAGGGCATCAGATAACGTACCTCGATACTGAAATATCCACGATCGACATAATCACCCAAAAACAGATATCTTGTCTCCGAAGGGTCACCGCCGACCTCGAACAGCTTCATCAGATCGTAGTATTGGCCGTGAACATCGCCACACACTGTAATGGGCGCATCCATTTCGAGCAGGTTGGGCTCTGCTCGCAAGACCTGGGTACCGGCGTGAATGATCCATAGCGCCTGTTCTTCGGAGAGACGACCTTCACGGTAGAGATGCTGCTTGAGGTACTGCAGGTTGGGCTTGGAGGGATCCTCGGGGGACCAAAACATATCATCTGGAGGCGTGCTTAAGGCGGGCGCTTGAACCTCTGAGGGCCAAAAATTACCGTCAGTGATCACGTTGCAAGCTTGGGATATCTTGAAGCGACCGAGACCGCTTTACCTTTAACGACTCGCTCCATTGTGGAGACCTGCGTGCTGTCCTCCATGGTGTGCAACGTGAAGTCGATCTCCGGGACCGGCTTCTTTTCGTTCACCGCGCGTGCAATGGCCTTGTCCATTTTGGCTGGTATTGTCGTGTGCTTGAATATCTGGGGGTTTCGAGTAGGGGGAGGGGGGGGGGGGGGGTTAAACCGGCGCGGAGATGTGGCGGGGGGGTTGATTTCAGAGCGGGATGAAGCTCCCACGGGGTAGAAGGATTATCGGATTCAGTAGAGTCGGAGGGGAAAAGGTGCAGGATGTTGAGGAAAAGAAGAGCCCACAGTGGGAAAAGGGTGTGTTTTGGGGGAAGTGTGAAGGGAAAAAGAGAAACAAATTGGATAAGCGGCTTCTGGACCGCTGCTAACTTAGTGGACCACCAACGATCGGTCGATGTATAAAATCCGATTGTTCTTGTCAAGTCTTTGGATGTTGGCCACTGAGAAGGTAAAAGCTGGATTGAAGTTGGAAACTCAAGTCAGCTGAATCTTGGAGCCTCAATGTCAGATGGGGTGCCTGAGGCTGCAGTCCCTTAGTTGCGTGATGGCCGTTCCCCACGGGCCATCAGCTTCATCCGATTTCCAAGACATCGCCTCTGTTTGGACTGCCAGATGGGTTCTCTAGTCCACTAGGATTTCCTTTAAGCATCAAGGTTGGTTTCTCAAGCAGTCGAGTGACATTGTAGGCCTCATATGCCTAGGTGACTCAGGTATGCAGGATTGATCATCTGCATGCAGCGAAAAATCTTCATGCCTGCAGCTATCGCTCTACATATATAGGCCATATTTCAATCATGTTGGTATCTCGGAGTATACCAATCTTCCATCTCCAGTTCGGGCACAAGCTTAGGTTCAAAAGAGAGGATACTCACCAAGTACCCAATACCTGAGTACCAGCGACTTGGAAATTCGCACCAACTGGTGTCTGGATTGGGGCTAGGTCAACTCAACTTCCCTGCCCCCATACGTCTCCCATGCCCGAGAATGGAACACGCCCCCTGTCCGTATTAATGGCCTGGTTCCCCGATGGAGCTGCCCAGACGAACCCCCCACTTTTTCTCTCCAGGATCGCCGGGGTCAAATGGGGATATTCGGGGAACACAATAACACCACTATCACCAAATCATATTCTGGGGTTGCATTCTCTCGAGGTGGCGGCTCCGTCACTACCTCAAGGATATACTAAGTGGAAGAAACAACCAATCGAGAAAGGGACTTCGTAGTCTAATGGATACTATACATTGGCCAATGCAGACTATATACTCTGTCAGCTCTTCTGACCAAAAGAAATTCACATCTTGATAGTATTAGCATCACCACGAGGTCAAAATGGGCAAAATCTCATGGGCAGCACTGCACCTGGCTTCATTGAGTCTTGGGGTCAACGCGTACACCAGCCCTTGTATCTATCAGTCTGATAAATGTGGCAGCACCCTGGCGACGTTGTATGGTACGTGGATCTTTTGCGTCAAAATGGGAATCCCAGACATCCTAAGCCATTGCCAATCAACTGACCACTATGGATAGGTTACTCTGTGTCTGAGTTGATTGCCGCTGTCAATCAGACATCCTCAATCCCACAGATCTCTCTGGCCCAGCTTTTCCAGGTCATCTACCGATGTGAGGATATCTATGGGGGCATTGTGGGTAACAGTTTGTGCATCGATGGATGTATCCCGGCAAACAATCCCACTCGTGATGATCAATGCCAGCTGTCCGAGGCTACCACTACCGTTACGGTTACCACTGCGGCTGCAGTTTCTTGCTACAAGCAATGTCAGACTGTTTGTTTCGGCGGCAGTTGTTCAACTTGTATGAATACGATGATACACGCGCCGAGTATGACTCCGCTTTTGAAATTCTGAGCAAGGACGAGACTATATATGGCTCAATCTACGGGTGCTTATTTAATGAATTCGTGTTCTCCTTGAGCAAACTCCACTTTGAATGGCCCGTCATGTCTCAGTTTCATCTGCAAGTCGTTATTCGGCATTTGGTCCTGTTGTTGAGACGCCATCATGTCACTCGTTTAAATCCACTGGCATCAAACCTTTTAGTGACCGTATCAACTACTCGTTTCTATGCAATGTCTGCCTCAAACTCAATCATCAAATGAATTCTTGTGAGATGGAGACAAGAAGAAATGAAGTGGAAAAAGATTATAGTCACAATAACATTCAGTAACACTCGTCAGTCTCCATATCCACTATGAAGTATAAACCAAACTTTACTATCAATATGAAAAAAGTGTAGAAAACGCAGTGTGATTGTGAGAGCTACGTTAAAGAGCTATATGTTTGACCATCAATAGCTTGACTCAAGACAGAATGTAACTAGCAGCGAATGAATGCCTGAAAGCCTTAATAAGCCGAGGAGCCCAACAGCTCATACTTATACACAGGTCAGTCAGGGAGTATGTGCTAGGCCGAAATTATAACACAAGCAAATAACAGAATTCATCCTCCAGATTTCATGCCATCCCCATTTCACCTTTCAGGTTGATTGCAGCCAAGTGCAGCTCAACAAATCTCTTTCGTCACAGACGCGAAGAGCGCATGACGTTACACTTAGAGGATACATTGATCATTGCGGACACCAGGCTTCGTATCACAGCCAGCGAAGCAATAAGCATTTCCAGTGACGGTACCCAGGATGTCGGTGCAGTGGAAGAGAGTCTGGGAGATCTGGGTACTGCTCAATACGGGGATGGAAGCGGTGTCGTTGACGGCAGCAGTGAGCTGGGCCTCGGTGTAGGCTATTCATATTATTTTGGTTAGTCTATCTAGCCTTTCTGTGATATCAAATATTGCTTACAGAATGGAGCAGCAAGAAGCACAGAGCCACACTTCAGTGACTGGTACGCGCAGTTGGCTGCTTGTTGAGCAGACGCTCCGGCCAGGACGAGGCTTAGGGCAATGGTGATTTGGGACAGCATATTGATGGACTGAAAGGCTTTTGGATTGATTGGAATGGTTTTTGATAGCAGAATGTCCTGGGAAGAAGAAGGAATAGCTGTTCTCGGCGAGAACAGGCCTATTTATATGATTCAACTCACTTCATGAACATGATGGCTCCAGCTTCATCTTCTTTTTGTTTAGGCTTTCGGTATCCATTCCAAAGATACCCCTGAGAATCAGGAGATTGAAGTGGATTGAACGATACGTTAAGTCTCATGTCACCCCCGAACTGGTATTGATTCGATAAGAGATTCACCTTGGCATGAACTGGTAGTAACCCTCCTTTTAAGGTTAACGCCTGGTCCTTCATATGGCTCCCAAAGAGACACAAAGTTCAATCAACCCAAACACCGACTAGCCGACAGACGATCGTCACTTTTGTTCTAATGGGGCCCAAAGGAGAACTAGGTTCAATGTAAGCTTAACAATGGTATGTCTAGAAGAGCCTATACACTCAATAGTAAGGGCTGTGACACCAACCCGGATATTTCTCCATTGGGCCAACACATCTCGGCGTCGTACAGCCCGTTCGAACTCAATAATTTGTTGCGCGGGGTATAATTTTAGCATGACGTCCTTCTGATATCCCCAGACAGCAATTCATGGCCTGATTTACCGGCAAAGATCCTTGAACTTGGCTTAGTGGCAAGACGTTGCTTTAAGCCTCGTATTGTGTTATACTGATATTGAATGATTGGAATGGCTCCCGCGCTCCCTTGAAGCAATAAGAAACACCTTGGAGTCGTCGATACTTAAGCGAAATTGTAAAGAAACTGTAGTATAGACTAGGATAATCGAACTAAAGATCTAGTGGAACAGCAACTAGATCAAGGATGCTATGTCTGGGCGCCTATCAGAACAAATCACCGCTTGCATACCCTTCTAATCAAATATCTTCACAACACCGATCTCAAATCACCAGACCAAATGTTTTGCTCATGTGACGGAGATAGAGGTGAAGCTGCATTTGAATGCACGCTGTTGTTAGAGGTTGGTTTGAACTCACTGACACTGAAGGTTGATCCAAATTCAGCTGGAGTCAGGGATATTTCCGGACTCTTCAGAAAGCGTACTATATCTGGCTACGAGCAATAAGCAATGTGCGACGAGCACTTGAATATCGTTAAAGGTTCTCGCGATCATGCGGCAAATGTCAACCTTCACTCAATAAACCTCGGAAGTCCTCTAGAAAAGGTTGCAGCTCAGACAAAAATCATCCAGAATCATAATGCCTGAACTGATCGTGAAATTTGACGCCGATATTCAATTTTTGGACCACGAGACACCGACCTACAAGGCTGTTACTCAATGGGAAATCGATAAACATGAACATCCACCAAGGATATTCTCATTCCAATTGTCCTCGACTATGGGGCTAGTATCAATATGAGAAAGGACATTGACCTAGAGCCAGTTTTGTTTTTCACTTTTCTCGTACCGGAAATATCATGTAGAGCTACTTTTAGATATTGGAGTAGATTTTTCGACTGCGATATCGTCCCCCCCCCCCCCCCCCCCCCCCCCCCGCGGAAAAGCCATCCTATCTCGTATGGGCAAATTTCTTCTATTAGAACTATGAATCGCGAGAATATCCACAATCTACAAGCCTAGACGTAAGCAAGATATCTACTGCCTGATAGCTACCCTTCACCTGGACGGTGAGGTATCGTACCGAGGCATATCACTCTATACCTCCACGGGGACGAAACCCTTGCTTTGATTCGACAGTACCAAACAAAATCAAATCGCGGCACAAGTGCTTCAAGGATACTTTCCTATGGTATTGCAAGCGCCTGTACAACTATGCCCCGCAATGAGCCCCGGCCGATATGTGACATTTGGAAGATTGCCCACAGCTTGCGTTCATCATGCCTCCACAGCCCATTTACTTCTTGCGTAACCTTATCATGGCTAAATGGGGCAACATGCTTTGGGAGAGGTTAGTCCTCGGTGTTTGGCTGCCTGTCACCGAACTGGTGGGACTAAAGCATTAATTGCGGAAGGCAAAGGGCACAGCCTTTTCGGACCTCCACTTGCAATATCTAATCTAACCCTCTTACTAATCGGGTACCGATATCGTTTGTAGCCCGACACAAGGGGTAGCGTTTTGTGTAACTGACAAGGGCTCCCGAGCTAAAACTGACCAGTTGGCAATTCTGCGGGGATCATCAGATCACCGAACATGCCATTTTGGATGCATCTTGCCAGAAAAGATTATGGGCGCTATGAGAAAAGAGCCTTTAATATCGGCCAAACCGGTACAAAGCCTTGGTTCTCTTGTATTACAGCGCCAGTCAATCGCCGGCCCTGGGGAAGAAACCAGGTCGTTGACAGTTGTTTATTCCAATTGTTTTGTTTTGTTTTTTTTTTTTTTTGCATGTTTCGACGCTTTCGGTCAACTCAACATCGCTAGGTATGTGTTTTCCCGTGAGTAAAGTAAAGAGGCACTGGCAATGAGACTGTGAGTCTAGTGGATGTCTGAATATGCTGACGATCTGCCGTATACTTGAAAACACATGCTTTCCTTCCACCTCCACATTACCACTGAGGCAAATTGAAGAGCTTGATTACAATATCATCTCCTCAGTCTAACTCCGTAATCTTTAATTGAGGAAATCTGGCGAGAAGCGCAGAACGAAAGCATGAATATCAACCTATCCTCAATATGTTCACTGCGTTGATCTTTCCCCTCCATATCAACGCACCAAATAGTAGGGGCTTTTGGCCAGGACCCGTTTCAATTCAGTAATTTCGTCACAACGATGAGGATTTTTGTAGAGTCGTGATTATCTCTGTTATTTGGGCGTTTATATTCACCCGCACGTTGAGCCTAAGAACTTAGGGTTATTGGGGTTGCCTTGGAGCTCTGGAGAAACCCGTTGCTTACGTTGCACCCCACCTGAGCACAATCTCCGGGCCATCTCCGCTACTCCGCATCTCCAACTTCCATTTTGACAACTAGGCAGTATGTATGACTCCTACCGTAAGTCTCTATGAAAATGCACACCTCGCAATATCTAACAAGACACAGGTCCCCACCCTCTCCTCGCCCAGGTTCCTTTGACCGTCTCACCCTTCATCAACCTCCCCACCTCCGTCACACTCCCATACACCTACAAATCCGTCTCCTCAATCCTCCCACCATCAGTTACCGTCGACCCAAGTAACCCCAATAGCCAAGCGCGCTATGTCGTCTCCTCTAGCGGCGAGCATGCAGCCCACCCAGATGACATTCTAGCCGCGTGTCAATCTCTTGAACAACACCTAAACAAGACGCGCACGGATGCCGACGAAGCCATCAAAGCGTGGAAGGAGTCAATTCAGCAGCGTGAATTGGCCGAGAAGAGACGCGTTGCACCAGGGTGGCTTGATCGCGAGGAGAAATTGCTTCAACCTAGTCGCGCCAGTGCCTCCCTCGGTATTCCAGGTGAGGCTCAGCCGAGCCTGCTCGATAGCTCTACCTCTGACCAGGGGTCTTCTCAGATGCCGACCATGGTGCCACATGATGGGGGAGAGGAGCTGGATAGAGCGTTTGGCGGCTTGGGTGTGAAATGATTCAGGGTAGTATTGCAAGATTGCTGTTTCAATCCCTCCTCGCTGTGGAGTACTTTGAACACATTCCTCGGCTTGCATTATTCCGTTTTTTTTTTGACCGAGGTCTCCCGAAGCATGTCTGGAAAATGAAATACATGGACTTTTGCGTCGGGTTTTCGCTGCACTGGGCTGTCTCTGAACCTTGAAAGAAATTCGCAGGTTAAATAATATGGGTTTTCATGATTCCTGGCCTATGGTTGCGCTGGCGCTACATTTGAATGGGAATTTTCGGGCTTGGCCTTTGCCTCTGATTCTGGGATCATATCAACACCCAGCTTGGAGGACCGACTGGTGCAATTCAAAGTTACTGATATCATGATACTAGAGGATGGCCAGGGTTGCGGATAAGCTCCAATATGTGAGGTCACCCCTCGGACAAAGCTCCAAGAATGCAGCAACCCTACATTAGCTACCAACGCAACAGATCAATGATCCCGAGGATATTGAATTAGTTGCACCAAATTGATGTTAGATTATGTGGCAACTAGACTATGTTGAAAAATATGATGTCTTAGTGGGGAATGATGAATAAATGATCTATACGATGGATGAATGTTAGTGGAAGAAATCGAGTTAATGAAGTCTAGAGGTTTATCAATATATAGTAAACCTCATGTGTACTAAAAGTCTTTTCCCTAAGATCGTTTCCTTCATTTCAATGTCAAAGTACTTGGATTTTTGTGGCCTAACTCATGTATATTTTTACCTTTTACAATGAAGCTCTGTTTTATATATAACCTACATCAATATCCATTTCGTACCTCTGCCAACGGGAATCAAAATGTGCCATGATGACAATCCATGAAACTCCAGCACTGTGATGACATTATGTACAATTATAATGTCCAACGCCATACATCCAGTTCGAAAATGGTCGCTTATCGCCGCTTAACGTTATAGCTCAAGCTTATCGCGGGGGAAACCCACCCATAAACCGCAACCAAACGGAAAAGCTCCTCGCCGAAGCTTTCGCAACCACCACTTCTTCAGCACCGCGAATACCACATCCCACATCTACACAACTACCCCTTCAACAAAATGGAGGTCCTACGCAACGCTCCCGAAGCTTCCGCTTTCGTGCCGCTCGCCGAACATCAATCGCGCACGCCAAGCTCCTTCTACGAAGGGCCACCAGTACTTCACTACCACAGCGAGCGATGCAAGATTGTCATCCTCGAGCGCGAGCTGGCTGCCACCCCAGCACTGAGCGCTCTGAGCGGCCAGAGTGCTGCCGCATCCAGCGAACAAGATGACGAGAAAGAAGTCGCCATTGAGGGCATCGAGACCTGGGTGACATCAGAGTGAGTGCTCTTACTCCAAGGATTTCATTCTTTCCAGCGCAAAACTAAGCCCCGAAACCCTGAACTAACAATTCAATTATAGCAAACTCATCCTTTTCTCACCCACCGCTTCAGCAGGTGTCTCAATTCCCTACCCCTCTATCTCCCTGCACGCCCTCCAACGCCTACGCGTACCCGGCACCGATTCCCCAGAAGTCCAAGGCCTGTACATGCAAATCGCAACACCCAACGCACCCTCCGCAGATGACGTGGAAGAATGCATTACAATGACAATTGTCCTGCCGGCCGATGCACCAACACAAGAGGCGAGTGATGGATCCGGTGAGACTGAGACGCCCACCCAGATCTTCTACAACTCCGTCTCTGCCTGCTCGAATCTGCACCCTGATCCTGTTGAGCCTGGTGACGAGGAAGATGATGACGAGGGCAATAAGTGGTTCTCGGCGGAGGATGCGGATGGTGTTGTTCAGCTTGGGGGTGGGAATTTGCCGCCTCCTGTTGATGGGAGCTCTGGGTGGATCACTGCTGAAAATATGGGGGAGTTCTTTGACGAGGATGGGAATTGGATTGCTGGTGGTGAGCCGCCTTCTTTCCCGCTTGGGCCTGGAGCTGGGACTGTGAGGGCTAGAGATGAGGAGAATGGCGTTGATGAAAATGGGGAAGGTGAGGATGATGAGGCGAAGTGGAGGAGGACCGAGTAAATATCCACTTGGAGAGGTCAGAGGTCATACAGACAAGATTTAGGATGGATATGCTAGAGGCCGACTACGTGTGTATATGCAATTGTGCTAAGTCTTGTCCAGTATTATGGATAATTGATTAAATTTCTACTTCCAACAATTACTTAGACCTTGGATATCAAACACACATCACACATAAACATAGAAGAAAAGGGGGAGTATCGCCGAGATAAGAAGCAAACAAATGAAAGAGAAGAGAAGAGAAGAAAAGGGAAGAAGCAAAATAGTCAACAAGACAAAAAGAAGGAAGCAGAAAAAGAACGCTGAGGCTTTTCACCCAACATCACACCCACACATTCCCATAAAAATGAAAGCTCGCTGCCCGACTCCAAACTCCAAAAATATAGACTTATTCACGCAAGAACCCGTCACCATCATATAGACTGCCTGGGGTAGTAGTTCCAATTTTAAGACCAAGACCCTTGCCGATGGGAGTACTCATACCCCGTCGAGCGGAAGCAGGAGGAGGGGTTGCATGTTGACCAGGAGGACCAGACGGATTATATTGTTGATAGCTGGGCATAGAACGGGGAGTGCTGTTCTTAGCCCGAGTAGGAGAGGATTCAGGGGTAGTGAGAGTTCCAATCGGTTGAACACCAGTCGATTTGGACGGCGATTTATACCTGGACTGGGTACGGTTGACGTCTTCGAAAATATGAACACGATCTTTGACTACTGATGACCGGCGCGTGTTATATATT
This sequence comes from Penicillium nucicola, assembly GCF_028828085.1. NCBI lineage: Eukaryota > Fungi > Ascomycota > Eurotiomycetes > Eurotiales > Aspergillaceae > Penicillium > Penicillium nucicola. The sequence goes on along the minus strand of NW_026643125.1, from coordinate 963,958 downwards.
GGCGAAGAAGCACCGATTGGCCCAAGACCGCCCTCCATGCTGCCCATTGAGTCACGGTTTCGGCGGTAGGTACGGTCTGCTGCGTCGGTTCGTGTGCGCTGAATGGAGTCTGTGGAACGGCGCCAGTCGCTGCCTTCTGTACCGGTGATACTCATAACGAGAGGGAGACGACTCGGGGATCCAAGGGGACTTGATTCTATCTGGTCGAATGACCGCGATACACGCGCAGATTGGCTGCGGGTTGCTGTACCTCGAGACTGGGGCTGATGGCGTGGTCCCTTGACTCCGGAGCGTCGAGGGCTGCCAGTGCCTGGAGATGAGCTTTCGTAAGATGGAGATGGGACATCGGGTACTTCCCAAACTGGAGGTACACGTTCAGGCGAGGGGGTGTGAGATAGGCAGGTGCCGTCGGAAGGAGGGATAGAGGTGAAGAGATCGGGAAGAGAGTGGTCATTTCGGCCCAGGTGCTTCTTTCCAGTGGATAAGAATGGGTCGTTTTTTGTTTTGTTGTCGAGACTGTGGTCGACTTTGGCGTTGATAGTTGAAAGCTGAGGCTCCTCGGCTAAAGGCCCAAGTGAGCCAAGTGTTGGCTTGCCTCGTCTGCTACCGTACTTGCTGCGTCGGGAACCAACCGGCGACGACATTGAGGATGGTGGCAATGAGGGCAAAGGCTTAGCCGGGCTATTCATCGTACTTTCGCGGAGATCCAGCTCCTCCATGTTATCAAAATCCTCTGGCTCTTCTTCCAGTGTGGAAGCGAATGTCGAAGAACCAAATGTCAACGGCGGGTGGATTGAAATTCGGACACAGTTTTGACGGCGGTGACCCTTGCGTTGGGAGTTTCCTCCCTTCAGTGCTGATGGAAGAGGAGACTTGAGAGAGTGACTCGAGCGTTGCCTTGGGCTCGGTGGCTGGTGGCTCTTGGTTGAATTACTCGGCGATCCAACAGGGTGGAACAAAGTCCCGCCACCAGGTGAGCCAACGTAAAAGGGGTCGTTGTTCATTTGCTCTTGCTCATAGACAGGATTGTTTTGGAACTGGCTGAAGTGTGGCACGAAAGACATCTGCGAGCCGGAAAAACGCCAGCTGTTTGAGGAGTTGCGATAACCTGAGTTGCCAACTGGTGTCCCGGATCTCAGGGATGCATGTCTCGACGGAGGGTTGGACGACGTGAGAGAGTCAGTTCGACGAGGAGCTCCAGCATATCGAAGGGATGCATGTCTCGACGGAGGGTTGGACGACGAGAGAGAGTCAGTTCGACGAGGTGCTCCAGCATATCGAAGGGATGCATGTCTCGACGGAGGGTTGGACGACGAGAGAGAGTCAGTTCGACGAGGTGCTCCAGCATATCGAAGGGATGCATGTCTCGATGGAGGGTTGACCGACGAGCGTGAATCAGTTCGACGAGGAGCTCCACTAAATTGACTACCAGATACATTGGAATACCGAATGGTTGTCATGCTGCGCCGGGGTGAGATGGACGCAGTTTTGTGGCGACTTTCACTGGTCGAAGAAGAGCGCACAGGGAAATTGCGCATTGGGGGAATCGAAGTGTTTGTTGCAACAAAGCTCCGACGGCCATCCTTGACTCCAACGTCAGCTGCACTGAAGGGGAAGAATGTGCCGTCTGATGGGAAGATTGGCGAGGTCAAATCAGTATCGGCCGACCTGGGTCCATTTCTGCCGTCGTCCAAGATTGAGCTGTTTGTGGTATCCAGACTCATAGAAGACATACGCGAGATGGAATCATTGCGAGCGTAACTAAATCTGTCTGGGGGATATGCTGCTGCTGGTGGCGGAGGGATAGATTGACGTGGTACCATACCAGCCGTTTGACTGGTGATACTTCCACCTCGTAAGCGCTGAGGAGATTCATCGAAGACCATAGATGGTGGATCGAAGCCCTGAGGAGAATTGTGATCTTCCATCACAGGGAAGAGCCCTGATCTTTCCTTTGGCCATGGAAACGCCCACCCAGGAGATACTGGCCGCATCCCAAGATGAAATCCCGTGTCGTCCTCGTTTGGATCTGGTGTTTGCCTAGGCGTTCTCTCTGCTGGAAGCTCAAGAATTCCCTCAACAGCCGAGAGGGGAACATCTTCCTTAGAAATCGACGCTTTTGGAGGAGGACTGGGAATATTACTTGTTTCATCCAGAGTAGCCAAAGAACTCATTCGTTTATGTGAAGACTTTGAAAGGCGTTTCGACCGAGAACGAGACAAGGAGTGGCGGAGGGAACGAGCTTTCTCGGTCAGAGGGAAGGACGATTCAGAGCTGTTCTTCGGTCGCAGTAAATTTTCTCTGGAGGTCAATTGCCCCCATTCACTTGGTTTCCCATATGGAAGCTGACCGTGAGTCCTCAGAACACTTCCCTCCGCCTGACTCAACTCTGTCATAGTATCCACTGGGAACGACTGTAATCCCTTCGTATGTCTCCCCTGTTTAAAACCGAGCAGCGCCAATGCATGGCGTTCTTTGCGATATCTGACCCAGACAACTATACTGACCACCGAGATAACGACGAAGATGGCCGCACCAGACGCGGCGATGGCGACGACAGCACTCAGCCCCAGCATGGTCACCTCCCTGGCGCGTCACCGGGCTGATTCCAAGACAAAGTGAATGCACTGAGCAGAGAGTATCAGCTCAATCCCTCATCCAGAAAATGAGTGGTTCATGCACAGCAACCGTTCAATATGTTTCCTCTATCGAACGGCAAGAGTGAAGCTTGACAGAACAGGAATATTCATCCGGCTCACAACAAGCCCTGTCGTAGCAGCAGGAATGAATCAGGTGCAGCATTTCTGGCATTCCTCTCAAACGCCTTCATTTGTTATGGGAACAATGATGTCCACCAAAGAATGCTGCTTCATCATCACCCGTGTGTCAGGAATGCTGGCTGCCACACTACCCCCTTCCACTTGGGTTCGAGCAGGGCATCTTCCACGAATAGGATGGCTGAAAAGAGCCATTGGCACGTCAGAGAGCCAATTTAATGAGGATGGAATGATCGTTGAATGCTCTAGTCGGCACCGGTTTATACCCGATGTTATTGCGATCAACAAGTCAGTGTGCGCCCTGGACAACGACTGAATCGATTCAATTCTTCCTGAACGAATAGTGTTTTGGGAGCTACTGGAAATTGATTGAGTCTGTAGAGACTGATGCTTGAAACGTGCAATCGTGAACCGTGATGAATGTCTGTTCCGTATAGTTGTGGCTTCAACGAGGGCGCATACTTTCAACCCGATTGGATGCCACTAACGCCGAATTGCGACACTCAAAAACCCCAGCCTTCCTTTAATTGTTTAAAGTCCAACTTGACTGTCGCATCGCGCCCTGGTGTCGGGACATAGGATGTGGTGTCTGTTCGGGGCCACGTTGGGATCTCGGCATCCCTGGCCTCCCATAGTGCGATATAACAAGGGGTGATGGATCAGTTCACAGCGTCATGATGTATTCACGTTAGTTTTTTTTTTTCTTTTGCGAAGCTCTCGAAGGGAGTGTCCGATTTCTCCTACCAGGCATGAGTTTGCAGTTCTCGTGAAGAAACCCTTCACCATGTGGGCCTTGGTTTTGTGGGGAGCTGATCCTCGCATCTTCCCCAGACTCAACTCACAGTCTTCAACCCAACTCAACCCTTCCCAACACACCTCACAACTCTTCTTGTTCCCAACCCTCACCGCTTAGCTTGGAAGGGCCACTATTAGACAATGCATGCCTTTCTACTGAGAACAAATCCTGTAAATCTCCACTGGTTACCGTTGGTCTCCCATGCCGTGAGCTGCGGCAAGATGTGATATATCAGATCGGCCCTCGACCCACCCCCAGGCTATTCTGGGGCACATAGCGTCAGTTTCACAGGCAAAACAGCTCTATGGCCTAGTCCGGTTTCCCCCGCCAGCGCATCTCTCACCGTCTATCAGTCCTGCCTACTGAAGCGAGGTATTTAAGAGAATCTCCCCTCGGTCTGGAGCTTGCTCTTTGGCTGCTTTTTGTTCTCATTTCCTGTTCTATCTGATCGTCATGGCTGCCACTCCCATTACTAAGAATGGACTCTTTGTCCACAATAATACCCTGGCTCCTGAGCACCCTAGTCTCATGAGCATGTTCTCCCTCAAGGGCAAGACCGCCATTGTCACTGGTGCTGGTGCTGGTATCGGGTTGGCTGTCGCTCAGGGTCTAGCAGAGGCCGGTGCAAATGTGGCTCTGTGGTATAAGAGCAACACAAAGTGCCCTGAGCGTGCTTCCGAGATTGCCCAGCAGTATGGTGTTCAGAGTACGCAATAGCCTAGCCCTGGGTGTGGTCACATTCCTTATCAACACTAACCGTGTCTCCCCTACAGCCAAGGCGTACCAAGTCGAGGTCACGGATGCGAAGGCCGTCGAGAAAACAATCAATGAGGTCGTCAAGGACTTCAATGGCCGCCTTGATGTCTTTATCGCTAATGCCGGCGTTCCTTGGACCCAAGGTCCGATGGTCGACGGTCCCCTCGAGCACTACCGGGATGTAGTCGCCATCGATCTGGACGGTACATTCTACTGTGCCAAATACGCAGCGGACCACTGGCGCCGTCAGAAGGAAGAGGGCACTGATGCCAATGGCAACAAGCTCACCAATTTCACCTACGGTAGCTTCGTCGCCACAGCCTCCATGTCCGGTCACATTGTCAACTTTCCTCAGATGCAAGCCGCCTACAACGCGGCCAAAACTGGTGTCATTCACCTTTGTAAGTTGCTGTTCTCATCAAGCCAGTTGATTCTCTAACATCCCACAGGCAAGTCTCTCTCGGTTGAGTGGGTACGCTTCGCTCGTGCCAACACCATTTCCCCGGGCTATATCGCCACCGAGATTTCGAGCTTCGTACCTGAAGACACCAAGAACATTTGGCGTGACAAGATTCCCATGGGCCGTGAAGGTCAGGCCCATGAGCTGAAGGGTGCATACCTCTACCTGGCCTCCGATGCCTCGACATACACCACTGGTGCCGATCTGATTGTCGACGGTGGCTACTGTGCGCCATGAGTACTTGAAATATTTGAGATAATTTCGAATCAGAAGCTAGATCTCTATTTTTGACTGTGGGCATCTTCAGGCACAGTGTGGATGAATTTCTTTGATCTTCTACATGAGACAATAGACGATCGGAACGATAAAGAAAAGCCAGACGGGCTAGTTCTGAATCAAATCTTGTGCAAACCCAACACAATCATACAAACGTGAACAATATAATGTAGTTGAAGATAAATCCCCTCTCACGATCTTGGCCTGCAGTTTTTACCCCTCAATGAGGAAGTAATTTCTCCCCAGAACCTTTAGGAAGCGCACATCAATTTTCAGCATGTGCGCGATTCCCGAGAGTCTGAGCCACTAATCCCTGCCAAAACCCATGCGTGGCGCTCCAGTCTCGATCAACCGGGCCAATAACTGCTTTGAATTGACGCCTTCTACATCAAGGGGGTGCAATATGAGACATATCTCTATTGGTTGGTCATGCATGAAGAGGAACGATCAAATAAATGGAGGTTGGATGTCGATTTTAATAATCTTTACATACATCAAAGCTCCGGAAAATCGACCATCCATAGGCGTTAGCCCTCATTCAACAGGTATCCATAGCGGTCCCTCACACCTTACTCTCCCGGACCAGATACAGAGCATAACAATACAATTGGTTCAAGCACCAACATTTGACCGAACTTGCAAAGTCCATTGTGGTATGTCGGGGTACAAAGTTACATCGTCAGAGATCATCATTGTTCAAGGTGTGCACGATGCGAACCAAGAAACATGAAATCCAACTCGGCGAACCTTTCAATGGGCTTATCGAAGGAATTAATTGCAGCCCTTATGGCCAGCGGAAAATGCCAGTGGCAGGATTCCACGTTGGATGAATCTCATCCGGGACGATGATCTCCTCAACCAGAATGATACTGTCCTCAACCGGGATGATGATTTCCTTAACCGAGATGGTTCCGTCTTCAATCGGGATATTGATGTCAACCGGAATGACATGGTAGAGTGGCATGCTGATATCTTCAATCTGCGTGGTGATGGGGCGTTCCTCGGACTGGAAGTTGCGAGAAAAGGATTGAACGTAGTTCGGAGCAGGGCCGTGTGCCCGGCGCAATGACTCGGTGCGTTGTGCAGCGTACATATCTGACTGTGAAAAATGATACATTGGCAAGGATGGAGAGTGTATCATCAGAGGTGTGGCCAGTGGAATGTTGAAATTGTGGGAATCGAGCCTTCCGGTAAGAAAGTCATAGAAAGACGCTGATGGAGCCCAGGGAATAAGCACATGGTTGTCAAAGGCAGGCCATCTGTAGCTCATGAGTTGACGAGTATCCTGGTAAACGGGAGCGTCACTCTGAGCGATGTCTCGAGCGTTTATGATCCAGATCCCAATGAAGCCAATGGTGCAGAGACACAAGACTGCGATGCTGATGAACGGCAAGATCTCGACCATGGTAGACGTATGAAGTAGGGCTGACATGATGTATGGATGGTTTCGAAGCTGTTTCGGAGAAAGTCACCGTCGATGTTGCGAAGGTGAAGAGACACAAGAGAATGGAAAGCGTCGTAAAAGTAAACAATCATGACTTTGAGCACGTGCGTGACAGTCCAGTAGGCGACACTTTTCACAGCATGGCCTGGACACGTGCCTCATTTCCTCGCTAGGTGGTGCTTTCCTATTTGGGAATCTTAAGGGTTACGTCACTGGTGAAATGGCTGGCAGCCCTTTCAAGATTTAGTCATCAGACGAGGATACCTTCCAAGGTTAAGGTAGGATTCCAGCCTTCCAAGATTGGAATGTCTGCTTATAGCAGTTAGAGCTGCTTCCTAGGGTTAGTATATACGCAACAAACCTAAGCTAAGTGCTTCACCAAGGATAATTGGAGGCAGATGGGTTTACGCCTGCCTGTAGACATAAATGAATGCCATATCATACCAAATGAGAGGATATCACGGGCATTTATTCATTGATAAACCGAGAATGCTTCCGTCCTCTTTGTTCAACTTGAAATAAGTCAATCTAAAAATTCCTGCTTGTTCTTTTTTTATATCTTTGATATCTGAAACAACCTGACACTCTTTGTTGTTTTGTTGAACAATCCCATACAACGTGCTTGACCAACAGATAAATGAATCCGCATCTGCACTTCTAGTTCCATTTTGCACAGCATACTCTAATTTGACTCCAACTTCATTCCAACTGTATCAAGTCTGTCTATCTTCTGATCCAAATACAGCATGGCCCCACGTCAATCCAAAAAGAGCCCATCGTCCAAGTCAACAAGAGCCAAGGACCAGAACTCGCCGTCGTTCCAGTGGAAGATCATTAGAGCAGACCTTTCCAAATCCAAATCTCGCTTACGTTCACGAAAGAACCGCCAAGAGCCTATCCAAGGAAATAGTTCCCCACAGCTTGCAGCTCTACAAGAAGCACTTGACTGCCCAGGCTGCGAATACGCCGACAATGTCTCACACTCAATGATGTTGATAGATGAGAAAGTATTAAAGACATACCATACATCCAGCTATCCGTATCATTTCATCAACAAGGTGACGAGGAGCGAGGATATCCGTGTCTGCCCGTTGAGTACTGAACCTCCATCCGAAGAGATCCCAACTTTCTGGGATGATATTTCGTTGTCTTTACGACAGCGCTACTACAAGAAGCTTGAACTCATCATTGGAAGATATAACAAGAAAGGCGCCAAACTAAATGAGAAGAAAATTGGTCACCTTGATGAAGACGAGGTTGTCCGCCTCGCCCACTATCAAATGGACTACCACATTCAGCAACATTATTTGCGTCACCGAAGCTGCTTAACCCTATGCCGCGACGAAGACGATCTCCGACAAATGCAAAGCTTCCAATGGTCAATCGCAGCAGCCAATGGAGAATTGAAACAAGAGATGAAGGCAAAAGGTCTGAAATGGCGAGATGGATGGGTCAATGACTACAACCACGGCTTCGAGCAGCAAACTGAGTTCTGGGAAGAGAGAGGACTGGAGCGAGAAAAGCAGGTCGCGACCGCGAGAGCACGTTGGGCCTATATCCAGAAATTGAGGGGAATGCAGAGGCGCCGAAAGATCAATACTGATGCGGACATCCAGACATTCCGATTTTATTTGGGTCCGCGCCTTCTACGAACTATCGATGTTGCCAAAGATACCTCACGCGTTCGTCAACAGCTTCAGTACGAGGCTAGACGCTACCTCAGTATGCTGGGGGATTCTTTTAGTTCTCCGGCAAGTGAGATGAGTGAATGCTTTTCTGAGGATGACCCGGATTTCTTTATAAACCCGCAATAATGTACAATTTCTCTGTTTGGAATCTTTTCGTTGCACATACCCTCTAGCGTGAGCAAGTCTATATTAAGTTATCCAAGCCTGCAACTCGGTTTCTCTATATCATATTTTGACTTTTACTAGTATTCATGTTCAGAAGACATCTATAATAAGACCATAATGTCCGTCTGAAATGACCGCCCAACTGGTGGGCACGATGATGATGACCTTGTTGCGGGTTCTAGCATGAAATCAGACTATTGATTGTATAAGTGTGCAGAAGACTCAACTCATTGTAAAGATACAAGAACGAGCTTCTCATAATTCATCATTTTTCTTTTCTAGATGATCGACGATATAGGTGCCTCGTATCTGAACCCTTGGGGTTGAAGACTAGAATTATCGAAAGGCTGGTCTATGAGGTTTGACATGGTTGTCTGACGGAGCCTAGGTTTCTCGTATATTCATATATACAGGAGAATCTTAAATCAAACACCGAAACTCTTGTAGTACTGTTGGACTTGTTTGCATAATGATTCTTGGTTATCTTTGCAAGCTCTAGCTCTAACAAATTGTGCAGACTGCGGCAAATAAGTGGCATTGAGTAAATTCGACAGCTACTAGTACGATCAGAGCTCAATCTTATAGAGGGGAGCAGGAGGCTTATACTGATACGCTCCTACACTTTGACTTGACCACACCTTACCCGTATTCATTGCTAGCACACAGAATAGAGAGAGAGGCCTATGGCTCTGTGCGTAGGCATGCCAGGAACGATGCAGGTACTTTTCTAACATGTGAGAGTAGTTTCAATCAAATGCATCAGGAAGGGAATATATGGGTTGGTACTAGGAACAGAAAGAGTGCGGCATTTATGATGTTATACAGCACGGGACATCCCGCGTTCTTGATCCCTACAAGGAGAATGCACCCGCCCCTTACTTCAGCTTACAGTACATGTACAGTAAGTAGTACTTTCAATAAGTTATGCAGGCATTATTACATCCTCTGGGTGCGTGCTTGACCTTTTCCGTTTGAAGATGAGCGTGCAGAGTGTGGATGATACCGAAGCTAGGGTTGGTGTAACAAAGATGAAATCCGTTAGGATGAATTACAACTTCCAGGTTTATACCCCTATCGATGAGAAATCAGAGAACGCCATACAATCTATGAGTAATAATTCATGACCACATAGTTGGCGGATCACATTGTGTTTCGCATGTTGCCCCCTGATATTCATATCCAAGGCGCAGGAAACCACACCAATAGACGACCGAACCGAAATCAGGTATCCTAGGACTTTTGCCTTGTCAATACAGTCAGATGTCAAGGCGCAGTCAAGGCTGGACTATGCAGCTGGGATGGAAGCAGTCTGAGCCCAAGTTGGGCTTCACCTCTTCCCACGATTATTGGACTGGCGGAAACCTAATGCGAAGCTATCACGAATTCACTTTGCATCACATGTATCCAATTCACTTTTCCCCAGCTTCATGTCCCCCGCAGATCTTTCTAGCTGGTGATCCTTTCACCATCACTTTGGCTTGGGCCTTCTTATGCATTCCCCGCGAAGACCCCGAGATCGCCACCCTCACCTACCAAATCAAGAACAGAACCCAAAGCGAGACACTCGATCCTACCCCACCGAGAGGCTACCCAAAGTTCAGAACCGAGCAAGAGAGAGAGAGAGAGAGAGTTGAGGGTGTTAGCAGAGGGCACCGGATTTGCAGAATAACGGCACAGATCTCCCGCGGCTGTGGCGCCCCCTATTACTTATTATCCTTTCCTCCTGACCAGGATTTTGGCCTTATTGTGATCACAAGCAATTTTAGAGAACCGTGCTATTGCTTACTATCGTCCTCGTAGGCAACTAGCCAGGCTGTGATCGGTTCTGATTGGCTGTGGCTCTCCATCTTTCGGTCAGCGCCACCAGATGACTCAGCCACTCTGAAACCTGGCGAGATCTGTGACGTGGGAGATTCTGCAAGTGACAAGCGTGCTGTACTGGGTTGACTTGAGAAGATTGAATCAGTTGACACTCTCGGAGCGACTATTGACTCTTTTCTGATATGTATCTATGTTAGCCGCAAACATCATCATTATCCAAGCCCGGGAAGCCGTGAAGTGACGTAACCCATCCCGAACCCGGTCCCGTATACCCTAAGGTCGAAGAAAACGAGAACAGAAGTCAGAGTCAGAGCCAATTTTCTGTTGTATTCCATCTATTCCATAGTAGACAGCAAGCAGCATATCCGACAGATCGAGATATGTACAAAATGCCAGTAGCCTGACATCATGGGAAAAATCATCCCCTCGTTTTGAGGGGAACGAACATCCACCGACCCACTGGAGGGAAAGTGGGTTAGCCTTGGGAATTTATAACGTTGTCAGGTCCTAAACCTGTTACCCAATCCCTTTCTATTCTTTCACCTTTCCCACCCCTCCCCTCCTAAAGCTACTCCCCCTCCCCTTCATCTCTTTATCTATTATTTACCATGTCGAAGACCAACGTTTTGCTCGTTGGCGCAGCGGGTGAAACCGGAGGCTCTATTGCCAACGGTTTGATGGACACCGGTGACTTTGTACGCAACCCACCCTCCCCTCCCCCCCATCAATTGATTACCCAGGCTAATGATCTCGGTTTGATTCGCTCTTTTTAGGAGGTCTTCGCTCTTGTCCGTCCTATCTCGGCCCAGAAGCCTGCCATCACACGTCTCGAGGATCGGGGTATTCAGATTCGGAAATGCGATTTGAAGGCCCCCGAGGAGGAGCTCATCGAAGCTCTGGCTGGAATCGATGTGGTCATCAGCTGCGTCGGTCCCGCCGAACAACAGGACCAGATTCCTCTCGCCAAAGCTGCCAAGAAGACCGGTGTCAAGCGATTTGTGCCTTGCGGTTTCATCACTGTCTGCCCACCAGGTGGTGTCATGTGGTTGCGTGACGAGGTATGAGTGCTGTGGCGTGGTACTTACAGATCCAGTGGGCTGACCAGATATTGCGTTACAGAAAGAAATTGTGTACAACCAGATTCGCCAGCTTTGGGTTCCCTACACCATCGTCGATGTCGGCTGGTGGTACCAGTTGGCCTACCCCCGTCTCCCCTCCGGCCGGGTCGATTACGCCATGACATCTGGAAACGATGAGATTATCGGCGACGGAAATATGCCCACAGCTCTGACCGACTTGCGCGATATCGGTCGCTACATGGCTATGATCATCTCCGACCCCCGCACCTTGAACAAGAAGATCCTTGCCTACAACTTGGTTTCCACACAAAACAAGATCTACGAACTCATGGAGCAGCTCAGTGAGGAGAAGATTGATCGGAACTACGTATGTCGCACAGACCTTATCGGCCCGGAATGCAGCAAGTTACTGACCATGTCCTTTCCGACGTACAGGTGCCCGAGGAGACCATTATCAGCAGAGTCGTGGCCGCCCGACAGGCCAGTGAAACCTACCCATTCGACCCGATCAAGTTCATCCCGCGGTACTTGGCCGAATATCAGCTTTCGTGGGGAATCCGCGGTGACAACAACCCCGAATACGCCAAGTACCTTGGCTACCACACGACACAGGATCTGTACCCGGAGTTCCAGCCCACAGACTTCTGCGAGTATCTTGAGCAGGTCATCCGCGGCGCGGCTAAGGGTGTCTACACCGACCGTGTGATCTCCCGCAAGCACCAACGGCACTTCCCCCGTACCGAGTCCAGCGATTCCCTTTACACGCGCATCTTCCCCAGGACCGAATCCAGTGACTCGCTCATGTCGCGATGAATTGACGATTAACAACCTCTCCCCTCCACGTGTTTCGACGTAAACCTCCACTCCCTTCACCTCTTCGGGGAAGCGACCGTCTCAGACAACGCCGTTCCCGAGAACCGTCTTCCATCTGGTAATTTGACAAAGACTTTATGATATCTCTGCTTCCCCTCTGGCCCCCGCGGGGGACATGGAAATTCAGTATGCCGCCTGACTGGTGCTTTTTGGGTGACAATTTTGGGCGTTCGTGATTTTGTGGCTTTTGGACTATAGATGCCACCTTTTCTTTTTTTTTTGGTGCGATGGGCTGACGGCAATTAGAATTGCTGGAATGCCTGGGAATTCCTTTTATTTGTTTCATATGCTATTCAGTGGTCTCGATGGACTTTTTGCATATAGAAAATATATCCCAATGATCCGTGATCCCATCAAGTGTCCTTCGTTCTTTCCAATTTGGCTACTACCTGATCTACAGTCATGGTTTCTCTTCCCATTTCCTCTCCTCTCCGACGCTTTCTCGATATTTCCATTAGATTTCGATCATGCGGAGCTTATGTATGATCTTTGCGCGCCGCCGGCCGACACCATCTCAGCCCATCCCTACCACCACTGAACCAGTCACCCGCCCGATAAGGACGAGTCTGTTGGATCCCCCGAAGCTCATCAAAATGAACCAGCAACTGGTTTCGCCGATATCTACGGGTCATTGACACCTCGGCAGATTAGCATCATCAGTCTGGAGATTCACGTTCCCCTTCAAGGTACTTATACTGACAGCTCTCAGCCATCGGATCGGCCATTGGAACTGGGTTGATGGTCGGAACGGGAGAGAGCTTTGTCCATGTAAGCTCTCTCGCCCCGAGATAAGTCCAGTGGAAGGTAAACTGACATCAGTTAGGAGCGGAGTAAGTGTTACATACCCTCCAAAGATATAAACAGAGATATTTATGCGACACAGCCCGCAGCCATAATTATCTCATATACCATCGTCGGATTCGCCGTTTTTCTTGTTCTCTCTGCATTGGGCGAGGTCGCTTCATGGCTGCCGAAGCCATATACAGTAGCCGACCAGGCTGTTCGATTCTGTGATCCAGCTCTTGGGTTCAGCTTGGGCTGGATGTAAGTCCTCGGCGCATAGAACGTCATCGAACTAGTCTTGGTTACTGATGCACTTGCAGCTTTTGGTTGAAATACGCTCTCGTTACGCCAAATCAGCTGACTGCTGCGGCACTTGTCGTCTCTTACTGGGTCGATGCTGAACGAGTCAATCCTGGAGCGTGGATTACGATCTTTCTCTCTATTATCGTGACAACGAACTGTATCAGCCACAAGTTTCCCAGTCGGATTGAGTTCTATGTCTCCTCGTTCAAACTGGTAGTCATGATTGGACTCATGATCCTGTCTACGGTTATTGCGCTGGGTGGAGGGCCAGATCACGACCGCAGAGGGTTTCGGTATTGGTCGAATCCTGGTCCCTTTGGCTCTCATCACCATCATCCGCATGGTTTGCTTGAAAAGTTCTATATCACTTGTTCGACTATGTCTTCGGCTACGTTTGCGTACATTGGCAGTGAGAGATCGGGTATCTGTCACTTTCCGAATGTTCAAAAGGCCACATCGCGGGCGATTAAAAATACCTTTTACCGGATCATGGTGTTCCATCTTCTCGCAATCACCCTTCTCGGGATGATTGTTCCGCAAGACTCGGTGTCCGTGGCTTTCAACAGCGAAGCCAATCATGAAGCTGCGGCGTCGGCTTTCGTCGCTGCTCTATATTTGGCTGGGATTTCGGTGCTGCCTGATTTGCTAAATGCATGTATTTTGTTATTCGTTTTGTCTATTGCTGACTACGATCTTTACTTGGCTACCAAAGCGATGTGCGATCTGTCACTTAAGCGCCGTGCTCCTGCATTCCTATCACGTACCAACAGTCGCGGCGTTCCGATCTACTCATTAGGAGTGTGTTCTTCAATGGCAACGCTTGCTTATCTCAATGTCCGCCAGGACTCGACCGTCGTGTTCGGATATTTCGTAGACATGGTCACCATGCTTGGCCTTCTGACATGGATTTCGATCTTGATTACCCACATATCATTCGTGCGTGCCCGAAGGGCCCAAGGAATTCCTGATAAGGATCTTGCTTTCAGAGCTCGCTTTGGTCTACCGGGTACTTGTCTAGCTCTCGTCTTGTGCCTTTTCATTGCTGTCACCATCGTCATTGATGCCTTCAGCTACGAGGCCGGTGCCCGAAAATTTGATGTCGGGTCATTCATTGCATCCTACATCAGCATTCCTTTCTATATCATGCTGCTTATCGGTTATAAGGTGGCTGTTGTCAACAGTAAGCGTGTTCTCCCCATGGAAGCTGATCTGTGGACCGACAAGAACGAGCCTGAACATGAGGGCGAAGGGAATTGAGCATTATAGACATGGAGCATGAGGGTTTTATAACTGCTCTCCATCAAACGTGTATATTATTTTTTGGTCCCCGGAAATGGCAAACGGGTACACGCATCTCCGACTCCTCTAGTAGCAAACAAGATCTTGTACATTCAGACTGTCCCATTGATACCCCACTACGGAGACAGCAGGCGGCTAAACATTGACAGGACAACCACTCGAAGAAAAGTACCTGTTTGCTTTTTGACTCGTAATCATTATCTGCATCTTAACTTCATTTCTCTGTCCTTCATATGTCCAAACGCATCAGCCAGTAATCCTAGTCTCAATGCATCCCCTTGTTTGCTTACATCCCCCCCCCTTGGCAGTCCACTGGAAGTAACAAAACGAAGCAGCATAGCCAGATCCAAGTCCCGACTCCCTAGTTTCTTCATGCCTCCCCATATCCTCCAATGCAGCCTTTCGCCTATTCCAATGGGCCAAACCCCAACCCGCCCGCCATGGCCCAAACCCCAACAACCCCGCAACGCCAAAAACAGTCCTTCTCAGATTACATAAAAGCCCTAAACAGAGAGTTCTCCCTCGAGATACCAGTGCCAGGCATTGAATCTCCCTCATCTCGCGAAGGAAATACATCACCCCCATGGCAAATCTACAAGCGACTCCGTCCGCTTTTCTACAAGGGTTGCGCAAATGGCTTGGTGGTGGATTTGAGGGAATGGGTTGTTGGTCAAGCTCAACCACCAGCACCAATAAACCGAGTGAGTGAGAGTGGGAGGATTCCGTGTTCAGCTGCGAGAAGCTATCCTGTGATGACACCCGCAAATTCCCGGATTGTTGAACCGTCTGATCTCCCGCGATCCTTGAGTCGGACTTTGAGTGTTTCTGAATCGGCCAGAGCCGATCGCATGCGATATTTGCTTAAGTTGATCGAAGATGAGGAGTACATGGTTACGAATGGGCGTGTTGAGACGACATCTACGCGGAATTTCTTAACTTCGACTTCGACTTCGACTTCGACTTCAACGACTGGTCACAAACACGCCAACCAGCATCAGAGTCCAAATCAGAGCCTGGAGTATGCTCGAAGTCATGTTCGGCAACATGTGGGCTAGAAAAGGTTAGCAGAGAATCTCCCGATGACTTCTGTGCGCTTATCACCAAAGAAAAAACGAAGGTTTTCCATTGATCATGATCATCCCCGTGGGGATCACGACTTTGAGGATCAAGATCTGGATCAGGACGAGGAGCTCTTTCATACGCCGTCTAGTTCACCTGTCCAGGATTTGCCCTTTGTTCCTGTTAGGCAGTCGTCTTTGGGGAAGAATGGGGATGGCGCTGTTGAATCTTCGAGTGGTTCGGCTAGTTTCCAGTCGCCTGGACATGCAAATTTTGGACAGTCACCTGTGAGGAGGGCTTTAAGTTTTACTTCGCCTGTTC
Source organism: Penicillium nucicola (assembly GCF_028828085.1). Taxonomy (NCBI): domain Eukaryota; kingdom Fungi; phylum Ascomycota; class Eurotiomycetes; order Eurotiales; family Aspergillaceae; genus Penicillium; species Penicillium nucicola. The sequence continues at coordinate 948,058 of NW_026643125.1, read as the reverse complement.
AGGCACAGGGGGTGTTCCAGTCTCCGACAGAGACCAATTCGGTTCAGCCACCATCGAGGAATCACAGTGCTCAGTCGTTTGTGCAGAGATCGGCTAGCTTGACATCGCCTCTCAACGATAAAGGCGGCTTGAAATCGCAGGCTAAGAGCAATGCGGCTGGACAGTCACCATTGATGAATCAAGGGAGCTTCCAATCTCTGGCGCAGAGTTCAGCGAGCTTTACATCTTTCACGAAACACAACCGGACTGCTCAATCGCCGGCAAAAACGACAGTCACTCAGCCAATAGGAGACTCGAATGTTGTTCAGCCGCCATCAACTAGGTCTGTGAGCTTTCATTCACCGACACAAATCACAGGCTCTCCACAGTTTCCGACAAAAGCTCCGACAAAGAATCTGACAAAAGCTCCGACCAAAAGTCCAAAAGCGGCCAAATCACCATCTCAATCGCCAATGAAACAAATGGATTTAAGATCGTTTGGTTTTGGTACAAGCAAACTTGTCAGTGACGGCCGTCCAGCCCAGGATGATAGCGAATTCAAGAAACCTTCATTGCTTGAAAGGCTTACTGCGGCATCCGATAAACAACCCCGAGATAACATCCAGTCTGTCAATACCACCTTCTCAACTACGGACTCATCAATGTTGAATTCTCGGAATACCAGCATGGACCAGTCATTTGATACAGTCATGACGGAAATCACAGAGCCAACAGACACGCAATCAACCTACGCCGACTCCGTAGTTGGGTATATGATCAGCGACGAAATGAATAGAAGCATGGATGCCGCTGCTACCTCCATGATGGTCAATCATGACCCTGCTGAGACAAAATACCTGCTGGGAAAAGAGCTGATCGATGAACTTTTGTCTAATGGGCCATTTGCCATGGAACATTCCATTCCAGGCACAATTCCTCTGCGTTTCAGATATGAGCTGGAACGCGTAGGACGCGCATGGGGTGTTCCCCTCAACAAAATGCTTGTTGGTGATCGTCTTCCATCCAGCAGCCAAGATGGATTCTGGTCATGGATGAGTGGACACAGTCAACGTGGTGACCGTCCACTCCCGGAGCGATCATCTGGCCGGGCTTGGGAGTCTGCCCTTGGCTATTTCAAGACAAATGAACACTCTGAAGTTGTAGTGTTATCTGGAGACATGGAATAGTGTGAAGAATCCGAGCCGGGAATCCTCAAACTAAATCTGAATCCACTCAAGCCAGAGCGAACATGCCGCTTCCATAGACGATTTGGCTCGGATAGATTTTTGTCTCTGACTGTTCCAGCACTCACTCGGCCTCCTAAGCATCAGCGGCGAGATTCGCATCCTTCACTGCTTCGCGAGAGTATCGCTGCTTGGCTTACTAGGAATGACCACCAATGTCTGGGTCGGACGTGGAGGGCATTCTATGTTGAAGAAGTAAAGAACAAACGGAAATCTAAGAGCGAGCCCCGATTTCGTGTGGAATTCTTTGCTGTCGACGGTGAAGATTTCGATCATGGATGTGAACTACCGCCTCAGATAAGCCCTCCTCGACAACTGAGTGACCAACATACCCCAATGGGTATCGATGCATTACTGGAATGGCATATGCCCAAAATAGCAAATAACAACCAGACCAACTGGAAACTCTTCCAGCGGCTATCGCTGGGTCTATCAAAGACCTTTGTGACAGTCACATTGAAAACAACACAAGTTCTTCGCTTGCGAGATTACCCGAACAGCACCGTTATGAATGATGGATGCGCATTGATGTCAAGAACTCTTGCAAATCAAATCTGCGATCGGTTAGGAATAACCTCCGCCACGCCCAGTTGCTTCCAGGGCCGAATCGCAGGAGCAAAGGGTCTCTGGATGGTCGATCGACACCAATCCAGCATCACAAGCATGAAAAACAACGACATCTGGATCCAGATCTCCGATTCTCAGTTGAAAATCCATCCGCATCCCGAGGACTGGGTGGGTGCTGTTGACGACGAGAAGCTGACCTTTGAGGTTGTTAATTGGGCCAAGCCACTCCACCCTGTTGATTTGAATATCCAGCTCCTTTCGATCCTTGAGTATGGAGGGCATGTCAGAGAACACGTTGCCAAGCTTACGCGCGATAGTGTACAGGCTCTCTACAACGATTTCTTTCAAGTGCTACAATCTAACAGCCCTGTTGTCTGTCGAGCTCTCCTGCAGAAGCTTAGACCGTCGGGCAAAAATACAACTATTAAGTCGCGGGGCTTGGAGCAGTGGATGATGAATGATGCAGAGACTATTATCCGGCTCTCGGAGGCTGGCTTCGAGCCTCAGAGCTTTTATCCATTGCGAGTCAAGCTCCGCAAGTATCTGACATGGCTTCTGGAGCGACAACTCGAGGAGCTCAAGATCCATGTGCCTTTGTCTACATATGCATACTGCATTGCAGACCCTTACGGTGTCTTGAATGCTGGCGAGGTTCATTTTGGATTCTCAAACAACTGGCGAGATCCACAAGGCCAATTTGAAGACAATCTGATTGATGGCGTGGATGTTCTTGTTGGTCGACTCCCTGCTCATTATCCATCGGATATTCAACGGTGCCGAGCTGTGTGGAAGCATGAGCTCCGTCATTTCAAAGACGTCATTGTATTTCCCACAAAGGGTGATATACCGCTGGCTCATATGTTGTCTGGTGGGGATTACGACGGTGATACGCCATGGGTTTGTTGGGATCCGATGATCGTTCAGAACTTTCATAATTCCCCTATGCCTTCGCAGGATCTTCCTGTAGAGCACTATGGACTGTCTAAAGAGTCGGTTCAAATGGCTGAATTGGAATCGACAGAAGAATTTTTAGAAAGTGCGTTCGCTTTCAATCTTACCATGTCCAATCTGGGTCGATGCACGGTTGAACATGAGAACTTGGCATATGATGAATCAATTGACTCTCCTAAAGCCAAAGAGCTAGCATGTCTACTGAGCCATCTTGTTGATGGCCGTAAAGGTGGAGTTCACCTCTCAGAGCAGGCCTGGCAGGCGTATCGCAAAACAATAAGTCCCAAACAATGTGCACTCCCTGCATATCGAAACGGGGACCGCAAGCCCAAAATATCAAACATCGTCGACTACCTGAAGTTTGAAGTCGCAAATCGTGAGCTACGCATGATCCTGTCAAAGTTGAACGATGCATTCCCCGAGAGCGAGATCTTCGATAACAAAGACGAAGACCTCCTGCATCCATGGGACTCAGTCGTCAAAATGACCCGAAATAGCCTTCCAGGATCCCACGACCTACAAGAAACAATCCGCGAGATTCAATTATCAGTCGACAACTTGTTTAAGCTATGGAGCCAGGGCCACAGAGCCTCAAGTGCAGCAAGCTTTTCCGCCATTTCCCGCCAAGCTGCTGAGAGCGCTTGTGCCCTGTCTCTCCCGGAGGGCACACATCCCCTTATTCACACCTGGCAGAACAGTCGGAGTGAGTGGCTACAGGTGCTCGCATCGTATGCATATCACCGAAATCCGCGCTCAGGATTCGTCATGCACGCTTTTGGCGAAACATTGTGTCAGATCAAAGCGTCTTGCTCGGCTTCTCGCCTTATTACCAATGAGGTCCTTGCTTGTTACAGAGTCAACCAGAAGATGGTCTCCCATCTTACAGTCAATGACTTGCCCGGCAATAACGATACTTTTGGGGATGAATATGAAGGCACAGAAGCCATCGAGGGTTTGATCGCCGTTGATCAAGGTGCCCCGGTTGGTTATTCCCATAATTGGGATGATGGAATGTCCGTCGAATGAGACACGAGTAATGAATTACCTATGATGACCATGCATGTGATTTTTTTTTTCCTTTTTCCCTCTTTTCATCTGAAAGCGAGGGATAGTCCCTTGTGATGATCATATTTGCCATACACCGTAGTACAACATAAGTCAATACGTTTGTTGTGTATGTGAGGAGTGGATGGACCTCGGACACATCACATGTTGATATACTGTGTACATAGAAAGCTTTGATTTACTCTAACAAACATCAAAACTCACAGATCCAAGATACAATTCAAACATTTACAGCAGACTTGAATAGGTAGCCGTAAGAACGATCAAGTACTTCACAAGTACAGAACTCTCCACAGACATCAAGCCGAACGGAACGGACGGCTCCTGCATTGGTGAGACTGTGAGCCTACAAGAACCGTAGTCACAGTTAAATGCCGACTTCAACTGCCTAGTCATACAAATGTACGTTTTGTACACCTTGGCGTTGGGGAAATTGGCTTCGTTCTCGTTTGGGTAAATTGCTACGGCTAATTGGCTTTCACCGCTACATGTGATAGGGCGGAGGACCGTATTCCGAGTGATGGAAATAAATGCATTTCATATGTGACTGAGAGTGAGGATTTCGGTGAGGCCATATTGAGTAGATTGTGGCTGGCGAAGGAATGTTGTCGACTTCATACTGCTGTTTCTATAGATAGGTTACAAATACCAGACTAAGGGTTGACGTATCCGTGTGGACGCATGTACATAGAAGGAAAATCAGAACCACTGCGCCCTGTAAATTAACAATACTTTGTAGTTTGTGAAATAATCGCTTTCAATATTCTAAAATAAAATGGCAAAAATGAAATCGACAGCTATGTGATTCGAACACACGCGGGCGAACCCACTCGCTTAGCAGGCGAGCGCCTTAACCACTCGGCCAAACTGTCGTCATTGAAGAAAGTTGTCTCTTCTACGCTACTTATTGAGACTACATTTTAACGTTAAACAGACAAACAAAAACATCTAAATGTAGATCTAGCCACCAGCTCAATGCTGTTTAGAAGGGCTTTCCTAGTTAGGCTCCTATAGAAACCACTATCAAGTCGATTTTTAAGTTTTTCTTGTGCCTACTGTAGTATTTTCGATCACACTACTTTTGTGTCTGGGAGATGCGTTGCAAGTATACATAGATCTCATGGTGAACCTCCCTATTTCGTCCCTAACCAGTCAACTGATATAATTGTTCTAAAGACTTGCCGTTCTGTCATGTCTGCTATACGCGGTACTTGATCCAAGACCGTTCCGTACAGAATTAACAATCCAAGCTTTGGTTGATATAGTCACCAACTATTATCCTTAAGTGAGACTTTGTAGTCTATCAAGTTTCAGGAGAAGGCACAGCCAGTCTCTCATGACAATGAGCACATGAGAAACACAAAAATATCTGTCAAGGACAAAAAGAAATACGACAGCTATGTGATTCGAACACACGCGGGCGAACCCACTCGCTTAGCAGGCGAGCGCCTTAACCACTCGGCCAAACTGTCACGTGTTATGGTGATCGCTTGCAAAGTTGAATTCATGTAGCAAACTTGTAATCAAATGATTCTGAAGAGGAGATAGAACAATATTGATGCTCTGGGTGTCCAAGATATTTTGTTGGCAACGTTTGCTTTGTAGATAGAAAACAAGAAAGGACAAAGCAATTTTACCCCAAAAAAAAGAAAAGTTAAAACCAGGGAACAAATAAAAAGTCTTTAAAAAGTTGATTTGCAAAGACCTCTACCCAATGAAAGCGGTTTAGGTGCATTCCAGCTTTTCTTCTCCCAAGCGAGTCCCACCATGCTTTACTTTTAACAATCTCGGGTTTTTGGCATTGGCAAAAATTATCTTGATTGCAAAGTGAACTTTGGCTTATATGATTTGCAGTATCAATTTTATTTATGAAGCGGATAGACGAAGGCAGTTTCGTTCTATACTGTATCACACCCGCATTAGAGTATGCTCTCACAATATTTCTCCCTTTGAACACTTTCAAGGTTATAACTTGCTAGAAAGGCAAATTTGCCACACCAATGACAGTTTGGCCGAGTGGTTAAGGCGCTCGCCTGCTAAGCGAGTGGGTTCGCCCGCGTGTGTTCGAATCACATAGCTGTCGATCTACTTTTTGTTTTTACATGATATGTCAGTTTTTTTTTATCTGCTATCATTAACGTATAATGTTATTCCAAATTTCATCATGATACAGACAATCCTACAGATTCAAGAGGGGGCATATTAGGTGGTACAATCATATCCTAGCGTATGTTGGGGTACATGAACGGTTCTAACTTAATCGAGTCACATTGGTAGGGATGGCAAGCTGAAAATCTAGTAGTGATCAACTAGCATGGGTTCATAGCGGTGGCTCTTGGATTGTAGGACAGACAGTTCAAGGTGAGACTGTATACTTTGGGTAAAGATTCTCCCACCAGTATTGGGATGTCAGACTGGCCCAACCCGGGGACAAATCATAAAAAAGGCGAGCAGTCCATATTCTGGCTAAAGGTTTTCGGTAATCTCGATATGGGGAAAGGATATCAACCTAGGCTGGGAGGAAGTGTTGGGAGTTTGCATGTGAGAGGTACTTGGGGGCCCATAGTAAACTGTATGACGACAGAGGTACCATGAATGTGATCCTTACTAACCTTCCCAATCGGGACTAGGGGCTCAAGTGACATCTTCACGTGAAGATGAAACTCCGAATCTCTTGGACTCTCCCCTCTGTAAGGACCCGCCATGGATGCCCCGAAAATCCCTAGAAAGAACGCCACAGGCCCTCTGACCTCCAATTCGTTCTCTCCCTTTCACCATGTCCATTCCTCCATGATGGAAGAGGATCGCTCACGTCGAGCTGCCAGTGTACTATCTATGGATGATATCGAGGCTGCGCAGGCCTTGGAGGGACTGCGTTCCGGTATGATATGCCGAGCCCAGCTCTGGGTGGAGGCCGCTGTACGACAAACAACTCAACTAACGTATCGCAGACTTCGGCCAGTCTCCTCGAGCATCACGACAATCCCTTCCCATCGCTTCGCCGGACCCACCACCACCAGAGCCACTACTGTCACTGTTGACCTCCTCTCATCCCCTGATATCCTCTGCGATCAACGGCTCCGTGTCTGCGTACGCAACCTCAAAGTCGTACTCGCCGCGTTTCAAGTCCGGTGCCGAATTTATTGAGCGAAACATCGGCTCGCCCGTCGCAAATACTGTCGGCACAGTTGGTCGCAAGACGGGTGTCGAGAGTGGTCTTCGTTGGGCACTCCAGCGACGAGATTCCACAACCTCGGACTTTAAGCACGCCAAAAAACGACGCAAGATGGACGAAAACGTGTCGCCAAGAACGGTGGATGTTGAGAAAGGCCAGGACAGTTCAGCAAATCCATCACGACCGCGGAGCTCATCAGACCTGTCCATGTCCGAGTCACTACCCCCGTATGACGAAATCAGGTCACCCCACTATGAAGAGAAGCAAGGACGGCGTTCTTCGCCGACATGGCAGAGCCGACTAGTTATTTCAACATCTGGTCTCGGTGTTGCTATGAGCGACGAATCTCTGCGCAGTCTCCAATACTGCCTGACCTGGCTTCGATGGGCCAACGGACGACTCGGCAAAGCGATTATAGCTCTGCAGAGCGCCGTGACCGAGTGGGAAAACCAAAAGGCTCGTCACCCAGGTCAATCACAGGATGTTGAAGCTGGGGGTAGTCGTCAGGATAACGCCTCTCTCCTGATCCAGCGCATTCAAGCCGTCAAGGCAGATGTCCTTTCGACACTCAAGCAGGTAGTCGACGTGGTGTCCAAGTACGCCGGTGGTGCCCTGCCCGAGAACGCTCGCCATTTGGTGCGTCGACACCTCACCTCTTTACCGCACCGCTTCCAGGTTGCATCGACCTCGCAGCCACCACCGGACTCTCCAGCCGCTTCCTCCGATGCAACAGTAAGCGCCCATCGTATCCTTGTCCTGGCCAATGAAGGTCTCGACATGATGGCCCAAGTCAGTGGTGTCGTCAATGATACATTGGTCAGTGCTGAGCATTGGTGTGAGCGCCTGGGTCGGAAACGACCCGAGAACCGACCGGGGTCCGATATGCCGGAGAAGCAGGGTGAATCCGCTGCTACTCCTGATACCCAACCTTACGGCATGGACATCAAGCAACCTGTCCTGTCTGAGACTGCTCAGGGGGAAGATGTTCAGATGTCTGGTATGGAGAAGGCTTAATCTTAACCAAGAGTTTGCTTTACTCTTAACTCTCGTTTCTTGTTTCATTTTCTTACATCTTTACTTACTCGTCTATACTCTCTCTATCTCTCTCTTTGGTTCTGACCTTATGTTCTGTGATGTGTCTTTCATGATTGATATCCTCTTTTGTTATTATCACTGTTTTGTTATTTTCTATTGATAGGACCTCTCGGAAATGAGCCTATGGTGTTTTTTTTTTTTTGGTTAATGCGGTGCTTGTTTCATTTGGGACGAGCTGGGCCATCCTCTATTATGGTCATGGTCTTTGTGATTTTTGAAATAGATATACGCAAGAGATTGCTGGCTCAAGCTCACTGAATTCAGGCTATTCATCGGTCTAAAAGTATTTCAATTTGCATTTCCCACGTTGCACTCTTATTCCAAAGCCTGATATGGCTGCCTCGGGTTTTTGTTAATTCTTTCCAATTGCTGTTTTGGAAGTATCGTTATGATCTATCCATCCCATGGCAATGTATTTCAGCTACCCATCTTCTGTGCATTATTTGCTCCCATGAACCAGACCAGTGTATCATTCCTGCCTTGAAACCCATCATTTACTCCCGATGTATATATATGAAAGCCTTCAGAGTCACAACAAATTTGAATCGAAGCTCTTTTTGGAATAGACATTCTTCCATTCTTGAAATCCCCCTAATAACATCATGAAAACCGAAACACATATTATAAAATCCACAGCCTAGTAAGAATGCATTCTCTCACTGTTGACGTAAAATATATCGTATTTACTACTGAACCCATTGAATTCGGTTGCCGTAGTAGTGGTATACGCTGTGAAGAGGTTAGCTTGCTTCATAGGCACTGAATATAACCAGAAGACTCACCTCCCATATTCTTATACTTAAGCCAATCACCAATCTTGACCTCCGATTTAAGAGTCACATCACGTACAACACAATCAGTGCTATCACACGTAGGCCCCCAAACCGAATATCGATATTCATCAGGCTTTTCACTTTTGCCATTGGTCTTGGTCTTATGTGAAGTAATGCTTTTCTTGGTTTGAACCAAATAAGGAACCATTATCTCTTTTTCCATGATCACATTCATGAAATTCCCATAAACACCATCATTTTGATAGAGCATATCCGGAATCCCAGCAGTAGCTGCATTTCCAAGCTGACGCCGACGTGAAATCACTCGACAAACCAGGGTATAAACACTACGGGCAAAGAATCGACCTGGCTCCGCGATAGTTGTGATACCAGCAGGGAATTCAGACCGAATTGTATCTCGAAGAGATGGGGCTAGGGTCTCGAAACAATCGTCCTGAAACCCGCCTCCAATATCAAGAAGATAGGGAGTGAATCCTATACGTTCTGCTTGTGAAAATGCCACCCGTGCATCTTTGATTGCTTTGCAGAAGGATTCTGTGTTTGTGGCTCCGGTTCCTGGACCGCGTTAGCAAGTTCGATAAGCTGTGTTCTTCAATACGCGAATGCCTTACCAACATGGAAGCTAACACCAATAACATTCAGGCCCAGTTTCCACGCTCGTGACAATAATTCTTCCGTTGTGTCCAGCTGTGCGCCGAACTTCTCACCTAAGCAGATGAAAGCACTATCATCGTTGGCATAGACTCGAAGTAGCAGTTGGGCTTCGGGCATGTGTGCTTTTATAGTGTCTAGTTCGTCGATGTTGTCGAATGTCGTGCGTAGCACGCCAACTTCGCGTGCGAATGCAATGGCTGCAGGTGCTTTGCAAGGATTTGCAAATAGAATCCGGGCAGGATCTACACCGAGATTGAGAATTGTGCGTATTTCTTCTATGGATGCGCAGTCGAAGTTTGTCCCTAGGTCAGCAAGGACCTTGAGAAATGTTGGATCGCAATTGCACTTGACGGCTAAAATTATGTTAACTTGAGAAAAAGACATTGAGAGAATCATAGAGATGTGGGTGTCCCATCTTTGTAGTTTGGGAATGGAAAGAGAAAGATCTAATACCATAGTACGGGCGGATCTCTGGTAGACTCTGCATCCAACGACGATGCTGTCGAATGACTTGTCCTAAGTCGGCAACGAAGAACGATTCATCACCACCGACAAGAGAGTGTTTTGCTATACGCGCAATGTTGCCTTCAATTGCGAGATCGACTAGCTCGCCTGGGGAAGATTCCCGATATTCAACATTATGGGGAATGTGTAGGACTTTTTTAGGAAGGATAGTCTCACGAGGACTGGAAATCAGAGCCATGACGGTGGAGATGAATCGGTCGAGTATAGTATGGGGAAATTGAAAATTGTAACTTTGAAACAACATAACAAGAGATCAAGTGACAAAAAGTACTATGTTACCAAATGTATGAAGGTATCTCAAGTGGTGTTTGATCTAAGATCTCATGTACAGGGCACAACGCTAGTTTATAGAGCTTTGATAGCTGCGGCTCCCTGGCTCGCAAACAAAAGCAAAAAGACATTAAAAAAGCAGGTTTGCACGCAATTACAATTCTTCATTACGTTTAGCTCCCCCGGACGGAATAATTCATGGTCTGTACTAAGTCAAGTGCTTCTGACCAGACCCAATTAAGCTGTGAGAGAGCCAATGGCAGTTGCATCGAGGTCTAGTCGACGAGTCCTTTGAGGCTTCGCGTATAGTATGTGCAGCACGGGTCATGGAGGCATGGAGCTGCATCGTGGAATACGATCAGCGGATTGAGGCATTTCTGCACAGATGAGGATTATGCCGAATGTGATGCGGTCATTGGTAGTTGCTGGTGGATTGAGTGTGGAGTCCTAATGAGTGAGAATGGCGAGCTGTACATGTACAGTATGGCGAAAATCCAGGTGAATACATCATCATACAGTTAAAAGTCCCTACTTAGACTAAAATATGCAATTTTCAATATTATTGTTCTTAATCTACGCGCAGTATAGGGAAGTAGACTTAGTTGAGACTCAAAACAAAAGGGCTGGTAAATCTCGGGTAATGCTCCAAGAAACTAAGGCATTGAGATCCTATACATGCAGTAGTGGCGGTCTAATTGAATATTATTGTGTCATAGAAATCAAAATCATGCTAACATGCAGGAACCCTGAGAGTTGAATCTTGATGTGAGGCGCCGATTCCAGTGGGTGCGACTGAAGCCCAACAGGAAAAGGCCACGAAAACTAACCCCCCCCACTAGGTAAGTGAAGTACAGCATCCTTTCGTTTCAGAATTTTCTGTCCTAAGTGCATGCACATATGTTGGCCCGGTCGGGCTTATAGACCAATTGTTATACTGCGATCAGATGCGCCACTAAAAGGGACCCTGGGGTTTGCATTGCTTTGTCTTTGCTTTTTCAACAGCTGAAATCCTACTGTACTAGACACTGAAATACTTGCAGATCTGACCTGTGGGGAAAACAACGCAATTTCCGGCCTTGGACTCTGGACTTTTCGACTTTTCTGGGTAACTTAGCATCGACACTCCTGTACTCCACACATGTGCTTTCACTGTGTTGGAGGTTTACCCAGTTCCACTTAGGGTCGGCAAACGAATGACCTTTTATTTCCAAGAAATCAACACATACGTTGTAGCAGGGTTTATGGCAGCAATTTACATAGCTGTCAACTCCCAATAATTACCTCGGTTTGGGGCATTCTAGGGCACCCTTAGGGTGAATGCACAAAGGTTTCAACCTGTGTACGACGTAGCTAACAAGCCAATAATTCGCTCACAGCATCACATTTGTTTACTCATTGGGCGGGGTTTACTATTGGAACCTGCTGAGTGACGCAGTGCAGCACTCCACCAGTAAGGGAAATTGCACTTACATACTCCGTACACCTACCTGATCACCCGGGGAAGCAAAGCCTACGGAATTTCAAGTGAATTTTGATTCTTCTTTCTGTCATCGAACTTTGGGATAATGAGACGACATTCGCAACATACAAGTTCACATAGTGTAGCGACAGCTCATCGTGATCAGACATCAAGCCTCGTGGGTCCCCCCAATACTGTGGACCTGCGAGCGCCTTAGCGTCTATCTCACGGTCCAGAACCTCACGAATCTCGACAGACAGCTCGTGTCATAGGTCGAGCGCAATGATGTGAACTCAATCACATCAGAACATGCAAGCCTTGCCTCAACATCCATGTACAAATCGGGAACATCCTCGTTACGATCAAGGAACCAAATCACCTCGATACTCAGCATTTCAACTCAGTCTCACTCTCATCTTTGCAAATTTCGGGCCTATTCTTCAATGAAACAGAATTTTTACTTTTGTGTTACTATATACAGCCCAATGCAAACTTACTCCGCCAGCAAGGGTTCCCGTTCCAAGTCATCGTCAGCAGACTCTGTCCAAGTATCTTCTACAACAGCACCACTGAGAAATAGCATAGGAACAGAGGTTACCGCGGAGAGAATCCCCAGTGCAAGTGTCATCACCTTCCAGCCATATCGATATTCAACTATCCCGCCAACCATCGGACCCAGAGCAAGTCCTCCAAAGTGAGCCATGTTTTCTAGACTGAAAGCTTGAGCTATGGCGCCAGTGTCGCCAAATATTTCGGGATCTGCAGCTTCCATATCATCCAGAACACACTGCATCTCAACTATGAGAGTCGGCTTGCTGAGATCGATGCACATACCCACGAAAACTAGAATCACGCAGAGTAGAGCTTTGTGCGGTGCTGAGTTGTCTTCTACAAAACGAAGGCAGATCAGCGTTGGAGCCAAAGCTGCGAAGCTTGTAAATGCAGCAATTCTGGACCCGAGGCGGCCAGACAAAGATCCTGTGAAGTGGATGAGAATGAGCTTATGTTGCGGACAGAGACAGATGGTATGAAAACGCACCGAAAAATGGTAGAAAGATCGCAGCTGAGGCACCTGGCAGGAAGATCATCCCGGCACCTAAAACATTCCAATGAAATGTATTCTCGACAAATATTGGCAGAGTCTGTATGAAGTATCAGCCAAAGTTATTTGAATGCCACGCAGAGCAAAGCGATCACGAACCGCATCAAATGCCGATACCACAAGAGCCCCAACAATCATAGCCCACAAACTGATCAGAATCCGTGGCTGGCCCAAGAGCCTTCTCAAAGCAAAGGTGCCCTTCGATACAACCGTGAATGAAGGAGTCCGGTTTCTGATAGTCCCATATGGCGGCTGCTCAGAGACATAACCATTCTCTTCAGTCGGCCGTTCATTATCAGCAATGCGAAACCAACGCTCAGCCACTCTCTTCTCGACAACAGCAAGTCTCAAAAAGAAATCAAGAGCGACTATTCCAACAGCCATACCGAAGACCGCATAGAATCCTCCAATCTCGAACACCAGTCCACCGAGCAACGGGCCAGCAATGAATCCCAGTGTCATTGCAGCACCAATGTATCCAATCATCTGCCCAAGACTGGCTTTATTAATTGTATCCGTCACTATCGAAAGCCCAGCAACCGATACCATCGCCGTCGCTGCACCTTGGAGTACTCGTGCGACGATATACCATGCCACGGAGTGCGAGGCCATGAAAATCACCATTGATGCAAACAACAGCACGAGTCCAGAGATGTACGGACCCTGGCGTGTCCCCGATGTCTCGAGTATGTATCCGAACAGTGGACTGCATACCAGTGCTGTGATGGCTTCCGAAACGAGGAGGATGCTATTCCAGTATTCCCCTATTGAACCACATTTCGTTAATATATCTGTTTCTCATCCCCATAAAGACCACATACTATCTTCAAAGGCCACTCCAGCTCTGGATACTAAGGCGCTTGGCATTACGGGGACGATCTGCAGCCAGTCAGGTGGGGATCGCAGGTCTCGGTCTTGCTTGGAGCATGGGTACCATGGCATATAGAAAGAGGTCCTGGGCAATTAGATGTTAGCTATTTCACGATATCATTCAGCCTGTTTCGATCTAAGTCGATGGACGTACCGTAAACATCGACAATGAAACCGCCGTAACGATAAACGACTGCGACGACCTCAGCGGTAACAACCACGGTCGCTGATCGCGAAGCTTCAGAAATGGCTTGGACCAAGTCATGATGAATGTGAGACGTTCAAATCATTTAACCGACCCGAGTATTATTTAATGGGGCGAATCCCCAGGGGAAGATGAAGTAAAGCAGCGTCGGGTCACAAAATCTAAAACCAGGCAAGTGGGCATGTTGTCTTTAATGTTCAGCTCTTTTGCTGTATGCAGCCCAAGACTTAATTTGCATTAGAATCCCGCGATACGGTAACGATTATCGCTGGGAGGGGCAGTGTTCGGCTTTGGCTGCAATTGCAAGCAGGATTTGCGCTAGATGCTGCAAGAGAGATCCGAGGATCATCGCTAGTTCGTGGCCTTGGGCGTCGTAAGTTCAGATACGAGAATATTCTTCTGCATCGCGCTTATCCCGCACCATTTCAGCGATTTTGATCCAGGATATCGCTTCCTGCGTGTCGCACGCGGGAGGCGATATTGGACAGGATGTCATTGAGCGACTTGCCCAGCATCCACAGGGCTTTTTACTGGATCACTAAGCTCGTGTGATCTTCTCGATGGACTCGTTAATAATAGACCAAAATACAATGGTTGGTCAACTGTGATTGCCTTCTTCGGAGGATATCAAGGCGAATATGTTTAACAAGGATAGGGATATGTATCATTGTTGCATAGACCCTCAAAGCGGTATAGACAGCATTTTATTACAATTTAACAATCTCTCTGCCTATGAAACCCTTGCTGTCTTTATTCTATATCATTCCATGTCTTTCAACCTGAATGCTCTGCATAGGCAGTAGGTCCGTCTCATCGATGTGTTGATCGGAATCTGCCCGGGTCGTTTCCAAATCCTTTGAGTTTTTTATTACCACCAAGCTGTCATTTCCCAGTCGAGAAAATCCCTCCCCGACAGCAGAGTTGCGAGAATTCCGATAATAATTATGACGAGGTGACTGCTTTCTTGATGATTGAGTTATGAGTAGCGCTTGAGGAAGTATTCTGGCTATTAACGGCCAAATTGAAGGTAGACAAGCTGCTATGATTATAATACCACTTTCGAGAATCGTCCATATACCAAGCTTGACAGAGATCCCTATAGTATGTAAGCCAATGTTTACTTGATTCTTCCAGCTGGAAGTAGCATACAAGTTGGGTCTGTTGTCGCACTCTCCTCGAAAAACGTTGTCATGCGTAATATACTGAACACAGTTCCTCTGTATTCAAGGTCAGGTATATCAAGAAAGGTATTATGAGAGAGAGAAACTCACAAACTGCCCAATAAGAACACGCCTGTCAAGGCTAATTTATGCCCCAACGAAGTATGTAGCTTCCAGACATAAGGCAAAGGCATCACCAAGATGAGAACATCAGTTAAGATATTTGGAGGGGAAACCCATCGATAAAATGCCTGCTGGTCAAAACACCTTCCATCGATTGTTGAATCCCACGTGTATGCGATCGGCGAGCACTGAAAGATGGCAGCGAAGAGGACTCCGATTCCGTGACCCAGGACGATCGCTCCAACAACGTAAGCACAAATTCTGAACGGGCGAACACTGAAGATGCGGGCATAGAATATGAGGATTGATAGCTTTGCGGGAGTCACAGTGAACGGGAAATCAAGAATCTCATTTGCGAAAAGGCCCTATAGCACCGGTAAGATTTTCGACTTGAAAGGCGACCGGGGAACAGCCGACCTTTTGCAATCTAACCAGCTTCTGTGGAGTTCGCATGACATATGCAAGGTGGTAGCCTATTGCACCTTGCTTGACCACTTTGATTGTTTTTGTTAATACACCGCGCGTGGAAAAGCTAGACCAGCAATTGCATACAGTAAATATAGAGCCCACTCTGTCCGAGGCTCGCAAGCTACCGAAGAGTCAGTACAATCTATTAAATCGAATTGATGGTCTTACCAGCGCCGGAATCATAAGGTAATCATCAAGTCCAACGGCCAGCCTCTGCCAACATCTTGTATAAAAGCGCGCAGCGACAATTATTGTCTGAAGCACTGCTATCGCGATGGAGACTCCAATCAATTGATCACCACAGTAAGCGATTGCACTGCTTTGCTCCATCTCTAGCGCTCTCTTCGCAACTGAGAGTCTCGGAATTCAAAAGGTGAAAATCGGGAGGTATTCAATGATTTTAAGTCTACAGACTTTGGCTTAGCAACTCACGGTTCGAAGGATTCAAAGCGTACCCCAAACCATGCATTATAGATTAACATTACCTTGCTTGGAAAATATCCAATGGGTAAATCCTTGTCACGGGCATCTTCCATGATTTTGACATATTTTGTCCTCATTTCCCAGTCATCGTTACTGCAGTTGATAACATATAAGATGCCCAAATATCAAAATCAAAAACACCCCCTCGAAACATGCTCAACCATTTTACCCTTCAGATTTGAGATTGATCAATGCGGAGATGTATTGCAAGTGGGTCGCGTTTAGCCAAGAAGCTCATATTAGGTCGTTCTCCTGTTTCCATCGTATGTTATGCCCTTGACATGGGTTCACGAACGAATCAGTTACGGAGCAACGTCCGCACTCCATTGTAGAACCGAGGCGACGACATTTAACGAGCCACACTGATGCCACAGTATCTCAAATGCAGATCTAAAAGATCTTAAGCGCAACTTCATTTCCCATTCTTGATCTGGACTGGCCCACACCAGCTAGGCTTTCGTTCAAGGAAACCATAGACCCAGCGTTCTTATACGCGGCCCATATAGTCAATCTAAATCAATCTACTTCTCCCACATGCGGATGATCCATATCCGTAGCTTGGTTGAAATTTCTCTTTATGAAATGCTTTGGCCCCCGATTACTAGCGCGCACTAGCGTGCTACATGTGTGCAAATGAAACAATGGCACTATGATTTGGAGATGCGTAACCGATCAAGGCCTAGTCAAGTCGGTATTAGTGTATACGCGGAAGCCAATGCTATTGAAAATGACCCTGGGATATTAATCACCGACGGTTCTGACCCCACTGTTAGTGCTATCGCGACTCAGGGACCACGCAATGGGTTTAACGCAATTTAGTAAGGCTTCCTAGGCGTTGTAATTGTGTCATTTAATAAACCATTGCACCTGGGTGTCAGTGTCAATTCCCTACAGAGAACACAAGAATGAGCCAAGAACTCGATATCGCAGGCCAAATCAATGCTCTGACCGGGGCAGTCAAATCCGAGAAACTCAATGAAGCTACTCGGTTACAGGCCTTGGATGCTGCTCGTGCCTTGATAGAGACCCTCGAGTCACCGGTTGAAAGAATTATACACGATGTTGTGATGGTGAGTTTCGATTCAACCCAAGCCAGTTGAAAATGGCCTCTCGCAGTACATACCTTTCTTTCTGAATATTACACTTGAGGACTAAGCATAACAACCAGAGTCCCCCCATTCTCGCGTCTATCCGCATGGGTGTTCAACTCGGCATATTCAGTCAAATCAGCCAGAACCCAGGCCACGGAGCCACTGCCCAAGAAATTGCAGAGCAATCTGGCGCAAGTCCGATCGTTGTTGATCAGTTCCTCCGGCTTCTCGCAGCAACGGGATACGTAGATCAGCAAGATACGCAAATCTTCAAGCCTTCAGTCAAGACTATGATCATGGCAGACCCTAATATGGAGGCAACCATACGCGCATGGTAAGTACCAAGATCTCAAGTTTAGCTTTTGCAATGCTAAAACCGAAAAGCTTTGATATTGGAAATTGCTGCACCTCCAAGGCCCCAGAGTTCTTCCGTCGGAATCAGAATCAATTCCCATCATCGGCGAAAGACACTCCCTTCCAGCTCGGGATGAACACTGACCTTGGCTATTTTGAATGGCTTGGTCAGAATCCAGCGCTCGCAAAGGACTTCCAGCAATGGATGTCTTTGAAACAGGCAGCTACTGCTAGCTGGGTGGATTGGTTCGATATCGAAAAGAACATTATTGATGATTTCGATGCCCAGTCTCCCGATAACGTCCTACTCGTGGATGTTGGTGGCGGCGAGGGAAGATACCTGCGCGAGTTTCAAGACAAGTTTCAGATTGCTCCGGGTCAACTCGTGTTGCAAGATCTTCCAAATGTTATAGAAGCAATCGAAAATCCACCTGATGTGAAGCTAATTGCCCATGACTTTTTCACGCCCCAGCCCGTCAAAGGTAAGAACTCCAAACTCAGCTGTGGGCTGTTGCTAACCTATATCAGGCGCTCGGGCATACTTCATGCATTGGATCCTTCATGACTGGTCAGACGAGCGATGTCGGGCTATCCTGACTAACATTGTGGCAGCAATGAAGCCAGGATTTTCAAAGCTGATCCTTCATGAATCGATCCTGCCAGATAAGGGCTGTGACTTATCGACTGCATGTATAAGCGTTATGATGATGGTACAAGTTGCAGCTTTCGAACGCTCTGAAGCGCAGTGGAGGGATTTACTTGAATCGGTCGGATTGTCACATATCACTTTCCATCAATCCCCTGGGGTTGGGGAGGGTATCATTGAGGCTATGAGGGTATAAACAGAATGAATATTAACATTTTCAAGAGCCTCTTCTTTTGTCTCGCTCTTCAGTAGACAATCATGCGACTCCCTTTTCTGCTGCGGCTATTTGTTGTATGGCATCGAGACGCTTTTGTGACAAGGCGGCATACTTGCACCTGGTTCGGATCTGCGCACCATATTTGTAGAATAAGAATGGAAGAGGCATGCAGAAGACCGACAGAAATGCCGGAATAGACGAGGCCCAATGAATACCAAGACCGTGGTACATATATGTACTGAATAATGGAAACACAGCTCCGAATGTATATCGAAAAACTGACATTCCTGCCAGGACAGATGCTGAGTAAATTGTATAGGAGTCGATGAGGTAGTTGACAATACCCATATAAATGAGCAGCAGCCCGAATCCAAAGGGAACGAGCGCCGCGACACTACACATCCAGTGTATAGAGGGGGAGTTTGTCCATGCGAACCAGAAAAGGCCAATAGGAATTGTCACGGCAGAGGTCATGCAAGGCGGAAGACGAGCCTCTGGAGGAGCAAATCCATTGTGCGCCCCTTGTGTTCGTATGAATCTCTTGTTATCCCACATGGTGTAAATGACACCGCACAAGACACCAACCATGACACCAAGGAAGGGAAGCCCTCCAACACCCGCGTTCCATCCCCTTTCCTCCTGGTAGACGATTGGAAGGGCTTCAAACAGCATGTAGAGCACACCATAAATGAGAGCAGCGTATAAGGTGAGAAGAAGCACAATGGGCTCGCGGAGGAGAAGAACCCAGGGCATAGAGAAGGCGGTTTTCAGTCGATTCGCCATGGAAATATTGCCTCTGTCAATATCCAGCTTGCTTTGATAACATTTCCCTGTCATGCTCGACAACGCAGCCGCACGCTTTCGAAGCAGGACCGGTGCATAGGTCTCAGGAACGCAAAAGGCCATGCATATCCAAGCAAGTCCCGCTATAACAGCGAGGAAACCCTCGACCCATCTCCAACCTGCATTCATGCCGAGGAAACCGCCTATAATGGGCCCTAGAGCGGGGCCTGGCGGGTAAATTAGCACTGCTCAACAAGGCGTCGACTCATTGTCTGTCTAGAAATCAGACTTACCTAGATAAGGAGTAGATGCAAATAATAGCATTGCCAGTCCGCGTTGTCTGGCCATGAACATGTCTGAAATAACGCCGCCAGCATTTGTGAGGGGCGCAGAGCCAAAAGCTCCTCCGAAAAATCGCAGAATCAACAGAGTGTGGATATTCTGAGCACATGCACACCCTGCAGAGAACAAGGAAAGGGCGAGGAAAGACACGAAGAATGGGATTTGTCGGCCAATAGTTTCGCTTAAAGGTGCCCATAGCAGTGGTCCCACGGCGAAACCAAAAACAAAGAGTGATAGACCGACAGTGCCGACTTCTCTGGCGATATCAAAATGATCAACGATGCCTTCAATACTACCACTATATGCAGAAGAAGAGAGCGATATAACAAATGTTGCAATCGCTGTGTTAAAGGTGATAACAGCTTTTCTCGTCAAGCTAAACTGCATGGGGTTTCGAGGATCGTTTGCCAGCCAAGTCACAACGTAAGGATCCTCGTCAGTTCCTGATCCTTCATAGTGATGATGAAGCACCTCCTCAGTGATGATTGATTGGTCGGTCAGCAAACGCCAAAAAGAGATATGTTTCTGAGGCCGGGCATCTAAGGCGTTTGCTGGATCGGCTTCATTGTTGGCAACCATGATGCTAGCAAAGTATAATT
This sequence comes from Penicillium nucicola, assembly GCF_028828085.1. Classification (NCBI taxonomy): domain Eukaryota; kingdom Fungi; phylum Ascomycota; class Eurotiomycetes; order Eurotiales; family Aspergillaceae; genus Penicillium; species Penicillium nucicola. The sequence continues at coordinate 927,837 of NW_026643125.1, read as the reverse complement.
CAAGATAGAGACATAGAAAGCATTCGGGCCCAAAGTGAGGGGTTACACAATGATCTGGTCAAAATTTCAATAGAACATTTAGATCGGCTTGTTCGCACGCCTCGCGTTAGACCCCACTCGATAGGAATGAACGGAGGGCAGATATAGGGTTGGAATGTGTAGTGACTGCAAGAGGAAACTGGCGAAGGGTCAACCACGAAAAAGAGCGTATCTCGCCGAGAAGTACCATATAGTCTGTAGCCTGGGAATAGAATAGTCAAGAGCCTGGGAAATGGTTTGTATTTGAACGCTGAGATCCACCCGGAAACTCGGCACGTCAAAATCTAACTCGGCCACCCGCCAGGGGAGGCGCCCAAGCGGAATTATTCACCTTCGACTTTCGGGCATCTCGGCGCTTTTCGGCCCTCACTTTGGGACTTTGGACCAGCAACGGCGATAGTCGCATACATCTATCTGTGTGGTTTTTTATCCCGCATTATATTTTATGTAAACATCTACTTGGTCCACTTGTGAAAAAGGGGCGATACAATGGTTGAGACAGTGTATGAATAGATCGCATCAATTTCATTGCCGAGATAATAATCCATCTTTATAGCGCGAGGGAACGTCAATAGATATACGTATGTGTGAATCAGAGCTAGACAACGCATGTGTAATGATTTGACCAACCCAGGAATGAGTCGATCATCCCCAAGCTGTAGCGACGTTCATAATTTCGAACTCTTTAGGATATGCTGTCCGTCTCATAGTAAGGATCATTTGGATCATAAGGGAACTTCCTAACCACAACGTCACCAACGTAATCCCACAAACTGGACTCGGCCGGTGTGAAATCTAATGCACACTGATCGTCGTGTTGGCCGAACGTGTGAACTGCAGACACATTACCATCCTCATAATCTATTCGGACCATATTCACCGTTTCCCGACTTGGATCACCCAGCAAGTAGTTCAGCGGCATAAACTGCACACCTGAATGTGCGGTAGTGAACACTGTATTAGGAAGATCACCTGTGTGTGGAACATGGTGCATGCCCAAGTTCAACCACACCACCAAGTCTTGCTGGGTGAGATTCTCGCCGTTGAAGAATTGATCGAAATTGACAGGCGGGTCTTCCACATCTTGAGAATTTTTGGAGTGGGCGGACCGGGGCTCTGTGTCGTGATGTTTCGTAACCTGAATATCATAGTCGGCCCACTGGGCGGCATTGCGAAGATTGGTCGAGTTCTCAACAGTGAGGTGAATGCTTCCTGTCGAGGGCGAAATTCGATATCCCCGATATTCGCCATAGGGGGTAGTTTTGTCCAGGTTAACTACTTTTACCTGGGTCGCGGAATTTGCAGCCCAGTTGAATCGGCTTTCATCCTCGCTCTCAATGTTTGAGTGCTTAATCTTCATCGTATTGCGGGTTTGATTGGACCACGCAAAGGTCTGGGTGGTTGGGACTTGATGCGTCAACTGGATCGTATTGTTCAGTCCAAGAATATCGAAATCAGCCTTGAAGTTGAGCACATGGTCATGCATCGAGCCCGAGAGTGCGTCGTGAATATGGTAGCCGAACTCCTCGTTGTGGGCGTAGTAAGCCGACTGGATGTATCCAGAAGCGCGCACTTCAACGCCGATTGATCCATCCATGTAGAAAGAGTAACTGCAATGTTTCGTTAGATAACCTAGTAAGTGTTTGGTATATGCGAAGATATCACCCACCTGAACATGTAATCGTAGTTGCCCACCGTGGAGACAGAGCGAACCGTGAAGTAGACGTTCTTCGTGATAGACACATAGTTACTGCTACTATGGCGTTGCATCGGATAATCGGAGTCATACTCAAAGAGACAAATACTATGGATGTGCGTGTGAGTTGTCTCATCTTGGTAAAATGTACTGTTGAGATAGGTTGCATAAGATGGGCAGTCGTAACCCTTGGCCAACTCGAATGCATAGGGCCCAAAACCGTAGTAAGTATCAAGATAAGATGTCATGGACTGCACAGGGTCATTTCCTGTCTCAAGTCAGCCATATTCAGTGGAATGATGGGCATTATCCCAGAGCGACTCACCGGCGTAGTGGGCAAGAGCCTCCTGCAATCCCAGCTCGTACAGGATGCGCTGGCCCTTGTATCGAATATCGTGAAGAGTCATTCCGACGTCATGAGAGAAGCTGATGTAGAAGGAAAAGTCCATCCATTCGACATACTTCTGTTCCACATCAACCGCGAATCTTGATCCCGAGGGAGCAACAGAAACTGGGGGATATGATCGATCATGCGGCAGAATCTTTCCTCGTTGATCAGTGTGTGCCCAAGCGCCGTCGGTATTTGCCCCAAGCTTCTCAAAGCCAGTACTGTAGAAGGCGTTTCGGAAGTCTTCAAGCGTTGGGTAGAAAATGTCGTTGTATAACCATCCTAAAACCTTCCATTTTGATGCATCTCGTCCGGTAACGTCCGAATGCACATACAACCCCAGAGGAAGCAAAGTTGAAGAATCGAATTCACCAGTTGGCTCATGCCAAAATTGATCCCAACGAAGGATCCGGCCGTTCTCTTGTGATAGAGGATCGATTCCCCAGAGTCCGATCGTGTCATTGTCCAGACCGAGGGCAGTGCCGTTCCAAAGATCGAGGGTGATGTCAGCGACTGAGCTACTGATACCCAGTAACCATGTGTTATACATCAGAGTACTGTCTGGTTCGACATTTCGAACCCTTCCTTGTGTTTTACGAGTATATGGATACTCGAGCGGCTCCCATTGTGCCTTTCCATTCACAAGGGGCAGAGGTCCAACAAGGATGTCCGCATAATAAGGCTCAACACTTGCTCGGTGATCAATGACTACATGGGCATATCGAGGTGGAGCTTTACCACCATGGTCGATGAAATTGAGCGAGTTGGTCTTGTTTGGCTGCATGAGCTCAACAAGCTCACTGTTGGAATTAGCCAATTCAAAAGAAAGAGGTGATAATATTTGACATACATAGTATTGTCCCAGTCTCCAGCATCTTTGGCAATTGTCAAATTCAAATCAGACTGTTGGAACAGCCAGGATAGGACACTTGCAGCCTCAGGGTCTGTGAGCCCTGTCCAAATGTTCTTCTTCGGAGCATGAATTTCGGTGAAGTTAGACTCAAGACAAGAACCGGCTTTGGCCAAGCTGCGTTCATGCACAATATCTCGATCATTCAACTTCTGACCCAGTCCCCGATAGAGCTCTCTTCTACTATCATGATTTTGTTTTGGAGATGGTCGTCGGAGGTCGGTATGAAGTCTACCAGCAGCCGGGTCAACCAACGAGGCCAGTCCCAGTGCTACAGTAAGATACCAAGAGCTGCCAGGCATGGTTTATTGGGAGATTTAGTTCAAGTGTTTCGTAACTCTAGCACAGCCAATTCGACCTGCGAGGTCCCAGGCTTTTATAATCTTACATGGGAGGCCTAAGAGCATTACCCCGGGGCTCAAAGCACCGCCTTGATCTGATCGTGTCTTACAATATTTCAGGCAAAGGATGCGAAATAATTTACATTAGTGTAACATAAGTCTTTGACCTCGAGTACCTTCAGGATCCACTCAAGTCTGACGTACTTACCGTTTCTTATACCCCTAGTTTATTAGCGTGCCACATTTCCACGCGCAATTATGTACGCTCCATATGCTAAATCTATGGTTAGAAGATGTTACGAAGGAATCTCAAGGTCTTAATATCAAGAGTTTCTGAGTGTCTATCGGAGACTATATCTCATAGGGTGACTGATATCATGAAATATGAAGGGTAGTATTCTAGCTATTGAACTGGCTTGATTTTCAACTTACTGCCTGTCAGGCGAAGTACTCGAAGTCAAATAATTATGTTACAATACTGTAGATATCGATCTACCTGGGTTCTTTGGCTGTGTAATTCGCATGTACCTGCTTATTTTGAATGTGACTTCGTTCTCCAGCAGCCTATTACCTGAATGAGATAGACAGAATGGTTGGGTTAAACCAAACTAGGCGTCCTTGTTCCTGATTTCGCATCAGATATCTACTTAAGCGATGTCTACCCCTCCTATTCGCATCTTGGCAAGGCCAGCCACCAAGTGCCTATCAGTTTGATTCTTATCTCGCCAATAACCAACCACTGATAGGCGGTTTCGCCTCGATCTTTACCGGCGTTTTTATATTCTTTTCCGACTTCCGAGAAGGCTCCGGCGACCTAGAGAACATTTTGTTGAGAACAGGTTCTTGGCAAAGAGTGATTCAACTATTCGACGAAGGGACCCAAGCGACGTTTTCCGCATTTGGTATGAAAATAGTGACTTAAACGCAGATATCAGGGTTATAACACATTATGCAGCTGACTAATTGATACTCTACTTGAGCCAGCGCGCTTTTGCTGACCTATCACTTTCAACCTTTTTTTTAATATACGTAAGCTTTGTTGTTACTCGACAGAGTCCAGGACAGGCTATTACATATCAGCCCGTTAAATTTATAGAAGACAATGCAATTTGAAACTGACAGAAAAAAAGTTGATTAATGTTGCATCTAACCCTCGCTTTCATCTTCCTCACTTTCATCTTCCTCGCTTTCATCTTCCTCACTTTCATCTACCTCGCTTTCATCTTCCTCGTCACAATCCTCCTTCTCACCTAGCTCAAGCATCTTCTCTACCGTTTCCACACAGTCTGCAACATAATCTCTGAATGAGTTATACCGAGATATGCCACCCCTCCAAGGGGCCCAATTCCAGTATCTATACTTGTTGTCTTTATCCTCTTCATCCACATTCCATGCTCTGGGTCGCATGTAATAATGATAGAATCCATCACAGTCTGACCCTGTCTGTAGCTCAATGATATCACTAGAATTCAAGATCTCGTCGTCTTCTTGGGTATAGCTATCCCAAGAGTTCTCCGATTCCGAGTCGGCAATGTCGATGTATTGAATACCAGCTATGCCTCCCCCGAAAAGATGCCATCCGCCCTTGAATCTAAGCCATGCCGTTAGCCTCGCCAGCCCAATCATCTCACACAATGGAAGGGTGATATTTACTTACCCGTTCGCCACTCGGATCATCTCTTTGAAGTCATCCGGCAATTTTCCCACCTTCTTCTCAGCTGCCTTAATCTCCTTCTCCGTGGCAGGATCATACAGGATCTCCTCTGCTCTTGTCACTCCCATGCCTCGATATTCCTTAGGATGCACCTTGAAGGCACCCTCAGCAAGCCGATCTAAAAGCTCCCTCCATCCAACCCGAGACTCATCCAGCGCCCATTGCCTCCCATATTTGCTCCGCAGCTCCAAAGCATCAACAATCTCCTTCGCCATAATCTCAGCATCGGCCTTGGGGATGTAAAACGGATTGCTTTCCTTCCCACTCTGGGCCAGCAAAGGCAAAACATCATATATACCAGGGATCATAAGGAAATCTTCCAATTCACCCCCATTCACAAATCCATCCACCTCCAAAGCCTGACTCAACACCTCCGCCGCTGTCTGAGGTTCTCCGACGCGGATCGCCATTTCCGCAATGAGCCTCCGGTACAAAAGCGAAGACTGCCGTATGCTTTTAGATTTCTGCAATAGCCAATCGCACACAGGAATTTCAGGTATAGCGTAAAGCTTCTGCCCAGCGGCAAGGGCTTCCCGCATTTTATCCTGAGACGGATACGTTCCTGGTGTAGTCGTTTTCGCTAGAAGTCTAGCACACATTGCCATCAGCTTGGGATCATCTGTATCGCGCCATATGGATGGCTCTTCTGGCTCGGCGAGCCCGTAGCGATCTAGCATCCAGCCTGTGCGGGTGCATTCGCGGTATTTGCCCCATTGTTCATTTGCGAGATGTTTGTCAAGCGGGCCGCGATTGGGCTTTGGTGCGTCTTCTGGTCGTGGGAAAGTTTCTTTATTTTCTTGCCAGAATATTTCGAGGAAATTCGGGGTGTATAGTGGGAGATTGACCTGGTTATCGTCCGTTTTGAGCATATTTTTGCCCGATCGAAACACTCCTGAGGCAATTTTGTGGGCATCTGATAGGTGATTTGATAGCAAGAGGAGACCTGCTAAGCGTAGCATATTGTGGGCTGCAATTGAAGGGTCTTCAGGGTCTATATAGGACTTGATGAGTGTTGGGAGTGTGGTGGGCACTCTGGGCTCTGCTGTGTCAACCCATTGGATAGGCATGGCGAATTGCAATTGTTCAAATACAAACTTAAGAGTTTTGCGCTTTGGTGTGAAAAAAAGTTCTATTAAGAGGTTTTATATGGAGGCTGAAACTTGCGGAACTTTGCTGTGGGGATGTCTGCCTAGGGCTGCCTAGTCTAGCCGGAGCGAGCTAAGGGGGATTGTAACCGCCGAGCTGTGTGGGCTTCTTGCACCAATTGTCATTCGGCGATAGTGGTTTATTGCTATGTTTGTAACGTTTATTTGTTTTACGAGGATAAAATCTTGAAGAATTAGAGCGGTATGTATTAAGCAAAGAGATTGTCACTTTGATGATGCTGAGTCATAAGGCAATTGATCCCGAACAATAAGAAAACAGAAAAACAAAAGAAATGTATGCCACAGGCCGTCTTGAACTTTTCCTCCAGAAGGAGCACGATCGCAAAGAAGCGAACTGCTTACAGGATGGAGCCAAGGGCAACACAGGGGAGACCGGCACCGACAAGGTCGGAGCTGGCACCGGCGGGAGAGTTGGCGCAGCAGGCAATGTTCTGCTTGCAGCGCTGGTTGAGGAGGTCCTGGATGGGGACGGCGATGAGGATGGGGACTAAGGATGGTTAAAATTGTGATGACTGCCTGATGAGTGGAGGATAACTTACTCTGGACATCGAGCTTGGAGCACTGGTCGAAGATGCCAGCACCGTCGGCACCGGAGCCAGCACCGATCAAGTTGCTGAGAGTGCCACCGAGGATGCCGGAGTTGACATCGGTGGTGTCGCCGGCGTAGGTGGCCTTGTTGCAGCAAGAGAGTTGAGCCTGGTCACCACACTTGGCCTGGGCCTCCTTGACGGTCATTCCGTTGGGAACCTTGAAGCGAGGAGCCTCGTGGCCCTCGACAGAGTTGTTGAGAGACTCAGCAGGGGCAGCAGCGGCGAAGCCGGCGAAGGCGAGGACAATAGCGGAGATAGTGAACTGCATTGTGAAGGTAGAGGTATTAAAGATTAAAATCTTGTAGATATAAAAATGGTTTGAAGGTTGGGAAGATAGAAGAGTGAGAGAGATAGAGAAGTAGAAGACTGGTGTGTGAAAGAAAGAACCAGAAGACCATTCAGATGCTTCCTTTTATCTTCAAAATCCCACTGTTTGGGCACGAGCTGATCTACACTCGTTCATAGTAAAGGTCAAAAACAAAACGCCCATTTTTGCTCGGGGAATGCCCTACGCAAGGGTTAGATCTCAAGCTCGCCCTGATTATCTCTACCTCCTCATCATCCCATTGGTCCTTCCCTTGTTCCGGAATTTTAGCATCAATTAGACGTGCCCCCTTGTTTCCCAAGGTGTATGAACCCTGCATGCCGCCCTGCAAGTGGCATCCTTGAAGGCTACGCTATGCCCTGGATCATTTTGAGATCAAACATATCCCAGTCGTGGGTCACATTTCTCTACCCTGCAATCTCAGATGCAGTATACGCAGTAAACTGGTCCCTGTTTTGAGCCCCCGATGCCAATAGCTATGCGCTTCTAGAATCGATATTCAGGTACGGGGCGTGTGATCGCCCTATCGCCCTGCTCCGAGAAATGCTCTTCCCTCCAATCCAATTCCTTGAGAGGTTTACGTACTCAACGTAGCAGTTGTGACACCGGTGGCGTTAAGTCAGTCCAATTTGGGTTGTTTTGGGTTTTTCGGGGACACGCTACTGGTAGGAATTGCCCGGCACCACGCAGCTGAATGCGCCTCAAATTGGGCATGACAGCGCGTTTGGAATCATTCGATCGCTACTCAAAATATCTCATCGTCCAAAGCCCTAGTCATCTTGGTTCCACTCCTGTCTCAATCCACGGGAATTCGAGATCGCCGGACCCATGTCGATCCTGATCACTTTCGATGCTCGCCCTGCTCCGGGCATAGCTTGCTATGTTACGATGGGTAACCAGATTGATCTGCGCACTATCTCCTTGATGCAAATTTAAAGGTTCACAGGGAGTGAATGTCGGTGTTTATCCAAGCTGCAAACGATGAGCCTTGACCATAGTTCTATCAGTCGAGCTTGATCTAGATCAAAGGGATTTGGTGGAATATGTCGAATTCATGGTTCAAGGATTCTCAGTGAGCTTGAGTTGGAATAAACCTGAATACGCATTATGTAGAGTTTGGGTAGAGTATGTGACTGTGTATTTGCTTTGGTGGTCGGTGAGTGGCAAGAACCTTGCAGTTGAACAGTGTCTATAGCTATGTATCACAAATAGTGCTAGTCAATAATCTCTTCCGATATTTCACTTGTGCTATTCTACTTCTTCCGTGTATGTCAATATTAGAGTAAGGTTAATCCAGGAAAATCGAAAATTGATTGATGGAAGTTTGTGGTGGAAAACAGGCTCTTGTCCTTGAATATATATCCTTGAAGACAATATCTTTTGCAAATCATCACACCTGATTACTTACCTAAACTTACATTTTACTTGTCAGTTGCTTGCTTTTTCACAAACATTCATGACCCTTTACATTAAAATAGCGAATCTCCCCAGATAAAATGATTCGAGTCGAGATAAAGTTAGTTATAATGACCCTCAGAGCGCTGACTCAACATGCATCCGCTTTAGGAAGTTCACCTGGCCTCGAAAGGGATGCCAAATTGTCCAGCCATAGAGATGTCTATATAATTCCCTCTAATAGTGACTGCCAGATAGTAAGTTCCAGGGTAAGGACATGTATACCACGAGCGGTAACGTGACCGAGTCTACATGTTCATCAAGACGAAAAATACTCCCCATATTACTGTACTGTACAAGCCAATCACCAAACCCCTACAAACAAGCTTTACAGGGTTCGATTTCCACACGAGCACCGACTGTATACCAAATGACCTGTCATTGGAGCTCAAGTTCACCCGACGCGGACAGTTGTTCGGCCGCCACTAAACCGTATCTGGCTTAGCGCCAACCAGTTGCACCGACCGGGGTCCCGCAGCCTCCGATTTAGACTACACAACCCTAATTTGGTATACTTCGTAGGGCTGAGTCGGGCACAAGTGCCAACGACTGGTTCATGAGATAGACCGAGTCTTCCTATAAAGAATAATTGAGCCCTAGGCAATATCCACCATCCAAACACTACATCTAATATCAAACCAAGCACCACCAAGCTCTACAACCCCCAACTCCAACTCAAATTCAAGCTCCAACTTCAACAATACCAAAATGACAATCGCCTTCCTCGGAGCAACAGGTGGCTGCGCAAACGCCTGCCTAGCACACACCCTCTTAAACGGCCACAAGGCCCGAGCCCTCGCACGCACACCCTCAAAGCTCACAACCCTCCTCCTGGAGCAACCAGACATAACCCAAGAAATGCTAGACAACCAACTAGAAATCATCCAGGGAGACGCCACTGACCTGGAATGCATAACAAAAACCCTCATTGCAGACTCCGCACCAGACAACCACGCTCCCACGCTGGTCACAAGCATAATCTCCGGTCTGGGTGGTGCACCCAGCATGTCCTGCACGCGCGAGACGAAGTGTCCAACATCCACATTCAGGGTTCCGGCATTGCCACACATCGAGCTGTCTAATCCGAATATCACGGAGCAGACGACTCGCACGTTGCTGGCTGCCTTGAGATCAATTGCTGTGGAGCGGTTCGAGAGTCTGGATGCTTATCGGGCGGTTGCGCCTATGCTTACTGTTATTTCGACGACGGGACATTTGCCGGGGAATAAGGATGTGCCGTTGTTGTTTCGCCCTATGTATTCTATTTTGCTTCCTATCCCTCATGCGGATAAATTGCAGATGGAGAGGTTGCTCGAAGAGGATGTGGGGCTCGGGGAGAAGGGGGTTTTGGGCGCTGGAGTTGTTGTTGTCCGGCCGAGCTTTTTGACGGGAGATCATCGGGTGCCTGTTCGGGGAAAGGGTGCCGCTGGAAGGGAGAAGAAAGGGGAGAAGAAGGGGGACGGGCTGGGTAGTGTTAGGGTTGGGACTGAAAGGGATCCTGCCATTGGGTATACAATTTCTAGGGCTTTGGTGGGAGAGTGGATTTTTGAGGAGGTTGTGAAGAGTGGTGGGAGGAAGTGGGTTGGGGAGAAGGTTACTATTACTTGCTGAGATTGCTTTGATTTATTGGGACTTCAAATTGCGTCCTTTGGCGGGTGTATATATTGAAAGGTTGTCTGTATCTGGTTGGATATGACTTTTTGCTTTTGTATAAGAGCATGAACTGAGAAATGGGGGGGGGGGAGTAATCAAAAACCAATGCACTGTTTCGGCCCAGACACAATATTTCTCTAAGCTAGGTATCAGACGAGGCAATGAAAATCAGCAAAATGTCACAAAATGATGGCAATGTGTGCCATTTCCAAAGGAGCCAAACTCCAAACAAGGCAAATGATATATATTAGTGAACCAGAAACGCAGCAAAATTAACAGCCAGCAAACTGTACAGTAAAAGCAAGAGGAACTCGACAAATCTTCCAAAAGCTCATCTCGTGACGGTCGTAAAAGGGAAAATAGAAGCAAATCCGATCAGGTGCCATGATACGGCCCTGGAGCCTCAGGGCGATCGATTTGTGCACTCTTACGATCAATTTGCATGCTTCTGCGCTCCTCAATCGCCATGCTTCGGCGCTCTTCCTTGACTTTCTTCTTCTCCATCTTCTTCATGGCTTCTGCGGTCAACTCCTGGCGGAAGAGCCGTTCAACAACGTCCTTCTTTCGGGCTCTGCGATCACCAATCATGATCAAGACACCACCTGTAATGTTGCAAGCAATAGAGCAGCACAGGATGACAGTGGTCAGGGCAAAAGGTCGCTTGTTGTAGTCTTCCATACTCCAGGTGCAAGCACCAAGAGCCATCTGAAGTAGAGAGTGACAGTCAAGAACAACGACAATGGCAATGAGGATACGGAGAGGGAAAGCGTGGTGTGTCAAGGTTTCGTGTGGTTTGTAGAAGGTGTGGGACTTGGCAAATTTGTGCTGATGGTGCATTAATCGCAACTGTTGGCGAGGACTGAGCACGGAATATTCATGTTCGTCCTCTTTGGTCAACTCCCCAGATTCGACATCAGCATCGGCGTCCTTCTCGGGCTTTGATGGGAGATCGTTTTTGTCTTTGAGTTCCGGTAGGGCACGCTTTCTACGGATCTTCCACGTCAAAAGCGTGTAATGCGCGATGAAACACATATGGTACGTATCGACTGCACGGAAAGGAGCCAATCCATCACCCATGATAGCAAACAGAGCCACCAAGATGTTATCTATAATGTTGATGACATAGAGTTGCTTTCCTGCAATGTTGATCCAACCTAAAGATTGTTAGCATGGCGACTCGCAAAGAAATCATAGAAAACATACCGATGAGGAAAAGAACCCAGGCTAGACCAAACAACGTAATTAAAGTTGCATAGAGAGTAATACAGAATCCAAGAGCTAGCAGATGTCAATAACGTACCAGACGTTCGTGGATGTGATTGAAACTTACGCTTTCGCACATACTGCCCGAATCCCCTCATAGACCGTTTGAACTTGGAACGACGGGAGTGAAGCATATGCCGAACATGATCGTTGAGTTCCGCGTAGTCTTCCTTGGTCCACCCTTCCAGTCCACGGGTTTCAGGAAGAATGGCATAACGAGGGCCGGCCAACACCGAGGACATACTGGCAGAGGGACGCAGTTGTTCCGATGGTCGCTCCTGGTCCTTCTGAAGCTTAGCTTCGTCGGATAACGCCCCCTCATCTGTTGTAGTCTCCTGGTCCTCATCCGAAGAGTACTGCGGCCGCGAAATAGTATAAGTGGGCATACGATTGATGAAGCCGCCCAGGTTCGGCACGAAGAGTGAGTTCTGAACATTGGTCAGGGTAGACAGTGCAGACACCTCAGGATCTAGAAGAACGTTAGCGAAATGTACAGTGCAGCTCTTCTGCCATCAGATAGTACTCACCGATCACATCTAGCACGTCGACCACATGAGAACCATACTCATTTCTGCGCTGTTCCTCCAATCGCGCTTCATCTTGACGTTGCTGTTCCTGAGGAGTAAGGGTCGGATGCTCTCCTGAGACCGTTGATGCACGGTTCCGAGAGAACCTATTCAGCGCAGCTTGGCTGGTTCGTCGAAGGCGACCTGCAGGCCGCGCTACTGCGGGTGGGGCCTCAGGCTGATCCGGGCGTAGGGAGTCTTGCTCGGTTTCTTGACCAGGCAATATCGCAGGTGGAGACACGACTGTCGGGCTTGGACGCGACGATTCCTCAGTCACGGGCATCATCCGTCCGGGAGTCGCGGTGGCGACCCTTGAAAGCGGCGCTGCAGGAAATGACCACCGGCCCGGTCGGGGTTCGGAATTGCTGCGCCGTCTGTTTGCCGCCCATACTTCCTCTTCCTCCGCTGGCGGAGGAGATTGAATGGGTTGACGTTCAAAGTACGACAAGGGGGCATTATCCTGTTGTGCTGGCGTCGGTTGATTGGCATTATCTAAAGAGGGTATGGACGGTAGGCGGGTCAGGCGGATACTCGGTCTTCGAGTCCGAAGTGAAGGAGCTCGTGGGCGCAACGGTGTAGGACCTGCTGGCCGAGGGGGTGTAGATTGTTCTGGAGACGACCCCTGGGGATCCCCAGAGGTGTGGTCCTCAACCGGCTCGATGCGATCCATGCTCAGTGCCGGAAGAGGTCGGCAAACTCAGGACACACAGAACAGGAGAAATACCGTTCACAGTCTCAGCAAGCGTGCAAAAAACCGAAGCCCTGCCCTGTAGATGATCTGGATGGATAAGTCTTCCAGGCCGTGAGCCAAGCTGATGAGTCAGCTCTCCCGAATCTTGTTTTCGTGACGACAGTGGAGTCCTCCAGCGTCAGTGCTCGCACTAGACCGTCGATCTTTGATAGACTTGGATTCCTCCTTTTTTTCCAAGTTCAGAAGAAGTTGACTTAGATTTCGATGAGGGAAATGGCCACAGAAACATCAATTGTCATCGTGGCGGACACGCCTCTCTGGTAGCCAATAGGAAGAAACAACGGCAGTGAGATGTTGATATCTGACGTCTGGGCCTGAAGCAGGCGTAAAGATACGAGCAAGCCCCGTTTTCGATACCATACACGGCCCAACAACCACAATGAGACGTCACTATAGCAAGCTCTGATGCAGATCGAGGTAGATCGGTATTAGGCTATCCATGTCTCCTACAACAGGTTTTACTGAAAAGAACGCCAAGGTAGATCATTGTCTGATACCATGACTATAATGTAAGTTAATTGGGGTCACTGTGCAGCATGTTCATGTAGGCCAAAACATGATACGATTACCACAGTCTGAGAGCTTAGTATCTTAGTGTCGGCCTAGCGTATAATAGTGTTTTTCTGGCTCTAACTGTCAAAGCCCACACCTATCTCTTTGGCACCACTGAGGGCTTGACAGATCCTGATGCACAAGTCAATGTGTTCCAGATGTAATTGATTCCAGCCGTCCAGTCCATGCATACGGTCGGCAAACATGAAGTCGGGGAACTGAACTTCAACGGCATGAATCTGACATGGTCATCCCCTTTAGTACACCACCTACACCACTGTAACGCTCTCAGCGTTGACATCCGTACGCCAGTCGAGAATTGATGCCCATATCTTCTTACCCCGCTTTCACACACTACATACCATCATGACCTCGCAAAGCAGATCTACATCCGTAAATGACGTGATTGCGGTTATACAGAGGCTACTGCATGAGAAAAGGCATGAGATACATGGTGAGCTACGAAGAGAATGCCAGGAGTAAAACAGGGGAGGAGGTTCTGTTCTACAGTATTCGTGGGAGCACATGATATATTGAGAAGGAAAGAGATATTTTGGTCGGTAGCTCTCAAGCTGATTGGCAAATCGATGAACACGATCTACCATCAATCAAGAAGAATTGCTATACACCAAACCAACCCTAGTCCCGATGGAGCAGCGAAATCCAACGGAGAAAGGAGTCACGTGTACAAGCCAGTGACAATACCTGAAAAGTAATCATACAGCAGTCACCTGAGAGACAATATTGAAGGTTCCAAGGCCCCTGACTAAACAACCTTAGGAAGCATCAATATTTAGTAATCAACATGTAAGTCTGGTTCCAAGGTTAGTATTGATCATTGCTAAGTTAGAGAAAATAACCTCTACAAGGAGAACGGCTGCAGAAATTGCACATCGATACAATGGACATTGACTCCGGTTTTGTAAAGCTTGAAACAATCCAAACAAGAATGTATTTGCACTCAATAGCTCACGGATCACAACATCGGGCCATGTAGATAGGTGGCCCAGGCGGAAATACGGAGTAAAGTCGTGCCGGAAGGGGGTTGTGTGTCACATGTGTAGCTGAAGTTCAAACTCCAGTCTAGAGGCAATATTATGTACAGTACAGTGAAAAGGAGCAATGGCAGGCAACGCCGATTTTGTGATTGAATCTGAAGGCGTGGAGTATGATGACACCAAGTGGAGCTATCGGAGATGGAAGATCGCCCATAGAATTATTTATGGAACATGTTGTACAGCTGCAGTCACATGGATGCGGTCAAAATGTATGGATCTCGAAGACTAAAAAGGGCAAGTATCAGATAACAGCTCTAAGGGGGGAAACGGGAGAGAGTCAAGAACAGGGGGGAAAGAAAAGAAAAGGTGGGAGGAATCGAGGACCCAGAATGACATCAGGCCAGTTGTTCTGAGTCAACCCTGGAGGGGGTTGGAGGTCAAGGGCTGAGAGTGCCTAAGCTGGGGTGTCTCGGGTAGATTAACAGCCTAAGCTCTAGGCATGGTTTAGGCGAGCCCCCGCCTAAAAAAGCCTCGCAATCACCATGGTGATTGCTTCCCTCGGGCGGAGCTCTCTGACTGGGCTAGTCCCACACCGCCTCTCCTGTCCCTTTCCATCTCCTTCTCTTCTCTCACCTCTCCTCTTTCCTTCTTCCAAAAGGCAAAACTCTTTCAACCCATCTTCTTTTCACTTGGTATCTAGGGCACGAAGCTACCCTGTCACTCCTCGCGTCAAGAATTCCTCAGCTCAGGCCAATTTCGTCAATCCCCGACACTTCCAACCTTCAACCTTACTTCAAGATGTCTGTCGATGCAGTTGCTGACAGCGTGGCTGCGACCACTCTGACCGATAAGCCCGAGACCAACGGTGCTACCCCCGCTCAGGCAACTGATGCGGCCGCTGCCAGCGCTGATGAGGGCCGCCGTCTCTACATCGGAAACCTCGCCTACGCGACCACCGAGGAGGAGCTCAAGCAGTTCTTCAAGGACTACACCATGTAAGTATTAAAAACCTCCTGGCATGCATGATTCCCCCGCAATGTTCCAAGCATTCGGACGCGTACATGTTTGTATTATGGACGTCTGACTCATTCACCCTTCAGCGAGACTACCTCGATCCCGGTGAACCCCCGCACCAACCGCCCGGTCGGCTACGCTTTTGTGGACATTGCTACTGCCACCGAGGCTACTGCTGCCATCGAGGCTCTCTCCGGCAAGGAGATTCTCTCGCGCAAGGTTTCTGTGCAGCTTGCCCGCAAGCCCGAGCCCGCTGAGGCCAAGGAGGGTGCTGCTAGCGGTGGTGAGGGTGCTAGCGGTGCCGAGGGCCGCAAGCGCACTGGCGGTCGTGGCCGTGGTCGTGGCCGTGCCCGCGGTCGTGGCGGACGTACTGGCCGTAGCCGTACTGTATGTGACTCTGACCGACTCTCGCAATCTTTTTGGAACAAAATCTCATCTTGGTATCAGGGACAGGAGGCTCAAACCGAGACTGAGCCTGCTACTGGCGAGGCTCCTCTCGCTGAGGCCACCAACGACAACGACGCCGGCTCCGAGGCTGACAAGAAGGCTCGCGCTGCTCGCCCCCAGAAGCAGCGTGGTCCTCCCGAGGATGGTATTCCCTCCAAGACCAAGGTCATGGTTGCGAACCTTCCCTACGATCTGACTGAGGACAAGGTGAGTGAAAATCTGTAATTAATTACGGACCATATTCCATTGGCTGACCCCCTTATAGCTCAAGGAGATCTTTGCCGACTACGCGCCCGTCTCTGCCAAGGTTGCCCTGCGCCCCATCCCCCGCTTTATGATCAAGAAGCTCCAGGCCCGCAACGAGCGCCGCAAGACCCGCGGCTTCGGTTTCGTCAACCTTGCTTCCGAGGAGCTCCAGGCCAAGGCCGTCTCTGAGATGAATGGTAAGGACATCGACGGCCGTGTCATCGCCGTCAAGGTCGCCATCGACAGCCCCGGTAAGGAGGACGACGTTGACGCTGTCGCCGAGAACTTCGAGGAGTCCGCTCCCGCTGCCCAGGAGAACGCCGCTCCTGCCACCACCACCACCGAGGCCTAAATGCGAGGTTTCTAACGACCTATCAAGGTCTTTGCTTATCACTGGTGTTGGGAGGAAACGGGGGAGCACACGAATGAAAGTATGGATATCATCATGGTATTTTGAGCTGAAGTCCAGGCTACCATGAATATCTTAGCTGGCTATTGGAGGGACGGGGGATTTATGACTTTTTTATGGGCCATGGACTATCCATGCTGGAGACCGTCTTTGCTGATGTGATCTCCACCCTTAACGACTTTTTTTGCCTTCTGTATTGTATGTTAGCACACATTTACTAAATGATGACGATCTGCCACCTGGCACGAGGATAAAATCGTAGGTTTGAGGTAGAAGTCGTATGTACTGTATGCGGGACCTGGGACCATTCGGGGGAAACTAACCTCCGGGGTGACCCCGGGCGCCTTGCCGATCAGAGACACAAACATCCAACTCACACTTGTCTCATTCACTTGATTTCTCTTCACTGAGCCAATTGCATTGTCTTTGCTTCTTTGATCCATTCCTTGAATACCTACGCGACTCAACCCGAGAAAAAGGGGTACCCTCCAATCTCGAGTTTCCAGTCATCGTTTAAACGCACGTCATTCGCACCACCTTCAGACCGAGTCTGTATATTCACCCAAAATGTCTCGCATGTGGGAGGTTGACCCAGAGACGAGGACAAAGGTACGTCTAACCAAGTTGGTCCCTCGCACCAGGGCACAGGCAACTGACACAAGTCACAGCTCCTCCAGATCTCTAAGACAAATGGCAACGACAGGTGCTGCGACTGCGGCGCTCCCTCGCCTCAATGGGTAAGAAACAGTCCCCCATTGAAACCAATCCTCTGATCTCCTCAAGAGAGACAAGAACGAAACAAGCCCCAGAACTCCCACCACCACACACCCCGCAACCCCCCTCCCAAAACAAACCCGCTAACCCTGCGCCCAACTGGGCAACAACCAGGCCTCCCCAAAATTTGGCACATTCATCTGCCTCAATTGTGCCGGTACTCACCGCGGCCTGGGCGTGCACATCTCCTTCGTCCGCTCAATCACCATGGATGCCTTTAAGAACGCCGAAATCCAGCGCATGGAACTGGGGGGCAACGAGCCCTGGAAGACCTTTTACGACGCGCATCCCGTCCCAACCTCCGAGGGCCGCACCTTCGAAGACTCAACCATCAAGGAGCGCTACGAGGGTGACGCCGGCGAAGAATGGAAGGAGCGGCTATCATGCAAGGTCGAAGGTCGCGAATACGTCCTGGGCCAGGAGAAGAAGAACAATAATAACAGCAGCAATGCGAGCCGGTCTAACACGAGCACGCCTTTGAGTCTTGGTGGTGCGCGTGCTGGATCACCCTCTGCGTCGTCCATCCGGTCCGATGAACGACGGGGTGCACCTGGAAAGAAAGAACAGAACGAGGCTTACTTTGCGAAGCTTGGTTCTGATAATGCGAGCCGCGCGGATCATCTGCCTCCGTCCCAGGGTGGCAAGTTTACGGGCTTTGGCGGTGGTGGCCCTGTGCCGTCGGCTAGCGAGAAGCGGTCTTCTACGTTTGGAGGGTTTGGGGGATGGGGTGGTGGTGGTGGTGGCGGCGGTGGTCAGTTCGAGGATCTTCAGAAAGATCCCATGGGAACTCTCAGTAAGGGCTTTGGGTGGTTTGCTTCTACTGTTGGGAAGAGCGCTAAGCAGGTCAATGATTCTTATCTCCAGCCTACGGCTAAACAGGTACGTGAAGTGCTTCTTGTGGTGGTGGTGATATTATGATGCCTGGACGGGCTGTTTCATCTGATGTATGGGCTTGCTGACACTCTGTGTTTAGTTGGCTGAATCCGACTTTGCGGCTCAGGCGCGTATTCATGCCTCGACCTTTGGCCAGAACCTGCAGACTGGAGTCCGCGGTGCGGCTGATCAGTTCAACAAGTTCGTCGAGGGCGACGATGGACGAGGTGAATACCAACGCACACGCATGGAGCCTGACCGTCGCGATTTCTGGGATGATTTCTCGACCCTAGGCTCAGAGGAGCCGGCTGGCCACCGTCGCAGTGGATCACAGCGGTCTCAACGGTCTCAAAGGTCTGATGTTGTTGGCACTGCTGCTATGCGAAAGGGTCCCACTGCTTCGTCGCTGGCCAACTCCACGCCTGTCTCGGCTGGTGCCGAACATGGAAACGGTACTACGGCTGCATCGACCGGCAAGGGGAAGGAGGAGTGGGATGATAACTGGTAGATTAGTATCTAGGAGCATTTCTTTCTGTTTGCGGGCCGGCTTGTGAGTGCCATGTCGTCATGTCTGGTGTTGTTTATTCTTGTTTGTCTTTGTGTCTCTACTCTTTACTTGCCTCATACATATATACCTTGTTAGGATCTCCCTCTTTGAGAGAAGGGAGGCCATATGCAGACTCATTTTACGCAGTCTCTTGGCCTGGTGTCAATTAAAGTGTCGGCGTGGAAGGGATTGTGGCCAGTAGCCATATCAAATAATTGTACAGTGATGAGAACGCCGCGAGATATGCTAATATACAAGATTTTCCATAACTCGGCACTTAAGCCGGTGATTTATCACCACTAGGCTAAAAATCCAAGACCAGAGAAGAACAGGCTTGAATTAGAATCCTCCTCTCAACTCGGCAAGAACAGACTTCTGTCGTTGAGAAGACATGTTCTCAAATCGGTCGACACTCATGACGAAAGTACCTCGGCCAGCAGTCAAACTACGCAGATGCTTCAAATACCCAACCATCTCCTTAAGCGGCACCTTAGCAGTGATAGTACGCGGCCGAGCAGCAGAGACAGGAATCTCAGCTCCGACAGAAGGAGTCTCGAATGGATCGGCCGGTGCGTAAACACGCTTCGGATCAATAGGAGGTAACTGCTCTTCCTCAATGGCAGATTCGGAAGTCGGCGACGTATCCGTCACCGAAAGAGGAACTTCCTCGTCGAGAGAGACAATATGCCCACCCCGCGAAGAAGAGATATCGTGCACGACAGAACCGAGACTAGCCTCATCCACGCTAATGATGACGTTCATCACTGGCTCCATCATCGACGTGCCGGCGCCAGATTGCACATCCTTCAATGCGGCGGAGGTGGCTTGTCGTGCAGCAGCGGAGAGCGCAGATGATGTTGTTTCATTGCCGAAGAGGTGGGCGGTTGGGTCGATGGTGAGTGTGACTTTTGTATTATGCATTGGGAACATAAATTGCGGGCCCCGAGCAAGGGCTGCCATGGCTCCGTTTTGAATTGATAATCGCAAAGTGATGAGATCCATACCTGGTGGAAGGAATGGGCTTGTTTCTTCATCACGCGTGTGTTCGACTTGGAGACCTGGGGCGCGGATGATGATCTGGTTGCCATCGTATGTCTCGACGAGGAGCGTGTCATGGTCGGCTTCTGCGGGCGAGGCGTCATCGCTTAGTGGTTCGACTACTGCTGTGCAGCCTGCTTTACCCTTGCGGCCTGCGACTTCTTTGTCGAAGATCTTGGTTATGGGGTTTGATGTGCCGAGTGCTGATTCGCGGTATCCGATCTCGATGCGGCCCATTGAGGCCTTGGCCCTGAGGTCATTGATAAGTCGATCGCGAGCGATCTCGAGATGCAATTCTCCCATACCGCTCAGGAGAGTCTGTCCTGATTCTTCGTCTATGGTGACGTGCAGACTAGGGTCTTCACGTAGGAGGAGTGCAAGTGACTCGTGCATACGCTTTTCTTCGCTCAGGCTATGAGGTTCAACACCGGAGAAGAAAACGGGCGGTGGAACTGCAATAGGTCGCAGCTGGAGACTAGTAAGTGGCTCTGGGGGTATGGGTTTGTTTCCTGCGTATGATACGAGGGTGTCGCCAGTTCTGGTTTGCTTAAGTCCGACTACCACTCCAATATGTCCAGCGGGAATCGAGTCCACTTCCACTGCGTCGTTAGCATACATCTTGAGTAGACGCGGAGCACGCTCAGAAATATGCAGGTTTGTGTTGAAGAGTAGGCTGTTGCGGTCTAATGAGCCGGAATATACTCGTACATAGACTAGAACTCCGCGCTTTGGATCATTGACCACTTTGAATGCCAATGCGCAACTTTGAAGTTTGGAGATGGCGTCTTTGGAGTCTAAATGCAATGCTGATTTCTTCTTTTTGTGCTGCTTGCCTTTTGATGGCGCAGCGGCCTGCTCACTCTGCTCAACAATCAGGTCTCCAGACAATAGTCTCCGCAGGCCACCCTTGACACCGCCAATGCTGACTTCTGGATCAGGGGCTTCTGGTGGACTGGGGAGAAGGTTCACGATAGAATCCAACAATGGCTGAACTCCCATGTTCCGGAAACTGGCACCTGCGAAGAGAGGAACGATTCGGCTGCTTTGATCCAACACACAGCGACGCAGACCCTCGATAATATCAGCGGATGAGACTGCAAGATGGTCTTCCTCGCATTCGAAGAATTTTTCAACAATGGTCTCATCTTGCTCGCTGAGCAGCTCGACCAATGCAATGCGTGCACGCCGCAATTCTTCGGCCAACGATGGTTCCTCGGCCTCTAGCTGTTGGAGACCGACCATCTTCACAGCTCGGCCATCCTCTCCCTCCTTCCATCTCATTCCTTGGAGATGGATTGCATCTGCGACTCCAACAAAGGGACCATTGCCGCCCTCGAACCACGGAATTTGGCATACTGCCGGATAGACACCCAAGCGAGAGCTGACTTCTCGTACTGTGCGACCAAAAGCGGCCCCATCACGGTCGAGCTTGTTCACATAGATGAGTCGAGGAATTTTATATGTGCTTGCCTGGTTCCAGACCTTTTCCGTCTGTGCCTCAACACCAGCAACACCATCCAAAATGCAGACTGCGCCGTCGAGAATCCGTAGAGAGCGCATCACTTCAAAAGTGAAGTCCGCATGACCGGGTGTATCGATCAAATTAATGGTATGCGGAGAAGCAGAACGTGGAATTGGTGCTCCATCGGGTCCAGCCTGCTTAAGTGTCGAGCCATCTACCTCTCCAGGAGGCCAATGGAAGGTGATGGCAGCCGACTGGATGGTGATACCACGTGCACGCTCAGCAGGCAGAAAATCGGTCACGGTGGATCCTTCGTCCACATCTCCGATACGCCTTGTGAAGCCACTGTAGAATAACATGCGTTCAGTGGTGGTGGTCTTGCCGGCATCGATATGGGCGATGATGCCAATATTTCGGGTCCGATCCAAAACTTCCGTCTGCCATGTTCCAGGTGTTGCTGAGAAGTTTCTTAGATGGGTGTAGTTCGACCTAAGACCCTTGAGTGAGGAGCTTGTGTTTCCGCTCGCAATATTGGTCTGCGTTTTATACAAGTTGGAGCTCATACAGCGCATCCCCCCGGGGAAGCGCAACAATGGAGCCACGACCATTCCAAAGGAAACTGCGCACTGTGAAATGACAAGGTCAGTTAGGCAGCAGACAGCATTGAGTGTAGAATTTCGTTGGTATAAGGAGGGCAATGAAAGGCAAAGCGCAAAGCGGACTGGAGATCTCGAGGCTTGGCGCACGCATTCCTTTATACGTAACTCCGACTTCCACCTCTCTCCAACATCGTGTCTCTTCCAAGTCTCTTTCGTTTCTCTGCTTCCGGTATTATGCTAGTTTAAAAGCACATTGTCCTTTCAATTCTACGTTCTAAGCTGCTTGAGGTACATCCCTGATTTACCCTGGAGGCTAGCTGGCCGTTGCTGTGGGGGTCTGATCTCCAGCCATTCAATACTGACGCCTACCGTGACTAGTAGCTCCCCCCTAGACAGCAACACTCCTTACATCGACTATTTACCACGATGGACTACTCCACCATTACCAACGATCCCGAGCACCCCACCGATGGCTCACCCTGGGGCTCGCCGCGCGCTGAGCGAGGTGCCTTCCCCACCTCCAACAATGACATCCCGTCCTCTCCTTTGCCGGGCCAGGAGCAATCCGTAGAGGATGGAGGCAGGGGTGATCTCCAGGAACCTCAATCCCCAGACCTCTCTGCTAGGCTTCAAAGCGCACAATTAGGAGACCCGGACTATGCCGAGGGACCCTCCCCGTTCGCTGCGCACTCACCGAATACTCAACAATCACCTTCCCCCGCACACTACCAGGCCGGCGCAAGACAGACCTCACGACCACCCGCTCCCTTCTACAAGATCCAGGGCAAAATCACTGGTCTGGAGAGGACTGGAAAGAAGGACCCGATTCTCCGCTTCGATGTCCACGTACGTTTACCCAATGGACACCTTATTCCCTTTCAATGGCTAATTTCCCGGTTCCCAATATTCCAGACCAACATCCCCAAGTTCCGCACGACCCAGTACCGTGATGTGCGCCGTACCCACTCCGAATTCGTTAAGCTCGCCGAGCACTTGGTCTCCGCCAACCCCGAAGCTCTGGTCCCGGCAGTTCCCTCGCCTGTAACTCCCGCAGGTGCAGGCACTGAAGAAGATGAGATCCGAGTCAAATCAGCTATTCAGAGGTGGCTCAATTGCGTATTGAGCAATGAAGTCCTTATCCAGGACGACGAGGTTGTGCTATTCGTAGAGAGCGACTTTGGCTATAGCCCAGTGCTACGGATGAAGCAGCCTGCAACGGGTGTACGACGCAAGATGCTGAAACAGTTTGCACCGCCCCCAGATGACACACCTGAGCTGCAGGCTGCTCGCCCTATTGCGAAGATGTTCTACCTTGGATCAATGGACACGAGCCACAAGGTTGATCGCGTGGTCAAGGCCCGCCGTGGTATGTCAATTGATGTTTCTTCCTGCTTTTGTCTTGTATATCGTTCTGGCTGAAACTGACTGTATAAGGTTTGGGATTGGCTGAGGCCGATTTCGGCGTGAAGCTTGGTCAGATGCACGTGCAGGAGATCCATCCCGGCTTGGGTGCAGCTTACCGCAAGCTCGGCAAGGTTGTCCAGACGGTAGGCGACTACCACGCTGTTCAAGCCACTGCAGAGGCAACTACCTTGGGAGAGCCATTGAGCTACCATTCCTCTGATGCCTTCATTGTGAAGGAGACCCTGACCAACCGACACATTCTGCTCAGGGAGCTACTTCAAGCCCAACAGAATGCTCGAAGCAAACGCGCTGCAGCTGACCGCCTGAAGGTTAGCTCGTCGGTTCGTCCCGACAAGGTAGATGAAGCTATCAACTCTCTGGAGGAGGCCCAAAACCACGAGGACTACTTGACCAAGCGCACCCAGCGCGTGACCTCCAACCTCCTCCAGGAGAAGCGCCGTTGGTTTGACCGAACCACCCAGGACCTTCTATTCAGTCTGCGCGAGTACACTCTTCGCCAGATCGAGGCCGAGCGCCGCACTCTGGCCACTCTGGAGAGTGTTCGACCTGATATACGTGCAATTGACGCGTCGGGTGGTTTGAGTCGACTGGGTCGCGAGTCTCATCCAGCAGTCCGTCGGGCCAACATGTCCTCTAGTCAAGGCCCCAAGGGTGACTCTTGGAGTGGTGTTCCCCGCCGCAATGACAACATTGGTCGCAGCATGAGCGGCAGCTTTACCGCACCTTCTCTTGCTGACGATGACGATGAAACCAACGGTCAGAGCTCTGCTAAGGGACGCAATCGTGCTCCTAGTCAGGTGGGCTCGATCCCAGAGGAAGACGATGACCGTCTTGATGCGCGCAACGCAGCTAGCCGGCTAGCCACCAGCACATTCTGAGCGGGTCCCTAGTATTCAATGAGTATGTACATGTATCTCGGGCACGAACTTGTGATTCCCCTCTCTGTTTCCTCTCAGTTTTTCGTGTCCTTGTCCCGTTTTGTTATCTAAGCCTATGAACTATATCTTTTTTTCCCTCGACATTAACTGCTTTGATTCTCTTGTCGTGTATGCTTTTCGCCTCGTCCATTGTGCTCGCGGTCACATCAATACTCGTCCAATCACGGCCAAGCTTCATGGTGAGAACCAATACACGGCGTGGACAGAAACTGCGTGTAGCAGAGTTTATAGCCCGCCATTCGATTGGCTTGGTGGTCCACTTGATATCATCTGGGAAAACAACCCAGTGCAGTATAACGACAGGGGCAGCTGCTGAATGCCACTATGGAAGGTTGATGTAGACTATATGTGTAGTACTTGTCTGAGCCGTGGACATGGGCAAAAGCTTTATACGAGAAGTCGATGATGTCAAAGCTTGCTATCCCGTCACTTCATGAGATCTTGCTATGCGGGAATTTTGCCGAGAACTGCAATTTCTCGGGGTTTCTTACCGGATCCTGAACATGATTCACGTTCCCCCACTTCCAGCTCGGAGCTCCAGGAATTGCTCGGGTTGATTTCAAAGCATCAAATCACTGAGTAACGTGAAGTACTGCGTATTCTCCATTTTGATCTTCTCTTCTTGTCCACTCCATTCATTATCATTCCAATTCAAATATGGCCCCCAAAGTCTTTCTGTAAGTCCTCGCAAAGAAAGCCGAGCTCTGTTTCTGATAGTCAACCTAGCACTGGCGTCACTGGCTACATCGGCGGGGACGGTTTGTTCGCCATTGCAAGCGCCCACCCTGATTGGCAACTCTCAGCTTTGGTTCGCAGCCAGGAAAAAGCTACTCAGGTTACTAGCAAATACTCACAGATTCGCCCTGTGATCGGTGATTTGGATTCCTCTGATTTGATTGAAGAAGAAGTCAAGAACGCCGATATTGTCATCCGTATGTCGACCTGATTTAAAAGTGATCTTCAAAACGGCTAACAGGTATACTCTAGACTTCGCAGATTGCGACCATGTTGCCGCAGCTCAGGCAATTGCCAAGGGCGCTCAGCATCACACCCCCGAGCGCCCATTGTGGTTAATTCACACTTCTGGTACTGGCATCTTAACGGTCGAGGATCAACGTGCCGGTACATACGGCATCGAGCGTCCTAAGCAGTATAATGACTGGGAAGGTGTCAGTGAACTTCTTAATCTTCCCGCGGATGCCTTCCACCGTAACGTGGACGAGATCATCCTTGGAATCGGCCAACAAAACCCCGCCAGTGCTAAGGTCGCTGTCGTCTGCCCGCCAACTATCTACGGCCCCGGCCGTGGACCTGGCAACACCAGGAGTATCCAAGCATACGAACTGACCACCGCTGTCCTGAAGCGACAGAAAGGCATCTTGGTTGGCAAGGGCGAGAATGTCTGGCATCAGGTTCACGTTCAAGACCTGAGTAATGTCTACCTGGCTTTGGGTGAGGCTGCCTCGGAGGGTGGTGGTAAGGCTACCTGGAATGAAGAGGGCTATTATCTCGCGGAGAATGGGCCCTTTGTTTGGGGTGATATTCAAAGGGCTGTTGCGCAGGCTGCCTTTGACAAGAAGCTTATCTCGAGCCCTGACGTTGAATCTCTAGATGGAGCTCAAACAACTGAGGTGTTCTTTGCTGGAATTTATGCTTGGGGATCTAATTCTCGTGGTAACTCACTGCGTGCCCGCAAGCTGTTTGGCTGGAACCCCCAGAAGCCGAAGTTGATTGAGCTCATTCCTGATATCGTCGAGGCTGAGGCCAAGGCTCTTGGGCTGCTGTGAGACGTTTGAGTCTTGATATTGTGATTAGCATTACGTGAAAAGGAAAAGAAATTGAATGATTGATGAGCCCTTTCTAAATTCAAGAACTTGCCTCGTGGGTAATCGAACAGAATACATGCTGCGTGCTATTTGTTCATGATCTACTCTGTAAGTTCTTATTTCTCATGAATATACGATGAACAATCTTCATAGATACTAGCATGTTAGAGTTTAAAAAAGTCCAATTAATCCAGATAGATCAAAGTAATATCTAACAAATCATTAGTTCAACCCATACTCAAGAGCTTGATGGAATAGCAGTTATTGAAGCTATAGATGAGTCGGGTTGACACCTCAGACCTCAGGCCGACAAGAGCCTCTTGGTCGGACTCGGTCCAAAGCTTCGATCATCAACTTTCATCTTCATCTTCCGCGCCTTTGGCCTTCCCTCCACCCTCTTTTTCCGTGAGTTATCTACTGCTGGTACGCTTCGTTCTCTGCAAGCCCTGCCGTCAGTTTTTCGTCTCTGCCATTCATTTCAATCGCTGATACCTGTCTGTCTGAGAAGATCAACCTCATGAGTTGCAGCCTCCCGACATCCCGTCCCACCGTCTCAACCCCTCGCGTCTAAGCTGGATTCCAACATGGCGCCTGGGTATGGTGGAAAGCGGAAGCGCGGTGAACGCTCATACTCTGGCGACTCTATGAACAATGACAACCAGAGACCTGCTCCCCATCGCCCTGGTACGTTGAACATGGCGCATCACCCTCCCAACCCTGGTCACCAGTCTCCCTCTCCGCGTGAGCAGAACGACTCGCGCGACAGATCCCGCCGACAATCGCATCGCACCCGGGCTGGCTCCCGCCGCGGATCCCATGATAGTCAGAATTTTTCCAACTCACAGCACAAAGAACCGAATGCCATGTCTCCGCCCACAATCCAAACCAAGGAGACCGCCGAGTCCACACAGCAAAACAGCGAGCCCAGTTCGCTTCATCCTACTCCTTCACCCGCGCCCAATACCCCGGCCTCCCAAGCGCATCACAACCCGCCATCTCGCGCTGGCTCAGAGCCCGTCCCCCGCGCACCTTCCGCCCCGCCGCCGCCCTACGATTACGAGTTTGTCACCGACATTGCCGTCCAGGAATGGACAACGACAGGCAAGCAAAATCTGGTGGAGCAGGGAACCGAAGCTCGTCTGCAGCAGGACCTACCCCGACTCGCAGCTGTCTACCAGGAGCTTCTTCGGTCTGCTATCTACGGCCGGGTGTCGCCCTCGGATGCAGGTTCCACCATCAAAGCGATTATCGGCGAAGAGACTGCCTCACAGGATGTAGATATGGAAAGAAATATCGAAAAACCCTCCACTGATGAACTTGACCCTCGCTCTTTGTTCCTTGATACCCTTTCGATTATGACCGATGCCGATACTTCAAACCCTGCCCTCAAGCCGCTTGTTTTCGCGACTGGAATCAATCCCTCGTTGATGCGCCTTCAGCTTGATACCCCGCTGTTGCAGTCTTTGGGATTGGTTCGCGAAACTTTTGCGCGCATGGGAATTCGCAAGCAGACCAATCTACTCTACAGACAGTCAAACTACAACCTTCTCCGCGAAGAGTCCGAAGGATATTCAAAGCTCCTCACTGAGCTGTTCACCACAAGCAACAATGAGCCCCCATCGAGCGAAGTTGTTGAGGAGACGTTCGAGCGAGTGAAGGCGATGATCGGCGCATTTGATATGGACGTTGGTCGAGTGCTAGATGTAACACTGGATGTGTTTGCCGCGGTTCTCGTCAAGCAATACCGATTCTTTGTGAAACTCTTGCGAGCTAGCTCATGGTGGCCAAAGGAGGACACCCTTCATAGTCTCGATGAGGGCCACTTGCACTCCGGAATCCCCAACTGGGCACTCCCTGGATCATCTGGTTGGGTCACAACAGAAGAGGAGCGAGTGGCTATCATGAAGTCGAATGAAGAACGCGACCATCAGTTCTGGGACAGAGTCAGAGAGGTCGGTATTCAAGCCTTCTTCGAGATTGGCCGCAAGCCCATTACAGAGGCAGAAAAACAACAGTCTCTTGCAGATACCGGATCAAGTTTCGAAGAAGATGTTACCCGATCATGGCTTGAGGAGACAGGGACGATGCCACCAAAGGGCAACCGGGTTGCGGCTCAACTGCTGGGCTTCAAGCTGCGATTCTACTCTTCTTCGGCTCGTACCAAATCCGACGTTCTCCCCGATAACCTGATATACCTTGCTGCACTGCTTATCAAGGTTGGGTTTATCTCACTTCGTGATCTCTATGCTCATCTATGGCGACCTGACGACTCAATGGACACGCTGATGACCGAGAAATTAGCGGAGAAAGCCGAAAAAGTCAAGGCTAGCCGGCCTGGTGGTGGAACGAACGCTTTGATGATGGCTGGTGCTCTGTCGGACGACACAGTTCCGCCTCCCCGTTTGCGCGATCCGGAACCGCGGCTATCAACACCTGCCAAAGACCAAGAAGGCGACAAACAAGGCACGCCCAAAGGAGATCACGACTTGCCCGATCCTTCAGACCAGAAAGTTTTGCTTCTCAAAAGTCTTCTCGCCATCGGAGCCATTCCAGAATCGCTTTTCGTGATCAGCAAATTCCCATGGTTGATGGAGGCATATCCCGAGCTACCTGAGTTCATCCATCGAATCCTACACCACTCCTTGAACAAAGTATACGTTCAATTTCGGCCTTCTGTCGTTGATGGCGACTTTCCAGGACAGCAATATCAAGTGACTTCTGACCAGAACGGGTTCACCAAGGGCCAGATCGGGCTTGCGGCTCCACCCCCGAGAAGAACCTTGCGATGGGCTCAACTGGATAAAGAGGACACAAACGATGGCACTGATTATAGATTCTACTGGGATGACTGGGCCGACAATATCCCTATCTGCCAGTCTGTCGATGATGTTTTCGCCCTCTGCTCATCCTTCCTCAATCTTTCTGGTCACAAGATCGGACAAGACGCATGCCTCCTGGCAAAGCTTGTACGAATCGGCAAGGGGAGCTTGATTCAAGATAGCTCAGAACAGAACAAGTCCCGTTGGCGCGACCTTTGCAAGCGTCTGCTCCTGCCCGCTGTCAGTTTGACGAAGGCCAACCCTGGTGTCGTGAATGAGGTGTTCGAGCTCATCAGTTTCTTTCCCCGTGAGGTTCGATACAACATGTATACAGAGTGGTATTCGGGACAGACTTCTCGATTCCCCGACATTAAGGAGGCCTTCGATCAGGCCAAAGCAGAGACCAAAGACACTCTTAAGCGTCTCAGCAAGACAAACATTCGGCCCATGGCCCGCGCGTTGGCTAAGATTGCATATGCAAACCCCGGAATTGTCATCAACGTTGCCATTGGTCAAATTGAGTCTTACGAGAACCTCATCGAAGTTGTCGTCGAGTGTGCACGCTATTTCACCTATCTCGGCTACGATACCCTCTCTTGGGCACTTGTCAACTCGCTTGGTCAGAAGGGACGTAGTCGTGTTCAAGAAAGTGGTCTCTTGACTAGTCGCTGGCTGAACGCCTTATCCGCCTTCGCCGGCCGCACCTACAAGAGATACTCTATTATGGACCCCACGCCAGTTCTCCAGTATGTCGTTGAACAACTTCGACAAAACAACTCCACCGACCTTATTGTGCTGGAGCAGTTGATCAGCTCCATGGCTGGAATCATCACCGACAACAACTTCAATGACGCTCAGATCCAGGCAATGGCCGGTGGGGAAGTTCTACAATCCCAGACTATTTTGCAGCTCTTGGACAAGCGTCACGAGTCGAAGACTACATCCAAGCGTTTGCTGAAGTCGCTGACCCACACTAGACTCGCTGGTCAGTTGTTAGTAGCCATCGCTCAAGAACGGTTGACTTGCATCTATAAGGAAACAACGTCGGAGCTTAAGCTGCTTGGTAACATCTTTGATGAGATCCATCGCATTCTCACTCAGTACTTGGACTTGCTTCGTAGCAACTTGTCCGTTTCTGAGTTCGATTCTTTCGTACCTGATTTGTCATCTCTCATTAAGGACTTTGGAATCCAGCCAGAAATCGCTTTCTGGATCCGACGTACTAGCATTTCTCGAAAGATCACCGACATTGAAGAAGCGAAGCAGCTGGAAGCCTTGACCGCCGACGATGCCACACCTAAGCCGAATGGCGACGGCAAGATGGACACCACCGAGGACGAAGAAACGCCCACGAAGCCCGAAGAGGTCTCTGCAGACCACACTATGGATGTCGACAAGGACGAGCCAGAAAACTCAATCTCGACCGATGGTGCTGATTCTACTCCCGCTCCTGTCTTGAATGCTGAGCCCCTGGCTGCAAACCCAGTCATGCAAGAGCTGATTGACGACGTCAAATATTCTCTGCCCGCTGAAACCTGGGAGACTATCGGCGCTCACTTCTATGCAACCTTCTGGCAGCTCGGTCTCTATGATCTTCACATCCCCCAGAAATCCTACGAGGATGAAATCGACCGCCTCAAACGACGAGTGGTCACAGCTAACAGTGACCGGTCTGACCCCAGCTCAGCAGGCGCTGCAAGAAGGGAGGCCTTGAAAAAGAACCTCACCCAGCTGCAGGAGCGTATTTTGGAGGAGAACAAGAACCACCTCAAGGCGTATGGGCATACTCGCTCCAGGCTGCAAAAGGAAAAAGACCGTTGGTTCGCTGGCATGCGTCTCAAGCATGACTCTTTGAATGTTGCTTTGCTAGAGCAATGCTTCATCCCTCGACTTCTCCTCTCGCCCCTAGATGCTTTCTTCTGTTTCAAGATGTTGAAGTTCTTACACAGCTCGGGAACTCCCAACTTCCGGACTGTTGGTCTTCTCGACCAGCTCTTCCGCGAGCAAAGGCTTACGGCACTCATTTTCCTGTGCACTTCCAAAGAGGCAGACAACCTTGGCCGTTTCTTGAATGAGATTCTGCGTGATCTCTCTAGATGGCATGCCGATAAGGCCGTTTATGAGAAGGAGGCCTTTGGTACCAAGAGAGACCTTCCCGGTTTCGCTAAGAACGTTGACCCCGAAGGTGTACCAGTTATGTTCTTGGAATTTGAGGACTTCCGCCGTCTCCTGTACAAGTGGCACCGATTGTTCTCCAACGCTCTCAAGTCTTGCCTTAACGGGGGTGAATACATGCACATCCGAAACGCAATCAGTGTTCTGAAGGCAGTTGTTCAACATTTCCCCGCCGTCAACTGGATCGGTCGTGACATGCTCAATTGTGTCAACAACCTGAGCAAGAACGATGAGCGTGACGACGTGAAGATTCCCGCAGCTTCATTGATTGGTGACCTGAACCGACGGGAGAAGAAGTGGATGTTGCCGCAAGCTTTCAACATGGTCAAGACCACCGAGGCTCAGGCCCACGCCGCTTCGCAGCAGCCTACGCCGGCACTGAATGCTGCAGCCCCCGAGTTTAACCCAACTCAGATCTCAGAGTAAGTATTATTTCTGAAGTTTTACACATGTTTGCGATTCTGACTGTCGACAGCTTTGCTACAAACCAGCCTGGCAGGACTGAGGTTGAGGATGGTGAGATTGAGGATGCAAGGATGATTGATGTTGGCGCAAAGGCGAGTGATGAGACGAAGATGGCCAGTACATCCTCTCAAGCTGGATCCACTACACCTTCCGTGGCTGGCATCGATGCTCACCTAGAGGCTTCTTCTGATCAACCTCCTGTGCGCTCTCGGCCCAATTCGCGGGCACCTGATTCAGGCCGTCAGCCTGATATTCGCTCCCAAGTTCACCCTCCTACTCGTCCTCCACCTCGACACGATGGAAGGCTGCCTGCACGCCCCGAGGGAGTGGATGACCGACGAGACAGACATTCCGACTTCAACCCTCGCACACGACATGGACCTGTCCCTGACCGCACGTTTGATGGCCCTGGTAATGGCGACAACAGAGGACATGGGCGCTTGAATGAGCGTGATCGCGATTACCCTGTCCGGCCTCCTCCAGACGATCTCATGCGTGGACCACCCCGCGATGGTCGACCTTCCCGGGAGAATGGCTGGCCTATGGATCGCCCGTCGCGCATGCGTGGACCTAATGATTCCTTCCATGGACGCGACCCTCCTGGACGAGGAGAACTTTTGCCTGACCACAATGACCGCCCGATCGATGGTCCTCGTCGCGGAGACCCATCCAGACCGGACAAGGACGCTCGCAGACCATACCCTTCTCGCCCTCAATCACCTCCTAGGTCTGCCAATTTGCCCAACCGCCCGGAACGACCCATTCCAGCCGATGAACGCAGAGGTCCCAATTTCCCCCAGCCTCCCCGACACGATGATCTACCCAGAGGCCCCCGACTTGATCGACATGGAGATGGGAAAGACTCTGGTCCAGGTCCAGACATGACTCATGGTCGTCTTCGGCAGCCAGAGCCTACACCTGACATCCCCGCTGGTCCACGAAACCGACGTGGTGGTGGTCGCAATGCTGCTGGACAAGTGCCTCCAATGTCAGGTTCAAACAATGTCCCACCACCCAACGCAGAACGCCCGACCCCTACAGGCCCTGGCCGACAGGGTGGCCGTGATGCCCCAGATCAACCATCCAGCACTCAGCCTGCAGGCCCTACCAATGCCGCAGGTGTTCACCCAGACCGTCTCAGGAACCTTGTCAACGAGCCTGTAGGTTCTACTCCTACAGGCCCTCGCAGTGGAGCAGGCCCACCGCAACCACCCCGAGGTCCCTCCGGACAAGGATTTGGTGGAGACCGTAGCCGTGGCGATAAACGCTTCGCAGGTCTTAACAACATGCTCCAGCAGTCTGGTGGCACTTCGGGTGATCGCGGTGGTAACCCCCCGCCTGTTCGAGGCCGAGGCGGACATCGCCAGTCAAGTGGGATGAACGCACCCCCTCCTGACAGCCCGGCAGGGCCTCCTGTAGACCAAGCTAACATCCGACCCAATGGTGGCCGGGTTGCTGATCTACTGGATGATCCTGTTCCCGAGGCCGTTCGCTCTGGACGGACTGGCGATCGTAACCGTGAACCAGATGCTGATCGCGCCAAGGATCCTGAGCGCCGCGAGGACAGCACCAACACTAGCAGCCGCCGTCGTGATGGTCGTGGTCGTGACCGTGAACGCAGCCGCCGCAGCGATGTCGGTGCTGCTCCAACCCGCGACGAGAAAGACCGCAATGCCGAACCCCGCGAGAACTTGCGCCGGGTGCAGAGCTCTCGTGAAGAGCTGCGCCGCCGAGACCGCCGAGACCGAGTTGACGGGCCCTCAGAGACACCTGGACCCACTCCTAGCAGCAATGCCCCTGAGGCTGAGGGTCGTCTGCGTCCTCCTTCCTCCATGGGGGCGCCACCACCCCCACCGCCCCCACCCCCTCCTCCGCCTGAAGGAAATGACCGCCGGTTTAACACCTCTGGCGGCGACCGGGGTAACCGGTCCGAGCACCGTGATCGTGAACGTGAGCGCCGCGGCGATCGACGTGACCGTGAACACCGCGAAGGCGGTGGTAGCGGCGGCTCTGGACACCGCAAGCGCGGTCGCCAGGGTCCCGATGACACTACTGGTGACAATGGACCCCGTGGCATGCGCATGGGAGACAACAAGCGCCCTCGTCGAGGAGCGTAGTGCGTTCTACCTTGATACCCCAAAGGGAATGACGGCACTTTGCTTTACTGTTTTCTCTATTATTTTCGCTTTCGTTTGACCCTCTGACCAATTTCCTCTGTGTTTTCTTACTTGCATTATGCCTGGTGTTTGGGGACAATCCACTTCACTTCTCTACATGTACTTTTTTTTCCCTTAACCATATGAGCTCCGTAATACGGAAATGCAATATTGATGAATTTATTGCTTAATATTTGATTCCTTCTAAAGCTGACTAGAATGTATTTCAAAGAGCCAGATATCAAATGTTCACTGTAAACGGCAGACCTGCGAATTGCCTTTTTGGGTTTGAAGCCCTAATACGCTGTTTTATAAGCGCCGCTTAACCAGCCTGCTATGTCTTATCACATACACTAGCTCCTGACTTCGGGAGAGTATCACAGTAAGTGGATCATGTCGTTTCGATGGCCGAGGTACATCTTTGACACTAAGTGTTGTCTGCAGGCTGGATCCTCAGAATGGTAGGTGATCTGGGCCCTATATTTACTAGTTATAACTATGAGATTGAAGTGACAAAAGACATGTTCGGCATCAATCCCATAGGTCCCCATATTCCACTGAATGGATGTGTCAATGGCAGATATTCGAGTATATCCGCTACTCCCCGACGCAATAGGCATCGCGGCCCGACCTCCGAGCCCACCACAGCTTTGTCCCCTGGTCTGACCCTGTCGGATAAACCTCGGACTCGCAAGGACCTCCGTGGCTCTTTGAGAGATCGCAGGGCTGTCATTTGCCTGGCCCAGTTCCATCAGGTAAGGCGATCTCTATTGGGCTTTGCAGCTGCGCACAGCTCCACCCTTCCCCCCACCTGGTTTCGTATGCAATTACACGACTTGGCCCCTCGCACTATAAGAGGTCGCATTCGGAACTTGTATTGCATTTCGCTCAAGTTTTGGATTTGACTTACAAGATTGGACAGGCTCGACTCTCACTGCTGTCTGTTGTTGGCTGGTTATTGATAGCCCGGAACAAGATTGGAAGCAGCATATCGTGTGAATCTCTTTGATTGAAGCTCTCTATTACGTGGAAACAAGTCTACGGGATCGGGACAATTGAATCTCAAGCATATACAGCGACTCCAAGGCATCAAGTCAAATAGACCACATTACATCATGGCTCGCATCGACGTCGACAAGGCCATTGAAGAGCTGACGCTCGGGGAAAAGGTCGACCTCACAGCTGGTAAAGAACATTCCAAAGTCCCATTCTATGCGAGAATCCGTCAGCACCAATACTGACAATCTCCAGGCCAAGATTTCTGGCACACAGCCTCCATCCCACGCCTAAACATCCCCGCTCTACGGATGTCAGATGGACCCAACGGCGTACGCGGCACACGCTTCTTCAATGGCATCCCAGCAGCCTGTTTCCCCTGCGCAACAGCCCTAGGCGCAACCTGGGATACAGAGCTGCTCTCAGAAGTAGGCTCGCTGATGGGTGACGAAGCGATCGCCAAGGGCGTGCACATTGTGCTAGGCCCGACAATCAACACCCACCGATCGCCCCTGGGCGGACGAGGCTTCGAGTCTTTCTCTGAGGATGGTGTCCTCTCTGGAACCCTGGCTGGTCATTTCTGCAAGGCGATGCAGGACAAGGGCGTGGCTGCTACGCTGAAACATTTTGTCTGCAATGATCAGGAGCATGAGCGTATGGCTGTTAATAGTATTCTGACTGACCGTGCGCTGCGTGAGATCTATTTGATGCCGTTCCAGCTTGCTATGCGGATTTGTCGCACGGCTTGTGTCATGACAGCTTACAATAAGATTAATGGTACGCATGTTAGTGAGAACAAGCTGATTATCGATGATATTTTGCGCAAGGAGTGGGGATGGGATGGTGTTGTTATGAGTGATTGGTAAGTTTGTGTCTTGTGTTTCTATAATCTGGCTTTGCTGACCATGGATTTCCTGCAGGTTTGGTACTTATAGTACCTCCGATGCTATCAATGCCGGTCTGGATATTGAGATGCCGGGCAAGACCCGCTGGCGAGGCCAGGCTCTCGCGCATGCCGTTTCTTCTAACAAGATTGCCCAGTTCAAGCTTGATGAGCGTGTGCGCAATGTTCTCAACCTTGTCAACTGGGTCGAGCCTCTGGGTATCCCCGAGGGAGCGTCTGAGAAGGCTCTCAATCGGTCAGAAGACCAGGCTCTTATGCGCCGTGCTGCTGCCGAATCTGTGGTTCTGATGAAGAATGAGGAGAACATCCTTCCTCTCAAAAAAGACGGATCTCTGCTGGTCATTGGTCCTAATGCTAGAATTGCCGCCTACTGCGGCGGCGGTTCGGCTTCTTTGGCGCCATACTATACCGTCACTCCCTTCGAGGGTGTCTCCGCCAAGAGCAAGGGCGAGGTCAAGTTCAGTCAGGGCGTGTACTCTCACAAGGAACTGCCGCTCCTCGGCCCACTTCTGAAGACTGCGGATGGCAAGCCTGGCTTCACCTTCAAGGTCTACAATGAGCATCCCAGCTCAGGCACGGAGCGCCAGGTTGTCGATGAGTTACACCTGCTCGAATCCTCCGGCTTTTTAATGGACTACGTTAACCCTAAGATCAAGTCGATGACCTACTACGTCGATATGGAGGGATCCTTCACCCCAGAAGAGAGCGGCGTGTACGATTTCGGCGTGACAGTCGTCGGCACAGGTCAACTCCTGATCGATGATGAAGTCGTCGTCGACAACACCAAGAACCAAAAGCAAGGATCCGCCTTCTTCGGTACAGCCACCATCGAAGAGCGCGGCACCAAAGAACTCCAGGCCGGCCAGACCTACAAGGTCGTCTTCCAATTCGGTAGCGCCCCAACCTCAGACCTCGACACCCGCGGCATCGTCGCCTTTGGTCCAGGTGGCTTCCGCTTCGGTGGTAGCCGCCAAGTCAGCCAAGAGGAATTGATTGCCAACGCCGTCGAGCAAGCCAAGACCGCAGAACAGGTCGTCATCTTCGCCGGCCTAACCCTAGAGTGGGAAACCGAAGGCCACGACCGCGAGCACATGGACCTACCCCCCGGCAGCGACGAGCTCATCAGCCGCGTGCTAGACGCCAACCCCAACGCCGTGGTCGTCCTCCAATCAGGCACACCGGTAACCATGCCCTGGGAACACAAAGCCAAATCCCTCGTGCAAGCCTGGTTCGGCGGCAACGAATGCGGCAATGGCATCGCAGACGTCCTCTACGGCGACGTCAACCCGTCCGCCAAACTCCCACTCACATTCCCCAGCCGCCTCCAAGATAACCCCTCCTACATCAACTTCCGCTCCGAGCGCGGCCGCGTCCTCTACGGTGAGGATATCTACGTCGGCTACCGCTTCTTCGAGAAGAGCGATGTGGCGCCTGGATTTGCATTCGGCCACGGTTTGTCATACACTACCTTCTCGCGCTCTGATCTCTCTATCGAGACTGTCCCCGAGCAATCCAAGTACACTGAGTCCGGTGAACCAATCACTGCCTCTGTGACCGTAACAAACACCGGCTCCGTAGCCGGTGCTGAGATCGTCCAGTTGTGGATTGTACCCCCCAAGACGGATGTCGGACGTCCAGTGCGAGAGCTGAAGGCTTTCAAGAAGGTTTTCCTGCAACCTGGCGAGTCAAAGACTGTCCAGCTTGTTGTTGAGAAGAAGCTTGCGACTAGTTGGTGGGATGAGGAGCGGAGTCAGTGGATCTCCGAGAAGGGCTCCTATGGGGTTTTGGTTACTGGTACTGGAGCTGAGGAGCTGCGTGGTGATGTTGAGGTTGGAAAGACTAGGTTCTGGCTTGGTCTGTAATTTGTTGGCATTGGATGGGTTTGTATTTCGTTTTAATGTTCTGTGGGTGATGTTGTTTTGGGATGTGGATAGATTGGCATAGGCTTGGTATACTTGGACTTGATGAGGCTTTCTATATGAGTTATGAGTTAATTGCCAATGACATTGATCAATGCATACAATATGCCATATGACACAGAAAGTAGTCGCGCCACGATAGCTCAGGGTGGTAGCTATGGGGAAATTATTGGAATAAGGCACTGACAACACGGATGGAGACCAGAATAGGAGGGGGGCTATTAAGCCACAGGCTTTTCTTGTCCTGAGGCAAATAACGACATCAGGATATTCACAGATCCTAAATTGAGGCCTACACAACCCTCCTATACTGCATATAAGCGCCCATGTCGAAAGAAAGCGCTAGGAAGAGTCCCACCTATGTTATGCATGTAGAAAACATCAAGCGCTACAAGAGAGAGCTAGGATATCACTAACCTATATTCGAAACATATTCCAAATACCCTAATCAAACACTAATAAGTAAACATAAAGAAAAGAATGGGTATCTACATGAAGCATACAGGCAATCTATCCAGACAAAAAGAAAACACCACCAACCCTAGCTAATAGCAACAACCAAATAACCCCCAGTCAATCCAAACCAGATCCCATAATTTTCATAACTCAATAGAGCGATCAAGCTCAAGCCTCAACACGACCGTCCCTCCACCTGCGAAACCCAGCCAACTTCCTCAACAAAAGCTGCGCTCTCTCCCTCCTCCGCCGAGGCTGCAAGCTAGGAACAACAACCGAATAGGCATTCTCCTGATGCTTGAACTCATCGACCCGATACGAAGACGAAGAATAAGACAAATTCCGACTCGAGGCGGCATCAGCACCGGCCCACCACTGACCCGGATTTCCATCGCGGCTGGCACTATCACCGCTGGTGGACATGCTGCCCCAGCGTCCTTCTCCATTCGGGTATCCGCTCAATGACGCTTCGTCATAGAGGCTTGGGTCTCGACTTTCCCAGATATTCTTCGTCAGCCACTCGCGCGAATCGAAGATCTGCGACGTGGCGTTGGCGTTGGAGCTGTAGAAGCGATTGGAGGGTTCTTTCTTGGCCGCTTTTTCTTTCTCTTGTTCTTGTTCCTTTTGTTTCTGTTTTTGTTTTTCCTCCTCGGCGAGAAGTTGGAGATCTTTGCTGGCGCGCAGCCAGGCCTGCCCTTCTGCGCCGAGACTGAGTGGAGTCGATGTCTCGGTTTCAGATGGT
This sequence comes from Penicillium nucicola, assembly GCF_028828085.1. Taxonomy (NCBI): domain Eukaryota; kingdom Fungi; phylum Ascomycota; class Eurotiomycetes; order Eurotiales; family Aspergillaceae; genus Penicillium; species Penicillium nucicola. The sequence continues at coordinate 889,200 of NW_026643125.1, read as the reverse complement.
GTGGAGATGGCAGTGGGTGAGGCGGTAGGTGAGGTTTCAGAGACGGTTACCGTTGCCGTTGATTGTTCTTTTTCCATCTGGGGGTTTTCGAGTTTCGGGCTTGGTGGCGTTGTTTGTCCTGAGTGCCATTCGTCGTTGGCTTGGTCCGGACTATAGGGGAATGGCACTGGACTGGAGGAGCGTGAGCGTGAGCGGGCCAAGCTTAGTGGGTAGTCTGGTTGGATGCTGCCTCTGTCGGCCAGGGTTTGGATTATGCTTTCTGCGCGGGAGCGGGCTGGTGTTGGGCTGCGGGGAGGTGAGATGGAGCTTTGCTTGTTATAGAATCTGGACGAGGAGACACTGTTGCCATAGGGTCGTCCTGTTTGCTGGGGGGAGTTGAAGCTCATCCCGACGCCGGAATCGTGCATCTCGTCGGTATCTGTGGCTGGCTTGATGGGTTTGCCTGGTGATGAAAGGGCATTTAGGTTGAAGGATGAGGATGCTTGGGTCGTAGACTTGCCCGCAGCCTTTTTGTCAGTCCAGTCGGGCACGGCACTTTGATAGGACAGGCCGATGGGAATGCCACGGTCGATGCTGTGAGATAGTAGGGCACAGGCGTGTTTGATATCCAGTACCAGATCTTCATCGATCTTCTGACGCTCCAGGAATGGCGATGCAGGACGGAAGAACCCCGGCTCATCTGTGAAGTTGTAGCACCTGCTGGCATCAATGCTGTCCCACATTGTGTCCTCGCCGTAGGTTGGAGACTCTGGGTTTGTTGCTGAGCGAGGCCGACTGCTGGAGGGACTGACTTCCGCGGAAGGGATCATGGGGCATGCACACTCTCGTGTCGAAGTGCTTCGAGTGAAGGTCAGACGATGGCGCATTTTGTGTGTCTTTGATGATAGCTTGCGCTCCATATTGATATAAAGTAGTTGGGTTTGTTTTGCTTATTCTCCGACCATGTATCACAGCGGAAATTAGATGTGATGGATATCGACAACTCGACAAGGTAGACGGATGATCAAGAGTAGAACAGTCAAGGGACAAGTGGACAAACAAGAGCGATCTGCCAACGCTGATTATGCTTCCGAGTGCCAGGGATTCCAACGAGCCACTTAATTTCCCGAGATATGTGTGATGTCAATAATTGCTGTCTATTCAAGTCTTGTATAGTGTATAGTGTAGTGTTCCGTTGTCAGTCCGACGGTCTGGTATGCGGGGGGGGGGGGGGGGGGGGGGTTGAAGAATGTGTGAGGAAGGAAAGAGAAAGTCATCCCAACTGGAGTTTAAGGAGATTCTCGTGTACATTTGGTCAAAGATAGGCTGGAATAGAGGCAGATACACCTCTAACGCCTAACCTCATTAGCTCGGATAAGCGCAACTCGAGTCTCCCAAGTCAGGGCTGGATCGGCGCTCTGCATCTCAGGCCAATTATCGAGCTTACGCCACGAGCAATGGGGTTCGAATTTCCACCTCTAGACTCTTGGCCCCCGTTTCCAAAACCGGGTTGGGCAGTCTCAGCATCTCTGAGACATCTGTTTTTTGCCGAAGTGGAACGTTATCGAGTATACCGGATGGATCACAGGGTCTAAGCACTAGGACTTGGGTTAGCGCCTCTCTGACTCAAAGAACGCCACGGGTCCGAAAACAATCTAGTGTAAGACGTTAATCAAATCTTGTAATCAAAGGATGGCTGTAATCTGCCCAGATGAAGAGTGCAGATCGGGCTCCACTCCATGAAACAAGCACTTGCGCATTTTGTTGTGGGCGCCGGTGTGCCCGGGCTGCATTGGGAGGGGAGTATGAAATCCATGTTAGGCTTTGTTTACGGTAGCTTCGGCCCTAATGGTGTGTGGCCCCGAAATTTACGCTATCCATGGGACACACTTTCGACCGCGATCCAGATCCAGCCTCAGCTCACCACATTCCCGTCGGATATCGTAGCTTTCGTATAGTCGTGTAGGTCAGATTCTGGGGAAAAACAAACCCATATTTAGAGTTGAGGCTTGTCATTGGTTGAGTACGCTCGAATCCCACGGTATGGTGGCGAACACCAACGCCCGACCATCGTCTACAATATGTGAAAAAGGTATACAGTGGGAAAATTCCCCGATGCGGATTTTATTGTAAATGGTGCGACATGCGTCGCGATAGCCTATGGCCATCGAATCGAAATGGCCCATCACCCCCCGAAAGTCTCCGGTTGGGGGAACTTAACCCAAAGGGTGGGTCGGATGGAGAGCAGTTGGATGCTTCTTTGACAGTCTTCTCAGACAAGGGAAACCCCAAGTGAGAGACGGGAGAGACAGTTGGATGCTCATCTCCCTGACTGGCGGAACGGAAAAAAGAACGGCAACCTACTTCCCCTGTGCCATGGCATCCACCCGGGCGCGGATCTCACCAAATCGACTCTCATAGTTGATGAAGAGAGAGACAGGTGAGGATAGGGGCCCAGAGTGGAGTCATGGGATGGCTGCAGAAAACACTGCGCCGAGAAATACTAAATGAGGAACCAGTGCTTTACCAAGCAGTGATATCCTCCACCTCGGCCTCGCCAAAAGTGCTGCTCTTGGTCAGCTTGTTGACGCTGGCTACGGCTGCGGCACCATCGGTTGTCTTCGACATGATATCGGGCAGAACCTCGTTGAAGAAATCAACAATGTGGCGGTTAACCTGCTCAAACTGAAGCAGGAAGGCATCGTGACCCTCGGGACTGTCAATACGCTCCAGGCGAGAGTCGGGGATACCAGCAGCGACTTCTTGCTGCTCTGCGAAGGTGAAGAGTCCATCGGATTCGATGCCCAGAACCAGAGCTGGTTGCTCAATACGTCCCAGTGACTCCAGAACGGTATCCTCGGCGGTAGGATTGGCACGGTGGCGGGACACATCGTGAGTGTCAAGCTTGCGAGTCATGGCAATATAACAATTGGCGTCAAATCGCTTCACAAACTTGTCACCCTGGTAACGGAGGTATGACTGTGCGGAGAAGTACGTAGGCGGGCGAGGACGACCACTTGGGGTAAGTTTGGGCTTCGACTCTTCCTCTGGGACGAAGGTCTTGGTGCCTGAAAACTGAGGATCCATGTACTGGACCTCGTTCTGGGGAGCTGGGGAGCCTTGTCGGCTTTCAGAGCGTGACGTCGTACCACCACGGTGTCCATCGTTGTGAATAGCCCAATGCTCGTTGGGGGAGTCGGTTGCTTCTCAATGCCGTTGATGTTTAATCTCTTGGATGGGTCTGGCACATTGCGACCGAACCGAGACTCAAACGAGTTGCGACTGCGGTAAGTCAGAAGTGCCGACATACGAGCAGCTCCGAGACCGGTGGAAGGAGGGTCGTTGAACGGATAGTAGCCGTCATCGTATTTGGGATCACTGTAGATGCTTTGTCGTTGGGCTTCACCCCAACTGATGCACCAAGCAGAATGGCGTGCTGAGGTAGCAATTGGTACGATGGCACGCACATAGTCCTTGCCGAAGAAGGAGTATTCCAAGGTGAGCATTCCACCCATGGAACCGCCAACGACAGCAGCAATCTGCTTGACACCAAGATCATCTAAGACAAGCTTGTGAATGCTAATAACAAAGTCAGACCAAATTCAAGTAGCACAGACTCAACAATTGACTTACTTGACGTCATCACGGACAGTGGTCAGGGGGAACTCAGGACCATAGTAGCCATTTTCAGGGTTGCCGTCCTTGTAGGTTACAGCGCTGGCACTACCATATGGACTGCCCAAACTGTTCAAGCAGACCACGAAGAAGCGCGAGACATCAAATGCCTGACCGGGACCGCCGAGTAGAGGTCCCCACCAGTCCGCAACATCCGCACTACCACTCAGAGCGTGGCAGATGACCAAAACATTATCACCAGCGGGGGATAGGGTTCCACGTGTGGTATAGGCAACCGGAACATTGTGCAATGTAACACCGGATTCAAGCTTGAATGAAGGAACAATTGCAATTGATTGATCTTCAATCAGCTGTGCATAGGGGTTCTCAGGCTGCGAAGCGACTCTCTCTACGGGATTTAGTAGCGGTTCCTTGAAGGGATGAGGGGTATAGACTGACGGAGTCGCGCAGTGGGGACACTGCTGGTTTCAGTGGCCATGATCAAAAGACAGACAATCAATTAAGGAGACCAAGGTACAAAACAAAGATGAAATGATGAAAGGAATTGGTTGGGGGCAATCGAAGGTAAAAGAAATAAACCTGCAAATGAGTCAAACCCCGCGGGCCGAGCATCGGGGTGGCGGGCAGAATCAGGCGGTGGGTGAGTGGGTTCATCACGTGTCTATATCACGTGCTAGGGCTTCTCCCATTTCCACACAAAACTTTTCTTCCGTCTTGATTTTGATCATTCGTCCATCACTCAACAACCAACCACCCACCAAAAAAAAAACCGTCAAAATGGTCAAGGCTAAGAAGTCCGGTGACACTCTCGCCTCGCGCCTTGCGCTGGTGATGAAGTCTGGCAAGGGTAAGCTCATCGTTCAATTTCTCAAATCGCACAAAATGGGATGCTAATTGTTCTTCTAGTTACCATGGGTACCAAGTCCACCATGAAGACTCTCCGCTCCGGCAAGGCCAAGCTGGTCCTCATCTCCGGCAACTGCCCTCCCCTGCGCAAGTCTGAGCTCGAGTACTACGCCATGCTCGCCAAGACCCCCGTCCACCACTTCAACGGCAACAACGTACGTTTTTCTCCCTTCCCCGGGTCGGCAGCCTGAACAAAACTGGTTGCCGCACCTAGGAGTCAGCTCCACTACTCAGAGAAGAAGTCGGTCAAAAATACCACTTCGGAGAGTGAAGTTGCTCAACGATGGGACTGCCGCAAGGTATCCCGGAGAGCTTGAATCTGAAACTAACTTCCGTATAGATTGAGCTCGGTACCGCTTGCGGTAAGCTCTTCCGCTGCTCCGCCATGGCTATCCTCGATGCCGGTGACTCCGACATCCTGAGCCGTGAGGCTTAAGCGTCTCGCCTTGTTGGGACCTCTTAAAAAAATACAACCTTGAACCAATTTTCTCACGGTCAATGATGAATTATGATATTCCCCTAGGCACATACTAGACAAGGTCGAGATGCTTGGCTGCGCTGCACCTCGTCTCGTCCCGGGCAGTGATTCTCAATGGTGGAAACCATCGGATAGAATAGCCTAAATGTAATACCCCAAATGCAGTCTTTTGTCATGAGTTTCGGATGTCGTACCCATATGCCCTATTGTCCTGGACTGGTAGGGAGACCCCCTTATCACTCCGCGGTGACAATCTAAGCTTAACATCATGCGTAAGCGCCATGAGACTGTATTTTTTCGCCTGGTGCGCCCTATCAACATTTAACCTGACGAACGCCATTCCTCTGTCCGTGCTGCAGGACCCCCACGCCTCTCCGCAGTATTTGCGGGGAAGACCATACCCTTTCGAATCTTCCGAGGATTTTCCTTTACCATTCTGTCTAATACTATAGCCTGGACTAATGGAATTTAGCATGACACTTTAGCCTGAAGTTCTGGTATGTCACCCGGCATTCTACCGATGACCTGGTGTCGATGGCGGGGGCTGTATAAAAGGGACAATCGACCTGCATTGAGAGACACGGAGTAGCCTCTTACGTCGGAGAACTTCTAGTCACTATGCGTGCACTTTTCCTCCTGGCCTCCTTGGGCTTTGTAGCAGCCGAGGATGGGTTGAATGGCTGGTTGCGTTATGCACCATTATCGTGTTCGAAATCATGCCATTCCAACCTTCCTTCTGCCATTGTCACCCTCAACACAACCGAGATAAGTCCGGTCTATGTTGCAGGCTCGGAATTGCACAAAGGGCTGAAGGGGGTTTACGGGAAAGATGTAAAAGTCTCTCACAACTGCAAGGCATCTTCCTCTATCATTATTGGTACGGTTGATCAATATCGCAAGGCTTGCGGCACTGTACGCAGCATACCTGAGTTGGAAGATGACGGCTTCTGGATTAACACCAAAGGGAACTCTGTTCAGATTCTGGGACAAAATGAGAGGGGTGCACTTTATGGTGCTTTCGAGTACTTGTCGATGATTTCTCAGGGAAATTTCTCCGAGGTCGCCTACGCATCCAATCCCGCACAGCCCATCCGCTGGGTAAATCAATGGGATAATATGGATGGAAGTATCGAGCGTGGCTATGGTGGTCCTTCTATCTTCTTCAAGAATGGAGAAATCGTCCAGGACTTGACTCGGGTCGCCGAATACGCTCGTCTCTTGGCCTCCATCAGAATCAATGCTGTGGTCATTAACAACGTCAACGCCAATGCTACACTGTTGGACCCTAAGAACATCGATGGCTTTGGTCGAGTAGCTGATGTCTTCAGGCCATATGGTATCCAAATTGGCATGTCTCTCAATTTCGCTTCTCCTCAAACATATGGCGGCTTGAGCACTTTCGATCCTCTCGATGAATCTGTCATTCAGTGGTGGTCAAATATCACTGCCCAGATTTATAAGCGTGTTCCTGACATGGCTGGTTACCTTGTCAAGGCAGACTCTGAAGGCCAGCCTGGTCCACAGACGTACAACAGGACCCTCGCCGATGCAGCAAACCTTTTTGCCAAAGAAGTTGAACCATATGGCGGTATCGTCATGTACCGTGCCTTCGTCTACAACCAGCTGAACGAATCTGTCTGGACGGCAGATCGCGCAAAGGCAGCAGTCAATTTCTTCAAAGAGCTAGATGGCGAATTCGACGACAACGTGGTGATCCAGATCAAGTTTGGGCCTATCGACTTCCAAGTTCGCGAGCCAGTATCACCTCTGTTCGCGAATCTACCTAATACCAACATGGCCATCGAATTGCAAGTGACGCAGGAATATCTTGGCCAACAGTCTCACTTGGTATACTTGCCTCCACTTTGGAAGACCATTCTGGACTTCGATCTTCGCGTTGACCACCAGCCATCGCTTGTTCGTGATATTGTGGCTGGCAAACACTTCAATCGCAAACTGGGTGGATCAGCAGCCGTGGTCAACGTTGGCACCAACACCACCTGGCTGGGCAGTCACCTCTCAATGTCCAACCTCTACGCCTACGGTCGCTTGGCGTGGAGTCCAACAGATGATGCCCAGGATATCCTTCAAGACTGGATTCGCTTGACATTCGGGCTAGATCGCAAAGTCATAGACACGATTACGCACATGTCGATGGAGTCCTGGCCCGCCTATGAACAATACAGCGGCAATCTCGGAATCCAGACTCTGACTGACATCCTTTACACTCACTATGGTCCTAACCCCGCCTCCCAAGACAACAACGGCTGGGGCCAATGGACCCGTGCAGACCAAACCAGCATTGGAATGGACAGGACTGTGAAAAATGGTACCGGATACTCCGGCCAATATCCCGATGAAATCGCAGCCCGGTATGAGAACATCGATACAACACCCGACGACCTCCTCCTATGGTTCCATCACGTCGACTATACTCACCGTCTACACTCGGGCAAGACTGTCATCCAACACTTTTACGATGCCCACTACACAGGGGCAGAAACAGCGCAGACATTCCTTACCCAGTGGGAGTCACTTGCAGGAAAGATAGACCAAGAGCGATACAACCACGTCCGTCGCTTCTTGGACTACCAAACCGGACATTCGATTGTCTGGAGAGATGCGATCAACGACTTCTATCATAATCTCTCTGGTATTCCTGACGAAGCCAAGCGCGTTAGTCATCACCCATGGCGCATTGAGGCGGAGAGTATGACTCTCGATGGCTACAAGCCGTATACCGTCACTCCCTTCGAAACCGCTTCGGGCTCTGTTGCAATCGTCACCACGTCAAATAGCACGGCTGGCACGGCGGTAACCAAAGTTCCATTTGCTTCAGGCACGTACGATATCGCGGTCAATTACTATGATCTCTACGGTGGTCAGTCTCGATGGACCATCTCCCTGAATGACCGGAAGGTGGGCGAGTGGGTTGGAAATAGTGAGGACGTCTTTAGCCATACCCCCTCTATCTATCTGGATGGGCATTCCGCTACACGCATCAAGTTCCGGGGCATCAAGGTGAAGAAGGGCGATACATTGAAGATTGTCGGTCAGCCTGATGGTGTTGAATCGGCTCCATTGGACTATGTGGCTTTCTTGCCAGCGGGGATTGTAGATTAGATCAATAGTCAGATGGCAAATCCAATTACCCTTTGGCTTCTTGGCGTATTATTATTTTTTTCTTCTCTCCCTCACTTTGATCAAGGAAGAAACGATCACGATATTTAGGTTTCATCAAGCTGGAGAAAAGGGGTCATGATGCAAAACAAGGTGGGCAAAGTGACTCGGAAGGATAAAGTCAGGTCTGTTACCCCGTGTTTCCCCACAATCCGATCCCGGAGTAAAGCAGAGCGAGAGGTTCTGCAGGCAACGCCTCCTTCACCCGATGAAAGTCGGGGTCCTCTTTGCCGAAGTATCTGCTCGGCAAATGGGGGGAATTGAACTGCCTGTCCATCAACTAAAAAAAGGCTCAAATCCGTCACTTGGAAGGACAGACTCTGTCAATTGCTCTCCGATATGCGGATCACTCGAAATGCCCCTGTTTGGGCACTTGGTATTTCATCCATCATAGATCTTGGCATAGCAGCAGAACCAAGGTAAATAGTCCCCAAAAACCGGGGGAGGAAATCTCAGCTCATAGTAGCATGACTGACCAACGTAGAGGGACAATTGTTTACGCGGAGACTTCCTCTACACAACCCAGCCAAGACTCGCAATCATGCTTCACCCTGTCTGAATCTCATCCGACAGTGACATTAGATTATGGCACCGAAGTCGGCGGCTTCCCCCTATTTCAAGCCAAGTCTATATCAGGCCCGGTGCAAATCGAAGCTAAATACACCGAGGCCAAAAAGGGCCTGGAAAATGTATCTGGCGACGGTCCCTGGACGTTCAGCAATGGTCTCTCTAACACCTTCCGGGTAGAGACCTTCAGTGTCTCCGAACCTGGGCATATTGAATCCTACTTCATCCAGGGAGGTCTGCGCTGGCAGCAACTACGTCTTCTGAATGAACAGGGCACTATCCAGATCTGCGGTGCGGGGATTCGCTCTTTGAATGATCGGACGGCAGTGGATTCCTTGCCTGGTTATTTTGAAAGTTCGAACTCCTTGTACAATGAGATCTGGGCTTTGGGTCCGCGAACTGTGCAGCAGGCTTGTATTGAGAAGGGGGCTGCGCCTTCGACGTGGGAGGTTACTCCGGATGGGGTTCTCTTGCATGGACAGCAGTCGGCGCAATCGGTTCTTGGAACTACCTTTTCGAATTATACTCTATCTTTCATGACCAAAATTGTTCGCGGCGGTACGGGCTGGAGAATCGCGAATGGTGTTCTTGGTTTTGGTCCTTCGTTCGTTCTGACGACTGATTATGCGTCTGGGTCGACATTCATCAATACCAACAAGACGCTTCTGCCGGCGAATACACTTGCTGTGGCTTATGGGTGGAATCTGGTGAATCAGACCAGTTTGGAGGGTGGTCCGGTGTCGTACTACTCTCTGCCGGTGGATGTCAAAGAGGGACAGTGGATTCAGATCTCAACTACTATCAAGTCGACTGGCTATGACGTGTCGATCAACAACTCTTCGGCAATTCATGTTCCGCTATCAGTTCTTCAGCCGACATACAACTACCTTGGATCGGCCGCTGATGAGTACAGCGGCACATGGGGATTCGGACCCTATCAAGACCAGGTGTCTTATGTGAAGGATGTGGAAGTACACGCCAAAAATGGCACCCTTCTCTATCGCAATTCCATGACCAGCACTGCTGTTCTTGAGGAATACGGCGTCATGCCGAACCAGCATTCCGTGTGTTTGGATGGTGCAAAGCGCGACCGACTGGTCTGGTCTGGAGACTTTAGCCATACTTCTCGAGTCATTGCTGCAAGCACATACCGAGAAGATTTCATCAACGGCACGCTTGCCTATCTACTCGATAGACAGATGACATCCGGCGAGTTTTCCGGATATTTCTCTATGTCTCCTTCAATGGGACAGTCCTCCAAATACACGTCAACATACAACTCTGTCGGTCTGGAAGATTATCAAATGCTCTTATTAAATGCATTTGCCCGGTACCACCTTGACTTTGCGGACCAAGACTTCCTGGAGAAATATTGGTCCCATGTGAAGACAGGAGTCACAGCTCTTCTTCCTCTAGTCGATAGCTCGTCAGGCCTTGCATCGGGATCATTCTTCCTCGGCGCTGCAAATGGCACGGCAGCATCTTCCCTCTTCGTCTATACCCTCAATCACATGGCAGAAATAGCAGAGAATGCCGGCGAGACCGATACATCTGTACATTGGAGATCCATCGCCGCAAGCATGAGCAAGGCCATTAACAAGAAGCTCTGGAACAACAAGCTAGGCACATATGGTATCAGCACCACATCCCTCAACGAGACCTCAATCGCCGGCACAGCCTGGGCGATTCTCGCGGACGTTGCAGACTCAACCAAAGCCGAATCAGCCATCAGAGCCTTATCCACCCTCCGAAATGGAATCGGATACAAAACCCTCTCAACTTCTGAATCAAGTGCAGAACTTTCCCCATTTATTTCCGGCTTCTTGTTAGAAGCTCTATTGAAACATTCCCGAAATAGCACCGCACCCTCGGCCGCCACTGACACCGCAATCTCAGCCCTCCTCTCAGGACTCTGGCCTGCAATGATCACGAACAATGAGTACTACACCGGCACAAGCTGGGAGTATGTGTTCCCTGATGGTCGTCCGGGTCTGGATTTGTATACTTCGCATGCGCACCCCTGGGGCGGGGCGCCGACATTCGTCTTCACTGAGTATGTTCTCGGTGTCCAAGGCGCTGCTCCTGGTCTCTCTGAATGGACTTTCCAGCCTGCGGTGCGCACCCCGGGTGTTTCTTGGGCGAAGGGTCGCGTTCCTACTCCTCATGGATCTATTGAGGCAAGTTGGAAAGTGAGAAAAGATACGAGGAGGGTTGATTTGAGAGTTTGCTCGCCTCATGGAACGAAGGGGACTGTTGTTTTGCCTTTTGCTGTAGAATCTGCTCAGGTCAATGGACAGAAGAAAGATGTTGGTTCTGCTCCTGGCTTTGAGCTGGGAGTTGGTGGTGGGAAGTGTTCCAATATCACACTCACGCTTGTCAAGGCTCTGTGAATATCATTTGAATTCGTATATATTGCCACTTCGTCTATTCCGCGGCATGTGCAGATTTGGTTTGGTGGGGAGACGCGTCTTGCTGTTCGTGTTGCGGATACCCTCGACAGGTCTCAACTGTATGGTCAAATTGATTGTCACTGTTTGCATTCTGGCTTTTAATGATGATTGCCCGGTAGAATCTGACTTTTTATTGACTATGCTGATGCCTAAGTCAGGCCGGTGCCAACGGAGTAATTTTATAGAGAAGGTCTAGTACCATAGGAAGATATATATTCAGGATGCAAATTAATTATAAATGAAAACGATAGGCTTTCAAATGCTCTATCTTTTGATAAAATCTCAAAATTGACCTCGACGATGCTAGCTTAACATCATGCAAAATACTCAACGGACGTCAAATCTTTCACTTGATACAGTTGAGTTCATGCAGATAATCTCACTAGTCCCAATACGGTTAGCCCCGACATCATCGCGCTCCATCGCGCGTCCCCAGATTCAATCCCTTCATGCAATGCGCCCAATGCCAACTTGATCTAAGCTACTTTTTTTTCTTCACCATTGAACTCGCATGCGGCAAACTCCTCACAATGACTGATTACTCATCATGGAAAGTGCCTGAGTTGAAGGCCGAGCTCAAGAAACGTGCCGTCCCTCAAACTGGGCTTCGTCTCAAACAGCAGTTCATCGACAAATTACTCGAGCTTGACTCACAGACAGATCAGGGCGAGAGCAGCGAGACTGCAGCTCCGGAAGAGACCGCCGACGCACAGCCTTCTGCACCGGAACCTGCGGCGCAAGCTCCAGAGCCCGAGACAGAGCAACCCCAGATCGAACAGCCCGAACAACCCGAACAACCCGAACAACTCGAACAACTCGAAAAGCATGAACAGCCCGAGGAACCAGAGAAACCAATCACAGAGAAAAACCACACACAGGCTTCAATTGATGTATCTGACAAGGCCTACGAAGAGACGAAGGGAGACGAGCCGGCACAACCAGAGACCCCAGCCGAATCGCAAAAAGTCGAAGATGTCGTAAAGCCTATAAATGAAGCCCAAAACGAACAGCTTGCCTCTCCCAGCCATGGAAAAGAGATCCCAGACGCCTCTGAGCAGATGCAAGTCGACGAACCACCCCAGGCGCCCCAGGACGCAAGCAAAGAAGACTCTGCGAAAGTCGAAGAAAAGTCAACCCTGTCGGCTGCCCAAACATCAGAAGCCAATACTGGAGTATCAACCCCACTTCCAGCTGAAGAGGCTTTGGAAGATACACGCAAACGCAAACGGCGCAGCCAAAGCCCCGCTCCCTCACAGGAAGAGATTGCGAATCGAAAGGCTCGCGCGCTGGAGGAAACCCCACATGTTTTGATGAAAGAAGAACAAGAGACAACTTCTCGTGATGACGTCAAACCACTCTCAGACCGTGAGACCAAACGACCAAATGAGGCTTCTGCAGAGGCCCAAACAGCCCACACCAAGCCAAGCGCTCGCTTCCGGGATCTATTTGCACCTTCCGATGCCGTTATTCCACCCCCCTCTGGCTCCGAAGACGTCAAGATGGAGGATGTTGACGTGGAACCTGCAAGACACGCTGCTACCGCTGCCCTCTACATAGAAGGCTTGATGCGCCCACTGCAGCCAGTCGCGCTCCGCAAACACCTCGCCAGCCTTGCATCTGCCCCGGGCGCTTCGGATTCGGATTCCATCGTTGATTTCTATCTCGACTCTATCAAAACCCATTGCTTTGTCAGTTTCACCAGCGTTGCCGCAGCCTCGCGGGTCCGGTCTGCTGTCCATGGGACCGTATGGCCCAACGAGCGCAACCGCAAGAGCCTCTGGGCAGACTTCATCCCAGACGACCAGATCAAGGAATGGATCCAGACAGAGGAGGCATCCCGGGATCGCGCTGGCCCTGCTCCTCGCTGGGAAGTGACATACGAAACCACCGATGACGGAACTACAGCTTCCCTGGTCGAGGCGGGTGCGAAACAGCGTCCGGCTCCTAGTCAACGGGACCCTGGCTTCAATCGTACTCCTCCCCTAGGTCCGCGCAGCAGTCTCCCGCAGATTGATCGCCGTCCTTCTGATGCCCCTGCGGCACCGTCCGCACGCCCCGGACAAGGCTTTAAGCCTTTGGACGAAAGATTCAAGTCGACTACTGCCAAGCCCAAGCTCTACTACTTACCTGTTCCCCGCCCTATTGCTGACAAGCGCCTGGACCGGTTTGATGATCTTATTGAGAAAGGCACATTCCCCCGCCGTGGCGGCGATGAGATGCGACGCATCACTTTTGAAGATGACGACAAATTTGTGGACATCGGCCCCGAAAGGTTTGGTGCCCCTGGCCCCCGACCTGGCATGGGAGGTGGTCGTGGACGCGGTGGCCGTGGTGGCCGTGGTCGTGGACGTGGGGACTCCTGGCGTGCCTGAATATGTAAGATACCCAGAACAGCCAAAAGTGAATTATCTAGGCCATAGTCCCAGACATGTACCATAGGAGCTTAGCATGAATTCCGGTGTGAATCCATTGACAGGTGTCCAACTACTATATCTCCACAAGGCTGTGAAAGGCTAAGCCAAGCCATATAAATAGACCAAGACTTCCAAGGGTCGTTGATCCTTGGTATTCAATCCGATTGGCGACTCAAGCAATTCAAGAAAAAAAAGCAAAAAATACCAAGCCTCCGAACCACCAAAAAAAAACAAAAACATAATTGAAACAAATCTTTTGTTTCATTTCCCTCAGGGCCTCAGGCGATTGTGGCGCTCTCCTGTCGATCCGGATAAGATAATCAGCCTGAAAAAAAAGGTTCCCTCCTTCACTAACCCCCCAGTCGACTTCATACACGCCAGTCATGGGCTGGACAGTGTGCAACACTACTCTAGAGACTCAGAACAGTATGTTTTCGCGACCCCCGAGACCGCACGCCATGCTGATCAGACAGTCGAGGAGGTCGAGCTCTGGGATGGCGGCCTTACATTTCACACCCTGTCGGTCGTGGTGGGCGGCGTTTGCGCGCTCTTCGCCTGCGGTGTGTCAATATTCTTGATCATGCAGCATGCCCTCCACTACAGCAAACCGATCGAACAACGACAGTAAGATACATCCCGAGAACCCCGAGCCTCCTGCGCAAGCCGAGCATCGCATCGCTAACATGGTCTTTGGTGTCTGCCTACAGCATTATCCGCATTCTGTTCATGGTCCCCGTCTACTCCATTGTCGCATGGCTCAGCATCTACTTTTATCATGATTCTGTCTTCTTTGAAGTGATGGGTGATTGCTACGAGGCTTTCTGTATCTCCGCCTTCTTCTCCCTCATGTGCCACTACATCGCTCCCGATCTACACAGCCAGAAGGATTATTTCCGTGGGATTCAGCCGAAGCCGTGGCTTTGGCCGTTGAATTGGTTTGCTAAGTGCTGTGGTGGTGATCGCGGCATTTGGCGGAACCCGCGCAGTGGGTTGACTTGGTTCAATGTAAGAGAGTGGATACCTCAAAAAGGGGTCTCAGGGTGTTGACTGTTATACAGATTGTCTGGGCTGGTGTTTTCCAGTACTGCGTTATTCGCGTGGCGATGACGATCGTCGCGGTTACTACGCAGGCTTTCGGCTTGTACTGCGAAGCATCTCTTAGTCCTGCTTTCGCGCATATCTGGGTATGTAATGATGTTGCTGGCTATATGGGCTCCTATCGCTAATCCACAGTCCAAACTGCTAGACTCTCGTCTTTGAATCGATCTCTGTCGCCATTGCAATGTATTGCCTGATTCAATTCTACCACCAGACCAGCCAAGACATCAAACAACACAGGCCGTTTGTGAAGATCTTGTCGATCAAGCTCGTCATTTTCCTTTCGTTCTGGCAATCCGTAAGTGGATCAGTGAGCAACCTTTGAAAGAACAGGATCTGACACATCCTAGACACTTATCAGTCTTCTCGTCTCCGGAGGCGCCATAAAAGAAAGCAAGCAGATTGCGCTTGCAGATCTCAAAACTGGCCTTCCGGAACTAATGATCAACATCGAAATGGCCATCTTCGGTACTCTACATCTCTGGGCATTCTCATGGAAGCCCTACACCCTTAATAGCCAAAGCGAAGTCACCGACTTCTACGGCAACGGCAAGTCTACCTACGAAGGCGGACGCTACGGTGGCAAAGCTCTAATCGACGCCATGAATCCACTGGACCTCTTGAAGGCCATTGGCCGCAGTGCACGCTGGCTAGTTGTCGGCCGCAAAACTCGCATGCTAGACTCGAGCTACCAGCCTCAAGACCAGCCCCCACAGGCAGGCAGCGAACTCACAACCGGAACAGCATACCAAGGCACCACAACGACAGTTACCGCAGGCCGAGGAGGCCGTTACACACCCGACGAAGAAGGCGCCGTGCTTCTCGCTCACGCACAGCCAAATCCAGAGATCGCCCTAATGGGTAACTCGCCCTACGCCTCCGACTTTGACGAGCACGTCCATGACTCCTCAGCCCGCTTCTACGGCCAAAGCTCGTCGCCATACGAAGACTCTGCTCTCCGTACCCATGATCCTATCCAGTCTGATGGAGTGATTCACCCCTACCCATCCAACGGTCCGCTCCGTGAGCAGGTCCCCATGCCCATGCCAGACCCTTATCAGCCTCCACCTCCCTACCCGGATAACCGTCATTTATGATCCATGATCCATCTATGAGTTGGTTTTTATCTTGTGCTAGGAAGGCTGGTGATATTGCATCTTTGCTTTTGCATCCCTCGCCAAAGCAACTCCTTCTGTTCTAGCCTCACGCTACCCATGAGCATGCCCCCGAGAATCTTACGTTTGTGTTGTTTTGCTTCCCTTCACATTTTGCGTTTCTGATCATTTCATTTCTACACTTGTGCCTCTTTTGGATATGAATACCCGCCATATTCGTATATCGGCATGTTCTTTTTTTCTCTTCTTCTTCGTTTCTCTTCGATTCTTCGATTCTTGATCTTGGAGTTCTATTGCTCCTTTTCTGGAATGGCGGATACGTCGTATCTATTGTATAGTATTCTTATCCCGGATCCCAGTATCCATTGTGATTGATAATTGAAGTGTTCACGTCTATCACTGAACTAAATCCTAGTCTGGCTGTAAGATAAAACTCTACTCAGAAGCTGATTTTACAACCTTCTTTCCAGAATAGAGTCCTGCGGATAATGAAAGTCTACAACATGCAAGACCATACCCCCCAGGGCCTTAACGCCGTGCTGATATGCAATTGACGGCAGAATCCAGGGCAAGGGCCTTTGGCGTTGATGGCGGTTGTAGAATGCTTACGATTAAGACTAAATGTAAGCAGCTCGTAGCCCGTCGCCCGTCGCCGGGGGATTTGCAATTGACAAAGGCTCCATGGAGACCCACTGGAAAGGCAAGCTAGGATAGACTGCCAATCGGCACGAAGAGCAGAAGGGGAAGAAAGGCCTGAAATTGAACTCCATACAAGCTAAGGAAGTAAGTAATAAACACAAGGCCCAGATCCCCAATAACTTATGCCATACGCCTAGGTATCATTGGTATGAAGTATCCATGGATAGATCAAGAAGAAGCAGAAAAAGAAAAAGGCTTATCATGAGTACATCTCGTTATCCGTAACACCCTGATTAGCACCGGCGGCAAAGAGCTGCTCGTTGTAACCTCGCTGGATCATGGAAGATGGGTTCTTATGCGCCGAAGTAGCCTGTCGGGAATTCTGGATGGTTGCAGTTTTGCGGCCCAGCTCACGTAGGGCTTTGACATTTTCGCCTAATTGGCCTAGAAGCGAGACTAGCAGCACATCGTTGCTTTGCGACAGGACCTCAGCAGCAAAGGTGCTTTCATCTGCTGGAGTGAGGAGAGATAGGTTTGAGAGAAGGGAGTTGATGTGGCGCAGGATTGGGTGAGATAAATTCGTGGTGGATGTGCTGTCTTTTGACTTGTCTGATGCAAAGTCTGATTCTGAGAGAGTCGAAATGTATGATTTGATGAGGGCGATACGGGTCTCGAGGGTACGAACTGCATTGAGACGGGTGGTGAGACTTGAGATTACTGTATATTTGGTATGAATTAGTCAATCGAATCCAGACAAGCAATTGTGCTCTCGAAATGGAGACTTACACTCTTCTTCCTCTTGTGAAAGCTCGACCTGCGAGCTGGGCTTCTTGCCCTCGGACTCGGTTTGCTGTCCCCGGGTGCTTGATTCCTGGGTCGGGATGACATTCATAGAAGCAGTTGTGGAGCCTTGAACAATGGTATCAATGCCTATCATCTCAGCTTCCCCAGTCTCCACTGAGTATGGCAGTTCCCGGAATTTGATGTTCAGCACCGGCTCCTCTCCATCAACTTGCATGTCCTTGCTGGCATCTTGCGCATTATCACCCTCGTGGACACTCTCGTACACGGTCAGAGGAAGTTTGCCACCATTTGAGTTAGCGCTTTGGACATCGGAAGGGTGGAAGGCGAGGAAGACGGCGGATTCGTTGTAGACTTGGAGGATCTGTCGGTGGAGAGGCAGCTGCGCTGCAACTGGTCCTGTGGATGGAGCCGTTGACCACCATCCTACCAGGTCGAGAAGTGGGTGCACATCCTTGACTATCGTGGTATTTAGTTTCTACCCATAAAATGCAGCTAGGTAGTCCGGTGGGGAGTACTTACACTGCTGAAGACGTTCTTCGAACCATGCTGCTGGTAAAATGGTCTCATTATTGAGTCCGCAAGTAACGGGGCATTCAAATGCATGCTCAAGTGTTATCTCACGACCATTCTGCTGGCCGAGCAGACCCCCAATGATAGGACCTCGCTGCTGCCGGGCGGCATGCCGAGTAATCTGATCGGAGATAGTGAGGAGAACTAGCGGGTGTAGCTGGATATGAAGACCTGAATCGGATGACTTCTGTGAGATTGTAGATGACTCCATGACTGCAGGTGGATCTGACTCCAGGCAAATGAATCGCTCGTAAATGACGGAGTAGTAGTAGATAGAGCGGGATGCGGTCATGTTTGGTCGGTTTGGCCATGGCTCGGGCGGTGAGCTCCCCCCGCGATCAACAAGCCCGTGATCAATAAGCTGCGCGTTTCTTTCCATATCTTCAACAAGATGTCGATTCCTTCAACGTTTGATGCGGTCAAATCGCATTTAGATCAAGTACAACAAACACCGTCCACGGCGTTGGATGTTGCGCTCATCGAGAAGTTGCAACTGCAGCTGGTTGAATCGACCAACCCTGCGGTTCCTGCCACTCTCTTGTCCCAGATCTCAACTCTTTTGCCTGTCTTGCAAGAAGATCCTACACCTCTAACCACTCTAGGTATCAAAGCCACTACATACTTCAGCTTTACTGACCTCCAATCTGTCGATCCTCCCATCAACCTCATCGCTGGCTTCAAGGCCCCGTCACCACCCATCAATCTTCTCGCCCTATCCTTACTAGCCAAAGCCGGCCAATCCTCAAGTGAAGCTGCCATAGTTGCAGGGGAACCTGAACTGGTAGCTTCACTTGTTGAAGTATGGCTCTCCACCTCTTCGACTGAAGTCGCGCAAGCTGCACTTGAAACGTTATGGGCACTCTTGGAGGTTGATGCTGCCAGTCATCTGGAAACCGGGGAGCGTGAATCCCCCAGCGAACATGCCCAAGCAGGACAGGGCCTTATGTGGAGGAGAGTGTTCAAGGATAAGGATGTCTATGGGCTATTGTTTGGACTATGCAGCCTACAGAGTGATGCCTCTGGAGATTTGTCTAAGCGCGAAAGGACTATCGCCCAGGGGAGGCTTCTTGCACTCTTGGAAAAAGCCGGAAAGCTTCGATGGGACATAATCTCGACTGCACAAGTTCCAGAAATCGAGACCAAATACAAGAGCACCAGCATCCTACATTTTGCAACTTGTCAGATGATCCAAGAGAGCGATGTTCTGATGCATATGACACTCCTCAGCTTCTTTCGTGACATTCTGGATATCGAAGCACCAGGTCTCCACGCTCGTAGCTATGTGCACTCAGCTTCAACTTTCTCGTCTCCCGCTCTCGACTTCCTGGTGGCACAAAAGCTGCATTTCAAGGTGCTAAGCTATTATCTCGATGACTCAAAGCTTGATCCCGTTGATTTGATCTATCTATCCGGTCCAGTCATGGCATATGTCTCGCGGTATGCAGAGCTGTACCCGAACCACTTGTTGCAGAACCCTGCTACTCTTCTTGATGGGATTGTGTCAACCATCAACAGATCCCTCACCATTCCTGCCACGCAATGGGCACACGGCGAAACCCCTACTGGACATTTGGCTGTTCTAGCCTCACTTCCTCGAGTGCTTCTTGTGGAGGCGGGCAAGCATGGCGCCAACCCGGTTCTAGCCATCCCCACTGATCCTGCAAATGCTGAAGCTCTGGATGTACTAGCAAAGATTTTCCATGGACCACAACGAAACCAGACACCTGATTCAATGGATTTGAACAATTCTGGTCAGACTCCAACTGACTGGGACCACGAAGCAGCCGCGGCGCGCATCCTCTACTTCCTCTACCTCAACCAACACCCTACCTTTTGGACCTCTGTGGTAGCAACTGCCGATATTTTAGTTATGAAGGATATTGCCTTATCAGCCATCACTTTTATGAGGGCCATTGCCACAGCCAACTGGAAAACCTCCCCCCCCGCATCCTCTCACACCAGCTCTTCGCGGTTCCAGCTACCGTCCGAAGAAAGTCTAGGCCAGCTATCTCCAGCTACCAGTGGATTCTTCCCCTCGTCGGGAGCATGGGCAGTTCTTACCCCACCGGCACTGACAACGCTGCTGCCTTATCTTTTCAGTCCACCCCGCTCATACGCAGACTTTGTTGGAGGTGGTGCGGGAGATTCACAGAATGTTGTTTGGAAAGTTGCTACAGCTAAGCATGATGTTCTTGTGGCTTTGTTGAATCGGTTGCGTGAAAGTGGAGGCCAGATTGAAGGATTTGACGATATTATGCGGACCTTGCAACAGCGCGTAAACGAAGGACCCATGGGCCCAGTGCAATCTGGCGGTGCGCAAGTGCTGACCGCTGGAAGATGATTCAATGAATGAAGAATTTATGAACATGACCTCTACTCTAGCATAAACCTGACATGAAACTGACCTGTAATTGTATTCCACACACTTCCAGATCTATAAAGATCGGCATTTGTTATCTTAGCGCGGGGAAAGGCTTCGGGCAATTGCCAGCGCTAGCGCCATTTTAGGTGGGCGGTGTAGAAACCTATTTTTCTGCTAGAGTCATGACATCCGCCAACCTATACAACTCAATTATTATCACCACAATTCCTCTATACCAATATGTCCCGCCGTGGGGGTGGTGGGGCCAAAGGAAGGAAGCCGCCAGGTACAGAATTTACTTGGGATGCTGACCCTGGTGGTGAGCCAGACACAGCTCCCCAACCTTTATATCCGGTACGTTCTTGCTCAACTGGCTGTTCAGACATGCCTTCCCACTAGCACCTCCAACTCTTCAATCTTGAATTCACCGGAATATTTCTCGGAGTCTTCAACTTGATCCCCCTCTGAACCTCGCAACTCTTCAGCTATGAATTCACCTGGATCTTGCTCGGGGTCTTCATCCTGTGAATCCTCCTCTGAACCTCCACCTGAACTACCGCCCAAGCTTTTGCCTCTTTTTAATCCGTTTGCTGCGCAGAAATATACCGTTCCGTTCGCCCGCAAATTGAGCACTGCAGAACAATCGCAGGTGGATTATTACCGACACCTGCGCGAGAGTCACCATGACGGACCCTATTACTCCGTACTCGATGCTGCTTCCTCGTCTGCAAAGAAGGGTAGCGCCGCACGCGCCAACTTCGACCCGTTCCATGGCATGCCCACTTACTCCGGTCGCTATCAACGCAAGCGGCGCACTCTTCCTAAGATTGCTGGACGTGACTATGGTAAGTTCTCGCGCGTCTTATCATTCTTTATAGTGATTCAGCGTTGCAGATTGCTAATTGCGCATTCTTACATTCTATAGTTCTGAAATTCTTCCCCCGCGATCTTTGGAAAATCCTCCAGCCAAGCTTCCGACCCGATGCTGTTATTGAGGGATACCAGGCCCAAACAGCGACTGGAGTCAAGCGCGGCTTCGAGGACGAAGAGGACGAAGCAGATGGTGGGCCATCCAAGCGCAAGGCCACCGGCGATGACGACGACGAGGAAGGCGAGGGTGAAATGGACGAGAACGTTCTACTTGACGAAGATGACGAACAAGAGGCAGAGGAAATGGACGACAACTTCTCCGAGGATGACGACGAAATGGGCGGTGATTACAATGCCGAGCAGTACTTCGACGACGGCGGAGATGAGATGGGCGATGATGGCTTCGGCGATGGTGGTGGAGGTGGCGGCGACGAAGACACCTACTGAACAACAAACTCAAGATACCCTTCCTATTTCAACTTGACATTTTGCTCTTCAGCGGCTCGATGCTTTGGTTATAAGATGTCATGGCTTTGCATTAGCATGTGCTGAAAGAACCAATGTAAATGAAAACTTCATGTCCTTTCTACGGCACTAGAGTTCGACATAACCTGTAACATCTATCGTAACCTTGTCATTACTTCCAAGGTTGATACGAGTGCAGACATTGAAGAATAGTGAAGTATAGTTAACTTCATTAACTTAGCGATCTCGGCCAATGCGGATGACGTCAGCCACCCCTCGGCGAGATCGGCCTCAACTCCAAATTTTGGAGGGGCAACACGCGCCAGAATCCAAGTGACATTTCAACACCAGAACGCAATATGGGCGATTGCCAGCCAGCTCCACGAGAACGGTCTGTTCTCATCCTGTATGGCTCTGAAACGGGCAATGCGCAAGAGGTCGCCGAGGAATTGGGTGCCCTAACGGAGCGGCTTCGTTTTGCGACGCATGTGTCTGAATTGAATCGATTTAAGCCGGTGCGTCCTTCTGCCAAGAACAAACACTCTTACCGAAAGGAAGAATCACCTCTGACAGCGGGAATTCTAGCAAGCACTTTTCTCATACACGCTCACGATATTCGTGGCCTCGACTACTGGGCAAGGCGATTTACCGGTCAACGCAAAATCCTTCTGGAAGTCGCTCTTGTTGAAGAAACTTCCTCCGACATTTCTGAAGGGTATAAACTTTGCTTGCTTTGGATTGGGAGATAGCTCTTATCCTAAGTATGTTTGCTCTCATGCGTAGATGAGCTCCCATGGCTGATGGTTATAGGTTCAATTGGGCAATTCGCAAGCTCTATAAACGACTGCTGCAGCTCGGTGCGAATGAGATCTATCCAACGGGCGAAGCAGATCAGCAGCATCCAGAGGGGTCAGTACTAAATACTACTCAACCACTCGTTATGTGTTCCTGGCTCACATTGTTCCATACAACTACAGACTCGAAGCTACGTTCCTACCATGGATGACCGATTTCCGAAAGCAGTTGCTGGATAGACACCCTCTACCGGACGGAGAGCACCCAATTCCAGACGACGAGCAACTACCGCCGAAATGGATATTGCAAGACAAGGAAGGAAATGATTCCGTCCCAGCATCCAAGCCGGTCGAAAATGAACAACAAACAAAATCAGATGAATACCCGGGGCTACATCACCTCGACCATGACTTACGTCCTATCCCACACACTATGACAGCAACATTAACGGAAAACCGTCGAGTCACTCCGCAAAAGCATTGGCAGGATGTGCGCCATATTACCCTTACTGTTCCAGAATCCGTATCCTACGTCCCCGGAGATATGATTGCAATCACGCCGAAGACCTCTCCATCTGATGTCCAAATATTCATTGACCTGATGGGCTGGAACGACCAGGCAGACAAACCCATTTCTCTCGTTCCCACAGGAGATATCCCATCTCCACCTCCAATTTCCGATCTCGACTCATATCCCCATCTTACCCTCCGTGCTCTTCTAATAGATTACCTCGACATCAAAGGAATTCCTCGCAGGTCCTTCTTTTCTACCATTGCACACTACACGACCGATGAAATGCACAAAGAACGGTTGTTAGAACTCACGAACCCAGAATATCTCGATGAGCTATGGGACTACACTACGCGGCCACGGCGAAGTATCCTTGAGATCCTGGATGAGTTCCACACAGTCAAAATTCCCTGGCAGCATGCGATCTCCGTGCTTCCAGTGATGCGCGCACGCCAGTTTAGTATCGCCAGTGGCGGAAGTCGCAAAAGGACCGCCGATGGAAAAACACAATTCGAGCTTCTCATCGCGATTGTTAAATATCAGACCGTGATTAAGAGAATCCGTGAGGGCGTTTGCACCAAATACCTCTCCGTGCTCCGACCGAACAGTACGCTCAAGGTCCAACTCCAACCTGGCGGCCTCAATTCTTCCATACAACAACTCACATCAGCAACTGTACTCATCGGACCCGGTACGGGAATTGCCCCTCTGCGCTCTATGCTCTGGGAAAAGGCAGCACTTGTGCAAGCCTTCCGTGAGCAAAATCCCGGCGTCAACCCTCCCATCGGGCCAACCGTTCTGCTGTACGGCGGACGAAACCGAGAATCAGATTTCTTTTTTGAGAACGATTGGACTGAACTCTGCAAGATTATCCCACTCCAGGTCCTCACTGCGTTCTCGCGTGACCAGCAGCGCAAGGTATACGTGCAGGATACTGTTCGGGAGAACTTCCCGCTCTTCTATAGTCTTCTGCATGATATGAAGGGGTCTGTTTATATCTGTGGATCCTCAGGACGTATGCCTCAGGCTGTGCGGGAGGCTCTCATTGAAGCATTCCAGCATGGAGGGGCTGCAGTGCCCGGGCAGCCATTTACTCGGGCACAAGCTGAAGAGTATTTGATTGGGATGGAGCAGAATGGAAGGTATAAACAGGAGACGTGGTGATGAGTACATTCAGCGTTGATATTGGCAACAATACATACAGACATAGTTCCGTTGCTTGTTGTCCTTTCTGTAGGTGCTTGTACTTCCTCATTTAATGGCTGGTATACAGGTCTCAGGGTCTAGTACTCCTGATTGTTCAATGCCACCTCTCGTAGAATATGGAATAGCCACCACATGTAACCCATCGAATCAGCGGTATAATAGGCTGCATGGTTAACCTCGGCAGGGTCAGTGGTGCGACGAGGGTTAAACTCGGGCCGCGTCGGCGATTTTGATTTCTTGGCACTCCGTCACCGCAGTCGACACTTTCGCTCTCCGAACTCCAACTCTCCTACAACACAGGAATTGCACTTTACAATTCTACACAATGAGCGGCCTCCGGATATTAGTACCCGTCAAGCGGGTTATTGACTATGCGGTTAGTTTGCGGTCCCCTCCCATGAATATTCCTCCTCCAGACAGAGCTCCGAACACTCGATCCACACAGTTGTACCTCGACCACGGCGCATACCTCCACATATTCAGCCAGCTAACATATTTCTCCACCAAAAGATCAAGCCTCGCATCAACAAGGCCCAGACAGGCGTCGAAACCACCGGCGTCAAGCACTCCCTGAACCCATTCGACGAGCTCTCAATCGAAGAGGCGGTCCGCCTGCGCGAGCGCAAGGGACCCATCAAGGTCGAAGATATCATCGCGCTTTCCGCCGGCGGACCCAAGACCCCGGATGTTCTGCGCACAGCCATGGCTATGGGCGCTGATCGCGCATTCCACATCGACGTCCCGGACAAGGGCGATGGTGGCCCGGAGCCGCTGACCATTGCCAAGATGCTGCGCGCCGTTGTCGAAAAGGAGAATGTTAACCTCGTGCTGTTGGGCAAGCAGGCTATTGATGGTGATCAAGGCCAGACTGGCCAGATGCTTGCTGGTTTGCTAGGCTGGCCCCAGGCTACTCAGGCTAGCAAGATCGAGATCAAGGACGATGCTGGCACTGTTGAGGTTACCCATGAGGTCGATGGTGGTGTGGAGACTCTTCGCGCTAAGCTTCCCATGGTTATTACTACGGATTTGCGTTTGAATGAGCCTCGCTATGCTAGTCTGCCTAACATCATGAAGGCTAAGAAGAAGCCTCTTGAGAAGAAGACACTGGCTGATTTCGGTGTTGAGGATACACGGAGACTGAAGACTCTTCAGGTTATCGGTATGTATTTTCTAGTATTGCTGCTTGGTTGAATGATGCTAATTCTGTTGTGCAGAGCCCCCACCACGAAAGGGCGGTGGCAAGGTCGAGGATGTTGACGGCCTTGTCTCCAAGTTGAAGGAGCTTGGTGCTCTCTAAATGAGTTAATTTCCTTGAATGTGTTGTCTTTCTATACCATTTTGAAATGTGAATGCCTCATTAGACCTGGGTGTCTGCTTTGTAAAGTGTTGAACGTGGTTGCTTTTATACACTGAATGCCCTATTGTAGACTCTATTCATGGGCATTGATCTAACGCTTAATTGTTTTCCATCAATGTGCGTCTAGGATCCATATCACGCTGCCTGATGGTGAAAAAAAGTGAGAAGAGAAGTGAGGAGTTTAACTGTTTGATCTGTTCGAGCGTCTATAAAAACCCCGTCATTTCTTGTCTTCCTTTTCTTCCTCTTCCCCCTTCCATCCTTCGCATCCTTTCTTCTGGTATCGATCTTTTGAGATCCATTCTGACTCTACTCTACGTCTTCGGGTCTAGCTCATCACCTAGGATCTGGTGAGCTGTGCCCTTATTCCTTTTGCGCTTGCTCATCCCCATCGCTGTACTGTTGGCTCCTCCTGGGCTGAGAGTCAAAAACTTTGTGATTTATTACACTCCTTCAGCATCGGAGCCATGAACGAAAGCAGACCAAAGCCCTCTCTGATGGGAGTTCCCACAGATATTCGTCTATGGATTGCAGATATCCTCAAAGCTGAAGATCCACCAAGCGTCTTCAATCTTGCAGCGGTTAACCACAAGTTGTTCAGCGAGACAAACAAGTTCCGATTCCATGACATACAGCTGACCATGGTCAGTCGCGAGATCCTGGCTAGTGACCTCGACCGCTGGACTGAAATCCTGCAACAAAATGACGCCTTTTCGTCAGTTCAGCAGCTCACCATCCA
The DNA here is from genome assembly GCF_028828085.1 of Penicillium nucicola. Classification (NCBI taxonomy): domain Eukaryota; kingdom Fungi; phylum Ascomycota; class Eurotiomycetes; order Eurotiales; family Aspergillaceae; genus Penicillium; species Penicillium nucicola. The sequence continues at coordinate 863,060 of NW_026643125.1, read as the reverse complement.
CGGAAGTCTACCTTCAGTTCAATGTGAAAATCACATGAAATCGACAATGGAACCATGCTCTAGTGAACAAGGCCGCGCTAGCAGCGACAAGTTGATCAACCGCCAGGAATTCAAAGAGGAGCACTTCAACGGCAAACCTCACTGGAAACCATATCCCGAATACACTGACTGGTTAGCTTTGTCAGAGTTTCTGGATAGCCTGCTCGGTCTGAGACACCTTGTCTGGCACCCACTGACTTTGTTTCCCTCTCCCCCTCTGGATGTTCTTGACAAGAAATATGACCAGAAGGATCTGACTGCGTGCAAGCTGCATATTCTGAGTTACAACTTACCTCGGTTTGTCCAAAAGCCTGCACAGCGTCGTGGCACTGACTGGTACGAATATCAACTTTCGACTTCTTCCTGCCTGTCCAGCATTGTCATCTCCTTGAAGCAACAGTACAAGGCTCGCTCATTGTCTTGTCCGGAGAGAACGATGTTTTATGAATTTGCAACCAAGTCAGCCCCCAATTTAACCAAAGTGAATATCACGGATGTCTCCTCTGAGTTGCCCCGGCGCTTGAACACCGTTTCGCCTCTGATTCGCCCCCAAAGCACCAAGAGAACCCCCCTGCAGGGGTTGAGCCTCTACGGTCGTGACCCTTGGTCATGGAATACGCAGGCCGATTTCAACGACCTCCGTGTCCTTGAGCTGTTGCAAGCCAACGAGACAACCCTTCAAATGGCAGCCTCCCGTGAATATCCTGCTTTGAGTTCGCTGACCCTGCAGCCATGTTGTAACATCGATGAGCAACTGATTAGGCAGCTCTTCTGCTCCCTCCCTCCCCTGGAGAGTCTTCATTTGTGCGGTCAATACTCCGAGGAAACCTTCCAGGCAATCCTCGACCTCCATGGCGAATCTATCCGCAAGCTCTGTCTTGTCCCAGTCACCTTGTACGACGAGTTCGACTACCATAGGATCACACCTGAGTTTTTAAAGTTGATTCGAACTCACTGTCCTAACCTGCGAGAACTCCGTGTGCCAACCATTCGTAGCGCAGGAAGAAAAGAGGAATGCGACCTCTACCGCGCTCTTGGGGAGTTCCCCAAGTTAAACAATCTCACCCTCAAGTTGCAGCAGTGTGATCAAATTCCAGACATGGACCCCGGAGAGTTCAAAAACTTTGTTGAAAGAGATCGACGCCGTGAAATGGTAATCCGAGAATGGTTTATCAACATCGCAGTAGACGAGAGATTGGTTCGCGAAATCTTCTTCTTCATTGCAGGGACCTCTTCCACATTGCGACGACTCCGAATTGGCTTTGACACATCCTTGCGCAGCGTCCACCCAGAGTACAACTACGAAGGTGACCGCGAAATCACGAAATTCATGAGCCGCCAGTACGTTGCCTTTCGCTGCGATGGTGACAGGTTGATCGTGCGTGAAATCGGAGCCCAGGGCCGCAAGCTGAGAGAACTCGAGGATCCTTGTTCGCTGGGGTTCCGCATTGGCCAGCGCAGGCTCATCGGATTCTCCGCTGTCTTTCCTCTCAGACATGAGGTCATCAAATGCAAAGCGGAGATGTCCGAGGGGGAAATTGAGCGCGCTCTTGCCAACCTAAAGCGCAAGTTGGAATCTGAGCCCCGGGGATTTCGAAAAGGCACCGAGTCGTATCGGATATCCATGGAAAAGAAGAACCAGATTATCTCCGAGTTCAAGCGACTTCACCCTGGCTTGTATGAATGGGGCAGAGATCGGGATGCGGCCGAGGCACGCAGACAGAAAGCCGAGAGGAGAGAGGAACACTTGCGAAGAGAAAGTTTCAACAAGTGGGCTCGCGAGAACCCCAAGGATCACCAGGAATTCCGTCGGGCTCAGCGTGAAACCAAACGGAAGAAGAAGGCCGAAGAGATGAGATTGGCTAGGGAGGCTGAAAAGGAAGCCAAGAGAAAGGCCGAGGCGCACGCTCGGGACATGGCTAACCCTAACAGAGACTGGGGTGATGACTCTCTCGATCGTCAGGATACTAGGTACATCCCAGGTGACCCCGAGGTCTCTGAGAGTGACTGGTGGAATAAGTGGTACAGTTATCCTTTGACTGACCTCCTGCCTGAGAAGCTTTACGGTTAGCCATGGAGATTGCAAGGGGTCTTGGTCAACTCCCGGGTCACTTACGACTTGCAATAGCGATTAGAATGACAAAGGAAATATCAACAAGACTGACCATAACAACGACAATTAGTGAAGGTGGCGATAGGTTAGATAAATCCATGGACCTTCAACACCACGATCATCTGAACCCATCGTAGTTGACCGAAGAAAGACCAGTGAACAAGGAGTCTGCACAATCTCCCCCTTGGCCCTAGAAAAAGAGGATGATCCACAGGTCAGAGTAGCCAGGGTATCGGAAATCTAGCTGTGAATCATTTCCAGAAACTCGAGTAAACAACCGGCAGTCAAACCGTATCATAAGAGATCCACTCCAAAGTGGCTCTAGCGATTCCATGCCCATGCGAATATTACGATCTTGGCCCATCTGAACCAATCGGATCTCGCCAAACCCAGGCTAATTCGCATTCAAACCCAAGCCTCCGCTCTAGTCAGCATCCAAGCCCAATTTCTCCCATTGGGCTGCGAAAAAGACTTCCGAGAGAGTTTGGTCGCGACGGATGATTGGAATTCCCAGCACAGGATCACCGTGTCGACTTGCTTGTTGGAGTATGTACTGTACAGTATGCGTTCCAAGTTGAGTTATGCGATCAAGCAAGACAAATAACAGAATGCCCCTGTCAACTTAAGTTCAGCACGCACATTCAGGGATCCACGAACTATGTGTTGGCATCTCAGCTGAAAAGAATACATGACGATCGTACACAAACACAACCAAGCAGTGCTTACGGAGAGACCCTGGAAGGGTCTGGAAAGGTGCGATGGCTACTTTCTTGACATCACTTCAACGGTAATCAGAGCCATGTTCAATCTGTTTACTGAAACGAATAAGTTCATCTGTTCAGGAAATGATTAGTTTTCATCAAGCGGTTCCTATGTATATTACTAAGCTCTGGTGTGATCCCTTGATCAAGGAGGTCGATCAGAATACCAATATCGTCCAGGCTTTTGTAATCACCACTATGATCCCTCAGACTGTAGACGATGCCACTATTCAAGCCCCAATTCACGACTCAGACTGGGAGTCACGTGCAGGCCCTGGGTTGCTGGTCTGCATCGCATCACATTCTTCTCTGAGGCATGAGTATACTCCATAGCCCACACTCTTAGTCTGAGGCCTAGAGCGGAGTGAGAAAGCGGTGATATCAGATAACTTATGAATCTGGCCATAATGCCAGCTCAGGCAGGGAAGCCCCGATGAAAGTCCGACTAGTTGGGCGATCTCAGCTGAGCTGTCATCGGGATCCACTGAGGCTTGGAGATGAAGCACCCCGGATCGAACCTTGGAGATGCGCGATGATGAATCGCCCAGAGTCAATACGGTACTGAATGTCCAATTCCGATGGACAAAGTACAGTATTGATATTTTTGCCGAGAATTGCCTACCCGAAGTTTGCGGTTTGCGCGTACGGAGTACTCTCGGCTTTGGTTCGTTTCATGAACAGGGTGGAATGGGGGGTGTGTGATCTATCGACCATGGGAGTCGGATGATACGGAATACAGAGGTGTCCCTGGTAGCTGGACTGGTCATTTCTGAAGCTGAGATGAGCCCAAGGTGTACACAGTATACAGAACGGGCGTCAGGACTGGCCCTGAGCGATGATGACATGCGCCCCTCTCAACCATGGAAAAACAAGCGGATTACTTCCAACGTCTGTTCGAGACCTTTTTTGCGCCACTCGGTTTGAACCCGACTGATCCGACTTTAAAATCTTGCCTGATTTTGGCTTCTCTCTTTTCTCTCTTCTCTGTGCTTCGGTTCTGCGCTTCTGTTCTGCACGTCCTGTTCTGTCCTTCTGTTCTGCAACTTCGGCACTGCTGTGCGCCGCGTCAAGTATTTCGCCTCGGTGGCGCTCTATTGAAAGCCTTCTATTGAAACATCGTGCACATACTCGAACTTATACACTGGACCGATACTCATCTACTCTCTGGCCGTCGCTGCGTACCTGAGACTTGATACCCGAAGTCTGTGGGTCGGCAGTCACATACCTCTCCGCGCATTCCTCAGTCGCAACGCGGATCCTACCGGATTCATCACAATCCCTATCCGATAGTCCCGTCAGTACATTCCAGATCGCTTTAAGAATCTACCGAGATCAATGCGCGCTGGGAACAGTACGGTCGACAACTACTGTGGATAGATCTCTCACGTCAACTTGCTGCGCCGAGCGCAAGACTACTTAGCTTGGGTCATTGTTCCCCCCCTCTCACTATAGCGTCATCGCACTATCTCACTCGCATCCGCCCATCATGGCTGCAACTCGGTGGGAGAAGACGAAAAGCTATTCCAAAAAAGGCTTCGACAAAGCATGGGATACCGTCGACAAACTCGGGGGCCCCGTCAATCGCCTCTCAAACCGACTGGGCGCCGAAGCATTCTGGCCCATGACAATCGACAAGGAAAGCGACAAAGCTGCGCGCATTCTACGGAGCTTCTGTACAGACGGCTTCTACGCCCCCGAATCGAACGTCCGAACCGACGAGAATGGCAAGATCAATCGCCCCAAGGGCAAGCAACAGCGCGTGCTCAAGAAGATCCCAGCCAAGGTTTTGCGCAATGCCAAGGGTATCGCCATCTTCACCACCATGCGCACCGGTCTGTGGATGAGTGGTTCCGGTGGCAGTGGCGTGCTGCTCGGTCGCATCCCCGAGACTGGCGAATGGAGTCCACCCTCCGGTATCATGTTACACACGGCCGGGATTGGCTTCCTGGCGGGTGTGGATATCTATGATTGTGTGGTCATCATCAACACATATGAGGCTCTGGAAGGCTTCAAGACCTTCCGTTGCACGCTGGGTGGCGAGTTGAGTGTCGCCGCTGGCCCGGTTGGTGCTGGTGGCGTTCTCGAGTCCGAGGTGCACAAGCGCCAGTCCCCGATTTGGACCTATATGAAGAGCAAAGGGTTATATGCGGGGGTGGCTGTGGACGGCACGATCATTATTGAGCGGACAGATGAGAATGAACGGTTCTACGGCCAGCGCCTTTCTGTCAACGACATTCTTGCTGGCAAGGTCCGACATCCGCCGTACGAGCTTGAAACGCTCATGCAGACCCTCAAAGCAGCTCAAGGCGATACAGATGTGAATGAGGAAGCTCTGCCACCACCCGGTGCGACCCCTGGTGACCTCGAGATATCCGATGATGGGACAAGCTTTGGTGTGCCAGCCCAAGACGATCCGGATCCATACGGTGTGAAGGCATTGGAGGCCGAGGGCCTATTTATTCGAGAGGCCGGCACCAAGGTGAGGCCCACTCATGATACCTTTGAGTTCCGGCCGAACCCGGGCAGCCCTATCTTCGCGACTTTCTCGCGCCGGAGCATGGATAGCTCGCCGCGGAACAGCTGGCGGGCTAGTATCCAAAGCCATAAGAGTAACAGAAGTTATCTCAGTGTCGACCGTGGCACACAGACTAATGATGCCTCGCCAGCTGCGTCTACGTCAGTGAGCCGCGCACCATCCCCACCCAGTGCCAAGGACTCGACTGCTCCGTCAGTGAACTGGGATGATGATCCTGCCAGCTGGGATGCAGTGCCGCTCAACGGAGGCTACGATGGACTCAAGAGCGAGGACCACAAGCCCAAGTCTTACGACGAGCAAACTCAAGCCGACAATGACGTTGACGAAGATGACGACTTCGAGGTTCACGAAGTGAATAATGCTATCGTTACTCCACGGGACAGTCTTCAGTCATTCCAGTCCTCCCCCAAGAAGGCGGAAGAGCAGAGTGATAACGAGGCCAAGCGTCTGTCACCCAGCTTCACCCGTGCTCGTCTCGTGAACATCCCAGCTCGCACCCCTCCTACTTTACCTCCTCGCACTCCTCCTGCTTTACCTCCTCGCCACCCACAGCACGTCTGGGGCTCTAGTTCGAGCCGGGATTCGACATCGCCTACCGCTCTCTCGCAGGTCAGCCTCAACACCTCTCCCACCGAAATTGCCGAGGGTGAGTCTGGAGAAATCCATTCTTCCCCTAAGAAGCTCCAGACCACCACTGCCATTCCTGTCGTCGTCGATGAAGATGAGTTTGTCGATACGGCCGAGTTCCCCGCTGCCAGCGGTGACGAGTTCGAGGATCCTACCATCACCCTCGAAGACCACGTCGCCGAGCAGGGCATCGCAGACACTGAGCGTAAGGAGTCAACCGATACTGTCTCTCCTTCACAACAGGAGACAGACAAGTCCGACAACTTCCTAGGCGTCAACACCTCTTCCGGTCCCCAGAAGTCACCCGAAATTGACTCCAAGCTTGGCGCCACAGTCGAAGATACCCCCCAAGTCGAAGAAACTCTCGACAAAATCGAAGCCAAGTACGACACCATGGAAGGCGAAACCTCTTCCAAGGTTTCTCATGCCGACCAAGGCGAAGCTGAGGAGTCACCCGGTGGCACCAAGGTCGATAGCACCTTGCCCCATGCTCGCGCCGAGTAAAGGCATTTAGTTGTTCATTCGCAACTGACACTCGGATTTGGATTTGTTTGCACAGCTTACATCTCTTATATACACTCATCTCGTATATACCCATCACCATCGTACATCCTCTCTACGCATCTGGCTCATCGTGAGTCCCATTCTGCGCTCATTTTCGAAAAATACTCTCCTTTTTAGTATTCATCTATCTCATCTCATGGGTTTTGGGTTTTGTTTTAGCGTTTTGCATTTCAGCGTGTGGGAGAATCTTGGTGTTCTTCTACGGTTTTGGTTTCTGGCTGGGTTTTGGCTCGGTTGGGGGGTCTTCGATCCGTTTGTCGAAGGGGGGCTTGATTCGGCTGCATTATATCCTGGGTTTGGTACTCTCAATACACTCTTTTGGGTCATTATAGTCTATTTGTTCCGGTTCATTGTATCTGAATGTTTAGTTGGTTGTAATTACCTCTTTCGGGTCTGTTGTGGAGATCGCTAGCCCTAAGTAGATGTACTGTGCGTAGGTATGTCTTTTTCGCAGGGTACAAGAGCTCCGAATCATTCCATGCTCTAGGTTAATGTTATTAGAGGCCCCTCGGTAGCATGTAACCCAACTGGGATTATAGACCGGGGAATCTAGTTCCCTTGTAGAAATCACCTCTCAATGACGAATGGTCTCGTCATGTCCACATATGACAGTCGGTATTGTATCTCGAGGAAAGCCAGTGAGTGATATATTCTCTCTCGAGTCTGCCAATCTAGCACCAGATATCGAGAGTGTGTTCCCCCTCAAAGACTCTCCAGTACGCCGACTACCCAACTGAGCATGCTAGCATCAAGTTTTCCATGACCAGCAGCTAAATAGCACGAAATGATTCGATTCCGTTCTGGTATCTTACCATGTCTCATTACCAGCTCTCTTCTATTCTTCCTCTACTTTCGACTTCCCCCTCCACACAAGGACATACCCGCTCCATTGGATCTCCTGCCTCTGCCCTTACCAAAGGAGTCCAACGTCCTGCATCCCGGAGAATTCGTCGATCCCACTTATTCCGACATTGATATCAACGTGGTTCTATCCTCAAACGATCCGTCCGATGAGCCTGAGGGAGAGGGAACTCTTAATGACTTGCCGTATGTGGCCATATCTGTTATTGCACCCACCTCTAATAAAGTCACAGACAGAATAGGTTCTACCAGGGAGGAATCCTCACTCTAACGACTCAGAACGGCTCTACCGAGCACCCCAAGCCGGCTATTTACGATCCCTATCCTGCTTACAACACTCCTCGATGGCATAAGACATGGGCGGGAAGTTTCGAGGCTTGCCGTGGGCCTCGCGGGAGGGATTTGGATCGCGGCAGTAGTGAGGATATGATGTCTGTTTACCGTGGGACACAGAAGGGTATCTACTGGCGAGAATCCTCAAATCCAGTCATCTGTTAAGCACCTCTTTTTTCTTGCAGGATTCCCCGCTGCCATGTTCGGATCTCACAAGGCCGTCGGTCTAGACCAGGATGTCTGTGTAGATCGCTATGCTCGCTACGGTCCCTACGGAATAGACGAAAACAACGACGCTGCGATTTCGGGATTCGAAAGGCCCAGCAGAGTCCTCTGGACAAATGTCAACTGGGGCTATCTTCAATCACAATGCTACGAACGCAACGCCGAACGCTATCGCCCCGATCGACCAGACCAGCATTACGGGCAGCACATTCTCTCCCTCTACCCGCCAACTCTCGGAGAACATATGAGCATCCCGAGCAAGCCCGCCGGTCTTTCATACAAGACACGCTCGGCCGTTGTCCTGCGTGCCTCGGAAACAATGCGATGGACCCCCAGTCACACCCAATACCTCCGCTCGTTGATCATGGAACTAGCGCTCCACACTGGATCCGAGTACCAGGTGTTTTTCATGGTGGACGTGCACGACGAATCAATCGATCTCAAAAACGACGAAGACGCAGTCCGAGCACTCAAACAACGAATCGTGCCATCCGAGTTCCGCAATATGACAGTCCTCTTCAGCGAACACCTCCTGGCAGAATGGTACCCAAAGATAAACGAACACCGCGCAATCTACCAGCACCTCCAAGCCCTGCAAGTCTTCGCCCAGATGTACCCCGAATTCGACTACTATTGGCAACTAGAATTCGACAACCGAGTCCTCGGCCACACATACCACTTCCTCGAACAAGCCATCGACTTCGCCAGAAAACAACCACGAAAGTACCTCTGGGAACGAAACGCCCACTTCTACACGCCAGGCGTGCACGGCACCTACGCCGACTTCTCGCAAACAATCGCCAACGCAATGAGCGGCAAGCACAGTATCTGGGGGCCCGTCCAGCACGAGGGGATCCAGCCAGCCGGTCCAACGCCGCCACCCGGGTCTCGGCCTGAAAAGGATAACTTCAAATGGGGCGTTGGGGAAGAGGCCGATCTGATCACCTTCCTGCCTATCTTCGATCCGAGGAATACATCATGGACGTTCCCTAATATGATCTGGAATGTGTCGGCGGATATTCCGCGCCGCGCGTCGGTCATCACGCAGTGGCGGCTGTCTAGGAGGTTGTTGCTGGAGATGCATAATGCGCAGCGGCGACGGGGGGAGGCATTTGCGTCGGAGATGTCGGCGCCTTCGTGGGCTTTGCTGTATGGCTATAAGGCTGTTTATGTTCCGCATCCGATGTATATGGATGGGTTGTGGAGTCCGCGGGAAATGGATAGGATGTTTAATCGGGGCGAGGTGGACAATGTTAATGGTGGGTCGGATAGTATTTGGAATTGGGACCATCGGTTTGATTTTCTTTGGTATCGCTTTTCTTATATGTTTGCGACGCAGACGGCGGAAGATCTGTTTCGGAGGTGGCTTGGTTTTCGGCCGGATCCGAGGTTGCGTTTGGATGGGATTCGGGTAGGTCTTGTTGTTGGTTGCTTTTTTGGGCGAGCTTGTTGCTGATAATTGATGAAGCTTGAATATCGTCCTGGGAGGTATTGGGATGATGGAGGCAGCTTGGTATGTTTATGACTATGTTCTCGTGGGAACTGCTTCTAATTGTGCTTTAGGATGAATCTGCCAATGGTCGATTGTGTTTCCCGTTCATGCTTCTGCATAACATTAAAAATACCGAGTCTGAGAAAACGAGCAATTTGCCTGTCACGGATTCTGCTTTGAAGGATGACGCTACATGAAGGCTGGTTAACTAGTTTGCTCAGCCTCTATGCCAGGCATGTTTCTTTCCTATTTTATGCTACTTTTTGCTACCACAAAGTTGGTCTACTTGTAATGGTAACACTAGCTGTGCATAGCTTCTGTAAGATGGTGATTCTTGACTCATTAGGGTCTATGTTTCTTGGGCAGTAAAGCGTACACTCCGAAACGAAACTTGTTCGAGGCACGCTTGATCTCTAGCTCATGAAGTAATATTTGCTTGGTGTCCAACTTGGATTATATGACGTAAGAAAAGTACTCAGATTCCTCAACTCCGGCACCGTTTCCTAACCCTTATCCTTGAAATCGGCATTGGCTGATTGCAGGGATGTGTTGGCCTTGGCGTTATCAGGCTAACTATATTTTGACCTAAGCCCGGGCGCATTAACTTATCCAGTTTAGCCGAACCTGGCCCGTATTGAGAAAACCTTGGGTTTTGCTATCCCTCTCATTCGGGCTTTATAGAGGACCGAGCTCGTGCGCATTGCTCACTATCTGGTGTCTCTTGATTGGTGGTTTACTGTGGTGGTAATAATGCAAGTGCTTAGTCTAATATGCGCTAAAAGCTATCCTCTCGACTATCAAAGGTACATGCCATTTTGCATTTCTATTGTCAATTTGCTCTGTCGCGGGTAGATTTCTTTCACTTTCAGATTTGTGCTATATTGGCCGTCAACAAAGGTTCATAGGATTGGAGGTTGGAAGTAGAACACACAAGTTAGAGCTGCGAGAGAGTATAGAAACTTAAGGTTTGGAAGCGGGAACCATCCATGGCACTGAAAATCTTTATGCAAGTCATGTGCAGTCATGTGCAGCCATGTGCATCAGATTGAACATCTGCTTGCATTTCCGGCAGTGTAAGTATGACTCCTCATTTTCATGTCGCGGGACTGATGTGTAGGGGTCTCGGTCGCAGCTGACTCGTGCAACATACAGCCAAGTACCGGTCAAGGTGATATTGGACTATCATTGGCGTCAATAACCGAGGCTTAAGGCTAGTGCCACATCGCTCTGCGCTAAGGTCTCCAGCAACACGGATGAAGGCCGGGACAGTCCAGCCGAGCCCAATTTGACCAATGTCCATTTTGGTGTTTCACATAGGCCGCATTAACGGCGTGAAGATCTTGAGTGTGAAAGTGGACAAACCGCCCCCTCCATTATAGATCGCTTAATTTATGCTTATAAAAGAAAATGGTTTCCACATATTTCTATTCCTTTTAAATTTTTTCAACCCTGGGGTCTGGCTGATCGGTAATAATTATGGCCGGTCTATTGGTATTGGGAATAGGTGCTCTGCTCACCTATTTCCTAGCCAAAAGCATACATCGACTGTATTCCCACCCTCTCAGCAAAATTCCAGGTCCCAAGCTTGCCGCAATCTCAACCATTTATGAATTCTATTTCAATGTGGTTAAGGGAGGATCTTTTATTTGGGAGATAGAGAGGCTGCACAAAGTATATGGTAAATATCGTGCGCCCTCCGGAGTATCATCACTCTAACCGCGCATTAGGGCCCATCATTCGTGTCACTCCTAACGAGGTTCATATCAAGGATTCCAACTATTATGATGAGATATACGCCTCTAGCAAGCGCAGACGGGAGAAGGATGCTATCCTAGTCGCTCAGTTCGACCTCAAGGGGTCGGCATTTTCAAGTATCACCCCAGAAGAGCACCGACAGAAGCGCTCAAATCTGGAAAAGCATTTCTCAAAACAATCCGTCATTAACATGGAACATCTGATTCATGAGAACATCGACAAATTGGATGAACACTTCAAGCGCGCCTATGAATCCCACAAAGCCGTCACCCTCGATGCTGGCTTCGCTGGGCTAACATCTGATGTCATTCACAAATATGCCTATGGAATTAACAGTGGAAACCTTGATCACGAAGAGTTCAACGAAAAAGTCCGAGACGGAATCAATGGACTATTCAAGTTCGGCCATATCTCATACTTCTTCCCGATCATCCAAGTCATCATGAAGTCGCTTCCATTGGGGTGGCTTGAAAAGATTGACGCATCTGCACATGCGCTAGTGAGTCAAAAGGCGATCATTACCCGCCAGACGAGCGAATTTCTAGATGGCAAGCTGTCAGGCTCCAAGCCTCGCCCTATCTTGGAGATCATCGCCGGTTCGGATATTCCCGAGCACCTGCGCCAATTAGAAGGCTTGAACAATGATGGATTCAGTCTCATTCTCGGTGGCACTGAGACAACTGCTCGGGCACTAACCATTGCTGCTTTCCGCCTCATATCCAATGACAATATTAGAAAGAAGTTGCGAGAGGAGCTGCGGACGGTGATGCCCACTCCTAATTCTCGCCCAACATGGAATCAGCTTGAACAGCTGCCATATCTGGTCGGTCCCGTGTGATATTATGGAAAACTGACGTGGTTGCTGACCGGTGTCAATAGTCGGGTGTCGTTTCGGAAAGCTTGCGCTTGTCTACTGGAATTGCCACTCGCTCCCCACGTATCGCGCCCACCGAAGCTCTGGTCTACAAGGATTACACTATACCTCCCGGGGTGAGAGAATTACCATCATTAGACTCGATATTTACACATGGCTCTAACATGACTGAAAACAGACACGGGTGAGCCAAACCAATTACTTCGTTCTCACAGACCCCGAGATTTTCCCTGATCCGCACGTTTTCGACCCAGATAGATGGCTACGCGCTGCTGCAAAGGGAGAGCGACTGGATAGATTCATGGTCCAATTCTCAAAAGGCACTCGGAATTGTTTGGGCATGAAGTATGCAGCATAATTTCTTTTCTTGCTTGCTGCACTCTCGCTAACAAAAATGATAGTTTGGCATATGCAGAATTGTTCCTTGTGCTAGCAACATTTGTTCGTCGCTTTGACATGGAGCTATTTGAGACAAGCGAGAAGCATATCGCTTTTGTGCGTGACTTTGGAACTCCGTATCCTGATGAGGGTAACACCACTGTGCGTGCCATGGTGACTGGGGTAGTCAAGGAGTAAACCACTTGCTGGGACGAGCTCAAGATCCATGATACATCAGATAGTCATTCAGAATCATATCGCAATAACCTCCAAGACCAGAAACTCGATCTAAAAGCGTTGAAGCACGTGGAAATAAGAAGTATAACGCCTAACTCCGTTAAGTCCGGCCCCAAAGCTTGTGCAACTTTATTTCGGTTGCGCGACACTTCCAAGGTTGCTTGACTTCCTTCCTTATTTCAACTTCATTCCCAAGTCTTCCCCTGCTTAGGCTTTCACTTTCCACTTGTCTTCCATCTGCCAAAATGCCTTCGGACAACCACTTCAAGAGAGCCATGTCTCTCGTCGACGCCGACAAGACAAAGGTCCTCGGCCTGACCGTTGGAAAATACGAGAACGTGCAGCTGGGCCAGTATGTCCCACGCTCTGGTAAGACACATCTCGAACTCATCGCACAGAAGCATTTGAACCAAGACTGACCCTGAAACAGAGGCTCAAGCTCCTCCCAAGCTCACCTTCGCCGGCGCATCCCCCACCAGCACCTACATGGTTGTGAGCCTGGATGTCGACGCGCCATTCCCCTCTCTCACCTTCCTAGGCCCTATCCTGCACTGGATCCAGCCCGAGGTCAAGGTTGGCGACGCATCTGCGCTCGAATTTGACGCACCCTTTGTCGCCAACTACATCGGCCCGGCTCCTCCTCCTGGTAGCTCTCCCCACCGCTACATCTTCTTCCTGTATGAGCAGCCTGCCGGCTTCAACCACAAGGACCATGCTCCTGCTGATGGAAAGCCACTGGGTAACATGGGTCGAATTCGTTATGATTTCGATGCCTGGGCCGAGAAGATCAAGCTCGGGGACCCTGTCGCTTTCAACTACTTCACGAGCAACTAGGGCATTGTCGTCGACTCCATTATGTGGCACACGAATTTCAGGGTATTATGGCGTTTCTTACCTTAATTAAGTCTTGTTTGTAGAGCGTCCACATGCTCTGTTTCTATTTGACCGTCAGCCCATGTGTGCTACCTTGCTGTATTCAAATCAAAATCAACATGGCTTTTTAATAGCACTTTTGCCTTTTATTTGAGTCTATCTCTCTCTCAATTTGGAGCATTCAAAGTCACTCTCATGGAGTTTAGAATGTGGGTACGTGCAATTATTGTGCTTCCTGTTGTATGGAATGGCATGGAACAGCTCCTACATCAAAATTAGTTGAAGGGTGTCTTATTGGGTTCATTCCTATAAGGTTCGACATCAAAGAATCTTTTCGACTTGCATCCCAGGACAACTTCTTTGTTCTTTGTTTGTTCAAACATCGTCATGGTCTATTTGAAACGGCAGGGTTCTATACCTCTTGATACTTTGTCGACCTAGATTTCTCTTCATCTTTCTGTCTTCTCGCCTGCTCATCAAGCTTAAAATCTTTGCGTTCTCTTAGGGACTCAGTCCCGCTACTCTTTGCAATGTCTGACAAGAAAGTTGATAAAGAAACAGACAAGCTGACGAAAAGTATGAAGGGTCTTGTCATTGGGGCCAGTGGCAATATTCCTGGATTAATGCATAGTCAGTAACCTCCTGCCTTCCTTGTTCAAACAAAATCCAAGTATAATATCCCACTGATGCAATCAATGTTACGATTAATAGGCCAGATTCAGAAGATGGTTGAGAAATGCGGTGCCATTTACACCGACAGGAATGTAAGCAAATGCACCCATCTTGTCACCACACAGGCTGGCATCAAGAAAGGATTGACAAAAGGTAATTCAGAGCTGGACAATAAACCATAAGGTAGCTAATGATACATTCTGTTCTCAGTTGGTCTGGCCATAGAGTCAGGAGACTGTCACCTTGTCAACGTGGACTGGCTGTTGAAGAGCATTGAGAACAAAAGTCCCGAGAAAGTCCAGCAGTACAGTTTGCTGCAAAGCAAAGATGTTAAGGTCACTGACTTAACCGACAAGAAGCGTGCGCGAAAATCCACCTCCGTCGACGAAGACACGCACCCTTCGAAGAAGGTCAGGGATGAGGACCAATCCAAACTGGCAAAGCTCACTGCTCTGGTGGATAAATCCGTGGTCATGAAGTACAAATCACGTAAGCACTCATCTTGTCCTTCGTGTACCAAGGTGGTGTTTTTTCTAAGGTTTATTTCAAAACAGGAAAAACGAGGTCGGTCTGGATGGATAATTCTGGGGAGATTTGGGATGCAACACTTATCAACAGTATTGCTCACCCAGACAAGCCTCAGGAGACTTCCATCGTTCGACTCCAAATCATCACTCAGTCCCATTGCTGCGTTCGACTCCAAACTATCGCTCAATCCCATTACTGCAACTATATCTCTTATGAAATTAAGCGTGAGATTCCGGATACTTCAGCTAAACATACGGTTCTCCATGACAAAAAGGTTTATCGGGACTTAAACCATGCCAAAGACGATTTCAAGAAAAGATTTCGCGAACTCAGCGGTCTCGACTGGAAATGTCGAAACCAAATTCCAACAGATGACAAGAAACATGTGTTTGTGGAACTTCAACTTGAGCAGCCTCTGGTTCTGGTCAGTGAGAATCACAAATTGGCTGACAGCGTTGAGAGGGTTTTGAGTCTCATCTTTGAGAATGGTCTTTTGGATCAAATTTCCAACAGAATGAGCAGCGGGGGTCGTAAGATGTATCTCATGCAAGATTCCGATGGTTACGCTCTTCAAGCTGCGATTGCACTTTTGAGAAAGATCAGGGTGCTTGAAGGAGATGCTCTGAAATCCTACGATCTGCAAGTCAAACACTTACAAAGCCTGTACTCTGTCCTCATGATGGTGGGCCAACAGCTCAAGCCAACCAAGGATGAGCTGTTGAGTCTCGATTTGGCACTCAAGCTCCACACTGCCAGCAACATCGTGGGACAAAAGAATTTGACAAAGGCATTGACAAGGAGTCAAATATCGCATGCGCTTGGTCTGGCAACGTTGACCCCAGGTGAGATGGTTTCGTGGTGTTCTCCCTTCTTTCTGGCCAGACAAGAATTCCAACCCTGACATTTCTAGTGGATGAGACGTCCGTGGAATATGCGGAGCTTTGCAAGTACCTCCATGGATCGACCAGAAAAGTCCATCCGTGCCAAATCAAAGTAAATCCTATTTTGATTCCCTGAGACCTTCGCTCTGACTCTTGGCTTTAGCAGGTTGTTGGTCTTTTTCGCGTGAAGCGGCCAGGTGAGGCGGAGAACTTCATCCAGTGGGAGAAGAAAAACACATCCAAGACAGGAGATCGGCGACTCCTTTGGCATGGCTCGTCGACAATCAACTTTGCGGGGATTCTAAGCCAAGGTCTGCATTATAGCGGAATCTGCAGTGCCAGTGGAAAGGCATTTTGTAGTGGAATCTATTTTGCCGACATGTCTACTAAATCATTAGGCTACTGCCAGGGAGGGAAGGACGCCCTGTTGTCGCTGTGCGAAGTCGAGCTAGGCAGCTCCGATGCGGGTCTTTCACAATTCCTTATGGGAGCAACTATTCATACGAAATGGCGCGATGCTGGGTGTATTCATGAAGACTTTGTGGGAACACAGATTCCGGATTTGGAAGTTCCCTTCACGCAAACACAAGAGACCAGGCTTCATCACTCAGAATATGTTGTCAAGGATTCAGCTCAGGTTCGTCTGCAGTATCTGTTCCATGTGAGGGTGTAGGCATGAGGTGGAGGTTGGGGGGGGGGCTGGGAAGAGGCGGGCTCAGATTGAGAAAATGATTAGGAAGTAGAATGTGACAGTGTCCTTAGCTCCGTCGGTGGCCCGAACCAATTATTAGATATTGCAGTTCTTCATGCATGATCTAGTGAGTGAAACCAATAAAGATGTCTGGGAGTCAGTAGGGGGGTTTCAGGCAAAGATGTCTTGGCGCTCTGATTCCGTTATCGTCACATCTGCCCCAGGTGATCGACATATGAGGGAACTTATAAGGTAGTCCGCTTCCCCTCTCCATGGATCTTGGCTTCAACAATGATATTCTCATGCTACGTCGTCACTTCTTTGGCAGCAGCTGCTGCTGCCCAGTATTTTCCGCCGACACCCGAAGGATTGAAGGTGGTTGAGTCGAAGCATCATAAGGGTGTCAAGATTTCATACAAAGAGGTAGAATTGTGATCATTTCCCTCTGTAATTGCTCTCATTTACTGACAAGCTGTACAGCCTGAAATCTGTGAGACTACACCAGGAGTGAGATCGTACTCCGGATACGTTCATTTACCTCCAGGGTCCTTGGACGACGTGCATGTTGATCAGAAGTACCCCATCAACACTTTCTTCTGGTTCTTTGAATCTCGTCATGATCCAAAGAACGCGCCTCTATCCATTTGGATGAATGGCGGACCAGGAAGTTCCTCTATGATTGGTCTCATGCAAGAAAATGGACCCTGCAAGGTGAACGCGGATTCTAATTCGACAGAGTTGAACCCCTGGTCGTGGAACAACTACGTGAACATGCTGTACATTGATCAGCCTAATCAAGTTGGCTTCAGCTATGATGTGCCGACAAACGGTACCTTCGACCAAGTCACCGGCGGATGGAACCTGTCTGAGTGGACTCACGGAGTGCCTGAGCAGAACAACACCTTCTACGTTGGTACGACCACCAGTCAGAAGAAGACGGCGACAGCCAACAGTACCGAAAACTCGGCACGATCTCTCTGGCACTTCGCGCAGACTTGGTTCAGCGAGTTCCCCGAATACAAGCCTCATGATGACAGGGTTAGCATCTGGACCGAGTCCTACGGCGGTCGCTATGGTCCATCGTTCACGGCTTTTTTCCAGGAGCAGAATGAGAAAATTGCCAACGGCAGCATTCATAACCCGGAAGACTCGCACTACATCCACTTGGATACCCTTGGTATCATCAACGGCTGCGTCGATCTTCTAGTGCAGGAGCCCTCCTATGTTCAGATGGCTTACAACAACACCTACGACATTCAAACCATTAACAAAACCATCTATGATCAAGCCATGCACGCCTGGAGTCGGCCTGGTGGATGCAAGGACTTGATTACAGAGTGCCGTGCCTTGGCTGCTGAGGGCGACCCCCAAATGTACGGCACCAATCAAACAGTCAACAAGGCATGCCAAAAGGCCGACAGCTTCTGCAGTAACAGCGTCGAGGGAGTATACCTGGAATACGCAGACCGTGGCTACTACGACATTGCACACAAGAACCCGGACCCTTTCCCAGAACCATACTTCCTCGGCTGGCTGAACCAGCACTGGGTCCAAGGCGCGCTGGGCGTCCCAATCAACTTCACTGAATCGAACGATGGTGTCTACTACGCCTTTTCCTCAACGGGCGATTACCCACGCTCAGATGTGCGCGGCTATCTCGAGGATATCGCGTACGTCCTCGACTCCGGTATCAAGGTTGCCCTCGTCTACGGCGACCGTGACTACGCCTGCAACTGGATCGGTGGTGAGGAAGTTAGTCTTTTAGTTGAGCATGCCGAAGCTGCCAATTTCCGTGATGCGGGCTACACTCCCCTCCACACGAACTCGTCCTACATTGGCGGTCAAGTCCGTCAGCATGGAAACTTCTCCTTCACCCGGGTCTACGAAGCTGGTCATGAAGTTCCAGCTTACCAGCCTCAAACTGCGTATGAAATTTTCCATCGTTCACTTTTCAACCGTGATCTTGCTACGGGTAAAATCAATACTGCTCACAATACCTCATATGCCACGAATGGCCCGGAGTCGACTTGGGATATCAAGAACGATGTTCCTGAGAGTCCTGGGCCGCTTTGCTATATCCTTTCTCTTGGTTCAACATGCACTGATGAGCAGATCAAGGCTGTTGAAAATGGGACCGCACTAATTGAGGATTGGGTGGTTGTTGGTGGGAAGTCCTAGTAGACTAGATAACGCTACAATGTACATGGAGATACGAGGAGTCATAATGCAAATAAATCACATTTCCTCTTGATACTTACATTATGATCTCCGCTGCCTCAAGGTGATTCCGTGGGCTGTCGTCGCACATGAATTGAGTTCAGTGCATACTTCATCTGTAAGTCGGGTAGGGCTAGCAACGACACTGACTACGGCAGTGTCCAGTCGCCATCAGCTCAAAAGGCCCGTGCCCCTATTTCTGTCATGAATTTTTTATTAATGCTGTATCTTTCCTAGAGGCTCAACTGTATCTAAGTGTACTGGCTCTGTAACTTAACTCAATGGTTCTATTTACTTGTACATATACCGTACGACTGGCTTAGTTTTCAACGTTTACTAAGGCTTAGAAGGTAGGATAACGTTGTACCTAGGTATTGATACATGATCGTTTATAATTAGCTTAAAATAAGCCAGTATACTATTAGATCAATATACCTAGGCGTAATCATTAATTAAGTGAGAATAAGATTGAAGTGGAAGATAAGAAGAGAATTAGAATATATAAAAAGAGACATCTTAGAAGAGCTTACAACGGAATAGAGATTTCTATGAAAAGGTCCAGAACTATGTAAAGCTATAGAATATCCCTAGAAATATCTTCGACTTTAAGATATAACAAAGAAGTAGCACACACTCTCTCAATTCTCCCTGTTTTCTCATTGATGTAAATGATCCTTTCCCTAAATAGCCTAAAAGGTGAAAGAAAGGTAATAGTCAACTATTCGAAGCGATAACCAAGGTGGTATTGGGGCCTTTTGAGCTGCTGGCGGCTGCACACTGCCGTACTGCCGCAACTGACATAATTGTGGGGCTATGATGTTATAGATCGCGGGATCTTCCTACTTGATGCCGCAGCTAGACCCTCTGAAGGTGCGTTTAAATAACCGTAAAGCGACTAAAGATAGTATCTGCAGATAAATTTCATTTGATCCCTACCTTGTATGTTGTTGATCGGCTTGCTGTAGGGCGTCGAAGCTTCGAGAACGTTCGACCCGCCAACGACGACGTCACACGTCACTGACTTGGAGAGAGTCTAGTCTTGATCCCTGACATTCAAGTTCCCAGAGCGCCATTCATATTTTAGCTCTCTTCAATTTCCTCTCATTTCACTTGATCACCCCATATCAGCACTAAGGCATTCCAATCAACCCCGCAACCTGCATACCCGCGAACCTTCTACGTCATTCGACAAGTACACCGCACCTTCTTTCACTCTGGATCCTTTTTCCTTGTCAGACATCGCATTTTTCTTTTAAGACTGCAGCTCCAACGGCGGGCGCTCCCTGGATCGCCTCCTGATCCTAAAACTCAATTCAACCCCGCACTATGGTTTCCGAGACGAAGCTATACGATGCTTTGAGCGTCAAGCCTGATGCCACACAAGATGAAATCAAGAAGGCCTACCGCAAGGCTGCACTGAAGCACCACCCCGACAAGAACAAAGACAATCCCGATGCCGCTGAGAGATTCAAAGGTATGTGCCACGTCTACCCCGCATTGATACCCAACTAACATTTGACCAGATGTCTCACAAGCATACGAAGTCCTCTCCGACCCTGAAAAGCGCAAGGTCTACGACCAATATGGCCTTGACTACCTGATGCGCGGCGGACCCCCTCCACCGCCTCCTGGAGGTGGGGGCGGAGGTGCTTCTGGCTTCGACGGAGGCATGCCTGGAGGATTCAATTTCGGTGGCATGCCCGGCGGAGGCGGAAGTCGCACATTCCATTTCTCCACTGGTACAGGCGGAGGTGCCAACGGATTCCGATTCAGTGATGCCGACGACATCTTCCGCAACTTCGCCAAGAGCAGTGGTGGAAGTGGAGGTGGAGGTGGAGGTGGACTGGGCGGCTTTGATGATGATGACATTTTCTCCATGCTTAATGGAGGCCTTGGTGGTGGTGGCGGCGGCGCCGGATTTGGCAGAAGCCGCCCGGGAGCTGGATACGCGAAGCCTAAGCGTGCTCCTACACCTGAGCCTACTATCATTGAGAAGGATCTACCGCTTACTCTGGAGGAGATCTTCAAGGGTGTCTCCAAGAAAGTCAAGACGAAGAGCAAAGCCTTTGATAGGATGGGCAAACGCACCACCCAGGAGGTTACTTTGGAAGCCAACATCAAGCCTGGACTGCGTGCTGGTTCTAAGATCAAGTACCGCAACATTGGAGACCAAGAAGAAGGTGGCCGCCAAGATGTGCATTTGATTGTGAAGGAGGTGAGTGATACCATTACCCTATGAATGTGAACGAACTATACTAATTGATCACAGCTTGACCACCCAACCTTTAAACGCTCCGGTGATAACCTTGTCACCACTGTCGATCTCAGCCTCAAGGAAGCACTCACTGGTTGGGAGCGTATCGTCAAGACCATTGACGGCAAGTCCATCCGCGTCAGCAAGCCCGGTCCAACCCAGCCTGGTCATGAGGAGCACTACCCTGGCCTCGGTATGGTGATCTCCAAGAATCCCAGCGAGCGCGGAGACCTCGTGGTCCATGTCAACGTCAAGTTCCCAACCAGCCTGACGTCATCCCAAAAAGACCTTATCAAGGATGTCTTACCTTAAAATTGTTTGTGAATTAGCATATACCTGGCGTTGGATGGAGCGAGTGATCTTCGGAGTAACGACAAGGAAATGAATGTTTATGACAGAGCTGAACTGTAGATACTTGCACTTTAATGAACATGTGATCATAATCGTAATGCACCGAGTCTAACCCGATTAAGATGCGGAGAAACACCTTGGAGATGTGACCTCTGTTGACTCTTCCCTCCAAGAGTGCTATCAACTACAAACCTCAATCATGAAACGACGGATCACCTATGTCCAGCGCGTCAATGCGCCATTTGAGCCTGAGCAAGCTGTCTTAACCAGCAAACATTTGTCTGTCCGCAACCTAGACGCCGCGCGGGAGGACCGCATCACGGTCGGACTGGACGAGCTGCCAACAGAGGTGAGCAAGAGCACATTGCTTCATTCAAAGACATCGCAATAATCGCAAATTCTCTGACATGATTGTTCTTCTGTGGTGTCTAGCTACGCGCCATCCTCGAGCAATCCCATGAGCTCCACCTCCGCTGGGCCTCTGAGCGGTCCTACGATGCCGTCGCACCCTTCGTCAGCCGGGTTTCACCCGGTCTGCATGTGCATTATACTCCATTAAATGCAGATGAATTTCCGTGAGCTTGGGTCTTTATTGTGGAACAAAGTGTGGCTGCTTACTGGGTATAGGGAGACATTGTGCTCGCTGCTCCGCACTATCGTTGAACCTGGTGAAGGTGCTCAATATAAGGATTGTTCGACGCCAAAGGTGGGCTTGCTCTGTCCAGAAGACTTCTCCTGCCATAAATTTCTGATATATTGAAATTAACCTCCATTGCGCTGTTCAGGATTCGTTCATTACACCCCCACTTCTCTCGACGAGATTCGCTTCCTCGGCTTCCCTCCAATACCATACTCGCCTGGAGTCGCTACAATCTCTGAGTAAATGGATCCGAGACTCTATTTGCGTGCAGAGCAAGGATGCTACTGAGTGCCATGCTCGTGCCGATTCGCTTCTGTTGGCAGACTCGGTAGATGTAGACTATGATAGCATTTCTCACGCCTTGACTGTGTCTGGTCTCTGGACCAATCCACCTCCGGGCGGCTGGGTAGAGCAGCTTGATAAGCCTTCTTCTTCGACTGGCCAGCTTGAAATCGGTATCCTAGGCGCCGAGCCGGGTCTTGAGCCGGAAGAGATCAAGATGGGTGGCCTTTTGGCTGTCGTTGGAGAGGACAAGAAGCTAAGTATGTGGCTGTCAATTCCCCGTCTAGGGAAATAGCTCGACTAATGATCACACAGAACCCACCATGTTCTCGTTCCCCTCCCGACACCAGCCTCTACTGGAGCCTGCCACCTACACAGTCTCTTTTGCTCCCCCAACAGGTCTACATCCAACAATGTCCATCTCTATGCCCCGATCATCTCTCAAACGACCACCGGCTCCAAGTGAGGCAACCTGTGCACTGCACACATATCTAACCCTCCCATCTACCATCTTCGGAGACCAATACCAGCTTGGAACAACAGACAATCTCTTCCTCGAGTCACACAACCTAGTAGCCCTCCGCGCCCTGTCAGGCGAGATGGACCTCGAAGCCCCAGACTGGGTCGTCGACCGCTGGGGGTCAACCTGGCTCCTCGAGCTAGCCATTCCACTTGAGGAGTCCGTCGACTCCTCGAATTGGACAGCCACAGTCCCTCTGCACCTCCGATACCTCCCACCATCAGAAACTGGATACCGTACCGCACATGTTCCTTGGCCAGTCGTATTCTGGGCATGCACCTCAGAGGAAGGAACTAAGATGGGCGTGAATCCCTTCGACCGCACTAATTTAGGCTGGGATGGTCTTTTCGGTCCGCGAACCATGTTCTACCAGCTTCAACCTAGCTCAGGGCGTCTTGTAGAGGATATCGAGGTCCCTGTTTTGCACCTTGACGATGAAGGTTTGTTCAAGTCCAAGAATATTGAGCTGGGAACCTGTGCGGTTATCACACTTGGCTTCTTTTGGGTACTGTGGCGCCTTGCTCGGGTGGCTTGGTCGTCTGGTACTGCATCGAAGCCATCGAAGACTGTGCATGATAAGAAGGAATGAATGTCGCATTACGTTTCACATTGGACTAGCGATTTTGATTCATTCTGATTTCGTGTTTGAAGGGTCTTTCGGTTTCCTTCCCCAAGCATTTTATGAACATGGAGTTGGGCGTTATTGTAGCAATTTTCCATATAGAAGTTTCCAACCGTATCATATAACACCATTAACATCACCATTGTATCATCTGTATTCCAATTAACGTTATTTCCAATTCAAATCCCCATCTCGGGTATTGGCCACGGCACATCCGTCAAAAGAAATTGTTCCAGATCAAAGTTCTGCAAACTGGGCATATCAATCATCAGATCCCCTAACCACGAGAACTCAGCATCAGAAACAGGCGCCACAGACCCATCAAGCACCTGATTCCGGCTCTGGTCTGAGTCCTGAGTCTGTAGACTCTGCTGTTCATTTCCATTGCCATTTTCATATTCATCTCCATCTCCACCCTCATTCTCTTGCTCTTGCTGTTGCTCTTGCCCATGCTCATGCTCATACTCATGCTCAATACCCTCCTCGATCCCATCATCAATCCCAACCCACCCAACAGCAGGAGCATTAACCCTCAAGACCTCCGCAAGAGCCCTAGTATCATCTTCCTTCCGCCTCTGATGCAAAGCAACAAGCAAATAAGCCGTTGAATATGCCTCCCGCATCGAAGCCGTGTCATACGCCCCCATAACCTCCCTCAGCGTGCGCATAGCATCACCCAGTAACGCCAGTGAGGCGCGGTTATCAATGGCCAGGAGCGAGCATACCACTTGGAAGGGGACGTTGGCTACTTGATGCCAGGGACAGGTTTGGGCTACCATTTCGCGTGCGGCGCGGAGGGAGCGAGACGCTAGGTTTAAGATTCTTGTGAGGAGATTTGGGGGGATTGTGGAATTGGTGTTTGCGTGGGTGTTTGATTGGGATTGGGGGTTGGATGGAGAGGGGGAGGGGGACGTTGATTGAGCGCGTATGCGGCGGTAGATGCAGAGCATTAGGTTGCTTTGTACTAGTATTAGGCTTGGTTCTGTGTATGTGAGGGAGAGGACTTGTTTTAGGGCTGTGAGGAGATCTGGGGTGTTTGTTGGGTCTAGGCTTTCTGATAGGGGGAGGAGCTGGAAAAGGTCGGCGCGAGGCTGAGTGCGGTTTGTTTGAATTGGTACTGATGCTGATGCTGGTACTGTTGCTGGTCCTTGTCCTTGGGTTTGGGTGTGAAGATGGAGATGGGCTGATGTTTGAGTTGAGGTTTGAAGTTGGGCAATGGCTGTTGCGCCTTGCAAAATAATCCGCGAGCGGCCTAGATCGAACGAGGTCCATGTATTGAGATGTCGAGCCATGCCGAAGAGGCGACGACGAGTCTCTGGGTCGCTGGGTGATTGTGTTTCTGTGCTATCGGAGCTGGTCTGTGTTTCGGCTGGTGATGCTGGGAGAAGACCTGCTGTTTCTGGGTCTGGGGTTTGCAGGTGTAGACCTGCAGCTTCAATGAGATGCATCAAGGTGCAGCTGGCCATCCATGCTGCGTGCGGGGAAGCTGTCATGCGGAGATAGGAGGCGCGTAGAACCCAACCGGTCACTGTGTCGACTGAAGGTGTTTCTGCAGCAAGGACACTTCTATCTAAGATACTGCGTGCCGTTTCAATGAGTTGTAGCTCATGGGATATGATGTCGCGTCGTGAGAATAGATATCCGAAGGCGGCGATACCGCATAGAACGGCATCGTATGGATATTCTGTGTCGATCAACGATTGCGGAGACTCCCAACGCTTAGTGATTCCCATGAAGACTTTCTTGCGATCCAAGAAGGCATAGCATGGGTCGACTTTCTCAAAGTAGATTGTTGCTAGCCGCCGCATCTCCTCCGGTGACACGATCTTAGTGATAGTTGCTGGTGCTGACGCTGACGCTGAGGCGTTCATTGAGGGGAGCGAAGAGGACATAGATGAAGCTGTGCGCCTCTTTCCCACATTCCATGCGAACAAGTGCAATCGCGGTGCACGCGCAGGGTCAATTCGTAACCCGAGTTTGCGAACGAACGCAGCCCCAGAGTTCGCCATGGAATTGGTCACGTCGGATTCATGAAAAGCAGCAGTCTGAGCTGCATCGCTGACAGCTCTGGGATTGGTGAGGTCAACGGGCCAGCCATCTAGACGCTCATCGAGTGACCGATTGGCTCGGTACAGACGTTTTTTGCGCGCATTGTACTGGCATTCTCCGCCAATTTGGGCGCACGTACTACAGGGCTGTCCTCCTGAGCATTTGCGCTTTCGCGACTGACACGAAGTGCAGGCGAGACGAGACCGCTTACGAGGTGTTGACTCGGACATGGTTGAACTACGGGGAACATTGCGAAGGTGAAGAAGATTAATGTTAATGTCGCCAAGCAATTTACACTATCTCCCCTCACTTCCTTTTTTCTTCCTCTTCTTCTTCAATCATATTTGCTGCCATTGGGATATCCCAGCAGCTGTTCAATTTCTTTCAAGTCAGGCATCCCCGCGGGTCCCGGCATGTAAAGCAGGTTGTCCCGCAGTGTCGTGCCATTCCACCAGATTTCATTCTTGTGCAGCGCATCCATGATCTTCGGTGCATCGATATACGTCCGAATCTCAACCATTTGGCCTTCATCCCACCGAGTGAACCACACATTGATGATGTCGAATTTGTCGCCTGTGACAGGTCAGCAATGCGGTTGAGCTCGGAGGATATCCATCCCCACCGGAGTTCATCACGCCCTTGAATTGGATTTCCTGTACCGACCATTCGCTGTTACAACCGCCATAGATACCCTGCGGGTGGATCTCAAACAATTCTGCATGGTCCATAAACAACATACTGACTCGACGCAGAGCATTGACATAAAAGTGCAGCAGGTCGTGGTAGTGGCCGGCGATCGGGTGGTGCCCGACGACGGTGAAGTCCACGTCTTTGTGGATCAGCGTAAACAACTTACTCATGTCCTTCTCCAGGTGTTTGAAGGAGTCCCAGATGTGCATTTGGGACACATACTGGCACTTGGAAGAGGGATTTTCAAATTTGAAGCCCTCTCGTCCATGCGGGGCTGGGTCGTCCACTATTCCAGTGCCATTACAATGGCCATCTGGATCGACGATTCCTGTGCCATCACACTTGGATTGATCGTGTAGAGCGGTCTGAGTGCCAAACAACCTGAAGAGTGACCGGCCAAACGTAGCTGCAGGCATGCATGCCAGGGTCCAAAGGATATATCGCGAGGTGATCATAGCTAAGGTCTGCCGGGTCATTATGGGTGTTCTCACTTACCCTTTTATATATACCATCTATCTCAGCAATTTACCGTAGGGTTGCCTTTGATCAACGTTGCTTCGACTCCTGACACAAAATGCTAGTGAGTGTCACAACCCTACCAACCAGGGCTGGAACGTGTCTAAAACTGCGAGCTTGTCGAGGGCAATGGATCCAATTGAGTGCATAAGCTACTGCAAGTTTCCACAGTGCGGTGTAGATAGCGCACAATGGCTTGTGGGCATATAAAAGCGAGTCGCCTCTCTCGATATCTCTTTCTTTTCCGTTTCTTTCTGACTTCTCCCATTGACTATCCTCGTCTATCATCGCCTATCATCGTCTATCTCTGATCTCATTGTGGATTTCAGTCGATCGTTACATAACAAGGCCGATAGCGGAATTTGCTGGCCTCTGATTGGCTGAATCCGGCAAAGTCGGTGAAAGCACGTGTCCGCTGACTCAAAGGTGAAAATCCTCGTTTCCTTCCACTTTTCTTCCTCTCCAACTTCCCAAGTCTCACCTCCAAACTTCCCCATGTTTTGCTAAATAGCATCTCCATTTTTCTCTACCATATCCTGACTGCTAGTTTTCAGTCGCGTCTATGTGTTTGGCACCTTCGATCTTCACCTCCCAGGACTACATCTCGGACCACCTTTGGAAAGCCAACATCAACTGAATAGCTTCTCGCTTTCAACCTCGCTTTCTACACTCAATTACTATACAAAATGATCTTCAATCTCTTCAAGGCAATGCCCCCTAGGGCTTCCGCTCTCGCTGCCATGAAGCGTCCTGCTCAGGTTCGCTTCATGGCTACTGTGCGTCAGCGTGCGGCTATGGAGCCTGCCACCTTCACCATTCGTGATGGTCCTATCTTCAGCGGAAAGTCTTTCGGTGCTCGTTCCAACATCTCCGGCGAGGCTGTCTTCACCACCTCGCTGGTTGGATACCCCGAGTCCTTGACCGACCCTTCCTACCGTGGTCAGATCCTGGTTTTCACCCAGCCTCTGATCGGAAACTACGGTGTCCCCTCCGCTGAGAAGGACCCCAATGGTCTGTTGAAGTACTTTGAGTCCCCCAACCTCCAGGCTGCTGGTGTTGTTGTGGCCGATGTGGCCGAGCAGTACAGTCACTGGACTGCTGTTGAGTCTCTGGGAGAGTGGTGTGCCCGTGAGGGTGTTCCTGCCATCTCCGGTGTTGATACCCGTGCCATTGTTACCTACCTCCGTGAGCAGGGTTCTTCCCTGGCCCGTATCACTGTTGGCGAGGAGTATGATGCCAACGAGGATGAGGCCTTCACTGACCCTGAGCAAATCCACTTGGTCCGCCAGGTCAGCACCAAGCAGCCCTTCCACATCAGCGCTGCCGACCCCCAGTCCCACGTTGCCGTCCTCGATTGCGGTGTCAAGGAGAACATTCTGCGTAGCCTCGTCAACCGTGGCTCCAGTGTCACTGTTTTCCCCTTCGACTACCCCATCCACAAGGTCGCCCACCACTTCGATGGTGTCTTCATCTCCAACGGTCCCGGTGACCCCACCCACTGCCAGGACACCGTCTTCCACCTCCAGCGTCTGATGGAGACCTCTCAGATCCCCATCTTTGGTATCTGCTTGGGCCACCAGCTCCTTGCTCTCGCCGCCGGTGCCAGCACCATCAAGCTTAAGTACGGAAACCGGGCCCACAACATTCCCGCTCTGGACCTCAGCACTGGTCGCTGCCACATCACCTCCCAGAACCACGGTTACGCTGTGGACGCTTCCACCCTGCCTTCCGACTGGAAGCCCTACTTCGTCAATTTGAACGACCAGAGCAACGAGGGCATGATCCACAAGTCCCGCCCCATCTTCAGTACCCAGTTCCACCCCGAGGCCAAGGGCGGTCCCCTCGACTCCTCTTACCTCTTCGACATCTACCTCGACAGCGTTTTGAAGTACAAGAACAGCCAGGCCGGTCTCTACCCCCAGCGTGACAGCCGTCCCAGCCCCTTGTTGGTCGACTTGCTCCCCAACGAGCGTGTTGGCGTCCAGCCCACCATCGGCCAGCAGAACATTGCTGCCGCTGCCGCTGCTGCTGCCGCCGCCGGTGCTGTTTAGATTTCATAACATGTGAGGGAGTTGGCTTGGATATTCAATTGTTTTTGGGTGAACATTTAGGTTCTTGTATTTCATTTTGTTCATAGGTTTATGGTATATCAAATCAATAACGTTAAAACATACTTATATTCGATACTTTTCTCTACTTGGTTTCTCATACTGTGTGCGATGACATTCACAACGCAACCTTCGACTTTATTGTAATCGTATCAACATTTTTATCATCGCTTTTCAAGCATTCAAGCTTAACATAAATTTACTTTGCCACGATCGAAACCACATCCTCGTCTGCAACCATGTGTCCCAATCCCACTCGCTGCGGTACATGTCTCGCACTGGCTCCCCACACCATAGCATACTTGAATGTGTCCTTGA
This sequence comes from Penicillium nucicola, assembly GCF_028828085.1. Classification (NCBI taxonomy): domain Eukaryota; kingdom Fungi; phylum Ascomycota; class Eurotiomycetes; order Eurotiales; family Aspergillaceae; genus Penicillium; species Penicillium nucicola. Next base: position 834,053 of record NW_026643125.1, on the reverse strand, counting down.
TTGTGCGATGGATTTGATCACACACATCTTCAATGGTGGAGTCTCTGCGCACAATGAGGGCCTCATCGAAGTTTGGCTCTTCGCCCTTCCTGTAGGTGAAATATTGTCAGTTTCAACTTTCAGTGTGGAATGTGGAATGTAGGCAGTGTATACTTTTTCGTGTAGAGACGCATCAGTCTCAATTCTTTCCAGATTCGCTCAACGACATCTTGCACGCCGAGGTCTAGTTCACAACTCATTACTGCTGTGTAAGGCTCGCGAGCAAGGGCATCAAGGAATTCGAGACCAATGCTATCGACCTTGTTGTAGACGTAGAGACTGGTAGAATTTGTTAATTTGTGCTTTTAAGGTAGTAGTGTTTGGTCTAATACTTACCAGCGGATGTACTTGCGGTGATCTTTCATGATTACGTCGATGAAGTCGTCGATGGTGGCTATACTCCGATATTAGTATGGATTCGAGCAGAAGATATACTTCACATAGCAGGGTAAGGTATTCATACCATTCTCATCTCGCACCAACACCTCACAGTTGAGAATCTTGTAATCGCGAAGCACATTGTAAATCATCTTTTCGTCTAGGCTTTTTGGGGGTGTTGAGAAGGTGATCTTCACGCCACCGGCCTTTTTCGCTTTCAGGTAGATATTACTAGAGTCATGTTAGTACCGTGATTCTGCTTCGAGTTAAAAGAACGATTTAGATGCATACGGAGGCTCCTTGTTCAGCCGGATGCCCACAGCATCCAACTCTGCCTCGAGCAGAGCCCGCTGCTCAGCACGCTTTGTGGCGTCCAGGATCATCAGGACCAAGTCACTAGTCTGTGACACCAAAGTGGTCAGTATCTTGCTGTTATCAGAAGCGATGTTGAACGCACCTTCGCGGCCGAGATAACCTGTCGACCACGACCCTTGCCCTCCGAGGCACCTTCGATGATACCAGGCAAATCCAGAATTTGGATCTCGGCACCGCCATACTCCAGCACACCGGGGATGGCAGTCAATGTGGTGAAAGAGTAGGCAGCAGCCTCACTCTTTGTCTTGGTGATCTTGGACAAGAAGGTGGACTTTCCGACGGAGGGAAAGCCGACAAGAGCTACACGCGCATCACCACTCTTACTGACATCGAATCCCAGGCCACCGCCAGAGCCGGCACCGCCTACTGGCTCTAGGAGCTGGGCTCTGTAACGGGCAAGCTTTCTGGTGGTAGTGTTAGTTCGGGTTCAAATTGGAGTTTCTGGGGTAACCTATACCCTTTCAATAGACCCAAATGGTATTCTGGATTCCAGCGTCAGGTCAAGTCTTCTCTGAATAGCCATAAATCATCTTACCTGTAGCCTTGTTCTCTGCGGGGCATTGGTTAGCGGGGTGATATATGTTGATATCTGGGGATTCACCACTCACTCTGCGTCCGACGCATTTCATCCTCAATCCTGTAGCACAGCAGGCATATCAGCAAGCTGGATCATTGGAACAAGCAGCAGTCCGAGAAACATACTCCTTGATCTTCTCTGTGATGTTCACCATGTCGGCGGTTTCTGCGGCTTGAAGCCTGCAAATTCACTCTAAATTTCTCTGGCACTCGCCCGGTACAAGAGCAACGAACAATCTGCTTTAGTGCAGTACAAACAAAGCAAGAACCGAGTCAAAGAGCAGAATATCAAAAAGTGGCACTTCGCATCTTTTCGACCAAAAACGAAATCCCGCACCTGCCAAGCCTTATGTAATCGCATCTGCCCGTCGACTTTTCTAAAGCTCTCGAAGCTCACGAAGCTCAACACCGCCGACTCCCTCCAATTCAACCCTCTGACAGTCATGGCCGACACATCCATTGCCGAGGTGCCCTCAGCGCCCGCATCAAACACCAACCCGGAACCCGTGGAAACCACCGAAGAAATCGTCGTGGCAACAACCGACGTCGGAGACGCGACACCAGCCGACGGACAACTCGAGCCTGTGAAAAAGACAAAGAAGATCATTCGTCGCAAGAAGCGCCCTGCCCGAGTCCAGGCCGATCCGTCTACCGCCCCGAAACCCGAACCCGCGGCTGCTTCAGGCGGTGACTACAACATCTGGTACAACAAGAGTGGCAGCGATAATGATGACAAGTACGGGCTTTCTAAGCCTGCGCCGGGTCGTTGCAATGTTGCTAGGGACAGTGGCTACACGCGCGCTGATCGTGTGCCTGGTTCATTCTTCTGGTGGGTTTATCGATCCTGAGTCCCCTTGCGCGTCGCGATGGACTTTGGCTGATTCTGGGTTTTAGCACTCATTTTGCTTGGGGAACTTGTGTTAAGGGCCCCGAGTGCGAGTATTTGCATCGTTTGCCTACAATTCATGATTTGGTAAGGATTCCTTGGGTCGTTTCTAAGGTGACTTGGTTCTAATTGTTCTTACTTTTAGTTCAACCCCAACACAGATTGTTTCGGTTAGTATCAGTTTTTCATGGATGTTCGAGGGCAATATATTGACTTGAAATTAGGCCGAGACCGTCACAGCGATTACAAAGAAGACATGTCTGGTGTTGGATCATTCTCTCGGTGAGTCGCATGTTCCTCCTTACAACGGTTGATTACCTAGCGGTGCTAACTTCTCAAAGCCAAAATCGAACGCTTTATGTTGGTCGTATCCATGTCACAGATGATATCGAAGAAGTTGCTTCCCGGCATTTCGCTGAGTGGGGGCAGATCGATGTACGTCAACTCTTCAACTGATGTCCGGACATCGTGCTAACTATATCGATAGCGCATCCGTGTGTTGACTGGAAGAGGTGTGGCCTTTGTTACCTGTAAGTGTTGTCCTCGCGCCGCCATGATCTTCTGGCACGGCGGAAATTGGACTATCTGTACTAACAACATCAGATACAAACGAAGCCAATGCACAATTTGCCAAGGAAGCAATGTCTCGGCAAGCCTTAGACCAGTATGTACTCTTCAACATGTTCTATCCTATCATTGTTTACCGTGTACTAATAAACGCCCTTCAGCGAGGAAATTATCAATGTTCGCTGGGCAACAGTTGACCCGAACCCTATGGCCCAAAAGCGCGAAGCTCGCCGCTTAGAGGAACAGGCTGCCGAGGCCGTGCGCCGAGCTCTCCCGGCAGCATTTGTTGCCGAGATTGAAGGCCGAGACCCCGAAGCCAAGAAGCGCAAGAAGATCGAAGGCAGTTTCGGACTACAGGGGTACGACGTTCCCGATGATGTGTGGCACGCCAGAACCCGTCAACTGGAAACCCAGGAAGCCGCCCAACTGGAAGCACCAGAGCAGCCGCTGATGATTGAGCCCGCTGCGATTCCCGAACCGCAACAGTACGAGCAGCAAGGTGGTAGCATCTTCTCCAGCTCCGCTGTGGCAGCACTCCGCGGCCTGAATGGAAACGTGACGACTACCGCAGCACCCAAAGCCGTTGGTGGACCATTGGTAGCCTATGGCAGCGACGACGACAGCGATTAATTTGGCTATGCCCAGCTGCTCGGCAAATAATTCATGATGTTTGTGATTTCTTTCCATGTACAATAACAGCGATACCTCCCGACAAAAGAATCCTTCCCTTTCCTCCGCAATCTTCATGCTGGGTATTTCATAAATCTTGCGCGCATCACTCGTCTCATCACTTCGCGTCACATACATATCACACACATCAACTGGTGGAGGGTATCATCCCGAGCACTCGCTAAACAGGACACTGAGAGGAGATAGACAGTGTGTGGTCAAATAAAAAGATCAAGAATTCCATCCATAAAGCAAAATGCATAACTTGAACACCCAATACAGCCTCATTCCATACGAGGCCAATGCAAACTCCCTCCCTTCCATTTCCACCCTTTCATATCAATCCTTTCCTATCTTATCTTATCAACTCACTTAAAAAACAATCATTCGTAAATTCATTTCTCGCTCGGGCCGAGATCGTAGTACACGCAGGAACCGGTGCGGTAATTGAAGATGAAAGCGTTTGTGAACCTCTCCATGCTGTCATTTGTGCGGTTCTCAAGTGCCAAGTCGGTGAGAAGCTCGTACACTTGACTGAGATATTTGCGTTCAGTCAGGGGCGCGTTTTGGATAACGCTGCGCCAGCTCTCGGCGTCGGAGAGGCGCGTGTTTCGGATGGCGTCAAGGACATCATCACGGGTGTCGATTGCTGCTATGGGGCCGTTGCGGGCGTTCTCGGCGATTTCGCGGGAACGTTGGAGGGCTGTGTTAGGAGGTGTTAGTTTGGTGTAATGCATTTGATGCGGGTCGATTCATAGACGTACCTAGCTCAACGATGTTCCTTCTGTTCGTCTTCTTGCTTCGATGTTGCGGTGTAAGGATGCGGACATCATTTGCCCGTTCTTGGTATGCGAGAGTTTCTTGTGTGCTTGATTGTCGGGTTTGACGTATATCAGCGGTACCCTCACGCTGGTGGCGCGCTTGGACTTCTGATCGGAGCCATGGGACAAGCTCGGCGGTGCGAATATCAAACTCCTCTTTGCGCATGAGATTTCGGATTTTGAACCCACGGTCCTTGCTATCTTGCTTAGCGATTACGATCCATCGGTGGTTGGAGTCTTTGTATATGGCCATCAATTCCTCAAGGGACGAGGCATCAACGGCAAGTTCCGCGCTGATATCGTTCGACCAAAGTTCTTCCATGAGCTTTACTCCGGTCGAACGTAGGACATCCGCGTCGAAACTGGCAACAAGCACATCGCACTAAGCCAGTTAGCAAGGACTAAGACCCTAGATATTTTATGGCACTTACCCGACGAGCCCCCCAGTACACTTCGGCACCCGTTTCAGTCTCTTTTGCCGGAGCCTTGGCCTTAAGATAGTCAATCATCGAAGAGCTCAGGCGATCCGAGCTGAGGTTAAATCCGACAGCATGCGCTTGAGGACGACTAGACAAGACCCTGGGAGAAAACTCCTGGATTAAGCTATCATATCTGCCTCCTGCAGCGAACACATCTCGTCGTTTGCTGTCAAAGACGCACTGGAACAGAATGCTTCCACCGTAAAACTTATCATGAAGACTGCTCAGAGGGTTTATGTAGACCTTACGCTTAATGCCAAAGGTTTTCAGGTAGGTCATGAGCACGTTCAAGCGAGCGAATATCGGTGCAATCCGCTCGACGTATTCAGTTCCTTCCATGATACTTTGCAGTTTGCGTTGGGTCTCTTTCAAAGAACCTGTACAATGTAAATTAGAGGGATTTATCCCAATAGCATCAGCAAATGACATACCTCTAAAGTCAAACCGAGCAAGGTCATCCAATGATGTCGAAGCAACACCAATTGCCGGGGATCGAAGCTCACTTCGAAGCTTTTGCATCGTCCATTTGCCAACATTGAGCTTGCTGATAGTCTCCTTGGCTAATGGAATTTGGGACGGCGCGACACGACAGAATTCCATGATTAGTTGGAGCAAATCAGAGTGGTTGACAAGGAAGCACATCTGAGAAGAACGCAGGGGTGGAAATTCTTCAATAATCTCATCCAGAACTTTGATGACTTCCGCCTCTTTTAAGGCCAAATCCAAGGTATTGTGAGAAACAATATCGAAGTCCACTTCACCGTGAGTCCGGGGTTCACTGCCATGAGTTGACTCCCTGTACACCGTGCCAAATGCAAATGTCTTCTCCAAAGAGCGATCCTGCTTAGGAATCGCTCTTGCATTCGGAACCGTGAGGTCGAATGGTAGCTGCAAGAGATTGCCAGATGCATCCAGTAGGCGTGCAACAGGGGCGGTGCTGTAATGTTGAGATCGGGGGAAGATCATCTGCCTTTGTGACTCCATGGCGCCGTGTCTCCGGAAGATAGAGGTCAATTTGTTCTTCACTAGACCCTGGACAAGCAACTCATTGGCTGCTGGTGAAGCATGCGAGTCTATGTCCCAAGCAATATCCTCGAATTTCTTGGGTGACTGGGAGAAAATTGCTGATAGGATCTTCTTGTAGTCGGGGGAATCCGGATCAGAGAGCAAGTGCACAATCGCCCGCCTGAATGTCTCTTCCTCGACCTGAAGTGGGATCCTTCCGCTAGAGAGAAGCTCGGCTGCTGTGGGACGTTCGCTTGGGGTGTGGCTTAACAAGGATTCGACAATTTGACCTTGAACCACCTTATCAGATTGCTGGAAAGTGGACGGAAGAGTGTGGTGCTTTTCTCTGATCTCTCTGAGAGTCTGATCACGTTCCATGCCGGTAGGTAATGGGTGTAGCATCTCAAAAAAGATAACACCAAGTGAGAACATCTACACTGCGTGAGCATTAATGTTTTTAGTTTTCAAAGGTTCAAATACTCACATCTACTTTCTCATTGTAATGTCCCGAGACAACCGACTTCATCTCTGGTGCGACATAGTAGGTTGTTCCAAGACTACGCGTGAAATCTCCTTCGAAGTCTGCCGCTGCAGATGAACGAACAGCGGTGGTGAACTGACCGCTTGTAGCAAGGCCAAAATCACCAATGCGAGGGTTGTTAGCAACATCGATGAAGATGTTATCCGGCTTTAGATCACGATGTATGATGCCATGGCTGTGGATGTGGCTGAGGCCATCGAGAATTTGGCGGAAGAGACGCCACGAGCGATCAACGTCATCGTTCAATCCATTCCTGATCAAATCTCGCAAAGTCTTTGGAATATTAGTCTCTAAAGCTTAGCTGGGTAATATGAAAGGAGACTCACATGTTTCTCGCAGTACTCCATCTGGATGTACAGCGTAGTCAAAACAGGACGGCCATAAGAACCAGATCTCGCATAGCTGAGCTCAGCGTCTTCATCTTCACTGTCAGTCTCTGTATGGTTGGCGTGGTAAATCTGAGACGTTTCGGCATGAGCATGATCGGACAAGGTTCCTTCATTGTCATCATCACTGTCTGATTGAGCAAATTCAATCTTGGGATATCCGCTGGAGCTGATGAAATCGAGACCTCCTGTGCTGAATCCGTGATGGTCCTGACTGGCAAATGGGTCGCCTTCGGTTGAGGACATGGCCTCTTCCTCAATGTGATTGAAGTCTTCTTCGAGCCAGGCAGTGTAGTACCGCACAACATATGGATGGTTCAGTCGCGATAATAACATGGTCTCAGAAAGAGTATCTTTCAAAGCCGCAGCTGAAGTCTGAGATATCTTCTTAACGGCATACAAGCGGCCATCGAGCTTGTTCCGTGCTTTTACTACCTGCCCATAGCCACCACGGCCTAGCTGACCTGCCTCGTCAAAGTCTTGGTGGTACCGTGAAAATGCGGGCATGGCCCCAAAAGAGTCAAGCCGGGGCCGTCTCTGCAGGGACACAGAGTTTGACCCTCTATCCCGCATTTTCAAAGGTGCATCCACTCGGAAGAACTCGGACGGTTGCAATTGGAAGGCTGTTGGTCGCTTCCTAGGATCTGGGCGGAAGAATTCACGGAGCAAATCCTGCAATGGAGGAGAAAGTCCCATTGACACCATCAATTGATTAGCAGAGGTGTACCTGAGGAGAACATCTTTCCCGAAGCCCATTTGGAGTAGCACAATTCCAAGATCCCAAACATCGGTCTTCATGGTAGGAGTTGAATGGTCCTGCGTCAGCTCAGGAGGAAGCCAAAGGGGCGACTTGGATGCAGTCAAAGATGGCTTTCCGCCGGGAGGTTCAGGCAAAGCATCCTCGACGCTAGATTGCAATTTCACGATAGTCCCACCCGAGGGGGTTCGAAATAGCAACACTCGGCTACATTGGATGTTTCCATGGACAAATCCATTGCGGTGGTAGAACTCCAAAGCCTCGAGTAGCTGGATCATCCAGCCACGAAGCATATCGACGGCCACTGTTCCCACAATATCGAGAAGCTCGGCGAGGGATCCTTTGTTTGCGTATTCTAAAAGCATAAAGACAGTCCAGGAATTGTCGGGCAAGTCAAAATGGCCAAGTGGGCGGTTAATCTTGAACCCTACAAATTCAACCAAGTTCGGGTGTCTTAATCGTTTGAGGGCCTCCAACTTATCCTCACTGGACCGCATCTGCTCTCGGAACGTCAATCTCTCGGATCCCTTCTCGTCGAGTACTATCTCCTTCAGAATGAGCTGCGGAACATGGCATCGACTTTCGGAAACCACAGGTCTGACGGTGAACGTTTTCTTGCCCTGCTGGCTTTGTAACAGGGTCTTCCCATGCACGGCGCGGAAAATCAGCGGCTGCACTTCGGTGTCACTGACGAGTAAGGGAGGGTCGAAAGAAATTGCGCCAGGTGTGTTCTCCACGAGGTCATCGACATCACTATCAACGCCAGTGCGGCTTTTCCGTCGCATGATGCGAGCCTTGTTTCGTTGTCGCATCTTGTCTTGGAGCATTTCTTGCAATGCGCGCTCTTCCTCTGCAGCTGCAGCTTGTTGTTTGCGAAGCTCCTCTTGCATTTCCAGGTCTGCGCGCTGAAGAGCGGCCGCCTCTTGCTCCATTCGCTCTTCTTCCAGGCTGGGGAGATCCTTGTCCTGCAGGCGCGCCTGGGCAACATCTTCGAGAACATCTTGAATCGACACCGCGAGCTCATAAATCATTTCACTTCCGAGTAGGGTTTTCGGTTTGTTACGGAGAATATCTTGAATTCTCGAACGCGCTCCATCGCGGAAGCCATCTAGGTTCCCGGGCGACAGATTGGGAACAGTCTTGGGATATGTGGTGGGTAATTCGACTAATAAAACAAGGAGGACATCGGGGTTTGAGGAGGATCGTAAGTGAAGCTTAAAGGTCACATCGGAAGTTTGCTGCAGTGCACGAGTTAGGTTAGTGGCACGAGGGACTCAAACAGCCCACCATGAAGTGACAACCCACCTGCCAAGCCGACCGCCGGTTCTCAACTTCTTCGAAATCATCGCCATAGATCGAGCGCAGGGCTTCGACCTCTGTCTGGTGGATTTCACGGTAATTGGTTGTAGGTAAAACGGGGGACGTCACGGAGGAGGAATCGGAGGTTTGCTTTTTGCGGGAGGGCTTCTTCCTCTGTTTGGGAGACATCGCGGGGCGTGGCGAGAGCCCTACATGTGTCCCTGACTGTACGACATGGAGGCTAGTAATAAAGGCTTGAGGTGGGAATGGTGACGAGGTCTAGAGTCGAGCGAATTGGGCAGTCTTTTTTTCTTAGAACAGGCGGTCAGGTGCGCCCTTCGGGGTTATCGATAGTGGTGGACCTATACATGACGCCGGTTGTGGATGGAGATACATTGTGATTTGCTGGTCCTTGGGGCTATAACTAAGTCATCGGTGGATGTTTGAAGCTTTCTTCATTCACAATATGGTATTTCATAGGGCAATGGACGTTGATTGCAGCGGAATACTGTACATCCTACCTACGGAGCATATCCCAAATGTAGGTCCTGCAAAAGAACCTTTCTCCCTGCCCAACAGTGGACCTAATTCCATTGCATGAGCTGGCGAGTTTCACCAGTGGCAATACTGTAGACACCGCAAGAGTCGATCCCAATTTTGTCTCACTGAGTTGGCGGGTTGGCGGGTTGGCGGTGTTCCACCTGTACCTGGCCCTCAGCCAAAGAACCCGAGTATCATGCTGCCAACTAGAGTAATCATTGGTGCATATCCCCAGTGATTCCATGCGCCCTGACCATGCGTCCAGCAAACCAGACCATCTGCAAATGCAACACAGCTGGCGGCAATCAATATCCAGCCTAGAGCTCGTCGAGTACCAAAGTACGCGACCGCATAGATGGCAACACCCATGAAGATGTCTCGAACACCGTAGACTGCCATCAGACTGTCAACCAGCTGCTTGTCTACTGCAGAGGCTGGAGGCTGGAACTCGAAGAAGGTGAGTGCTTGAACCGGACGTAGAATAGCATTGACGCCAAATGCGATGAAAGTCGTCGCAAATGTATAAGCAACAATGTAAAGACCAGCTGAAGCCGAGAAAGACATCTTGGTAAGTTGTCACTCTGTCGTCCTAGATCAGACAGGTGATGGTGCTATATATGAGTTGATGTCCGGGGGATCTGCTGCAAGGGAGAGTGAAGTCACATGCACATTCAAAGCCAAGTCTGATTTCAGCTGACCTGATCGATCCCAACCTGATCAACCCCAAACCTGATCAAGTCAACCAAGTCAACCAAGTCAAGTCCTGGAGACTTCAACTGCTGAGGTGACTCGGGAGTGCCAAGAACCCTATCGATAAGATGATCGGCGCTTCTTCTTTTTCCGACCGCGCGACGTAAACAAACCCCGTCCACTTCCTTACCTTGGCACTATGTTGGACTGGATGAAGGGGAATGAGCAAGGGGGTCTGTTCTATCATATTCATGTCTCCTGAGTCTGTCCACTAACGATTATACTTAGAGGACTCCAAGCTGTTTGAACCCCCCGAGACTCCAGCTCCTGTCTTTGCAATTCGCGCCTTCAAGAGTGCCCTTTTTGGGACACCTGGAGCTGATGAGGAAGATGGAAAACACGTGTCGAAACCAACGATATCCCCCCATCAACGAAGCAAGAGTGATACAATGAAACTCCCACCCCCGAGATCACGATAGACGCGAACCCAGCGGGGGAAGACGCGATGCTCAACCCCACGGGTTCTCCTACAAAAAGCATTTTAGTCACTCCCGGGACGATAGTTAATCGACGCAAGACCGTATCGTTTGGGGAGAGTGTTGTTGACAATGAGGGAAAGCGCCCTGGCTCGGCCAGCAAGCCAGCCAGAACTCCACCAAACCCGACTGGTAACCTGAGCATACAGTGGATGTCCGGTTCCTCGGATGGTAGCGGCAAACCACGGAGCAGACTTACCCAAACCCTGATGGATGCACGCGACAACGCGTCCAAGAACGTGGATTCTGTCCAGTCCGAAGAGACTGGAGGCGAAGTCAAACCTGTCAGCTCTCGAACAAAAGAAATACCAGATGAAGACGTGACTATCAACCTTGAGGACCCGCACTCTGAGTCGGGCAAGTATTGGAAAACAGAATTCGACAACTACCGCTTGAGGACCAACAAAGAGATCAAGAAGTTGATTCATTACCGGTCTATTGCCAAGTCATATGCTCGCAAGAAGGACTTCGAGGCCATGCGGCTGGCCGACAAGCTCAAGGAGGAGGAAGAGAAGGTTGCAGAGATGGAGAGGCATGTTTCAAGACTTGCCTCTACCATGGTTGGGGAAGGATCCAAGGTGGACAAGGAGCAACTAATTCAGGATCTGACCAAGCAGACTGCTCTTGCACTACAATACAAGCAACAAGTCACGGCTTTGCGCAGTACCTTGGAAAAGCACGACGTAGTAAGTGACGCGGCGTACATCACAGAAAACCAGAAGGAAGAGTCATCTTCTAAACCCCCGTCGGATGAGCTTCGCGTTGTGCGGCAAGAGCTAAAGGAAGCCAACACCAAGATTGAAGAAATGCAACGCCATCAATCGGAGCTAAGCACGCTCCAAACTCTCGCACAAAGCTCGGAAAAGAAAGCACAGACACTCGAGCAAGAGAACAACACACTCAAACAGACTTTGGCTCGCGTCAAGCAGGAAATGTCGCGATACGAGGGTCGACGCAAGGACAAAGAAACAAAGCTGAAGCAGAGAGAGTCAAGACTGGAATTACGGGTCCAGGAATACAGGGACAGGCTGAAGACTGCCACTCAGCAGCATCGTGAATCAGAGGAAAACTTAAGGAATACCTCGGATGCAGAGCGTCGCAGGATGGAAAAACAAATTGAGCTTCTGAAATTAAGACTTGGCACAACAACAACCGAACCTTTCCCAGTTCTGTCTGTCACTGAGCGTCAAACTTTCAGCCCTCGCAAAGACCCTACGGGTGTGCAAGTGTTCGACTTTGCCGGTCAGAGAATCGAACACGATGAGCCAGAGGGGCCAGAAGAGCCAGAAGAGCCGGAAGAAGAGCCCACAGACGACATAGAGCCACCCCCAAGCCCAAGCCCACGATCCAAAGTCCGTGAATCGCGGCCTGGTCTACGCAGTGCCACTGTGGGCACATTTAGCTCAAGGCGCCATCTCCGAAAACTGGCTGCAGATGACGACGAGGTAACACACTATTTGAACGAGATCCTGCCAAAGCCACGCCACGAATCTCGCCGCGCTGAACTCGACGCCGTTCCGCCGTCCTCGCCTCCTGACCTTTCAGCCTTCAAATCTCTTAACCGCACCTATTCCAAGCGACGACTAGGCGAAAACCGTCCGACCCGAGCTCTCAATCTTCCCGTTGCGGAAGATACTGGGCTCAGCGCCAGGCCCGCGCCACGAGAGCGCACACATATTAAATCGACCCTCGACTCCATTTCTGGTCTTCCGTCTCGCAGTCGGTATACAAACTACACAATCTCAGCTGGTGACCGAGTTGGCAAGCGGTATGGCTTAAGTGACACTCAACGAGGAGGCCTCTCCCCCGAACGAATTGCCGATGCCCAAGCCCGGCTGAGACTGAAACAACTCAATAATAAATCCAGAGCACTCGGCAAGGAGAACGTGTGAGGCCGGTGTAGTTTTATTATCCTTTCATTTGTTTGTTTCTTCCAATTTGGAAATACGGAGTGGCTTTTGAAGCGTGCAATGGCGTCAGGGTTATGAGCGTTACTTTCTTACCCCATTCTTGCTATCTACATATGAGCGAATATCAATTGTGGGATCCCTCCCTTCCCCAAATTTTGATTTAATTCATGTCCATCGAGATAGAGTTTGTACTTCTCTGCCGAATAGCTGAACAGCTGAGACTTCCACCGGGACTGGGAGTGGTGAGTAATGGCATAGCAAGTAGAACTGCAGGTAGACTACATCGAACTAGGTTGGTTCCATGAGCTTGTCTTAGTCTCCTCTTTCTTATGATGAGGCAGTTGGTATAGCCGCTGGATCATAGGATAGTAGATATCATCGACCTTCAATCATTTGCAAAATGGTGAAAGTATCAAATAAAGGCTGGCTCGACTCCGTCATCTGTATTATCTATTGCAACTGTACTCTTTTCACCATATTATATCTATATATAGGGAGCCGCAGATCGTGCAATGAGTCTAACCACGTCTAGTCTCCCGGCGGAGCAAAACAGCAGACCTCTAGTCTAAGCCTTACCATCAGAAAGCGAGACAACAGCCCACTTACCACTCCAAGCCCACTTACGAGACTCAGAGCCACCACCACCAGGCAGCTGACGAAGTTCCTCGTCTTTGCCAGCGGGGAGGCCAACAACGGTATCAGCCTTACAAGTACGGAAGGCCAAAACGCGAATCCCGGACTTAGGGCCGAGGGGTCCGATGGCCTCTGTGAACGGAGTGGTGGGATCCCATTCAGCCTGTATTTCATTAGTATATGTTGAATCCAGCACATGAATGAACGGTTCACTTACGTCGTTGACCAGTTTCCGGTAGTTCAAATCACCCTTGAACAAGACAAGCTCACTCTCTTTCAAGTCCTCAAATAGTTCCGGCGCAACATGTGGCATACGCCAGTATCCACCTTGGGTGGTCCAGAACGCATGCGGGCGCAGGATTAGCTTGCCATCCTGGTGGAATTGGCTCCACTGCTCGAAGAGGAACTTCACGTCCGATACCTCCTTCTCCGAAAGTGGTTGGAAGGTCTTGCCCGAGTTGTCGGCAGCTGTATAGAAAGCCTGTGGGTCGACCATGCTGTTGAGGAGATCGGAGAAATCCTTCGGCGTGACATCGGACACAAACCAGGGGAAACGCTTGGGGTGAAGGACGACAGTTGTCGCCAGGCCCGCGGAAAGCAAGTATCCGGCGAGAATCAGATCGACGAAGAGCTCAAAGCCGGAATTATCGAGTACAATGTCGACACGGCGCTCGCCGTCTTTCTTCTCTCTGCGGGCTTTTTGCATGGCATCGAAGGCGGCGTCGAGGTCGTTAACGATGATGTTCTTTTGGGAATCCTTGCGCGCTTGCGATCCTTGCAGCTTTTGAATATCCTCGTATGTGAGAGAGGTCAAGAGCGAGAGATCGGTAGCATTTCCCCATAGGCAGATCTCGCACATCTCTGAGAAGAGAAGCTTCTCGGCTTGTTCGACTTGTTCGGGCGACTTTCCTTCCGCCCCCTTGCCTGACTCTGCTTCCTGTGCCAGCTCGCGATATCTTGTAGCGAGTTCTAATACGGCAGGGCGAGATGACTTGAATGTCTCCATCTTCTGGCGTGCGAATACGTCATAGCCCTTCCAATGCTTTGACAAAGCAAAGAGAGTTTCTATCCGGCGATCTGTATTGTAACCAGGTCAGCATCGATACCTTGGTTTTGGTTTCCACGGAAGCTTAGCATACAGAGGTAGCATTCGGAGTACAGCCAGGGCACGTCGTGCCAATTGGGGTTTCCTCGCTGCTCCAGCTCCTGGTTATAAGAGGCAATATCGGGGTGTCCGTCATCGTCCAAGGCCCTTGATTAACCGGTCAGGCAAAGCGGATTTGGGGGGTATAGATGGAGAATACCCACGTAAGTTTCCGGTCATGCTGAAGCTCGTACTTCAGCTTAGCCATGTTGGCAATGATACTCTTGCCTTCATTGGCCTTTTCGTCATCATCCACACCAACAACCGTGCGATGTAGGTCATCAATAGCGCCAGTCTACAAACATCACATTTGATTAGCAATTGTCGCATACGAGCCTTAGTTGTCCAGGGTAAGCCCACAATAATAACGGGCCATCGGTCATTGGCCGAGATCGAGGCAAAGCTCGACTTATCGGAAGTGATGTATTGAGCTGATCAGGTTAGTACATCAAGAATTCCAGGTATCGAAGCACCACCTACGAGTCTTAGGGTCGAATTCCATGATTGTATGTGGAGTTTGTCTAAATGATCGGAGAGCAAAAGAAGTGCAGGGCAGAATCGAGGGGAAACCGCGGGGCAAAGGCGGTGTGAAGTATACGGCGACGTCACAGCGACAGGCTGGAAATACACAGAATACACAGAACACATTGGAACACATCAATCATGCACATAAATACATTAGGAACGTCAATTCTAGATCTCTTGGCAACGCCGCGCTTGCAAATCAGATTGCCTATCACATTCCCATAAGGGGCGAGTTTTGTGCGTATGCCTGGGACTGTTAGCTTGGATCTCAAGTCGAGATAAATAGGAAAGAAAGCTCACCATTGGCTTGATATCTGGGTGAGGGACTGCCTCGAACACTTCATAGTTGAGCTTGAGCTCGGGGCCAATGTTAATGTAGGCACCCTTGTTTTCAGTCGAGTCGCAGTACTTGGGCGCGGAGAAGACAGTGATGCAGCGGCCGTCGTGCTCAACTTCGTAACCACCCATCCGCACCTCGTGCGAGCGGATGATAGCCTCCAGACCGTTGTTCTCGCAGAAGCGCTTGGTAACATCGGGTCCGAATTGAAGGCCGACTCCACGTTTGCTGGGGCCACGGCCAGGCATAGTCTGGGGGTCGGTCCAAAGCATCTCCATCATGAGACCAGCTTGACCGGGTTGCCTTTGGTTGTGGCGGTTGAGCTTGCGGATATCGTTCAGGGTAATCTTGTCGTCGGAGAAGAGACCGCCGTGAAGGACAAGGTACTTGTCGCCGATCAGGGTGGCCAAAGGCAGGGCGGAGAAGGACTCGGAGAACACCTTGAATACGCGCTCGTTATACTTAGCCTTGCATTCGCCTTCGAATCCGTAGACCTTATTCATGTCATCCGTTTCGTGGTTTCCGCGGTTAAGGAAAAGACCGTTGGGCCGCAGCCACTTGTATGCATAAAGGAGCAGGGCAATTTCGCACGACCAGGAGCCACGGTCGACGAAGTCACCGTTGAAGAGATAAGCGTGGGTATCGGAGGGAGCGCCGTTTCGTCTGAAGATCTCAAGCAAATCGAAATATTGACCTGTTCGAATTAGCAACCACTAGAGCATATATCATAGTAGGCCAAACATACCGTGTGTGTCACCGCAAACTGTCAACTTCTTACCGGACTCGACGCCAACCTCAACCATTGTAGGCTCAGCGTAGACGAGATCCTTGACAGCCTTGATAATCTGGAAGACGTACTTGCGGTGGATCTTCTTTCCATCCTTGAACCGCTCAATCATGTCGTCAATGAATTCCTGTGTCATCTCCTCGCCGATGCGCACTCCATCGTAATCATCCTCAACCTTGATAGCACTAATATCCAGATCCGCAAACGCGGAGGGCGGGTCCGAAACCTCAATGGCCTTCTCGAAGTTTATCCGGCGCACAAGCTTCTCGCACTCGGCAGTCTTGAGCTTTGCGCTCTGGTTGGCAGGCTCCCGCTTCACAACGGCCTTGAAATCCTTCAAGGCATCCTGGTAGTGCAGAATGGCAGCATAGCCCAGGCCACGGCGCCAGTAAGCCTAAACGAAAACTAAATTCAGCGTTCATTCTCGCATAATGTCCATCTGCAGTTGTCTAGCTCTTTTTTCCCTGCAGGGTATGTCGCGACGGACCTTCACATAGTTGGAGTCGAGTTCCAATGCCTTTGTGGCGTCGGCAATAGCGAAACCGAATGCCTCGAGTTTGAATTGGGCCTGTCACAGGAAACGAATCAGCAAAGACCATTCCCGTTGAAATGCACACGCCACTCGTGAGAATGTTCCACCGAGGATATCAGGAACGCACCTGGGCCCGGTTGCAAAAGAAGGACGGATCCTGGTCATATTTCTCGATCGCTTGGTTATAAAAGTCGACAGCAGTCGGCCAGTCATGTGCAGCAAAGGCCTTGTTGCCCTGGACCTTGAGAGCGGTGCCGGCTTCTTGATCGGTAGCCATTGGGGGGGGGGGGGGCGGAGGGAAAAATGCGAGGGGCACGAGACAAGCGATGATCGGGGATCGGAGGGAGACTAAAAGGAAAGCGAAGAAAAGACAGAGAGCAAAACCCCAAATGAAAAGCTCCTGAATAAGAGAGACGATAAGAAAATAGAGAAAAAGAAGCAAGTGTTGAGGCAAAAAAAAAAAAGAAGAGGAATCTGTTCCTGGTTCTCCCATGTTCTTTTTCCCCGATCGCAACGGGGCTTGGCATCCAGACTCGACCTCAGATCTCTTTCACTTCTCCTTGCCTTCTTCCTCTACAGCTCCCCCCAATGTCTTTTTACGCCGCGCCTAACCAGCAGCGCACGCTGCGTGCCTGTATGGTCTGCTCTGTCGTCCAAATCCACAATGTATGAGCTACTCCCTGTTTCCTTCTGCAGCTTCCTCTGATCACCCCCGGTTACTCCAGAAATTCATGCGTGAAGGCTGTCCGAACTGCGAAAATACCCTCCAGCTCCGCGGAAACAATGACGCCATTCAAGAATGCACGTCGCAGGTCTTTGAAGGTCTGATCGCTGTCCGGGATCCAGCTGCTAGCTGGGTCGCTCGCTGGCAACGGTTGGATAACTATGTGCCGGGCACATATGCGACCAAGGTCACAGGCTCGGTGAGTGAAGCTGGAATGTCTAGGGAGATTTGAAATGGAATTCATCTCGCATTGATGTCTCCGGTTCTGTCGAACACTCTGGCTAATTCTGTTCGCGTCAATAGCTCCCCGAATACATCATCAGCAGTCTCGAGGACTCCGGAATCAAATACGTCCCGTACGCGCGCCCAGCTCTTTATACAAAGCCTATATGGCTCTTTTATTCGGCTGATTTACTGACTACTTATCACAGGCGAGATGGAAGCACCGGTGAGGAAGATGCTTGAAGTACCGGTCCGACACACTAAACGACCTTCCCACCCTTGTTCATACGATCCTGGTCCGGATACCCCCTATAGCACACGCCGTTCGATTATCAGGGTGGGAAATGGCTTCGACAAATTTGCTGGTTAGGAGTTTCGGATGGAGCATTGCACAGTTTCTTATTTTTCTTCATATTACTTGCTGGAGTCAAGGGCATGGCAGGACCAACCTGCTTGTGAGTCTAGTGCCGATTTCCCTTTTCTGTAACCATAAACATAAATCGCAACTGAGATGATTATCACTACGAGTCTGGATTGTTCTGTTGAGTCATAATTCAATTGACAAGCAAACTGTCTAGAAATGTACATGGCCTTTTTGTGTGGCATCCATCCGTTGCAACAAAAGATATAGAAAAAAAAGTTCATCAAAATAGTAAAGAAACGCTCATAAAATCAAGTTCAAAACGCCCGGGCAATTTTCCAAAAGTCATAACTCAGAAATGACATTGCCTGGACTGAATTTAGACGACCTGGATAATCTGCTCGAGCTTCTCGAGCAGGATATCAGCGTGGTGCTTCTGGAAGACCAGCATGGGGCGCAGGCGGACAGCAGAGGCGCCACTGCCACCAATGTTGATACCGAAGGCCTTGGCCTTGGCAACGAGCTGGTCGCGCTTGGGGGTGTCCCAGGCGATGAATGTACCCTGGTTCTTACCACGCAGGTTCTGGAAGTGCTGGGGGTACTTCTCAGCGAGGCGCTCGAGACCGCCGTACAGGTAGTCACCGGTAGTGCGGGTGTTCTCGACAAGACCAAGGCGCTCCACCTCGTTGATAATACCACGGAAGATCAGAGCGCGGGCCGGGTCACCCATCCAGGTGTTGAACTGGCGGTAAGGCTTGTTGGGGCGCAGGGCAGGGTTGCCGTAGTAGTAACCGGCAGTCTGGGCCTTCTTGGAGAAGGTGACCATGTCGGGGGGAGAAGACAGGTTCCAGTGGTCGTGGGCCCAGAACTTTCCGGTAGCACCAACACCGGTCTGCACCTCGTCGACGATGAAGAGAACGTTGGTGCGCTTGGTGATGTCGCGGAGACCCTGGAAGAAGGCGGGTGAGGCGTGGTTGTCACCACCCTCGGACTGGATGGGCTCGACCATGACGGCGGCGACGGGGTTGTGGAACTCCTTGATGAGGCGCTCAACCTCGGCCAGGCAGCGCTGCTCCTCGGCGGCGTTCTCCTGGACGTGGTCCTCCAGAGGGTACTTCAGCTGGGGGAAGCTTGCCTGGGGCCAGTCAAAGGCGGGGATATCCAGCTTGTGGATGGCCTTGGAGCGGGTGGTGGAGAGGGATCCGAAGAGACGGCCGTGGAAGGCAGACTTGAAGGACAGGATCGAGAGCTGGGGAGAACCGGGGCCGGCGTTGTTCATGGTGGAGAGCAACTCCTCCTCGGTGAACTCAACCTCGGGGCCACCACGCTGCATCTGGCGGTAGTACATAAAGGCAGCCTTGTAGGCAGTCTCGTTGGCATCAGAGCCAGCCATGGCAGTGAAGACCTGGTCAAGACCCTTGGGGGCGGCACGGAGGACACCAGTCTTGAGAATGTGAGCCCACTCGGAAGAGGGGAAGTTACCCAGAGCTGGGCGGTTGATGAGAGCAGAGGTCATCTCGGGGGTGGCGGCAACCTCCTTGAGGTGAGGGTTGTTGTAACCAACAGGGATAGAGGCGATTTGGGCATACACATCAAGCAGCTTGTTGCCATCAAGATCAGCAATGCTAGGAGAAGGTTAGTTGAAGTCATGGAGGAGGAATTGGCTGTCGTACTAGTTACCAACGGACTGGTTGTAGTCGGTGAGCATGTTCAAGCTGCGGACGTCAAAGACCTCATCGAGCTCGGCAGCAGCGGCCTGGTTCTTAGGACCCGGGATAGTGCCGGAGACAGAGGGAGCAGTAGGCTCATTGGGGAAGTAGGGCTTCTCGGAGGCCCGGAGAGAGGCGGTGGTAGAGAGAGAGCGGGCAGCAGGGAGGCGAGCAGCAGAGCCCAGCCGGGTGCTGGCACGGAAAACCGAGGCCATTGTGAAGTAGGAGATGAGGCTTTCCGGGGATATAGAGAATCGGAAAAAGCAGAAAATGGTGACAAGAGACAGAACACAAAAATGCGCGGGGTGTCTTTATATGGCAACCGTTATCGGTCTTATCCTGGAGCTTCAGAGCTTCCCCCCGCGTATGAGTCGGCGGTTTGGACCAATAACATTCCTTCCTGCACCGCGAAACACCGAAGATCCGATGGGGAATGTCGACGAATTGAGAAAGTCTACGCTGGTGGATTTCATCTTCAATTCGATATGGTAAGAGTTTCCATTTCGACCGCTTCTGCAGTCCAATGCCCAATTGGGGTCGAGTCACGCGGGTCTGCTCTATCCAACTGTAGTTGTGTCCTGTTGGCGTGGTGTTGGTGTGCAGGACGGGCTTTCGGTCGATCACTGATAAGCTAAATCTCACTATCTGGGCCCCGGTATGCTGGTAGGTCAGGTGTATAACCCGGGGCTGCGAACATCTCTCACCGCAATTTTGAGGCTCGTTCGTTTTTTTATACATGTATAATGATAGACTTGGCGCTTTGATTCAGTTAGATGTGCTGTTACTGCTGTAAAACACCTGGTTTAACGTGAAGTCTATATTACTGCACACTGTACGACTGTATATATATTCCAGTCACAACCAAGCGATCAACCTCCAAACAGTACGACACTCTAGAATGTCAGTAATGCTGCACACGAGTATATCCAATAAGCTATCTCCTTCTTGCCCCCTTCTTAATTGACACCAATGGCCAAATCAACCCAATTGACACGATAGGGCTGCATAAACTCCCGGGCTTGGCGATTGGCTCGTGAGACCCACTCCACTATGAAAATTTGATATCCGTTCATAGTGCACTAGTCTGAGATAACTTTCAACCAATTGGGCTTGTGGTTTAGTGGTATAATACTCCCTTAGCATGGGAGTGGTCCGGGGTTCGATTCCCCGCGAGTCCATTGCTTTTTGCTTCCTGTTCTTCTTGGAAGCCCTTATTTTTTAGATCTATGTATTGTATAGTAAACGTTTGGACGGGGACCTTGGTGTGTACATTTTAGAACCTAGTATTTTTTTTTGGATCGCATAGCACCAGCCGCAGGTGTTATTCATCGAATTGGTTTCATAGATCAGCTGGTTCAAGTGTGGTGCTAGCGACGCCAAAGTCGAGGGGGGCCCTACTTCGCTTGGTATATAGCCTCATCCAAGAGCTATGATACAGCGGACTTGGAATCCCGTACTTGACTATGTATCTAATATCAACCATGGCGCAGTAGGATATTCTATTTCAAAATTCAACGTCGGGGCTTGCATGAAGCACTCAGAAATGAAGAAAGTGACAGGCGTCATGGAACTAGACTACTCATTCAAAGACGTCTTTCATACTACATAGTCTTTAACCCTAACAAGTCTTTCATCCTTTGTTCCCATACATTTCTCCCATTGCCCTTTGATCTCTTTATCTGGCATTGATCTTTGTTGAGTACCTCATTCAAGCCATTGTTCGCACAACGTAATTGTACATATGAAAGTCACCTGTAGATGTATATAAGGCAGCTGGAATTAACCTTTTGCTAATCACGAAAGTCCCGTACAAAAATAACCAGCAACATAAACCAACGAATCACCGAGACATCAGCGAATCATCATCGTCTCAATGGCTCCAATCTACTCTCTGTGGGAACCAAAGGGGGAAGAACTGGTCAAATGGCTAACCAATGCCAGTGAGCCAGGATGTCCCATCCCGAGGACCACGGTCACTTGGGCAGATTTAGAAACGGATCAATATTTCGCCTACAGCAAGAGACAATGTCTCGGGCCTCACCAGCGTAGCCTGGCGGCCGAGCTTGGTCTTCCTGTTGAGGGAGATATAGAGAACCAGGAATCTGTCTATCGGTATGTTTCGTTCGTGTCCAACCAACTCGAATCCGCTATGTGGGTCGGGAAAGTTGGACCAGGAATGATGATTATCGATGTGATAATGAGGGATTTAGGGTCGAGCGTGCCGTGGATTTCAGAGCTGACCAAAGCGCTCTATGAGAGGTTTTTCCCTCTTAGTGGGCTGCGGTGTGTTCTGATAACCGATGTTCAGAACGTGGACACCGTGAAGTGTGTGAGGAAGATTTGCGAGACCCATGAGCTGGAGCATCCGCGAACTGTGATGGACGACGCCGAGTGGCCTGAGGGGATTTGGACGTTTCCTTCCCCGGAGTTCCACGCCTTGTTGGGTTCCCGACTTGGTAAGGTTGTCGCCTATTTCATTCTAGGTGCGTATGGCCAAGGTGTTAAGCGGGTCAGCCGAATCACATTCTTTCACGATGGAGCGACTGAACTTAACTTGCGGTTTGATATTGAGGATGTTTGAATGTTCCCTTTTGTTGAGAGCTAACCCCAACTGACGAGTTTTAGATTTCTTTAGGTCGAATTCTTCAGGTCAAGGCTAGTATCTTTCCTACGTGTTAGTTGTTATTGTCTGCGTTGTCGATAGATTTTTTCTCAAATTGAAGTGTTGAGTTTCTTTTTTGAAACTTCTATGGAAATAAGTAATATGCACCATTAAATATTCATCTGGGACAGTAGGTAGGCATATTTGGGGGTTCAGATCTTCTTTGTTATAACCAAGAATTGTTGAGTCTGCCTGTAGAAACCCGCCTGATGTTCTCTGTTGTTCTTCCTGTGCTCTTTGTTGCCCTAACATCTTAAACCACAGCGTTTATTTAAGCTACCATTCCTTCGCTCAAAGACAATGCGTTAGCAATTCGCCCTGCATATATTCAATGAAAGTAATTTACATATAATCCCCAAGCACATAATCCCTCAAAGTAGACATTAGAAACACCGACAAAACATCTCAATATCATGTTCAGCAGTATTGTCGTACAGTACGAGTGCATAGATGTTTCCTATAAAGTACGGTATTATACGTATTGCGGTAGTTATGAAATGAAGGAGGATCTATTCTCAGAATGTGATTAATTTATTTAAACGCCATTCCAGTATAGGTCAGCGTATAGTAGTTACCGGTACATATCGACAAACAAAGCGTGAGTGTCTAGGAGGTAAACTGCTTTCGATTTCAGCTGTAAGCCATCCATCAAAACCCTCATGCAACAGACGCAGCACCACCCGCAGCATAAGACCTCTCCCCCTTCTCCCGCCGCATCTTCTCCCGAACAACAAGCCCAGTCACCAGAACCATCAGATCAAACTCGTCCCCCCAAGACGGGTATACATGGAAATATCCATCTTTCTGCACTAGACCCCCACCGGGACAAAGAACAGCCACAGCCTGATCCTGCTCATCAACCAGCTTATAACTGCCCATAGGGCCGAAACTCTCATGTGCCCCGGTATTCTTCCAGGTGAAAGTACGTTTCTCGCCCCGGAGGTCCATTTGGAAGATATGCCGTGGTGAGAAGAATCCCTTTTTGCTCAAAGTTGTGGTGCAGCCTGATGTCTCGGCATTGGGTGTATTGCCTATGGTGATTTTGGCGTCTGATGAGAAGCGGACGTATTTCCCGCTTGCAGCGATGGGGCCATTGGTGCTGTTGCCCGTGTAGAAGGTTAGTTCTGGTTTGTCGGCGGCTGGGCTGGCGTTTTCGATATGATAGATTGGCGTGTCGTTGGTTACAACTTGGTATTGGGAGCTCCAGTTTCCACCGGCTATGTTGTAGTGGGTGTATTCTAGTTTGTCCGAATGCTCCAGCATGATGATTGTGAGACAAGGTTTGGTTGGGATATGTAGGAGAGGCAGATTTGGCTTCTTATAACCCGCAGACTGGGCAATGTCAGTGGATATCAGGTGTCAGAGGCAAGTGAAGTCTTTAAGAGGGCAGTGCTGGCCCCCAGCCTTGATGTCACGGGGTATATACGGGGCGCCATTCAGCCTTGGCGGATTTTGATCAACTTCCGATGGGGCCCCGGATTTTATGATTTGTGACTCAGTTCTAGTTAACTTGGTTGGAAGTGTGTCATCAAACGATAGTATTCATTCAGTCATAGACATCGAGTCTAAATATCCAAGGTATCATAATAAAAAACAAAACGAGCAGTATAACAAATCCTCCACTACCGTACAGAGTACAGAGTATATAACCCAATCCTTTTTTCCACGCCAGACAAACAAATCAAATACAAAAAATCAAGGTCAAGATAAAGATCAAATGCCAGCATCATATCTATTCAATACAACGGCATAGGCGAAGAGTTAACATAATCAACATTATGCTCAACAGACTCAATCCGATCAGTACAAGTCCCAAAGACCCGATCCCAAAGCCGAGTCTGTTTGCCATAATTATGACTCTTCTTCCAACCCTTCCGATGATGCAAATCATGATCTTCAATCACAAGCTCCGCATCAAACCAACGCAACACAAAGCTCAGCGTCGAAGGCGGGGTGGCATGCACACGCAAACCACTGTGGCCCGCCAACTCAGCAAACACGACGTACTGGTGGCAGATCCACCACTCGTAGAAACCCATCGGCATGCCCATAAACTTCATAGTGAAGAAGGTCATTACCGGGATACCGAGGATATCGAAGAACTCCTGCTCGGAGTCGGCGTACAGGGTGAGCAGCGGGTTCGGGTGCTTGGTGAGGTGGTGGGTCCGGTGGTACTTCCATAGTGCGCCGACATCGTGCATGAGACGGTGGTACCAGTAGAACCAGAAGTCGAGGATGATACCGTATAGACCTGCTTCGAGGGGCAGCCAGGCGAAGCTCATGGTTGACGGGGTGTGGGTTGAGCGGTAGGCCAGGAAGACGGTGAACATAGGGCGGAAGGTCGACGTCGACATGAGTGAGCGGACGACCTTGGCGACGCCGACGTCTGGGACGCCATCGCGGGCGTGCTTGTCGCCGTCTAGGAAGCCGTGCTGGTGGCCGAGACGGCGGAGGACGTGGAGCTCGTGGATTGCGATGCCCTTGAAGGCTAGACTGTATAGGATGAAGGCGCCCCAGGCGCTGAGGTTGTGGCCGGTGATCACCACGTAGGCGTGGTGGATGAGTAGTGGGATCACGGCGTGTGTGAGCACCCAGCGGTGCATCGACCAGTCTGGGACATAGGGGACTGCGTCTTCCTTCAGGTGGACTGGAATGTTCTTGTCGAGGTGTTCGGGGTGGATGCCAAGGAGTTCATAGAACCAGTGGAATAGCGTCCACTCTGAACGGGCGAGTTGCCGCCAGGTGGACTTCATCGAGTCCTTTGGATTGCGTTCCATGACTATTATAGCGTCCAAGTTGACGCTCCCCCAGGATTGGGGGATAGGTGGATTTTTAAACCATTTGGGTTCACTGTCGATCCCCCCCCCAGTCGTTCGGCGACTGGGCTTCGGCGCATGTGAACGATACCCACATCTTCACACTCTCCGCAAAAATGAGCCTCGGACTTTTGGCTTCATTTGAACATGATGTCGATCGTTGCTCGTCTGGGTGAGATGCCCCAACAATCTGACCGTTTCCCTGCGCTAGCTCACGCTTGGGCTAACTCGCTTCCCTGACAGGGGAAGATCTGTCTCTGGGGGGATTGATCATAGGTTGGTGCATACTGTAATAGTTGCCTATGACTCTTGTTTATATCATAGTCCGGGCAGAGAACAGGTCCATCCACTACTGTACTTTATACATATGTCATGATGCAGTGCGACGTCGCTTGCATGAGCGTGCCCCTGAATCATGTGATGTGCCCTAATCGACGAGTTGAGATGTGAACACTCAAAAAATGAGGGTTTCAAACACGTCGGTTGATTTATTATCAGATGATGATCGTATCTGAGTTTCACAAGGGCTCGGCTAAATCAGATGTACAGGAATAAACTGATTATCAATCAGAATATTTCCGATCGACACTGTTGGGTCCGAATTTCATAGAGTTCATTCTGTAGTATGGAACAGGATGCAGGAATGTATTATGACAATGTAGGTGAAATGAAGATGCTCTATATATCAACAACCGCCTCAACTGTCTGCGCATGGGGGATATCAACATGCGAATGTAAACAAATGGAAAGAAAAGTACCGAAACAAACCATGCAACCATTTACAGTAGGACTGTAAATCTGGAAGCCTGGGACTGCCGCTTCCACATGATAGATCCACATATGGAGAACATATTGGCAACGGCCAAAGAAAACAAGACAATAGAAACGTTGGGAAGCACGCGAGAGAAGAGAAGAATCGTGTCTCCACAGGCCACTTCACTTGCCATAACGCTATAGCAAGAGGAAATGCATATGCAAATGCAAATGCAACTCCTATTTGCAAGACGATCAACACACAATCCAAGCAGATGTATATTTGAGAGACCAGCCTCGGTAGTGTGATGTGCATCCTGTTGTGCCATTCCCATCTCTCTAGTCCGAAGCACCCTAAATCTTGCTGCCTTCTAGAAGCTCTATACAGCAACAGCTTGAGTCTCGTCAACGGACAACTGATTAACCTTGACCGCCACATTATCGACAGCCTTTTCGTCTTCGGTCTTGGCTTCAGTGGCGACGTCGGTCTTTGCCTCCGGCTGCGAGGACACATGCGACTTTGGGACGGGGACCGTATCTCTGCGGTCCTTTCCATCGACTGTGCCCAACACCTCCAAGTGATCACCCTCGAACAGAATGGGTCCCTTCAGGATATCCTTTCTCTTTTCACCCTCAACTTGGTCCTGCTCCAGGCCCTGGAGCAGCTCACGAGCGGGCTCGTCTAGGTTGGGCATCTCGCCCCAGGTCCAGTCTAGTTCACCACCATACTGCTTAGGGATGCTGGATGGTTCCATGAATGAAGTAAGGGTAGGCTGAACCTCCGCAGCAGACAAAATGAAGATCTTGGAGGTGGTACCAGGATCGAACCAGCGCTTGATCCAGCTCCAGACGGTGGGGAAGAAAGACGGAGCACCAATAATCTAAAAAAAAGAGTCAGTCACAGATCCCAATATCACAGTCAAATAACGTTTCTGCGATGATCGCATCAGAAAAGACATACGAAAATCCGATCCAAAGTCTCGGGGTAATGCGCCGTAGCCAAAACACTAGCATCCTGCATATGACTCTTCAGATTCCAGAACTGCTTCAATCCAACACCACTGACGTCAACAATATTGGTAGAAGTAACAATAGGCGTCTCAGGATTCGGCCGCTGCAACGCCGAACAAAGCGGCATCACAAAGCGAAGAAGATTCTCATACAAGGCGAAGAGATTCAACAAGCGCGCCGGGACAGTAGACGACTTGTGTGTCTCCGGCGTACCGGTAGTCATGGTAGAGTTGTAAGCAGCGACAGCCTTGTTGTCCAGGTGGCGGATCTCAAAGACGTAGACGGGAATTCCACGGCGATCGCGACGGCCAGTCCACTGGGGGTACTGTAGCGAACAAGGTCAGTATATGGTCTTATGAAACAATCAACGTTGTCCCGGTACCCACCATCCGTCGTGCAGCCTCGTAAGAGTCTACGCCGATATTCTCATACAGCGCGTCAATGGAATTGTCTTTGCGCCAATCCTCCGTGTCCTTGAATTGACCCCAAGCACCCTCAACGTCGAACTTGCGAGCACGCAAAAACCGCCTATACCAGAAACCCGATCAGTTCTTGTCCGTTTCTCTTTGTATGGAGGTAGTAGAGTAGGGGGGACAGCGCCACATACAGCATAGTAGCATCGTCATGGCTAGCAGTCTTGCCCTCGACGCCCTCAGCCTGTTCCACAGCAGGAGTGTAGTATTTGCGCTCGGCACAAAGCGTCTTGAACTCCGACAGCTTCTCCTCTTGCTCGGGGGTCAGGTGGTGCAAGTGTCCGGCCAGCCATGCGGTGCCGGAGGCTTGGGAGGCGGAGGCCGAGGGGTCGTTCTTTGCGGACTCGGTGCGCGCGAGGTCGGGCTCGGAGGCCTGCGCTGCTTTGCTTCCCCAGAGCATGGTTGCTTGTCTCTGGGCTTTTCTTGTGACTTAATATAAATGAATCAAAGGTGGGTTGGGGAGGTCAATTTGGACGGGGGATCAGTGGCGGAATAGAGGCGGTGAAAATTAATCTGACATATCAGCATTAGTAGGAGGTATACTGTATGTACTAAGACCCTGAGGAGTTATATCGTTTGATGATGGGCTACGAAACTATATATTAATACTATTTACGTTTTATTTGCAAGCGCCTTGTGGAATGAATCAATGATCAATGCGTATATTTCCTTACAATTGTCCAACGATACTCCTACTGCTTCATCTACGCTAAGACAGATCTAGATAAGCACAGTCCCCAGGGGTTCGCAGGAAAAAGCCCCTGATTGAGCCGCCTGGCACGGCTTCGCAGTAGCAAGAAATCTAAGTACATAGTGCTAGCAACACATACTATGCCCGGTAAGCTGTCATAGTTTATAGTTTGCAGCCCACATCACTGATTCAAGCCATAGAGGCAAAAAGCTCTTTTCAACGAGTGTACCCCAAAATATCTGCTCTATGTCTCGGGCTTAATCTCAGTTTAGGGCTGTTGTGCAGGCATGGACCACGTAGATCAACGGAGATCAGAAAAGCTAATCGGCAGGGATCAACTAGGGAACGCTGGTGAAAAGTGTATCAAGTCGGTCATCGAAACCAAGGATTTATAGTTACGAACCTGTAAAGTACTCTGTACGCTCTGTAATGTACTGCAACGTGAAATATACAAACACACAATACAATTCATTCATTCCTAGCACAAAACCACATATGGAAATGGGTTACATGGATAGCTAGATAGTAACTTAAAACTTAAGGGAAGGGTCAACCCCAACAATTATTTTGTACAGTCGCCCCTCACAGCGGTGAAATCAAACAAGAGGATAACAGAAGAGTCAATAGATACAGGAATTTAATCCTCGGTCAGGTCGCCGTATTCCCAGATTCCGCGACGCTCGGACTTGGCCTCGTCTTCAAGTGTGCGGAGGTTGGACAAAGTGTCGACGGAAGCGCGTTCCCAAGCCTTCAGCTTGCGAGGCACCATGGCGAGACCCTCGGAGATGATGTCAGCGTTAATGCTGTTGTCCAAGTTCTTGGAGACGGAGGGGTCGAGGAGGGTGACGTGCAGGGTGCCATCCTGGTCGACGTGGTCAACGTTGGCGACGAGCTGGCGATCGAAGGTCTGGTCGCCGACGAAGCCGACGGCATCCTCGAGGTAGTCCTCGGAAGTAGGGAACTGCGTGAGGGAGAGCACGGCGTCAATGGCCTGGGGGCGGAGAGTCTGGCCGGAGAACTGGGGTTGCGTGAGAGGGCGGAGCTTAGCCCAGGGGAGGGACTCGGAGTTTCCGAAGTCAATATATACCACCTCGGCGGTTTCGTTTTCACGGTCATTACGGCGGACCTTGGCACGATACCAGTTGCCGTCTTCGGTGAACTGGGCGGCGACCCAGTCGCCAGCCTTAGGAGGACCGGGGAGAGGAGCGTCGTTGGCCTTGTTGATGTGGAAGGTACGGAAAGCGCTCATGAGCTCGGTGAGGGCGTTGGTGCCGGTGCCAATCTGCTGCAGCTTGAGCTTGGCGGTGGCCGGGTCGACGTAGGTGACCATCACGTCGCGGTAGTCCTTACGACGCTGAATAGGGGCAGCATCGCTCTCAGTGCCAGTACCAGTGCCGTTGGCAGCCTCGGCTTCCTCAGCCTCAGCAGCCTCCTTAGCAGGGTCGTAGTCGTGCCAGAGACCCTTGCGGGCATCCTTGGCACGCTGCTCGGCAGCGAAGTACTCAGCGGCGTGACCAGACTGCTCAGCCGAGTATGCGTGCACGGTGGCAAAGCCCTCCTCCAGTAGGACCTTGGTGAAGTTTTCCTTGTTGACGTACAAGCTTCCAATGAAACCACCGACCTTGTCAATGGTCTCAACATCGATCTCGACATCACGCTGCATGCAGCGGCGGTTGGCAAGGTCGTGGGCCTCCTGACCGAAAGGCTCACCGACGTCGCTAGGGCCGCGGGCAGAGCGAGGAGCACGGATACCGGAGAGGACGAGAGTCAGCTTGGCGTTGTCACGGGGAACCAGAACGGTGAAGCGAGAGCCAGATTTGACGAAGTCAACGACAGCAGGAACACGCTTCTGGCGCTGCAGGATACCAAGCTCCAACTTGGCCTTTTGGACGCTCTCGGAGTAGTCCTGGTATTGCTTGGCCTTGGGAGCCTTGGAAGACCACATTCCACGGCCTTCCTTTTGAGCCTCAGCCTCAGCAACGAGCAGGGCATCGTAGTCGGGGGAACGATCGGCATCATCCATGCGGTGACGGATGACAGAGGAATAACCAGCTTCCACAAGAGCAATTCCAACGTTGGTGTTGCCCTGAACAACAGTAGCGACCTCGCGCTCTTCGTAGCCCTCATTGGCGGGCTTCTTGCCGTTCACGGTGACCTTGACGTGCTTAGCAATAACCCGCTTGCGAAGGTACTCCTTGGCCTCAGCGGCGAAGGGAGCCTGCTTAGGGTCGGAGGGCTTGGGCTGACGGGTACTGGCGAGACTGATCTTCTTCTCCTTACCAGCCTTGTTCCGGATAAAGAGAGTGTCGGCGTTCAGCACACGGGTGACCAGGTAGTCCTCGGCGGAGGCACCCGCAGTGGTGGGACCAGTGTGTCCAACGAACAAGCCCTTGCGGCCAGCCTTGGCCTCAAGCTCGGCCTGGCGGAGAAGAGCCATATCAGGGCCTAGAAGGGTAGAGTGATGATCCTGGCAACGGGCGAGACCAGCCTCAAGAAGGAATCGAGAGATGTTTCCATTGGGGTGGAGGACAGTAGCGACCAGTTGACCCTGCGGCGTCACACCAAGCAGGGAAACCTTGACCTTACGCTGCAACAGACGAGATTCCACAAACTGCTGTGCTTCATCACCGAAAGGCTCGGCAGCCGTTTCCTTACCCTCTGTGGTGCGCTTAGCAGATGGGGTACGAACACCAGCGACGGCAATAACAGTCTGAACATGCTCTGTGGGAGAAAGCAGCAGACGCAACACAAGTCGGTCACCATTCAGGACCTTCTCGATAATACCCTCTAACTGCTGACCGGACTTCTGCCGAACCAATTCACGAGCACCAGTCAACTCATAGCTGGTTTCGATAACGCCATTGTCAGCACTCCAGGTTCCCTTGCTTTCACCCTGAGCGAGTGACTCTAGGGCACGCAGACGCTCAAGAAGAGCAATTGTCTCCTCAGATTCATCGCTACGTTTGCCAGCCTCTTCACGGACACGGGTCCAGCCTTCTTGAACACTGATATCGGGCAATGAGGCGTCGAAACCGGGCAGTTTGATGGTACCGTACTCGCGCTTGGCACCGGTGGGAATGGTGTAGACAACGTGGAACTGGACAACCTTGCCGACAAGGAGTTCACGGAGGAATTCACGGGATTGGAACGCATATGGCTATAGTTGACAGATGTGTTAGTTGTGTTTCATTTGCCCCTTCATCAGTCCAGAGCTATATAGTCAATGGTGACTGAAAAAAGTAACAGGATGGGAAGTGCGCAATCAATCCGAACATGGTTATTTGTTTGCAATTGAGCACATTTTCCACAGATATATTACCCACCTCATCACCTTCTCTCCTTAACCGGGGAGCAGACACATAGGCCAAGCTCAGGACGCGTTCTTGTGAGGGATTGGTGACATGCGACAGCACGACAGTGTCGCCGGACAGGACAGACTTGACCCGGGCTTCGAAAGGCATGCTGAAAATTAGACACCACTTCCCGACAAATGAACAAATGAGATGAAATGGACAAAATCAAGAGGAAAAAGAAGTAACACAAAGCAGAAGAAAGGAGTTGTGAACAGCTAAGTCCTGAGGGGAAACGTGGCCGGTGTTTAGACTTGTGGGGGAAAGCGGTCAGCGGCCGCTCGAAGCTTCTACGCCTTCGATATCTACGAGTCTACGTGTGTATCTTCATGAGTGGTGTGATCAACTCCAGTTTTTATGGTAAGTTAAGTATCATTCATTCATGTATCCAGCCAGGAACTACCCTAACTTTTCACCCCCAAGTTCAATTTCAGGGGGGATATCAAGTCCGAACATCATCAAGCGGAATTGCGCATTTAAGCGGCAATACCAATGACACCTAGCAATTGATTAGCATTGAGTCCATTGACGATGAAAAGGGGGCCTAATTTCCACTCACCACAGGCGGGACGGAGACCAGCGTTACCGGTCTTCTTGGACTCCTCGTTGCTACCCTTACCGAGGTCATCAGTACCGGCGTGGACGACGAGAGTACGCTACAAAAAAGACATTAGTGATTTGCACCCTCAAATTGTGACCTGCTTAAACTTACGCCCAGGACGGACTCGGCGCCAATCAGCTT
Source organism: Penicillium nucicola (assembly GCF_028828085.1). Lineage (NCBI taxonomy): Eukaryota > Fungi > Ascomycota > Eurotiomycetes > Eurotiales > Aspergillaceae > Penicillium > Penicillium nucicola. The sequence continues at coordinate 802,127 of NW_026643125.1, read as the reverse complement.
GACGAGCTTGTCCTGCATGGAGCCGTTGGCGTTACCCTCAGCATCGGTCTTGAAGTTGCCAAGGTCACCGACGTGACGGTCAGCATCGGTGGGAGCACCGTGGGTCTTGCCGAAGGGGTTGACTAGCGTCATTAGTATGTTTCATCGGCAGTCAAGAGCTGAGATTGTAGCATACAGTGAGGACCAGCGGAGGTGCAGCCGTTGGTGTTGTCACCGAACTGGTGAACGTGGAAAGCACGCTCAGCGTTGGCGTCGTTGCCGGTGATGTTCCAGGAGATGGTGGTAGGGGCGGACTCATCAGCCTGCTCGAAGGTGACGGTACCGGCGACCTTGGCGTCACCACGGAGAACAGCAACTGCAGACAGACACGATCAATAACATATTCTCATATTCTAGCAGGTCGATTGACGGCGGAGAAAAGCTGGACCCGAGCAAGCTCCAAGCTCCAAGCTTTAAGCTCCACGCTCCCAACTCCACGCTCCCCAGCACCCAAGCCCTACCGACCAAACCCCAGTGACAAATAAGCTGTCAGCCTGGACAGGGCAGATTCTAGGTGTTGCAGGGGAACGAAGCCGATAGGCTCGGAATTGGGGCTCAGGATCCCAAGGTGCTCAAATTTGCTCAAGGTCCCCTGGGACCTTGAAGGGCCGGGATCTGTTGGCTGAAGAAAAGTGGACTTACCAGCCTTAACCATTTTGATGGATTTTGATATAGTTTGAGATGAAAAGTAAAGAATTGGAGTATATATTGAAGAAGAAGAAGAAGAGGGGGGGAAAAGACGAGGTGGGAATAAGCGGATGTTGACGTGACTCTACCCTCTTCCCAGCCCAACTAAAACAATCCCCCACCTCCTCAGGCGAGTCGGAACGAGGGGGAATGACATAATGGAGACTATGTACTGGTACGGGACTCGTAGTGGGGGTTTGGCCGGGACCACGAGTACCGGTACCTACCCCTCCGAGAGCTTTCTGCTCAATGGTTGGTAATAGGGGACAGTACTGCTCAGGTGTAGTTGTCCATTTCACGTTATCATTCATCCTAAGCTAGCCATTGATCTCTCGGATATACAGTAAAAATCAGGAATAGCAACCGATGCAATCCGACCTGTGCGGGGTCACTGAATAAGCCGACCCGGCCAGATCAATTTGCTGATTGAACCGGACCCCTACGCTCCTGAACGAGACAGTACGAAAATTTACAGCGTGGAGACCGAAAACCGGAGCAGAAGTTCATCAATTCGTATCTACCGATTCCAATTTTGGGGGATCGCCAATTTACATAAAATTCAAACACATCAAATCATAGCCTCTAAGCCTGGATCTTCTGGGCAAGGAGCTGCTTGAGGGTCTCGGCATCAGCAGCGAACTTGGAGATACCCTCACGGAGCTTCTCAACACCCATAGCCTCCTCGTTGAAGTCGAAGCGGAAGAGAGCCTCGTTGTTGAGGTACTCGCGCTTCTGGATGTCCAGGCTGTGGGCATCGGCAGCGTTGAGCTTCTGGGGAACAGCAGCGCTGGAGTTGTAGAGGTCCTCGAGGAGGGCGGGGGCAATGGTCAGGTAGTCACAACCAGCCAGCTCGGTGATCTCGCCGACGTTACGGAACGAGGCACCCATGACAATGGTGTTGTAGCCGAACTTCTTGTAGTAGTTGAAGATGTCCTGGACGGACTTGACACCGGGGTCCTCCTGGGCGGTGTAGTCGCGCTTGTGAGCGGCCTTGTACCAGTCAAGGATACGGCCGACGAAGGGAGAGATGAGGAAGGCACCGGCCTCAGCGGCGGCGATGGCCTGGACCAGGGAGAACATGAGGGTCAGGTTGCAGTTGATGCCGTACTTGGACTGCAGGATGTGGGCAGCCTTGATACCCTCGTAGGTGGAGGCAATCTTGATCAGGACACGGTCCTTGGAGATACCGTTCTCCTCGTAGAGCTAGATTCGGATTAGCCGGATATATTGCCAGCGCGGTGCGGACCCTGGAACATACCTTGATGATCTCAAGGGCCTTCTTGACGGAGCCCTCGGTGTCGAAGGACAGCTTGGCGTCGACCTCAGTAGAGACCTTGCCGGGGATGATGTTGAGGATCTCCTTGCCGAACTGGACGAGGAGGCGGTCCAGGGTGGCCTCGACCTTCTCATCGAGGGAGCTGCCCTTCTGCTTACCGTAGGCAACGGCAGTGTCGATGAGAGCGGCGTACTCGGGCTTCTTGGAAGCAGCGAGGATCAGGGAGGGGTTGGTGGTGGCATCCTGGGGCTTGTACTTGCCAATGGCTATCTCATGTTAGCGGCCTATTCCATCCATTGGAGACTGGAATTGCAAGAATTGCAGGGATCGCAGGCAATTCCGGGGGAATACATACTGGCGAAGTCACCTAGAGAATCTGTTAGCTATGTTTCCAGAGTAAGCGGAGAAGAGCTGCTTACCAGAGTCGCAAACGACGACGGTGCCAGTGGCCTTGAGTTGTTCGAGAGAAGAAGACATTATGAGAGATAGAGAATGAGATGGGAGAATGAAAGGAAAGGAGAAAGAAGAGTGGCGGCGGCGCGGTATTTAGATGGAGGGGTGTGTCATGGACTCGAACCAGCTCAATTGCCCGGTACTTGTGGTTTGTAGGGGAGTCCCATAGTGAAGCCAAGTACCCCCGTGCCACATCCAAGGTGGGATGTGGTGGGGCAAATGACGCGCTGAGAGAAGAGGGCAGAAACGCAGAAACACAGGCACAGTGCCTGACGCCGTTTGCTTTCGTTCTTCTTCGCTCATCTCTAGACCTAACCTGTTCTTTCTATTCTTCCTATTCTTCCTGCGATACTCAATGCAAATGATCCCTATGATCTGACCTGTTCTAGGTATCCTATTCTATGTTTGTTCTCGATCCGGCTCAGTGTGCTCCGACATATCCCCAACCGGAGGATGGTAGACCGGGCGACGGCCCACTAATACAGCGGTTCTGCATGCTCACCGGACCCCCGGTTAAATACCGCGCATAGTTGGTAGAAAGCCATCTTGGATTTCGCTATGGACGCTAAATGCCCCCGATGACGCGAGGGTTCTCCTGAAATGGAAAGTCGTCAATGTCAGTCTACTTAGATTTAGAGGCTGTGGGGTGACGCATGGAGAGTCGGATCAAAGGCAACAAGGCAGTCGACACTCCGACACCTAGCGGCGCTGGATACAATTCCACTCATACTACGATCAGGTTAGCCAGGTCAATGGAGGGAGAAGGGGGAAACGGACCACTCGGCCGGCCTCGTCCCCGGTATAAACCACGTGGGGAAGGGTCAGGATGCAGCTAATACCTGCGCTAATGTTCGCCCCGGTGTCGCGGCTGCTGTCGGTATGATGCAGCTGCCGGATCAACTCCAGTTCGAACCGGCCAGCGCGGATAGTTTTGCTCCAGATGTTGACTACGCCACGAGAATGGCCGGTCAAGACCAGTTCACGTTCTAGCCATTCATTTTGCACGCCTTCGTAGAAGACGCATGACAAGACGTGGTCATCACTTGTGTCGCAGACAGACTGGTCGACTAGCACTACTCCGTTGAGGGTGTACAGGGTCAAGCGATTGCCGCGGCAAACCATGATGTCCCCAGAGACATCGTTGATTCGGGCACACTACAGATTTGTTAGAAAAGGAAGTGAAGCCGAAAAAGGGAAGGAACTTACGTCAACCGCGCCATCAGTTGGCAGTGCTCGCACGAAACATCGTCGATTGAGATCCCATAGCATGATCTGTCCATCAGTAGACGCAGATAATAAGGTACTGAAGGAGCGTGAAACGGCAAGCACGGTGACCGGGGCTCGGTGACCAAAGAGTGATCCAATTGGCTGCAAATCGACCGACTTGGACGTGGCAGTCACCGTCCATAACGAGATAGTACAGTCGGTACCACAAGTAACAAGAGTGCGTGAATCAGCAAAGCTGGCGTAGGAGAGCTGGCCAACGTGAAGGTGCTCAAAGTGCCCCAGGAGCTAAAAAGATTAGAACTAAAACAATATGATGACCCATAAAAATACATACCTTGCGAGTGTCAGTAGAATAGAACCGGACACTTCCATCGAAGAATCCCCACTCCATATAATGCTCGTAGGTTGGTGGAACATTGAGCCTCAAAGCGGCAGTGCAAAGAAGACGATCCTGCTTCATGGACAGATTGGATACTCGCTCCTCGATATCTACATAGTGTTAGCACCAACGAACGTGTTCCAGCAAAATAGCACCACCAAAGAGAAGACTTACCAAGAAGAGACAATGGCATCTGCGTGAGCGACTCTGCAAGCGTATCCAGTCGAGGTATGCGATGTCGTTGATCTTCCCTCGGTGCATGTGGTCTCTGGAAGATCTGATGGGGTGTTTGTCCAAAGTTGTGAATAATACCAATAGTAGCAAGTCGTTCCATGGGATCATCGATAGCATCCAAATCCTTAGCGCCCTTGTAAGAGAGATGATGGAAGACATTGACAGATTCAATAGCCGCCTCGCCTTTTTGCTTGCTGCCAAATACCAGATCAATCCAGTGATGCAGGTTTTCAGACACGTAGGGGCTTTCAAGGGCCTCCCGGTGTTTCGCGATAAAGATTTTGGGATCGCCCTTGGCCCATGGGGGCAGTTCAACCGAGTCGATGGCTGTAGTCATATTTTGAAGAAGACCGAAGTCGTATTTGTTTGAGTTTACGAAAAACTCGGGGAGATAGAAGAATTCGGGGATCAGTTCTCGTACATCGGACATGTTTCCCCGAGATGCTGACTCCCATGCTTTGCGGATGGAATAAAAGAGGCGGTCTGCATGGTCGAAGTTGCCACCTTGAAGGAGGAGATATGACTTGACAAAGGGTTGGAGGCGAATAAGGTAAGAGCTGACAATCATGGCAGAGGAATAGTGAGTTCCGTAATGGAAAGGAGGCGAATTATCATCGCCCATCTCAGCGAAAGCATTGTAACGTTCTCGGAAGCCCGCTTCTCGCTCTTGCGTTTGGCATCCCATAGGCTTGGATAGATCTCGGAAGGTGGCTGGGTTGGTCAAGTCAAGTTCATCGCTGGTATAGTCTGCTAGGACCCACGGGAAGACAGGGTATTGGGTCAAATCATTGAAGGTTCGCCCGGCAAAAGTGTTGATCAGCATGAGATAATGGAAATTGGAGATTTCTCCCTTGACCCATTTTCGAGTTGCTGGGTTTGCCGGGAGATGACCGAATACACTGGCAAACTTTGAACCAAGGGACTGAGGTGCATCATCTTGACTGCGGAGAGTCTCAAAACGCCAGATATCTTCTGGCCGTGAGTGTCCGGCGCTGCCAGTGATCTGTGGCGCCTTAATTCCAAGTTGATTGCACAAGTCATCTCGTGACTTTGCGGACATCAGGGTCAATAGATAGCTTGTGCCGTCCGTGAAGAAGATTTCCAGAGCAACATCACGGAACAAAAAGCGGCGCTTGGATACGCTGACCAAATCTGACCATTTCCAGCTTCTTGTATCATGCTCTTGGGAGCGGCGGTCATTGGACTCTCGACCGGCAATCATGCGCACATAAGGATCTCGCTCCTCGTTGGGAGCCTGCCAAACATTGACAATTTCGCCATCCGCTCTCTGGAAGAAATTATCCAAAATGTAGATGCAGTCTTTTCCAATAATCAGGATTCCTTCCACTGCTTCTAGGCCGATGATACGCGACAAATTGCACACGCTTTGTACTTGATCGCCCCGTTGCAAAGATCGCATGACCTTCCTATTCCTATCCTCGTAGTCTTCCAGCTCGATTTTGGGATCATCAATCATCTCAAAGTTATCCTCCAACATGCTGCGATTTTCAGCATCACCCCCTGGTGACTCGGGCTCCACATTTTCACGCTCCTCGTTAAGGGGATGAGGCGTATTCATGTTCTCTCCCTCCGAAAGTGCACGTATCCGGGTATCGATCTTGATTGCTGGAGGTTCGGAGGCCTTCCGCTTGGGCTGGTAGTCTTGCCGATCGCCGGACTCATCGGGAACAAGCCGAAGTCGCATGCGACTGCGACCTTCCGTCTGGTCAAGCCACCATCTTCTTTCCTTGTTCTCCGCTAGAAGACCACCCGGTCGCCGGAGATCGAGCAGCAGAGTCGAGAAGGCAGACCACATGAATGTTGAACTGTCATGCAAATCTTGCAAGAATCTTTGGGACTTCAAGAACTCCGATGCCGCGATATTGGAGACCCAGTGTGGTAATGTTACATCATGCTTTCGAACCATGTCTTCATCGAACTTTTCAATTTGAGCCCACTGTCTCAGTTTGTCTTTGCGTTTTGAAACACGAGTGCGGACGGAATCTTCGCTGCTGACATTCTCTTCTTGGACAAACATCTCCCATGACCGAGACATTATACCGAAAAACAAAGAATCGAGATCATCACGCTGCTCGTCGATCCACTGCAAAAATGATTCATCTTCCATTCCCGAAAGAGCGTCAAAGCCGTCAGCTAACCGACGTTGAAGGGCAGCAGGGACATGGCTTAGAAGGAGTGTGATTTCATCGGGTGCTTGCACCAGTATGATTCTCCATATACTTGCAGCAGCCGAGCGGACGGTTGCGTTTGTACTGATCAGCTTGGTGTAAAGAAGATAGCACAGCAGGTGCAAGTGCTTGGACTGGGTTTCAGCCGCGGAGAGAAAGACTACCTGCCAGTAGTTCAAGCGATTCAGGAGAGGGACAGTCTGTGTATCATCTGCTTCTGACAACTGGAATAAGACAACTTTGTAAAGGGTCGAGCGAATACTTGTTACAGTCTGGTTGCACAGACGGATGCTCTTCAGTTGCGATATATCAGGGCGCTGCAGGTATTCTAGGATTGTCCCGGAAAATTCAAGGGTAGACGCGGCTCCATTGATGAACCAGCCTTCATACACTGCCTCTGTCAAATGCGTTGACAAGCGCCCAAGGTTCGTCAGGGTCCGTGGCTCATGGAGAAGACCCGGCTGAACCAAAGGTAAATCTTGTAAGGCGGAAAGCACAGAGCTGAAGACCCAGGAATTGAAGTACGCTTGGTGTTCCAAAAAGCCAGGCGGCGTCTTGAGGTAGAGGCCAAGACCTGAGAAGTCTTTGCGCCCCAGTAATTGAGCCTTGAAGACCGCCAGGATGAGGTCAAATATGGACTTGACAAGTGGATGTTGCATTGCAGCTTCATTGCCGGTAAAGGTTGGGTTCACAAAACGACGAATGCGAGCAGAAGACGGCTGGTGCTTGGCCTTACCAGAGGATACCAGAATGAAAGACGAACCACGTCGTAATGAGCCCGTGCTTTCCTCGGGGTTGCCGGAATCATCTACTGTGGTCGTCTGCAACGCAGCAGATGCATTTGCAGTACTTGAGCGTGGCCGGAGAACCAGATTGCTATCGTCAAAGCTAAGTCCACTGTGGCGAGAGTTCAGCTCCGTGTTGGGACCAACGGTATCAGCGCCGACAATCACAGGATATAGCACAGAAAGAAGTTCTTGTACGTAGGTAGAGTGTGTAGTGAAATCTTGGAAGCTTGAGGATTTTGTGCGTGCTTCTGCCAAAAATTTGACAACCGAGTTGATCATGGAGAACCCAAGTGTAGTCTGATCGGCGCTAGCAGAGTCTAAAGTTCAATGTTAGAAAAAATCTATAGTCATCTGTCTAGAAGCTTACCATGTAGCTTGAGCGAGTCCATTCTTGGCTTATCGCATTTGGAGGCCTGCTCTTCGAGACCATCACCGCTGGGGCTAGTTTGACCCTCTTGCATGATGATATGCCGCATCCCGCTCTTCATCATATTCACAATCACAGGAAGCATATCTGGGAAGATGACATTAAGATCTTCTTCTTTCAGGAACAGATTCAGCAGGCCAGGCTGGTCAAGTGGTTTTGCAAGATCCATCATGGCAATGTCACGACCGAAGAAGATGGACAAGCAGATAGGCCACAGAGCGGGCACATTCCACCATCGTTTCAAACGGTGTTCTAGGATGATGTATCCGCCGCTTTTCTCTGCAAACTTCTTACTGTAACCACTGCCGTGGACCACGAGTAGCCGGGCTAATATCTTTGTAGCAAGTACTACGATTTCAGGTTCATCTTCACACATAAGGTAAAGAAGCCACTTGTTTGTGACAGCTTTGGCGAATTTCCTCAAAGGCGCGGGGTCGCTGGGATCACAAAGCACAGAGGCATAGAGACGCAGCATTTCGATTCCCAAAGTGATACTGGGTACTTTACTTGACTCCGATTTTGCTGATGCTGGTCGTGAGGAAGGGGGAGCGAACCGCAAACTCTTCTTCCTTTGTAAATTAGAGAGAGTTTTTGGCCTGTGGAGTGCATAGGTAATTGATAACGACAATGAGCGTAGGAGATCGGGAGACGGGCTGCTCTCCATCAACGAGCGGAATGCTGATAGACAAGGTTGGAGGGATTCCTCAGTCAAGTCTCCGCTCTTCAATGTCTCCAACAATTTCTTGTTAACGCCTATTTCGATTAGCTTGAACAAAATGCTTGTAGTGCCAGAAAAACTCACGCATACGACCGAGACGTCTAGCATTGAAACGACGATAGTTACTATCTGAAGCAAAGGTGCGGAATTGCGAGTAATACAATTCAAGCACAGCGGGTTCTCCCAATCGCCAGACGTCCATGTCGACAAGCAGGATACGATAGGCGAGTGGATTTGTGATGATGGATCGATTGGGTTGCTTGAAGTCGTAACCAACAAATGCGAGAGTCAGGCGCAATAAGTCAAGCGTCAGGGTAGATATCTCATCAGGGTCAGAGGTGACCACATGAATTCTCGCTGCGCCTGGGACATTACCCATGTGGAATCCAAGCTTCTCACGCAACAAAGCTCCAAGTATACCATAACCGTTTTCTCGTTCCATAGCTTCGCTATTTCTCCAGTTGTCTTGAACGGCTTCGTAAAGGGCCTCCACAGCCATGCGAGTGCTTTCAGCAGTGCTTGCAGCCTGGACTAAGCTCAAGTGGACCGCGGCACAGCCACCTAGACACCAACTGGCATCGTCAAGTGCTCTAGGAACAGCGACAACAGGATCGCCAGTTAAAATGCCTACTCCTTGGGGTTGTGTCAGCCCATCATTGATGGCCGGAGTTGCACCGTTGACAGCAACAGCGTTGCCCCCCGCTTTCGTGAGCTGCTGTAGGCTCTTCGCTGCTTGCCTTGACAAGCATTTGATCAGTTGCGACTCGTCCACATTATTACTGTCATCATCATCCAGAACAGCAGTAGATGAAACATTGATCAAGATTGAGCTCTCGCGAATTAAAGTACTTGCCCGCCTCCGAATGGCAGTAACAATATCTGATGTCTCTTCTTTGCCCGGGTGCAAATGCTCGTTACGAAGATTCAGGGTTGCAGAAGCCTTGTATGTTTGGAAGGATCCCAGGCAATCTTGGAAGTTGCCATAATACCGAGGGCCAAGGTTATAGAAAACGGCAATCATGTCATCACTGTAAGCTTCGTCAAACAGCATACCATTGGCAAGCGACCATCGTGAAGTAGACACACCCTTCCCAAGGCGCATTGCAAGGTCTTGGGGAGTGCCAAAGAATGCCTGAATCCGAGGTGGTCTGCTTGGATGGTGGGTTGTAGGAACCGAGGGATATTCGATCTTCAATTGTTCGACGAATTCGCCGTCTATAAAAAGGGATGCTCGCGCAGAAGACATTGGCTTGGGCTTCTTGTGCACGACACAAATATGATACCAGCGCTTCGGCTCGAACTTGGCTGACTTAAATCGAACACTAGGTCGGGGTCCACGAATTGACGTCTGGAGGATGAAATTTCGAGTGTCTTTCTCAAGATATGCAAGAATGAAACATGTTTGGCTAGCATCGAACGCTCCAAAGACAGTGGTATGAGTATTGGGATCAAATTCATCAAAACGAACCCACGCAGAAAGAGTGTATCCAGCGGAAGTGATAGGTGGGAAAGGACGGCCAAGGGTTCCAAACTCGACGGAGCAATATCCATGTCGGGACATATCAAACTGTATCGAAGGAGGTTCCTTCGATGACTTGAGAGCAGCAAGTAGGACCTTCAATACTTGCGGGTTTTCGTGAGCCCCACGATATAGAGCTACCGCATCATCCAGGTTGCTCATGCCTTGAACGCTGAGATATTTGGCAAGGTCTTGATATATTGTCTTTTCGCTTTCGGATCTTGCGCCGTCGAACAAGAGAGGTAAAATCGACGTCAGCATATCAGTGGCATGCAGGGCTACAACATTCCTGCGTGATTGCGAGGCAAGTTGGCAGAGGCAAGCAGGCAAAGCCAGGCGGAGAGTATCATATCCAGACGAAAGGGATGAGTGCATCAGCCAGACACGAAGGAATGGTCCGAGCAGTTCCGGTACCTCCACTGTTTCTGTTGACCCAATGCAGCTATCAACGGCATCTTGAACATCTTTTGGAGACCGGTGGTTGTCGCTTTCGGGAAACTTGGTGTCCAGAGTCACAAAGATGCCCGCCACGGTCTCCTGGCATAGAGCGGCGGCCAGAATGGCCCCGTAGAGATGTTGTGCATCACTTTTGGCTGTATCTATCTTCTTGACCAACGTGGTCAGAGTTGCCTCCAATGCAGCAATACCGCCTCCAACTATTCTCCGCGCAAAGTAACGCTTGTTACCAAAATGGTCCTTGAGGCCCTCGGCCAGAACGCCCAACACATCCTTGAAAATCCCGAGTAGGCTTTTTCGTTCTCCCTGGGACAAAATTTCGGGGTCGTAAAGCTCGGCTAGCTTGTCAGCCAGTCCCAAAAGAGTCTGGAAGCCCTGATGATATCGGAATGCGTCTTTGGCGGTCCGCGGATGAGCATCGTCGATAAAGGTATGACGGAGACGAAGCAGCGACTCGGTCGTCGACAGGGCCTGTGGGAGGGTAAATTCGGTGCCGGCACCGAGTTTCTGGAGCTGTTCAATGGTGGGAGCTAGCTCATCCGTCAATCGATCGGTCGATCCGGCGGGGGAGGCAGGATGGAGGGAAGCCGGAGCCATGGCCAAATCTTAATCACGTCCGCTCCGTGTGACCATCGGAGACCATGTATATGGAAACTGCGGGTACAGTCTGCATTACAGTGCGCCAAGGGAGACAGTAAGGCTAATTCGCGCTTGTCGTCATCGGACTAAAATCAGCCACACTGGGAGGTGAGGGGGAAGTTACATATCAGGTGACTTGGGGGCTGGACGTATTCCCAAAACAGGTAATTTTACAGGATGATAGGAGATGATAAGCGATAAGACAGCTCTCCGTGTAATGTGGAGAACCTTGGGAAGATAGACCAGCTGAGATCCTATGAGACCTGACCTTTATACTCCGCCGATCAGTCACAGGTTCAGCGATCCAATAATGAGCTTGTCTTCCATACCCTGAACAAGGCAGGGTTGAGTCACCCGAGCACGCGACTTCGGAGGAGAAGTTGCCTTTCAGCGGCAAGGTGCAGGGACCCGGGTACCTGGCGTCTCCACGAATCAAGGCAGTGTAGTCTCAGGGTATCATCTTCTTGTAATATGAGAATAGTCTCGTATACTGGGAATAGCGCAGCTCTAGGTTGTAAGAAAAAAGCTAATTATACATCGCTGTCCCAGTTTTAAGATAGGCAGAACTGCAAAAGAGGCGATACCCGTACATTCCCCGTACTCCACTCTGACTGGTCAATGATCGACAAATCCAGGTCACAGGTTGCTTGCATCATCACCTCAGATAAGAGAGACCTCCCCCGTCTTCTCCTCACTTTCCTTCTCATCTTCCCCCCATCCTATCCTCAACTCATCCTACACTCCCTACTATTTATCCTTTTTTTCTTGAATCTGTTTTTGATTCCCATCTGCCCAGCATGAAAGGCTTCTTGAGCCTATCTCTGCTCCCGTTGCTGGCAGTTGCCTCACCTCTATCGGTGGGCTCTATCCACAATGACGCAGCTCCCATCCTCTCCTCATCAACCGCACAAGACATTCCTGACTCCTATATTATTGTGTTCAAGAACCATGTAAACCAGAAGGTTGCTTCGGCTCACCACAGCTGGGTGCAGGACATCCACACTGCCCAGAACGGTCGCATGGAGCTGAAGAAGCGCTCCTTGTTTGACTTCGATTTCGAGGCTTTCACCGGTCTCAAGCACACTTTCCACATCGCTGGTGGTCTCACTGGTTATGCTGGTCATTTCCACGAGGATGTTATCGAGCAGGTCCGCCGGCATCCGGATGTAAGAACCCCCCCTTTCTACTACATATCTGCAAAAGCTAATCAAATTGTTCCGATGTTTAGGTTGAGTATATCGAGAAGGACTCCGAGGTCCGCACCATGGATGGGCCTCAGACCGAGAAGAACGCCCCTTGGGGTCTCGCCCGTATCTCTCACCGTGAGAGCCTCTCCTTCGGCACCTTCAACAAGTACCTCTACGCCGAGGATGGCGGTGAGGGTGTTGATGCCTACGTGATTGACACTGGTACCAACGTTGACCACACTGACTTTGAGGGTCGTGCCAACTGGGGCAAGACTGTCCCTCAGGGCGATGCCGATGAGGATGGAAACGGTCACGGAACCCACTGTTCCGGTACCATCGCCGGTAAGAAGTACGGTGTTGCCAAGAAGGCCAACGTCTACGCCGTCAAGGTCCTCCGCTCCAACGGCTCTGGCTCCATGTCCGATGTCGTTAAGGGTGTTGAGTGGGCTGCTGAGGCTCACATCAAGAAGTCCAAGGCTGGTGACAAGAAGTTCAAGGGTAGCGTTGCCAACATGTCTCTTGGTGGTGGCAGCTCCCGCACTCTGGATCTCGCTGTCAACGCCGCTGTCGATGCTGGTATTCACTTCGCTGTCGCTGCCGGTAATGACAACGCTGATGCTTGCAACTACTCCCCTGCTGCCGCCGAGAAGGCCGTCACCGTCGGTGCCTCCACCCTGGCTGATGAGCGTGCCTACTTCTCCAACTACGGCAAGTGCACTGACATCTTCGCCCCCGGTCTGAACATTCTTTCCACCTGGATCGGCAGCAAGTACGCCACCAACACCATCTCCGGTACCTCCATGGCCTCTCCTCACATTGCCGGTCTCCTGGCCTACTACGTCTCCCTGGCTCCTGCCAAGGACTCGGCCTTCGCTGTTGCCGATGTCACCCCCAAGCAGCTCAAGGATGCTCTCATCAGCGTTGCCACCAAGGGCACACTGACTGACATTCCCTCTGACACCCCCAACGTAAGTTATTCCTTACCACTCCCCTTCTTGTGTCATTTCATTCTGACTTTATCTAGCTCCTCGCCTGGAACGGTGGTGGTTCTTCCAACTACACCCAGATCCTCGCCGATGGTGGCTACAAGGCCAAGGCCGACGCCGCGGACTACGTCCAGGATGTTGAGGACCGTCTCCACGAGGCCTTTGAGCATGCCGAGAAGACCTTCCACCGCGAGATCGGTGCTATCTACAGCGAGATTAAGGATGCTGTCTCTGCATAGATTAGAAGCTTGTTCGGATCATGTCAGTGACTGATTCAACAACTCGGGCATTTGGATGAATGGATTAACACAGGCGCACTTCATATTTTCTTTGGGTTTATTATTTCGTGTTGGATTCCGCTGAGTCCACGGGTCTACCCCGTATCACTCCTATACAGATTGGTTTTTGCTATTTTGTTTCATTCTCACAACGTAGTATACTAGTCTACTATAAGTCTACTATACAACCAACTTGATTTAGATCATTTCTGTTCCTGCAGTACTGTAGTTGCTTGTGCATTCCTAGTGCTCCATGGAGGTAAGCAAAATGGACAACACCGGAGTTAGAATGTTATTACTTAGTGATGATATACGTCAGTTGTATCCTCACAACGTGTGGATTCAGAAGCTTGTCCATTCGTTCGATAAGAGCTGCGCGTGCGGCGTCTCCTGTAGTCCAGGCGACAAAGCCGAGGTAGAAGAACGGGGACCCAGTGAGGGGGTCCGATAATTGTGGGGGCTGTTGTTGCGGTGTGATCGTTATTGACGGCCATGCAGCTGGCCCAGCTGTGGAAATCGCAGACTGTCATAATGTGGTAACGTTGGAAAAGGCTGGTGGCTTCAGATATGATCCATATTGCAGGGGCTCAGCTTGTCACCTGAGATTTGTACATGTTAATACATTCGACTGCCTACGACTGCCGAGTGACTGGAAGCTCCGATATAGGAGTTAGTTCGGTTCATACGGAGTTAAGGTCGGGATCGTGTGGGGAAAAAAGCCCACTTGTGCTGGGCGATGGCGATTGGCGACAGGGCTGATGTTCCAGTGTGGGAAGAGGTGCAATATGCGAGAAAATGATGACATTGAGTAGAATATTGATCTGATGGAATGTAGAATGAACTAGCAACGCAAATCGCAAGCCCCGTATGCAATAACCATATGCTGGAATCATGATCCCACGACGCCAAATAGAAAATTAAAATAAAATGCCCGATAGATAATATGCGCCGAGAATGCTAACCATGTGTCCAGGGCCATGAATGTGAGATACGAGATCACTTTCAATTCCCACTCCCGCTTAACTCCAGCACCCGAGGGGGCCCAGTTACCTTAAGCCTTGGCCGTGTCCTTCGTATCCTCCTCGAGCGAGTCATCGTCCGCGTCGTCGAGCTCGTCAACTTCGCTGTCGCTGAACTGCTGAAGTCCTTCGTCCGAGTCGCTTCCGCCGAAAACGTCGCTGTCTGCATCACTGTCCGCCCAGAAGTCATGGTCCTCCTTTTCGACCGGCTCCCTCACGATAGAGGTCTCATGTGTCGGCATGACGAAACCCGCCGGGATATCGGCCTTGGATTTCTCGACCTCGGCCTTGATTCGTTGGCGATAAGCTTCTGGATCCGTACGGAGGAGAATGCCTGCATCGACGTTGGCGGGGGAGGAGGGCTCAGCGTCGTCGAGGAGGGAGATGATCGAGATCAGAACGGATTCGACGCGCTGGGCCGGGGACCAGCGCTCGGAAGCGAGTTCGCCCGACATTGCATCTTCGCCTGGGGCGTGGAGGATTGAAATGCACAATTTGCCATCCGGGTAGATGTTCGGATGGTGCAAGGCCTTGCGGAATCGGAATTCTGGGGAGGGACGACGCCGTTAGTCATATGGCGGTTGGGAGGTTGGAATTCTTGAGACTCCTTACCTGGAGGGGAGTAAGGATAGTTTGACGGGAAGCGCATCTTGGCTTTAAAGTAGCCCCCGTAGTACATGGAGTCCGGGTTGATCACGATCAGAGCCACATCCCAGTTGAAGATGTCGTCATTGTGTAACTGGCACCGTTAGTTCGGAGATTCTTCTGGAGTTCAGGGATCTTACCTCCACGTTGACCCATTTCTCTTTAAGAAGAGCCTTATATTCGTTCATGAGTATGCGTTCTGCCATGGTGGGAAAGTTGCGTTGGAAATGAGAGTGATGGACAAAGTTGGTAATCTTTGGGAACCCTGGGAAAACCGGTGGCGACTGAGTAATCAAAGCCTTTCAAGGTTTGTGATACTGCCCAGGTGGTCACCTATCAGCTATCAGGCGCCGTGATCATGCATCTCCGGTCGCTAGTGAACGGGTTCGATGTGCCTGGTCACTTGCATGTCTTTCTCGCTGTGGGGAACCGATAAGAGACCTCTCGAAGACTGTACAAATCTACGGAGTTAATAGGGGAAAATCTTGTAGTATGTAATCGTCAACTCGTACCTAGAGTTGGCCATAGGAGTTAATGAATATCTCTCTAATATACTCTGTAAGAATAGCTTTGTTCAACTGCGTCAACTGCCCCCGACCGCATCCCTAAAACGTGGTGGCGGCCTATGTTACTCTACCCGGAGTCCGTCCACCGCCGGTTTTGGAAAGACTCGCAATCCCTGTCCTCCTCTTCTTCTTCCCCCGCCCTAAAGGTTTCTCTCAACAAGATATCTCAACTTTGAACTACTTCAGTCAGCTTCTCTCGGTGCTATTGGAGCCTGGCTCACTCGCCTCAACGGCTTTCGGTCTCGGAATCTTCTTCCGTTCCGACACAGCAAACTTTGGTCGATTCTGCAATGCCAGCCTTGTCCGGTCAAGTGGAAACAGTATAACTAGAATTGACTTGGATCCAGTCGCATTGTCGAATTTGACATTGTCGCCAGCTTGAGCGCTGCGTAATCACTGCGCGCGAGGTCCGAGAGCATAAGTCTCTGCGAGCTTTGCGCTCTGTCAGTCATGCTGCCGCAATGTCAAGGCCCTGTCTGGGCCATTGACGACTTGTCTCGTTGCTTTCAACGCAAGTGAGTACCGTCAAGAGAGCCCCTGCGACCGTTGGTTCCGTGCTGATCATGAGATACATCATATAGCGTTCTTCAGGTGATCCTTCCCCTCACGGCTTGCAGCGTCTCCGTGCTGGTGGTGCTCATTCGCCTCGCCCATCGATATGTGGTTTCCCGAAAAGGTGTAACATACAAGGTCCTCCCGAATGAGGACTCCGAGGTCCCCAATGGCCATCAAAACGAATCCGATACGATGCTCTTCCAGGCTGTCCAGCTGGAACAAAATGAAACCGAGGTCGACCGTCCACGTGGAGAGGTTATGATCGTCTTGGCCGAAACCGCGGCGCTTGTGGGCCAAATTGCAGTCTATGTGGTGATTTTGTCGTCTCAAGCCTGGGGTCGTTATGGAACCCTTCCCGCCGTTGCGGGTTTGGTATCGTGGGGTTACATCCTGTTTTTGGTGCTGGTCCGATTCCTGCTATCGACATTGGATGTTTCTTCCGCCCCAAGCCTATGGAACCACACAGCTTTCCTGTACGGCGTTCAGTGGCTCTTCAATGTCATGGTCTTCCGCTCCGCCATTATCCATCCCTTGTCTCAGCGCGCCTTGGTTCTGAGCAGTGTTCAGTTCTCGCTGAGCACATTGCTCCTGCTCATTGCACTGACTACTCGCCGAGGAAACAAGCCAGTTCTAGTCGAGCGTGAAGATGGATTGGAACCCCCGACATACCCCATGGCCAGCTTGTTGTCACTTGCAACCTTCTCCTGGCTCGATCCGCTTGTCTTGAAGGGCTACCGCCAACCACTGGAGCTTGAGGACGTCTGGAACCTGACCCCGTCCCAAAAGGCTGCCAACGTTCTCAGCGAATTCCGCAAGCGCCAGATGAAGGGTTCCCTGGCTTGGAAGCTGATTCGCTTCTTTGCTGGGACGATCTTGAAGCAGGGTGCTTGGACTGTCTTTGCCAACTTGTTCGTTTTCATGCCCAGTCTACTTCTCAAGGCTATTCTTGAATATGTTGAAGACCCTCGATCCACTACGCCTAATGCCGCTTGGTTGTACGCTATTTTGCTCTTCTGTTGTGCTACGGTCCAGGGTGTGGCTGATGGCCAAGCACTGTACATCGGTCGTAAGATGGGTGTCAGAATTCGCGCGATTATTATTGGTGAGATTTATGCCAAGGCCCTCCGACGCAAAGCAGGTGCTTCGGTAGAAGCGGCCCGCAAGGCCGTGGAAGAACCTCTTATCAACGACGCAAAGAAGAAGAAGAAGGGTCTATTCTCTTTCGGTCGCAAGAAGAAGGCCGCCAATGCCAACGACACAGAGAACGGAACCAAACCTGCTGCCGAGGAGGATACTACTCAAGCTAATGTCGGTACAATTATCAACTTAATGGCGATCGATTCCTTCAAGGTCAGCGAGGTTGGAGCCTATCTTCACTTTTTGTGGGCTAGTGTGCCTGTGCAGATCACTATGGCCGTCACTCTGCTATACTACATCATGGGCTTCAGCTCTTTTGCTGGTATCGCAATCATGGTTTGCATGCTACCCGTCAATCTCTTTATCGCCCGTCAGTTCAACAAGGTGCAAAACCAAATCTTGAAGGGTACCGATGCCCGTATCCATTCCACCAATGAAGTACTGCAGAACATTCGCATCATCAAGTACTTTGCTTGGGAGCAACGTTTCCAGGACATTGTCAATGAGAAGCGTAAGACTGAATTGAAGGCGCTTCGCAAGCGTTATATCCTTTGGTCTTCTGCCGCAACTGTCTGGTACGGAACACCGATTCTTATCACCTTCTTGTCATTCTTCTTGTACACTGTTGTCGAGAAGAAGCAATTGACTCCTTCAATTGCCTTCCCTGCGTTGTCAATGTTCTCCTTGCTTCGCGTTCCCCTGGACCAACTGGCCGACATGGTAGCGCACGTTCAGGAGTCGAAGGTCTCCCTGGACCGTGTGGACAAGTATCTCAACGAGGAGGAGACTGGCAAATATGATCAGCTGCGTGATAGTACTGTTGCAGGTACCCCTGCCCGTCTTGGCCTTGAAAAGGCGACACTCACTTGGAGCACTTCGAAGCCCACTCCCCAAGCAGCTGGATCCGCTGATGGCCTGGACTCGTTCCGCTTGATCAACATTGATGTTGAGTTCCTTGTCGGAAAATTGAACATCATTGCCGGTCCTACTGGCTCTGGAAAGACATCTCTTCTGATGGCTATGCTTGGAGAGATGAGACTTCTCGATGGCCGTGTTCACCTTCCTGGTGGAATGTCAAACAGAGCAGATCTCCCGGTTGACCCCGAAACTGGTTTGATTGAAAGCGTCGCCTACTGTGCCCAGGAAGCGTGGTTGGTCAACGACACCGTGAAGGAAAACATCATTTTCGCCTCTCCTTATGATGAGCGTCGCTACCGTGCCGTGCTCAAGGCCTGTGCTCTCGAGCGTGATCTTCAGATCCTTGATGCCGGTGATCAGACTCTTGTCGGAGAAAAGGGTATCAGTTTGTCTGGTGGTCAGAAGCAGAGAATTTCTCTTGCCCGTGCCATCTACAGCAGTGGTCGCCACTTGCTTCTGGATGACTGTCTCTCTGCCGTCGACTCTCACACCGCTAAGCACATCTTCCGCCAAGCCCTTACTGGTCCTCTGATGCTGAACCGTACCTGCATCCTGGTCACTCACAACGTTGCTCTGACCGTGCCTCAGTCCGACCATGTCGTTGTCCTCGAGAACGGCAAGGTCTCCGCTCAGGGTCGCCCTGATGATGTTGCTGCTACTGGTGCCCTGGGTGACGAATTCCTCAAGTCTCGACCTGCTTCCCGGGCCAGCTCTCGGGGCTTATCTCGTGCGCCCTCCGATCACGAAGGTGACGATGAAGAAACGGCGGCCAACGGAAATGCCAACGGAAACGCAAAGGACGAAAAGGCCAAGCTGACAGAGTCTAAGGCTACTGGTAGCATCAAGTGGTCTACCGTCAGCATGTACCTCCGCTCTATGGGTCCATGGTACTACTGGATTGGAGCTGTCTTGGTGTTCTGCTTGCAGCAACTGGGCTCGGTTTCCACCAACATTTGGATTCGCCAATGGGCAAACGCTTACCACACCTCCAACAAGGCTGGCACTGAGAACGATGCCGGCCAGTACGCCGCCGCCGCCCACCTCAAAGCACCCAGCTTTAATGTTGGAACCGTTGGTCGCGTCAGCAGCTGGAGCTTGCCCCAGTTTGGTGCAAGCTCTACGGGCGAGCCTGATAATGAAGTCAATGTGCTGTACTACCTCGGTGTCTACGCTCTTCTTGGCTTCCTTTACATCGCAATCTCTCTGTCTCGCGAGGCTGTCCTGTTTTGGGGTTCTCTTCATGCCTCCTGGAAGATCCACGACCGCCTTCTCAAGGCTGTCATGCATGCCAAGTTCCGTTTCTTCGATTCCACTCCCCTTGGTCAACTCATGAATCGATTCTCCAAGGATGTCGAGTCTGTTGATCAGGAAGTCGCTCCTGTTGCCATTGGCATGCTTCACAGTCTGGCTTCTGTCATCATGATCGTTATCTTGATCTCTGTTATCACCCCTGGGTTCTTGATTGCTGGTGTGTTTATCACACTGGTGTACACTGCTCTCGGTGCCGTCTACCTGAACTCTTCTCGTGATCTTAAGCGTTTGGAGTCTGTCCAGCGCAGTCCCCTGTATCAACAGTTTGGCGAGACCCTCAACGGCATTGTCACTATTCGTGCCTACGGTGATGGTCCTCGTTTCATGATTGACAACCACCGCCGCATCAACGCCTACAACCGGCCACACATCTACCTGTGGGCTAGCAACCGCTGGCTCGCTCTCCGTGTTGACTGGACTGGTGCTTTGGTCTCGTTCTTCTCGGCTACCTTCGTGTTGCTTAATGTTGGAAAGATTGATGCCGGTGCTGCTGGTCTTTCGCTCACCTATGCTGTTACATTCACAGAGAACGTTCTCTGGCTTGTTCGTCTATACTCCGAGGTTCAGCAAAACATGAACTCCGTCGAGCGTGTGAGAGAATACCTGGAAGTGGAGCAGGAGGCAGCCGCTGTCATTCCTGAGTCCCGGCCTACTGCTGGTTGGCCCAGCCAGGGTGCAGTCGAGTTCAACGGTTACAGCACCCGCTATCGCCCTGACTTGGACCCGGTCCTCAAGGAAGTTTCATTCTCCGTCAAGGCTGGTGAGAAGGTTGGTATTGTTGGTCGCACAGGTGCCGGCAAGAGTTCGCTCGCACTGGCTCTGTTCCGCGGTCTTGAAGCCGAGAAGGGACAGATCCTGATTGACGGCGTCGACATTGGCTCCATTGGACTGCGTGACCTGCGTGAGGCAATCACCATTGTGCCTCAAGACCCAACCCTATTCACCGGCACGCTCCGCAGTAACCTCGATCCCTTCGGTATCTTCAGCGACGAGGAAATCTTCACAGCCCTCCGCCGCGTCCACCTAATTGGGTCTAGCACCTCAGGCACCGCAACCCCCACAACCTCCAGCACCCTCACCGCCACAGAGGCCACCGGAGTAAACGGTAGCGCAGTCACTGTCGTTGACAACAAGAACATCTTCCACAACCTAGACAGCCTAGTCTCAGAGTCCGGCTCAAACCTTTCCCAAGGCCAGCGCCAACTCGTCTGTCTCGCCCGCGCTCTGCTCAAGAGTCCCCGCGTTCTAATGATGGACGAAGCAACCGCCTCCATCGACTACGCCACAGACGCCAAGATCCAAGAGACTCTCCGTGAACTCCGCGACAGCACAATCATCACCATCGCCCACCGTCTGCAAACAATCATCGACTATGACAAGGTCCTGGTTCTCGATCACGGCCGTGTCATCGAGTTCGACCACCCCTGGCAACTGATTAACGAGCAAGACGGTCTATTCCGCGGCATGTGCGATAACAGCGGCAACATGGAAGTTCTCCTTGACGGTGCCAAGCGCGCCTGGACCCAGAAGCGTCTCGTGGACGATTCTTAAAAGCAAAAGCTGCCCTCCATACCATCTGTTGGGTCATACCTTTTTTGTTTCTTTTTTCCTTTTCCTTCCCTCCCCCATGTTTTCCTATAGAAGTCGCGTACATATCCATTGTCTACCTGTTGTGTCTATTATTGACTCCCCGTTCATTCTCCTCGGAGCGGGGATGCAAAAAGAGAGAGGTCAATGTAATCGTCATTTTCATCTTATATTTGGGTGGTTTTCATCATTTGTCATTATCACCGTTTCATTCTCATCGGTCGTCTCTTGCACCGCTATGGCGTCGCGGCATTGGCTTTTCTCTCTCATGCTTTTTGTTTATTTTACATTTATCGGCTGTTGTTCACAGATATATTACAATCCAGGTCTATTGGCTAGTACTTTGATTTTAGCCCTTGTAGTCAGGGCTTTTTACCGCACAATGAGAGCATATCATTCGAGGAGTTTGGTCCCTTTGCTCAATCAGGGATTAGTTTAATATCGACCACGGAGCATAGCATTGGTTGTAAGAAGACGTTAAGACGTAGATCGGCTAAATCAGTACTTTCAATTGAAAATCTAGTGTTTAGAAAATACGTACGTATATTTAATTATGGACAGTGGAATAAGTCTTCTGATTACCTTTTTTTTCTATATGAAGAATAGGCGGATATTAATCCTCTTTGATGAAACCAGTGGATATACAGCGCAGGTCCATTGCTAATGGCAAGCTGCTAGACCCTTGTTCCTATACCTTGAATACTCGCACAATTCTTCCCCTATGCATGGTAGACCCGTGGTTCTTCTAGACATATCTCAAGTATATGTAGGCACTTTCATGCATATCCATGGAGCATACAGAGAACTAGGGAGAAGGTAGTGTGAATAATAAACTCTCCACGGAACGTGAAGGCTGGATGGACATCTTCATATCAGGGCAGCTTCTAAACAGTTCTTCCCTTCTGTGGGAGCAGTGTACAGTAACCATCCCCAACAATGTCTCTTCTGGTCATCTTGCACGTCTGGTTCATCCCGCCTATTGAAGGAACCTTAAACAGCAGGTGCTAATCAGCTAGCTACTTAGATATGTTTCTGCATTTGGAAGGTATGAAACCTCCGGTTCGAGCACTCTGTGAACCAGAGGCATTCAGGAAGCGGGATAGAACCTCTAATGTCTGTCATAACATGAAGCAGACCCAAGGCGGCGATACTGAGTCGACATAGTGGCATGCATGATCTGTGTGTATCGGGGCAGAGAACTTTGCCGATTTACTGCTGAACCGGATGGCAGTCGGTCGTTAGTTCTTGTTTGTTGCTTTTTCGTTCCGTTTGACCGCAAGTAAATGCGCAAGGGTTTTTCGGGATGAGCAAATGGTTCAAAGTTGCGCTGTGAGTCTCAACTCCCTGGATCCGATATCAAGTATTGTGGTGGAGTCTTCAAGAGAGCTGGCGATGCGACGCGATAGTAGTTGAGCCATTCAATGCCTCCATCATCAAAAGCTGTGCTTGACGTAACGAAGAAGCGAGATAAGTCGAAATAAACCTAACAACAATATCTCCGTCTCACTTCTTGCTCCTTGTACCTCGCAGGATAGTAATCAAACAGACAACAGCAGCAGCAATAACAAGGAATCCAAACGGCGGGAACAGAACGCGCTCATCCTCAGAAGCCTCGTAAGCAGCCTTGGTAAGTTCTTCAATCAGTCCACCCTGCGCAGCGAGCTTCGAATCCGAGTCTTTGAACCTGTAGCTGGCAGGGCTAGCCCTGTCACCCGAAGCCGCGTCAATTCCAGCATTCAGGCCCGAAACTGGACGACGGCTCGACTTTTGGACTTCTGGCAAAAGCCTGGAGCTGGAGAGAACGAAGCCTGCTTCGCGCATAGCTGTCTCGCGCAATGCAATTTCATTCTCGAGGTCCTGGTCGTCTTGAACGGTCTCGGGGAAATAATAAGGTGATCTCTTATCAATTGGTGGGTCCCGAACCGACGAATCCCATAACGCGGCCTGATTCGTTGGCGAGGCTTTGATGGATGGGATTGAAATTTCTTGTTGTATATCTGGTGCGACTGAGGGTGAGATTGGGATTGCAGCCGCTGAGGCAGCTGAGGCGTGGATTGCGAGCAAGAAGAGGGTGGTGAGCTTGCGCAAAACCATGGCGGAGGCTTTCGGATGGTGATAGCGGAGATAAGGCCTGGATCTCCCCAGTGACCTGGAGGCGTGGTTTCAGGAAAACAATGACAGCTTATTATATAGGAAAAGAAAGAAGAATATCAAGAGGGGAAGAGCAAGAAGAGAGGAAGAAGAGCTTAAGATATGAAGAAGACGAAAGAGGCAAGACGGGGCCCACGTGCGCGGGTTCGTGTTCGGTTGCGGAAGACTCGGCGGAACTCAACTTGTTGGCATCGTCGGCGTATTTTTATACATTGGACTGCTTTCTATCGACCAGATTCTACCGTCTAGATCAAAATAGGCGGAGGCGGGACAGCTGAGGAATCAAGCTGACGACCGCTACCCACTTCAGGCACGGCCATCCACCCGACCAGACGAGGTATGAGGGACTCCGCGTAGCCCAACATCAATATCAATATCAATATGAATATCATTATAAAGCTCACGATCAATTAAACCTTTTTTCAACTATTATCCGCACAAGAAAATGCAGACGCGATCTCCCCGTCTGCATAGGCATCCTTGATCTGCACGACAACACCATAAGTGCCACCAACAGCCATAAACAACCCTAACAGCACAAGGAAAACATGGAAAGCATACATCATCATCCTCAGCACGCCCCCCTCCAATAACCCCGATGACTATACAGCCATAACCACCCGGGCAAACTAATCGCCAAAGGCGCGAAACACAAACTTCCCACCAATGCCAAGACATAGTTGAAGATAGGAATGGCGCATGCCAAGACAAATGAAATGGCCGCGACGCCAATCGTACACGAGAGCCAAGTACCCCAATGCACGGCAGTGTTTGCCTGTAAATGCCGTGAGTTGCGGAGGATTCGCACAAAGATGTACTTGGCGGCAACGTGCACGTAGAGGCAGCCGCTGATGATGAGGCCTGGGAGGGCGATCCCATAGGCGACCCGCTTGACGGTTTCGCCGGCGCTGCCGAGCGATGGAGACGCGATCCACTTGCCGCACCAGGCGTAGATTACAAGGCTGAAGGTGAGGTACGAGGCTGTGACCAGGCTCATGCTGAGATAGACTGCTTTGGGGTAGTCTTTGGGTCGGCGCATCTCTGAGATGACGGGGAGGAAGGCGGATGTCGCGGCGCTGGAGACGAAGATCGTTGCGGAGGCTGTGATGCCCGTGGTGAAATCGGGGGTTCCGATGACATGGTAGCCGAAGTCATAGTCGCCTGTCTGGGGGGCTGCTGCCGGTCGGTCTCGTACCGTGACGCCGATGCTGGAGCCGTTAGTACTTGGCCTGAATCGATCCGCATGATGGCACTTACACAATGATGAAGACAGCAATATAGACACTGCCAAATCCGACCCAGGTGAGCCAGCCGATATGGGAGAACTTGCGTACACTAGCACACATCGCAATGATGATGGTTCCAATGAACGAAAACCAGACGGTACAGATAGAATGCAGCGACAGGGCATTGAGGGCAGTCGACACGCCGATGATACCCGACGCTGCAACAATCACATAGCTGACTGTAAACAGGAAGCCAACAAGCTCCTTCACGATCGGGCCACCGACCAAGTGGGCCATATCGGCGATGGAGTGGCAGCCTGGATAGGCATTGCGGAAGTTGCCCTGCACAATAGCGCAGTAAGTATTGAGTAGAGTCCAGCCGACTACACTGACGGCGCCAGGAAACGCTCCTAGCTGGTACATCAATGAGGGGATAGAGAGGACACCGGTTGCGAAGATAACTATGGCAAAGTGTCAATTTTTGTCACACCAACAATGGAGAGAAGAAGCTAGATTCCACTGACTCTTGAGGAAGATGACCGAAGCCCGGATCCAACTAACAGTCCTAAAATCGACTTGGCCATCACCGCGTTTGAAGACTTCGAATTTGTCTTCGATTTCAGCTTCTTGTGTGTCGGTGATGTTGGGGTCGTCTGTGTAGGGAGGGGCTTCCTTAATCTCATCTGCATGGGATGCCATGGCGAACAAGGAAGATAAGCTCTGGCAAGCTTCCAATCAATTGACAATATAGAGAGGGAATATACGGCTCTGGATGGGAGATACCACGGGCGGTATATATAGAAAAGCGCTGCGTATGGCACTTATCTCCCATGTCCTCCTTCACGCATATGTCTAGCTTGGCACCATGGACATCCTCCGGGGCATCACCGTACTTTGGTCACAGCAATTGCACACTAACGCGCGATAAGACGGGATGGAGCTGGTCCACTTTCCCCACGAAACCACAAGCTCTGAATATCTTAGGGGTGAGGTTGGCGTGTTGGAGTCGTGTTGGAGTAGATCCCTGGGTTTGGGGTAGCATTGACTGGGTTAGAATCGATATTCGATTGCCAAGTCATATCTCTCTTGGTCTCGGTTTCCAAGAGTTGATGGAATGGTGTCTCAGTCGCTGTGCTTGATATCGGTTGGGGTAGGTTGAATATCTTTTGGGGTCGTTTGGGGTTGGGATCCATTCCCAAAGATAAAGATGAGATACAGTTGAGATACAGTTGAGACACCAATGAGATACACTTGAACAAAATATGATTTCGTCATAACTAAGGGTCACACTGGCTCGATTCACTTCTCGAGCATAGCTCCTGCCGTTGCGGGCATCAATGCTCCTGGTGGAGGCGTGTTCTTGGCCTTGAAATCGTCACACACTTGTTCCATAGTCACAAATTCGACCCCTTCATGTTTCTTGAAATGCTCAATCAGTCTGACCAATGTTAGTCCTATTATCGAGCCAAGAACACAGTGGGACAGAACACACCTTTCATGCATGAGAAGCACATGAGGTCTACCCGACACATCTGGGTGGATAGTAATTGGGAAGATAAACTCATCATACTCGCGATAGAAGTAGTCGAAGTGGTCGCGCCAGATATCTTCAACATCACGTGGGTTCACATATCCATGACTGTTCGGGGCACTCTTGATAAACATCATTGGGGGCAGGTCGTCAATGTACCAATTGGATGGAATCTCAACCAATCCAGTCTGTGGTCCATGCTCCAGAGGCTTCATCCATTCCTCTGCTTTCTTCTTGTAGTCGATATTCGTCCAGGTGTCGCCTGTTCGTAGGTAGTAGGCCTGGCAATCTTCGTGACTCATACTGTGGTCGTACTCAATGCCATAGTCAAGGAGGAGTTGGGCGCCCTCTTGGCTGGTTTCCCACCTATCAAAGCATGCATTAGAGCATATTCAGTCTCGGGTGAACTAGAACCTTACCAAGGTGCCACACTACCCCGAGGAGGTTTCCCCGCAAAATCGGTCAACATCTTGTATGTTTTATCAAGCACATCACGCTGCTGCTCTATCGACATATCGGTCGGATTCTCGTGGGAATACCCATGCAGGCCAATTTCGTGTCCCGCGTCGCGAACTGCGGCCATGTCTTCGGGGAAGGTCTCGAGGGAGTGACCGGGGATAAACCATGTTGTCTTGATGTCGTATTTAGCAAACATCTTCAATAGACGCCGGGTGCCAATGGTTCCGGCCCAGTATCCTACACCAGTCAGTTAGAATAATCCCTTTTGCTTTTTGGGGTCGCCCAAACATACCCCTGCTGATGTCGTTGGTAGAGTCCTCTCCGCCATATGAACCCAGCCAGCCCGCTACAGCATCAACATCCACTCCATAAGTAATCAGAACTCGCTTTGGTGCCATAGTGAATATTGAACAAATCCCCAATTGAATGAGGTGAAGATGAAAATCGCCGACTTGGCTTTTATACTGCGGGGAAGATAAGCCCCTCACCGGTCCCCTGGCCACTGATAGCCCCCCGTCTCCAATACTGTTCTTATGCGAATCCGTGTATAATTGGCGTTTCTCATGTTCGATTGGTATCTCAAGGGCTGACCTTGGTCTCCAATGTGGTTGGGGTCATCGGGGTAGTATCACAGCGTAAGCAATCAGACCCAGTTTAATCGACAGTTGCGTCGGAGAGCACCGATGGAATTCAAAAATTCCCCCTCGAGAGCGAATGTTGATAAACTACAACTCTCTCTCACGAAGAAATCATCATCAGCATAGCGGTGTTTCAGAGCGATCATGTCGGTTCTTTTCACGAGTATTTCAGAGTACATATCTTCCCATTTCTTCAACCATCATTATTTACTCCCCAAATCCCAAGCCGATGACTGACAACAGTGCTATAGGAATAACCCCGTCAAAGCAGACGATGCTCAAAAATTACTGGATCCGCTCGGGTTGACCATCGATCCAGCCGAGGCGCAGGATTTCCATACCCTTCTCGCGGCAGTGCACGATTGCGCCGAAGGGGTCGCTGCCCTACCGGATTACCAACCAGTCGCAGATCAGACCAAATACCCGCGTGAAAATGTGCGCCGACCAAGTGCTGAGGAACAAGTCTTCGGGCAGGCATGGGCACACCGCTTTCTGATCCGAGGTAATAAGCAAGGCGGACTTTTGGCAGGCAAATCAGTCAGCTTGAAGGATGTCATTGCTGTAGCAGGTGTACCGCAGCTTCTGGGAAGCGATATTATTCCGCCTTGGACTCCGAATACCGATGCGACAGTGGTGACTCGGCTGTTGGAGGCTGGTGCTGATATTCATGGCACATCCACTTGTGAGAATATGTGCCATTCTACTTCCTCGTATACCAGTGCTCAGGGTACTGTGGAGAACCCTCATGCTGTAGGATATTCTGCGGGCGGCAGTACCTCTGGGGGAGCAGCTCTTGTTTCGGCGGGTTTGGTGGATATCACGATTGGTGGTGACCAGGGTGGGAGTATACGAGTGCCTGCTTCATTTTGCGGCTGTAAGATATCCTTCTATGACATGAATCTGAGATTGATGTGCTGACTTCTACAAGGCGTTGGTTTGAAGCCCACACATGGACGTGTTCCATTCACTGGAATTGCTAGTGGCGATGCGATCAACGACCATGCAGGCCCTCTGACCCGAACCACATTGGAGGCAGCACAGTGTCTAGACGTGATCAGTGGCTATGATGGTATTGATGACAAGTCTATTGGTAGCCAGAAACCTGGTACCACGAAATTTGGAGCAACGATTCAGCAAACCTCGGACCGACTCGAAGGTTTCAAGGTTGGAATTTTAGTTGAAGGCTTTGAACACGACAAAGTGGACCCTAGTGTCAAGAACCTGGTTTTGACCGCAGCTCAGAAGTTCAAAGATCTAGGCGCAACTATCGAGGAGGTTTCCATTCCAGACCACTATCAGGGACCAGCCATCTGGACTATTCAACAGCGTATTGCTGGAGCGCAGACTTTGCTAGGCCTTAACACTGGCCGACGAGGTCTTTACATGACAGAAATGGAGCAAGCGCGTCTTCCATGGACTGGCGATGGTTTTGAACGCGCCTTTCCTTCCACAAAGAACGTCATGATCAATGGATTATATCTGATGAAGCAATTCCCCGGTCTTTACGGCAAGACGGTCAATTTTGGACGATACCTGACCGATACATACGAGACCTTGTTTGAGAAGTACGACGTGCTGGTTATGCCTACTACACCGGTTGTTGCTCCTAAGCATGGCAAGCGCCAACTTCCACTGGAATCGTTGAAACCCAGCATGGGTCTTACGATCAATACCGCTATCTTCGATGTGACGGGCCACCCGGCCATGTCCATCCCGGTCGGGTTTGCCCCAGCAAATGATGATAGTCAGATTATGTTGCCTGTTGGAATGCAGATTGTTGGTGGACTATGGCAGGAGGAGAAGATCCTGCGGGCTGGACATGTTTGGGAGACAAACTATGATTGGAAGAAGATGCAGTACACAACGGCTCAGAACTAGATTATTTTGTATTCATGTATTGCATTTTAGCATGGTGATTATTCAATCAATTATTCCTATCTACTTCATTACGCGTTCATGGGTAACTTAACTTAAAGCTAAGTTGACTTATACAGTAACATATCCACCGTCTACCACCATAGCATGACCCTGCACAAAAGAAGCCTGTGTTGAACACAAGAAGAGAATTGCATCGGCAACCTCTGCTGGCTTCCCCATTCTCTTCATCGGGGCAATTTCTGCTGCCGGCGTTATGGCTGCGCGAACCTCGGGCTTTTCCATGACGAGTGGCGTTTCAATCACACCTGGGCAGATACAATTGACTCGGATTCCATCCTTAGAATAATCGATAGCATCTGCCCGGGTCATTCCGATTACAGCAGATTTTGACGCACAGTATGCAGCTAGAAAACTATTAGTCACTCGTGATCAATGGACAAGAACATAACACTTACGAGCACCGGGACGGCTAACGATTCCCAACTGACTAGCAACATTCACAACCGAGCCACGCTGACCAGGACGGCTGGGATCATGGCTTGGGAGTTCACTTTGTGACGCCATCTGTCTAAGCTCTGCTCGAGAAGACAGCCAGCAGCCTCGATAATTGATATTATTGACACGGTCAAATTCTTCGAGTGTCGTTTCGACCGACCGTAGAGGCTTTCCAAGAACACCCGCACAGTTGACAGCGTAGTCAACTCGGCCAAACTGCTGTACGACTGCGTGGATGAATGCGTCTGCAAATTGATCATCTGCCACATTCCCAGCTTTCACTAGGAGTTTCGTCTTGGGGTATGTTGAAGTAACGGCCTCTGCTGTCATCTGCAAAGTCTCTTCATTGAGGTCTGTGATGGCAATTCTCTCACATCCTGCTGCCGCAAAGGCTTTGGCTGTTGCAGCACCGATTCCTTAATAAGGTTAGTCCTATACATGTGGTAGTCGGCCGTCTTACACACCTGTTCCACCTGCCCCGGTAATGACCGCCACACCAGGAAACATATTGCAGAACATAATCCAAGTTACTGTTCAAAATCTGCTATCGAATCGACCAGATATCCAGTCAACCAAGTACGAAGTAAGAAATGAAGTATAGCATCGAACCTACCCCAACTTCGCACCCCACCTTTATCGCTTATCACGGGCCGAAGGGTTCCGGACAGCCCCGAGTTGGAGTAGTTGGAGTCGAATCTCCTATCTCGACACCCACATTCCACCAGGGAACATCTCGAGGTATCCTCGTCTCCAATCCAGTTCTCCATTCCCCCCCCAATGTTTCAATGGCGTCCCCATCACCCCCGTCACAAAGGGCCCGTGGAGCAAGGGCACGCATATGTGTGCACTGCGGTCGGAGTTTCCGGCGGACTGAGCATTTGGAGCGTCACATTCGCACCCGTAAGCTAAATTGGAGGAACCCCGGAGGGGCGATATGTACTGACCCATAATCAGACACCAAGGAGAAGCCGTTTATTTGTTTCTGTGGGGCAGCGTTCACTAGAAGAGATCTACTGAAGCGTCATACTCGCATCTCCCACCAGGATGGTCTTACCTCACCAAGTGCGCCGCCTGAGCCAACTGCAAGGTCGGATTTTCAGTCTGCACATCATCCTGCAGCTATTCCGCAATATGATACACCGTCCCGATCGGTAGGGACCCTTGCAGGTCCGTCTGCTGTGCACCAATGGCCTGCTGCACAGGGTACACCTTATTCTGACCAGAGCCATGCGGCTGCTATGCTCCCTGCAGCTGCGGCTGCCCCGAACCCGACCATGGAGGCTCATCCTGGTATTGTGCATGATCCAGATATGCTCCAGGCTGCGCAGCTTCTTCTCCCTGGTGACTACCGGGCTACAGGTATGTCTCTATACATTGCGTAATACCATCTTGCATAGGACTGCTGTTGGGCTATATCGCTACCATGATTTTTGCTTTTCTGTTCTAATGTTATAATAGCGCAAGCAATGCCTTACCTACCCGAAGATCTGAACCATTTTCAGGAGTTCACCCATTTCTTGGACTCGATTGGCCTCCCTGGAGAATGGCTCCCCAGCGAAGGGGAAACATCTCAGACCCAAGAAGTTCCATTGGAAAATGTCCAGGAAGCCGCCCGACCGACTCAAGATCAACAGGAAAGGCAGCGACGAAACCCAGGGGGCTCTTCTCGGGGAGACTCTCCATTTCGATCCTGGCTTCCATCTGTACCACGAGGCGATCAGAGCTTAGGGAACCTCTCTGACTCTGGTAAGTCGTTGATCTACATACCCTCCACATCAATGCTAATATCATGCTAGAACCACCACAAGTAGCAAAGAGAACATCGCGATTCAATGTCACTGAGGACCAACGTTTCCGGCTCGCAGCTTCTCTCGAAGACTTCCGCAACGTCATCCCAGATTTCGTGCTGCCGTCGCGACATACATTGACGCGGTATCTCACGTCCTACTTTGAGGGATTCCAGCCTCATCTTCCATTTATGCATATACCAACCTTCCACATTAATGAACGTGCGCCTGAAGTCATCCTTGCCATAATGACGATTGGCGCTCAATATCGATTTGAACATCGCAATGCGGAAAGAATCTTCCACGTCTCTAAAGCAGTTCTATTCGAACGGATGTCCCGAGAATCTCGCCTTCCTTCAAAACAAAGCTACAGCTCAGCTTCTCAAGTACCGCTGGGGATCCCACCCTATTCCAATTTTGGGGATCAATCTCTTACACCACCGCAAGTAGCAGCGGAGCGGAATGCTTCATGGAAGCAAATTGAAGTCACCCGCTGTCTACTCATCTTAATGGGGTACGCAACTTGGGAAAATGCTCGGCTGGTACAAGAAGCATTTCATATTCAAGGTTTACTGGTTCGCCATCTTCGAGACGCGGGGCTGACAGAAGACCCCTTGCGCTCTGATCCACGAGCGCCTCTCGATTGGTACGAATGGGCCGATCAAGAGTCGGGCCGACGAACAAAGTTGATTGCCTTTTGTTTTGTCCACATCCACAGCATCGCAT
The DNA here is from genome assembly GCF_028828085.1 of Penicillium nucicola. Classification (NCBI taxonomy): domain Eukaryota; kingdom Fungi; phylum Ascomycota; class Eurotiomycetes; order Eurotiales; family Aspergillaceae; genus Penicillium; species Penicillium nucicola. The sequence continues at coordinate 770,016 of NW_026643125.1, read as the reverse complement.
ATAATGCATATCCCTCTCTACGCAGTAATGAGATTCACCTACGGTTGCCCTGTTCCACCGCGGAATGGATTGCAGCCACCCCACAGGAATGGGAAGCCGCCCAGCGCGAAAGAGGTCCTCAGCAGCTCTTCTTCCAGGACGCATTAACCCTTCTTCTGCAGAAGTCCCGATCAGCCGTGCCCTTGGATCCTATCCCGGCGCCATTAGGCAACTATATTCTCCTCCACGGTCTTCTACAGCGAATTCATCTCGTGAGCGAGCTATCATTACCAAATGGAAATCATTCCACAACTCTTCCTACTGAAGAGCTTAACAAACTAGAGTCAGTCATATCGCAACCCCACCCCTCCCCTTCAAATCATCCTAACAGTTGACAGACGAGCTCTTCGTTCCTGGACCTCGGTATGGCAACAAGCCCCCGAGTCGAGTCTCGACCCACACAACGCCAACGGCCCAATCCCATTCACATCAAGTGCTTTCTTAGGCCTGGCTTACGTCCGACTCTCACTAAATCTGGGACCCTACCGCCGTCTCGAGACTCGCGATCCAATGGTCATCGCTTCAGCACTGAGGCGTTCTCCCCGCCCGGAAAGAAGCTACCGCCTCATTCCCGCACTTATATACGCTGCCCATGCTCTCAGTATTCCCGTACGCTTCGGAATTGATCACATTGCTCGCAGTCAGGCTTTCTTCTGGAGTGTGCGTCATTCGCTCGCTAGCCTTGAATGTGCTGTGTTACTGAGCAAGTGGCTCTTCAGTCTTGCCGAGGCTGGACCGGACCAGTCACTAAGTGGTATGTTCATTTCACAATGCCTGACTCCCCGCGATTCGTCACTATCTCGTCGAACTTGGGTCAATGTATCGAACCTCATTTCTAATCCTGTACTCACAGAAAACGAGTCCCGAATCTTACGCTGGACACGCTGTATAATCGAGGAAGCATACTCATCTATTGACCTAGATGAAGGCGAGGCACCGCCGAATCTCGAACCGGCTTCTTTGGGTATGGCCGTTCTGAAATTGTGGGCCCGATTGTTCGGCACGAACACCCAATGGCCCTTTATCAATGTTCTCGGTCAGAGTTTGGAGCGTTATATGACTATGATCTGATTCTTAAATTTATGTCTGAACTTTGTATATAACAAGGGATGTCGGATTATGATGGCGATGAATATGTGTTACTTGATTAGAGCTAGATACCTTCAACAACGATTTATTGAGCATACACAAGGTCTAGGACTGGTTTAAATTTTTGGAATGCAAGTAACAGTATACATGACCCACCTTGGGCTCAGGTAGGACAGAAACAGAAAAGCAAACGATAACATCAGTTGGGTTTCTATCTGATGGGGAAAAAAGGATCAAAAATAATGATCAAGGCTCACGCCACACTTGATTTGTTATGAACTTTCATGTAATCATAATCCTGACACCATGCTGATAACAGACTAGAGGAAGAAAATGCCCAATGCCAGCTCCATTGGCGGATTCGCACATTGTATTGTAAAATATCTACCCCAAAGGGCATTGTCTAGCCGCTGAAGTTACATTCGGGAATAGAAAAATGCCCTTTCTGTTTCTGAACAGCAGCACAAACTTTGATTTCCAACACATCAAAGTCGATTCCTCGGTGCTCACTTTTTTCGAACGGGCGAAATGTGTTGTGAAGCATACCACTTGCCCTAGCTGACGAATAAGAGGTTATACAACGGGCACAATGCTTCAATCCTCGGCTCTTCTGATCCGAAAGATTTTCAAACCCTCTTGCATAAATTTTCTGAGCAATTGATCAATGCTTCCCACTGCCGACTGTATGAGTTGCGAATGCATCAAATTAGGGCATGAAAAGGTAGAGCGGGATCGAAGTTGATTGGCCAGACGCCAAGATGTGGCCCTGCGGATCCACGGATTGTCGGGGTCGCGTTAAGCCGCAACTCCCCTCCGCACGTTTGGCGATACCTCAGCTCTTCTGCCTGTCCGTCAGAGCTTGTGACTCAGATCGGCGTGGATAAAAGTATTACTTGGTCCTGCCACCGGGTTCTGTTTGCAGGCTCTTCATTTGGTCGCAGTTTCCGATCCGATCCCTGCCTCAATCGCGCAAGAAAGAAACGACGTCCACGCGCAGCTGGCGCTGTGAAACTAGCTTTCCGAGACCAATCATGGCATCCCTTGAAGAGGAGGAGGACCGTGATATGGGAGGTATGGCCCTATCGTCATTCAATGGCTGGTTCCTCGATCCGAATACCATGCGCTAATCACCTCTTGACCTCTAGGTTCCCAAGATGGAAGCTCCGACAACGAGAACGACATCGATGATACGATGCGTGATGCCGACGACGCCGACGGAGACAATGACCAAGACCAAGATCAATATCAAGATCAAGATCAAGACCAAGACCAAGACCAAGACCAGGATCAAGATCAAGACCAAGACCAAGACCAAGATCAAGACCAAGACCAAGATCAGGATCAGGATCAAGATGCAGATAGCCCCTCCAACACGAGTCAGGCCTCCGATGGGGCAGGAATGGCCTCACAACAGAACACGGAAGACGATAGCTCAAGGCTTGACTCATTCTCTATATATCATCCCAGTGTACGCCCCGAGTGCCTCACCGCCAAGACGTACGATGTCATACCCACAACTGCTGCGCCGCATGCCACATCGATCAATGCCATTACTGCTACTGCAGACATGCGTTGGGTCTTCACGGGAGGGTCGGATGGTTTTGTGCGTAAATTCAATTGGGCAGAATCCATTAACAGCAAGCTCATGTTGACCGTGGCACAACGGCATCCATTCGTAGACAGTGTCGTGAAGGCTGGAGTGCTGATGACGTACTGGGAGAATATGGATGGGAACCACTTGTCGCCGGTATATTCTCTAGCCGCCCAGAGCGAAGGCTTATGGCTGCTTTCTGGACTAGAGTCTGGTGCAATTCGACTGCAGACTCTGCGCCATGATGAGGGCAAGGAGGTGGCTCTTCTTCAACAACATACGTCCGCGGTGTCCTCGCTGAACTTGACATCAGATGAGAAATCACTACTGTCTGGAAGTTGGGACAAGCGGGTATTCGACTGGGATCTGAACACGGGACAAGCTAGGCGAGCATTCGGAGGGAGTGCTGGGCAAATTTCTGCAGTGCAGATCCGTTCGGAATCAGCTCTTCCAGTACCAAAGGACACGATTGATTTCCATCAATCTAATGGTACATATGCATCCAACTATGCTGCAGCTGGCACAGACAGTTTCAATTTCATGGATACGACAGAAGATGCCGGAGAGCCAGGCCAAGCCGAAAACCCGCAGGCGGGCTCACCAGCGGACTCACTTTTTGGAGGCGCAGATTCTTTGTTCGGCGATGGAAGTGGAGGGGGAGCCGACGGCGGCGCCCCATCTGGGGGTGTGTTTGGGGTAGACGAGGATGATGAATTTGGCAGAGCCATGGCCCATGGAGCTATGGCGGATGCAGATGCACCAGGTGAAATTGACGATGAAATGGCAGCACCCCCTAGCAATGCAAATGCTCAAAACGAAACAAACAACGCCACCGAACAATCACCTCCGAAGCCAGAATCCCCAAGTCAGCAATTGGATTTCACCGATTCCAGCATCCCCACTGGAGCAGTACAGCCTGTTACCAATGGCATCCCCAAGGCAGAGGATCTTGAGACTTCTCATTTTAATGACTTCTCACAAAACAACCAATCGGAACAAGGCGTCCAAACAGATAACACATTTCTGGCTGCATCGATTGATGGCACAATCCGCATATGGGATCGCCGACAGCCCGATCCAGTCGCTCGAATCTCTCCTCACAATGTCCCTCCCTGGTGCATGAATGCTTGTTGGTCCCCCGATGGAAACTACATTTATGCCGGACGACGAAACGGCACTGTGGAGGAATACAGTCTTCATAAGGGCCTCCGAAATGCTGAGCGGACATTTAAATTCCCCCAAGGAAGTGGGCCAGTCACAGCACTTAGGGCCATGCCGAACGGACGGCATCTTGTTTGGTAAGCAAACACTCATAACTGCACGTATGTATCGCCATTTTTTCTGACTTGCTCTTAGCGCTTCTCATGATATTCTTCGACTCTATGATCTGCAAAACGAGCAGAATGAGCAGACCCGTTCAGCTGTACCCTTCCTCATTATTCCAGGCCACCGGACAGGAACAATTTCACAGCTCTATATTGATAACGCTTGTCGCTACATGATCTCCACGAGTGGAAACCGTGGCTGGGAAGGTAACACTACTGAAGTTCTCCTTGGTTATGAGATTGGAGTCCCTCAATAAGCTGGTTCAAGCTACCTAGGTAGTTGTTGGAAGAATTAGTAATTGATAGTGCCATAATTTACGAATATCATGACATGCAGGCCCAGAATGTGAATGCCAACTGAGTAAATCCTGATTTGCTATAGGTAAAAGTAGAGCTGATCGAAGAAGCAACATGATCGAGCCGAAAATGATCCACACATGAAGCTATGTACCCCGGAAAAAAAAAGTAAACCAAATATCCGAACGCCAGATGCTATCCCAAGTCCCAAGGAAGTGTGTTGTCAACATGTACAAGATCATGCCTCATGAAACGACGAAGCCTAAGAAATCATTGCTGGTCGTGAATTATTTCATCAAAATCTACACCCTCGCAGACTTCAGCTTGCTGAGATCGCCAAGTCCCGAAATAAGGATTGGAATCCCACTTGACACGTCCATCACGATCACTGTCAAAAGAGACATAGCCAGGCTCCTGCCCAATCTCAGCTAGTCTCGCAGCACGCTTCGGCCCAGCGACTAGGTCCCCGAATCCAGGCAACGCAATATTGGGGATATGGGTTCTGGCCTCAACACTGCCGCCCTCAATATTGTTGACGGTGATTAGATACGTAGAAGGAAGGGGCTCATCACGATTTGGACGGAGCGGCATAGGAATCCAGGCTTCGTTGTTGAACGATTCTTGCCGGCCTTTATCATGGCGAAGCGGTAGTGGCCGAGACAGGAACATGTCATCCAGCTTGCCTGTATCTAGAACCAGCCCTGGGGTTTGAAAATACAGTACACTATCATACTGCATGAATTGGATTTGGCCTAGCCGGAGTAGTTTGCTGTTTGTCGTTGAGTAACCCGCGGCTGTGGCGGCAGACATGTCGATGGGGAGTAGCCAGATGTCATACTTTGTACTGGCGGCACGTAGGATGGAAAGAGCGACAGACGCAGAGTTCCCAAGCATTTTCGGGGACATTCTATCCCACTGTTGCGGGTACATGAATAGACGATCCTGGACAGCTGTTCCGTTCGTTGATAGCTGTTTGAAGAAGAGAATGGCTGAGCAGATATCTGAGGGATCTGGCTCGGATAGGAGCTGGAGATAGGCATAATTTCCAGGTGAGTTCGAGTGATCTGATACCCCTCGCTTTTGAGCGGGCTTCTGGAATGCGGAGTCCGGGGCCCCATGTCTCCCCATTGAGGTATCATCTTGAGGCCGTAGGGCATATTGAATATTCTTGACAGACTGTTGTTGCAGCACATATCCTGATAGGAATAGTAGCATGGTGAATATGCAGATCACTCCCATCGACACGATAGCCGAGACCGTGGAGGACGTTAAGAGAACCATGACCAGGGAGGCTGCATGGACTTGGAGGAATAGACAGGATCAAAATGTCAACCATGCATACCACGGATATTTGTTTAGCGATCAAGGCCCATCATCAAGCCACTTAGGCAATGTCTCATCGAGTGTTTCATGACATCAAGTTGTTTACGGGGTTGGCCGCGCGACTATCGATAAGGCGGAAAGTCTTGGCATTGACACCTGGGTTTTTCACTTCTCTTCAGCTCTCAGCTCTCCGCCCAGCTTGCCGCCAGCCCTCAACGCCAAAATGACCTCCCATCGTGCCGATGCCAGTACCTTCCTTGATAACCGCGGCTATACGGGGCCCCTGGTTCGCGGTGTCAACCCCGTCACGCTGTTCGAGAAAGCCGTGCGCGATCGCATCACCGACTCGTACTATTGGAAGGAACAATGCTTCGGTTTGAACGCAGCGACCTTGTGTGATCGGGCCATTGACCTCACCTTCATCGGTGGTACCTACGGCGTTTCCGAGAAGCCAAGCCCGTTTCTTTGTCTCGCCTTCAAGCTTCTACAGCTTGGACCGGACAGAGACGTCATCCTCGAATTGCTCAATTTCACCGACCCCGGTAGCGACGCGGAGGAGGATGCAGAGGATTCCGTCGTCAAGGATCGTGGTGACTTCAAATACTTGCGCGCATTGGCCGCATTCTACGTGCGACTGACTTTCGATGCGGTCGACGTCTACAAAACCCTCGAACCTCTGCTCCTCGATTACCGGAAATTGAAGCGCCGTGTGCGCGACACCTTCACGCTCACATTCATGGATCAATTCGTCGATGATCTTCTCACCAAGGACCGTGTGTGCGGCACCAGTCTGTGGAAGTTGCCGCCGCGCGCTCAGCTGGAGGATTTGGATATGTTGGATGAGCGGATCAGCCCGCTCCAGGATGAGCTCGAGGAGCTTGATCGGGACAATAATGAAGATGATTCTGAAAGAAGCCGACAGGGAAGTGATGCAGGCTCCCCGCGCGGAAGCCAGGAGGGTGCCGAAGGTGACGATTGAGCGGTTCCTCGATTCACAATACCCCTTTTCTTTCCTACTCGGTCTCCCAATCTGGATATATCTGCCAGTAAAAAACCGACAGAGCCCTCCGCAGACAGGTCTGTCTCGGCATGCGAGCCATCAAAGCTTGCACATGTGCAAAGACCACGCCACCACAAACAACCCTGCTGGGTGGCAGCGTCTGGAGGAATCACTACAACTCATGATGCCCCTCTTCTGCTGCAAGAGACATATTCCGAAGCTCTTAAAAAGCTCGCCAAGTTTATTATGTCCATGAAAATCATTATTTCGATGTTACAAATCATCGATCTCAAACATGTACATTTCAATTAATTTGCAGAGGGATGTATCCCGAGCACGAAACTGCCCTGGGAAACAAGAAATGAATGAAGTCAACACATGAAATTATCAGACACAGAACAAAGCAGATCAACTCTAAAATCCTTGTTGCCGATGCCATTTTTCCTGCCACCCCTTAAACCACGGACTATCATCCAGAGTAGCGACCTCCCAATCCTTTGAGACCAAGCCTTCCTCCTCCTGCTCCTTCGCCCACTCCTTCAAATTAGGTAGCAACACATGTTGCACGTGCCAAACACCCTTGTATTCCATCAGATTCTTCTTTCCCTCCGTAAGGACCTTTGTGAGCAAAGCCGGCACCCCGGGTTCATCGCGAAATTCCGTGACAGGAGTGAAAAGGGCCTTGAAATTGAAGACAACAGCACCTGACAAGGGCAGCCGTCTCAGGGTCTGCCAATCTACCCGAAGATGGCACTCGTCAAGCGCAAGATCAGGCTGTTGAGAAAGACGAAGCTTTTCATGCGGATCGTCTGGTGGCATATACAGTGGCTGGCCGATTTCCAGCCCCCAGGATCCTCGCTGAATTGGCTTCTCGGCTGGCATCTTGGTGAAGAACCTAGATGATATGCCAATTAGGATCTCGACGTCAAAATATTACATCCCAGTTCTGAAGCGATCAACGTACCGGTCCATGGAGAACTGCATCTTCTCCTTATAATCTGGAATAGTTTCATGAATCTCATGCAACTGTTTCCCAACCTTAGTTGCAACATTCCAACCCAACGACGAACAAATAAACCCTGCGCGCAGGAAGTAATATCCCGTCGTGTCATCACGAAGCATGATGCCGAAATCTTCAGGCACATTATCGAGCAAGACTTCCAACGGAGGCTTAGCTGTTACATCCTGCTCCGTGCCGAGGATCTTGTTATGAAGGATGCGGTTATCCACAAGAGTGAAATACTGCGGATAGCGAGAACAAATAAACTGCAAAACCATTTCCATGATCTCCTTGCAGGCCAGTTCAGATCCTGGCATAGAGTCGAGTACTTCTTTGCCCCTTGTTGCATACAATTCTTTGCGCTGAGCAATTCGCTTCTTATATGTGCTTTCGAGCTCGATCCACCAGTCAGTCTCGAGTTTTGTTAACGCTGTTTGAACAAGCACGTGGAAGTCAGTCAGTCTTACGCCATGCAAGATTGAGGCCTACTCGAACGTACACATAGTCTGGTGATATGCCCATCTGAAAGGACGATAAGGTCGAGGCAGTGCCTTCTCAATATCAAAGTCGGGATATGAGCTGGGAAGTGGCACTCCACTCAAAGTCGCATAGTCCGGGAAATCCCCGAGGGCTCTGACTTCATCGACGGAAAATCCCATTGGAGTATACTTGTTACCTGGGCTTGACCGGTAGTCGGCGCTCATGGGCAGGATGTTGCGATGGACTTCGTCTTCGCTGACGTCGGTATACGGCGCATTCGCACATTTGATATCGGCTAGGGCTGTTCTGCGTTGGGGTGGCAAAGCGGTTGCATAGGTGGAAGGCGGTTTTGGGCTTGTTGCTGTCTTTTCTGGGGAGAAGGATCGTGGTGGTGTTCTTGCTGTTGAGTTCTTTCGACCTCGCAGCATTATTCCGGTCAAGTATGGTTTTCCACATGCTTTGTTGACAAGGGCATAAAGTACAGTGGCGGCTACTAAGATCAATCCGATTCGCCATAGTTGCTCCGGGCTTGGTAAGGCGCTCATGTTGGCTTAGATGCTGTGCATTAGGGCAAGTCGATGGTGAGTAGCGATGCAATGGACTATGCTAGGATCGAGGGAGTCGCAGTTGGGTCAGTGTAGTCGCAAAGGAGAAGCTATACAAAATTCTGTAACGAGCCATGGGTGAACGGGGACCAAAGCGAATAAGTACTCCCCGAGGATATGAAGTAAGAATCATGTTCGGATATTGTCGCACTTGAATGAGAGTCCGAAGCGGGGGAAAGGTTGTAATCTTTCAGATTGATTGGACATGCGCATCGAATAGCTTCTTTAGTCAACTGTCTCGAGTGTTTTTTCCGTGTTAGGCGAGGAAATGCTGCTACGTCAGAGGTTTTTGTTGACAGATGCCAACGATAGGCTTATCTTGACACTATCATACCATCAGAGGGCTATATCTCATTTACATAACTGGAATTTGCAGCACTTGAGACGTCTATAGGCCCAGTCCACGCTATGGCCTCTGCGCTATGGTGTCTGTCGTAGCCCTGGCATCTAAGTGAGAGAATCCTAGCTCATCTAAGGATAGCATTGCTCTCGGGTTTTTGCTATATGCTTGATAGTCCATAAGAGCACTTTGATGGGGAATTCCTGCGTCACACATAGGCTTTGTGTCTAGAAAATGTCCAATTCGCCTGAATTAAGAAGTTATCTGGAGTGTTATGGAACTATAGTAAAACACCGTACATATTGACCGACAACTTCCAAGGTCGACTTTTGATATATCACATTGCTAGGGGCAAATGCCCCTATTATTCTACTAGGTACGAATGTATTTACAAGGCCAAAGAAAGATAAGACGAGGAAGAAGTGCACTGAAGGGGAGAAAAGCGTGCGTTGCCCGAAAGGGTAAAACTATCCCGAAGCTTGGCAAATGGGGGATGAAGCATATCACGTGGATTCCCCTGAACTACAATCACAAAGAAGATGAAAATGTAGAAGATGCAAATGAAGAAGATGAGAATGCCAAACAAAAGGCAATGCTTTTGGCCAGCCACGGTTGGTCAATCCTAGAGTTAGAGCCGTGGTCAGAGAACTTGACACACATGGCAATTTGTAGCTAAGCAGGTAGAGGTTCATATTATAATGTGTTTAATACGCCTTGATCTAGATAGGGAACGTTTAGCTACAGCTTACTGAACATAAAAGGTTGCTCTACAACAGGCCTACTCTTCTTCATCTCCTTTTTTTTTATCTTTCTTTCCACTCTCCTTCGCCTCGTCTTTGTTTGTGGACAAAATGATAATCGATACACTGAGATTCAATAGAAAGCAAAAGTCAGAATGCGAAAAATAGTATATACATAAGACTATACGATCTTTACGTAGGTATCCAATATACAAGCACAGAAAACATTCTAAATGAGAGACACAAGCAAGCGATTTGTCAAGACCATAGCAATTTCATCCAACCCCGAACCAGTGTAACGAAAAGCTCTTGAAGACACTCGAGCTGTCTTACTTAGTTTATTATCTCTGTTCATTCAACCAACGGAAAAGATAAATTCGGTCGAGTCGGGTCTTCCCAGCGAGAACTTCGTCCTGATACCTTTTTGCAAGCTGTATAGCAGCCAAAGCAATACTATCACCAGTGTCATTTGAATTCCAAGGAACTCGCAAGGAGAGAGTGCAGGCCTTCTTATGATGCAAGGCCTCAGAGCTGATTGTAGCCTTTCCGGACTCAATGCGAGCAATCACAAGATCAAGCAGCTGGTCATCGCCCCATGTGTACTCCCATCGGTCGAATTTGACATTGACCCAGCAGGAAAGCTGGCTCCATTGATCGCTTTCCCAGAGATTCTGGCCATTCACAATGAGCATACCCATCGGCATTTTGGCGGTTGTTGATACGAATGATTTGCGTTGGGGGTTTTAAGGGATAGAAGAAGTGGCTTTTGAAAAGAAAAGTGATTTTATGGCGGAGGATATTTCTAGAGCGAGAAATAATGCAAGAAGCGAAGCTATTAAATATTCATTTCGGTGCGCTTAACCCTTTAAAGTTGAGTTCTATACTAAATAGAGTCCAAATATTATTAGATTGGTATCTTGAAACATTCAATAGCTCAAAAAGAACCGAGTTTCCAAATGGCATTGACACGCCTTTGTACTCACCATAATTTTCTTTATTTGACAGATCGCCAAGGGTATCGAGTAACTGACGAAATTAGGGATTAGATGTTTCATGACTGGGGTTGGACACAAAGAACAAAGCTGCTTAAGATCATAATAAAGAGTAGACAATAACCCTCTTTGTCTACAAACTTGTATTTGAAGCTTAAATTTACTGTGCATTCTTTATGCTATATTTGGTGTACTAGATGCCTCGAGGCAAGCCAAACCACTTCAGTGCCTTGTGTGCTCTGTTTCAATTGATCCTGAATTTCATTTCTGATTCGCGCTAGAGAGTTCAAGGGGAGCTTAATCCATAATTCTCCAGAAAGCCGCGCAAAATTGGGAAGATTCTTCACTTTCATACTAATAGACCCTGCAAAGCCCTTTAGTCAACACCACATTTTGCGTGTAAGCGTCATAGTAAAGTATCATAAATGATAGAATAGGTGAAAGCACATTCTTTGTTTGGTAACAACTCATGGAATTGATTATACGCGGGTTGAATGCACGAGGGTTTGCTGAGGCCACTCGAGCCATTCTTCCCACTGAGATCCAAGATAATGGCTAACCGAGTCAACCAAAAACCTCCCCCCATCACAAAATACCCACTTGTCTCGTTGCGTATCAAGAAGGGCGCCAAAATATGCCAAGATAACCAAAGCCTCTCCTTTTCTCTCCGCAACGAGATGAATATAATCACGAGAAACAAGTACTGGCCATGCCACGAGAGCATCTATGCTGTAGGCTTTCAGATCATGGTCTTCAATAATGGTCATAATTGACTGCAGGGCTCGAACAGTCTGCTCATAATTCCTGAAAATAGCATCATCCAGCCCAAGGCCCTGAATCCGATTAATCAATGTCTCACAGACCGGCCCGAGACTTGATTCAAGAGGGGGCAGTATTTCCCCAAATTCGAAAAGTGGCTTCAATGCTGTGTTTTGCAAAAGCTGCCATCTGCCTTGTCCTGTGACTACCCGTACTCCATGATGCACAATTACATATTGTACGAAGCGGTCCAGAAAGCTTTCAAAGTCGGTTTCGCGACAGACTAGGGTTTCACAGAGCATGTGCAATCCTAGAACGCCGGCGAACAGGAAGACGGGGACACAGTTATCATCTGTGATTTGTGAAGACATCCCATTAAATGAGCTCAATGCATGATTCTGTAATTCGGTCGACCGGTCTCTGTAGAACTTTTGTTGTCCAGGTCTCGTAATGCTCAGATGTAAAGAGCTAAGGGATAGAAGTTCGTTCATAAGATATGGGGCTTCACGGCAGTGTTGGAACATATCATGGAACGACAGAAATGATGATGCAGTATTCGGTTTATGGAATACTTTCAGTGTTTCAGTGGAGAAATTGTGGACGAGTTCAACGTGAAGCATATTAACAGGTGCATATTCGGGATCCTTGTCAGGTTGTTGATCTGGTGTAGCCACAGTAGAGGATAAGACTGCCGGTGATACAGACGCAGGTTCGCGACTGACACTGCGTGTGGAATGTAGGATCGACACTGGCCCCACGAACTGGCAATCCCGCGCTGAACTGATACAGTTGGAGCAGACTGGTCTTTGCTCATCACACTAGCTGGATTAGTAATGATGTATACGCGTTTACTGAGAAACGAACCTTCATATGGCGGCGTTTGCATTCAATGCAGCCATTTCGTGACTTTTTGTGGGTTCTTCGCGGCATTTTGCCACAGATGAGGTGGAAAGAGAGACGAATAGGGCGTCGGAAATCTTGGTTCCGATATGCGAATAGTTTATTTTGAACCTCAAAAGGTCAAAGCGGATATAAACAGTGCAGCCTAGCCAAAAATCCACAATGACAGGAATAGCCTCATACCCATCTGAGCGTTGTGAAAGATCCTCACTTCAGTCTGATGTCGGGAATACGCGTATGCACGGGCCATGGTCCCACTTAATTTTAAGGTTATCGCTATCGATTGGCTCGGTTTCGCACTCGTTTTTGCTGAACTCGAGGACTGCTACGAGCGAGGAAAGACATGATATAAAAACATATTCAGATTGAAGATGAAATTAAAGCTATCTACCGAAGTAGGTGGTATTATATAAAAAAGGCCGAGACCTTATCATTATCATTGCATTTAAGCAGTAGTCGAGTCAACCTCAACGTGATCAGCGTTGATTTGCTTCTCGGTCTTGAGGTCCTCCAAGTTCTCAACACCAGTAAGGCCAAGGCTCTCGTTGATGCGGAGCATACGAAGACGATCAGACTCAGCAATGCTTTCCATAGCGCCGCCAAAGAAGATATCGAGTTCCTCAAGAGTCTTATCCTTGGTCTCAGGGGCATACTTCCAAACGAAGAGACCACCGCCAGCACTGAAGATGGCGAAGAAGATATAGGTGCCGTACTTCATCGAGTTAAGCATGTCTTTGGTGGTAAGACCAATGACAAAGTTGAACATCCAGTTGGTGGAAGCAACGATGGAGACACCGCGAGACCGCTGACTGTTGGGGAAGATTTCCTGGGCCAAAACCCAAGAGACGGGGCCTGTTACACGTTGTTAGCAAAATTAATATTTGAATATTTGATGAGCTGGTGACATACCCCAAGAGTAGGCAAAGTTGACTGCAAAGAGCCAGATGAAGGCGATAGCCACCCAGCCTTGGGACTGGGCCAGTCCCTCATTCAAGTCCCATTTGGGCTTGTAGATACCCTCAACGATAGCGACAATAATGTGGCAAAGGAACATGCCAGCCGCTCCAACAATGAGGAATGTCTTGCGGCCAAACTTGTCGAGGAAAAGGACGGAGGGGAAGGTGAAGATAATCTGAAGAATACCAGTCACACCAGTGGCGAGGAGAGTTGTTTTCGTGGAGGTGAAACCGAACTGATAAGAAGGAAAGAGTTAGAAAGGTATCCGCTCATACAAAAGAAGTATCACATACCGAGGAGAAAATTTGGGGCGCATAGTAAAGTACAGCATTGATACCAGTAAACTGCTGGAAGATCATGATACCACAACCGAGGGTCAAGCGCTTCAGCATGTTGGGAGCAAACAGAGACTTCCAGGGAGCTAAAGCACCGCCGGTACCGACGAGCTCACGCTCACTCTCCTCGTCGAACATGACAGCAGCCTTAATCTCAAGGTACTCAGCCTGAACCAGAGGGTCATTCTCAGGGAGACGACGCAGACGAGAGATGACAGACTTGGCCTCTTCGTCACGGTGCTTCATCATCAACCAACGAGGGGAGAATGGCAAGAAGAAGAGACCGAAGAACAGAATCCAGGCGGGGATAATCTGCAGCGCCAGAGGAAGTCTCCACGCGATGGTCTTTTGGCCCAAGCAGGTGTGACCATGGTTTTGAGCGGCGTTGTATGTGCCGTCAGCCAGGTAAGGGTTGCTGATACCCTCAGGTTGGCATGTATTACTACCAACAAACTGCATGCCATAGTCAAGCCAGAAGGCGATCGCGGTGCCCACAGTGATGGACAGCTGCTGGAGGGAAACCAGCGAACCACGCAGCTCAGGAGGAGCAATCTCAGCTTGGTATAGTGGGATGACCATACTGAACATACCAATACCAACACCACCGATGATTCGGCCGGCAAAGAAGTATGCAGGCGTCTGTGCACCAGCCTGCAGACCGGTACCCAGGGTGAAAATGAAAACGGCAGTCATCATAGCGTACTTACGCGAGATGCGATCTGCGAGGACACCGTTGATCAGGGCACCGGCCCAGGCACCGAGCTCCAGAGCAGACACTAACCAACCCTGAATGGTAGAGCCCATGAACGTAGGGAAGTGGTTCTCAAAGTTCTCCATGACAAGGACGGGACCCATCACACCCTGATCGTATCCATACATGATACAACCCAAGGAGGCAAACAAACATGTGAAGAAGACATAAGGATTAGACACGAATCCCCTGAGACCGTGAGGCTTCTCCGCATTGTTGCGGCCAACCACTGACTGACTGATCGCCATCTTAGGTATGAAGTTAGGGCACAAGATAAAGCAAAGAATGAAACCCAGTCAGGGAACTAAGAACTGCAAGACGGGTAGACCACCCGCATTATATAGTCCTGGTCCCATCATGCGCCTCACCTTTTTTTCTCCTCGCTACCTGGGGTTAGCGCCTTTGGCCGACGACGTTTCCCCGGAACTGGAGACGCAACGCTGCACTCCAGACAGAAATTTCCATGCGAAAAACCCTAGATCACTCGATGGCATGTGCCGTAAAAAACCGACTAGAAACACGCTAGATCCAAGTTTGAAGGCTAGACCGATACTCGGAGTAGTAATGAGCCGGAAGTACGAGAATACTTGTTGGAAGCTAAGGGCGCCACCATCCAAGAAGAAGCACCGCGCCTCAAGCGACGGCGTTCACTGGGCAGTCTGCGAACCGAAAGTTACATCGAACAAGCCTCGGTGGCCAAGACCGCCATGGCTTGGCTTCGACTTGCTGTGATTCGTAATTCTCTCCAGCATGAATCCTGAATCCCTTTCCCCAATATCAAAATCCCTGTTCTCAGGGAGAGGGGTCATTAGTGCTTACTGCACTGAAAACCCCCATGGAGTTAAGCTATGGCCCCCGCATACTCGGACTTATCGCCATGTTTAGCTGATGAACAGCGACTGTACAGTACTGTAAGTGCATGTATCCACTGGGGTTAGCCCACGCGGCTGCAGGCCAGGTCTGCTCCAATAGAGACTTTCGCTCATCAGCTGATCTCAAATAAGTGGAAACTTTCTAGAAAAATAAGACAAAGAACACCCGAAGTCCCACTTGAGGCATCAAAACACTTCTGTGGACTAATCCCGCATGTTTGGACCAGCACCCAATGAGAAGCATAGACGCCTGAAGCAACGGAAACTGTGGCGCCGGGCAAATATCGGGTTGACTCATTCGGAATTCGACTTAGCAGCCCTAACTCCTGATTTAGCATAGTTTGTCTCTGGCTCACACGATGTTGCGCCAGTATGGAGTGGCGCAAGCCACGAGGCGCGTTCTCCCCGATATTTCCACGGATATGCTGATTTCAAGCTAATAGCCAAGCCGTGTACACGAGACCGTTAAGTTGGGAGGGGGAAAAAATAGTGTCCAGTCAAGACCGGCATTGAGTTGTTCGGCAGCCGTCAACTTCGGGGAGCCGCGGGACGCGTGGCCCTACATTTTCCCACGGGGTTAACCCCTTCTTTCGCTTTGCCTGTTCCAGATGCCCGGTGAGAATTCAAATGTCGGGGATGGAAATCTGGGGATTTTGTAATTTACAAGGGTCGTATCACTTTCCGGGATCGAATCAGTCGAGTGTCGGCTACTTTTCTCGGGGAACCGAGCCCATCTCAGCTTCCGACTGATCCGGTCTCGAATTTCCGTTGTTTGGACGCCATTTCCGACGTTTATCCATTGGGGTCTCGCGTGTCTCAATGGACCAATGAACCTCGTCGGTCCTGGGTCTGACCGAAGTTGAAGCGGGAATATTTGACTTTTCTTTTTATGCATTCACTGCTTTGGATGCACACATAGGATGTTACTCTGTTCTGTATCATTCTGATCGAAGGTTTGTGGTAGCATAAACCGTTTAATTGGTGCATTATTGCGTGAGAACGCTGGGTGCATATTCTCTCTCGATATTTGTATTCGCAGGATTCGTTGGTCAAGGAGTCGTTCCACTTTATTAACTATTCTCAAGGGTTACAGTCCCTACATAAGCCCTAGCGGTATCCTGACCTGGGAAATCCTCGCAATTGTTACCTAAAACGAGCAATGAAACTCAAAACAACCCTGCATAGGAACCTAGGGTAACATGAACTTGTTTATATTGTTAACATCATCGATGGCACTACTTGAAGTTATACTTTCTGCCAGCAGCTTGAAACATGCGCTACAAAGAAATAAACGAGCCCAAAGAGTGGAAATTAGAGAGTGTCAAATTGAGCCACATCGTTGAAACGTAGACAGTGGATTCTCAAGTCTACTAAGACGTACGTACTTTATTCTCAATACAACATACCTACGCCTGTTATCCTGGACGAATTTCCCGCTAACACTCCGGTAGTCGACCCTCTTGAGGTTTATTTACCTATGGCTCCTTCTTCCATAGAAGCTGCTGCTTCAGGTATGGATTACTCATAACATCCCTTACTAGATCAAACCTGAGTGAGATTATGCCTCTGACTCCATATGATAGGTGGAGTCTATCCCCTGAACGACGTGCCTTAACCTGGTGAAAACAGCAACGGACATCGTTTACTTCGGCTTTCTACTTCTCCCTAATGCTTCGATCTTATTCTCTCCACCTCATTGATCTTTGGAAAGAAGCAGTGGGGATCAAATAGATTCGTTCCTCACACCAAGTGCTTATACTTCATGGTAAAATCATCATAACCCGGCTCAAGATAATGTGCTGATCGAGTAAAGTGTTACATTCCAGAGGTCGTTTCATCTTCTCATTCGCTCTCGTTCACTTGAAATATTGAAATGGGAACGGCACGATGGCAGTCTGATGCAACAGACATGGGGCGGCAATGAGGCTCACTGCGCATATTCTCAGATCATAGAACTCAGTGGGAGATCAATCTGCAATATCTAGCTGATCAACAGGCTCTCTAACGATGCTTTTCTAATAACATTGATGGCTGCCTGAGGTCGCCATCAGGCATATGGGATGTCACTGGGTTTACCACACTCGATGATTCTCGTCCACTTCATAGATGGCAGGAGGATATTTCCAGCTCGTCAGGACCGGACATGGATACCTCCTTCGTCATCAAACCAACTGGGGATTGACTGACCTCATAGGCCCTATTGTCCGACCAAAAACGTTCGGGACAACGACAGGCCGGACCAGCCGGGAAAATCAACGAAAACACGCTGAACACAAGTACTATATAAATGGAGGTTATCCGCGACAGTTTGTGCACGTATAGTATCGCCTATTCAGACCATTCCGAATATCACCTCCAAAATGGCAAACGCACCAAACTCAAACTGCGGCCCCATCACCACTCCAGGGCCAGGAATGAACTACTTGCGCTCAGAGCTTCACGACCTGAAGATAATCGGAGTTGAGGAACATGTCATTTTCCCGGAGTTAACCAGCCGAATCCCTGATGAAGGTCTGGCAACTCACGCGAAAAAGGTCTTCAGCCAACTTGTCAACCATGAAGCAATGGCTTACGCTCGCGGTCGCTCCACCGACGTGGGGGACCAACGCCTGCATGATATGAACGAGGGCGGCATCGCCGTGCAGATTCTGAGCCTTGCCGGACCAGTCAACTGTATGCAGATGGAGCCAGAGCCCGGTGCGGCGCTAGCACGCGACATCAACGATAATCTAAAGAAAGCGGTTGACTCTCATCCTGATCGTTTCAAGGCTCTCGCGGAACTGCCTTTCCACGCGCCCAAGTTGGCGATTCAAGAACTTCGCCGTTGCGTGAAGGAACTTGGCTTTGTGGGTGCAATGATGGCGGGCTCGGTGGGATGTACGGGGAAATTTCTTGATGACCCGGAGTTTGACGACTTACTTTCGGAATTCGAAGCCTTGGATGTGCCGCTATATCTCCACCCTGGAATTGCACCTCCCGCGGTCATTGATGCTTATTATACTTTTCCGGAAAAGCCCCAATTGTCGGCGACCTTGGCTGGCATGGGCTGGGGATGGCATAATGAGGTTGCAATTCACGTCCTTCGCCTCGCTATATCCGGAACACTGGATAGGCACCCAAAGCTGAAGGTTGTGGTAGGGCACCAGGGCGAGATGTTGCCTATGATGATCCAGCGTTTTGATGCCATGTTTGATGAGAATATCTTCGGGCTGAAGCGAAGTGTCGGCCAAGCCATGCGGAGTCAGGTTTGGATCGCCATCTCTGGACTCTTCTCATTGCCCCCAACACAGATTGCAATCCAAACGTGGGGGGTTGACCGGATTCTGTTTGCTAACGATTACCCTTACATCGATGCTCAAAGAGTACCGGAGTTTGTTCGAGCGTTGGGAGATGTTGTTGGCCCGTCTGATCTACGAAAGATCTGCAATACAAATGCAGAGGAACTATTTAGATTCAAGGCTTAAATAGGCTTCTGTTTTATGTTACGGAACAGGCGCATCTGGCAAGGGCAAATATTCATTGTACTATCAAAATTTTTCAGATATAGATCCAACCTATGTTTATAATTTGAATAGAGGGGTTTTGTCATAGAATTTACTTGCCTGAAGATCCAAAAACACCCGGGCCGAACAAGCTTCGGCGGATATCAAGGATCGGATCTCGTTATCTCGGCATTCCGAACGCCGACATATCCGATTCTTACCTTTTCACCATAGAAAAAAACTCTTCTCGGAAGTTGTTCAGCTGAAGCCTCATAAGTCCTGTTCACTCCGAAAGATGCCATATGCGATATAGTCTCTTCATGACCGCGAGTCTTTGCAGTTAAACGAGCAGTCCGACTTCTAAACTCCAAAGCCTATTTCTTTAGTTCGTTTCCATTCACCCCATGCTTACCGTGAGGGATTTGGTTTTCATTCATTTGTAACTAGACCTTGTAAATACCCAATCTACTTCGGTCAAACCTTTTTCAAGAATAACTATGTAAGACAGGGATTTAGATTTTAGTATAGCGTACATGCACACGTTAGCGTGCATCTCACCATCTCACGTTCATAAAAGGACGTGTAAGAATCACATACTACTAAAATCATCGTTCATCGACTACTAAGGACCAGGATGAGGTGAAGACATTCCTGCCAGCCACATCCGCAGGGTTTCCTTGTTTAAGGACTATAGCCAGTGCGGCACATCCCCGTTTCGTGTCGAGAAACACATACGCCGGAAGCTTCAACAAAGGGTTACTTTAAGTCAAACGAAACAATTCGCGGTCTCTCATCCCCATGCTTATCAAAAAAAATGAGCACTAACCCAGGACAAAATTCCTCCTTGTCCTAGGGTTACAATATACATAATCAAGCACCAGGGACTTTAAATTCTGAAAAAAAAGGAGAAAAAGAAGCAGTCTGGCTCTACATCGATCTTATTCCAAGCAGACGGCTTGAATTGGTTCAGCCTTCAATATCACCGGTACGTAGAAGTAAAGAGCCGCAAATGTTCCGCGGTCCTCTCCCGGACTATCTTACTCGATGAAAACAATGCTAGCCAGCTATCTACAACCACTTACTAATAGAAAGCGAATGTTTTACTGCTACAGATTCCACTATATAATAAATCTAATAGAACGAGAAACACACAGTGCATTAGTGTTATGCAGCCCAGTTGTAACAGTCCCCCGAGGAGTAGGTCATTTCCTCTTTCGGTATCCAACCCCGACCCCGAGATTGCCAAGATCACTACGTATGCAATGCTTGAAATCTCTTGCTTCGGAAAGCCAATGGGACCTTTTTCAATGCCTAGTCTCTCTTAAAGCCAGTTCATGACGCGGGGAGACTGCCCCTCGCATGGGTTCTAGCCGAAGCCAAAGTGCTTTAGTTGAGATACGGACATAGTCATAATACTACGGCCCTACTTGTCCGGGGTCTGGGGATTCCATGCCCATCCTGAAGAGAAACACGCGTCGTCATCTGTGTGTCCACGGTTTAACTCACAGCATATGCAGTCACAGTACAGTACATCTAGAGCTAACGTCGCGAAAACTGGACCACGAGGATTGAAGTGACGATCAACCTCCATATCGTTGGTACCTCTCGGGTTTAAGTAAATTGTTTGCTTCATAAAAAACTTATTGCTTGGAAATATTCAGAGAACCGACTTGTCCCTCGCTTCCTTCCGATTTCGATCGAATAATGCGTACAAGATGTACTCAGTCTGTGTAGGGCAGTGGAGAAATACGTAAACAGCCTGAGCCTGATCACAGACCAATTTGACTTCATCTATTGTATACTTGAATCCCGGTGACAAATTGAACGAATTCGTCAGCTCGAGGAGCAACTACGCATATGCAGGCAATGATTTACACCCCTGGACCACGGCCGCTTTGATACATTGTACTAACCTTAAGCTTCTTGGAGCCCCGGGATGGGTCAAGTGGACCTCGGAGTTGTTGCTTGAGCTTATCATTTCCCTGGCAAGACAGACCAAGCACAGCATCACCAATGCACTCTACTCTATAAAGTCGAGGTTTCCCCGCCTACAATGCCCCTTGAATAGCAGAACACCCGACTTGATTCACTCATTCATCATGCATTTTTCATCCAAAGCACTCCTTGCAGCACTTGCTACCTCAGCATCTGCCATTCCACACGCCCCTCGAGGCGCTTGTGATGAATCATCTCTGAACACCACCACCTTCCAGTACACTGCCACATCCGAAGATACAATCTTCAGCATCGCCAAGCGATTCGATCGCGGAGCATGCGATATCGCGCGTGCCAATCGCATGATTGACGCAGAGCACCTCTATGCCGATTTCACACTCAACATTCCCGCCCAGGTCTGCAACCCCGACAGCAGCACCTGTCTGTTGACCAGACAGAATGCCACAGATACCTGTGTCAAGGGCGGTCCCCATGACTACAGAACTATCGCCGGTGACACGATTGAGAAGATTGCGCTTTACAAGCTGAATGTTACTGTTGATACCATCTGGGCTCAGGCGAAGGGCATGATCTCGTCGACAACGGAGGTTTTGCCGGCGGGTACGTGGCTCAAGATCCCTCAGTGTGTTCCGAGTGTTTGCTCTGTTACGCCGTTCCATTTCACCTATGGTGTTTACAAGGATCTTGCGGAGAAGTTCGGCACTTCTGTCGGTCAGATCATGTCCTTTAATGGCATGTACAACTACAGTGATCATACTGCTGCGGACGCGGCTTGGATTACTGTGCCTATGGGATGTACGAATCTGTCATTGAATGTCACAGAGGAGGTTTAGATTGTGTTTCATTCTCGAGTTTTTGAATGTTTTGATTGGTTGTTTTCAACTCATGGGTTGATCACTCAACCTTCTCTTATATTCAAAGTTGCTTTGTTTCTTGTGGCGGCCAAGGAGGTTTTCAGGTTCATTCTGTGAAAGCCTGTGGTCTTCATTCAGTCGTTCCACTTATTTTTATCTGGCTTTTCCTTTCTTGTCAAATACTTGCTGTATCGCATGGTTGGGATATCGAAAAAGTATGGAGTCCTTTCATCCTTTCACCGGGTGGCTCCTGAGCCGCAATGAAACTACCAGCCCTTGTTTCATAGTTCAAAGAAAATATTCCATAATGACTCGAAACAGGCTTTCCGTCAAGTTCTTGATCGAATCCGAGGACGTAGTAGATAAAAATAACCCCTTTCAAGAAGAAAGACTGAAAACCGATACATAACTCTGATCATTTCGCAGAGAATCACTCTTCACCATCAACAATATCGATCCTCATTCCCACACTCGAGTCAATAAAAAGCAAAGTCATGGGATCAGTAATGAAAACCAACTTCGACGCCCTACCACGGGAACTTGTCTTTCAGATCGTCGACCATTGCGACACCAAATCCACCGCAAACCTCTCAGTGAGCTGCAAGGACATGCAAGCCACGCTCGAAGAGACCGCGAAGAGAAAAGCAAGCCTGTTCCGCAAAGCCCTACCATCCGACGAGATATACAAGGAATACGGCTTCATAGACCCAAAGGGCTACTGGATGCGAGACAACGGCGAAGTGAACGGCGAGAACCGCGACACCTTCGAAGAATTCGAGCACGTCACGCCAGAAGACAACGAGCTCTTCGCTCAAGCCGTGCGCAGCGGCAACATGCATGAAGCGCACAAATACCTTCATCTAGGCGTCGACCCGAACTCGCACTGCCTCGGCGGCGCACGCATGCTCAGTCTCGCCGTCCACTCTCGCTCGTCCGACATGGTCCACCTGCTCGCCAACTACGGCGCCGACCTCAACGCCATCGACTACGCCACCAGTATGAGCGCCCTGGCGCACGCCATCTACACCCAGCAGCCGGATCTCATCCGCGCGCTGATCGAGCTGGGCGCTGATGTCAACAAGCACGGTCTTGCGGCTTATATTGCCCACACGTGCACTGCGGAGATCATGGCTGTTTTCCTGGAGGCGGAGCCGAGGCTGGATTTGACTCATCTTGGTCAGCTGGTGTGGACGGATCACCCTGCCTGGGAGGAGGACAATGGGTGGGCGATTATGCACCATGTGGCGGTGCGTGGGGATCTGGATATGTTCGGAGTTCTCTTGCCGCATGTCTCGGCGGAGATGATCAATGCTCGGTCTGTTTATGAGGAGACGCCGCTTCATCTGGTCGTGGAACGGGGCCATCATGCACTTGCGTTGGCGTTTATGTCCCATGGCGCGGATGTCAACGCTCGTGATTTGGACGGCTATAGTCCGCTTGACCGCGCGCTGGTCGGGGGCCATTGGGACATTGCACGTAGCATCATTGAGCGGTGGGATGTGAAGCTTGGGATTGAGGATGCGAATGGCTTTACCGAGCTCCATACTGCGGTACGGGCTGGGAATGTGGACATTATTCGATTGCTTCTACGTCGGGGCCAGAAGGTCCGGAGAGGAAACTGTTCGGAGACTCCGCTCTCTATTGCTATTGAGATGAAGCGTCTTGATATTGTTAAAATTATCTGCGAGGAGTCTGTCAACGACCATCCGTTTATCAACGACGACGACCAGGGTGATGAGCAATTCGCTTCTTACGAATTGGCTCTAGAACTTGGGCTGCACGAGATGAAGGATTATTTGACATCTGTCCCCAAAGTGCGCTAGAGGAATAGAGCTGGAAAACCGAGGAGAGTTCGATATGTGAGAGAGTCGGAGGACATTGAAACGATGTAGACTGGGAAGTTGACAAGTTCCACGATATTCAAGGTTTCTTCGTGGTTTTGGTTGTAGGAGGGTTTTGGAATACGGAATACTTTTTTCTCTGTTGCTCAAAGGCGTTTGTAGCCATCATTTCTGATTCAATGTGAACTACATCCTATTCCAAGCTCCCTCGTTGCCGAATGGTAAATTATCACGCTGTGACATGACTTAAGCCAGTAGAACTAACGTTATAACTTATCCGAGCACTCCACTACATAGTTTATCTGCAGTTTCAGACTTTCTTCTAGGATTGAAACGAGCATTCGTATCCAGTATCTGCTAGATCCAGGAAATCCGCGCTCAACAAATATCAAATCTATACCTGTGATGATCGACTCCATAGTGCGCAGACTCTGATGTCACCAAAAAGCCACTGAGTAAAGGCTAACGATAATTTCTCAAATGACTCACTCGACAAGACGATCAGCCTCGTGGGCAGATAGGCCGCAGCCTACAGTAGATAGGGTCCAATGGTATACGATAGCCGCATGAACCGCTCGAACACGTCGGGAGAGGCTCTTGCAACAGGATAAAGAGAACAATCAAAAGACGACAACAAAGGGATCCTCTAAAAAAAGAAAGAAAGTTGTAGCGATGGAAAGAGTCGGATTAATTGGTCAAGATGTGGTCAGCTTCTCAGCCCAAAGAGCAAAGATAAGCAGAATGTCTTACTATAGGTCACCCGGACACGCCAAAGTCTAAGACAGTGGGATCACTTTTGCACTAGACGATGAAGAGTTGAACCAATAGGTCTTGATTCTTGATAAGTGACAGAGTCGTTAGTTGCTGGTTTTTAGTGGTAGTGTCGGTATTAGTGTGAGACTACTGTAGGTCATGCATTGAATCAAGCGTAATGTTTTTCATTGAATCAATCAGTCTAAACAAGCCAGGACGTGTCCCGCAAAGCAACAGCAAGAGCGAAAAGGTGCAGCAATTAGAATAAGCTGGGAGGTACAGGACAGAGGGCGAATCCAGCAAGGTCAAGACCACGAGCTAAAGCTTAAGGGGATCAGTGAAACCAGTGACCGGAACAGAAGACAGGCAGGAAAGCACAAAAGACAATGCAGCAGAGAGAGAGAGCAATAAACTAGTCCGGTATATTGGAGCTGTAAATGCTGCGAGTAACGGTATGTACTCCCTGTCTCAGGTCAAGTGAAATAAGATAAGTTGACAGATAACAAAACATGCAAGTGTAGTGTTACCAATCTGAACGACGCGAGATATGTATGCAAGATAATGTATGTGTTCGTGAACGCAGATGAAATATGAAAGACAGGGGTAGGGATCTAATTTAGATCCTCGGAATTGAATTTCAGGGCTTGGGCTCTTTGTTTTCTGTATCCTTCTAATAAGGTCCATTCCAGCAGGGTAAGATGGCTTAGATGAGCCATCTGCCGGAAGTGGTTGAGACAATTTGGGTGGAAAACAGAGCACCATTTTGTGTGCTACCAAGTCCCGTTTCCTTCACGGTAACACACATAGAAAGAAAAAAATAAAGAAGTCGAGCGACAAGTGGGTATCATAACAGTGGTGTCTTTTGGAACTTGGCGCGTTATTAATGAAGTGGGAGGCGCACTGAGAGGGTTGAAGGTGGAGTGACTGAGAGATAGGGAATTGAATTGTGCACAGCTGGCGATCCTTAATCGGGGTTGGTGAGCTGCAGATAGTGTTAGTGGAGTTCCAAACCAGAAGATGAGACAGGGTCACATACACGAAGAACAGGCCGTGAGTAATCTTCGTTATCTTGCAGCGAGACACTGCTATCACGGGGACCGTTCGGGTAGAGAACCGCATTGGGCTTCATACGTCGGTCAATGAATGTACCTGACCGTCCAGGGACAGCGCCACCAGCAGCAGCGTCACTGCCCTGTGGCCACCCGAAGCTGGATCCCCTGCTGTCGCGGTTGTCGGCCATGTCCTGGCTTGGGATCGGGCTGATGGAACGAGCACGCTTGCGGTAGAAGAAGATCATAAAGACGAGTGCTCCGATCAAGGCGAGTCCACCAAGGACACCGATCACAATACCGGCAATGGATCCACCACTGAGCTTGGATCCGCCAGCAGCACTGGCGTCAGCCGATGCCGAGTCAGCCCCAGCCCCCGCAGCAGAAGTGGAGGTCGAGTCTGAGACGGTGATAGTCTTCACCTGGCCGCCAGAGTTGGTTTCGAATGTGACGCTGGCCGAGGATGTAGTCGTACCCGATGTCGATTTCGATTTCGATTCCGATTCCGTAGAAGTAGACTAATAAACCAAGTCAGCGAGGCGCGTCCAAGACACAGATCAATGATGCCACGATACAGTTTGTGATGACTTGGAGAGTGGTTCCGAAGCAGTCACAGTGACAGTTTCAGGCGACAGCGTCGTTGTGGTGCTCTCCTATCCCCGAGATCAGAACCATGAACAAGACCCCAACCCCGGTGATGTTACGTGGCTCGGGGACGTGGTCGATTCAACAAGGAATGGGGGATGTGGATAGGCAGGGCAGGAGAAATAGTGGAGAGTGCTTACCGAGCTTGAAGAGGAAGTACTGCTGGTTGACGACGAGCCGCCCGCTGTGCTAGTCACTGAGTTTCCCGAAATTGCAATGTAGGCAAACACTCCTTTGGCCGCACTTCCACAGCTATCGTCTGGGTAACCCGGGCAGGATGTGTCGCAGTCTGAAGTATCGGATCGCGAGCTCTTGGATGGTGCGACATTGGAGCACCAGCAACTCTTGCCTTGGAGAATTCCCAGTGCATAGTCGGCACAGGTGCCCTCGCAAAGTCCGTTGGATTGGAAGGTGCTCGTAGCTAAAACTGGTCAGCCATGGCTCGGTCGGCGAGAGACCATCTACTTACACGCCGAGGAAGAAGAGCCTGTGTTCACAGAGGCACAGTAGGTGAGGTCTGACGCGGCCGACACCCAGGGTGCCAGGAGGGCCCAGGTCGACACCCACACGAGGACCTGCATCGTGGAGGTCCTCTCACACTTGTTCACCCAACCACCAGTGGCCGACGAAGTGGTGCCTGAGCCAGTTCGCAAAAGGGTCGAGATTCAGGTCGAAATAGTCACGAAAGAGAGCGAAATCGGTTGTGTGCCGACCGTCACGACGATCGGTGGGAGGGAGATCAAGATCAAAGAAAGGGAAAGGCCCAATTGTTCCCCCACTATCCAAGCGTGCTGAAAGAGGTGGGAAAGGGAAGAGAAAGGTGAGAAGAGGAGAAGAGGAGACGATCAGTCACGGGTGTTACTCTCGGAGTATGTCGAGCCTCCCGACATACCCGCTCGGTGGATACTGATTTTCCTTCTGACGGCTACGAGATTATTGCCTTTACTTGTTTATTTGCAGTTGAATTACACTTGTGGCCAGGCTCCATTCAGGGGGAAGACATTGGCCTGTCGAGAGGTATGAAACCGCAGCCCAGTGGGTGAAGTAGGGGGAAAAAACCACCCACTGTTATCTCTGCTGTGGCCTGTTATGATCTATTATCTGCAGTGTACGCCATTGAGCTTCTCATTGGCAATAATTCTTAGTCTCGGGTAACATTCATAGTTATCTCATCAGTTGTCTATTGACTTTTTTCCTGTTCTAAACGAACTCCACTGAAATTTTCCCGACTGGAGAGCCAAAGTATGGACAACCAAGGGAATGGAACATTCCTCTCCTTCATACCGGTAGCAGTTAGCATTTAGCAGTTAGCAGTGAACAATTCACAGTTAACAGGTAGCAGTAGTTGGCCGTGATTGTGATCCTGCATGCGACCTGGATTTGATCCAGGCACTTCCTATGCATCGACAGGCCAAGTGAACAGACTCCCGACATACGTAAGTGAAGTGGATAATCGACGATTTCTGTCTCAGAAACAAGCCACACCGAGAGACAAGCCACAAGAATGCCCCAATTTGGGTAGGCTTCTATTTAGTTTATTTGTAGACAGTAGATAGTAGACAGTAAACAGTCGAGAGTATCCAGTAGACAGTAGACAGTACTCCGTATGCGAGGGTCAACTTGATCCTCCCTCTGCCGTTACCACCCTATGTCATAGACCAGTCCCTAGTCCCAGTTTTACCATCGTTCTAGACTGGACAACCCAAAATAATCCAATTTCGCTCTCACAAAACCGGGCAGGCAAACGCTAAGGACCAGAGTGCGCTCTGATTTGCCGGACAAAGTCCTGCAACCTGCAAGTTCCATATCGTCTTCCCCTCTCTCTTCCAGTACTAAGTTATATAGGGTAGACTCTGATCTCGACAATACGATTTGTACAGTGACTGTGCTGTCTACAGCTGTTCTCGTCTTCAACTTCCCCTTTCTCAAAATTTCGCCCAAATCCATAGCTGGTGGAGAGTCTCCACACTGCACTTAACTCACCGATCGATCGATCCCGGAATTGAAGTCATTTCAATATCCTCATTTCTATTGATTGGCCATCATCCGCTGACTGTACAGGAGATCTGGATTGGAAATCCATTTCACTGTCGACTTTGAAACCCTCAGGGGTATGTATGCACAATACAGTACTGAGTACAGTACTATGCATAAGTTATGTGCGGCTGTGCAGTGCACGGTGTCGTGTATAGGATCAGTAACCGTACAGCATCCAGTGCAGTCGTCAGGGGTTGAGAAAAGGTGACACACTACAAAGAAAAACCACTTCTCTAATAATAAAGGCTCTAGATCTTCGTGATTCGGGTATGGTGCTGGGAGCTTTAATCTGGCTGAGACACATCCACTTGATCCTGGTTCCCCCCCCCCCGTACCTGATCCCCCAGTTAATCTCCCCCCGGTCGCACTGCCAGATCTTCAAAGGGGATTTGTGATGGTGCATATGCACTTTGCACAGGAACCGGGGTTCATGTTACATGGTCGCCTCGTCGCATTCATAGGTGGATGTGCAGGGAGGCGGGGAGGCGTCCAATGGATCCATGCCAATTGTGCCTGGTGGCTTGCAGATGGCGTCGAGTCTGAAACAAGCGTACAGTGATGATCATTGCAACATTCGCCACACATACGTACGTCTCGAAGCCGAGCCGTTAGGGCTATGAAAGAGGACAATTCAAACAAAAAGTCGTAGTTTTACATTCCGACCAATCTGTACAGTACATGTGGGCAAGGTTGCAGGGCCAAATTAACGTCACTTCTCGCTCAGATCATGCTTCGCGCCCTCAACCTCGAAAAGTCAATTTCCGATCAGAATCGTACATGGCAGTGATCACAGCATTTCAGATTTAGATGGCTTCCTCGCCATCACCCTTCTCAACCTTCTCGCCCTTCTCGTCCTTCTTGTCCTCCCCGTTGTCGAGCGCCATCGACATATCAGCGAAGGAGAACTCAGAGCCCACCGAAGTCATGCTCACAGTCCGCTGCCGGGGCTCAAAGCGGGGGAAGGCGCTCATCCGGGCGATCTCCTCGGGGACGTCCTCAACATAGTTCACTGGCCCCTGGATCGTGCTGCGCTTGCCGGGGAGCGGGAGGCCAAACTTGCCAGGCAGCGGGCCGGTCATCGACATCGTATCACTGGTGTCGTCGTAGTAGAAATCTGAATCGGGAAGGGAATCATCCTCGTCAGAGTTCAATTTCTTGGAGCCTGCACTCCGAAGCCAATCGCCGATGAGTCGGTCTCCGGATTCCTTGGGGGAATTGCAGTAGTCGTAGTTGTAGTCGTGCTGTACTGTGGTTCTGCCATCGTCGTCATCGTCATCATCCCCGTCATCAAAGGTATCGGCGACCGCAGACATGGAGACAATGCGAGTAAAATTCCATTGCATATCAAGCAGGTCAAAGCTAGGCAGCGGGTGATCCACGGGGTTGTGGGTTTTAATTTTGAATCGATGACCGGACTGGATGGGATGAAAGGAGTTCTTGTTCTCTTGATCAGGCACAACCACGAGGAGGTTCTCGACGCTACTGATATCCTTCGAGGGAGGAGGTTCTTTGGTCACATCGACCATGTCAGATGTTGCATGGCCAACGCGTGGCTGCCAGTGGAATTCAATTTCCATTTCGGTCTTGTCATCGGACACCGAGACTGGGCGCAGTGCAAACAATCCATCCACCCACGCGGTACGCAAATCATTCCGAAGACAGATAAGGTTGGTGCAATCATTTACTGGACGCTCAGGATCAAAGGAACTGTTGAAGACGGCTTTCTTCCAACGTTCAGCGGTATCGTGATCCCAAAAGAAGTCCACATACTTCCAAATGCTCGGAAAGGCTGGAGCAACAACCCCAGGAGACTTGGTAACCAGAACGGGAAAGATGCGGGCTGTCTGGTAGACCTTGCCGGCACCAGTGATCACACATTTGTAACCATCACGCTCTCTGGCAATGTCCTTGGCGAGTGGAGCAGTGGCATATTTGGGATCATCGAATGAGGTTGTTGATTCGGTTTCAAATTCATCGTAAGGGGACAATCTTTGTGTCCACTTGTAAGGCAGGCTGGCGACAAGATCGGTTAGAGTCTCCATCATCGAAGGTGACAGGTTTGCCATGTGTGCGGTGAACTCAAGCTTACTCAGGTCGCAAACTTGGACACATGCCCAAAATGGGACAGTGACCTTTGCGCCTTTCAATACTTCTTTGAGTTTGCTAAGAAGGAGCTTTCGTTGGTGGGATGGAATGTTGAAGCGTTCATCATTCACGCGTATGACGGTTGTGGAGCGGCGTAGGTCTAGGCCATCGTCGCTGCTCGGCGAAAGACGACCAAAGAAATCATCTGGCTCTGTGTTCGACATCTTGCTGTGATTTAGCACAGGCACAAACGAAGATGAGGAGAAGGGATTGTAGACAGGCAAAAGACAGATGAAGGGTTGCGAAGCAGCTGGGGATTGTCAGAATAATGGACGTTGTTGTCCAGGGAGTGGTAAAGAGAAGAATTGTCAAGCAGTTTTGGATCCTCTAAACAGAGGAATGTATGCTGGTCAAGGTAAGACAGACTGCCTAGAAGACGCAGACTGGTCTCAAAAGAACACAAACTAGTAAGTGAGGGATAGTTCAAAGAGATGTAGGGGTATCAAGAATCAGCTTAAGGAGAATGGTAACGGTTGTGTGATGAAGATAAACAGAGTGTGCGGGGATGAGAGAAGGTGGAAGAGGGAAGAGATGAAAAACAAAAGGAATAAACAGTAAACAGGACAAGAGAACATCTTGAGGAAAGATGGCAGCTAATTTCCGAATAGCGAAGGCACGATGCAGAAGTTGATAGTCGCGGGTGCCAGGAACGTAGGGCACGTGAAGGAGTTGTATACCCCGGGGTAGACTTCACAACCTCCCAAACTTCAGAGCTGAATCTGTCACTCTGGTTTTGTCAACATCACCGTCTGGAATCAACCACCCAATCTCGGTCTCTCAGCTCTCGCATACGCTTCTCCATCATACGTGCTTGTGGGGGCATTCCCATGCGAGGATGGCCCATATGGGGTGGCCGCATTCGGGGCATGGGTTGTGCCACCGACGAGCGTTCACGCTGGATCTCAGTGATTCTTCTGCGGCGTGCACTGCGAATAGCATCGGACAAATCCACAAGTTCATCGATGTCCTCCTGTGCGGATGATATGTCAGAATAAAAATCATTCACCAATCAATACAGGGCCAGTCAATCCTTACCGGCTTGAGGTAAGAGAAGATATAATAATATCCTCGGCTCTCTTCATACTCATAGCCCATGTCTTCAATCGCCTCTCTGACTACCAGCTTCTTAGTGATTTCAGTCCATCGGTCGTCTCGCGCAGACTTCGGCTCCATGATTTGCTGAGCAACTCGTCCTGACTCGGCTTCTTCCACGGAACTGCGTCGGGGTTTGACTTCAACAACGTCTAGAGCCCCTGTCATCTCGATTGCTTCCTCGCGGGTAAGAGCCTGGACCGCAGACCATCCATCCAGGCCCTTGGGGGCGCGAATTTCGGTCTCGGTGCTGTCGATTTCGATCTCATCTTCCAGGTCATGAATGCTAGATGCGGCCTGTCTGCTACGGCTGAATGACCGCGCAGTTGCTAGCGATGCAATTCCATCGTCGATTGGTTCAGCTCGATGAGAGGCAGACGTGGCATGTTCCCATGGATCATGAAAGTCAACAGATGGATGGCTTGTCGGAGAAAGTGATTCCTCGCTATTGCGGTGTTTGATAACTATGTCCTCCTCCGACATTCGCCCACCTTGCTTTTTCCTGTTGATTGGGTTAGGGCTGGCAGGGTACAGGGAAACTTTTAGGCTCACCGATGATGAATATCGATTTCATCGAAGCTGCCTTTCTCTCGGAGACGTGGACTCGGTGCATGAGGCAGATGCTCATTCTCAAAGCCTTTGGCCAGTTAGCAAAGATCATACATTGTTATGCAATGATATTATTACCATGATCAATGTGCCTGTGATGTGTGAACACATCCTGGTGAATTGGAGGAACATGAATTGACTCCATGGAAGGTGAAGGTGGGCGTGAAGGAAGCTTTTCCTTGGTCTTTCGGATTCGAATTTCTTCATCGAGCTCCACGTCCGCTTCAATATCTCGGGGGCGTGATCTAGAATCGAATGTGGAGCGGGTTGTCATCTCCTCGTCCACAAGGTCGTCCCTTCTCCCAGCCTTACGAAGCCCTCTCAGCTTACGCTCGAGCTCTTCCACCGGGGGGCTTGACCGCCGTTCTCGTCTTTCACGCAAGACGAGCTCCTCATCTTCGCCTGCGATGGGTGGCCGCCGACCTTTGCCCTTCCACCGGATGAGCACATCGTCGTCTTCGAATTCTCGTTCTTGGCGGTTCATGGGGCCTCCAGGTTGATCCGCAGGTCTTTCATCCAAGATGACCTCTTCCACTTCCACTGCATGAGGAGGCGGAGGTCTGGGACGTGAGCGAATTTGTACTTGATCTCGCTCCATTTCAAATCTTCTGTCGTGAGGTCGAAGATCCTGTTCGCTGTCCCATCCACGGCGCATGGGTGGCTCTTTTCCTCTTCGTCGAATGACCACTTCGTCTTCCTCGATCTCGCGGCGTATCTTGTCTTCATCGTGTCTTCTTTGCTCCTCGATTATCATATCTTCTTCAAATTTGCGTTCGGGGTGTCTCCTGCTTGACCGACGTATTTCTCTCCCCTCGATTAGATCATCCTCGGATCTGCGTTCTGGGCGGCGCCTGCTTCTGCGCTTCTCAGTTTCATACAGAAGATCATCTTCAGAGCGTCTTTCTGGATGTCGCCTGCTTGGCCTGCGTCGTTCTCTTTCTTCAAAACGGATATCTTCCTCAAATTCGGGGTCCGGGGCTGGCCTCCGTTCTCTGCGTCTTTCTCTTTCTTCAATAATAAGACCTTCGTCAATTTCTCGAGGGTGACGTCTGCTTCCTCGGCGCCTCTCCCGCTCAACAAGAACATTCTCTTCTTCAAATTCTGGCTTTGGACGACGTCTCCGATCTCCACGTCGTTCCCTTTCCTCGACAACGAAGTCTTCTGCGGGCACGCGGTCCGAACGACGTCTCCCTTCATGGCGCACTTCCTCTTCATCAAATAGATCCTCTTCGACTTCTCGCTCTGGTCGATGGCTCCGGTCACCGTGTCGTTCTCTCTCCTCCATAATTAGATCTTCTTCTACTTCACGGGGGTGCCTTCTGCTTCCGCGACGCCTCTCGTGTTCTTCAAAACGAAGATCTTCTTCGCCGGTTTCTCGGGGGTGATGTCGGCGCCGAGACCCCGAGGGTGGCGGGTATGCTTCCTCGCGACTTCGACGCATAGGGCGCTCGGGCGACGAAATGACAGTCTCTTCTCTGGATCGTCTGAGCATCATTTCTTCTCTTTCTCTAGGGTGCGCAAAGCTTTCTTCCATGAAGTCGCGTCGGGGGCGCTCTCGTTCTCGGAGATGTAAACGCTCCAAGTCCTCGACCGGTGGGTCGGAGCGTCGACGCCTATATTCGACGTCATTTTCATATTCGCGATCTTGTCGGCGCGGGCGGTAGTCTCTTTCGCGTTCTCGCTCCATTTCGTATATTTCCTCGTCGTCGTAACGATCGCGGGGTGGTGCGCGGCGGGACATGGTGGGCTGCCAGTGCGGGGAATCACGAATCACCACATGAGATATGGACTCAAATATGCTGGTTTGCACTGCGCACTTGACAGTGTTTCAAAGTCGCAAGTTCTTCAGATCTCACGATAAACGTGAGAGTCCTCTGAAGTTGTCGAGGTAAACGCCCGAAGGTGAGAGAGCGGCTGGTGGCTGGTGACCGGCGGCTAAATCTATAGTGGGGCACACAAGCCTTGGACGGTTTGTCTGTTGCGCTTACTATACTCGAGCCACTGCTTTGAAATGTGGAGAAAGTTCAAAGCGAAAGAAGAAAGGGAAGAATTCGAGAGAATACGTGTAGAGCGTGGAATGTAAACGTTGGCCGTGTCACGCTGACGAACACACTGATCAGCCCGCTGATGTCATTATCAAACGCTGCCCAGGTGAAGATCAATAACGCAGACGGGCAACGATATAACTAACCCCGATTTATTACTTGATCTATAGAAAAGAGGTTGGTTTACCCGTTCCGCTGAGCTTAAATGATCCATGGTTCTTCGGCACAAACAGCCGCTTTCGGTGTGATTCATTTGTTCTTGGGACTTAGGGCTCGATATCCTTGGTAGGCCCAAGGCGGTCATCCCGGTAGTCTTACTGCATGAGTCCTCGCTTCAACAATATATGGACACAGTTCTTACCACTCATCAACATAGCTTCATTCCAAAGGTAAATTCACAGATCAATAAAATACATGCACCAGAAGGCCTCTTTATGTACAAGCGCAGGGTCACTTTGTTTAAAATCCTTCAACGCCCATACTCTCAACCTATAAGGTTACCTGATTAGTTGCAGATCCCCACACGACTGTACCCCCATCCTAGAAAAGAACCTTATTCAAATCCTTATCATTGTGCACTTTGATATTCCGCATAATAGCCACCCAAGCAAGCGAAAGTCCCATGATAGCAGTACCAGCAATCATCATGTTCCTCTGACTAAACGCATAAGCATCCTGGATAGCGATGCGAGCAGGCGACCCAACAGGGTAGCTCAGCTGCACTTCCAAATCCTCATAGATGGTAGACCACTGGTCCTTCAACTCGGTCGGCAGTAACTCGCGTAGCTTGCCAGGAAGTGTATTCGTCCAAATAGCACCCGACACACTACTACCAATGGCCCCACCGATATTTCCAAACGTGCTCAGTAACGCCAGCATGGCGGCGTACTCTTCGTGCGTGGACGCAGCCATCACGGCGATTTGCTCAATCAAGATGAGTGTCCCACCCCCACGGCAAGGAATATCTGACACATGCACTGGTACCCAACGCTATGGCCCGGACTTCGGAAGTAGATCATTAGTCCGCTAGCGAGGAGGTACAGTGGGACCGCAAAGCACAGGAGCCACTTGAACCGCCCTGTTGCGCGGATGCAGAAACCGCAGGCGATTAGCCAGATTGGATCCATGAAATCGAAGATGGCGCTGATGTATCCGGCCTGTGTCAGGCTGGTGTTGTATACCACTTGTAGGTAGGATGTGAAGTAGCTGGCCCAGCAGTAGTATGAGACCTGGTAGGTGATGTCTAAGAGACACGCGCCAATGACTGTGCGGTCGACTAGGAGGTGATATGGGACAAAGGGCTTGGGGGCTAGCCATCGCTCGTAGATGGCGAAGGCTACTAGGACGCAGAATCCAACTACCATCATGGCAATGATCTTGGGGGACTTCCATTGGCCTTGGGTGTTGCCGGCGATGTTGAAAGAGGTTAGGAAGAGAATCGTACCTCCGATCATGAGGAAAATCCCAATAACTGTGGCATGGTCAGACTGGTGGTGGAATGCCAGGGTGTGATGTGGATAAGGTAAGTGAGTGACTCACTGTCGAACTCAATAATATAGAACCGGATGCTGTCAAACCAGGTTCGCGTGCTCCGGGGCTTGTACTGGAGTGTACCCTCCTTGGCTGCCTTTCTTTTGGCCAATTGCCATACGACGATCAAGGGCGACGCAACAATAGGGAGCACGATGCAGATTGTTCCATAGGCCCAGCGCCAATTTGTCTCATGGAATTGGTTGGAAAGAGGCGAGCCTGAGAACGCAGTGATCATACCAGGAGAGGAGGTGAATGCGAAAGCGATACCTCGGTCACGCAGCGAAGAAGTATCAGAGGTCATGACATCAATACAGAAAATTGCCCCAGTGAATCCAACGGTATAGAATGCCTGCAGGTATGTTAGGTCTTGACAGGTGTGGACTTGGAATTGGGTCATGGTATCTCACCTGGGCAGCGCAATAAGTCGCGATATTGTGGCAGCCAGCCATCATAATCAAGCCCATGATAGCAATCAAGATCATGATGATGAAACCGGTTGTTCGATCCCATAGATTCAGAACCTTGGCGATTGGCATCAAGCATGCTGCACCCATAACGCTGGTGATGACTGAAATGACTGAGAGCAGTGAGTGCTCTGCGAAACCACTTGTGATATAGGCCGACAGGTTGGAGGTCAGACTGCTGTTGAGGTAATTGGTAAAGTAAACCAACCACATACTATTTTCTATTCAGTCCAGCTCCGATTGAAAGAGGGCCGTCGGTTTTCTCACCTCGCATATGCGATGATCAAGTACTTCTTCGACCATGTTTTGGTGACTGCTTCAGCAACTCGGACACCATCCTGCTGATCTTCTTCTTCTGAGACGTTTTTGTCTTGTGGACTCGGAGAAGTTGAGTCTTGATTGACCTCTTCCGTGAATGCGGGCTTGACAGCAGTCATGATGCAAGGAATATGAAAAGGAATGCCTGCAAAGTGACCAAGCTTTTTTACATTTATTGAAGTGCGAAGACAAGCCCTTTTAACATCTTGGCCAGATCATGGCCTCATCCACATTTGGTGGTTCCACCGGGCTTCCTTGTAACCGAAATGTACAAATGCTCTCTAGCTCGATTAAATCCTTTCCGTAGCATCGTTCCGTGCCTCACCCGATTCCGAGAACACAAGCTTCATGATTCGTGGCTTTTCTTCTTAGTTGGAATTTGTTGACGGATTTGCTTCTGATATTGGCAAAATAGTCTATCAAAGCAAACTTAAGGATGTAAACCCGCAGATGTGAGCTGATGGTGTGTACCATGGTTAGCCAATATTGAATCTTATCAGATTTCAGGGTCCATCACTCGGGGTCCGTGGTAAGACATGGTGGATCTACCGTTTCATGGCTGCCTAAGACTTGCCTAGGTTAGCTTTTCCAAGGTACGCTATAGGGTGCATTAGCTAATTCTATCAATGCACCTGCATTCCTGTTCAATCTCCCATTGTGGCGAGCAACTTGAGTCAAGATCATGGTGTCGATCGAGTTGAGTAAAGCCCTGGATAAAATCAATTTCATTGCATGTCTCCAACGAAAAAGTGTCTGGTTCATAGAGAATTATTTGGCATGTTAGGAAACACACTAGTGCCTGTTGTAGGAAATTTGGTTCATTGAGCTATTAAAGCCAGGGATCCATCTGAATGCCAACTGTTATGGGACTGCGTCAACAGCCGAGCAGGGAGGACCACTAAGAGGTAGAGTCTGCTTCAATTTGTGTCAGCATTCTCGTAACATCCTAGCTTCTCTCCACTGTTTCGTGGGCTGCCCTCGTGTTTAGTGGTTTCGTGGTTTCTTGGCTAGTTCATTAGCTCCGTGGCCCCCATTCTATTCATGCTCCGATGGAACATAACTTATTATCAGATGAGAGAAGTTCTCAGCATGAAACTCTGTTTCATTTGGCCTCAGCCCTTAGATCTTCTCAAAGATTTCAGAAACTAGATTCAGCTACATGACTCGAAATGGATAAAGCCATATAAGTTATCAGGTTGGCAGTATTATCAATCCGAATGCAGCCATGCCAGTGTCTCACAATTCTAGACCGAGCTTCAACGAGCTACGGATATGGTGCGGATCAAGCTTGCTTGATATTGCCTTTTTCCTTCTTTTTTCGGGATAGAATTAAGGAGAAGCCCACTTCAAAAGTTTCGGTCCCCGCGGGCCCCGATTTAGCCTCTAGTGCTATATGTGGTGGATATCGACGACACTCTACCAGAACTTCGTGGGATCAGTTTGTAGTGGCTCAGGTTTGAGAAGACTTACGGCATGAGGGAATTAACCGGAATTCAGTCACGTTGTGGTGACTCTGCAATATTATACACGACTATCTGCTCCGAAACATGATAATTTTCAGTTGGGAAATCCTCGCAGTCTTCAAACATACTGTAAGATCTGTTAGTTATATTTGCCGGCAGTCGGTAAAGACACCTTGAGTCCCAATTCTGTTAGGCTCTGCAGCTGGCATCTGAATATAAGATTACGTGTTATTGTGGAAAAAAACAAATTGGGGGCACTAAGAGAACATAACTTATTGGCTATAAGTTAGTTATAACAATAAAGTTAGAAGACAAAGCTCTGCCTTGTTGGGTCAGGATCGACAGCTAAGCAATGAGCAATGTCTTTGTGGGTAATATTGAAACATATCAGCCAGTCAACATGGAAATCATGAACTTCGTAGCTCTTTCTTCATCTGATATCGACGCTGTAAATCAAGAGTTTGTTATCAGTCTAACGTTTGTATGGTCATGTTTCTTCTGGGCTAAAGACTTCACAAGCATATCTTGAGCTATTCGCAATATTGGCCTGAGAGTCAACAGACCCAAAATATAAGATTTCTAATTCTCAATCTGATACAAAGTTATACAATAAGTCCACCAATCTCAAAAGCCCCTCTCAAAAATTGGACGCCATATGTTTATATGTTGTAACAATGCCTTGTTTCCGCATCGTAACAGGGTAGCTTCAACTTGTACATCCCCATTGTAGTGAGTTAACAGAATACCATGTAATGCCTTGATTGGGGAATTGAATCTATTCACTCGTTTTACGATTACAAAAAAGCAACAAAGGTCCCAACCAAAACCTGAAACTGGCCCCAGCATGGTGTGTTGTATTTTGGGAACTGAGAACGC
Organism: Penicillium nucicola; assembly: GCF_028828085.1. Lineage (NCBI taxonomy): Eukaryota > Fungi > Ascomycota > Eurotiomycetes > Eurotiales > Aspergillaceae > Penicillium > Penicillium nucicola. The sequence continues at coordinate 731,459 of NW_026643125.1, read as the reverse complement.
CGATCGCAGGGATATTATATTTGCAGGACCCAACAATCCGAAGATGCCAATATTGAGGACAGCTACATGTACATAAAGACGCACAGTTCTACCGAGGTTATAGAAATTAAGTGGTGGAGCTATTCCTCGAATGCGAGCTACAGGTATGATGGGCGCAGGTGCACACCGTACTGTACAGCTCCCCCCACCCTTTGAGCGATCGACAGAGGCAATCTATCCCTGTCAAGGCATTTTTGATTGTGTGAACCTGAGATCATATTTCTCCACTTCATGGGAACCCGGGGCCAGGGGTATTGCTTCTGTTTATAAGTATGCTCGGCAGTCCTGGGGCCCAGACTGGTTTGTTCTGACCGAAGTTCAATATTACAACTCATGCTGAATAAACTCAGGAAGAAAAACTCAATCGCTGAACATTTGTCCACCATGCATCTTCTTGGTTTTCTAGCAATTGCTTTGTTCGGCACTACTTTTGCCCTGCCTGCTGAGGGTTCCGGCACTTCTTCTGATCTCGCGGGTCCAAGTTCGACTTCCGTTTCATGGAGCAGTACATTTCCTACGCCTAGAGAGCCGATTCCTGTTGGTATCAAGCCTCGCCCTACTGCCTCGTCGGTAGCTTCCGATCAGGCCTAGACCAAGCTGTTCACCACCCACAACGCATTCACTGCCATGTTGGTTCCAGTGGAATAAAGTTGATGGCTAGAGTTTTGATCATTTCTACACTGCCCGAATCCAACAGCACATGGGAGAATTCCGATCATTCGACATTCACAGATTGACTCCTCGGATTATCGAAATGAGATGGCGTGAAACATCTATCGTGATGCCTATTTCTGGGATCAGTCACTCACCATGGACACGAAGAAACATGAATCGGGGACCATGGGCAAGAAATTGAATCGCAACTGGTGGATTGCATCTGAGAGTCGTTTAATGAATGTAATTAACCTCTATATTAATAGTTGATACATAAAATCGCTTACCAACCCAAAGTCGATCGCTCGGTTTAGGATTAAGTGATCAAGCTGCCTGGATCAGACGGCGTAATCTCGTTGATAGATTGGGTATATGATAGCTAAAACAGAAATTATGGAAACAAGTCATAGAAGTACATGAGTAAACAACCATCCTGGAATTTCATCTCCGGGATGGCATTTACTGGAAGGCCAGTCGCATCTGCCCTTTCTCGGGTTTGCCACGACCACCGCCCCGGCCGCCTCTTCCACGGACAGAAGAACCTCGTGTGCTACTCGTTGTGGGCGGCGGGGGCGGCTGTGAAGCTCTGGCGTCCTCGCGGTCCTGGCTTGCAAGGTCTTTGGCGAAGTGCCAATCTTCGTGCTCCTCTTTCTCATACTCGATAATCGATTTGGAGCACCGTGGACATGTGTAACGGGGAATCCCCGCTGCTTCGGTCTCTGCTTCAATTGGTTGTGGTATTTCTGGCTCACGTTCACCAGCAGAAGCCGGAGATAATGGCTTTCCAAAGAAAGTTTTCATCATCCCATCGTCAAGCTTTCGCCGTTTCTCGGTCGGTGGCTCGTTATGAATAATTTGGGTATCACGGGGACTCGAGGCATGATTTAAAGCCTTTGCTTGATCGCCGCGAAGTAGGAACCCTTCAATGGCCCTGTTGTTGGTTACGCCTTCTTGGAAGCTCCCTACGCTCAAAGACAGGTTGGAACATGGCCACGCCTGTCCCTCAGCCACGACTTGGCGGAGCAAATTGTTCGCCAGGTCAAAAAGCAGATTTTCGTCGATTGTGCTCGAAGCTGGGATTGGAATCTGTTTGGAACGAGGTTGAGGCTGAGAAGTTCGGTGGTGTAAAGTGATGACCCTCGGGCGACGTCTGTTTTCAAGCACGCCGTCTTCCACTAGCCGGCCGTAAATATCAGCGGCGAAAATGCGAAGCCACTTCTCGGCCTGTTCAACCGAGCTAATACTCGGCCGGAAAGACTTTGCCGATAGCATAGATTTTATCTGGGTTCGAGGGTTGACCTCACTGCGGTCATCTCCTCGGATAATGCCGTAGAGCCAAGATGCTGTATGGTCATCTACTTTGGCACGGAGTTGCTCAAGGGACACATTGAGCAAGTCACTCACTTTCTCTGTCCCAAATGCCTCGGTGATCTGTTCACCCAGTTTACCGCCTAGCATTCTGATCTGAGTGAACTTGTAACTGGCCAGGAAGTTCTGCACCGCCCGATTTCTTACGATAGTCTGCAGATTGGGCTTATTGCAAGCGCTTCCCAGCTTGGCAATCATTTTGTTCCGGCCTAGTCCTGCAGAACAGGTGTAGCTGAGCTTCTCCCACACTGCGTTCCGAACCGACCTTACAATCTCAGATCCTATCAACATAACCACATCATCCCAATCTGGGTCATCCTCTTCTGTTTCATTTTCATTCAGATCAATCAAGCAGTCAGTGTCCCATTGCAGGGCTGTGGTCGGAGAGATGGGTAGTGGCGCATCCCGATTTTCATCTTGGGCATTCATCTTTAGCTCGGGGTATCTCTCAAGGAGCACCTTGAAGACCAATGGAGATAGATCAATGAAGACCTCATCTATACTAGCTTTTTCCAGGCCAGCCGAGACTCCTTGTGCCTGAGGTAGAGTTTCAGCCTCCGCATCAGTTGTAGTCCAGGTAGCCAGGGCGTCTTTCATCGTCTGGAGGATTTTCCGGGATTGCGCGCGATATGGGTCCAGTGACACCTTCTCCGTCTGAATGTTCTTGAACGAGTCATCTCGATATGCCCAGCGTCCCCCTCTCCCTTCTCGAAATGTCGCGACATGCTGTAAGACGAGATCTGGACAGAGTTTCCGGGCTTCTGTGACGCTGATCAACCGACTGATTCCGAAAGGGCGTGCCGCGTAATTGATGGCAATCAAAGAGTCCCACTGCCGTACTGCTAAGGGCACTTCGCGCGGTGTCCCTAGGCGCACCATCTCACATTGCGCGTAAAAGGCATCGAGATCAATGTGCGCGATCACACGCAAAGGTGTCGCCGTGGATCCGTGGCGCAGTCCTTGCAAATGTCGGTTGGTAAAACGAGAAGCCTTCAGAGATTCAGACGTAGGTTCAGACATCACGAGTGCGTCATGGCTCGCTACTGGCCATTGTCGTTGAAAGAGAGAGAGAGAGACAGAGCTCTTCCAAGTGGAATGTCCCAAAATGGCCTAGCGTAGGCACGTGCTCCCGTTCCTCAGGTTCGCGTTGTTGACATCGTTGGACGCTCACTTCAAGCACATGTGGACGGGATGAGTTCACTTGACTTGCTTGTTTCTTCTTATTTGATTTAAGTTATAACTTATTATATTATTCAATCAGATACCACGTTGACAGCTACTGTACGGTACATGTGCACTGAGACATGGCAATCGGCAACTCGAGCCCTGCGAGGCCCCGCTAAATGACAGCTTATTTCCCCCTGAGGACTCTGAGAAACCCAGGAAAAGCCAGTCCGCAGGATTTTTGGTCTCGAACTTGGAAAAATCAAAGCCTGAATGATCTCCGATCTGTGCGATCCTGCTGACACAGCCGATCTGTGAGTGGACAGACCTGGAGGCAACCGGTGCCCAAACGCATTCGTGCCCAACGCCCATCTGGTGGACATCAGCATTTCCAGGTGGCAATCTGCAAAGTTGCCACCAGCCGTTGCTGTCATCGTGTTCACTACTGTACAGTTACCTGTACATCACAAGGTCTCCTATGCGTCCTTGGCCACTCTCGCGCATCTGACTCTTATGATCTCATTTTCAGCTCTCTTGTTCTCCCAACAGTCCACTACCTGGTGGAGATGTACCTTTGCCTGATATTCAACAGGGGCACAGACTAAAGGGCAATCCAAGCTGATCCATCTATGGGGGGATCGACCCTTGGTTTCCAAACTTTCCAAACCTTCGGCAAGCCCTGAAGTACTAGTAGTACTTTCGTAGGCTGTACCTTTTCAACCGTAACTTTCATCCGTAAGCCAGACATGGGGTTTCTTTGGCACAAGGCGGCTACACACATGCTCTAATCCACATTCGACCGTGCATGCTTTTGATCTCAGTGGGGAGTCGTGGCACCAGCCCAAGACGGCCCAACCGCCCTTCGCCTGTAGCCCACTTTAGTTCCCCCCCCTCCCTCTTCCCTTTCAACTTCTTCTCTCTTTCTTTCTCTCCTACTCTCTTCAATCCCCTGGACTTTTGCCAACCTATACACACTCTACCCTTTCTTCTGGCATCTGGCACCTGACATCTGGTTCATCCGAACAGAAACAGTTGGAGCCTCAACTACCCCCGTGTTCTCTTTCTCCTAATCACGCCTTTGTCATCTCTTCGCTCTTCGCTCTTGACTCTTCACTCGACATCCACTTAAGGACTTCGATATTCCCAGGATAATTGCTCCAGTGGACACTCAGCGTGGACTATACCCCCCCAAGGATTTACCGGACTTCTCCAAGGACTTGCTATTGCCCGACCAGGATCAAACGTTCTTTTCTGGCCACTTCCAAAGGATCATATCTCGTTGTCTATTTGCCCCTGGAATCGAGAAAACAATTCAAGTCGTGATTGCCGACTTTGAAACAAACTCGTCGCCTCATAGAAACTGTACATCCTACAATAAAACGGACTCACCTCTATCAACTTCCCCTGGATTTTCAGATCTACCACTTCCGGATTTCTCCTTTCTTTCTGGCCGCTTTGGATCCGAGGACTTAAATTTAAACCGGACATTTCCATCGGACATTATGACAGGCCGCTATGAATCGCGCCCGGAGCGTCAGAATGAATATTTCATCCCCGGCGACGGAATCAGCCGAGAAGTCATTCAAGCAGATATCTGTCGCTACCTTGGAAATGATGCACTCGTGAGACCCGGCAACCATGGTGTTCGTTTCCTATTCTCTTGCGATTTGGGGTGTTTATACTGACCATCTATAGGGCCGCCCGGGATTTTTCATTCGTGCCTATCGGAACCTCACATCGGTAAGTCGACTTGGACAAACGACAACTAGCCGGGCATCTGAAGATGGAATTCTAACCACGCCTTGGATACAGGAGATGATAACTGATCTGAAGGCTGACTCCGCCCGCTGGGAGGCGGATGTCTCACGCCGGGCTGACCTAGGCTATCCTAGAGGTAGTTACATTCAAGACCCCCCTAGCACCTCTCCAGCGAACTATGCTGCTTCGGCTGTCCACGAGGTTCGCCAACAACAGCAGCAACAGGGTCCATCTCCCACACCATTTACTGCCGCTCCTACGCAGCAATCATACATGGATCCTTATTCCCAGAGTCCCTACAGTGGATCCCAGAATGCCCCCTACACTCAACCTCCTCCTGCATACACATCTACTCACTCGCCATACGCATCAGGTACGGCCCCGTACCCTCCACCCCAGGTTTCATACTCTGGCTCCAGTCAGCCCGTCGTGACGGCGGCAGATATGCACCCTCAATCGTACACCTACGCCCCCACGGGCTATGGATACGACAATGGCCGAAGCAATGCTCCCCGATACCCGGGGCCAGGATATGATGCCGAACAGGACTATTCTCCCGTAACTTCCGGGATGGCTTATCCTACCACCACTGCCCCGGATCCCCGGATAGGAATGGAGCCCAGATACACTCCAGAGTATGAGCGCAGGCCACAAGCCACCAGAGACAACACGCATCGTCGGCGGTAGACAGAAATGTTGGCCCCCCAGTGGTCAATTTCCCTGCATTCATTCCTGATTTCTCTCTCTCATCCATTCATAATGTGGCCCCACTTGATACTTCCTCCCTGGAATATCCTCAAAATGATCATGAGGATTCTGTTGATGTCCACGACCAAAAAAAAAAATACCCTGGACAATCTCCATGTCTGTTCTTTTCGGCCACCCTCTCAACCCCTACAATGTCTCTATTCCAGGATCTTCAAACCAGGCCAGTGATGTCTCATAACCCACAAATGGCTCAGTTCGGAGAAGTCCACTTTCCGTCGGATGTGAATTCCACTTCTTTTACCACGGATTTCTACTGCAATTCAACCCGATTGCTCTTTAGTAGCATCTTGGACTTCCCCGTGAAACCTGTCTCCTTTTTTTTGATCTTTCTCCGGTGCTTTTGTGCAATTGCCAGCAAGGAGTAGGAGTGATGTGTCTTGATTGAGTTTGCGAAAAGGCGGCTTGGGCTCGAGCGTTTTGTTTTCTATCCCATGTCTTGTGGATTCTGGGAATACTCACCTCCACAATAATGCGGCTTTGTTGTTGGTTTAACGGTGTACAGGATTTGTCTTCTTAGCAACATGTTTTGTCCGCCCCTTTGGACGAAGGGGCTTTTTCATATTCTTCTTTTGTTTCTCATGCCTTTGATTTGGTTTGCGAGGAGAGCGTTGTTCTTCGATAAACTAAGGCTGGTGAGCTATATGTAGATATGAGCATTTACGGCGTTGGTCCGTCTTCTGTGGTTGATGTTTTGCTTTTGCAAGATCGTGAATCGGCTCCATGCCCATGGCCTTAATGAACCTGCTTGTGTCATGATCTCTTTCCCTGATTTATATCCATCATCGTGATGACCATTATGTCTTATTTTGTTCAAATTGAGCTCACATTTCCAATATCCACCTTGTGCGTTGGGTTTCAGTCGTGCGTAAGCGAATCTACTACTGCAGGTGGCGAGCATCATTCTCCTCAACCACAGGACAAGCTCTTCATGGGCTTAGAAAGTCATGTGCTGTAATTTTGGGAACTCTACTATTCAGGCGCTCGTTCCCTTAGAACAAGGCCTTTAGAAAATATAATCTCGAACATAGGAAAACGACTTGATGTCGGTTATGATTGCACAAAACATAGTACATACACTGCGCCGCAGGCTCGACATCCAAAATACGCGCAACAAATATTGGTATCAAAGCATTTTCGATGCACAAGAGAGGTGGCTAGGAACAAGTCTTTGCGATTGCCCATACTCATGTCGGGCAACGTTCATCATTCCATGTTGCCCGATGGAACAGCCAAAACCATCTCCTGCCATCCGCTGAGTTTATTTCTCCCAAGAACAAGATACGACGATTCTTAAAATTTCCGATAGCTTATCATTTGCATGGCTCGGATATCATTTATTCGTCATCGTAGCCCTGGGGGATCACCCGCTTACCCTGGGGAACTGTATATCGAATATTGTGGTTAGTCTTGAAGATCTGATGTGCGTTTGTGGTGCTATTGCACCATACTGGAGGAAATAGGTAGTCCATACTGGGATATGTCAGGGGAATGGGCTCGGGGTCGACGTCACCGAGAGCGCGGCGGATCGGGGGGATACCGAACAGGGCGACGGGGCCCATGGAACCGATGATGATGGAGTAGAGAATCGCAGGCTTCTCGTGCGAGGCCCAGCGGATGTAGCGGAGAGGAGTAGACCAGAACTGAGGGGTAGACATGGCTGCTGGAAGAGTTGAATGTCGATGATCGATCGGGGATTTTCTGTCGATTGAGGTTGAAGGTCAATGCCTGATGTATCGAAGCCCACAGATCAGGGGAATCGAGTAGATAAAATGCGCGGTTCCACCGGGTGGTTGTGGTGTAGAAGTGGTGAAAGCGAGGAGCAAAATTGAAGCCGTGGGGAAGAAGTGAGGTCGAAGTTCGGAGATGCGGACCCAGCGCACTCGGGTCTTGGCATTTGCCCATTAACACGTCGCCCTTTCTGGTGCTCATACTTCACCACCTTTCTTTTCGCTTTCTTTTTGATCCTTCCGCTCCGCTGTGCGGAATTTATTCAAGATGCGGTGGTGCCTTGCGTTACTTGTTTGCTGCTTCTTGGCTGCGGTGAATGCGCTGAGTAGCTCCGGCAGTCGTCTGTTGGCGGTTTTGGAAGACACAGAGCAGAAGAGCGTGTACTCCACGCTGTGGGCTGATCTAGAAGGTAAGTTGGATGGCTTTATCTGGATGTAACTAGCTGACGTTCAGATTTCAGCCCGTGGCTACGATGTTTCGATTGAATCCCCCAAAAGTGAACAGCTTTCCCTGTTCAAGCACGGCGAAAGAGCTTATGACCACCTCCTCATTCTCCCTCCCAAGTCCAAAGGTGAGCAATCTCGCTCTCTTTGATCTCCATCCTTGTCAATTGACGCAATTTATACAGGCCTCGGCCCCTCTTTGACCCCCAAGCACATCCTCGACTTCATGAACAAGGATGGCAACATCCTCCTCGCCCTCTCTGGCAAGTCCTCCACCTCCAGCGCTGTCAGCTCCCTCCTTCTCGAGCTCGACATTCACCTCGCCAATGATCGCTCGGCAGTCGTTGTCGACCACTTCAACTACGATACCCTCTCGGCCCCCGAGAAGCACGATGTTCTTGTGCTGCAGCGCCCTGGACCCCCCGCTCCGATGTGAAGGCATTCTTCGATGGCGAAGGTGTCCTGGCTCTCCCTCGGGTTGCTCCTCAGACTCTGGGAAGCGACAGCACCCTTCTTGCTCCCATCCTGAAGGCCCCCGCTACCGCTTACAGCTACAACCCCAAGGAGGAAATGCCCACAGCGGAGGATATTCTGGCCACTGGTTCGCAGTTGAACATTGTCTCCGCTATGCAGGCTCGTAATTCGGCCCGTTTCACCGTTCTCGGCTCGGTGGAAGCCCTTGAGGACAAGTGGTTCTCGGCCTCCGTCAAGACACCCAGCGGCGAGAAGACCACCACTGTGAACCGTGAGTTCGCTAAGCAGTTGACCGGCTGGGCTTTCAAGGAGACTGGTGTCCTCAAGGTCGACAAGGTTGAACACCACCTGGCCACGGAGGGTGCCGAGTTGAACCCCTCCATCTACCGTATCAAGAACGAGACTGTACGTGAACCCGATACTCAATTCCTGTATGTGACAGCTAACGAAGATTCCCTTTAGGTTTACAACATTGAAGTCTCCGAGTACGTCTTCGACAAGTGGGTTCCCTTTGAGGTTCCCGGCGAAGACGAGCTCCAGCTCGAGTTCACCATGCTCTCGCCTTTCCACCGTCTGAATCTCCAGCCTATCAGCCGCACGGAAACCGGCACCGTATTCGGCACCAAGTTCGTGACTCCCGATCAGCACGGCATTTTCTCTTTCCGCGTGAACTACAAGCGTCCTTTCTTCACCAACATCGAGGAGAAGCTCGAGGTCACTGTTCGCCACTTCGCCCACGATGAGTACCCACGTAGTTGGGCCATCAGTGGCGGCTGGGTCTGGATCGCCGGTCTTTGGTCGGTTATTGGTGGATTCCTGGCCTTCGTTGTTGTTTGGCTTTACTCTGCCCCTGTTGCCGAGAAGCTTAAGAAGACACAGTAGATTTGTATGCATAATACTACACTGCTTGTCCATGATGTTGAATTTACTTGTATGAATTTGATTTCTCGCGTGTTCGATTTGATTTCTAGATCATTTCAATCATCTGATATCCAATAGTGAGATCGATCATAGTAGAATTGTACTTACTACTCCATCGCTGCGTGTAACCAACTCAACAAAGAGTCAAGTACCCGTAGCTAAATAACTACGACCACATAAACAACAGACCATCCCATCAGCATGATGGTAGTGGCCCTTAAAAGTACGATATTCTCAATCTGCACGTGGTAGTTGATCGAGAAACGAGTGCTGTTTAAAAATCGAGGCAAGATATTGCCGCGCATGCGAGCTTCGTATCATCCTGAGTCTATCCGAGCATGCCAAAAAGACTTGAGTTGTCTGGAGGACAAACAAACAGACATTCTCACTGTGTTGGATTATTGTGAATTCGGCCAATCAATGCAGACTCATAATCGGATGTTTCTGAGGGTTCCATACGCGTGAATGGATAAGATTGGTGTGATTCGCTCTCTATCAAGTCATGGCGGATCGTAAAGACGCATCTATGCATCAAGAGTATAGCATAGATCTATGGACGGCCAGCGGTGATGGATTAGAGAAGCTTATATCCATACTAGCGAACATCATTGTTTAACCTTGCTGTCCGTGTGGATACAACACATCCATTGACCATCCACAGACCATGAAGTGACAAAGATAGAGAAGCTGGTCTTCTCAGGTATATCGACTGTGTGTATAGTGTAGGCCGCTTTTTTGAATGCATGGAGACATGGAGAGACAGATATAGATATCTAAAACGTATAGCAAAAAGGACCTGACATACAGGAAACGCTTGACTTCAAACAATAATCTCACCTGCACCACCCTAATCAACACCCAGACAAGAGCAACCTAGTATAAAGATAGCTAGGTCGTGTAAAGCAACAGACCCAAAGCGCAACTAACAATACACCACGTACCCTCTGGAGGGGTTATACCGCTCGCTTCCGGGGGCTAGAAATCCGATAGGACAAGGTAAAACAACCAGGAATCCGCCAATGCCCTAAACAGGGCTAATGTCGATGGAGAGGAGTACTGTCGAGCACCTTTGATTGATGGATACGTCTGTCGAGGACGGCTGTTGGTCACGGAGATCCACAGGGGGCCGTCTAGTGTCTCCTCCGCGGGACGAGATGATATTGACATGCCGGAGTCTTGCCGGACTTTGACCGAAAGGAGCTGTGATTTGCGTTATATGCCTTGGGTTTGGGTCTAGAGGATAATCTAGAAAAGAGGGCAGGACAAGTGTCCTGGTGGTTTTAGTGTTGAGGCTGTCCAGTGGGTTGGTGGAGAGTGTACTATGTTTTGTTCCTATATATACGGATTTCCTACCCCTCAAGCAGTTGGAATATCACTGATTCCAAAGCGAAAATGAGTAAACCGACTTTTATTTTCTCGCTCGGTGCTTGGATGCACCCTGCGGTCTTTGATACTGTGCGTACGCGGCTGGAGGCTCTTGGGTTTCCGTCCGAGTGTCCCGCTCATCCTTCGATTGGGGCAGAGCCCCCTTCCTTGACGCTGGATGATGATGTTTCCTCTCTACGAAGTGTATTGACGGCTGTGGCGGAAGAGGGGAGAGACATCGTTGTAGTAGGTCATTCCTATGGCGGTGTCGTGGCATCCTCTGCCGTGGAAGGGTTGGACAAGCCTGCCCGCACAGCAAATGGAAAGCGTGGCGGAGTTGTGAGCGTTGTCTATCTAGCTGCATTTGCGCTGGACAAGGGACAGAGCCTTTTGGAGTTGCTAGGAGGCAGTCCTTTGCCGTGGATGAAGATCGAGGTTGGTGTACCACATCATATGATCAAGCCCCGCCTGCTGAAGATCATGCTAACCGGCAAATAGGGTGACTATGTCCACGCAGAAGGTGCTGGAGATATCGCCTGGCAAGATCTGACCCTCGAACAACGGGAGAAGTGGGACAGCACCGTGACACACACCTCGCGCGCTGTCTTTTCAGGCGAAGCCACTTATGAACCGTGGCAGGATATACCCTGTTCCTACATCATCTGCGAGCAGGACCAGGCACTGTTACCTCCCATCCAGGAATTCTTCGCGCTGAAGATATGCCGGCCCGGCCAGACCCACCGACTGCCTGCATCGCATTCGCCATTCTTGAGCATGCCCGAGCGCCTGGTGGGTGTATTTGCAAAGTGCGCAAGTATAATGGAACTAAGTGTGGATGAGAATGGGCTCAGTAAATTTGAGACGGGTATAAGTGAAGAAGAGATGTATGTTTGAAGCGTAACAGAACTCCGGGCCATGCCAGCATGTAATCAAATCCAAATATTCTTTACAGGCCACGGGTCTTCTCAGGGTCCATCTGTACTTCGTCGCCGTTGATAGGCTTGACTGACTGGTAGGCTGGTTGTCCTGCATATAGTTGTCCCCCGGATTCGGGCTTTTCGCTTTCCATTTCCTTGTTGACCGAGATGGGCTGGTTGCCGCGGAACCGTTTGCGCATGTCAATCATACCGCGTCTATGACAAGTAGGAGTTCAACTGTTAGTCACAATTCTCTAGTGCTGGGCCTGGATGCTTCGGTGGGCTCTCGACTCACTTGCACTCGCTGAAACCTTTGCGCAGCTGCTGGCACCGCATGGGCAACTCCTCGGCGAGGGGAGATTTGAGACATTCACGAGGCGAGTGTCTTTGGACCATGATACAGTCCGACTCCTGGAGGCATTGGGCCAGTGCCTCACCTAGATGTGGCATTGAGGTCAGCTCGCGTTGCATGACATTGGAGGGTTACGGCAAGAGGTCCAGCTGAGCCATGGGCGTGATATTCCCTAGAGCTCTGGTGTGACTCGAAAGTGTGTGACGTACGGATATCATTGCATGAGCTCGGCATTTTGAGGCGATCTTGGTAGGGCGCAAGCACAAGCAAAGTGAAGCCGTGAAACACGGCAAATTCGGGCTGGTCAGTTGGCTCGGCGCTGATTGGTTGGCCAAACCCCGGATGAGATAAGCATTATCACATGTTCCTGGCAGCAAATGACGTCGTGCAAATTCCCTTTGGCCGCAGCTTTGGCTTTGGCTTCTTTTATCTCTTCTTCTGGTCGCATATCAGACCTGCATGTATACTTAGTTTTTCATCATGGCGCGTGTTCCATTCATTGGGAGACTGTTCTGGTAAGACTCCAGCATCCCAGACGAGCTTGGTGACTGATCTTCGAACTCCAGGTTTGAGTACCTAGCGCTCTTTGGATCTTTGATTCTTGTTACATTAGAGACCATCATCCATCTCATCACTTGGTGTCTTCGTGAGTAGCCCGCGCTTATTTGTGAAAGCGAGCCTCAAAACTGACCCCTGACCAGCAAGTCCAATCATCAATTTCTGCTATGATCAATCTAAAGCGCTGTTCAATCTCTTGATTCCAACTGAAACCCGTCATAAGCGCACGAAGGAAGAAAGCTTTGCTCTTTCAGTTGCAAATGCATCAGATTTCACGGAGATCTGCGCGCTCTTTGGATACCAAGCCGAAGATCACATTGTGCAAACAAACGATGGCTATCTCCTGGGGCTGCATCGACTAGCTTATCGAAAGGGAGAAGAGCACACACGTGTCAACCAAGGTCCTGGTGGTGTTAAGAAGAAGGTTGTGTATCTCCACCATGGACTACTCATGTCCAGCGAGGTGTGGGTGGCCTTGACAGAGGAGCAGCGATGTCTCCCCTTCCAGCTGGTCGAACGAGGATACGATGTCTGGCTGGGAAACAACCGAGGAAATAAGTACTCGAAGAAATCAACTCGTTTCTCTCCGGGGTCAAATGAGTTCTGGGACTTTTCCATTGATCAGTTCGCATTCTCCGACATTCCCAACAGCATTGAATACATCCTCGAAGTGACCAATCAGCCATCGTTGTCGTACATTGGGTTCTCACAAGGCACCGCTCAGGCGTTTGCTACCCTCGCTATCCACCCGTTGCTCAATGAGAAGATTGACGTGTTCGTCGCGCTGGCACCCGCCATGGCGCCTTCCGGTCTGCGCAATCGCATCGTCGATTCACTGATGAAGGCCTCTCCTGACTTTTTGTTCCTGCTTTTCGGTCGACGCAGTATCCTATCATCGACGACCATGTGGCAGACGATACTCTATCCACCGATCTACGTCCGTATCATTGACACCGCTCTTTCGGCCCTCTTTAACTGGGAGTGTAAAAACATCAAGCGCACGCAAAAGCTCGCGGCTTATATGCACTTGTACTCCTTTACGAGCACCAAGTCCGTCGTTCATTGGTTCCAAATCATCCGGAACAAGAACTTCCAATTTTACGACGACGAAACCTATGCGCCCTTTAGCGTCGTTGCCAGCGAACGCTTTTACAAGCCGGTCAAATACCCAACTCGCAACATCAAGACCCCCATTGTCCTGCTGTACGGTGACAGTGACAGTCTGGTCGACATCAACGTCATGCTCCAGGGTCTCCCCCATGCCACGAGCGCCCAAGCGATCCCGACCTACGAGCATCTAGACTTTTTGTGGGCCTCCGACGTTGACCGCCAAGTGTTCGGTTATGTTTTCAATGCGCTGGAGACACACAGTAAGGAGATTGTAAGCGAACGAAATAGCGCACGCTCAAACGGAAGTCTCGATGGGCGCGTCTCGAACACATCCTCACGCCGGAACATTCTCCCTAACGGCGTTGCATACGGTGCCACAGTCTAGGCCACCCTTTTCTTCATTGCAATACCCTCACTATCCATTAGAATCACTTGGTTGCAGCGGGGCGTGGCTTAAGGAGGGAGGGGGGGAGTACCGCCACATCCATGGAATGTCTTTGCGAGATCAATAATCCATGTGAGATTACATTGCCACCCAAGAGCCAAGACTGTCACTTGTAGAGTTTTCTGGAAGGTGGCCAGGAACATGAGCGCTAGCCGACGTGGCAACGTGGGCCTCACGATTAGGAAAGTTCCGGCGTTCCTGCATCGGTACCTGACTAGAGAAGAGAGTTTGGCACGACTATTGGAGGGAATCGGCAGCCTGGGAGTGATGACTGTTGCTCATTTCCGAGATGATCCTCCCCTCCTTCCTAACCGGTTCACCCTAATGAATAAGCTCCCTTAGAGCCGGGCTTGGCTGACTAGTAGGAGATCATTTGTATGGTATGGAAGCGACACCGTTAGGTCTAACGTTGAAGTACAGTATAGACGTTGACATTAATTTATATGGAGCTGAAACATGGAGAGAGACATATTCGACAGGAACAAGAAAGTGATATTCAGGGGGTGACAAAGGGGGGGCGGTTCTCCGGGGGGGGGTGTTTGCGTAGGACATGCGTAATCCGGCGCTATTCCGAAGGTTTGAAAACTCTTGTGCAGAAATCGAACACCTCTCTCTCCACTCATCCTAACAAACGAGTCATCCCAGTCAAGAATTGTAGGGAAGAAATGAACCCAGTGGACAAAGAAAGGATCAGGTACCAGCATAACCACGGATCGAACACGCGGAAGTCCAACCGGGTTGGCCGGACCAGGTTTCATCTCCTGAGCCCTCCGCCAAACAGCCAATAGGATCATCGCAATTGGAGCCTGGACTCCACATGGCCATCTAGATCGATTTTAGCCCAAATTAGCCCCAGTTAGCCCAGTTAGCCCAATTTGCCCATTTTGTCCATTTTGTTCGTTTTGTGCCTGGGCCCCATTTTAAAACCCCGACTCCCTCTCTCTTTCTCTCTCTCTCTCTCTTTTTTGACATCATTCACTCTTTTGGAATACCTTTGAGGCTGCGCCTCGTACACTCTCTTTACTGTCTGTAGATCAGACAACACTATCTTTAAGGTTCCAATCCAGTCTTTCTTTGAAAACACACAAATCAGATCAGCCAATATGCGCTTCATCAACACTCTGGCCCTCTTGGCCGCTACTGCCACCGCGCTCCCCGTCGCTCTCCCCGGTAACCCCGAGGTCGTCGTCTGGGAAACCGTCTACGAGACCGTCTACCAGACTGCCTCCAGCGAGCCCACTGTCGCCGCCAACGTGAACATCGCCATTCCTTCGACCACCGAGGCTGCCCCCACCACCTCCAGCACCGCCACTCCCATTCCCACCACCACCGCTCTCCCCACTCTCGCCGTGCCCACCACCACCGCCGTGCCCACTACCACTGCGGCCCCAATCGCCAGCAGCAGCGCCGACGTCTGGACCAGCAGCACCCTCGCCATCGCAAGCACCACCTCCAGCGGCGCAACCGCCACTGGTTCCGGCATCGCCATCAAGAACAACCTCGACCAGGACGTCTACCTCTGGGTTGTGACCGAGACCGAGGGCGAGATGCAGACTCTCTCCACTGGCCAGACCTTCACCGACACCTGGTTGACCAACACCAACGGCGGCGGTATCTCCATCAAGATGTCCACCACCGAGGCCTGCGAGTCCATCCTGCAATTCGAGTACACCCAGTCCAGCGAGGTTCTCTTCTGGGATCTCTCCTCCATCAACTTGCTCAAGGACTCGGCTATCGTGGCTGCTGGATTCGGCGTCACTATTAGCGACTCTTCGTGCACCACTGCCACCTGTGCCGCCGGTGATTCCGACTGCATTGAGTCCTACCAGCACCCTGATGATGTCAACACCTTGGCTTGCACCATCGATGCTGCCTACACTCTTACCCTGGGTTAAATTGGATCCTTAGGGTTTGATCTATCTTACGATAGGGTTACGACTTGACTTTTGGGAGGATTAGATTGGTGTTTTGAGATTGGGAGTTCTTTCTTTGTTTATCTTTTTTTTTTTGGTTTCTTTACATTGGATCTTTATGATTTCTTTGGAAATGCTTTTGTATCTTCTTCATTTACTTCTTTGGAAAATTCTTGAAATATCTCACATATCAAATTGAAATTGCAAATATCCTTCACATTACTTTGTGGCTTTTGAAAATAAAAAAGATATTGAAATATGTAAAGAGGGTTAGAAGAAGGATATAAGTTAATACACTAGAGCCAATTCCGAGAAGTAACCGTGGAAATTGAAACCCTAATCCAACGGGCTGAATTGTGATCCCAGCCACGCCTGCTGCCATTGTCGTACTCAATTCGGATATTTCACAAGACACAGCAGAGACAACACACAATGGTAACACACAACAACACTGCCAATCTAATAGACAGGAACCTTGAAAGCATCAAAGGTATAAGTCCAGCTATCAATCGAGGCCTTGTCGTTGACACAGTCAAAAGTGCTGTTGTTCTTCCAGTGAGGCCGAGTAGGCCACTGGCAAAGCATCTGAGTCTCTCCCTCATAATCACCAGACGAGACAGTGGCATTCAGCCGGCTCGGCTTGACACCGTTCTCAACCCAGTTGATCATGGTCTGCATGTTGTCCTCGGGGTAGGGGCCAGGCTGCAGGGTGTTGGTGCCGCAGTGCGCCGCACCGGGAATCAGGTAGAACTGGTACCAGTCGGACATCTTGGTCAGACTGTCCGCGGACGACAGGTGAGGGTACATGATTGAGCGGACAGACTGCCAGTAGTGCACGGATGACGCGGTGGGGATGCTGGGGTCTGATTCACCGTGGTAGTGTAGCAGTTTGCCGCCGGTGGATTGGAACGGTGTCAGGTCGGGCAGGGTAGTCTGCAGGCTGTCCATGTACCGCACCATACCGGTGTTCATCCAGTCGACGAGCGTGTCGTAGGTGACGTTGTTGAGGTCGGAGAGGTTGTCGATGTTGAGGAGCTGCACGAACTTGGTTACGTACTCGCCGCCGGTGGAGGGGATGTCCATCTCCCACTTGCTGGTGTCGTTGTTCCAGGTGGTTTCGGCGTCGCTGAGCTCCGAGCCGATTTGCCAGGAGAGATAGGCGCGTTCGCCCTTGGAGTTGTGGAGACCGTCGTAGATGGTTTGGGCGACCTTGACTCCCATGGCGGTGACCTTGCCGCTCTGGGCGGGCTGGTAGCTGGACGTGCTGCCCTCGGCGCGCTTGCTGAAGCCGAAGCCGAGAGAGGTGCTGGTCTGCGCGGCGCAGTAGTACTTCTCGCCGATGATGGAGCTCAGGTTGAAGTTCAGCTTGCAGAGGTCGGTACGGGAGATGACACCGTCGGTTCGTCCATCCAGAGGATCACAAGCGGCAATGGTGGCGTTGACAATCTTGGCCAGCTCACAGGGAGGAGGGTAGTAGTCGAGAGTCTGCTCAACCTCGGCAGGGAAGACGTGGTGGACCTGTTGCTGGCCGAAACGGAAGGCAGGGGCGCCGGTGATAGCACCGTCGTACTCCTCGCCATAGCGCTGGATCTGGCTCATACCCTCACGACCACCGTCGGAGCAGCCCTCATAGTAAGTGTAGACCTTGGAGGAGGACGCAAGGCCGTAGAATCCGGGGGTGATGGCCTTTCCGATCTTGGTCATCTCGCCGAGGGCCTGATAGCCGAACATGTAGGTTGCGTCCCAGTTGATGGTTCCGTTGCCGTACAGCACGACTTCATCGTAGCTGTAGTTGAAGGCGTCGTAGCCTGCACTAGTGGCACCGCCGACGGCACCGTACTCGAGACCACCGGTGGCATCGCTGGACAGAGAGAAACCACCACCGCCGGCAACGTAGAAGCGCTTCTTGAAGTCGGAGGGCTGGGGGAAGGCATACTTGATGACGATCGATTCATCCTTGCCGGTGTGGGTGTAGCTGACGGTGACATTACAGTAGGTGTAGGTCTCGGTGCTGCCCATGCCAGCACTGGCATTGTAGACGGCGGCGGCGGTCACGGCCGAGGGGAGGAGGTCGAGGCCGAGGAGAGTGCCGTTGGAAGGCAAGGCGGACTTCACGTTTGAGACGGTACAGACATCAGAGAGCGATGCGGCACTCGCTGATGCAGCCAAAGCCGCAACAGATGCACCTCGAGAGAGACGCATGTTGGATGATAAGAACTAAACGGAAGAGCAGAAACGAGTGTGAGAATGAAAATATAACAACATCAAACGTCAGGCTCTACCTAGTACTTATAGCTCAAGAATGGGAACAACGGCCCTCGAATTCAGGAAATTCAGGCTGTAGATCATACGTAGACCCGCCGCGTTACCCTAGATCGAACCATGAAACCACATAGATCAGTGAAGCTTGCCCTGGAGCAAGGCTGGGGCTCACTGGGGCTCGTCGTCGTAATCATTGGGTCGTATATCACGGCAGAGTTGAACTACGTTTGAAATAAAAGCAAAACCTGCAGAAAACTCGCCAGTTAAGGCCAGCGGACGCGGTTCCACTTGATAGAATTAAGGTGCCGCGTAGAGTTAATGCGGCCGAAGGGTCTCGGGCATAACTTTTTATAGCCGGTCGAGGGCCATTCAGTGGTTTGATTGGCTGAGAGATCTCTGTTTGGTGGGTTTGTGTGGGCCGGGTAAGACTTTCTCCCCCGTTCCTGCAGATCTGCACTTCTAGCCCTAATGTCCGGTTTAGACTTCACTGGCAGGCTGAGACCGCGTCATGTTCTTGGTCCTTGGTAATGTACGCGTGGCGCATGCTTTCAGCCTTATGTATGGAAGCGTTTCATAGGAGACTGGAATGGTTGCTCCACGAGCCTATGTGTTTTCAGCCTCAAGAGGGTGCTATAGGACTTGACCCTTCCAAGTTTGATGGCCCTGTTGGCTCAACAATACACGCATGGGTCAGAAAGTTCTTTCTCAAGTAGCTACAGTAGTCCCCATATTGGTATATGTGCTCAAGATCTGGAATGTGGCGGAGCAGATGAGACTACTTACGTATTGCAACTATAGCTACATGTACGGAGTAGTCACTCAAGAAAGGCTAGACTGCAGAATCAAGTATTCAATAAGATACGATCGCTTCAATTTTTATCCCTCTCTTGCTTGGCATGCAGAACTTCGCCTCTCCAAGGCCCCTTGATATCTGGTCATGTGGATAGTCTGCGCACTGTCATTGAAGGCTGTTCGGTTTCATCTCGCTGGAACATCGGGAGATATACGTACCCAAGGGCATATTGTAGCGGTGACCCAAATTAACAGTTAACATTTAATAGGAAACTGCATCAAACATGTTCGATCCACATTCTTCGCCCCCTGCATCCAGACTTCAAAGTGGATGGGACTAGTTGGATGGTCCACCATGACATGGCACTAATGTCACATCAGATAACAGGAGTCAAGGGTGAAAAGGAGACGTTCCACATGGCGAGGTACGGAAATTCTCGGGATATCCGTGAAGATTCAATCTATGACTAAAGCGAGGGATGCTGGGTTGACAAGCTGCTCCTCTCATTCCAAGGCTGTTCCAGTCAATGTCTGTCTAAAGCGTGTGCAGTCGAGTTGACCAGCGGGTTTACTGGAAGAAATGAGAGTGAGAGAAGAGGATGTGATTCTGGGTCGTCATATCTTATTTCATTATTGAAAACAAAGGTCATGGACTTGTATGAAGTACCACTAAAACCATTGGAAGTAATGCGCAAGGAAACCTCGCACAACGTGGTGTTTATGCATTTAAGTAGCCTAATTCTGATCTCTCTCCAGTGTTTTGACTAGTCTTTGTTTGCATATGGTGGGCATATTCCAACGGTATAGACCTACTACGACCTGGATTATCAAGCATATGGCGGTAGACTTTGATGATCATGCCAACAGGCCAAAAACTAGAATCTCCTTGACTCCCAACTAAACCATATAAGAACCACCTGAAACCTGCCAAGTCTGACCAGTCAACCACTGCGAATCAGGACTAGCAATCAAAGCAGCCACCCCAGCAACATCCTCCACCTCTCCAACCCGACCCAAAGGCGACCACTTGCTCAACAACTCCTCAATCTGCTGAGGAGACATTTGGTCTCCGCCGGGAATATACTTCGCCGACATCTCGGTGTACATATCAGTCTTGACACCGCCAGCAGCAATACAATTGACAGTGATATTGCGCGGGCCAAAGTCCACCGCCAGACACTTTGTCATGCCCTGCACGGCAGCCTTGGAGGCAGCGTAGATAGCATGTCGAGGGACGCCCTATAGATCAACCTCTCATCAGCCAAACCCTACAGCCCTCTCCCTCTCCCGGGTAACGGAAGAAAAGAAAAAAAAAATAGAACCAACCTTCACAGCCGAAATCGACGAAGTAAGCATAACCCTCCCGAAATCCTCCATATACTTATACGCCTGCTGCGCAACAAAGAACTGCCCCTTGACATTCACCGCAAACACGGCATCGATATCCTCGCTCTTGACATCGGGGATAGCGGCGAAATGCTCAATGCCAGAGTTACTCACGACGATATCGAGGCGTCCGAGTGATTCCTGCGCCGTTTGGAACATCGTTTCGACTTGTTGTTCCTGTGAGACGTCCGCTTGCAGGGTTATGGCGCGGACGCCTAGTTGGCGGATCTGCGTTGCGACTTGTTCGGCGGCGGTGGCATTGCTCTTGTAGTTCAGGGCTATGTCGGCGCCTTGGTGTGCGAACTTGAGGGAGATGGCTGCTCCTATACCGCGGCTTGCACCTGTGACTGTTTTGAAAAGTGGGGTTTGATTAGTTTGGGGTTGGCTTCTGGTATAGATCTGGGTGGCTGCTGGTACTTAGGGCGACTTTGCCGGCGAGAGGTTTGTTGGACATGATTGCTTAGATGGCTTCGATAGAATCACTGTGTATGGTGGAGAAGGAAGAAAAACAGTTCTGTTGATTAGAGAATATACTTCATCCCTACCTAGATGTAGTTGACTCAAATATCGGTGAGCACCTGCAGGCACTCTTCGCTCGGACTCCCAAGTTCCCCTCGGTTCCTCGCCAGACATAGATGGATTACAGAGAGGCCTACACACGCTTGATAGGCAATTGAATCAATTGGAATTGTTCCTAACTTCCAGTACATACTCAAAACATACATGGTGTCTTGCAAAGTCTTATTCAGAGAGCCAAGACGGTACAAGAGGAACCCAAAATCAATCGCTTGGAACAAATACAGCGCCTTCATCCGGTTTCCTTCCCCAATCCTTTCAAAAGTAAAAATTCGCGAGAAACGCCTTCCATAGATGGCACAGAACAAGGGAGAAAAGAATAATTTCGGATTACACATGACAAGAAAGCACAAGCGGCGGAAAGGAGCAGTCGCGAGGCAAAAAGGGGAAACGCGTGATGTTTAATTAAGTGAGTTCACGATATGGATGCGGGGGGGATTTATTCCTCGTCACCACCGTTGGGTGTGTCCCGGTTAGGGTTGCTGAAAGTGAGTTTCAGCTTCTGTCCGGGGGTACCGGCAGTCATCGGTGTGTCCGCGCCCGAGGCAAGCCCGGTCGATCCCTCACCAACAGACTGGCTGTCGAAGAGGGTGAACTGAGGGTGTTCATCGGTATGTCTCTTCAGTTCAGACATACACTTGGCCTGTTATACAGTCAGTATATGATATTCAGTCAAACTGGCAAGTAAACTTACCTCGATGTCATTGGCATCTTGGAACAAAATACTGGTGTCCTCATTGTACGTGCGGGCATTCTGGCAAAGCAGGTGGATATCATCGACGAAGCCTCTGAGATTTTGGTAGTCGCCTCGCTTGACCTTCTTCTGGATTGCGTCCATGGCAATAGGCTTCTGGATGATCATATAGTAGTCGGGGTATAGGGAGCGAGGAGGAGGCTTCATGAAGGGGTCCAGAATTGCACGGACTATGGGTCCTTCTTCGCTGTCAGAGCCTTCTGGGGGAACCTCAGCCTCCATTTCTAGCAAGGACTGAATAGTGTTGTCGAGAATAGTAGTCAAGGTTGCACGATCAGCCGGGTTGAGAGTGTCCGGCACCTTGGGCTGACGACCTCTCTTGCGCTTGGGCTGAGGAGTCTCATCGACAATTTCTTCAGCCTTGCGTTTGGGAGGAGGGCCGCGACGACGCTTCTTGGGAGTCTCATCCTCTTCAATCTCAGGCTCGGGCTCAGGAGATGACTCGTCATCACCCAGACCACGACTATTTTTGTTGGATTTGCGACGCTCAACGCGAGCCTGTTTTCGGGCAATGGCAGCTTCGATTGTGTCATCGTCGGCATCCACTGCCATTAGCCACTGCTCTTCCGTAAGGCCATCATCATACTTGGTGACCTTGCGTTCACGGGCACCACGGCCAGTAACCTCAACCTCGACCTCTTCTGTGACAGGGTTGTCCTCTTGCAAGTAGATTTCTGGCAACTCTGCTTCACACATCAGACGAGGGTAGCGGTGGCCAGGACCATATTGATCATTGGCGATTCGCTGTCTGTCCATTTCTTGGAAGATACCGATTTCGTCTTCGGAACGGGCCATAATATCGTTGAGATCATCATCATCCATTTCGTCGTGGTCACCAATAGAATCTGCTGCCTCTGCTGTGTCCAGAAGGGTTCGCAGAAGCGCATCTCGCTCTTCGTTGGTGGATTTGTTATCGAACTTTCCGGCCTGGATAACCTTGCCATCCATGTCCAACTTAAACTGAGCACGCTCAAGAATCTTCTCTTCGACGGAATTGGAACTGATCAGTCGCAGAATGCGAACTTCGTTCTTCTGTCCAATACGGTGAGCACGATCCTGGGCCTGCAAATCCTGGTGAGGATTCCAATCGGAATCATAAATAATGACAGTATCTGCGGTCTGCAAGTTCAGACCGAGACCACCAGCACGAGTGGAGAGCAAGAAACAGAAATATTCGGACCCAGGCTCGTTGAACTGTCTCAGCAGCTCCGATCGATCGTCGGATTTTGTGGAACCGTCAAGACGAAGGTACTTCAAGCCACGCAGACGAAGGAAATCCTCCATAATATTCATAATCTGTGTCATCTGGAAGAACATCAAGACACGGTGACCAGTGGCACGGAACTTGGGCAGGACACGATCAAGAAGCTCAAACTTTCCTGCAGTACGCCAAAGAAGATCGTTTGACATGCGAGTGGGGTTCATTTGATCCTCAACAGGCTCGAAGACGAAAGGATGGTTGCAAAGCTTTCGCAATTGCATCAGCATATTGCTCAGACCACGCATACCAGTCTTTCCACCTTTGCCGTCGCTGACAGCCATCTTGTTGTGCGTGACGAGCTGCTTGTACAACTTGGTCTGCAGGGCGGAGAACCGACACTTGATGACACGCTCCTGCTTGTCGGGCAGATCCTTCTCGACATCCTTCTTAAGACGTCTCAGCAGGAAGGGACGAAGAACCTTGTGAAGACGGCGAATAACGAGAAGTTGCTCTTCTTCGCTTAGGTCCATGCGGTCTTGCCCACCGGTATTGGCGAATGGAGTGTTGAACCACTCGTCGAACGACTTGACGGACTTGAAAATATTAGGTAGGACGAAGTTGAGGAGAGCCCATAGCTCGGGCAAGTTGTTTTGCAAGGGGGTACCTGTCAGAATGAGACGGTAACGGCTGGTATAATAGGTTGAGAGGGTGCTGCTCAGTTTGGATTGTGTGTTCTTCATGCGATGACCTTCATCAACAATCATGTGCGTCCACTTGATCTTGCTGAGAACTGGACGATCCTTAATGATGTATTCGTAGGTGGTCAGCAATACCTGGAAGTTGCCCCAACGGATCTGCTGCTGCTGTTGCTTTCGTGCATTAGGCGGACCCTTGTAGACAACCTTCTGTACTGTTGGTGCCCACTTGTCGAATTCAATGTTCCAATTGGTGAGGGTAGAAAGCGGAACAATGACCAAGAAGGGGCCATTATTTTGCTTCTTTTCGATGATATGCGTAATCAAACTGATAGTCTGAATGGTCTTTCCAAGACCCATCTCGTCTGCCAAGATACCGTTGAGGTTGTTGTTGTAAAGTGAAATCATCCATTGGAGACCCTTCAGCTGGTACTCCTTCAGGGTACCGCCCTGAAGAATTGTAGGCTGTGAAGTGACCTCCTCATTTATACGGTGAGCAACAGCATAGTAGTCAACCTTTTTCTTTCCGTTGCTGGTCTCTTCTTCCTCATTTTCGCTATCAAGAATCTCCTGGTCTGACTCATCATCAAAGTCTTGTTCTTCGCCATAGCGCTGAGCCAAGTTACGTTGTTGTTCCTTGACGGACGCAGCAAGCTGCTTGAGGAAGTTGTCGGTCTGCTTGAGTAGGTGAGAGATACGAGAATCCTTGGCCTGTCCCAAGAGCTTGAGGTACGTCTCCTCATCGTTAGCCTTCAAGGCCTGGAGACGCTGCTTAGCAGTTCGCTCCACGCGTCTCTGCTCCTCGCGTTCCATGTGCTGGTGGTGTGAGATCATCATGCGACCCAGCTTCTGTGAGCGAGTGCGTTGCTGTACGGAAGCGTTGGCAAGTTCGGCGCTGTGGTTGAGAATAGCTTGCAGCTGATCATACTGCTTCTTCTTTTCACGGGTTTCACGAGCATCGCGCTGCTGCTTCTCAAGTTTCTCGGTGATGCGAGCTTCACGCAGAGACTGCTTCTTCATACGACGATGACTCGAACGATTAGCAGTCATGCCGAGATTATCGTAGTGAAACATCTCATTCTGGAGTTGCTTCCGGAACTGGCGTTGCTTAGGCAAGAGAGAGAGGGCTTTGTACTCAATCAAGGCCTTCAACTTGAGCGAGTCATCATATGAAGGGGTATCGCTCTTGCTAGTATCCCACACACCAAGATTAGCGGGAAGCTGAGCAAGCTCTGCCTTTCGGGCCACAATCTTGTTGTAGATTGAAACTTCACGGTCCTCGCGAACTTGTTCCAGGTCAATACCTGGTGGCAAGAGCGCAGGGATTCGTACACGGTTTGCGCGATTGGCGTGGTCTGTGTAGCTGATGGTATCGGAGAGGGAGTCGTATGGAGACTGGAAACTTCCGTACCAGTCTCGGCCAAAGTCTTCAGGCTCTACACTTTCTGGGGCTTGCGTTGAGGGCTTATCCGCCGCATCGATAACCTTCTCGGCTGTGCCAACAGTGTCTGTGGGGGTGGGCGTTTGAGACAACTTGTTTGCGAAAAGCTGCTGTTGAACGCGGGGTGGGATTGCGAGGTTTTTGGACAGCATCTTAAAAGCCAGGATCTGGTTGCGAAGGGTGGCCAATTGCTCTGGAGAGAAGCTCCCGCTGCCAACTGTTGCATTTTTGGCTCCGCCCGAGATGTCCTGGGGGGTCCCAGTGGCCGAAGAAGCAGATGCGGTGCGACCTATGAGAAGTTAGACCGGATATATTGAAGGGTCGATGAGGACCACATAAGAGTGATAATAAAACTCACCATGAGTACCATTGGGGGCAGCCTCAGGGGTGGCTCCATTCATCTGCTGCTGTTGCTGCTGTTGTTGCTGGCGCTGTTGCTGGGCTTGGATGCGCTGTTGCTTTTGGTAGGCTGATTGCCGCTGAATAGCAGCGAGCATGTTGTGGGCCTGCATGAACTCGGGATCATCAGGGCGGACACCTCGTTCTTGCATCTGTTTGTACTTCTGCGATGGGGTTAGATATAGTTACAGGTCAATAGTTAGGTACGAGAGGGTGGATAAAAAAAGTGTAATATAGTAAGGCTAAGGTGATAGGAAGCGATAAACTCACTTGAAGAATGTCTTGGACATTTTGCTGGGTGAGGTTAGAGAGGCCAGCAGTGCCAGGCGTCGGGTTAGGCGCCGTGTGCAGAGAAGCCATATTGACGCGTATATTTCTTTAATTCATGAAGTGAATGGCCGGTAATGGGGTCAAAAATCAACGCGCAGTTGAGCCGAGGGCGATGGTCTCCACTTGTCCAATTGCCAGGTCGCGCAAGTACAAGGAGAGGGTGGCGCAGTCAAGGGGGTGATAGCGACGGTGTTGGTGGGCTTACTTGTCGTTAATGCGACAAGAAGGTGGTTGTATGGGATGCTTGGCGATGGGAGACGTGATGTTTGGGAGCAATGGTCGGAGCTCCCGCGATGGGATATGGGAGGGGGGAGCGGGTACTTTCACGGGATTGAAAGAAAGCGAGTAAATGGGCGAGCTAATGTTAGGGGAGGAAAGGGAAATCAAAAGGGCGCGTTTGGGTGGCGCGTCCTGAAAGTGGATGGATGGAAATGGAGATGGGACCGAGTTGCGCGACAGGCTCGGGGAAATCTGGGTGCTCAGAAGGACAACTTGGGAGGAGATTTCCAGGGAGGCTGACTAAGGTCACCTGACGCTGAGTCATCCGTGATCAGTTGTGCCGGGCGGGTGTAGGTTTGGTACCGATATCCAGTCTATACAGTACACTGTCTATGCATTTCTTTCTTTCTTTCTTTCTTTGTTATATCAAATACAGGTTGGGGGTCTATTATCAGCTGTCTCTATTCTAGTCAAGTACCCACGTTGATCTCGTACGCAAATGAATCAAGCTCAAGAGATGGAAGCTCAAGGCAACGGCAGTAGGCAACTGGTCCACTGACAAATATAGACGATCGATGCATGAAAGTAAAGTATACTAGTTTTTTTCAAGGATCATCCAGGGAATCAATCCGCGCAATACCGCAAATGAAATCAAGGAAAACGACAGTCCTAGCACATCTCGATAAGCTATAAAATGGTAACAATAACGACCGTCATCGAACATAATCACACTAACTCCTGAACCCCATGCTCAATATCAATACCAAGTTCGAATGCCCAGACGCACATGGCGTATCAGCCTAGGCATTTGTCGATGCCACGAGTGTTCGCTTCATGGGTGGGGGAGGTGGTGGGGGCTTCTTCGCACGAGAAGGAGGAGGGGGAGGAGGTGCCTTCTTGGACAGTCCCAATGTACTCATGTTGGTCGCGCTGGGTTTCCGAGATGCCACGCTTCCGTGAGATGTTGCAGGCGAGATGGATCTTCCTCCACCGAACATGCGTTCGGGACTAGACCGACCATAGGAGCTGACCTCCTCTGAGTCCGCATAAGGATCGGCAGAGACGCGACCACTTCCAACTTGAGTGCTGCTTCGGCGGCCGTATGCAACGGAATTTTCACTAGCAGTCCGCTGCCCAATCCACTGAGATGCAACTGGTGGTTCTTGTCGGAGTTGAGTCGGGCCTTCGAAGGTAGAAACCCTGCTCAGCACAGGCCGCGAAGTAGCGTAGGTCTCACGTGGAGGCGAGTCAGCATATTGCGTCGCAATAGTTTTGCTTGATCTGATGGCAGGTCGGGCCTCCGTAGCATTGATCACTTCTTCGTGTAAAGGCTCATAGCGTTCCTGATATGAGTGTGCAGTGTTGGAGCGAGCACGCGTCGGGCGGCGAGTTGGGGTTTGTGTTTGGCTGGATCTGCAAGCCATTAGTATCACACGTATAACTGGGGAAATTTACATGCTTACCCAACCCATTCCTGCTTCAGTTGGAGGAGCGCCTCCCGAGACCGTTCATGGTACTCCAGTTGGGCATCCAGGAAGGTTCCCATATCCATGACATTATCAACCTCGGCCTCTTTTACGTCCTGCATGCGCCGCAACACATCCTCGTTGGCTTCTTCGTACTTCACTTTCTGAGAGCGAAGCTCCTCCTCCACGCGGAAGTCCTCTTTCTTGGCCTTTTCCATCTTGGCGAGAGATGTATCGTATGCCAATCGTCGGCTATCGAGCTTCTTACGAGCTTGCTGATAGTCTTTCATCTGAGTCAGGGAACGCTCCAAGGACTCGAGCCAGCTCGAAGTCGCCTGCGCGATGTATTGCTCTTGGATGCGCGCGATGCGCTCCTCCGTCCGTCCAAACACTAATCAAACCGTCAGTCACGCGATCTTTCTTCTTTCTTGCCCCATCAGATTCACAATCACAACGTACTGATCAGGCTCTGCCCGTATTCGGAGTTGACATCGAAATCCTCGCCGTGGGAGACCATGCTGCTGCCCAGATGGGCAATCGGGAGGGTCTTCTCCTTGTCGTCCCCCTCATTGCGCTTCGAGATGGTCTTGACATAGGCGGTCATGGACTTGTGAATGCGATCAACGCCTAGAAAGTGATCAGCCTGACTCCATGATGCTCGTGGAGTTGTTTGTTCTTACCTTCATGTCGCACCCCCATCTCCGTCTCCATGGCCTTGAAATCATCCGACTGACATGTCTTGGCCTCGCCGCCCATGC
This sequence comes from Penicillium nucicola, assembly GCF_028828085.1. Lineage (NCBI taxonomy): Eukaryota > Fungi > Ascomycota > Eurotiomycetes > Eurotiales > Aspergillaceae > Penicillium > Penicillium nucicola. Next base: position 703,203 of record NW_026643125.1, on the reverse strand, counting down.
GCTCTCCGGCCCATTGCTTGAAGCGACCAATTCTCTTGTTCACGTGCATGGTGGGTATGTGGGAATAGAAGGTAGAATGGACGAAAACAGAGACAAGATAAAAAGAACCAAAGCGAAAGACAGGGGCTGGGGAGAAAGGGAGGGGTTGGGAAAGGAAGATTAATTAAAGATTTGGGGGAGGGGATCTTGGCCACAACGTTCTGGAATCCCCAAAGCATGTGTGTATGCATGCAGTTGTCGATCTCGTCAATCAGTGGAGAAGGGGTCTTGCCTGAACTTGTATGGTATTTTTCCTGCTTGGAGGATTTCGAAGCTGGAGAGCCTTATATACTGACCCTGCTATGTGACTATCTACGGATGATATTCAACCCATAAACACCAGTACTGGAAATGAGCACTATAACCATCGCCAAACAGGGGGATTGAAACCACCCAAGTGACACGCGTTGGTGGGCCGGTGGAGAACGCCAAACCCCAATTGGAAGACAAGGAAGTTGTCTAAGAGCATTGTACTGTACTATAATTATCCGGAATTTCACTTGCCACAGGGTCTGACCCGCCAATGGCCTTTGTGTGTGATCCAGCCAAATCAACTTGATCAGATTTGTTACTCATTACGCACCCCCTTGTTCAGCGGCTGGGTTTCAACCTTGTTTCAGTGGCAAAGACCTCGCGACCTCGCCTATGGGTGGGGTAGCCGTACTCGTATAGTTATACATGTATTCCCCAAAGGAGAACTTGGGTTCTAGGCAGACATGTCTTATATCTCATAGCGTGTTGCATAATTCATATACTGTAACTTATTATATACCCGTCACCTTGCTCACTCAGGTGCCAAAATAATCCGAGGATCGATAGATATTAAATCAGGCACCCATTTTTCCTGCTCTAACAAAGCATCAAATGCATTCCAAGCCTCACCCATTAAGACCGGAGTCCGAAGACTAGCCGCCATCCCAGTCAACCCCGTCTCTCCAATGAGGTTTAGGGCAAGCCCCCCATTATCAAGTGCACAGCGCGTTTCAGCCTCCGACAAGCTATCCGGCGTCCAAGCATCCGAGGACGAACCACTCTGCCCCAGGCTACTAGCATACTGACCAGGCGTAACGCCCACCAGTTTCTTAAACACACGATGGAAATGGCTCGGTGTCAGCCCTGCCTGTGCAGCCAACTCTCTGAGCCGTGGTTTCACCCCTGAAACCAGATGGTGCCGAATTGTCTTGCATGCCTGATCGACTACTGCGGCCTGGGGGTTGCTTTGGGTGGCGGTCTGTCCTGAATGCGGCCGGCAGCGCTTGCAGGCGCGGAACCCAGCCTTCTCGGCTTGGGAGGGGGTATCGTAGAATTCAACGTTCGCTCGCCGGGCAAGTCGGGCTGGACAGGAAGGGCGACAGTATATTTTGGTGGTGATCACGGCGTAGACGAAGGAGTTGGCTGTGATGTCACGCTTGGTGATGGCTTTCCATCGTTCGGAGTCGGTCACGGCATTGGCGCTTAACCGTGGGATGATCTTGGGCTGGGAGGACTCTGACATTTGTAACGAGTAGTTCCTTCTACATGAGCTTTGGCCATGGCGAAATGTGTGAGGTTTCAGAGCGGCGGAACGTCAGGAATTGCTGATTGTTGTCAAATTGACCAATCAGAGGGTCTCTGGTGTAACTGCTCAAGAATAAACGTTTCACACGTGAGCTTTGGATAATAGACAGCTGTGAGCCAAAGACTATTTTCAGATCCTTGGTGCAGGCTGGAAATCGATCTTGTGGACTTGTTTGGCTTTCCAGAAGCTGCCAATAGAGCAGGGGTTCGGATTTCCTCTATCACTGATCGACTACTCTTGTTTCACATTCTTCAGATACCAAAGTAAGTTGACTTTAGGAGCTTAATTGGGTTACTCGGGCTTCTCTGGTCCCATATGAACTACTGTGGTTCTAAGAACATGAACAGCGAGACCTTAGCAGACTAACATCGCTTAACCGTTTCAGGCAGATGTGGCCATGTCCGAGCTGTGCATAATCTCTAAGCTGGATCATGGACATAGTGATGCATTCATTCTTTTTTCCTTTCATTATGTGTGAGTAACCTACTCATAGGGTTCTAGAAGACATCCGGTCTTGGTAATAGGCGATCGTAGCATCGCTTACCTCGAGTAATGAGAGCCATTCCAAATGGCATTTGGTCTTGCCATTGATACTGTACGATTCTTGCCTTCAGATTCATAAGGGTGCTCACTCTTCCCAGTGCTGGAAATCATTACAAGCATGAGACACAGCGTTTTTTTTTTGTGACGTGGATGAGACTGCCACTAGAATTTGTTGAAGATACCAACACAGGGGTGACAATGTGCCATTTGCCCTATATAATCACAAGTCACGCAGTCTGATTGGGATATGCATTATGCCTGTAGGCGTCAAGCTAGCTCCTGTTCACTCGTTGGACATGGTCCAGAGGGCCGGTTGCTGAAGGCATCCTATTCGTTCCAGGACCACGCTAGATTGATTTGTCCTAAATTAATGAGGGAGCTAACTCCCTTGACGTTTGATGGTTACTCAATGGGACAGATGTTGCTGGAAAGTCGGGGTCAGAGAATAGTAGTAACCCTAACCCCAGTATGTGTAAACAACAGACGACACAGACAAATCAAACAGATCAACTTGAACATAGTATCACGCTCTTGGTATCACTGGGGATATCTGCTCGATCAAGAATATCAAAATTTCTAATTAAGACAATTTTTTATGCTCAATGTAGTTGGACACTTGTGCTAAAAGAAATTAACGTTATATATAACCGCACCTTTTTCTTTACCTTTTATTTTTATATAGAGATAACAGCGACATAGCAGCGACAGTGTCTCTGATTCTTTTATACATTATTTCCATATAGTCTCCCATAGAAGCAAGGCACCGAGTTGCACGTTTAGATTGCAGAAAAATATATTTGCAGGATCACCTCAAGCGCCTGCCCTGTCAGTCAGTATCTAAGCGCCACAGCGTTCGCAAATATGTTAGACAGTTTGCGAAGCAGTCTGTGTGTCAAATAAAACTCTGATAATGTTCCATAGATAATATATAAAGCTGCGATATAGCGGCCTGTGAATAAGTATAATACCTCGAGGTGAAAGATAGTGACTGACCACTTGAGACTAGAGGCAGACCAGCCAATATCTGCACTTACCCCGTAACGTAAATGATTCCAGAATGCAGATGTCTAGTAAAGGGTTACTGTCCTCGACATGTTCATGTGAGGTGCAGAATGGCAGCATGGAATAGTTCAACCATCAAAACTCTGTACATTACGAGGATACTACAATCTACGAGGGTGACAGGCAGGACGGAATAAAAGTTTAAAGGTGTATCATTTCACAGCCCCAAGGGCCTTTTTGATTTTCCGTTCTGCCTTCACAGAGGCCATCCCCGGACCTCTACTCTTCACCCTTTGGTTATGCAGGACAAAAAGGATGGTGACCACAACCTTAATTCGCTAAGGGCGCATGAGACGCTCATCCGCAGTCGCCTAAGTACGTTTGTCTCATAGCAGAATTCCATTTTCAACCCGTCACAAGAAAAACTCCAAGAAATAAACCGCTTAATCCTTGGTCTTCTGGGTACCGCGGAGCAGACCAGTTCTGCGGGCGGCAATGAGACCGGCCTTTTGACCCTGGGTGGCGTAGCGGGAGATGGTCGAGGCCTTACCGATGTGCTGGTGGTTACCACCACCGTGAGGCTGTAGAAAAGTTGTCAGAATATATTCTTGAATTCAAACCCACAGAATGATGGGTAGACAGTCAAAACTTACGTGATCGACGGGGTTCATGGCAACACCACGAGTCTTGGGCCAAGAGTTACGCTTGACAGCGAACTTGTGCTTGGCACGACCGGCCTTGAGCAAAGGCTTGTCGGTACGGCCACCACCGGCGACGATACCAACCATACCACGGGCGGTGTTCTTGATGACCTTCTTGGCACCGGAGGGGAGCTTGACACGGGTCTTGCCATCCTCGGGGTTGTGGCCAATAACGGTAACGTAGTTACCGGAGGTACGGCCGAGCGCACCACGGTCACCAGACTTCTCCTCGACGTTGGTGATGACGGTACCCTCGGGCATGGAGGCGAGAGGGAGAACGTTGCCGACGGTGAGAGCGGCGTTCTTACCAGCGTAGATGAACTGGCCGGTGTACATGCCCTCGTTGGCGATGAAGGTCTCGGTGATCATCTTGAACTTGTAGGGGTGACGGAACTGGACCTTGGCGAGGGGAGCACCACGGCCGGCATCGTGGATGATCTCCTTGACAACACCACGGGTGTATCCGTGGGCCTCAGCGTAGTCGAGGGTACGGAACTGGGCAGGGGCCTTGTTGAGACGGGTGTTGGCCGCTGTAAAAAAGAAAAAATCGATATCAGCACTGCATTCTGCTTCGCAATCTGTGTGTAGTTTCCAGGTAATCCAGGGAGTCCAGGTTTGTTCCTCCTCTTCGCTGCTCGAGTGCGCAGCTTCAAATTTCGTGCTGGAATGATTTTCGGTCGCACTCACTGAAAATGGAGCCACGGCCCTTCCTCTGGTTGCGGATGACACGACCCATGGCGACTGTCTAAATGAATCCTGTGTTAATATTGAATGACAGGAGTGTCGTGTGGGAGGGGGAAATCGGTCGTACCTCGAATTGAAGATAGGCTTGTCGTTGAGAAGTTGAGAAATCATCGGACACGGGGACTTGTGTGGGCTTTAGGGTGCGGTCGCTAACCTAGCCCGATTGGGATTAGCGCGGAGTCGCTTACTCGACTTATGGAACTACGCAAACACTGTATCTCCAGCTTTTTCGGTTGAGAGCCAATATGTAGGGCTGAGAAAGATCAATAGATGCAGTTTACGAGATGGTCTCTTTCCCCAATCAAATCCCATCGTTTTTTTCCTATGCGAAGCGAACATTTTTAGCAAGCCCTGTAGATTTGGGGAGGGCAATTACATAACCTCCCACGTGACCGCCAAGAAACATTGTCATCATCGACGGACTCCTGACTATCAAATGCCGATGAGAACACTCTGCAGTCCTGTCTGGACTTGCACTTGCACTTGCACTTGCACTTGATGATTTGATATGATGCAATTGCGAGGAACGATCACTTCTTATACTCATATACTCCACACAGAGAGATCAATCTCGGTGTTCTGATGACATGGATACTGATATCTAAAGCCATACTAGCTACCAAGTAATCCCTACTGATTGCTGGAGCGCTCTCTGTCCTATTCATTATATTTGAAAGCATGTCAATTTAGATATCTTTACCCCGATTACCCCTCTCAAGCTCAATTCTATACAACTCTACATGCATGACTCTGTTGATATCTGAATTTCACATCTCTGTAAATCATGACCTTGCTAGAAACAAATGGCAGACTTTAGTAAAAAAAAAATCGTATGGGATCGAAGCATTCGCGCTGAGAATGTCTTAAATAATCGCCTTTCGGGCGCAAGATCGGTGCAGACGTGACGCTCGAATGCGCGAAACTCACTTCCTCTCCTTCACCATCGTCCCCCAGTACCTCCAAAATGCCCCCCTCAGATTCAGACGTTTCCTCCTTATCATCTGCGCCGCCGACAGATGATGAAGCCGCCATGGCTATCGATGAGCCAGTTGGCATCACAAAGTACTTCAAGAAGGAGTCGGAAACACCTCCGCCGAAACGGGAGCCGTCACCACCGCATGAATACGTATTCGCCGACAACCCGGATATTGCTGTGAGTGTAGCTCTTGAGAGTTATAAAACGGCTCATTGCTTGACCTGCAATCTGTCTAGGACGCGTTTGGTTCATTCTAGGACACGCTTACTGAGTTGTCGCATCTTTAGTTCATCGTCACGTTCCGCGCGCGCTTTCATGAAGTGTTCCCACGAGGATTGCAACACTACGGTCCACAGGACATTGAGAATGGAGTCCAGGAGTCTCCCCCTGGAGAATATATCGAGAGACTTCTTTGCGCATTGCTTGGACTCGTTTTGAACCGCAAGAAGGATGTTGAGTATGTTCGCCACCCAATTCGCGATACGTGCGGAGAGTTCGCGTAGACGCGCTTTTACCGCCACCAATTGTCGACATCTATACTAATTTCATATATGAATCGAATAGACGTGCGCACTTCACACGACCTCTAGAAGAAGCAATCCATACCCACCAGTCGCAGTGGCCAAAGGCATGGGGAGGCAAGAATCCCCTTCATGGGGGGCGCAGCTTTGCGACCATGACCCCCGAGGAACGCGTACGTTCGGAATCAACCACACCTTTCAATTGGCAATTCTGATCTGTTTGAATTTAGATTCAATTGTTGAAGGCTCTCATACTTTGGTCGCTCGGATCATCTGAAGCGGTCCAGGCAAAGATTAAAGAATCATACAAGCAATCACGACATGATGATGACCTTAATCAGCCACTTTCTGTTCAGTCCTGGGGCCGAGATAGCTTGAAACGTCGCTATTGGCTCATCGAGGGACAAGAGGACACCCATTTCCGGCTTTATCGTGAGAGCAATCCGGCTCTCAAACATAATACTTGGTGGAGTATCGCAGGAGATATTCCTGAGCTGGAGTCTGTTGCTGCAAAACTTGAGGGAGAGAAAGGCACCAATTCGAAAAAGCTGAGCGAGAAAATTCGCGCATCCATTCCTCGATTTGAGGCATCCGAAGAGGTAAATTGCTATCTGAAGATTTGCTTGGATTCAGCTTACAGTATTACTAGAAACGGAAACGTCGTGACTATCGTTTAGCAAGAAAAGCTGCGTTCGTTCGCCCAGACCCAGGCTTCTCCATGTATGAAGGTCGTACACGTGGAAAGAAGCTGAAATACACATACGATGATGAGGACATGTTCTCCGAGGATGAAACTTCTGTGCGTCGCTCCACTCGTGGTGGAGGCAACGCTGCGGCTCCTACAGAGTCATCTCGGCCTCGTTTTACGGCAAGTGGACGGCAGATTCGATCTCGCGCAGGAGGTGTCTACGGAGAGACATTGCTGGCTGGACAATTGGATGGTGGCGATGACGAGGAATATGATGAGGAAGAAGTCAGCAGACCGCAGAGGACTCGTACATCCAGAAATCCTAATGGATACTCTGGATATGACGTCGAAGATCTAGAAGATGCATCCATTCATTCAAGCGCAAATGAAAGTGGTAACGAATGGCGAGGCCCTGAAGATGACGAAGAACATGACTTGGAAGGCGACAATGAGGAAGATGAGGAAGAAGCCAGCGAGGAGGACTCCGAAGTCAGTGAGGAGCCGGAAAGTCTGGTTGTACAACTTCGATATGGCAGAGGGGATGCGCCTAGCAACGGCAGGATTGAAAAACAGAATGATGAGCCGCCCCCTGCAAAAGATATCCTAATGGAGGATGCCACAGAGACAGCAGCACCTTCATCCAACCAAGCATCGACAATGCCCCCTCCAACCAACCCAAGTGAGGATCGCGCGCCGGAGGGTGCGTCTTCCCTTCCCACAGTTCCGATACCTCAAATTCCAACACAGCCCGCGCCGGTCATGGCTTCATCGCCTGTCTTCAAACCCCAAGAAGCCATGCCACAGGGACCTATGGTCACGGTCTCTCCAATCCCAGCTGCACCGAAAATTGCTCATCCCGAGGTAACGAAAGCAACCCAGCCTACAGAGCCTAACGGGGTGAACCAGCCTTGAATAATGTATGGGTGGGTGGGTTTCTCTCCACCGATTGAACCCTAGCTCCATAATGTATATCTACTATTTGTTGCGAAATAGATGTGTAGCCGCGAGTGCATGGTACTTTTCTATGAAACTATCAATGGATTAGGGTTCAAGTGTGTAGACTCAACAAGTCAAAGTGGGTTTTATGCAAAGGGCTTGAAAAACCAAATGACACTTTCGACAGTGCTATGATATCTTACTACGCAGATTACGGAAAAGCGTATGTGCCGTAAGTTACAATATGGGTTTGTACACAAGCATTATATCTGTTTATGGCAGGCTTTAATAGATCACAAGATCCTTCCTGCGCAGGCTCAAGGGCAAGAAATAAAGCAGTATGCCGAAGCAGGGATATAGGAAACATAGAAATGCAAATGGGGATCGAGAGAAAAGAACGCCTCCAAGGTTCAACGCCATAAATGCAAGCAAATCCAGTGTACGAAGAGCCAGTCACCGGACCTCTGAATCAAAACAATAGATCGCACCTAGCAATCTTCATCTCAATCTCAGTCAGAGCCCGCGTTAGAGAACTGAGCCGTGTAGAACTGCAAAAACTCCTCGACCGTCAGTTTCTCCAGCTCTGTCCGAAATCAGATAGGGATTTTGGAGGGATAGGGGCGATTTGCTCACATCTTCAACATCCGACGCTAGTCGTTGATTCCTGGTCGAGCCCATTTGGGGTAGACGCCAGTTGTTTACTTCGTACCACCATCTGCGGATTCGACTGCCAAGGGTGTGGCCGCTAACTGATGCATTGCGGTTCCAGAAGCGCCAACCTGAAAGGGCGAGAGTCCAGACGGTTCCTTGAATCAAAGGAAGAAGGACCTGAAAGTGAGATCAACGTATTAGCTATTTATCACCATGGTCGTCCCTCACCACCGTGAAAAATCAATGCAAAGTAGTGAAGCTTACTTGATCCCTGGTGGTGATCCACGCCACCCGTCCCCAGGTGTCGGCATCCTTCAAGCTAGCCAGGTAGCTCTGCTCAAAGCGTAGATCTGGAAGAGGAGGAAGATTCTGACGACGACGAACCGGTCGAATCACTCGGCTTGGATCGACAATATCGGAGGCAATACTGTCAACATCGGAATCTGGGCCAACGTAGACGGGTTGTTTTTCTGAAGCTGCAGTAGCTGGGTTGATGTCATGAGCAGGGTCTGGATTCTTATTGATGCTTGCGGATTGGATAATCTCCGGGATCTCCATTGCGTGGTCAGCCATTGTTGAGGTGTGTAGAGTGTCCAGAGAGTCCAGAGAGTCCAAAGAGCAACTCACGGGGAACGTGAAGCCGGTGGATCCTGGGATGCCCTTGCAGAGTCCAGTCCGCTCTTTTCTGCCAACCCCTCCATCTCCTTCTCCTCTCCCACCTCTCCCACCTTTTCCATCTTTCCATCTTCATCTATTATTCAAAATGGCTGCTCCTCAAGGTTACCCTCTTCTCTGTCTCGAGAACCCTCTCCTGGGTATGTGCTTTCTCAATCGAACCCTAGACTCGAAATAATGCTGACCGCTTGTTATAGACATCCAGGCTCGTGGGTATGGAAAACTCAGGTGTAATTGAGACCCAATTTGATGCTAATAACATTATTAGTGATGCTGCTCTCCTCGAAAAGTACGGCTTGAAGGAGAATGATGCTATCCTCGCTGAGGACCAGCACATGGGTATCTACGAGGACCTGCTCGCCCGGGATGCCAAGCTGATCCCCGGTGGTGCTGCCCAGAACACCGCTCGTGGTGCCCAGGTATGCCATTCTACCACCAAAATGACCTCAATGTTGATACTGACATTATTCCAGTACATGCTTCCTGAGCAGTCCGTTGTCTACATCGGTTGCATCGGTAAGGACAAGTTCGGTGACATCCTCAAGAAGACCTGCGAGGAGGCTGGTGTCCACACTGAGTACCGTGTCGACGAGGCTCAGCCCACCGGAAAGTGCGGTGTTGTTATCACTGGCCACAACCGCAGCATGTGCACCCACCTCGCTGCTGCCAACGAGTACAAGCTCGAGCACTTGAAGCAGCCCGAGGTCTGGTCTCTTGTTGAGAAGGCCAAGTTCTACTACGTCGGTGGATACCACCTGACTGTCTGTGTGCCCGCCATCATCGCTCTTGGTGAAGAGGCCGCTGCTAAGAACAAGGTGTGTAAATTGCATTCTGGTGCATTGAAACCTCTGCTGATGCCATTGTAATATCAGCCCTTCATGCTGTCTCTCTCCGCCCCCTTCATCCCCCAGTTCTTCAAGGAGCAGCTCGACAGCGTCTTGCCCTACACTGACTACACCTTCTGTAACGAGACCGAGGCCCGTGCCTACTCCGAGAGCCACCAGTGGGGCACTGAGGATGTTGTTGAGATCGCCAAGAAGCTCGCTCTGCTCCCCAAGAAGAACACCAACAGCCCCCGTGTTGCCATTGTCACCCAAGGCACCGAGCCCACTGTTGTCGCCATCGGTTCTTCTTCCGGCTCCGTTGAGGTCAAGGAGTTCAAGGTCCACGAGATCTCCAAGGACGCCATCAACGACACCAACGGTGCTGGGTAAGCCATATTCGATTACAGAACATATAGATTCACTTTTGCTAACATCTATTGTAGTGATGCCTTCGCCGGTGGTTTCTGCGCCGGTATCGTCGCTGGCAAGAGCCTCGATGACTCTATCGACATGGGCCAGTGGCTCGCCAGCAAGAGCATCCAGGAGCTTGGACCTTCGTGAGTTCCCCTTCTCATTTACTCTATAAGATGCCAGAGGCTAACATCTCATCAGCTTCCCCTCCCCCAAGCAGACCTACTCCCGCTCTTAAATGGTCAAAACATGGACCTCAAAAGCATAGATTACAACCTTTTCAACACATCTTCCAACTTATTGGGAGATTTGGTGCAATAATCCAGTTCTAACAACTGGATCAATGCCGCTCGATTCTGGATGATTCAACCCATATACCCAAGTTTTCTTTTCTTTAAACCTGATGACTTCAACGTAACGTCGAACTGTCCAATGAACCATAATTTCTCTTTGAGAACCCTATCCTCATTCTCTAGTCACTATTATATTTTACAAGCACTCTGTGCCACTTCTTACAATCTCACAATGAACATTTTCGGGGTTTATGGTTTTCCAACTACGTACAGCATGTAGACTTTACACTAACTTGGGTGCTAAAAGCACTTGGAGTGCAAGTTTGCTACTTGGATACCAGAACAGCACTGAACAAACTATTAAGGTAGTCTCAGGGACTAGATGAGTACATTGTGCCAGATATTTCCTCTACGGTAAAAAAAAGGCAAGGCTAACGTGAGGAAAGGAAAAGATCAAGTCATGTCGCATGAAAAAGCAAACAAGAAAAAGAGACAAAAAACAGAACGAAACAAACGTCTCCAAAGGCAAAAAAGGCCAATATTCATCTCCTCATCAAGCCACGTGTTGAACGCGCATATCATTCGTCCAGACAAAAGACCGCGAGGCGAAAACGGGGAATGCTAGGAAGTTTCATAATCGGTGCAGATCCGCAGTTTCCTCGGTCATCGGTCATCAGTCACCAGGGTTGAAATTCCGGCACTAAGGGGTATGGTAGTAGCGCGGGATCTGCCACTTGTGATCTGGCGAGCTGTAGTACAATCACGTCTGGTCGTTGCAAAGATGTAGGCAGTGGGCTAAGGTGCTGTGTTGTAGCATTCAACGAGACTGGGTGAGTTCGTATCGCACGGTACATGCACCCCATGCACATGCTCAAACAGGGTATGCACGTCAGGAAAGCTGTAGATCCAGTGGCACAATTTGGTCAGAAAGTTTGCCCGGCTAGTGGTGCTACATGCATTTTGCACATTTTAAAGAACTCAAGATTCGAGAGCTGGAGTAATGTGATCAGCCTCCTTGGCCGCACGGTGGGGTTTGACCGATTGCTCCCAGCTGAGAAGACTTGCGTCCGATTCCGGAGCTGTAGGGTGCTGTGTGAGCGAGGCTACTGGCAATGAAGGCTTCGTTGGCCCATGAGGGATGTCCTAGGCTGCTCGGGTGTGTCTGGCTTGGAATTTCGAATGCTCCAAAGGTCGATCTGCCGTGAGGCTCTCGGTCCCAGCCGTTTGCTGCAGGCCGCGGCTGCGGGTTGGACATGCTGGGTGTTACCCATGGAGTGGGCATTGATCCTACATCCAGCGAGTTTGAGTATTGAGACTGTGCGAGATTGTGTCGCAGCATTAGCTCATGCGCAAGCTGTTCATGTGATATAGATCTCTCGGGGCTCATAGAGTTTGTGACTGCCATTGGATGCAGGGGAGCTTGTTGACCGACTTGCGGGCCAAGGCCAGGAGGAGCACGTGGAGGGGCAGGATCTCTCAGTGGAGTCCAAATACTTGGAAGGCTGGGAATGGCAGGTCTGGGAGTATATGACTGAGCCGATGATGCCCGAAGAGAATCTGCCGCATTGACGACTGGAGGTCCAAGCCCAGGTGGAGGAGCGATGGGGGTACCAAGCGATGGTGAGTTCTCTTCCCCAAATGGATAGGAACTGGTATTCGGGGACAAATGTGTTGGAGTCAGCATTTCTCTAACCGGACCGAGGAAAGCGTATTGGTCAGAAACATCGGGCGCATTCTCATATGTGTCCGAGTCGACAAGTCGCTCTACGCCTTCAACAATCCGGTTCATGTTGGCGGACATGGATGCTGATGCAGACTGAGAGCCACCGAACAAGCTTTGAGCCTCGGCCACAGATTGTGAATCTTGAGTTGCCTGGGAGATATCCTCACGCTCAATGGATGCGGACGAAACCGCATGTTGCCTACCATGAGGACTGGAGTAGAATTGTGACGGCAGATCCTCTTCTTGGTAGATAAATGTTTTCTTGTCTTCGCTGTCCACAAGAGCCACGGGGATTCGGTTGCTCACAACCAGATCAAGTCCATCAATGACGAACTCACGAATCCGGTAGAGCATTTCCATATTGGGATGGCTTCTTTCCACCCCAAGGTCATGCATCCGGGGCTTTGCCTGATCACCGCCTCCAACATAACGCCTAGAGGTAGCATTTTGATCTAGAGGCGCAAATCCAAGGCTCTCTTCGTCTTCTTCCAAAAGATAGTCGATTTCGGGAAGGCTCGCAACATCGAATGAGGATGCGAGTAAGCTCAATGTGCCAGCATAAATTTTCCAGAACTCTTTGATCTGGATTGCTAGTGCGGAATCTTTTTCTTCCGTCTGCTCGGCTAGAGACTGGCTGTTGGTAAGTAGCCACGAGCTGTAATGTCGAAGCGCAGGCAAGATCCGGCGAGCAACTACTGTCACCTTGTCAGGGCTAGGCAATGTGTCTTTGCCGATTGAATCCTCAAATGAAGCGGTGCGTTCCAATTCCACCAGGAGGATTTGCAGCAAGGTGAAGAAGGTCTTGACATTGATTCGTTGGAAAAAGACGCGGGCATCTGAGACGGATTCCTCTGGAACATGGGTAAGCGCATGCATACACAATAACAATATCTCATATACTTACCAAAAGAGCGGGCCCTCGCAAAATCTTCAGCTGCAATGTTAATGAGACAGAACTTTTGAAGAGTACCTTCAAGCGACCGTTCCCTAATCTCAACTGCAAGTTGGCTTAGGACTTCACTTTCCAGTTCATCATGCTCTGCAAAATCAGTGCCCTTGTAACATTTGGCATGAAGGTAAAGAAACCATGGCGTCAAAGCTCTACCGGGGATACCAGCATCTTCGGGACGTATCAACTCTCTTTTTGCCCATGCGCTCATGATTTTTCGAAGCTCGATCTCCAAATTACCCTTTGCCGTAGGGTGAGGTTCTTGAGCCGAGAGAGCTCTGTAGAGATGATATGTCGCTCGAAGATGGTTGCCATCTGCAAGTGCAATAATAGCCAATTGGTTCTGGGATGCTCCTGATGCAGAGTTAATCACCGAGGCCAGGTCGTAATAGCCGATGGCAGGGCCCCAATTTCGGTCCTTGCTGACGAGTTCCGATTCGCGATAACGGGAAAGGTCTCCGAGTCTGATGAGTGTTGCGTGGCATGACTGGAGGATGCGCTTGCGTAGCTCGTTGGAAGGCTTGATAGGAGGTTGGCCGGACAGATCTGTGAATAACTGCTGATTAACTCCTAGCCCCGGCGCACAGTGTTCATGTGTTCCTTACTCTCGAAATTGAACTTGCGCGCCACTCTCTCCAATTCCACGATCCCCCCAAAGCGTGACGACAAATGTTGGATATATCCGCGGTAAAACCGCTGGCTCGACTTAATAAAATCAAGGTAGTGTCGTTCGAGTTTTCGTCTCTCCACTGGTTTCTTCTTGCCGTGTTCTTCGCGAAACTAATTGGGCCAGAAACATCAGTACAACTGGTCTAGTGAGAAGTGTCCATGCGGTACCCACGCGAAGAAGCTGCTTGCGAAACCGGTTGTTCACTTTCAAATGCGCATCCCATAGACGACTCTCCACGTCAGCTTCCCGGGCGGCATCGAAATCAAAGAGGATAGCGTTTTGGCAGGAAATTCGGAACCTAAGTCACAAAAAAGAGGTCAGAATAAGCGGGCATGTGCGCGGGGGCTTGCATTTCGGCGTTACGGACTCGGATAGGAAGTGTTCGAATTCATCGAATGTGCGTCGTTCTTGGGAGAAGCATTGTAGGAGCTCCTTCTCAGCTTCGATCGCAGTTCTGTTTCCCGATTAGATGTGGGTTTCGAGGAGGGGAACAAGAGCACTGACTTCCAGGCATCCGAGAACGAGGGCGCCATCAGGGAGTTGGCCCGGGGATCCCGAGCGTCGACCTCGCCGGTCAAATTGATAGAACAGTGAGCAGTGAGCAAGCCATCAGTAAGAAGAGAAGAAAAAGGCGCGCGTTGGGGTCAAGGGCTGAGAGTATGAAAATGCATAAATGCGCGGGTCCAATGCTCCCGCTGATTGGTGGCGCCAAGGCGGGAAGTAATATTGCCCAGTTGAGTCCTCTTCTACTCACTCAACTGCGATCAACTTGGACGTGATATTGATCTTGGAGAGAATGATTAGGTTGTTTCCAGCCCAATGACTGGCTTGGGCCTTGAATGCTGTGCTCCACTACCCCCTCGCCAAGTCGACCTATCAACCGGGCATATGCAAGGCGAATTAGACCATGTCGAAACGCTCCAGAAGCCACTCGAGGTCCCCTTCTCTTGATGGGACCGGCTCAGTATCTTCAACCACCGTGAATCTGGCGACTCCACCTCCAGAACGAAACAAATTGCTGGACAGTGGTCCCAAGATCCTTCCGGAAGTAATGCATTGCTCCTTACCGCCTCACCGCGAGACGCTCTCGTTTACTTCCTACGAGGACTACGAGGTTCATTACCTGCAAGCTCATGTGAACCGCTGCTCTGAGTGCAGCAAGAACTTTCCAACGGGTCATTTGCTCAATCTGCATATTGAAGAGAACCATGATCCACTGACTGCTGCCATGCGAGCCCGGGGAGATAAGACGGTAAGTACAGACCTCGATGGGAGCCACCGCCATTTGGTCAACCCAGATTCTTACAGCATTCAATAGTTTGGCTGCTTTGTCGAGAACTGTGAGCGGAAATGCTCAACTCCTCAAAAAAGGAGAATGCACTTAATCGACAAGCACATGTTTCCTCGGGTATGGTTCCAACCTTTCTATTCAATTCTATCGGCTCACACATATGATGCAGACCTACAACTTTTTCATTGTGAATGACGGTATTGATAAGCATGCCTCCATGTTGCGGCCGATGAACAGTCACCGACGTCGGATCTCAACGTCGTCGGCCCTGGAGGGTAGGTTGCGACGCCGGAGTTCTGCTTCGCAGTCGAACCCAGTGGTAGCGGCAGTACCTGAACCGAAGTCATCTACTGATATGGAAATTGACGAACTGGAAAAGTCCATGTCCGCTCTACGGTTCGTGCCCACAAGCGTGGCAAGGAACCGAAACAAGATGCCTGGAAAGTAGTATTCGTAATGATATTATGATCTTTTTTTTTTCACGAATACGCGCTTGAGTTGGTACGGTATGGAATAGTGTTAGCTTGCTGTTGATATGTTGATATCATGGATTACCCGACTTGCGACTAACCTAACGCTTGATCGTGTAGACTGGGGCACATGTTCGGGACACAAATATATATTCTGACCCAGATGAACATAAATCATTCAAAATATCCTCCACCCAAATCCTATTTTCCTTTAATTACTTACTATGGGTATCGAATACTTCCCGAGCTCCAGCATTGTGCATATCAAAAGCAAAATCCAAATGAACAAGATATGGCATTATCCTCAACATCAACAGGGTATACTAGACAGCACTAAGCAATTGACGAAGTCATCCATAATACATAAAGATCCATGATACAAACAAAAAGAAACCCAGAACCTTGGAAGAATCCTCATATCCCGGCTCCCATATATAAACGCCAAGAAACATCAATCAAGAAAAGACGTAATATCAATAGCATCATTAAGAATGGCCTTTCCAAAGACGCCATTCAAAGCTTTTGGCAAAGACGTTATATCTTTGCCCCAAGGAGTAGGCGAATGGACATGATGCCCAATCTGTATCCTATTAAAATCAAATAATCAAAACTCCCATAGAAGTGGTATCAGCTTTCCAACAGGTCAGCATAAGCATCCAAGCTAGACCCGACTAAATCAACAATTGCCCAACTAGTGTTGCCCTTGAAAGTCCGCGCCCAAACACGGACAATCGCAACACTAAGCTGGCGCACCTTGTATGGATTAGCCATGAACTCAATATCCGGTGCCCCAAGAGGATCAACAGCCATTTCGGTTTCATCCATCATGCTCTTGATCCACAGGAGGAGTTTACGCTCATGCTCCGACAGCCTCTGCTCTGGCTGTGAGGCCGGAATGGAAAGTAGCCAGCGACTGAGTAGGAATGCGCATTCCAAACTGCAAAGAGAGTGCTGGATACTCCAGAAGAAGGAATGGGTTCTGGCCACAAAGTCAATCCCTAGACGGACTGGGATCGAAAGAGCATGAGCCGAATGGAGCAATGCCATTATTAACCGTGGGCTACGTGCGATTGCAGGCGACTCGATGAGAGCTCCTGCAATTTGAGCAGGATCTTGAGTGATGAGATGACGGCAGGGACCCAAATCAACGTGGAGACGGATATAAGCGAGCCCGAGCAGAGCGGTGGAAGTAAATGCGATCGGACCAGCAGGATTTTGGGGATCGATACTAGATTCGGGTGTGCGCTTCCATAGAGCCTTCCATGCGCTCAATGAGTTATCCAGAACATTCAGATCGTCCTGCCTTAGACTGGTACCCTGCATGTGAGGCGCCGAGAGGCACAGCTGTCGAGCAAAGAAAATTTGCTGAATGATGGCATGGATAAGGATGTAATTCCCGAGAGGAGATATAGGTGCCGACGGGACTGCATGAGAGGATTTGAAAAAGAGTCTGGCAAAAGCCTCCTGGAAGGGGACATCCGAGCCCTGTCTGGTGCGATGAACACGGCGCCACTGAGGAGCATTGGTTGCTTTCCAAAGATCATGGGAGCACGGCATGTTCAATTTCAACTCCCCGTTTAGAATAAGAGGAGGAATGTTGTACATGATCGAGTGAAGATTAAAGAAACAATACACGATGAGCTTCGTGCGTCTGTTACCTTCTCTTCGGACCCACTCTTCCCAGCTGATAGGATCTGGGGTAGGAGCAGGCTCAGACAAGCCATGCTCGCGAACAAGTCTGGCCAAAGTACTTTGAAGTGAGAGAATTTCCCGCAAAAGTTCTGGGTGTCGTTCCCATGAGGCGAATACAGTTAGAAGTAAAAATGTTCGAATCACCTCCATATGAGCATCCGAGTCATCCAGTGTGTAGATCGATGGATTCATTGGGACATTTGACATTTGTTGATGATGTTGAAACGGACTGCTCGCCGTATTTGAAATCATGGATGATCCGCGGGAATTGGCAAACCCAGAGGGTGGTGAAATATAATTCCATGTCGGTTGGGGTACTTGTTTACTGTCTCGTCGCCGAAGTCGCTCTAACAGAATTGCCTTCGCTGCATGAAACAAATCAATGCCTCGACTGTTTTCAAATCGGTAATGGGAGCCGGCAGCTGCTAGCGCCAGGGTAAGCTCCGGAGATGACTTGGCAACGGAAAGTGTCGGGACATGTAAGAATGGAAGATGCTCGTTGAGTCCGTTGATATATCCAGCGAAGAATCGGGATAGGGCATGGCGTGACGGCGGAACAAACCCTTTGGGCAGGACATATGAGAATTCCTCAAGTTTCGTAATAAATGCCTGGCGGTCCGAGTTAGAGATATCCCATGCAGGTCGAGTGCTATCATCAGCAAGACCGATACGGTCATCCATTTCGTGGGATTCCGGTTGCAATGAAGGTAGCCGCGATCCGAAATTTGAGAACGACGGTTGATCATCGACTCGGGAATCATTCATGAGATGTTCACCCAGTCGTGATGACATGGTATCACGAGGCGGTTTGGAATCAATTGTCATGCTTGGCGGCATCATGGGTTCCTCGACGGACGAGAATACGCCCGAGTCCCAATCGGACGACAGACCCACACTTTCCAGGAAAACCGTGAAATCCTGCACAGGATCCCCAAGATCTGTAAGATCGAGAATAGAGGGCTCTACGCCATAATTATCATTGATTGTTCTTTCCTGAACGTGGGGAAGTGGTTGTGAGGTTGGGATCGATTGTGAAGATTTTCTGATAGACTCCAAGCTCTCCTGTTGACCTTCCAAGGCAACATGACTTGCAGCATGGGACAGGAGATTCAAATCATATCCCCAAGAGGGATTGAAGTGAGGTGTATCTATAATCGGAGGAGGCTGGACTTGTACTTCGGGTGGCGGAGGCGGAGGTATTTGAGTGTGTACCGGAATAGCGTCTGCCAGTTCTAGCATGCGCGACTCATGGTGGGCCGGTTGGATGATGTTGTTTTGAATTGGTATTTCATGATTGGGCTCGGTGCCATTCGTTCGATGCTCTCGACTAGCCGCAGACTCGGCAGGGTGGACTAATCGCTCATGTCGCACTAGAAGATCACTGTCAAATAATATAAGCCAAACTGACCGGGGTAATAAACGCAGTCCAAAGCTTACCTCCGAGCAAAAGACTTGGAGCAAATGTCACATGAGAAGGGTTTCTCCTTTGTATCTGTCCTACATTAGAAATGCCCAAGAATCCGGAAGAGGGGGTTACTCAACGGGTGCGGAGATGGCGTTGGAGATGCTCCAAGCGAGCAAAGGACCGACTGCAATATTCACACGACAGAGACTTCCGGTGAGCAGCACCTTTCTTTTTCTTGGATTTCTCGTCCTCCATCTTTGGGGATTTGGGGGAGAAGGAGAGGGGAAGATTCTGAGGTCTGAGCGGGGAAATTGACTGTGGGGTGAGGGGACGGTCACGTGCCATTTTGTATATCTTCGTCGCTGCCAGCACATCGAGTGGTGGCCCGTAGAGGGGAGGGGAAATGTCGCATCTCCATGTTTGCTGTGTGTTGGAGATAGGCTGGGTGCATATATGCCGCTGGTCTGGCCCGACGTGCATACGCTCGGGACTCCACCGGTGCGGAGAGTGGGAAGCACATCGTATACATGTGCCGTAGATGGTCAGCATGAGACTAGACACGGAGTAGACTATGCTAGGCTGTCTCAAGTCTATGCTTTGTGTACAGTAAAAAAGGGCCATATAGAGGCAGTCTGAATCGCCATCCACCACGGCTTAGGGCTTCCGTATCAACATAAGCCATTTTTCTACATGTCCAACCCGCTACGTCTTAGGTTCAAGCATTGGGCAATTATAAGAGAGAATGTTATCTTGAGTGAGATGGAGTGTTTTTAACCGACCTGGTCTTCTTTTTGAGGGTGTCGAGGGCCCAGTATAAGGTCACTTTATAGCTGAACGTTAACCTACCTATCTCATGGTCTACTTTTAGATACGTTGAAGTCTTCCTAGATCGGACGGGGGCACTGGAATTGAGTTCAATAGAATCCCACTAGCCACTCCGATGCATAGAATAAATGGAGCTGTGTAAGACACCAAGCCTACTTTAGCTTCACTCCGTAGAGCCGCTGTTTCATCCGTGGGGCTACGAAGCCAACTCTTCACCCAGGAACAGTCCAATAGTAAGTGATAGACCACGACCAATATTGAGTTCTACAGTCAGTGGACAAGGCAAGGTGGATATAAAGCCTCTGAAACCGATGAGACACAGAAACGCGTGGGGGGGGCTAGAGTTTCCCCCTTGATAGATGAAGCACTTAGTCAGAGACTCTGTTCCACTGGGTTCTAGGGTTTCAGGTTAACAAAATCCAGTCCAATTCCGTCCACCAGTGCACTACTTTCTCTTGAGACTACTGAGATCTGCTTTCCTATTTTCTGCCTTTCTTGCCTGAGTGGGGGTTAATCTTGATAGCCGATCCAAAGCACTAGACCCGATCTCGACCCAAAAAAGCTCAGGTAAGCTGCAGTCAGGTCCCTCATTTCAATCTCGCCTGTCCGGCTGAGAGCATCCGCTTGCTTGTATCCTGGTGAGTGTCGCTTTTGGGGTGCTCTCTTGTCTACTCGCTCGTCCCTCCTGGGATCAAACTTGGAATATGCCGCTGACTGAACTCCAGGGATCCGGGATGATGTGTTGACGTCGCATTTTTGATCGGACCCCCCCCCCCTCCAACCCAGCCCAATCGACCCGAGCCCGAAGAGAGCCCGAAGAGAGTACACTGCGATCTATATCGATAGCCAGCGACGAGGGGTTGAAGCCATTCGCGCAACCCATTCGACATGTTGGCCCCCAAGCAATATTCGGCACCTTTGAGTGTGCCCTCGTCCCAGACCCCGACTGCATATCATGCGAACCCGCTACAGAGACCCCCGACTGCCACTAGAGTTCAGGATGGAATGGCATTTGCTAGTCCGACAAAATCGGAGCTTTCGGAGGGGCAGGACGATCCGGCATCAGTCCGGTAAGTGCCCCGATTATAGAGCACAATGGCTACAGTAATCCTGACTATCTGAAGTGCCTGGGATGAAAAGCGGGTAGTTGCCTGGCTTCACAGTATCAAATGTGGACATTACGAGTCGTTATTCAAAGGTATGTTGGACTATGCTGTGTCAACTGAAGGCTACAGGTGAACTGATCGGTTCCAGCCAACAATTTCAACGGGGACAATCTGCTTGAATGCGACCAAAAGATATTACAAGAAATGGGCATCAAGAAGGTCGGCGACCGAGTGCGCATATTTGTCGCCATCAAGCAACTCAGAACCAAGTCTGGCACCTCGTCACGACAGAAGAATATGGTGGGTTTCAAATGCACATTGGGTACTATTTCGCTGTTGCTTACCATTAAAACAGGATACTCTAGCCGCCCTCGAAGCCACTGCGCTCTCAAACTCCTCCCGATATTCCCATTCCCGCCTACCATACCGACGCACATCTCAGCTGGCCGATGATTATCTTAACAGCAAAACGCTGTCTCAGTCTGCGTCGCCACCCGCTGGTGAATCCGAAAGGGGTCTATGGCGCAAGGACTATCTCAACCATCCGTCTTCGGGCGGTTCAAGCTCTGGCAGAAACCCCGGCACACCGAATGAGGGCAGAAGCTCCCATCCTCGGAATCCTAGTCTCGACGGTCTTACAATGGGTCCTCTTCCACCGAGCTCCCCTGTCATCCGCGTCATATACACAGGCGGACAAACGAAGGTGTTGGATATCAGGAATTGCAAAACACCTGATGAAGTCATTCTGTGTGTGCTGAAGAAGTTGCAGCTTCCGGAGCACCAGTATAGAAACTATTGCTTCTATGTTCTAGACGGGTTAGATCCAGATCTGTCTAATTGCAGGAAGCTCACTGAATCAGAACTCATGGAGATATGTGAAGGATTCAATAAGTCTGAGCGAGGCCGCTTGATTCTACGAAAGATTCATGCAGGGGAGCCGGACATGGACGAGCTTCGACGTGCCTCTCAGTTGGCATATGATGAGAGTCAGGCCACTCATCATAATGCTCTTAGCAACTCCAACCAGCGCCAGAAACACAAGATCCAGCAACTTACAGGCGAATCTTGGCATAACATCAAACAACCACTCTCTCCGTTGGGTCCCCGTCATCGTCCATCCAATTCTAGCCTAGAAGAACAGGGTCCCAATGGTGAACGAAATCCCGTGGCTAAGCTCCGCTCATTCTTTGGCCAGAGACCTCCAAGCGAGATGATTATTCACGAACTCCAATCATTCTTCCCTAGTCATGACCGAGAAAACATTGAAAAGACCATGCGCAGATCTCAACGTTTGAGTCGTGCCGCAAGTCGCATGAGTGTTGTTAGCAACTACAGCGTTGCTTCAAGTATGAAAGATGCCCCTCCTTTACCCCCATTGCCTCCAATCCCCCCAATCCCCAGCATCGCAGATGCGTGGCTTCAGGGCAATGGGGTGGCACAGGCAGTACGTGCACCCCGACCCATATCAGTCTCAAAATTCAACCTGCCACAAACCTCGTATCGGGACTCGATTGCATCAAGCTCTCTTCAGCCACTCCAGGAAGAATCCCCCATTGAGCCGAACCGCAAGTCATACGTCTCCTTTGAGAGTGGCTCTGATGAGCCGCCAAACACCTCCCGCCAGAGTCTCTTTGATGAGAGTCTCAGCGTCGCTGCTACAGATGGCGGCTCATTCAATGACCGCATGAGCGTCATTGTAGCCGAGGATGGCGAAGAAGAGGATGACGGCCTGACCGACTTCTTGGCTGGAAACAACTTTGCACCCAAGAACTGGATGAAGGGATCCTTGATTGGTGAAGGTTCCTTCGGAAGCGTCTTCTTGGCTCTCCACGCCATTACCGGAGAACTTATGGCCGTTAAACAGGTCGAAATTCCATCAGCCACTAAGGGCACAGAGTTCGACCAACGCAAGAACCTCATGGTCACAGCCTTGAAGCACGAAATCGAGCTTTTGCAAGGAATGTCACACCCAAATATTGTGCAGTACCTCGGTACCGTCGCCGACGACCAATATCTGAACATTTTCCTGGAGTATGTTCCTGGCGGTTCTATCGCTACCATGTTGAAACAATACAACACCTTCCAAGAACCCCTTGTCAAGAACTTCGTCCGCCAAATCTTGGCCGGCCTCTCCTATCTCCACAGCCGAGACATCATCCACCGTGACATCAAGGGTGCTAACATCCTTGTCGACAACAAGGGTGGCGTTAAGATTTCTGATTTCGGTATCTCCAAGCGCGTCGAAGCATCCCACCTCCTCGGTGCCCGTGCCAGTGGCGGCGGCGCAGGTAGCCATATCCACCGCACCTCTTTACAAGGAAGTGTATACTGGATGGCACCAGAGGTCGTGCGGCAGACTGCCCACACTAAGAAAGCCGATATCTGGAGTTTGGGTTGTCTCGTCGTCGAAATGTTCATCGGCGCTCATCCTTTCCCAGACTGCAGTCAGCTGCAGGCCATCTTTGCTATCGGTAGTAACAAGGCTCGCCCGCCTGCTCCGGATCATGTCAGTCAGGAGGCTGTCGACTTCCTTGACATGACTTTCCATCTGGATTATGAGCAGCGGCCTAGTGCCGATGAGCTGCTCAAATGCGAGTTCTTGTCTGCTCCTATTTCATGATTTAGCGATTTTCTTTCCTCTTTCCTCTTGTTCTGCTTTCGGGTTTTCATTGATACCTGTATGTAACATGACTCTACGCATGATGGTAACCTGTTTGTTTTTTTTTTGGTATAAATGCTTATCTCGGCCAAAGGCTCTTCTTGAGTAGATAGTAATGTGATTTATCTGGGGCTTTTCCCCCTTTTTGACTAACCCAAGCGCTATTATAGTGTTATGTTTTCGCTGGAAATGTAGACTGAAATTGGCAGAAGATAGATAGTACACGATTTCGGATAATCACAATGACCATTATGCAGGTCGTTTCTAAAGTTACATGCTGGATATCAAAGAGCATCCAAGTGGAGATATAATAAGAAGCCAAAAGATGTCGCCAGATGTAAAACTACCTTAGTTAACGATCTTTCCGTAGAAGGGAATACCCATAGCGCTCAGGAGGAGACGGGCATCCTTGTCGGTTCTGGCGGTAGTGTGGAGGGTAATGTGGCAACCTGGGATCATCTTGGGAGGGTACCTGCAAGGAACGATTAGCTCTGACCAACCAATATAGAACGTGGCCTACACTTACATATCATAGTTGACCTCGATCTCAGGGAACAGGGCAACATTTTCCGGTTCCATACCGAACGTGATGTTTCCACTGCTGTCTCCGCTGCTACCCTTGACACCTTCCCAGTCTTTGATACGGGGCAAGACAACATCAACCAGCTTTCCCAGGAAGTGGTACATGTTCTCGCCGTACAGCTCAGCCTTGACGGCAACAGAGTCACGACCGGGAACAATACCCCAGTTAGCAACGCTGGTCTTGGACTTGAAAGTCTGAACACGAACGTTGGAGATAGCCTGGACAGCGATACCGGCCACGTGCAGCCAAGACGAGTTCTCAGTGGCGGCCTTGTTGACGTAGCTGTGGATTGTGATGCGCTCAATTTCGGGAATGTTGTTGAACTTGATCGGCTTGCGAAGGAGGCGGAGAACATCACCACCACGGGGACCGCGGAGCACACGGTTCTTGTGGTAAGGGGAACTGTCGTCCCATTCGCGGAGACGGGGTGCTTTCGGGGGAGGCGTGAAGCCGGGTGGTGTGTGGACGTAACAAAGACTCATGATGTCCGAGGCGACGGTCGAGTCGTAGGTCTGCTCGGCTCGGGGAGCGGAGAAGGGGCCTGGGACGAACAGACGGGAGGAGGGATCGGAGGCAGGTGGCGGTTGATGAGGGTGAAGGGGACCACGGTTGTACTTGGGGGAGCGGAATTGATAACTGATTGAAGAATTCAAGGTTAGTTGCCGCTTGTTTATGGCAGGATTCAATATGGTTGTCGTGTCCGCAGATGCGCATGACTTGAGATAATGTTGGGTTGTCGTACCGACCACGGGGGAGCTGAGTCTTGCGAGCCTTTGCTCGTGCAACGGGATCGAATGATTGTGCTGCACTGTCAGGGACAGTTGTCGACAGAGACGACGCTGATTCCAGCTCGCTGAAGTGGTCCGACAGACGCCGCGACGGGGCCTCATCGGAGACATTGCGGCGCGATAAAAAGCCCTGAGGACGGATCGAGGGTACTGAGGCCCTGGGCAATGCCCTTGATAGGAGCCTAGATGGTTCCCTGGCAGCCATTTTGTGATTTATTGGTGTTGTTGAACTGGTGACCATCCCGGACCCTACCAAAAATTGTTTGCGCATGCCTGCACGTGACTCGATTGTATGGCGCCTGGTTTACTAGGCGCCACAATTCGATATCATGACGGGCAAAATGAACATACGTGGCGTGTCTATGTAGTCTGTGTTTCTGTATAGCCACTAACGTTATAATACTCATAAAACCCCATAACTGGCGCTTTCAAGTATAACATATTGTAGTTATGCAACAGTTGCTGCCCTTAAAAGACCTCCAACAAACCCTTACGGCCGCACAAAAGTATTGTATCTGCCTAGAGCAGTGACTCAGTGCTAATTAGGGCACAATTTAGCTACAGTATACCAGCTGAAAATCTAAACATATAAGATTTCACCATCACTTCACTTGACTTCAAGCTTGACGCATGCAACTTGCAAATTATACAGTACTCGGAAATACAACACTCCGGTTCCCAACCGTAATTTAAATTACCACTTGGATCTCTGCCCCGCAGATCACCATGTGAGCTTCATCTTCGATTTAGTCCCCATTGACCCATTTGCCTCCTCCCTGTCAGCAGATCTTAGCTTATGATGTGTTCTTGCGCATTTCAGAAATCTTGCCGCCTTGATTAAGCTCCTGGTCTCCGGTCTCCATGGTGTCTTGATCCCCCACATGTCGCCTCTCAGTTCTCTCACTTCGGCATTTTTCCATTCGATCTAGAAAGCCGGCGATCTTGAACCTGAACTGCCTACAGCCATAATGAGTGGGATCCATCGATTCTTGACTCGTCGCGACCGACACCACAAGTTGCACAAGCAGAACAAAGAAGAGGTACTTGCCTACAGCAGCTTAAAGCTTTAATCTATACGATGACATGTCGGCTAATGTCTGAGGCTTTCTAGGCGTCCCACCTTCTCTCGCGACCACTATTCCAGAACTTTTTCAAGTCAGAAACCAAACTCGAGGATAATCAGGAACATGACAAGAAGGTATGACTTGGTCGCAAACGGTCAGCGCGCATACAGCTAATGACTTCACCTTTTAAATAGGTCAAAGCCCTTGTCCAGCGAATTAAACAGCTCGGTATCACTGCATTAGAGGAAGAACATATAAGTTATGCATTACAAGCTACTCAAGGAGATACAGAAAAGGCATTCAGTCTACTTCTTCTGCTGGAAGATTCTATCGAAGGCATCATCAGGACCTACACACCCAACACAAAGCTTCTAGGAGCAGAGAATCGTGCTGGTGTGACATGCTACCTGGATGCTTTGTTATTCGCCATGTTCGCGCGGCTTGATTGTTTCGAAGCCATTCTCTACAAATCATTTAGTGATGAGCCGCGTCGAAAGCTTGCAGTTCTGCTGAGATTATGGGTGAATCTTCTGCGATCAGGAAAGCTTATTACAACTGATATGGTATGTCATTCTGATCCGTAGTCTTTCTTTTCTACGTATGGGTCGATACTTACATGGATTTTTAGACGAAACATTTACAAGATGCTCTGGCAGAATGCGGATGGGAAGATGCTGCCAATCTTCGTCAACAAGATACATCAGAAGCGTTTACATTCATCACTGAGAAGCTTGAGCTCCCACTCTTGACTCTGAAGATGGACATCTTCCACACCGGCAAAGAGGACGAGAGCGACGATCATAAATTCATCAACGAAAGGCTTCTAGAAGTTGCCATTCCACCGGAACCAACTGATGGAGAGCAATCCCTTACTTTGGAAGATTGCCTGGAAGCCTATTTCAATAATAGGATTGAAGTAAAACGACACATGGAACGACGTAACACAGCTACATCAATCCGATCAATGGATTCTGCTTCCATATCCAAGGGCTCCACTACACATGTTGAGGCGATCGAGATTGAGACTACACCTACGCTCTCACCCCAGCCTTCTCATACTCCGCAACCTGAAAGGGCTACCCCGTGGTCATCATTTACTGAGTTCACTGAAGCCCTCGACTCATCTCGAACTCCTGGTCGACGTGCTAGCATTGTCCAAGAGCGCTTCTTCCCAGAATCGAGCGAAGAAACAAATTCTGATGATACAAATAACGAAAACGAGAAATCCCCCATCCCGGAAGGACAACCCCGCAGGGGAGTCTACAAGAAGGAAGTGATGATGCCTGCATGGCAATTTTTCAGCTTGATACGTAAGATTCCCCTCGTGCTCTCAACATAAAACTTGAACTCACCAGGTAATTAGCATGGTACACGGACAATACTCCCACAAATGATGCGCAAGTTGCAGCGCACTTTTCTTCCAAGCGGCCCATCCTTGGAATGTGTCTCAAGCGCTATTCAGTCTTGCCAAATGGCAAGGCCGTCAGACTCAATACACATATCGATATTCCTACCGAGATTGGTCTGCCTCACTTTATCCAGGACGATAATTTGGATGCAAATGCTCCTATATATGGCAACTTTAAACTTTCCCTACAGGCTTTAGTCTGCCATAGAGGCGATTCGGTTGACTCAGGGCACTACATCGCAATCGTCCGGGGCACTAGCTCCCCTAATTCCGACTCCCTTGCCACATCTGGCTCTGATCCTTCAGAGACCTCAAAACATTGGATGCGCTTCGACGATCTTGCAGCAGAACGGGTGACCCTGGTTGACATTGATCAAGCACTGAAAACCGAATCTCCTTATCTCTTGTTTTATCAAATTCTTCCGATTTCCGAGGATCCATCCGCCGTCAATCTTCCGCCTGCGCCATCCTCTCGGGCGTCAGATGGCAGTACCTTGGGCGATCAACTAGATTTCACCGATGACATAGCTCCCGATCGACCAAGTGTTGAAGTTACTGGACCCCCTGAAGTTGGCACCCCGACTTTCGCCAATCCTCCAAGGCGCTCCAGTGTGGCGTTCTCGGAAAACAGTAATCCAAACGGTCTTCAGCCGACTTCTATTCCATCATCATCGCCTAGATTGGCACCTATGGAAGAAGAGGGCACAAATAACTGGCGGTCATTCTCTCGTCGTGGATCCCGAACAACTAGAAGCAATCCTGGAAGCCGCGCTGGCAGTCAAACCGGCGAAAACAGAATCAGCGCTACCTTCTCGCGGTTTGCTGGGCGTCTTAGCCGAGACAAAATTAGCAATGATGGATTCAACGAGGAAGGCGAAACAGACGAGTCTGCATTGGACATTGACGAAGCAATGGACGAGATGAAGCTTGGGTCAGGCGCTTATGAGAAGGAGAAGCAAGGAAGAGGACGAACAAAAGATCGGGAACGAAACAAGGGCAAGTCCAAGGAGAAATCCAAGGAAAAGAGCAAGAGACCGGACCGGGAATGTATGGTTATGTGAGCCAGGTCGGGGATGTCACGATTTCCTTTCTTCTAGATACCCTGTCCAGCTATTGCATGTTACATATGATGATACCCCACAATGCATTGTGCGAAGTGTTTGTAATATGCACTTGGAGATCCAATATAAATATATGCCTCATCATGAATTGTAATACTATGTGTCGGGTTGAAGATTCAGTTGTTGTAGACGAAGTAGGGCAGCGATTGTTGGCCTCAGGCCATCAATCCTAGCCTCCGCATTCCTCGGACCCCAAGTCTATCTCCGTCTCGCACCAACGCGCAGCCTTGACCTGCCTCAACTCTTGCTCGATCGGCATGATATAGCGCTGCTACAGCTAGCGCATCATGGCGCTGGACGGATCCAGCAGTTATGTTGCTCCCAACAACTTAATGGAGACACCGAGCTCCTCCCTCCCCATGTTCGACGTTGAGCGGGTGCAGCTAGCCTTCAACATCGCCGCGGACTTTGTGGCAGCGCAGGTCGCGAACAATGTGCTTGTGCTGGCTCTATCAACCAACCGCATTCTCCGAATTGATCTTGACTCCCCTGAAGATGTCGAAGGTAAGCCTCCGAATCTTCCCCGCAGCAAATGCTAGCCACAACAGCTTAGCTAACTGTGCTCGTGAACTACAGACATCGATCTCCCCAAGAAATCTTCCGAAATTGGAGTCATCCGGCGCATGTTCCTTGACCCTTCCGCGTCGCATTTGATTATCACCACGACTCTCGGTGAAAATTACTATCTTCATGCCCAGTCACCGTCGCGACAACCGAAACCCCTGCAACGATTGAAAGGTGTATCAATTGAAAGTATTGCCTGGAATCCGTCTCTACCAACTGCATCCACCCGTGAGATTCTCCTCGGTGCCACGGATGGCAATGTCTACGAAACTTATATCGAGCCATCCAATTACCGACGTGAGGAGAAGTACACCACCCCAGTCTTCCAGGCACCAGATGCCTCCGCGGTGACTGGAATCTCGGTGGAGCCGGTTTTTTTTAAGCCTGATCACAGAAGGGTCCTTGTCGCAACCTATGGGAAATTATTACACTTCACTGGGCGGACAGGAGCCTCGAAACACGGAAGAGACAGTGGCGGTTCTGTGTACTCGGAGCTGTTCCAGCGCGAGACCCCTTTGATATATGAGGCTCAGAAACCCTCCGGCTCTGCGCCATCTTCTTTAGTGATTTCTCCTGCTATATCAGAAAGCCATCAGGCCGAAGGATATGTAGAAAGGGAATTTGCGTGGCTTAGCTCTGAAGGAATCTTCCATGGCGAACTTTCTTCAGAAACTCCATTTAAGGATTCCCACATGCTTGCCCGGTCGCTTTTCCCTGCCTCGGAATCACCGCGGGGAGGTCGGAAGTTGATCCAAGACCCTATTTCAGCAATGACTCTGTCACAGTGGCATGTATTGGCGCTTGTTGGAGGCAAAGTAGTCGCCGTCAACCGTCTCAGTCAAGAAGTTGTATATAACCAGACGGTGCTGGAGCCTGGACAAAGTGCGCTGGGACTCTTGACTGATCTTACGAAGAACACACATTGGCTCTTCACTACCAAGGACATTTTCGAGGTTGTGGCAGGCGACGAAGACCGAGATGTTTGGAAGATATTCCTGAAGGAGCAGAAGTTTGACGAAGCTCTTCAGTATGCCCGAGGTTCTGTACAGCGCGATGCTGTGATGACTGCCTCGGGTGACTTTTTGGCAGAAAAAGGCAACTTCTTCGAAGCTGCCAAAGTATGGGGCAAGAGTAGCAAAGGCTTTGAAGAGGTCTGTCTTACCATGATTGATCACAAGGAGCATGACGCTCTGCGAAACTACCTCCTCTCCCAGCTGGCAACATACAAGAAAGCCTCTGCCATGCAAAGAATCATGGTCGCGAGCTGGCTTGTCGAATTGTTCATGTCCAAATTGAACTCGCTTGACGACAACATCGCCACCAAGGCTGAGTTGACAGAAGGAACAAGTACTGGAGAAATCAAGGATCAGCTTGGCAGCGTCCGGGCCGAATTCCAAGGATTTGTCAACAGCCACAGCGCCGACTTGGACAGGAAAACAGTATACGATATCATTAGTAGCCATGGCCGCGAGGAGGAGCTTCTCTTCTTCGCAACCGCTACGAGTGACTACAACTATGTTCTATCGTATTGGATTCAGCGCGAGAAATGGCTCGAAGCTTTAAAGGTCCTTCAACGTCAAAGTGACAACGATGTGTTCTACAAATACAGCAGTGTGCTCATGACACACAAGCCTACAGACCTGGTCGATATCTTGATGCGCCAAACGGACCTTGATCCTGAAAGACTGATACCCGCTCTGCTAAACTACAACAAATCAGCCAGTGTCGCCTCCCTCAGTCAGAACCAGGCTGTCCGTTATCTGAACTTCATCATTGTCAACCACCCCAACCCATCCGCAGCGGTCCACAATACCCTCATTTCAATCCATGCGTCCAGCCCCTCGGCATCCGAGGCTGGTCTGCTCACTTATCTTCAATCGCAACCATCCTCGCCCCCTTCTTATGATGCAGACTTTGCGCTCCGACTCTGCATTCAAAACCAACGAGTTCAGTCATGCATCCACATCTACAGCACAATGGGTCAGTATTTACAGGCCGTTGAACTATCTCTGGAGCACAATGACATCGAATTGGCTGCAATCGTCGCCGACCGCCCAGAGGGCAACGACAAACTTCGCAAAAAATTGTGGCTCCTAGTCGCGGAAAAGAAGATTCGACAACCAGGCACAGGTATCAAAGACGCCATTGAGTTCCTGCGTCGATGCGAGCTTCTTCGCATTGAAGATCTGATTCCCTTCTTCCCTGACTTTGTCGTCATTGACGACTTCAAGGATGAGATCTGCACTGCTTTGGAAGATTACTCCCGTCACATCGATGCCCTGCGTCAGGAGATGGACAACTCGGCCCAAACAGCCCGTCAAATCCGGGGTGAGATTGCTGGCCTAGATACTCGCTATGCAATCGTCGAGCCGGGCGAGAAATGTTGGATTTGCTCGCTGCCTGTCCTCAGTCGTCAATTCTTTGTCTTCCCATGCCAACATGCTTTCCACAGTGACTGCCTTGGCAAGGAGGTTCTGGATGGTGCTGGCGGGAAGAAGAAGTATATCCGGGATCTGCAGGCCCAACTTAGTAATGGCGATGTCACTTCCTCTCGTCGTGAGGACATTGTCAAAGAGCTAGACTCGCTGGTCGCTGAAGCTTGGTATGTGCTAAGCCTTCCATATACTTTCATGTCTATTTTACTGACCATGTTATTTACAGTATTCTCTGCGGCGATCATGCCATCAAACAGATTGATAAACCCTTCATTGCAGACTCTGAGACAGCTGATGAGTGGACCCTGTGATATTATCTGTTCCCGTAGTAGTTGTGGTCTGATTCTTGGGGCTATGGATAGACGCCTTTTTGTTGGGATACTCTTTGTTCCTTTCTGTTCTTTTCGCAATACCCTGCTCTGTCGCAAGCAATTGCTACGTGAGGCTTAGTCCTCGTATATAGACATGGATCGCTGTACCGAGTTTATTCAAACCCAAATCTTGATTCTCTATACGTTAAGAGGTAAGACATAGTAAGAATGACATTAAGCATAACGCCGAATTACCAACTCCAGGCAAACAGGCAAGCCCCGAAAATACAATAGGAGAAAGAAAAGATACTATATCACAGAAAACCATTTACTCCTGTAGAAACACAAAGAGAAGGAAAATTAATGCTCAGGCCACAAAGACCGCAAAAGCTCCAGGTCCTGGGCAACAGCCGGACTATGCACAGCACAATCCTCCAAAAAGCCCAGCATCTCTCCAACCCAGCGTTCCCAACCCCCAGGCAGAGTATCACGGAGACGAGGGCTAGGCGAGTGAGCAATGCAGTAATAGAGAAGTATCTGACCAAAGAACCTGAGCAGATTAACCAGCATTAGTAAAGAAGAGCTAACAGATACATAAGAATGTAATCAGGAAACAAACACTCACTGCGAACAAAACGCAAACCTAATCGGGATGCAACTCTTCATCTTCCGGAAAATACCCTGGGAGATGGGCCAGTCCATTGCATTCAGTAGACCGCTCTTTACCTGCTCGAAGTCTTCGTCTGTAAGGAGAGCTGGGTTCCGGAGGGCCTTGTATAGATATGGCCGACCGATATGGAAACGGGCGATCATGTAGCGGCCTTTCAGCATTGCGTCTGTCACTGCTACGGCAGGCGAGAGGGGGCGGTTTGGGTCGGTGACTCTGGGCCTTGGAGAGGACAGTTGGGTTTGGTTTGGGATTGGGGATGCCGTTGAGCCGGGCGAGGGATGTATGGAGGAATGGTCGGCTGGTGTGTTATGTGAGGAGTAGGGGGTATTTGCATTTGTGTGGTTGTTTGTGGCTGGATTTGAGAATTGAATTGCGGTTGGGAGATTGGTGCGCCATTGTTCGAGTTGGTGATTGAGTTCTGCGTTTACAGCAGGAAGAGGGAAAGATCCTGAGTCGGCTGGTAGTGGCATTCGAGCATCAGTAAATGTTGGGCTTTAGGGATAGGGCTGTGGTGCTTACAATAGAAGTATAGTGAATGGCGGATGCGGGTGAGAATAATGCGGTGGGCTACCTGGGCCAGGAAGTGATATTGGAAGTATGAGTCGTCAACCACGTTTGAAGAGTTGTAGCGGGTAGCAGCGTAGCCTGTTGTTTCAAAGCCGATGAATTTTGGGATCGGAACTTGTTCTTCAAGGCGCGAAAGGCCGCTTGACGGGAGGTGTAGCTCTTGCACAAGGATTGTTTCGTTCATCAGGCAATTCCAATACACGCGGGATTTCATGTCACCTTCCCATCCGTCGAAATTCACATCATGACTATGCACTGGTTAGAATCATCATCGTCGAATAAGATGTATGGGAACGGCTTACTTGGTCAGCATTGACAGACAGCATGTAGCCGCACGATGAAGCATTGCCCAAGAGTCCATTGGACGGGGAATTTGACTATAATATACGCTGTTGAATGTCAGTATCAAGCTTGTACTTGTTGTAGATTTCGTTGTGAGTACGCACGAGGAGAGGAGGTAAAATTGACAGCTCTGGATGTCATTGTCGCACATCAAGAAACCAATACGTCGACGAGCCTCGTTGAAGAAACGCAGTCCAGGTTGTTCTTCATATACCACATTGATCCATTCAGGTGGTTCAAATTGATGACTCCGGGTTCCTGGCAAAGGATAGTTTCCTTCTTGAGAGGCCAGTACAGCAAGACATCCCAGTGCTAGCACATTGAGAACAAGACAGCTTTCCAAACTATAGCCGAAGCCACTTTCAATAGCCGAGCCAAGAGTAAAGGAAAAGAAGAAGCCTTTGTCCATGATAGGGGTGGATGGGTTGAAAACACTAAAGAACGCATCTGCCAGGCCTCTGATCATTGCCAGTGGAAGCTCCTCTAGCCAATGTTCTCCCGCCTGGAGAGGATAATGACTTGTAAAGATTGGAAGTGGAGGTCGTGCTGATTCCAATTCAATGACATAGTTCTTCCCAAGCAGCTCATAGGCAGCAAGTAATTGTTTGGGTAGAATTTGCCGGGCTCCGGGCCACAGAATAACTCCATGTTGACTGAAAGAGATAGAAATTCGACCAGCCGCATCAGGCTTTGTTTGATTTTCTTCAAATTCAAAATCATCGCTATCCCCTGCGGCGGCGGGAGTGAAGTTGTCTCCCATGGCGGCCAGCATGGATGTCTGGTTGCCGTCGATGACAGCAGGCGATGTTTGCGCATTCAATCCATCGGCAGGAGTACGACTCTGGCTCCGAAAAGACTGCATATCGCTCAAGATGGATGTGGGGATATTTTCTAATTTTGTTTCTAGACGATGCAGAGTACTCATGATCATAGTAAGGGATTGGTCGCGTCTGGGCTGTATGAGCAATTGAAAGTCCAAACCAACATTGGAACGACTCACTTGGATGATTTACGCTCATTGTAAACACACTCCAGGCCGAGCGACTTACAAAGCCCACATCTGGGCCGTGATTCATCGCATCGCGTCTTCTTCAGACGACATGTCTCACACGCCTTGGAACGAGCGTTAGCGAGGTCCGGAGAGCTCGGTCGCGCCATAAACCGGGGCAACTAAGACATTCATATCACTTACAACTGTGGCAATGAAGTTTCTAGGCTTCTTGGTCGGTCCGGAAGACTGCCCGTTCTCCTCCTCGCCTGGCGAGAGCAGGTCATGAATAGGCAGTAGGCCATTGGTTTCGGGGTCGGGCGATCGTTGCGCACCTCCCCTGAACTCCTCGAGCGACCGCTTGCTCATTTTGCATCATCGAGAATGGGCTTCTCGTGGTTTATCCCGGCATCCTGAGAGTTTGATATTGAGGCGGTCGTTTTTTTTATCGGGGTGGGTTTTTGACAGGGTCCGTCCAATCAGAGCCCGTTTTGCTATGAATCATCACTGTTGTCAGTTAAGGTAGTTATGGGGTTCAGGAGGTTTTCGAATTCGGTGAAGATCTTGTTCATAGTAGACAATAGATGCATATGTCGTGGGATCATATTCTCTGCATCAAGGCCAATGATCCAGTCCGGCGTGAATAGTATCCAAGCGACCCGCATGCTGTTCGGAACATATGGGCAAGATAATGTAGCTCACGACTTGGCAATTTTTACGAAAAGAATGATTAATACGCATTGTTTCCTTTTTTGAGATTCTTGGTGAGTCTCTCAGTGGTATACAAAAACCTAGTAGAACCGAGATGCAGGCTGAGTGTGACAACAGCTTACCTTGTCTTTCGTGTTTGGGTCTGTATGCGCTTACTGATAAGACATATGCTGCACTGCTCTTATTAAGTCGACTATTTGCTAACAATGCTTATTAGTTGAGATTTTAACATTTGATATGTTCTATTTTACCTGGGATAAAACTCGCCGGAAGTAGGTCTAGGGTCAGACGAATGCCTGCTTGTCTCCATACATCATTCTCTTGTACCTTGAGTGTACCAAGTATTCTTCTCTTCGAGATCTCCCAGATCTCACTTGTAGATCCCGAGCAAGTCTGCGACGATCTTAATCCAGACTTCTTTCCAATAAGACGCCTATATCCACTTTGGTATTGCAGGACGGGAAACAGGTGGAGAGATCAGCATTGAAGCTCGGAGAAAGCTTACATAGCTACGATAGACAAATCAATCTGGGATAACTAAAGACCCATAGCATAGTTGATTGCCAGATCCACTGGTTTAGTGGATTGAGATCATCTTGTTTTATCTCCTGGGACATATAAAAGGACTGTATGTCCTGGACTTTGGGCAAAACAATACCTTTGCAACCTCCGTCGGTCCTTTACCTCACCTATACAATCTTTCCATTATTATCACAATGCAGTTCAAAAACATTGCTCTCGCCACCTGCATGGCTCTCTCTGCCTCGGTTGCTGCCTCTGAAAACGCTACAGACATCGCTCCCTCTATTCAGACGCGCCTCGTCCAGCTTGACCTTGGCTATCAGAAGACCGGTCTTTTCTTGAACGCTCTGGTTAACAATGCTGGAAACCTTACATCCAGCGTGAGTAGCTTTTTGAGCCTACTGTCTCTCGTTTCTGGTGAAAGACGCTAATTAATTGCTCTGCTTTCCAACAGGGAGTCGTTAACTCCTACCTGAGCATTGTCTCCGAAGAATCGAATGACCTTGCCAACAAGACCCAGCCCGCTGCTGCCACCATCCCTGACACTACCCAGTTGATTCTCTGTCAGAGCTACCACAGCGTAAGTCTTCAGCTCTTGCAAAATCTTATAGTAGAGAGGTAAACTGACACTGTTGTAGATGGCTCTGAGCGGTATCGATCTCAACGCTGGCTTTGTTAACCACGCCGACCTTTTCAACAAGACTGAGCGTGCCCAGGTCCGTCACGGTCTCATGGTCGTTAACGACGAGACTAACGTACGTTGCCTGAATGCCAATCTATTCTCCACGTTGTTTACTGATTGCCAATAGAAATTCTTCTCCGATGTTGGCCAGAAGTCCCTGACATACTGCGAGGATTCTCTCTCCTTGGATAACCAGGCTATCCGCGTCTCCATTCGTGACGCTGCTATGGCCCTTGATCCCTCCAAGGCTTCCCTTTAAGCGGCTAATACCTAATCACCTTCCTAACTGTCAGACTTGAGCCCTTGAAGATTGGCACATTTTCTCAGGCATCCTTTTTCTTTGGCTCATTCAGGCGAAACTCAATTAGTTTTTTTCAAATCGATTATTCTGCGTCTTAACTATCTCTATTTGAAATCTTCTGTTTACTTCAACAAATTCGCGTAGAGCATTCGGATCAAGAATACTCCTTTCCACACGGTCATTTCATCATCGCATAAATAGATCGGGACTTCTAGATTGCCGATTGACGATGCTTGATCAGATCGTCAATTTTCAGGGGAAAATTCGGTGAACCCTACAAGGCCCACTTGGTGCCTGTGCAACTGAACAAGATTGCCCCAAGTGGACCAAAAATGGGGGCCTACAATCTATAGTTTCGTTTCATTTCATGACTATTGGACCCCTTCCGTGGGTTAGGCTGTAGATTGTTGCCAAAGTCCAAGATTGAAGAGAACAAAATATTTTGTTTTTCAATCGTGGCCGTAACTAAATCCCGCTTCTAAGATTGAGATCGCCAGGAACGAAAACCCGCCAGTTCCATTTACTGTGCTGTACTGTAGTGGTGAGATTAAAACTCTATGCTCTTTCTACTGTACGAATCCCAAGTTAGTGTCCAATTTGATCTGTATGTGATTGTGTCAAGTGCATTTCACGTTGACTAGTCTTTCTATGAATCTCAATTCAGAACTTACCACCCTGTCATAACAGCATTGTGCGCTGCCAAATTGAACAAAAAAAGTGCATTGCACTGTCAATTGGTTGCACGATATACTGTAAGCGGTACAGAATTCTTATATAATTTCCTAACTTGGACATAAGGCGAGAGGGTTATATCCCAGGTGATTCTAGTCATACTTGCGGCCTATATCGCCACACTAATTGACTAAATGGTCAAAGTGATACAAATAGGTAATGTAATTATTGGAAAAGTAAGTTGGTACTACTCGAGAACATGGAAATCTTGCCAGTTAGCTTTAAAGGCGACTAGATCGAAGTACCAAATCTGGACATTTCAACCAAATCAATGGCAATACCCGCCAGCTCTGCCCACTTCTACAGTATGTAGATTATGATCTTCCATTTGTCACATGCGCAAAAGTGGCTTGTTTGGGGCTATAATCATTGAAATTGATGATGTTACTTCTTTTCTTATGACCATGGGAGAGCTTATTTACATCTCCGACAAACATAGACGTCAAGATAATCTGCGATGCTGAGAAGCCCGGGATGCTTACTAGGTGGCCACATTTCTATAGTTCCCGGATAGTTCGTCTCAATAAAGAAGATTGCTACTTCAAACCAATATTTTATTGAAAACGTAGGCATGACGAAACTTCACAGTGGCATCGGTGGTCTTGTCAACTCTGTCACGTTGCATAATGAGATCATCGGGATCAATCCTGATTTGTGTCTCGGATTCATTCAGATTCAGGAACAGCTTTATTAATCTTCCACATTGGGCAATGAGAAACTCGTTTGTGGTACAACTGCGCCGCCTCTATTCAGAAGTTCTTCAGATATACTGCAACTCCTCTTTGCATGAAGCCCGATGTCTGCCATCCAGGCTTTGACCCATTTTGGTATATCTCATGGTAATATTTTTATAATTCAATATTTTTGGTGTTTATCCTTGATTGGCTAATCGAAAGATGGATTCGGGCACGGTCTGTTCCACCGCATGCGGCGTCTATGCATCTACAACACCAAAAAGAGCGATATACAGCATTACTTGGACATGTTTCGTAATGATAGTCATTCCTACGGCATCTTAAAGCACCTTCTTTTGCTTGCAATAGCAATCCACAGAAACCTGCTGTGCGTATGATTATGACATCTATCATGATTTAGTAAGGTATAAGTACATCTTTGATCTCATATATGTGTCTCCTATCACAAGCGTCAAACTTCGGTTGTATTTTCAAAGCTGAATATTTATCTAAACAGTTTGACACTCCTTCTTATTCCTTGAGGCATCAATAACACTGAGTGCTCGTCGATTCCACGCGAAAACTTTTGGAAAGAGTGCAAGGTCAGCCTTTACTACGTGCCCAGCGCTTGGCAATGACTCTAACAAGTCTCAGCAATGGGCTATCCATCAGAGCAAGAGATTCACGATCTGTTCCTCAATCTAGAAGATTGGCCAAAAGGCCATTCCATCTTCTTTGACCAGGCCTTGGAAAAGTCAACATGGACCCTAACTGGCCATAGTTCCTTCTCTAGAGCTTTCCCATCCAAGTCTTCTTTTCAGCAATGGAATTGGAAACCACACGGCGCGATGTTCGCCCCGCCTGGTCCGTGTTTTATTATGCCCGATGGGCTTGAGAGTGTTGTCTGTGGAAGTAACGGCAAGGTTGCCGTCGAGCTCCGCTTAATAAATACTATCACCAAATGTGCAAGAATCAACTATTATCAGCAGTATTCATGGCATTGCAAATTTACCGAAGAGGGAAAGATTGAGTCTGTACGGATCTACCTTGACTCAATGCACGTACGAGATGTTCTTCTTAGCGAGAAAGCAGCCCAACAGGACATATCTAGCTGAGTCAAATACATGTTCATGATTGATAATTTCCAGATTTCCAGAAGCGAATGGAAAGTAAGATAGGGAGATGCAATCTGTCTTCGGGCATGAGGATTTGAACCTTGAACAGCGTAAACAAATGACATTTCTAGTTCAAATCCTGCAATCACTATCACATCAGCCCCTAGATACAATAGGTTTGGTCCCAAAGCTAGATATACTCTTTTAGCAGTACTTAGATGAAGTTTACGGGATTTAGATCATGAGGTCTCTGGTTCACATCGGGTGACAATGTGACTACGTGCGTCGAAAAAGGTGGCTGTGGTCTGCCTGCAGCTAGACTGACCTGAAAGAAAAAAAGCATTCTGATAGACACCAAATACATTCTAAATTATTTCTCTAAGAATTATGGACAGCAGTAAGTTATTATGAAACTGTTGCTGTCTAAAGGAACA
Organism: Penicillium nucicola; assembly: GCF_028828085.1. Lineage (NCBI taxonomy): Eukaryota > Fungi > Ascomycota > Eurotiomycetes > Eurotiales > Aspergillaceae > Penicillium > Penicillium nucicola. The sequence goes on along the minus strand of NW_026643125.1, from coordinate 663,839 downwards.
GATATTTGCCTTGTGGCCTTGTGGCCTTGTATATAAGGCCTGAAATTACTTCTGCCTAATTCTACAGACATCAGCTAGGAGCGGGGTCTTTTCTTAGTCAGTGGGCTTCAACCAATGGGATCATCTGCTCGGTGCTGGCATGAATCATCGTATTCATCCTCATTTTATTTGCGAATGGAACAAGTTTCCACTACCTGTGATATTTATACTGATTGGAAATGGTTGGGGGAGAAATCGGATGTCCGGCATGGCAGATCAACGACTTCATAATGGTGTTTTGTTGACGAACCCGTGATATTGTACTGTAGTGACCAGATATATAATCCGCCGGTACCGTGGCCTTTCAGGCACCAACCAGATGGAGACAAATCCGAATACGATCATAATCAGCCTACCAACATGACGCTTGTATATAATTCGTTATAGATAGAGAAGATAGAGTCTTGATCATTCATAACTACGAGATGACGAGTTGACTTTGAAACGAGCCCTCGACTCCCAATGGAATGGCTCTCGTGCTGCATTCATCGAGTAGATACGTGATCCATGAGCACAAAACATTCTCTCGCCAATCATCTACCATGTTGATTATGTCAAAGCCAACAACGTCCAGACCCGAGACCCAGACCCAGGGTACCACCAGCTAGGGCCAATTGCAAATCTGTTTGCCTATTGGAAACACGGCCACTGTTGTATTGCGCCACCAAAAAAACAAAGGAACTCGAAATAGCTTCGGATGCCTCCAAATTCGACTGTCAACTTTGTCATCGCGACTTGGTCTGGATGAAAGCGGAGCCTTGATGTCATGTTATGACTCCGTTGGCAAGAATAGAAGCGAGATCCCGGTCTCCACCTAATTTGTTAGTAATTTGAAACGTGTTACAACGTCACTGACAATAAAGATGTTCATCATCTTCTCCTGTAATATTCGTAACAATCCACACACACACACACACACTTGACAGGGGAGGTGACGTTGACAGGGGGAATGTGGTATGGGGGGAGTGTTTCCAAACCCGGCAAAGGAGGCCGAGGACGGCTCCCGCGGGTGTTGTGTTTATTTGGAGGATAGTTAACTTCAGTTAACCTACGGAAGTTGACGTATAGTAGACAGTCAATCACAGACCAAACAAATTAGACAGGTGTCTTTGTTGATGTTTGGTTGCCTACTGTACAGTGGAATGACCTAGAATACGCCTCCAGGCACGAACATACACCCCGGATATTGGCATTTGGACCATGTCTGAGTTGTGGCACAAGGACAAGAAAAGGAGGGGTCGCCATGTTGATGTTGACTTGGCAACCGTTAACGATTCAAACTCGACCTGTCAAACGACTTGAAATGCTCGAGATGGGTCAGAAAAAGGCCTCAGGGTATCTCCCTTGCAGGTCGATCCGATGCATGATTGACTTTTTCATGCCTTTTGATTTTTTCTACCTTGCCTGTTCTTTTCTGATTGCACGGTCGCACACGGAGAAAAAGCGAGACCTACAGGAGGCTGGGGTCATGCCATACATTGAAATGCATCCCGTTGATGCGTTGAGGATCCTGGATCTGTATACAACCTAGTCACACAGGGCAATGCAGTGCAACTCTACTTGACACAGTCTTCCCATCTGAAATTGGATACAGTAGACTCGGAGGTGATGCTTGATGTTTTGGGGTTGGATCAAGCCATTCTGCGCCGGATCGCGCATAGCCCTAGCGCCATGGCCATGTATTGAATGTGGCAGTTGGACACGGGGTCTCAAAATGAGGGCGCTAGAATCCCATCGAACTACATAATAAGCGAAGGGGGAAAAAAAGCAAAAGCAATGAAATGGCAAGAAAAAAAAACAATAAAAAACAAAGGCCAGTTCAGACTGGAATCCGGGGAAGTGGCCCTTAGCCGGGTATCGTTGGACCCCCCTCTTTAGATGATCTCATGGTTATCTCGGGCATCTCCTCTTGGGATTCTTACGACTATCTTCAAAATTGAGACATTTGGGAATCGGTTTGGCATGACGATCGTGCGGGGTATCGGATTATCAGAGTTGAATCCCATAACCATGGATATACACTATTGAAACGCCTTAATGAATCATGGTCTTATCATCGGAGGTTACTTCCACTGCCGACTTCGCCCGGAGTCGAACTCCGTACAGATAAGATATCATATACAGTATCGCCCATTGCAGTTTTGTATCATGTTTATCACTTGGGTGCGATGGTACAGTAATCACGGAGGAAAATCGCGCATAACGAGCATACGTTTCACTGGTGCATATGTATAAGATTCAGAAATATCTCGCACAGGGGGTTGGCTGATGCAAAGCGCTACACTCGATGACGAAACTCACGCTTCCCAAGGAGGGCTGGGGAGACTTGACCTGCAGTCAAATAAAGTAATGGATATGGGGCGAAGCCCGATGGAGGGGGAGATCAAGAGCTGAGCCGTGCCCTTCTGCAGTACACTTCGGCACTGTGCAGTTATTGCGTGTTCGATGTGGATGTCGATCCAGGGTCAACTGGGACTAATGGGGGGAAGATCCTTAAAAAGTGGTTGACACTTTGCATTTTCCCGTTTCCCGGAGAATGAGGGGGGCATGATAGACTGGAAAGTGTAAAGTGCGTCGCGTGATGCCGTCGTCGTGCCACACCCACAACTCTATCTGTTCTGTACTTCCTTGCAGACCACAGGAGGCGGTCAAATCCAGTGTAGGGCTAGAGTCAGGCAGGGATCCCCCTTCACCGCTACAGCTGCGTGGGTGTCTAACAGCTACGAGCACGCTCCACTAGATCGTGCAATTGACTCTGGATATGCTGTACAGTCCAGTCCTCGGGACATGTGTTGGACACTGACATGACGATAGTTGAGTTGGCCCCAGAGCTTAGTTAACGGGGGCTGTTATCTGTACCGTGAAGCGGCAATCGGAGTTCCGATCTATAACCGAAACTGATCAACGTCCCCCTGATACCCTCAGTGTACTGTGTACTGTGTACTATGCACCGTAGAAACAAGGGCCCCCCCCTCATGGATTGTCTCATAAACCCGCGCGCCAAATAACGTTGCAGACAGGCCACGGGTGCTATTCAAGACCACCAGGTCCGGGGGAACCAATGAGGGCAGATCACGCCATGCCACTCCATCGCGTCATGCAGCCTGGAAATAGTGGCCCAATACGGCAATCTGGTTGGTCAGCCGTCTCAGAATGGACTGCGCAATCCACCGCATCGGGTATAGCGCGCCACCTTGATCCCTCGGCTTTGGCTGTGCCCCTGCTGGCCCCCCCCCCAGGAGAGTTTGGTCTCAAAGATAGGGGGTTAACTGTAAATCCATGTTATCATCGTGTAGACTGGAGACTGTATTCTGTAATATCATATCGGGCCAAATGGCGACAAGATACGCAATCGTGGTGTTCCACTGTGACAGCCAAATGGGCAACCAACTATGGAATTTGACGTTATCACCAAACGTTGACGCCTTCCAAGGGCCAGGAATGCCTAGAAGGTTCATGAAACTTGGTTCAATACTGTGAAATATTACATACCAAACATACCGAATACTGTTCACCCAGGAGACGGAAACGGGAGGGACCTCGGGCGCCAGGCAAATAAGGCGGTAAATGTAGATCACTCGGGAGAGAAGACATCCAACACTCCAACAGATACTCGTTTGTGACCGTATGACCGGTATCAGCCAATGGAGATCCACTTTGCCGCTCCAATTCCCCGGAGATGTTAATGACTCTGAACCTCTTGCTCTTCCTTCATCTTCATCTTCATCTTCATCCTCGTTCCCCCCCCCTCATCGCTTCTCTTCCTTCGCTCTTCTACTTCGTCTCCCCCTCTCTCTACCGCCTCGCCTCATCACTTCTTCGTCACTTCCGCGTCTCAAAGGTTTCAGCGTTATCGCAGCTTCCATTGTCCTTCGTCCTGATTACCATCGACGACCTCCTCTTGCTCGACAAACTGCGAGTACTAAGATCGGCTTCAACTGGTCTTCTCTCTGCACAAGAGTGTATATCGTCTTCGCGCCCTCATCGGATCTCCCCTTTTCCTGGACCTTCCGGGTTGACCCTAAGCTCTGGTGACTCACGATCCCCAACTACTAAGGGATCCACCTTTCGTCAATCAGTTGACCATTGAGCCCCTTTTCAGTCTTCGTCTTTACAACACCCACGAAGACTCTACCTGCACCTGCAGGTATCATATCTTTCTTGGACGAGATCTACTGTGAGACTTCCTCGGGAGTTCCATACCGTGGGGCTAGCTGGCATCGAGTACCCTGCTTTTCCATCTGGATTAGAAAGGTACTCTTCCGGATCCCTCATCAAGCCCGATTCGTCTCATTGCACTCAAATTCACCTGGCTGGCCACCCATGACTCAATAATTATCAATATTTTCAAACGTTTGAGTCAGGCCCGTTCTCGCCCTTGAACCCGGTGTTCATAGGATTACTTGTTTCTTTCTTCCTATACATCTTCGACTTTTTTTTATCACGATATTACGCAGCGCTTTCCTCTCAACTACCTTTCCAACAACCACATCTTTACTTTCGGTATCAGGCCGACTCTCAACTTGTTCAAAGTACTTGATACCTCGCGTATCGTCCATCCTTTCCCCCGGGCCCTTCCCAGTTTAACCACGAAAACGACATACAAATGAGCACATAACGGTCTTTACACATTTCCTTAGCGTCAACAACCCCTCTCGGGTACATTCAGCGCCTCCGCGCCTCATTCTCTCCTCTTTTCATCTGTCGATTTACCTGCCTTTCATCAGTACATTTTTTATATCACATTTGGAGCCAACATCTCCTCTACACCCTGCTTCTCATCGTCATCCCCTTTGGGACTCCGCCTGATACTTATCTTCCTTGTTTAATCTTCACCAGCCTGGTTGCTTTTGCTTGTCTTGACACATCTCGACGCGTTCTTGACACGTGCTTGTGTGATTTGAGCGGTTCATAGATTTGTCTTCTCTTTGTTGGAACATTACCTCTCCCGACTCTTTTCTACTCTTCCCTCACCACTTTTGCATCTGTTCTTCTTGGGATCAACTACCGAGCCAACATGTCGACCATGGAAAGCTTGACAACTGATTTCGTGGAGGGACAGCTTCTGGATGGCCGTTTCCGCAGTGTCGCCCCACTTAATCATGGGTCTTTTGGGATGGTGTTCCTTGCCAATGATACCAAGACCGGCGAGGATGTCGCCATCAAACGCCTGGTCAAGGCTTCTGCCGTGGACTCTGCCATCTACCTCCCCGAGGATCAGTTTGAAGAACTTGAATGTCACCGTCGATTCGGATTCCACCCGCATCTGGTGAACTTGATTCATACCTTCGACACTGATACTCATACCTACCTCGTTTTGGAGTACTGTGCCAATGGTGATCTATACGAGGCTATTCGTCTCAACCGGGGTCCATTGGAAACCGAACATGTTCGGGACTTCATGATGCAGCTGCTGAGCGCCGTCGAATTCATGCATGCCAATGGCTTGTACCACCGTGACATCAAGCCAGAAAATATCTTCTTGACACACGATGGTGCCATGAAGCTCGGTGACTTTGGTCTTGCGACTCAAGAAGCTTGGTGTTACGAAGCTTGCGTCGGCAGTGACCGGTATATGGCCCCCGAGCAGTACGATCCCTCCACCACCGGCTACTCACCAGCAAAGGCCGACATTTGGGCTCTGGGTATCTGTCTGTTGAACATCTTGTTTGCTCGTAACCCATTCGTTACTCCCACCGAGTCAGACGTACTTTTTGCGGACTACGTGCGTGATCGCCAGTCTCTGTTTGACATCTTCCCCAACATGTCTCAAGATACCTACGAAATCCTGACTCATGCCATGACTATCGATCCTGAGAAGCGCTCCTTGGAAGGTTTGCGCGAGGCTATCATTCGGGCTGTCTCTTTCACCACCGATGAGGAGGCTCTTGACGACTTCTGCACTGAGGATCGTGAGGTGGTTCCCGCCAGCGCCAACCGCGAGCCCCTCCGCACTCCATCCATTCAGAGCCCTTTTATCAACCAAGGAGACTCCTTCCCCTGGGCCAAGGCACTTCAGACCAGCCCTCCTCAGGCTATCCGCCAGCTGTCTGCCATTCCTGACAATGAGAGTTACACTGAGGATCTTTTCCCCCCATCTGAAGTTGCAGGAACGTCCTGGTTCTCGGTCAATCCCGACACTCCATCCATGGCTTCTGTTTTGGACTCTCACTTCAGCGACTCATTCCGCTCGCTCAACCTTCGCAAGCGCCAGGTCCCCTCCCTCCCTCGCTCAGATCCTGTCCCCATCACTGGATCCCTACCTTCTCATGCCACTAAGCCTCTGCCATCTCTGGCCATGGTCTTTGGTAAGAACAAGGGCTCAGAGCAGATCTCTAAAAGTTGGTGTGACATGTGGGAGGAGGACGAATCCGAAAGCGAAGACATCGTCATGTTGCAGCGTCGGGAGCAGAACTCTCGCAGCTGGAGCCAAGAGAGCAAGGGCGCTGCCCTTCCGGGATTGCGCGAGCAGGACTCCGCTTCCTTCACTCACCGCTCCCCTGTTCAAGAATCCGGCCTGACCAAGGAACTTCGTGGCCTCCGCGAAGACTCTTTGGATCTAGACAGCGATTCTAGTACATCCAGCAGCACCCCGCGTCCCGTGCACAGTTCTCCTGCTCCTGTCGATAAGTGGTCTCGCCTTGGCGATGTTCGTCGCAACTACAAACCCGACGAGCGCCGTAATGCCAAGTCGCGCGAGGTCTTCGGTCCCAAGCGAGCCACTGCCTCCCAAATTCGTCGACACGACTGGGGCCACGGCTCTTCCGGTTTCCGCCACGGACCACAGCCAAAGCGCGACTCCTCTTCTGACGCTCGTCGCCGGCAGCTGCTAGAAAAGGACTGGCGCCGCAATGGGCCCAAACCTTATCATACTAATTCATACGACGATACGGTCGACGACGATCTCGACCTCGTCGGCGGATGGCTCGAGACTGACTTCTAAGCTCGTCGTCCCCTTTGGCTGTTTTCCTCTCATGTTTGCCCCGTTTCCCGCTCTCGTTCAGTCCCATTGCGTCTTTCGATTCAGTTGGAAAAAAAAAGTTCAAAAATTTTCAATGATAAACTGATGGTTCCAATTTGTTGTCTCGTGTCTCTTTGTTTTCGGATTGAGTGTCAGTTGACTCCGCCTTTTCAACAACAATGCAGCGTCTCCACACGCTGCTTGCTCCCTCCGGTCACCCGTCTGTTTTTTTCTTTTTCTGTATAATATCAGACCGAGGGTGCAGATTGGCGGAGCTCACTGAACACAAAAAATCAACAAAAAGGTTAGAAGGCTGGGTCGGAATGCCATGGTGGATGTTTTTCTTTTCATGGGAAGGTTTCTTCCGCATTGGACAAAACGAAGGCGCGGTTTAGGGAAGCATGGGATGAGTTGCAGCAAAGGTCGATTACCTAGCAGCCTGACTTGATTGAAAGTGCGGCCGTTTTCTCTTCATTCATAGCACTGAGTCCCTGGCGCATCTTGTAACTAGTTATTATTTTGGGACAGTCAAAAGGGAAAATTGATCTCATCCGCTCAGAAACATTTTGATCTTCACCACACCAGTAAATCTAGTAGACCTAGTAAACCTAGTAAACCCAGTCCACTCATGCTTCATTATGAAGCCTAACGGCATAGCTGTCACCAAGTAGACTGTATACTTCTCCACGCGGGAAAGGCGGTCAGAGCGCTCAACGGTTGAGATGCCGGTCCCTTGTTCTCCAATCCCTCAGATACCGCTCTTTGTCGCCTAATTCCAGTTCCTTCACCGTCGCGACAATTCCCAGCCCATCGCGCCATTCTATACGCCGACAAAAATCTTTAGGGTCGCCCTAGCGCCGCTTCCTCGCTATCCCAGCCACCACAATGTCCTTAGCATGCAGGTCCTCCCATTAGCTTGAACTACACCGAGACGCTCTTCTGTCGATCTTTGCGATTGTCACAGCTAGCCTGTGGCATCTCATGCCCGACAGAGAAAAGAGAAAAGCTATATCTGCTCGCTTACCTCGCTGACGCCCTTATCAGCGCACACTCTCCAACCGACAGGATGGTGACCGCGGGCCGGTCATGGGTACCTGGATTATACCACGTCTCGCTCCTACTTGCGCTTTGCCATAATGTGCTTGGGAACACGACTGCCCAGTCTACTACGAATGCCTCCCCTACCCCGATACCGGCGATGACGTGTCCGACCAGGAGCTCTTGGGATAATGAGGCAGACTTGTTCCTCTTACCGCCATGTCTGGAAACACGCTGGGGCCCGGGACGACTTTTTGTCGGTGATGCTGCGCCCCCTGAGCCCAGTGCGGTTGACTCTGAATCGGCTGCCGCGTCGAGCGGGATACCACAAGGAACTGGCAGCACACCACCCGATCGGAGCGCGGAACAGGAGCAGGAACATGATACAGATTCGTTATTGGATAGTGCGAGTTTCCTTTCATTTGAAGACTGGAAAAAGCAGAATCTAGCAAAGGTCGGACAATCTGCAGAAAACGTGGGCGGTAGCAGACGAGCCGCTGCAGCAGGGAAAGAGGACCGCCGACAGCCAGGGATCAATAATGCATTGGACTCGCTGGGTGACGACGCAGAGATTGAATTGGACTTTGGTGGGTTCGGCGCTGAAACGCCCGAAGCTAGTCCTACTGCGTGGGGGACGCACATCCCGGCGCGCGACGCGGGCCATGCAGGTGGTGCAGATGGCCAGGCCGGGGTCGATATCTATGCGCAGGGTGCCTTGCGGAGAGGTGCAGCCCGCCGAAAAGATGCAGGCACCACTTGCAAGGAGCGATTTAATTATGCTTCTTTTGATTGTGCGGCTACGGTGCTTAAGACGAACCCTGAGTGTAAGGGTTCGTCGTCGGTTCTTATTGAGAATAAGGATAGTTACATGTTGAATGAGTGCCGCGCACAGAACAAGTTTCTTATCCTGGAGCTTTGCGATGATATTCTGGTTGACACCGTCGTTCTTGCGAATTACGAGTTCTTCAGCTCGATTTTCCACACATTCCGCGTCAGTGTCTCAGATCGATATCCTGCAAAACCAGACCAATGGAAGCAACTGGGTGTATACGAGGCGCGGAACACGCGTGAGGTCCAGGCATTTGCCGTTGAGAACTCGCTTATCTGGGCACGGTATCTTCGCATCGAGTTCCTCACTCATTATGGACATGAATTCTTTTGTCCGATCAGTCTGATTCGTGTTCATGGTACTACCATGATGGAAGAGTATAAACATGATGAGAGCTCCGACCGGGCGGAAGTTGAGGAATTGGAATCTGCTGAGGCCAATCGGCCTCCTGAATCGGAGAACAAGCCCGTCGATGTCCCAGTACCGATCGAGGAGCCTGCTGTTCCGGTCCTCACTCGCCCTCGAGTTGAGGGAATTTGCTACAATACGCTCGCAGATCCGACTGCGCTCTTTGAAAGACTTCTTCGTACGGAGACGTGTAGTGTCGACGAAGGTCCGCCGGTCACCACTCCCTCAACGCCAGCGACGGCAGCCCAGACAAAGGTATCGTCAAAGCAGAATTCTACTGCCATTGCAGGTGCGAGTACCTCTGTAAATAATACTGGATCGTCCGCTCCTCCCAAGGTGGCAGAAGACACTCGAAAGACAGGCGAGTCTGCCAAAGGCGTTGTGACTACCCCCGAAGCATCGATATCTTCCTCAGAAACTACTCAGCAGAACACGACATCCGAAGCTGCCGGAAAAGCCACCACAAACACTAAAGAAGACTCAAATATCCCTCCCCCAGAGTCGACCAGACCTACAACTACCCAACCACCATCCGCAAACCCAACAACGCAAGAATCTTTCTTCAAGTCCGTCCATAAACGTCTACAGATGCTCGAATCAAATTCTACCCTCTCACTTCTATACATTGAAGAGCAGTCTCGCATTCTACGAGATGCATTCAACAAAGTCGAGAAACGCCAGCTCGCAAAGACATCTACATTCCTCGAAAATCTTAATACCACAGTTCTTACTGAGTTGAAGGAATTCCGTGACCAGTATGACCTTGTTTGGAAATCTGTTGCTCTCGAATTCGAGCATCAGCGCATGCAATACCACCAGGAGCTTCACTCTCTCAGCGCCCAGCTCGGTGTGCTAGCGGATGAACTAGTCTTCCAGAAACGAGTCATCGTCATCCAGAGTATTATGGTCCTCTGCTGCTTTGCCCTGGTTCTATTTTCACGGGGCTCAGTCAGCAACTACATGGAATTCCCTGGTGTGCAACGGATGGTCACTCGGTCCTACAGTTTGCGCTCCTCCTCTCCTATATTTGCTTCGGCCTCGCCTTCTGCCAGTCCCAGTTCCACACGCCCAACCTCATCGTATCGTCAAAACGTGGGCCACCACAGGAATCTCTCTGATTCATCCGAGGAGAGTGCGACTAGTCCCACAGTGGCCTATGTCCCACCCACACCAACATCGGATTCTTCGCCGGAGCCGGAAGAAGAAACACCGCTTAAAATGGACCAGCCTGACTCTCCGGAGTCAATGTCAGTGCCCACCCTTGGAATTCCGCATCTTCGTCCCCATAGCACCCCGCCGGTCTTGAATGGACACATGGACTTGGATGCCTCCGACACTCAAAGTGACGATGCACGGTCGGATGCGCTATGATTTGGTTGTCTGCATTCCAGGATTTGGACGCCTAGCTGGCTTCATCCTTTTCTCCCTTTCTTTCTTTCTACGTATCATGGCACCCGCCCGTCTACTTGTTCTGATGACTCTGCATTGGGGATCACTTGGCGTTTTCTTTTACATGTGCACGACACTGTACTTCTACACTGTATGCTTGGACGATTACATGAATCTCACCGTTAAATACATTCTGGATCAAATTCTAGATTCTCCAAACTCAGACATCAATAAACATCACTCATAACCCCTCACGTGTAACTCCTTTCAAGAACCAGAATCAGAGCAATGTGGCGCGTCATAGCCCGTTGCCCAGCCAACAATCCATATTTTCTCGTGCACCAACAACACGTTTTTTCCCTCTTATCCGATCGATCGGCCGCTGTTTTCTCCTCTCCTCCACTCTCCTCTCTCCAGTTACGCGATTTCTGATTGCTTCCGTTCCTGCTCACTTCCCTGTTGACTGTTCACTGCTCTACCTCCACACCTCCACACACACACACACACACACACACACACACACACACACACACACCACAATGGACACCACACAATCTCAACCCCAACCTCTGGCCGACCGCCCTACCAACACCCACCTCGCCAACACAGACAAGTCCGACGTGAAGGGTGCCGATATCTCATCGATGGAGTACCACCGCCAGATCCTGCAAGAGAAGGTAGCAGGCGAGGAGTGAGTCTCCCCAACCCCGGTCCCATCCACGTCGATCGGATTTGACCGCTATTCTGATGCAAGAGATGCTAACGCAACTGCTTCTAGACAACCTACCTCCTATGTCTCGCCCTCAGATGATATCATGAGTCCCTGCACAAAGAAATTGAGTGACATCAAGGGAAAGCGCTTTAAGAAGTATGTTTCTGTCCGTTGTTAGCTGGTCCCTCGCATTACCGAGAACTGCCTCGGCGCGATGGGTCATCATCTCCGTTTGCCTTCAATTTGCTAACCTTTCTGGTCTTCCCCCACTTAGTGCTGGCAAGCCGCAGTCTCTCTTTGCTAAGCTCGGCAAGAAGAGTTACGAGCAGTCGGCTGAACAGGGCCGAACGGTTAATGCCGAATGATTGGAGTCGACGTTTGTGATGGCCTGGCCTACTTTCTTCTTTTTCTTTCGGGCTTGAGTCTATTGACTATTTATTTTGATTACTATGCTCTTTTTGAGTGGTTACCGCTTTGACTTGGGGACTTTGATCATGTTGTTCTTCTCTCTTCCTCTTCTTCTCTCTTTCCTCGGTATGTCTGGCCAAAGAGCGCCGGTCGCTGGGTTAGATATTGAGGGATGATTCGATGGAGAGTTTGGACTGGATGGAGTCTCCAGTCGATGTTGTCTACTGTTCTTTTTCTTTTGTGATGACCCGCGATGCCTTTTTCTTTGTGTTTTTATTTGTGTATCAACGGGTGTTGGGATTGGGGTGTAATTGGGAGGGAGCTTTGGAGCTCATTGGATCAATACAACCTTGGAACCTTGGACTGGATTTGTCGGGCTTGCCTTTATTCTGTAATTTGACATGAACTATTTGAGTCTTGTAGCTCGTATTGGACCTCGGGGATCTGGCCGAGGTTGGGGGTCGGTTATGGTATAGACGGGGTGATAGAGAGAGAGAGAGAGAGAGAGAGAGAGAAAGAAAGAGGAGGAATTAGAGAACAAAGACGAAGAAACACAAGAGATACTCATAGCCCTATAGTCTCTCTAGTCCATGCCTCATATCCTCCATCTCCTCTCCCCAACCTGATCTTCCCATACAAAATCCTGGGCCGAGGCAAAACCCGCCACTCTCGGCTTCTCCACACATCTCAGCTCTTTCTCCGCAATTCATGGCCTGACCTCTTCTCTTTATATTCTGCGCCGTCACTCTTTCATTCTTCATCAATCATGTCTGCCTCAACTCGTATCCCTCCTATCGCCCAGCCCTTTGTCAGCGACAAGGCCAAGCGTACTCTCGACCTGGTACGTCACCTTACCCTCCAGAACCCGCCAAGCCCACCCCCCGGTCTATTCTTCCTTGGACGCTGTATACTGACTTATTATGTTTCTCACAGGTCGAGGAGTTCGTCGAGAAGGACTGCATTCCGGCTGATGCTGTCTTTACCGCCCAGCTCGGCGAGGGCGAGCAGCGATGGAACACTACCCCCGCTATCATGGAGACATTGAAGGAGAAGGCCAAGAAGATTGGACTGTGGAACATGTTCCTGCCTAAGAACCACTTTAATCAGGGTGCTGGCTTCTCCAATTTGGAGTACGGCTTGATGGCTGAGCTGCTCGGCAAGAGCAAGATTGCTTCCGAGGTGGGTAGCTCTTCTACTATTTCCGCGAAGATCGTGGGTGGGATGTATGGCTGACGCTTCAACGAACAGGCTACCAACAATGCTGCCCCCGATACTGGCAACATGGAGGTGTTTGCCAAGTACGGCAATGACGCACAGAAGAAGCAGTGGCTGGAGCCTCTGCTGCAGGGCAAGATCCGCTCTGCGTTCCTGATGACCGAGCCCGACGTCGCATCCAGCGATGCCACCAATATCGAGTTGAACATCCGCCGCGAAGGCAACGAATATGTCCTTAACGGCTCAGTATGTTCCCTGCCATCCCCATCAGACAACATATACTCTTCAGTCTCTAACCACTATCCATAGAAATGGTGGTCCTCAGGCGCCGGCGACCCCCGCTGCGCCATCTACCTAGTCATGGGTAAGACAGACGCCAAAAACAGCGACACCTACAAGCAGCAATCAGTCGTCCTCGTGCCAGCCGGTCTCCCTGGCATCACCGTGCATCGCATGCTGCACGTCTACGGCTACGACGACGCCCCCCACGGCCACGGCCACATCACATTCAAGGATGTACGCATCCCCGTATCAAACATGGTTCTCGGCGAAGGCCGCGGCTTTGAAATCATCCAAGGCCGTCTCGGCCCAGGCCGCATCCACCACGCCATGCGCGCCATCGGCGCAGCAGAGCGGGCCCTCGAATGGCTCATTGCCCGCGTCAACGACGAGCGCAAGATGACATTCGGCAAGCCGCTCGTCGCTCACGGTGTCATCTTAGAGTGGATTGCCAAGTCCCGCATTGAAGTCGATGCTGCGAGACTCATTGTCCTCAATGCCGCTATTAAGATCGATCAGGGCGATGCCAAGGGCGCCCTGAAGGAAATCGCCCAGGCCAAGGTCCTCGTGCCGCAGACTGCGCTCGCCATTATCGACCGCGCTGTCCAGGCTTATGGTGCTGCTGGTGTCTGTCAGGATACCCCGCTGGCTTATATGTGGGCTGGGATCCGGACGCTGCGTATTGCAGATGGTCCTGACGAGGTTCACTTGCAGCAGCTTGGTAAGCGGGAGAACAAGTCGCGCAAGGATGCTGTTACTGCCAAGTTGAACTGGCAGCGTGATGAGGCCGACCGCTTGCTTATTGCTTCTGGGTTTAAGGCTAAGAGTCGTCTGTAAGCGTGGACTTGCTATACTTGGTTTATTATATCCTGCCCGACTTTGTGGCTTAAATTGAAATGAAGTCATTTGGTTCGGGATTATCTCTTGTTTACTCTCCAATGGAAATACAAAGTTGTCGAACCAAATCAATCGTCTACTACACTCCGTATCGATCTGTCAGATTATGTTGCACTAGTCACAGCATATGGAGCCTTCCATCCCTCCCTTCCCCATTGCCACTCTTAGCGCTTCTATCTTAAAAGTCAGAAAGTGCATCTTTCCCTCAACAACCCTCTAGAACCTCAACTCCTACCCCATATTGGGACATGAGTCAAATTTGTAAATATTCCAAGGCTTCCTTCCCTAAGAGCTTTGAATAGCAGAAAATCTATAATTCAGAATTGTCATTTCTGGATAAGTTAAATATAATGAACTTTTATTATACAGACAAAATCAATTAAATCGACCCTCAGCGAGGCCGATCACCAAAGGGCGACTGAGCTTCCCCGGAGCCGGAGGATTTCGCACTAGCCGCCGAGGTATAAACCAAGCCATTCTTCATCTCTAAACTTTCCGTCGGACTGAGCGCACGAACATGACTCTCCGAAGTGATACCATAGCCATGGCCCAATTTATCATGGGTTGCCAGGCGTGACTCAGTCCAACTCTCCATTTCAACAGTGCGCATGATTTCAAATCGATCACTGTCGTAGCCCGGCTGGCGAATATCGTCCGCGACGAGTCGGGAGTTGCGCGAGCGGCCGGTGGATGACCACAGCTTGTGAGAGCGGGATGGTTGGTTGTAGGAAGAGCCAATGTTCCGCGTCGACTGGAGGAGACGGGGAAGGAAGGCTGCGATGAGAGGCCGGAGGGCTGGGGCCGAGGAGCAGATCTGGTCTTGTGAGTCACTGCGTTTCAAGGGGGATGCTCTTCATTTTTAGGGGCACGACTTACCAGTCCCAGGCTGATCTCTACGGTTGCGGCGATGAGAACCGGCCAACCGAGCCAGGTTGCGTCGTAGCCGACTACCATGCTCTTCCAGACGTACACTGTGCGCACCGATCCCGCTACATTGACCACTACGCCGAGACCGAAGATGGAGATCACGGCGAGACGTTGGCGGGCCGGGAGCTTCAGACTCCAGATCAGTGGCATGGGCAGAGTGGTCACGAGGAAATCGGTGAAGATGTTGATCACGCTGGCTGAGAAGACAATGGCGCCGTCGTTCATGCAGTGGTATGGCTCTGTCGGGTTCAGTTGCCAATATGCGCGAATAGGACTGACTCAAACGTTAGCACGAGCCATGATACTGTGGCAGCGGGATACCGTGACTTACTTGCACTGGAAAATGCTGATAATGGTGAACATTCCCCCGGAGAGTCCGACAAAAACCATGGCCCCAATGAAAGCCCATTGATAGACGACAAAATTGCCCTTTCCCAGAAGTCGTCGGCAGAACCACAGAAGGGAGATCTTGGTGATAATGGAGGCCATGGAGAACATGATTTGGAAGCAGAGATTCATCTTCTGTACGGTGGGTAAGTGCAACGGCGAGATGTCCCAGATATGACGGTTCATGCCATAGTGTTCTGTGGCAATGGAGGTGACGACCACCATGGCAATGCCAAAGACCAACCCAGCCACGATCAGGATGTCGTCAATGCCGGCGCTGTAGGTGATCCACACCCGAGTATATAGACGCAGCAGGACCACAATCAAGGCGAGGGACATGCACGCGATGTTCACGATGACGACGCCATGTCCGCGCGTTGGAGGATCAATATAATTTGGGGTTGGCCATTCCGCCATGACGGCCGCTGGTGGCAGCTTCATGATGTTGGCGGATTGAGGAGCGAGGGGATCTCGACACCGGACGATGACGATGTATGTGGATCACGAGTACGAGTAAAGAGGGTGGTTAGAAAGCGTCCGCAATGGTTACAGCCATGACCCGATGGCAAGAGATATAGATAATAGTGAATATAGTGAATGCGACGGAGGAAGAGGGCCAGCTCATACAGCCATCGTGCACTGTCAAAAGAGAGAAAAATGGAATCACTTCAGGGAACTGGGGCTATAATAATAGGTGCAGGGATGACAGGCCGAGACGGGGAGGAAAGACATTCGCATATGATTCTAGTCAAGAGGCAAGAGAAAGGCCATGAATAGACTTCCACCATGTGGTCCCCAGCAATAGAAGCAAATTGTATGCCGCATACTAGATCATCTCAGCCTTGGATGCCACCGGCTCAACCCACACAATTGTTCTACGCCAGATCGAAAAGAGTAGCAAGACCGAGGGCTCATGCGGGAGGCGAAGGCGATAGGCAGATCCAGAGCCCCATAGTTCCCCTCTGCCCCAGGGATGGATGGCAGAGTCACCAAATCAGTGTGGGATATTGGTGAAACTTAAAAAGAAAAGAAGCCAGTCTCGTATCTTCTGTCTCTTGTCTGCTGTCGACCCCTGCAGGAACGGAGATTTTCCATTCCATGCAGCCGAGGCTGACCACGCCACCATGTTAGGGTTTCATTCTCGACGGAGTACGCAAGTCGACATCTAAGCGAAAACATTCGAGATGTCGGGGTTTTGGCTCGATTTCCGCTTATTTCTATTTGCCGGCCCCTCCGCAGGCAATCTAACCATAATATAACTGCCACATGCAAAAGCTTTGCTCAAACATTAACCCCGGTCTCCGCGCTCAGGCCCAAATCCGAGAATTTTCCATTTGAATGTCTGTCGCCCCTCCAAGATTGACTTTTTCAATCACATGGAGTACTCACTTCGCACAGCTAAGCCTTGCTGTAGGATAAATTCTCCACTCTCCTTTTGTAGCCCGAGACCCTCGACTGTTTCAACTGCTCGAACAATCCACTGCTAGGGATCCTGAGAACATGAAGACAACCCCCTGGTCTCAGCTTCCTGACCCCGAAGAAATGTACCCCTCAGACCAGACCAGACCAAGAGTTTCATCAAGATTGATCCCCCTCCACCGGACCCATTGCGCCGGTCAATTGGGCTAAGCGGTGGGACCCGGCTGAGTCGGGCTTGGATCGACTCGCCCACAGCTCAAATCTCGACAGATTGTACCCGCAGTGATCGATTGATCTGCATCTGCTCCCAAATCCCTGCCATGGCCCTTGAAATGGGATCCTGCTTACAGAATCCCTGGGAAATGGTCTGGATCTACCGTGATGCAGACGTCGATCCGGACCCTACCCAAAATTGAGTGCGCTCCAGGATGCAGGACCTTGAAACTGGTCATGTCGCAGTATCGGGACCTCAGACCGGTCGGATGAGCTTGGCTTTGGGTTTGTTGTCGATCAGGATCTTCATCTTTGCCCGGAAAAGATGCCCATCTTGGATTTCAGGTGGATTTCTTTCGTTGATACCGCGTAGCCCGGGTCCAACGGGTCCTCTAAATTGGCTAGCTCACTCTTGCTCACTTGAATCATGCAAAAACGAGCAGGTTGATTCCCTCGTCAGGTAGGGCTGATCTAGGACAAAAGCGATTGAAAAAGAGTGCACCAAGCCATCAATTGTAAGATCCTTGATCCCGTGCTTCTGACCCCATCAGTGGTTGCTTGGAACCTGGCGAACATAACCTCGAAGCGACCAAGGAACTTGCCCGCAGCGACCATCTGACGCGACGATGGATGATAGGTACCGAATGGCTCTAAATCTGGACCATCCCCCCGTCAAGTAACTGCGAGGCATCACACTAAAAAAATGTTTACAGGTGCATCTAGCTCTTGTCCTATCTTTGGTGATGCCCGTTTTCCGTCAATCCATCCTCAAAATTGAGACGTGGAAATTGAAATCTGGCTTGGTAGACTTGATTTACTTCGCATACAGGTCTGGCACCAGAAATAAATTTAGTCGCATCACATGTTTGAATGAGTTCCCAATATTGGCTCGTATCCATCCCATGTTGTGGTCTTGGAAAAAAAAAAGGATTGAAGGGGATACTGGCGCTATAGACTAGACTAGGATAAAGTTATGTAGTCTGGGATTTATTAATTTATTGATTTAGGCCTTTAAAGGATCTATAGAAGGAGATATAAAATAGCTGTCATAGTACTGACTTCAGATAGAGGATTACAGTATTTCATTCAAGATATCTTTTGCTTCAGACTAGGAAGAACTGATAGACTGATGCTTTACTTTGTTGATGGTCCCCGACTGTTTTTACTCCCTTGAAGATACCTACGGGAGATATCACATAGACAGATTGCATAACTATCTCACCCACTCCAACCGAGTGAAACTTCCCATCTTGAACCAAACCTCAGAAACGAGGCATTGTAGACTAATCCCGAAACGGAATGACCACCCGACCCCAACAACTGACTCCAACCTTGGAACTCTCACCCTTTGTCACTCTTCTTCCTAGTTGAACACTCATAATGAGTCCCAATAACATCCCACTGGAGAACCTGCTCAACCTAGATGAAATTGAAGAGGTCGCCACCCAAAACGTGAGCAAAAAGGCGTGGGCATATTATTACTCCGCATCCGACGACAAGATCAGCAAGCGCCTCAACTCCGAGGCCTACCGCTCTATACAATTGAGACCAAGAACCTTTATAGATTGCACAGAATGCAATTTGAACACTGAGCTGTTAGGCAACAAGGTGTCTATCCCAATTTATGTATCTCCGGCAGCCATGGCCCGCCTGGGACACCCCTCGGGCGAAGCTGGCATCGCAGAAGCCTGTCGCAGCTTTGGTGCAATGCAAATCATCTCGAACAATGCGTCCATGAGCCCGGAGCAGATTGTGGCAAATGCGGCCCCGGATCAAGTCTTTGGGTGGCAGCTGTATGTCCAACACGACCGAAGCAAGAGCGAACGGATGCTCGCTCGAATCAACAAACTAAAGGCGATCAAGTTTATTGCATTGACTCTCGACTCTCCGGTCTCCGGAAAACGCGAGGACGATGAGCGTAGCGGCAATATCCTGAACACTATGGTGGAGTCAAGCTCGGAGGAAGCTGTTTACCAAGAAGTGGATGAAAATGACTCTTCTTCTAGGCTGGCTGAATCAACGGAAGATCAGACGTTTATAGGTCTAGATCCT
Source organism: Penicillium nucicola (assembly GCF_028828085.1). NCBI lineage: Eukaryota > Fungi > Ascomycota > Eurotiomycetes > Eurotiales > Aspergillaceae > Penicillium > Penicillium nucicola. The sequence continues at coordinate 644,666 of NW_026643125.1, read as the reverse complement.
ACGCTTACCTGGAAAGAGACTTTGGCGTGGTTGCGGAAACACACGGCATTGCCTGTTGTTCTCAAAGGCGTGCAGACACACGAAGATGCTTATATTGCTGCTTCATATGCGCCTCAAGTAAAGGGCATCATTCTTTCAAATCACGGTGGTCGATCTCTTGATACTGCTCCTCCTGCTGTTCACACTCTACTTGAGATTAGAAAGTACTGCCCTGAGGTATTTGACAAAATCGACGTCTGGGTTGATGGAGGTATCAAGAGGGGGACAGATGTCGTCAAAGCTATTTGCTTAGGTGCAAGAGGAGTTGGCATTGGACGAGCTGCCCTTTGGGGACTAGGAGCTGGAGGCGTGGAGGGTGTAAAGAGGACACTGCAGAGTATGAAACTCCTGCCATTCCTCCGAGGAAGTCTAAATTTACTGATGACCGGTTTAGTTCTCACAGATGAAACTAAGACATGCATGCGCCTTCTTGGTGTGCAAAATGTCAATAAGCTTGGAAAGCAACATGTGAGCTTGCATCTGCCTCTTTCAGATCTGTAAGACCGAAGCTAGGACTAACGACTCTCTTTAGATCAATACCCGACTGGTAGAACAACAAATTTACAATGGCCCATCTGGTCTCGAGGCCTGTCGCACCCAGCTGCAATCAAAGCTTTGAGAATGGTGATCATAAGAATAGATGTGAATACGAAACTACAGAACAGGCCCTTGATCTTAAACTAGGCTCATTTCTACGATATCGATGGTTGCGTCTCTCTTCATGGGGTTCGTAAACTTGAGCCAACCGAGATATATAGCTGAATCATGTCAAATATTCCATCATATCTGCCTACACATTAAGACCCTCCGACAATAAAGCTGGACAAAAGCTCTCGGGTATGCGGCACCGCAATGAAATCCAGGCAAAGATGAGCATCTGATTGGCCGGCAATTAGGTAGTGGGGCCGGCACGCTCAACCATGGAAACAATGCGGGGATCTCAACGGTTGATCGGAATCGCAGAGATGATTGGCACGCAGATATGATGCACTACTGTATGCTCAGTTTGCAAGGCATTATTTCCGTGAAAGTCTTGTGCCACCTCTGGATTATAAGAAGAGCGCGTGGAACACACCCTGGATCTCATCTCCGAGTCCCACTCTTTTCCTGTATTGTTCAATAGTCGAGATAATTCAAAAGGATATACTTCTTTCTCTGCTCAAGTTTCCAGCTCTACTAGCTGGCTCTTCTCGCAGTAACAAGACCATGGGAGCCCACATAGCCGAGACGTTATCCGAGAAAAGCATCACAGACTCGAAGGAAGAGAACCAGCCGGGAGAATCCATTGATACTGAATATAACAAAGAAGACCTCGAGAATGCTCTTCCACCCCCAAAACGATACCCAGAAACCGATCTGAGCCGAGGCATCGTCGGCTGGGACGGGCAAGATGACCCCCACAACCCCCAGAATTTCACGGCTCCTCGAAAATGGGGCCTATTGGCATTGACCAGCGCTATCACATTTGTGTCCCCTCTTGCATCGAGCATGTTCTCGCCCTCTGTGAGCTATGTCGCCGTTGATCTAGGCGTGACTAATACGACCCTGCTCTCGTTTAGCATCAGCATCTACATCTTAGGCTATGCAGTAAGTTCAGTCCTGTGCTAGCCTTCCGGACTGAATACAGAGAACTAATGTAGTCTCGTGTCATAGTTCGGTCCATTGGCACTAGCACCCTTGAGCGAGGTGTACGGGCGTCGAATCATCCTCAGCTGTGGAAATTGGTGGTTTGTCATCTGGCAAATCGGATGTGCACTGGCGCCAAACCTGACCTGTTTGATCATCTTCCGCTTCTTCGCTGGCATCGGGGGCTCCGCATGCCTGACCCTGGGCGCCGGTGTCATTGCAGACCTTTTCCCCATTGAGCAGCGAGGCTTAGCGACTGCTATTTGGAGCTCTGGTCCAATGATCGGCCCGGTGGTGGGTCCCATCGCAGGGGGCTTTATTGGGGAGACAATTGGCTGGCGATGGGTCTTTTGGGTGCTGTTGCTCGTCTCGGCGGTGGTGTCGACGGGAATTGAGGCCCTCAATCGAGAGACGTATGCTTCTGTTCTGATCCGATGGAAGACTGTGCGGCTGGCCAAGGAGCTAGGCCGTCCCGACCTCCGAAGTGCTTATGCTCCGGATGGAGAGGATGTCTCAGTTGTGACTGAGCTTAGACACGGCTTGACGCGACCAATTCTCCTGTTCGGCAAGTCGCCCATCGTATTCTTGCTCTCCACTTATATGGCTCTCGCGTATGGTCTTCTGTACCTGTTCTTCACTACAATCCCGACCGTCTTCAGGGACCAGTATGGGTTCTCCACTGGCTTGTCAGGATTGGCATTTGTGGGGATAGGGGTTGGGTTTTTTCTGGGGATGGGTCTGGTGGCATCCACCAACGACCGGCTCGTTGTCAAACTGACACAGCAGAACGGAGGCCAATTCCAACCTGAGATGCGACTACCGATGATGATCTTCTTCGCTTGTTTCTTACCTATTAGTTTCTTCTGGTATGGCTGGACTGCCGAAAAGCATGTCCATTGGATCGTCCCGATCGTCGGGACGGTGCCCTTTAGTTTCGGCATGATGGGGATTTACTTGCCCATTCAGACGTATGTCATTGACTGCTACCCTGGCTATGCGGCGTCAGCCAACGCCACGCTAACTGCCAGCCGGTCATTGGTGGGCGCACTGCTCCCTCTGGCGGGGCCACAAATGTTCCAAACTTTAGGGCTTGGATGGGGGAACACGCTGTTGGGCTTGGTGGCGGTGGCCTTTATTCCTGTGCCAATCATATTTTCCCGGTATGGGCAGGCTATTCGGGAGAGATACCCCGTGGAGCTTAGGTAGAAGAAGAAGCAGCGTCAAAGAGAATATAAAAAAAGACCCCCTGGGCTAAAATTAAACGTGCGGACGTGTCCGCACTCCACTATTGGCGTGTTGGTCTAGATCCCCGATGAAACGCCCCTGGCAAGCCCACGTTTCATTTTTCTCCCTTTTCTTCTGGAGTTTCCTCTTGACCATTTTCTTTATTGTCTATACTTCACTTTCGCTTTCTTATTTCCTTGTGTTCATACATTCGTTGTTATACATCGGCCTGGCTCCGACCCCATTTACATTCACTCTTTGTTACTGAATTATTTTCCTGGTCTATCTTTTTTTTTCTACTGATCTTCCATCCATCTATCATGACCGACGGTCATAGTGCTCCCGTGGCTGATGCCCCAGCGGCCGCTGCAGTGGCCGACAATACCGCCGCACCCGTAACAGCCGATGTACGCTCCCATGCTTTTCAGCACCATGACACGGCCCCATCGCATGAGAAAGAGCCCGGCTCAATGGGCCGTCTAACTCCCCGGCCAACGTTCCTGGAGAACTTGGCCAGCTCACGAGATGCGCAATTCCGACTTGACCGACGGGATTCCAGTGAATTGGATCGATATTTTGTACGTTTGTAATGCGAACATTGCGGTGTCTTCATAGCGCGGCTTAATGCACGGTACTGACAGTTCTTGTGTCGTGATAGCATGGCCCTCGCAATATGGAAAAACATTCCAAATGGCCCATCTTCATGCGAATGCATGGTAGTGTCATGCCAAAGATGATACTGCCATTGCTGTTTGTTGCTGCTTGGTCGACTTTGATTACGTTGATCTCGCGATTTGTTCACTCTCGTAAGAATTGTGGATTATTCGATATGACGGAGACTTTGGCTGACTGCTGGAATAGTTGGTATCAACAATATCCTGCTCACCGTGCTGGGTTTCGTGGTGGGCTTGGCTCTGTCCTTCCGCAGTTCCACTGCATATGAGAGGTACGATATATCTTTTGTGGAACGCGCGGCGCAAGCCATTGACTAATTTCCGACATCAGATGGGCCGATGGACGCAAGTACTGGTCTCAGCTTATTCAGACATCTCGCAACCTTTCACGAACAATTTGGATCAACACCGGCGAAAGAGAAGGCGAGGCTGGGAAGGAAGATCTTTTGCGAAAACTGTGCGATGACCTTGACCCGAAATGCACGGCGGGATAATTTGTGCTAACGAGTCTTAAACAGCTCTGCCTTGAACCTTCTTTTGGCTTTTGCCGTCGCCCTGAAGCACAAGCTTCGATTCGAGCCCGATATTGCTTACGAGGATCTGGCTGGTCTTGCTGGACACTTGGACACATTTGCCCGTGATGCCCATGACCGCAGCGTTGTCAACCCCCCTGCCAAGTCCACTTGGAAGTCGGCAGGTGAGTATCTTGGTGTCTCTTTTGCCGAGTCGAATCCCCGCAAGTTGGTCAAGAGGTCCAAGAAGCCGGTGGGACATCTCCCCTTGGAGATTCTCAACCATCTGTCCGCATATATCGACTCGTGTGTTGCCAATGGAACCCTTGTATCGGCTTTGCACCAGGGACAAGCTAGTAAGTACCCATACTCCTTGTTTGTCGAGTCAAATCAAGTCTGACATGAACATAGTTACCATGATGGCCACCTTGAACGAAGTTTTGACTGGCACAGAACGTGTTTTGGACACGCCTCTGCCAACCGCGTATTGTATTGCCATCTCTCAAATCGCATGGATCTATATCCTGGTGCTTCCATTCCAACTGTACACTGCTTTGGAGTATATCACCATCCCCGCTTCCATTGGTAAGTTCAGCATTCTTTTTTGCAAAACACCCCAAATACAGCAGTTAATGTTAACACCGTTTATAGTTGCCGCTTATATTATCCTCGGATTGGCTACAATTGGCAGCGAGATCGAAAATCCCTTTGGTCAAGATGTGAACGATCTTCCCTTGGAGACGTATTGTCGTCAAATCGCAGTGGAAATCGATATCATTACTGCCACGCCGCGACCAAATGTCAATGATTTCATGGAACGTGCCGAAAACCTCGTTCTCTTCCCTCTCAGCCAGATGGGATATCCTGACTGGAAGGAGCGAAGCGTGGAGGATATTCGCAGTGCTCTCCGGACAAAAGTGGTTGTCAGCCCCTTGGCTCCGGGTTCAGATTCATCTACCATCGTGGAGAATATTCGCACCAAGTCCTCTGGGTCTGTATCTGTCTGAGTCTTCCTGCAACGATGGAGGGCTTGAGCCTAAAATAAAAGAAAGGTGTTTGAAAGCTCTGAGATGATGAGCTCTGGAACGTGAATTGCATTTGACTAAGCGGCATCAAATTGGGTTTGAGAGTGTTGAGCAGCGTGTGAGTTATGGCGTTTCATCTGGGTCTTGTCGACTGCGAAATCGACCCGGAAGAGTTCCAATTTGTTTGTTATTTGAATATATAGATTGGAAATTGCTTTCGATTTTTTCTTCTAGCCTGTTTGTGAACAGCTTGATCCAAGTAAGATGATTCCGTATAGGGAATTTGTAGATGAAGCGACTTCGAGACGACGCCAGACCTCGAAGTTTGCGGAGGCTCCGACGGAATGACTGAGAACATTCCACTGACGAACGATACTCGGTAGCCTAGCTTTAACGTTATCTCATTGTGTTGCTTGTCAATTGGGCCTTTCAGGCGAAGCCGCACAAAGCCCGTCGACTGGCATTGACGCGATTGTAGGTTCCTGCAAGACGGACTTGACCAAGCCATAGTCCGAGCACATGTGCTGATAGAGAATTTTGGTTTTCCCATGACGCTCAGTAATAGTGAGCATCACTACAGCTGCCAAATCTAGGGAACGAACAGATCCGCTCCAGACCCAGCCGTCAACGCACCCAAAAAGTTTCCCTTGGCGCTAACCCTCCACGCGACACCCGCAGAGCCTGTTGTATTGTTTCCGCCCCCGATCCAAGAGCTCACTGCAGCGACAACAGCTGCGGCGTCTTCGCGCGGGACACGAATCCACACCGAGTCATGTCGAGGAGTTTTGGCAGATTGCGTTGTAGATGTAGCGTCGGATTTTGGGGTCGAAATGAGTCCATGCTCAAGCTTCAGTATGTCGATAGGGATCGCCGTTCCTGTCAAGCCGAGGAATTGCGACAGTGCGGAGGAGAGGTAGGTGCGTGCGGAGAGAGGGTCGAGAGGTTGAGGTGTGTTTCCTGGCTGAGGAACACTGGATTTAAACATCAAGTCAGTTTAACAGACATAAAAAGGTTGACTTGAGAGCAGCTTACAGCTGGAGCTTGAGATAGGTCCAGGGTGGATTGCGGGACGTGAAATGTATCGTTTTTGGTTTGGGCTCAGAGGCTTTGCGCTTCGCAAAATCTCGAGAAGATGATTGCTCATCCACTATCGTGTCCTCCTGCATGTTGTCCGTCATTTTTTTTTCTATTCTGTTTAACGGTGTTGGCGGTCGGAGGTTGAAGTGGTTGGGTTGAGCTCCGCCAAAAAATCATGGAACTTTGCGTCACGGGATCCACGAACAATCGAGCTCTTTGAAAGGCCCTGGAGACCACCTCACTCCTGAGGCAAACATCTCTTCATTTTGTCCTTAAGATTGACCAAGCTGGTAAGATCTAGGAGGTTCTAACTGCGTCAATCAGTTTTTGAGTCGCACGTTGTAAAAATGCATCCTCGCTTTCGTCTCCGAGCTCTAAATCGGCGATAGATAATGTTTTATCTTTCGATTTCGCGCCACGAATGACTTGGACATTCGATTTAGGAACATTGAAGATCTAGGAATTTGTCAGAACACTCAAAATTTGTTGGATCCATCGGAAGTAGCCACAAAATACGCCTGGGAGAAGTCACCAACCTCAGCAAAAACCCGCGACACTGCCAGATTAGCTGCTCCGTCGCGTGGAATGGCAGCAACAGATACATCGACATTGTTAACACCCACGGCCGTGATACCGGTGCGACGAGCGGAGGCATTGGGCTTCACATAGCAAGGGATATGGAGGGTGTACGTGGTGGGGGAACGCGGTTGCTTGCTTGCGACCAAGCGCAGGAGGGATAATGGGCGAGTGGACATGGTTAATTATTAAACGGTGTTTGTACAGATATTTTGGGATTGGAAGCACGGTAAAAAATTTGGAATGAGTGTGCAGTTAGAGTAGCAGAAATCTCATGAAGAAACAAAGATGACAGATGGTCATGGGTTAGCCCTAAGTCTGACGCTGGCTTGGGAACCTGAAGCAAATAACCATTTTGTTGGGCAAACAACCCCATCCTTTATAACATGTGAAAAGCAGATTGATCTGCATAAACATACTCTGCGTGACACTCCTTATCAGCTGCCTTTGAGACTCTTTCCGGGGGCACTGAAACGGGATCTTGGGCAACCCGATACAGTTCAGGACAGACTGCACCCTTGCGCATAAAGACGTAGCGTTTGATCCACCAGGGGAGAACTTGAGTAAGTTGGTACTTTGCGTGAGTTCGGGTTGGAACGCCAAACACATAGTCCAGTTCTTCAAGGGAACGCTGCATTGTCTCGGGCATGAAAAGGAAGATCAAAACAAAAACGACAAGATTCAGGCAGGTATAGAAGCCGAAGGCGCCCTGCGGAGTCAGTGCTCGAAGCATGTAGGAAAATGTCAACGACAAGACTGATGCCCAGAAATTGTTCGTTGCGACGGTCCATGCCATTCCTACTTCACGGTGGGAATGCGGGAAAACCTCTGCAGAATAGGTAAACGGGACCGGTCCTTCTCCCGGCGAAAAGAATGCGTCAAACAAGTAGATGAAAAACGCAATCATTGCAATGTGTGCATTGCTGCCAGTAGGAATCCAAAAACAGAAACCGGCAGCAAGTAGTGTCCAACACAAATACCTTAATGGATGGAGCATTTGCCAGTCTGATCCCAGCCCTGGATAGCCGCTGGAATCGAATTCAAGACGATAGTGTAGTACAACGCAAAGGGGTGCTTCCAACGTCGAGTGGTTTCTTCGGTTAGGATGCGACGATCATCATCACTCAGTTCAGGAATGAGTTCGATGGCAGACGGGTTCTGAGCTACCAGAGCACCTTTCTTCAGAATTGGAAGGATGTCTCGGAAACCATACTCGGTGGCATAAACTTTCACATCAGCCATGAGCTTCTCATGGGGGATGCCGGGCGAGAGAGTTCTTGGTTCTGTGATACGTTAGCCTATCCAGTGGCAAGTACCAGTGCTATACTCGTGGCGCAGCTGGCCATATGGCGACACTTACTCTCCAGTGACATTCTTGGTCATCCTAATACCATGTTAGTCTTGTCAGTAGTGAGATTATAGCTTGATACTGCGCGAGTACATACCCTCCAACCATGTCATGGCCAGTGAGATGGGACATCCTGGGGTCTGAAAACTCCAGTTTAGTCACGATGTTCAAATCAGCGAGAAACAAGAATGAGAGTCAATAATGAGGGAATGAAGTTGAGTAATGAAGCTGGCTCAAAGGTTGAAGAACAAGGGAGTTGAAGAACACGAGAGTTGAAGAAGGCAAAATCAAAAAGAATGAAGAGCGAGTGAGAGTAACTGCGCTGACAGGGGAAAACAGTCAAATCAGTCACAGCTTTAGTAAAGCAAGCCATGATATTACTTATCTCTCCTCAGACAAAGGAGAGTAAGCTACGACAGAACCTTTGGTCTTTGCAGAGAGGAACTTCCACCTTCCAACATCAGCACTGCGTATAATAATAGATAAAATGAGAATATATTTCCTCGGTATGCTGTCTACACATGCAGTTGAAGACTTCATCTTGGTAATTCAAGTTACTCTATACTTTGAATACCTTGGGTGTCCTCATTAGATCGGGCAGAATTGCCATGCTTCGTGTAGAGCAGGCTTGCATACCGAAGGAAGAACCATAGAGTCTTGAATTCAGAACGTTTCAGATCATATGTACAACCAGAAGAGGCACCTGGAACGTTAGAGGGTGTGAACTTGACACGAAGGCTGAGATATCGCGGCGTTAGACTACATCAAAGTAGCGTGATATACCCAATATATTGGTCCAATCCATATAGCATATACGTAGCTTCGTATACTCAAGTCCATATGAATAGATCCGGTCCATTCTGACTAGGTAAAGCACTGGTTGTGCCCTTCCTCGTTCAATAGTCGATACAGCAAACCAAATATTCAAGGCATGTACAAGCACCAACGAGAGATTTCAGCTATCTCTAGCAGCCTACTGCGTAGAAGCGGTGCACTGTGCCACTCGGCCAATTGTCCAGGTTGTGCGATGTTTCTCGGCTCAAACGCTTCTTTCACGGGACCTATTGGTAACCAATGCAAGGTTCAAACCACTCGATTCTTACAACTGTGTCTTGCTGAGTTTCTTCGGTGGAGTAAAAATTAAATATGAGACTGTCGGGGAGTGAATATTCGGGAGCACAATATTGACTAGTGCCTCTTTTCTCAGACAACTATGATAGCAACGACGATGGTGTAAAGCTTAAGCCATTCAGTCATTGAAAACATTACTTTCTACAACTCTTCAATCTGTTCCTTGTCAGTCTCACCTCGAAGCCAACTCGACGTGCCTCAAGGTCAATGCCAACCCCGGTCCAAGAAAGGGTTCATCGGGGCAAATTATGCATATGAACTCTCTGTCGCGGGGCTGTGCTTTTCCTAGTAATATCAGTCTCCGTATCCAGTGTTCAGTCTTTCGAGATGGGTGTGATACATTGTGTCAAACTGAGAAGCACGCTAGGCGTGACTTGATGGATGCGTGCGTTTGTTATAAGGCAATATTCTTGACAAGCCATAACGTGCTCCACAGGAAATTTCCCATACCATAAAGAGGTTAAATGATAAATGCCAGAATCTCTATTTGATTTCGTCAATAAGTACATGAAATAGATCTATCTCTAGAAAAGAAGAACACTGTCCAGGCTAGAGAATCCGGCAGCCACGCCACCCTCGTTCACCTCTTTTCCTTTGGTTCTCAACAGGTATCCGCCTTGTTCGTTGTGAAGAACCTTGCCGCTGTTGTCCCAGAGGATGGTACCATACACTCCAAGCTCGGAGATGACATGTCCTCGGAGAACCTCGCCATCATTTCGTAACGCAACGTTCTGAGCACTCGGTGCCGGATTGATCAACTCCATGAGTACCCAGCCCCTCCAGTCCGACTCCGGCATAGACCGCAGGAACTCTGGAATATCAGACTTGTAGACGTTGTTACCACCGCCTTCACGCTGAGGCTTGAGGACATGATTCATGGCAGTGTCTCGATTGAGAGCCAGTTCTCGACCGCGGCTATTGGGTGATAGATCGTATTGCGGGGCAAATGTCTCCCGAACTCTTTCGATAAGCGAAGCGTCAGCACCCTTCAAGAAGCTTGAAAGGTGGTCGACTCCCGTCGGTTCCGCCAGAACTTGTTGAACCTTTTTGCAGCCAGCCAGTTGGTTGAGCACGGAAGGACACTTGATCGCTGCGGAACGTTCCAGGTGTGTGCGAGCCTCCCAGTCACGGCTAGACTTGTATTCGTCTGGTGCATAGTAAGCTCGAAGATAAACAGTGGTAACTTCGAAAGTCGAGCCAGGTGAGTGAGGAGGTTGATAAAGCAATGGCCGAGAGGGATTCGAGCTGGAGACTGAAGTTTGATCCAAAACATCCACGCTGGACACACGGAAAACGGGGACTTTGTGGAACTTTTTGAGTTGGTTTGAAATAGCATGTTGATCGAAAACGTTCCGTTCTTCTTTCTGAACCACAAAGAGAACACAAACCGGGAGGGCTGGTGTGGACTTTGATGGTCCATATGCCTTGTGCGCCTCCGCTAGCCCAGCAGCAAGAGTCTCAACAGCCGTGTTCTCAGGGGGTGTGCTAGATTGCAAAAGATGATGAGGAGGGTAATTGATAGATGATCCTGGGGGCACAGTCAGGAGATCATTGTGCAATTCTCTCACGAGGGCCGAAAGCCCTCCGAAGGATGCCGAGATTGTGTTAAACTCCACTTGTTTCAGGGATGATGCACCGGTAGACGCAACATGAGCCATGTAGTCAGACCGGAAAAGTCCCAATGACAGATTCTGCACATAGCCTTCTTTTTGAACAGCCAGGTGAACCTTCCACAAGTTCGCAACGAAGTCATCCACCTCAATCAATCTAGCCGAGACACGAGTTAGCCTTGCTAGTATACTTGTAGAACCCTACTTACCCCTCCACGATCTTCCCAAGCCATTCTGTATTACAAGTGATTGCGGCATAAAGCTCATTATAGATCGATTGCAATGCAGTTGCCTCCTGGAAGCAGGCCCTTGGGAAAGGACTGGGAAACAGAGTTATCGGTGCATTCGTAGCTAGCACTCCGTTTGTGTCTGTACCAGGAGGTACAATTGCTGGCGAAGGTCGAACAGCGAGACCATTTTGGATGGCCCAATCTTTCACAGCAGTGACAAGAAAGTCTTGCTGAGCCGGCGATAAATCTGGCGGATAGCTGGAATAGACCGAGTCTGCCATATTGCTGATTTATTTTAGATGAATTGCAATGGAATCGGTATTCTTTCTAAAGGAGATTCCTCGAAATTCTAGGATTATCCAGGGATTTGTAATTCGCGGGGCATCCGAGGTGATTGGCGCCTGAGGCAGAAAGGGAGAGATGACCGCCTTCTCCTCTAGGCTAGCGTTGCCTGATTACGGCCCTAAATAACTCACCGACTAGTTAAGCAAGCATAAGTCCGGCAGAATATCTATTTTCCCAATTAGGAAACCAAAACGGCGTCACATTGTCACGTCGGCGCCTGCCTCTCCTCCCTTGAATTCATCGTATTCTTTTGATTTATCCTCTTCTTCCTTCCTCTATCTTCTTTCCCCCCACACTCATTTCTCATTTATCATTCTCAGCGCAAGTCCGTGTCCTTGCGATCTTCACCATCCTCCATTTACGCTGATATCTTTCAGCTGGTCTTTTCTTTTACTCCCTTGCTCGTCCATTCTCTCTGCAAAAGTTCGTACATTTACACGACATCATATCCCACAAGTTGTTCTTCGTGTAACGCGATCCACGTTCTTCAGATATTTGCCGCTCGTGGTCAGGCTAGTCTCCTCAGCTAGCTTCTGCTTTCTTTCACTTTCTTTTGTGCCTGCCAAATTAATTTCAGTTGTGCAACCATCATGGTAAGTCAACTCACCATGATCCAGCGTGTCTCAGTTTCAAACTGTATACCAACGGACGTACCTCACCCAAAGTTTGAGCAATGCCCTAACCCTACAACAGGCCAAAGAACTTACCTCGACCTTCCCAAAGGACCCCATCGACTGGTCCGTTGAAGATGTTGTCTCGTTTTTGTGGCCACAAGTGCCCCACAAATGGGCTTGCAGCATCAGCCCTCCCGATCTTGCTCTCTTAGGACCGATCTTTCGCGCCAGAGGTATTAATGGCAGGGTGCTTCTTGAATCTGTGAATAGCGAACTCCTCAAGATGTCCATGGGTGTGACTAAAGTGGGAGAGCGTGTCTACATCTTGCATGTCATACGGTATTTGAAAGAACGCTCAGCCGCTTTTGATCATCGTGCTACCCTGGGGCAGAGCATCTTAGTTCAGCCTACAACTCCTGCTACCGATATCTCCCTGTCACCTAAGACCACTAAGCAGCCACGACGTGCCGAAAATATCCTTACAACACCTCTCACACCAGTGCCTAGAGGCCGTGTACCTGATCCAGCTCTCTGGTCACCCCTGCCAGCAGGACTGACATCGGCTACGAATATGCCATCGGTTGCAAGCCAGGTATCAACTACAACCCCGGGATCAGCCACAGATCTGGAATCCGCTACAAAATCGGCACATCAACCGACAGATTATGATCTCTGCCCAGAATTCAAGGCATTCATTGACGGAGTTATACTTCGCAACCCACCGGAAGAAAATGATCAAGATGCCTTGCCTTTGTACGGAGAATCTGACAGTTCCGACTGGGAATCCGACGAGAGACGGGAAATCGAAGATCTTCCCGAGAAGAAGCCGCCTGGAGTAGTTCCTCCCACACCTACAGGGCCAGTCAGCCTGGCGAGGTTCAACGAAATCGTGGACAATTTGATTTCAGAACAGCGACAGACTTGGATGGATAGCATTACAAATGAAATGTGCGAGTCTAGCGGACTCTTTACAGAGGGACGTGATGGCAACGCTATCAAAAACAGAGCCAAAGGCGATCTTCAGAGGCTACAAAGACGTCTCGAATCACTTCGCGACGCGATTTACGGACACAGACACACAACCGCCGCCTTGATCATCAAGAGCTGTGACAGCCTGCTTGAAACTCTAAAAGACATGTTTTTCTGCGAATGGCGGCTCTCAATGCTCAATAGCCTAGATATCTCCCAAGATAAGAGCCAACAGGGAAAGTGCGATCAAAATGACCAGATCAAATTCCCTACATATGGTTTCTCTAGCTCCCCTGGCTTCTATGACATTTCATCATCTTCTTCTGATGATAGTGATGATTCTGATCAATCCTCCGAAGAAAAGGGCGAGCTTTGTGATTCGGACGACTCTGACCTGGACACAGACAAAACAACTGAAAAGAAGCCACGTCTTGAGGGAGTCATCCCAAATGATGCGGTGGTAATCGATCTCACAGGTGACAGCCCTGTCGTGACAGAACCAGATATGTCGCTTCAAACCACTAAAATCAACGACAATCTTCCCTTCAAGGAAGAGTATGTGGTTCTTTTCGAGGAAACATATGTTCCGTGGGAGATAGTCGAGAGCACTGGATACCGTCCTGCAGCCTTGGCCAAAAATATTCGCACTTTATCCCGCAAGAAGCTCAAGAAACTCGCTGTATTCGTTGGCAGATTTGGGGTTGCTGTACATCGAGAGCTGATACAAGCGGCATTGAAGGGCGTTGTCGCTAAAGCCTTGGTTTTCAAGGGTTTATCAATATCAGAAAGCAGCCATGAAACAATCATAGCTAGGCAATTTGTCTCATGGGTTGATGGTCTTCGATGTGAAGATGAAGAGTCATTTCAACCAGAGCGTATTCAACAGGCATTGGCTGCACTGGAGCGCTATGAAAACACATCGTTTGATAAATTCCCGGACTTCCTGAGCCTCGTGTACAACATCTGCCTTGGCGGTGCTCGGTGGTTGGAACTTCAAACCCAAGAGAAGGTGCAACGCGGGCAGAACCAAATGAGGCCGGATAGTAGCCTCATCGGCAGGAAGCGACACGGACAGGAGGCGAGGAGAACCATGAGCCTCGGCCAGGAGAATCGAGCCCACCCCAAACTCCTCTTGAACACAAAGGATGAGAATTCCGCATTCAAGTTGGGACAATTGAAATATCCACGCTTCCCATTACGTCCCCTCAAGCCAAGACCTCCCTTCTCTTTGACTTATGGGCCTACCTTCACCGTGCCTGGCTACTCTTTACCCTCGGCTCCCTCGGTTCCTGAAGTTTCTGAAGCTCCTGAAGCTCCTGGTTATTCATTGCCTTCAAATGTCGAAGTGCCTGCCCACTCTTTGCATTCTGCCATTGAAGCACCTGCATACTCACTGCCCTCGGCTTTCGAAGTACCCATTGATCCTTCATCTTCGCATGCTGGACTTCCTATTCACTCTCTGCATTCAGATACTGACGCAGCTGACCACACACTACCCTCAGATCTTGGGGTGCCTGTTCAGTCTTTGCAATCAGACATTGAAGCATCTGCGTACTCACTGCCCTCGGATTTTGAAGTACCAATTGATGCTTCGCCTTCAGACTGCGAAGTACCAGCTTGCCCTTGGTACTACGACCCTCCTCTTCAGTCACTGAATCTCCCTCCTTTCCCGGCTGTGGCTCCCCTTGTTTCTCCCAACAATCCTCCTGTATCTCCAGCCAAGCCGGAGGCTGTGTCGCCCATGTCTGAAGAAGGTTGGCAAATGTACCAGTAGAAAATTTGCATACCGATACTTTATGTTCGATTATCCATGCATCTTCGTCGCTCTCAGCTTTTTGTCAATACTTCTTGACTTTAAGATATGTTGAATAATAATGTACGATTATTGTAATACCCTCGATCCAGTAAGCACAAAGCATCATATGAAGTCAAGTAATTTGCACCCAAGACATTGAGTGTCTTGGTTCCCTGGCGTAGATATCTACAGGCGGACTAAGTTGAGAAGTTGGGGGCTCAATGTTGTCTCAGCGCAAACTATTTCACCAGCTTGTCTTGATCCAATAAACTGAGATCTTCCAGATGATGAAGTCACCTGAAACTGAAGCTCCATGTCAGAAAATACAAGTACCTGTGGCGAGTCAAGTTCACGTACATACAGGCCGGTCTTCATACTGTTGTGCAGCTATAATGTCGAGGAAATAACTGCCAGAAGCTACATTTTTACACTACGGCCCTCGACGGGATGGAGGTGTAGCTCCTAACCTAGAAAATGTAGCTACTTTGGACTGCAGCAGGGTCAAAGGGAGTGTGTGAGATCACCGCCAAATCAAGTCCCTTACGCCAGGAGTCCCAGCTTCACACCGGGGGTCAAAGACAAAACCGGTATTGCTTGCAGCTAAATAGCAGAATGACGCTATTGAAACCAGCCCGAGGCTTGATATAGCGCGTGAGCCCCCCTTAGGAGGAAGCCGGCCGTGGGAGGTCTGCTTGCTGGCGTTGCTCAATCACTGCCCAGTGGAAGAACCATTTAGACAGTCTGTCGTGGAATAGAAAGTGCATGAACAAAGCAGGATCAGGGTGGTACAGGCTTGTGCTTACTGTTCTGGTGGTTGTTAGACTACATGGCACTGCATCTTGGGCTTCAATATCATGGGCCCTGGATCATGGAGGGGCTGATGTGACTCCCCATCCACCTACCTAGTAGGTATATGTGGGAAAGCACCAGGTAGCGATGAACCCGTGTCTTGGACCTAACCGCCCAAGTCACCTCGCCTGGAGGCATCTACAAAGCCCTTCTGGGCCTAATGATGAAAAGACGGCTCTTCCTCGCGCATCTTTGAAAACATCATTGCAAAGTTGAGAGCGGTCCCTACTTACTGAGTCAGGTATGCCCGTGAAGTCGTTTCCAAGGTTGTTGTATCTCCCTTTCCCCTGTTTCCCCATCATGTATCTACTCATCCACTTCAAAAGTTCGCTAGAAATCAAGAAAAAGCTTCCATTCCCATATATAGACTGAAGTTCCAGTGGACTACCCCTCTCATCTATCTCCTGTTGCCCATATATCCCACGTAGAAGTATTCAGTAGCAGACATGGCAGTCAACAATAGCCTTAGGCCTACTGCAGCAACGACTCGAGGTCAGCAACACGCGTCCCCCGATCCTCAGCCTTCTTCGCCGTTTCACGAAAGGCAGCAAGCATGAGACTCCTCTTCCGTTCCTGGATCGCCAGCACCCGCTCCTCGATGCTATCCTCCATAACCAGACGCCACACTGTTGTTTCTCGCTTCTGTCCGAGCCGGTACACACGATCAACAGCCTGGTCCTCGATGGCCGGTGCCCACCAGCTGTCAGCCAAGATGACCTGGTTCGCCGCAACAAGGTTGAGACCGACGCTGCATACACTCAGACTCGCCAACAGTACGACGCAATCTGGGTCGTGGGTGAAGGCGTTGATGCTGTTGTCACGGTTCAAGGATTGCATCTTGCCGTCGACGCGGGCATACTTGATACCGTGCTGCTGAAGCTGTGGCTCAATCAAGTCCAAGAAGGAGGTCCACTGACTAAACACTACGGTCTTGGTTCCTGGTGCTTGGCCCTGGGCCGTGAGGATCTTGACGAGAGTCTCAATCTTGCTACTTGGGCTGCCGGGGTCAGCTTGCATGCCGTCATCTTCACCCAAGTTCGCAGCTGGTGAGACCAGCACGTTGTTGTCTTTGATCTCGGCGCGACAGAGGGGACACTTGTGTTGGCGTTCGATGACCTCCTCAATGCAGCCACGGCAGTAGGCATGGGCACAGGCTGTTATGACGGGCTGATCGAGGTTGTCCAGGCAGATTGGACATGGTTCTTGGCTTTCAATTTGAAGCTGCAGCATGTCTTGCAGGGCCTTGACGTTCTCTGGTGTCAGAGGAACGATCTTGTGCTCTTCTAGCACGGTCAGAAGCTTGTTGATCCGGTTCTTGCACAATGCCCAGTGGTTACAGACTTGACGAAGACGCAGAATAACCTCCAATAGATGAGAGTACTTGGTGTTGCCATCTTTATCCTTGAAGTCCAACAACGCGCCTTGAGCCTCGTTTCTGAATTTGAGGTCAGTCTTGCATCGTGATGAGAGAGGAGATTTCGATTGGTACGTACTGGAATGCACTGTATTTCTCCCGCTCGTGAGCTTTGAACTTGATTCTAATGAGGCGAGATGTCATCTCTGGCAATTTCAAGTTGATGAAAGCCATATCCTTTCTCCGACGCAGGCAGATTGTCCCCATGAGAGCTTCCAGAAGAAGTCGAGCATCCGGATCTCCTTGGGTCAAGGGTCGGCTCAAGACAGCGTTAAATATACCCCGATCTTCCAGTCCACCGGAAAGCCCCAGGAAGCGAACCTGAGAATACAAATCCTTGAGACTGTTGATAATGGGAGTGCCGGTTAAGGACCAGCGAGAGTCAGCACGCAACCCACTAGCAGCCAAAGAAGACTTTGAAAGGGGATTGCGGATTGTATGACCTTCATCCAGCACAACTCGACGCCATTGAAGTGAGAAGATCCCTTGGGCAGGAGGCTCCTTCGCAGTACTATTGAACTCAGAAGCCAATGCATTGTAGCTGGTGATGACAACATCATAGTCGGCCAGCTTTCCCGCCTCCTTCTTGCCGGAGCCGTGGTATATCAAAACACTCGGAGCACATTCATGCTTAACGTGATCTGTTATCTGGTTTCGCCAGTTACTCATGACACCAACAGGGGCAACAATCAAGGTGGACTTGGAGGAGCCTGCGTTTGGAGGGGCACTTTCCGCTATTATCAATGAGATGACCTGAATAGTCTTTCCCAGTCCCATGTCATCTGCCAGAATACCACCACGGGCCAGAGAGGGATCCTTCGACATGGAATAATTCGTTGCGACATTGACGAAGCCCTTGCTGTCCCGCTTCCACAATTGAACAATGCGCTCAGATCCACGTGCTGGAAGAGTGGGCGACTCTTGCTTGATCATCCAAGCGAGTCCCTGTCGCTGATATGGAAGCAGCTGTGTAAAAAGACCAGGCGGTGAATCCACCATGGACATGTCAGCCAGATCAGATTCTTTCTGTCCAAATGTTTCCACAACCTGGCCAATATCTCGCGGATTGAAGGTCTTGCTCTGGTTGATCAGGTTTTCCAGATTCTCTTGTTCTGCCTCGCCGAATCCCAGTGGAGTCGAAAGGTTCCTAAAGTCGGACTTCTCCTTGGCTTGCCATTCAGCTGTCGCACGGCCAAGAGCCATTGAACGAGCCTTCTTTGCCTCTTGCATCTCATTTTTTTCAAATTCCTTCTTCTGCTTGGCTTCCTCGCGCTCTGCCTTGGTGATCTGTTGCACGGGGAGCTTGTCATCTTGCATTCTCTTCTTAAGAGTTGAGCGCTGAACGGGATCGGAAGATCCGAATAGCTTCACAGCCACAGGACAAGTGAAACCTCCAATGGGCCCGGTTAACTCGCCTTCAACAACAAGATCGTGTGCATCCTTATATCATATAGTGTCAGCCATGCTTGTGGTTCAATCAGATGAGCCTGACGAACCATATATGGTGCCAGTTTGGCAGCCATTGCTCGCGGAATGTGACCAATCTGCGCACCCATGACATTATCCACGCGAATGGCATTTCGGTCATATTTATTGGTAGGCTCTCGTTTGACAATTACTCGTTCATTAGGGTTAGCACGGCCTCCGTAGAAGCGTACACCTACAATTTTGCCAGCAAGAATGCCTATCTTAGGTGGTTAATACAGCTCTTTAGGTGCCAGCTCATGCAGCACTATGTCATACCATAAAGCACGGTGCTCGCCAAGGAGGAATCATCACCCCCTTGTGCTCCCTCGACGGCATTTGCCGCTTGTTCATCTTCATCTTCATCACCGACTTGTGTCAATGGTAGAAAGTCTGTCGACTGGCCAAACCTCTGGCCTGTAGTTGTATTGTTGTGGCTGAAGAATGTCGTCGGGCTATTGATGCTGGAACTCATGACAGGTTCAATAGCACCCACGGGTTCACCCCGAAGAATTTTAGATATGCGTGTATATCCACTGTTTGGGAAACCCTTTTCCTCGTTTACTGCGTCACTTTTGCGCTTCGCCATTGTTGCTGTTTCAATTGGTTAATTGATCCCAGGAATGACGCGTAGCTCATTGGGTGACAACAAGTAAACTGTTTGGGATAAACAGACCAGTCAAAGGTGATAGAAGAGTAGCGTTAGATCAAACCAGCCTTCTATCATTCAATTATAGCAGAGAGTCTGGATAAGTTGCTCAGCTGCTCGACGCGGTGTCGCTTCGTGACGTGACCTGAGACCCACATTTACTTCTTTTTGGCCGCTACAGCTTTCCTCCCCGATCTATAGATCTTGAACGACTCTCATTCAATTCCATCCATTGCAATCTGAAACTCAAGTTTTGCCTAATATAAACAGGAATTTCGGGCTCAAAATATTCCCTCTTACCAATTCTTTAGAATTGACACGTCAATTCTCGCCTTTACTGCCCGTCCGTTCCTATCTTTCTGATACCTATGTTTGGTAGAGCAGTGTGCAGCCACCATTAGCTTAAAAGGCCCGTGCCCCTATACCGCCTTCTTTACCGCCTTCTAAGGTTTCTTCTGTACTCCGTATATTACGCTTCTTTCACCTATGATCATTTACATTAATATAAAAACCGGGAAAATTGAGAGGGAGAACTGAGAGAGAACTAAGAGAGAACTGAGGGAGATTTAAGTGAGAGTTGAGAGAGTGTTACTCTTTCTTATATCTTAAAGTCGAAGATATTTCTAGAAATCTTCTATGATCTTACATAGTTCTGGACCTTTTCATAGGAATCTCTTTTCCCTCGCAAGCTCTTCTACGATGTTTCTTTCTTTATATTCTTATTCTTTGATTATCTTCTACTTCAATCTCATTCTCACTTAGAAGTTAATTAATAATTACGCGTAGGTATATTGATCTAATAGTATATTGGCTTCTTTTAAGTCCCTTATGAATCATCTTATATTAATATACCCTCCCTTCTAAGCAATAGTCAAAATTAAAAACTAGGCACGTCGTACTGCACACTGCCGTAGTCCAGTAAGGAGGCCAACAGTGGCCGACATGCCTCCGACCCACGTGAGGACGGTAATCTGCTGATAAGTAGCCGGCTGATGATTGGCCAGGAGGACCCCACACGGTCTTGTCTTGCGCGTGGATGTCGATAACATTTCTTTGCTGATTATCATTTCTTGCTTTTGCATATATGTTCGACGATTGGGCCTCGAAGTTCTCTCTTTCTTCGGGTCATTGCTGAAGGGGACAAAGTGGAAGTGTTTGCTGTGCGGAGAAGTTCGAACCGGCACCGGCGTTTTGCGGGGGTATGTCTGAGTCCCCGGATTTTGGTTCATGGCGCCTCATGACTGACACTTTCACAGGAACACTCCCTGACATCTCTGTATTCAATATGTCTGTCTCACATGCAAGGGCGACGCCTGCCTACCAACCATTTCAATGTCTCGTCTGCCAAAGTCGATTCACCCGGCATGAGAATCTCAAGCGTCACTCTGCGCTTCATTCCCGTTCTCAGGCCGAAGCCTCTCTTCCCTGCGACTTTTGCCACGCCACTTTCTCCCGGAATGACTTGCGCAACCGACACATGAAGAGAAAGCATCCAGAACATGAACATCAACGCATAACAAAAAGATCTCGACGCCAACCACCAACATCTAGACAAGACAAGGGGGATTCGTTATCGCCTACAGCTATCTCGGCTACAGGAAGTCCAGATGGCTTCTCACCGCACTCAACAAACTCTTCGAATTCGAGTGAAGGGGACGAAATTCAGATGAATAACACGATGTGGAACACTCTAGGTTACCAGCAACAGAAGTTCGACCCTGGCTACAACACAGAGCGTGTCCATTCTACAGCAACCACGGATCCGAGAACCGGGGTGGAAGATACTTCGTTGACTGCAGCTACCATGCCACCGCACCCCTCGATCAATGATTCGAGTTTAATTGATCAGATCGTTCAAGGCGCCGCAGATCTTGAACGCAATTTATTGATGGGAGCAGAATTTTTGAAGCCGACGAACTCTTTCGATACTCAATCTCACACGATGATTACTTTACAGCCAACCTTGGGTAGTCCACATTTGCCTGACTATAACATCCATCAACGCACGCACTCTATAACTGATAGACTGTCCCCAAGCGATATACCCCAGCTCCAGGATGATTGGTTTCCAACTCCTTTGCAGGTCAACAGAGGTTGCAGTCTGTTCTTTGCCAATTTATCTCACTTCCTCCCTTTTCTCCACCAGCCCACCTTTGATCCAACACAAACGACCTCCCACCTGGTTCTCAGCATTCTCTGCCTCGCCTACCAACATGGGGAGGATCCAGAATATAGCGATCGAGAAGGATCAGGCGAAAGGCTCGCTCTACGCTGTTTCCATCAAGCCCGTGCAATGATTGCTTCCGATGAGACAAGACCAGATGCTCCATTGCAGAACACTTCTATAGTTCAATCATATTTGCTGCTTCAGATCTGTGCCATGATGTATCTTTGTGGTGACGACTCAGCCTCTGGTTTGAAGATGCATACCCACATGATTTCACTCACTCGTGCTAGCAGATTGACGCAGCCACTGGCAGTCAAAACTGGTGCGACAGCAGATCTGGAATCATTATGGCGGGAATTTGTGAAAGCCGAGTCACACAAGCGAACCCTATTTGCCGTGCATCAGATCGATACACTGTGGTATCAGTTCCTTTCTATCCCCCGCTCAATCTCCCATCTCGAGATCAAACATGATCTCCCCTGCCCTGAAGACCAGTGGATGGCATCGTCATCCGCGGAATGGGCTCATCGGCAGCTGGTCGCGAGAGATTCTGGACTCTCGGTACGATACACAGACGCTGTGCGACGCTTCCTCTCTTCAAATCCCGATCTCAACACAATCCCATCTTTCGATCCATACGGTGCCATAAACATCGCTCAATTCCTCATTTCCAGTGCCCGTGAAATTTCGGGCTGGTCAACTATGACAGGAATTCTCAGTATCGAGCGATTCGGCGCCCTGCGCTCATCGCTCATCGCGCTCAGTCCTTTCATCAAGTCACAATCCGATGAGCCAGTGACAAAACATGCAGTATCCTGCGCCGCAACTTGGGAAACTGCTATGATAGAACTGCAGATGTGGTCACCCTCACATACCAGTGGAATTATTGAGGGGAGCATAGATGCTGTATTGACACAGTCGACCTACTTGGCGCCTTCTTCGCAGTTCCTTTGCGATCCCGATACTGCCAAGGCCATCCAGCCTCATGTCAACTGGTTCCTGCGTTACCTTGATGAAACGCTTAGTCCGAATTCCGAGGCACCGTGGGTCACTTTTTACGCATACAAGGCTTTCTTGATTGCTTGGCAGCTCATTCGTGGGGGAATACCCGGTGCCATGGAGGCGGTCGGTATCCAAGATGGGGACGTAGACAGTGCCTTGGTTTGGGCAAAAAGAGTATTCCAGCGCAGGCAGAAATGGCAGCTTGGAAAGTTGATTCTCTCATGTTTGCACGATTTGGGTAAATGAATCATATTATATATCTGCCATTTTACTGTTATACAATGCGATGTATGATTCTATGCACGCTTTCTTATTGTTTAACAAACGATGAGTATACATTATTAAGACTATTCTTCAAATAAATGAATATACTACATCACCGGAGGGATTCCTTCAAGTACTTCCCAGAAATAAGTCAAAAATTCCAACAATAACAACCGCTGATCATTAATACATTTCATAGCGCCAGTTAAGCGAGATCATTTCTTCAGTGACACCACCCTTCACCACCTGAGCGATCTGCGCTGGGTCACCCGAGTCCAAGCGCCTATTCTCACGCAACACAAGCCAGCGGTACGCAGTAATAGTAAAGCCAAATAGGACAGCAGCGCCCATCAGCGTTCCGAAAGCAGCATAGAAATGCGGGGAGCCGTAGTACAGATATGATGCCCAGATATTTGATGTTCCACCAATAGCATTGACCAGAGCGGATGCAGCAGCACGCTTCGAGACAGGTCTGGCAAGATGCAGGTTAATGGTCTTGTAGAGGAGCAGTTGCGGTCCGACAGAGGCAAAGGGTAAAATCATCATTGAGAAATAGCGGGCGCCAACATTCAGCGTAGCCATAGGGATGATGTACATGACAATGGAGATGGCGATGCAGATAAGAATTATGGGGTAAACGGTGTTCTTGCGGTCGGAGTAGAACATGATCCAGTAGTATACAATACCGGCAAGAATGTAAGGTGGTGCAGTAAGAAGCAAACTAATCGTACTGGAGAAGTTGAGGGAGCCGACAAGAGTGGGGAAGTAGTTGGCGATGGACCCCTGAGTCTGTGAGAGCATGTTGCAAAGAATGAGAAGGATCAGCTTCGGGTCGGACAGCGCTTTTGCGAATCCCTTCCAGACACTCTCTTGCTCTGAGGCTTCTCCTGCACCGGCTTCCGACTCGATTCGCCACACGGCAAATTCTCGCTCGGTCTGGGACAGGATACGGCTGTTGTGTGGGAACTCGGGCATGATACAGGCACAGATGATGCCAATGCCAACTGTTGCGCTGCCTTCGATAATGAATAGCCATTGCCAGCCGCGGATATTGTGGACGCCATCGAGTTGGAGAATGGCTGCTGCGAAGAGGCCACCGAAGGCGTTGCCGACTTGCTGGGCGATGTATAGACCGGCGATTCGCTTGCCGAGTTCCATCTTTGTGTACCAGGCTGACAGATAGTAGATCGCACCGGGGAAGAATACGGCTTCGGCGGCTCCGAGGACGGCTCGTACTGCGAGGAGTTGACCGTATGTTTTGACCACCGCTGTGCAGGCTGAAATACAGCCCCATATCGCCACAGCTCCACATATGTACATGCCAGGTCGCGAGATCTTCGTAATGAGAAGGTTGCTTGGAATTTGGAAGGGCAAGTATCCAACGAAGAGGATGGAGACTGCGGTAGCAAACTGTTCGGTGGACATGTTCAGGTCCTCCATGATGCCCTGGAGCTTTGCCGCCGCCAGGTTTTGACGGTCAACATAGTTCAGAATGTACAAGATTCCAATGGTGGGAAGAACAAACAAGTCCACTTTGCGGACTAGTCTTTTGTTGATAACCGCTCTCTCATCGTCACTGAGGTTGCGAATCGACTCTGGCATACGGCTATACGCCGCGCTCGTAAGGTCGACTTGCCCTTCTGCCGAGGAAACATTGTCTTCAGCATAGGCCGACTCGGGATCTTTCTTAATGTCCATTGAGGCAGACTCGTTGCCAAGAATGAGACTGCAAGTAAAATGATATGAGGATGCACACAAAGTGTTGCAGTCGTTGTGGTCGAAATGCTCCTTGAGCTCCCCCTCCCGCGGCAACCTATATAGTCGAAAGTCTAGTAGAGACCGTTATCTTGCCCAACTAGCCGGAAGACATTACGGATACCCGAGTGATCAACTAATGACCAGGCCTGTTGAAGGAATCGTGAGGCATTGATTGGTTGGGTGGCGGTCGATTTAGACGGTTGATAAGTTGATAGAGAGATAACTTTGGGAGGAGCGCCCTCGAATCGCCCAATTAGAGTGAATTACCCCAGATAAACTCCTTCAACTCACTTGGTTGAAATCCGGGGTACATGCGCTAGAAATGGGAGGAGTAGAGGAGGGAAGAGTCACGGAGGGAGATTTTGGGAGCTCCTCCCGATGGGGGCGATAAGCCAGCCCCACTTATCTTTTAGCCCTAACTCCAGAGCTCATCAACGTGCTTTTGTCATTTTGATGCGCTAGAGAAGAATAAACAGCAAATATTTAAGCAGGTCTCATGTCTACCAGAATCCATTTCCTATCCAGAACTTCAATCTTTACCAGGCAGCACTCAACAGCTATCCACAAACTACCATCACAATGAGCTATCCTACCGCCCTCACAACCACAATCGAGAACTCTCGGTTGAGACTTCTTAACAAAATCAAGGCGGGCGAGTTCCCCTTAATGACCTTCATGGCCATTCCTTCCATCCGTCAAGCCCAGATCGTCGCTCTCACCGGAGTCGACGGAATCATCATCGACTGCGAACACGGCCACATCGGCGACGATGCCATGCACAACTCCGTTGCAGCAATTTCAGCCCTCGGTGTATCCCCCGTGATCCGCATCCGTGGTCCAGCCCATGATATTCTTAAGCGTGCTCTCGACACCGGTGCACATGGCATTATGGTACCCCAGATCAACAACGCCGAGGAGGCCGCACAGATCGTTGCATCTTCCAAGTTCCCACCCCAGGGTGTCCGCGGCCAGGGCTCGGCATTTCCTGCAATTGGCCACGGTCTCACAACCCCCGAATATATGAAGTCCGCCAACGAGACTATCATCACCATGATTCAAATTGAGACCCGTGCCGGTGTCGAAAATGTCGAGGCCATTTGCGCCGTGCCCGGTGTTGACCTTGTCTTCATTGGCCCTAATGATCTTGCTCAGTCTCTTCTTGGATACACCCCTGCGCGCGGTGATGAGCCCGAGTTCGTTGCTGCTATTGATAAGATTATCGCCGCGGCTCGCAAGGCTGGCAAGTGGGCTGGTCGCATGGTCAACAACGGTACTGCTGCGAAGGAGGCTCGCGAGCGCTATGATACTGTTGCTATTACTGGTGATACCAAGGCTATTCAGAACTGGTACATGGCAGAGTTTGATATTGCTCGGTCTTGAGATGGACGTTTGGAAATTATGATACCTTTAATAGAATCCTGTATTTAGACTTGAATCTGGACGAATGGATTTCAAGATATTTTGTTCCTAGCTGGATAACTTCTTGTGATGGTAGTTTGTGGATCGCTGCTGAATGGTATCCTCGTTCAAGATTTCATAAGATTATTTCCTTCCTCCTGGTGGCTCTAAACACGGAGCATCTCCGAAAGACATTTGTGGATACCATGGAACCAAGAATCTTAATTTTCTTTATTCCATGGATCTGTTCTGCCTGTTTTTACCGACAAGCTCGTCTCGTCTACTTGAACAAGACAAGGCCTGTCTATGTTGCATGAACAATGCTTATAACGCAATTTGTAATTTAGTTGGCTTGCAATTACTTTGGTTCTCTTCACACTACATGGTTAGTCTCGTGAATTACAGGTAACTACCAAGTGATGGACTGGTTTGTGAATGAAATACTGTATTTGTTGTTCTATATGTTGCATTTATTTTGGTCATTAAATCTTCAAGCCTGAGCAATGCACTCAATCTCAATCACAGTGCCGTCACCGGGAGGAACAGCCTGAAGGCACGAGCGCGAGGGCATAGGCTGGGGGAGGAAATCGATGTACACTTCATTCATGGCGGCGAAGTCTTTCATGTCGGCCAGGTAGACGTTGTACTTAACGACTTGCTCCAAGGAGGATCCAGAGAGCTCGAGGACTTCCTTCAAATTTTGCAGGACCGTTCTCTGGGGTGAAAGTTAAGAATTAGCTAATGCTAGAGGTTGATCATTGATTTGCAAAAAAGGACTCACTGTCGCCTGCTTGATCTCTCCTGTGGCAGTCTGACCGGCGCAGAAAACAAGACCTGGGACCTTTGTGGCAGGACCTTGAATAAGTTTGATCAGTAATAGTTCCAATAGCTTGCACCTCATGCTCAGAGTAGGTACTCACAGTTGTGAGGCTTGGTAGGAAACTTCTCGCTGGAAATAAGCTGGCGAGACATTTTGGCAGAGTTCAAAAAGGAAGATTGGTAGACAAGAGGACGTGTTCAGGGATGAAAGATATTTGAGGTAGTGAAATTTTGTGGGCTGTACGTGTTTAAATTATGCAGCATGGAGGGGCAAAGAGCTACCCCTCATCTGATTTACACAATCACTATGATATTTGGCTTCAAGTCTCGAATCCGTTGATCAACATGGAGGAGCTCAAGATCGAGATAAAGATGTCGCGCTAGCCCTATCCCGTTACCTCCATGCCAAGCCCGGGAGGAGTGGAAGGCACCAATAAACTACTATAGGGAGGAGCTCCTCCCACTCCTCTCATGCATGTCTGTCAACAACTAAATGGTTGTAGCAAGATCCACTGATACGCTGATATTCTATCTGGGTGCTGCATTACAGAACAGCTCTCCAAAGATAAGTGATTAGCTGGACCTGGATAAGAAATCAAAACTCAAAGTAACTTATCGAGGATGGTGATTAGTGAGAGAGCTCTAATGGCAGAAAGATAGAGGACAAAGCACGTTCACAATTTGCGCTCCTCTCGTCTAATCTTTTCGAGGAGCTCGCCAGACCAAG
The DNA here is from genome assembly GCF_028828085.1 of Penicillium nucicola. Classification (NCBI taxonomy): domain Eukaryota; kingdom Fungi; phylum Ascomycota; class Eurotiomycetes; order Eurotiales; family Aspergillaceae; genus Penicillium; species Penicillium nucicola. Next base: position 617,360 of record NW_026643125.1, on the reverse strand, counting down.
TCGAGCGCGGTGGGGTATGCTCCCCGGATGTCGGATGTAGAACATAGGGTTTCATGCATCTTACGACCTTATTATAAAGATATAAGACTCAATCAAGTGGTTGACTTCAAGTATCATCATCAGTTTCAAACACAAGAGCAAGAACATCTTTTGATATATAGTACAATGGCACCTTCGGCCCCTTTCAACCCTCCTTCGGCCGACCTCCCCGGCAAACCTTTCGTCCCCACATGGGTTCCGCCTCCTGTCACGCAGCAGAAGGAGAACTTCGCCGAACTTAGCTCCATTGATCTTTCTTTGCTGGACTCAGATGACCCTGCTGTAGTCGACAACCTTGTTCAGCAGGTCAAGACTGCCATTCGCGATGATGGCTTCTTGTTCCTTGAGAACTATGGAGTTTCTCTGGAGCAGGTAAATACAGAACTCGATCCCCTTGATCAAAGTAAACTCATTAATGACTTTTCTCTTGCCGTAAAGCTCCACCGCCAGTTCTCTATTGCACAATATCTTTATCACAACATCAGCGAGGAGGACAAGCAGCGCCTTCTCTTCGACCCAGAGACAGGCGTTTGGTCTGGTTACAAGCACCCTTACGGCTTCAAGGTAAGAATAAACTCTCTTCGTATGAGACTCTTATCTAGATTCTATATTTACACTCAATCTTCATCAGCGCAACCTTGGACCCGAAGACGGCATCGAGCAATTCAACTGGTACAAGCCCGACTGGCAAGACATCAACCGAGTGCCAACATGTCTACATCCCTTCATGGATGAGGTCGAAGAGTTCGCCAACTACCTTACAAAGTCCGTCAACCGCCGTCTTCTCACTCTCTTCTCTCGAGTCCTCGAGTTGCCGGATGACTATCTCTGGGACAATGTGCAATCACACGGCAGCCCATCCGGCGAGGGATACTTCCGACACGCACTCTTCCGTCCCGTTCAGAAGAAGACACAGGAAGCTTCCAAGGGCCTGCGTATGCACGGTCATACTGACTTTGGTCTGACTACACTCCTGTTCTCCGTTCCCATCTCTTGCCTTCAGATCTGGGGCCGTGATGAGCAGTGGTATTATGTGCCCTACAAGCCCGGTGCGCTTGTCATCAACATTGGAGATACCCTTGAAATTGTGTCTGGTGGTCACTTCAAGGCTACTCGTCACCGTGTGTACAAGCCCCCTGTTGATCAGCTGGAACAGGAACGTCTCTCGTTGGTGCTGTTCAACAGCTCCGTTGGTGACTTGCGAATGGGTCCTGCAAGTGGTACGTTAACTTCAGGGAATATGTCGGGTGATTGAAGCTAAATATTCAACCTAGATTCGCCACTTATCCAGCGAGAGGGCTGCATCGAAGAACAAGGTGTCTACAAAGAGTTCAAGAAACTCACATCTCAAGGGAAACTCGTTCCTACCAATAAGCAATGGCGTGAAATCCAAATTGCTACCGCTACTGATCCCACGGACCAAGTCCGCAATAGAGTCGGTGCTGATCAAGTGCTCATTGATGGTAAGATCATGCACCAGCGGGAGTACATGGGTGTCAAGGTTGTTCTGCCTGTCTAGAGGATTGACTACAATGTGTGTGAACAGTCATGTGGATTTTCTTTTACCTCTGCGTTTGAAATATTGAAGCCGTATGGCTATGTTTGAATTTTATTTAGCGATTTAAATTGACTTTGATTAAGAAATTTTCAATTCTTGCACTGTATCATCAAGCATGTTGATTGTCGACGGCCCTGGTCCCACCAGGGAATTAGTCTTTTAGTTGAAGATATTGCCTTGGGTGTAAAACAGTCCTTCACCCAATGTACTCGTGCTGGAATCTAGAATGTCTGTTTTTGGTTATATAGGCCGGTGGATATGCGCCTCACACCAGGAATGTGCTAAGCATTCTTTGACTTTTATATTCTCTACTTTTTGAAAAACAGCTTGAGGTATCAAGATATTAAGAACAACAGTACACATTCAGTTTCTATTTTTGAATTCATGCTTAAATCAATACACTCATTTCAGCCCGCCAGCCAGCAGCAGACTCTGACCCGTCATATATCCAGTCTTCACAAGCATTGTGACTACATTCGCTGTCTCCTCTGGCGTTCCAAGTCGCCCCAGTGGAATACTCGCCGCCACCTCTGGGAATGCAGCAGCATTGGAGAGCATGCCAGTGTCACCAATCATTGCCGGCGCAACGTCGTTAACACTAATGTTGTGCTCTGCAAGGCGAGTCGAGAGGTTCTTCATCATACCAGAGAGGCCACCTTTGGAAGCTGCATAATCTATATAGTAAATCAAATCAGAATTTTCTCTCGCGGAAGCAGGCGTGCTTGGATAGGGAAAACTTACGGCATCCGTTGATCCCGCCCCCTTGTGCAGCGATTGATGACATGAATATAATACGACCCCATTTCTGGGTTTTCATATAATCCACCACACCTTTGACCATAATAAACGAAGCGCGGAGGTTAATATTCATGGTGTAATCAAACTCTTCCAGTGATATTTCCGAAACGTCAGGAATCCGTTTCCCATATCCCGCATTCGAGATGAGGATGTCGGGTCTTTGGCCATGTTCAGCATCAATTTGCTGAAACATATCCTCGATTTGTTCAACAACTCCAACGTCAACTTGATGGATTGATATACGCAGCTTGTGCTGAGTGTACTTGGATTGAATGTCGGTGACAATAGCTTCCATGGATGACAAATTGGTGGAGTATGTCAAGGCGAGGTGAACTCCATGATGCGCAAGTTGATGTGCACATGCTGCACCAATTCTGTAGTCAACACGATTGTATGTCAATGTCTCAGCTCTATTTTGAGAAAATGGGATTGTGCCCAAACTTACCCTCCTGATGCGCCGGTGATGAGAGCCAGACGGCCTTTAATCTCGTTGAAGGACATATTTTCGCTTTTGATGATAAGAAAATTGAGTAAAAAGTCACTCCAAGAATGGCGTTGTATAGGGTTCCGCAGGTCAGGTGCTTTATTTTCCCATTTGAGTGGGTTGTAAACCAGCGTGGGGTACTCGCGATTATCAAAAGCTAAGCCCAAGCTAAGTTATGCACGATGTTATTGTTATCTGGAAATCTACGATTTGTCAAGACAAAGAAGAGCTCTTCCGGCTGGTTAATAGACTTGGGTGCAGTGCCAATTTCGCCGTCCTGCTCTAGCGGAGCTCCTCCCAAGGGCCCAGCGACATCTGGATAGCCTATCGAGGCTGTGGTCAACAGTCTTGCCGATTCAATCGAATGTCACGCACGCATGTCTGATCGTGTGGAGGTAAGATAGCTATCTTTGATTCCTCTTGTTGAACAAAATGATCCTGATTGTCATGGAGCACAGCAGATCATGTTTATATGTTATCCAGTAAGTTAGTGGTTCATGATTTTCACATTGCAATTGTTAATTAGAGACTTCATTATCTTCTTCTTTGACAATTTTATTGACAAACGGCTATAATTTCTATATACCAAAGAGATGAATTTCTTGCTAGGCCCAATGGATGGACCTGAAAGTACAAGAGCGTCCGGCCTGAGGCATCCACGATGGCCACCGGCACGTGATGATGCTGTATCCTGTTTCCATGCATGCTTGTGACATGCGCAAATCCAACCTCATTTCATCTCATCCCTGAAGATCGTTTGGCATTACAAGCCTGTGACAGACACTAAACTCACAAGGACCGAAGTCTCGGAGCCCTGAGACTTTAGCGCGATATTAGGTGCCGAGGCGCATTTGCCCCGTGTCCCACATGGCCGATAGCCCCGATGGCTACAAGGATTTGATCCGTGGCTATGAAATAGAGTTAGACGGTCTCTTAAAGCAGGGAACATACAAACCGGTATTTTTGTATCATGTTTTGTTGTTCAATGTACTGCCATTGTTAGGTCTCGCTCTTCCTCGTGGCAGAGGTGGACAATATGCTCGAAAAGGAGTATTCGTCCTATGTATTGCTATCGCAATCCAAGCTTTTCGAAATCAGCGGGCTCTCATTGGTGGCAATGGCTACATGCTAGGTCTGATGACAGCATGGTGGCTCATATGGAATGCTATTTTGTTTGCATTTTCAGACCTTGAGCGTGATTTCAAGCGCATCGAACGGAAGCCTGTCGATCTACAGCTTCAAGATCGGAATGAAACCGAGAAAGACAATTGCACAAATACCTTTGTATGGCAGTCATACCCTGAAAAGATTGGTCATCGACTTGACTGGTCTGCTGGACTTCTCTTCAACCTTAGAGGGCCAGAATGGAATTGGCGAGCCCCCCATCTAGGACCATTGCCCCAATCAGTCCATACTCAGTTGCATTCAGGATTTTCGTATGCCAGGGTTAAAGCACAAGATGATGCAACTTATATCAGTGGAAAGCAGCGTCTCCAAGCAGCGTTTCGAACGTTCTTGAAATATTACCTTGTGTTGGATTTCCTAAAGGTCGTTATGATGCGAGATCCGTACTTCCAGGGCATCGCTTCAGTGAACTCACCACCACCATTTCCATTCTCCTATCTCACTATTCATCCACTTCTGGTTCAATTCTACCATATCTTCCTCAGCGCTTTCGGTGTCTTCGCTGCCCTCGAATTTGTGACTGCCCTGAGTCCGATCTTCTTCTTGGGATTAGCACTTGCATTTCCTAATGCATCCAGGAAGCTCACTGCTGCACCACTCGGGGCTGCATGGGTATATGCCGATACGTTTGGGCCTTTCTTAGAGCCAATTCTTGATCATGGACTGGCAGGCTGTTGGGGTCGGTGGTGGCACCAGCTCTTCCGTTTTGGGTTTACAGCCACCGCGCTTTGGATCCTATCGTTGCTTCCAACCAAGCTGTCATCAATAACGCAAGTCCGGCGCGTTACATTCATCGTGGTAGCATTCTCAGTCAGTGGTTTTGTGCACGCTTGTGGGAGCTTTACACAGTTTACAGAGACGAAACCTATATCGGGCCCCTTTTTGTTCTTTTCCCTGCAGGGTGTTGGAATTCTGGGAGAGAAAGCGTTTAAGAGATATATGTCCCAGCTGTTGCCTCTTGCCCGTACACCGCGGTGGCTAAAACGGACAGCCAACTTTGTATTCGTCTTTTGTTGGTTGTTCTATTCTGGGGTTTTGGTTGCGGACGACTTTGCGCGCGGTGGACTATGGTTGATGGAGCCAGTTCCTTTTAGTTTTCTTCGTGGGCTGGGAATCGGACTTGAAGGTCATGGATGGTGGTGCTGGACAGAGCCGTGGTTTCGATATTGGAGCGACGGTACTTACTGGGGAAGTGGAATCCGGGTGATATGATCAAATTGAGCAGCATGAAGCTGCAAATATAACTTCGATATTCTTTAAACTCATGGTTGTATTCGGAACGACAGGTGTTCATTATCTAGAATGCATTTCTAAAAGCTCACAGAGACGATGACTAAAAATCTAACCCTCCATCGTAACATCGTCATCCTCATCGTCAGTATCAGAGTCCATGTTCAGAGTGGGCAATTCGTCATCGCTCTCATCGTCAGCTCCTGCGGCAGCAGGCTGCGAGGCCACTGCTGAGCCATTCGCGGAGGTCGTGGTGGTGGTGACCTGAACTGAGATTCTGGGAGCCTCAGTCTGAGTGATTGTGGAATCCGCTTGAGGGACCGGGGTGACTTCTTCAAATCGTGCCTTCTTAGTATCCTGCTTCTGGAAATCATGCCCATGAGCAGTTGATTCCTCAGTAAAGGTGCGCTTGTGGAAAGCGGGCAATGGATCGGCAGCCTTCGATTGCTCTACCTTGGGCATTTGCAGAGGCATCGACACTGGCTGCTTCATGAAGTCAGAAGTCGGGGGAGCAGTGTATACATCATCGGCCATCTCTTCGTCTTCGTCTTGGTCCTCATCAACATAAGCGTCCAGTTCAGGAGCTGTCATCAACACAGGCATCCTGGGGCGGACCAACGCCTCCACTTCCATCTGATCGGCGTAAGTGCGAGCCAAGAATGGAATGATGCTCGAGCTTGCTCCACGGCCCTTGATTGCAGGCACAGGGTTGAGGACGCTAGCGAGCATCGCATCTTTGTCCGAGGTCAAGATTATGGTGCGGTCAATCTCAGCGCGAGTGGACGGAGGAACAAGCTCAGCGGGAACAGAATTAAGTACAGCCTGCAAAAGGCCCGAGGCGTTTTGTTGAAGATTCAAAAATGGAGAAGCCGACTGCGCCTGGCGAGACTTCTGTAGCTCAGGATTCAAGAAAGCGTCGGCGTTAGCTGTAGTAGCTTGACCGCCCTTTGACTTCGTTTTCGGATCTGAGCCCGAGTTGGCTGTAGAATCTCCAGTCGGCGGCAGAAGATCATGACAGCAGGAGCGAATCACGCTTACCAGAGATGCCACACTCTGCTTAGACATTGCGGGCCCGTTCAAAGGCACCAGGGAACGCAGCAATGCGTAGACTGCAGAGCGCACATCTTTGCTGAAGGTCTCACCCCGGAAAGTCCAAACGGCCTGCTCCAAAATGGTCTGGGTTACTGAAGTAGCGCTGGTCTCCAACACTCCAACAACCTTGGAAAGCAAACCCATACAAGCGATGTGAATACGAGGAAGCTCCAGCCAAAGGCCCTCTCGTTCTTCCCGTCCAATTTCCTGGTTAAATTGGATGCCGGTCTGGGACTCGCCGTTTAGCGGGACAGTCACAGACGTAAGTCGGGATGTCAAATCCAAAATAGATCCCAGAGGAAGAGCAACAGCAGCCGCGGACGGAGAAGAAATAAAGCCCGAAAGAATTCTCAGAAGTGCAACCAGCCGATCCACGCCCGAGTGCAATCCTGTCCAGCCTGGAAGCCCCAGACCATCTGGTCCTTTATCGCTCATTTCTTCGCTATAATTTGACCTGGTGGACACTAGTTTCGCGTCAACCGATTCCCATTGTTCCACCACTGCGCGGTAAACTTGATCTGCTGTCCGATGGATGGACAGAATTGTTGATCGACAATCATCGTTCCATCCGGAGCCAGCCTTGTCTTTTGGTGCACACTTGTGAAGGGAGACAAGAACCTGCTCTGCCAAATCGACGACATGCTCCGGGAAAAAGGCAGGCGAGGAAGTACCGACAACCTCAGCGAGCAGGGTTCGAAGCTGAGAGCCGAATGGACGGAAGATGGTGGCATGTCTGGGGATCAACTCCAGCAAGGCACATAGCACAATTTCCATGAATGGGGTGTTTGGCTTCGGCTTGCGTGTCGAACCTGAAGACGTCTTCGTATTTACAGAAACCAAGTTCAAGACGGCAGTGATGAATCCTGGCAATTGCGGAGTGGTGATTTCTCGGACGAGCGTTGGGTACTGGTATGTGAGGTGGAAGATACGAGTGAGAGTAATAACACACATCTTCCTCGTGGAGATTGGATCAGGCTTAGCCAGAATGCTGATCAAACCGCGAACAATTGGTTCATATCCGCGCAAGATTTCCCATTGACCAGCCTCGACGGTAGCTTTCACCAGCACAACAGCTGTCCATCTTCCTTCAATAGTGCGGTCCTGCAGCAGACTTGCCAGCCGAGTCTTCAACTTATGGATCTGAACCGCATTGTCGGACTCGGATTTGCCTTTCTGGGCTTGCGGAGCAGACAGCAATGCGGCGCAATCAGTCAACGAAGTCGCAAGGAAGGAAGCAATAGGTGGCAATTGATCAACTGGAGTAGTCGTCAGACGATGCGTCACGGCGCGCAGGGTAGTAGAAGTCATGATTGGCCTGAAAGAAAAAAGACCCAAACGTGAACAATGAAGTTGAAGTAGAAGAAGATCTCCAACTTTTTTCTGCCAACGCTCGGACCACATGAAGCCTCGGTGGTAAATTACCGTCACGTACGTAATCGCTCTCCACCCCTGGAGGATCATCAGCGTGGAACTTGACAGTGTTGGGCCTGGAATGCTCCTCTCCCTTCCTGCACCACTCACTACCCTTTTGAACCATGGCTGTAGGTACTTGTCCTGCTGTTTGTCGAGCAGTGACTCTGCTATACAACTTCAAAAACCACCAATACAAGCCAGTATTCATCGCTAACACGTGCTAGGGAGGAAATGCCGAGAAAGGGCAGCGCTACACTGCGGCCTTAGACCAGGCGCGAAGTCAAGGGAAATGGGATGAGGTCCCAGAACTGATTCGGAAAGTCACAAAACATGCACCGCAAAAGACCTGTACGCTGAGCCCCGCCTTTGTTGATCTTGAACTGACAGAGATATCAATATAGGTGTGATACAGACCGCTACTGCCGAATTGCGCGTGGTATCGTATCTCCAACAAAGGTCGTCCGGCGACGACTCGTCCTCTTCTCCCAATATTGTCGAGCTGATTCCGGCCCTTTTAATGACCATCGAGAACAACGACGGGTCACCACAAGAACTACTACAGGCCCAGGTCTGTTTGGGATGGATTCATTGGGTCTTGAATGAGCCTGCGCTTGCAGCGGCGCGTCTTCCTGCGAGCTTTTCGGAGGCAGTTGACAATTTGGCTGGTGGAGGAGAAGCTCCGACTGCGTGGACGGAGGTCTGTCTTGTGAAGGGATGCTACATCAAGGGTATGTTTACCTACCCTATGTTTTAATGTCACTGTACTAACACGAAAAAGGCATTGCACAATCTAATGTTTCCAGCATCGATGAGACATTAGACACATTTGGATCTATAGTCCCGTGGCTGAGCAGCAACAAGCTCACGTCGATCACCACCCCTCAATTCCTGGAATGGTCCGAGTCCCTCCTGGGCAAGGGCGCTCTTTTGGCCAGTGAAGAGGCGAGCAAGAGGACTTTATACTCGGATCCTGAGCAGGTTCATGTTGCTTTGCGATTGCTGCGTTTGTGGGCTTCTCATCCCTTTGTCAAGCAAGGAAATCCCACCAGATCGTCAAATGCCGACGGATCCGGTACGGTTTCTCGGTCGTCCGTATGGACTTCCTACTACGGCTTTCTTACAATTGTCCTACACGACCGACTTGTATACACTGGCCCCAATGATGGACCTGATCGTCCGCAGCTTGCCAGTGAATTGCGCCGTGTGGAAGCCATCTGTGAGGGCAATCTCCTCCGTGAAGTTAAGTTTCCCACTGCCAGCTCCCAGAACAATCAAGTCGAAGAATGGGTAGAGCAAGTAATCAGCAATTGGGAAATTCTATGCGGCCCTGAATGGCAGGACTCAGATCTTGGCGAAGGTGGCCAGAATGCTGTTGGTCGCAATGTCTTGGATGTAAGTTCAGGCGAACGCGTGGCCTATGAGACTGGCTAACCACCTTTTTTTGATCAGATTCTGTATCGTGCAGCAACGAAGACCTATCATTCTCACCTGATCCTCCGCCGTCTTTTCCACGTCCATGCCTCTTTGGCTGACTTTGAGCTTGCCGTGAAGGCACTTGATTCTTATATTGAGATTGTTACTGCGGCCAAAGAGAGGGCAGAAAAGTCCGCCGAGTCAGGTGAATTGGAGAAGGACGAAATCTTATTGCAGACCTTATCTGAAGGAGTGACATTGCTGACCTGCCACGGCTCCTTTGAGGAGGCAGAAAGAGCCCGCGATTTGACTGATATGATACGGGAGTATGTTGACAAACATGCTCTTGTTACCAACGGCGAAGTCAATGGCAACTCATCAAAATCATCAGGTATTCCTCTGTCTGTGTTGGCCTTGTCCTATCGGGCTGTGGGAGTGGGACTTGCCAGTTGGGCCAGTTGGACACCTGTAAATGAATCGCGTGATGAAATTCGAGCAGATGCGATCGACTACCTAGAGAAGAGTCTTGAGCCAGAATTAGGAAACAGCTCGAGTTATTCATCTCTCTACACCCTGGGTCTGGTCTTGGCTGAGAACAGAGATCTAGACACTGCAATTGACTACATCAAATCCGCTTTGACACCGAGCGGGCCATCCCTTGAAGTTGCTGGAGATCTGTCCAAGGACCGTGATTTGGTGTCTCTGTGGCATTTACTTGCACTATTGCTGAGTGCGAAGCAAGAATTCGAGATTGCCGGGCGTTCGTGCGAAGCAGCATTTGAACAATTTCCAAAGGAAATTTTCTCCAAAAGTCACCGCGAAAAGTGGTCATCGAGAAATTCACACAGCTCTGAAACACAGCGCCCTCTTCTTACTCGTCTATCAGGCAGAGAAAAGGAACGAATCATCCAAACTCGCATCACACAGCTTGCGTTTGTTGAACTGCTGGACGGCCCAGAGGCTGCGGTAAACCACAGCGAGCAACTACTGAGTTTGTTTGGCACCCTTTTCCATGATCTCAACCTCGAAACCGAAGAATCCAAATGCAAATCAGACCACTTGGTGCCACCAAAAAGTTCCGCTGGCACCACCAAAAGCTTCCGTGGTAGCATCTTCAGTCGACACAGAGCGTCACAGCTACCAGATCGACGTGCTGATAATTCTAACGGCTCTGACTTTATCCCACCCACACCAGCTATTCCCAATGGTCACATAGCGGAAGCTCCCTCAATCCAAATCACGGATGGAGACGCTCACAGCTATAAGGAAAAGACCTCCATAATTGGACGGTCAGACTCCAAGAGACTTAAAAAGCGAGCCTCAAGCTTCCATCGTAATGAGAGGCCACGCGTTGAGGAACCTCCACTTCCTGGAGGTGCAACTTCACCAGACATGATTGGCATTGCAATGTCAGGCAACACGTCACCAGAGGCGGCAACTTATCCTTCCAAGGGCAAGCAATCTCTGCCCCCAATGGCACATAACACTAATTACAAACAAGAACCTCTTCCTGCCGGGCACGAGCATCAACCGCCACAGCAGGATATTCGGCTTCCAGTCACCCATCGCTTTGATTCTCCCACCGGTGCTGTGACAAAGTTCTCCCTCGTTCAATCCCAGAAGCATGCTCTGGGTCTCCTTATCAGAATCTGGCTGGTCATAGCCGGACTCTACCGTCGCGCATCACTGTTAGATGATGCACGTGAAGCTTGCGAAGAAGCCTTGAAGCAAGCCGCACGAGTTGAAACACTTGTTGCATCACATGAATCGTCAGCTCGCTCGTTCAGCAAGCGTGGCTGGGGGTCGTCAAAGAGCTCGGAAGAACTCTGGGCCGATGTTTCCGCCGAACAGGGGCTCCTGGCACAGGCTGCTTTGAACCCTCATCAGGCTATCAGACACTACGAGGAAGCCCTCTTACGCTGCCAGGACCACCCAGTGGCAACCATTGGACTGGCTAATTTGCTGCTAGACATCTGGGATCAGACTCTCTCCCCCGAGCCATTGAATGTAGATGTGGATCTCAACGTTTCGCGTCTGTCATTACTCGCAGAGACTCCCAAACCTAAGTCCGCCAAGGCCATCTCAACTGATGATTTGAAGGTATCTCGGGAGACTGAGAATGCAGCACCTGATGAGGCGCCTTCCTCCGCACACGATGTCGAGCCTCAGCAGCTTCATCGTCTTGCGGCCCGGGATCGTGCCTACGGTCTCCTTTCGGCATTGACAAAGCTCGGTAGCTCCTGGGACAGCTCTGAGGCATGGTATGCTTTGTCTAGGGCATATGAGGCCGGCGAGCAAGTCGAGAAGCTGAAGGAAGTATTGTGGTGGTGCATTGAACTAGAGGACAGACGACCTATTCGTCACTGGTCAAACATCGGCTCCGGTCTTTATGTCCTTTAAAGGAAGCAAAATCTTGGGTGTTAATATCTTCTTGTATCTAACTCATTTCCCCCTGGCAACGCTTTTCTATTTGATTCTCAACAACCAAGATATCTTGTTGATACTGGCATGTGAACTACATGGTTGCAAAGAGCTTTTTTTAATTGAAGCGGATTTTCGAGAATGGACTCTCTTCGTAAAAAAACAAACACTACTGGTAAGACGTCTTTATATACAATTCCCACATAGACAACTACGTTGCCAGCGGGTCCAAAAGGAAACGGGATCAGGTGAACAGCACGGAAGTTGGATTGATTCTGCTACTGCAAATTGATTTACCGCGGAGCAGCTGTGGGAACCCAGGCAGCGATCTTGGGCTTGGTACTGGAAGCGAAGTCAGTCGACGCACGGGTTAAATCCAAGGGAAGCATAAAGGGCCGGACGTACGTAGAGTAAGTCTTGAAGGCAGCACGGCTCAGGGTCGGGTTGGCGCGGTGCTCGCGCAGCTCCCAAGGGCGGATACCAGTCTGCATAATCTTGTCGGCGTGTGGGGGCGCGTCAACAAGGTAGGAGATCCAGGCGTGCCTAAACGTGCATTAGTCTTGACTGTTCATGGGAAAGGTTGCCCCTGTGTCCCGAGAAAAGAGCTTACCAGCCGGGCTCAATGTGGGATGCGTCGTATTCGGCCTCCTTGTAGTCGACCCATCGTGTACGGACTAAACAAAAGACAATTAGCAATCCGGGTGCCCTGTTACAATCGCCTGCAAGAAGAGCTGGTTGTCTTACGAGGCAGTTCCTCCTCCATATTCTCGAAGTACTTGTTTCCGAAGCGATCAGTTCCGATCAGAGTTCCGGCCTTGGTATCACCTGGAATAGCGTGAGTTGTCAGTCAATTGCAGCATAAGCACCAATTGAAGATCGACATACCGATGTACTAAATCACAGCGCAAAGACAGCTAAGTTAGTCTCGATCGCATGCAATTGTCCCAACCCGCTGGGAGAGGTGTCCGCGATCATACCTGCATCTGGTGTCCAGCATCCTAAGTGGCAGAGTTAGCGACCGAATTTCCCTAGAGAAAGAACCAGAAAGAGACAAACCTTGAGACCAACTCGGCGAAGGTTACGCAGCGTCCTCAGAATAGTCGACATCTTTGCTGTTCAATGTGGAGCGAATGGGATGCGAGAGATTGGTGATTTGAGGTTGCCGGAGTGTGTCTGTTTGCACTGTTTGCACCCCTTTCGCTGATTTCCCGATTCAGAAGAACCCTCAACTCTCGTCCCTTAGACATGTTTGGCCGAATTGGAGGACAGGCGCTTCGTAGCGCGGGGCGTCGCCCAGCTGCGCGCCCGAGGCTATACGCTCGCAACTTTTCTGCGCAGTCCGGTACCAGTGCTACCACTGCTGCATCCGCTCCTTCACCACTAGCAGGAATCACCTCCGAGCTAGATCGCATTGCTCCCCGATTTGAGGTGCCTGCGTCGCATATTACTATTATTGATTCTCCGACGAGTTTCTATTCAACATTGAAGGTGCGTTGGCTGTACTACTAGCCCCCGAAGCGCATTTACTAATTCGCGACTGCATAGGATAAAATCCTCAAAGCCCGGCGGCGTGTTTACCTTTCCACCCTATATATTGGCAAAACGGAATTCGACCTGATCAATACATTGAGCCAGGCTCTTCGCGATAACCCGGATCTGCAAGTTTCTGTTCTGACGGATGCTCTGCGCGGTACACGAGAGACCCCGGACCCTTCATGCGCATCACTCCTTTGTTCATTAGTCGAGAAGTACGGTCCGGAGCGGGTTGAAGTTCGGATGTTCCATACGCCCAACTTGACTGGCTTGAGGAAGCAATGGATTCCTCGTCGAATCAATGAAGGCTGGGGCTTGCAACACATGAAGCTTTATGGAATCGATGACGAGATTATTCTCTCAGGGTACGTCCCCTTCGAACGATCAGCCAGCGTATAATACTGACATATCTCAGTGCAAATCTGTCTGAAGAATACTTTACGAGTCGCTTGGATCGGTATCATGTCTTTGCCTCCAAGGCGCTGACCGAATACTATGCTCAAATTCACCACGCAATCTGCAGTCTGAGTTTCCAGGTTCTGCCAGACCCCGAGAATGAGTCCTATATCTTGGATTGGCCTAGCTCAAATGAGGCACCATCGCCTCTCGAGAGTCCCCAGGACTTCGTTGCTTATTCCTCGACCTTTTTGAAACCGCTCATTGAGGCATCTGACAATAAACCCGCTGATTTATCAGAATCCAGCCAAACTTTTGTATATCCCGTGTCGCAGTTCACGCCGCTCCTGAAACCCGAGGATACCTCTACAGAATACCCTGCCGTAACAACGATCCTGCGTATGTTGTCCGGCTCGTCTGCTTTCGCCGGTGCCCGCTGGCTCTTCACGGCCGGATACTTCAATATCCACCCCGTTCTTTCCTCCCTCTTGATTTCCAGTACTTCCGCTGCCCAGCACAATCCCTCTACCACACAAGGCACAGTCTTGACAGCCTCTCCGTGGGCGAATGGATTTTACGGCTCTCCCGGAATCTCAGGCATGCTTCCTGCCGCTTACACCCACCTCTCGGCACGATTCCTCGACCGTGTTGCCGAGGCACAGGCTACGAGTTCCATTCAGCTCAAGGAATGGCGCAAGGGTACTGTCGGCACGCCAGGAGGCTGGACATACCATGCCAAGGGCCTTTGGGTCACCCTTCCCAACGAAGAACACCCTAGTCTCACGTTCGTTGGTAGCAGTAACTACACGAAGCGCAGTTACAGTCTTGACATTGAAACCGGTGCTTTGGTTGTAACCAACGACCCGGATCTCAAGCAGAAGCTGGGCGAGGAGACAGAGCGACTCCAGAAGGACGCCAGCCCTGTCTCGAGGGATGACTTGATGAGAACGGAGAGACGAGTCGGATGGAACGTGAGACTCTCCATGTGGATCGTGGAGAAGGTCGGCGGTGCCTTTTAAGTTTTCTTTTCTTCTTTCTTTCTTGTATACTATGGGACAATAGACACTCTGTAATATAGCGAACTATATAGATTGGTGTGATATTTGATGTTTATCACATCATCTTTCGAATCAAAACGCATCGATACATTTATTCCATCTTCACTCACCTGCACAATAATTACCCAACCGGGAGCAAAAACATGTTTCTTCAACATGTCCTAGGAAAACGCTGGTACGGCTTTGATTTGGATGACACACTTCACGAATTCCGACGAGCCTCAACCCACGCCTCAACCCACGTCTTCGAGGCAATCCACTCTTCAAATCCCCAGATCAGCATTGATACCCTCAAAGCCACATACAGTGAAATTTTGCGCCTCACGACTGCCAATGCCTTCACAGATGGCAGAACTTCAATCGAGTATCGACGTGAACGATTTGGGCGCCTTCTCCAGGTACACGGGCTGATGGGCCTCAATCACTTCCTCGGGCCTGGCAACCTTCTACTGGATCGTCTGTTGGATCTATATCGGGATTCTCTGCGCCAAAGTCTCGCACTGAAACCTGGTGTTTTGCAGCTTTTACAGACTCTCAGATACTTGGGGAAGCGGGTCATTGTCATTACCGAGGGGCCAGCGGATGCACAAGAGTGGACGGTTCATGAACTGGGGCTATGGCGGTATATTGATGTGCTTGTTACGACAAATGAAATTGGCAGATCGAAAGTGGATGGGATGTATGGAATTGTCTTGGAGAAGTATGGGATACCCTCGGGGGACATTGTTTACTTCGGTGATAATGAG
The DNA here is from genome assembly GCF_028828085.1 of Penicillium nucicola. Lineage (NCBI taxonomy): Eukaryota > Fungi > Ascomycota > Eurotiomycetes > Eurotiales > Aspergillaceae > Penicillium > Penicillium nucicola. The sequence continues at coordinate 601,994 of NW_026643125.1, read as the reverse complement.
CGTCGTGATGTTCAAGCTGCACGAGAGGAGGGAATATTGGCCGTGCACTATGACGAAAAACAGGAATCTCAATTGGATGATATCAATACATTACGGGTGAATTCGTGGGCTGTGGTACAAACAGTACTCGTCCGTGGAGAGTAAGGAGATTGATATAGAATAGAACATGAAGACATAAACAAAACTTTTGGTCTAGCCATGAAGAGATATCAACCCTAACGCACGGGAATGCAGATATGAAAATAGAAAGAATAAAAGCAAAAGCCAAACGCCGTGTCATGACTGGGGGAGGGTTCCATCGAGCGTCGTCTCATATGCAATGCGGAGTCTCATCTAAACTCTTCCGGGGACCTTGCCGTTTCTGAAGCGAGCAGGACCAAGTTCAGAGCGCACCTCGTCGAGGTTCCTGATACCAATGGCCTCGTTACCGTTTTTGCCACGCTTGTTCTTAGCACCCTTGCGCTTGGCCTGAGCACTGGTGTTGGGGTCCCAGCTAGAAAGGAAATCGTCCATCACGCTGTTGAAGCTGCTGTGACTGGGAATCTCTCTTCCACTGGCGTCGATCAGGCTGGGAGCTTCGGATATGGCCGACATATCTGTCATACCGGTTGCGCCGGTCATTCCACTGACCATCGACATGCTGTCGTCATACTCGTCTTCCTCATCGAGAGCGTAGAGGGCCTCCATCTTGTCAAATCGGTCGTCCAAAAGACGGTGTCCTTCAGTACGAGCCAGAGCGGAAGATGTCATCGAGTATGCGGAGGGGTTGGTCAAAGCACCCTTGCGCTTCTTGCGACGAATTGGTGTACCACCAGCAGTGAACACAGTCGATGCCATCGTCTGCGAGGGTGCAATTGTGGGTGCTGCGGGTGCGGCAGCCTTGCCAGCCTTTGCGTCTTTCTTGAACTTGGCGAACTCGTTCATCCATCCCTGGTCGGTTGGGGCAATATCGGGAGCTGGCCGATCGTGATCAGGCATCTCGCCGGGCTCCAGAGTGCTCGCCTCAGTGGCTTCTGGAAGGTGCTCGTCCATGAATTCTGTGGTATCCCTCTGCACGGGTGCCTTCTCGGTGGCATCCGACTCCCATCCTTCGTCTTCGTCGTCATGGTCAAAGAGAGAATCCTCCCAATCACCTTGGTCAATCTCCTCCGCATTTGCGGTCAGTTCACCAAAGATATCTTCATCATCACCCTCCTGCACAAACGCCTCATCCTCGAGCGCTTCCAGGGCCTCTCGTAGGCGGGGGTCCATGTCGGGCTTGAACCCAGAAATCGCATCAGGGATGTTCTGCTGGTCCTGGTATGTCGGCTGGCGAACATATGACGACGCAGTAGATCGCATATCGCCGTATTCAGAGCCGTAGAGACTATTACCACCGAAAGCGCTTTGGGCATCAGCTTCTCTCTCGTCCAGTGAGACCTGTCGCAACGCATCCTCCAGCTTCAACCCCTTGTTGGCTTTGCCCTTGGGCTTCTCCTGCTTGGCTTCAACAAAGTAGGTATCTCCACTACCATGTCCCAGTTCGCGCAAATGCTGCATATAATCGTAGTTGGAATCATCGTAGTAGACACCATAATTGGCAGCCTCGCCCTCGTTCTGGCGAGCACTGTCGCCAAACTCGGACTGAAGATCGTGGAGATTGCGCAAGGGCTTCGTCGCGGATCTCGATGAAGACGGAGCGGGAACGGGACCAGAAATTTGGTGCAGGACGCGGTCGTCCGCACCAGTATCGTGGATCAACGGGTCATTTTGAGACCGGTGGAAGAGCTGGAAGGTGCTCGCGTTCTTCTTGTCACTATAGATTCGTCAGTCCCGGTACATTCATACTCTTGGCTTTAAACGTACATCCACTGTTTGGGCGGCATGTTGGGCTTGGTTAAAGGTTGGTTTTCGCAGAAAAAAAGAAGAAAAGTGGGATTGATAGGATCACGTGCAGCCTTATCGCCCCTCGTTCTCCGGGGTCCTCGAGGAACTTGGAAGTTTCGTGAAAATCGCTATTATAATTCTAAGGGCCAAGTTTATTTTGGTTTCTGATGTGTTTATAGGATTGTACTTTTTCACTGTGCACATTCGCTTATGGACTTGGGTACTCATTGGGCTCGTGATAGGCCAATATCTGTGTGATCCCCTCGACCGACACCCTGCTTAGTATATAGAACTCCTTGATGTAGACCTAATATGTAGTATTGGAAATATCGACCCATAAATGTCCATACCATCTGCGCAAAACCACTTATAACTTATATATCTGTAAAGATCCTAAAAATCAGTGAAGTATACGCGATAGAGGGGGCTGAGTCAGCGTTATCTTATCCGTCTGAATAATCCAAAATTCCCTTCAGTTCGGTGGGGTTGACACTTTTTTCATCTCTACAACTTTTTCGCATTTTGAAGTCACTGCCATCATGGTGCTGGCTAAATCCAAGAACAATGTGGGGCTGGGAAGCAGTCTCATGAATGACCGCTTTGGCAAGGGCAAAGCGTCTAGCCAGAAGAAGGTCTCTCACAACAATTCTATTGCGCGAAAGGGCATGGATGGTGAGACCTACGTTACCAACGAAGCCAAGGAGGCATCATGGGTGAAGATGCGCTCTATCACCGAGCAGGCCGCTCTCGACGAATTCCTGAGCACTGCTGAACTCGCCGGAACCGATTTTACCGCTGAAAAAATCAACAACGTTAAGATTATTCATTCCGACCAGAAGAATCCCTTCCTCCTCACTCCTACCGAGGAGAAGAACGCCGTCAAGAAGCACCAGAAGAACAAGGGTAGATTGACCGTGCCCCGACGACCCAAGTGGGACCAATCTACAACTCGCAATGAATTGGAAGCTATGGAAAAACAAAGCCTGTTGGACTGGCGGCGAGGACTGGCGGAGTTGCAGGAGTACCATGATCTTCTTATGACTCCCTTCGAGCGCAACTTGGAGGTCTGGCGTCAGTTGTGGCGTGTTATTGAGCGATCCGATCTGGTCGTCCAGATTGTCGATGCTCGTAACCCGCTGCAGTTCCGTTCCGAAGATTTGGAGACCTACGTCAAGGAGATTGACCCGCGAAAGAAGAATTTGCTGTTGGTCAACAAGGCCGATATGTTGACTCTCAAGCAAAGAGAGGCCTGGGCCGAGTACTTTGAGCGGAACAACATTAACTTCCGTTTCTTCTCCGCTCACCTCGCAAAGGAGAAGATCGAGGCTGCCCTTGCGGAAGCAGAGGCTCAGGGGAATGAGGAACTTGCCAACAAGATCAAGGACATGAGTGTTGGTGAAGGCGAGGATGATGGATACCGCAAGGAGGACACAGTGGAAGAAGAAAAGGCCAAGCTCGCCGACCCAGATCGCTCGCTTGGTCCTCACATCTTGGACACAGAAGAACTGGAAGAGCTATTTTTGGCCAACGCTATTGAAAAGCCACAAGACGACGAGTCTGGCGAGCAGCCCAAGCATAAGACCACAATCGGTCTCGTTGGATACCCTAACGTTGGTAAGTCCAGCACAATCAACGCCTTGCTCGGTGCCAAGAAGGTTTCCGTCTCTGCGACTCCTGGTAAGACCAAGCACTTCCAGACCTTGTACCTATCACCCGAGATCATGCTCTGCGATTGTCCTGGTCTGGTGTTCCCCAACTTCGCTACTACCAAGGCCGAGCTTGTCGTCAACGGTGTGCTGCCCATTGATCAGCAGCGTGAGTTCACCGGTCCCGCCGGCCTCGTTGCCAAGCGTGTTCCCAAGCACTTCATCGAACAAGTGTACGGTGTCAAGCTGCGCATGCGCCCCATCGAAGAAGGTGGTACTGGCATCCCAACTGCCAGCGAGATTCTCCGTGCATACGCTCGTGCTCGTGGTTTCTCTACTCAGGGTCTTGGTCAGCCAGATGAGTCTCGCGCTGCCCGTTACGTTCTGAAGGATTACGTCAACGGAAAACTCCTCTACGTCCACCCACCCCCGACCGCGGAGGGTGAGGCTTCCATCGATGTGAACGAGTTTAACAAAGAGCTCTATGACATTAACCATCTCCCCGAAAGACGTCGCAACCAGCTCTCACAAGCCCAGATTGGCAAGCCAGCTTCACCGGCCATGGTCAAAGATGACATTGACGCGGATGTCCTTGCCGCCCCGTCTAGTGTGCCCACAGTGGAGCCTGAGCTCGGCCGTACCTCGCGCAACCTCGACTCCGGTTTCTTCGGCACAGCGACTGGCCCTTCTGCCGGTCGCATGACTCTCCCCTTCCAGTCTCAGTACACCAAGCAGGGCCAGGAGATTCGCAAGGCACCCACAGGCCGCAAAGAGCGTATGATGGTTGCTCTAGAGCGTGGCGTGGATGTCTCTGAGGTGCGGAGCGCTAACTCCAAGAAGCACTTCAAGGCGAACAAGAAGGCGGCCAAGAAGATCCGCAACAACCCTGAAGATGACGACTACTAAAAAGTGCTTTTTGTTACTTGTGCTTGGGCGAGTCGAGGGAGGTTCTATTTTGCTCCTTCTGCCTCTTCTGGGGTATCATTCTTGGGCTCGTCGGGCCTGGGATGAATGAATGATAAATGATCCTAGATATAGGATTTGCATGTCATGTGGGATTGAAGTTTTATGTTCATGTTCATACGTTGCTTTTTGCAAACTCATCTTTTCGGCGTTAGGTTTTACGAGTTGAATAACGATTTATACCAGTCATTCATTCACTTGATTTGTTCTTCTTTCACTACCTACAGTAAATATCCTGGCTCGTAAACAATTATCGGACTGGGTGCTGAAATTTTCAACTATCGCGTTCTATTGTTCTAGCCTTGCTCCTAGACGTTGTTCGGCTTACCTCTACGAAGTATGCGTTCTTAAAGCAGGGGATTCAAGTCCTCAAGACGACCATAGTGAGGTTGCCTTTTGAGGACTAATGATCAAGGTTACTCCGTTGATTTAAGAAAATGGAAGAACATGCTGCATTAAAAGGATTTGCAACGAACGTGTACATTAGTCTACAACACAGAATAGCAAACAGTTATATCAACTAAGACAGCTGAGCCTATGTAGCCTTCCACAAAGCATTGACCTGCTTTCTCCGAGTCTAGAAAGAAGAAAAATGTCAGCCATGATATCTTTGAAAGCCATATAAGGGTTGGGGAAACATACCATCGGAGCCAAAATGGCGACACCAATACTGAGTGCCACCACAGTAAGAACGAGCTGCAATTTGGAGAAGCTCTTGCCGAGGACATCAAATGCCTGGCTGGGTGTGGCGCGAGTACCATAGATATCGCTACCAAAGGCGAAGATGAGACTCGTGCTCTCCAACAGGGTAGGACGAGAAAGCACTTGCTTGATGCCGGCGACATCGCGGGCGTGCGAGAGGTACCATTTGCCATCAAAGTCGAAGTAAGGAGCGTAGCGGAAGAGACCTTCTTCGGTCTCGGCAGCAGTAGCATCACGGTCTACGGGGCGGCGGGGGTCGAGGACTGGACGGGGGATTCCAACGATAGAGTTGGAGGAGGGGAGAGTGCAGAGGAGCTGGCGGGTGGTGATTCCCTGGCGGGTTTGAGTGACAGTCATGTGGGAGATGGGCTCGGGGATCATAAAGGCCTGCGAGATGACATGGGGCAGCGGTGGGCTCTCAACGCTACTGTGGAGACTGGAGTAGTTGCCAGCAGAGTCGAGAGGGCCACGGTCGTTGGGGAAGGGGGACTCGTAGAGCTCAGAGATGACGAGTTGGTATCCCTTGGCTGAGGATTCATTGGCATCGACATCGCCCCAGAATGAGAAGGCGAACCAGTTCTCAGACATTGCGGATGCGATGGGCTGTGTGGTGTCCACGCCTGATTGAGTAGTGGCGTGTAGGACCTTGCCTGAGACACCGTCCAACAGATAGAAGCTAGCGGTGCTGGTCTTGTCATTCACTGCGGTGACTAGGGCCAGGTTGGTGTTGAGGTACTTGTACAGAACCGAACGGTCGCCAAGGACCTTGCCGATGGATGCCACAGGGTCATGAGCAGGGCGAGAAGTGGCATAGACAACCTTCTGCCCCGATGGAGGGACAAATTCCCAGACAGGAGTTTTGTTGTCTTTTGCGATCCAACCAAGGACTCGGCCGTTGGCACTGGTAGTTACCAAGAACCCGCTGACCTCGTCGAATGCGTTAACTGGAGAACCATCCTCACGGACACCGACGGTGTTCAATGACGATGTTTCCTGAGCGCCGAAGACAGCAATCGAGTGAAGTTTACTGTCCAAGGAGGCAGTACGCGAGATAATTTCACCTGTCGAGACTTTCAGAGTCACAGAGCTTCCATCGTTGGGGTAAATGGTGGCGGTGCCTGGCGAAGTCAAGATAGCTTTAACATCCCACTGGGAAGTCTCTACGGCCTGAACACTCCACAAAACGGCACCATGTTTACCGGTATCCAATGCGTAAACGCGGCCGTTCTTTGTGGCAACAATAACAGGAGTAGCAAGGCCAAAGCTGTCGAGATTGGTTACCTCATCGCTGAGAATGCTGCTCAGGACACGCTCAGGAATGTGCTTCAGCCAGTTCTGCAAGTATTGCAAGTCACGGATGTGACGCTTCACGCGGTGAATGTATGCTCCGTAAATTGTCTCATGACCTTCAACCTCTAGTTCATGAGCCAGGTCCTCCTGGGCATCGGCTTCCGCCCAGGTGGCCGCAACAGCATCAATGAGACCTTCGGTGCGGGTCCATTCAATCTGGCCATTTCGAACAAGCTGCCAATCACCATGCTCGCGGAAAACGGCTGACCGAACAGACACGGAATCTCCCCTGGTGACCAGGTCAGAGACAGCGTGCAGAGCAGCGTCAGAAGATTTTGGCAGAGCCCAGCGGTCCAGAATGCCATGTGAGGCGGAAGACACAACAATGACCTCGGAATCCGTAACACGAGTGAAGAAGACATTGGCGTCAATAACACTCGTCGCAACCACCGACTGGCCAGGCAGATAAGGCAGTTGGTAAGCTTTAGCAAGCTTCGAGGACTTCATGTCTACATGGAAAACCTCAGCCCACGCTCCAGTTTCGGTGGTATAGTGAACCAAGAAATGGGGAAGGGCGTTGATCTTGTGTGCAGCGTGGACTGTGATCTTGGAGACTTCCGAGCCGGAGGTATTGTCAATGGCGACCGAGGTGATTTCCTTGGTACCAATGACGTTAACCTTCAGGGACTTTTGCGACTTGTCGGACCAAACGATGATAGGAGAGGCAGTGTTGGCGCCGACGAAAAGGACGGACTCCGGGGTAGCCACGTCGCTTTCTGAGTTAAGAACCTGCTGGCGAACTTGCTTTCCAGTAACTGGATCCAATACAGTAATTTTGATCTTGTATCCCTTCAGCATAGCCGACTGGAGCGAAATATAGAAGATCTCTGTCGGGGAGGATGACACTTGGAACGGAATGTCACCACTAGAGAGCAACCCATTAGCTTGAACAACAGCAATCAACTAGATAACTAACCTTTCATCCTTGTATTCCCATGTCGTGGTTCCAGAATTGCCATCCAAGCGTCTCACGATACCGGAGCCTTCGCTGTCAACCACCGCAATGGTATCACGAACTCCGGGGGTCGCGGTGGTGTCCTCAAGCTCCAACAACTCAAGATCCGCAACCACACCTTTGGAAAATCGGTTTTCCCATACCAACTTTCCGTCCTGGGCACTCCACGACGAGATGTAGTTACCCGCTGCGCCAACAACGGCGTCGTTGCCATCCAGTCCACGCAGAAGACCCCCGCGCGCCGGCAAGTCCGCCGACCGCGAGAGGTTCTGGCGCCACAACAAAGCTCCGTCGCGTGGATTAATGGCACCCACTAGTAGCTTATCGGAAATTGTGTATAGAAGGGAGGCATTGGAGGTCGAAGATGGCTTGAGGAAGAAGGTCGAGTCGGGGGAGGGGGAACCGAGGAGAGCGTGGTGGAAGTCGATGTGATTAACCTCATCATTGTAGATAGCTGCCACGGGCGATAGGCACGCAGCGAAGAAGAGCGCCGCCTGAAGCCGCATTTTGTCGAATGTCTCTTATTGAAGCATTGAGGGAGGTGGATGGCTTAGGCTGTTGTTACAAACTTGGCGTCCGGGCGGTGATCGCTCCCCGTGTCTATCTACTTCTACGCCTCTCTATGCCAACTCTTTTAATTCAATCAGAATCAGAACAAATAAATCATTATCTGGAATGTATGACACGAATTTAATCTTTGCTGGTTTGGTGAATTTCAACTCATCTTTTTTGGGCCGGTTTCCTCTGTCACTTCGACGTAGACCTGTGCATTCACTATGCTTCATACTGCCATCCTCTTTACTTACCTCTCCTGGCCTGTCACGCTCCTCGTAGCATATTTACCGGCTAATATCTTGTGGCCTCCTGATAATTATCATGCATATAAGCTTTAGAGGCGTTGCCCTCGGCTTCTATGCCACGATACAGGTTTCGTCTTTTTACGTTGTTCGACTTAGTGCAAGCAATGGGTTTAATTGGTAACAAATCATACTGTGCTGGGCTAATTCATTTCATTTATAAGCTAAGTTCATAACTCTCAAGCCTGAATGACCACGCAACTCATCAGATCCCGAAACATAGGCAAGACATTTCAACATCAGTGCTATTATCGTTTGAGCTATAACTCCTGCCAATGATTCTGAAGCGACAAACTTGTTAGCATATCAGCTATTGCGGAGTGTGCATATGAGCCACATACCTAGACTTCGTCTAGTAGTTGTCATTACGGCTGCTGCCTCCGTAGCTGTTGTCATTGTTGCCGTAGGAGCTGTTGTTGTTTCCACTGCCGTAGCTGTTGTCGTTGTCGCGGCCGGAGCTGGACTTGCTGCCGTAGCTATCATTGTTGGAGCTGCCGTAGCTGTCATTGTTGCTGCTTCCGTAGCTGTTGTCATTGTCACGACCGGAGCTGGACTTGCTTCCATAGCTGTCATTGTTTGAGCTGCCGTAGCTGTCGTTGTTGCTGCTTCCGTAGCTGTTGTCATTGTCACGACCGGAGCTGGACTTGCTGCCGTAGCTGTCGTTGTTTGAGCTGCCGTAGCTGTCGTTGTTGCTGCTGCCATAGCTGTTATCGTTGTCGCGACCGGAGCTGGACTTGCTTCCATAGCTGTCATTGTTGGAGCTGCCGTAGCTGTCGTTGTTGCTGCTGCCATAGCTGTTATCGTTGTCGCGACCGGAGCTGGACTTGCTGCCGTAGCTATCATTGTTGGAGCTGCCGTAGCTGTCATTGTTGCTGCTTCCATAGCTGTTGTCGTTGTCACGGCCAGAGCTGGACTTGTTGCTACTGCCGTAGCTGTCGTTGTTGCTGCTTCCATAGCTGTTGTCGTTGTCACGGCCAGAGATGGACTTGTTGCTACTGCCATAGCTGTCATTGTTTGAGCTACCGTAGCTATCGTTGTTGCTGCTGCCATAGCTGTTGTCATTATCACGGCCGGAGCTGGACTTGTTGCTACTGCCATAGCTGTCATTGTTTGAGCTGCCGTAGCTATCGTTGTTGCTGCTGCCATAGCTGTTGTCATTATCACGGCCGGAGCTGGACTTGTTGCTACTGCCGTAGCTGTCATTGTTCGAGCTGCCATAGCTGTCGTTGTTGTTGTTGCTGCTGCCGTAGCTGTCGTTGCCGCCATAGCCGGAGCTCTGGTTACGGCTACCGTAGCTATCGGAGTCGTTGTTGTAAGACATGGTGAAGATATTCACAAGAAGAGATGACTGAATAGACAGAAGGAGAAAAGATGAGGGATGGTGAAAAGAGGCAAGCCACAGATAGAGGCCAGCACGATATTTATACCCATTCCCTCGACACCAGCCTCAGCTCCCAAGCCCGAAACCGAAAGAAAAAGAATCTCTTGCCCCTCATCTTCTCAACCCCTCACACCATAGCGGCAAGCGCAAAGAGCCAATAATCGGAGCACGGAGAAGCTACCTCTCAGCTGGAGACTAGTCATTTGCTTATTTGCCCACTATCGACCCCTCCGTCGAACCTAGATTGAGTGTTCCCCCACTGCGGATGGGCTGACTCTCGCCTAGCTGAGCCCAAGCTGCATCTTGGATGTCTTTGTTGTGAACGTGTTCGGATCCCGCGGCTGTGCTCTGCGGGGCCACTATTTGTTTTGGATGGGGCGAGGGTCTAGGGTCTAGGGTCTAGTTAGCTGAACTCCCCCTGCTATTGCTTGTGGCGTTTTTTTTTACAAAAAAAAATATGTATGCCTGGGTGGCAAATGACGAATTTAGGACTACTTTGGTATGATAAGAGCAATTTGACCGAATTGACTTTACATGTGAGATCAGATGAGGTTAGGGTTGGAAGTCGTAGGCAAGCTGGAAGCACCTCATTTTTAGGCGGAACCAGGAAATATAGCTCCATTCGATGTACCAATCAGAACAGAGCAGGTTGCTTCTTCCGGGTAGATCTAGATCGGTTTACGTGGATATTTCACTAATAAGTTGTGTGTGATGCAAAACAGCTGATGATTGGCAAAAATTAACTACCCATTCCGTAGATGCAAAGATATATGTACAGTTTTGTGGGATCCAAAAGAAAATCAAAAAAACAATACCAATAATGATGGTTACAAACTGTTTTCACAGGCCAAAGCAAGCCTTGTTAGCTGAGCGGATGGCCGCCTTCTCGCCCTCGCTCATGGCATCGGTAATCTCCCAAGGAGTGTTGCCCATGCCCATGGCACGCTGACCCTCGGGGTTAAGCGTAGACCAGTCAACAGCACCACTGAAGCCAGCCTCACCGGGGCCACCAGCACCGGGGAAGTCCCAAGGAGGAGAAAGGCTCTCTGCAGCCTGGCGCTGTTTCAGCAGATACTGGATGTTCATCTCGCACAGCGGGGTAGCGGGGATGTACATCACACTCGAGTCCTGGGTGCCGCGGTGCTCCTTGTCGACAGAGTGCAGAGCATCGCAGTGCCAGGCGACAAAGTCACCGGGCTGGACCTCAGGCACAGAGACCATGGTCTCCTCGAGATCGAGGTGGGGGTGTGTGACAGGGTTGTACTCCTGGGCAGCACCCGGCACAGACCCGGGGAATGTGTTATCAAGAAGAGGCTTTGAGCTGTCACCTTCAAAGAATGGACGCAGGATTGTGTAGGCGGTGCTGTGGTTGATCATGGGGCATACGTGCAGCGAGCCCTCGCCGGGCTTGGTGTGGGACATGGACAGCCAAGCCTGGAAGAAGCGCAGCATGGAGCAGGCGCCTGCGCCGTTGTACAGGTCCATTTGAGCGTTCAGGCGGTGGCGGGCATCCCATGCGTCGTATTGCTCCCAGTTGCCTTCGAGGATCTTGGTGTAGACTTGGCTGTACTCTGGGTCTTCCCAGCGCTCGAGAGAGCCACCGTCGATGTGGGGGCCTAGGGTGAATTTTGAGTCACCTGGGTCGCGGATTCGGAGTCTGTCTCCATAGGTGAGGGGGTTTGTGGTAGAGATCTTGCTGTCGGGATCAGAGGAGTGCCATAGTTGTTGCATGAAGCGCTGGGTGTTCAGCATATCAGGGTGAGCGCGGGCTTCCGCCTGCGATGGGGTCCAGTACAGCTCATATACGGCTGGAGAGTCAGCTGGGAAGGCCTTGACGCGTTCTTTGTTGGCGGCCACATAAGTGCGAATCCGCTCCTTGTACTCTAGGGCTTGGTCCTTGGGAATCACATTGCGGACGACCACACTGCCTCGGTGGCGGATCTCTTTTAATGTGGCTTCAGATACCTGACCAGACACAACATCGGAGTAGTTGACAGAGGGGATAATCTGATGAATATGAGTCTCTGCCTCGTATAACGTTTACTCAGAAGAAGTATACATACATCGCTGCCCTGTGCTTTGATCTTGTGCACTTCTGCATCCAAGCTCGGAAGCAGACGCTCCCAACTCCTTGTTAGAGCATCTTTGTTCTTGTTGAAGAACCTTTCCTTGAGCTCTGCGAAGCGGGGAGGAAGAGGTTCCGGCTTGTAGTCAGCTCTCAGACTAGGGAAGACTGAAGAGATATCACCAGCGGCCTTGGTGGTCTGGGCCGAGGTAGAGGCCGCACGGACGGCTGATTTTGAGAGAATTCTTGACATCGACATGATTGAAGTTGCTATTTTGAATAAGGATCCCGGTGAGAAGCTGAGGTTTATATATTTCGCGGGGGGAATTCACTCTATGCATTAGTGGCGGGAGCTTTCCTTTTACAGTAGTCGTGCCGCTGTCGGGAGGAGGTGATGTGCCACTTCTATACCCAATTAGGAGATCTACCCGACTACATGACATCAGTCCAGCAATTGATTTCCACGATTTGACCCCATGAGGCAAGTTAGAATGCTGCAGAATCTTTCATGAATTCGGTTCATTCGGTTCAGGATTACTCGGCAAGCCGGCTCAGTTTTGCGGGAAGATCTGCTGCAGGTTTATAATTAGTGTTGTATAAAAATGCGGAGTACAGAGTCTGGGGAGTATTGGGCCTGTTCAAGCCCACGTTAGATGAGGAATAATACGTATTGATTGGACTATATTCACTGTAGCTACCATATACTGTAGAAGAAACCTGTCTCATTACTTTCTTTCTCATTTGCTTTTTTTTTAGCTCTAAAGCAAGGGGAATTTAGCTGAAGTACAATTACCAGCTATTCAAGGCCATGAGATGCCCTAACGAAGCATGTGCAGTAGATATGATTACATATTGAAATAAACAGGCTGTCTTCCTAGTTCAGCGTAGAGAATGAGGGTGGCATATGAATCGGTAGTTCTGCGTCTTGCTATCACATAGAAATCTCGGCATTCGCCAGGATAACCTAATATGGCAATATTAGCCACGCCGATTTGCATGACAAGTCAGCGAGTTCCACCGTCTCCAAGAACGGCAAAGGAAGCGAGAAAAACTGCTTCAACGTGCCACTTATTGGACTCGACATGCAGTCCAGCTGTAGCGCCTAGAGACAGTGCAAGTGGGAAAGAGGGCCCTCTGATCAGATGCATGCAGAATCATAGGCGTCAAGTTCCCAAAGGGTCATGGACTACACAGAAATCTCGGCCATTACGCCGGCCTCGGTCCACCTTCCCACGGTTAAATGCCCGCGGGGCTAAATTGGAGACGGTACGCGCTGCAAAGGACCCCGAGGAAGTTCCACTGCTTGTATATAGGATTGCAGAACCCCCCGAGGGTTGGGGACTTTTGTAACTTGACTTCTTTAATCGTCAATACCCCGAATATGGCTCTCTCAGTCAAAGGAAGAACTGCCATTATTACTGGAGCCGGCTCCGGTATGTTTTTCAATTCTTCAAATGTTCTACAGTAGACTGTATGCTTACTTGGCAGGTAGGAATCAACCTTGCCTTTGCAAAGTTGCTGGTAGAGAATGGGTGCAATGTTCTCATTGCAGACCTAGCCTTGCGCCCTGAAGCGCAGGTGCTTGCTGATAAGCACTCTTCTGGACCAGCCCGAGTTGTGTTCCAGCAGACGGACGTGGTGGATTGGGTACAACTCGAGCGAATGTTCGAGGTTGCAGAGAAAGAGTTTGGCGAGATCGATATTGTTTGCCCGGGCGCTGGAGTCTACGAGCCGGTAAGAGAGCAGAGAGGAACATAAACAAATCCCCTACAGAACAGCACAAGGCTGACTACAAGCTACACAGAACTGGAGCAACTTCTGGCGCCCACCCGGCGCTGACCCGAGCAAGGACTCGATCGCTGGTGGCCGATATGCGCTGGTAGATATTAACGTCACACACCCGATCCGCACGACACAGCTAGCCATCGCCCATTTCCTCAAGAACCGGAGCAGTGGTCGCCCAAGGCACATTGTCCACATCTCCAGTATTGCCGGACAGAATGCCAACCTCGCAGCACCCATTTACTGTGCGACCAAACATGCTATTAACGGCCTGGTCCGAGCGCTGGCGGATCTCGACAAGAAGCTGGGGATCAGGGTCACAGCTGTGGCGCCGGGCGTTATCAAGACCCCGCTATGGACCGACCATCCCGAGAAGATCAAAATGGTCGATGACAGCACCGACGCGTGGGTGACGCCTGAGGAGGTGGCGACCGTGATGTTGGCGCTCGTTCAGCAGGAAGTGGTGGGCGAGGTTATTGGGGATCAGTCCGGCAATGGGCCGCAATATCAGGTCGAGGGTGGTACCATCCTAGAGGTGTCGAAGACCGTGCGGGCTGTGAACCAGTTTAACGATCCTGGGCCTGGTAACCGGCCTGGAAATACGGCGTCGGATCATCATCGTGTGGAGGCGGAGAGTTATCGACTTTTGGCGCAGAAGGGTTGGGGATTATCCAAATTGTAAATGATAACGTTATCACGCCAATTATGCAGTCATTGAGTACGCGATCACGACAAACATGACTATTCAAGCGAATCCGATACGAAAATAGCGAATAGACGTAGGATGTCAAGTGTAGCGGAGGGTCAAGATTTGCATGGAGAAGGGTCCGAGCCGGTCATGTGCTCTCTGCGATAAGGCCCCCCCCAACTGGCCTTTCCGTCCTCTCACGCTTCAGGAACTCTCGACTCTTTTTGATCTCGGCCCCGCTGGCAGTGGCCGCTGTTATGTGCTGTGCGCCCTACGAATTAGCCAACTGCTTTCCCCATTATATCTGATCGTGAATCATGGAGGAGGCTACTATCGGGGTAGGCCCATCGGCGGGATCTGGACTGCGCAAGTACGTCTACAATTCAAGTATTCTATCGCAAGGGAATGACTCACTGATATCCGATACAGGCGTTCAGGTCGCATGAAACGAGCTGGAGATGTCGTAGGCGAGGCAAGTTGGGCCAGTAGCGTGATCAATTTGGTGAATACCAGTAAGGGCGCTTAGATATCCAGGGACATGGGGACTGCCGATGCTAATGTGATTGTTCTCTAGTTGTTGGCGCTGGTGTACTTGCTATGCCCCTAGCCATCTCCCACATGGGAATCGTCCTCGGAGTCTGCGTCATCCTTTGGTCTGGCTGTGCCGCAGGATTTGGCCTTTATCTTCAATCGCTATGCGCTCAATACCTCGACCGTGGAAGCGCCTCTTTTTTCGCCTTATCGCAATTGACATACCCCAATGCGGCGGTGGTTTTTGACGGTGCCATTGCGATCAAATGCTTTGGTGTCGGGGTGAGTTATCTGATTATCATCGGAGATCTCATGCCCGGCGTGGTACAGGGCTTTGTCGGTGCTGAGCCTGCATACGATTTCTTGGTAGATCGTCACTTTTGGGTGACTGCCTTTATGTTCGTTATTACAGACTTTTTACGACGAGTGAAAATGCTGACTATTTCATCGCAGGTTGATTGTGATTCCTCTTTCTTATCTACGCCGATTAGATTCGTTGAAGTACACTAGTATTGCGGCCTTGGTTTCCATGGCCTACTTGGTTGTTTTGGTGGTCTATCATTTCGTTCTCGGAGATACAAAAGAAGACCGTGGCCCGATTCGTGTCGGTCACTGGGCAGGCGCAGTACCAACTCTCAGCAGCCTGCCAGTCATCGTGTTCGCATTCACATGTCATCAAAATGTAAGTTTACACTGCTGCAAAAACGATGGACATATCTAACAAGCCGTCTAGATGTTCTCTATCCTCAATGAAATCGGCAACAACAGCCATTTCCGCACAACAGCAGTTGTTCTCGCCAGTACCGGCAGTGCAGCTGGAACCTACATCCTTGTCGCAATTACCGGCTATCTCTCCTTCGGCAACAGTGTCGGCGGCAACATTGTTGGAATGTACCCGCCCGGTGTGCCAGCAACAATCGGCCGCGCTGCAATCGTCATGCTAGTGATCTTTTCCTACCCGCTCCAGTGCCATCCATGCCGAGCATCAGTCGATGCCGTTCTGAAATGGCGCCCCAGACCCAAAGCCAGCGGCACCGAAGGCTCCCCACACCGCCATCCACTGCTTGGTCCTCGTGGAAACCGCACTCCCGAACCTATGAGCGATCTTCGCTTCTCAATTATCACGACTACTATCCTAATTCTCAGCTACATTGTGGCCATGACTGTGTCCTCTCTCGAAGCCGTGTTGGCTTACGTTGGTAGCACCGGCAGTACGAGTATCAGTTTCATTCTGCCTGGCTTGTTCTACTACAAGATCTCTTCGCCAGACTCGCCTACCCACCGTGGTTTGATGAAAGAGGATGATGAGGCAGATGATGATCTCTCAGAGGACGATGATGACGAGGATGAGGGTTCTCTTTCCCGCTCATTAACTGAGAGTGGCCTCTTGCTTCGTGGCAAGAAACACTGGCGCAAAGCCCTGTTGCGACCGCTTAGTCTGGCATTGGCTGCTTACGGCTTCCTTGTCATGGTCGTGTGCCTGATTACGAACACTTTCTTCATAGCCTCGCATTAGTTGGCTTTTACTGCATAACTTGTTTTGTGCTCCCAGTCGTGCAAGCTTTGTCACCTCTGGGTAGAACATAAAAGTTAAGTTTGGTAAATTCTGTTTCTGTTTGTCTTTCCTACACAGGACTAGACCATTGCATCTTTGCTATCTATACTTGACTAGAGTTTCTGCTGTTTTCCCCGAGGGTTTTGCACAGTCCATCCTTGGTCCCATTATACTCGTTCATGTTGGGTGTTTGGAGTATTGTATCTATCATCTTGCTTGCTTTTTATACTTCAGTAATTTCTTTGGCAGTCTCCATTTTGCCTGTTTTACGCATTTGTGTAGCTTGATAAGTGTACAAAAAATATAATGAGAGGAGTGGCTTCCAATATGAGGGATAGATTTATTATGAAGGGAAAATGTACTGCAGTGCAATTCAACCCAAGTCAAGAACACGAAGATCCAAGAACCATGGTAACTCCAACGTCCAGCAACTATTTGCCCCTATCTCCTAAAAAGTAGATGACAAGTTAACGACCAATTCGGTACATCCGAGAGCTACAGCCAAGCTCAGTTGTTATTGTTAGCACCATTCAGAATGCGCAGAATAGACATGAACAAATTCAGCACATCCAAATAGAGCGAGATAGAAGCCGCGATTTCCTCCTCAACATGGTAGTGGCGCATGACCAGCTGCGTATCAACAAGGATATATCCAGAGAAGATGAGCGCACCCAAAGCACCATAGATAATCTCAACGGTACTCCCAAAGGGAACGAACATGGCGACAAACCCAAACAGAACCATGAACCAGAGTGCACCGAACAGGTACGGCATCCAGTCCGTGAAATCGTACTTGGTCTGGCATGCGAACAACGTCAAAGCAACAAAGATACCAAGCGTCAGAACGAGCGCTTGCACCACGATTTTGGACTCGTAGAAGGATGTCGCAACGCTGATCGAGTATGCCTCTAACAAGGTAAACCCGGAGAGGAATAGAAGGTTTGCCGGGTATGACTTGCGCTTCCAGAAGGTTGCCAGCATGAAGCCCAAGGCACCGAAGACGGAGATTATCATCAACCAGGGGTGGCCTTGGATCCAGATGCGGTAGCTTTCATTGAAGAAGGAGATCGAGCTCATGACTGTTGTGAGAAGGAGCTGAACAGTTCTGGGTGGGTGAGAGGGTTAGTATTTAATATCTATAGTGAAGCTGCTCGATGCAGGGGTCTGCGTTATTGTACTTACAGGATCGAGTAGACTTTCCGGACAAATTGCATGCGGATGTCAATCGTGCCTTCGGCTACCATACCACCGAACTGTGCTTCTGGTTAATTTCTGCTACTTGCTTTGTTTGGATCGTTGCTTACCTTGAAGTCATCCGGTAGGTTATCATTTTCGCTGCGAGGCTCCGGCTCTGCTGTAGCCTGGTATGAGGGAGGGGCTTGGGAGAAGTGGTTGTCTTCGAAGGAGTCCCGCTGGGGAGCAGGCTCATATCTGGCATTTGCAGCCATTTTGTTGGTATCTGGGGATCGAGGATGCTCTGTGATAATGACTTCGTGAAGAAAGAAACAAGTAAGAGTGAAGCCTGGAGGCGTAGTGCATGTGACGTGACGGATCACGTGTGATAAGCAAATGTCCGGGGTGTTTAACCTAAGGTGTCTATTTTCTGACTGCTTAGTAAGATGACTGCACCTATATAAGTTACAAAGGTAACCCCATGGGATTGGCGAGAATTTGGTGTAGAGCCGCATATATTGTCCTCGCTGAATTCCAATCGGTATTGCTTTGAGTGGGAGAGTTGCTCTGGGACCAACCAGTTGTGCCTTTCCCTACAAAGCCGACAAGCTAAGCAAGTACGAAGCAAGAGATAAGTTATATAGTCCAAAAGAATTCTTTCCTGGCATTATTCTTTTATGCTACTGCATCCGAAACTGGCCATCATTGGACTGACCTAGGTGAAATGCTTCGTATTAGATCATTGCACGAGCGTGTCGCATATAATTGGCTCCGAGTGTGCTAAAACAGGTATGCATGGTCACGGTGGAGATTCCCGTTGCCCTAATTTCTCCCGCCGGAGCTCCAACGAAACCCATATTATGTCCCTAAGTTTGCCCCCCGTCAGGTCCTTATCTCTGTCGATCGCATCACCTCATGGCTTTAGACCAGTGGGGGTTTTCCTTTGTTTTAGTGTCGCCGCTACTGTATGCCCCTCTTGCATTTGTAATCGAACAGATTGATAATCAGCATCCCACATTCCAAGGTTAGATAATGGTGTGTTGATAGAAGTACAGTTAAAGGGCCTGTATCTATCTGCCTAGTTTGTATCAACGCACTGATTCAATTGTCTCAACTTTCTACATTTTCGACTTGTACCGTTTATACTACGCTACTATGCCTTCCACTGTTGCCTTTGTTACCGGTGCAAACCGCGGACTGGGCTTCGGACTGGTGAAAAGTTTCGTGGCCAACCCGAACTACGTAAAGTCATCCTCTTACCTGGCATATCCGTTGGGAGCTAGCTAATTGAGCCACTCGTAGGTTGTCGTTGCTGCGGTCCGTGATCCTGCACACCCAACCGTTAAGGAACTATCCGAGCTATCCACGGGCGAAGGTAGCAGCATTATCGTCGTGAAGTATGATGCCGGTGTTGAGCAGTCCGCCTTTGACGCTGTTAAAGAAGCCAGCGACAAGGGCGTTGATCATATTGATTACGTTGTTGCCAATGCCGGTATTGCTAAAGCGTATCCCCTTGTCAAGGATGCCAAACGCGCCGACGTCCTCGAGCATATTGAGGTAAACGTCTTAAGCGTTATCTCTCTCTACCAAGCCACTCGACCTCTGCTTGAAAAGTCGATCACTAAGCCTGTCTATGCTATCATGGGATCTGGAGCTGGTGCATTAGGGTAAGATATTTCTCTTAGATTCCCCTATGTGGTTACCATTTCTTTCGTATGTATATCTATACTGATTCACTCCCTAGTCGTCAGCCTCCCGTTCCCAGTGCAGTATATGGAGCTTCCAAGTCTATACTCCCGTGGTACGGTGTTCGAATTAATGCCGAAGATGAGTGGCTTAACACCTTTGTCTTGGACCCCGGCTGGGTACAGACCGATATGGGCAACGGGGCTGCGAAAGGGTGGGGTATAGAGTCAGCTCCTGACACTGTTGAAAAGTCTACAAGCGGTATGGTTGACGTGATTATCAATGGAACCAAGGAGCAGTATGGTGGCAAAGTCGTCCTCTACAACGGCGAAGTTCAAGAATGGTAGATTGCTTGGGTGGTATTTGCTTCATCGGTGATTCAGTGATTGACATATGAGAAAGCTAGAGATATTGAATATACGTTCTTTTTTACGACCTTGGAAATCCACTTGGTAGTAAAAAGACTTGAAAATGAGAACGAAATGCCGGTTTCGAGTTTCTTACGTCGATAATGTGATACCAGAAAGTGTCGAAAAAAGTCATGTATAAACACAGTAATGTATATATATGGAGTTATCCTGATATGTGTCATGAACCACTGTCTCATTGATGGTCGCCGATAACCCGAGTGAAGCCAATTTTTTATAAAATGGAGCCAAATCCTTGACCATTTCAGCGTCATCTCCATCCGGCAATGTAGCGTCACTTCCGCTGGCTAGTGTGACGAGAGGTTGAAATCCATGAAGAGTATCTAGCACAAGAAGATGGCGCTGCGATGCTTCCACGGCAGCCTAATACTTTTCTATGTCACTCTCCGTCAGAACAAAAACCGTCTTTGTTACGTGGCGAGCTACTTGCTTAGTTGTATCATTAGCTTAACCTTCCAAGGCTCCAACCGGGGAAGTAAATCACAGAAAACACAAAGCACAGATTCATAAGCCAATGAAGTAAATTGATATGCTTATGCAAATAACAAATAGGTATATGTCCAACAAAAAAGCGAAACCTCAGGTGCAAGCCAGCTCAACCCTAAGTAGAATTCGAGTTATCGGCACAAGACCAAGCACTCGAGCCCCCAGAAGCATTATAGCTATCAATAATGCCAACAACAGAGCCGTAGGTGCCGGCAACCATCATCAATGTACCAATGATAACAACAAACACACTCCAGCAGACCATCGCAGTCCACCTGGCCGATTTCTCGGTCTTGCCCTTGCCCCAGTTATCATACAGCCACATGCATCCCATAGGCTGGAAACACATGAATGTACCAAGCAAGGCACCGATCAGTGAAACAAGACTGTCAAAGACAGGGATGGCACTGGCAATGATATACGAGATCAGTCCGACGCCAGTGACGCAGCCGAGCCACGCGCTCCAGTGGACGATGCTGTTGGAAGTGAGATGTTTTGAGCCACGGAGGGCGCGGACAAAGATATACTTTCCCGGCAGCTGAGCAGTATTAGTTTCCTTTCTTGATCATTATTTGATGTCGAGCCGGGATGGCAAACTTACATGGATGAACAGCATCGTCGAAACTAATAGACCGGGAATGGCAAATCCGTAGCTGACTTTCTTCATGGTCGGTCCTGCCGAGCCGAGGGCTGGCGAGGCAACGTATGAGCCGCAGTAGTAGTATACCACGATGCCGATGGTGAGGTACACGGCTGTCACGGCGCTCTGGCAGATAATCATGGAGCGAGTATAGAAGCGCGGCTCGCGCATTTCAGATACGACGGAGAAAAATGCGGGTGTACCGGCATAAGCGAAGATCAGAGAGGAAATGGCGGAGACCGCTTCGGCAAATGAAGGATTGGCGATGATTTTGTAGTCGGATTGCCAGTGTCCTTCCTGGGGGGCGGAAGCTGGGCGGTCCTGGACACCAACGGCGATGGTGACGATCATGACTGGTGAGAGAGAGTGTGGTTAGCTTTTGTTCATGTGCGTTGGAATTTTCTGGTTTGCTAGATATCTTACTTGCTGTGAGAATGGCGACGAGACCAACCCATGCGAGCCAACTTATACGACCGAGTGTGCGAATACTGGCGAATCCAATTCCTGCGATGGC
Organism: Penicillium nucicola; assembly: GCF_028828085.1. Taxonomy (NCBI): domain Eukaryota; kingdom Fungi; phylum Ascomycota; class Eurotiomycetes; order Eurotiales; family Aspergillaceae; genus Penicillium; species Penicillium nucicola. The sequence continues at coordinate 580,726 of NW_026643125.1, read as the reverse complement.
TGCGATGGCGACAAAGACGGCCGTACAGGTGGCATGTGTCGAAACGGAGTTGAGGGCAATTGAAAGGCCGAGCATTCCAGAGCCAGCGACAAAGATCCAATCTTTAGGATTGTCAGAGTCAGAATTGTCAGGGGGATGATTGTTCGTGCAAATCGAGTATACACTTACATAGACAGAACACGAAACCAAATAGTTCACGACCAATTGGACCAAACATTAGACCCCCAGCATCGTCGATACTGTAGACTTCTCGATGCTTGAGTTTGAAGACCCCGACCATATAGTCGGACCAGGTTGTGATGATAGCGACTACGAGCAGGCATATCACGCCAGGAACAAGCCCTAACGTGTCGAAAGCGCTAGGAATGGATAGTACACCCAGACCAATCTGACTCTTCATCATCAAAACCACCGTTCCCGCCCATCCTACCTGTCAAGGGGGTTAATTGAGAGCCATTCAAGCAATACTGGAGAGACATACGTTACGATAGTTGGGGCCACCCTCTGTAATTTCTCCAAAGACATCATCGTGGGCCATGACAGGGGCATCTTGAACGTCTGTGTCAAGCCCTTCAAGGTCTTTCTTCTTGATGTCGGCCATAGTGGAATCAACTGAATAGAGTGGATGGGTCTACCCGAAAACACAGTGGACATGGAACGGGTTTTAACCTCCTCGGCGAGAGTCCGCCAGTGCTACGGACTTTCAACGGGGCGTCCGAGATAAGACGACGTACACCACTCGACATCTCAGTCGTCAGTCCCAGATCCACAGTGGAAGTGGAGTGGCTAACTGCAATTGACCTCGCCACGCTAACTTCGGTTTCAGACCCCATCCAGCTTTGAGAATTCGCGCATCCCTCATGCACTTAACCCGATGGGCTCTGCAATGACGACAGAGTCGCAATGCGTGGGGACCTATGTGGAGTCCTTTCAGTGCCCACGGCTGGTCCATCGTTTTCTCCATAGGAAACCCCATGGGGAAGTGTTGATGTTTACTCCTCCAACCTTAACTAAACCTCACCGCTGCGCCACCAAATGGTTTCCCCCCAATGCCCAGACACGCCCCGCCGGAAACCAGGGGTAGTGATCGGAGTCGTGGCTTTCCGGGAAGAAAATAGCGCACGGTTAGAAGATCTTGATGAGAAAGGTGACTTCAGGGGCTTATCTCGCACTAACCTGTATTTGAGATATGGGGTTTCATATCTCTGATAACTGAAGAACCCATAACATAACATAACATCACATCAATTGATCACATCTGAGAATATCTTGCCACCGAGATAAGATCGGAAAGGTCGACCAAATCGACCAAATCGACCGGCTTCCCTTCCGATGGTTCATTTCCCCGCATAATCCTGGAACCTGAATCTGGCAAATCTAACCGGGCGAATCCGATCGGCGGAAGAGTTACTCTTTTCACTCCCAAGCCTCAGGTCACTTGCCTAATCCAGAAGTGTGGCTGCCTGTTCCACAACGTGTGATCTCCAATGACGTCGGGAAAGGCCTTCCTCCCTTGGAATGGTGACAGTCGCTATGTAATGTACCCCAATTTTGGATTCTGGATTCCAGGCTGGTAGATTCATTCTCGGGGGGATATCGACAAGCACGCCCATATCATATCCCCTTGTTCGGATAGTCAGCCCTACAGTGGACATGTCAGAAACACAGGCCGGGTTCTGCTCGTTATACTATTCCCCCCTACATAAACTATCTACTGTACAATACTGCACCATAGGGACGGGGAAACCTTCCAGATATGATTAGCCAATCCACGTTAATGACAATCTCTGTCAAGCCTGGAGATAGTCAGGGGCCCAGAGCTGGATCCCAGCCTTGGAAAAACAGGCAAGTCGAAGAGAAAAAGAAAAAAGAACTGGGTGGCCAGGATCGTCAGGCAAAAGCTGGGGTAATCACGTGTGAGGATCACAGTGGGGCCCTTCCTAGTTTGGACATCCAATGCCCTCTCGATCAACTTGATGCCAGCACCAACTACCCATTTCAAACGATTTAGTGGTGAAACACGACATGTAGTTGCAGAAGAATTGGTGCACGGCAAGGACGAGATTACTCAATCTACCCCAAGATCCTTTTCACCCTTCTCTCTGTCCTATTCTTACCATCCATTATTGCTTTTGGCTTTTTTGGGCGACGCTCTCCACTATTCAACTCATTGTGGCTTGTCACAGTGAAGATGGCTACCGCAGCCGTGACTATGCAGGCTAGACCACCAAGGATACGGAAGACCTCTTCGCCACACACATCCATCTCTCCCCCCGATTCCAACTAAGACCCAATTCACAAAAGAACCCCGATACAAAGCCAAGGTCCAAGACACTCCTACAGTCAGATCAACGAGAAGAAAAAAGCAAGCAATCCCGAAACCTACACCACGCCACAACCTGATAAGGTCCCAACAGGGCACAGCCTCCCACCAACCACCGGCTGCGAACGCCTACAGTACAGTACACCATGCCGGACAATGTGGCAATATCCATGTAATAGACCTGCAAGCCACGCATAGCACATGCACAAATCTCATGGGGGCGAACATCAATGTACACTGTATCCGGTTTCCATCGGATCCCAGCGGGTCGAGCGACCACCGGTATGGCGCCCGATGACAAAGTCCCATCTAGCCCGCCCAAGAGGCCGTCTTCTGCCCTGTGCTTGATGCAGTGGCGGGGGCCCTGCCGGTGCCATTGAATGAGGCAACCAATACCGGGCCGGGTCCCGGTTGGAGGGCTCGTATCTCTGGGTTTCAGTTCAGGGGTACGTCTATCAATCACGCCATGCTTTCTCGTAAGAGGTGGACGTAATGATGATAGGATATTGGGAGGGTGGGAATTCGAGAGGGAGGTGGAGGGTTGGATAGCAAATTAAGATTTATTCATTCCGAGATAAGACTTCTATATGCAAACTGCAGGTTGAGTATCTATAGATAAAGCGAGAAACCACGTGTTCCAAGGCATAAGATGTAGATGGGGAAAAGATGGGCATGAATGGGCATGGGGCAAGATTAATCACCTGTTTTTGGGCTTGGGCTTGTTTTCGTTTTTCACGCTGTTTTTTTTGTTTTGGTTCATTCCACGATGCGGTTCATTGCATCCTGTCGGATAGAGTGAGGTCTTCCATTCTCTCGCGTTTCATTGTCATTCACTGTTGATCCCGAGTCTTCGTCCGTGCTGAGATCACCCTCGTCCTCGTCTGTGCTGTCATCGCCACCGGGTCCCATGCCTTGACCGACACTTGCGCTGGAGAGATACGTTGGTCGGCGACGTTGGAAGTCTTGCGCATGTGCTGATGCGACAATCGTGCCGACCCGGCTGATTCCCACCGACGGGCGACGGGTGCGCGCCCGCACACTCGAAACCGAGGGGGTTCCGTGTTCGACGTCGCCGGGTGACATGAAGGGCGTCGAGGCAGCGGCAAGTTGCTGTTCTTGGAGCTGGACATCTTCTGGAGATCCGTCGAGGGGGCAGCGACCGCTGCTGGGAGGTCGTAGGGGAGCGGGACATCGCGTGAGGCACGGAAGAGGAGGACGTTGGTACAGTGTTCGTTTTCCACTCGGAAGATGGACCATATACCACGACGACAGACTTCCGAGAAAGAGACCATGAAGCTGAGTAGCGCTGACTGCTGAATGTTCCTGATGAAGATTGCGTAGTAGATCCAGTTGAAGCGGATAACCACGTCTAGCACCATGGCGACGTAGTAAACCCAGACCCGCCGGAAGGCAAGCACTTCACGGAGCATAGGGTGCTTGGCGTAGGGGTTTCCAAGACTCCAGTCCATTATCAGGTCCCAGACTGAAGTGTATACGGCGTTCAGTAGGGCAAAGGTAATGAATGAGGCTTGGAAGCGCGTTTGAAGGTCGATGCGGTACATGCTCAAGGTGGCATAGTATAGGACGCCGAATATGTACTTGCCCAAGTTCAAGAGGTGAGGAAAGGCATTTCTCGTGTCCAAGTATCGGCGTATGCACTGGAAGGCTCGCCAGACAGATGGCAAACACTGGAAGAAGCCCAGCAGGCGAGAGTGCGAGGAGTTGCAGTGGGGAGGGTTGCCCCAGTAGGAGGCGTATAGACAAAAGAAGAGTTCGATGTTTCCCATGGCATATGTTTGAGAGCAATACATGTCACCAAGGAAGAAATCACGGAACTCGACGGGATATATCCCAGCAAGTAGTAGACGCCACTATGAAGATCAGTGATGCTCTTGAGGATATCAGACGACGGAACTTACATTTGAAAAGGCGAACCATTTGCGACTCCTGTGATATAGAACGCGGGCTGGTAAGAAGACAATGATGACTGTCAAACCGATAAGTACGACAGGCCAATAGATGTACATATCATTTATCCATGAAAAGTTAAGCCACATGAAGAGGCCCATCAAGAAGAAGAAGAAAGAAGGAATCTGTACATGTTAGAAAAGTTTTCCAGTGTTTGAAACTCTGAAACATACCTCCAGATACTGACGCCACTCCAAGGTGTGTCTACTATCATATTCAAAAACGAAGGCATAGTTGATCTTTGACTTGGTCCAAATCAGACAATCCATGCAAAAGAGCAAGACGTGAAACACGATCAGAAAGTATCCACCGTATAACTGCCTTAATTAGCCATGATAGTTGTACAATGCATGGGAGCACCAACCTGCAGCAAATAGCTTGTCTGAACTTGCTTCTCAACATCCGCTGTCCGAAGATGGTGGGTAGCATCGACCAGACCTTTGATTGAAAAGAGAGCTCCTCCCATCAACAAAAGACCCGAACGGAAAGTGTTTGGAGAATAATCCCCCGATTTCTTGAGAGTGTGCCGAAGCTTCGAAGCAGCAATTTTGCGATTGCCACGCTCGAAGTAACGGGCATACAAGTCCTCAACGGCGACCATCAAACTCTCAATCACATCACTCTGCACAAAAGCCGCCTTATTGATCTTTTCCGACATGTAACGCAAGGGAGGGCGAGCGTTGACCGCTTTGTCGTATTTCTTGTTAATCTTCCGGAAGGCTGTGCGGTTCAAATACGCGTACCCCTTCAGGAGTTCGACCCCACGATAGAATTCTTGCAACGCATGCTTAAGCTTGCGCTTCGCAGAGCGATACGAAACTTCCTGGCTAGGCGGATCCTGTCGTCGCATGAAATCCCTCCGGTTGGAAATAAACTCCCGATCCTGGGCGTGCATGCCAGGGGTAGCCATCTCAGCCAAGGCCTCCGAGTTCTTGCCAAAGCGATTCTTGCCAACAAGCGTGTGCTTGAGTCGATGACTGTTAAGTTTGACGAACCCGTTCGGCCGTTGCTGGGACTCCGGGCCATCACCCTTGGCTGCTCTCTTGGCCATTAGAACCTCTTGTATACGTTGATCGCGCATGATGTGCAGCTGCTGACGGAGAACACGAAGCTTATCTGTGGCTTCTTGCTCTTTCATCTGGTAGAAGGAATCGATCTTGTTCAACTCGCTATCCAAAAATTCGAAGAATTCATCTTGGCGCTTGTCGGGCTCTGAGCTGTCAGGCTGTGATCGCTTCCCGCTAGCCTCACCCTCGGTGTTAGAGAAAACCCGGCGCAAGAGATGAGATCCTCGCTTTGCTGATGTCACTCTCGTGACGGCACCACTCAAGGGACTTTGATAACTCGGTCGTTGCTCCAACTCGGGCCTTCGCTCAACCGGAGGACTATCAGGCATGGGCTGTGAAGGCGAAGTGCCGAAAGTAGCATGTCGATCCATCACCGGTGATGGCGTCCTGACCGTCCTGGGTATCTCTCCATGCTCCTCATGCGGCATATACTCCTCGTCGGGGTCGAGTGCTGGGTCTGGCAGCTCAAACGAGGCTGCATCGGACGTTCCTGCTCCATGATGCGGGGGTGTAGCTAGTATACTTCCATAACTACCGATATGATCCGAGAATCGTGACCCTGGCGTGCGCAGTGGCTGTCGCTCGCTTCTGGGAATGGGTGTGGACCGTGTCACAGACGCTGGCTTTGTACCACTTCGCGGAGTCGATGGGTCATTGGGCTCTGCCGCATCCAATGCTTTATCTGTATTTGACGGTGTGAGGCTAAACTGTGCTGCACCGCGAGGCTGCGGGGTGGACTGCCAGTAGGTCGGTGCGCGAGGGCTGCGGTGTGTCTTTTGAAGAGCGCGAGTGATCGCCTTCACTTTTTTCTTGCCGGTCTAGAGATGCATTGATCAGCTTTGACGAGCAGCGATCGACTGACCATTGACTTACCTTGTAGTCGAGATACTTTGCCCGCCACTCAGGAACAAGCTCCTGTTCTAGCTCTCTGGATACAGTCAGCCACTGGAATGTTCAAGTTCTGATCGTGGGACACACTTGGCAAATTTCATGGTGAACGAAGCCTCATCGCACACAGATTGGACGTGACAGAAAGTTTGTCACCGACACTGACGAGGGGGTTAGAAACCTTGGGCCGAAAGCGCACGACTAGCTTGACGCCACACGATAAGCAAGAAAAGCAAAAAGTGGCAATAGTTGGAAAGGAATATTGAGGATCGTTGCAAATCTCCGAAATTTTAGGATTTAGGCTCTTTCACGCAAGGTACCAATGATGTACCCCAGACAGCCACCAAGCGCCATACTTCAACGAAATTCGTGTGAAAATGAACCTGGGTAATACTCCAACGAGAAGTCTCCCATTAGGCACGTGTATGAGCTCATGGGCGGACGTCAGGGGCAGAATGAGCTTGGCAGAATCGGGGGTCCACAAGGCTAAGATTCCCCCCTCGACCCTGGAATCTCCCACTGGCACTACTGTTCTTGTGCAGGGCTCTATCTACACCTGCACGTCTGTATGATATCACATGCTATTCTGCATGCAATAGTAATTCCTTCCCTTGGCCATGACCAACTGACTCAATCAAGAAACCCGTCAGTACCTGTCGTACCACGAGCGTGGAATGCCATCTGGAATGCTGGACACTCTAGTCGGCGGGTTCTCCTGGCAATGACTGGTCCAGCAATACATCCGCATACCGATGGAAGTTCGGCGCATAGTTCCCTATCTCTTGTCGTCACCGACATACGTTTACCAGAGCTGCGACGTCGCACTCCTACATGTCCCACTACACCGCCTATCTTTATCGTCAAGGGAGAGAGAGAGAGAGGAGAGGAATAGTGGAAAGATGTGTTCATTTCATATTGGTATCCAGTTGGTCTTCAAGACCGATGAGCTGCTTTCTCATGCTCAAGTGTTCAAGGTCATTCAATCGTCCATTCCAAGGATCCCAGATGCAGAGTCGGGTATTCCTTAGTAGTTGCCGCGCTCGTAACGCTCCTCGTACATGTGGTGGGCGTTCTTCTCGGCGTGGTGCTTGGCCTTCTCGCGGTCAACCCAGTCCATACCCTTAGTCTCGGCGAGCTTGTCGACCTCGCCGCCGACGAAGCCCATCAGGAGCTCCTTGGCGAAAGCGTGGTTGACTGGCTTGCCTGTACATGGATCAGTCAGCGATATGTACAGATCAGATAATGGGTGGGAGTCAACATACCGGACTTCTTCTCGTGGTCCTCGTAGGCCTTCATGGCAGCAAAGGAGGCGGCACCGGCAGCGAACTCGTGGGAGAACTTGCCCTCGTGGTGCTGCTCACCGTTGTAGACCTCCTCGTGAGCCCGCTCAGATTCGTCTAGAGAGATCCAGTCAGCGGCATCCTTGGAACCGTGTCTTGCAGCCAATGAGGGCTCGATGTAGTGCATATTCATGTATACATGCACATGGGGCATGAGTCTTCATGCAGGGGGAGCACGGGTGAGATGGGTGTATGGGAAGACTTACTCCAGCCCCAAGCCATTGTGAATGTAGTATAGTAGAAGGAGGGTTGTTTGAGAGAGTAGTTGATGTTTTGATGAAGAGAAATCGAGGGGGATGAGGGGATCTTATACCCACGGAGCTGACATTAGAAGACGCCAGAAAGACTACGTACTCAATAGCTGTCTCAGCTCATTGCCCCACCATCCACTTTGCGAGGGTGGCTGAGGTTGTTTGGCTACAGGGTACGGAGGTATCACAGGGGGCCTCCATACTGTACAACTGGACCACGGATCGGACTCGATATGGACTATGTATTGGCTCGTTGTCAGTGGAGAAGGCAGATCGTTGTTATTGTTGGGTATCCGGGGGCGAGGGGCACTACTGTACTCCGTTGAAGAGCTCCGGTGAATCGGGCAGTGAGAAGTCCGACCTTGTATCGTTACTGTAAGTCCAAGATGTCCAGTCCATAGAGGACGAAACTTCAACCTATGATCTTTCCTGTGATATCCCAGCACAGTATGATATCAGTAGTGCACCTTCCCCGTTGCACCACCTCACAATCTCTTGAAACCCGGCGTTACCATGTACGAGTACGTACGTGGTCCTCCAATTGGGCGATCTGATGGGTCAGCTCAGCCCTACTCCGCCGATAGTAAACAAATAGAAAATGAACACAGGCACCACTAGCCGCTTTGGGTGTTAGTCGTACGCTAGTGACGCACTGGGAACGGATCTGTTGAATGCCAAGACCATGAGCCCCCGACACAGCCGAGCCAAGCTTCCCTTCCGAGGCTTGTCGTCGCCTTATGAGACGCGCCACGAGTGGCGGTGAGGAAGTGCTCCTTGGATTGATATTCCGAACGGAACACTATTGAACCTTTGACAAAAGCCTAAGGGCAGTACTCAATCGAGCGGGATCGGAGCGGGATCGGGGCGGAATCGAGGCATGCTCACTGCCGGGTGTTAGGGTGCTACTGTATTTTACTGTACTATTTTGGGGGGTTAATCAATCTCTTGCCATTACGTAGTGCTGTGGCGCCGAGTACCCTCAGAGTAGGGCTCCGAGGGTCTATTTCCGGTCCCTCAAGGGGATGCTCCATAGAAGATCGTGGAATTATGTTGACCGCAATACCCTACACTACGTGGTACCTTCGAACACCACAGTGTGACCCGGCAAATACTGCTGGTATCAGATTGAATGAATGAAGTCATACAATCCCTGGACATCTGTTGATCGCTAGGCAACCACAATATACAATCCCAACGTGAAAGACCAAAATAACAAGTTCCAGCTAAGCCACAGTTGCGGAGACAAGCCACCAGCCACCAGCCACCAGCTTCACCTCCCAATCCTCAAAGCTTCGGTGAGTCCGAGCAGCTCAACTCGACACACCAGGCAATTCCAGCCGTCCACAGCTCTAAGCCTCGCAACGTCCACAGGCCACAGGCTGTCCCATCCCATACCTTCACCTTGAAAGAGAAAAGAAAAAGAGAGAGGAGAGATGCCTACCAAAACCCCCACCACCTCGGACTTCCCCAATCTCACAGTAACCATCACACACCCCTCCCCCTCGTCAACCTCCACCCCATCCCCAAACATTCTTCTTCTCCTGCACGGCCTAGGCGACACAGCCGCAGCCTTCACCAACTTTGCCCAAGCCCTCCGCCTCCCAGAGACAACAATCATAACCATCCAAGGCATTGCCCCGCTCCCCTTTGATCTAGGCGGTTTCCACTGGGGCGATGATGTCTCCTTCAACTCCTCGACCGGCGCGCTAGATATGGATGCTGGCTTTGACAAGGCAACCAGGTTGCTCTCTGGGATGGTCCGGAGCATATTAGTTGACCGGTGCGGGTATCGCTTACGGGAGATCATGGTCTTCGGCTTTGGGCAAGGTGGGATGGCTGGGTTGGCGTTGGCGAGGGAGCTCGGGATTGCGAGTAAGGGGTCCGGTGGTGGTGGTGGTGGTGAGGCTTGGAAGGGAGAGGTTGGGCCGCTGTCTGGTGCTGTTTCTATCGGGGCACCGTATTCGGTTGATGGCTCGAGGGTTGGTAAAAATCGCTCGCCTGTCTTGCTTGTGGCGGGCAGGGACTCGGTTGCTGTTTCGGATGATGCGGTGCGTAGGACTAAGTTGGTCTTTGAGTTTGTGGAGCTTAGTCGGTATGCTCGCAGAGGTGATGGCATGCCTTCGTCGAGAGAGGAGATGTTGCCTATTATGCAGTTCTTTGCTAGGACGTTGAGGAGTAGGCAGGGTGTTCCTGAGGGGAGCGTGGAGTTGAGTTGAGGTGAGGTGGCTGGTTTGTATATCAATGAATATATGAATGTATTTGTATCTAGTTGTGTGTTTTGATATGGTAAAATATAGGGGGGCAGCGGAAAGACTACGGTTGTGCGTGGTGTTGTGGGAGATAATCGTGGTGATTCCGTATAGGCGTTTTCATAGATCTTAATATGAATAGTGCTATATACTTAACTAGGTTTACCGTATAAGTGTCCCTCCCGATCTTGTTGCATATCTATAATAAGCTCGGCGGCTTTATCATAGGCGATAATTAATTGACTGCCAAATTTAGACATTCACCACGAATTCATTACTATCATGTTATGTTAGAACCAGCATAGTTTGATGGGAAGTCAAATGGATATGTCTGGTTTGACAGGAGACTGCGACCGCAACGGGACGCAGTGGCCGTGTGTATGGGTCACGTGTGTAGCTGGACGGAGTGCGCTACTTGGTGTGGTGGGAGAGCTGACTGCCTGACGGCAGTCATAGTAACCTTTTGGTTCAGTGTCCGAACTGCTAAGCTCTCCTAGTGGGTCGTAACACTTTACCTACGATACGCCGTTTTAATAGGCGTCTAAAATAGCAGCGCGTTGAACCATAGATAATTAAGCCGTTTTGCTAGATTTTGGGCCAATTTCCAGAGCTATTGCATCTTTGTGGGAGGTATAGGAGAGAAAAAAAAAACATAGGTCGGTTGTTAGGGCAATTTAGTAGGGTGGGGTGGGAAGGATTAATTGACGTATATCTATATTTTCGACAGATGCGGCCGCTTAAAGCCCGAGTTCAAGGTCCATCCGATCAAGAAGGGCTCTGGTATTTGAAACACTAAGCTAGACGACGGAGAAATATTTTCAATCGAGTCCTTGAGAATCGGTAGGCATTATCGCCGCCTTGGACAGGAAAGCGCGCTCGTGAGAGCCATGCTAGAAAAGGCCAGGAACAAAACTTTAGGGTTTGTTACTGTTGTGCGCCCCGGTGTTCTACGCAGTGAATTGTTATGCGAGCGTAGCGGAGAAGAGGTCCTCAATAAGAAATAGTCGGAATTGGCTGCTAGGGATATTTCAAAATCTTTCTGGCGATCTTTGGGTTAGTCTACCGCCGTGGTCATGCCCTGTCGTCTCTTTCACTTTAATGGCAGCGATTGAGAACCAATCAAAAATCTCATATTCAGAAACGATATTGAGAGTGTTGCAATCCTACATGATAGAACCTCACTCTTTGACTATTCCGCCAGTACACCCATTCCAAATTGCCAACACACTCATCAACAAGCACTCCCACTGCCTCAATGTGGTGCCAATGGCTACTTCCTCAAATCAAATTAAAAGGGTTGCGTAAATTGTCTCGCTTCAATGGACGGAAAGTGATATAGACGAGTACTGTAACAATGATCATTTTTTGGGTCGCAATGCATACATTTTGACCGGTAAGAGTTTATATTGCTTCGGAAATCCACTTTGCACCTCGGTCTTGACAACATCCATGCCAGCGGTATTGAATATCTCCTTGAACTTTGAATCCGTTCTTGTGACACTGCTGTCCAACTCGTCATACATGTCATTACCGACGGGATCAGTGGAGAGATTTTCCTTTACCACCATGATTCCGGAGACTTTCAAACAGTCACGACATCTTGCGATATATGCGACCAGCTGTGCATCCGTGAGATGACCCACACACCACTGGGTCCAAATCAAGTCGTATTTCTTGTTGGGGTTCCAATCCTGAAGACCAACGTTGTAGACGTCCCCTACAACGCCCCGCTGTCCCAACTCTCCTTCCTTGAGAGCTTGAGTAAATTTTTCTACCGGCTCGACAATATCCACCACCTTACAGACATCGCCGAGGAAACCCTTCGTCACGCGACCGACGCCCGCGCCGCAGTCGACACCAAGATCGAGTTTTTGTTGGTTGGAAAGTGTAGGAGTCAATCGTCGGACTTTTGCTAGAAAGTTTTTGGACCCGCGCAGCTCGATGCGTGTATACCAAGGGAGGTCGCCTAGCATGGCTAACATACCACTCGAGGTGGCAGGAACGTTGTTCCAATAGTTTATCGACGCGTCATGGTCAATTTTGGAGTCCGCGGTCGTGGAATCATTTTGTGGTAGCCTGTTGACTACAGGTGTATTTTGGGACATGTTGCAGAGGAATTGAGAGATTGCGCTCAGGTTGGAGACACGAGATTTTCGCACTTGCTCCGGGGTAGATCGCAAATCATGTGACTAACCAAGGCCTAAGGCATAACACTCTAATGAAGTTCGATATAACTATACACAATCTGAAATGTAGCGGGGATGCTTGTAATAATTTTTATTTGATCTAGCGAATCAATTACTACTTTCCAATAATTGCTTTAACCATTTCGCACAATCGAAGGTGGATCCCAGAGGGTTGTTGTTCAATCCCCATATCTCAACAAATTGTAGACCCCGAATGGAAGAAAGCTCGCGGATGCCAGAATCACATTTGAAATCTTCGCACGGAATTGTTGACAGTATTTCTTCGTCAAAAACAAGGCGCAAATACCTGAGTCTTTTGAATTGCTTTAATAGTTGCACGCATCTTGAAGCGTGAAGAGAGAGTAAACGCAACCCAGTATCTTTCGGGTCCGACATGGCTTCCAGGTCGCTGCTGCTGAGCCAGAATAGTTCCAATGATTCCACATTTCTGCGGCCGAGTCGGCCAATGGAAAGTGCAAACTTGATGAAATCATCCATATCATCAAATTTGAATTGAATTGATCGATATGCGAAGGGTAGCGCCTCTTGACGCATCCATCTATTAACGAGCAGAGCGCTAGTGTTCTGACTCAACGGAAAGTAAAATCCACTTGTATCTCCAATTGAAACTGGGAAAATTTTCTCAAGAAATTTGCATGGATCTGTATGCTCCCATTCCTGCTTTTGGATGGCGAGTTCAAGGATACCTAGTCGAATCTCGTGCGGAAGTTTCACCAAATTGCCGCAATCCATCTCGGGGACCGTTCGAGGCTATATTCGTTGAGCTGATAATATTCCAATATGAAAAGGGGTTTCAGTACCTTTGCATTCATTATGATTCGACACGCCTCGAGTTCAGTCAATAAAAGAGGTAGGCCCAATCCAAATGAAAACTGGACGTCTAACGTAAAAATATAGTATCCGACATCACTGCAGCGCTTCAGGGTAATCGTGGCTTCTTCATTATCAAGCGACTATGCTCGAGTTTAGGCAAAAGGCAAGCTTGATCGAAGAGGGACTGAAAATATGGGACGGACGTACATGAATCTCGCCTAACCCTGGAAGCGGAACTCTAAGGCTAGTGATGTGTTCTTGCGATTTCTGCTTTCGATGTTCCTGAAGCTCCTTTTCAGTTCTGTTCAAAAGATTGTTGGAGACAGGTGACAGATCCGAATAGAATCGCTCTTCAATTCGAATCTGATCATTTAGGGGTTCAATCTGGAACCCCAGCTCCTTTTGCATTTCGAGAAGTGTCACGACAGGTCTTTGTTTAGCCATCTCTTGGAACTGAGGATACCGAAGAGCTTTACACTGTACAGTCAAACTCGAGAGAGTGGGTGGATTGAGGGACATCATGATCCACTCCGTTCCTCTTCGTAATGATGATTTTCACGGATCCGGTCGGATAATACTTTTACCGATTCAACGCCTAGGATCATGAAGAAACACAATTTACAAAGCGACAAGTTTAAGGAAACCTTGAAAATGAAACTTGTCTCATAAAGATACAGTACTGTTCTGATGTTGGCTCGGTAAATTTACCACATCTCTAGTCTTCTTTTCTTCTGATGATTTGCTACTTGGCACCGCCATGTTATATTCGTCGTGCATCAGCCTCATTTGCTTACTGGCTTCTTCTATTCTTAGGAAAACATCCATCAAGGTCTAGCTATGTTCAAGCTCTTTAGAAAAACAGCCACGAAGAACGAGTCATCGTCGTGTTATCTGCTTCAACATCGGAATCTCTGAAGAGCAAGGCCGCCTTACTCTCTCCCATCTTGTCCACCGCAAGCATGAAGGCCGTTGCACCCTGATCATCTGAAATATCTGACGCTGCTCCTGCATCAAGCAACATCCGTGCAACCTGTGTTCTTTCGTTTAAGACGGCTAGGTGTAAGGGTGTTTGCCCAAGACAATCCCGTGCATTGACATCGGCCTTTGCCTCCAGTAGACACAAGTTGATTGACAGGTTCCCAATCTTCGCAGCAAGCAGTAATGGGGTCATCCCGTACGTTTCAGCATTAACGTCCGCGCCATATTCGACTAATAACGGTACGATTGTTTCATTGCTTTGTTCGATAGCATGATGCAATGGGGGGCTGTTGAGAGAGCCTCGCAAGTTCACATTGGCTCCATATTCCAACAGAAGCTGTGCGACCTGCTTATGCCCCAGAAAGGCCGCTAACTCGAGTGCTGTATATCCAGCAGGGTCCTTCCCATTGATATCTGCTCCTTTTTCGAGCATTATGCGTAGCCTACCAAGCTGGGCTTCCTGTGCCGCTACACGCAAGCCAGTTGCCATAGTGCTTCCTTGTCTTTTGCCTTCAGCAATTCTTTTCAAAAGCGTTCGCTTCCCACGATTTCCCATTGTATTGGACACCAAGTCCAACGTCTTCTTGCTGTCACCGGACTTTTTCAACAAGAGACGAACCATCGTCGCATGCTCTTGGACAGCAGCACCATACAAAGGAGTCCACCCATCTTTGTCCTGAATACTTGTTTTGGCTCCCTTTTGCAACAGTAGAGCAGCTACCTGCTCATGTCCTTGTAGAGCCGCGATATGTAACGCAGTGGCGCCATTATTGTCTGTGAGATCGGGATCAGCTCCATTTTCAAGCAACAATCTTGCTACCTCCGCTGAGCTCTCTTGCGCAGTCCAAAAGAGAGCAGTTTGTCCAGCACAATTTTTGGTATTTACCAAAGCGCCGTATTTCAGCAATAATCGAGCAATCGGCCCTTGTGCAATAGCCCAGTGAAGCGCAATGTTGCCACCCGAATCGGCAGAATTGACGTTCGCGTTTTTGGACACAAGCAACTCAACAGTGGCTGCATGAGCTGCTGCCACGGCAAAGTCTAATGCCGTGCTTCCATTGCTGTCTTTTGCGTTGATATTGGCACCACTTGCAAGAAGCATCTCCACCATTTCTTTGTGACCCTCTTCCGCTGCCAAAAAAAGCGCTTGGTTTTTGGTATCTATACTGATGCTAGCACAGACTTCTTTCGCGAGCAATAACTCCAGCACTTCGCATTTTCCACCAATGACAGCCCAATTAATTGCAGACCACCCTTCATGGTCCGTTATGGGCTCGGCACCACGCAAGAGGAGGACATTGACTAAATCTTTGCTCCCGTTTTTGGCAGCCCACAAAAGAGCTGTTTCTCCTGTGAAATTTTGCTCGTTGATGTCATTTCCATTATCAAGAAATAGCTCGACAGCATCCATCTGATTGTTCTGGGCCGCAACAAAAAAAGGAGTTTCACCGCGACTGTTGCGTATGGTATTATCAACACCCTCGCTTAACAAAATCTGAATGATTCGCGTAAGACCCCACCATGCTGCGATGTGTAAAGGACCAATTTGTTTTGGGTACCGATCGAACCAGTCTTTGATCCGAGGCGAGGTCGCGTATAGAACTTGAACGGCGGACAAAAGCTTATTGTTGTCATTGAGGTACTTGAAAATCAGTTTCGTGTAGTCACTGCGAGAATTTCGCACATGATAACCCCAGTATTGGGCCGCGTATGGAAAGAATTTGTGACGTTCCAGTCGCTTTTGAAGCGCTTTGCCGTCTGCACATGGTCCGCTACCAAAGACATCAAAAGAAAGGTAAATGAGGCATGCTTCCGCGATTTTAGAGTCAGGATCTTCGGAAAGCCGGTCGGGGAACGTTTCGAAGTACTGTTGTAGGGTTTGATGAACAAGCCCTACAACATCTCTCGTTTCATCAATTTTGACCAGCCCAGTACAAATACTAATAAGAAGGTTGTCATCCACGCATTGGCTCTCTTCAAAACTGGTATCATTCGCCCACACTCCCAAGGCATGGCAGAGCTCTTTTACGTGAAGAGGTCTTTGTGCATGAGAGATGAAAGAAAGTGCGTCCTTGGCAAGTTTACAGCGGACTGTTTCTTGCTGCTCGATTCTCTCCATGGCCTCATGATAATAGTCAAAAACATTATCGGGCAAACTACTTAGAGTCTTTCGCACACCCGATATATGCAGTTGTTGGCATACCTTTTCGACGTGATGGTAGGCGAGTAGGAACCTGAAGCAAGCTTTTTAGCACACACCCCTCAACATTTCTGCTTGCTTCCTTACATTCCCTTGGATTTGGCAATGATTTCTTCGACAATCTCGGCTTGCACGGTAGCGTTGTTTCGAATGACAAAGTTCTGGAAACTTTTTCTTTTCGAAATCTCGGCGTCAAGGAAAATTTGCAAATCAGATGACTTCGCGGAGATGGAAATCCGCTGAAACCCAGAAAATTCCACAGGGAGGCTAATATGGGGGCGAGATGTGAACATGAAGCGAATGCTCGTATCCAGCATTTTTATGAAGCGAAAGAATTCATCTCTATTATATTCCGGGCACTCATCCTAAAGAAAATTCAGCATATGCATTACCGCACCTTTTTATGCTTATATGTACCAGCGCATCAACAATAACGATCATTTTGCAGAAGAAATGACCAAGGGATTTAATAAGTGCAACCCATTCATCACCCGTCGGATCTCTTTTCCTCATGGCGTTTTGATCGCGGAAATCTCTAACCACGGCGGGTATGTGTTCGATTTGTGCAGTCAGTTGTCGTGCAATGCTGGATAGAAGAGCAAGTTCAGAATGTGTGTTCGTGTCTTTGTAATTGCAGTACATGAATGCAATAGCAGTGTCAGTTCCACGGGTCTTTTCATCGACGTCATTAATAATTATTGACCTAAAGGCATAGTGACCGTGTGAGATTAATACTCCGCCAAATGTGAAAAACCAGTCCGCGTTGATACATACGTTAATATGGTCTTCCCACTGCCAGCTTCAAGACAAATTAGCATTCAGACAATGACACTCGGTATACAAAGAGAACTCACGATCTCCAAAACACCAAAGAGTCGAGTTCTCGGTACCGCTCAGCCATCGTCGGAATGTTTCGTGGCTCAGAACCCATTGACAAGTTCCATCGTGATGCTTGCCAAACTTGTCTTTCTGTGTATCAAGGAAAGTATCGGTTGAAAGGCCGTCCAAGAAATCCTTATCTGAAATGAATGAGAATGGGACATTTCAGGCACTTGAGTAGATAACGTACCCCCGAGCTGCTTGTATACTCGCTCAGACTGTTTCAAAGAGCGATGGGCTTCACTCATGTTGACGAAAGTGAGAGTTACAATCAGCTCTTGTTCTCGCTTGACCATCTGATGAAACTTATCGTAAGCCGAAGCGAGCTCGACATCTTCTCCAGACACGAAATTTCGCAATGCTTTGGCTATTACCGATTTTATAAGTTCACATTGCGGTTTCTGTGAATGTGATATGATTCTTTACTAACCGAAGCGCCTTTTTCTGGTGTATTTCGCGCAAATCCCACATAAAATCAGCACGGATGTCAGGACCTCGGTCAAAGCAAATTCAAGTTGAGGTACTGGAGGGATTTTCTCCTCAATCGTCTTCAGTCGGTTGAGATACGACTCAACATCACCGAAGAATTCAGCAACCTTATCAAAGTCCGCTGATACAGAGCTTGCAGTCTATAACTATATCATCAGCAATGATTAATCACACAAGGCTGAGATCTTACATTCAAAAGATGTCGAACTGCCGTGAAAATTGCCATGCTGGGGGGGAAAGACTACCGTGACAAGGCTCTTGTTATCTTGAACCCTTTTGAAAAGGCTTCAAAACTACTCACGTTTGATGTTCCCTGAGCAACAATCTCGCTGACCGTTTCGATGGACTTTAGGCTTCGGCTGACAAGGCTTCTGAATCTGTCAGTTTTCGAGCCGTCATGTCGAGTTCTTTCGAATTCTTCTTTGCGAATGTCTATCTCGCTTAAAACATCTTCAACACTGTTCGCTGTTTCAATGGAGCCGAGATCAACTTGAGTTATGTCCTTGTATCGGCCAATTGCATCTCGCCAGATTGCACCGACATCAGTCATATTATTAGATGACATTTCTAATCGAGAGATCAAACGAAAAATGAAGGATGGCTCAAATTCGTATTCTTAACTCGGTTGTAAACCAAAAGCGTCGCGATAATAGAAGGTTCAGCCCACCTGAGGAGTCGGGGCGTACGCCTCCAGTCAAGACTATTGCGGATAGTACGCCGCCAGTCGAGGATCGTCTCGACTGGCGGCGTAAGATCGACCGCGGCTTCACCACTTCCTGGAAATCCACGCGCTATGAACAATCGACCCTCCCAGACCCCCGTTCCCTTCACCCAGAAAACAAAAGAAGATTTCTTGCAACACGTACTCGAAAATCCATCTAGTCGTCGGATATCTCGACATGACCCGGAAAATCTCCTCGAATGGTTGACGAATCCTTCGAAACGACCCACCTCGCAGACAGAGTTCAGTCGACGGAATTACGTTCGGAAGACTTTCACCTGGGACAAAAATTCTCAAAGTCTTCTCGCAAAGCCCAAAAATGGCGAAGAAGGCAATCGGTTGGTGATTTGCGAAGATAGAATTGCCGATACGGTGGAGTGGGTCCACGAAAGCAGCGGCCATGCCGGATGGGATAGCACCTGGAAGAATATTAGCACCTCCTACTATGGAATATTGCGCTCAGATGTCATTTTTCTGTTGAAACAATGTCAGATTTGCGCCCACGACCCTTCCAAGCGTTCCAAAAGAACAAATGCCAACATGAAAGGCCCATCCTCAAGCCATGAAGCCCAATCGACTTCGGAAGGGGATGATGTTGAACGTGAGGATATTAATTGGGGCTCATGGACATTGGAAACCCCGGCTACAGGCCAAAGCGTGATGGCAGATGAAGATTAAAAAGACTGCTTACTCTGGGTGCAAAGAGGGGACTTGGTAAGCGACCCATGTCATTGCCTCTGTACCTGTTCTAATTCGACTTGTGCAAGATACATACCGACACAAACGTTCCTGTCGTGTCTTAAGCCTCAAAACCGTTGCTATACTTGAATTATATGATAGGTCTATGAGATGGACCCCACATAGTTCAAATTTGGTCTATTAGATTTCCCTGAAGAGGCGAATTGAGAAACACAGGTGGCTCAGGCTAATTTTTCAAGAGTCTTCTCACAGATCTCCCTGATTTGGATCCATCTTCGTAGTAGAATGGCAACTTTCTGGCCTTTCCAAGACGGTGGTAGATTCTCTGAAGACCAAACCACTCCATGTGCACCAATTTCCCCCTCTAAACCGTTGATGGCTACCTGGCTTTCGTCCAAGTATGTTTTGACCCATTTACGGATCCAATTCCTGGCATCTTCAGAGATAGGGCCAGACGATGGTTGGCCAAGAACATGTTTTTTCCAATCGTCACGTTCCATGCATTTGAAAGACGCAACAATACTTAGGTTAGGGCTGGGTCCAGATGAGTTTAGCTCGTAATGACTGAGACAAAAAAAAGAGTTAGCCGCATGTCACCCCGATCCAGGGAAAGAAGATTACCTATTGTATCCATGGGTGCGTAGAGTTTCCTTGTCGTCGAAAGTGATGTCTTGGAAGACGATTTCATCCAAAAAAATAGCATCGCTTTCATTTTGATCCAAGAAAAAGCCATCTTCGCGCGCTTCGGTCAGTATAATATTCAGCAAAATTGCAATACATAGTAAAATATACTCACATTCCACAAGAAGGTAATCATTGGGGTGTGATCCGTAGCTCATGAATACCTCTTTCCCTTTCTCTTTATAGTCACGTTAGTTGTCTATCCAGGCATGTATAACAACATAAGAAAGCCCTCACCATGACGAGTCGTGGCTCTAAATGTAGAGAATTTTCCATCAAAAACAACTTCGCAAGGCTATTTCGATAAATTAGATAAAGTCGTGGAGCGTGAAGTATGCCAAAGAGGCGCTACTAACCGCATTGTCCGCATGATTAAAGTAATCACCAAAAGGTACTAAACCTATGGCATCATTCCAGTCATCAGGGGGATCTTCATTAGGACTGACATAATAAAAGCTTCGTGTATTCAGTATAAGCCAATGATATGAAAAAAGGCTCCAATCTGTAGCAGGGAACACCGATGAGACAAGATCCCAGGCATCAAAAAGCCGTTTTTGCTGTTGTCTCAAGACGTTTTGGTATATATCCTGGTCTGAAGAATCGCGGGGAGGGATAGAAAACAAACTGAATTGGCCAGATACGGAAGGGGGCAGAGGGATATGCCCTTCATCGTAACTTGGTGGACTTTCAGGCCACAGTACCGGCAAGGACTCTTGGAAATGCTGCCGAGAAGGCCAGGTCTTACGCCAGGCAGTCCAACGATCAAGTAAGTTCGCATCACCGTGTGTCAAAAATGCGGCGAGAATTCCATGGACGGAGGAATCATTCGGAAAGCGATCGATAAATTCTCTCGGTACGCTGTCAATAGTGAGCATTGTTGACACAGGCACGGCAATCATGATCTCATTTGCCTTTATAACGTGTATTTGATTTAGCTCCTGCTCCAACAATGCCAAAAAAAGGGTTCCGGTGTAGCTCACCTCTATTGTTCTGGTCGCGATAATTCCCATGCCACGTCCAGGGAATTTGAAAGGAGCGACTCCGTTAATTTGTATACCATTAGACAATGCCCATTGCCAAAAATCACGGTGCTTGGTATTAGACTCTTCATCCTTAGCCATTCTCCAATCGGGCGAGATCGATCGTTGCTTGCTGGATTAACGACATCCTTTGGTCCATTATTCTGAACCCTCACGTGATCTGACTACAACCTTAGTAAGCTAAATATCTAACGTTGGCAGTTAACTTAAAAGCGGATCTCCCGCCGGCTCTTGCTTGATGCCAGGGAATACTGAGCAGGAACTGTACTTGATGTGGGAGGAGAGCTGACTGCCTGACGGCAGTCATAGTTACCTTTTGGTTCAGTGTCCGAACGGCTAAGCTCTCCTAGTGGGTCGTAACAGCAGGGGACTAAATAGAACCACGCACGGGGAGGCACAAGGACAAAGAGCGCTAAGCCACATGTGGACAAACCAAACTACAAAGCGTATTTCGCTGTCCCCCTCCGATATGACATATAGAGTGATTGGAATCCTTTCATGTCTGTATATATACGTACTTCAACCTCCAAGGTAATGCCTAGCAGGACCGCGTGTGTTGAGATACAACCTGACTCCTAAGTAGCATTGCTTCTTGTCGAAGGTAAAGTCCTCTGTTTCAAGAACGTGGATATTTTGGTTTTACATCTGACATTGGATGCCTATATTCTGGTGCTCCGCTTTTGATAGATAGGGTTCTTTCAATATTACTATAGGACTATTTATCTGGTCTGCCATGGTTTTATATCGCTTCTTTTCAATTCGTATCAATGTACTTCGGAGATCTGTCTATACTGCAATCCTAGAAGTGTCGTCTATCTATATTTCCCAATGCTATGTACAAACTCCTCTAAAGAACCAAATGCACCAATTCCCATCCGGTTTATATCTAATGCAATCACCTCAACCAAATCACTTTTTGATACCAATAACAGCCAGATTTCTAGGACTCTCCCCATACTCAAAGACAGTCTCAACCCAGCACTCCTTGACAGAATCATGCTCACGCAAAAACTGCCAACGATCAACAACAATGACAGCCTCAACAACCTGTGCACTAAACGCCATAAGACTCCACACCACACTGAGATTCTTGCGTGTATGCAGGTAGTCCTTTTCATAGCGCTCCAATTCCTCATCAGACATCGTACAGATCCGCTCCTTGACGAGATCACCACGAGTCGCATCCCGTCTAAGCTTGACAGTCGCGGCGCGGACATATGCAGTGAAGGATTCGAAGGCAGCCTTGCGAAGCGAGCCGACAATTAGTGCGATCTGAGACTCGTCTGTTTTGTAAAGGTCTACTGGGATCGCCGGTTTTAAGACGACGCCGCGATCGACGAGGACACGCTGTAAAAGAGCGCGGTAGAAGTGGCGCGTGAAGAAGCCTTCGCTATCGGCGTAGCCCCAGTTGTAGGGGGCCTGAACACCCATTGATCGGGCGGTGATGTTTAGTTTCATTCCTTTGATCGTGTCGGATTCGTAGTCTTCGTAGAGCTTCGACATTGGGAAGCCGTGGGGGTCGTAAGAGTCGCCTGTTTTTTTGAGGCGGGGGTGGATGGGTCGTAGATTTGGGAGTTTGTAGGTTGCTGGTCCCAGGCGCTCGGTGAGGAGGTTGTAACAACAGCCAATCATGGCAATTGCTACTACCGATGGGTTGAGGATGAGGGAGCGGACACCGTGGTGGACAAGGTTTCCACATGAGTGTAGAGAAACCACCATGACTCGGGCATCGCTTGGTTTCTTTTCAGGTTGAGTGAGCTCTGCCTCGGTTCCATCCTCGAGCGTCTTTGGATCGACGACGTGATCAATGATTGGTTCCAGGTAGCCGTCTTGGATCTCGTGCTCAATGTAACTGACATGTCCCCGGGTATCGATTTCTGGTGGGGGTTTAGGAATATGAGGTCGAGGCTTCTCGAAGGGAACGACCACATCATCGGCCTCTAAGCTCATCTCGCTCAGCATGAAAGTGTTTTCATTATCATCATCCCCAGCGGGATTCTCCGTCACAGTCTCAGTCGAATCTGCGGGTTCTGTTTTAGGAGTATCGACCTTGTCTGCTAGCTCCGGGGTGTCGGTACAGTCAAGACACTTCTTCCGCTGCTTCTTGACGTACATAGTCTTCTGCTTTTCTTGCTTGGTCAGTCGAGCATGAACATCCATACGGTTAGCACCGCTAATGTATTGATGCTTGCGCTCGATCGCAATGATATGCTTGTGGTAAGGCGCGCTAGCCAGCGTCCGCCCCAGATAGTTTTGCCCGGATCCGAAGTCCACAATGTGAGACAGTGGTTCTCCGCGACACTCCTTCACAGTGTCCGACAGAGAGGCGACGTATTTGGAGAATTGTTCAACCTCATGGGTCTTCTTCTTATTCATTCCTACAGCGACATGTCGCGGAAGGCGTTCGTTGTTCTGTGGGTCTGGGGTGAAATCGCGCTGGAGAGTGAGTCGGCGTATATTGCGAATGTATTCCAGTAGACTCGCAGGCGGAAATGCGCCTCCGTTCCAGGTTCTGTCGGTTGTTTCTGCGCTGTCGCAAAGCGGGCCGATGTCTTCTCGCAGGAGCAACTGTAGAATGCTGTGAATGTCGTGTTGATCGAAGAATGCGCGCCAATCTTCGGGCAGCAATGTCGCATACAGATCGGGTTCGCGTGTCAAAAAATCGAGAATATGCACCCCGCCGCAAAGGTTGATGAACATGATCGACTCAGTCGCAAAGGAAAGAAGGGCTTGAACATATTCGTCGGGATCTTTCCACTCCTCCGAAAGAGGAAGAGGACTTCTAGGTGCCATCATTTACTCCCAGCAAGCACCAAAAACAAAACAATTGAAAGGACCGAACGAGGGAATGAGGGACAATCTTAACTGTGGGGAAAATTGTTATCTTTTTTTTTATCGCGGAGCCCGCTGAGTCAGCTCACGCCGGGGGCGAGAGAGCTCCGTTGTCAACACGGAGTCCATCACCAACCTCCCAACCACATACACCATGGCGCACGCAGACCCATTCCTCCAAGTCCAGGCGTGAGTCTATCCTCTTTACTCATGAAATCAGCTCCCGACTAATTCAACTCCAGTGATGTCGTCTCAACACTCCAAACCAGTCGACCACTCTTCTCCTCATACCTCCGCATCCGGTCCCTAGCCAAAAGCCCCTCAAACCCCGAGCTCAAGCAAGCACGCTCAGAACTTGAGAGTACCTTGACAGAGTTAACAGCGGATCTTAACGACCTAGTCGAGAGCGTGCGCGCAATCGAGCAAGATCCCTACCGCTATGGCCTAGAACTAGAAGAGGTGCAGCGGCGCCGCAAACTCGTCGACGATGTCGGTGATGAGGTCGAGAAGATGCACCAGGAACTACAGCAGGCTGTTTCGAATGCCCCAACGGGCGATGCCCTGCCGAATCCGACGGAGTTTGATGCGGCGCTGGAAGAGGAAGAGCGTGGCCGTGGTCGTCGCGGGAGTGGTGGTGATGACTATTATGCTTCGATGGAGCAGCAGCGGCAGTCGGAGCTCATGCACGAACAGGATGAGCAACTTGATGGGGTCTTCCGCACTGTTGGTAATCTACGGCAGCAGGCTGATGATATGGGCCGCGAACTTGAGGATCAGGCTATCATGATTGACGAGGTTGATACCTTGGCTGATCGGGTTGGAGGGAAATTGGCCAACGGCATGTCGCGAATCAAGCATATTGTTCGCAAGAATGAAGGTACGAATCTACTTGATCTTTCTGGAATTCTTTGGTATAGTATGGGAATCACAATTCAAACTGACTTTTCTAAATAGATACATGGTCCTCCTTTTGTATCGCGGCGCTCATTTTCGTTCTCGTCTTATTATTAATCCTCCTCATTGCACTGTGATAATACATAAAATCAAGGGGTTAGGAAAAGCAAAACATAATCAAACAGGGGGGGGTCATTGGCGTTTCGGGTGCAGTTTAGTTGCGAGCCTTCTTGCGCGGGCGCGACTCACTTTCTTCATCCTCATCTTCGTCCATTCCATCCAATTCTTCCATCTCGAGATCCATGTCTTCGAGATCATCGGCGGCCTGGTAGGATTGAACTGCAGTCCAAGTCAGCGATCTCTCTTCGAGCTCAATCGACATCTACTTACCGTAGTAGCGGAGGGCATCGGGCCAGAGGTCCTCTGCAATGGCAACAGCGAGGTCATCACCATCGGGGAAGATCTCGGCATCCTCGAGTCCATCCTCATCAATATCCTCCTCCTCGTCATCGCTGTCACCACCCTCGGCGATGTCCTCACCCTTCTGGACCTTGGCCCAGCGAGCCTCGATCTCCTTGGCAGCCTCCTTGGACTGAGCAGCGGAGACGTCACGGCCACGGAAACCGAAGAAACCGAAGAAGCTCATGCCAACGGGGCTGGGCATGCCCTCATCATCTTCCTCATCCTCACCGGCCTCGGCGGCAGCATCAACCTCCTCGACCTTCTGGACGAGAGAAGCGAACTCGGGCAGCTTCCTGCGGTCACCGCCCTTCTTCTTCTCGGCGTCCGACAGGTCGCAGGCCGCATCGAGAAGACCGCGGGTGAGATCCATATCCTTCTTCCAATTGATGCGCACGGGCTCGGAAACGAGACCCTCCCAGGTGCGGGTGCGGCCCGAGGAGGTCTTGGAGACCTCCTGGCGCCAGTAGAAGTTCTTAACGAGCTTGTCGTTTGTGAAGTAAGGGTTCTCCTCGCCGGTCTTGAATTCGAAGGTGAAGCGCAGGGAGCGGGGCTCGCCGTTGCATTGGGCATCGAGCTCGAAGCGCTCGACGGTCATGTTAACCAGGACCTCGCCCAAGGCCTCGGCGTCGGTGGGCAGAATGTACTCGTCGATCTCGGGGGGAGCGCTGGCAAAGACACGCATCCAGAACTCGGGCTGGACGTCAGGCATCTTGATAACGCTGGCGCGCTTCTCAATCAGAGGCTGGGTGAGCTTGACAGTGTTGCGGACTATTTATTTTGGTTAGCATGAATACTACAATTATTTGACAACGAGCTGCCAACCAGCTCGTCGGAATATTCCAGGTCCAACTTACGCTGCTCGACCTCAGCACGAGCGAATTGCTCCTCCAAAATGGCGATCTGCTTCAAGGCAGCCTCTGGGATGCTGGGCATCTCGATGCGCTCCAGGAGCGACTGGTCGACGGTAGACATGATGTAATGATTCGTGAAAACGTAAAAGCTAGTTAGGAAAAGAGAGGAAGTATAGTAAAGATAAGTAGGATACGTTCACAGGAGAGAGTAGTGAAGAAGAATCTCGAAGAAAGGAGAAAGATCAAATTGAAAGCGGGACAGAGAGGAAAAAAAAAAGTCCTGATGCGGGATGACGAGCATTACAAACTGCTAAGAGGAGTTACATAGTGCTACCTGGAGGTACCTCTGGTTCCGTGGTTCACCGGGCGGCTACCCAAGTATCTCTTCGTACCCAGGTGTCCCCCGAGCAACAACGTGGTGGGGGGTCAAGCTATTAGTAGTTGAAGGCAAAAGCAGAGAAAACTCTGACGCTGATCTTTAGTTGGTGGACCTGTGCTAATTGGCTGTATGACTGTGCAGCCATTGGGCTGCAAGGGGCTCTCGGGCAGGAATTCAAAGTCTGGAGCTCAAGCTGGAGCTCTGGAGGCTACAGTATGGAGGCCATGAAAGAAAAAAAATACGCCAGGTTTTGCTGATAACGAAAAAATGGCTCTTATCAGGATGAGGGGCTTAGCGTGAAAGACAATCTCTTCACCGACATCTCTCATGGGTGATACTGTATACAGTAGTAGTCTCCGGTTGAGGGCCCTCAATAGGGGCCGGGTTAGGGTTCGGTGTTTTCGACGTGATCCCTGAGACCCAAGACAGGACAGTATCTCCTGTGCACATGGAACCCTGTGAAAAAAGGGGGGTTTGACTCGAACTAACCTCGGTAATATCCTACCGTCAAGAAAACTATGCTTGATGCTTGATGCTTCATGCTTGTAGGGCAGCCTCTTACAAAAACAGCCCCAGGATCATA
The DNA here is from genome assembly GCF_028828085.1 of Penicillium nucicola. NCBI lineage: Eukaryota > Fungi > Ascomycota > Eurotiomycetes > Eurotiales > Aspergillaceae > Penicillium > Penicillium nucicola. The sequence goes on along the minus strand of NW_026643125.1, from coordinate 553,932 downwards.
CCAGTGAACGAGTTACCAACCAGCCTCATTCCCCCTTGAAGCTCCTACAACGTACAACTATACAGTATGGTGTATACTGCAAGCTCCGATCCCCCAATAACAACCCGAAGATCATATTTCCTTTTTTGCCGTGCCCCTCCTCCTATCAGCGTCGTCCATGGCCAGATGAGATACATCAACAATAGCGGGACCGCAAAGAACAAGAAAAAGGAAATATGACCCGGTTCAGTACATAGTTTATTTCGACGACCATGTCCCCCTGCCCGATCCAGTCCTGTACACAGTGGATCGCACTCCGTATAGTTATCCGCGTTCAGAGATGCAAGTCGCGGTGACTTGCCCTAGAACCGCCCTAGAAATGCCACCTAATCAACTCGGGTAGCTTCCCGGCGTGTCCTTCCAGATCTGCCCATTTGCCCATATGCCCAGTCTGCTCTGCCCCCTCTGCTCCGATCTGATTTGTTGCGCGCGGGGCCCAGATAAGAGGAGCGGTCTGCACGATGAACGTGGACGCGCACGGGGACCTGCAGATGGCGGAGGTTGGTTCATTTTGGGAGTCAGGTGGATTATAGAGAGGAGACACAGAGACACCGGGATCGGAGCCGGGGATTGGAGCGGCAGGCCCTGCGCCCTTTCTAGTACTGTATACAGGATCCGGGAAACGGCAGAATCGTGAGCATATCATTGAGCAGGTAAATCGCACTGCGACCAGAGTCGGGATATCGTATTCCATATTTTGGGTCTCCTTTTCGAGCTGGGGGGGCTGAACGGAACAATAGGGCAAAGCAAAACACATAATCAAAAATCAAAATCAAAATCAACTTTTTTTTTTCCGTGGCATGTCTCATGAGATTGATCAAATCAGATCAAACCACGTCAAATGAACAATCCTCGTTCAATGCTACCTCATCCTCTCCGATTAAGAACCGAGGTTAAGTCATGAAAGTCCGTATATCCCATGCCCGTTCGCCAAGAATGCAATGATTAGAACCAAGAAAGAGAAAGAAAGAGAGAAGAAAGAAAAAGAAAAAGAAAGAAAAAAAAAAAAAACAGCAAAAGGTAAGATGACATGCACAGAACATCATCACCATGCACGTCTTACCCAGTTGATCTGTCGTGATAAGAGAAATTAAAGAGTCGCAAAGAGCAAGAAAAAAAAAGAAAAAAAGGAGAAAAAAGAAAAGAAAAAGAAAAGCAGAAAGAAGAGAAAGGAAACGCAAAGTCATCATAGATAACTAAAGCATCCAATCCAACCCATTTGCCTCCTCTTCCACAGGGAATACTTCCCGCGCATACTCTTCCATATCGCGCCAGCCCTGCCACAGATGTCGAGACTCGTCCGTCACCCGCAGCGAGATAACCCCACCAGGCCCCTGCATCATGCCCGCACCAGCGCCCTTCCCACCCGCCGGTCCGAGACCCTTTGGAGAGCCCGCGGCCGGTTGTGAGAACTCTGGTTGCGGGAAGTACGGGGCATCACAGTCGCCAAAGAGGATCTCCAGGGCTTCCAGTTGTTCCCGGTAGCCGGGGGGGATATTGACCTTGATTTCGATTTTCGGGACGCGAATGTAATTGCACGGCCGGTCGAGGGCCCGCGAGAAGGCCGCACAGACTTGGAGGGGGGAGAGTGTTTCGAAGGTGAGCGCGATACTAGTGTGTCGGTCAGTGGTCTGCTCGTCCTATCCTATTTCGAGCTCTGGGTATGGGTATGGGTATGGGAATGGGTGATTTCCGGGGCTTGTCCTTACCGGTGACCGTTCCACTTCTTCGTGCCGTCCTTGAAAATCTGCAGCAGCGTCGGTCCCACATCGTGTTCTGCGTCCAGCCAGGGCAGTGGGATCTCCGGGTCGAACGGCGCACGCCATTCAAAGCTCCCATCTTCCAGCAACTCCATCTGGAACAGCGGATAGGGCAAGCTCGTAAAGTTATTGTTGTAGATGCCCGCATAGACAAAGGTCGCGGGCATGCCCAGCTGGCGCACGTAGTTTTCGACGGTGAACTTGGGCGCCCACTGGGGCACGGCTGGCCACGGCCCATGCACCGAGTGATCGGGCATACTGCTGTAGATATAATGCTGGATGGAGCCGGCTCGTTTGGCAGCGTCGGCGAGGGCTCGGCCGATGGCGACCTCGTCGCCGGACTGCGAGGTGGTGTTGATGAAGGCGAGTTGGGCGCCCTTGAAGAGCTCGTCCATCAGGGCGACATTGCCGAGGAGCGGTCCTTGGAGCAGGGTCACATTGGGCAGTTCGGCCAGCTCGGGTGCGATTGTGCCTTTCAACGAGTGGATTTGCGCGCGTACTGAATATCCCACGGCGGATGCGACTCGGATGAGCGATGCGGCTTGCCGGCCTGTCGCGTTGACCACGGCAATGGTCTTCTGCGGTTGTGTCATGGGTAGATTGTTGTTGGGTGTGAATGTATGAGTTTATCAGATTGGGGGAGGGGAGGGCAGATAAAAGAAGAAATCCGGAGTAAGCCTTGGCGAGTGGTGGGGTACCTTGGGAGGTCAAAGTTGAAAAGGCCGCACGTTATGCGATCTGAGTTTCCTGCGGTTTGGAGTTCCCTGGGTTTTTTGCTGGAAAATTTGGACTCTTCACTGGTTGCGGAAAACGTGGAGAGGATAAGATAAGGCGTATAACGTTAAGGTATGCCACTAAGAGAAGATCAGAGCTCTAGGAACACCGGAATCATATATAGAAGGACACCATTCTGTTTTTTCTACGTATTTCTCATATGACACCATCGCGCGATTTAAAAAAGAAAAAAAAAAAAAAAAAAAAGGCGAAAAAAAGGAGGGAAAAAACGAAGAGCTTTTCTTTACGTAAATCGGCCAATTCGGCACCGGGCAGATCCTTTGACCGTACGCTGTTCGGGACTCGGAATGAGCTTATACTCCTGGTTTACCAGGCATCAACCCCAACTCACACTCACCTTCCTCTCGCATCTGCTTCAGGCTTCGCAGATACTCGAGACACTCCCCTCGAGATGCGTCACTGTCTCGCCAAGAACCATTTCGGAAGGCCCCGAGCCCCCCCCCCATTCCATCAAGTAACGAAAGAACTAAATAGCGCAGGTGACTTCCACCAACAATCAGCCAGGGGGAGCCTCACGTGGTGTCCCTCCGTATATCTGCTGGGGCACCCTCAGCCAATTGCAGCCACGACGACTCCAAAAACCCACCCCGATCCATACACCACCGGTGATAGTCGGCTAACTGTACAGAAGGTGGACAGTGTACAGGACACTACCGGGGGGACAGTACCTGAGGAGTATTCACAGAGTTCATGTACCTGTTTCTGCATGGGAACGTCATTCCGAAACCGTGCAGGGGACCGACCGGACCAGAGGCAGATGGGGGAGGGGGGGAAAGCATCAACGGAGACACAGCACACTTCGTATGGTGTGCTGTTGTTACCCTCAGATCGCCTACGCTAAACGTCCCAAACCCCGCAAACCCAATGCATCACATCATTCATGAGAGGATTTTCCAGATCTATGAGGCCATCAGTGGATTGGGGCGGGTGCCTGATTACTTGAGAGAAATGGTCGCTGCGACGCGTCGTGGTCTTGATACCACTCGCAACACACAAATGCCACCAGCCCTAGGAGCTGACGGGTACAGAGGGGGGGGGAAAGCAATGAACTCTGCAGGTTACCCCACCATTCGCACATCTAGAACCTCCTGAGTGAGTAACCTGCGAAGCCCTAACCCCAGAATATTCAAAGTAAAAAAAGAAAAAAAAAAGAAACAGAAAAAGAAAACCCCCCTTATCTTCCCCACTTGGTGGCTTGGTGCGGCAGGCCCCGATCTCCGCGGACTTGCTCTTAGCCATTGCTCTTGGCTGTACGGAGTACTGAGCACAGCATGTGGAGGGTATTGGATGGGAAGGCCCGGAACGATCATCTGCTTTCCGAATATACTAGCCGCGATATTGAGTAACCGAGGAGGAAGAAAACAGAAGGGAAAGTCCAGGTAAGGAGGGCAAATGGGGAACCCCGTGATCACTCTATATTCTAGCGTCATCTGGAATAGTATCTAGGTGCAAGCGCAAAACCAAAACAGCCTTAGCTGCATTTAAGAAAGAAAAATGACAGAGCTCCCAGGACACTTGGGCCCTGTTGTGGCCCGTCCTAAAACGGGAAATAAAAAGAGCGAGGGATTAAAGTAAAAAAAAAAAAAATAAAAAAAAAAAAAAAAAAACAAGGAAAAAAAAGAAAAAGAAAACAAAGAAGCACATCAGATCGCATTCCCGTGATTGACAGGGTTGACAGGTTAAGATGGCGCAGACCCAGCTGTCATCTTACCCCGACCAGCGTCCCAATCCCACTCCTCGTCCATCTCACGCTGGCTAATCTCCTTCGGTCCGACCCCCGCCAATCCCCAGACCGAGGGACGATGACGAGCCAACAGCTCAGCCGCGGGTCGTTCACCAGAGTGCAGGTGAGCACCCGACTTGCGGAGGAGAAGGACGTGTTCTGAGAGGCCAGCATTAGCTGCGAGGAAGAGTGGGGTGCGGCCGGCGCGATTGCGGAGGTGGACGGAGCCGCCTTGCGATAGGAGGAAGTGAAGGATGGAAATTGCGGGGGAGGTCGAGGCGAGGTGCTGGTCGCGTGTTAGCTTGTTGGGAAAGAGATAAGAGAAAGAGAGGGAGCGAGAAAGGGAGAGAGAGAGAGAGTTTGGTTGGGGTATAACTCACAATGGGCGTGTTACCCGAGTAATCGGCGTCGTTGAGGAGCCAGTGGTGCTCACTTTTGGTGATGGCTTGGACCTTCTCTAAGTCGCCGTGGTCGATAGCATAGCCCATTACGGTAAGGGTTTGGATGCGTTCGGGGAGCGCACCATCTGGGTGACGAAAGACCGGCTGAGATGACTCGGTCAGCTCGCCGCGAAGTGAGACGGACATGCGCGCAGCGATGGACTCGGGGGTGGAGTCGGGCAGGGCGAGGAGGTAGGCCAGTTTGGTCAATGCTCCTTCGGTGGTCATGTCGAGACCGGCGACGACTCCAGCGCGGGAGAGACTCATGCCGGTGGCATAGACGGGACTGACACTGCCTGTGAGACACTGCGTGATATTCACAATGACAATGCCCCGCTTAATCGCGCTGGCCAGAACGTTGATCATCGCATTATCCTGACCAGACGGCGCATTGCCCGCACCAAACGTCTCCAGAATCAACCCACGCAGTCCATCCAACTTCAACACCGCATCTACCATCTCCGGCTTGATACCAGGGAAGATACGCAGGCAAGCAACATGGGTCGTGTCGAGGTTGGTCTGGATACTGAAATGCTGCAGCGTCCTCGGCCGGTGAACCATATCCCAATTCACATTCGTCCGCATCGACGTGGTCACAGCCAACGGCGCACAATTGGGTGCGTCAAACGCAGCAAAGTCACTCGCCGCAACCTTCGTAGTCCGATTGCCCCGGAAGAGCCGGTTATTGAAATACAAGCACACCTCGGGAATCATGAAATGGCCCGCAACAACCAGCGAGCCCAGCAAGTTGTCCGTGGCATCGTTCTGCAGCTCCAGCATGGGCGCCTGCGAGCCCGTGAGCACCACGGGTTTTCCCAAATTCTGCAACATGAAGCTGAGCGCCGAACAAGTATACGCCAGACTATCCGTGCCATGTAGAATCACGAACCCGTCGAAGAGCGTGTAGTTTCGGAAGACGGTCTCGGCGATCTCAGCCCAGCCCTTTGCGTCGATGGAGCTGCTGTCGAGGAGTTCCTCGAACTCAAAGACTGTATAGCGGACCTGACGCCCATAGGCTGTCCGGGGCGTGCGCAGACTGGGGTGTTCTTTGATCTCGTTGGCGGCGTTGGCTACCACATCCATTGTTGTCGACGGTGAGCCATCGTTGAATGTTGGTACGCGTGCCATGCACTTCTCCTGGAAGCCGCGTGCTGGGATGAACCCTGCTGGCGAGGGTTGCATGCAGATGGTGCCTCCCGTCATGATAATCAAGACGCGGGATTCTTGCACGGTCTCTTCGGGTTTTGCCTCGCCCATCTCTGGGATTGATGGCACGCTCATCTTGTTGATGCCCGCGGAGAGCATGGTTGTCTTTGTATTGTTTGAACTAAGTAGCTCGATGGTTGGGTATTATTTTCCAACGTTCAACCTTCCGTACATGTATTTGCATCCAATCAGGTCAATCACATAAATCTTGTAAAAATCAATGGGTCTGATCCACGATAATTCTGCGGATCGCGGGGCAGATGACGTTAAATAGCAACAGAGATTTTTCAGCCCCGAGAGGTAAAATCGACGTTTGATGATTGACTCTTTTGGCCGAAGTGTGGGAAACCCCAAGTGACCCCGATTGTATTACGTAGGCGAGATCTGATTGGTCGGTGCGGCATTAAGGATGGCTCCACTATCGGAGTCCTGAAAAGCCTCCGGTGGCAATTGAAACAGACAGAACAGAACAGTACAGTAGGAAGTTGCATTCAGGGAAGGGGTTGAGCAGTAGGTTGTGTTGCTCGCTTCACGGCAGTCGACTACTGCCATCCGCAAAGGTGGTTTTCTTTTTTTTCCCCTGTTCTATCAACGTTGGGGCATAGGGTTCTATACTGATCGGGTGAAATCCATGATAACCCCAAGAATCAGATACGATTCATGACTAACCAGTATTGAACTGTGACAAATCCTCTTCCAAAAGGCCCATCATATACTGATTTCCCCAGAACCAGTTCCCCAACTGAGCGGCCTGTACCATCTCCGCCGAAGCAGGCTCATTGCCTGGACCTTGTGTTGGGGCCTGGATCTGATTCTGATATAAGAGCCCAGACGACTGTCCCTGCTGTAACGGTTGTGGTACTTCAGCGGAAGTGACATGAACAGAAGGGAGATCCGCCTGGAAATATCCCTGTGCGTTTGGAGTCCCCGCGTGAACATTCCCCGTGCCCCCTGTAGTGCCAATCATAGAGGTAGCAGGTGCAAGACCCAGCGCACTCAGATAAACATCAAACTCCTGCCCGACTTCTGCAAGGCTCGGGTCTTCGTTGGTGGGGCGGGTGTTCGCTTCAAAGTAAAGGCGGGCTACGGTGCCCAGCACCGAGCAGAGGGTGTGTAGTCTGTCAATGGATTGCGAGTATGCGCAGAGAGGGCGTAGGGAGCCGATGAAATCTTCCAAATGGGCAAGGTCGGTTTCGCTGGAGGTTACTATCACGTTGCAGAATATGACTATGAACGGGACGAAGGGGGACATCAGAACGGCCCTGTTAGTTTTGTGATTAGCCGATATCTGGTCATAGTTGGGTTAAGGTGTAGGGTGGAGAATCCTCTTATGAGGTCGCCAATGGAGTGTTGAGATAGTTACCAGTGCATGTAGGAGATCTTTATATACTCGAATGTTTCGCTGAGAGCGGCGACACATTGTCGATGGACTTCTAGTGCTTCCCGGGCTGCCTTGATACATTCTGGGATGAATGTAGTGGTGGGTCCTGAGCCTTCGGATGCAGGAATTGCTCGGTATATCAAAGTCATGATAGACAGGCGGCTGATTTTGTCCGTTTGGAGGTATAAAACATCAATATCGGCCAGTTTGAGGCCAGATGACATGAATGTCTAGTTTTCCCGTTAAAACTCCGCAACTTGATCCAGCTCATCAACACAAGGTGTACTTACTTCGAAGGGTTCCATAACAGTCTCTTCCATCTCAGCAGCTAGTCTACGTGCATGTGCGACTCGATCGGATTCTGGTTGTTGCAGTGCCTCGGGGCTATACAGGAGTCGATAGACATTGCTCTGGATGATGGCCGACCTGGTCCACCATAAGCACACACCTCCCCACGGGCTGGGGATATCGGGGTCAAGAAATGGTGCTGGGAGGCTGATGTCATAGTTTTGAATAGAACAGGCGCGTCCCAAGCGCAGAGACATCATGTTAAGTACGACATAGACGGACCAAAATACCCTTTGTTTTTCTCTTTGAACTGGTGGAGTATCGTGCTCCATTGACGAGAAGCGGTGATATCCTAACGTCTGGCATAGATTCATGGCCGTTGACGCTAGAGTCCAGCCGACGGATGGTTTAGAAATCTCCAGTGCATGCATAGCCTGGTTTAATAAGTATGGAGATGATACGAATGATCGCAGGGATGTGTGGGTGACTTACTCCCACAATTAATGCCTTGATTGACTCCTGTGTTGCCGGCATCAGGATATTCAGATTGGCAAGTGCTGTCTCCAAATTGTTGCGGCACATCTCGATGTGGCTCAGGTACTCATCTCGCGCATTTGGGTCCGGATCTGTGTATCCAAACTCGTAGAAGATGCTGTAGATTCCAAAGTTCGATATAACAAATGCCGCATCCGAATATTCATCTGTACAAAAGTACACTTCGCGGCACTTTTCCGTAAAATATCCCACGCTGAGAAAAGGGACATAGCCCCCAAAGCAGGAAGGCGGATTCGCTACTCATAGTGAGACAAGAATTCAGATCGCTGATCACAACGATGAAATAACACACCTTTGATCTGCCGTAACATTCCTAGCACCAATTGCAAAGGCGGCATTTGCAGTTCGCGAATATCGCACCTCACACCTAGCCTCGCTTTATTGGCTGAACCTTGGTCTCCCTGCAAATCCCCCTCTCGGCGCTGGTTTTGAACTTGCACGATTTTCTTCAATGAAGATAGAGCAGCGTTGATTTTTGGACTGGACAGAACCTGGTGCGAGCTTTTAGATACAGCCGTTTCAAGGAAAGCACTCGCATAAGCCCCATGTGCAGCAAGCGATGAGCTACCCTCAAACCCAGAGCTAGTATCATGCTGCTCGATGGTAAGGTTGGTTTGATACACAGGAATTTTGGTCTTGCCAGAGCTTCGCGGGGTAGAACTCTGAGGCGAAGGAGTATAGCACGGTTCCCGTTGTTGTGGTGCAGCAAGATTCTGTGGTTGAGTTGTATTTCTTACTAACTCTTGGAGAGATCTCTCGATTTTGCCCAGGCGTTCTTCGATCAAGTCAATCTTTTTCTCGCTGGACCTCTGTGAATAATAGGCCCACATTGGGATTAGAGCGTATACATACTACTGATTCGAGATCAGCACACGACGTCTGGGTTCTGCTGGCTTTTGGCCTTCGCCCGTTGATCGACATGCAATGCTGGAGCTACGGCAATTCGAACAAGGCGTTCGCTTATCACATCGGATCTGTGCAAGGTGAGATTGAAGCATGCGTGTCTGGTCATTTTATCTGTACCTTTCGGAGTCGGCATTGGTCACACTTGCATTTCAAAATCTCGGTTAGCGTGTTTTTGATTCTTCTGTTGAATGCATGCCTGAGATCTCTATATCAGGAGGTGATTTGTGGAGCACATACTGCACGTCGGACCACGGCGTTTGACGCTACGTGTCTATCCTGATCGGACTCTTCATGCTCCATGTGTACCAAATGCACCTCTGCTGTGGCGACCAAAATTTCGAACCAAGCGCGATAAAAGTGAAAATATAGGCGTTGAACGTGGTTCTCGGCTCCCTTTGACTGGTGCCTATGTGATCACGTGGTATGATTCAACGATACGATTTTGTCGAAAGGGAACTCATCTCGATATGGTCAGGAATATTGCGAATTAAATGACATAAGGAACCAAAATCTAGGAATCATTGGAATATCTTCATTGAGCCCTTGATGAACGAGTGATCCTGCAAACGCCGTGCCTTTCTAGCACTCAAGTGGGCACAGCGTGTCCAGCACACAGATACCAAGAATGTATTGGTCTATATTTGTAAGGGAAAGTCAAAAAGAAAAGTAACAAAGTCGGTTATCGTGTATACAAAGAAAAAAAAAACAAATCTACTCCTTCGGGGGTGAAGGAGGATACCATGTGCCGTCGCTCAGCCAGACTCCTGTCGGGCCGTATGTACCAGCCTCGGCACCTCTCAAAAATGCGAATCGGAAGAAAATGTCTTCGGGTTCATCGTCAGGATCGCTATCGACGAGTAAGACTGATTGGGGTTTGGTATCGGCGTTGACATCGCGATTCACGAGGCGGGGATTGGTCTGTAGCTCAAGGCCATCATGGCCGTGACGGTGCCAGGTGAATTCTCCTGTTTTGTCTTCGTCGAGATATCCACGCCAGCGCTCCACGTCGTTCAGGAGAACTGAGACACCGTCGACCGCTAGATCGGTCATCCGTTCATGCTCCCATAGAGAGAAGGTGATGTTCCCGTTGCCGCGGTGAGTGTGAACAGAATCTAACCCTGGAAGCGAGATGTTGACGGACGATTCCGTGATGTTGGGGTATGTAGATCCCCACCAGCCATGAATTCCATCACCAAGTGCTGCATGCTCACCCAAAGCGGCGGGAGTCTCAATGATTGAAGCGAAGCCCCATCGAGCGACTCCATTGATGAAGAGACCCAACAACAGACCCTGGTATATTAGTGACGGACGGGTAGGGAAAGCAGTTCCCGGCATGAGTAGAATGGCCAGGATATAATGATGGATCCGAAGTCGAAGACCAGGAAGGGGGAGTAAAATCAAGATGATCAGCAACATAGTGCAGTAGATCTTCAAATACCGCGGAAGCAAACCTCCCTGGCGAATCTGCCATGCCTGACTCAAAACAATCGCGAGGACAGTTGGAATGACAAGAGCCAATGCGAACTTAGCTCCTGGTTGCTTCTGAATGTCCATCGGGGTCAGGCGCTGCAGTGGGATTAACCGCGCGAAGGTGTAGTTGTTCAATGCACCAATGAAGAGCGGAGGCAAATAGAGCAGCAGCTTGGAGAACTGATAAATGGGAGAGGAGATAGGCTGTAGAAGCGGTGCCGCACAGAATTTATACAAGACATAGACGACAAAAGAAGCCGGCAGTAGTCGTGATAGAAGACTGGAGACAAGGTCGGCCAAGGTGGGATATGAGGGCGGGTCGGCAACCAGTCCTGTATGACAAAACACCATAAAGAATGTACTGAAAAACAGAATAGGTGGTGACGTGCAGAAAAGCCACAAAACGCCAACAGCAGCAGCGGTGACTCCAAGCAAAGTCCAACGGGGGTCTGATGGGCAGCTAGCTTGTGGTGAAGACAGCTCAAGGAAACTGAAAGCCTTGGGGAATGTTGATGGAAAAGCGGCAGAGAGAATGCCATTCTGCTTAACTGAAGGGAAAGAGTGCGCCGCGCCCTCAAGCTTCACAACGCCGCAACCACCATCGTTGGAAATGGCGCCCACGTGGATTGCAGCTTGGCACACAAAACTATCCGCACGGTAAAGTGCCGGGTCGGAGGAATCGGGCTGAGGGCCTCCAACAACTAGTCCCTGGTAGTTGTATGTATGGTTCCCCACAATGTGAGGCTCCAATAATTTAGTGTCACGGCAATTCGCGGGACACCGGAAAGCAATGGTCGAGGAAGAAAACGGACGGCAATCGTTTCCATTTATCCCACATCCATTATCAAATTCCCTAGATCATGTGAAACTTGGTCAGAAAATTCAAGGACAAATATTTTTCATCCAACATACCAAAAGTTCGTCGAACACGAGAGAGTCTGCGGCCGACCATATCCTTCAATATACCCAGAAGAGCGCGAGTGTAGCAGAACAAGGAACCATGGCAAAAACCAAGACACATATAGCAGCATCAAAAGCAAAGTTTTGTATTTGCGTTTGGGCAACAGACGGTCAAGGTATTGAACGGGCAGTTCTTGGACTCGCGGGAACAGCGGCTTCAACAGAAGCATATGCGGTGGATCAGGGCCTTTCACCCAATGGGCGACAGAGCGACCGACCTTTCTCAACGGCAATGGAACCCATCCCCAGCGAAACGATTTGGATGATTCCCGTAGCCAGACGGGAAGTGCATGGCCTGCTTCAACGTCGGGTGGTGGTAGGTCTTCGGAAGTGTCGGGATCAACGATGCGATCGTCATCCTCGAGGAGAGGTGGTACATAGAGCCTGGTGGCCTCCTCGCGACCATCTCCTAACATGGCGGAGGTTTATATCGGAGGTAAAGAGTGCTGTGGTCCGGAGAACTGGAACGAACGGTGGGTAATATGTATGATGTCGCAGGTCGGTGGCTTTGGGCACTAGGGTGATGGACAGTGGAGACCTCCGTGATTGGTATGTAGGGCGGAGGATCACCAGGGACAAAACCCTGAAGCGAACACAGCGAAAGATCCGTGCTAGACCTAAATCATGAAGATAAGAAAAAGTTGTAAGATAAAAGAGAAAGAATATGGGAGATACTGAAGAGAAGAGGCAGAAGAATTGAGATCTGGGGAAGTGGGTGTGGTCAGGCAACCAGGCCAATCACGAGACCCACGGTCACGAGTCAGTGGCGATGCATCTTCACTATTCATCCATTGTAGATCCCATGGGACCTACGGGGTGAAACACTCGCGCTAATGCAGGGAAATAAATGCAAATCTCAAAGCCCTCATCTGTAGTATCTCGGTTGTCCTACATTGTGTGACCAGTACAGGGATCTTGAGTCCGGAAACTAGATGGGAAAAAAGTCTTGATTGGTGGCGTTATAATGACATTCTAGGTTCTATACCAGACCATTAACCTCGATCAGCACCCGGTCCCTAGAAAGTTGACCCCTGGTCCTAATCGGAGAGCCTCCATGGCCATCTCGGCCTCTTCATCGCCACTTAGGCCGTCGAGGTTCTTCAACTGCCAGAACGACCGAAGACCATCTACCAATCTATGGGTGAAAGGCGCCACCGCGTCAATATCCATGGGGGCAAAAGCCACCCGAATGAATCGGTATGCCTTGGCAGCTGATGTAGGAGTTGCAGCGAACATACTTCCCGGTCCAACAAGACACAAATACGGCTTCTTGGTCAGATGGATCCAAAAAGCCTTGGATAGCCGCTCTCCGCTGAACTGAGAACGCAGGGGGTGAGCATCAAAGAATATTTCCACCCAAGCGAACATGCCGCCCATCGGCCAGACAAAGTCATACAGTTGCACTGGGTCGACCACCTCCCAGTCGTCGACATGATCAACTTTTGATCCCTCGTTGAACAGGTACTTGTTCTCTTCCAGGACCGTGCACATGGCTTGCATGCGCTTTTCATAGCTCCCGCGTAGACCCTCCAACCAGCGGACCCAGCCGTCCATGTGCCAGCCTGAAGATACTTGTTTGGACCGAGTGTTGCTGTCCTCTTCGGACTTTCCAAAGATCATCTCTGCCACTAAGGACTGGACAAATCCAGATGGTTGTTGTGTGGTGACTTCTGTGATCCGAGCGAAGCGCTCAATAAATGCTGGCTGTGCTGTGATCCAACCCAGTCGACTGCCAGGTGCGATGGTCTTGGAGAATGTGTCGAGTCTCACCACTCGTCCCTCGGTATCGATAGATAGATAGGAGGGAACCAGTGAGTCCAAGAACTCATAACCTGACGACTTGCCCTCTGCATTGTAGTTCTTAGTATACAGATTCGGCTCAGAAGATGCGCCGCGATAATGAACGGTCTTTTCATAGGCAGACGGAAACTGCAAGTTCCAATACGGTTCATCTTCGACGATAATCACATCGTATGTTTGGCAGAGAGCGTAGATCTGCTTTCTTCGCTCGACTGAAAGTGTACCTCCAGTAGGATTCTGGCCGGTTCTGTGACGGTTTAGTATGACCCATCCATGCATGACCCCTTTCACGCAGGAGAGGCAGTATAACTTACGCTACAGTATACATCAAATGAGGCCTGCGACCGCGTCGAAAGTCCCAGTTCTCCAATACATCTTTCAATCCACCTTTGCCGGTAGCAAGCATGCCTTGACCATCCATTGCAACGCTGGCAATGTTCAGTCCGCGAGGCCGCACCGTCTGAATGGCATTCATATACGCCCACTCCTCGCACAAGACACCTTCCCGCTGCTGGATCCAGTCGCGGTCGGGGTTCCAGATATTCGTGAATGCCTCCACTGCTTTGTGGAAGCCATCCGTCGACCCGCAGGTCATGATGATATCGGGACCACCTGCATACGGGATATTCGGGTGAAGATGCTCGCGTGTGAATTGTCGCAGGAATGCGGATAAAGGTTCGATGCCTTCCGCGGTGCCATATTGTAGCGCTGTGGCTAGGTCGATTTTTCGTGAAGCATCTTTCGTCTGGCTCTCTTTAGGGACTGTTACTCGCACTGATGATTTGGCGTCTTCCTTGCTGGTTGGTAGGAAGCGTTGGGGTAGCGCGACTTTGGCTTCGAGGGTATCATACGGGAAGTAGGATGGATGTGGCAACCCTACTGGATTGTCAGTCTCAGGGGATCTCAGATATAGGATATTCTCAGGGGTAGTTGACCTCCAGCGAAATTGGCGATTCCGGGAATTAGGAAGTATTTATAGAAGTCTTTGACACTGCTGGGTTTCTTGTTCTTGGTCGCGTAGGATAAATGGTGCGACAAGTCCAGCGGGAGTGGAGCTGTGGCTTGAGCTGTCATGACGATCGCTTCAACGGCCTTGCATATAACGATTGAACGGTGCAAATTGGACGATCAACAAATAGGGCATGAAGTGGTAAGCCAAAATCAAGAAATATCAACTGTAGCTTGGAGCAAGTTTATAAAACCAACGGAATCCCCGGCCCACCCCCCGCAATGCTTGATAAGCACGCTGGTTTTGGGTCTCGATCTAACCGGAAGAACAGGCTTCATTGGCCAAGGTCAATCTTATCTCATACCAGTAGCACTATGGCGATAGAGCAAAGCAGTCCCGGCTTCCATGGTCCCGATTGGTTGGTGCATGTGGTGATACTTGGGCGATTATGGCGAGCTTACTGTACAATGGGGCACGCGTCCCAAGAAGCTAGATTAGGATCTAGACATGAATGCTCTAGAGAATGAGAGTATCTCAGGTTCAGTCTTCTTTGTGATCGAATGAATGCTAAGCTTCAGAAGCTTCAGAAACTTCATCCGAGTGAAAGGCTTATTAACAAGAGGCAATGTAGTCTAGCGAAGCCCAGATTTGACCTGGTTCCAGTTCAAAGCAAATTCTCATGCTAAGTCTGTTTGATTCCACCAGTATTTGTTATTGGTCTACCACATAAATCTCACGAGTGAAGCATGATCCATCTCACATTCAAGTCATTCCGAAAAAGGCGATTGGCCTCTTTTCCTAGCAGAGCTTCTACCCAATCATATCTTATAATTTCTGTATAAAGAATATATCAGTGATTGGGTATGTCTTCAATGATCAAATATCTTGGGTTGGTTTCCTTCACAGCACGGCCTTGGCGCTGGCACTTGAGCAGTAAGATATCACTACCATTACCTTAATCAAGCTTGCTGAGGTGAGACTATATATTATAGTTCATTGGCATTCTCTCGGTATTTCAAATTTATCTAGATAAATAGAGCTTCGTCGTCACATTACAAAAGTCTGACTGACACTAAGTTTTTGCCAACACAGAGTTGCTATATATAATTCACATACACCACCAACATCACCCTAAATAACAATATTCACAATCATAATGGCTGCATCTTTGGATATAGTCAACCAAACCTTCGCGAATGAACTTTCCAAAGGACCTCCTTTATATGAGAAGACACCGGTCGAAGCGCGCCAAATCCTCGAGAGTGTACAGCAACACACCCCAGCACCTGATATCACCCAAGAGGAACTTGATGTCCCCTATGAATCCTACAATGTGAAGACAATTATCTTCAGGCCGAAAAGTGCCAATGGCCATCTGTCTACTATCTTCTATACGCACGGGGGCGGTTGGATTCTGGGAAGGTATGGCACTAATCATGACCCTATTCTGGACAACAGGAATACTCATCAAATCCAGCCCCACTGTTCACGGCTCTTTGATGGAAGACCTGGCACGACAGACCGGTGCAGCTATAGTGTTCCCATACTATACCCCCGCGCCGGAGAAGCAGTATCCTACTCAATTTGAGGAGTCATTTGCTGTGTTGAAGTATATTGTTGAAAATGGAGAAAAGTATCATTTGAAGACAGAGACACTTGCTTTGGCTGGTGATAGTGTTGGCGGTAAGACTATATCTGGTGATAACTAGGAACAGCCCATCATTGATAACTTTTACTCTTAGGGCACATGGCCATCGCCATGGTCCAGCTAATCCACACCCGCAACCTACCCGTCAAGCTGTGTCAACTCATTCTCTTTTACCCAGTTACCGACACAGCAGAGAAAAGTGAAACGTACAAGATATACAAAGATGGGCCATACCTCACTGAAAAAACGATGGACTGGATGATCAGTGCCTTTTTGCCAAATGAAGAGCAGAGGTGCAATGCTCTTACTTCGCCGTTGAAGTATGCAACCGACGAAGAACTATCCAGATTTCCGTCCACTGCTGTCTTCCTATCTGGCGCTGACCCGCTTATTGGAGAGGGTCGGGCATTTGGGTTGAGGCTGCAAGCCGCTGGTGTCGAGACTGCAATTTTGACGGCTGATGGGCAGATTCATGATTATGTTATGCTTGAGCCTATTCGAGGAACGGAAACCGCCAAAGCTGTGATTAAGCTGGCTTCCCTATACTTGAAAAACGGATTGGGACTGTGAGTTGTAGTGTTTGTTACAACTTCCTCTTAATGAATGCGTTTGAATGCGTGTGTAGTGCCTTAAGCTTGATGTGAAACACCCAAGAGTCAGAAATATGCATAGTTCTCATATACTGTAGACTCAAAGAGCCAGATCCCAAACAATGCTCTAGATGACAGCAATGTCGCATCATATAAAAAGAAGCGCAGGGATTCCGAGCCAGTTGATGCCTGAATGCCTGACCGCCTTAATCTCCGACACAAACCCGCAATCTTCACCCCGCGCGAGCTCAAGCTCCCAACAATGTCGGCCCCTGAAAACCAAGACCTTGTTGAAGAAATTGAAGCAGTAAACGCCATCTATGAACCGGACACAGTAACAATTACGCGCGCCTCCGGCATATCCAAGAACACTCTCGACCTAGGCAGTTCCGCGCAATCCACCGACAATGCACACACTACAGTGAACCTCCAAATCCCCGGCCAACCCCATCTTTCCTTTCGAATCGGGTTCGAGGCATCATACCCAGAATCCAGACCTACAGTGCTAGGAACTGCATCAACCGCCGCGCGCGGAGAGGGCAAGATCGCAATTGATGTTTTGGAAGATATCGTCCAGCGAACATGGCAGCCCGGTGCGGTATGTCTGTTCGATGTGATCAGTGAAGCTATGGAGGTGTTTCCTGAATTGAGTATTGGCGGAGGGGGTAAGGACGAGGCTGGTGAACCAGATGATACGTCAACACAAGCGCAAGCCCAAAATGGCGCGTCGACAACTGATGACATGACGGCGGAATGCTTTGAGGCTTTGTCGCTGCGCGATGCGTTTGGTCTTGATAGCCCGCCTGACTGGATCCTTTCGGATATTGTTACGGAGAAGAAGTCTGTGTTCGTGGGCCGTGTGGCGCGGGTTCAGAGTCTGGCGCAGGCGCAAGCTTACCTTGATCATCTTACTGCTACTGATCGGAAGGTCGCTGCTGCGACGCATAACATCAGTGCGTGGCGGATCCGTCAGAAGAAGACTGAAGGAAATGGAGAGGAGGGAGAGACGATTGTTCAGGATTATGACGATGATGGGGAGACAGCTGCTGGAGGGCGGTTATTGCATGTAATGCAATTAATGGATGTATGGAATGTGGTCGTTGTTGTTACGCGATGGTATGGTGGAATTCATCTTGGCCCGGCGCGGTTCCGGCTCATCAATGATGTTGGTCGTGATGCGTTGGTCAAGGGCGGGTTCACGAAGGAGGAAGGAAATGCTCCTGAGAAAGGAAAGAAGAAGGGCAGGAAATGAAGACAAGAAATGGGAGAGCGTTCTCTTTCCTTGATTGCTCCAATCGTTGGATTTCATCTTGTCATGTCTTTTCACATGGAACATCTCTCGCCCCATAAAGGGCAGGGATGATGAAACAACCGTGCCTGTTAGATGGGATGCTTGATGGAACCTCAGCAGGGCATCGATGAGTCTAGTGTTTTCGGATACGACCTTCCTGAAAGTGATCGGGAGACACTCGACATCTATCCACGACCGAGCTTGACCAGAGAGGGAAATTGCGGCATGCTTGGCTCATCACACCACCTTGAGACAATATCGGCGCTTCACTTGCCCGCGTTTTCAGGTCTGCACCGCAGTTATGCGTCGAACGGGGGCCTCCCGCTCGCGTGAAACAGTTGGTGGGACCTCTCGTTCATCCAGATTCAATGTGACAGGTGTCTGGCATGGCCTCTACGCAAAAGCCGAAAAGCCCAAGGGTAGCAAATCTTAGCACCGACGAGTGCACACATCGACCAGCCTTCAAACTGATTTAGTACATATTCTAAATCGAGTTAACGCGGTCCAGCATGACACACTGGGTCCCGCACGTCGACCGTCAAATTTTCACCTCTAGTATATCTCCCCACGATCCGACATCCTCGGATAGCCATCATGTACGGAGTAGAAGCAGCAGAAACCGTTTTGTGAGAGAAATCAGCGTATGCGAACGGTCTGCAGCCACGATGCACGGTTTTTCGACATTCTTCATCCTCACACCGAGATCCCACGGATCCAATATTTGACGGCTCAATTTTGAGGTTATATCCACAGCACTTGACGAAATAGTCATGCCTATGCGAGAGGAGCTCTGAAAGAGCCAACGTTGTACGAAGGTTAAGAGTAAGTATAGTTAGATGGCGATCAACATTTAGTTCGCGCGGAGGCAACCTTGGTACAGTGCCGTGCAGCGGACGAGTCACAGCGGCTGTAGATATGAAATGCGATCTCTGTTTCGGAAATTGGCAAATAGATCGGGGTAGTCGTTCTAGGTTGGGATAGCCGAGAATATGTGATCTGTTGAAATTGCAGGATTTGACCCGGGATCAACTTCAATGCCGACATTTTGTATATCTGAAACAGGCCTAGAAGGGAGTTCTGGGGTTCGCTTGGAACTGTGGGCATAGATGATGGATTTGACATCCGCTATGTGCATTTTTTCCATTTTTCGTTCTCCAGAGGTGGATCTGTCAGTTCCTGGTCCATGTTTGAAGAGATTGGAGCTTGCTAGCTAGAATCACACGCTAGAACCGTACCACTCGTACACCTACGGATATCCGAATAGGTAGATGGATCGTCTTGGCAGAGAAGTATAAGTGTTTCCACTATGAATATGCGAGATTGGATGGGGGTTGTAGCGCGATGAGTACCCCATACAACAGTCCCGTGATCTCTCAATGGTCAGGACTGATCTGAATCACACTTCTATTGAAGCTGCGTCATCGATATTTTGGGTTGATACAAGGGGGACATGAGACCAATGCTTATGACACCTTATGGAGATGCAGACATTCAAGCCCTGTAGGCCTCAGGGATAGGGGTGACCTGTCAGCGTCCAAGTGCCGAGTGATTTGTCCTCGACCCGCTGGCACAGAATCAGGGCGGTTACAGCCACAGCCAATCCTCAGAAACATCGTGTGCCAGCGGTTGATGGTGCGACAAGTCAGGGGGTAGTGGAGGGGTGCCTTGCACCGCGGAACATCGTGGTTGGTCCATCCTCCAGCCGCCCAGCCTCAGACCGGCAGATCGCAGGGTCTGGGGGTTAATACCGAGGTTCCTACTGGCTGGGAACCTAGAGTTTATGTTCGATGTTCTCTCTGCGATCGAGTGGTTTTCTCTTGTGAGTGGAGGTGAACATGAAACATCCCAGCTTGCCTGCACGGCAGCGAAAGTTCAGATCGACCAAGCGGATGGGCGACCTTGGCTCTGAAGAGGAGTTCAAACTTGGCGGATGTGTCTAATTGATTGCTATGCAGTGTAGCATCGTCTCCATGTTCCCAGGACTTTGGTCTCCATAGTCGCTTAGAGGGCTCGAGAGTTCTCCATCTATGAATATAAAACCCCTGCCAATGCTACAGGGTTGTTCTTCTTTCCTGTGTACATTCTACTCTCTTCTTTTCTGACTTTGCTCGACTACCAGGCTAGCCCTGTGTTTCATTCTCTCTTTATTCTTGGTGGTTTTGCCTGTGGCAGACTCCGACAGTCCCTTCTGATTCACAAAGAAAATACGCACATTCATCTTCAAAGACGCTAGAATCAAAAAGCTTAGCTTATTGTTTCTAAGACATTGCGTCACTTGCCACAAAGGTATTGTTTGTTTCCAGTCTCTTTCATCTGTTTTGTTCTATTGTTTGGGGGCTGGTGAATACTATCTATGAACACATTTTGTTTCGTCTCATATCAGAATCCTTTTTAACAGGTGTCATTGGGGTATTTGCTATATCTACTGCTTTTTATATTCAGACCCTCTGTCTTTCTCGTTTCTGCTTTCAGTATGATATCTTCGCATCAAGCCCTAACAATCTCCAGCTCTCCATTCTTTCCAACCAAACCACCAAGGCACAATCCTTTTGACAACTTTTGATTCCTTTCGTCTGGCACGAATCGAATCCACTTGCAAATCCATTTCTCAGTCGAACCAGAATTGAAAACAAAAAAGTCTGTTTTACCTTCATCATGATGTTCATCAAGTCCAACATCCTGGCTGCTATGCTCGGCGCCTCTGCCGCCAGCGCCCATATGATCATGTCTTCACCCACTCCTTACAGCAAGGACAGTCTCAACAACTCCCCTCTGGCAGCGGATGGCAGCGACTTCCCCTGCAAGCTGCGCGACAATGCCTTCGAGGCTCCTGCAACCGAGACCGTCATCGGCATTGGCGAGTCCCACCCCTTGACTTTCGTCGGCAGCGCTACCCACGGTGGTGGCTCCTGCCAGATTAGTTTGACCACCGATCTGCAGCCCTCCAAGGACTCCGAGTGGAAGGTGATCAAGTCCTTCGAAGGCGGCTGCCCTGCCAACGTTGATGGCAACCTGTCTGGTGGCGCCGAGGCCGCCGATCCCGATACCTTCAGCTTCAAGATCCCCGAGGGTATCGCCGCAGGCAAGTACACTCTGGCCTGGACCTGGTTTAACCGCATCGGCAACCGCGAGATGTACATGAACTGCGCCCCCATCACCGTCTCCGGCAGCTCTTCTAAGCGTTCCGTCGACGAGGACAACGAACTGTACTCCAACAACACCCAGGTCTTCGACAAGCGCTCTTCCAGCTTCCCTCCGTTGTTCGTTGCCAACGTCAACGGTTGCACCACCAAGGAGGGTGTTGATATCCGTTTCCCTCAACCAGGTGATTACGTCGAGTTCCTCGGTGAAGCCGCCAACCTCGCTGCCGAAGGCTCTGAGGCATGCACCGGCACTGCTACCTTTGGAGGTGCTGGCGATACCAGCTCGGGATCATCTTCCGATTCCGGCTCCTCCGGCTCCTCTTCTTCTGTTGTCGCCAGCGCTCCCAGCGCAACTGCCTCTGTCTCCGTGGCCCCAGCTCCTGTTGCTACCCCCTCAAGCGTCCCTGAGGTTCCCGCTGCTGGTTCTTCTGGCTCTGGCTCTGGTTCTGGCTCTGGTGCTGGTTCCTCTGCCACTCAGGCTGCCCCTGCTTCTCCAACACCTTCCACTGGCGGTTCCACCACAAGCTCTGGCACTTTGACAGGTGCCTGCAGTGCCGAGGGCCAGTGGAATTGTATTGCAGGCTCCTCCTTCCAGCGCTGTGCGAATGGAAGCTGGTCCGCCTCGCAGCAAATGGCTGCAGGGACTCAATGTGGCGCTGGTCTGAGCTCTGATCTTTCCATCACTGCTACCATGCAGGCTCGTCATATCTCGGCTATGCGTTTCCGTAAGCGTCACGTTGGCGGTCACCACGCATGAATATGAGACAACTTGATCCGCTGGTGTCGGATGTTGTCCTTATCCGCCTTTGCACTGAACATTCTTCTCTTCTCTTCTTCTCTTCCTACATTTTTTTTCATTTCCACTGCCGGTTTTTTGACCTGGAGGGACCTCATTTGATTTTGGTGAACATGTCACTTCTTTTCATCCTGTATATTTAGGAGATGCGACTCAAGAGTTTTTCTCGAGTTTCAATGAACAATCATTTTGATATAAACGTGTGTGGTGTATCCTGAGTTAGAAGGCCAGTAGCTCGTAAGTTAATCAAACCAGTTGAAGCTTCGTCAGTAGCAGCGATATCATGGACTTGACAGTTGTTGTTAGTATTTTATGCCTTTTCTGTCACAGTGTACAGAGACAGGTCTTGTTTATTAGTAAAAAATATTGTATGGTGACTTCAAACGTGTCAATGTGAATCAAAGTCGATACCAGGCAATAAGTATAACTGCAAGGCCAGTCCTATAGACAGGGCGTAAACATTGGATCGAGCACGTGCCTTGATAGAAGATATGTCACGTGATAGAGACAGCATGCCAAGCCAGCTAGCCCTTACTAGGAAGTCAGGGCTTAGGGTTGGTCGCCCCACCACAGTTTCTCACTAAGCGAAAAAATCCACATCCAGGTGAAGCCCCCAGAAGTGCAGAGATTGGATCTTCAACCTCACCTCGACACCGACCAGCAACAATGGCCTCCCGCCCTACTGTCTCGATCGCCACGGCTGAGGGCAAGCCCTCCGGGGCCTCTCACCCCTTGCCCACCGTGTTCTCTGCTCCTATCCGTCCGGATATCGTCCAGTATGGCTCGCCAAAATGAAGGAATTGATCGTTGCAAGTACTAACGGTCGAACTACAGGCAGGTTCACGTCGGTATGGCCAAGAACAAGCGCCAGCCTTACGCCGTCAGCGAGAAGGCTGGTGAGCAGACCTCTGCTGAGTCCTGGGGTACCGGTACGTTTGCACACTTTTCGACATTGAAAGAATCGAGTTCGAACAGCGAAGAAATTTGCGGGAAATCGATTTTTCATCATCTGGGTATCAAATAACTGACTGGATTTGCTTGGAATGAATAGGTCGTGCTGTTGCCCGTATTCCTCGTGTCTCTGGTGGTGGTACTCACCGTGCTGGTCAGGCTGCCTTCGGTAACCAGTGCCGTTCCGGTCGTATGTTCGCCCCTACCAAGGTCTGGCGCAAGTGGCACCAGAAGGTCAACGTTGGCCAGCGGTATGAACACCCTTTTCGAAATCGGCGCATTGAGTTACAGTGGACTAATGAGTTTGCAGTCGTTTCGCTACCGCCTCCGCTCTGGCTGCTTCTGCCTCCCCCGCTCTCCTCTTCGCCCGCGGTCACCGTGTCGCCAACGTCGCTGAGGTTCCCCTCGTTATCGAGTCCAAGACCTTCACCACCTTGAACAAGACCAAGGCCGCCATTGCCCTTCTCCAGGCTGTTGGTGCCGGTGCCGAGCTCGTCAAGGTCCAGAAGTCCCGCAAGCTCCGTGCTGGTAAGGGTAAGCTCCGTAACCGCCGCTTCCGCCAGCGCCGCGGTCCTCTCGTTGTCTACAACCCCGAGACCGACGGCAAGGACCTCGTCAAGGCCTTCCGCAACATCCCCGGTGTTGAGACCTCCCCCGTCTTCTCCCTCAACCTCCTCCAGCTCGCCCCCGGTGGTCACCTCGGCCGCTTCGTCGTCTGGACCTCCTCCGCCTTCGAGGCCCTCGACCAGGTCTACGGCACCACCACCACCCCCTCGGCTCTCAAGCGCGACTACCTCTTGCCCTCCAACATTGTTGCCAACGCCGACTTGACCCGCCTTATCAACTCTTCCGAAATCCAGTCCGTTCTCAAGGCCCCCAAGGGAGAGGCCCGCACCAAGCGTGTCAACGTCCAGAAGAAGAACCCTCTCCGCAACAAGCAGGTCATGCTCCGCCTCAACCCCTACGCCGCTGCCTACTCCAAGCAGAAGCTTGGCCAGCAGTCCGTCGAGGGTGGCAAGCCTACTGCTCCCGCCGAGGCTTTCCTCAACACTCTCTACGAGAACTAAGCGGTTTTCGCTCCTGCTATTTACTTGTTAACGCAAGTTGACAATTTGTAGTCAGCAAAAATGAATCAATGCCTTTTTTGCAATACCCATGGGTTCTATTCGGAGTAGTAATGTGATCGGTTCTGTTCTTACTCAATGACCCTTGAAATCTTCGTATACTTGCGGTAAGTCACCTAGCAGCGTAGACAGATTGGGGTCTCTAGGTTTGTATTCTGCCTTTACTGCCTCTGTTCAATCCTCTTTTTGCTTGTTGCATTGCCCATTGCTCTTCAGTGCTCCGTGGCACGTGCTACCATGCATGATTGCATGATATACTGCTTTGCAGGACCGATTGGTGTTGACAGACCAATATGGCTATACCTACACAGTGCCTGTTCCAAGATGCGCATTTCAATGCTTCTTCCGTTATGATTGCGCGCCTGGTCCCATTCACATCCATTGTTGGCGAGTGCATATTTTTACCATTATGCATTTTCTTTCCAAGCCGACCATAAACAGAGAACCTGTCGCCAGATGCTCATATATCAACATTTGCATTCTTCCCTGTCAGTCCCGTTCAAAGCGAGGGACTTTTGATTTTTACCCCCTCCAAATAATGTATTGGTCCAATGCAAACCCCTCAGTCCAAGCATATGTTATTCCCATCCAACTCAATCGTCACATGCTGCCTTCTCCCGTACCTAGGCACGACCAGCACCAGGGAACGTTACTAATGACAAAGAATTTGAAAATTGCATAACGTGAACGTTCCGGGTGAAACACGTAGCATCGCTTATGGAATTAGCGCAAAGCAATTTACACGATGTGACGGCTACGCCAGAAACTGTAGGTCGACCCGCAAGCCCGACAACCCTCGAGGATCATATATTGCGCTAAAGCTGCACCGCGAAAGGCACGGTAATTTGCTCTCTCTCCCTCTCCCGCTCATGCACCTCCCCGCTGGAACAGGTGAAGCGCAATCACGAAGACAGAAGAAGCACGGCACTCGTGCTTCACGTGCGACGTTGGACCCGATCTTCATCTAATATACTTTGCGCTTGGCTTGCCTCCCGCTTGCGGTTCTTAATGCAGAGTCTATCTTTGTTAGTATTCCGTGTAGCCAAGCTCGACGGTAATAAGGTTTGGTCCGTATTCCCCGTTCCAGGCCGGGCGTCGATGGGGAAAGCTGTAACGCTATCCCGGATTGGGGGAGGGATTTCCAGTGCAATTGGACTCGACGGGCGCACAAGGCAGTAACCGAGAACCCTTTCTGAATCTCGATCGAGGACGTGCGACTGAGATTGCCAAGAACACCGTCAGGGTCCGCGGCTGATAGTCTCAGGCACTTGCGTGCCCGAGTGGGGGAAATGGGACAGTGTGTACGTCAGTTCGCGGTGGATATCCTTTCTCGTTCTTCGGTTTCTTCAGCAGAGAGTATCATCCGACTGGCTGATCAAATTGGACTATACTCGTTAGGGAGATATGGTGAGAGGTGGACACAGCTCCAAATACTGTATTGTTTACTGGACGTGCCCTTTTTTTTTTTTTCTTTTTCTTTTCTTTCTCACGGAGTCGAGTGACGTCGGAGGGTTGGAATTCTTCCAGACTTGTTCCAAAAAGGGGGAATTTGTCTTGGGAAGAACTCTCCAGTGTTTAAATTCTCCCTTCTCCATTCTAATGCAACATCACCACAATAGCCGAGAGATATCGGAGGAGAGAAAATCTCCGATCCGAGCGTCTCGTATAGGACGCAGAACCACAAAAAAAAAAAATCAAAACCAGACTCTAAAAAATGACCTATGAAACGTGCCAAAGAGCGGTCTCGGTAAGATCTGCCGAATGCGTGGGAGCTGCATATACTCTTGTAACCGCGCTCCCTGGGAAAAAGTCTTGGACTCTATTCGCAGATCACAATGCTATCTATAGGCATGTCTCACCCAACACGAATTGGTTCAGGGGTGCGGACCAAAGCGCCTTGCGCTATCGGGTGTTGGACCGACACTAGACTGTCGCAGGATGCAAAACATGGTGCAGTTGCAGAGTTGCAGCACAGTAGTGGGAGTAGTGGGAGTAGTGTGTAAACAAGGTATCAGATCCATTCCGGAATTATGGTTATTTCCTAGAAAGCAATTCTACAATATTCTCCGCGCTATAGCTTCGGGTCTAGACCCCAAGGAGACAAAAGACACCATACGTTGATCTTGGTACGGAGAAAAAACCCTGCCCTAACAGGACGATGAAACTTAGTCACCTCACTGTGGGTGCGGATTGCTCTTTATATGAATGTCTCAACTCTCCCCTTCTCAACGGATTCCATTCCCCCCTCGGTATTTATTCGGAGAATTGGGTCGTTCTGACCTCGGGTGGAAATACCAGATGGAAATTGGCTCGAGAATGCCGAGTTGGAGTAACGGCCAAGTCCCGAGAAAACCGGGTACGAAAAAATCTGGGGCGAATAAAAGCATAAGGGAAGCGAAAAATTTAAAAGCTTCTCGCGTCATTTCGTCTCAGGCGTTCCCTAGAAGAGAAAACGCACACTCTAAAGAAGGGGCTGAGTCCCAATGGGATGACGATCCCGAGTGACGGCTTGCAGATCAGATCGCCAGGACTTTTGAGACATGATACGTGGTCTCCGGAGTGCATCGCCGTTGAAGGACGGTAAGAAAGCCCAAGTGGGGGGAAGACAATGCCAGCAAGGTATTGGTCCTGGCTTGTTCCCAGGCAAACTAGAAGACCAGGGTTCCCTGTCGTGCATCCTCGACCTTCCTGTGTGTACATGCGCAGAAGCCAGAAGTCCGAAGCCCGAAGCCCGTTTTGCATTGGTATGAATCAGGATGTGAAGGCCAGCTCCATGGCTTTTGATTCAAGAGTAATACCGCAGTGTACCCAAGTGTATTCAAGTGTATCAAAGGGTGAGAATCTCCACTAGGTGCCTGTCTCCGAACTCAATCCCACTGACCCAAATATTCAGTGTACACAGAATCCAGATGGTCTCGGCTTTGACTCTCCATAGAGTATAAAGCAGTTCGGAACTAGGAAATATGGAGATCCGAGGGCCTCAACCGAGGGTCCTACACCTCCCCCCCTCCCAAAAAAACAGAAAAAAAAAAAAAAAAAGGAAGTCATCTCCACCTGTGGACCACACAGTCGATCTTCACCAGAGCCTATCCAAAAGTGAGATAAGCCCTGCGGCCCCGACGCTGGAAGGAGGATTTGCCCGTCCAGGCATCTAGTCGCCCGCGCCACTGCCCGGCCGAAGGGCACTCAAGAGACCCACCGTGAGGGTATTCGCGGCCAGGATTCCGAGTCCAAAACAAGCTCACCTGTTATAAATATTAATAAGTTATTTATTGTCGAGAGGTTCTCCCACATGAACTCCGAAATTTCACCTTCGGGAACGGTTACATGTTCACGTGGATAACCTCGATTGCTCGTACACGCTTCTTGTTTCCTGTTCATCCTGCATCCCCTTGATGTCGTCTCGCTCTCGCTTTTTGTGACCTTCACTTGCAAATCCCGAACTGACTCTATTGGCGCACCCTCTCTCCAGGAAATGAGATTGGTCATGCTGCAGAAGTACTGCAGAGTGGGTATACCATCCAGGCCTTGCGCCCAGCCCAAAAAAATCCCCCCAAGAAGAGGCCAGAGTGTACAAATGTTGTACAGCTTTGATCCCTGTGGGCCATTCGTGATTCATATAAGAATGCAGTAGACTGGGGGAAGGCAACCATGGAAGCGTGGAGGAACCACCGAGGGCCCGGTTGACATTTTATACTCCCGATTTACCTTGTGAAGGTGTCCATGGAACTCCATCTCCCCCACTCGGGATAACAGCGGTAAAATGCAATTGCCGTTAGATTAGGTCCTTGATTACGCCATTTGCTTCTGTTTAGGATTGGATATGGCGCCAAGTCTGTGGGCTGAATGCCGATATCATTAGGAACTGTAGTATCCACATCGGATGGGCATGGCTTCCAAGTGTGTTTTTTTTTTCCCTGGCTGAAACCTTGTATAGATCACTCTCGGGGGGCCATTTTCCGATGTCAACGGACGTGCATCAATCAGAAGAGAAAAGAAAAAGAAAGAAAAAGAAAAGCCTCCTGGGGCTCTGTTAGAATTTTCCATGGGCGTTTCGAAGCACATCAGGATTCCCAGAACAGTATAGATTCCACCGTCGATCCGACTCATAAATAGCTAAAATAAAACCAAAAATTAAATTAAAAAAAAGATTAGAAAAGCCAGAGGAAAAAAAATAAAATAGACCTACTGTAAAACGGCAGTGTAATTACAACAGTGTAAGTCGAATACATACTGCTTTGGCCCTGGTTACGAAGCTTCTCATTCCCCTCCTTTCTCCTCGTCGGCTTCGATTTGGCTTCTTTTGTTCTTTTGTTCCTTCAGTGTCTTTGGTTACTTTAGTGTTTCCCCCTTTCCCCTCTCTTATCTCTCCGATCTCCGAAATCTTACTCTCTTGCAGGGGAGCTAAGGCTTGAAACATCGTCAGGGGAGACACCTGGAGAAGAACCGCCCCTCCGTTACCTTAGTCTCTGGAATCTATCGCGCTACTGTTAGCCGTTTTTTTCTTTTACCTTTTTATTGTGGTAGGCGGCGCTTCTTGGGAGGCTAATTTTGTCTATAATCAAGTGTGCCACCGGCTCCTATATCGGGTTGCTATCAGGATTTTGGGTCTTTTGTCTCCCTGGGACTTAGGAGCGGTCCTCCGAGACTCCGAAATTGAGGCCCTACGTACATGGTGGACGCCACTGCTCGCACTGTGCCCTTTCTCGATATTTCGGACCGAAGATCTCTCAGCCGTTTGATCATCCGTGTTACTTCCGACCTCGAAAGCCCGTGATCCTTGGACTGGGGCTTCAAGCGCGGGGCTCTCTCGACAGCATCGACGGCCCGGTTTCCGTGACTCCCTGGGCTGGTGCATTCCTGCAGCATCCTGAACTCTAGGCTTCATTCTGGCAAACCGGTGCACTTTGGATGCGAACTACTAGGATCGTGCAGCCACTCCCGGGTACGCAGACTATGCACCGGAGACCGTGATTGCTTAGGAATATTGCCAGATGGTGGCCTCTTAAGCCAATTCCAGTCCCTTTCTCTTTCAGTTCCACCAGCAAGATATGCACACTGGCACGAGCTGCGTGTTTTGAGTGCGTAAAATCAGATACCCAACACCCGTTGTCAACGCCTGTACGACTCCCTTCACTTCGTGAGTGCTCATTCGAGCTTCGAACCCGTCCACGACCGACCTATTCGTCGATTCCAGAATTTCCTCTGAGTTTCAAATCAACCACACAGTCCTACTACTGTTCTTTGGGTATCAAAGAGTGGATTGGGTACGTACAGAGCGTTGGATTCAGAGAGAGACTGGGAGAGCTTGTTGCTAAGTCCGGTTCTCTTCAATAGAACTTTAGTCTTTGCATGATCTCTTGAGAATTGGGACATCCAACTGGCTCCGCCATCGATACCCAAGAGAAAACATCGCCAAACGACCCCCTGGCCACGGCCCCATTTCGTTCCAGGACACCCATTGAAGGACAGGCCATTGAAGCCATAAGACTCGTCACACCGTTTGCCTGGGTCTATTATGTAGACAGTCAGATCCGTGGATCACCCTTTCGCTCATATCACCAACCGTCATGTCAGGCTACTATGTTGGACCCTTCGGTCGTATGTTACCCACCACCGGCCCATCCTCGGAGCAGCAATCCGAGCGTCCAGCTAATTTACAAGAATCCGGGGATCCCCCATACCAGCTTCCACCCCCGCGTACACCGGCCAGTTTACAATTTGGATCGGATCCCTTCTTGCGCCAGCGTCAGCAGGAAAACCCCGAGAGACCTTCCGACCTTGGACGCCAAAGGACAGAGCAACTTCCCTCAGTAAGGCAACTTCTTACACCAGTGACCAGCTCCAATTCTCCTCCTACATATCCTCAAGCCTATACTTCATCTAGCACGGAGCGTCGTGACTCCTCGTACCCATACCGGCACCACGAGTCAACCTTGTCTTCGCAGCTCTCCCCAACTGCCGTACATGACAGAGCAAAAGGCCGCTCAGAGTCTCTTCCACATTCACAGAGTGGAAATCTACCTCCATTGTCACATGTGGCACCCTTGCATAGTCCAGAAGATATAAGACATCATACACCAACGAGAAGCGACTCGTCGGCAATCGGCTACCCGCACGGCCAATTGCCATTTCACAGCACAGCATATCACGAAAAATTACCCAGCGGGGAACTATCTTCACCAGAGGCTTCCGGTAGACATGAAAAAACAGTGAGACCACACGTGGTTGACGAGCGATACATTGAAGGGGAAGGGATCTGCTACGTTTACGCCGATGGATCTCACTGCCCCAAGGCCATTGACGGGATCCCCGTGAATGCAAACTGGGGTGTCACCAAGGCTGGAAAGCCGAGAAAACGCCTTGCCCAAGCATGTTTGATCTGCCGTGAAAAGAAGATCAAGTGTCAACCAAACTTGCCCAAGTGTGACCAGTGTCAAAAGTCGGGACGGGAATGCAGGTTTGAAAATGCGTAAGTGATATGTATTGAAAGATCATAGAGCGAGAGACTTGATCTGAATCATTGCTAATTTCTGGCAGTCCTCGTGGGAACCGGGCTTCTGCCTCCATGCGAGGTTCTCAATCAGCAGGGCCATCTAGCAAACCCGATGGGAGAGATCCCTACGCACCCTCCAGTCATTCCACTTCGGACAATTCCCCATCACTCTATAACCTTACTCGAGCCTCCGATAGCGGTACTTCGCTTCCGGGGACAAGCGGCCACTCACCAACATCAGAGGGCTCAATGCTCACCCCATCAGGCACGGAAACAACATACGAGACCATGGCCGACGCGGACAGAGCCTATAGATCGCGCGCGAGCCGGTTCCCACCACCTTTCTCAGGCGCGGATGATACTCTCGGACGATCGGCATATATTGAGAGCAGCCGCCAACCGGAATACTCTGACATCCTCGGGGAACTCAAGGACAACAACCCAGATGACCCATTGGTGGGCTCCTGGCATCTCGACCCCCACGAAAGCGATTCCGAAACGACGATGCATTACATTGAATGTTATTTCATGCACGTGAATGATGGGCTGTACCACATGTTCCCACATACGCGATTCGTCCTTTGGTTGAAATCATACCCCAACAAGTCTGCAGAGGATAAGATGTTACTCTATTCTATGATGGCATTGGGGGCTGTATTCTCGGACAGGTCGGACAAAGTGGTAGCCATGAGACGTTATGCTCGCATAGCACGCTTTGCCATCAACCGAAGTCAGCATGCTCTGTCTTTGCAGCTGGTCCAGAGTCATATCATAATGAGTCTCTGGTACTACGCCACAGGATCGCTGGTCGGGTCTTGGGATTCGATCGGTGCAGCAGGGCGAGCAGTTTTCGGACTTCGTTATAATTTGGAATCTGGAGGGGTCGTGGTGGATCAGAACCAAGCCTGTGATTATGGACTCCATCCACAGGCGTTGATTGAGTGCCGTCGTCGAACATTTTGGATTGCTTTTGTGCTGGATGTAAGATGCAAGCCAGGAACAACTACAGCTGGGTACTTTCAAGACTGACACACAAGCAGCGCTTTTCTAGTCTCTATTCGGCATCGTCCACATTCATCTCGTCAGATGCGGCATTGCTACGACTTCCCTGTCGCGAGGAAATCTATGAAACGCAACAATATGCGACGGCACCTTACTTCCAATCCTTCCTGAACCAACCCACCTCCTCCGATGACGATCGTCCGACCCTCAGTCCAATGGCCTTTTTGATCGAACTCATGGCGATCTGGGGAGACGTTTCCCTCCACGTCATACGTCTACCACACATGCCTCCCGAAGCGTACGGCCGACTCGCCGAAGAATTCCATACGACCATCGTCCACAAAACCAACACCAGGATGACCCGACTCCCCGAACATCTTCAATTCTCATCTGTAAATCTGGAACAAAGCATACGGGCTCGGAAAGCGGACACCTTTATTTCAATCCACCTGTTTTACCATGCCACTTTGATGAAACTATACAGACACGCCCGGTACCAAAGCCTTCGAGCTGAGATCCTCACCCAATACATCCACCGAGCTCGATACCACGCCGTCGAAATCCTCCGTATCGCTCCTACCTTCGACCAATTCGCCAAGGAGATCATGTCAGCTCGCTCCAGCACAGATGTCGCCCTTCCACAAATGACCCTCCTCAACCCATTCCTCGGATATGTCATTTTATCTGCCGTGGACGTTCTCAGTGCCGCTGGATTGGCGTCGCAGCTACAAGAATGCATTTCCTACATCCGAGGTGCCCTGATCACCGTCCAAGAACTGAGCCGTTACTGGGACAGTTCTCTGCAGCTCGTCTCCGCCCTCCAGAGACGCCTGGGAGTAATGATTGACTGTCTGAACGAGCGCAGCGTCATCGAAGAAAAAACAGGGCTTTGCTCTAGATGGACCTTCTCTCGAGACGAAAGTCCACGCTGGAGCTTTACCTTCCCACCCACCTGGCAGCCTAAGCGAGGATCTCTTCACCGGCTCGATGCCTCGCGCAGTCTTGTTGAACGCCCTACGAGTCGACGATAGCCTCCTCTCAGAGAGCAGTATTGCCTGGATCAAGGATCCCTGAGACAACCCCCCCCCCCCCATTTTCCCTCTGACTATGACCATGATCTTGATTCTGATTTCTCTTTCTTCTTCTGTTTTACTGTCACGTCTCGAAGCGAAAACCTTTCAAAAATTTGCATGGCGAAATGATTTGATTTGAAGGCAATACATAATGTCTCTACATGATATGCATCAGCGGATAGCCCGTGTTTTACCTACTTCTTATCTCTACTCTCCTTTGGCATATTCCCTGCTAGCTCTATTCTTCTTTGATCTGAACTTGTTTCTGGCGCTGTTCTACGCCATAGACCCTGATGCCGAAGGCGAGGGCGATCTTGTTTCGACTTCGATGTTTTGTTCCTTGCATGGATGGGTTCGCTTTTTGGTAGAGCGATTGCCTCTGTATAACAGTAGTTACGAGTTACCCTGTCTTCAATCTTATCGCGTCCTTTGGCGCCGAATTTTGAATACATTTCGACCAGTGGAGTCTCGCTGGAAGCACAGGCTATGCGTTCATATGTTTCCTGTTGTTATGCCATCTATCGCTTTGCACTCTTGTGCAATCCTGGAGGCGACCAGCAACCAGGAGCAAATCACCAAATTGGGAGACTTGTCGCGTTTTGAGACACTTGAAGAACTACTGACTCTATGGATTTCTGGGTACAGGATGGATCGAAATCAGTTTCACGAGTTACACTCGGAGATTCTCCTTCGGTTGGGATTTTAGCCCTTTGTCAAAGCACAGATCGCGCCTTTGGTAGAGGCCTAAGATGGCGGTGTTGTCCTAATTAACTTGAATATAGTTCGATCAACGCGACCAGGTGAACGGTTTGGTAAACATCGACCTAAAAAGCTTGCTTTTACCAAGAATGCAAGCCTTTGAGTTGTGGTGTCATGTCCTCACTTCGAAATCAGGGGGCCTGAAACATGGCTGAAGTTGAACTTCTAGGGTCCTTTCATTCGTACATGTGAGCCACGGCGTTCAATGTGGCGGACAAAGACAGTCCGCATTAGGACCAAGCGGGTTCGAAATAGGCGAAAGCGAGGCGGAAACCGACCAAGAAATTCCCAATCGGGCGATAATTGGGGAGTGTCAAAGCTTAGCCTCGAAGCTAGTAGAGTCTCAAAACTATCTTTTGCCGATGGGCCAAAGAGATGGTTAGCTTTGCTGGGTGTTGTACAATCTTGAACTGTTTACTTTCCTACCCTCCTTCAACAACATCAACACATCTTATACACCCCTCAAAATGTACACCAAGGCCATCGCTGCTCTTCTTCTCCTCACTCCGGCTCTAGCCATACCCCAAGCTACGTCTGTAGCTACATCGGAAGGCTCCTCCGACTCCAACGACTCGATATCGATATCCCCTGAAGCGTCGTCAATCGCCAGCGACTATATGAGCGTGATGGAGACTGCCGTTCCAGCCTCTTGGGAGTACATGAACTCCGCCGAAATAGCTTCAGTCGCCAGCGCCGCTGCGGCTGGCACCTACCCAGCCTGGTACAACGCCCTCCCAGCTAGCATCAAAGCTGTAGTTACCGAGCTCGGTGGCTTTAACGAAGAGTTGCTCGGTGTTGGCTCTTCGACGGCTGTTGCTGCGGACAACGCTGCCTCCGAACATACCACCAAACCTACTTCCGAAACCGCCGTGGCTACTACTGCTGCTGGCTCATCTGACTTGGCTTCCACTTCAACTCAGACTTCAACTCAGACTGCAACTCATGCTTCTGCGACATCGGGTGCTGCTTCCAGCTCTGAGTCCACTACCCCTTCGTCTGCGAGCTCAACTGGTGGTGCCCCTGCTGCTACTGGCAGTGTCGCTTTGGGCGTTGCTGGAGCGGTTGGCTTTTTGGGTCTTGCTCTTGCGCTTTAGGGCTTTCATTGTTGATTTTGATCTGAAGTGTCAGGACTCTGGATTTAACAGACTGAATGGCCACTTGCTTGACTTCCCACTCGATATTCTGCCAACTAGTCTGTTCGGTTGTTTGTAAGTGAGTATTTCTAGACAGAGCGTAGCATATGCAAGACTACCGTATAAAACAATTCCTGGATTTTCTCAGTATACTATTGGTGTAGGATGTAGTCAAATAATCCAAGGTATTTCGCCGTCCCCTTCTGGAAGCACTGGAAACAACCCAGCGTAGATAAAGCTACCTTCTACTGGATCCATAAGCACAGAATAATGAGTGTCTTCATTGACAATCGGATATGACCAAAGCCACCGGAGTGCTGTGTCCTGTGTGATGGCAATCTCGGGCTCAGAGATTGGGTCCCCGCCAGTCGCTATGACCTGCCTTTGTCTCAGGTTCATTGAATGCGCGCTTCGAGGCTGAAAGGCCGCCTTTTTGCCTTTGTTTCTAAGTCCTGGTTGAATAGCTTCATGCTTCTGGACCCGCCGGTCCCATTTCTTTTGCATGCAGGCTTGTCGCGTTTTGCTTTCGTCGATGAAATCTCCTAGGGTTTGCTCAGCACCAGCCAGTCGCAACCCTGTGTGACTCCCTTCATCTTCCATGGCTTCAGCGGTGGCAGAGTTGGAATTTTGATCATGATTTGTTGTGATGACGAAAGAATTAGAGGAGCGAATCACTGCCGAGCAAAGGTCTTTTTCCAACGTCGAAGTCTTAAGCCCATCGCAGAAGATGAGATAAGCTGCTGTAGTGGGAATACCTGGGACCTTCTCGATAATTTCATCAATTGTTGAGACATTCGAGAGTCGATCGTGAGGGATATCCGACCCCGGTAGAATGATCTGTCTGAGTAACGATGAAATTGACTGCCGAATCCCCACCAACACTAGGAAATGATTGAAGTAGAAGGCTGCATTCCGCCGAGAATCATGCACAGCTCTCATGTTTAGTGAAGCGCTCAGATCCCTTCGAACACCGGTGAGTATCCCCACAAAGCCAACATATGTGATACTCGTTGCAAGGACCTTGTCAGGGGCGTCATCTTTGACAAATTCCAGCTGCACCACCAGATCTCGTAGGGGGTCCATTCCCCAATCCAGAGTCCGGAAATGCACCATCTTAATTTCTGCTCCATCTCCCACTCTGACACCGCCACTGGTGCATCCCATTAACAGATCCAGAACAACATTCAGAGAGACCAGTAGGTAAAGAGCGATTCCGGTCTCGCGACTGATTCCTCGAATTTCAGCCGTCTCTTCGCTTGTGTATAACCTGCGCAAGAAAAGCCACGCGAGCCAGTGAACTAGCTTTGTGGGAATCCTTGGGGATACTTCATGGATCACCTTGTCAAAGATGCCTGTCACTGATTGCGCCTTGTCCTTGTAGAGTCTTGCGAGTGATACATAGCGCTCTTCTGGAGGAAGCGATAGGTTGATTCTGAACACCGGAATTGACTGGCCCCTAGGTGGATCATGCAGGAAGCTCATGGAGTCAAGCAAAGAGAGAAGAGAAAGGAGAGAAAAGAGAAGAGCACGTGTGGGGTAAATGAGGCTCTGCGGTTTTTAGTGGAGCAGTGATGGATGCGAACTGTCTTGATCTCTTTGCATAAGTGACAGGTTTTAGGGACATACAAGTTAGAAGTAAACAATCTGGGGTTGTTGCCTAAACTCTTTTACGGGGATCATGCCTGAGGCTTCGATTTGGGTTGAAGGAGGATCAATTCTTGCTCATTTGTTGACTTATAAGTTACTTGTCATAGAGAGGAAGCTTCACTCTATCAAGATAGGGACTGATATCAAACAACTATGTATGAACAGTCACATATTCTCATCAGCTCCATTGGATTTCACTCAACATGTGTGCAGCATGTGAAAGTGATATCGTTTTCAAGCCCCACGTTCGAAAGTGTGGCTAAACCTGTAGAGTGAAGAGGACGCATGCATCGAATGAAGCTACAGTGAGCTGATATCACCTTCAATGACTTAAAAAGCACTGTTCGGGTCAGATTGACACGAGAATAGGACCAAGAGACCGCAATTTGACACATCGTAGATCATTCGAGGGATACAGGCAATGTCTCAGCAATTGCAAAACAAACCAAGTCCGGGTATTGACATGAGCCTCGACCACGCTCAATAACAATGCGATTCTTCTCGGGGAATTCAACATCACACATTAGTGCCAAACAGAAGACCGGGGCAGACCAGCCTCGGCCGCAATGCGGGAATTCGGAGGCCACGGAAGGTTTCTCCGATGGAATTTCGACTCTCCACCTTGCTTCATTGTCCTCAGTTCGACCACCTCAAAATGAGGACGGTGTATATATAATCTCCACCCGAAAAAGAGCGCGAATAACGCTCTCATGTCCTCTCAATTTGACCAGCTCTCGAGCGGGGAGTTCCGCACAACGGTCGAAGATGACGGACTCGACGCCGACTACAGCATGATCGCAGAATACCCCGAAGAAGTCGATTACTACGTCCTGCTAGGCCTCGCAAAAACGCCACCTCCATCCGATGCTGATATCCGATCCGCCTACCGGAATTTGACTCTCAGCTTTCATCCGGACAAGCAGCCGCCGCACCTCCGCGATGCCGCCGAGAGCCACTTCAGACATATCCAGGAGGCCTATGAGACGCTGATTGATCCCAAAAAGCGAACCGTATATGATATAGCTGGCGCCGAGGGCGTGCGACAGGAATGGGGTCAATTTGGGGCCATGGGGATCGCGGGAGAGGCACAAAGGCAAGAAGTCGGAGTTAAGGCGATGTCGCCGGATGAATTCCGACGGTGGTTCTTGAAATCGATGAAGAAGCGTGAGCGGAAAGCTGTCGAAAGCTTAGTTTCGAGTCGGGTATGTATCTTCCATTGCTCCCAGATGATTACGTTGGCTGTCATTTTCTAACGTGGGCTGTTTGCGCACTGTCAGGGCGGTATCACCTTAGGAATTAATGCCTCCTCAATGATCTCCGTGGATGAGGATGAAGATGTAACGTTCCATATACCTTCGCCAAAGGTGACCACGTATGGTGTTACGTATAACTTCAAGACCCCAGTGTCATTACCGCAACTTTGGACGACAGAGAACGATGAAGACACCTCAAATGACAAAGAAGCCGAAGAAGTGCAAGACGAGGAACTTGAACCTTTATATGTCACTTTGAAGGCTGGTATAACCGGTGGCTTGGCTCGGCCTAGAAAGATGGTGGCAATCGAGTACGAGAATGGAACAGAGGGAGAGGAATCGGTACGTGGCACTGTTGCTCCAGCTTCGATTATTAGCTTACAGTGTTCTAGATACAAATGCCGCCGCTTGTCGCCTCTCAAAACTTCCAATTCGGAGCCACCGTGAGTCCCAATTTCAAGAACTTGGTGGGAAATAAGGGTATCTGGGCCAAACATCCTTTCTCGATTCTCAGAGATTCCTCGGTTACCGTAGATGCTCTCCTTCTTCCCACACCATCTATGAAAGTGAACTTTGCGAGAGCCTTCCAGCCGCTCCCTGGTATCAAGCCGTTCCAGGTCAGCGCAACCAGTGTTTACTCGCGCTCACTGTGGGAAACACCGCCTTCCCTGGAAGTTCAAGTCTCAAAAGAGATTGCAAAGAGGAAGATTGGAGTCCTCACATGGAACAGTGGCTTGATTGACTGGCCCGATCTTCTTCAAGAGCGGTTCTCTTCACTCGGGATGTCAGCTCAGAGTGCCGTGACTTCTATGAACGAGGTCAGCAACCTACAACTTGGCTTAATATCACTGCCACCGCAAAACGCCATAGAGTTTGACGAT
This sequence comes from Penicillium nucicola, assembly GCF_028828085.1. Classification (NCBI taxonomy): domain Eukaryota; kingdom Fungi; phylum Ascomycota; class Eurotiomycetes; order Eurotiales; family Aspergillaceae; genus Penicillium; species Penicillium nucicola. Next base: position 515,873 of record NW_026643125.1, on the reverse strand, counting down.
GATGACGAGGAGAGCGAAGAGCTGGACGAGGACACTCGACATCTCCTTAAGAAGAAACGCAATATCGACCAATCCGCTGAATCATGGCAGACCCATCTTCAGGTGTCTCCAGGAGGAGGAGGCCTTGTACTGACATATTCGCGGAACATCTTCTCCGGAAAGCCCGCTGATGACCCAGTAAAGACTGAATGGAGCTCCGAAGGCTATTTCCCAATGCCATCTATGGACCAGGCGCGAGCCGTCCGACTCGAGATTTCAAGTGTTCTTGGGCTAGATATGTCTTTGAACTGGACCATCAAGGGCGTTCGCCGAGTTGGCGAATATACTCGCGTTGGCCTCGGCATTGGCATCGCGGACAAGGGTATCATGATGACAGTTTCATGGAGCCGACTTGGTCAAAACATCAACTTGCCAATCAATGTCTGTCCGGCTAACGAGGCAACAAGCGGTGCTACAGCGTTGGCTGCCATCTTTCCCTGGCTGGCGTACTGTGCGGTTGAATTTGGTTATATTCGTCCGCGTGATAGAAAGAAGCGTCGACAGGCAGCCGCCAAGCGCCACCGCGAATTGAAGAAGCTCATTCCCAAGAAATGTGAGGAGAGCCTTAAGGCCATCGAACTCATGTCAGACCAAGTACAGAGACGGCAAGCTCGCGAGGAATCACAAGATGGTCTCATTATCTTGAAGGCTGAGTATGGGTACATACCGCCAGCGAACAAGAAACCCAAGAATGGGTTCACCGAGCCTCGGGTGATTGATGTTACTATCCCTGTAGCTGCACTTGTTAACAAGAGTCAATTGGTGATTCCCGGAAAGTCGATCAAGGTAAGTCAAAGCCATCCATTTCAACATCAATTCGATTCTATGATCAGATCACTAATAAGACTGAGTAGTTCCAAATTTTGGGCTTCCATGACCCTGCACCATTGTTGCCCAAGCGGTTGAAGATCTGGTATAGATTCCAAGGGCGTGATCACTATATCGAGACGGGCGATAAAGAGGACATTGCCTGCCCCATGCGTACGCATTTGATGTCTGATTAGACAAGCCCAAGCCCATTGTATACCTGTAATCATAGCATCTGGTTGTTAGCGACTATTCTAAGGTCCATTTTCACTTCTTTATTCACTTTGCATATGCATATACCGTATAAAATGCTTAATTTCACGCACTGAAATAACCGAACATTCAATACGAAAGAAACTTAAGATACCCCAGTATCTTTTCATGCCTTCAATGTGATGAAAGAGGCCTTCTATTCAGTTGTGGCAGAACTGTACGGCGGTGACAGAGACCAACCACGCAGTCGATCCCGAAAAGAGCGAATCAAGCGTCACCGTCCTCTTTTCTCATCAACCCGAGTGCAAGGCTCTTGAGTTGCCAACCCTCGCAATGTCGACCTCTATTGCATCTGGACTATTTAAGTCGTTACCCAAGCCGAAGTACACCGGCGAGGAGGAAGAGTTGCCACAGCATGCGCAGCCCCGTGGCCCGCGCGTGGTGGGCGCCGACCAGCTTGATGAGACCCAGGTCGTTTTACGGGTAAGTTTTGCAATGTCTACTCACATAGCTTGAGCAGGGCTAATAGAGCTATTGCCAGAGGACCGGCCCTCCGCCATATGGAAACCGTGCCGGATGGCGACCTCGTGCCCCCGAAGATTTCGGTGACGGTGGCGCGTTCCCCGAGATTCTAGTCGCACAGTACCCCCTTGATCTAGGCCGAAAGGGAACAGCCTCGACATCCAATGCGCTTGCTGTTCAGGTCGATGCTGAAGGCAAGGTCAAGTACGACGCGATCGCCCGCCGCGGACACGGCGACGACCGCACTGTCCATGCCTCGTTCAAGGATTTAATCCCACTCCGACAACGGGTGGATATGGGAGAGCTGTCCCTGGAAAGGCCTTCGGAGGAGGAAGTTGAAGCTCAAATGGCAAAGACCAAGGCCGCTTTAGCAACCTTGGTGGAAGGAGCTTCGTCTGCCCAGAAGCCAAAGAACGTCAAGGGTGGACAAAGAGCTGAGCCTACTTTTGTTCGCTATACCCCAGCAAACCAGATGGGCAACAATGGCCGCCAAAATGACCGCATTATGAAGATTGTGGAAAGACAGCAGGATCCCATGGAGCCGCCCAAGTTCAAGCACAAGAAGATTCCCCGTGGCCCTCCATCTCCCCCACCCCCCGTCATGCACTCGCCGCCTCGCAAGCTTACTGCCGAAGATCAAGAAGCTTGGAAAATTCCCCCACCTGTGTCGAACTGGAAGAATCCCAAGGGTTACACTGTACCCTTGGACAAGCGTTTGGCTGCCGATGGTCGCGGACTGCAAGATGTTTCAATTAACGACAAATTCGCCCAATTTGCGGAAGCCCTGTTCACCGCAGATCGTCACGCCCGCGAGGAGGTGCAGCTCCGAGCCTCCATGCAGCAGAAGCTAGCGGAGAAGGAAAAGGCACAGAAGGAAGAGCACCTTCGGCAATTGGCACAGAAAGCTCGCGAGGACCGCGCTGGTCCCAGCCGCCGCGAAGAGCGGACTCGGTCTCGAAGCGCCAGTCGCAGTGCTTCTCCATACTCTTCGAGGTCTGGTACCCCTAGCGAGGACGGCGAGGCGGCCCGGGATCGTGAGGAGCAGCGTCGTGAGCGACGGCAGGATGCCGAACGACAGCTACGCCAGTCCCGTATGGGTACGGAGCGCCGTATTCAAACCATGGCCCGCGAACAGAACCGTGATATTTCCGAGAAAGTGGCACTCGGTCTGGCTAAGCCTACGCAGAGCTCCGAGTCTATGTGGGATTCGCGTCTGTTTAACCAAACCAGTGGTATGCAATCTGGTTTCAACGAAGACAACCATTACGACAAGCCGCTGTTCGCCGCGCAGGACGCCATCAACAGCATTTACCGTCCACGTGCCCAAGCCGATGCCGACGATGAAGAAGCCGGTGAAGGCGAGATGAACAAACTTGAGAAGACCAACCGATTCGAGGTCTTGGGTCGCGCCAAGGAAGGGTTCCGAGGCGCCGCTGACGCTGAGGTAAGTAATGATACAATCTAAAATCATACAAGCAGTGCTAATGAGTTCTCTTTATGTAGGAGCGTCAAGGTCCTGTTCAATTTGAAAAGGATACCGCCGATCCATTCGGCATTGACAACATGATTGCGGATGTGACTTCCGGTCAGAAGCGTTATGGAATCCAGGAAGCCGAAGGCGAAGACCGAGGATCCAAGCGCGCTCGGGTCGACGACGACTGAACTTTTCTATGTTAATTTCTTTTCAATATGTGACTCTATGTTCTTTCTTTGTGATTTCCCCGGGGATCGGAAAAATAACCTCCATGCATTGCGGGCGTTTTCTTGCGGTCTGGTCTATGTCATCACCACCTTGTACTCAACGTCAATCCATATCAATATCAGAGCGAGTCAATTTAACTCGCTTGTCTCAAAATTCGGTGTTCACATCTACGACGGGTACCACTAGACTGCCACCCCAAATTAAGTATTTCATCGTTTGTACGGGCAGCAAAGCGCGGGAATAGTTTTCAGATGAAAAACATCCCTTCATCACTTGATATGACTATTACGAAAAAAGACTACAGTACCATATACAACATTCCCACCAAACCCACTCAGTTCTTCACTTGGGTCATGTTGGGAGACAACACACTCTCCAGCCACTTGTAAGCCACAGGTAGACTGTGAGGGTATCCCATATGAACCAGGTTCTCGAAGAACCGGCCCTCCTTAGGACCACCATGGTTCATAAGAGTCAAACAGTCTTCGATGGGGACGACTCCATCGTTCACGCCCTAAAACAAAAAGGTCAGCACTCATATCTTGTGTTGGATCGGGATTCAGAGAGGTAGGTCATACATTCAGCAGGAGGAGACGGCAATTTTCTTGGTCCATGATGCCCGTCTCAATCAGCGAGAACTTCTTCTGCGCATTCTTCACGAACTCAGGCTCGCTGGCGTAGCCGTACTTCTCAGCCATGCAGGACGTGAGCCTATAAGCAAGTCAGCCTTCCAATCGCACACTTCAAGTTCTACAAACGGCTTTCGAAAACTTACTCAAACGGATACTCATGGTCGTTAGCATGGGCCAACCAATCCTGGTCAAAGACATGGTGCGCCCCAGGTCCATGGGCAACACAGCCGGCCAGACGATCCCGGTGCACGACAGACGCACGAATGGCATAGAACCCACCGGCACTCAGGCCCCAAGCTGCCACGCGAGACATGTCAAATTCAGGTCTCAGAGACATGTAGTCCAGCACACTCGACCACAGCCTGTCGGGCGACTCGGGATCAGCAGGGTCGGCGGGACAATCCGCCGTGCCGGGGATCTCAACGATGACAGTCGCCCAGCCCCGGTTGATAATCTCATGGCTGCGCTGGCTGTTGTCAGGACGGTATCCGTCCAGACCGGTCATGAGCAGCACGACCGGTACGCGGTTCTGCGCACTGGCTTCCTCCGGCACGCGGATTAGGGCTGGGATTTCCCAGCCGCGGTCTCCGGGGGCGCGGTGCTTGTGTGGAATCATCACCTCTTTGATGACTGGGTTCCACAGGGACGCTGCCTGGAGGTAGAGTTTCTTCTGGTAGTCGAAGGCCCGACGCTTGATGGAGGTCTCTGGGCGGGTGTTTGGGCTCACGTATGGGAACCGTGAGATCCGCAGGACTACGGCTGCGCGACGGTAGAGATCTGCTGCGCGGTCTCGGTGGCCGTTCTTTAGGGCTTCATCTGCTTCTTTCTCTAGAGCTGATGCTGTGGGCAGAAAGGCCTCGGTATACGCATCATCGTTGGCATCATTGATGTCCTCCTAATCGGTTTCGTTAATCGTTGGTATTGATCAAATATAAGGGCAAAAACGTACGGCAATCAGCTTCTCAAAAATAGGCTCGAAATCTTCAAGGGATCCATCGTGGAATGGATAGATAGATTTCGTGCACTGGAGCGTTATCAGTATGAGCATGTCAGAGTTTGGTACCTTGCAGGGTCGAGACATACGGGGAATTTCCACTTCATCTCCCACAGGGCCTTCATGGAGCCCTGATGGGGATAAACAGTATCGAACTTGTCTCCTAGAATCCACGGCGCCATTTTGATGATGAAGCAGTGAGACAAAGTGATGGACGGTGTTGTCTAGACAAGAAGTTTTATTATATTATGAGATGGAGGCTCTGGGCTCTTTCAATTCGCTCTATGTTATCAGGTTTTGCTGTTAACAGAAGCTGTCCAATGCGACCAAGCCATAGGCTGCGGTATTACGATGATGATCCCGATGCAAACAGCAGGTGGGTATTGCCACGAGCCTAGCTAAGCCTTGATCGGCACTTGAGCGCAGTCGATACGATGACCTTGCATAAAGGTTGCTTCATGGATGTCCGGATGCGGACGTGATATGATGTACTTTTAATCAGGAAAATGCCGATCGGCTCTTGCAGGATTCCGAGTTACGCAGTACGTCTTTGTTTCTCGTGGCTGTGATGGCGATCTCGTGATCCGCTTGCCCTAACTCACCTTTTCTTTAATGGGAATCGTGAGAAATACTGTTTTCGGGAGGTCAAATCGGATTTATTGCAATCTAGCAGATAAATTTCATTTCAACAGTAAGGCAACATAGAGAAAGTACTATTCAGTCTTAAGAGTCATCCCTAATAAGAGGTTCCATGGACAACTAATCCCGGACAACTCCAAACACCAATATTTTCCCAGCTCCTTAGATGTTAGCACCACCATTCAGGGGAAGGATTTGACCTGCAAATGATTAGTCAATTTTGACAAAAGTTTTTAAAAAAAAGGATATATCCGAGCATTCCAATACATACCGTTGATCCATTCTCCAGCGGGGCTGGCCAGGAATGCGACGACACGACCAATGTCTGCGGGCACACCACAGCGCTTGAGAGGGCTACCATTGGCCAGAGCCTGCTCGATATCCTCGAGAGACGAGTTCTGATCACAACCAGGGGCATAGCGCCACGAGTTGCTCAACCACATGTCACTCTTGATACCAGCAGGGGCGATGGCATTGACAGTGCAGCGCTTCTTACCGAAGTCGGCAGCGAAGCAGCGGGTGAAGCCCTCGACAGCACTCTTGCTGCCTGCGTACAGAGAATGTCCGGGGACACCAACACCGGCAGCGATAGAGGACATCAGGACAACACGTCCACCGGGCTGGATGTGATCGTAGGCGTTCTTAGCGACGAAGAACTGTGCCCGTGTGTTGAGGTCAAACACATCGTTGAAGTCTTGCAAGGTGGTGTCGGCTAGAGAAACGAACTTCTCCGTTCCGGCGTTGGACACCACGATGTCGAGCTGGCCGAAGTGAGCAACGACCTGGCGGAAGAGGTTTCCAATAGAGTCGACATTGGTCAGGTCGGCCTGGAAGGCTGCGCCCTTTACACCCTGTGCCTGGATCTCTTGCACAACCTTATCGGCGGTTTGGGAGCTGCTGGCATAATTGATTGCCACGGATGCACCCTTCTTCGCCAGCTCCAATGCGATACCGGAGCCGATGCCACGACCACCTCCAGTGACAAGGGCGACCTTGCCGGCGAGCTCAAGTTGAGAGGGGCTAGAGTTGATAGCGACCATTTTGGCGGGAGTTTGATGTCAGTAGAGGTAAGGAGTGAAAATTGGATGGAAATGACGAAAGGGTCGCGACTGGAGTGGGAGAGGTAGTCTATCTAATATTGATTACGATCTTTTCTGGAGACATAGCAGAGAAGTCTGGCCGGTAAAAGTTGCATGGCCTGGTTCCATCCATAGTACCCCCATTGCAGCAACGTTGTCTATACTTCCGATTTGAGAAAGGATCAAGTTCACAATGGAACTGTTCAAGACCCACACTCAACCTTGCCCGCCATTGAGCTCAAATTGACCGGTCAAATAGCCGCTTGCGAACAATGAGTCAACGGGCGTGGCCTGGCCTACTTCCGCATGCGGAAAGCTGTCACTTCGGCTGAACAATCCGCCCTCACAAAATATCACGCTAGAAGCTTGGGGTTACATTCCATTCCTATGCAGGGGAAATTAGCGGGACGGGGCCTGATCCGGGGAATGTGAGCTTCAGTGTGAACAAGCCGGTAGATATACTCGAGCTCCACACCTTGAGAAGTCCGAAGTGTCGACAATTCTCGAACTGCTATACCATCATGTCTCCTGCCGTCAAGAATACTGAGCCTAACTTGGACATTAGTTTCCAAGGTATTTGAACACGTACCTGATCCAAATCACATACTAACATCAGCAGACTACCTCATCCTCTCGAAGCTTGTTTTCGACTGGGCTGACAGCTATGATGCCAAGGTAAAATTTGCATCTTTCAAAGATCCAGTAGCCCAATATTCTAACGTCGTTTAGGACTGGGACCGCCTGCGCGGTATCATTGCCCCAACCCTGACAGTCGACTACACCGAGGTCGGTCTGAAGAGATGGGACGACATGTCCGCATCGGACTACATGGCAATGGTCACCCACCCTGGGTTCTTGGGAGACATGACCATCAAGACTCAGCATCTGCTTGGCCAAACCTGGTGGGAGAAGGTCTCCGACACCGAGGTCATCGGCCACCACCAGCTGCGCGCTGCCCACCAGGTTTATGAGACTCCCGAGCTCAAGACTGTCAAGCTGCGTGGCCATGGACATGCCACTAACGAGCACTACTATCGTAAAGTCGATGGTGTGTGGAAGTTCGCCGGACTCAAGCCGACTGTTCGCTGGAACGAGAAGCGCTTCGATGACGTTTTCAAGGGTCTTAGCTAGATATTTGCATATCTAGATGCTTACAGCAAAGAAATTAGACTCTCGTTTGTTCAAACTCAGGCTCGGATCTTAGACTACCCAACTAAAGCAAGCGACATAGCAATCAGCCCAAGTCGGATTTCTCAAGCGTAGCTCTCATGGTCCTCCCAATCCTTAGAAGCCATCACATCCACCCATTCCTTATCATCGTACTCGGCATAAGTATGAGAGATCAGCCGTGGGTAGTAATACTCAAAGTCCTCCTCTTCTAACTTGCACACGTTCTCAGTCTCGGCTTCGGGCGTACGTTCGGGCTGCTCTGAGGGGACGTAGAAGATATCATCCGGACTTGGAGTATCATTTGGTGCAGGATCACTCCCTGCATCAACATCAGGATTGTCCACACTAGTAGCTAGATCTGCTACAGCTCGAGTCACGGTGGGATCAGTGGATGACGAAGAATGTGCAGCTTGCACATCTGCAATCTTCAGTCTTTTAATTGCATCCTCGATGACACCTGCAGGAATCGTGGCCACTTCCAACCTAGCTGGACTGATGCCTTCTTTTTCAGGGATGGTGGAACTCCGGCTGGGTTTCTTGTCACTGGGCTGCGAAGCGGTTGGCTTCTCGGTCCAATCAGCATCTTGAATCTTTTCCGCAACAGTAGAAGACGTGATGGCTTTCGAGTTCCCGGAAGAAAAGGTCGGTGGGTAGGCATACTGGTAATTTCTCTTTCTGATGACATTGACAGATGGAATGACTTTTTGTTCATAGTTCGGTGTTTCAAGGTTGGACGAAGTTGATTTTTCCGACTGAACCCGATAAGTATGCTTCATTTTCGCTTTGAAGGGGGTGGTGTCATAAGAGAAAGGTTTCACAGGGGGGAAGGGGTAAAAATATCTCGGTTCAGACGGCAGAGAGTCTTCCTGCTGCTCGTGACGCTTATCTTCGACAAAAGTCGAGGACGGGCCAAGTCCAATCTCGACAGGAGGCAAGGTGGATGGCTCCAGGGAGCATAAATCATTATCTGCCTTTTCAACCGCTGATGGCGAAGAAGGTTTGTCCTCTTGGGTGACCGAGGTCTGGATTTGGGCTCCGCCTTTAGACGCGAGGTGTGGTCGCTTTCTTCTTTTGTACATGTTGATCGTTCTGCAAGCCCGGTGTTTGCTACATGTATAGTGTGGAGATCTACATACGGATTAAGATATCAGTTCTGCCTGAAAGGCAAGCAGACTAAAGTGACTCACGAAACGACCATCTTGTACCCAGGCTCCAATTCCGATTCTTGCGCAACCTCTTGGTATGGCGTATCGCTATCAGGCTTTGGTATAAACGTCTGAGTACGGATATAAAGCGAAGATTGAGTTCCGCGAGGAGGGAAAGTTATGACCCGCAAGTAATAGTTGGCGTTGGATACACCTTTCGGCAAGCAGTCAATGTTCTCATCATGAGATCTGATAGTTTTCGGAGTATTTTGTGCCCAAAGTCGAAAGTGTTCGAGATCACAGTTGAAGGAATCACCAGGTGCTGAGATTTGCAAATCCGGGCAGCAAATGACGTTACGTGACATTTTTGCCGCTTGCTGTAGCTCAAGAACAAAAGTGAGTGAAAAGGAGTTATCTCTCTTTATACTGCAGCAGCATCTTCAAGTCGGATGAGCTCGTCAGAAGTTGGTAATAGACCCGATTAGGGGTCGGAGAATTACTTGATACTATCTCCCGCCTTCTAAGGTTTCTATATTACCTTCTTTTCACCTTTTAGGGAAAGGATCATTTACATCAATGAGAGAACGGGGAGAAGTGAGAGAGGACTGAGAGAGAGAGCTGAGAGAGATTTAAGAGAGAGTTGGGAGAGTGCTACTCTTTGTTATATCTTGAAGTTGAAGACATGTAAAGAACCCATATATCAATATCACGTTATCCTATCTTCTAAGCAATAGTAAATATTAAAAACTACACAAGCCGTACAGTACAGCATATGAAATTAGAATCATCGAGTCATGTTACAGCGCCAGTACACTTAACATACAGTTTAGAAATACAGCATTAATAAACAATTTGACGACAGAAATAGGGACACGGGCCTTTTGAGCTGACGGCGACTGCACACTGCCATGCCATCAGACATCTCAACCATGGATCTATTGAAACAGAAAAGAAGAATCGAAAGAGGATGTATTGAACTAATCGAAAACATCAACCCATTAGAATAGAAGAAAAGTATAAAAATTAATATACAAGCCGATCCAAATCCCCAATTAGTCTACTGAGTATGCTCATACTGCTCCCAACCCTTGAAACCCTCAGGAAGATCATCAGGCCTAGAAGAAAGAAAGTTAGCGATGCGCACATTTGAGTCAATTTTCCCAGCGAAAGACTTACCCAGAATCATGCGTGTGAATGGTGTGGCCGCCCTCAGTGACATATCCGTCATTGTTATACGGAGTAGGCCAGAGACCCTTGCTGTCCTCGTTGTGAGCGACGATCGGGTCAGTCGAGGGGTCGTTAGGGTTGCCGATTTGGGCGTGGGACTTGTCGTTGTGGGGGTTAGGCCATGGGCCCTTGGTATCCTGGGAATCGGCGATGACGGGCTCGCCTTCATGGTGGGAGTCTGTCTCGCCCTCTTGGACGTGGCTGTGGTCTGCGTGAGGCTCTGGCCAAGGTCCGTTGTCCTCTTGCGAGGTGACGTGTACGGGCTCGTCGTCGGATTCGGGGTAGTAGTAGTCCTCGGGGTAATACTCGGGCTGAGGAGCTGCCACCGGGACAGGCTGGGGAGCTTGAGCCACGGGTTCTTGAGGAGCAGGTGCTTCAGGCGCAGGCACAGGCGCCGGCACCTCAGCGACTGGCTTGGGGCCTGCGGGGTGAGGGGCAGGGGCAGCGGGCTTGGGAGGGGGTGCCTGTTGGTGGGGGGCCTGGGGAGCGGCTGGCTGAGGGGCAGGAGCCTGCTGGGGAGCCGGTGCCTTGGTGTAGGCTGGCTTGGGAGCGGGAGCGGCAGCCTGAGGAGGAGGAGCCTGGGCAGTAGCTGGCTTGGGAGCGGGAGCAGCGGCCTGAGGAGGAGGAGCCTGTGGGGCAGCTGGCTTGGGCGCAGGAGCCTGTGCAGTGGTAGGCTGAGGGGCAGGAGCAGCTGCGGAAGAAGGAGCGGGAGCGGCCTTTGCCACGCCGTGATAGAGAGCACCCTTGCTTCCAGGGGAGACAGTAGTGTCAAGGCCACTCAGGTCAGTGCCATCATTGCCAGCGGCGTTTCCGCTGCTGGGAGAGGGATAGGCAGCGCAGACCTGATAGTGGCTGTTTGGGGGAGCCTTCTCGGAACCAGGGAAAGTCTCGGGTGCCTCGATAATGGTGGCCATCAGGCCGGCCTCGACGTGCCACTCGACGTGGCAGTGGAGAAGCCAGACACCGGGGTTGTCGGCGCGGAAACGAAGGACGGCGTGGCCGTTGTTCTGAACCATGATTGTGTCGCGTCGGACGGGGGTCTGGGAGACGTTGGGGCCCAGGCTGGTGTAATCGCCGGCATCAGGGGGAGAGCGCTGCAGCACTTGGAACTGGTGACCGTGCAAATGCCAGGGGTGCAGGTTGTTGTGGTGGTTGTTGATGACGATCTCAACGATATCGCCATACTTCACCACGAAGGGGTTCACTTGACCGTACACCTCGGGGTTGGAGGCAAGATCGGGGCCGACGGTGTTGGCTGTGTACAATGTTGGTACCTTGGGGGGCATGTAGGTCTCGTTGTTCACGGTGAAGCGCTGAACGCCGTTGATCTCTCGGCTACCGGTATTGAGAACAATCTGATGGTTCACGGGACCGAGGATGGGCTCACGGTCTCGGGGGATGAAATCGACATCGTCCACGAAGTTGAAGTCGGTGCCAAAGACTGGCGGGGCAGGCAGGGGCTTGGCCTCATCGTAGACCAACCAGGCAGTGGCGTTGGGGTTGTATCCCGGAGGAATGGGCCGTCCTTCAAAGACGAACATCATGTTGATGTCCATGGTGTCCCAGATGGCAAAGTTCTTGCTGGTGTCAGGCTTGGTATGAATCAGGACACTCATGCGCTGTCCGTTTCCAATGCGCAGGAACTTGTCTCCAGCCGCGTACGGCTCAACGTAGACACCATCCACTTCGACCACAGTCATCTCGTGGCCATCGAAGACCCAGGTGTGACCAGGCCAGTTTCCAAGAGCGATGATGTGCACCAGGTAGGTCTTGTTGGGGAGGACCTTGATCTTGGTGTTGCTCGAATCATTGATCAGGGCAGAGTCAGGGAGAGGCTCGTTGCCATGGAAAGCCTGCATGTTGGACTCGGACTCATATCCATTGAGAAGATCCGGCATCTGCTGGTGGTACCAGTCGGACAGCGTGATGGTGAACTCATCGTCGTATGCAAAGGGAACCTTGGGGTCATGGACAATCAGAGCACCCCGGAATCCATCAGGGTACTGGGCCATGTTGTGCGAGTGATACCAGTAAGTTCCCGTTTGGTTGACCTATCCCATCGTCAGTCGGAGTTCACTATGCAGGTTCCAAGCCAGACTTACATCAAAGTGATACTGCATGTGAGAGCCAGGAGCAATAGGACATTGTGTCACTCCACTGGCTCCATCCATTACCCCCGTCGCATACTGGCGGAATCCGTGCCAGTGAATGCCAGTGCTCTCGTTTCCAAGACCGTTGTAGACATCCACGACGAGGCGGTCCCCCACGTTGACATCGATCTGGGGGCACGGCCATTGGCCATTGATTCCAATGACGGGACGCTCATAGCCATCCGGAGAGGCATTGACCCAGGTCACGTTCCAGTCCAGGTACACTTCCTTGGCCGCGGCGAGGCCGAGCCATGAGGCCAGCGCCAGCAACCCAAATCGGGCCATTTGGGGGATTGTTCAAATGAGTGACAATCGACCGGAATTCGAAGGATAGTGAAATCCTCCAAGCGAATGTATTCGGGTCAGATAGGAATGAACGACAAACTAATTAAGAAAAGAAATATCACAAAAACACGCTGGTCGAAAGAAATGCGCGCGGGTTAGTCGGAGTGCTGCTTGACTCTCGAAAGCTGGATGTCGCGTCTTTTTTAACCTACTGCGATGCCCAAACAAAGATGCATTCAGATCTGCGCTAGGGGTCAGAGTATGCTTGGTGTTCCATATTCAGTGTACAGGGCTGTTATTGGCAGTGCCTTGATTCCATACAAACACGACGCATCTGGGGGAGGTTCTCAGTGGTTTTGGAATACCATGTTGAGCGAAGAATGCCCTAAGTGGAACCGGTCGAAGGAATGTGGATGGGTTGGGAGATCCTTGTCTCCCACGCAAGGGGTGGCATATTTGATCAACCGTCTGCAAACAACTTCATCGTCTCGAGATCGGAGATGTATTGGATCCGGTGTAGATGGTAAGGGGAATTGATTGATGTCGTTGGTTCCTGAATAGCCCTGATTCTAGACTGGGGGATTGGAGTTGAGGGACTCTCTGCCGGATACTCGACCATCATGTCTGACGATAACGGACATGTATATAAGAAATATGTATATATGTATATACATCTACATATATAATATACATACAACTTATATCGTATAGTTTGTATCGATCATTCCCCCTCTGGGCAAATAAGAAATCCCCATACGATGAGCAGTTCCTTATCGAGTGGCAAACCCCCAGTCGGAGTCCGTGGCCACGAGGACACGATGATATGCAAAGAAAACCGAAAAGCACAGAAAAAGCGGGGGGGGGGGGGGGGGGGGGGATGTAGAAGAACATCAAAGTCGAAGCAAACCAGCAGACCAGCAGACCAGCAGACCAACCGACCAACCTGGAGCAGATAGGAAAAACGGAAAAGCCCCCACCGAGCGTAGCCGCTGCGCCTAGCGCGGGGAGGCTGATAAGCGGAGATTTAGTCAGGGAGCGATAAATCTCAACGATTAACAGAGATGAGGGGCTTAAGTCGGGGATGGGCTGCTTTCGTCATCTCTCCACGGGCTTCTTTCGTGCTCGCATCTGCCACTGACGCAAGAACCTTCATTCCAAGGTTGGGACTCCCGTGACACATCCTGAATGAGCAATCCTCGACCATCTTGCACAATCCACCGCGGTGAATAGGGCCATGGATCAATCCATGACCCTCATCGATGCCCAGGTGCACTTCCTGGTGAGTCAGACCGCAGCGCGCAATCCCGAAGACGACTAACCAGGCCAGGACGAACGCGTGGTGCTGGTGCACATCCCGCTGGAGCTGTACCCGTATTTCATCAAGGCAGTTCTGCGGCTGATTTTTGATGAAATCCCTCCCCTGGAAGAGGAGGAGGGAAAGGGGAACGAATCCGATGACGGGGATCAGGCCTCAGAATATGGCTTCAAACCGCCAGCCTTGATGAACATCTCCATTACACCGGTCGAGGTCTCGGTCATGTGTCCCAGGCGTCTAGTCGACAAGTACTTTGTGCCGGTGATGGACCAGCTCGACCAACTGGATGCGTCACTCCGGTCTCGCTTGGTCGTCAGCGAGAACGACTTCATCGCCATGCAAGTCCTCGGCGAAGGCCTCGAGGCCGGCAGGCGGGTTCTCGACTTAACCACTCCACTCGCGCTGGCGGGCATGTATGTATATTGCGGGCCCTCGGAGAAATGCTAGACTAACACCACGCAGCTCCATCTTTTTCATCTCCACCTATTTCTCCGACTACATAGTAGTCCCAAGCCAAAGCAAGGCAAGCGTCATGTCAGCTCTCGAAGCCCGCGGCTTCCAATTCGACAACGCAAACGCTGCCTTCATCAGCAATCCCCTCAGTCCAACCACAGAAAGGCGCCTCAGCGACTTGATCCCGCCAAACACCCCGCCACCCTCAACGCTATCAGAACTCCAAACCCGCACCTTTGACAGTCTCCGCAAACGCCAGATTTCTCCTTATGTGGACAAGACCCTCCGTCTCGTCCAGTGTGCGGCCCACCACCAATATCACAGCGAAGACAGCTCAATGTCCATCCTTCGCGATGCCCTCACAACAGTCCTTCTCGTCGACGAACCCCGCTTCCTCTCCCTAACCCTAGCAGCCCTCGACCCAGCAGCCTCGCTCCTGCTAGAGAAGCGCCTGCTCCCCCGCTTCGCCCTCCGCTCGTCTTCCCACGGGACCTATGAAGACGGCTCGGGCCTTCTCCTCGGCTCAAAAGAGGACTGCCTCATCCCCATCACCCTAGACTTACGAGACCTCCCCCTGGAAGCCTCGGGAATAGTCTGCGGCGTAGCCGGCCGTCTCGCAGAAGCCGCGCAAAGTCCCCGCGCTTCCATCTCCAGCACCATCGGCAGCCACGCCAGCAGCGTCATCGGCTCCGTCCCTAGACTCTTCGATACATTCGGAACCCGTCTAGCCTCGCTGTCCATGTCCGATCGAAAGTCTCCCCCGCATTGCGCGGCGCCCTCGCATAATCTGTACCCCCTTCCGATGTCGACCCATCATCTCCAGCCAGATCTGGACTCGGCGGCTGATGCTGTCGAGATTAGTTTCTTGTCGACTGCGCGCGCTGGTACGATCATTGTCGGCGAAGACGAGCTTAAGCGTGCCATTGATGCCCTGGAGGCGGAGAAAGAGCCGAAGTTGTTGGATTTGCAGGCTGACTCGCAGACTCCGCCTGATAGTCCGCTGCAGTCGCAGGTGTGAGGCGCTGGCTTCGATGGGGATTGGGAATGGTTTGGTGAGGGATTCTTGGCTGTATGCCTTGGATGTCAAGTTACGAGTTACGTGTTTCATGTGGATCTGAACTAAAAGTCGTCTGTTTGTTTACTTTCTTTTAGCTTTTCGTGCTTCTCTTCTAATCTGTATGAATAATACCTGTGTGTTTTTATTTGTCATATAACCAATTTTCAACGTGCATCGCATTTACCAGAATCTACTGTAGACATCGCTTACTAGAACCTCGGGATCTAATCAAGGGTCCGGGGGGCTTCGAAGATGATCTAATATCAGCATATTATCTAGGTAGACGCACTTGGTAGCCTACCAAAAGGGACCATGCAAGCCTTATAGTCTCCGATATCACGTGAACATAGTTAGCGGCTCTGGAGCTTAGCTCCCGAGGTTCCACTCCGGTCAATAAGTGAACTCTCACTGGCCAACATAGTGACTCAATGTTATTCTTCTGTTGATTTGATCATTGCTGGTTTTTATTCATCAACTCATGACTGCCGATGAGATCAAAGACATCATGACACAATTCGCAGATATGGAACATAGTCGAACTTCTCGTTTCTTGGGTAAGTTAAAAAAAACTTATAAGTTATCAAAAGAAGGATCTTGATAGAGAAACCACGATACCAATCGCGAAAGATTTCTATATTGGCCCTACTCTATGTCTATTCTGCAACTTTGGCATGGCGAATGATGCAAGGTGGAAGTTGAGCGTGGACCCTGTACATTCCTCCCTTTCTACTTTTCTTCCAGGGGAATATCCCCCTATGACCGGGACTGATCATTATTAGGGTTTTCATTACTCCGTATAAGACTGTACTACAGCCGCGGCTCGTCGAGGCTTAGTCTCGCTAGATATTTCTTTTACTCTTAATTTCGGTGAATTACTTCTTTCTCAACGTTGGAGTTACGTAAAGGCGTATTCTATGCGGGTTGGAAAGGGGTTTATATTGTAATATATACTTTGATCTGATGGCACTGACATACTGTTCAATGCATGCCACTGACTGAAAAATCTACTGTATGCCCCTGAGACCTACAGTACACTCAACAGCCCATGTGATACATCCATGGTAAATAGCACACCGCTAGTTATACTGTACGTTTTCTTTTTTTATTTATTGAGAGAGAATGAAGGGGGCAAGAGGAAAGCCATCCGGCCTGGGATAGGATAACTTTTAACTTAAGCTATCTGGGTGATAACTAACTGTTAGTGTAGGATTACAGAGCTGACTTAACACTCAATTAAATCACGAGTTTAAAGGTAGCAAAAAGCCTCGATCATAATGCAGTTGATTTCATATCTCATAACAGTTCACTGTGGGATGTTTTCATATCCAGTCCTTGTAATGGCAGGGATTATTTGTCCTGTAGTGCCTTTCAGCTATATTCAGGCCCACACCTGCCATACAGTAGGTAGTGTTGATCCATGTAGATCATAAATCCCAACAGCCTTGGGAGGATCAACGGAGCGACTTGGGCCTGGAGCCAGTTGCCAAGTTAACTATTATTTCAAGTTGAATGACGATGACAGAGCGGTATCATGCCACAGTGGATGTTTCCAAAGCCTGTTCACGATAGGCTAGACTTTCCAATAACATGATCTACTGACCATGAGCCCATTCAGCCATAGACTCGAACAGTACCTATAGAAAGTCAGTAAGCAAACTAAATCCGGTAAAAAAGCGAAGGCGAGGACCATACCATCAGAACACCCAGCAGCCCAATCCCCACCCTTCTCATTCCACGCCACACAACTGACAGCCTTGACCTTCTCCCCCATGGGAACAGCAGCAATGCACTCCCCACTAATAACATCCCACGCAAATGCCGCTGCCCCATCTCCACTCCCAGTTTCACCACCACTCAACACAACAGCATCACTCTGCGCAAAGACAGACCTCACCCTCAGCTCTGTATTCCGATACTTAGACCCCCTCCCAACTTCCTTCTCCTCCTTATTCCCATCCCCAAATGCCTTCAATAACCCCCCATCAACGCGATCCATCATTCGGATAAACCCGTCAAGCGTGGAAACAAGCAAAGCATTCCCGTCGGCGGAACAGCGCACACTAGTAACAGGGTGCGCAAGGACATCCACACTCGTCTTGCCAGTGCGCACATCATAAATCCGCGCGTGGCCATCATAACTGCCGCTCGCGATGGAATATGATCCCATATGTACATGCAGACTAGAGACCGTGTCTGTTGCTTCCGCGAGAGTCTGGATTGGTTTGTGGCTGTTGGCGCGTGTATCCCAGAGGTTGATGGTTGTATCTGCGCTGCCTGTTACATCGGAGTTGTTAGTGGGTGGTCTGGGTTGCAGGTCTGGGTGTGTAGAGGGGTATCTTGGATCCGTACCAGTCACTACAACCCCATCTCCCTCCCCCGCAAACTGCACGGCTTCAATGCGACTGTTATGACCTGACCATCGTCTTGTGGTGATTCCCTGTTCAACATCCCAGAGAAAGACCTGGCGGTCACCGCCTACGCTGGCGAAGCGGGCATTATCGGCTGCGACGGCGATGTCTAAGACTGAGTAGCCGTGTGCTTCGTATTTTTGGATTGGGGAGGTTGTTTCGATTGGCTCGTTTGTTTTGGTGCTTGGGATTGCACGCGTTAAGTGGACGGTTCGGTCGGAGGATCCTGTTAGGATGTAGGTGCCTGGGTAGCTGGAGAAGGTTACTGCGTTTACCGGGCCTGGAATGAGGGGGTTAGTGTTCAATTTTGGGTTGGATTGGGCTTAGGCGCTAGGGATGAGTACCATTATGTGTTTTCAAGGTGTGAACAGGCCTGGTTGGGAAGACTGTTCTCATGGCGAGTTGAGTTGGAGTGAATTGGAGAAGTTGAAATGGATGGAGCTCGGAGCTTCACCTACAGCCCTATGTCATTAAGTTATAGCTCGGGAACACTACGGGTGCACTCTGAACAGCTCACAAAAATTAATCTGTATTTCCACGCTACAGAATACAGAAGATATTATCACGGTTGTAGACACACCATCGCTAGCTACCAGCGGTAAATGGATATAACAAAGAAAACGAAACCCGAGAAGGTCCCAAGCAAGACAAGTCCTTGAAGAGAAGAAAAAACATGGTTCTGCTACTCCCCTTTTTCCGGGATGCCCGGTACAAATGCATCCTAACGACGTCCGTGGCTGCGGGTGCTGGATCCCTGCAGACCCTCGATCTCCTGTTCGAGGGATTTGATCCTGTGATCGGTCAGTACTTGTCGACGCGTGAGAGCTAATCAAAACATACGCAGCATGGGTGGCCTCGAGGTCCTTGTTGAGACGATCGCGCTCGGAAATGAGCTTCTGCTCCCACTGGCGGAAACGCTGCTCCTCGACCTTGACCTGCTCGGTGAAGCGCTTGCGCAGGGTCTCCTCTTCCTCCTTGAACTTGGGGTTGTCGAGCTTGCGTGGTCGTGCCTCGCCGAACTTGCGGGTCTCCATCTGCTGGGCGCGGTAGGCCTCGTAGTGCGATTCTTCGGTGGTGTGAATAAGGTCGAGCATGTGGGTGCGGATCAGAATTGAGCGAAGCTTCTTGAAGTCACAGTGGTCCTCGTTCTCAACCTCAGCAACACCCCAGGCGTATTGTCGACCCTTGACAACGCGGCCATCGTTGGCCTTGACGTCCTTCTCGGAACCGATAACGGCGAAAGGCATGGCAGCCATGAGGCTGCGGGCGTGGGAGGCGGCGTGCTCGTCGTCCTCTTCGACGGGGGAGAGTAGATCTTGATGCCCTGGGCCTCAATGACAGCGCGAATCTGACAATTGTTAACCAAGTCCCCAATTCCATCCTTGTGCGGTCCAACTCACTCTCTCCTTGTAACGAGCCAGATCACCGTGGCTCAAGGTATCGGCCTTGGCAACAACGGGGATCAGGTTGACGCGGGAACTGAGGCGCTTCATGACCTCAATGTCGAGAGGCTTCAGAGTGTGACCAGTGGGGCGGATGAAGTACAAACAAGCGTGCACACGCATGTCAATCTTGTCGGATCGGCGGGGCTGCTGCTCCTGGAGCATGTACGACTCGTGCTGGTCATCCAGGAACTCGATAATGGGCTGCCACGAATCGCGGTTGTTCACGTAGTCTCCGAAGCCGGGGGTATCAATAACGGTGAGGCGGACTAGAAATCGCCTATCAGCCAACAGCACGCGGACTCGACCTGAATGCATCTCCTACCCTTGAAGAACTTCTCCTCGAGCTCTGCCTTGGTAATCTCAATCTCCACGGTGCGGTCAACCTGCTTCTGGTGGCGGCGCTTGTGATCGGCATAGTTCTTGATGGTGGTAGAGAAAAGGGTGTTAATGAAGGTTGTCTTTCCCAGTCCCGACTCTCCAGCAACCTGACGAGTAAATATTAGCCTCGGGCACGCGACACCATAGTGACGGCGTCATCCTGTGTCAAACACACCATAATAGTAAAAGCCGCACCCCGCTTCGCGACAATCTTGTGTCTATACCGCTTGATTAGAACCGTGTCCCCTCTCCCACAATCGCCAATTTATCGTTCAATTCCATACCGCTGGTTAGGGAGCTACATCAAGAATGACATGTTAGCTATCATTCGGCAAATAGGGGGTTGCGGGCACTCACGTTGGCAATGCCAATAGGCGTAGCGGTCTCTGTTGTGGACATTGTGTAGGGAATTAAAAACAATTCAGAATGTGGAAAAGAAGAAGAGAACAGAGAGAACCCCGGGGTGAGAGAGGGAAGAATATGGCTCCTGGGGGGAAAAAAGGAGGAGTCAAGTTGAAATCGGATTGCTCGAACTGCCCGTCGCTGCTTCCCCCTGAATCTCCTTTCGTTTTCTGGAGTATACCTCGCCTTGCCTATCTGGGCCTAGCGTGACACGCTAGACTGTGTTGGGTTCGGCGCCGGGGCTTGGATGATCCGGCCTTATCACCTAGAATATCTCTAATTTTTTGATCTTTGGGATCGCCGCAACAGTCAAAATGAAGACCGATTTTAAGGTGTGTATGCTCTTGATTCTATATGAAAATGCTGAGAAAGACTCCGCGATCATGATCTTGTTACTGACAATACTCTAGTTCTCCAATCTCTTGGGAACGGTCTATCGCAAGGGAAATCTTCTCTTTACTCCCGATGGAACATGCTTGCTGTCGCCAGTAGGTAACAGAGTCTCTGTCTTTGACCTTGTGCAGTATGTGTCTTTCGAATCCATTCAACAAGCTTCAGAACCAGTCAGCTAACCGTTAGCCGTATAGAAACACTTCATACACTTTGCCCTTTTCGCACCGTACAAACATCGACCGTCTCGATCTCTCGCCGCGAGGTAACCTTCTCTTGACCGTCGATGAAAATGGCCGCGCCATTCTGACCAACTTCCAACGGCGCATCGCCATTCACCATTTCTCTTTCAAAGGCCGAGTTTCTGCGCTCAAATTCTCTCCCTCTGGACGACACTTCGCCGTTGGTGTGGGAAGACGCCTGCAGATCTGGCAGACCCCTTCTACTCCGGGTACCGAGAACAATGGCGAGATTGAATTTGCTCCTTTCGTTCTCCACCGAGACCTCGCCGCCCACTTCGACGACATTCAGAGCGTAGAGTGGTCCAGCGATTCGCGCTTCTTGCTCACTGCTGCCAAGGACTTGACAGCACGAGTATGGAGTATGGACCCCGAGGAAGGATTCGAGCCAACTACCCTGGCAGGACACAGGCAGGGTGTTGTGGCTGCCTATTTCAATGCGTCCCAGGAATCTGTACGTTTCACTGAGCAGTAAACTGAAATCAACACTAACTGGATTATAGATCTACACTGTCAGCCAAGATGGTGCGCTATTCCGTTGGGAATATGTCTCAAAAAAGGACGAGGAGACAATGGAGGACATTTCCGAAGCCCGGTGGAGAATTGTCAAGAAGGATTTCTTCATGCAGAACGATGCCAAGGTCAACTGTGCGGCATTCCACGCACCGTCCAACCTCCTGGTTGTGGGCTTCTCCAGTGGCTTATTCGGTCTTTATGATCTGCCCGAGTTCAACATGATTCACCTCCTAAGGTACGTCAACATGGAAACCGCTTTGCGATTCATAGTTGCTGATGAACTTTTAGTGTTTCCCAAAGCAACATTGATGTTGTGACTATCAACAAGTCAGGCGAGTGGCTCGCATTTGGATCTTCCAAGCACGGTCAACTACTGGTGTGGGAATGGCAGTCCGAATCCTACATTCTCAAACAACAAGGGCATCTCGACTCTATGAATGCCCTTACATACTCTCCAGACGGCACAAAGATTGTTACGACTGCAGATGACGGTAAAATTAAGGTGTGGGATGTCAAGTCAGGCTTCTGCATTGTCACATTCACCGAACACACTAGTGGAGTGACAGCGTGCCAGTTTGCCAAAAAGGGAAGTGTTCTGTTTACGGCATCATTGGACGGTTCCATTCGTGCGTGGGATCTTATTCGTTACCGTAATTTCCGAACATTCACTGCTCCATCCCGACTTTCATTTGGCTCGCTCGCTGTTGACCCTAGTGGCGAAGTTGTCTGTGCTGGTTCCCCAGACTCGTTCGATATCCATGTATGGTCTGTGCAGACTGGTCAATTGCTTGACCAGCTCTCTGGCCACGAGGGTCCTGTTTCCAGTCTTGCTTTCGCTTCCGATGGCAACCACCTTGTCAGTGGAAGTTGGGATCACACAGTCCGTATCTGGAGCATCTTTGGACGCTCCCAGACCAGTGAGCCTCTCAAGCTCATGTCTGACATTCTCAGTGTGGCTTTCCGCCCAGATGGAAAGCAAGTCGCTGCGTCTACTCTGGATGGCCAGCTCTCCTTCTGGTCTGTCGAAGATGCTATCCAGCAAGGTGGAGTTGACGGCCGCCGTGACGTCTCTGGAGGTAGAAAAATTGCGGATCGCCGCACTGCTGCTAATGCTGCAGGCACAAAATCATTCAACAGAATCACATACAGTGCCGATGGTAGCTGCATTCTGGCCGGTGGAAACAGCAAGTACATCTGCTTGTATGATGTCGGCACAGGATCACTGATCAAGAAGTTCACGGTCTCCGTCAATACCTCTCTTGATGGAACCCAAGAATTCCTCAACAGTCGTGACCTGACTGAGGCTGGTCCCCGTGCTCTCATTGATGAGACCGGTGAAGCCTCCGACCACGAAGAGCGCGTGGATCGCACCCTTCCCGGTGCAAAGCGCGGAGATGCTGGCTCACGAACCACTCGCCCCGAAGTGCGGGTCACATCTGTTGACTTTGCGCCGACTGGACGGTCGTTCTGTGCCGCTTCCACCGAAGGTCTGCTCGTCTACAGCCTGGACACAGACTTCATCTTTGATCCGTTTGATTTGGATATTACTATCACACCTTCCAGCATTCTTGCCACGCTAGATGCTGCCAAGCAAGCGGCCGCTTCCGATACCGTCGACGAGGACAACACTTTCCTCAAGGCTCTTATCATGGCTTTCCGATTGAACGAGCAAAAGCTTCTTCGCGCCGTCTACGAGTCAATTCCTCCGTCAGATATTCCCCATGTGGTTCGATCCGTGCCCTCCGTTTACCTCCCTCGTCTTCTCCGATTTGTTGCACATGCCGCCGAAGAGACCCCCCACTTGGAATTCAACCTGATGTGGATTGAGTCCATGTTCAGCAGCCATGGTCGCTACTTCAAGGACAACACAGGTGTATTTGCACCCGAGCTTCGCGCCGTCCAGCGTGCTGTCGATGATATTCGCGAGAACCTGAAGCGTCTGACTGAAAAGAACCTCTATGATCTCAACTACCTGCTTTCCAAGCCTGTTCTTGAATCTAAGAAGACCAGCAGTGCTCTTTTGGCCATGGATACCACCGAAACCGACGGTGCTGATGATCAGATGGTTGACGCTGACGATGGAGAGTGGGAAGGTCTTGAATGATTTCTATGGGAATTCTAGTGTATGTCTACTTGCATCTGAGCCAGGCGTTTTGTATATAGCAGCAAAGACTCAAAAGGGGAAATAGACAGGGACTCCCTGGTTTAGTGTGTGATTAATATCTTAAAAGAACCGCCCTGAGACCTCAAACGGGCGTCTCTTTGTTATTTCGCCTATAGCAAACGCCTCCCAATAAAAAGCCTTCCCCCATTACTATCCGAATGTGTTCTGTGCCACCCTTCTCTCTGTCCTTCCTATCACCATGCCCACTTCTTTAAATCTTCCTTCTTGAGACAGCCGGGTCTACCTTTATCAGAATCCCGTTTCTCCTCTATTGCAAGCCCGGCTTCCCTCCCCGATGAGCTTGCAGATGGCCGGGTCAGCTTCATGGCCTCTTGTCGGGGTCCTCGTGGCCGTGTTATTCATCTGGCGACGGGGTCAGCCCTCCACTCTGAAGCATATCCCAACGGTGAGGTACAATCGTTACCTCCCTGACTTGATCAACAGAGTCATGTACTATCCAAAGGCCGCTTCGATGATCAAAATGGGCTATGACAAGGTACGTGCTCCCAAGCAGGATTGAACTGAGCCCGACTGACACCCATCCAGTTCAAGGAGACCCCATTTCGCATGCTCACAGCCGACGGAGAAGTCATTGTCCTGCCTATCAAATATCAAGAAGAGTTGAGGAAATTGGGTCCGTTGAAACTCAGTTCTCTACATGCACAATACGAAGTAAGTCCTTAGGCAGTGACACGTTACACTGCGGACTCGGACTAACTGATATAGAATGCGCTGGGCCAATACACCAACATCATCATCGATAGTTACATACCAGCAACAACCGTTCGGAAGAAGTTGACTCCAGCTCTAGGTAAGAAACCTCCCTTATTGAACACTCCAGTCCAAGAAAGCTAAACATCCCCAGCCCGCATCGTGCCTCATGTTATCGACGAACTACGCGACGCTTTCAATGCAGTCCTCCCCGACTGCGAAGGTACAAGATATACCAATGCCACACACGATTGGAAAAGAGAATTGCATTACTAACAAGCACCTTCCCAGACACATGGTTCAAAATCGATCCAAACGAACTCTTCACCCGCCTGATTGCCCTAGCCACCTCACGCGTAATGGCGGGCGAAGTCCTCCGCCGCAACGAAGAATGGCTCAATCTCGCAAGCAGCTATCCAAGAAACGTCGGGTTAGCCGTGATCCTCCTGCGCCCCTTCCCAGCTTGGCTCCGACCCCTGGTAGCGATCTTCCTACCACCAGTTCGTCAAATGAAACAGCAACTACGCTTCGCAAAGGATCTGTTTGTGCCTATGATTCACGAACGCAAACAAGCAGCGACGGATCCGGCTTATACAAGCCCAGATGACTTTTTGCAGTGGATGATAGATCTAGGTGATGAAAAAGGCGAAACACTTGATCCAGAGATCTTGGCACATCATATGCTCCTCCTCGTCACGCTGGCTGTTGTCCATACCAGCTCTATGGCTTTGCATCATATTCTTCACGATTTAATTGCTATGCCGGAGTACTTGGAGCCGTTGCGCGAGGAAATCAAGAGGACTCTGCCGGATGGTTGGTACAAGGGGACCAAGACTGCGCTGTCGGAGCAGCATCGGTTAGACAGCTTTATGCGAGAGTCGCAGCGGCTCAATCCGCCTGGTGAATGTGAGTTATGCTGACTTTAGTTGCACGGGGAGTTATGAGAATGTTGTGCAAGCCCTAATCACTCACTCTAGTGTCCGTCCATCGCATCGTTCGAGAAGAGATTCTCCTCCACGACGGTCTTGTGCTACCCGTTGGGACACATGTTTGTTTTGCTGCTGGTCCAATCAGCAAGGATATCAATTTTCTTCCAGACCACCCAGAAGCCTTTGACGGATTCCGATGGTGTCGAGAGTCACAGGACCGTTACGCATTGTCTCCTGAGTTGGCTGCGTCCCATACTGTTTCGAACGGCGACGAAAAAGAGAAGAAAGCTACCGAGAATATGTTGGCTACCCCTGCCAGTTTCGTTACAATCAGTCCGACGAACATGCATTTCGGATTTGGGGTCCAGGCTTGTCCCGGACGATTCTTCGCGGCGAATACACTGAAGGCCATTCTGAGTCGTATTATTCTCGACTTTGACTTCAAGGTGGCTGGAAATGGGAGACCCGCGAACATTCATGTTGGAGAGCATATCTTGCCGAGTATCAATTCGCAGGTGCTGTTTCGAAAGAGGGCCATCGACATTTAGAAGGTGGAATCGAGAGTTTGGGGGTTTTTTCCATGTGTCATTGAGATTAACTTGGCTTTAATCATGAAGAGATCGTCAGGGATCGATACAATGTGATCATTACAACGCAATGAGAGAAATATGGCACTGGCTGTTGACTTGTAGAGTGAGCGATCTGGCACTTCATATAAATCCAAGATTTCAAGAGTTTGTAGCAAGCTCATGTCATACACGAAGAGCTCATTGGCCTTGCAGTGAGCTTATTCAAAGAGTAAAGGGGAAACCCTAATTGGGAAGTTCGCATTCGTGTTCTAACTTGGCAGCTCTAATTTGACAGCCAATGGAACAAGACAAAGGCCTAATAGTGGATATTTCTAGCTTCTGGGAAACATTGTCTATATTCGCTCCACTTGCTGATCCGGCAATCATACAGATTTTTGTTGCGCCTTCCATGTACATGTCTAGCATCCTGGAGGAACTTCGGAGATTTGAGACATCGGTCTCATAGAATTTTCTCTAGATAAAGCAGCAACCTTCAACATATACTTTTTTCCTCTGTAGCCTAATTCACTTCAGTCAAGCGCGCTGCATAACTACCATTCCAGTGACACAGTGAAGTGGAAAGCAAATCTAGTCTGATGGCTTGTGCAATACTTGAATTCAAAGAAAAAGTTTATACACAAGTTGAACATGTCCTGAGTGGAAATGGGTCCACCGAAGAGAATCAAGCCATCCTGACCTGATTCATGGGCCAAACAATAAACGGCTGGTAGCGCAGCCCTGAAATTACGAGAAACTCCCTCCACAATATGCAGAGGCCACCCTCGAATAAACCAAACCGAGTCAAGCTCATTCAACAGTACCGCAAAATAGGAAAATATCAAAAGTGCAACCGGGTGCTTTTGTTGCATGTCCTTTGCGAAACTATCCGGTAGTAAATATAACCAACTGAATATCTGCGGCCACAGTTCTGGGCTAGCAATAGGAACAGAGCCACCAAGTATGTGGTTATAGCGTGATAGGAGCAACTCGAATATAGCACAGTAGGTTGAATGGCTGGGGTCACTTGAGGAGAATGCATTCAGTACCAGACCTTTCAACTTGTTGAGTGGCTCCAAGAATGGACATGAGGATTGGTCAACTTTGTAGTTGATAGCTTCGCTTGATGAGATGCCATGGCTTGGCTCTGTTTCTCGTTCTTGTTCTCGTTCTGGGGATACCCCTTGCCTCTGCTTGGGATGCACCTCTGAAATACTCTCGGAAACCCCAAGTTGGGTACTGGCCTCCAGGATTGATCGCATACCAGTGAAAAGACAAAACCCTGGGATATCCCTGTCATCACGGAAAGCCAGATACTCCCCAGGCTGAGGACCTCGGGCAAGCGAACAAATGAAGATGAATAGGGACGCGATATAGAGTGAGTGGCTATTCTCTTGGTGTATCTGAGGGTCTGCAGTTGCAACCTCAGCAGCTGCACTTTTCAGATGACGTTCAACCTCAACATAAAAATCGATATCTGGCGGCCCATACTGGTGCCTCGGGTCATTTGTTGATGTTCGCTTCATATGAAAGCCCGAGATTGCTAGTAGCAAATGCAGCACATAATGGACGGACAAGCCCAGCCGGATGAGCTGGTCTGGGATGTGGACTTTGAGGTCAGTTGCTGAGAGGCAATGATGAAATAGAATCATATCAGTCCCCGTGAATTGAAACGGGCTTTTGGCTACAGTGCTCTCCGAATCGGTGGATGAAGATTGCCGCATCGCCGAGTCTTCAGTCTCACGGCGGGATCTCTTTGGCACGACAAAGCCAGAGGCGGATGAAGAAATGAACGTGTATTCCTTTCTCGGCTGTTCACTGGTACTCGGTGTCATGGTCCTTTCGTCTGCCACTATGGGCCTGTCACGCTGCCAGGCTTGCCCATAATTGCATTCAATAGAATGTCGGATGCAATTCATACATTCTGGCGCAGCCTCATCGCACTGCAAGGACCAATCAGTTGAAGTTGTGGTCATGTACATGATCACTCACCTTGATTCGCCGTCTTTTGCAATTTCCACATCCGATGCGAGATTTAGTGTGAGATCGACGAGACCTGCTTCTCGCGTAGGAGCTTGTGCTGAACTTCATATCTTCAAGTGATGCACATGCATCCAAGTATCGACGGGAATCCCCCAAGAAAAGGGCTCAGGAAGGACCATGAGCGGTAGAACCGCTTGACCTGATTGGGGCGATGGAGGTTCATGGTATTTCCGAGATATCCCCGAGCCCTAACTGAGTAAGTGACTGACTAGTGTTGCAGAAAGTGGCCCAGACGCCGGAACTGGTCTTTAGCAGGTCGAAGTGAGAGCATTTATAATCCCCTTGTTTGAGACTTCTCCACTACAACCGCTGAAGTTTCCTAATGAAGAAGTTCGAGTTCGCATTACGATGGAGAATATCTCAACCAGGATGAAAAGCCATGTTATAACCAGATCCCTTCCAGGGACCTTTTCGAATTGATTCTCAAATCATTCCGTTCAATATGACACACAAAGGGCGGATTGCTTGCATTTTCATCCCGTATGTGCTGACCCTGGCAAGCTTGGTATGCATCATCATCGTGGGCCTGGGCTGCATTAAACCCACCTCCGGCGCATTGAGCGAAGTATACTTCCTCCGGGTGAGTATTTTGCAATTGAAATATTGCACTCGGTCCAACCGAAATGGCCATTGACACTGATGCGACGACTAGGTCAACCTGCAGAATGTCAGCAACGGGACACAGTCAATCAGCAAAATCGAGAACATCCTCCATGACCGCAATATCACCAGTATCGACTCGGAAGGGATATCGGAGATCGTCTCGAGAATTCAAAGCAACAGCACAGGGAAAGACTTCTACCAGATCGGACTTTGGGGATACTGTGATGGAGAGATCTCGAGCGGAAACTACGAATTGACGAATTGTTCGCAGCCAAAGAGCGTTTTCTATTTCGATCCTTTGTCTGTTTGGAGACTCAAGAATGATTCGGTGGTGAACGGCTTGCCCAAAGGGTATCATCGGTTTTCGAATACCTACAAAGCGCTCCTCCGATGGATGTCCATCGCCTACATTCTGGCCTTTGTCACAACGATTCTCGAGATTGCAATCGGTGCGTTGGCAATCTTAAGCCGCTGGGGAAGCTGTGTCACGACTATCGTTGCCGTCGTCGCTCTTTTGTTCACTGCGGCGGCCTCTGCAACGTCCACCACCATCTTCGTCCTGATCCGATCTACTGCTGGCCCCATTCTCGCTGCTTATGGGATTCATCTTTCCATAGGCAAGCACATCCTAGCGGCGACCTGGATGGCGACCTTCTTCTCAATGATCGGTCTGATGTACTGGACTTGCAGTGTCTGTTGTTGTTCTGGCCGCGATTCTCATGCTAGACATCCGAAGATTGACGTCACCAACAACATCCCTCATATCTATGAGCCACTGGGTGCCGGTACGACATCACACAGTCCTCCACAGGCGAATTGGCCTTCTTATCAGACTTCCCCAGTGACTAGTTCGCACCCAATGTATGCCCTCGACAGACGTGCTAATGCCCAGGAGCCCTTCCGACACTATTAGGCTTAGGAGGATTCGCTCATGCGTTGGATTACTATCACTGCTCTATCTGGCCCACGAGCATTGTCTAGGAGGAGCTCTAGCTGTATGACAGCGGCAGGGATCCATTCTATATCTTTTGTTTTGTGTCTTCATGGCGGGTAGTTAAATCATACGCTACATGTGATTGTGTTAAAAGTTGGGGTAGGTTCAGGAAGGCAAGGAAGCAATAAATTGGAAATAGAAAGGAGAAAATGGCCAGAAATGATCGTTCATATGCATAATTTCATATGATACATAATACCAATTTTGGTCAATTTACATTTCTTTTTCAATAAATAATATAACATCGATTCCTTACTGGGCAGCAGCTGCAGGAGCACCTGCAGGGGCACCTCGTCCACCACGGCCTCTACCACGGTTGCCATTGCCATTGCCACGGCCACGGCCACGACCACGTCCACGGTCTATTCCTTGCGGTGGGGGAACCTGGCTGTAGTTCTGGGGGCGGAAGTTGGGGTTGTTCTGGACAACGCCCTCGCTAGGGTCGGTGTTGTCCACAGAGGTGTATCCGCCTCGTTTGCCGCCAAAGCCACCACGGCCACGGGGACCGCGGGGAGGACCCCCGTTGGCTTGAGGGCGGAAAGGAAGGTTGAATTGCTGGCCATTGTTCAGTCCACCACGGCCGCCACGGCCGCCTCCATTGCCCTGTCCGGAGACAGCACCACGGAAAGAGCCCCTCAGGGGAGGAGGGGTCGCTGCATTCTGCAACTGTCCTTGACCACCGGCAGCCAAGGGCGCACCGTAGCCGGCAACAGTAAGAGGGGTTGCAGTCTGTTGGGGTTGCTGGCTGCTTGCAGCACGGGAGCTGGCGATCAGCTGGCGGTAGGAGATATTGAGAGCGGACGAGGCCAAGATGGTCTGGCCGCGGAACGGCGAGCATCGGCCACCTAGAGTGGTACCGCTCATAAACGAGACATCAAACAAAACATCCAACAGAAGGGTGCGTGGGGTTCTGGTGAGACCGACAACAGTGCCGCGAGTAGCGATTGGCACCTTACCAGAATCCTGCGCATAGACGATACGGTCGCCAAGCTTGAAATTCTGGTTTCCAAGACGGTGCTCAACATCGGCAGGACGAAGAAGAGCACTGCGAGGGACACCGCGGACCTTCTTGGGCTGCATCTGGGGGTGAGCCAGGCCGAGGTCATCGGCATCCTTTTCGATCAATTCCACAATGTCCGAGTCAAGCTGCTCAGCGTCAAGAGGAACCCTCTCAAAGTTCTTGGCTTCAACAGACTTCAGCCAATCCTTGATTTCCTTGATCTTCAGAAGAGCAGTCTCCTCTGGATAGAAATCAGTTGGCGAATAACGATCACCCTGGGGGTTACGCTGGATACCAGCAATAAAATCTGGGAAGTTGATCATGTACTGCTGGATGAGGTCGATTGCCTTTTGGCTGAACTCCCAGCCAGTCTCTCCACGACGGGAGTATCCAAGGACCTTCTGTTGCTTGGCCTGGAATTTCAAGTTAAGACCGAGGTTTGCACGTGTGCCTTCAACGTCAACGGTGAAAGAAGAGGTAATCTTGGCCAGAACCAAGGGGTTGAGACGAAGGCTGCGGGCAATGGCGTACGAAGGCATGTAAGGGCAAAGTTGCTCAGCCTGTTTGACACGCTCACGTCCAAACTCGGGTTCCCGTCCCTTTACAGCCGCGATCAAGCCGTTGACCTTTCCATCCTCGTGTCCACCAATATGGACAGGTCTTCCGTAGTTGAAGTCACCCAGGAAGAATGCACGGGAACCCTCGGGGAATTCCTCTTCAATGGGAATCGCCTCACGCTCAATGAAACGCGCATCGGGGTTAATCACATCGTCCACAACAACTTGCAAAGCATAGTCGGTTTCCTGGCCGGGAATATCGGCAAATTCCTTGATGGTGGCGCCTGCGTCTGTCTTGGACATACCCTTGAGAAGTTGAATGTGGACCAGGGACTCGACCTCTCCAATAATGATTGCCAGGCGTTTGCTATAAGTATTCTCAATCTTGATCGCCTTCTTCTTCCACTGCTCAATCTGCTGAGGGGTGTGAGGAATCTGAGCGGGGTGTTGTTCGCCGGGAGGAAGAACATAATCGAACAGCTCGTCCGAAACACGAACCACAAGAGCTTCTTGCAAGAATGGGTATCCCACGTGAACACGTTTTCCTAGTTTCGTTTTCGCCAGTTCGACGCTTGACCGACTTCCTGGGTCAAGAAGAGTGACAACCTGGCTTTCATTCCGACTGTCTTGTTGGAATACGCAGACTCCGTGGAAGCCCAACTGCCCATGGTGCGGTAGCGTTTTGATGGTAGGGAAGCCAGCCAGGGCGGCTTCGCCGAGGTGCACACCGTCCATCAAGCCGGCATAGGGCTCCAAGCCATCCATGACAGGAAGGTCGAAGATGTTCTCAATGCAGCGGCAATTTGGAAGATCAGGGAACACACCAGGCATTGAAGAAGGGTAGACGAAGTTCACATCCGGGGAGTAGGTGAACTTCAGGCTGGCGCCAAAGTCGTTTCTTCCCTTCTCATCCGCAGAAAGCAGGTTCTCCTTTGTTTTGAGCGCTGACAAAAGCCGCTTTTCGTCGATGAATGGAATTTTGACCACTGCCTCCCACTCCATCTTTTTGCCGTTCATGTCGAGATCGAAATCACGGGGGTAGAAATCATAAATGGGAGATTCGGGCGAGGTCATCAAGTCCCAATAGGCAGTGGGAACGATCTTCTTACTGCGGTCTGGCAAGACACCCATAAGCTGGTCAAACGGCCGGAAAGGCTGTCCCAGCTGGAACTCCATGTCTGCATCCAGGCCAAATTGCACATCTATTCGACTGTTAGCAACAAATTCAAGCTGAGAGGTCAGTGCAACAAACCGGAGATCATAGGAGCATAGTGATATTGGAAGAACCAAGGCCATGATGCGATTCCACGGTAATAGTAGAACAAGACCCACTGCAATCCTTGCACATAGTTCTGTGCAAGCTTCCTCATCTCCTCCTTGTTGTCAAGGCCCCAACCGAACTTGGAGCGGTAATAGTTATCCTTCCACTCTTGGAACTTGGCGTCATATTGCTTCTCCGCCGCCTCCTGGGCCTCCTCGGGAGTCTTGTCTTGAACCTTAGCCTTTTCGTATTTCCGAATAATTCGCTGGACAGCCATGGATGCTTCTTCGTCCTCATCATCATCGTCATCTCCATCGCTTTGGGACTGAGGTAGCTGAAGTCTCATGAATCGATCGCCATTCTCATTATCGATAGTAGACCAAGACAAACGAAGCTCATCCGCAAGCTGTTCAACGAAGGTGCGGTCACGAGCGGGAAGTGTGGGAGGAAGATCCAGAGGTTCGGAGGCCTTTTCAGACCTGTTCAAAACGTACTTCTTGACCGTCTTAAGAATGTCCTTCTGGACCGGAGTGAGCGTGAGCTCCTTCGGCTTCTGTTGCGTCTCGATAGATCCATTGTTTTTCTTGGATTTGATCCATTGAGCATCGGAGTTTTCGGCCTCGAAAAACCGATGTTCAACGCCACTCAATGCCTGCACAAGCATACCTAGGCGTTTGACGTTGATGACACCTTGCTCGTTGATGTAGCCGCCCATCTTGGGCAGTACCTCCTTGTAGAGCTTAAACATGAGAGCAAGAGCGCCTTCATTAATGTGTAAGTTCGGCAAATTGGGTAGGAAATCGTTTCCAACAAAGAACGCCATGAGGATGAAATCATCAATGACACGCTCCATATCGAAAGGGAAATCCAAAACACCTTCCTGCTCTAGCTCCTGGAATTCCAATTCCAGGTACTCTCGAACCACGCTGAGATGTAGCAAATAAAAGTTTTGATGTTCAAGTTCTTTTCGCTTTTTCGAGACTTGGCGACCAAAGGTCACTTCTTCGCGAAGAAGACAGAAATGAGGATCATGACTGAGAAGTCCCAGCATGATCAGGTCTGCATCGAGACCGTAAAGACAGTGGCGAACGTTGGACTCATAGTTGGGTTGCGCTTTCGAGCAACGAATGTATTCCATGATCTTGTGTTCACCTTCTCCAGGGACCTCATGGCCGGAGAGGACAATCTCCACACCTTGCCAATCAGTGTCCTCCGAGATCTTTTTGTTGATGAAGTACTTAAGTTGCTGTGTCAACTTCTGCATGAACTCCGTACCGGGTGTGATGCAGTTGCTGTCGAAGGCATCTTCCTTGGGCATTTCCAGCCCCTGCTGAATAGCCTTCTCCTTCGCATTCTCCGCATCTAATGCAGTTCGGAATCGACGAGCACGTTGCTGGTTCATCTTCGCACGCGGGGCAACACCATCGACGGCCATGTAGAAAAGTTTCTTGGGCTTAATCTTGCCAAACAAATGCTCAATGTAGTTGAAGATGGCAATGAACATCTGGTCCTCTGTCATTCGGAAGGTTGGGGAATCGCTGTCACTATGCGTACAGTTATGGATAATGCCGTTCATATCGAGGTATAAGCTGTCAAATTCGGGTATCCGGCTTTCTGCGATCAGCATCGAGATGGAGGGATACCGCTCGCTCAACCAGCGGAAGAATTTCGGAACACCCATGATGAAGGTTGAGTCAATTCAAATGATATTTCGTCAGAGGAAACGACCGAAGTCGAGGGTTCGTAAGAGTCGAGGTCGTAAAGGGGTACTCGAGAAGTATTGAAGCAGATATGCGACAAAAGGTGAGATCATCCAGTGACTCAGTAAATCTGGGGCTGGAAGTGCGCCGAGACTGCAGTCCTGAGAGAAAAAAAAAGGATTTGCAGCTGGCAGAAATAGCACGGAGGTAAGAAGGAGGAAAGGGAAAGTAACGCGAAACGGGACAGAATTGACGCTGTTCGAAATGTATGATGCGGCACCAAAAGCTGGCAAGCTGATCCCACGATGCTGTTTCTTGGCTTGACCGCCTCCCAAATAGGACTAGCCTTGGTGCCAAGACCTTTTACGCGGTTGCGCGTTGGGCTTGTTCTCCTTCGCATATCGCAACTCTCTACTCCATATTCTCTTTTTTTCTCGTTTTCGCTCTACACATTTGACAGTTATGGATCCCTATGAAGAGGAGAATGGTGAGCTTCAATACCCTTGCAGGCTATGTGAATTTCAAGTCTGATTAAAGCTCAGGTGCTGGTGACGAGCATGAGAAAGACCAGGATCATGACATGGAGCACACCGACGAGAAGATCATCAATGAAGGTAACTACTCTGGGCGTCACTGCGATCTACTCAATGGCGGCCAGCGCTAATTTTTTCAATGCGCGCAGAGTACAAGACATGGAAGAAGAATGCGCCATTCCTCTATGATATGATCTTGAGCACGGCACTAGAATGGCCAACACTTACAACGCAGTGGCTGCCAGATAAGCAAGAGTATGTTATAAGCTTTGCCTATTGTCGTTGTCAATCTAACAAAGTGCCTCTAGGGTCCCAGACAAGCCCTACTCGACCCATCGTCTTCTTATTGGCACACATACCACTGGCGAAGCCCAGAATTACCTTCAAATCGCACATGTTCAACTCCCTAACCCCAATGCCCCAAATCCCGACGACTACGATGAGGAAAAGGGAGAGATTGGCGGCTATGGTGGAAGTTCCAAGAAGCCTCAGATGGAAATCAAGTTCAACATCGTTCAAAAGATCGACCACAAGGGCGAGGTCAACAAGGCCCGATACCAACCTCAAAATCCCAATATCATTGCGACGATGTGCACAGATGGACGAGTGATGATCTGGGATCGATCGAAGCACCCGAGCTTGCCAACCGGCACTGTGAACCCTCAGATGGAGCTCCTAGGCCACGAAGCCGAAGGCTTTGGGCTAAGCTGGAACCCCCATGTAGCTGGTCATCTTGCGACAGGTAGCGAGGATAAAACTGTCCGACTTTGGTAAGCATTGACTGTGTCAAGGAACGATATTTGGAGCAGCGAACTGACCGAGCTGGACCGCAGGGATATTACCACTTACACCAAGGGTAACAAGGCAGTTCGACCAACCCGTACCTTCACTCACCACTCATCTATCGTCAACGACGTTCAGCACCACCCTCTTCATTCTTCTCTCATCGGAACCGTCTCCGATGACATCACGCTTCAGATCCTTGATACCCGTCAGGATGACTCTACCCGTGCGGCTGCTTCAGCCGTGGGCCAGCATCGCGATGCTATCAACTCCATCTCGTTCAACCCTGCTGCCGAGACCATTTTGGCCACCGGCTCTGCTGACAAGACCATCGGAATCTGGGATCTCCGCAACCTCAAGTCGAAGCTACACTCGCTAGAGGGTCACACCGATTCGGTTCAATCAATCTCGTGGCATCCATTCGAGGAGTCTGTTCTGGCTAGTTCCAGTTACGACCGCAAGATCATGTTCTGGGACCTCAGCCGAGCAGGCGAGGAGCAAACCCCAGAGGATGCCCAGGATGGGCCGCCAGAGCTGTATGTTACACTGTACCTTTATTTAGCTGAACAGTTTGAACCCATTGCTTACTCCATCTTAGGCTATTCATGCACGGTGGACACACCAACCGCATCTCAGACTTCAGCTGGAACCTTAGTGACCCCTGGGTTCTTTGTTCTGCTGCTGAGGACAACTTGCTGCAGGTGTGGAAGGTGGCTGATGCCATTGTGGGTAAGGATCTGGATGATGTCCCCACTGAGGAGCTGGAGGCATGAAATATCAATTAACAAGCAGATGCCGATTTCAACATTTGCCATGCTGGTGTTTCTTCGGTGCAGACGAGTCAAAAGGACAATAATGAGCAACTATTCAAAATACCAATCATTCCATATACAATCATGCTAGACGACAGTAGACTTATCAGTATGGATCATTCTTTTGATATCATAGTCTCTCCTGTATATTAAAATTATTGTTGGTGAGATATTCCTAAGCTGTTTACGTTTCTAACGAAGTGATATAGTTTGATTATGATCCTGCATGATTCCGGTTGATGAAAGAGATGATAGCCGACTGTATCATATTAAATATATAGATGGGCATATGTGGTCACATGATAATCGAGCAAGCGTCTTGACTCGATATATAACCGATTCAAGGATGATTATCGAGCTCAAATAAGTTAACCATACGGAGTATGTAATCTCACAACAAATAGAATAATTAAACAGTGGATAGGTCAAAAGTGATTAAGGAGTCTTATTGGACGCCGATAGGACTACTGTAAGTAGACTGCCCCGACATCTTGTCCGAATGACTCACCACATGTGATTGAAAGTATAACGTTATACATGAACAAAGTGGAGTTACCTATTAGTATAGTAGATCAATAGTAGACTTACACATCGGTGCTATAAAGAGTGAAAGACAACCAGGCTTATATAACTTCCATCAAGCGATCACGTTATGCAAGTGGGACGTGATCTGCATGGCAGATAACGATAGCACCCGGGCGGTGAACAAATTGGGGGGGCAGAGCGGGGGGTAAAAAAGAAAGGTTAGCGTCCCGTGAGGCAATAACTAAGCCAAATTTTCTTCTAGATCTTATTTTCTAATTCTCTGTTTTATCATCGAAGAAGTGATAGAGGATTTATATTTTACATCTTGTCAAACCATATTAACCTACACATCATGGGTTCTGGTTCCCCCCCCACCCTCGAAGCCGTCAGCTATTCCATCCCACATGTTGAACGGAAGCTCTCCTCTGCAGCATTCCACCGGTCACCGGGATGAGCGTGAACGTGAGAGCCTCAATTCTTCCATCCGATCCTCTTTTGAACCCCGAGTTCCCCTCCAATTTGAGGCTCAGACTGGAGCTGTTGCTGGAGCCGTCCCCACTGAGTCCACTTCCACTGGATCAGTGCCAATTCGCAGTGTGGTGCCAGTCCGGTACGTAACTGATGATATGATCTAATCGCCATCCATGGTCTCCAGGGCTATTTGTTGTCCCTTACTAACCAGTCGGACATAGACCTACCCTGAATGACCCTCCCCGTGACCCCCGGGATGAAGGTGGCCCATTGACCCCTCCAGCCACTGCCAGCCGCCCTGCCAGTCCCTATACAATGAACCCACCCATCGATTTCGATGGCCTTAGCTGGCCTTGTAAGTGATGCCAGCTACATGACTGAACATCATACCCGAGAAAATGTCCCTAATCGTTGCAATTAGGTCCCGGAACTAGACAGCGGCTGGAGTCGACCCCGGAGGAGACCGACCAAAGAATTGCGAAGTTGTCCGGAGCTATCCGGACCATTCTTGAATGCATTGGGGAGGACCCCGAGAGAGAAGGCCTTCGTGAGACACCAGAGAGATATGCCAAGGCTATGCTCTACTTCACCAAGGGTTACGAGGAGAACGTTCGGGATCTAGTCAACGGCGCTGTCTTCCACGAAGATCACGACGAGTTGGTCATTGTCAAGGACATCGATGTTTTCTCGCTTTGCGAGCACCACATGGTCCCCTTCACTGGAAAGGTAACAACTCTTATAAGATGTATTGAGTGGTCGTTTCTGACATTTTCTAGATGCACATTGGATACATCCCTGACCGTCGTGTCCTTGGTCTGTCGAAGCTTGCTCGCCTGGCGGAGATGTTCTCTCGCAGACTTCAGGTTCAAGAGCGTTTGACCAAGCAAGTCGCCCTTGCCATCTCGGAAGTCCTCAAGCCTCGTGGAGTTGGTGTCGTTATGGAATCTTCTCACCTTTGCATGGTCATGCGTGGTGTGCAGAAGGTCAGCAGTACCACGACCACCAGCTGTATGCTTGGGTGCATGCGGTCCAGCGCTAAGACCCGAGAGGAGTTCTTGACGCTGCTCAACCGCAGATAACGAACTATGTCCTCAACCCCGTACCTAAAACACGGGATGTTGATTTACGGATTCCGGAGTTTTGGTGATTACCTTTCAACAGGTTTGGGTGCTCTTGTTTTTTTCCTTTCCATGTAAAGCGTGAACTGGTGTTTTTGTCTTGTCTAATGTTTGCATATACTTCGGCACCATCGGCCCTGTTATGTCATGTTCCCTTGTTCTGTGAAATCCCGTTCTTGCAATCTGCTCGGCGATTTCAAGACATGATGGAACAATCTTCTTGATCAACAAAAGAGAGAGAAAAAGAAAATTTACTAACCAACCCTCAAGAGGCCTTTGCTACACAGCCCGTGAGTTTCGACATTGATCTCCATGATGCTGGCAAGGCTGTTTCAACACTTGATTCCTCAATTTTGTATGACTATTCCTACCTAGGAATCATCTTTCCCTTCGTTACCTTTGTATATGTGCTACGTATCAGAGTGAATGTACATTGTTCTTTCCATTGCGTCTTGTCTCGTTAGTTACTCTAGCGGAGGAGGTATTGTGCATCTCCAGAACTATCTCTACGTAACAAGCTAGGAACCAAGATGGAAGGCAACAGCTTCCTGAATGATTTATTGACTGCCTTAGAATGGCTGAGTGGTGCTTGCATGCTAGGGCTATTGTTATTCGCCCTATTATGATTTCAAATACGACAAAACAGCCCGGCCAGGTGCCAATAAGGGGCGACGAGTCAATACGGGCTTCTCGACAAGCCTTATACGTCCCTTCCATTTCGGATAACCAGGTAGAGATATGAAATGTTTACCCGTCTTGAATTTCACTCGTTACGCCTCTCTTCACCTTGCCCCGATCTTTCATCCTGCTTCACAACAATCTACATCATCTCTTCCTCTACAAGCGCATTTCGTTCTCCCAATTCTGCACCTCACAGCGCTTTGTCAACTTGCAGGTGCTGCTGGCCCTATCTGCGGTATCCTCGCCACTTTTCCACAGGGCTAGCCAGTCTGAGATTGCGTATGTCTATTCCTCAGGTCCGATCTTATATCCCTGCTCAATATGCACACGCGATATTTTCCAGCCACGAGACCGCAGTCTGGCGCAAGAATGAGTGACACAAAGTTCTTTGTTTACTATGTTCTTGCTGCTGCTTTGTCCTGCATTAAACAAGGAGCATCTCTGTTAGCCATTGTTGATCAGACTATCATTTGCTTTTTTGATCGAATACTCATACGTTAGTCTGATAGGTCGACCTGCCTGCCATATTTGCCAAAGCCTCCTCCCTCAGAAAAAGACAGCAACAAACAAGAAATTGATCATAATGAGTCGCCATCCAGAGCACTCGATCTTTCAACCCTCCTTGACTCGTTCTGACAGACTCGATGCGCCTAGTTCTGGACAAGAATCACCCGACCTTTCACCTGAATCTTCACTGGAAATCCAGGATACAATACCTTCTCTTCAAGCCCGTAGGCTACTCGAGCCAGGCGAAATTAGCGCTCGTGCAGAGATGGCAGCCATCCCATCCCATGCGAGTCTCGGCTTCAAGTCTGACACGGCTGCTACAGCTCAATCTGTGGAGCCTGAATCCTTTGAAGTCCCGATAATGCTTGACGATCCGACATACTGTGCAGTTCCTCGCCCTGTGACACCAACTGGCCCTAGGTTGATTCGTGTCCCCATGTCCACCAATCCGCTCTCTGTTCCACTTCCCGAGTCTCCTGATTCTGCATCTGTTCCCCTTCCCGAGTCTCTTGTGCCCACATATACCCTACCTGCTGCTACTTTCAACGCGAACCAAACGTCGCTTCCACGTGGAGCCTTGTTTGCGGCACAATTCGGTCGGCCAGATTTAGCATCAACGCAAGTTTCATGGCCTGAAGATGCTGTGCCATATTCTACAGAGCGCATGTTTGAAGCATGGCTCATCCGACAGCAGCTGCTTGTCGGCATTCCGATTGACCAACTCCAGCCAATGACCAATCCTACTCCAGACAGCACGTTCCGAACACCACCATGGATTATTATCACCCCCGATGGCGCTTATATTCGAGCCGTTCCACCTGCGAGATTTCGCGGTGTCATGCAGCCCATGCCTCGTGTTCCTTGGTTGACACCACTCTCCACCGAGTTGAACCAACCAGCTGATTTTCATTCTTCTGCTGCACGAAGTCCTGCTTCTCTGACTGTGATGGCCGATGACGTTTCGACCAATCCCACAACGTCAATTTTACTTGACGTGATCGATTCGGCTCTTGAGAGATCTCCAAATCTGATTCCACTTCTGGAGATGTCTCAGCAGTTGGCGACAGTGGACTTGGCCGATTCTGCTGTAACTGATGACATGAACCTACAAGAAACTCCAGTGCCTCTGGCTGCGCTCTCGACTCCCACTACTCACCCGCGTCTTGGTGCGACGGAAGGGGACGTTCGCTCACCCAACCCTAGTGCCCCATTAACTTCGAATCCGACTCTGGCAGCCCAGTCGA
Organism: Penicillium nucicola; assembly: GCF_028828085.1. Classification (NCBI taxonomy): domain Eukaryota; kingdom Fungi; phylum Ascomycota; class Eurotiomycetes; order Eurotiales; family Aspergillaceae; genus Penicillium; species Penicillium nucicola. The sequence continues at coordinate 475,464 of NW_026643125.1, read as the reverse complement.
TTCTATCTGGCTTATCAGCCGCGAGGAACTTACGTTCAGTACGATCACAAGCACCTTCGCCAGAACTGCCTGTCCCCTCAGTTCCTGGTGTAGTAGGACCACGTATGACATTGCGCACCACTCCGGTCTCGTCTAATGCCAGAGATTTACCACGCCCAGAAGGACTGCACGCCCCTGCACTTGTTCCAGTGGTGTCCTCGGTCCCCTTTTTTACGATCTTAGAACCACGACTGGCAGCAAGTCGGCCCCCGAGATTTCATCTAACTCCTTCGAGAGACCCACGCCCTGAAATGAACCGTTGTCGCTTAGCCAACGTAGCCATATTCTCGGGATCACTCTATGCATACCCCCCACGACCTAGGAGACCACGCCCTGTCCCCATGTATCGATGGCACAGACCATCGCGCAGACCAGTTGAAGGATCAGCTACGGATGGAGACATTCCTCTTCGGGTTACTCGAGTAGATCCCATCGATCCTGATACTCTAAATCGCGAGACTCCTTTCGGAGGTGGTGACGGATCATGTGCACGATTTTCCACATTTGATGCCCTGGACAACAAAATTGGCAAAGATGATGTACTACCTAATGCCGAGAATGCAAAGGCTGCTGAACAACAGAACACTTCTCAGATCAAGTGGCACCGACAGGAGCCGCTGCTCAACCGATTTTCCACCAATCTCTACCGCATGGTGACATGGAACATTGAACATGCTCCTATGGAGCCCCTTTTCCAGGGAGCGTTGCTTGACGATCTGGGTATCAAACTTAATTTTGTGAATGGCATTTTCTGTCGTCTTTGCGACTTCTTGACTCCGATGGTTCATAAAAGAACATGGCCAGAGAGAACAGTGAGAATGTTGTTCAAGCTGTGGGACCTCATGAAGCTTCCTGACAACTATTACCGGCTCTGGATCTTGCAAAACCGCAAACTGTGGCCTGACAAGGATCTTTCTTTGGACAAGGAGTGCATTCCTGAAATCGATATTGTCCTCAAGGACCTTCATTGCAACACTACGTTTGATAGCATTTTGACGACTGCCTGTTTCACAATGCATGACATGAGCATGGTCCTTTGGTTTTTGAATGGCAATGCTCCAGCAACCAGGCTTGAGATGCGAATATTTCTGTTTCAATTACAAGAGACAGACCGCAACCCTCGGGAAGATGAACTTTCTCCGCATCGCCTGGGTTGGTACCGTTGGGAAGAGTCAATCCCCGTTGCCGATCCCTGGACAGCCCAGGAAGCTCGAAGCCTCTTGAGTCGTCAGATTTATTTTGTGATGTATCCCATCTACTATCCTGCTAAATACGCGGACCTCAATCTCGGTTCTTCTCCCGCGAGTCCCGCTCAACGCTGGGGTTTGATCCCAGTTAATATTCTGGTTATGGATGAATTTTTGCGCCGCAAATTGAATGATTTGTCCACTATGGAGCAGTGTGGAGATCTTGAGGAAAATGATGATCTTTCCTGGACGGAGGAAATGCATGAATTTCTGAATGAGCAGCGCTCCTTACACATGCAGATGTCGAGGGATTGACGTTTCTCATGACAATGTGTGCATTGGTGAGAGAAGCCTGGGGGAGGATAGGGGTAATAGTACCTCTCTAACATAGAGAGAAAATACCGAAAAACCAAATAACATCGTGGTGAATGTAAGATTAGAACAATGAACTGAGTGATATTAAACCTCCTTGCCCTAACTTCTAATGTTGATTAGATAACATCACATGACCTTCATGTGACTCCACCTCCAGATCCACCACTTCGACCTCTCCCATGACATCAACCTCCAGCTTCGCTCTAGTTCTTCCATTCAACGTGGTATGCGCCCTAACTGATCATTTGAATTTCCCACATTTTGAAAAATCCCCTTTCTCGATTTGTGATGTGAGCTACTCCCCGGGTGAGGACGGTCGGGGGTTCTTATTCCAGCCCATCCCGCTTGATTGCGGCCCAAGTTCCAGACCACGGTTTTTCCTTTCAACGACCATACCATCCAGCGTTTCTTGCTCTTAGATTACACATTGTGGACTCTGGTCCTAATACTGGATGTCATGCGGTTGAATAAGATGAGGGGCAAGGTTGATTATGGCCAGACCTCTAGTCGGTCTAGCATTTCAACTGGGTGCCGCGTTGGGACTTATATTCCCGGAGTCTACGCGGATGGAAACTGCATTGAAATTTGCCTTGATCGCCTCGTACATTGATCCTCGCCTTTGATACACCTCTCACCGTTCTTGTCGAGTTCCCCTCCCTGGATCAGCATGTGTCAACATGAGAACCGCTTATCCCGCAGAAACGGACGAGATGTCAGATCAGCTCAGTTCACCCCAGGATCGAGATCATATTCGCCCATACTTATTACCTGGCAATTATTATGGTTTAGCCAACACCCAGTTTATCTGTAAATCACGACGACTTTGCATTTCGTTTGCACAACGACTGGAAGTTTGAAAGGCCTGCAACGTTAGGTCCGAGAACTTCACCTCGAGGTGATGTTGGGATCCAGTTTCAACAAAGAAGCGCGACCTTTGGAGTCGACTCTCACTGGTTGGCATCGGGATGACCCCCGGGGCGAATGATTCTACTCAAAGCGACCATTGATTTTGTGGTGTGACCCGCTCATCCAACGGGTTCAGCCAACGGCTCACAACAGCGTGTTTCTTGCAGTTGGCATACAATACGTAGATAGTTCTGTCGGGCAAGCTAGCTCGGTTCCAAGTGGCTTCGCCACGAGCAACTATACAGAGTGCAAATCGGACTTGAGAAAAGAGCTCTGATAGTTGAACTAACCCTGTCAGATCAGCAACTACCCCTTCAGATCACCCAGGGAGCCAGAGGTTGACTTGTTCAGAACCCATGGCAAGACTCCTGATCAGAGAACACCAAATGATGAGCTGCACATGCTACAACAGCTGCATGTCATTTTGTCGAATCAACCTGTAGAGCCACAACGGGACCCATTCCACCCCCGAGGCTATCCAACGCCCATTCAGTGCTCATGGCGAAGTAGTTGCTATGCATGAATGTATTAATAAATTTGCATAGGTGCGTATGCCCCATTCATCTTCTTTGCTCACGTTAATGTTCAGCAGCGCTTGACAACCCGGACTCTTCGGTGCCCGGAAAAACTAGGCTCCCGCTTTCCCCCAACCCCGAAAGACTTCCTGGTAACGCGAACACGGTTGGATCGTCTACGCATTTCATCTTTATCGACAGTTCGAGCCTAATCCCAAGCACCGCCGCTTGTTGCCTTTCTACACTCTCCTTGTTTGAACCAGATGCCGTTGGCGCAGTTCACATGGCTGGGTCCCGTAGGAGTCCGCTGAGAGACCAGTGGAGCGCTGACCAAGACCGCGATCCCCGTGACGGGGACCGGCGCAGAGGTCGAGGGTCAGGCCGTGATCGAGGAAGAGGTAGAGGGCGCGATAGAGGTCGTCCGTATCGGCCTAACAACCGCAATTTCGACCGACCCGGAAGGTCGCCACCGCGCGCGTCCCGCTTTGGCCCTGGCCCTTCTCACGGCCCTGGTGATTTTGCATCAGATCGATCTCCTCCTCGAGCTTCCCCTGGACCTCCCCCATTCAACAATAACCGCCGATCGGATTTGAACCGACCTTCATCAGCTGGTGACTGGAACGGCCCTCCTCCAGGTTCTTTCCACAGAGACCTCCCAAATACTCGACGAGACGAGTCACCTTCAGGACCTCCATCCAAGCGTCAACGAACTCGAAGTCCCTCTCCTCGTGGTCGCCGACCTCCACTTCCTCCACAGTCAAATTACGGCAAGCACAGTGAAGGACGGGACCGAAGTCCTCCATTCAAGAAACGCGGTGAACGTGGTGGGCGGTTCCAGGGCCGTGGTGGTCCCAGGCGAAGATCTCCTCGACGAGGCCGAGATCGTCGTGGGAAAGACCGTCACCGTCCTGATATTCCTCGCCCAGGAACATCCAGATCACCAATCCATGATCGGGGATTTCATCCTTCACCTGGCCGACGATCTAGATCGTTAAGTGGTGATAATTACAGCGACCACGGATCTTACTATCGCGCAAATTCGCGGCATTCAGCACGCTCACACTCCAGGGTCTCTGTAACGTCTCACGCATCAAGACATACCTCTGAAATGAATGCTATTCGCCCAATTCAATCCATTTTAGACGACAGACCTAGGTCTCCATCTCCACCGCGCCCGATCCCGAGTTTCGACCCTGATAACTTCGGTGATTCACGAGATGTATATTCGCATGGGCCGCGTGGTCAAGATACGAGACACAAGCCATATCGTCGACCGTCTCGACCACATCTCGATACGCGACCTTATGGCACATCTCCCCAACATCCAACAGCAGGTTCATACCATGCATCCCCACCACCAGGCTCACCTTACTCTGGACGAGGTGGATGGAACGGACCCCCAGGACATTCTGGATCGGGGTGAGTCAATAACACATGCCTCACGCATGCCCTAAACTCTTCTGACATTTATTCCAGCCAAGCCTCTCCCCATCGACAGGATACTTACTCACAGAATGGACACTCCGGGCATTACTCCCACAATCAAGGTCAATTTAATAGCCCCGGGAATCATCACCCTCAGTCTCCATATGGTGGATCTTATCGCGGTGGCCATCGAGGCAATTTTTCAAACCAAGGCCCCGACCGACGATTTTCAGGCCCTGGTACCCATCCCTATCAATCTGGACACCCACAGCGTGACGCAAAGGGTCACTTCAATAACCTTCAATGGACTGCCCCGGGGGCTAGAGGCCGTGGAGGACAGCATACCCCTCACCAGGCACACAGTCATGGATCACAGACGCCCAATCGACCACGTTCCATAAATGACCCTCAATCCCCCCGAGGCGAGAACGGGGATCATATCCGACCTTCCAGCAGAGATTACCATGGTGATAATCAGACACAGCCCGCACCGGAAAGCCAGAATGGCCCATCTATGCAACAGCCACTCGACGAACCCAATGATTCAACACCGAACAGAGGTGGGAAATTCAGTTTTGCTTTCAAATCCAAGGCTGCACCCTCACCGGCCCCGAAGCCTGTACCTGATCTTGCCCAACGCATGAAAGTTCGCGAGCCGGCTCCTCGTGCACCTGAGCCGCCACAGCCTCGCAACAGGCTGACCAATGGACCGCTACCTAGGTTCAAACCAGAACCAAGACATGATCGCCGTGACCGGGGTGGACGTGATCGCGGCCGGGATCGCAGAGACTTCCGTGAACACAGAGATTTCCGTGACCCGCGAGACCGAAGAGATGACCGCCGATTTGATCAGCGCCGTGACAGACGACCAGGAGACCGCGCTCCTGGACCAGATCGCCGTCGCGAGGCGTCTCCAGCGCCAGCAAGAGAGCCACCCAAGCAGAAGCGAATCCTCACTCGCCCCAAGCTTCCACCTACAATCCCCCAGGAGTTTGCCGAGTCTGATTCTGTTTACTTCCGAAAGCCGGGCAATGAGTCCGTCATTGGCGCTGGTACCTATGGCAAAGTTTTCAAGGGAATTCATGTCTATACCCAGCGGCAAGTCGCACTGAAAAAAATACGAATGGAAGGCGAAAAAGATGGTTTCCCTGTTACAGCGGTGCGAGAGATCAAGTTGCTACAACATCTCCGGAACCACAACGTTGTCAACCTCCTCGAGGTTATGGTCGAAAAGAACGAATGCTTCATGGTCTTTGAATATCTATCTCACGATCTGACTGGTCTGATCAACCACCCTACTTTCTCCCTCACCCACTCCCACAAGAAGGATCTGGCCAAACAGATGTTCGAAGGTCTAAACTACCTCCATCACCGTGGTGTCCTCCACCGAGATATCAAAGCAGCCAACATCCTGATCAGCAATCGGGGGTTGCTGAAGTTTGCCGACTTTGGTCTGGCCCGATTCTTCTCCAAAAGTCGCCAACTCGACTACACCAACCGCGTCATCACCATCTGGTACCGTCCTCCTGAACTTCTTCTTGGTGAGACCCGATACGGCCCAGCCGTCGATGTATGGAGTGCTGCATGCGTCTGCATGGAGATGTTCACCAAAAAGGCTGTGTTCCCTGGCGAAGGCGGCGAACTCAGCCAGATGGACAAACTCTACAACCTTTTGGGTACTCCCAGTAAGGCTGAATGGCCAGATCTCGTAGAGATGCCATGGTTCCACCTCATGCGGCCAGCCGAGCGCAAGAAGCGCATCTTCGAGAATGTCTACCGTGATGTACTGACATCCGGTGCGATGGACCTCATCTCTTCCGTCTTTCACTATGATCCCGCTAAGCGGCCAAGCGCCGAAGAAGTCCTCCAACATCCTTACTTCCTATCGGAGGAACCAACCCCTCACCCACCCATCGAGTATGTATTCCCAATCCCGGTCTTTTTGATATATTTCCTAATTTCGTTTCATAGATTGGAGCATGTCGAAGGAGACTGGCACGAGTTCGAATCCAAGGCTCTCCGCAAGGAAGCTCGCCGGATGGAAATGCAGAACCAAAAGGACCGCGACAAACGCAAGACTGAAGCCTCGGTGACGAGCAGTGATCGGGACCCCAAGCGCACGAAACAGGACACCAGTGGTCATGGTTCGTCGCACGGGTGATGAACAATATCTTTTTTAATGTTTTCTTATTTTTTTGCTTTTGAAATGCATCGGACCCGGCAGGTGGAATGGCTTGCATTTACGTTTATGGGATTCACTATTCGGGACATGGGCTTACTTGTTACTTATTGCCCATTGAGCATAAATCTTCCAATTTACAATTGACTTCCAACGGTCTTCATATTCAGTGCACGGGACGGTAGATGTATTGCCCCAATCCACTAGCATTACAGCCGAGGTGACCGCAAAGCTCCAGACTAACCGCTGACAGGGGTTGACTGTGGGGAAACCTAAGTAAGCTGCATGAAGTTAGTCTGGATTCTTCCAATCGACCATAGCTGCATGGGCATATTTCCGACAATCAGACTTTGCCTGTTTACCGCACGCTCAACCAGCCCAGGCCGTGAAGCCAGGTGTATAAAAGGCGGTTGAGACCTCGGATTACCAGAGAGCTCGAGATTTATCTTCATATAGAAAAGAGACATTGGATTGGACTATCTGCACGTACTGGAATAGAAGAAAACAAACAATCATAAGAGAAAACAGTCAAGTGTGCCGTCAATCAGGTCATCAACGTGTCATGGGTAGCTATAAAGCCCTCGTGATGATGGTTTTAGATGCGATCATTTAATCTCGACACACACATCGGAAACGCCAGAGCTGTAAAAGGATGAGTCAACAGCGTTGATTTGAGTTGGTGGTCTTGGAGAAGAAAAGAAGAAAAGAAGTTGTTCGCGCGAAGAAAAAGGGAAAAAAGGAAAAAAGACGGTGCGGGCGCAGGCGAAGTGGGCTGTGATTGGCCGGGAGCTGCCCAGGTCGAGTCTCCGATTCATCGACACTTTTCCCTCCTTGCACTCACAACTACACCTACTCACTCCCTCTACTTCTCTTTCTCTGTCTCTTTTTTAAACTCTCTTTCTGTATTTCCTATCTTTCCTCGATACCCCGACCTTTTACGCATTCTCACCCAAGCCTCTTTTTCCCGAATTCCTGCGCAGAATTATCCGAGATCCGAGCCTATACCATACCCTACGTCACTAGGATTATTAGCGCGGGCGTCTCATCTTGGTATAACGGTTATCTCGGGCTCTCTTCTCTCCGCCTGATGACCGCTCGTGGCTCGGGCAGTCTTCTCACCCGCCGCGATGGATAATGCAAACCTGTGGACACGTCGGGCAAAGTAAGTGCCCCTCCTCCGCCGGGCTGGAGGAAACATGGTCACTGACCCGAGCTTCTTTTCTTGCCCACTCTACAGTTCCTCCAAGTTGTCACTGTCAATGTCCGGTACGGAGGCCAAGGACGGAGGCGCTCGGGTTGAAATGCCCCGCGCATCGAAACGCTTCGGCCCCGACAGCTCGCATGGCCGCTCAAATCCCTTTAACGCAATATCCCCTCTATCCGGCGGCGTTTCCTCGCCATCTACCAATGCCTCCTCTGCATTTGGCCTCGGATCTGGCGCATTCGCCTCATTCGGTGCCCCCAAGACCCCCGGTACCGGCGAACGCCGTGAGATCTTGGATCATGACGAAGCTCTACGACAAAAGGTTTTCGACGCCTCTGTCTCTGCTCCTGGTGAGCACCCCTTGAAGTCGACATGGATTGTCTGGTACCGCCCTCCTACTCCCAAATACTCCGATTACGAGAAGTCCACTGTCCCGCTTGCTTCCATATCCTCGGTAGAAAGTTTCTGGGCTGTCTACTCTCACCTGAAGCGCCCATCACTTCTTCCGACCGTTTCCGACTACCATATCTTTAAGAAGGGTATCCGTCCTGTTTGGGAGGATGAGGCCAATAAGCGGGGTGGCAAGTGGATTGTGCGTTTTAAGAAGGGTGTTTCTGACCGCTACTGGGAGGATCTGCTCTTGGCTATGGTTGGTGATCAATTTGCAGAGGCCGGAGACGAAGTCTGTGGTGCTGTGCTGAGTGTTCGGGGCGGTGAGGATGTGCTAAGTGTCTGGACGAGAATCGACGGTGGGCGCAACATCAAGATCAGGTAAGACCCACTGAATCCGGTAATTCCAAGTGCAGATACCTAACTTATGACGCAGAGAAACGATCAAGCGCCTCCTAGCATTCCCCACAGACACCAACATCATCTGGAAGAGCCACGACGACAGCATTGCGCAGCGCTCCGCCATTGACCAAGCCCGCCAAGACAAGACCACTACCGGTCCTGTTCACCAAGAACGGCGGCGCGCCGGCACTGACGACTCTGACAAAGTCAAGGCTGTGGCCCTGTGAATGGATCTGAGATTCCAGCCTGGCCTTGGGCCCTGTATAGTAAACCCGAAAAAAAAACCTTCATTCACGAATCATTGGGACGCGTTTGGGTCTTAGGGCGGTGGGGCATCGAGGCGAACTCAGCGGTTTGATTTGATTTATGTCTTGAGTGAACTCATCTGATATATGCTTCTTCTTTTTGTTTTGCCGAGCTTATGCGTGATGTTTCCCTTTTTTGTATGCAACATGAATGCAGCGTCCGCTGCTAATTCTTTTCTCACCCGAGAGTAACTTGTGTTTTGTCTTGGATTCTTTGTAAACTGCATGGTGGGATCTTCTCTTGTTGCTTCTTTGGTCCAGCGCTGGCGAAGTTGGGGCACATTCCAATGAATAGTGCATTGTCGTGCCATATATCTCGTACACCTTTGAGTTCCTAAGTTGCCAAGTTCCTAGGTTCCTTAAGTTCGCTTCTATGTTGTATACTTCGTATACTTCGGGCTGTGCCAAGTCCGATATAAATGTGGCGCCTGAATCCTCAGGCGACAATAAACTTCTCACCGCCCTGGTCATGACGATGCGGCGTGCTTTGGTCCCAGGAATGAAAGAAGAAGAAAAAATTGATAACGGGATCACCTCAAGTAGTCTGGGACCTGCGCAATGCAGAGTGCCATGATCCGGTGGTTGTCTTGATGCCTTGGTTTGAAACCCTATCCGACATCGTTACTGCTCTGTCGCCGCGCCGACAGCCCCAAGACAAACGGTCTGCAGTCCAGCGTGCACCAACCACGACCCCTCCCCCTCGCTCTCGACGGGGTCAACCTTATCCCAACCCCTTCACCTTCGGCTCCGGTGACGACAACTCTCCTGGCGAAGTGGCCGCCGGTGGACACTTTGATTCCTCTACCCATCCAGAAGTGCGTATCCACCCGTCTCGCCAGTGTTTGCTTTTGCGGCAGGTTTCCCTTTTGAGATGCGAACAAGCGCCAAAGCACATCGTTGCACAGCGCCAGCTCCCATTTTTCCTTTCAGAGCGACATCTGTTGCTTATCATCCGTATCCTTGACCCGCTATGTGGAGCTTGAAACTAATATAATCTACGCAGTCGCCTCATAGTTATGTCGATACGTCCCCCTCTCAATCCCGATCCCCAAATTCACGCGAGGACCTTCGCGAACGGACCTCGCAGCCTTTTTTAGAGCTCGACCCCTGGTTAGATCATATTCCCCACATCGCATACCGCCGCCAGACAAAGACTTACAGACCTACCCTTTCCTAGGTCGGGCCTTTCGCCGCAGATGGTGAACAAGGATCGGCGGGCCGATTCCCAAGATCGCAAAGATGAGGCCCGCTTATTTGGAGGGAGATGGAATGGGTACGTCGTGCAATTGAGCGATGTGCGAGTTAGAATCTTGGACCTAACGGACCGTGCTTTATAGAGACCCCCAGAACGGAGTCAGGATCACGCCTGGGCACACAATACAGAAGAAACCAAAGCCGGGGGTGAGATTCTATTCGTCATATTCGTTTGACCTTTTTTGTCTGATGAGTTACTTGCAGGTTGGCTTAGGGTTCTCCCCAATGGACAATATCTCGGGCTCGCACATCGGACGAACGAGTGGACCTGTACGCGCTCAAGGCAAATCAGCTCCGAGGAAAGTAAACAAGCAGACTTCGGCCGCGAAGCAATTGTCTCATCTGGATGATGCGTTCGAGGAATCAAATCGGCCAAATAAGAGGCGACGACAAAGTGATCCGGCTGACAATGTCAATGATAATATGAGCGCAACCCACTCGATCAGAAATTGCTCACCTCGGACTTCGCCACTCGTTCCTTCCAAATCCAAGGACAAGTATCGTCTAACAGGCATTGGCGAGTTCCAAGATCTGGAGAATATGTTGTCGCCTTCTTCTCATCGCACTCGAGATGCTCGCGGCTCTTCTGGGGTATCTCAACTTGAGAAATTTACGGAAACCGCAGCTCAACAGCGTCGCAGCCGGTTTGAGGCGCTCGATTCCCTTACGAAAGACAAAAGCCACACAAATAGGACTGCCAAACCACGTCTGTCAGACGAAACTGAGGGCTCGATGAAGCCCAGAAATCAATCTACGGTTTTTTTGGAGACTGATCGTCGGTCTGATCCCGATAGTCCTGACGAGCTCCAGGGTGATGTTACTACTGGTCCACTAGCAAAGTACTCGGCGGACAAGATCCGTTGCATGGATACACGCAATCAAAAAGCCCAGGCTGAAATTCTTGGCCGAAAGCGCTCACCAACCGACATTCGAACAACTGACTTTGCGGGATCACCACCGGAAGGACCGAAGCGGACAAAACGCTCCCACAAGAACACTGGTGATTCTATTCCATTGAAGACAAGTTTCTTCCGCATGGGTCAATTTAGCAAAACTTTCACAAGAGAGAAAAATGCTATCTTATACCTGGCACCGGATAGACTTGACATCCCGGGAGATCTACTCGACGGCGGCAACAGCATTGATATTCCTTTCAGACATGTCAGCCAGGTCCTCGTGGCCGGGGACCTGGGCTGGAAAATCAGAATGAAACTTTTACAGGGTTCTACTGGGGTTGGCCAAATACTCGACATTGAATTTCCGACTCAATACCAGAAAACTGCTTTGGTTAGGGTTTTGCAAAATGCTCATGTCAACGTTCTTGAAAAAGACATGTATGTTTTCATTTCAAGACTTTTTCAAGACTTCTTCACGTATCTCTGCTGACAGGTTAATAGCAAATGGATGAACAAGGCGTTTGCAAGACACGAAAAGGATATGGCACAATCTAAAACTCTGCCCAGGAGTACGGGTATCGATGATCCCAACGAAAGTCTCAGCCCTGTGCGCAAGGTGACTTCCACTCCGCGACGAAAGATCTCGGACTATTTGCAGGATGCAAATGGCGAGTTTGGGGATGAGTCATTGCTTGAAGAGAAGCGCATAACGAAAGCATCTTTGGCCTGCACAGATGGTAATTTCGAGACCAAACAATCGCCGAAAGACAAACAAGATCACACTGATGCCGATGCCGATGCCGATGCCGGAGTCGAGATTCCCGTGAAACCCTTCAGGGCTTTCAAGGAAACACCTGAACGCGAAACCCGATCTTCAAGGCGGCGTGCGAAAAAGAAAAGCCCAGTTGGAAGTGGAAGTGAAGATTCCGACAGGGAAGCTGCGTACCTACAAAATGATACTGGTCGTGACAAGTGGAAGAAGTCGTTGATTTATCCCCGGATTGGAAAGAAAAAAGCTGAGGTCAATCTTGATGACCGTGACCGGCTCCGTCCCGACGAGTTCCTAAACGACAACCTTATTGCGTTTTACATGCGGTTCATTCAAGATCATCTTGAGCGTATGAACAAGAAAGCGGCCGAGCGGGTCTACTTCTTTAATTCTTACTTTTTTGCAACACTCACAAACACTGCTCGTGGCGAGCGTGGAGTCAACTATGCTGGCGTGGAGAAGTGGACTCGCGCTGTTGATCTTTTCAGCTACGACTATGTTGTTGTTCCAATCAATGAGAATGCTCATTGGTATGTTGCTATCATCTGCAACTTGCCAAGCCTGGATCTTGGGCCCGCGGAGCCTGCAGAAGTGGCCCAGACAACGACACGCAGCACTGAATCCTCAGAGCACGATAAGGAGGCGGAAGAAATACGCGAAACTCCCGAACCGGAACGTGCATCCGTGCCGGAGTCTGAGGCTACCTCTGACACATCACCCAAACCGGCATCCAAGGGGAGTTCGAAGGAGACTGAAACTCGGAAGTCATTTTCCCACCTTTCGCTTGGTAATAAACCAGATGGCCAGCAAGATGCCTCCGACTGGTGTCCGGACTCAGACGAAACCCCTACTGCCCCAGTGACCAAGGTTTTGGCTCCCTCACCTCAGAAGCTCACAGGTGACCATGACCAGAGCAAGGCATCAAAGCCAGCAGTTAAGCCCGAGAAGAAGACACGGAAAGGACCCAGGCTAAGCCCCGAGCAAACCTCCATCATTACATTTGATTCTCTCGGCATCAGCCGCGCCACCACTGTCAGAATGCTCAAGGATTACATTTGTCGCGAAGCAACAGCTAAGCGTGCCGTGGACATTGACCAAAAGGCAATCAAGGGCATGTGTGCTCGTCAAATACCTCTCCAACCAAACTTTTCTGACTGCGGCCTTTATCTGCTCGCCTATCTGGAGAAATTCGTCCAGAACCCTGATGTCTTTGTCACGAAAACACTCGGACGTAATATGGATCCCGATCTTGACTTTCCTCCTTTGGGCTCGGGTCTACTCCGTCGACGACTTCGCGATTTCCTGGATGAGCTTTACGACGAACAAAGAAAAGCCAACAAACAAAAGGCTGAACCTGAACAGGTCATGGCGGATCGACAACCAATCTCTTTCCTTTTAGGCCCACCAGAACCCGTCCAAGACAAGGCTGAAGTGGAGGAGGAGATACCAGAATCACAGCCTCAACAACAACCCAAGAAGCCAAAGGAATCAAATCAACACAAGGACTTGGTAACAGTGGAAATCACACCACGCAAATCCCAAAGAATCGAAGATCAGGAGAGCGAGGACTCAATTCTGGACCAGGTACAGATGGTCCCTCTCACACGACCAACCCCCACAACACCTACATCCAAACACCTCAAACCCCCAAGGGAGCAAAGTGCCCCCTCTTCGCCTGCCAAGGAAGAGCCGATCATTCAAGTTCCTGATAGCCAAGAAGAACATCCAGTTCCAGGTACACCTCCACGAAAGATAGAGGAGCGGGTGCGACGGAGTCCACGGGGCCCTTTGCGTAAAGAATAGATATGCTTATTTTCATTCCTCATTTAGTAGTGTTTTATCTATTGAATACAGTTTCCGGCCGGGTACAGACTGTAGCTGGTTACCATATGCATATGCAGGCACATTTATAATTCTTCTTACTCTCAGTTGAGTTTGGGTTCAATGTCATATTGTATTAAGTACTATTTGAGATATCATATTCTGTATTTCAGTATAATCCATATCTGCATATGTTTTCTAGTTCTACTTCTAGACATCTCTCAACTTCCATTCTATACCTCTACCACTCGCTCTCATCAGCACCCACCCACCAAGCCAGATTTTCCTTCTTAAACGTCTCGAAATCCCACTCGGTTTCCTCAAGCCGATCCATACCAGCAATCCACTCATAGGTGGTAGCTTCCACTTCCTCCCCTCCAGACGAAGACGTGTTACCAGCACTAGCCGCATTAAGAGCCTCTTTCAAATGCTCTTCGTCACCATTATTGGAAGTAACTTTCGTCTTTCCGGGTTGAACTTCGTCACCTTTGCCCATAGGCAAAGTTCGCACGGTGACTTTTCGATGCGTGTATTCGGACCCTTCAAATTTGTCCAGACGGTAGATATCACCGTCTGTCAAGCCTGTCACGAGGATTCCTAGGACAGAGCTTTGACTTCCTGTCTTTGCATCTGTGTTGGCCACTCGTACAATTCCTGGGTAAGAGACACCCCGCACGCGATGGCGTCGGTAGCCGTGTAGAATTGCAGGCTGGAAGCTTAGCATGGCTTTTTGCCAGGGCTCTGGGTCTGCTTGGCCGTGGATCACTCGGTGGAGGATCTGTGGGGCCATAAGGGTACCTGTATTCTTGGTGTTAGTCTCTTTTATATTTGACTCGGCGGTATTTGGGTCTTGCCGTAGAAGAAGAGAGCGTTATCTCCCATTTTGAGGTGTCGGGGTTGCTTGAGTTGGGGTGTTGGTGATATGCAATTGATTATACGATGACTTGAGAAAAGAGAAGATCAGCAGTCAGTCAAAAAAAGAGAAGAACAAGAAGAAGAAGAAAGGAGGAAGTGAGAAAACATGGAGAGGGGAGCAGTGACGGTATAGATCTAGTTCCTTATCGATAAGCACAAACATGCCCAGCTGGCTTCATCCGCCCTTCTCTTCCTTCATCAACAATGCATTCGTCCTTGAACCGCGTACAGTCCGTCTTCGGATTCTTCACCACTGTCGCCCTGGTGGTGAGCGCACTGGCCGCAGTGTCAGTGCTGTTCTTCCCAGCAGATGCCACCACGGCCGCAGTAGAGCTGAAGAACGTCCAGGTGTAAGTTCACGTCTCGACCTCCAATCCCCTCTCTATACCCATATACACCGATTCGACTACAAGAGAAAAGAAAATAGATGAGCCATTTGCTAATGTCCGAGATTTGAGGACAACAGCGTCAAAGGCAGACCACACTACTACTCCACCAAACGCGAAGAATACGCCCAGCTCCGTTTCGACCTAGACGCAGACCTAAGCCCCCTCTTCAACTGGAACACAAAACAACTCTTCGTGTATGTCTACGCCAGCTATTCCTCCTCCGACAAGCCCAATAGCCAAGTCCGCAACTCCGAAGCCATTATCTGGGACACGATCATCGAAGCCGCGCCCTCGCCCTATTCTTGGGAAATCGTGAAAGACGAGATCCTGTCCCGCGTGCCGGAACAGATTGCTTCAGCGGCAGCTCCTGCAAAGAGGCGCATTAAGAAGCGCGCTGCTGCCGAGAAGGCTGCTTTGAAGAAGGCCGCCGCTGCGAAGAAGCAAAAGAAGAATGACGAGCCTCTGGCGCCTGGTGTTCTTAGGTTGCGTGGTCAGAAAGGAAAATATCAGATTAGTGATATCACTGGGAGACTTGCAGAGCGTCAGAATGTGACGCTGCATGTTGGATGGAATGTTCAGCCTTGGGTTGGAGCTTTGTGGTGGGCTCCTGCTACCGGTGCTGTGCCGCGGACTGAAGGGACTATTGTTCCCAGCGGGCCTTTTGATTTCCCCGAGTTGAAGGGCAATAAGAAGGCTGCCACTGAGGCCAAGGCCAAGGAGGCGAGTTCATAGGCGGTTGATTTCTGCTTCTATTTACTTTTAGATGTATCTTGACGTATTATGTCTGGCCTAACCTCGGCATCTACTGCATTTGAAAAAAGAGATACGTGGAATATCAGATCAAGTCATTAAGAATCAAGGTTGGTCCTTGTTATTTCATTGCTTGTACGAGAGGGACAGTCGCTCTCGAAAAAGAACAAGATCGGACGCTATGAAGGAAACCTAGTAATGATGAAACTAATTCCGCTGACAAAATTCATAAAGAGCGGTTTCGCTGTCAAGAGAGCTCAACAACGGGTCTCGGGCTGTTGCAGAAAATCAGATAGTACCGTAGCCCCCCTGGGCAGGGGGAGGGGCATGCATAGGAGGATGCGCGTGATGACCTCCATTCTGGATGCGAGTGGAGTAGACACCCGGGGCTGGTTGCTGAGCAGCACGAGTTAGGGGATCGCGGTTGCGACGATTGTAGTAGACGTATTCTAGGTAGAAGGCATGGATGTGACCAGGGAAGTAGCTGTCATAAGTCGCCGGTTAGTTTTGAAATCTGGCGGAGTTGGTTTCAGTTGGGAATATACTCACCCAAGAATAGTGAGAAGGACGTTGATCCAGAAGTCCGCGCCGCAACCTGAGATGAGGAAAACTCCCAGAGGAGGAACTGGTGGTTGTTAGTATATGAACTCTTGCCATTCTTGCCATTTCTGTCGCGAAGGCTGGCAAAAAAATTGACCATGTCGGGTCTTTTTTTCCAGCAGTGATTTTAGGCAAAAGCACACATAAATCGCGGATCACTTACTGAACAATGTGATGATGATCAAACAGAGCATCGAACAAGTGCCTGCCATGGTTTGGTTGCTTGTAGGTTGTGTTTATTGAGAGCTGGAGGTTCGCTTGAACTGGGTAGTAGCGAGGAAACTGAGGAGGAGTATTGCGAAGAGGAGAAGGAAGATATAAATAGGGATGTTGTCATCGGCAGGGGAATTAATGCGTTTCATGATCAACGGTAGGGCTGAGAGTTGGCTGAAGCAGTTCATTCGCTGCCCAAGTCCACCCGTGGTGACGCTGACGTCATGCCGTGTGGACGCCACGGCTGTGGCGAGTGGCATGTGGCGGTGCGGGCAGGACAGCAGGGGAGTAGATAGGACAAAGTACGGGTGCTGAAAGTACTGGAGATACTGGGATCTCGCCTCCTCGTCACACTGCATCGATCGCCGCTCGAGTGGTAACCTGTTCATTCTTGTTGCCAAGCTTTGAGATCTGCAGGAAGGCATCCACGCCATACCCCTCTAGGCTATGCAGCTCGAGACTGCCCGCCCAGTACTCAGCATATACTCGACTCATGGGTAAGCCCATGCCCAGCCGGAGATCAGGTGGCCGTGACGTCAGGGTGTCTAGGGATCCTTCGTGGTATGATTCCCGGTCGGCCTGTTTGCGCTCGTGTGACACCTGCAGCTCTTGCATTGTAGCCGCCATGGCAGGGACTCGGCCGAGATTTTCCAGCCTGGACTGGGTGCGAGGTCCTTTGCTGAAAGACCACAGGTATGGGAGAATCTCTCGTGGGATTCCACCGCCCTGGTCTGAAATGCGCATAATTACATGCTGCGGAGTCTCGCACACGAGCACTTCAATGGGAGGCGGGGGCTGTGATAAATGCTGATATTTCTCCATGACTGCTTGCACAGAGTTGCGAAGAAGCTCTCCGATGATATATTCCAGATGACTAAGAATATATGGGAAAGTAGCGTCCACATGGCCTTGGACGGTGATAGCAGGTATCTGGGTCGACTCTGTGCTCTTGCACATCAGATCTTGTGCAACCTTTCCACATCGTTCGACCACCTCCTTTGCCTTGCATTTGAGGAAGACTTCCCCCACGAAATCTGCGTTCATATCGGTTCGATCGTGGGAATCCGGGAAATGCCAGGGCGAGTTGAAGGTCTCGGTCAGAGCTAGATGTTGCTCAGCGATGACTCGGCGGGAGATTCTCTATCATCATTCAATCGGGTCAGTTCAATCGCAACTTGAGCCAGGATCATATGCACATACCGCTCGCAAAAGCGTGTTCATCAATCTATCCATCTCATCTGCGGGGGCGAGATTGCGGCACTCCAACACGCCCATAGCCAGGTTGGGGATCGCGACCAAATGCTCCCTGAGCATCCCCTTGAGTATATCACAGAATCGATCATTATCCTCGAGACTCCGAATTTCAGGCACGACCCGAACCGTCTCGAACGCTTTGTAGTACAACTCATACACCAGGGTGAGATGCGGGTTGGCAACCACCACATAGGGCAGCTGTTGGATATCTCGCAGGCGATGGGCAAGGCTATTCCACCACTCCAGTCAGCTTCTACTTGTATGTTCTTGTCTTTCCCACGACATACCGAGTTGGTAGCTCCGTCCGCACGTAGTTCGCCGAGCTAATGAGGCGTGGTTCGGTCAAGGTACGACCAAAAAAGGTCAACTGGCGCAGACTGATGGGGCGAATAGCTCGCTCCACCCACCTATTCAACCCAATAACGTCAGTATTGCTTCAGGGACAGTATCCTGAGAAGGTATTGGGTCATGCGTACTCATCGACAGCAGAAACTGGGCGCCAGGGAGGTGGGCTGTGAGCTCCAGAGTAGTATCGTTTTGGTAGAGACTGGAATGCATTCCAGCTCCGAGCTGAGTACCTCGACCGCATTGTGCTCCATGCAAAAGAGTCTCTACAAGAGATCTATCGCATCTCCAGAGTTTGGGGTCTCGGGCGGTGAGGCAATCCTGCATGTGACATGCCACACGATGGGCATTTCTGCTTTGGTGTTTGTTTTGCATGCGATTTTCGGTGTAAGCTGATATATTCTACTCTATCGAGCTATATTTCACTATGCTGCGCTGCTTTTGTGTGGCATTTGGACTCATTGACTGGAGTCCACGGGCGTCGTTATTAGCCTCGGAACAGAAGCTGCGTGGGCTTGAGCTAGCCGATGATCTGAGGGGAATTTGACGTTTGCACAAGATCAAAATGCACAAGGATTCTTTAATATTAGTATTACATCTACAGTAGTTTTTGTCAAGTTGGGCGTTTCAGAGAACGAGAATTAGGGCTTTGCTATACATGCCTTGATTTGAAGGGTCCACTGAGACTCTCTGATCGTCAAGACTTTTATGACTTGCCTATATCTCTATCTCATAAGGTACTAGTCATATATTTTTCATAATAGTATTGATCGTAATTGAAAACTTGGTCTCCAAGATAATTATAGAATTCCTACCAATAATCCTGCAAGCTCGCTCTCTCTTTGTATAAGAAACAAAGGTCCACTGATACTGCCGAGTCCTCGCTCCGCCACCGTTAGCTCCGGCTCTTATTAGTTCTGCAGGTTCAGCATCCTCCACCACTCTGTACGATTCTTCCTTTCTTCTTTACTTCTCCTCCACATCCCTCCATTCAATCTGACTGGTCGGGGAGCCGCTTTCCGCGATGGAAAACGTGAGCGACCGTGCCCCTCAGTGTCGTCATTGCGCTAATCCGCTAACCCTGCCAACAGCTCGCGGAGAACGACATGCTTGTCGACGACTATGAGCAGTATCCCGCCGAAAAGACCGATGTCGTCGTCGTGTCTCGGTCTGCCTCCGACGAGCCCGACTCGAAGCCAAATGCCGATGACCGTACGTTCTTGTGTTGTCTCCCCTTCCCGAGTCAAAAGCCAAACATGAAGCGAGTGTGTGTCTGGTTGGGGAACCAAGTGACCGAGGGACGCTAATATGAGAGCCCTGGATTACTTTGTTCTCGTTTGACTTGTTTGGTTGCACTGCGAATCGACTGGCTAGCTAACGAGGAGTTTGTGCAAATAGATGCGGCAATGATGGCCCGGGTGCTGCCCAAGAATACCGATTTCGAAGTGCAAGCGGAGGTCTACAACACATGGCGTTTGTCCGATTGGCGAAAGATGGAAAAGAAATCGCACGGTCCTGTCTTTCAGTGTGGTGGTTCACCTTGGTGGGTGCTTGAAATTTCATGGCCGGAGAGGCTCTACACCGACTTTGGCTCTGACTCGTGAATAGGCGCATTCTGTTCTTCCCCTACGGTAACCACGCCGAACACGCCTCGTTTTACCTCGAACATGCGTGGGAAGGGGAGCCCCCGGAGGGCTGGTACGCCTGCGTGCAATTCGCTCTCGTTCTCTCGAATGTAAACGATCCTTCGATTTATGTGCATCACGGTAAAAAATTCTGAATCCCGTGGAATCGGTTAGCAAGTCTAACATTAACTTAGTTGCAACCCACCGTTTCACCGCCGAGGAAGGTGACTGGGGTTTCACCAGATTCCACGATCTCCGAGGTCTGTTCGCCGATGCATGGGAAGGCAAATCTGTCCCGCTGGTCCAGGACGATGAGGCCAATGTTACGGCCTATGTTCGTGTGGTGAAAGATCCCACGGGTGTTCTGTGGCACAGCTTCCAGAAGTGCGTTTTTTTTATACAGGAACAGTACGCAACACTAGAGGCTGACCGTTTCTTAGTTACGACTCAAAGAAGGAAACTGGAATGGTTGGCTTGAGGAACCAGGGTGCTACCTGCTATCTCAACTCACTCTTACAGTCGCTTTACTTCACAAATGCTTTCCGCAAGGTAAAAATGCTTTACTGATCTCGAATGCGCTTACGAAATCTAACCAGTCTATAGGCCGCTTATCAAATACCAACTGACCAGGAAGCGTCGCGGGAGAACAGTGCCTGGGCTCTTCAGAGGTTGTTCTACAACTTGCAGACCAGTGACTCTGCAGTTTCAACTACCGAGCTTACGGCATCTTTCGGTTGGCAATCTAGCCAGATATTTGAGCAGCAAGATGTACAGGAGCTCTCGCGAAAGCTCATGGAGCGATTAGAGCACAGAATGAAGGGTACCGTTGCCGAGAAGGTTCTGCCGGATCTATTCGTGGGAAAGACAAAAACTTACATCTCGTGCATTAACGTCGACTATGAGTCTTCTCGTGTGGAGGACTTTTGGGACATTCAACTAAACGTTCGAGGCAACAAGACCCTAGACGACAGCTTCAGAGACTATATTCAGGTTGAGACTCTCGAAGGAGAGAACAAGTACGAAGCCGGCCAGCCGTACGGCCTACAAGACGCTAAGAAGGGTGTCATATTTGAAAGCTTCCCGCCCGTTTTGCACCTCCACCTGAAGCGTTTCGAGTATGACCTCAACTTGGATATGATGGCCAAGGTCAATGATTATCATACTTTCCCCATGGAATTCGATGCCGCTCCTTATCTTTCAGAGGGCGCGGACAAATCCGAGTCTTGGGTTTATCAATTGCACGGAGTCCTCGTCCACAGTGGTAATCTAGATGCCGGACATTACTATGCTTTCCTTAAGCCTGGCAAGGATAGCCACTGGTACCGCTTCGATGATGATCGAGTCAACCGCGCTACCGACAAGGAAGTCCTGGATGAGAATTACGGAGACTCCCAGCAGCGCACCAATGGAGCGACTGGAAGTCGGTCTGCCATTCGCACAAACAACGCTTATATGTTGGTGTACGTCCGCAAGACAAGACAGGACGATGTTTTCTTCCCGGTCACAAAGGACGATGTGCCCGATCACATTGAAAAGCGTCTATCCGAGGACCGCGTGGAGATGGCGCGTCGCAAGAAGGAGAGAGAGGAGGCGCACCTTTACATGAACGTCGGTGTAGTGACCGAAGACACTTTCAAATCACACCATGGTTTTGATCTGACCAGCCCAGACTTGCCCGCCGAAGACCCAGCAGTTCCCAAGCAGTACCGCACTCTTCGCGCCAAGAAGGTGAAAGATTTTGCGCAGGAAATTGCAGAGGAACGGGGTCTTAAGCCAGAATCAATCCGGTTCTGGGTCATGGTCAACCGCCAAAACAAGACCACCCGCCCTGACCAGGTAATTCGTGACCCAGAGCTGACTCTTGAAGAGGCATACAACAAGCTCGGTACTAAGGGCAACCTCTTCCGCTTGTGGATGGAGGTCGCATCGACTTCCGCAGATGAAAAGGCGTGGTCCGACCCCGAATGCAACCTGATCTTCCTGAAGAACTTCGATGTGGTTACCCAAACTTTGTCTGGTGTGGGCTCTGTATATGTCCGCAAGAGCCAAAAAGTGATCGAGCTTGCCTCGACAATCCTCTCCAGAATGAACTGGCCCCCTGGTACCGATTTCTTGCTCTTTGAGGAGATCAAACACAACATGATCGACCTCATGAAGCCTAAGCCGACTTTCCAGCAATCTGAAATTCAAAATGGTGACATTATTACTTTCCAGCGCACAGTGAAGGATTCAGATCTGCCTGCCACGGCACTATATACGGATGCCCGCCAATTCTATGATTACTTGTTGAACCGCATGGATGTCACATTCGCCCCTATCAAGGCCAACGAAGGCGACGAGTTCACTTTGACTCTCAGCCGGAAGATGACTTACGACCAATTCTCCAAGAAGGTTGCTGAGCACCTGAAGGTGGAGCCTACTCACCTTCGATTTGCCCCCGTCATGGCTAGCACTGGCAAGGCCAAGCCTTTCTTCAAGCGCTCTATCAACCAGAACCTTTCTCAAATCCTTAATGGCCAGTACGGTGCATACGGTTACACAATGCACCGCGCCGATGCTTTGTATTACGAGGTCCTCGATATGGCCCTGAGTGATTATGAGAGCAAGAAATTACTCAAGGTGACGTGGCTTCCTGATGGAGTTACCAAAGAGGTTCGCCTGATCAATTCCCCACTGCGATTGTGTTGAATCATAGCTTACATGAAAATAGGAAAATGTCGAGGTATTGGTTTCTCGCAGCGGCACTGTGTCCGATCTTCTAGCTGCCCTGCAGCAAAAGTTGGACCTCGGTGACGAGGCAATCCGTGTGGCTGAAACCCACGGTGGAAAGCAGTACAAGGAGCTTCGGGAAGACCAAAGCATTTCGACCATCAACGACTACGCGATGTTGTGCGCTGAGAAGATCCCAGCTGAGGAATTGAACCTTGAGGCCGAGGACCGTGTAATCAACGTCTTCAGCTTCGATCGAGAGCCAAACCGCACACACGGTACTCCCTTCAAATTTGTTGTCAAGCCTGTATGTTCTCTATTCATTACAACCAGCCAGTCAGATCACTGACAAATAGCAGGGCGAACTCTTCGCCGAGACAAAGAAGCGGCTGTCCGCCCGGACGCAGATCAAGGGCAAGAACTTCGAGAAGATCAAGTTTGCTGTTGTTCCCCGAGCATCTTTCTCAAACGCGAAATATCTCGAAGATGGTAAGCTGCTACACCTCTTAATAACATGCATAAATGCTGACATCTTCCAGGCGATATCCTGTCCGACGTTGCAAGCGGTTCCGATGACTTCCTGGGTCTTGACCACGCCAACAAGAGCCGGAGCTTCTGGGGCAAGAGTGAAGGGTTCTTCATTCGGTAAATTAGTCATTCTTCCCTATTTTCTCATGGCGCTGGCGGGTTACGAGTTGGGAGAGGGCTGAAAGCTGCAATCCGGTACATGAGCAGCAACGGTCTGATGCGATGATCATGTCTCTTTTCCTTTGTCTTTGCGTATGCTTTTATGTAACCAGCCCACGTAGAAGACAATACAGTCTATATGATGACTCCGAGTTGTTTATCCAAATATATCGAAAGTGTAGTAGTAAACTGCGGAGTGAATGGCCGATGTATGCGGAAGTTTGTTTGGCTGCAAACAAAACAAACACCGGAAGTCAAAGCTGGCCAGAACCTCCTGACGCGAAAGTCAGCCCTCCGCCATCTCCATACAATCCTGTCACAATGCGGTTTGCACTCTTCGCCGGCCTGGCGTCCCTCGTCTCCTCTGTGACTGCCACTGCCCTCACCTACAAGCTCCAAGCGAATGAGAAAGCATGCTTCTTCACCAACGTTGAACAGAGCAACGCCAAACTCGCATTCTACTTTGCTGTATGTCCAATTGGCTTCCTGGATACGTTTCGTTCCAACAGCATATGCATGGACCAGGGGTCTGTCGGCTAACATTGTGCACTACAGGTTCAATCCGGTGGATCCTTCGATGTCGACTACACCGTCACCGCACCGGGCGGCAAGATTGTCCTAGATGGAACAAAGGAGCGCCAGGGTGACTTCGTCTTCACTGCCCAGAGTATTGGAGAGTACACTTTCTGCTTCAACAACGAAATGTCAACTTTCGCCGAGAAGATGGTTGACTTTGAGATTGCGGTATGCCACTCCCCATATCCGTAACAGACCAGATCCATGGGCTATCCTCGATTTTCTCAAACAACAGAAAATAGTCAGCAGATACAGTACTGATCCATTGCCATCTAGGTCGAGAATGAAAAGCGCGCCGAACTGCCTTCCCGCCAAGGCGCCAGCCCCGAACAAACAACCAGCTTGGAGGAATCCATCTACAAGCTCTCCGCTCAGCTGTCAACCGTCTCCCGCAACCAGAAGTACTTCCGCACGCGCGAAAACCGTAACTTCAGTACCGTGCGGAGTACCGAGCGCCGTATCTTCAACTTCAGCGTTATCGAGTCTTTGATGATGGTTTCCATGGCGGCGTTGCAGGTCTTTGTTGTGCGCTTCTTCTTCCAGGGTGCCCGTAAAGGTATGTTGATTCCCTGTTCAGTTGTTTTAAGAGCCAGACTTGGTCTCATTTATTCATGAGCATTCTGTTTGGCTTCTTGGGTGATTCTTGAAGGGTGCATAATAACATATTTTCAGGTTACGTGTGATATGAGCATGAGTGATAATTTGATGCATTTACTACAATTACGTCTGGCGTGTTAGCCTATTGTCTTTTTTTCCTTTTTTACCAAATCTGCGATCTATTAGGTCTCCTTGTCCATTTGGACTAAAAAAACAGGAAATTATACTCCATATGACATCTACCTCCATGACCAGCTAGCTACCTGCCGTCGATGTTCTGTCTCTCTGCTTCTTACTGAAAGGCAATGATGGCCGAGAGTCGTGGCGAAAGCGAATAAAGTACTGTAGTTGAGATCGAGACAGGGCGATCGAGGTTGATCATTGAAACATGGTTGTATCGGTAGCTATGTGTCCTCTTTCTGTGGAATTAGTCTGGGTCACTTATTGACAAGCATCTCAACAGACAACCAGGAGACACAAGGCCACAGTGAGCATGTGTATCTGAGAGATTGGAGATTATCAACACTCAATTCTTGCCCCAAACAGGTTTCGACCAAGGTGGAAACGCGGATATCCCCGGTTCGATTATACTGTAGCATCGTCTGTTTACTGTATGAGTCGAGAACAAGTACAGTAGCTACAGTACGACAGTGGCTTCAAATCAACGACCGAGACAGACTTTTGTGGAGATGTCAGTGTCTCGTGAGTTTGTCCAATGTCATAGATGTGCATTGGCGATCCCAAAAAAAAAGCCCAAAGCTCAATGCCCGAGAAATAGAGCAGGTTTGTATTTGCACAAACGTCACGAACGAAGAGAAAGTCACCACCCGAGTTGAGACCGAAGAATCGTCCCAGCATCGCCCAAGGTGAGACCACTCGTCCAGTTGCGGTGACTCGATGCTCGATGCCCACAGGGTTAGAACCGGTTTACATTGAAAAGAAAGTCACTGACGAGCCGAAGAGGCCACTTCTTGAGTCGACAGCAAGAGCCATCTCAGAATGGTTGGAATTCCGATGAGAAAAGTGGGATTCTTGCGTCAAATTGACGTTGGGCACTTCAGATTTGTTGGAAGTATACCTCGCCAAGATCCCCTGGGCCTGACCGCCATGATACGTGTTTAGTCGCCGCTGAGGCTGAACATCCACGAGAGGCAATGTGTGCTGCACAGCACAATACTCCCGGGGAAAAGAGACGGAATTGGTCTCGAGGAACGTCACCGGCGAGGCAAGGAGGCGAGAAAACATCTCGAGACCGAAGAACCAGACCAAAATGGTCGACATATTGATACGAAAAAGCAGGTTTCTTACGTCACTTCAAATGTTGTCCTCGCCGGCCACAGTATTGCCACTGCCTCCTCCATTTGTCCATTGTGAGGCCTGTGTACAGTATTCAAGGTCGTTGGATGCTATTGATTAAGAAGTGGGGATACGCGATTCTCGCAAGGATAGAACCGGGTTGTGTTCGAAAAACCGTCCGACAAGGAGGCGAGACTTCATCGAGGAGTCGAGACCGAAGTATCAAGTCGAGAGGAGGTCAAAGATGAAGTGTCGCTGTAACGGCGGGTTTCTTGCGTCAAATCGACGTTGACCTCGTTCAGATATGGTCAAATGTGATACCTGAAAGCTGCTAGCGTGAGTAGCGTACTGTATGTCCTGAAGACACAGTGAGCTCTAGTGCATGAGTTGCTAAGACAGTAAATGTGTCCAGACCGATCTCTGGATCAAAAACCGGTTTTTTTGACAGGCCAGGTACTCAGAAGACGACTATCAGCCGGGGTTCATATGTGCTAGGCTAGACTGGAGCAATGGTTGACTTTAGGGTTCAATTGATGGGAGAAAATAAGCAGCCTATGGCACGAAGCGAGCGCGCACGGGTATAGTGCTGTACGGTCTTTTGTGCTTCACTGTTCGGGGTGCTCAACTCCTTCTACAGTAGTGACCTCATATGCCGAAAAGGCAGTGATATCATCCTATACGGGAGGAGAGACCAGCCTCAACAAGTGATACAACGTGCTGATCGGCATAGATTTTGCCTTTGGGGCATTCTGGCGTTCTCATAAGCTTATGGGTCCATCTACAGTAGGGGCGGTCCATTCTCGTACGTAGCCGAGATCTAGTGCAGGTGGACTGCTCTATGATCTCATATTAGTTAGCACGCTGAGGCTGTCTGAGGGAAGGTTGGGTGTACAGTATGCTGTTGATCAGCTCAATGCTGTCATATCATGTTGGTGATCAGGCCCTAACGTGATATGGTATGGTTCAAGTCCCATTGGCTCCACAAGTTCCTTTCTACTAACGATATAGCGCAGGATTGCACCGACTCTGATATCACCTGAACATCATAGGCTCTTGCAATCTGTTCAATACGACATGAGAGTGCACGCTACTGTACAGTATATTGCCTACTGTATTGTGTTCCGTACCCGCGAGATAACCCTTGTTCCATGACGAATGAGTCCACTCATTTTCTGCTCTAGACCTCGGCGATAATCTACGGTTCCTTCCGATGATCGAAGTGAAAGTTCTCTCGAAAATGGGGAAAGTTCGGTACGGAGTGATTGTATACTCCGGAGATTCTCTCTGACGTGGTTATGCGTCCCCCCCGATGAGACATCCCTCGTGTCACGAAGTTATGATATTCGAATGCTGTCTCCATTGGTCAATTTCAATCTCCATGGTGATATGAAAATGGATATCTGAAGACCATCACTGATATGCCGATCGGTAATTTGCCTCCCCCGCTGACCATCAACCTCCATCCCAAGGATTTGGGATGGCAAATGATATTCCCAGACCCATTCTACAGTACTATACTGTACTGCAGACCCCCTTTCACTCGCACGCTGCAGCCTACCGATCCTTTGGACCAATTGGTTGGTTGTGCTGAAACACAGGCCTTGGGCTTCGGTCTTCGGATTGAAGCTTCCACCTTTTTTAGTGGAGTTTTCATCTCAGCTGAGATTTGGCACGTTGCAGACACCTCAATACATTCATATCAAAGTCATATGCAACGTAACCGACATACTGTGCATCAATATGAATATGAATCCAATAGACGAAGTACAGTAGGCAGTATAGTCAAGGCGGTGTCTTTGAGGCGTCAACTTAGAGGCAACTGCAACTCCCGTGCAATTCACGAGCATGAGACTGTCCTCATTATTGCCGTTCTACAGTCTTTGTTGTATTTCCCGTGGTTCGATGAGAGCCGTTCCTAGTATTCGGTAGCCTCCACCATGACCATGTATGTCTCCACTGTGATATTGCATTCTTCGCTTTCGCTTTGGACTCAAGCTTCTCCGCAAGTCCCACAGTTTTGATAGCGTTCATCAAATCAATTCGAGGACCTTATTCTTTCCTCGTTCATACCCGACTGGCCCCTGCGAGTTGAGAACTAATACAGTACATGGTCGGATCGCCCCGATGCATAAAGGTTATGACGTCGGTTCCATCCCTGAGCCTCACACAACTGTCTTCGCGCCACAGGCGCAAGACTGCGTCACAACTTCATACAGACTGCGACATCTACAGATATTGAATGAATTGATCCAGATGAATCGAGATCTCTTTATCCCCCGGCGGCAGAGCTGGAAGATCTGTACTGAATCGACGCCAGTCCACCGGGGGATATTCGCATTCTTCCCGTTCGGCCATACAGAGGTCCCCGGCAATGCAAGATCCAAAATGCACCGCGCCGTTCAAAAGAAAATGCCATTGATAGTTTCAATTATGAATCATTTGGAAAACGTCAGGGCGAAGATCTGCAGGGGACCAGACTTCGGTGATGCCGATCCCCAAACGCCTCCAAATCTCAGTGGTCCATCGACATTCCCCAGTGACCTCATCGGTGCACTGTGGCCCATCCACCGGTGGACCAACTCGAGCAATCGTCGGGTGTTCACCAGTCTCCATGAGCATGTGGATCCGGGTCATTTCATAACGCACGGTTATGACGGTATAGTCCCACACAGGCCCTTGAGGAGTCATCTTCTTTCGTTCTTAACTGTAAGGGTAGGGGGGAAGCCGGATGCTCTTATGATGTAGGGGCATTATCTCCTTTCAGCCAATGATGTCACCATACTCTGCTCGCTGCACTCGGTGGAGTTCGTGGTTTGACTTTACCATGGGCGCTTTCAGGAGGAAATAAGCAGCCTATAGACGGGTCGGAGCTGATACAGAGGTGCTTTCGCCTCTTTTCGACCAGACAAATGTGATTTCATCCTCCCTTGTGGAGTCGTTTTGTCTTATATATACCCTTGCTCGCATATTAGACTCCAATCCTATTTTACTTTACTTCGTTTGTTTCGTCCCATACCACACAAACTGTTCAGTATTTTTAAGGTCGTTTTGACTTCTACCTATTCAGTCAACCTAGTCAATCTACTCAACCAACCGTGACCAGTCACCCTATTCACACCGTGCTCTATCATCAATCAGGACTACCGGGCAACCCCCTAATTCCAAGGTAAGCAGGCTACTTTCACCTAAAATATTAGGATAGTGGATTCGGTCAACAATATGTCCTTGGATACCAAATTTGCACTATCGCGATCGCTTTCTGTCGGCCTCGTCGTTTCTTTTGTTCGGAATCCAGTCACCGGCGACATACACTGCTAGGCCTAGCGTCTGGCTATGACATTGATAAACAATTCGATCGACTCATGCTGATCCTGTGCCCATTAGACACTCTCCACCATGACTCAGGCTCAGATGCAGCGCTCCGAAAACATGAACATGTTTAACTCGGGTGGAATGAGCAACCCTAACACCGAGACCATGATCGACTCTTACCAACCTTTGGACCCTGTCACCGCTTCGTTGGGCGACTACAACCGCTCCATGCTGCAGTATACTCAGCGTCAGATGTCTACCTTTGTCGACACTGATGACTCTCACCATCGCAAAAGCTCTAGCAGCCGCAGTAGTCAGAGCAGTGGCCAGAGTGGTCGCACTAGTGTCTCTGGCCTTGCTCGTCAAGCCAATGGACCTCCTACTTCTATCAACCATGCTGCTCAAATTGCCGAGAACAAGGTCTCTGGTCGCGATATGGCTACCAAGTCTGAATTTTAGGTCTGCGCAAGATCAAGGTATGCATCTGTCCTTTCACACACTCCACCATTGCTCACTATTATACAGTTTCATAATGTTGTATTCCCAGTACAAGTCGGGAGTCTGCACCTGAACAACGCCGTTGCCCTCATTCCCCATTCCCTTGCATAGCATTTCCTTGGATATCTATTGATTCCCACCCAGCATTCTACTTCCGAGCCACGGATGGTTTCTTGTGAGCGTGCTTGAACATGGCACACTGGGCGTGAAACAATATTCCCATCCCTTTCCCCTCCACCCATGGTCCTGACATCCAACTGAGAGTCACAAGACTCACTGATTCAGTTCTGTGCTTCCTTTTCTTCTCGCCTTTCACTTGACTCTGTTATCCATGGCTTTGTCGATATTTTGTCGGTTCTGAGATCGGTTAAAACAGATTTTTGATTCGCCATCTTGAACCGTCCACCTCCGGGCGTGGGTGCACCAAACCCATCTTCCGTGCTTGATCTTCCTTCTGTGAAGGAGATCGGCTTGTACTTTTTGTATTTGTACCTTGGCAGCGAGCGAGTGTTTCTCTTTTTCTTTTCTTTTTTTTTCCTGTGTTTGATGCCCTTGATGGACCAGCACGACTCCCTGAGTCGAGGACACTGGCTGTCCCTCAGGAGAAAATACCCCTGTTTCGATCAATTATGTTTTCTTTTCATGACCTGTACAACTATGAGCGATACATTTGGAGTTATATGTCTTCTTTTTCTTTCTTTTTGTTGAACTGCTCACGCTCGCTTTGCCGTAGATCGTAAACGCCCAGAATATATATCGTCTCCAGCTACATACGGCACCAACCTCCATCCGAATGACGCCGCGCGTTAAGCTTGAAAGGAAGCTTAGCTGTGTATCTCAGGTTGGTGAACACACTCCAAATCGCCTATATCTGGTCCGGTCGCTAGGGGCAAGGGGAAAATCTAGTCGCTGAACGCCCAATGCGGATGACGGGAGATTAGCCCTAAAACCGAACGCAGCCAAGCTCACATACCGAACGAGTACACTTCTCGTCCTACGATAACTTCCATCAACTCTGTAATATTATATTGCTTTTTCCTAATGATATTTACTATCGACATAGTTGAAGTGAGTCCGATTAAATTTTTAACTTGATTGTGTTGTATTGAGATGCCAAGTCGTACGCAGTTTTTGGAAATGCCCAATATCGACGGCGCGCTATAGTGCATCGAGGGGACTGAATGTGCTATGGTCGGGCTTTTTTGTTGACATTCAATGGATGTGAGGGTATTGTGACTACAGTAAGCAGCCCTGCTGCGATCCCCCTGGTTTGTAGGGGAGTACATCCATATATCCTGTTGTCAGGAAACACCACCAAAGAACATCGTGCACCTATTCACTACCTTCTACAATGACCTTCAAGTTCTACACCAACAGCATCACTCTTTCCAATGTACTAGGGGCTGTCATATTGGGCTCCACAACTTTTTTCGAATGAATATCTCTGTTGCGGAGAGCTCACGTTCCTGGAACCCCTTGCATGCCTCGCGAGATTCTCACTTAGCAAAGCAACTTAGGCTTTGTGGCTCACGTTTTATAACGTGGGTGGCCAAATTAAATGGGCTGCAGATATGATGAAGGAGAATCTCAGATCCAGAGGCCGAACTGGATGTTTGTCTAGCAAAAGTGTAAGTTAATATGCGCAACCGATTTGTATACGAAGCGAGCTGGAGAGCCAAATGTCACATACCAGAGGCTGTCTACACTACAGACCCAGGTCAAGAAGATACCGAGCCTGGACATTCCTGATAATTCAATCTCCAACGAATCAAGACCCTTTCGTGCCTTTCCAAGTAGAGGGATGAGCCCCTTGGAATCTCGGGATTCAAAGTGACCAACCAGGAGTTTCCAAGGGAGAAACAAAAGAAAAACAGGATGTTTCACTATGTCCACGGGCAGCAACACTACTCATAGTAGCGAGTCAGGAGTTGTCGCACTTTTACTCCTCATCGACAACCCCAGCTTACTCGACAACCCCGTGCAACAACCACGGTCTAGCTCTAGTCATTCTTTCAGGTCTCACGTTAGAGGCCTGCACATGCACACCCACACTCTTTTACTCACTCCCGGCCAGAATCGAACATAATCGGTTCCAAAGCCAACAACCCGCAGCGCGCCAGGTCGCCTTTGTTCGTCAGCCACTCTCTATCAATAAGATTCCCTACAATCGGAAGCGACATAACGAAAAGAAATCGAAGAAAATAACAGCCATGCATCTACCCATCCTTTTCACATCGCTCACCCTGCTAGCCGTTACCACCGCGGTCCCAATGGCGAGCCCAAGTCCATCTCCCACACCAACAAGCGCACTGCCATCTCTCGCTTCTCTCTCGCACTCCGGTTCAGCATCTGCTTCGGCATCCGCTTCGCCTTCTGCTTCCCCGAACCCCTTCGAGGCTTGGTCCTGCCCCGCAGGCAAGTATAAAAACTGCTGTATGGGCGTTGAGCAGAGCTCGCATGATATCCTTAAGCCACTGGGCGAAATTGTTCCTACTATTGGTGGAATTCAGGTTAGCTCGGCTATTGCCTTTCAATGTACGTTTCCCCGAAGAGATGAGAGATTCTGCAATATGCAATATGCATCAAGGGATCGCTAATCTTTGGTATTGATATAGGCAAGCCTATGGGTGATCAGAAACCTCCAAGCTCTTGCTCTGGCCATGGATATTCTCCTATGTGCTGTGACAGCAAGGATCATGTAAGTTATCTCATATCCTCCCTTTGCTTTCCCCTTTGCCCGATAGATCGATCAAGACAGGGGACATACACTAACATTTGACTTTGCTCCTCTAGGGCCTCATTGAAGCCTGTAAGCCTTTCGAGAAGGTCAAGATGGACTATTACTCCCACAAAATGCAGCTCCCTGAGACTCAGGCCGACATCATCATGGATGCCGTCACCTAAGGCTGTTCCTCCGTGACTGTCACCGAGACCTGGCGTTTTGCGAACTTGAAATGTGACTCAGGATCAGGATGAATGGAAGTTCGGATGTACTTTTTGGTATACTGGGGTAACTTACGGCGTGGGGAGATCCAAGACTGGAGATAGGGTGGCTCTTTTGTTTTATTCTCTTTCTTCACTTGATATTACTTGAAGACTTGGGATACTTTTTTTTAGATTTAGGGCTTGATGTTTAATGTATACAGCATTCATTTCGATTGTGTTGTTTTTGGTTCCTTATTACGTAGGAGCTGTTCCAGGGCATAACAGTTAAGGAGTTGGCAGGGTTGAATATTGGAATATAAAAAAGTTTCATGAAATATATAAGTTGACTTCTCAGAGCGAAGAGTGGCAATGATCCACGAGTCTACCATGAAGACAAGAAACCCCAAAAAGAGTCAAGGAATCCATACCATGCCCTATCATTATGGATCCGGGAAAGTGTATACACTTCTCGTGTCCTCGGATGGATACTTCCTACTTCCTTCCTGTTACACACCACCATTCTATTTCGAAGAATCCTGGAAATATGTTGTTCAGCCCTGGAGGGCACATTCAGTTCGAATTTGATCTAATCATACATGGTCATTGTCCTTTTATCGCCAACCTCGTCCACCTTGGGAAGGAGTCCATGGGCCACCGTGCTGACCACCTGAGTAAGGAGGAGGGAAGTGGTGCTGGCCAGGAGGCATAGGCTGACCTTGTCCTGGTGGGATGTGAACAGGAGGGGCATTGAAAGGAGGTGGGAAGGCAGAAGGAGGAGCCCCGGAACCTGGTGGGGGATAGGGCATGGGCGGCATGTGTGGGGGAGGTGGAGGCCAAGCACTGTAGGCGGGTGGGGGTGGGGGAACAAAGCCGCCATTAGGTCCCATTGGCGGGTGTGCATATTGGCCATGTCCATTTGACGTATGAGGAGGGGGGAAGGAGTTCATGGGTGCGGAAGGGTGTTGAGGTGGATGGGGATGTTGATGTGACTGGGATTGGTGAGGGAGTGGGAAATGTGCAGGAGATGGTTCGCGGGGTGTGTATGAGCTTTCTCGGCTGCGTGAGCGCCTTGGGGAGCGACTTCTTTCCCGGGAGTCAAAGCGACGACGCCTAACTGATCGCGAGGGGGACCGACTCGGGGTCCTCAAGTCGGAGAGGTTGTCGCTGTAACGCCGGCGCTTGGTATTAGTTCGTGTTCTACTGCGGCTCCGACTTCGACTGCGAGAGTCCCTGGGACCCCCCTCTTCATTTGTTGACAAAATGCACGGGACCATCCATAGTATGTCTCACCATCCAGGATATCTCCTGTGATTTCATCTCGGAGCACTGACTGGCCTAGCTCATCAATATCCGTGTCCCTGTCATCCTTGTTGAGGTCGTCCGTGCCATAAATATCGTCCACCTGGCATAAGAAGCCCTTGAGAGCTTTCACTAGGCTTCCATCTGCAGGTCCTGCCTGCAATTGTAGCGGCTTGATAGCATCAGGTCGAAGGGGAATGGACGAGTTCGGGATGATGTGAGGGATAAGGTTGCCCGCAGGCAGATCGTAAAAGGGGGTTGAAGAGTCTCCATGGGTAGATGGCATCACAAAAGGAACATCCTTTCCGGGTTTCTTGGCTTGGTCTACTTCACCGGCAGCATCGGTGGTTGGTGGGGTACCCAAGGAGGCCGAGTTGATGACCACTTCCCGAAGCTTCTCGACAAGCTCGGGATTAAAGTATCCATGCTCGGACCAGATATCAAGCAGATCATCCAGCCGGTGGTGGTGCCGTGGATGCTTCTGGCGATCGTAGATAGCGGCATGACCAACCAAATCCACGATATGTGGCTGCAGGGACCCGCTCACCGTGGAGAAGGTTGCAGTGGTGCCTAGGTGGTACTTGCAATGGTGAAACAGATCATTGAGCAAATACAGTATGTGGAGTTGTCGGCGCTTCGCTGAGGTTGGCTGAGCGGGCTGGGGCCCAGCGGCTGGTTCGAAGGGGGTAGCTAGCGCTACCAGGTACTTGGCCAATCCTCCAACACGATTAGATGAAGCAGCAACATATTGTAGCAACCATGCTTTGCAGGTCTGAGGTGACTGTGATTTAGTAACTGGAACGTGAGAGGTATGTGCAACGAGTCAGACCTGGATGTTTTCCGCCGAGCAATGCGACAGCGCACGTTCGAGAACGGTATGAAAGGCAGTTATCTCCTCCCGAGGTACAGAGGTGGGGTCTGGGCGTAGCAGACCCGCCGAGAATGAGGCCTTTGCGATAGCAATCTGATGGGACGCCATGGCTGGAACCTGGAGAAAGAGAGATTGATCATTGTGTCTGCTGTTATCGCAGCTTCTATCACACGTGACCGCGACTAGCGCGATGAAGTATACCGAGAGAAGCGAAATCGAATCAGTTTGCCGTTAACCAGGATATTAGCTTAGATTGTGATGTAGGGAAATACAGTATGATATTGGGGACAACTGATTGTTTGAATCACTATATTGTACTGTATGTGGGAAGCAGAACCTTGGAATGCCTCTAGCCAGACGAGTTGCCTCAATCAGGAGATCTTGATAAGATCATCTAACGTACCCACGTTGCCACTTTCCCCTCCGGATATCCTCAAGCCGTCATCGTACTTCGATCCGGAACTCTACTTCCGTTTCGCAGGCTTCGCGGTGAAGCCCAACCCCCTACTCTCGTCTAACCCTACTTACTCTCCCTACCCCACCTTTCGTACTCAGAATGCCTGATGGCGTGAGTGCTTGCCAACAGTCCGATCCGAGCTCCAGTAGAAACAGTAGTTGCAGGTTGATCTCCGATGAATATTCACTGCGAGAATCAGGCCATGCTTTAGCGCCCCCCGCAAGTCCCCCACAGTCGGATCACCTCATCCCTACGGACGGATAGCAAAGTATGGCCTGATGTGCTTATAAAAGCCTCATAGTTGCCCCCCCCGGGGCTTCCTGTAAACTTCGCTATATCCTACGGCTTGCTCTCTCTTTACTCTACTTTTTCCTCAAGCCAACTACAACTCTACTCTACCACCACTTCACTCCATACATCTCACTCCCCAAGTGATCGACATATCGACATCATGGCCACGATCGCTCAGCTCGCTCGCCCCTCCATCCGCCACTTTTCAGCCCACCGCCCGCGCCCTGATTCTCGCATCGCACGTGCCATCAGCCTGGGCTGCATTGTATCGGGCGTAGTGTTGCCATTTGTGCCACCCGCCCTTGAGAGTTCCCGCCAGCGAAACTCAGGTCTTACTTCTGTGGGAAAGTGAGTTTACTCTGAACATCTCAGTATTGTGAGATCAATATTAACATTTCAATGCAGGAACCCCCCACTTTGCTTCCACGCCCGGTAGATACCTCGCGTTATAAGCTCTCGCAATCCGGGAACTGCTCGGTGCAGGCGCTGATATGGAGACCCGGCTTGCGAGATGATGCATTATGCCCACGGAGTTTAGGATGGCGTTATGAGGTTGCTCTCGATAGCAGCCTGTGATGGGATGTGTTTTGCTTTTCGTTTTTTTTTTTTTTTTTGGTCTTTGAGACAACCAAGGATGCAGATGTCAGATCTCTCGATCGTCACCAGATAGTCAAAACATGCGCAAATCCATTCCCTAATGAAATGACCAAGCTCGAGTAATGTACATGCTAATATTGAGCCACAAATCCAACATAGTACAAGAAATTCAAGACAATTTCAGCATAGCCGTATCAAACACACCACCACTCTATTTTGGTTTGATGTCAAAATGTACAGATGCGGCCAGCCGCTCAGCTAAACCGATTGCCGGTCGGAGGTCGGTACGGGGTCGATGTTTCGTATTTCCCTTTCTCCAGAACACGGTCGGCCTCAGTCAAGGGTTCGTGACGAGTGGGTGCGGGGTCATGGGAGGCTTCGGTACTCGGAGAGGCGACGTCGTCGGCGGTATTCTGAAGCCGAGTCATGTTTGCTCGCTTTAAGCTGGCATCGTCGCTTGGGGTAGGCCCCGGGGTGTAAAGTGTCTGCCGCTTGTGTTCCTCTTCCATAGCCTTCATCTGGGCTTTACGCTTGATCTCGGCGTCGAATCGGGATTGGCGGTCGGCGTTGATGGATTGCTTTGCGAAGTAGTAAGCGCCGCCACCGGCTGAGGAGACAGGTTAGTCTTTTTCTGGGTGTGAGTGTCAGACAGCCTCTTGCTTAGAGCTGAGACTAATCATTTCGGTTACATACCGACACAAAGAGTGCCCCAGCCCACCCTGTTCAAGGCGCAAGCCATATCAGCAATTGAGTCTTCATGTTATTGAGAAACCTTCTCTCACCAGGTAGATCTGATCTAAAGGAGGAATAGAAAGTCAGTGCTGGATCAAATATAGGAGACATATAGCACCTACTGTGTTCATGATGAATTGATGAAATGTTGAAGTCGAAAGTGAAGCTTACTGAATGTCGTCAGAACGGATAAATTACCGCCGTTTGTTACCGCCGTTAGGCCAAAACCCACTATCAGTCTTTCACCGCCTAGTCTACCGTCTATCCTACCGCCTTACTAGATTAGAGCTTCGTTGAACATACAATATCACTAACAGTGCCAACCCGATTGTACTAGGCTCGTATTAACTTCTGAGGATCTCATTCTCTCACTCCAAGTGTAATTCGGTAAATATATCGATAACGAAGGACTACACGTTGATAATAAGGCTCGAGGCCTATTGTAGGTGGGCATTGCCTAAACGCCTGTCCATGGGTGATGTCGTCGATTAGCTAGAAAGCTATATTTAATAAGATAAGAATCTTGCATAAAACAAGATCTTTTAGTTCAAGCGAACATAGTTGTAGCATACAGCAACGTACCTAGTTTCCAAGGTTAGATGGGAAATGGACAGTATTACTAATAAAAAGAGGCAGAATGGGTTTTGACCCGATGGTAGCAATAGACTGCCGTAAGCTAGCCTAATCGCCATCTCCGATTACCAATGGAACTTCTTCCAACGTTGGACCTTTCTGATATTCTTATTCTTCACGACATCCCTCTTTTCGGATCCCTCACCTCCCTCCCTTGACCTTACCACCTCATATCTCCACATCTACAACCTTATTTTTGAGCAACCCAAAGCTCTTTTCGAGCAGGAAACCCCAGCGCCAGGTGTTGCTATTGCGATTTATTACCATATATTCCATGCTGGTCTGAGATCACATTGGAGGGGCAGCGCTCCGCCTCGTCGGACTCTCGTACACTGGAATAGTCCTTAATCAGCTTTCTTCCAGAGTTTCATCGACTCCACCGGGCTTTCAAATATGCCCCCCAAGCGCAAAGCGGCTGACGGTAAGTATCCCGTGCATCTTCCGGGGAGACCGTGACTCATGATGTACAGGCGGCACATCCAGCAGAGCCTCGAAACGCGCCACGCCCGTCCCCGATGTCGAGGATATTACCAGCGATGATGATTATTCGGACGGAGATGATGATGCACCGGAGTCCTCCAACTTGAAAGGTATGGTGTGGCACTCTGACCACGTGAAGTGACTTGGATGCTAAATTGGCGGTTGAAGAGGTTGTCGACAAGTTTTCTCTCCAAACCTTCAGCAAGAAGGCACAGATAGATAAGACAGATCCCCGATTTGGTTACAAAGATCTTTCTTCTTTGCCCTTGAAGCGCGACCATTACAACCGACCACTATGGATCGAACCCATGAAAGGCACCATCACTCTTGAGAGCTTTTCCCCGTTGGCATCCCAGGCCCAAGATTTCCTGACCACCATCGCTGAACCGCTCTCCCGCCCAACACACCTGCACGAATACCGCTTGACGGGTCACAGTCTATATGCAGCGGTTTCAGTCGGTCTCAAACCACAGGATATCGTGGAGTTTTTGGATCGTCTGTCAAAAACGCCACTGCCGGAGACCATTCGAAATTTCATTATCGAATTCACGAAATCATACGGAAAAATCAAGATGGTGTTGAGGCATAACCGTTACTACGTGGAAACGACAGATCCTGAAATGCTCCAACGCTTGTTGAAAGATGAAGTGATTGGACCACAGAGAATCGATAGTACAGAGGGTATCATTGAACGGGCTGCTCCGAAAATGGGCGGCCTTGTTATTCCCGGAACCAAGGATGCGGCCGGTGTCAGAGAAACCACACAACAGGAGACCACGGCTGTCAGGGATGAAAATGAGGAAGAAGGGGCTGCTGTGAATTACGGCATCGACGATGTTGGCGAGGACGACCGCGAAGAAGCCATTACTTACAGTTTCGAAATCCCCCCTGCTGGAGTCGAAGTTGTGAAAGCCCGCTGCCAATTTATCGGTTGCCCTGCTCTAGAAGAGTACGATTTCCAGGGAGATACAATCAACCCCAATTTGGACATGGATCTGAAACCTGCTGCCCGGATTCGTTCTTACCAGGAGAAGAGTTTGAGTAAAATGTTCGGTAACGGACGCGCGAAAAGTGGTATCATTGTGCTTCCTTGCGGTGCCGGTAAGACCTTGGTTGGTATCACTGCTGCAGCTACTATTAAGAAGGGTACCATTGTTCTCTGCACTAGTTCCATGTCCGTGGTTCAATGGCGAAACGAGTTTTTGCGGTGGACGACAATTGATCCTGGTGACATCGCCATCTTCACGTCTGACCATAAGGAGAAATTCAAGCGATCGACTGGTATCATCGTATCCACCTACTCGATGGTTTCGCAAACCCGGGCTCGATCATATGATGCCCAAAAGATGATGGACTGGCTTCAATCCAGAGAATGGGGTATGATGATTCTGGACGAGGTGCACGTTGTGCCGGCATCGATGTTCCGAAAGGTCACATCTGCAATCGCCGCACAGAGCAAGCTTGGCCTGACCGCAACGCTGCTTCGAGAGGATGACAAGATTAAAGATTTGAACTTCTTGATCGGACCCAAGCTTTACGAAGCAAACTGGATGGAACTCGCCGCACAGGGTCACATTGCCAAGGTGCAGTGTGCGGAGGTGTGGTGCCCAATGACAACGGAGTTTTACTCCGAGTATCTGCGGGAGAGCTCCCGGAAGCAAGCCCTGCTGTATATCATGAACCCACGCAAGTTCCAGGCTTGTCAATTCCTTATTGACTTCCACGAAAAACGTGGTGACAAGATCATTGTGTTCTCTGACAATGTGTATGCTTTGGAGCGATATGCTCTCAAACTGAACAAGGCCTACATTTACGGTGGCACCCCTCAAAACGAGCGCATGCGTATTCTGGAGAATTTCCAACACAACGAGCAAGTCAACACTATTTTCCTATCCAAGATCGGTGATACCTCACTCGATCTGCCTGAGGCTACCTGCCTGATCCAGATTTCGTCCCACTACGGATCCCGTCGTCAGGAAGCCCAGCGTCTTGGACGAATTCTGCGAGCTAAGCGCCGAAATGATGAAGGCTTTAATGCTTTCTTCTACTCCCTTGTGTCTAAAGATACAAATGAAATGGTCTACTCTGCCAAGCGGCAAGCTTTCCTGATCGATCAAGGCTACGCATTCAAAGTCATCACCCATCTCCAGGGTATCGACAACTACGAAGGACTATCATACGCAACGCCATCAGAGCGCCGTGAACTTCTCCAAGAAGTCATGCTACAGAATGAATCCTCTGCCGATGTCGAGCAAGTCAATGATGACTTGTTCTCTATGCGCACGGGCAAGAAAGGTCCAGCCAGGAAGGCGACCGCCAAACGCAGTGCGGCCACTCTCAGCGGTCTGGCTGGTGGCGATGACATGGCTTATATTGAGTACAACAAGAGCAGGAACAAGGCGCTCAAGGACAAGGGGCACCATCCTCTATTTAAAAAGATGGAGCGGGACCGACAGCGTCGGAAGAAGGACAGAGAGGACGCGGATTGATCGAAAATGCCTTGCTATTTTTGGTTTCTGTTTAGCGCTGTTCCGCGGACTCTTCTCTGTCTTCTCCAGAATGATATATACCCAAATGAGTCAACAAGATAATCTAGTGGAATCTAAAGCCATGAGCTAGACTCTGACTTACCAACATCGAACACCTGGACCCGAACCCAAACAAGCTGACTAATATTCTCTTAAACTGTCCACTGGTGACTCCTTCAATACCCTCGAATACCCTCGTATATCCCAAGGCCACATCTCAATCCGATGGAGACCCAAAGAACCAAAGAGCCAAAGAGCCAAAACCCCGCCTATATCGTATAGCAAAGCTTTTGTAAGCACAAGGCCCAGCCCGAGGCCAGTTATATACCAATGACGTAGCAGCGGACCCCCGAATGGCCGAACCCAAGACGATGACATTAAAGAAAGGTCCATTGGTCGTCAGACACATAGAACTACAACATCTATATATAGGGACATGTTAACCCAGCTTCGTTGCACAGTCAAACCACCACACACCATCTATCGCTTTCCATCTTCAATCCATTTCCCTCGACCGTGCTTCAAGCTTTCCCCACATTTTTACAGCTCCCCTGGTGACGCACGTGTCAAGATGACTTCTTCTGCTTCGGCTGTGGCTTCGGCCACGAAGGTCAACCTCGTGCCTGCTACGGACTCGGGGGTTTTCAGTGCTGGTGCGAGGGAGGATGCGGCGCGGGTTACCAGTGATCTCTTACAGGAGGATATGGAGAAACATCATGTTTTCTTCAATGATATAGGCTTTCACAGTATGTTCTCAGCTTCAGACACTACGCTCCGAACATGAGATGGGGTGGCTGACTAGATTCTAGACCACATACCCCATCACCTACTGAGTATCTATGCTCTGGGTGCCAGGCCTGAGGATATCAGGCATGCCTACATTCAGAATTTGAGCTATCAGAAACCTGCAATGCCTGTTGATCAGGCTATGGTCGAGTCTTTGCGTGAAGTGGATGGGTTCCGGGAAGGGTTGGGCGAGGGAAAGAATTATTCCAATTATTTGGCGCTTTTTCAGGCTGAGATCAACGCCAAGGGTGTTGGAAATGTCCTTGCGGAATATGTGTTCGCTGGAGATGAGCGGGCTGAGAATATGTTGTGTCGCTTGTTTGGTGGTATGTATTCGCTCGATTACCCTGTCTTGCTATGATGAGTTGCAGGCTCACGATATGTCCAGGCTTGATTCACCCGCTTATCCACCTCTGCTTTGGATTGGAATTCAATCAGCCTGCCATTGTGGCTCAGGGGTTGGCCCAGGCTGCTGTGCATGATGACTGGCTTGGTCGCGTTTTTTTCCTTCCGGCGGAGAAGATGTCTGCTGGTGTTGGTGTGACTGGAAAGAAATCATTGCTTGAACTTCTGAATGAGTGTCGGGCGGATACGGCCCTCTTTGACAGTGTCAAGTGGGAGGATTCTAATAAGATCAGGGATGGTGTAATGACAAGAGCCCCGGAGCAGATGATCAAGTATGCCGCTCAGTTCACTGTTTCGGAAGATCAAGTGGAAGAAAGACTGGCCGATATGATCAACACAGTCGGTAAGTATGTCCTGGGATATACTAGTAAGCCCTGCTGATTCCTTTCGCCAGTCTACTACACCAGCGCCGCACAGCGTCCAGCTCGAGAAATGAAACTTGATTTCTTTTTCATCCACTGTGTCAACTCGTCCATTTTCCTCTCCAAGATCACTGACCTTCCATACCTGGACCAGCGATCAAAGCTGCGCCTGATAGAATGGAAAGGACGCATCGACCTATTAATGTATGTCTCACGCGGGACGCCAGAGCTCTTCATAGATATGGTCGCCAATTACCCCATCAAAGAAGATTGGCCCCGTATCTTCGAACGAGCTGTGACCCATAGCACCGATGACGGACATCTAGCCAAGCTGGCCCGAGCAGTGGCACACGGCCAGCGGGTCTGCCAAGGGGTCGAGAATAAGCATCCGATGCCGATCCATGGGGATATGTGGCTGCGAATCGGGAACATCGGTAAGTTGCGCCTCTCACTGTATTGACACTAGCCTAATTCTCAACAGCTGTCGACTCCACCGTTGGGGAGGGTCAGAATGGCATGTGGGTCCGATCCACTGGCTTTGATGAGGCTTGGGAGCCTCAGGGACGCGCGCATATGTGACGTGCTGGGATGAAGGATCTTATTCAAATCGTAGCCGAACAAGCATGTTTTGTGTACTGTATGCCAACTACCAAATACCACCAAATTGAGGTTGAAGTACAGTGAAGTACAGAGTGGTTCCACTCTGGGAGCTGCGGTGGGTCCCTTTATGACGCCAGCGGCTCAACGGGATAGGGATTGGTAGATGGTGAAGTGTAGGGTCTGAGATCTGAGCTATGGAGTAAGTCAATGGGAGGCGAAAAGAGGACATTGATAAATCACGAAGAAGATGGGAGAAGAAGAGAAAACGGCCCTGGAGACAATCTTCGAAAGCACCTGACGAGGACATTGGGGGATCACGTAAAGTGGGGCACCCCAACGACTCTCACTTTTCCTGTTCATCTTTTATCCTTCAGACTTTCATACTTTCATCTTCCCAGCATGCCTGACGATGATAAATCTCACGACCAGGACGGTTCTGGGGATGAGAGTAACCCGTTCGTCGCCTTTCGGCGCTACGCTGATGAGCAGGTCTCCACAATGCTTCAATCCATCACAGGGCTGCCCTCCCAGGTAACGCCACCTCATAACAACCACTGGGAAATCTTTGCGGATGACCACGGCTACGAGAGCAGGGTATCTCGCCAGAGAGCTGGCAATGATTCGGGCGAAGAGAGGTATTCGACAAATCGAGATGGCGGAAATGCTTATTCGGGCGGATACGACGACACTCGCAACCCAAACAAGACATCACATCCCCGATCATGCTGGTCCGAACATGATGATCCATGGCACTCGCAGTCATGGAGAAAATGGTGCAACGGACCATCTGACTTTTTTGGTCTTGATTCCTTCTTTGACCGCTTCTGGCTTGAGGATCGCTTCTTCCCCTTTGCGTCGCATCTCCTCAATCCCAACCGCAGCTTTTTCCTCCCAGACATGTTTGAGGACACTGGCTCATCGACTTGGCCTATTGCATATATCATGTTCAGTCCATACTCGCCTCTCCACCTTGAGCGCCAAGCACAATATCGCGCATACCGTGAAAAGGGCGTTATGTCGTCGATTATGTCGTCTTTGAGTCTGGATTCTGACCAAGGCTCTTCGGAACCGCAGTGGCGAGATGCCTTCGAAGATTTACTTCGACTTGACAATGGAAAGCCGATGCTTAATCGTGATGTGCCTGTGACCTCGGAGACTGGGAAAGATTGGCTCCAGGGCTTAGTACAGCGCGGAAGCTTGGGTGACCAGTGGAAGTTCGTTCCTGACACACAAGGGCAGCCCTGGTCAGGGATTACTTTCTCTGGTCGTACGCAGCAGGACCGCTCTCTACCCGAGAATGCTGACAAGCCCGTGGATCAGAAGAACCAACAAGAAGCTGAAAGTGAGCTGGATCTCTACGAACGCTTCTTGCACGATATCGAAAATCGCGAGCGTGAATTCTTCCGTGGTTCCTCCGAGAGCCCTCTACTACGTATGCTCCTCCAGGAGCGACGCCAACAGCAAGAAGAACTTGAAAAATACAGACGCGGTGTTTCAAAGGCGGAGGATGAACACAGCAGTGATGATAATGAAAGCTGGCTGGAGCTTGTTTCTGGTGGGAACAAAAAATCTGTTCCTGAAACACCTCCAAACTCCTCTACCGAGTCCCAAACTGTGACCGAGAGCAAGACCGTGAACGAGAAAGTTGAAGCCCCGCAACCAGCGCAGTCTCGTGTCATTTCGACCATGACTCGAACAGAGCGTATTCAACTTCCGGATGGCTCAGTTGAAAGCAAGATTGTCAAAACCAAGCGTTTTGCCGATGGTCGTGAGGAAACCGATGAGTCGGTTGAGGTATCTCATCGTCAGCCGGGAGATTCCAAGTCCGGTGAATCTGGCCAGTCGAAGAGCGGCTGGTTCTGGAAAGACTAGTGGTCAAACAACAAAACTGTCAATGTCACCCATATTGACACCAAAACCTGAAACTACCCGTTTCAATTGCTCATCAGCGTACTTTCTTTCTCATTTCAGGTGTTCCAATTTCTCATTCAATCTGGTTTGCATGGATTTGCGAGGATTTTCAGTTATATGGCGCTTTCTTTAGTTCACTGCACTTATTTTGAGTCACGAGCTCTGTATCTACTGCAGATTCTTTTCTTATATCTTATGGAAATTGCATTATTGTGCTGTACAGCAACCTAACAAATACGAACCACAAAGCGTCTTGAATGAACAGGAAAGCCCATGTCAG
Organism: Penicillium nucicola; assembly: GCF_028828085.1. Taxonomy (NCBI): domain Eukaryota; kingdom Fungi; phylum Ascomycota; class Eurotiomycetes; order Eurotiales; family Aspergillaceae; genus Penicillium; species Penicillium nucicola. The sequence goes on along the minus strand of NW_026643125.1, from coordinate 430,874 downwards.
CTAGAACTACTCAACCTTGGCAAATTCGACCAATCTCGATATCCAACAATGTCATGACTTATAACTTGCCAATGAAGCAATCCGCCCTCAGGAACCCGACCTGCCAAGCCTCGGCCCAACTCCGCTTCCCCGCCTTCCGCCGCTGATTAATGCGAGTTCGACAGGTTTCCAACATCGGAATATTTCGAACACTTCTTAGAAAACCCTCAATTCTGCCCTCTTTTGATCTGCTTCACAAGCCCTTGAATTTGCGCATCACCAGAATGACCACAACCCCTCAGATCCCCGCCCCGGCCCACACGCTCGCGGATTCCATGTTGTCCCGCCACTTCGGAAGAGAGACGGTGAACTACTTCTCCAGTATGGGATGGGATTTGCCCCGGACAACATATGCGCATTAGTAACACTAACCTAACTAGGCTCTCCGATCAACCGTCTGTCATTCTTGCGCTCTGATCACCCATTCCTCTCAACCGCTTTGAAGCACCCGTCTGCCCGATTCGTCCTCTTGAACAACCTTGCGCCGTTGACTCCGTCGCCTGCGCAGTTGTACTATGCCAAGCATGATGAGGTGCAAAAGCTTGTGCCTAGCGATCTATTCGATGTTTCCGAGGAGGACATGATCAAGAACTATGATTCGCGCAAGACGCATCCCACTTTGGTCTTCCTCGGTTTGGACGAGAGTCTGAAGGAGGGTGGATTGGCGTGGAAGATCTACTCCGGAACACCTTATTTCGCAGTTGATGTTACGCCCAAGGGGTCAGAGGAACAACAAACTGCAGCAAAGGATGTGATCAGTGCTATGGAAGCCAAGGGCTTGTCTTTCTTCCAAGCACGAGTTGTCATGTCCTTCTCAGCCGATGAAGGTACGGCCAAACTCACAGGGACTACTCGAAACTGTGCACCGAAAAGCAAAATCAGAACCAAAGCTAACTGTCGAAATAGCCGCGATCTATGCCCAGGCGCGCGCGCTAATGGACTGGAACACCCGCAACACTTTCTGCGGAACATGCGGACACCCCACGTTAGGCGTGAACGCCGGTACAAAGCGCGCTTGCCCACCAACAGATAAGGCCCTCATGGCCACGGGCAAGACAGAAGAACGACCAGTCTGTAACACGCGCACGACACTGTCGAACCTTTCCTTCCCACGAACCGACCCAACAATCATCGTAGCCGTCGTCTCAGCTGACGGCAAGCGCATCCTCCTTGGTCGTTCGAAGCGCTTCCCGCCAAACTGGTACTCAACTCTAGCGGGCTTTATTGAGCCAGCGGAGTCTGTTGAAGATGCCGTGCGGAGAGAAGTGTGGGAAGAGGCTGGTGTGACTTTGTCGCGGGTTGTTATTCACTCGTCGCAGCCTTGGCCTTATCCTGCTAATTTGATGATTGGCGCTATTGCCCAGGTTAGTGACCCGGCTCACGAGGCTATCTCTCTCCAACATGATCCCGAGTTGGAGGATGCGAAGTGGTTTGAGATTGATGAGGTTGAGGAGGCTTTGAGGGTTGGTACTAGTGATTTGGGAGGCTCGGCTGGACCTGGGTATAAGGAAGGTGGTTTGCGTTTGCCGCCTCCTACTGCTATTGCTAACCAGTTGATTCGGGCTGCTGCCAGTGCGGAGTATTTTGCTGTGGAGAAGCAGGCAAAGATTTAGATTTTGTAGATTTACGATTGGTACATAGACAATAGAGCTGTATAGTGAAAGGATTTATCGTGGGGGTTTTTGGATTTTTGAATTGTTTTTTGTGGTATTGTTGGAGGGATAGTCTGACACTCTCTACCTTAGATCCATTCAAGCCTTGAGTAAATGGCATCCTATGAAACATAGAACTGACAGAGAAACTCATTTCATGGGTTGGAATACACAGTTCCATCCCGCAACTCGTGAATGCTATCACTGCCTCGACTATTCGGAGACCCAACCTCAATGTATCGAGTACCATCCCGCAGCGAATGAATAGTAACACGACCACTCTGTCGTCCTCTGCGAGAGCGTCTCGAACTGCGAGTAGAATCCGGACTTCCGGACTCACTCAATGGCTGAGAAGTAACCGACATTTCACGATCTATGCTTTCTCTCTCAATCGAGGCTTGAAGCTGATGATCTGCAACATGAGCCAATCCCATGTCCGTATACCACCGACGCAAGTCTGCGGCATATTTAGTTTCCTCTGGGCCATATTCAACAGGCGGTCCCTTGATCTGTGCCTCTTGACTTGATCCGTCAAAGACGGCCCAGGCGCTAGTTTCGGCACTTACGATCATCACGGCGTGATTGAAGCTTCGGACTTTGAAGTCCCTTAGTAGAACAGCGTTGCCTTCAACTAATGATGGGAAGGTGGATTTGTAGCGCCGGAAGATTTGAGCTTGGAGAGTCGTTCCAGCCATGGAGGGGTCTGTTAGCTGGATGGTCATGAACCAATCCTTTGAGCCTGTTTTGGCCTTTGCGATTGGGGAGACTTCGTTGACGATTGAGATTGTGTCTACTAAAGCATTGTAGTGATCGATGAGTGTGGCAAGCGGAGCGAAGTAGGAATATTTGCTGCGTAGCCCGGTGGCATTGCGATTGGGATTTGGAAGTGGCGGCTCTGTCGCGAGCTCTTTTGCCATTTCGGGAGCTTCAGTGCTGACGACGACCTCCAAGGGCCGACGATCGTCGGGATGTTCTGTGGCACCGTCGAGACCGTACTTTTCTTTCTGGACATCGTGTACGTTCTCTGGCTCAGGAACTGCTTCAATACTTTCTGGATGGAGTGAACCGGCTGCTCGCATATACGGGAAACCTCTATCGAGTTCCATGGGTTCATCCTGTTCTCCTGTTGGGGATACCTTGGGCTCGCCACGCTGATCAGACAATGCAGATTGTTGAGTAGGGTCTGGGGTTGGAAGTTGTTGCCCGGAAAGAGAAGCCATGACTCCTGGTGCTACAGGCTCAATCTTCGTATCGAGGTCGGTGATCTCAGGAAGTTCGATGGGCTGTTCTTGCGCCAACACTGACTCGGCTGCATCTTCCTCAAGAGAAGGAGACACATGCGAATCAGACGGCCCATCGACATTGAAGAAGGTATCAATCTTGTCGGTGTCGGTGAGTACGACTGAATCTTCCAAATTCTCTTGATCCACGGATATTCCATGATCAATAGCTTCAGACACTTCAGACACACTTGGATGATTATGAGCAGGCTCTTCCACATCAGGCTGCTGGTCCTCATCGGAATCTTGAGCTGCAACCGGTCCTACCTGTGACTCAACGCTAGCTATTGAATCAGAGTCTTCATCTTGCTCATTGTACTCCAACTCTGCCAGCAAAATATCATCCTGTACCAGATCAACCGACGCCATGTCTTGTTCATTTTCTGGAGCATCTTCGTCTCCCGACATTGTATCAAGTGGTGATTCGCTAGCCTTATCGCTGTCATGCACTCGATCATCTTGGTCATCGGATTTATATGTGTTTCTTTCGTCGATCTTCTCATTCTGGTCGCTGTTGGAGGATTCCTCGTCGCTCTCCGCTCTATCAACATCTCGCTGTACATACTGATCAGAACCAGGACTTTGCGAACGGTCGTCTTCGTCAGACACCTGAAAGGTTGAGAGAGCCGGATGTGTAGGCGCAGTTTCATCTTCGCTGTCGCTGTCCAGTACGATTACTTCTTGTGTCTCCGGGCGCGAGGGAAAGGTCTGTTCTTGTTCTGACCCATCGTCGGTGGAATTTTCGACATCGGATTCATCGTCGCTAAACTCCTCTTGTTCTGGTCGCGTACCTAAATGGGGTACATGGTGATCCTCCTCGTCATCGTAGTTGTATTGTGATTCATAATCGTCGGCTTCTTCGTCATACTGCTCTTCTCCCCCAACCACTGCATCTTCTTCCTCATCGTAGTTTTCACTTCGTGGGCGAGGAGGCACATTCAAAGCCTCAATTGAACCATCAACTTCGTCTACACTTTCGAGATCCTCGGGAGGATTTGCAGTAGGTTCAATTCCATCCATTTTATCTGCATCCACGGCAGATAAGGAATGAGGTTGACCACTTGACTGAACCTCATTTTCTAGATCTGACACGGAGTCTTCCTCATTATCAATCTCGCGTTCAGGCTGAGCAGCCTGCACATCGTGTTGAATGTCTCCATCCCCCAGTTGACTATCACGATCCTCCAAGGACAGCAGTTCGTTGGGGTGATCTTGATTTGACTTTTCAGCTTCGTCGGCCTTTCCAATCTCAACGTCACCCTGAGCAATGCTTGGCTCATCGATAATTGACGGAGGATCGGCCGTCCCGGCTTTGAATTCGTTCGGTAGATCTTCTGATTCGTTGGGCAATACCACAATGCCATGAAGGAGAGATTCAGTATCAAGAGCAGGCTCCGTCTGAAGAGACGCAACAGTTGACTCGACCGGTGCCATCACAGATGGATTGAGAGATTCGATGACAGGAGTCTCGTCCGTCACATTAATCTTGTGGATCGCCGGAGTCTCAATAGCTGATTCATGTGGTGATCCAATAATAGTGGTTTCCGGAGAAATCGGACGAATCTCATCGAGTTGGGTAGGCGTAGACCATGATGTGAAATATCCGTTGGAATTGGCGTGGTTTGATACCAGCGGCGAGGGAATTGGAAGCCCAGGGGACGGAATAGGTCGAATTTGTGGTGTGTCGGTCGGAAGATGAACGCCTAGAGGCCCTGGGCCAGGGACATAAACTGATGTCTGAGTGTCTTTGTTGCTTGACTCGGCTGCACGCCTTTCAAGAATGGTATCGGTCAGTTCAAGAGAAGGCTTCGCAAACACCGGCAAGGGCTTCTGGGGTGCATTCTCGGAGTTGAATGGAGGTGCAGCATTTGCCATGGGCTCATCGGAAGGTTGACCGTTCGCATCCTCCGTATCCTCCGCGTCAAGTTCTTGATTTACAGTCTGTTCCCACCAATCCACTGGAACCTCTTTGTCGACTGAGCTCTCAGACTCGTCAATCAGCCGCCAATCCTCCCTTTGCAAGCTGTACCGCGGGCGTTTCCTTCCTTTCCCGGGCACAAAACCATCGTCTTCCGTAAAAAGGTCACGCGACGTATCGATAACTCCTCCATATGAGCTCCACGTAGATCGCATAAATGCCGGTGATCCCCAAGATCCTGTATCAGGCGCTGTATCCAATCCATGCTTGGCTGTTTGGCGAACGGGGGTCGACGGAGGTGCGAAGTCGACAGGAGTTGGCACAGTCGGCTGTGGCTCAACATTGATTGTCAACGGAGGCTGAGAAGATCGGCGGACCTTTGTAGGATTTTGTTAATATCCGAGAGAAGTGGAACAAGAAGAAAGATCCCTTACCTCGAGCAGCACAGCATCTTCAAAGTGTGCATCCCACACGGCAGATCTCCCGGGTGTCTGTGTGACGGCTTCATGGCTAACAAACCTGGAATTTGCCAAAGAAAGATGAACCGTATCCCTTATTCCAACATGCGATTCTGCAATCTCCTGCGCGACGCGTCCATGAAATGTGGCTTTTACTTGTCCGTTCGGTCGTCGTAGGCGGGCATCTGGCTCTGCCAACAAAAGGCTCAGAGACTTGTTCGAGGACGAGTAGGGCCAAATGAGCGTGACAACAGCAACAATGAATTTTTCGCTTGGTTGCGCAAGGTCTGGAGAAAGCTGGGCGATTGGGACCTGTGTCAGATGCGCCAGCGCATTCGGTGCAGATTGTTCGATCGCGTCCATTACGCCGGTTTTGCGCGGCTCTAACTCCATCGGACAGCCATCGAGAACAGCATATGAGATCAAATAAAGATGTAAGTAAGAATGCGAGGGAAAGACAGAGTTGAGGCGGGGGAAGTGCTGAGATCAAAGAAAGCCGGGTGCTTCAGCTTTGTGCTGTGGAAATACAGGTGTATCAGTAGCATGTTACTATGTGTAATTATGGTATTTTTGAAACATAATTACACCGACTGCGATCAATAAAACTGTCTTTCTTTTATTCTTTTAAGCATTGAAAGGGCATATTTCTTTCTATTCAGGTCAATTTAAGTCTTGATTTCAGCTTGTTGAGCTCTCATCGACCCAATTCCCAACTCCAGCTGCTTCGTTCTCTTCTGATCGGTTCCTAAGATGTGGGCACTGAGCTCCACCATGGCGTTACCCTCCCCCTCCACTCCTTTGCTTCATAACATTTACATTCCTACAATTTCTACAACTGCGACTCCTGATACAGAATGTCACTCCCGAATCCCATTCGCAGAGTCGCTGTCATTGGTGCTGGGCCATCAGGCCTGGCTGCAGTCAAGTATGTGGTGTGATATCTCGACCACAGCATAGCATGTTGACCCTCCCAGGTATCTGCTCGCGGAGAACCACTTCGACCAAATCGAGGTCTTCGAACAAAGAAGCTCGGTTGGTGGAGCCTGGAATCACAATAGAAGTTCAACCAAGTCTGGGATGTCAACCACTGTTCCTCATCTGAATCCCCACGAGCCACTCGAAAGTCCGACCTGGATCGATGGACCCGATGGAAAGCGCGAGGCAACATTCGTGTCTCCGCTATACGACCTACTGGAGACCAATATCCCTAGGGAGTTGATGCGTTACTCGGATCAGGACTGGCCATCAGAAGCCCAGCTATTCCCTAAACATCAAACGGTCAAGCAGTACCTGGAGGATTATGCCAAGGATATCACATCACTCATTCAGTTCGAGACTCAGGTTTCAGATGTCAAACTTAAGGATGCCGGTTTAAGCACCTGGGATTTAACAGCAAAGAACCTTATGACAGGCGCTGAAGTCACCCATACTTATGATGCCGTTGTGGTTGCAAGCGGTCATTTCACCATCCCCTATCTACCAGCTTTCTCAGGTATGGAGGCTTGGGATGCATCTTATCCTGGTGTCATCTCCCATTCCAAATTCTACGATTCCCCCGAATCTTTCCGAGACAAAAAGGTAGTTGTGGTCGGAAGCTCTGCTTCAGGTCTTGACATCGGTGCTCAAATCAACAAAGTAAGCAAAGGCAAAGTGATGGTCTCCCAGAAGTCCGAATCATACTTGGCTGCATCTTCGGCAAACAATCAGATTACTTGCCCAGAGATAGTCGAGTTCCTTCCGACGACAACTCACAACAGAGGAATCCAGTTTGCAGATGGCCATATTGAAGAAAGTATCGACGCAATTGTTTTCTGCACTGGCTACTTTTATTCATTCCCTTTCTTGTCTTCGCTCGTGCCACCAGTCGTTACCCACGGATGGCGAACGACGGACATTTATCAGCATTTATTCTATATAGAGCACCCGACGCTTGCCTTCCCAGTTCTTCCGCAACGAGTCATTCCGTTCCCTATGGCAGAGGCCCAGGCTGCTGTTTTCTCTCGTGTATGGTCTGCGCGACTTACACTTCCATCCAAAAAAGCCATGTGTGACTGGGAGGAATCGGAAATACGCACTAAAGGGGATGGGAAAGCATTCCACCTCCTCAACTTCCCCGCGGATGCAGACTATTTGAATTTCCTCCACGACTGGGCGAACAAGGCGACTCTCCGCTCAGGCTTGTCAAATGATGGAAAAGGCAAAATTGGCCCTCGCTGGGGCGAGAAAGAAAGGTGGATGCGAGCACTTTTCCCCGAAATCCGACGAGCTTTTGTACAGAGAGGAGAGGCCAGAGGCCAGATCAGGAGTCTGACAGAGCTCGGGTTCGACTTCGAAGAGTGGAAACGGGAACAAGGTCCCCACTTATGATTAGCGTACAAACTCCACATAGACATAGAGTACACATAGACAGACTTATATTGAGTTGCGGTGCGGAAGGGAAGTTACGAAGTTTGATACAGGTTCGACGTAGTTGGATGTAGCGAATAGTGACGTCGTGACGTTAATAGGTGGGTTCTGTAGGTAGGTGAATGCTGACTTTCCAATATCAACTGAGCCATGAGCCTGGTTCAAAGTGAGAGGTTTCAGTTGAATAATTCACACTAATTCAAGATCAGAGATGGCTCAAAACGACTCTTGTTCACCTTGGACTTACTGTAGAAGAATAAGTAAGTAGAAGCCCCAAACTATAGATGTGATGTAGGGCTACCGATAAGCGCATCACATGACATGATTGTTATCCATCCGCCCGTCGCGCCGTTCGGTTACCCTCTTTCATACCTCGACGGGAAACGTTGGATGTCTCTTGATATTTACACGTAGCCGGGATCAATTCATTTGCTCATTGGAGCCTACCCTAAGTATTGAATCCACATTTCATCGCCCCGTCATGCTATCTCCCAAACACAGGTAGCCCGCACAGGATGCCCCGAGCTCACCCTCCCACTCTCAACAATCGCAACACTACAAGTTCTAGGATACGTGCTGACTCGCCTGGAGCTGGACCTGCAATCACAATTGATAGTAGTGACTGTAGTGAGAGCAGCAAAGCAGAAGACGAGTGGCCTATTAAGAGCATTCTTGAGGAAACCGATACGCAATATCTCATTGATTGGGAGGGACCTTACGAACCAAGTTGGGTGAGTCGCATTACATACTGGAGCTTCAGAAAATTTCTTTCAGCGTTGTGCGCCGGGCTCAGGCCAACTGACGCTTTTCATTATGTAGGAACCCAAAGAGAACGCCAGCGAACCTGCGATTGAGGCCTGGGAGAGGTGGAAAGCGCGCAATACAAGAGGCAGTCCAATTTTCATCTCCTCTGATAGTAGCCGCGACTTGGAAGATTCCAGCAGCAGCTCTAGCAGCTATCATAGTCTCAGTCAAAACCAAGATCAAAGCCCCGAGCAACACGTCAATCAAACCCCCAATCACTGCCGCATTGAGAGTCATATCGCCGCCCAGCTTCAGAGTGAATATTTGAATCATCTCAGCGCAAGTCAGGAGCAAGACTCACAAGTTTCAGCGTCACTTTTTGTGAATCAAGGCAATCTTCCGGAAATACTCGAATCCATCGAAGCTAGGATCCAGCAAAATTCAGTCCCCGCTCTAGCATCGCTCCATTACTCCTTGGACTATTCACAATCACGAAACCGGTCTTCTTCTTTTGAGACAGTATCCGACTACTCTCAGCCCCCTGCGAAGCTCTTGCCAGGCGAGTCTCAGGGAGTAAACCTAGACGATTCGCTACAAAACACCCAAGAGCAGGGAGACTCTACTCACTCCTTGTTCCTCGCGAAGCCCTTGTCAAGCGAGATCGAGGAAGTGGGCGTAAGCAATACGCCCCAAACCACGCAAGAGCAGAGATACTCTACTTCTGGTCAGAGTCCTTTGAGTATTGATCGCAGTGAGCCCCCTCGACCTGTTGCGAGCGCACCGTTGAGCTGGCAATCAGTCAAATCACCAGGCACATTCAAAGGTTTCAAATCCAGCGAAATAGCCGAGACGCCTGCTCACCCACCGTCTGCGATCAGCAATATCTCGTTTGACACTCCCAATCTTCGCAGCACATTGATTTCCCAACCTTTCCCCTCACGCAGTCTGCTTGAAGGTAACCACTCCCCCCGCCGGGGACAATTTCATAATTTGCTTACATCCCACAGAAGTGGAATTTTCCGAACCAAAGTATTTTGGCACGATCCCAGAAACAATATTCCACCCTTCACAGAAAAGAAAACTGAGTGGCGAAACATTTGATCGACCAAGAGCTTCATTTTCGAACATTTTCGCCACACGATTATCAAGCCAAACAATGGACGAAAATGATAACAAATCTCCGCTCGGTGAACTACCAGGGTCCACTCCAAGGGAAAGGATTCGCAACGCCTGGGCACAGCTGAATGCACCCCCTCAATTTGGAGAAACTCAAATGGCTAGTGGTATTGATACTCCATCATCCGTGGGAGATATAGAGGCGTCAATACCAGTGTCCGTCCCTGAAGCAACAGCGCCACTCAGTGTCAGAGCTGAGACAGACCCGTTCTCCCACACCGCAGTTCATCATGCTCATTCTTCTTTGTTGCCGCCGTCAGAGCTAGCTCACAGTCAGCTAGGCCAGCCATCAATGCAGACTATTCATCCAAGTGCGTTGACTGCCACAGGTATGGAAGAGGTCGTGCCAGGATCAGTTTACCTCGGGCCCTCCGAATTTGCTGTGACTCTTCCAATGGATTCTCGAGTAAAGGATGACTATGAAAGGGTGTTGGCAGATGCAGCCTCAAGCATTCGCCGGTTCTTCGTTGGTTTCCAGTCTGATTCTCAAATATCAGCTTCGGAAGTAAGTAAAAGTTTGGTTAGGCATCATTCAGACACCTAACATACATTTTAGCGGCGGAATCTTGAGCAAAAGATGCAGGAGGTTGTAATGCGACTGAACAATGTTTCAACTCATCCAGATCTTAACATTGCAACTCACCTTGCAGACTCTAATACAGACCCTGAGAAGGAGGCATCCTGGGCCGAATACTCTAGTGCCAAATTCCTTTTTCTTGGTCATCTCATGGATACGGTGGAAACACATGAACTTCATGTGATTATCGCGGTACAACATGAGACAACACAGGCAGTTATTGAGCGTTACTTGCTAGGGAAAGGATTCGCATACACCAGACCTCGCGAAGATATGGGCCGCACTCTGGAAGTATCCATGTCAAGAGGGCCACTTAGCTTTGGTATTCATTCCAGTGAGAGTGTGCGCGAACTTTACAAACCACCGTCTGCAATTTTTGCATTCGATGCTTCTTTCAACCCTAAAAGCCCATCTATGCAGCACATCCGAACTACATATGCACGAAACGGAAACTTGCTTCCTGTTATCTGGTTCCTTGTTGCGAACACCAGCGAACACATTCAACGTTGTTTGCCGGATTTGACTGAACCAGAGCGATTACGCTGGCTTGTCCATTACATTGCCCGCTTCCATGACGAAGTCGGAGATCTTCAACATGACGCGCTCGGTATACATGAGAACGCCGAGGAAATTCTCACATATCTTCTTGATGGTGTTGCTGGCTGGCCACTTGCCACTATTGAGCCCTTGGCATTTGTCTCTAAAGAGGAACTAGAGGCGTCGACTCCTTCATCGGGCTCTTCACTTCCACAGCCCCAGAAACGGTCTCTTGTGAGTTTGCCATGTTTCCTTATTCATTCACTACCTAACTCCGCGACAGGACGATGAAGGGGAAGACTACACGTCAAAGCGGGCACGAGTCGATACTCAAGACAACAGTCAATTGACCGAGTCAACTAAACCTCCGAGCCAAACATTGTATCCCGATTTGGAGTCACTGGAGAAGGTGCTCATCCAGACAAAGCACGCACACGCGACAGAGAAGGAGCAGTTACAGGCAGAGCTAGCTCAAGTCCGTGCTCAGGCGAAGGAAATGGAGCAGGCATTCGGCAACTTACAACACCGATTCGAGACTCGGACCGAACAAGTTTACACGATTCGCAAAGAACGCGACTCATTGGTGGCAACCACAGCATCGCTTCAGGGCGCTTTCGACAAGTCGCAGCATCAGGTTCTTGTTCTGAAAGAGGAAAGGAAACAACTTAGACAAGAGCTCCACGAGGCCAGAGAAACAATCAAAGCTGGTGGTGGCAGCGCTGCCGAACTGGAGATGACACGCGAGGAAATGCGTCGTCTTAATGCTGAAAATGAGGACCTCACTCGCAAAGCTTCATACGAAGCAAAGCGATCTGAATACACCAGAGAGCAATACCAAACTGCATCTACAGCGGCAGCTCAATCCGGCAATGAAAGTCGCCTACTGACATCCGAAAACGAGGAACTGAAGCGCAAAGCCGATCTGAACAAGGTCAAACTTCGCGAAATGAACATCAATGACAACGATGCCCGCCATCTTGCGAAAATTGATGAGCTCAATCTGACTCTAGCAGCGCGGGAGGAACTCCTACGCAGAAAGGAAGAGGAGCTTCGTGAAATTCGCAAAAACCGACCATCCACTCGCTCAACCAGCACTCAACCACGAAGCCCTAAAATATCAGCCAGCAGCCGTCCAACTAGCCCCGGTGTTGGCCACAACGGCAATGGTCATAACGGAGGTCTTCCAGGCAGAGGCAGCGCACTACGATTTAGCTCAGAAATGCGATTCTGAAGATGTTTCTCTGGGACCTTCTTTCCCCCTCTCTTTTGCCATCAATTGCTTGTTCGTCCATTTCCTCACGTCGGTGGTCTATGACGTATAGACATCCGATAGACATTCGGAACGTTTTTTTATCTGCAACGATTTTTCAAACATCAGTCTAGCCGAGCCTTTTCCCTTCGTCCGCTCAATGCGACATTGCATCTGCCTGGCGTTTCATTCCTTCATTTTGCTCCATTCATCCATGAGCGATTTTCACTTCGCAAGCCAATTCAGTGTGGAGCGAACCTCAATGCGCTCAGTCTATCTCTTTGCTCTCTAGCCAAGCCAACAATCATATCCAAGTCAAGAATTACATGATATTCTGAATTACATGATATTCTTCAATTCTGAATTGTAGCCATCCCTTTTTCTAGAGCTAATGAATGTACCATTTCACGTAGCCTGTCAAATTTATTGATTATGGAAAAGATATCAGTTATGCCTCAGTCAATTGTCAATCTGGAATTGGATTTGAGCTAATGATTAAAATATATAACCCGAATTATGCGATAAATCCGCAGGGTTATGTAAGTATACACTGGAAAGAAATAAGACAGGAAAGGAAAAAGGTCAGTTTTGTGATGAAGAGCAAAAATGAACAAAGAAAAGAGACACCCATGTCCAAACTCCTACCCAATCGTCGATCAAGATTTAGAAATGCAATTTACCTAGGCAGCCAATGACTTGGCAATGAAAGCAGCCAGTTCCTTGGCCTTCTCGCCGCGAGTCATGGTGAAGTGATTGGCATCCTCCATGACGGTGATACCACCAACATGCTTCGGGCCAACGAGGGTATCCCAACCGTTAGGACCGAGATCGGTACGGTTGTTCAACAGCCAAAGCATCTCACGCGGGTCAGGACTTCCGTCCTCGGCAGGCGCAGGGCGCTGGTCTCCAGGCTTGGAGCAGACTCCGTCTTTAGCCCAGACTAGGAATGTCTTGGGAAGCTTCTTGGCCAGCTCGGCATCCTCGTAGGGGAATGGCTTGGCCTTGTAAGCATCGAGAGAGTCGATGAAGGCAAGGAAGTGGGGAAGCAGCCACTTTGGTGGAGGGGCCTTGCCCTCGCCGAAGAGTCCGATGGTGTCAAAGAAGCTATAAAGACGGCGTGGTAGCTTCTCCAGCCCAATTGGGAAGGGAGAGTCTAAGAGGAGGAGGCGCTCGACTCGCTCGCCCTCTTCGAAGATAAGTTGGCGTGCGGCATCGTAGGCGCAAATTCCGCCGGCGGACCAGCCGCCGAAATTGTATGGTCCTGTTGGTTGGCGGCGACGGATCTCGGCCACGTAGGGAGCTGTCAGCTCATCCAGGCGGAAATTCAGGTTCTCAGGAGTGCGCATGTATGGGCAGTTCAGTCCGTAGACACACACGTCAGGAGAAATTCCGGGGATAGTGGCATAGGATGTGGCAGAGCCAGAGCCATCTGGGAACAAGAACAGCTTCTGGGTTGCCGTCTTGGGATTACCCTGCAGGAGGATCGAGGTCGCTGGCGGGTGCTGGAAGGCAGCGCTAGAGGCAGTGCTGATGCTCGACTTGGGGGCCTGGACCTGGATTTGCTCGGGAAGGAGGATGGCCTCCGCAGCTACAGGCTTAGGCTTCAGGTCGAGAGTTTCTTCGATGTCATCGAGCGTTTGGTTCTCAATGAAGAACTCTCCTGAGAGATCCATGTCAAGATCCTCACGGATCTTACCGAGGACTGTGAGCGACATCAACGAGTCCAGTCCCATCTCGCCAAGGTTAGCATCGCCGTCAAGTTCCGCAGGCTCAACGCCAATCTCCTCAGCCAGGATTGCAGTGATCTGTTTCATGCTGTCGTTCTGCTCAACTGAGCCATGAGTCATGGACTTCTCGTTCGCAGGAGTTGGGAGACCGCTAGAGTTTGGAGAAGAGATATCAGTCGAGGAAGCGGCAGAAGACATGTCTGCGTCGCTGTTTGAATCATCGCTGCTGCTCTCGGCGGGACTCATCTGAGCCAGAAGACGCTTGAAGTCCTTGACAGTCGGATGGTCCACAAAGACAGAAGAGTCAAGATCGATGCCCATGTCCTCGCGATAGCGTCCAGTGACAGTGAGAGAGAGTAAAGAGTCAACTCCGTAGTCAGCGAAGTCGAGATCATCGGTCATCTCAGCTGCCGAGAGTCCGACCTCTTCAGCAAGAATAGAAAGAGCGCGGGCAGTGAGACTAGGTCCCGTAGACTTGGGCGAAGACGCAGTGGCCTTCTTGGCAGGTCCCTTCTTGGCCTTCTGGACGTCGATGGGAGCAGGAGTGCGCTTAGCGGCAGCTGGCTTAGCAGCAGGAGCACCCCCAGGAGGAAGAGCCATGTCGAGAATCTTGCGAGCAAGTGCTTGGAACTAAATCAATTTGTCAATATTATTCAAAAACAAAGAAGGGAGGAAAATCAACATACCTTGACTCCTCCATACACAGCGACGATGTCATCGCCCTCGAAGAGATAGACATCACCAGCCCAGATAGAGTCCTTCCAGGGTTGCATTCGCACATAAGTTCGGTAAGTGACACTGGGGTCAAACTTCTTCAAACAGCGCATGGAGTCCCATCCATGGTTGACAAAGACTTGATTCTTCGAGTCAGTGTTATCGCTGGCGTTCATAATGAAGCCAGAGAGGTGACCAATGCTGTCGATCCAGAATGGGTTGCGGTGGAAGTTGCCAGGGGGCGCCTCAAACTTGACAAGAGCCGTGGCTTCGTGTTGGTCACTGTCAAGTATGACTTCGCGGATGGACTTATAGTTCTCGTCATAGTCGACCAGAGAAGCGAACAGCTTGTAGACCATTCCTCGCTTCATGCGGTGAGCCTGGCCAGAGATGGTGCTCTCCTGGAGATGTTCAATGCTTCTCTTAATCAGGTAGGCGCTGCGACTCCACTCGATGGCAGAAGCGCTGGTGTCAAAGAACTTGATGGTGCAGCTGGCATGATCGAGGATCTTCTTACCCTCGGCAGTGACTGACCAGACTTGCACCTTGGCATGTTCCTCAGCCCAGTTGGCAGTAGCAGAGACTCGGAAGAGCTGCTTGCCACCCTTGGCGATGAGAGGCTTGGGGACTGTTACGTTGCAAACGTCCAGTCCACGGTCTTTCCACTCAGGCTTGTAGTTCTGCACCAGATACTCACCTAGTGTCTGGGCAATATCCGCATACAAGGAAGATGGAGTGAGGCAAGCACCGTTGACCTTGTGGCCCGCAATGACGCGGTTCAACTCAGGATCGGCGATGTCGTTCTCAATGACAATCGTAGCTGATGAAGCGTCACTGGTCGTCTCAAGAACCTTCTGGGCTGCTGTTGTCAAGAAGGTAGAGACCTGAGCAGCCTCCACTACTGGCGTAGCGGGGGCTCCCTTGAGCAGACAGAAGTTATTGGTGTATGGGATCCAGTAATTCTTGAGGTCCCACTTGTACGAAGGCAGTGGAAGGACTTTGTGCCCAGCAGTGAAGTCCTGGTGGTACTCTTTCCAGCGGATATCCACACCTGCAAGGTAAAGTGCAGAAAGACTGTTCGACAGAACCTTCCAGGTATCTTCCTGGCGACGGAGAGAAGCCACAGTGGTTGCCTGAGGGCCGAAGGTCGACTTGACCATTCCGGAGCACACAGTGTGAGAGCCAATCTCAATCCAGAGGGTCTTCTCATTCATCAACTTAGCATGGCGGGTGGCTTCCAAAGCACCTAGGAAGTTGACAGTCTCACGGCAGTGGCGAGTCAAATAGTTGGGACCAAGCACCTCATTGCTGTCACTCTTGATGACATCTCCAAGAAGAGCCGAGACGTAAGGAATGGCTGGTTCGCTGAAGGTGATACCCTTAGCAATCTCAGCAAGGTTCTCGAGGATAGGGTCAACCTGAGCAGAGTGGAAAGCGAAGGGCACCTTCAGCTTGGTTGCCTTGAAGCCTTCATTGCTCAAAGTCTGTGCCAGCACATCGATTTTTTCGCTGGCGCCGCTGATAACAGTCTCACTAGGAGCGTTGATGCAAGCCACTTCCGTCGCGCCATCAAGGAACTGCTTGACCTGTGCCACGGAAGACTTGACAGCAAGCATAGCGTGTGTTCCGACCTGGCATTGCTCAGTGAGGAGCTGAGCCCGGCGACCAGCAAGATAGATGGTATCACTTGTGGTAAGGACACCGGCAGCATTAAGTGCAGCAAACTCACCGAGGCTGTGTCCAAGAACGAAGGCTGGAACAACACCAAGAGCGGTCCAGTACTTGGTCAAGGCCATTTGAATGCAGGTTGTTCCGAGTTGAGTGACAACTGGGCTGTGTTCCTCGATAGGAACGCTTCCATCAATCAAGGACACAATTGATGGGAAGCCCTGACTCTGGCCAATGCGATCAAAGTGCTCGATGTGAGAGCGGAACTCCGAGCAACTTTCAAAGAGCTGACTGCCCATGCCAGTATACTGAGCGCCCTGGCCTGTAAAGATAAACCCGATACCCGGTGCAGTAGCAGGAGACGGGCTGATGCTGTCCCGGTTGACAATTGGAGCCAATGCACCTCGGACATCATCCAATGTAGATCCTGCGACCGCAACTCTGAATGGGTGGTGGAGACGTCTGGCAGTAGTGGTGTAAGAGAGGTTGGCAAGAAGGCTGGCCGGATTGACATCGAACTGGTTTTTGTTTGTGTCAATATACTGCACAAGAGCCGAGATGTTGTTCTTCAGGGCTGACTGAGATCGTGCAGAGACTACCACAAGGTGAGCAGATCGGGAATCCTTCACATTGAACTCATTGAGAGGTCCATCCTCAACCAAGAGAGCAGTGTTACCGCCAGCAGCCGAGAAGTTGTTGACAAAGGTCTTGCGCTTTCCGTCACTGGGTCGATTCCATGCGGTAGGCTCAAGAGCAATGTGAACATTGCGCTGTGGGAAGTCTGTGGGGAAGTTGTGGTTGATCTTGGTCTTGATACCGCAGTGAGGAGGAATCATGTTCTTCCGCATCATCATGAGCACCTTGATCAAGGCGGTGACACCAGAGGCAGACTCTCCGTGACCAACATTGGACTTTGCTGAGCCGAGGTGAAGAGATTGAGCTGGTCCGCGACGGTAATCCGGGGCGAACACGTCGAGAACCGACTGCATCTCAACTGCATCGCCGGCCTGGGTGCCAGTTCCGTGCATCTCGATATAGCTAACGTCCTTAGGGTCGGTGTTTGACTCGTTGAGAAGCTTGTCGAAAATAAACGACTGGGCACCGACGTGAGGCCGAGTGATGGAAACAGCCTCGGCAGAGTGGTTGGTATACGCTCCGTTGATAATACCATAGATGGGATCATTGTCGGCCTGAGCATCCTCAAGTCTCTTCAAGACAATGGAGCCAATTCCGTCAGCTCGGCAGTAGCCATCAGCTCCGTCGTCAAAGGTGGTGCAGTTTCCAGTTCGTGAGAGGAAATGGCCACGGTCGAGACCAGCATGGTTGTCGGGGTTGGTGAGGATATTCACACCACCAGCCACGGCAGAGTCACAGTCGTTCCTCCACAGTGAGTTGCAAGCGACGTGAATCGCTGCAAGACTTGAGGAGCAAGCTGTGTCGACGCTAACACTAGGGCCGCTGAACTTGAAGTAGTAGTTGATACGGCCGGGGGTGAAAGCACGGTTTCCACCAGGAATGAAGTAAGTATCGATATCCTGACCACTGTTGATTTCACGATAGTCGTCACTGGTCATTCCATAGAAGACACCGACTCGGTTCTTTTGTGTAGAGGGAGTGCTGTCAGGAATGAATCCAGCCATCTCAAAGGCCTCATACGCAGTCAGAAGAGCGAGTCTCTGGGCTGGATCGGCCTGGAGAGCCTCACGAGGAGACATGTTAAAGAAACGAGGGTCGAACATTCCCGCCTCGTTGTACCAGCATCCGTACTGAACCTGACTGGTATTTCGTGTCTTTCCTTCCATATCAACATGGGCCTTAACGTCCCATCGCTCGGGGGGAACTTCGCGGTGAACATCCATGCCCTTGTACAAGAGATCCCAGAAGGCCTCGGTATCTGGTGCCTCTGGGAATCTGCCGGAAAGTCCAATAATAGCGATCTTGGACTGATCAGCACGACCAGTGCGATTCTCGGCCTCAGGGTTCTTTTGAACATCGCCGATGGAGCTATCAACCTCAAGGTCGGAGATTCCGGCTTTCTTCAGCGAGCTAAACAGGCTCTGGGTAGCAGTGCTGGAAATTGGAAGCAATGTGCAAGTTGTCGTGGCAGACTCCAATGTCGAAAAGCAGGACTCGATTACCTTGTCCCAGCAAAGCTGACGCTGCAGGATCTCGTCAAGAGCGAACTTCAACAGCTGCTCTAGGCTCTCAGCCACGAGCTCATGGCCAGTCTCACTTGAGAGAACAGGGATTTGAGGCACATAGCTAGCGAACTCTTCTTTGGGCCAAGATTCCATGATACGGTTCACATCCCTGTCATCGTACAAATGAGAGGCATGGTAAGGACCGTGGATTGGAACTCTAATTGGCTTGTGTTCCTTAGAGAGGTTGGTCTCAATGAAACGGCCAAGGAAGGTCGGGGGGCCACTAATTGTCAGGCCGTTTTGGCTGACAGCACTAATGTAAGGCTGAGACACACGGGGCAAGGCCTTCAGATCGTTAGTTATTCCGAATGATTGATGACTATTTGGGGCGTTTCTGAGAAATACTTACAGTTGTCTTCGCAAACTGTTCAATTAGAATTTCAGCCTCAGGCTTGCGCATGCCAGAAACCAGGACAGACCAGCTTGATGCTAGTGACTTGTTTGACTCGACAAGATCCTGAACTTTCAGGACACAGATACCGAGCCTCAAAGCAAGGACCACGGTCTCAACACCAACTGGGATAAGCTCTCCAACGGTTCTCGAAGAGCTGACAGCTGCCGATGCGAGTTGACCAGTGCAGAGACCAACGATGAAGGTCTCATCACCAGATGGGTAGGCATGGCCCAAATCGCCATAGTAACTAAGAAGCCGTTAGTCTGGTTGTTTGACATGAGTAAGGATTGAGAGCCCTACTGGATGAAGCTGCCCAGTTGATGAATAGTCGTCAATGCGCTTTCCAAGGCCGCGTTTGGTCCAAACTCTTTGTATCTAGCGAGAAGATCAACAACGCTGGTGAAGCGAGGGAACTTCTGTCGCTCGGATGGAGGCAGTGCGGTAACTTCCTTGCGCAAGGCATAGTAGCACTTTTGGAAAAAGGCCGACAGCAATGAGTCATTCTTAGCATGCAACAGGCGTCGGAGCCCCGTCTCAAAATCCGCAGTCTGGTCTCCGAAGAGATACACGCGACTGGGACTGTCCATGATCAAGCCCGGTGCCTAATCACTTGTTCGAAACTCTACAACAAAAGAAGAAAGGTTCAAGTCAGGCGCGGATCGACAGGATTGATACTTTATATAAGGATATGGTTTCTTCTTCCTTGTGGGTCAGAACCAATGGTAAGGCATCATGAGCCTACTATCTTGGCATCTTTAAGGAAACGTGAAAAGTCTTCGTTCCCTGTTTTTCCACTGATCTATGGTACAATTTCAGTGACCAAACTTAGGGTAAATTATCAGCCAACAGCAAACCCCGAAGAGAACTTTGTGATTCTGTAGTACTCCGGCCCATCGGTGGAGGGTTTAACCAATGGCACCGTTACGGTAGTGAACCCATGCTGTCTGCGAGGCTGCAGTATTCTTGGTTTGGAGAATGCGAAGAAAGGATGGATGTGGAGTAGTCTGACAGCTTCGTTCCCTGGAAATTCCAACCTATGGCATACATTCGTCGAAGTACCGGCAAACCGACGTGATGTCCCGGTTCGCCGAATGCTGCTTGCGGATAAGACAGCTATCTGTTGAGGGGCCAGAACCGAATCGAGGCCTACTTGGGCCATTCATGACATACTTATTGGAATAAAGAGTAATGATTGACGGATGATTCCCGCAAAGAAATTGCAACTGAACAGTAAATGTCGCCGCTTTCAGAAGGTTACAGCCGTTACTTCCATTGGGTCACGTGATAGTTTTGCCCTATGTGTCTCGACCTCTGGTGTATCTATGGGTCAACGGAACTTTCATATAATGCACAAAAACCCGGTAGAAGGTCCCAGATATATTGCTTTTGTCTTAAGCTTCAGGAACTACAGGGGCAATACTTCAAATGAAGGCACCCCAAGGAACGCATTGTACACCAACAAGAAAGATTTTGGAGATACATAGGCCGATCATCGATCGATCGGAATGCAGTACAAAGTTTACTTGGCAAGAGGCTCTCATATCCTTGGCAATTTCTAATGTTAGATCATCGCAAGACACGCTTGTAATATAATCCATACGTCATGACTCGCGTTGATATCAGATTTTCTGAGACATTGAACGCCCTTTTGCCAAACTACGTACAAATATGGATTGAGTTCAGTACTTTTCACAAGGTGACCTCTGACAATTGAAAAGTACAACACCGTTGAAGTTTGTTGAATGAGACAGGAGGTCAAATGACATGTACGGGTGTATGGTCTGTAGAAAGAAGAAAAAAATAACGCAAGACCAACCCATGATTTTCTTTCTTTCTGTAAAGTCGTAAGACTCTCTTCAAAGAGATAATTATATACACATATATATCTCTCTCTCTCTTTATTCCGGTTTCCCTGCAAGAAAATATAGCAAGTAACACTCAGCACGCGGGCCCATAGTCGATCTCGCGGTGGTCAGGTTGGTAGAGCTGGTGGGGCAATATTGGCGACGGACCGAGCCTGCATTCTGATGACCGGAAACAGACTGTGATTTGGGGGAAATAAAATGATAGATATAGAACACATTGAATGCTATCATAGCCGGAATGACCGCTAGCTCTATGTGAGATACACTACAGTGCTTCATAAATTCTCAAAATATGAGTAAAAGAAGGATTTTGGAGATACATATGCCGATCATCGATCGTGATGGAGTACAAAGTAGGAGAACTAAAATTGTGACAAGCCTCCCAGACCCGGCTCACGGGTAGATTGGGTCGTTGTTTTACACCAACTGGCATAGTAGGTGTACCAAAGTGCCTAACCTCGGGTGTAGGAGGTCACTTAGATCTTCCACCAGGAATTGGCATGTTAGAGCGAGACTTGAAGCACGGGCAGCTTTGACCAGAAATTTCTTCATTTAAACTCTGTCACTGTTCATTACCAATGAATCAAACCTAGGCTACATGCTCTTGGTCTTCTCCAGTCGGAATCTGGGGCCATGCATCAACGACATGAAGTATGGCTACTGTCATACGGTTGGACATGTGTAGCCCAATGTGGCAGTGGAAGAGGAAGGGGCCTGTATTAACAACCCCGTACCGCACAATCACTCAAACTGGCCCTGTAGGGCCATGGGTGACAAAATCATCTCTCATCTTTGGGTTCTCCATCTGGAAGAACTTCGGGTGCTCAGCGTAAGCCTCATCAGATCACAGAGTGTTTCGCTGCTCAATGTGATGGAAGTGAACCGTGGTGTTGCAAGGCAGATTTTTATGCAAAACAACCAACAATAGATAATTATAATAACTTGGTATAAGAATCTTCTCAAAATTTACTTCAACGTCGTTACCCTGGTCTGTTCGAAGCTCAGGTCCGGGAAATTCTTCACTTATAAAAATCATCTTGGGCGTATCAGGTGCACCCTCTTGCCGTGTGAGATCAAGGTCAATGTAAATCTGCTTTGCCCAGGTAGAATGCTGAGGCCCAACGGTGATTAATGCCACAAGAGCATTTGATAGTACAAGGTTTAAGGCACTTCAGAAATATATATATTGACCTTCACAAAATATCTGACATTATCCAATGGTATTATTCGTCGATAATGGGCTCGTCAACCTGCAAATTACATTGAAATCGGAAAAGCCCGAGAGTTGTTTAGGTACTAATCATTACGTTTATTGAGGAGTATCTAGCCCGACATCCTAAGTCTGGCCCACACGGAGAAGCATGCAATGTCCGCAAACATGTTTGCATTTCTGGCAAAACTATGGAAAATGTATCCTGTTGACACATTTGCATGATTGGCAGAGAGTCAAGATAGTGGAATGTCCAGGAGGTTGGAAAAGTCCGCACTGAAAACAATTTTCCGTTTCCGAGTGTCTTCGGTCCGAGAAGCTCGGAGCTCGAACAGAGTCATGCTGACAGACTGCGTACTGCAAGCTCGATAGATCTAGTGTTGCGTAAGAATACAGTGATAATCTGCAAAAGGAACAATCAAGATTTATCCGAACAGGGAGCTTTATGTTGGTGGCTGGAAAACTTGAACCACTCGCTGGAATGTGGCGGTTGCCCGACTGACACCTTGGTATGAGATAGCATGGACCGACAGGCTCTGAAGTATGTGAGAATCTCATGCGACTTTGAAGTTATTGGGTATGTTTCTGATTCCAGTACGCAAGCTGAAAATATGATGTAAACTGTTGAGATGGCTGCCAGCCAAGATCAGATCTAGTCGGGCCTTGTACGTCAATCCAAATTTGACCGCCAGCCTCAATCCAGAGAGGGAAGATAGGGAGTGTAGAGTGCAGTAGGGAAAATTGACTGGGGGCTTAGTGCCCTGAAATTTCTTGAATCAAGGCTTGGGTGGTAACCTCTGTTCCTCGAATATGTGACATATTAAGTAGGTCCAGCTTAAGATGTGCTCTGATAGACCGGATTCCACAGCCAAGACAATTCCCAGATCCAAGGAAGATCTTGATTGACAAAAAAATGCCCGCTATTTTGGTTGCACATAGTCTGGCAGAGATTCAACTTTTGGCTCGCGCCATAGGGGAAAAAAGGGGAAAATGTGAATTTGAAGGTACACCGCTTCATAGATAGCCCATCATTTGGGACCAACCTAGAGAGCTGTGCAAACTTAAAGTGTATCGCTTCTTCTCCGAGGTATGAACCAAAAAGGGAGGGGATGCGGGGGTTGCTAGGGCACAGGCGATTACGGCACGCCGATCTGAGCTCCACACGATGACACCGTGTGTTTTGTCGTATGCTGGCGTAGACCGATACCATTTGTGACTAGATCGGACGTCAAGGGGCATATCAGATGTCAATATGTCCTTCATTTCACCAACTGGGAAGTCTTGAGATAATATAGTTGCCCACCCACGGTTTGTGTCCCTTCTCAACCATGGATCGAGGGCGGCTCGATTCCCCCGGGTTGGTCAGCAACAAAGCACACCTGGGCACACCTTAGGCTGCTCTTCAGGCTAGTGTTTAAGCTCTTTTTCAGACGCCACAGAAACAACATGTTCCTCGCGTAATATATCAACTGATGGATCAGCTTGACGGCCGTACTTTTCTCCCATTCCAGAGGCTGATGAGTAGAAAACCCCAATTACATAAGTCGATTAAGCTTATCGATAAGACCTCCCTCTCCCGATCGGGCCTAGCGGACCACCACCACAACGTAAACAACCTGAACTACCCCAGTAAACAATTGGGCCTGACCGACTCCTTCCACACCCCGACTCTGTCTCCCAGCACATTGGCATTGGGCAGTCAATGAGCCCCCTCTAATCCCCGATTACCATTCTCCCATGCAATGCTGATTGACTGAGCGACCGTTGCTACCTAGCTATCCCTGCGACCGTGCGTTTACCCTGCGACCCCATCTCAGCTGGGAAGCTGTGTTGGTACCAACCACGCAACACCTAGATTTGATACATCCACTGCCGACCGTGACCTAAACATACAATTCTCGAAACTGCGCCACGGTATAAAAGTGCTGATTGGGTTAAATTCGTGTGTTGCGACCACACGTTGTCTCAGTGAACGTGATGGCTCAGCTGCCAGCGAAGTTCCCATGCTGGTGCCGAGCAGTATACTCTTGGGGCGGAGAGACAAACCGAGATTTGGGATTTGTAGAGGGAGATCTGATCGAATGTTTGAATGCCGGGGATGGACAATGGTGGATGGGTCGGTTGCGCCGAGACAGGCGCGCAGTGGGACTGTTCCCATCCAACTTTGTTGAGCTTCTGAGTGAAGACTTTGTACCTGTGAGCCGGGATACCAGTCCTATGGTTCTAGCGGGATCCTCGCCGGTCAACAATCCTACATTTGCACCCAAGAAGCAGAAAACCGTGTGGCGCAAGCCTTTCCAGGCGCACAAGGAAGCTGTATCACCATCTGCCAAACTAGCTACTGGCCCACTTGGATCTAGCCCAGCACCTTCGATCCCTCAAACTCCACCTCGAGATGGCAGTGTTCCACGCAGCACAAAGCCATTGCGCACCCACGCGTCGGCGGTCAAGAACCAGGGCTCAGTATCCCGTCCCACATCGTCTGCATCGCGACCATCATCGCGCGGCGCATCGCCACGCTCCTCGGTGGAGCCAGAGCGCTCACCATCTGCTATCATGCCACGAGGAAGTGTTTCATCCTCTCGGCCTTCGTCCCGTGAACCATCGCCATTCCAAGTACAGGAACGCCCGTCATCGATGATGCCGAAGAGCAGTGTCTCATCTTCTCGCCCTGTAATGTCTCGGGAACCATCTCCATTACCGGCGCAGGACTACTCATCAGCAATTGTGCCTCGTGGCAGTATCTCATCCTACCGACATTCATCGCGAGAGCCATCTCCATTACAACAACATGAATACTCATCTTCGATAGTTCCTCAAGGCAGCATGTCTTCTTACCGACATGCGTCCCGCGAGCCGTCTCCCTTGCAAATACAAGAACATGCATCCGCAATGGTACCATATGGCAGTGCTTCATCATACCATCATGCATCTCGCGAACCATCCCCCTTACAGATGCAAGAGTACTCGACTGCAATGGTTCCACAGGGCAGCATGTCATCTTACCGGCATTCATCCCGTGCGCCATCTCCGTTACAGATGCAAGAGGATCGAGAAGACTCACCTCCTCCTCCACCTCCCCCGCCGCACCGTGTTGCGATCAGTCGCGCGGCATCCAATTCTCCACAGCCGTCAATGCATCCGGACCAGTATCGAGCCCAGTCGCCCCAGCCACCCATGCACGCTCAACAGTATCGTGCTCATTCTCCTCAGCCACCGATACATTCTGATCAGTACCGGGCGCGTTCTCCTCAGCCACCAATGCATGCATCGCAGCACCGCGCGCATTCTCCTCAACCGCCATCCCACGCTCCTCGCCCTTCACGTTCTCCTGCACCTCTGGATATGAACGATCGTTATGTAATATTCAATCGTACTCCATCTCCATCGGCAGCTTCCGCCCACTCCGCAATGTCGGAACATTCAGCACAGTCCGATTTGCATGGAAACACACCATCCCCATTACGGGATGCCATGGAAGATGTCATGACTTCATTGGAAGATATGGGCCTACCCCGCGACGCTGCATCGCCTTCTCCAACACCAACATTTAATGACCCATGGGCACCAGAAAACTTCGATACGTCAAATGAAAGGACCCCACAAGGCAACAAACGTCGTCCATTGACATCAATGGGCTTTGATGGAGACAAAGATCAACATCAAGGGGGCCTCGTTCATAGAAACAGCGTCTACGGCAATGACCATTATATGGATGGTCCTCCGCAGTTGAACAATTATGTCCAAAGAATGGAGAGCCGTCTTCGCCAACTGGAGGACCAGAACCGACAGCCCGAGGATGATAAGAGTACTGCTGGGGTTGATGACGGACCCCCTCCACCGCCTCCAAAGCATGCTACCTATCATCCACGTAACAATTCAATTGCAGGACAGTTCCCTCACCTCAAGTCTCGCAGGTCTGGCCAAGATCTCCGGGGAGACATCCTTAACAGATCATTCACGAACAAGTCTAGCGCGACCAATTCTTCCAGCGGCAATCAGAGCAATGGCACATCGATGACCAATAGTACGGACAAGACCAGCCAAAGCCTCATGAGCGGATTCTCTGCAGGGGGCTTCAGTGCCACGAGTGCGGGTAGTTTTGCCAGACGAGGCGGCCACGAACGGCCAAACACCGCGATGGACACTGTGCGCTCTCGTGGTTTCAGCGATGCCCGTCCAGAGACCCCTTTCACCGGTGTATCCTATCACTCTAGCCATAACTCATCTCGACAGGGTGCATCCTCTGCTATTCCTTGGTCATCAACTGGTCTCGACACAACTGATCACAGCGGGGTGTTTGGTGGACTCTCAACACCAAAGACGAAAAAGCAAGGCTTCTTCAAGAAAATCTTTGAGACAGCCAAGACCGGTGCTGCCAGTGCAAGGAGCAGCATTTCTGCCCATGGCGACAGATCACAATCTCAATCTCCGACCAAAAGCAATAGAGGAATTGACGTGGTATCACCTATGCTCACATCCTATGGAAACCGTGATAGTGCCCGTGATATGGGACTTGGCAGCGCCAGTACCATTGACTGGGTTCAAGTGCGACGGGATGTTAACCGAGCATCCTCTCCCAGCCGCAACGAGAGAGTTGAAAGGGCAGAACGCTGTCAGATGCACGATCATCCTGTGATCTACGCTGTGGAGGAGCTTTACGATACCGCAGAGGGAGATGAGAGCATTGACGGCCAACCAATCAGCGAACCTATCAATTTCAATGCGGCAAACCTGAACCTTGTTGACAAAAGTGCAAGGTTTATCAGTAGTCTTCCGCCAACGACAAATCCCATGAGTCTTGCACAAGCCTATATTTGTCGACCATACAAAAGTGACGTTCAACGCCTACGCGCCATCTTTACCTGGGTCAGCGAGAAGATTGCTTGGGAGGAACCGGCTGATGGCCTCGAAGTCGACATGAAGAGACTACTACAGGCCAAGCGAGGCACCCCGGAGGAAATTGCTCTTCTAGTGCATGAGATGTGTGCAGCTGTTGGTTTGCATACAGAAATCATCCGAGGATTCCTCAAGTGCCCTGGCGATGTTCTTGATCTCGAAAGCCTCTCCCGTCCCAATCACTGGTGGAACGCAGTCCTTGTCGACGGCGAATGGCGCTTCATTGATTCCGCGCTGGCTAACCCCACAAATCCCCAGCGGAGCCGTTTTGTCTCTAACAACTCCGCCGTGGCAGAGAGCTGGTACTTCCTGACACGCCCGCTCGACCTTTGCTATACCCACGTCCCGCTCTACCCAGAAGAACAGCACATTTGCCCACCAATCTCACCTGACGTCCTCCTCGCTCTGCCCTCTGTCTGCCCGCAATATTTCAAAATGGGTGTTCAGCTACCAGACTATGACACGAGCTTACTTCGCATAGAAGGCTTAGAAGTAATGCAGCTACGGCTTTTGGTCCCTACAGACGTGGAGTGTGCTGCGGAAGTTGAAGCTCCAGCTTTCGCTCGCGACGCAGATGGTGACTTCTTTGAAAGCGGAGACGTCGTACGCAAGCGTGCTCTCGTCCAGCCAGATTGGATCCACGGCCAAAAACGTATCACCATCAAGGCCGTCCTCCCCGGAGATGAGGGACAGGGTGTGTTGAAAGTTTACGCAGGAAAGAAGGGTCTGATGCACTCAAGCAAAGACATTCCCCATCCCCTGGCTTTCGCTCTCCCAATGACCCACACTGGAGAGAACCCGTCGTACGACTTCGTCCTGCGCCACCCAACACCACATGCTCAGCGTCACGACTTGTACATTATGCAACCGCAATGCTCTCGTCTAGCAGTCAACAACACCTTCGTCTTCGCCGTGCGCCAGCATCCATCATCTGCAACACCAGCCAAGGACGAACCATCCTCCAACGGCCGTGGCTCGCCATCATCCGTCTTCACCCGTCCATCTAGCGCATTGAGCATGGTCTCCAGCAATGCAGGTGGCTCCACTGTTTCGGGCGCTTCATATGAGTTCTCGGCATCAACTTCTGCAATCTCATCCACAAAGTCTGCCTCTGGACGGGACAAGCCTGCTAAACTCGCCATTCAATCTCCCTCCGGCAAGATCCTCCGTCTTACTCGGAAGGCAGAGCATATGATCAGCAGCGATAGTGGCACCGAATCGGTCACCCATGCCGCCGCTGAAGGAAGCGTGTGGGAAACAGTTATCAAAATCGGGGAACGGGGTATGTGGCGTGGTCTGGTGCTCGCTGACCGCGCCGCGCGGTGGTGTGTATTCTGCGAGTGGGAATGTGTTTAATGTACTACATGGATGGTATGGGCGTTTGTTGATTCACTAGATCTCCCAAAGGCGGCTGCATTGCTTTTATTTCCCTTCCTTCCTTTGCTTTCATTGCTCGTTTTGTTCCGCGTTCTATACGCCTGCATATCTTCGACACTTTTTTCTATTCATCTCGTGTGTGATCTTGTCCTTCTTCCATACTGACATTGCATCTGGTCGGCTTCAAGCATTGCGTATATTGTGCATTACCTTTTCTTTTGTTCCCCTTGTCATTTGCAGATATCTGGATATTGGTGTTTCAGAGTTCGCATTCATAGGAGTTCTGAGCAATTCAATTCTGCATGTTCAATCTCGGTACCCCGTGCATTGTATTTCTATCATATAGAATCCATAGTAATTCCTTTATAACTTAGATACTGCAGTCCGTAGCAGTGGCGCAACCTGCTTTCTACTGCCAGCGGCATTCTTCTGAATCCACAACCTTCTCCAAAAGGGTGTATCTGATCCATTGAGAGCAGAACCTATATCCTCCTGCCCGGAGATATGCTCGTTATCTAACGGCGACCAATCCACAAGCTCGAGCTGAGAGGTTGTCTGCTCCACAAAAGCCTTGACGCCATCAAGTGCACACTGATTCTCACGAATCACGCAGACAAACAGCTCGCGACAAAACGAGCCATCAGCAGCAGTAAATGCCGTCATAACGACAACAACATCTAGCTCTTTCTGTGTTGAAGCAAAAGCGTGTATAGCATCCAGGAATTTCTCCGGTGTCCCCGATTTCTGCACAATCCACCGAATAGGCTTAACGGAAGAGCAGAAGCCCATCTTCACATTTTCGCCAGAAGACTGGGACGTCTCACTCCAGTCCTTATAATCACGATCAAGAACTTCATTCAGATTCAAGAGATCAAGACTGTTCTGTTTAGCATTCAGAACATCATTGTAGAAAGATTCTAGATCCCATTTATCCCCAGAAGCTTCGGATGCTTCCAATCCTCCCCTGATCTGTGAGTGCAGGGTCTTGACTGCCTTGCAGTCAACATCAGTGACCTTACCCTCGGCAGTTAGATTCGATGTATCGATCAATACCGCCGAGAGAGCGAGCTTTGCTACTTGTGCCATTTCTTCTAAGAAGGCTTGCTCGCCACCCATAAGCGTCCGGCTCTGTAATTCTCTCGTAATAAGGGAGGCACAGGAACCAGGACCGGGTTGGATGATCAGAGGCTGGTTCTCCGGTAGAGACTCAGCGCCTGGCATGAATTTCTCATCGACGTGGTGGTCGATGCATCCCACAGTTCGGAAGGTGACACCTGGCAAACCGGAGAGTGAGCCATATCCCTTGTCTGTGTTGGAAGGAACAGGCAAGGCGTTCCAATCAACCAGGGTTACATCAGCGAGGAGCTGCTCAAGGATGTTCTGCTCTTTCATATCCTGGGCGAAGTCTGCAACTGTCACGACATGTTCGCGAAGAAGATTTCCCGCCGAGTCCTGGGTATTCTCAAACTGCTCCTCGGTCTTCAATACGGGGAAATTAGTCGAAAGCCATAATGCAGTAGCAAATTCCGGTCGTAGCCGGTACAGTTCTGGTCCTGCAGGCACATTGGGAAGATTGAGAAGTGGAATGTGCGGCCGCGGGGCTTTGAGGGGGAGGCGGTTGTTCGCGCAGAAAGAATAAACAATCGCTGAAACAATCGAGTCCAGATCAGCAGAAGGATTGCCGATGACATAGATTGGAGACTCGGATACAGCCCCCGAAAGGAACTGGCGGTGCAGCTGGCGAGCCTGTCGAAGGAAGAAGAGGAGAGACATTGTTGAGAAAAAAGATCTGATCCGCAACGTCATGGTCCAGCACGTGCGGAGTCGACCGTCTCCAACTCGACTCCAACTCGTCTTCGACTTCACCTTCATCCCTCGTTCACGTCCCTTCGCTGCACAATGAGAAGCGCAATGGCAATTTCGCTCCCAGAAAGCTTCTCGCAAATCCCCCGCCATGCAATTCTCTACCAAACCCCATCCCCAATCCACCCTCTACCCACATTATCAATATCAACCCCAAAAACATCCCCCCGCATATCCCTCTTCGCCAAACGCGACGATCACTCCTCCCCACTAGCATGCGCAGGAAACAAATACCGCAAATTAGAATACATAGTCCCCGATATCCTCTCCAACAACCCCATCCACCACGCCCACGAGAACAACCCAAACCCAAGCCCCCCCCTCGCAGGCCCAGCAACAACGCTCGTAACAGAGGGCGCAATCCAAAGCAACCACACAGTACAAGTCGCAGCCCTAGCACGGAAACTGGGTCTCAGAGCCGTGGTTCTCTTACACCGTGGTACGGGCGGTGGATTGCGCGCTGCTGCTGATAAAGAGGCTTATCTGCGCTCGGGAAACGTACAGATCAATCATCTTCTCGGGGCTGACGTGCGGGTGTGTGAGAGCGGGGACGCGCTGGCGCGTGATGCGACACCGTTGCTAGAGGAGTTAATGGCTGACGGGGAGAGACCGTATTGGATTCCTGGGGGTGCGAGTTTGCATCCGCTCGGAGGATTGGGATATGCGCGAGCGGCATTTGAGATTGCATTGCAAGAGCAAGAGATAGAGCTTTCTGGAAGCGGCAGGTTTGATTATGTTTTTGTTGCTTGTGGGAGTGGGAGTACGGTTGGGGGGTTGGTTGCTGGGTTTCACTTGTTGGAGAAGATGGGAGGGGGCTCACGGAGAGTTATTGGGGTTTTGAATTCACCAACGATGCCGAGGAAGTATCATGAGGAGAGGGTGCTGGCTTTTGCTCGGAAAGCTGGGAGGATGATCGGGGTTGCGGAGGGAGATATTGGGATGGATGAGGTGCGGCTTGATGATCGGTTTGTTGGGAGTGGGTATGGTATTCTTGATGCCGATGCGAAGGAAGCGTTGGAGTCCATGGCTAGGACAGAAGGCATGATACTGGACCCAGTGTATACGGCCAAGGTTGCGAGGGGAATGATGCATTGGGCCAAAGAAAGAGAGGTTGTGAATATGGAACAGCCCTCGGATGAAGTGAATGTTTTGTTCATTCATACCGGTGGGCAAACTGCTTTGGGAGCCTATGCAGATATCAAATAAGCCGGAAAGCGAATGAAACTCAATAAAATTGGCTGGATTCAACTAGTATTACAGTGAAAGTTGGCAGCAGCAAAAACAGTAACTCGTGACAGACGTAGTCTTGGTGGTATGAAATGCAGAAACAAAAGCAGGAAAGCATTCGCTGAAAAACACCTCCCGGACTCGCCAGATCCATCTCTTGTAGTACACCCTTTTCGAGAATTGATAACAAACGAAGCATAGAAAAGGGGAGCCAGAAAGAGAGAAGAAAAGAAAAAGCCAATAGAAAAACAGTAAGGACCTGAGGGGCATGGTCGAGTTTTAGAAAAGAAAAGATTCCACCGAAAACACATTCAAGCAAAGTATGATTATAGCTCCGAGTCATCGAGGGTGTCATTGGTGCCTTCGTGTTTGAGTTCATGATGTTCACCGGATTGAACAGGTTCCTCATGAACTGAGCCAGCACGACTGCTGCCATTATCGGCTACCAGAGCCTCGAGGGCCTCGTTCGCATGAGTATTCTCCATAGATTGTCCCTCGGCTTCAGGGTCGACATCTTCTTGATTGGTCAGATCTGCAAACACGTCATCCAAATTCTGGCGAGGACTGCTGCTTGCGAATTGAGGTTCACGGCCGAAACGTGGAGGGCTGAACAGTGATGTTTCCATTCCTTGTTGGGGCGAGGGAGAACGAGGGAGAAATGAAGGAGATTGAGAGGCGACGGCGTGAGGGAGGAAAGCGGAGGAGGATGTGGGCGCAAAAGCGGGTGTGGAGTCACTGACAGGCAGAGAGTAGTTTGCGGAGAAAGGATATGAGGCAGTGTTGGGGTCAGACATCGGCGTCAATGTTGGACCCGTGCTTGGAGGCTGGGTACCACTGGAAGTGACAGGGGCTGGCTGCAAAGATGTAGGACGAGCAGACTGTGATTGAGCGTCCACCGACTTCCGCTTGGTGACACCGATATGCTTGGGCCGAAGATGCTCTGGAAGATCTTCGGGGCGATCCACGCCAAGTTGGGCCATCATCTTCTGCTGCTTGGTAGGACGTGGCTTCCGAGTTGACAAGGATTGTTCCAGAATCGGGGGAGGCTCCGGGGCAACCGGTGCCCACTTATGAATTTCCTGTCGGAAGAAGTTGGTCTCGAAGGTGAGAAGAACTTCAGCACCTTCAATTTTTCGTAGGTAGAATATCAAGGTAGGCACTTCCTCGGTTGTGGTGCACGCAGCATTCGTGAAGCCATGCAAGAAATCGCGGAACGCAGTGGCCTGGTTAATGATGTTCTCAAGCACTTCTTCCTCTTCGGGCTGAAAAGGGAGAGTTGCGATCTCTGCATGCCAGTCCTGAAGGTCCTCAAGCTTTGGACGAGCTGCATCACGTGGAATCTTTTGTCGCCAATCGCAGATCGGGCATGTGTACTTGTCGAATTCTTTGACTTTGCCTCTAGCAATCTTCAAACATTTTCCGTGGTACCTATGCGCTGTAAGTATTCTGAATACCAATCCCTAATGCTTTGTCGACTTACCATTCATGACAGACTTCACATTCAATCATCATGCCTGCCTCGGAGTGTCTGCAGATACAGAACACATCCCTCTTTCTTGACTTAGGGCCCCACACATTGGGCGCGCTGTTGGTATTTTCAAGTAACCCTTCGGGGGAGTTATCCCGAGAAGAAGGCTCAACTGGCGGACGATAACTGTCTTCAAGATCGAAGCAGAATGAATTCCGCTTAGCGACATACTCCATGTGGGACCGCAAGATGTGCAAAGGAGCGTTTGCCTTGCCAAACAGCTTCTTGCCCTTCCTCATCCAGTCTTCGTGTCGCTTTTGCTCCCTCTCTAGGTCAATTGCGCCGATAGGCCGACTGGTCAAATGCTCAAGAGATTCCATCAGGTCTCGGATGTCCTTATACTTTGGTCGGTTCTTCAGCT
Organism: Penicillium nucicola; assembly: GCF_028828085.1. Lineage (NCBI taxonomy): Eukaryota > Fungi > Ascomycota > Eurotiomycetes > Eurotiales > Aspergillaceae > Penicillium > Penicillium nucicola. The sequence continues at coordinate 397,804 of NW_026643125.1, read as the reverse complement.
CGGGATCCTTGCTCTTCTCGTAGAGAGTTTGGATCCGCTTCTGCGCCTCACGTTGTTTGGTCAATATAGCATCCACAGCGGTGAGAGTATCGGGCGACACAGGGAAGCGAGAGGCCTGCGCAGAGAGAGCTTCTAATTGCTGATAGTGGACAGCTTCAACCGACATCAATTCCTTGGCCTTGTTCTCCCACGCATCGCCGAGACGAGTGAGTTCCTTGAAATGGAGCAAGTGCTCATTAGTCTCAGCGAGGCCTACTTGTTCAGCAGAAGCCACAAGGTCTCGGCAATTCTGAAGGGTCAAGTACTGATCGCGCTTGCGGGAAGCTTCATCGGTCCATTTGATCTGTCGGGAGACTTGCTCCAGGTGTTCCAGTTCCGGGATTTCCACGTTGAAGTTTCGGCCGGATTCTATCATCTCCTCGATTTCCTGGATCGGTCGGGTATGCGGGTTGACAAGGGCAGCATTAATATCCTGGCGGAATTTCTCGATTTCGCGGGTCTTCTCTTCCAACGCCGCCATCTGTGGACAGTCGAACGAAAGTTTATCAGCCTCTGCCAGAAGGGCGTAGATGTGTTCCACTCTGCGGACTTCACGGTCGCGATCGTCCAGCTGCGCCGCCTTGGTACTGGCCCTGCGCCATGCCTTTTCGTTTTTTCTCCGGTTTTGTTGTTTCCGGGTAATGTAGTTGTTGGCTTCTTCCACCCATTTATCGCAACGCTGGACGAAGGCCGCAAGATCTTGAAGGCCAGACAAGTGGTATGGGATTTTCTCACCTTCATTGAGTAAATTATGAAGGGCCTTAAGCTGGGGCTTTGGTTCATCCTCCAAAGTCTTGTCGAGCTTTTCGGTCCAAGCTTCCGGGATCCTGGCACGTTCTTGGACCTTCAACACGAGCGTGTCTAAATCGGCATCACTCATGCGATAACGCAGGGTGTGGTTTGGACCACACAATTTCTGAGCATAAGTTTCTCCACAGCAGTCATAAGTATCCACGTGCATCAAACAGACTGTTTTGCCTGATTTGTGACAGCGGAACTGAGTGAGGTAAGCGTAGGCTTTGCAATGTTGACACTGGTAATCATCTTCGGGGAGATCTTCATCCTCAACTACAAACTTCGACTGTGGACCCTCTGCCATAGAGGAGGAGTAAGCGGAATTAAGGGCAGAGATTTCCTTTTGTCGGTTGAGGAAGTGAGCACGTTCAGCAAGCTCTCGGTTGCGGGTTCTATTTAGAGCAGGCGCAAGCCACTTAGAAGTAGCAATTGAAGTATCACGCGAGGCCGCTGTCAGAAGCAGTTCATCATGCGAGAAGCATGGATGTCTGCGGAAGTTCTGAAGGCGTTGAACACCGAGTGCTCCATATGGTTCCCAGTCAGCAGGCGCAAAATTGACCGCCTCATTAAAATTAAAGCCGTGGTTGAACCCTGCATGATACGCTTGAGGGAAGGTGAGAACGAATTGACCAGCGCGCTGATCCACGGCATAGACGTTGACGCCCGCCTTTCTGAGTTTGTCGGGGGGCATCAATGTAACGAGCTGGAAAAGAAGATCGGGTTGTCCTTCAAATAGTTCCGGCACTGCATCGCGCATGGCGGCCTCAAAGGCCTCCGCATCAGCACCTGGAATTCCATACCATGTTTTAGTAGCTCCGAAGTGCTGGTAGTTGGCCGAATAGGCGTAATGATCCTCGTTGTGCCAACAGAAAGTTGAGAAGCACATTCCAACGTAAACCCAAGGCACTGTCATACCAGAGATGTCAGACTTGATGTGACGGAATAGGGAGTCACCATAGAACGGAAGCACGTTCAGGTTCCAGGGATCAGACGAAAACGGGTCAAGAGGGTTGCGCTCAATGGTAGGGAATCCACTGCCATGGGTGGTCGAATGGATGTCCGCACCATACTCAACCTCAACAGTTTCATGAAGATCCACAACAAGTTTCCAGAACTCGGCTTCAACGTCATCCTCCGTTTCGCGACGGTGTGTGTTAAGAACTGGATCGAAGGGCATTTTGGAAGCAAAATACTTCTTCTTGAACTCATTTGCCTTTTCTTGGAATTGCTTGAGAGAGTAGACACCACCATCCTCGAAGCCGAATTCCCCAGTACCGACCAGGCACTTGGGACAATGCCAGTCATGCTCCGATGGTGTCGTGGTGGATGGATCCAGGCAAGCTTTGTGGTATCCGAGCTCACAGCCGTCACACAATAGGATTGAGTCTTGATCATCTGCACTGCCACAGGTCTCACATTTCTGTAGATTTATCAATATAAGGTTAATAACTGATACGGGGCCAATGCTTACCTCTCCGTCTGGTTGAACACCATCCTTGCGAACTTTGGGTGGTGCAGGCCGAAGAAGAGACATATGAGAACCAGCAACGGTTGGTAGTGAATCTATCAATACGATTAGAGAATTCGTGTTTCGAAGCGTCGGAAAATATACCTTTTTTGAGGCGCTTGCTGCGTCGCCCACTTTCGCCGTCATCATCACCGTTCTCACTAAGGGAACTATTATCCTGACTAATGCCGCGCTTCACAGATTCTCCAAGCTGACAGTTCACGGGAGTGGAGACAAAAGCATGTTCAGAAACGGGGTTAGGAGTCGATGCACCGTTTTCTCCTTCTCGTTTGATAGGCGGGCCGTTTTGAGCCGGAGTATTGCTGCCAGGAGTATTGTTCGTCGGGGTGAATGGAGAGTGATTAACCGCGGTGAAACCGCCAAGGCCAGTATTCACAGAAGTAAAGCCGGTAGGCGCAGGACGTGGAGGAGGGGTGGGTTCAACGGAAGGTGTAGGCTTCTCGGGTGACTTTTCTGTCGGGGTGTGTGAAGCTGCCATCCGAGGTAGAGTGGGAGTTTCATCGCGGGATCTCGAAGGGGTGCCGTTTTCATCCATCATAGGCTTGTAATTCATGGGAGATTGGTTGGGCGAAGGGGTGTAGGGACCACCATGCTCAAGCTCAAGTTGTTGCTGGACACCCGGTTTGGCCCGGGCCAAATACTCCTCGTATGGCTGTAGGTAACGCTGGTAGGAGTTCTTGAGCGAAGTCGACAAAGAGGACATAATTTTGCCGCTGTATCCGAGGTCGCGACCGATTTCAGCCCATTTCTTCGTCTTGCACACGGATTCGAAACCCCCACGGATCTCGACTGCCTTCTTGAGCTTGTAAAGATCCAATGGCCGCTTGTCGACACTGGGTAGTCTACTGTAGTTGGTTCCGTGCTGCTTGTGGAACATGGCAAGTCCGTCGACGTAGTTCATATTGGCGCGATTGCCTAGAATAGCGTCAGAATCGCACTTGGGCATGATCCCGCCCAGGAGGGTGGAATGATCTGCTGGATATGGGTACTCACCTCCTTCAACAGAATTTAGTTCTTGTCGACGGGTTTTAAAATGGAATCGCTGCAACAATTGTCAACAGTGTCCCTGCTAGTGCCGCAGTCCAGGAACGCATCCGTCAGAAGAGTGTTCCTACCTCTGTATCGATTGCGAAAGAAGGTTGCCAGCCTTCAGGCGGGACTACTCGGCAAATTCCATACTTCTTGCCTTCGGGGGCAATCTTTTGAATGTAGGCCACCGGGTCTTTGAATTCCTCCTCGGTTGGACGAAATGTCGGGGCTTCGGGGATTCCATGAGGGCGAATGCGCTTCGAAGGCTCTCGAGGATTATTCGGTTGACCACGGCGTTCCACGGTTGATAAATCAAGGGGCGTAGATCTGCGAGCGCTCAAGGGTACATTGTGGGCGTGCGATGGGTGAGTGCTCGAGGACCGAGTCGGCTGTCCTGGGGCGGCCGCGGCCGTCGAGGTCGCCCCGGCGGAGGCCGGAGCTCCCATTGTTCAGAATGGGGTGGACTAGTAGTAGGTCGGTCAGATTGGGCGCGTCTCGTCGAGGAAATTAAAGGTGGGAGTGATGCGACAAGGACATTGAGAGCAAGGAAGGGAAGGCGGTTTCGGAAGTCCTGCGGTCTGAAGGGTGGAAAGTTGGGTAACACGAACCAGAGAGAAAGAGAAAAGAAAGTGAGATCAAAGACAGAGACAGTGAAGCCGGGGGGGGGAGGGAAAAGCCGTCGCAGGGAAGAAAGAGTAGATGGATAGAAGCTTAGTGGATTATGTTGCCAGGACGTACAGATCAATGTACTGAGAAGTACTCTCGGGTCACTCTGTGTGGGCCTCCAGTAAGAATGAGACCTCCAGAGACCTAAAAGAACTCTTTCATTCCAGTACCGATCCATACGGTATTGGTCTTCTCAGGGCCCGATTTGCGGCCAAAACGGTCCTCTGAGGGTAATTTACTAGTAAATTACGGTTACTGCAAACGGAACCATGGATTGAAGTCCCGTGATATGCGACATCATACGGTGTTAAGTATTAGTCTTGGTGTTGTTGCCGTAGAACAGACTCCATGTTGGACTAATTGCGACTAATACCAGTTGGTCGTCATCTTGGACTGACAAGTAATTGGGAGTCAGTTGGTAGGTTGGGCTTTCATATGTCGTTTTTTACTGTAGGTTGGTGTATGGACTTTTTGCAGCCCTCTCTTAAGGCTCGGACCGTGTATCATGTCAATCAATGTTCACTTCGGACATGACTCTACCGTCAGATATTTCCCGTCGACTTCGGTATCCTCATTCTCGGTTAAATGGTGAATTGCCTACCCCGATGCCCCGTAAATGTCTCATCATGTGACCCATGTTTATCAACGGCGGACCCGCAATGGAGCTAATATCAAGGGCAAAGTTGGCCGCAGACATGGACGGGTCCGAACGCAAGCCAATCCCGGCTTATTACTGCTGTTATCTCCTCAGGTCAACAGTCAGACATGCCTCACTATACATTGGTTCAACGCCAAACCCAATCCGACGACTCCCTCAGCACAATGGCATCGCCAAGGGTGGGGCCAAGCGAACTGCGAGAGACAGTCTACGACCCTGGGAAATGTCCCTGGTAGTGGAGGGGTTCATGAACCGAGTCGGGGCTTTGCAATTCGAGTAAGTATACCCCCTGTTTATCTCCGAGATATATATCCATTCCCGATGAACAGAATCAAATTTTAATGGCGTGCAGGTGGGCCTGGCAACATCCGGAGAGATCTCGGCACCTTGGATCCGAGGATGAAGTAGATCCCAATGCTCCAGCCAAGCCTAATATCAACCCCAAGACGGGTAAGCCCAAGGCCAAACCGCGTGCGCGTGTCAGACGATCTTTGACGGCTCATTTGGAGGATCTGCATTCGCTACTACGGTCATCTTATTTCTCGACGTGGCCATTGCGTGTTCGCTTTTTCCGAGCCGATGTATATCGTATGTGGCGGGTTTGGAGTGATCGAGTTGATGGACGCCTCCCTCCAAATATCAAGATTATTTTAGATGGCGACAATCTCGGCGCGGTGCCGGCTATGCAGAAAGGCAACGACCTTGCTCCTGTCGGGGGCGTGACTAACTTATCGGTTGATTATACCAGGTTGGAGGACTATCTCGAGAAAACCCTGTTCATTGTGGAAGATGCAGAAGACCTACAGTGCAAGTGTTGCAATGGATCTGTGTCTCCGGAGAAGGAACAGATTGTCGTGTGTCCACAACCAGAGTGTCGTGGCACAAGTCATATTTTGTGTTTATCTACCAGGTTTCTCGACGCTGCCAATGACCCGGACCGCCTGACACCAGTTCAAGGGACCTGCCCAGAATGTGAATCGGTGGTACAATGGTCGGTTATGATGAAAGAGCTTAGTTTCCGCAACCGAGCAGAAAAAGAAGCGCGCGCAGTGGTAGCAAAGAAAGAGAAGCGTCTCCGCAAAGAATCAAAGGCATCATCTGGAGCCCAGTCATCTCCTGTGAAGCCCAGGTCCCAACGGACGCGAGAACCAATTGAAGAATCGACTGAAGACGACCTAAGACCAGACTGGTACCAAGAGGTTGATCTGGAATCCGACTCCGATTTCGACAGCCGACAAAAGAGCAAGACATCTCAATCTGCGCAAAAACTCGAAGTCGTGATCGAAGACAGCGACTGGGATGACGCTGAACTAGTGGAATAACAGGCGAGACCAAGTCTAGCCTGTCTCTAGTTCCCAAGAGGTTCCAGCTTCCTCAGCGCACTAGTTATATCCAGACGTGCAATGCAACCAGTCACAGCATGCTGAATCTCCTTCGACACCTCATCGATGGATTTACCCGCATCAATGATGGCAACGTCCTGCATCCTTTCAAATATTGTCTGGAAGAGCTCACGCACGCGGGTTTGCATAGCCTCATTCTCATAACGCTCAGCACCGAATCCACCACGCTTAGCAGCTTCCTCGGGGGAAATTCCGAGGAACAAACAGATATCAGGACGGGGTAAACCGATCTCCGGCTGCCATGCCCAGTCCAGGGATAGTGTGGGGTTCGCCTTGGCGGCCGAGTAGACGACGCCGGAGTAGGAGTAACGATCTACAATGACTGTGATGCCGCTTGCGATATCTTCTTCGATTCTCTTTGCTACCTCCCATCGGTTTGCTGAGAAGAGGAGGTGGATGGAATGGTCGTCTTGGTGAGATGAGCCACGGAGGTAGCTATCGATTAATTTGCCGATTGGCGTGGTCCTGTCTATAGACTTATTAGATCAATGGCACATAGAGTAAATACAATTCAGCTCAATACCTGGGAATCGGATGTATTTCACGCTATGCCCCTGTTCTGAGAGGAAGCCCCTTAGCATCTCACATTGGCTTGACTTGCCCGCGCGGTCGAGTCCCTCCACGACAATGAGGGCACCGCGTCGCGTCGCTGATGATCCTGTCATAGTTGAAGAATATGAATGTTTTTGTATGGTATGCGTTCAATCGTGCAGTCGTAAAGATCAGATCCCCCAGAATATGACAACAGTCTAGAAGTCCAAATGTTGACAAGTCCGAGGGGTGTTTATCAGCAAATCGCATTTTCAGCCGATAAGATTCCCCCCGAAGCCTTCACCACAACCACCAGCCATGGCCGAAAAGCCCTCAATGACATTCAGTCTTCTGGGCTCAGCAGCACCAGTTCTTGCCCCGAGAATAGGCCAATTATCTATTCCAGGTCGCAAGGCAATCACAACCCCTCATCATGTCCCGCTCACGTCGCGGGGCACAGTGCCCCATATCGCACACGACATGATGCGCGACCATACAGCGATTGGAAATTTATATATCGGACTGGAGGACTGTAAGTGAGACCTCTACGAGATAATTTCCCTCCCATTTCTATATTAAGACCATATCTGACAGCGCATGCCCGCCCGGGCTAAGAACAGTCATCGAGAGAAGCGACAATGCAGCTGTATACAAGACTCCCGCCGCGGCGCACGAGTCCCCGCTGAAAAAGTTCAGCTGTATCCCCAGTGATATGACTGTGATCCTTGGCCCGCGCCGCTTTCCTGCAATTGTATGCCCGCCTTCTAATAAGTCGACCTCTATTGCGCTGTCTACGTCTATTGGATTCCACCAACTCCACGCAAAACAATATGTGAACGCAGTGCACAAGCTGAGACCGGATATTGCTATTGGAATGGCAGATTTGGTTCTTGGAAGGCAGCCTGGTAACAAGAGGCGCGAGAAGATGGTTGATCGCACGCATGCCTTCACTCGTGATGCCTTGGAGCAGCTATACGGCAAAAGCCTCGGCGATGATGAGAAATCGAGGACTGCATTCTTTGCGCCGGTGCTACCGCTGGACAATGCGCAACAATCGCTTTACTTGGAAGATTTGGAGGATGAGTTCCGAGGGGATATATCCGGCCTCGCGCTGTACGAAGCTGCCTCCTTGGAATATATTCCTCCTTCTTTGGGCGGTTTGCCGCGGTTGTTGTTGAGTGAACCTGTCACTCCTCATGACATCCTGCGTGAGATCTCACTGGGTGCAGATCTGTTGACGACGCCTGTTTTGGGCGCTTCGTCTGATGCTGGTATTGCGCTGGACTTCAAGTTCCCGGCTCCAGTTGCGCTGGATGGTGGGAACCAGCCCCAGCCTTTTGGATCTGATATCTGGTCTGTGGAGAATGCTTCTGATGTCTCTCCCTTGGCTGAAGGGTGTGTTTGCTATGCTTGTCGCAAACACCACCGGGCGTACTTCCATCATTTGCTGGCTGCGAAAGAGATGACTGCCTGGGCCCTTCTTCAGGTCCATAATTACCACGTCTTTGATCTGTTCTTTGCCGGTGTTCGGGAGAGTATTCAGAATGGTACCTTTGAACAGGATGTTGAAGCATTCCGTCGCTACTATGCTCCCGATATGCCTGAGAGTAGTGGCCAGGGTCCTAGGTACGTGTTTTTTAACTGATTGAGATGACATGTCTTTTCTGCTCGTAGCGTTCTTGATGGGGTCAAGTTACTGACTGTCTCATAGGTTACGTGGCTACCAACTCCCAGCTCCGGCAGCTCACGCCCCTCGTCGTGCGCCAAAGGTGTATGGCCGCCTTGAAGAAGTCATCGGTTCATCTTCAGCAGTAACCCCCGACACCGACGCGAGCGGACTCGAAGAGCACGGATTTGCCGAAAAGGTGTAACCCTATTTTCCAACCAAATCCTCATGCATAAGCGGACCTGTTTATAAACGCATTTGCTTAGAACTAGCGTCTCAACGAATATAAACGAACCTATAAACCGAAAAGAAAAATATGCATATTCATTCATAATATTCATCTCAATTGCACGAGGTCAAGACTACTATACAGAATCCATATTTTGTGCCATTTATATCTCATATATTCAGGCTTCCCCTCATTAAACCGTCAACGTCATCTCCACACCATAGGGTATATCAAGATTCCAACTGGAAGAGGAGGATGGGGAAACTTAAGCAGCCTCGCCGGCCAACACTCGCCACATCCACTTGACCTCGTCTTCCTCTTCCTTGGAGCCCTGTTTGGTTCCAGCGCCGAACTGCTGGCCAACGACACAGACGAGCCAGGCGTCGTTCTTAGTCGTGTCCAGGTAGGTCTCAGTAGGCGAGCCGCGGGGGTAGATGCGGCGCCATTCGTCCCAGATGCGGAAGGCTTCTTCTCCCCAGGCACGGAAACTGACTTCTTCGATGATGGTTGGTGTGACGATTTCTTTGCCACGGAATACTCCCCAAGTGACAGCGTTGACACTCTCGGGGTTATCTTCGAGGCTGTCCAGGTCGACATCGGTGGGTTGAGTTGGAAGCGAGGATTCAAAGGCTCCTGAAATGTTTGTCGCGAACCAAGTCAACTTATCGGAGCCATGCTGAGCAAATAGGGGCTTAAGGATGTTGGTGTAGTCATTATTTGAACAGAAGAACTCGACGAATGGCTTCTGGAAGACGAAGCCCTCGCGTTGGGGTCCCCAACCGAAGATGTGGTGGTCACTCTTCACGCCGTTGACGGCGGGCTGCGAGGCCAGAGTCCACCAGCCGCGGCCGTCAATCAGCTTGAGGAGCTCTGGGCGAATCAGATCGGTCTCAGCGTTCAAGCCACCACCGTCTTCCTCGGCACCACCCTCTGACCAAGGGACCATGTGAAGCTCCCCGGAGACGTGGCGTCGGAACAGTGTGCTCATATCCTTTGAGTCCACAGGGTGTCCCCATAGCCGGCGAGCGTCAGCGGAAGTGACATGGAGCGAAGGACCGTAGCCGTCAATTTCACCAAAGGCAGGCGAGCGGGCATCACCCCATCGTCCGTTAGGAAAGTCATCCCATGTGGCTTCTCTGCCAAGCGAGCCCTGGCCCTCGGAGATCAACAGAGTAGTGCTGCGATTGGGGTGCATGGGCATACCCACGCTATCTGCGAGGGCCTCATGCTGAGAATCCTGTGATGACTCGTGCACGGAGAGCTTGTCCACGATGACTCGGTTGTGAGGCTGCGAGTGCATAGATGACGCACGGCTTCTTCCTAGCGCACGACCAGGGAAATCAATAAGAGGGGCACCCTCCTCAATAGCGGAGCTGTCCACTTCTGAGTATGGCGGAATCAAGTCACACTGTTCCAAAATGAAAGATACAGTCTTCTCCAGGTTCAGGGTGTAGAAATGGAATCCTCGCGGTCCGGGGTTGGTAATATCTTTCATGCCGCCCACGATCTCACTGACAATGTCTACACCAGCACGCTTGACTGCATCGTCATCATGCTTCAGCTCCTCCATACGTCGGGCAATAGGGGGAGGGATGGTGACGTGGCTGAGCTTGGTGACCCGAGTTAGGATCTTGTAGCTGTGGATAGGCATCAAGCCTGGGATGATGGGAATCGTCTTGAAAACGCCCGACTCATGGTTGCGAAGCATGTCTTCAAACTTGGTATAAGCGTCGATATCGTAGGTCAATTGGGTCATGATGAAGTCGGCACCAGCGACTGTCTTCTCGACCAGGTAGGGAATATCTCTCGCCGGGTCCTGGCCATCTTGGAAGGCATCGGCGGGGTGGCCCTCGGGGTATGCAGCAACGCCGATACAGAAGTAGTCTCCATGTTGCTTGCGAATATATTTCACAAGGTCAACGGCGAAGGCAAAATCCTTGTTACTATCGTCTTCTCCGTGCATGTTGTATTCCTCACTGCGGGGAGGGTCGCCACGCAGAGCTAGGATGTTACGAATTCCAAGAACCTTGGCCTCGTCCAGTGCCATATCCACCAGCTTGCGGCTCATGTTGGTACAGGTCAAGTGTAGGACGGTCGTTAATTGTAACTGGCGCTGGCATACTTCGGCCAACTCGAGCGATCGTGCCGCTGTGCTACCACCAGCGCCCCAGGTGACTGTCACAAATAGGGGACGCAGAGCCTGAGCCATCCGCTCCAGACGCGCAGACAGGTTGGCGAAACCCTAGATGAACACATACTTGTCAGTGACTTCCCATCTTTGCGCACGCGGGGTGACCCCACCATCCGGGTCTTTGGAGGAAAGAACTCCAGGGAGAAGTAGTTGGCATCTGGCGGCAAAGCCGCGATCTTCTCTGTGATTTTCTTCTCCATTGTGTCTAGGGAGTGTATATGGAGAGGGGTTGGATGAGGAAGAAGAGAGATTCGGGGCAAAAGTGGACCATGTCACGATTCCGATTGCGTCGGATACTGCGATGTCTTCAGCTGCCGAGGAACCACACACGGACGATCTACTAGATTTATACACTACATGCATCTTATGCTGGAATTACCACCGTTTTACTGTATGCAAGGGGACCAACTGAAGAAAAAAAACCGCCTGAAAAGTGGCACGGGTTACGATGACTCAGCCCGATATCGATCGACGAGCTTAACCTTGGAACGCTGAACAACGATTGACTTGAATGCTTCACATTGACCATACTCGAGGTTGATTGGACCAGGACACACTCTTTTGTTATTCTTTTGGTTCTTTTGGTCTGGAGCTGTGGCTTGAATTCCCCTGTCATGGCATCTCGTCCACCGAACTTTCTTCGCTATTTCCGTTTGCAGCTACGCAACAACAGACCACCCACAGTGCCGCGACGAACCCTGTCCACACCCTCTCCTTCACAGCCGCCAAAGCTACCCAATGCGAACGCTAATGGCTCTCAATCTCGCTTGCGCCGGTTCAATGACCGTCTCCCCCGCTTTCTCCGCAATTATACCACACCCTTATTCGGCGCCCCGGTCACCCATATCACTTCTTTCTTAATACTCCACGAGATTACTGCTATACTTCCATTATTCGGACTGGTTGGTGCCTTTCACTATGGTGCATGGATGCCGGACCTTTCGTCGGAGACAGGCGAGACCAATGCCTTTGACGAAGGAGCTGCACGGTTTGGTCGCTGGCTGAAGAAGAAGGGTTGGGTGGATCAGGATGATGTTCAGACTGTCGCGGAACATGAGACTACCGGGGAGAACAAAACGCAGCGTGCGGGGGTGCGATTGGTGCTGGAATTTGCAACAGCCTACGCAATTACCAAGGCGTTGCTGCCAGCTCGACTGGCAGCTAGTGTATGGGCCACGCCATGGTTCGCAAGAACCGTTTTTACACCTACAGCCAACCTAGCTAGGAAGCTATTCGTAAGAGGTTGAGCTCGTGGGTATATGTACTGTAATACCAGAAAGCGATGTTCATAATTCAAATGAAAATGTATATTGTTTATTGTTCCAAGCCATCAAGGTCCTTCTCTCAGGCTCACGGCGTCTATGCTGCAAGCACCCGAAGGATGGACCTGTCAGACGAAGTCATTTGGAAACGAGTAATTTACTCGTAAACCCAAGCGGAAGAGGCGGACTTCCACTTGAGGACCTCGGAGGGAGTGAACCAGAGGCCAATCTCCTTCTTGGCGTTCTCGACGGAGTCGGAACCGTGGCAGACGTTGCGGCCAACATCCTGTAAACATGTCAATACAAGAAGATCAGTCTGGAATGCGTGGGGCTCTTACGATGGCGAAGTCACCACGGATGGTACCGGGGGCGGAAGCCAAGGGGTTGGTGGCACCGAGGAGGACACGGCCGGTCTTGACGGCGTCCTTACCCTCCCAGACCATGGCGCAGATGGGGCCGCTGAGCATGTAGGCGACGAGGCCCTTGAAGAAGGGCTTGGCGGAGAGGTCCTCGTAGTGCTTCTCGAGGTGCTCCTGGCTGGGGCTGGTGAGCTTCATGGCAACGAGCTTGAAGCCACGGTTCTCGAAGCGAGAGATGATAGGGCCGATGAGTCCACGCTGTCCATGGTGTTAGTTATTGTTGTCAATTGGGCGGCCGATCTATCTTTGGCGACGGAATCGGTTCAATGGATATTATATCCATACCTGGACACCATCGGGCTTGATGGCAATGAAACTGGATCGATTTGTTAGCTTGACCGGACAATGAGGGGTAACAGCAGGGATGGAGGGGAGGGGAATTGAGGAGGGAGGGAGGTTAAAGTAGATCATGGAGAGCAAGCACGTACGTCTGTTCCTCGTTGGCGGACATTTTGAATATGAGACCAAAAAATGTATGTGGTATGAGGTGGAAAAAGTAGGAGGAGGTTGAAGATTAAATAGAGGGGCTTTTTTCGGTGCTGTCACATCTGAGCAGATGATTGGCTGACGGCATCGGAGGGGTGTCTCAGCTGAATGCCTGACTGCCTGAATGCCTGACTGCCTTGGCGCCTTGATACCTTAGTGCCTGTCTGTTCAGGTGTCCGGCCAGCTTGGAGCTTCCTGTTGACATCTCCACACTTTAAATGCGGGTATCTTCATTCACCACCCTCAGAGATTGAGAGTCTCTGGTTGCACATACTGTCTACATTATGGCCAGGAGTCAACCTGCGTCCCGTTGGGCAGTCTTGCTCTCCTTGGTGATCCTCATCGGATGCGTTGTCGTCCCCAGTTGTATGGTGTCCCCTTCTTCGATTAAGCTTACGGCCGGCTAATTGCCCACGTAGGGGCTGTCAAACACGGAGACTTCAAGACATGCGAACAGTCTGGATTCTGTAAACGAAATCGCGCATACGCCGATGATGCTTCTGCTCAAAGCTCGTGGAACTCGCCCTACGAGCTCGATCCCGCCACCGTGCATTTCAAGGATGGCCTATTCACAGGTGTTCTTGTCAAAACAATCACTGCCGACGAAAAGGTTCAGCTACCTCTTACAGTCTCTTTCTTGGAATCCGGGGCCGCTCGGTTGTTGGTGGACGAAGAGAAGCGACTGAAGGGCGATATCGAAATGCGACACGGCAGCAAGGCAAACAAGAAGCGTTATGATGAAGCTGAGCAATGGGCGATTGTAGGTGGCTTGGAACTTAGCAAGTCAGCTACATTGAATGCCCAGAGTGAAACCGGCTTCACCAATATTCTCTATGGACCTGGAGACAAGTTCCAGGCAGTCATTCGCCATGCCCCGTTCGGCATTGATTTCCAAAGAGACGATCAAACCCATGTCCAATTGAACGAGCGAGGTCTTTTGAACATGGAGCACTGGCGTCCGAAGGTGGAAAGAAAGGAAGGCGAAACTGGCGAGGACGAAAGCACCTGGTGGGAGGAGACATTCGGTGGAAGCACTGACTCCAAACCCCGTGGTCCCGAGAGTGTTGCTCTTGATGTCACTTTCCCTGGTTACAGTCATGTGTTTGGTATTCCAGAGCATGCCGACTCTCTTTCACTCAAGGAAACCAGAGGCGGTGATGGCAACCACGCTGATCCTTACCGTCTATTTAACTCGGACGTCTTTGAGTATGAGCTCGAGAGCCCAATGACTCTTTACGGTGCTATTCCATTCATGCAAGCCCATCGCAAGAACTCCACTGTCGGTGTTTTCTGGCTCAATGCGGCTGAAACCTGGATTGATATTGTCAAGTCCACAACCACCGCCAACCCGCTGTCCTTGGGAACCCCTTCCAAGACCAACACTCAGACCCACTGGATCTCTGAGTCTGGTCGGCTCGACTTGTTTGTCTTCCTCGGTCCTTCGCCTAAAGAGATCAGTAAGACATATGGTGAGCTTACTGGATATACGCAGCTCCCCCAGCAGTTTGCCATTGGCTACCACCAATGTCGCTGGAACTATGTAACCGATGAAGACGTGAAGGAGGTGAACGCCAAATTTGACAAGTACCAGATTCCTTACGATGTGATTTGGCTTGATCTTGAATATACTGATGACCGTAAATACTTCACCTGGGATCCCCTCACATTCCCTGACCCCAAGGGTATGCAGGAAAAGCTTGATGAGACAGAGCGCAAACTTGTTGTTCTGATCGACCCACATATCAAGAAGGCGGATAACTACTACGTGTCCGATGAGCTCCGAAGCAAAAATCTCGCCGTGCTCAACAAAGATGGCGAGATCTACGATGGATGGTGCTGGCCCGGATCCTCAAACTGGGTCGACTGCTTCAATCCCGCCGCACGCGTGTGGTGGAATGCACTTCATAAATACGACAAGTTCAAGGGATCTCTCTCAAACCTTTTCATCTGGAACGACATGAACGAGCCCTCTGTTTTCAACGGACCGGACATGAGCATGCCCAGAGACAACCTGCACTATGGCAACTGGGAACACCGTGATATTCACAATGTCAACGGCATGAGCCTCTTGAACGCCACCTACGAGGGCATGCTCCAGCGCAAGAAGGGCGAGATTCGCCGTCCATTCATTCTGACTCGCTCATTCTACGCCGGGTCTCAGCGTGTCTCTGCTATGTGGACTGGCGATAACCAGGCCACATGGGACCACTTGGCGGCATCTGTTCCCATGGTCCTGACGAACGGCATTGCTGGTTTCCCCTTTGCCGGAGCTGATGTTGGTGGCTTCTTCCACAACCCTGATAAGGATTTGTTGACCCGCTGGTATCAAGCTGGTATCTGGTATCCCTTCTTCCGCGCGCACGCTCACATCGACACTCGTCGCCGTGAGCCGTATCTCATCAGTGAGCCTCACCGATCCTACATCGCTCAGGCTATTCGTCTGAGATATCAACTTCTTCCTGCCTGGTACACTGCCTTCCATGAAGCCTCGGTCAACGGCACACCGATTGTGCGGCCCCAATACTACGCTTTCCCCGATGACGAGCCTGGCTTTGCCATCGATGATCAGTTCTACCTTGCCTCTACTGGTCTTCTCGTGAAGCCCGTTCTGACCGAAAACACCGAGACTGCGGACGTGTATATCTCCGACGATGAGAAGTACTATGACTACTTTGACTTCACTGTCTACCAGGGTGCTGGCAAGAAGCACACCGTCCCTGCCCCTGAAGACAAGGTGCCGGTCCTGATCCAAGGTGGTCACATTATTCCCCGCAAGGATCGTCCCCGTCGTAGCGCCGGTCTCATGCGCTGGGATCCATACACCCTAGTCATCACCCTTGACAAGAACGACGCCGCGGAAGGCAGCTTGTACGTAGACGACGGCGAGACCTTTGACTACGAACGCGGAGCCTATATCCACCGTCAATTCCATTATCGCGAGTCTGTCCTGTCCTCCGAAGATGTCGCCACCAAAGGACCCAAGACAGCCGAGTACCTCAAGGCCATGGCCGGTGTCACCGTCGAGCGGGTGATCATTGTCGACCCCCCTGCCGAATGGAAGACCAAGGAGACCGTGACCGTGATCGAAGACGGGGCCAAGGCTGGTTCCACTGCCTCATTGGAATTCTACGAGCAGCAGCTCGGACAGGCTTCCTATGCCGTAGTCAAGAAGCCGAATGTTGGCATTGGAAAGACATGGCGTATAGAGTTCTGAGTGACTGATCTCTGGTTCGAACGATTTATGTATGCGATTGGCCATGTGTTTTTTTTTTTTTTTTTTTTTTCAAAATCGTTAGTCTGCATGTAATCCGCAGCTATTTGAGTGCTCATAAATGAACAGTATCTCATTTGATTTGAGTGTTTCGCCTCTGATTCGGTTTCTCTGCGTAGTCAACCACCGCGATGAGGGCTTCCAGACATATTTCGAATTCTACTTAGTTCCCATGCGCCTCAACCCACACATTATATTGGTCGCCTTTATCACTATCCGTAGCGACCAAGCTCAGCTCTCCGGTCGATTTGAACTCCCACACCACCTCATTCACGTGCTCCTTTTGGGTTCCTTTCTCGTAAACGTTGGACATATCTGTTTCTTGCATGAGAAAGTCGCTATATGAGGCTTGAAAGCTTTCCAAAGCAATCTGGTTCGCTTCCTCTAAGGTGTCATAGATCCCTTCAATGTCTATGTCATCTATAGAAGGATCCTCAATCATGACGACGAATTTGTAGGGAATTGGACATTCTGCAGTGCGCTCACGCAAGGTTGGTTCGTGGTGGGCTGCTTTCACTCGGTCCAGGATATCCTGGGGCCATTTGGGTACAATATCTTTGGAATTTGATCAGTTTTAGATTTGGTAGGCTAGGGTTATGGGGAACCATACCAGACATATTTGCGTACAGTGTAGGGAGTTTGCAATGATTATGGTCGGAGAAATTGCGCGAGGGGCTTAGAAGAAAGAAAAAACTCCACGTCATAAACTAAAAAGATCCTCTTCCACGCGGGTCCAAAGTGACGATCACGCGCTGAGCTTTTTACCTGGCGAAGTGGCTTTCATTATAAGTGAAGTGATCTATCCCCTAGCAAAAGGAGTAGCAGCAGGAAAATCGAAGCTAGACAAACTTGTCAGATATTTTGATCTCCAGCAGGTTTCAACTGATCTGATACATAATGAAGAAAGCAATAGCCACACAAATCATGGCACGTAAGCGAAGCGCATCAATCGGTGCATTTCCTTTACTGGGAACGAGAGAGTCCAAGTCTGCGTCAGCCAGAGTGACTGAGTCGTCACTATCATCCATGTCTTCCGCCTTATGATGGCTCTCAATCTGGTCAAACGGGTTTTCATCGTTGTTGTCGAGTAGGCCCCAGATCGAGACTTGAATGAGCTCCTGCAAATACGAGTTGTGGCCGTCCCTGATGGAGTCCTCTACACATTTTGTAATCCGCGTCCTTTCGTCGGAGGTGAACTCGAAGCCTCGGGCTGTGCGACAACATCCACATTCATCAGTACAGTGTCCCACACCAAGAGTCTGTGAAGCGGTATGTCGATGAATACAGCACCCACAGTCACGACCGCAGTATCCTCCTTGCAAAGAACAGTGATCCCGCAGAGTGCGGTGCATATACCACTGGGGATGTGAGCGCCAGAGCCGGAATGCTCTGGACAGAGGGCCTTGGTGGAATTCGTGCCGATGATGCCACCACTGCCGCCCCAAGAACCAGGATTCTTTTCGTAATTCCGCCAGTTCTTCTTTCAAGCAGAATTCTTGCAGTTCTTGCTGCGGGAAATTCGTCGCCTGACGATCCACTGCATCATAGAGCGATACTGCCTTCTGGGCATTTCTTCGAAGGGCGAATTCTGTAAGCAGGAGTTTCTGGATTGAACGTTGAAGGCGTGAATTGTTGTGATAAAACTTTTGCTGTCGGAGCCGTTGAAGAGCATTGATGTCTCCTCTCTGTTCGAGCTCGACTTCCGTCTTGTCGTACTCCTGATGGCGGGTTCCTGACGAGGCGAGCAGTGGCCTAACAAATTCATATAGAAACGACATGGTTGCTGAAGTTGAGTTCAAGGAGTGCTACGATTGACAAAAGTCATCTGTTTATGGTTTGTAGACGATTCATGGCGATGTCAAGTGTCCAATGGTTTGTATAGTTCGGATGTCAACAACGGCATCCATCTGGACTTTCTACTCTAAACCCCCATAGATCAAATCAAGTGAAACGCAACACATGTGCAATAGTCAATTCAACAGAATTTAGTACCCGATCAGCATCCAAAACACGACCAAAATGCCCTTGTGCCAAGTAAATTAACCCCAAATGAAACAAATCCAAGATCGACACGCTGACATAAGCCCAGACCCTGAAAAAGCCGCATGCGTGTCGAAGTGTACCTTTCTCGGTTCTTTGGATTTCCCCTTCCCCTGTCGCCCAAAGCCTGTGTGTTCGCATTAGTTAAGGCTTCAAGATACCGGCTCAGCTTCCATCGCAGCGATAGACCCTGACCCGGAGGTCCCACCACGCCGACATGTATTTCATTTCGGCTGCCATTGACTGGGCCGCGCCCGTCTTGTAAGTTGGCTTCCACCGGTTCTGGCGTCGCAGATGCTAATGAAGCTCGTCAACAGTCTCGTCACCTCGCCCCTGACATCCTATGCCGACCAAATCGTGAGCATCCATCGCTCGAGGAGCTCGGCGGGGTTCTCATTGGACATTCCCCTGATTATGCTTGTTTCGTCGATCTTGAAGTAAGCTCACACCCTCCAGCGCGTGCAGCGTCGAGATGGAGGGTCAATGCTGACGTCTTTAGGGTTTTCTTTTGGTTTGGAGAGTACTATTCAGTCACCTTGTTGACCCAGGCCGTCGTCATGATTGTGGTGCAGATGACTATGCTCAAGGTTGCATTGGATAACCGGCCTTCTCGCGGTGGCCCCAATGGAATTGAGCATGCGCCTTTCAGTGGTGGCTCGGACAGCGGTTCGTCGAGGCCCTACGAATTTTGGCAGTGGAAGAACACCAAGCCGTAAGTTTTGGAGAGCGCACGGGAAGCCCGTAGACCTGGATACTGATGCCAAACACAGATACTACATGTTCCTGGCCTATTTCGTCGGAGCCTTGACCCTTCTCCATTTGAGCCCGATCTCCCAATTCGACGCCTACATCAGCCTGTTGGGTTACATCGGACTTGCGGTCGAGGCCACCCTTCCTATCCCACAAATCATCGCCAACTACCAATCCGGCTCGTGCAAGGGCTTCCGGGTCTCCGTCATTGCGGCATGGATTCTCGGTGACACCATGAAGATGAGCTACTTCTTCTGCAGCACCGAAACCATCCCATGGGCCTTCAAGCTATGCGGCATGTTCCAGTGTGCGTGCGACTTCTACCTGGGCTTCCAGTTCTACATGTTCTCTCGGAATGCCTCGCATACGACACACTCCCGAGGTCCCTCCCAGACTGCCGGCAGGTCGGAGCCAGATGGTCGTTGGGGCCATGAAGAAAAAGACATTCGCATGAACTAGAGCGGAACCTTGGGAACATTGGTCACATTGGGCATACAATAGACATGTAGATAGGAATTGGCGACCATATAGACAAATAATTTGAATGAGATAATGTTTATATTGTGTTTCGACGTGTTTTATACTTGCACCGCACCGCTTCGGAGTTAAGGATTTCCGCCTTGGGAATTGCCCCGCGATATCGACTTGGAATGCGCTTCTTGCCAACTTGTCTTCCTAACAGTTTGCAGTCTCTGCGTATCCTCCGGTTGGTCTTAATTCAATAAGCCCGCTAATACAGTCCTTCTCACAATGGCTACTCCCACAATTCGCATTGGTTATGTGCCCGGTACGTCTACCCCTCCATAGCTCAGCCTGCATTGCCCCATACACTGTTCGAAATGCCTCAGAAAGATGCGCGCTAATGATCTCTATCCTGACTTCTAGAGCACTACCTCACACCACTCCACCTCGCCCTCCGCTCCCCCGCCGTCGCGGCCCTCCCATTCAAGATCGCGCTGACCCCATTCCCCTCCGGAACGGGTCATATGATCACCTCGCTCCGCGGCAATGAGATTGACATCGCCATCGGTCTGACCGAGGGCTGGGTCGCGGGTCTAGCAGGCAAGGCGCAGCAACTGAGCCAAAACGCAGATGGCGGATACAAGATCGTCGGTCACTGGGTTGACAATCCATTGCGATGGGCTATTGTCACAGGCCGCAACCGCGACGAGATTAACGGAGTTTCAGACTTGAAGGATAAGAGGGTTGGAGTGAGCCGGTTGGGAAGGTGAGCTATCGAATTGGAATTAGCGAGGCATTGGTGAATTGTAAATGGCGCATATCAGGCTAACTTGCGGACTCTGCAGCGGCTCTCACATCATGTCTTTCGTCCTTGCTCAGCAGCAAGGCTGGAAGGCAGACTCTCTGACTACTGTCCCTCTGGGGCCTTTCGGGCCTCTGCGCGACGGTGTCTCCGGCTTGGATGCATCGCAGCCTGAGAAGGCCGCTGACCCATCGGCGGAGTTCTTCATGTGGGAAGAGTTCACCACAAAGCCCTACTTCCACCCGACAGCTGAGAAGCCAACCCCACCTCTGAAGAAGATCGGCGAGATCTTTACTCCCTGGCCTTCGTGGATGATTGTCGCTTCTACGGCTCTGTTCCCTGCTCCCGAGAACGACCAGCGATTGGCCAGTCTCTTCCAGGCCCTTGATCAGGGTGTCAAGGACTTCGAGGCTGATACGGCCCAGGTTGTCAAGTTGCTCGGTACTGGCGAGCTTGGATGCAATTACATTCAGGAGGATGCTACGGAGTGGTTGAAAGATGTCAAGTTTACTAACAGCACGCGTGGTGTCGACAACAAGCTCATTGAGGGTGTTGTTGATGTGCTCAAGGTTGCTGGTGTGATCGATCCGGCTATGAGCAATGAGGAAGCTATCCAGCGGGTTATTGGAATTAAGCGATAGGTCATATGTTGCACGAGGGTAGAAAGCGAATCCGCAAACATGTTGTAAATAATAATTCCATGAAATTCGATACATGGTACATCGTTTTTCAAGATTTCCAACCCCGAATCATACATAGAAGTGATCCACTGGAGTCGGAATGGTTGGCGAGAGTTTGCACGAGGGAGACCTTGCTTGCCATGATACTCACCCAATCCCACTGTTCCATACTGTATGCATGAGATATTTACTCATACATTATATCAATTGGATCTCCGAAAGAAACCCCTGAAAAGAAGGAGTCACAAACAATATGCATTCCCAGCGTGGACCCCTTGCACCCTTACCACGGGATATTCAAGGTATAGGTATGTGTATACCCCTGCATAGCTCTATTCGAGGGACAGATATTTGGGCTTCTTTGGGTTAAAGTAGGTGTGACCAGGGTCCATGTTCACTGCGTTGATTTGTGAGGCGTTGCCTTTTTACCTCCGGGGCTGCATGGGTGATATGGAGCGTTGGGGTGTGATTTGCTCTAGATGGAATAATTCTCCTAAGCCACGTCCAGTAGGATGACGTTTTCTGATTGTAAGGCATAGCAGGACAGTTTTTGCAACTTTAAATGCCGCAATTGTTCTTTTCGTAGGATAAGCTGGTCCGGCACGATGCGGTTCAACTTCACTATTCTCAACCATAAATTTCATTTTTAGATCGATATCTTCAAGTCGAGTTGAAAAAAGCACTTGCTATGATATCTATGTATGCAACTTGCGAGTTAATCAATAATGAAGTTGATTCAAGTAGTGGGGTTGGCCGCGAGGATACACATGAACCTGCACCATTCCGATATATATATCCATCCACGCTGGAGTAATTTCAACTTTCGTTTGTACTTCAAATTGAACTTACAATTATTGAGCCAATCTACCATTTACAGTACTAAAGTTTACATGTATTGGAGAAAGTTATAGATCTAATTAAAGGAAAAGGGACTAACCCGCGGGCGAGAGGCAGACCAACTGACTAGACAAGAAAGCCAACGAGCACACAAGGGATATAGAACCTAGGAAATGGAGAGAGCCAGCTCAGATCCATCAACTGGCCTAGATCCCCATTCTAGAGGGTAGGGCCTGCTGTTCCCTCTCTACATTCCCGGATCTGCCTCGGGTTCCCTGACAACAACATCGGAATGCACATCAAGCCGCAGAATTCACCTAATGACCCAATGAAAACACGCCGGTAGGAATATTTCGACAAATGAAGCTCGCTCAGACTCTTTTTTGCAAGTCAAACCTTTTTTCCGGTTAACTGCTGGCGTGTACAGAGTGGGTCATACCATGCGTGTAGAGCCCCAAATGACGCCGGTGAATGGTGGAACGCAGGTCATTGTTTTTACGAATGGATGTGCAAAATAACTCCTCTACGCTATTTAATGGCACATGATGCTCGATCCTTGAGGCCCTCTGGTGTTCTGACTTATTCTCGTTGTCGGCAGCCCTATATTAATAGTCGCCTTTACTAACCCTAGCCCTAATAGCTAATACCCTGCCAAAGGGATAATTTTGCGTTACTATGCGGTCCTCCGAAAGCATCCTGTCTTGGTCACTTCTGCTGGCATCTCTGGGAGGAGTGCAAGCCAAGCTAGACTTGAAATCGAGCAAGAACGTTGTTGTTTACTGGGGTAGGTGACCACTCATTGTATGCTTCGATTGAATCTAATTGAAATCTCGTGCAGGACAAAACTCTCTAGAGAACTCTTCGGGGGGCAAGAAGGTAGAGAGCCAAAAGTCTTTGGCTTATTACTGTGACAGTGAGTGCAACTCTTGAGAGGCTACAGCATGAAACTAACAAGATCGCCAGATGAGGACATTGATGTATGGATGATCGCATGATTCTTGCTGGGTAGTAAGCTAACCAAAATCTCTAGGTCATTCCCATGGCCTTTGATATGATGGTCAATGGCCCTGGAGGCGCACCGGAGATTGACTTTGCCAACAGCAGCGGAGACTGCGAGGTGTTTGAAGGAACGCAACTGAAGAATTGTCCGAACGTTGGGTATGTATCCAATGGCACTGCTGGCAGAGAGTCCATTCACTGATAGCTTCTAGCGCGGACATCAAGACCTGCCAACAGAAGGGAAAGACCATCCTTCTCTCCATTGGAGGAGCCACATACAGCGAAGGTGGCTTCAAGTCCGAGGCAGATGCCAAAGACGGGGCCAAGTTGATGTGGGAAACCTTTGGTCCCAAGCAAGCAGGCTCGGAGGCTCTTCGTCCCTTCGGTGATGCTGCTTTGAACGGCTTCGATTTCGACTTCGAGGCCAACGTCCAGCATATGGCTCCGTTCGCCAACGAGCTCCGATCCCTCATTCAGGCCGACAAGAGTGGCCAGGATTTCTTCCTGACTGCTGCACCTCAATGCCCCTATCCGGATCAGTCGGACAAGGAAATCCTCAATGGCCCGGTTTATATCGATGCCATTTGGGTCCAGTTCTACAACAACTACTGCGGTGTCAACGCCTACAGTGCCGAGAGCTCCGCGAACAAGTTTAACTTCGAGGAATGGGACAACTGGGCTCACACAGTCTCAAATAACAAGGACGTCAAGGTCCTTCTTGGAGTTCCAGCCGACACCACCGCCGCCAGCACGGGATATATCCCGTCGTCGGAGCTGGCCAAGGTGATTGAGTACTCGAAGAAGTTTGACAGTTTTGGAGGAGTGATGATGTGGGATGCCACGCAAGCATATGGAAACGGTGCCTTTATCAAGGACGTCTCAAAGGCCCTGGGAGGCGCTGATGATACCGGTTCGTCGTCGTCCACTTCGGCGTCGACCTCGGCGCCTTCTTCTTCGTCCACTGACACTGCGAATACCTCGTCCTCTTCCAATGCACCCGGTTCCTCACCCTCATCTTCCTCCTCCTCTGCTGCTTCCTCATCGTCCAGTGGTCCTGAACCCACCTCGACGGAGAGCCCGACCCCTGCCGACACTACCAGCTCCAGCACCACCTCCGAAGCCACCGAGGCCCAACCGACGACCGCCGCAACCCCAGAGGCAACCGCCCCTCCAGCAACCACTGCTCCTCCTGTGCCTGCCCCGACGTCCACCGAGCAAACTCCCCCTCCCGCATCCACCGAGCAAACCCCTACACCTGCATCCACCGAGCAAACCCCTGCATCTACCAGTAGCACTCCGGCGCCCAGCGATGATCCCGATCAAACTGAGGGCGGTGGTTCCGAGAATTCAGACCCAGAAGACCTGGTTTCCAGCATCCTTGGAAATGATCTTCTCGGACTGCTGGGTGGTCTCCGCACAGCTAACACCGCGACGCATCGTGTCACTCACAGTCTCACCAATAAGACGGACCCCAAGGCGATGGGGCCCGCAGCACCCAAAGTGGCCATGCATAAACCGGATCCCCAAGTAGCCATGCAGAAAGCGGATCCTAAAGTTCAAATGCCTCAAATGGGACCGAAACTGGACATGCATAACATGGGACCTAAATTGGACCTGAAGCACATCGGACCTAACATGAAGGAAATGGGACCTAAACTGGACTTGAATAAGATGGGACCCCAGGATAATGGTCCTAAGCAAATGGGACCTAATGCCAACAACCTTCGGCGGGCTTTGCGCAACCGCGTTTGAGCTATTGGAGGACGCGCAAACGTTCTCATGGCAGTCTGATACTGCCTTCAACTGGTTGCAGTTTCGATCTGCGTGATTTGAGTCGTAATATGGGCAGATCTTGTCATCTTTCCTTCACTTATGCTTTTTCTTCTTCTTCTGCCCCATTTAGGGCTGTTTTCTATGCCCTCAGATCGCTCTACCGATCTTTTCGCTCATCTTTCTCTTCTCTATGATACCCATAGCTTTATAATTATATCATTTCTTTTCATTTTCACACTATTGATCCTTGTGGTCGGAAAGAAACGTTAAAACAAGTTCAAAACTATTAAAGATTAACTGAAACACAGTTTCTACTACACTTGGGTTTCAATGAGCGCCGGCTGAATGTCAAAAGACGAGAGAGATCACCACGAAACAAGGGCACTATTCAAAAGACACCTCCGATTCCTGGAGTCGTGTGTCTGGGGACTGGAATCTCCAAACCCGCTCACTCGGCCTCCTCCTCTTCCTTGCTTGCTGCCAAGCAGAATCGACCCTTCGCCTCACCTCCTTCCTCATACTCAAGGGTGAGGCGAGACAGGTGCGCGAGCAGATTCTCAATCTTGATCTCACCCTTGTCCCGCTGCACACGACCGAGATTGTCAAGCCATTTGATCTTGTTCAAAATGAAGTATACCAAGGCAATGACCACTTCAACACCAAGCGAATAGCCCCAAATTCGCACCACAGTCACGATATCGGTCCAGCCATTGTGGGTTTCAACGAACTGGTCTGCTGGCTTGGTCTTCATGTCCTGATTAGTGAACCAACCAAAGAGACAGAAGATTGTGGCCAGAATATCTACTCCCAGAATTGCTGTCACAAGGTGGATCGACGGCCAAGTGTCAATACCGCGAGTGACGAAGATGAGCCAATTCTCCGTGAGTGCCACTTCCAAGAAGAGCACCTCCTGAATGGATCCCCAGTTTTGGATGATGCCTCCGTTTTTCAGGAACATAGTTCCCCGTGCTACCCAGGTGCCAAGGGCGAGGAGCACACCCAGGAAAGATGAAATGAACCAGATCTTCGGGAGTTGCCATTCAACGGGTCTCAACTCAAACGAGGCATGATCATAGGCTATTGCGACAGTTGCAAGGTCGGCGAATAATGCCAGGAAGACGATCAGCTCGACACGAATGCTTTCGTTGAGAATAATCATCGAAGTCACGAGGTAGATTTCGAGATGCAAGCAAAGTGCAATGCGATATTGGATGTACGCCTTCATGCGATGGAAGATTTGACGCGCGACTTTGATAGAATCGATAATGGTCGACAACCCAGGCTCGAGGAATACAATGTCGGATGCAGATTGCGCAGCTTCAGATGCACCTTCGACGGCAATGCCACAATCGGCTTTCTTAAGAGACGGTGCATCATTCACGCCGTCTCCTGTCATGGCGGTTAAATGGCCTCGCTCTTGCAGCATCTGCACGACTTGATATTTGTGCTCTGGGAAAACTTCTGCAAAGCCATCGGCCTTCTCAACAAGATCACTGGCCATTGCTCCACTGAGACCACCATGAATCAGCTTATCCGAGTTATACACCTTGGTGCCCAATGCCAACATCTTGCAGGTTTCTTTGGCAATGGCAATGGCATCTCCTGTGAGCATCTTTACACTTATACCAAGGTTTTGCGCTTCGCTAATTGTTTGAGCAGTGTCTTCACGAGGAGGATCGAACATAGGAAGCATTCCAAGTAGAGCCCAATTTTCGCCCTCTTTCTGGACTGCAACTCCAAGCGACCGGAAACCTCGGTGCGCAAATTCTTGCGCTTTCGCTTTGTATAACTCGGCTGTCTCCTTGGAGCAGCTTGTCAGCTGAAGTACAGCTTTCGGTGCACCCTTAGTACATGTATACCGTACACCATCACAGACAGCAACTGTAACAATTCGTTTAGATACTGGGTCGAATGGTGTAAACTTCTCAGTTTTCCAACCACGGCGCATGATCTCTCGGGCTTTAGGATACTGTCTGAGGGTTAATACTGTAACCTTGTCGATTGGATCCAGAGATTCAGTATTGTGCGAGGATGCAAGTGCAGCGACGGCAAACATCCAATCCACATCAACGCCTTCAGCCACGTAAGGATCGCGAATACTTAGTTTGTTCGCAGTCAGAGTTCCAGTCTTATCAGAACAAAGGATATCGACACCCTTCTGAGGATCAGTATTGAAAGCAAGTCAGCTTCGGTGGACGTGACTTACAGCCAAAGATTCAATCGCAGTCAGCTTCTGCACAATGGCTTTCTTCTTTGCCAGATAAGCCGCACCAATGGCCATGGTAGTAGTGGTCACCACCGGAAGACCAACAGGCACACCGATAATGAGTAACGACAGAGTGTAGTGAAGCAGAGTCTGCTGGCCAGGGGAAGCAATGGGGATATGACGGAAGAAGCCACCAATCCAGGCAGCGAGAATCCATGCCATCACAAGAATCAAAAGAGAAGTTCCGATGTTATCCATAACAAGCTCAAAATGGCCGGCCCCTTTCGCAGATTGTACCATAGTTGCGGTGCGGCCAACAAAGGAAGTTCTTGCGCCGGTCTGAACCACGGCGTAGGCCTTGCCACGCTTGCACCCGGTTGTATAGAAGATCATGTCCCCCATGTAACGATCCACGGCTAGGGACTCTCCGGTAATAGCAGAGTGGTCGCAGGCCAGAATGGGATAGCCACGTCTGCGAGGAGGTGGTGCTTCTTCATCCTCTCCGCCATTTGCTTCTTTGGATTTGCCATCACCTTCCTTCACACTTTCAACGGCCTTTTTCGCTTGATCCTCTTCATCTTCCGAATCAGAACCTCCACCGAGCATTCCTTGTTCTTGAAGCTCATTGAACTCCTCCCAGCCGTTAGAATCACTGAAATCACAGATAACCTTGGCATCGGCAGCCACGACTGAACCTTCACCAACAATAATCTCGAATGTCTCTTAGTATGCAGGTAGAAATAGAAACCGCGGAAAGACATACCACATCACCCGGAACGAGCTCTCGTGCGAGACATTCTTGTTGAGTACCATCACGAATGACTTGTGCTCGCAAGGCAATATCTCCCTTGAGACTCGCGACCACATCAGCAGCCTGCTTTTCCTGATACCAGCCCACAGCGGCATTCAAGCACAAAATACCGATGATGACGCCGAAGTCGACCCAGTCATCCAGACCAGCAGCAAGTAAAACAGCCAACTCCATGACTATAACCAGGTAAGTCGGATTGTTATCGCCTGTATAAGAGGCACATACCATAGAGAATTGGACCTTGGAAGTAAGAAAGAACCTTGGCGATAGGATTCTCCTTCTCCGAGGATAATTCATTCCAACCAGCCCGCCGACGGCGATTGGGAATTTCATCACTGGAAAGACCCTCCCGAATATCGGTCAAGGTCCATTCATCGGGAAATTTGCCAGTTTCTCCTTCAAGCTTCTTGACGTGAACCTTCCGCTTCTTCCATGGGGCATACCAGACTCTTTTCTCCATGACTTCGCCTTCGCCCTGAGCTTCTGCGTTTGCATCACGGAAGGTTGACACGTACTTGACAAGCTTCCCATATTCATCCAGATTGGCCCAATCCTGGTTTAGAGACGCCCGGGAAATACGGGAGCTCCGGCGTATATCCGGCCGCTCGGCCTCTGGACTTGTTGCCATGCCTTATGAGTAAAGACCGATAGCTTGATTGTCGATGGTCGGCCCTGGATCACTTTAACGGCGGTGGATTGTTGAGAAATGGTTCCTGTCAAAGAAAAATTGCTCACAAAAAACGATGAAGGGATAGCAACCACGGCGATACGAAAGAAGAGTGGGAAATCTTGATTGTCTGCTCGCCTTTCACGAACTACAAGCTGGAAAGACAAGAAGCCTGTTCTGTAAAATATTCGAGTAGCAGATATTGATGTTGCTCATTGCTCAAGAGGGATAAAATCTTCACCTAGCGCACCCATTGCTTCTTGCAATCTATCATGCTGACGTCGCGACCAGGAAGATCTCGGCATGATCCTTTAAATTGTACACTTATTGTTCTGGCCTTGGAGACTCGGAGTATGCCGCAAAACCAGGTATCAATCATGACAAGCCAGGGCTCGTTTCTTATTTCCCAGAAGGGACCAACATTGGCAAAGCTGGTCCGGCCTATCAAACGGCTGAAATGTATAACGGTCCGTTCCTTTGCAGCTAACAAAGCTCATGACACCAGCTAGTACCTCAATCGAATTCGAACTCAGGCAATTGAACCAGGGTTCTTTGTGATCAGCTCACTGGTAAAACCTTAATAATCAGCTCCATGCTGTAGAGTTTCCCGGGAAGTTGTCGCAAATTGCTGCAGACACAGATGGTAAATTGCGGGGTGAGTTTGGCCCTGTGAGCCCCTCGGGCTTTATATTCTCAAGCTGCCTGCTCGTAGACAAAATGTGAAAGCGATCATAAATCAAAGCAATGAATCCAGCTGGCTGGAGCCACTGGATCATCTAGGAGTCCAACGGCTGCCCGGATGTTGATGGAGACTGGAGTGTAGACTTCGACGTCATTCTCGCCCTGTTCCGCGGACACCCGGCAAACGGAAATACGATCCTGTCCATACCAGCTTGCTGATTGAGTTAGGTGACTGAAGGGAACATTGGGGGGACCTGGACGAGAAAGTCACAAGGGGGACAGGAACTGGAAGGAGGTTCAAAACACATCTGCACGTGATTAGACTTGCCCTGGTTGTGATGCCGAGGGCTTTCAATAGCGAACAAGAAGACCAGTGGATATAATGCAACATGCCTGGATAGGATGAGATAGTCCTGAGCAGAGAAAAGGTGTGTCCCGATGAGGAATGTGGACACCAGACCCACCAGGCGGATCTCCCCGGTTTCTGCCTGACGATCGTGGCCTTCCATTCTTGTTCTTTTCTTTGGGCTCGTGAATGGCCTGTCTTCGATATGACAAGCTCTGGTCCAAAATTTACATCACTTGAGGACGGATATTTGTGGGCATTTCTGACTGGAGAGATTACACAATGCTCACTGAAGTGGTGTGGTAACTAGCACGGCATCTTGGCTGGGCCCTGAAGCATCCGATCACAAATACTCAATCTACTTCTATGGTAAAATCGGGAGAACCCAGGCGTGGAGCATATATACGACTTTTCATTGACTCATGTTTTCGCTTTTCGTAAGTCACTCGTAGCACAAGTTTTCATCCTCACACATGTCATTTATTTGGCCTTTCCGGAGGGAATGTTGAAGAAAACAGCGGGCGAACCGGGGGAGTAGGCTCGGTCAACGCGGTAGTAGCCCTTGCGGTCGAACTGAATGATGTCGTTGACCTTGAGGTCGGCAACGTTGCAGTCAGCAACACCAGCCTCGCGGAACTCGGTCTTGGAGTTAAGACAGTCCTCGAGCTTGTCATCCTCGGTCATGGCGTCCTTGTTGAGCAAGTAGTCAAAGTCAACGAGCTCGACGGGGACGGTGTCTTGATCGGTAGCGAGCCAAGTGACCTTCTTCTCAGTCTTCCTGACGTCACCGGCAAGGTGCAGCTCAAGCTCCAAGTCGGTGATAAGACCGGTGGCGGTGTCTGTGGTGATCTTGCGAACAATGGCATTTCCCCAGTTCATGAGGGTGATCTCCTCGTCCTGCTTGAAGAGCTTGACATCCTCCTGCTCGAGAACAATAGAAGGTCCGTAGACGACCTTCTTCATACCAACAGCGGCGTTCTTGGCGTGCTTAGGCTTCTCCTCGGAGTAAGGTGCGGGAGCGCCAGTGACAGTGGTCTTGACAACGTTCTTGTTGGAGATAGCGGTGTGACGACCAGCAATTGGGTCAATGTACTTCTTGTTAGTGGCCCAAATAAGAGCCCAGTCGAAGTTGACGATGTTCTTGGAGGGACCCTGCTTCAGGATGAACTCGCGGAGGGCAGGAATGGTCATACCACGGCGGCGAATACCACGAATAGTGGGGAAACGGGGATCATCCCAGCCCCAGACAACGCCAGCCTCAACCAGCTTGGTGAGCTTACGCTTGGAAAGAAGGGTGCGGATGAAGTTCATGCGGGCGAAATCCCAGACCTGAACGGTGCGCATCTTCATCGTATCCAGCATCCACTGGTACTGCGGGTTGCGGTCACGGTACTCAATAGTACGGAGAGCATGGGTGACACCTTCCATTGAATCGACGATAGGGCAAGCGAAATCGTAGGTGGGGTAGATCTTCCACTTTGTGCCAGTGCGGTGGTGAGGAGCAGGGTTGCAGCGGTAGATAACCGGGTCACGCATAGCCTTGTTAGGGCAGTCGAAGGAAATCTTGGCACGAATGCACCAGCGAGCACCCTCAGGGGTGCCATTCTTCATATCCTCCAGGCGAGTCAAGCTCTCCTCGACGGAAAGGTCACGACGAGCGCTAGGAAGACCGTCCCAACGCTGGGCGGCCATAGTCTCCTTGTCGGTGTCATCAGCGTAGGCGTCGCCCTGCTTGATGATCTTGACACAGAGGTCGAACAGCTCGTCAAAGTAATCACTAGTGTAGGTCATCTTGTTGGGCTTGATACCCATAAGCGCAAGGTCCTCCACGATGGCATCCTGGAACTCTTCCTTCTCGTTCGAGGGGTTGGTGTCATCGAATCTATTGTCAATCTATCAGTTTGGATATTTTGGTGTGCTTTCTGGTTTTCAGCTTACCTCAGAAGAAGAGTGCCATTGTACTTCTCATGCGCAAAGTAGTCGTTGAGAAGAGCAGCCTTTGCGTGACCAATGTGGAGGTATCCACTAAATTTGCGTTAGTCGAGAATTCAAACATCGAGTTGTAGGCAACTAACGAGGGCTCGGGAGGGAAACGGGTGACAACGCCGTTATCAGTGTTCTTAAGAGCAATGTCATAGCTGGCACCCTCCTTGGACTTGGCGGTCTTCTTCTCCTTCGCGACAGCGTTCATGGACTCAAGAGCAACAGATGTCCAAGGGCAAAGCTCTTCGATGAAACGGAACCAGCGGGTGATGTTCACAAGGGTACCCTTCTTTAGAGCAGCAACAGCAACGCGGTTGCCGCGGAGAGCACCCCAGAGAGCAATGTCGGGTGTAGATAGAGAGTATCCGACGATGAAGGAGCGCAGAAGAAGGTGGGTGTCAATGCGCTGGAGAACAGGGTCGAGAAGCTTGAAATCGAAGGTGGTCAAGGCATCCAGCTGAGAGACCCATTCGGTTTCCTGTATACTATGTTAGAATCGCAAACTATAGACTTGGCGGGGTAATGGCAAAGCTCACAGCCTTAGCATCCTTGCCAACCAAGAAGGGGAAGTTCTCAGTAAGGCTTTGAATGACACTGATAGTTCCAAAGACATTGTTGGTGCCGCTGATGAGCTGCACAACGGCCTTGTCACCATCCTGGAGGAGGGCAGTGTCCTCGTAAGAGATGTTGACCACGGGAGTGGGACGAGCCTCATTGATAGAGGTTGCGATGAGAACCACAGGCAAGATTGCCGAGTGGTTGGCACGAGTGGCCACCTTCAGCTCGAATTGAGACATTGCGCAGAAAGTGAGTGACGATGTGAAGTTTTGGCGGGGCAGAGTCATCATCTCCATGTCCGTCCGGGCTCACGTTTCTCCGGCCCGAGAGCTTTCCGGCAGAAAACAATTGCATCGCCCGGACGTTCAGCTCAGAACAACGATTGCCAGTCATGTCGTCCTTCGGCTCCGTTATGCCTCTGACGGCACGCGGAATTCTTTCATCATGCCGTGTTCCGCTACGAGAGCCCTCTATTGCTCCGGTCCTCTCCAATTTCCAGCAGGTCCGAGGCCTCAAGTCGAAGGTCAAGAGCAAGGGGAAGGAACAGCCTAGCAAGAGCCGCAAAGGCCCGCAAACATTCAGACAAAAGGATTTGAAGGATATGCCACAGTTTACTCTGTGCGATGCCATGCGGTTCGTCCCCTATGTCCGACTGAATCCACGGATAATCAGGCATTGACATCTTGAACAGATACCTCCGAGCCATCGAAGTCGGCCGCGAACCCACTGCCCGCAAATACGAACTGCATATTCGCCTTAAGACAAAGCGAGATGGACCTGTCATCCGTAACATGATCCGATTCCCGCACGCTGTCCAGACCGAATCCCGCATCTGTGTCATCTGTCCTCCCGACTCGAAACACGCCAAGGATGCGCTCGCTGCGGGTGCCGTTCTTGTCGGTGAGCAAGAAGTCTTCGATTTGGTCAAGGCTGGCAAGATTGAATTCGATCGCTGCCTTGCTCACCCCGACAGTTTGCCCGCCCTCAACAAGGCTGCACTTGGTCGTGTCCTTGGTCCTCGGGGCTTGATGCCCAGTGCGAAGACCGGTACCGTCGTCGAGAACGTTGCTGAGCGTGTGGAGATGCTCCGTGGAGGTACCGTGTACCGTGAGCGCGATGCTGTTATCCGCTTGCCCGTTGGACAATTGGGCTTTTCGCCAGAGGAACTGCGCGATAACATGCGCGTGACCATTGAGCAAATTAAGAAGGATGCCTCCGGGCTGACTGATCGTGTCAACAAGGAGATCTACGAAGTTGTGAGTACTTGGACAGTCTATCATTCAGAATTGGCCACTAACGACGTATCAGGTGCTGAGCTCGACCAACGGACCCGGCTTCTCACTCAATGGAGAGTTCCGCACCGACAACTCTCCCGAATCCTCTGCCTTGAAGGGCGTGTAAACTACCTATTGCTTTCTTATATCCTTTGGCGTGTACAAATTTATTGTTTTATTAGGAAGCATTTGGTGTATCATGGTATCACTGTTGAATTAGACACTTTCATAAGACCCGAACGCCGACGCTATGTATGCAACCCAGTCCGTATTGATGACAAGCATGCTGTTTTTACACCTTGAGGGTTTTCAGCGCGGCAACAGCGCTGACATCCTCGCCTATCAGATCGTATATGCGCAAAACGGCCAATGTCCTGGCATCGCGCTTTCCCCCGTAGTGGTAGCCTGCTCTAAAGCGGATTTGAGATCCAGGAGCAGTGTAGACTTGATCTTGGTAATTCGAGGTTGCAATGAAACCAAGAATGGATGCTTCTCGCCGACTCGAGCAGCAATCGAAGTCAAATACACAAACTTCTGGGCATGTCGTTCCAGTTTCTTTAGTGAGATTGCCGGTGTGCCATCCGCCAGCTCCTCTTCGTCGCCGTCCTCACTCTCGCTGCTGTATAACTCAGACTCTGTATCCGACTCCTCTGATATTTTGACATCCTGCTGTGATGGGTTTGTTTGAATCATCAGCCGGTGTTCCAATTCCTCTACACGATCTGCGTAGTCCAGCAAATCTTTGCCAATGTCGGCGTTCGTTCGTATCCGCCGCTTCTCATTCAGCAGCTCTTCCACTTCTCGGCGCCGGGCCTCGACCTTGTCTCGAATAGCTTTCACATCACGCTGGAAGGAAAGCACACCGACTTTGACTCCTTCGACCTTTTCTTCGCCGCCGCGAAGGGATGTCCCTAGCGAGAGGAAGTCCTGGTAGTTCTCATTGACCAAATCCAACAGTTCCTTGTTCAAAGATTGCTCCAACCCTCGCAGCTCTTGTCGCAAATCTTCCAGGCTCTGGTGACGATTTGTCAATGAGGAGAGAAATGTGGCCGGGTCAAAGTCAGGCGCAAGGAATGAAGTGCGGGATAACGGCTCGGGGAAAGGGAGACCGGAGGGGTCTTCGTCAAAGTCCGAGGCAGAGCCGTCAGAGTCGCCAAACTAGAGCCTGTCAGCCAACATAGAGACTCAATGCTTTCGAGATGCATACCTGGAAGCGATTCATGGTGCAAGTGGGCAGTGGAGAGTCAACAGGCGTGGCAGTTCGGGCAAACGTGTTGTCGGTCTTGGCACGAAGTACAGCGTCTCCGCTTCAGACATCAGCTTTACTTTTTTACACTTTACACCTTACGCTTTACACTGCACTTGATCTGACAACGCACGGAAATGTGCATTGCACATGCGAGATTCATGCACCACTCCAGAACTGAACCGAACTGAAATACCAGGACGTGTCTTGTGCCCTTTTAGAGCGGGGTTGTCTTGTGTCTGCGTTGTCTCCTGCACACTACGTAGTGTGGATGGAGTCAGACACTTTATCTGCCCGCAGGGACGGATCCCGGCTGTCGTCTGCCCTTTCTCGACAAGGATGGCCCCGAGTGTCTCCGTCCCATGTACCCCCAGTCATCGGCCCTTCGGGTTCCTCCCACCAGGTATATTCGCGGAACTACGAGTCTGCCGCTGAAGAGTCAGACCGGGCATATCGTACAACGGCTTTACGCCAACTGACTGGAAATCCAAGACCATTGTCCCGCACTAGCCGAGAGGATTATCCTGGCTCCGAACGTCGGCCGTTGACTTTGCCTACGCGTCCGGTGCTGGTGAGGGCTTACTCTGGCGATGTGGAAGATAGATCCTCTCGAAGATCCGCTATGTCCGCGCGTCGATTCTTTCCATTCACTAGCTCCAGAGGCACGGCTTCTGCCCATCTTCAGCCTCAGTCGGATATGATACTTCCCACTGATAAGGACTTCAGCATCGAGAGTATACTACAAGCCATCGAACCTGATATTCGTGGCACTCTGGACTCTATCGCCGAGATTTGTGGCCGAAGCAAGCTTAGTCTTGCTAATGAATATGGAAGTCACATCGCGCCTTTAGGTGAGATCTGTGCTCCACCGGGGGGTCTAGGACCTGTTGAGGAAGCCAGCCCTAGTGAGGAACAGCGGTCCACCGACAACGTGGTTATCCAGGATGAAGATGTCAATGTAGTAGGTGCAGGGCGAGATATACATCCATTTTCGTTTCATAGGTACTTGGAAAATATACGGCATACTGCATCCATTCTTGAACAAAATGGTGGATCCCATCGAGCCGGCACTGCACGGCCAGATTATCTGCTATCTCCTGGACTGAACGCCCAAACAGAAAACAGCATGGACATGGGTCTGGATACCTTACCATTCACACGTGAAATTGCATCACGACCCAAGAATGGTGGCCGTGATTTACTCGCCAAAGATGCCGTTGCTACCAACATGACAGATCAAGTACCCAACATCGCCACTCCAGCTCTGGTGTCTGAGGTCCATCTGGATGCGAGAGCTGATGGCTCTTCTTCGAACGAGCCTCGCCTTCTCCCTCGAGATTCCCTCGACATATCAACAAGGGGAGCAGCGGCACCTGAACTCATTCAGTCCCTTCTTGGTTGGTTAAGATGGACTGCAGGTATTGCGGGGCCAGATTCTCGTCCTGCACTACAGTCTGCTGAGGGCCGGTTGCGTGCCATGCTTGATCGTGCTGGGAATCAAGATGCTGTTCCAGCTATGCTTTGACGGGTTCTTGGGCCAATATGGTACCCTGTAATGAGATATGAAATCAGGAATACTTTACCAGTTTCGTAAAGCTCCATTAATCACCGTCTTCCGTTAATATTTAGTCACCTCTAGACTAATTAGGGCTTACTTCCCTTCCCGTAGCTCCGCACCATAATAAAACTCTTAATCTAACCTTGAACCACTTTTTCAGTACCTCCCCGTTTATCAATATTACGCACTCAAAACCTAAGTTGAGAATGATAATAAAAAAATAAGAAGAGAAAAGATACATAAAAATAACTTGAGAAAAGAAAAATAACAACTGAATAAAGTTGGAAGTATAAGTATATCTTGATAAAGAACTGCAAACCAAGTTCGACTAATAGTCGAGGTCCTTTAATATCGAGAGGATCTTAGTTCGGGTACGATCGAATAATCTATCTTAGATATATAATATAATCGTCTAAAGAGTGGTTTCCAGGAATATCTATACTAGCACCTTAAGAGCGAGGTGACCGCCTCCGCCCTACACTTTATCCCATCGGCCACGGCCACGATTTTCTGGAAGGAGTCAATATGATATCATATCATCTTGACACAAAGGATGAAATAAAAGGCTTCCATATAAGCTTCTGTCTTTCGCGTGGTGTTTTTGAACTTAAAGCTCACGCGGTATTCTATTCTGGGTTCTAACGATTGGCACTAAACGTTAGAGCCCAAAATGGAATAGCGACTTCCTATTTTCTAGTGGAGTGGTTCGTGCACGGACTTTCTTTTCACCTTACTGAACCCCTTCACGTCATATTGTTCAAGCATGGATATCCAACGCCAGTTCCCTAGTGGGCACTGGATCTGGGGCGGAGGTATCTCTTTCGTTTACGAAGTCCACCCTCGCATTATGGTGAAAGTCCCAAAGTCTGGAGAATTTGAAAGATAACAATTTCATAAAGAAGTTGAGATATACCGAATATTCTCTCAAAACCCAACTTGCCCCTCTATCGTGCAATGTTTTCTCTTTTCGGGTAGTGGCATCTTCCTTAAGTATGTAAGAGGTGCGACCCCTATCAGTAGTCAATAGATCGTCTACTACACTACCTAGACATGTCGCTTTCTTCTAGGATGCAAAACAATCATACTCGGGACTAGCAAACTATGGTGGTTACTGCAGCTGAAAAGTTAGAATCTCTTCCGCTCCGAAAAGAATAGATGAATGACCTCGCTCAAGCCGTCGTTTCCTTGGAATCCCTCAATCTTGCCCATGGAGATTTACGACCTGAAAATTTCCTACTTAACCGCAACCGACTGAAGCTATCCGATTTTGATAGTACGGCGAAAATTGGAGCTAACTGTGAAGCTTACATGGCTTCGTATGGCAGAATACTCAATAGCAATGAGTTAGACCAAGGAGAATGTGTGACCTTTAGCTTTCTTGGCCCTCGGACAGAACAGTTCGTTCTTGTTTCCATTTATTATTTGATGAACTATGGGTTTGAAGTCTATGGAGATCGATGTCTCGCCAAAGATCCTTACGAGCATGGCCCTAGGGTAGTGGGGTTACTACAGAGTATGGAATTTCCCAACCTGGGTGGCAATCCTCTGATTGACGACATCATCGACAAATGTTGGCATAACAAATATGTCACGGTCTCAGAATTAGCTGCACACACGAACATGCTTTTGAACGAAAGAATTGATACGACAGAGAGTAACCGAGGTAGAAGGAAGGAAAGCAACGAAGTGGCAGCCCTCGTGGAAACATACTTTATAGAACAATGGTGTGGTATCATGGGTCACATAATCCATGGGATATGTTATGGCTTCGGAGCCTGGTGGAGGTCGTTATTACAGCGTTTCACCGGCGAGCTAACAAAGGCCAAGCGGTCTAATGGTGGCAATCATGATAAGGTGGATCACAACCGCTTAGGAGAGGAACTCATCTCGAAAAAGGAATTTTGTGAAGACCTGGAGAAACGTGGACTTCTTCATGTGCTTTCTATAGGCGAGCCTGAGCAAATCGGGTTCACTTTCGATTGGTATAGACATGGTCTTTGAATAATTATACAGACTTCATAGAGTTCATCCTGAATTAGCTAGAAATTAACCACCTTTGCTCTTCTACGGATGCGGACTGCATTGGAGTACCCTTGTTTAGGTATATGTCAACCAGTTGTCTTCGCAATTCGGCGATTGTGTCCTGCATCGTTAGCCGTAGGTATAGGTGCGAAAGAGCCAGAAGGATGACATGATGTTTCGGGCGTGCAATACTGGAGAGCACAGAGTTAGTTAGGCTGGAGCCCCAGGGCCTGTTGGCACGTGACTGAGGAAGCCCTCTACTCAAGATCGATCTTGACATGTTGGACATGATCGCATGAAAATGGAAATGTATTATGAAGTGCAACCATGTCTCAATTGAAGCAATTATCCTATTCATGTCCACAAACGCCAGGCTATCTATAAATGCAACCGATGAACAGTTATGTAGTAGCATCAAATAACAAGAAGTGTGTACAGCGCAAACAGGGCGCAAACAGAAATGAAAACAAGGTGACTGGGGAATTATGTATATAAGGGTGGGTGGTCGAGAGGTCAAGACAGCTAGGACTTGGGGGATTCAGATCCATGGTCCTGTGCCTCTTTCTCGCTAGTCGGCTCTGAACTCTCGGGTTCACTGACAATAGTCTTGGCTTTGACGACTTCGAGAAGCTTGTCCCCGACTTCGCTGGCCCCTTCGATTTTGCTCAGCTTCGTTCGGAAGTGCTCAACATCGGCTTGCATACTATTTTACTGGTCAGTATCAAGGTCAATTCAATCATGAAAAACAGAAACTAACCTCTTCAATCCGGCTTCAGTCTGCACCTCTGCCAGTTCAAAAGCTTTGGTCCATTGTTCCCGATAGTTGTTGAAAACTGGAACCATGATCATGCTAACAGTCATATCTGGGAGATGCTTGCTCAAGACCCGATGTAAAGTGCCCGTCTCCTTGGCCAGTGTCTCCATGTAAGGGTGCACAGCGGGGGAGCCAGCCTTGGCATCCCATTCGATCTTCTTCATGGCATTGACATGGACCGATGATCGCGAGCTCATGATATCCACAAGCTTCTCGTGAATGCCACTCTGGTGTTCCTGACACAGTCGCTTGACTTTGTCAAACTCGGCCATTAGTGGGTTAGCCTGTCCGGAGCGTCGCACAAATTCTCGTACGTAAGGTACCATAGCGATCACAAAGCTCAGTGCTTGCGATGACAAGGCAAGATGTTTGGTTGTAATATTTTTGAGACCAGCACTTCGTGTAGCACCGGCTCCGAGAATCAATTGCGACGACCGAGAGTTGAACAACTTAAGGATATCTAGTAGGTGAGGTGCAATGTCTTGCATCATGCTGGGGATATTTGCCATGAGGAACTCGAACTCCTCTATAGTGCGCATCATCGCGAGAGCAGAGTCAGGCAGAATATACTTCTGCTCGTCGATAACGGCAGTCCGAACCTTAGTTTTGTCTGTTCCATTGGCGGCGACATCGTTTTGAGATTGGCCTTGTTCATTCCCGGAGGTTGGGATCCAAATCTTAGAGATTTCGGTCCAGGCATCGATATCATTAGTGCTTGCTTCTAGAATCCGAGTCAAAATTGTGACTTCGGCGTCACCAAAGTCTCGTGCATCCCAGCGATCTGCATCCATGACTTTAACAATTTGATGGCGTTGGCTATCACCAAACCTGCTGATGAAATCACGGATTTGATTGCCAACGATAGTCTTGAGAGTAGTACCACTGCGCCCCGAGATGGCCTCACACTCATCAGCGAACAATCGGTTAAGGGTGAAGTATTGTAAGAATTGCTCTTTTGAAAGTTGGGCGGTCTGCTCTGATCGAACTTTCAACACCTTTGTTATTTGGGACTGGGCAATGTCAACTGCTTGACCGAGTAGACTTGACATGTCCAAGACCTGGAGGATCTCATCCTGGGCCATGTCAGAAGCCGTCGGGCCAATCGGTGGAGACTTGATAGCCTGATCTAAGCTTTGCGGGTTGGGGCTTGCTGGATTTGGGCTTCGTGGCGGCGATTTAACCCCGGACGTTGGGGAATTTCCCAATCCACTGGCGATATCGAGGAGAATCTTGACTTGAACGCTGAGTCGTCGGAGAGATTCGCTAATTCCAGTGTACACGTTGACCAACATTGCGTAAGCATCGTCCGGATCGAGCGCGCGCAGATTGCGAGCAAGAATTGACGATTTCTCTTGCTGACTTAGTTGCTGGCCGCCATGCGTTGACAGCGAAACCATAGATTCATTATCGTCGTCGCTGGAGCTGGGTAGATACTTGCGAATGAGGCCTTTCATTTCTCGCAGAACAGCAGTCTTGAAAGAGGTCGCCGCCGACATCGTGTACCGGGATCGAGCAAGTCCATTGAGCTGGGTATCCAGT
Organism: Penicillium nucicola; assembly: GCF_028828085.1. Taxonomy (NCBI): domain Eukaryota; kingdom Fungi; phylum Ascomycota; class Eurotiomycetes; order Eurotiales; family Aspergillaceae; genus Penicillium; species Penicillium nucicola. The sequence goes on along the minus strand of NW_026643125.1, from coordinate 357,583 downwards.
TGAGATCGTAGCTCATTATTGAAGTTCATGTACGCAGGCGAGACCGATACTCCGGATCGATTGGCACCCCGTTGTCGCTGGAATGAAGCTCCCCAGCGCTGAAGTGTAACATCCGATGGCACAATTTTGACATGCTGTCGTAAATCTCCTAGTAAGTCATTCAAGAATCTGGCTTCATAGCCCATGCCAATGCGCTGGCGTAATTGTGCGAGATCCTCTGAGGCTCCTTCTAACGCCTTGATACCTCGTAAATCAATAAGACGCCTGGGGGCATTCTCTTCCTGCTCCGCATCCTCTGCAGCGGCTTGATCAGAAATTTTCTCGCCGGCCATCAGTTTTTCGACTTCCTCAAGTCCGTCGGAAGCTTCCTCGATATCTCCCTGTTCCACGAGTTCCTCGCATCGAGAAACCGAGTCAACCACATCGCGAAGTTGTGCCACGGCGGCAGCCAGCATCCGTACATTATCTCTCCGTCGTCGCAAGTTGACAATCTTAAGTCCGCCCAAAGCCATCTCCTTATCGATCTTTTGCAGATCCTTCCTGAGCAGTTGTATCCGGTTCACAGAGTCAGCCGCTTCCGCGTGTAGCTCTCGAAGCGACCCTAATGCAGTGAAAAAAGATTTCGAGGCCGTTGAAATAGACGAAATTAGATGAATCTCCACGGTATCCATGTACCAGGACAGCTTTTCTTGAAGAATGGCATTTGTTGCTAGTGCTTTTCTGCCAGTTTGAAGTGGCTCTAGGGCGCTTCCGTTGGAACCTGCTTCATCCTTGGTCGGCGGCCTCGGCGGCCGAACCACGTCGGATTTCTCTGATATCACATCGAATGTGCGAGGATTTTCCAGGTGGAATCCCTCGTCGAAGTATACCGGAGGAATCGTGGAAAGAGGGGTTACAGCGGGACCGCGGCCACGGCCGCCAGAGGAGCGTCGACCACGAGTATCATAGGGTGAGGATGGTCGTGAACCGGTCGATAGGACCGAGGATCTCCGCTCCGGAGACCATGGCATCAAGGAATCGCGATCAGAGTCTGGCTTAGGGGACCTGGCGGTCTGTTTGGACTGGGTATTCTCGCTTGCGCCTTCTTTCGGTTGTTGGAATACATCATATAATGAGCCCACTTGCTCCAAGTACGGCTGGAACACCTTCGGGTCTACACGTGTGATGTTTGTCAAGGTAACCGGGGGTATGTCGCGGGATGATGGGGGCTTGAAGCCGGGATTTGATACCGCACTCTGAGCCGTAAGACCGGTGCGGATGATCGGAGGCTGGAGGAGGGTCGAAATGGCTATGTAGACATTAGCAATGGGAATTGTGGCATATTCGGAGCACATACCATTCTGACCTGACTCGGCAATCGAGCCATGATGGAGAGAAGAGTCCAGCACTCCTCCAATGCTCACGATAGAGCTCGCCGTTGATCCCCTCCTCAGGGGGTATCGTTGAGGGGGCACGCGGGGAGACTCCAACTGGCCTGTTGAATATGAAATCGAAGGCGAGGAAACCCCTGATGCCAGGCTATCAATTGATTTTCGCGGACTGTTCGACATGGCTGTTTAGGCCCACGAGCCAGATCGGAGGGCCACCGGGGGAGGGTCGATCGTAGAGATGTTCCGTGTTATCTGATCATGACAGTGGATGAGCCCCTAGTTGTGCTGTGACAAGGCTCCGGCGCAGCTTCCAATGCCGATCTTGTCCACTCCTGCAACTCGCAATTCCGATGCGAAATCAAGTTGGGGAATTGAATGCTTGTAGTGGCTTTGTTTCGATCAAGCTGGCCATGACAGCTCGCCCCCAATGAGGAAATACGCTAACCATCCTTGGCAATATCGGACTATCAATCATCCGGTAGTCTCTGCCTCAGAGACAAGGCCAAAACCACTTAACGCGTGAGCCAACTTGGACGCGTCGCGTTGGTGTTTTCACGAAAGTTCCTTACTCCCTTCCGCCAACGCTCATCCACCCAACCTACCCACATTTGCACAATGGATAGACGCACCCCCTATACTTTGAGCGTCCTTGCGCCTAGCACAAATGGTGCTGATGAATCACGTCAAACTATTCAAAATCGCTTGCGGGATTTCGTACTGGAATTCCAGCTGGATAATGCATTCGTCTACCGGTACGCATCCCACTTTGGAAATGCCGCGATTGCCACTAACAGTGCAACAGTGATCAATTACGGCAAAATGCTCTGGTGAAACAATACTACTGCGATATTGACATCGCCCACCTGATTTCTTACAACGAGGAATTGGCCCACAAGCTCACCACTGAGCCCGGCGACATCATCCCTCTCGTAAGTCTCTAATTATGCCATTCATCTTGGATTTTTACTTACATGGAATAGTTTGAAGATGCCCTGAAGCTGTGCACTGCACGAATTGTCTATCCAGGCCAGCGAGACATCACACTTCCCTCCCACCAACTGCTACTCCATTCCTCGGCATCGCACATCTCCATCCGTGATCTCAATGCCACCAACATTTCCCATCTTGTACGCATTCCCGGAATCGTGATTGGAGCTTCCACGATATCTTCCAAGTCAACCATTGTGCACATCCGTTGTAAGGGCTGTGACCATAGTGAAAACATTAGCGTCGACGGTGGTTTCTCTGGTCTATCGCTGCCACGGAGATGCGGTCGAGTCAAGGAGCCTGGTGACCAGGCCCCAGGTGAAAACTGCCCCCTGGATCCCTATGTTGTTCACCATGAGAAATGTCAATTTGTCGACCAGCAAGTTCTTAAGCTTCAAGAAGCCCCTGATCAAGTGCCCGTCGGTGAATTGCCACGACATGTTCTTATCTCCGCGGATCGCTATCTCGCCAACCGAGTTGTTCCTGGCTCTCGTTGTACGGTGATGGGTATTTTCTCGATTTACCAGGCTAAGGGTGGTAAGAAGGAGGCCGCAGTTGCCATCCGCAACCCCTATCTGCGCGCGGTTGGTATCAGCTCCGATCTGGACCAGACAGCCAAAGGGAGTGGAGTTTTCTCCGAGGAGGAGGAGCAGGAATTTTTGGAACTCAGTCGCCGGCCCGACTTGTATGATGCGCTCGCCCGAAGCATTGCCCCGTCCATCTACGGAAACGCCGACATAAAGAAGGCTATTGTTTGTCTGCTTATGGGTGGTTCAAAGAAGATCCTTCCCGACGGAATGAAGCTTCGTGGCGACATCAACGTGCTCATGCTTGGTGACCCCGGTACTGCCAAGTCTCAGTTGTTGAAGTTTGTGGAAAAGGCTGCTCCCATCGCTATTTACACCTCTGGAAAGGGATCCTCTGCTGCCGGTTTGACTGCTTCTGTGCAGCGTGACCACACCACTCGCGAATTCTATCTCGAAGGTGGTGCCATGGTGTTGGCTGACGGTGGTGTTGTCTGTATTGACGAGTTTGACAAGATGCGTGACGAGGATCGAGTAGCTATTCACGAAGCAATGGAACAGCAGACTATCTCCATCGCCAAGGCCGGTATCACAACCATCTTGAACTCGAGAACCTCTGTTCTGGCAGCAGCGAATCCCGTCTTTGGTCGTTATGACGATCTCAAGACACCTGGTGAAAATATTGATTTCCAGACGACTATCCTCTCCCGTTTCGATATGATCTTCATTGTCCGCGACGACCACGAGCGCGGCCGTGATGAGAAGATTGCCCGCCACGTCATGGGCGTGCACATGGGCGGTCGTGGTGTAGAAGAGCAAGTTGAGGCTGAAATCCCCGTGGATCAGATGAAGCGTTACATCAGCTACTGTCGCAGGTATGTTAATTTACAGCCATTCTCACACTCCACCCACTAACCTCATTTCCAGTCGCTGTGCACCTCGTCTCTCTCCTGAAGCTGCAGAGAAGCTCTCATCCCACTTCGTCTCCATTCGTAAACAAGTCCACCGCGCTGAGATGGAGTCCATGAACCGATCATCCATTCCTATCACCGTTCGTCAACTAGAAGCCATCGTCCGTATCTCCGAGTCTCTCGCCAAGTTGTCTCTTTCTCCGATCGCCACTGAATCCCACGTGGACGAGGCTATCCGCCTATTCCTTGCATCTACCATGGACGCCGTTACACAGGGTGAAGGCCAAGGCAGCAAAGATCTCATGGAAGCGTCAAGCAAGATTGAAGATGAGCTGAAGCGCCGCCTTCCTATCGGTTGGAGCACAAGCTTGGCAACCCTCCGCCGCGAGTTTGTCGAGGGCAAGAACTACACAGAGCAGGCCCTGAATCGGGCCCTGGTGGTTCTCCAGCGACGAGACACAGTCCAGATCCGCTCTGGTGGGTCACAAATTTACCGCAACGGTGTTTGATTTGTGACTTGTTATGATTTTTATGTGTTTCTCTTGATACACCTGGTACGCATGGTATTGATGACGGTTTGTTGATTTTGCATCTGTTGGTCTGCCAATGCAGGAGTTTGCAAGCGGTGTTGGGCGTGTCTGATGTCTGATTATTGTAGTACATTGGTGTGTTTTATCACCATGACATTTACATTATGTTATTTGAGCTACATAGCTCGCAATTGAATGGCCTATTTGGCCCTTTTGAATAATTTATATTGACTGCGGTAGCTTCCACCCCTAGCTTTATTAGTCTATATCATAGATCTCATAATGAGGGTCAGCACATATTCTATGATCAGAACTTATAACATTAGATGGTCCGCGGACCTTTCACCTCGACACTATTCTGGTCTGGCAACTCATTCAGACAGGCCATTCACATCCCAGTGAACCCATTATGTGGAACTTTCTACGTAGAGTACAAGATAGCCTCGAAGCGAGCATACCAACATCATATTAAGCTCATCTTCTCCATGATGTTATACAGTATACATTCTACTCGGACTGATTTCAAACCAAGAGTCAAGTTTAGATCGTATATCATTGATATTCATATATGCGACAGCGGTCATCAAGACCTCGCCATTCACAAACTCCCAAACAAGCAACAGTATAAAAAGCAAGACTATTCATACAGGAGACCCAGCTCCACCAGAACAAGATAAGTCATCAGTTAAAGGAGACCCTTATTGACCAGGGAGGGCACCGTGGCCCTTCTGCTCGCCGGTTGACTTGGGCTCGTGGCCGCCCTTGCCACTGCCGGAGGTGTTGGCGTAGCCGCCGCTGGGCTGGCTGGTGTAGACGTCACGGCCGGAGCCGGTCTCTTCGGGCATGGGGGCGGTCTTGTGGGCGCGACTGAGGTCGGCGGACTGGGCGTTGTTAGAATTGGGGGAGTCTAGAGTGGAATTGGATTGAAGATTGGGGAACATGAACATACCTCGTTGCCAGCACCGTGGACCTTGTTGGGGCCGTTCTCGATGGGGTTGTCGCTCTGGGGCAGACCGTTGTCGTACTCAGCGCCGCGAACCATTGTTATTGATGTTTTTGGGGAGTGGTAAAGGAGGAGATGTAGTGAGTTGTAGAGGGTAGAGGATTGTAGAGAAGAAATGAAGTGGTGATTTTGCATCTACTTATACTTCGTATGGTACTTCAAGTTGGCAGTTGAGCGTGACAGCATCATGAAATCATAGTGGGGAGCCATGACTTCATGTCGTTGGAATACCTTCTTTTTCTTTTTTCGCCTTGGAACTGGGTCTTTGAAAGGGTCTTTGGAATACGGTAGATTATATTAGAATGATCTAATTGACAGATGTTAATAGAAATTGAGTGGGTGAAGATTTAGGGTCCAATGCTTGATGTGGCTCCAGGGCTGTCTAGGGTTACGCTGACCAGCAACAGAAAAATGAAAATCCAACCCTCCAAATCAAATAATCAATAGAGACAAGAAACATAATAAGTTTTCCAAGTCTCATGTAGCCGTCTGTTCTATCATGTTCTTTTTACTTTTCTTTTTCGTCCTCGTTTTGTGGGTTTTTGGTCTTGAACAATCCGGTGAAGACTCCGGGAAACAGTGACGGAGGTCCGAAAAAGGGTCCTAATTTTGACCTGCAGATTGGCCAATTGAACCGGATTCATTTATCCGATATCTACATGAGGAACATCTGGAGGTCTCGGTCTGCGAGCCCTTGCAGCTAAGCCAGCACCGATGACATGATCATACAGCGGCGCTTGCTCAAAGTCATTGATAGGACGAGCCTCCTGCCTGCGCTGCTGGGTCTGAAGACCTGCTTGAAGAACCCCCCTTAGATTTTCGGGATGAACGTCATTTGCGAGGGGCAATTCAGGTACGCCCGCTGTTGGTGGCGGCACGATGCGATGTGGGGAGTTTGAACCAACCTGTCTTCGTGGCCCAGGAGCCGCATTTCCTGCTTGTATGGCACTAGTAATTCTCTGTTGTAGGCCTTCTTGGTGTGTCTCGCGTCTTATCGATGAGTTGCGAACTGAGGAATCTGGCATATTCCGCCACGATACCCTAGTTGAGTTGGGGTGTGAGGGATTTGTATTATCAACTTGCCTAGGGGTATATGGCGTCTCTGGTTGGTAGATTTGAGACACCTGACGTCTTGCATGATGCTCAATATGGTCACCTCGGGGAGATACCGGACGGTGGCTCTGCTGTTGGGTTATAGCTCTTGTTGCAGATCCAGAAGAAGATGGAGGAGGGACTGGTTTGCGTGTCAGTTGTTTCAACAAATCCGGCATTTGAGGGGGTCTATCTGGTAGGGTGCCGTTTCTCATTTTGATCAGGGCATTTCGTCGATTACTTACTTCTGGATGACTTGAGGCTGCAGTGCAATGAACTGGAGGAGACTGAATAGACGAGTCGAGATCGTTCAATGACGAGCTTTGTGTCCTCTCTATGCGTGATTGGAATGACCGAGTATCATATCCAGCCTTGTGTATGTTCAAAGATGGAGGCATCAGGTCATTTACAGTTTCATCATTCACGGGGCCTGTGGATATGAACTGATCATGTGTGGTTGAGAAGGGTAATTGTGAGGGAGGACGCCCTTTCGCATTCATTAGATTTAACTCTGTAGGTACAAAATCAGGTGATCTCGAACGGGGAGCCCTTTCACTTTGACTCGACTGGTCAGTCAAAGGGTTGATACTACCACGATGCTTACCTTTCATATGAGATGGACGCGAGGGCCTAGGTATCCCCGAAGGTCTCTGGCCCGAGGACATCCTTGACGCGGTCTCTGAACTTGAGATCCTCTTGCGTATCTGGGGATCTTTGCTCCTCGAAGGCGCGTCACGGTGCTGAGTTATCTTGGGGGTCGCGGTACCGGGTTTTGAGCGTGAAGTATGCTCATTGTGACTCGATCTACCGGCCAAAAGCTTGGTCTTCTGGCGCTCGGCGGTGCTGTATGATTTGGGTGGTACTTCTAAATGCCCTACCACTGTGGGAGCAGTATAAGACGTCATCGGGCGTATGTTCTGCTTGGAAGAAATGGAAGAAGGTGGTGTATTGGGGGTGTATATGATGGTCACATGGGGCATTACCGGTGATGAACCAGGTCGGTCTTTGCAGTATACATCGCGGTAAGTAGATGCTGGTGCCGCAGAGTCAATATCCGCACAGCTTGCTCGCACTGGCGTGAAGTCAGCCACAATAGCCACCCCGAACGGATCATCTCCACTGCGCTCCGATCGAAATGGGTTCTCAGTGAGTCCAGGGGCATTGAACTTGTCGTCTTCGTCAGTCTCCAGATTGTCAATATCGAAAGACACAGAAACATCGATTTCGTTCCCGGCATCTTCGCGATCTCCGTGCTTCTTAGGCACAAGTCTGCGAAACGGGTTAATGGGTTTTCTGGGGCCGATACGTATCTTGTTGGCCGCTTCCGCCTCGCGAGTTCTTCTTTTGATCCGCCGGCGAATTTTATACCGGCGCCAAGGACGTCTTATGTAGGGAAAGACGAAGCGGCAGTGGACCAGAACCCAACGGTCCAGTCGCTCATTGCACAGCCTTCCGTCGGCGAACTTCTCCTGTGGATCCAATATCGCCATATAATTGATTTGAACTGAAATCTGTTGTAGATGTTTGAAAACGGCTTTATCGATTGATAAAGGGGTTGCGGGTGGTAGCAGATGTTTCAACCCATCTAGCCCCTATATATAACCCGCTGAATGACATGAACTGCGGCAACTGGACAGTTGGATTGATCGTCTAAGAAATGGCGTGTAAGGCCTTAGTTGTCGATCAATGACCTTTATGTGAATCTGAGACCACTCCGTGATGAGACATGCCAAGACCGAATGCCAAGTTTTAGGTGCATATCCTTGCATCCTCTTGCATCCTCTTTGCATTTTCCGTTTCGTGCACGTCCAGTACTGTGTAGAGTCGCGAGAGGCGACCAGTAGAGCTGGCCGGTATCAGCCTATGATGTCATCAGCGTTCCCCAGATCTCAGCAATTGGATCCCCAGATGAAGATCTTGAGGGGGCAAAATACTGTACCAGTCAGGACGACTGGAGGATGTGCGAGAAGTCCAGTCCCCGAGCCATCGCAGGATCCTGTCCAGGTATAAAACGTCCAGCACGGGATCTCAAGCGGCCCGATCACACTCTACGCCGTACACGGGTTAGTTCAGACGTTACATTCAGGGCTTCAGGGCCAGAAATTTCTGTTCCCTACTGTCGCCTCTTCTCACCTCTTTTTTTGCTCTTCTCAACAATTTCACCTTGACCGGGGACTATAATAGGGAGATTCCCTTCAGGGGACACAGCACCAGTCCGGAGAACAACTCGACGCTACACCATTCGGGATCTCTTCTCTTTCGCGAGAGAGTCTGGCATTGCCTCTTGACTTCCACAGCTACTTCCTCTTCATCTGCAGCTTCAGCTTCAGCTTCAACTTCAACGTATTCCTAGTTCCTACACCTCTCACCTCTCCCCCACCCCCAAGCTCTCCCCCGGAACTCCACTTTCTCCGCACAGACCGAGTCGCAGCTCTTCCAAGGTTCAACCCGATCTGCCCCCTCTCGCAGGTTTTTCTCTTTTCCAACCCTTTTGCTCCCTTTTTTTTTCTGCTATCCCACACAATGGCGGAGAAAGGAGAACCCATCAAGCGTGATGTGCGCAACCACATGTTGTTCGAGGTGGCCACCGAGGTGGCCAACCGCGTGGGTGGGATCTATTCCGTCCTCAAGTCCAAAGCTCCCGTCACTACGGCGGAATACGGCGAGCGGTACACCTTGATCGGCCCCCTCAACAAGGCGTCGGCCGCCGTCGAGGTGGAAGAGCTGACCCCGACTAACCCGGCGATGCGGGAGACCATCCAATCCATGAAGGAACGCGGAATTGAGATGATCTACGGTCGCTGGCTCATTGAGGGTGCGCCTCGGGTGCTCCTCATTAACACCGGGACCGGTTACAGGTGGCTGGATGAATGGAAGGGGGATCTGTGGACCAACTCGGCCATCCCGTCCCCGGCCGCCGATAACGAAACCAATGAGGCCATCGTGTTTGGATATTTGGTCGCCTGGTTCTTGGGTGAGGTACGTAACGCTCTGACCCCAGCGCAAGGCGAGAAAACTGACCACCGTCCCCACTTTAGTACATTGCCCATGATCGTCGCCGCGCCGTGATCGCCCATTTCCATGAATGGTTGGCTGGTGTGGCGCTGCCACTGACGAAGAAGCGGCACATGGACTTGACCACCATCTTCACCACGCACGCCACGTTGTTGGGTCGCTATCTTTGTGCGGGCTCGGTTGACTTCTACAACAACCTCCAGTACTTTGATGTGGATGCGGAGGCAGGGAAGCGGGGAATCTACCACCGCTACTGCATTGAGCGTGCAGCCACTCACAGCTGTGATGTCTTCACCACAGTGTCGCACATTACCGCATTTGAGAGTGAGCACTTGCTGAAGCGGAAGCCCGATGGCGTGTTGCCCAATGGCCTCAACGTGAAGAAGTTTTCTGCCATGCACGAGTTCCAGAACTTGCATTCGCAGGCCAAGGAGAAGATCAATGACTTTGTTCGGGGTCATTTCTATGGCCACAATGACTTTGATCTCGATAACACCCTTTACCTCTTCACCGCCGGTCGGTATGAGTTCCGTAATAAGGGCGTTGATATGTTCATTGAGGGTCTTGCTCGTCTGAACCATCGCCTGAAGGCCGTCGGGTCGACCATGACCGTGGTTGCCTTTATCATTATGCCTGCCCAGACCTCCTCTTTGACAGTGGAGTCCCTCAAGGGACAGGCCGTGGTCAAGTCTCTGCGCGACACCATCGAGAACATTGAACAAGGCATCGGCAAGCGCATGTACGAGCGTTGTCTTTCTTGGAAGGAAGGCGACAACATGCCCGATGAGAAGGACCTGATTACCAGCCAGGACCGTGTCATGCTCCGGCGTCGTCTGTTCGCCATGAAGCGCCATGGCCTGCCCCCAATTGTTACCCACAACATGCACAATGACCACGAGGATCCTATCCTGAACCAGCTTCGCCGCGTCCAGCTGTTCAACCAGGCTTCCGACCGAGTCAAGATTGTCTTCCACCCCGAATTCCTCAGCTCTGCCAACCCCGTTCTCCCATTGGATTATGATGACTTTGTCCGCGGAACCCATCTGGGTGTCTTCCCCTCCTACTATGAGCCCTGGGGATACACTCCCGCCGAGTGTACCGTGATGGGTGTCCCCAGTATCACGACTAACCTCTCCGGATTCGGTTGTTACATGGAGGAATTGATTGAGAACTCCTCCGACTACGGAATCTACATCGTGGACCGTCGTTCCAAGGGAGTGGATGATTCCGTCAACCAGCTGACCGAGTTCATGTTCAACTTTACCGAGAAGAGTCGCCGTCAACGTATCAACCAGCGTAACCGAACCGAGCGCCTGAGTGATTTGCTTGACTGGAAACGCATGGGCTTGGAATATGTCAAGGCTCGCCAGCTTGCCCTGAGAAGAGGTATGAACCTTGCCCCTACCCATGGAAAGCCTATCTTGGGGGCGATGACTAACTCGACAATAGCTTACCCGTCCTCTTTCGAGGGTCAAGAGGATTACTTCGACATCATTGGAGGAACCGAACAGAAGATCTCCCGCCCGCTTTCCGTTCCGGGATCACCCCGGGATCGCTCCGGAATGATGACCCCCGGTGACTTTGCTTCCCTGCAGGAGGGGCACGAAGGCCTGAGCACCGAGGATTACATCGCCTGGAAGTTGCCGTGAGTTGATTCCCCCTGTCAATGCTACGACATCCATACTGACCCCTTTGATCAGTGAGGAAGAGGAGCCCGAGGAGCACTTCCCACTTACTTTGCGTACCCGCAAGACCAACGACCGTGCCCAATCCCCGCTGGACAGCATATCCATCAACGGCCGCCAACCCAGCGAGAGTCCGAAATAGGAGGCCAATAGCCGTATAACCGAAGATTCCGTGCCTGTACGGTGTACTGGAACTCATTTCTCTGGGCCCTTTGGGGGTGGCCCTCCCCTGACGTCATTTGTACTTGTTTAATTACTGTGATTTTTCCCTGCATTTGAAGCCAATGTTTACTGAACCGTTGAAATCTGGTGTTGGACCTGTAGACGGTATACCGGAAACCAAGTAGATAAGCGTTCTAGAGCTATGGGATCGAGGTGTGCAGCTATGAAGCTGCACCGGAGGGAATAGCTCCGGATCGGAACGGCGGAGCTCATATTGAGTTCATCGGTGAACCCTTTTCCGACTATTTCAACCCCTCCTCGACCCCTCCTCTGCTTGTTTCTTCTCTTCTCTCTTCACTTCAGTTCGCTTCAGTTCACTTTAACTACGTCTACCTTCGGTACGACTCCCAATGGAGCCGCGCACGTCCACCCTGCGGGGTTGCAGGACAATGTCCTCGCTAAGATGATGAGATGGGTCAAGGTATTTGTTCGTATAATAGTCGATGCACACGCATGACAGGTGTTCGATCCAGCTGGTCGGGGTCTCCCACGGGATCATTCCTCGACTGGCTGGTCGTTCTGAGATTATACTGTCAAAACTTGATCTAGACAATACTAGCGAAAGGACATGCGTGACTTTGATTATTCCCCCTTTGCGTTTGGTACTCGGTTCGGTTCACTTCTGCCTCTAGGTTTCATGTGTATCCCATTATCTCAATGGCACTAGTCTCATCGAGGGGTTGGGCTTGTGCTTGAGATGGATATGGCCTGACGTGGAGTGGATGGCGCCGGGTGCCTATTCTCTTGGCATACTGACCCAATTGAAGTATAACAGCTTGATCTATTTGCCATCATGTCTACCGACAAGATCACTTTCTTGACCAACTGGTATGCTGACAGTCCTAGTGCTTTGATTCGTCCCCGTGTCATTGAATGGCATGGTTCGAACCCACGTAGTTCAGCTGGCTAAAGTGTATGTTTCTTCAGGCACGCAACCCCGTACCACGCCCCCCTCTACCTCGCACAGGCCAGAGGATACTTCAAGGATGAAGGCCTCAAGGTGGCTCTGCTCGAGCCCAACGACCCCTCCGATGTGACCGAGATCATCGGTAGCGGCAAGGTCGACATGGGCTTCAAGGCTATGATTCACACTCTCGCGGTTCGTTCTCCCTCCGAGGTCGCCTAAAGGACCGTTGCTGATCTCTTTCTAGGCCAAGGCCCGTGACTTCCCCGTCACCTCCATCGGCTCCCTGCTCGATGAGCCTTTCACTGGAGTGGTGTACCTCAAGTCCAGCGGTATCACAGAGGACTTCCGCTCGCTGAAAGGCAAGCGCATTGGCTACGTCGGCGAGTTCGGAAAGATTCAAATCGACGAACTCACCAAGTACTACGGCATGACGACAGATGACTACACCGCTGTCCGCTGCGGCATGAACGTCACCAAGGCCATTATCCAAGGCGACATCGACGCCGGCATCGGTCTCGAGAACGTCCAGATGGTCGAGCTGGAAGAATGGCTCGCGGAGCAGAACCGTCCTCGCGACGACGTCCAGATGCTCCGCATCGACCAACTCGCCGAGCTGGGCTGCTGCTGCTTCTGCTCCATCCTCTACATCGCCAATGACAAGTTCATTGCCGAGAACCCAGAGAAGATCCAGAAGTTCATGCGCGCCGTCAAGCGCGGCACGGACGCTGTCCTTGCCGATCCGGCTATTGCCTACAAGGAATACATTGATGTGAAGCCCATCATGGCTACCCCTGTCAACCGCAAGATCTTTGAGCGCTCGTTCGCTTACTTCTCGCGTGACTTGAAGAACGTGGATCGTGACTGGAACAAGGTGACCAACTATGGCAAGCGTCTCGGAATTCTAAAGGATGACTTTGTCTCCAACTACACCAACCAGTACCTGTCCTGGGATCTTGATGCCGACTCTACTGACCCCACTGGCGATCAGAAGCGTATGGCTGCCCTTCAGAAGGAGGTTGCGGCTGATGGTGGTTACAAGCGTCTTGAAGTTTCGGCTTCTGCTTAGGTTACTTCCTGTTGGACTTTTCCAATGACAGGCTCCGCTCGTTAGCCAAAACTTGTCCATGAATGAAATCAAATTTGCGCTCTAGTTGCTTCTGCTATTTCGTTCTGCTTGTAGCTTTCTCCTTTATTATATCAACATGAAATCCGCGGGGACGCGGTGGGATAGGCGCCTTTCGACAGATAATACTACCTTGCTCGATTGATGCTAGGTATGCCTATTCCCTACGACCCGTTAGAACCGGGAAATTGGTGTCGTCTACCCCGGTTAATCACTCCTAAAGAGGGCTCGATCGAGACACGCTACTGCCTTAGCGGACGACGCTAAACGGTTAACGTTATATTCTACAACTATAGTTAATCGATAACTAAGTTACCTCCCCGAAGGCTTTAGTGCCTCAGGTATAGATACGTAAGAAGAGACAATTTTAAAATACAATTCAGGCCGTATATTAATGCACGGAACTACTCTACCTCTGAACCGCCATACCGTGGATTCAGGTCGGCACAAGCTTAGCGGACCCAATTTCCCAGCAGCATACCGTGGATATACACTCCTGGTGGAGCCACTAGACAGTAGACACCTTCCATGGACGATGGTTCATTTCCGCAGCGTCCACTTCCTGGGTTTTCTCTAAAGAACCTTCCAAAATCCCAGTTTCACCCGCCGAGGCATTTTTCCATGCCACGATATACCTGGTTCTTCTTCCCTCTTTTCCTCGGTCTGGTCTACATCTGCTTCCCAAATACCGGAACCATGTCTTCTCCTTCTCTGCCATCATCCTACAATGAAGAAACAATAGTCACCCAAATTACCACAACCTATAACCTCCTTCTCCAGCTGAGCTACTTCTCCCCTGATCGCGTTACCTTTCCTCCCGAAGGGGGCCACAGCATCAACGAAGAGCTATGCCATTCGCTTCATATCGCCCCGCAGGTAATCTCCCTCATGAAGAAGATTCCCTACGTGGTAGATGGCTACCATAAGCCGATTCTGTGGCAATCGCGGGCCTTTGAATACTTGCGCGATGAAGAGATCCGAAAAGGCCGCGATCCGGAACTCACCGACGTCGCCGACGACGACGAGCTACGGTTGGACTTTTTGCGACCGTGGGAGGTGGCGCTGACTTGTTGGTTGGATGATGGCTTTTCAGTCATTCTGGATACCCAGTCAAGTATATACGATTCCCACGCCACCTGAGCTATGTCAAGAATAGCGTTAACGTGGTCCTAGATACTATTCGACTCATTGATGAATCGGAACCGCCAGAAGATGACTTCCGCGAGGAATCAGAGGCACACAATGCCCCTGCCTACCTCCAAAAGGTCATTGATGATATCCGGACTCTAGAGATGGTGTATTTCCCCGGGGGAGACATTGGCTATCTTCACCTGCCTGGATCGTGGGAGCAGATCGAAGTCAAGCGGGTTCTGACCGAGGATTTCGGTTGGGGCGCGGAGTTCCGGGAGGAGGATTGGCGACGAGAGGGAGAGGAGATTTGTAAAGCGATTGGAGACGAGGGTTTGGATAGGGAGGAGGAGAGGCAGAGAGAGATGCTACGGTGATTTCAATTGCAAAGCTGGAGATTCTGCTACGGTGTTGTCCACAGGGAAGAGGAGAGACAGGAATTCCGAACTATCTATATCCCCACACAGTAATAATAGTCTGGCCACAGTCCACTGCAGTCATCCCCGACTGCGGCATTCCATTCGTAGAACTCATCGAGCGTGATGCCGTATGATGTGGCGATCGCGTAACACCCATCGCCGCTCACGGCCTCGTAGAAGGTCGTACATCCGCTCATCATGCCAGTCTGGGTTGGAGTAGGTGTTGTAACAGACCCAGAGGTGGTAACTGTAACTGTGCTCGCAGTTGTCGCCGAGGTAGCAGACCTCGTGGATGGAGAGGTGGTTGTTGCTGTGCTATTGCTACTGCCGGCAGATGCAGAAATCCCCGACACGCAGTAGGTGTAGTTCACCCAAAGATTATCACAGTTGCTGTCAACATACGTGTTCAATGCGATGAAATCGTCCAGGGTGATGCCGTACTCGGCTTCAATCAACTGACAGGTATCACCAGAGACAACGGTGTGCCATTCGTAGCACTCCGAGGTTGTCCCTGTGACGGTGGTGGTGGGTGCACTGACAAAGCTGGCGGTGGTATTTGAGGTGGTGGGAGTGGTGCCGTTGACGATGGCAATACTATCATTGATGTTAAGGTTGGCTTATGAGAATCACCTGGAATGAGGAATGAGAAACGTACCAGTAATCCATGCCAACTACTAGATTTGTGCAGTTCGAATTGACAGACGGGTTCATGGCAAGAAAGTCGGCCAATGTCAGACTATTCCCTTCACAAATGACGCCGCATTCATCGCCATCTTGAACCAGATAATATGCGCCACAGTTGGTTGCAGTGCCTGCTGGGGTTGGAGACGCTGGGATGCTATAGATTGATTTTGAGTTAGTTCGAGATAAATCAAAGAAGAAGAAAAAAAGGAAAGACTATACGCTATGGTCGTGTAGGTAGAGTTGGTTGAGACCGTGGCGGATGGCGGGCTGTAGAGGCCTCCTGGAGGACCGACGCAGATAGCATCACCGTTGGCAATCTGTCTGGACCCAACGTATGGATTCCAGGTCAAAAACTGAGTCATGGTAAAGTTGTCCTGGTTGTAAATATACTCATCAACGTTGATAGACGAGCTGGCAGTGGAGACGACGGCAATCGGACAAGACATGGGCGCGCAGACGTCCTGGTCAGTCACCCAATTGCAATCTACGTCGTTGTTGAGATTCCAAATTCCGGCCGTGGGGATTTCGTAGGCAATGGCCAGCTGTTGACAAGTCATTGTGGTATTGGGGGATATCGTGATGGTCTGGGGACAGATCGTAGTGATAGGGCCGGGGGAGGCAATGGTGATGTTGATGTTTTCTGATGCGGTGTAGTTGTTCGCAGGAATGATATCAAGATCGACGTCGCAGTTGATTTGCATATTGGTCCATATTTGCTCGGAAATTCCACTGGATCATTGCTGTCAGGTCTTATATCCCTCAACCGAGATTCTTGTACATACTCCCAAATTTCACCCCAGGAGCTCTCAAATCCATGCTTGAACTTTTGCAAAAAGCAAGACGAACATTGCATTTCTAATGGGTACTCATCCCACTCCAGGGGTTCCGACCACCCATAGTTGTCGTCGTTGATGGCCGGGGGTCGGTCGAGGTAGTAATCCCATGCTGCCAGCTGATTCAGGCCATTTGCATCGCTTGCATCTTGTAGGTAATCGTCAAAGGGTTCGAGGCACGTTCCATTCTCCAAATAGAACCACCCCCAGTCACCATATGAGACGTCATAGTAACATTTGTTGGTATACGTTGGCCAAGTTGCTTCGTCCAGGAGAACCATATTGGTGATGTTCCACGAGCTCTCAACATCCAGGCAAAAGTCCTCCGTATCTTCATCAGCCAGACAGATCAGCTCATATTTGTCCTGGAAGAAGGCCATATACTCCGTAAAAGTCATCGTCCGGTTATCCACGTAGAAGGGAACATCGCAGCTGGCTTCCACCGCTGTCGCGAGCTCCCCCAGCGAGCTTTTACAGCCAGACGTGCAGAGACTCTGCAGCGACGAGGTGTTCCATCCTAGTCAACTTTTCGTTAAACAGGACTCAATTGTGCCTTGGGGGTATATGATTGTTACTTACCGACGTTCTGAATCGAATAAGTCACCAGCTGAATCAGATTTTCTGGACAGTCGATCGTAGTATTGAACGCTGCATCACAGGCATCGCTTAGATCTGCAGAGATGATCTGTTTTTGCAGGCCATTATAGAGCGTGGCCGAAAATGCCTGTGGCACTGTCAAAAACAGATACGCAAGTGATATCTTCATGATGACAATGGCCACGATAGTTAACGAGTGCCTGTAGGCAATCTGTCGTCTTTTAGATTTCTCCTTTGCTCGTTTAACGTTCCAGGTATTGACCAAGTGCAATAGCCCCAACGTGTCGGATATAGCTCTACCAGCTCAACGTGATTCAATTTTTTTCCTGAAATTTTCCTCTTTAACCATGGAACAACGCTTATGCCTTCAGCACTAGCACAACTGATTCCGGCCATTCCGTATGTAGCGAAATGAAATAGCCGATGCAATAAAGGCATGGACAGCGCTAGATAGCGACAACCACGGTCTCGATATACAGCTAAGCTCTTAGGCGGTTCCACGTCAGGCCCTTCCCCCTGTTCTGATTGGATGCCTTTTTACGCTCTGGTCCACAGGGCTGGAATGGTGGAAACGGACGGACCCGGACTCAGACCATGGATCTCGTCGTGAAGACATTGGAAGAAAAAAAGGATGCTGTAATTAATTCTGTCGAAAGATTATTTAATATGGGACAATTACTTTGCCTGAATCTTCGGTTTCCCTTGCTTATGATTCTCAACATTGGACTATGGCCCAATTCCGGAGATTCTCAGCCCTAGTTGTGGCGACTTGGGCTGTACTGGTCCTACTAACTGGACATACCACTGCACAGACAGGAACCTGCTCCGACACCGAAGACTGTGTGTCGGGATGCTGCAGCACAAGCGGATATTGTGGTTTTGGTCCAACCTTTTGCGGCTCAGGAAATTGCACAAGCACTTGTGATGCTGTCGCCCAGTGCGGTCGTATGTATCCCAGTCGTCCTTCTCCGGTATCCTTCTGATACACCTGTTAATCAGTGTCCAGCCTATGCTTCAAGTGATAGCTACGACTGCCCTCTGAACGTGTGCTGCTCACAATATGGCTTTTGCGGCACGACCTCCGAATTTTGTGGAACTGGGTGTATAACAGGATGTGATGCAGTTGAGGAACCGTAACCGCTCGACTTGACAATTGAAATGGATCTGATCTATATAGCTAATCATGGATCATAGCTCATGCTCAGGTTCCAGCAGCGACGCTCGGGTGATCGGTTACTATGAAAGCTGGTCCTATGACCGCAAATGTAACGCCTGGTCCCCAGAAGACATCACTGTGGGCGTCTGGACTCACCTCAACTACGGGTTTGCCCTGATTGGATCCGATTACCGCATCTCCCAAATGAATTCCTTCGATGAGGAGCTGTACCCTCGTTTCACCAACTTGAAGTCATCTTCAACTGGGCTGCAAGTATTCATTTCTGTCGGTGGATGGGATGCTGGTGGTTCCATCTGGTCCGATATGGTCAGCACGGAGGCAAACCGCGCGGCATTCATCGATTCAGCGATTTCATTTATGAAGACTTATGGATTCGACGGCATTGACCTCGACTGGGAGTATCCTGCTGCCAGTGACCGTGGAGGAGCTGCAGCTGACACTGATAACTTTGTGACTTTCTTGAAAGAGCTGAAAGCCGCCTGCGGCAGTAAATATGGCATTTCAGCCACTTTGCCATCATCATACTGTGAGTGAATACCCCCTGGGGCACCTTGAGGCCCTGCGCGACATTAGTCACCATATTGACTGGTCTAGGGTACATGCAGGGCTTCGATGTTGTGGGCATGGAGCCGTATGTCGACTGGTTCAACTTTATGAGTTATGATATCCACGGCACATGGGATGGAGCGAATCCGTATACGTCGGCCGTTGTGCAGCCACATACTAACTTGACGGAAATTACTGAGGGTCTGGACCTTCTCTGGCGGAACGATATCAGCCCCTCCAAGGTGGTTCTAGGAGAGGCTTTCTATGGTCGCTCCTTCACGCTTTCGGAGACCTCGTGTACCGAGCCTGGCTGTCCATTCAGTGGCGGTGGTACGGCGGGCAAATGTACGGCGACTTCAGGCATCCTCTCGAATGCCGAGATTCAGCAAATCATCTCGGACAACGACCTCACCCCCACGCTGCTGAAAGAGGCGGCGGTCAAATACATCACCTGGGATAAAAACCAATGGTATTTCTCCTCGCTGGTTGCCTGAGTACGTCCGTCACTAATGACCGTAGGGTGTCGTATGACGATGAAGAGACCCTCGAAATGAAGAGAAAATACGCCAACGACAAATGTCTGGGCGGCCGCATGGTTTGGGCAGTGGATCTAGACGATGTCGACACAAAGGAATCGGTATCAGACCTTACGCTGTCAGGTCTTAGCTCCATTGGCGATGATGTGACTATCAACCGCGCGTATGGGCTCTCGAAACTCGCTTCCACAACAACGCAGAACAGTGTCAATCTCATGGCATACTGGTCTGACTGCGCGGCTGAGCCTCAATGTGAGGCTGGTTATACATCTTGGACATGGGGACACGGTCGGGTAAGCTCACTCTTGTGCCCTTTACTTGCCTATCTTTCCCTGTAGGAAGCTGTTACTTATGATTGAAAAATAAAGGTATTCGATATAGATACAGGAGTTTACAGCGGTATGGGCTGCCACGGTGGTGGAACAGGGTACAATCGCGCTTTTTGTGTCGAATCTGATGTCCAGCTCAATAATTGCTTCTGGGTTGGCACCCCCAAAGACTGCAAACAGCAATGTCCCTCTGGCATGACTTTACTCACCCAGAATACACACATAGCTGGGTTCAAAACCGGATGCAAGAATGGGCATTTCTCCAGTTTCTGCTGTGAATCCATCACGTCCAACTCCCTCATCAACTGTGGACAGACAAATATTGACAACCTTCTCACCGGCGGGCTGGGAATCCAGCGCAAGTCCAGTGGATACACACTTCCGGACTCTGTCAAAGAGGCTGCACAGCAGTGTTTTGATGACGACACAGAGTCGCTGAGCATGATCCGTGCTGGAAATTATATCATGAACAACGTCCCGGGATACTGGACTGGTGATGGCAAATTTTCGGCCGTGAATAACATAGTTTACTCCTCCGCCAGTCAGTCCAGCTGCACCACTACTGTCACTGTCGAGACAACCGTCACCAGCGTCACAGACACCCCAAAGACTGTGACCTGTGATGCAGACAATTTTGATCAGCCTTGCCGTCACTACTGGTCTGTCAATTCGCGACAAGGATATGACACAATCGTGTGTCCAGTTAGCAAGATGAGCGCCCGAAAGGCACCCGCGGCTTGGGACAGACAGCATACATCCTCCTGGAGATGGTGGGTCCCTAATCTTGCCAATTCGCTGGGTACCAACAAATGTGACCGCGATGAGTGGCCACCAGCAGCATTCATGGAGCAAAGCGGCTCACCTTATGTGCAATGGATCCGATTTGTGCCTTCATCGGCCAACCGCAAAGCAGGCCAGCTCTGGAGAGGAGTCTGTGGCAAACCAAAGAAGCAGACCAAGTGGGAAGGAGGCCCAATCAGCGGTGGCACCTGCACAACAGTCAAATCGGTCATCTATACAGTAAATGCGATGAGCATGCACTTCAAGAACATCTTTAGTGATCCAGGTCTCAGTTCAAATCCCTGTCTGCCTATTATCACTGATGATCCCGGATTCGCTCTGTTCACGCAAGATCAATGGTATGGAGATAATGTTTTGGCGGGTTACGATTCGGCTGCATATAAATACGATCCTGTCTCTTCCTTGACTGCGGGACAGACTATGCCTCGGGGCTGGTGGAGTGGAATAGCGAAGCGCTCGGATCCAGAAGATGAGAATAAGTGGGGAGAATTGGAGACTGAGATTTTCGAGGCTTTGGAGGAAGTTGCAGAAGACAGTTATATTCCCGTGCAGAAGATGGATTTTGACCCCGAGAAAGTCGTTGTCAACGAGGGTAACTCAAGTCGCTATGCTACTCCTCAGGAGCTGTGGGAGGAATTGGGTCTGCTCAAGTGTCGTTCGCACAATTGCGAGACAGAAAGAGCCGCTGTTGGCCACTACGATGCTGAGGAGATCCAAAGTCAGATGGCGATTCCCACTGGCCAAGATTTGTCGATTCAGACCCCTTCACCAAGTGCCTCAAGATTGAACCCTGCGTCTGGTCCGAGCATCGCGCTGGGTCCCAGGGAAACCGGAAGAACATAGGTAGCTTTTGAGGGGAATTGAGGAGGTGTCTATACCAAAAACTAAGTTGATTGGAAATCAACCTGTGATCTTCTCGTTGTATATATAGTCTCATGATTCCTTCTGAGTAACATACAACAATCTATATCTTTGAACTACAACACAGAGTTTGCAGGCTACCAACAGGTGGAAACTTGTTATACAAAAATGTAACTAGACACCTTGTTAAGTAGATCAGTGAACTTGAAGGCTAGTCGTTAAACAGTAGTTCCTACACTGATTCTAGGAATCAGCGTTCAGTCTATTCATTACAACATACCTTTATTATTGTATCCGCTCCGATCAGAGTCTATAAAACCCGGAGACTATCATTGGTAATCAAATAAAAGAATTGACACCGTATAAATGTACCCATCTGGAATAGACTAGTCTCAGGTTCACACTGATGGCATGCCAAGAAGTTTTTATTGTTAGGGTCCACCTCTATAATGTCCGTCCTGAGGATTGTCCACAGTTGTCATGTCTTATATTTGGTCTCATCTCTGCCACGCCGCTGTTGCAAAACGGAATGCCAACTGACAAGGCAGTATACAATATTCAAGCTGCAGAATGAGAATTGAGAGACCTGTTTCACCTCTCTTTCGTGTCTGCCTTGAAGACTCCCCTCATCCCCACCACCTTGACTCCAGCTCATAAGGCTAGCCCTGTTCAGCCACTGCCAAGAAGTGACAACATGAGGCTGCATCCCCGAACATCCTTGGCGTGCCAGCCTCGGTCAACTGTAGTGCTCCCACTAGGCATCAACATTTCCCAGTCCTTCCACCGTTTCATGGATCATAGGTCAGGCTCTGTGGCTGTTCTCCAATTTCAGCCTTTCCTGCCACAGAGTCATGCAGGCTTGGCTTGCAGACCCCCAGTGCAACATCACGGCCATTCACGATCCTGTGGCTAGTTCTACGAGAAAACCACGCCATGCGCCACAATAATGACTCGCTGCTCCGTTGCTTTCAAGGTCTGGGCAGGATGTCAATGTGGAGATTCACAACTGGGTCCAGTCCACTCGTTGTGAGCTGTACTGCATGGTGCCATGGATGGCTGCTCCACTCCCCGACATCCTGGACTCAGCATGTCTCCGTTGTCTTGCAAACATCTCCCCGTCTGTACAGTATTGTAGAGTACCCCCGCACCGCCAATGCCTGTACGCCCGACAAATGCCCCGCCGTGCCAGCTGCAATGGCATCGTTGGAGACGGCCGTTGGCAAATGATGCTGGGCCAAGTGTTGGACAGGAACCGGGGGCTGCTGCATGATCGTGACTCTCCGGTAGGTTCGGGGTCGGCGCGTATTGTATCTGGGCAGCGTGAGGTATATAAAGAGGGTTTGTGCCCTTCTCTCTGTTCTTCCTTCAATTCCATGATCCAGAGTCTTTACACTGTACTTTGCATTCTCCTCTCCGATATCAACATGAGCTTCCACGAATCTGCCATTCACATCGAGCTGGAGGATGGTCATATCCTCAAAGCTATCCTGCGCAATGAAGATGGCGATGAGCAAGAGTCTACTCTCGACTTGAACAACATCATTGGGAACAATGATGGTAAGCAGACATCTTCCTTGGTCTCAAGGCTGCAACAATCACTCACAACTCATTTTAGGTCACTTCTACTGGGAGGGCGAGAACTTCCGCGAAAGCGCCTCGGATATCAGCTTCGATCGTGAGGGCGATGAGGAGATCCCTGTTCTTCGGGCGGTTCTGGGTAACATGGAGGGAGGTGAACAGGATGCGGATATTAATCTCGCGGAGCGGATCACAAACAACAATGGAGAATTGGTCTTTCAATAGGCGGGCTTTGTAGCTTGGCTTCAATCTTCATGTTAGGTCAGAAAGTATTACCAATACAATGATATCTTTCGATCTTGCATTTCTATTCTAAACGAAAGAGCACCCATTATGCGTATCTGTGGTTTCTGAACTGGAATTGCTTCCTCTATCTGATCAACCAATCAATCCAAGTTCAATTAATCTGTTGCAGCTTAACTAGTAACTTATATGAGCCTGTGGATCTTCCTAACTCGACCATTGATTCCCAATGCACATCCGTTAAGGCTTCAGTAACAATTAAACTCTCTTGTTGATGACCCATTCAAGAGAGGAGCAAAAATATGTAGCAATGAGGTACCATCACACTCATTCTATCATCGTCGTTGCTCTGTATACTTCGACCAAACTAAACTGGAGGCGATAGGCCCCACCATACCCGACGTCATCCCCTCACCAACAGATTCGAACCTCTCCATCACCGCTACAATTGAGCTCACTGCGAATACCAATACTGGCTCATTAGCACAAACATGGCACCTCTCATTCGAGTCATCGGCTCCCTCAATGCCGACATGGTCTCTGTGACCCCGCGATTCCCAAACCCAGGCGAAACAATTACCTCCTCATCCTACTTCACAAGTGCAGGCGGCAAAGGTGCCAACCAAGCTGTCGCCTGTGGCCGCATGTCCAGAGCCAAACCAACCGGCCCTGCACCCTCTACCAGCGACGTCCAAGTTGAGATCATGGGCGCAGTCGGCGCATTGGATGGCCACTTCTCCGCACTGCTAAAGCCAACACTGGAAAGGTCGGGCGTCGATCCATCCAGAGTTAAGATCGTTGAGAATGCCTACACTGGTGTCGCCGTGATCATTGTTGATTCATCGGCTGGCGGTGAGAACCGCATTGTCTTCTCGCCTGGTGCCAACTATGATGGGATGCAGCCGACGCCAGAGGTACTCGGTATGGCACTTGCGACACCCTTACCAGATGTGATTCTCATGCAAGGTGAGATTCCGCTTGATACGATTATTGGGACTTTACGAGAGATTGCTGCGTTCAAGGCTAAAAACCGTGCTGCGGGGAAGCGCGGCATCGAGTGTGGTCCGGATGTTATGCTTAATCCTGCCCCTGCCCCTCCGGGTGGCTTGCCGGAGGATGTCTATGCTGCTGTGGATCATTTGATCTTGAATGAGACGGAGGCGGAGCTTATGACGCCGCCGGGAGAGCAATTGCTCAGGGTCGTTCCAGATGCAGAGGGTCTGGATGGCAAGGAGAAGGTTGCGCGGTATTTCCACCAGCTGGGCGTCACCTACATTCTTATCACGCTAGGGGCCCAAGGTGTTTGGTACAGTGCCACGGATGGTGGGTCTTCGGGACCGAGTGATGGTGTGCGGCGCTTCACGAATGAGATTCCTGCAGCGCCTGTGTCTCGCGTCTTGGATACCACTGCTGCCGGAGATACTTTCGTTGGAGGGTACGCCGTCACGGTGGCGCGGTGGCGCGAGCAGCGTCGTGGAGCCGGACAGGCCGGACAGGATGTGGCCGACGACGAGAAAGCATACCGGTATAAGACGGTCATGGACGGGGCAATGCAGCTGGCAGCGCGGGCCTCGGCTCGAACGGTGGAACGTCAAGGTGCCATGGATAGCATTCCATTTGAGGATGAGATCTGATGTCATCCACGAATGTACATTAATTAGGTATATCGAGATAGACTAGATCAATTACGGGTGCCTATCCCCAGTGGAACAATGCCCGATGCCAGTGCACGAACACGTCTATGGTGGGGAGGATAGGTTCACGATCCTTCACTTGCAGGTATGCGACCTGGATAATTGTACGAGGGGGGGGAATATCCAGCCTTTATCCAGCCCACGAGGAGGGGGTGAAGCCCTACCGTCGGTGCATCCTCTCCCTATTAATAGCCCATTCTCCACGAATCGACCTTCCAAGGGATGGATGCCCTATGAAACGCCTTCAACATTCTCCCGCCTATCTGCCAAACCTGACACCCCAGCCGGACACGCGGAACCTCTCCAGGCAGCTTCTCCTACCGCTCTGGGGATGTCTCTGAGTTGATGTCAACCTCTCCATGCAGACCGCAAGATGTTTTAGCGGATTGCCTCAAACCTCTGTCGCCCCTCGTGCATTGCATGAGTTTCATCACAGCTGAGTCGTAATGAGCCAATGGACGCTGATGCGCTGGCAAAGTTTCCGTCACTTCATCTTTTAGCGCTGTCACGTCGCGGGGGGTTTTTCGTGTCGCGAGGTATTGGCTACTGACGCGGCCAGTACTGATGGGGGCGGGATGCCGAGTATCGGGTACTTTTGGACGCGTTCAAGGGATAGACGCGACTTACAAGACTGGTTTTGGGGGAGGGGGATAGACCTGCTCGAGTAGTAGAATTAGAGAAGACAAGAAGAAGATAATAGCCAATAGAGAATCAAGAACTAGAGAATAATTGAGTAGACTACCAAAGAAAGAATAGCGAAAGCGCGTAACTGTAAGAATCGCATTGTACGAACTTGGCATCTCCATACATACTGAACGAACTGACCTTAACGCGACGCGATGCTATGCAGGACATCTTTCGTGAGCCCTTGAATTACTGAAATACTCCCTCCGCCCTCCATTTGTGATCCCTCAATAATTATTCTCCTTGCCTCCCCTCCAACCCTAAACCTGCAAGTCTCAAGTATAACTACAGCCTCTGCCTCACCATCCAAGACATTCGATCATAGCACTGGACTCTAGATCCCTTCCTTTCTTTTATTACCTGTGATCCCGACCTTATACAGTCATTTTCCGAATATATCAACCTCTCATATCCCGATTTCCCTCTGCCTTGTCAGCTAGCGTGAACCCCACTTCAGACCAAAACAAACCCCAAGTCTCTCTCTCTCTCTCTTCACCATGGCCACTCTCACCATGACTCCCACACGGCAACCCTTGGGTTGCATCGATACCATGCGTCCTTTGATGTCAAAGCTGAACCGTCAAAGCAATGCTGGTAAGTTCAACTCTAAGCTTCGCGGTTCCTAGGTTGAGCTAACACAGACCAAAGGTCCCAAGTCTATGAAACCCAACACCATCTTTGTCGACTCAGAGAACATCGACCCCTCTAAAATCTCCTCAAAGCGCAAGCGCAGCGGTGACGACGAAGAACCCACAGCATCCAAGCCCAAGACCTCCCGCATAGCTCTTTCCACCGTCTCCCCACGTCTCTCTACCCCCTTGAGAACCACCCAGTCCCTCTCAACACCAAAGTCGGCGCCAATTCTCAACCCTGCAGGTCGCTCTCCGCCACCAAAGTCCAGCAAGCTCGGTCGCCGCTCAGCCATTTCCAAGCCCCGCTCGGCATCATCCGGCAAGCGCGCTGTTGCACGGCCGTTCTCGCTCGCTTCGGCGCTCCAGGCATCGTCTTCTCCCAAGCCTGCGCCCAAGGCTCCTAACTCGTGGTTCTTTGATATCCATGTCGACTCGGAGCAGGACGAGATGACCAACCTGATGCAACACTCGACTACTGTTCTGGATATCAGCGACGACGAGGGCAAGGCTGTTCACAATGATAGCCGCGGAAAGGAAAACATTCCTCCCGCTGAACTGGGGAACGAGCTTCCCAGCGCTCCTGTGACTACTACTGCTGTCGCTGCCTCTGCTCGCAAGGAATCGAAGATGGAGGAGGACCGCGCCCCGCTTGGGGAGCTTGATGCTGCCGACTTCTATGCCGAGGGCTGCACTGCCTGTTCTTATGTGGTTGTCCACGAGGAGCCCGTTGAGTTCAAGAAGCCCTCTTCGCCTCTGGCTCAGAGTCAGGAGGCTCTCTCTACTTCCATTGCGTCGGTTCTGGAAGCGGTGACTGCCAAGGCGGAGGCTGAATCCCAGAGTGCGGATAGCTCAGTCTCGGATGAAAACACGGCGCCTTCTTCCTAACGGGCTTTCTAAAACAACTCGCATATGCATCTGGGTTCGGTGTCTCGTGTCTTTTGGCCTGGTTGGCCCCAATACCAATTTGTTTGTTTGGCGTTTATATGTGGCTGTTTTCGTTGTTTTTCGATCCTGGTGTTCACTACTACTTGGTCTGTCTCTTGCTTCATGTTGTTTTTACGAGTCATGTACCCTTTGCACTATTGTGTCCACGGGCTAACCTTCATTTACTATCCCCGTCTAATTAATCAGTTTCTGTCTTGTCATGTCTGATGTTTATGTTGACGTTCATGTTTGATGATGTACACTGTGGTTTGCGTCCGCTATGCCGAGTAAATGATTGAAATGAGTTGATTGCCTTGAGTATTCTGCTTCGAGACCGTAAACCTGTAAATCAATCACTCCCATCTTCATCCGAGTTGTCACTCTCCTCGTCCTGGTCGGCATCTCTCGCCTCAGCGGCAGCAGCAACCTGCTCGGCCAGCATCTCCCGTCGCTGGATCTCTTCCTCCTCGCCTTCACTAGGCTCATCAATCTGCTCTTCGGCATCAGGCTCCGCTTCCGGCTCCGGCTCCGGCTCCTCAAACGCAACCTCCTTCCCCTTCCTCCCTCTCCCAGCCCTCCCAACTCTCCCTTTGCCCTTCTCCTTCTCCTTCTCCGCACCTTCGCCCTTCTCCTTCTCTTTCGCCTTTCCTCTCCCCTTTCCCCTCCCAATGCCCCGATTCCCAGGCAACCGCGTCCAAAGCGGCGAACCTCGAATCGCAGATCGAACCTCCGTAGCAAGCTGCATATCCCGACTATTCCCCTCACCAACGATAAACTGGTCAAAATCATGCTCGGACTTGGCAAAATCCGGCAACGCAAACACTTTCACAAACTCCTCATCCTCCGCCTCCCTCCCCTCCATCAACGCCTGAATCTTATGCCTCATAACAGTCTTGACCTTCCCCAACGTTCCATTCCCAAACCACCCATCAGCAACAATCTCACACTTCTCCCGCAGAAAGCCCTCGGCCTCTTCCGCCGGCGGATACAGCGCTCGTCGCAACTGCTCATCCTGAATCTCGGCTATCATCCAGATCTTTCCATCAGCCGAGAAAGGCAGTTTCCCGGTAAAGATGTGCGTGCTCGACGTCCCATCCTCCGAGCTGGTCGTCTGGCCGCTGGCGGATAACTGCGCTGTATGTAGCTCGTACGGTCTGGGCAGGTTATGTCGCCGGCCACTCGCGCCGTCCCGCGCGAGTTCGGCTTCGCGTGGGAGCAGCCGGAACATGAAGGTTTGGTAGTGTCGGTAGTCGGGTGAGGTGCGGGGGTCGATGCCTAGTTTGATGATGGCATCGCGCCAGGGTCCCGAGCGGAAGATGTAGCCTACGTATGGAACGGCGTGGCGGAGGTTGGTGCGGTCTTCGTCGGTGGTGAGGTTGTTGCGGAGGCCGCGGCGGGTCCAGGCTGGTTGGATCTCGTAGAGGGCGCGCAGTTTGGCGATTGTGTTTCTCATGCTGTCGTCTAGCATTTCGATTGGGGTAAGGTCTGGTCGTGGTTCTGTTGGGACTTGGGCGTCGTCGTAGGGGATCAGGTAGGTGAGCACTCTGTGGACTTGTTGTGTGTTCACTGTTGTTATTTCGCCGGATCGACCGATTGATTGTTTGACTGTTGGGTTTTGGCGGTAGCTTTGGGTGGTCATTAGCTTGTTTTCTTTTGTTGGTTTCCGGTGAACGGTGGACTTACATATAGTGGAATGGGACGTCGCCGTGGCTGAAGGACGGTGGGGGGATGATATCTGCATTGGTAGTGGCTCCTTTGCCCATGTCCAGCTCGAACTGTTTCATTTTCTCGACTATTCCGTGTTAGATGAGACTTGATGCACTGGCTTTTTTGGAATACTGACAGTCAAATGGAAGAATTTGGTCCCGGAATCGTTGCGTAAAAGAGCTTGCCGTAGTCGAATAGACAAAGTCTGGCATTCCTAGTAGGAAGTTAGCCAGATATCGAAAAAAAAAAGTGCAAGAAAACCAACCTCGGAATACATGAGTGCGCTGTATCTTCCCAACTGGCTCAATCTGATACGTAGACGGGTTATCCCGCAAGCTGCGCATCATGTTCTGAGCTGACCATCTTGGTTGGGACTCAGTATCATTAGAGTCAGGTGCGTCTGTGAAAGGCCCATCTGAGCCCTTCTTGCGCTTCCGTCCTGTCCTCTTTGGTACAGTCACCTTGAGCAGGACGTTATTTGATGCACTGCTGGTAGACTGGACAGGCCGGGCCATAGCATCATCCGGCCGAAGCACCAGATTGGCCGGTGTGTCTGGCTTAGCTGGGTTTAGGAACTGTGTCATGTTAGCATCTGTGTTATCTTTGGGGCCTTGGTTTTCTCTTCTCACTGTTTTAATCCCTGTGTCACCGTTGAGGGTGTCGATCGCCTTCTCGACATTGCGCACCACAGCAGGGTGCTCAACACTCACAAGGAGGCGCGAGGGAACTGGGTAGATTGGGGCTGTTCTCAGCTCCTGTTGGTCATTCATCTTCAATGAGCCCTTCTAGTGGCCCTGATATCACGGGTTTGGGCTCTTTCCAGGAAGCTTCCACGCTCAATTGCCGTTGTTGCTGTGTGGTTGATCGGCTCGTGGGAAGATCGCAAACACGCGCAACCGCCCAACTGCCACGTTCCGAGGGGATTGACCTCGGCAAGCTCTTTACTGTGCTCTTTATGTATTCGGCTTTGCTTCTCACGCGTCAGTCCTGCATCGAGTCTTTCCATCGAGGAAACGTTCCGAGTCTACATTCCACAAGCGGTTAGGCCGAGTGGGAGACATATGATGACTCAGCGAGGTCGACAGCAGCCCTTCCGTTGATTGGATGGATGGGATCTGGCCATGAACATCTCCATCTCATGCTCCCATTCAATCTATACAGCATGGTGTGTGTTATTGGGAAGGCAGTTCCAGGTGATCCAAATGATGGAATTTGGCTCAGTCACATGTGAGGTAATGTACTGCTTGAATTCAGCCTCAAACGCACCCGTCCGCACCTAGTGATTGGCAAATGACTAACGTTATAGTGTACTGTGTGTTCTATCTGGGACTATTGAAGATCACTGCCGCTTTATTTGATTTTCACCAGAAATACCTAGATAATAACACGAAACTACTGCTTGGTTAGTTGAGAAATATCATATTTGGGGATGAAAATGTGTTGCTGGCTTCAGATCTACGCGTATCAGACCAGTTCGGTTCCAATTGGATATTTTGGGGAACAACTGTCAGGGAAAAAAAAAAGACTCAACAATAGTACTGTGTGCCGGATAAACTACGAGGCTATCATGTTTCATTAATGAAGCTCATGGAAGCTTCACGAACCAAGGAATATCTCTACCCGCATTGCTAAATATATTTCCACTATAGAGACACCCAGGAACCCCCCGTCTACCTCAACTAGACTTGGCTCTATATTCCTACACCCGCGTGATAGATCCAAAACAGAACGATGCATGCAAGCCACCAATTACCTGGATATCCCATCAGCCAATACAGCATCAGATATACCTCGAGTGGGGTTGGAGCACAGACCCCGAGTCCCGGAAATTCCAGCAAAGACGTCGTAGAATCTCAGATATAAGTTGACTGATATCGCCCTAGACAATAGCCGGGCAAAACCCCCCTTCGCTCCAGAGTTGCCAGGGACATTTTCGGTACCTGAGAATCAAAATCGCCCCTGGGTCACGTGTCATGACATAAGCAAACGTGAAACAAGCGGCAAAAAGCATAGTCGTGTTAGGGGGAAAAGAGACAAAAAAAAAAGAAAGAGAGAAAGGTGATGACACTCGAGTAATACGTAGAACGACAGGATCCATGAGGTCTCATGCTCCGTAGAAAAGGACCAGGAAAGAGAGGACTTGGTGGTCCCCCTCTCATCACCATCACAGCCAGGAGAACCAGCCCGCCTTTCCCTACACCTAACAACAATCCACTTCCCTCCCTCCTCCCCACAACCCATCATCTTTATTTGATCTTTTGTACATTGCCTACTCGGTAATTTGCTCGGAACTCGGTTGACGTGATTTCAACTTGACCTGCGACCTGGGTGTAGTTCTTCTGGTGCTTCCAAAACCCCCCGCTCCCAGCCTGCCACTAAGCGACACGGAGATTCAACCAAGCACCTCCGTTCGATACCAACATCTGCTCCGAGCAGTTCTCACATTCGAACGCCCAATTGCCCACCTTGAACCTACAGAGGTACGTCTGGTCGAATACTACTTTCCCATCGCCAGTTCGCCCTTTCTTTTAAATCGAGACGCCTGGCCCCGTGCGCGTGCTGCGACTACACCCTGTTTGGAGCGCTGGTCCTGCTGCCATTGAGGCCTGGATTCCCCTCCGAGAATCGCACGGACTCAATATAGTCCAGCCTCGATTTCCTTGAGACTAGCCACCTAGCATGTTTTGTTACCGGATCGCTCATCAGTTTCTCCTATTAGGTACACATAAGTTCCCCCCCCCTCGTGATTATCCTGAGCGGTCTTCTCCGTTGGCACCCCTCGATTCACTCTGGCTAGAGTGCGGCGTCCGCTGCACTAGCACCGAGCTTCCGAGCCGAGTACATGTGGCTATCTAAATACTCGTCAAAATGAAGGGTTTCAGACAGAGAGTGGTGAGTTACCGCCAATCCTCCCCCGAGCGTCTTACCGCACGGTCACAACCCCATCCCTCTGGAGTACGCGGGGAGCCGCCCTACTCAGCCTCCCTACTCAGCTTGACACAGACTAACTTGGTAACTTCAGCATGAGCAGTTGTCGCGGGCAAAAGACGCCAACAAGTCCTCAAAGAAGAAGGATTCCTCGCAAAACCAGGCGTCACTCGGCATTTCCCAAACACAGCAGACCTCATCCTCCAACCAAGGTACCCCCACTTCGTCCACAACCTCCTTGAACGATTCGCGAAACAAATCTCCGGACAATGCCTCCCCGGCCGGAGCCCCTGCTGCTGGTGCGCCTCACCCCGGCACTCCAGTCCAACACCATATAGGTCAGGCTGGAGCCACAGGTCAGCCTCCAAGCAATGGGCCAGGAACTCCGACTCGAACAGGACAACCCGTAGCGCCCAGCGTCATCATCAGCCCAAGTGCACCGGTAAGTAAAACGCCGGCTGGCCACATCTCCATCTCTAACCATCTTTTCATTTCACAGCATCCCCCTCCCCCCGGAGCCGCTGAAACAATGCCCGGAGACCTCGCTCCCCCGAGAAAGTCCCATGTCTTCGATAGGCTGCAGACCACACCTAAGGAAATTACAGAAGGAATTCGAACCCCCAAACGTCAGCATTCGTCTCGTTTTGATATCTCCGATCAGCGTCAGAGAGAATTGGAAAAGTTGCCGGGCTTCCACGAAGTGCCTCCCAATCGCCGGCAAGACCTGTTCATGCAAAAGATCGACCAGTGCAACATCATCTTTGACTTCAACGACCCCACGGCTGATATGAAGTCCAAGGAGATCAAGAGGCTGGCACTTCATGAGCTTTTAGATTATGTTGCCAACAACCGGTCGGTCATCACGGAACCTATGTATCCCCGTGTGGTCGAGATGTTTGCCAAGAACTTGTTCCGTCCCATCCCTCCACCGATGACACCCCAGGGTGAAGCATTTGACCCAGAGGAGGATGAGCCTGTGTTGGAAGTTGCTTGGCCCCATATTCAGGTTGTATACGAGTTCTTCTTGAGGTTTATTGAAAGCCAGGATTTCAACACCAACATTGCAAAGGGATACATCGACCATCAGTTTGTGCTTTCGGTATGTTTTTACATCATTCGTTGTGTGTATAACCTGATGACTGACTTTGCCTAGTTGCTTGATTTGTTTGATTCAGAAGATCCCCGGGAACGTGATTTCCTCAAGACGACATTGCATCGTATCTATGGCAAATTCTTGAACCTACGGTCTTACATCCGTCGGTCTATCAACAACGTCTTCTTCCAGTTCATGTACGAGACCGAAAGACATAATGGTATCGCTGAGCTACTTGAAATTTTGGGTTCGATTATCAACGGATTCGCTCTTCCCCTGAAGGAAGAGCACAAGCTGTTCCTCACTCGAGTTCTCCTCCCAATGCACAAGGTGAAGAGCCTCAGCATGTACCACCCACAGTTGGCATACTGTATTGTGCAATTCCTGGAGAAAGACTCCACGTTGACCGAAGATGTAAGTTATGCTATTTCGTTGTTTGCAACATCAATGTTAATATTGTCTCTAGGTTGTTCTCGGCTTGCTCCGCTTCTGGCCCAAGACAAATAGCACTAAGGAGGTCATGTATCTGAACGAAGTGGAAGATATCTTCGAGGTGATGGATCCAGGTGAATTTGCCAAGGTCCAGGAGCCTCTCTTCCACCAACTGGCCAAGTCTGTTGCCAGCCCTCATTTCCAGGTCGCTGAACGTGCCTTGTACTTTTGGAACAACGAGTATTTCTGCAACCTCGTGAGCGACAACGTGGAGACTATTCTCCCCATCATGTTCGCCCCCCTTTACGAGAACTCAAAGGGACATTGGAACAGGTAAGATTGACACATATCCCCAAATGATCATCAGCTGACCCGCGCAGAACAATTCACAGCATGGTGTACAATGCCATGAAGATGTTCATGGAGATTAACCCACAGCTCTTCGATGAATGTTCTCACGAATATACCGAGCACCAGAACAGCGCAGACCAACGCGAGAAATCACGCACAGATCGGTGGGACATGATCGAGCAACAAGCTAAAGACCGGAAGAATGGCGTTCCTCCCCCACCACCCCCTGCACTCGACGTGCCAGAGCCCATCGATGAAGTAGAGGCCATGACCCACGAGAGCCAAAAGCGATTGAACACATTGAAGTTGCAGGAAGAACCCGATAACTCCAAGGAGCGACCCAGTCGGGAGGGCACCCCAAATTCGGTAAGTTCGGTGCATCTCTGATACGTGCTGCTCTGCTGCCCAGATCCGTGCATCCCTATGCGGACCCTCCACCCCTTATGTTTCTGGCTTTGTTGCCCTCGTATTTTTGTCTTTTGCTAAGAGACTGCGTCCGCCCAACTTTAGCCAGCGTGATTCTAACGTGGAAACGTCCGTTTGCTCCAGACACGACGCCGAGGCTCCATTCGCAGCAGTGGCCGGAGACGACGCAGCGGTAGCGGCAGCGAGGTTCGCCCGCGACGACGATCGGTAGGCAGCGGTACCAGTGCCACCAATGTACAGATCTTGCATCGAAGCAACTCTACCAAATAATGTCTCGGAGGGATGGGCTGCTGATGGACATGTGATTTCCGTTGATTTTCTCTTGCGATGGCATAGCGACTATGGGCAATGATATGTTTGTCTTTTGATTTCGGCGATACTCGCCCGGACTGATGCCCAACTACCTGTGCCCTTTGCCCTTTTTAACTTCTTTTTCTTTTGTGTACATGGACTTTTTGATCTCTTCCTTTCCGCGACTGGCTCCTCTCCCCTTTCGCGATCAAGTGAGCGGGTGGTGAGTTGGAACCAGTCTTAGAACCGTGTTCGGGTATGGAAAACAGGTGCGAATGGCGTTTCCATCCATCGGCCATGATGGCGATGGCTGTCTATGTGTTGTGTCTTTTTCTTTCAGTTCTCTTCTATTATTTTAGACCAATTCTAGGATCCGACATTGCCTTGGACCCCAATTGCGCAGTAGGGTAAACCTTCATGAGTAAAACTCAGAATTTCAAGAGAAATAGCATTCAAGTCTAACATGACAAGCACATTAAATAAATAACCTCGAGCAACGTTGTAAAACAACCGAGACAATAGCTGGCGTTCGTGATTGTATAGCCCGGGGCGGATCAACCACGGCCGAATAATTACCTAAAGCGGACTAGTGTTTCTTTCGGGGTCTCTGCGATAGCCCGCGTCTTCTGTTCTGCTCTCGTGAATATCGCGCGACCTCCAACTCCCCCCGATCGCCCTCACCACTTTCCCCGCGGGGTACTTCGATACACTCCTTCGCCTTCCGAACTTTCTTTCGCTCCATGGACTAGGCATATTCTACTTGTGGAAGACTCAATGACTTGATGATTCTCTTCCTTCAATCCTACCTATCACCCATCTTTTCGCAAATCGATCAAGTCCACACAGCTTTCGTGACACCACATCACAACATATGAGAGTCCAATTTTCCTCTGGGAAGATTGCGCACGCTCTGTATTTCTCAGCCGGCCTCTCGGCCCGGCCGTCATTGCTGTTTCTTTTTCTTTAGAGACCAGCCCTTTCCAAGGGTGCGATCGCAAAGATGGAGAGGAATATCGAGATTTACGCCAGCAAGCTCGGCGAAGAGAAGCTGGGTATGTTTTGAGCTCACTGCAATATTCGGCCATATTGTCCTTGTGCTAACCACTTGTCCTGCCCACTAGACGTGAAAGTCAGAGCCAATGTTGCTACCGAATTACGAGACAGCATTGAGCCCCTATGCTCGGGCGCAAACTACCCCATCTTCTTATCGAAGCTATGGCCGGTTTTCAAGACTATTCTGAAGGGAGACCCGGTCTTCTTCAGCATGTCTTATGAACAAGTGAGATAGTTTTGCTCTATTGGAGAACGGTTTCGTTCTCGATTTATACATACCTATGCGGCATTGAAGAACTAACCAGCATCTCCTTTCACAGAAACTAAGAAACTGCATCCTTGAAACGCTACACCGATTACCCATGGGCTCCCCCGATGTCGAGCCGTATGCCGTCGACATGGTGGACTTGCTGATGGAACTTGCGCGGATCGAAAACGAAGACAACGCAGTCCTATGTATGAAGACGATCATGGATTTGGAGCGGAACCAAGCAAAGGCTACTGCACACCGGGTACAGGCTTTCTTGGAACTGATCCAAGAGATGTTCCAGACCATGGAACAGGTCGTTCGGGACACGTTCGACACTCCAAACCAGGCCACACCCTCTGGTATGCCGTCGACGCCCAACACCACTGCACAGAATTTCCAGTCACCGCGCCCAAGCTCGCCTGCAACGTCCGTTTCAGATCTAGGACCAGATCAGCAATCCAGCAATGTCCTCCTCAAGGGAATGCAGTCCTTTAAGGTTCTTGCTGAATGCCCAATTATCGTCGTTTCGATCTTCCAGACACATCGTGCATCTGTTTCAGCGAACGTCAAGCTCTTTGTGCCTCTCATCAAGACAATTTTGTTGCTCCAGGCCAAGCCGCAGGAAAAGGCACACGCCGAGGCTGCCGCGCAGGGCACGATATTTACCGGCGTATGCAAGGAAATCAAGAATCGCGCTGCCTTTGGAGAGTTCATCACGGCCCAGGTGAAGACCATGAGCTTTTTGGCCTATCTGTTAAGGTTATATGCCCACCAGCTTCAGGATTTCCTCCCAACTCTTCCCTCGGTCGTTGTGCGACTTCTCCAAGACTGCCCGCGCGAGAAATCAGGCGCACGCAAGGAATTGTTGGTTGCAATTCGTCACATCATCAACTTCAACTACCGTAAAATATTCCTTGAGAAGATTGACGAACTTTTGGATGAGCGAACTCTCATTGGCGATGGTCTCACGGTATACGAAACCATGAGACCATTGGCTTACAGTATGCTGGCTGATTTGATTCACCATGTCCGTGACCATCTCAGCCGTGATCAGATCCGGCGCACTGTTGAGGTCTATACCAAGAATCTTCATGACGACTTCCCTGGCACAAGCTTCCAAACCATGAGTGCGAAGCTCCTTCTCAACATGGCAGAGAATATTTCCAAGCTCGAAGACAAGCGCGAAGCCCGCTATTTCTTGATCATGATCTTGGACGCCATTGGCGATAAGTGTGCTTCGATGAACCATCAGTTTAACAACGCTGTCAAGGTATCCAAGGCGTACAAGGTCTACCGAAAAGAAACAGAGCCATGCGCCGAGAACTATCTAGCAGAGAAGGATCAGCCTCCTGACTGGGATGAGATTGATATTTTCTCGGCTTCTCCCATCAAAACTTCCAGCCCTCGCGATCGTGGTGGTGATCCAGTTTCAGATAACCTCTTCCTATTCAGGAACTTGATCAACGGGCTCAAGAACATATTCCGGCAATTGAAGAACTGCAATCCGGATGATGTTCAAATCGACCCGAACAGTGTCCCGATCAACTGGTCTGAAGTTTCATATGGCTACAACGCTGAGGAGGTCCGCGTTATCAAGAAATTGTTCCACGAGGGAGCTCGTGTATTCCGCTACTATGGAGTCGACGAGCCTCCGCCCGATATGAATTACTCGTCTCCCTTTGACTTCTTGGCTAGCCAGTACACAGCGCCGATGTCGCGTGAAGAGAAAGAGCTTCTGGAAAGCTTTGGCACCGTCTTCCACTGCATTGATACCGCAACATTCCATGAGGTGTTCCACTCTGAGATCCCATACCTGCACGAGCTTATGTTCGAACATGGATCTCTCCTGCACCTACCTCAGTTCTTCCTTGCCAGCGAAGCCACCTCTCCGGCATTCTCTGGAATGGTACTGCAGTATCTCATGGAACGCATTCATGAGGTCGGGACGTCAGACATGACCAAGGCAAAGATTCTCTTGAGGATGTTCAAGCTTTCCTTCATGGCCGTAACCCTATTTTCCGTGCAGAACGAGCAGGTGCTTCATCCCCATGTGACAAAAATCGTTACTCAGTGTATCGAGCTTTCTGTCACCGCTGAGGAGCCTATGAACTACTTCCTCCTTCTTCGCTCCCTCTTCCGAAGCATTGGTGGGGGCCGATTTGAGCTTCTTTACAAGGAAATTCTCCCACTCCTTGAGATGCTCCTTGAAACGTTCAACAACTTGCTACTTGCAGCCCGCAAGCCACAAGAACGAGACCTATATGTTGAACTTACCCTCACCGTTCCCGCCCGCCTGAGCCACCTTCTTCCTCATCTGAGCTACCTAATGCGCCCTATCGTGGTGGCCCTCCGTGCAGATTCAGACCTTGTTGGACAGGGTTTGCGTACCCTGGAACTGTGTGTGGACAACCTCACGGCTGACTACCTCGACCCCATTATGGCCCCGATCATGGACGAGCTCATGACTGCACTCTGGGACCACCTTCGCCCTCATCCTTACAACCATTTCCACGCACACACTACCATGCGCATCTTAGGCAAGCTGGGTGGACGGAACCGCAAATTCCTCAACCATCCGCCAGAGCTATCATTCCAGCAATACTCCGATGACAACCCAAGCTTTGACATCCGCCTCATTGGTCCCAATGAGAAGAGACCTTTCCCTGTGGATATTGGCATCGACCTTGCTGCTGGCAAGCTCATGGAGATACCAAAAACTGATACCGCCAAAGCTTCGGACATTTATTACAAGCAGCAGGCATACCGCATGCTCAGCTCCCATCTCAAGCTTCAGATCGGTTACGATAACCTCCCTGAAGACCTGGCAACCTTGATCAGACTCCATGCGAATGACCTCTTTGAGAACAAGCCCGGTGCCATGGCTGACATTCTTGACAAGTCTGAGCGGTCAGCCTCCATTCCCAAGAAGGTGGCACAGGAAGCAATCGTGAAGAAACTGCTTAAGGCCTGTATATTTGCAACAACCATTCCTCAGCTTGAGCCGGCTGCCACAGCTTTCGTGGCCGATGTCTGTAAGCACTTTGCTCTCCTTGAAGTTGGCCGTGCACTGGCTCAAGCTAGACATGGTCGCAAGGCCTTCGATGTTGCAAGTGGCGAGGGTCCAGTTTATCTCGACTCCAAGATTTTGGCCGAGGCTCTCGTTGAGTGTCTCTCGTCTGATGAAGTTCATGTCCGGGAAGCCGCTGAGCAAGCCATGCTGGTTGTCAGGGATGCCGCAGGCGTCATGTTTGGCTCCCCTGAGAAGGCATCTAAGCTCCCATTCTTCCAGCACCTTGGCCGTGTATTCTGCCACAGCTGTCACAGTGAAGAGTGGTTCACTAAGGCAGGAGGCAGTCTCGGTATCAATTTGCTTGCGACCAAGCTGGACTTGGGAGAGGCATGGCTCTATGAGCGACATGTCGAGTTCTCTCGGGCATTGATGTATGTCATCAAGGACACTCCTGTTGATCTGCCTGCTGCTACACGCATCCAGTCACAGGACACCATAGCCTTAATTCTTCGGAAATGCGGCAAGCTTATCCCCAAGGAAGACTTGAAGAACGAGAAGAGTCGCTTGTATGCACTTTGTGGCTTCTTTGTTTACGAGCTTGGACACATGAACAAACATGTTCGAGAAACCTCTCGTCGTTGTTTCACCACCTTGAAGGAAGTGCTTGACTGTGAGGTACATGAGTTGATCCTACCAGTGAAAGACCGCCTGTTACAGTCAATTTTCAACAAACCACTGCGTGCTCTACCATTCCCAACTCAAATTGGCTTCATCGATGCCATCACCTACTGTCTCAGCCTTCACAATGACATTGTTACCTTCAATGAGCCTCTCAATCGGTTGATGTTGGAGTCTCTTGCACTTGCCGACGCTGACGATGAATCTCTCGCATCCAAACCGAATGAATTCAAGAACGCAGATATGATCGTGAATCTGCGCGTTGCTTGTCTGCGTTTGCTGTCCATGGCAATGAGCTTCTCTGAGTTTGCCAACACACCGCAAAATACCAGCCGTGCTCGCATTATCTCAGTCTTCTTCAAATCGCTGTACTCCAGGTCACAGGAGGTCATTGAAGCAGCGAATGCCGGCCTTCGGGACGTTCTCACTCAAACCAACAAGCTTCCTAAAGATCTGTTGCAGAATGGACTCCGCCCTATTCTCATGAACCTTCAGGATCCCAAGCGTCTCAGCGTCGCTGGCTTGGATGGCCTTGCTCGTCTATTGACGTTGCTCACAAACTATTTCAAGGTTGAAATTGGTGCTCGTTTACT
Source organism: Penicillium nucicola (assembly GCF_028828085.1). Classification (NCBI taxonomy): domain Eukaryota; kingdom Fungi; phylum Ascomycota; class Eurotiomycetes; order Eurotiales; family Aspergillaceae; genus Penicillium; species Penicillium nucicola. The sequence continues at coordinate 317,736 of NW_026643125.1, read as the reverse complement.
TGATCACATGAAGGTGATCGCTGATGATACTGTCCTTGCCAAAGTGTCATTCAGTCTCGTTGAGCAGAACCCGGCCATGAAGATTGTTGCTGCCATCTTCAATATCTTCCACCTCCTTCCTCCGGCTGCTACTTCTTTCATGGAACACCTTGTCAACAAGGTCATGGACCTAGAGCTCAAGCTTCGTCGAACTTCACACAGTCCCTTCAGGAAGCCGCTCGTCAAATATCTCAATCGCTACCCCAAGGAGAGTCTTGCGTTCTTCTTTGCTCGCTTCAGGGATGAGCGCTTTGGGCGGTTCTTCGGACAAATCCTAGCCGATCCGGAAAGCGAAGGCCTGCGAAATGCAATTGTGGCTGACACTGAAGGGTTCTCTAATGCCGCCTTTGGTCAGGATCCCGGAGATGGCAAGAACACTGCCGCCATCAATGGTATCTATGTTGCGCACTCGCTCTGCTCTTACAGCTCAACCAAGCGCTGGTTGGTCTCGCACGCAGAGATGAAAGCCAAGCTCTTGACTTCTGGCAGGGATCTGGAGAGAAAACTTCGGGGCGACAGTCTGCCGGCCGACGAGAGACTCAGAGTTGAACAGGCCGAGGACCAGTTGATGGACATCTTCACCTTGTACTTGGATGAGGCCACCCACGACTTGGACTTCCTGTTCGAGGTCATTGATGGTTTGTCTGCCGATGAACTGAAGCGTACCCTCGCGCTACCTAAGTTCATTTACCGTAGCATCATCTCCAACGAGTCGATTGACTACCGCCGCTCTGTCATTATGCGTTGTCTCGATCTTTATGGCCAGAAGAGTTGTCCACAGAAGACTAAGACTTATGCCTTCCGCCATCTAGTGAATCCTATCTTTGCCATGGACGTCAAGGCTACCTGGAACAGTCCTCCCAATACCCCTAAATTGATGGACAAGAGCATGACCGAGTCCATTCAGAGCCGTCTGTGGAAGCCCCAGCTGGCTGACTTGAGCGAGGAGTCTAATCAAGCCGGTGTTGACCACTCGCGCATGGAACTGCTCCAGTTGTCTGCATTGCTCATCAAATATCATCACCAAACGGTGCAAGACTCTCGCAAAGACATCATCAAGTTTGCTTGGAACTACATTCGACTTGAGGACATCATTAACAAATATGGCGCCTACGTCTTGATCAGTTACTTCATTGCACACTATGAAACACCGTTCAAGATAGTGATCCAGGTCTATGTCGCTCTGCTGAGGGCTCACCAGAACGAAGGACGAGCTCTTGTTACGCAAGCCCTTGATGTGTTGGCTCCCGTTCTTCCCACTCGGACAGCCAACAGTTCAGGAGCGGAGGCACGGTACCCGCTGTGGGCAAAATGGCCTCGCCGTATCCTGGCTGAAGAGACTGCCAACCTGCAGCAGGTGATGAGTATCTTCCAATTCTTGGTTCGACAGCCAGATTTGTTCTATGAATCAAGAGAGCACTTCGTCCCTCTTATTGTTCCATCCTTGATCAAGATCACTGGCCCACCCAACACTTCCAACGATAGCAAGAAGCTAGCGCTTAACTTAATCAGCTTGATCTGGCACTGGGAAGAGAAGCGGGCGCATAATGCCGAGTCTCATAGCTTGACCAATGGCAACTCCGAGTCTCCAGTTGCAAGAAAGCGTAAGCTGGATGAAGCCCAGGAGCCTTCGCCATCTCCCGCTCTTGGCCCCCCCAGCAGCCGAGAGCGTTCCGACTACACAGTGCCCACCGATCTACGGGCGGCATTGGTCAAGTATTTAATCACATTCATCACTACCATACAGGAACGTTTCACTGTTCCGGCTGCTCAAATCCGGCAATCGACTACGCCCAAGCAGCAGAATCCTGTGCCTACTGGTGACATGATTAACAAGGCTATTTACCTTCTTCGCAGTCTTCTCTCGCCTGAGTACTGGGGCGATCTCGACATTGATCTTTATCAAAAGGTCACAGAGCCCATTCTGGTTGGAGAGAAGGGAGAGAAAGCCGAGGACAAGATAACGTACATGGTCAATACACTGCAAGTATTGAGGGTCCTCATCACAACCAAGCCACAGGAATGGATCGCCAATCGTCTGCCTACTATCCAAAAGCTTCTCGAGAAGCCCCTGAAGTCAGATAACCCCGAGGTCCAAGATTGTCTTCATGGACTAGAAGACGACATGGAAATCGTTCACAAGCTACCACCTCCTGTTCGTTATGTTTTGGAAGCCATTCCCGATGAACAGCCCGATGATGAAGATGCCATGGACACAGAAGGCACCCCTTCAGAGTTTGCTACTTACTTGTCTGCCATAGCGACTGAGACGCTTTCGGCCAGCAACTACGTGTCAAGCCTAAACATCTTGTGGACGCTGTCCAAAATCAAACCGGCTGAGATTGATACCCATATTCCCGCTGTCATGAAGGCGTTCTCCACGAAGCTAGCCAAGGACCACGTTGCTGCATCCACCCAAAATGGAGCCCAGCTCCAGAACGGTGCCGCAAAGCCCGCCGAAGGCGCTCCCACCCCCGATCAGCAAGAGTTCGAGCTGGGAGTCGATCTCATCCTCAAGACTATTGAACTCATTTCTATTCGCATGTCTCACCTTGGTGACCAACGGCGTCCGTTCCTTAGTGTTCTGGCACAGATTGTCGAGCGCTCACAGAATAATGAACTGTGCAGCAAAATCTTGGGTATGGCCGAGTCGTGGATCTTCCATTCGACCGAGTCTTGGCCAACCCTGAAGGAGAAGACAGCTGTTTTGCACAAGATGCTACTCTTCGAATCTCGTCCTGATCAGACAATGCTGAAGAAGTTCCTTGATCTCGTCATTCGAATTTATGAGGACTCTAAGATCACTCGCACTGAATTGACAGTGCGCTTGGAGCACGCTTTCCTCATCGGCGCAAGAGCACAGGACGTTGAGATGCGCAATCGGTTCATGCAGATCTTTGATCGAAGCTTGACCCGGCTTGCAAGCTCTCGTCTCAGCTACGTTCTTACTTGTCAAAATTGGGATACTCTTGCTGACTCTTTCTGGCTGGCCCAAGCATCGCATTTAGTGCTGGGATGTGTTGATATGAACACCCCTGCCCGCTTGCACCACGAAGACTTCACCCTCTTCCCTGCCTCGTTCCTCTTCGGCAGTGCTGACAAGGACCCCAGAAAGGCCGACATAATGGTTGACAGCCAGCTTGAAACGTTTGTCGCCGAGCGCAGGAAGTTCATGTCAGACATTGGCGATCTCAGAACTCGGGATCTGATTGAGCCTTTGTGCCAGCTCCAGCACACTGATTCGAATGTCGCCTACAAGCTGTGGACTACTTTGTTCCCCATATTCTGGTCTACACTGTCCAAGGAAGATTGCATTGACCTCGAGAAAGACATGGTCACATTGCTTACTCGCGAGTACCACCACAGACAACTTGACAAGCGCCCCAATGTTGTTCAAGCTCTCCTTGAGGGTACTGTGCGTGCTCGTCCACGGTTCAAGATTCCTCCCCACGTCGTGAAGTATCTGAGTCGTACTTACGACGCATGGTACACCGCTGCCACCTACCTCGAACAAACTGCCATCGATCCTATCATCGATACACCTACTGTGCGTGAAAGCAACCTCGACGCCCTCGTTGAAGTCTACGCAGGTCTACAAGAAGACGATTTCTTCTATGGAACATGGCGCCGCCGATGCAAGTTTGTCGAAACCAACGCCGCCCTCTCGTATGAGCAGCAAGGAATGTGGGACAAGTCCCAGCAACTTTATGAGAATGCTCAGATCAAGGCTCGTTCCGGTGCCATGCCATTCTCGCAGGGTGAATACTTCGTGTGGGAAGATCACTGGTTGATCTGCGCCCAGAAACTCCAGCAGTGGGAGATTCTTAGTGACTTCGCCAAACACGAGAACTTGAATGACCTCCTGTTGGAATCCGCCTGGCGAAACATTGAGAACTGGCAGAGTGAAGGAAACCGAGAGCAGCTTGAGTCATTGATCAAGTCCGTCTCTGACGCTCCTACGCCGAGACGCACCTTCTTCCAGGCCTTCATGGCTCTGCTCCAATATCACACTAAGAAGGAGAACATCCAAGACTTCAACAGCGTCTGCGATGAGTCCATTCAACTTTCGATTCGGAAGTGGCTGCAGTTGCCCAAGCGTATCACCAATGCTCATATCCCGATACTGCAACACTTCCAACTTTTGGTCGAGTTGCATGATGCCAGCCATATTTGTGGTAGCTTGTCTCAAACCAACGAGCGAAACTTGGACACCAAGTCTGCCGAGCTGAAGCTATTACTCGGAACATGGCGAGACCGTCTGCCCAATCTCTGGGACGACATCAACACATGGCAGGATCTTGTCACTTGGCGTCAACACATCTTCCAGCTCATCAATGGCACTTACCTCAGTCTGTTGCCCCCACAGACCAACAACGTGGCAAGCAATTCTTACGCCTACCGCGGCTACCATGAAACAGCCTGGATCATCAATCGCTTCGCTCATGTGGCGCGTAAGCACCAGATGCCAGAGGTCTGTATTAACCAGCTCAGCCGTATCTATACTCTCCCGAACATCGAAATCCAAGAGGCATTCCTCAAGCTTCGGGAGCAAGCCAAGTGTCATTACCAGAACCCCAAGGAGTTGAACAGTGGTTTGGATGTGATTAACAACACCAACCTCAACTACTTCGGACCGCAGCAAAAGGCAGAGTTCTACACCCTAAAGGGTATGTTCCTTGCCAAGCTGGATCATGTCAATGAGGCAAATGAGGCGTTTGGGGTTGCTCTCTACTACGACCTCCGCCTTGCTAAGGCCTGGTCTGAGTGGGGACAATACAGCGACCAGCGATTCAAGGCTGATCCAACCGACTATGAGTTAGCCAGCAATGCCGTCAGTTGCTACTTGGAAGCGGCTGGTCTTTATAAGAGTGCGAAGTCCCGGAAGCTGCTCAGCAGAATTCTATGGCTTCTCAGCTTGGACAATGACGAAGGCAAGATCGCAAGTGCTTTTGAGAACTTCAAGGGAGACACCCCGGTGTGGTACTGGATCACCTTCATTCCCCAACTTCTCACCAGCCTGTCTCACCGCGAGGCTCGCCTCTGCAAGGCTGTTCTGGTCAAGATCGCCAAGCTCTACCCACAGGCTCTCTTCTTCCTGCTTCGTACCAACCGAGAGGACATGCTGAGTATCAAGAAACAGCATGACCAAAAGCAAGAGAAGATCAACCGTGCCCGGCAACAACAACAGGGATCATCACCAAGTGTCAAGGCCACTCCTGGTGCGGATGGTTCCCCTGCCCAGAAGGCTCAGGCTGCTGGAGGTGCCAATGCTTCGCCAGCGGTACCGGCTGCAAACTCGCCGGCCACCCAGAACATTGTGCCACCGCAGAGCCAATCCCCTGCCCAGCCTCAAAATCCTGTTCAGGCATCCCCTCGTCCAGGGCCAGGTCAAAGTCCAGTGGCTGGTCAGACTCCGGGTCAAGCTCACCTGCAAGTTCCTGGTCAAAATGGAACACCTCAGAACGCTGCTGCCCCTGCAACGGATGAGAAGGAGCCCCTCAAGAAGCCCTGGGAGTACTCTGATGAGATCATGTCTGGTCTTAAGACTGCCTTCCCGTTGCTTGCTCTCTCTATGGAAACCATGGTTGACCAGATCCACAAGAACTTTAAATGCCCTCCTGATGAAGATGCGTACCGCCTCATTGTTGCTCTTCTTAATGATGGTCTCGCTTACGTGGGTCGTATGCCTGGATCTTACGCACAAGACTTCAAGTTGCCTGCTGCGACTGAGGCGAACATTACTCGCTTCGCGGAGACCATTCTCCCGGCTCACATCCGCAAATCTTTCGAGGCGGACTTCGTTATTAAGAAGCCTACTATGAACGAGTACATCCACAAGCTTCGACGCTGGCGCGACAAGTTCGAGGAGAAGCTCGATCGCCGGCCTCAGCAAGGCTTCCTCGAGGCCTACTCACCGCACCTCAGTGAGTTCCGCTTCCTCAAGTTCGACGAGGTTGAAGTTCCTGGCCAGTATTTGCTCCACAAGGACAAGAACCAAGACTTTGTCCGCATCGACCGTTTCCTTCCAGATGTGGACCTGGTACGCGGTATTGGTGTCTGTCACCGCCGCTTAAAGATTCGAGGACATGACGGCAGTGTTCAAGCATTTGCAGTCCAACATCCCGCCGCCCGCCACTGCAGACGCGAGGAACGCATTCTTCAATTGTTCCGGATCTTCAATGGCCTGCTTGCGAAGCGCAAGGAGAGTCGTCGCCGCAACTTGTACTTCCACTTGCCGCTCATGGTTCCTCTGGCACCGCACATTCGCCTGGTTCGCGATGATTCTTCGTACATCTCTTTCCAGGGTATCTACGAGGACTACTGTCGAAGGATGGGAATGAACAAGGATGAGCCAGTTCTCTTCACAATGGATAAGATGAGGTCATTGGCGGAGACAAAGCAGAACGTGAGTTTTCTAGCTCCCAGCGTTGAAACCCAAACTAATCATTCGCAGCGCTCGACCGATCAACAGCAGATTCTTCGCACGGAAATCCTTACCGCCATTCAAGAGAAATGGGTCCCCAGCACTGTCATGCTGGAATACTTCCAGCAAACATACCCGAACTTCTCAGACTTCTGGCTCTTCCGTCGCCAATTCGCCTACCAATATGCGGCAGTGGCTTTCATGACCTATGTGATGCACATTGGCAACCGATACCCCAACAAGATCCTCGTATCTCGCTCGACTGGTGACATCTGGGGTGCCGAATTGATCCCCACTATCAACCCTGCCAAGGCATTCTTCTACAATCCTGAGCAAGTGCCCTTCCGTTTCACACCCAACATTCAAACCTTCCTGGGTCCCATCGCAACAGAGGGTGTCTTCGCCTGTGCAATGATGGCAATCGCACGCTGCCTGACAGAGCCACGCCACGAACTGGAGCAACAGCTCAGCGTCTTCGTGCGCGACGAGATGATGTTCTGGGCTACCGCGCAGCACCGCAGTCCCCTTCCAGTGGGACAACTGCGTGATCTGGTCTACAACAACAGCGAGATCATCGTCAACCGTGCTGTCAGTCTTGCCAGTCCGCCAGAGGGCAACCTGCCTGCTAATCAGACCACCATCGATCTGATCTCCAAGGCAGTCAACCCTCAGCACTTGGCTTCGTGCGATGCGTTGTGGATGCCGTATCTTTGATCGGCTTGCTTGTTTCAGCTTTTGCCGTTTCGCAAAGCGTTTCTTTATGCATGGCTATCGTGTGTTTTCTCAAGCGGGGGTTTTGTCTGGGTTTTGCTTTTTCTAAGCGCGGCGCTTCGAGGTGCGCGACTTTTGCTTCATGTTACAATGATTGTGATACCGATTTCTTTCTTATTTTAATAGTTGAATGATGTCTTTGTTAGAATTTCAGACTATTATGTATTAGCTCCTAATGTATTGATTCGCTTCAATTTTTTCAATGTCGTAGACATCTGTAGTATTGATATTCTGACTAGACTCAACGCCCCAAGTAATCCTCAATTCGTTATTGCGTAAATACCACCCAAACTATTGTTCAAGCGGCGGAGTAGGCGATGGTATGTATTCGACTTTAAACCAGGGATGGCTTCTTCTTGATGCCCAGACTGTTCACACCGCCCTTCTTGGGCCGCTTCACTCTGGCAAAGGATGCCGAGGGAGGCGGCATAGCTGGAAGTGGCGCAACCGATGTCTTTGATTCAACGCTTGCAGCGGGTGTGTCCTCCTCATCAACAATACGTTTGATCCTCTCGCCAGAGGAAGTCATGAACGCCTTGCGAGCAGCCTCCTCATCCTCTTTCTCCGCTTGAAGTGCAGCCTCATCAATATCTTCTCTCACAGTCTCCAAAGCAGCCTCCTCGCCCAAGGCCTCGTTGCGCTCTATGCGCGCATTCCGAGTACGGATTTCGTCCAGCGCATCCGCAATCTGCATTTCGCGCTTCGAGTCAAGCATTTTCTCTTCGAGCTCAGCCATCTTGTCGCGTTCCAGCTGCTCCTGTTCTTCGCCTTGTTCGCGCTCCAGTCGGTCGAGTGTCTGTTCTTCTGTTTCGTTGTATTTCTCGTCTTTGGAGTCGCGCCATACTTCGAAGTTACGCTTTGCGCCGCGTTCACATTCGTAGTCCATATCTAGCGGATATTGTTAGTGTTTGGTGTCTTAAATAACGGCCGCGAGAATCACTTACTCTTTGGGTCTGTTCGGAAGGTGATCTCGCCGCTACATCTTGTACAGCGAATGTAAAACCTGTACATAGGAATCGATAGGTATCGCTCCTCCAGTGTCTCCTTTCGGGCGTTGAACTTGCGACCTCGGTAAATGAATTCGCCGCAGTGTGTGCATTTCATTGAAAACGGTGCCATCAACCGGACGGTGATCACTTTCGGCCCGCTTTTGCGGAGGTGCTTTGGCGTCCGCCCGATCGCCGAGGGATCGAAGTCGGGCGGGTAGTACTTGGTGAGGACTTTTCGCTCAGCCATTTTAGTGAAATGATCTGTCGAGTGAGAAAGTGAGGAGGGAGATGAGCAGACGAAGTGTTGAAGGTGGCGTTGATAAGAAAGCTTCGGGGATCAAATCGGATCACGTGTAATATTGGTCACGTGTATTTCCGATGAGGCAGGACCATTCGCAGCTCTTCCACCTCTTGTAAAGCTTGCGTTGTTAGCTTTGCCCCAGACAAACTGAATGAACAAGTATCCAGTCCTTCAATCTCCTCAAAATTTTATTGCGCAGTCCATACCTCTATGCTTCCATAGCGACATCATCTCGCACGGGCCATTGTTTAGTTCAAAATAAAAGGACCCGCTCATGCACCAAAGTTGCCCGCAGCTGGCATTTGCTCTATTCTCCGACCTCCATGCCTGATACCTCCATTGATATTAGGTTATCGCGCGTCTGACCTTTCGCAATGGAAAGGTTCTTGCGCTCCTGGCGACAGGACGCCTTGAACCGCGGCCAGCATGATTCCGCAATCTACATTGGCGACAAAGTCCTGGCGCTCACCAGTAAGCATTGCGAGACTTGGCGATTCAATGACTTGGAAGGAATGCTAAATCTTCGAAACAGACAGTGACTCCGACGCGTTCTGGCTAGCCCAAGTCCACTTCTCTAACAACAATTTCACACGCGCCTTGGCCCTTCTCTCCCGCAAGGACCTAGTCTCTCGAAGCACCGCCTGCCGATATCTCGCTGCTCATTGCTACATCAAGCAAAACCAGTTCGATCAGGCCCTGTCTATCCTTGGGGAACATAACCCCACTGACCTCATCCGTAACAACCACACTCGGCGCAAGATCCAGCACATCAACAACCAGAGCCACGTTACATTGCGCAATGGGAAGACCGCCACACCGCGTGGTGAGCGAGCCGAGGAGCGTGAACGAGATGAAGCCAATAATGTACGATTTGAAGCCGCGATGTGCTACTTGCGGGGGCTCTGCTTCTCCAAGCAGAATGCGTTTGATCGTGCCCGGGACTGTTACAAGGATGCCGTACGGATTGATGTTCAATGCTTTGAAGCATTTGACCAGCTTATGAAGAATTCACTGATGTCTCCTACGGAAGAATTGGAATTCCTAGAATCCCTTGACTTTGATTCAGTCTCATCCCCCGACCCGATGATGGCGCAGGAAGCCGCCCACTTTACCAAGATGCTTTACACCACTCGCCTCTCCAAATACTCATCTCCCGATATCCTCTCCGATGCCACCGAAACTCTTTCCACACACTATAATCTAGCAGAGAACCCGGACATTCTTCTCTCCCGCGCTGAAGCTCTGTACACACAGTGCCGCTTCCCAGAGGCTCTGGAGTTGACCTCCTCCATCCTTTCTACATCCCAATCGCCCGACCTGACAACAACAAATACCAGCATACCTGCTCAAAACAACCTTGGCCATGCGCCTGCCATCTATCCGCTCCATCTGGCTTGTCTGTACGAAACCGGTGCCACAAACGCTCTCTTCCTATTGTCTCACATGCTCGCGGACCATTCACCAGAAGAACCTTACACGTACTTGGCAATCGGAGTTTACTACTTGTCAGTTTCAAAGGTTGCAGAGGCGCGACGATTCTTTTCCAAGGCCTCATTACTAGATCCACACTCGGCTCCAGCTTGGATTGGGTTTGCGCATACCTTCGCTGCGGAGGGTGAGCATGACCAGGCGATCGCCGCTTATAGTACTGCTGCTCGACTTTTCCAAGGCAGTCATCTTCCGCAACTCTTCCTGGGTATGCAGCATCTCGCTTTGAACAATATGTCCCTTGCACACGAGTATCTATCTGCTGCATATGCCATGTCCACCGGAGCGAAAATTGGGTCGGTTCCCAAGATTTCAACTGCTTTAGCAGTCGGGGGGGATCCACTCGTCCTCAATGAACTCGGTGTTGTCCATTATCATTTGTCCCACCTCGACAAAGCTGTTGAGTATTTCCAGCAAGCGCTGGCGCTGGCTGCTTCTCTTCACTGTGAACCTAGCGCCTGGGTGGCCACCCGTGCTAACCTGGGACACTCCTTCCGCCGGATGGACCTCCTTCCCGAAGCGCTCAGTGAATATGACGAATGTCTTCGCGTGGGCGCCGGCGGGAGCAGCATGGGCTCTTCCCCATTCTTAGGCGGTGGATCGGGTGGGTCTGCTGCAGTCGCTACCTCATCTAGTGTGGGAGGCTACGAAGACCGGGGGTTGACTGGTTCTCTCCATACCTCTCGTGGACTGGTGCTCCTGCAGCTGGGACGCACCACGGAGGCTGTGGCTGCCTTGCATGAAGCGGTCCGTGTCCTCGGGGCTAGTGGGGGCGGTGATGCGGCAGGCGGTGCAGGCGTGGCAGGCACTCTGCTGTCCCGCGCGCTCGAGCTTTGGGCTCTCGAAGGGCGACAGCAAGGTCGCCAAACCTTCGACGAGGACTACCGTGCTGCCTGCACACCTGTTCCCATCAGTCCAACCAAGCGACGGGGATCCAACCGATCTCGCGACCTCAAGGGCAAAGAGCGGACTGCACCCGAGGACCTGTCTCGACGACGCGCGCGCCAGGAGCCCGTTGTCGAAGAATGGACGGACGAGGTGGCACATGCCACCCCTCAGACTGAAGAAGATACTGTGGAAATGGATCTCGATGATGCGGCGGATGGACTGCTACGACGTGCCCTCGGCCGGGTTCGCCCAAGCCGGCAACGTCGCGCAGCCGTCCCCGCCACGCCCGAGATGGAGACCGAACCCCCTGCCCCATCCGGGAGTCGCAGTCGGGGGATCAGACATGGACGAAGCCACTCCCGACAGTGATTGGATTCTCCGCCAAATTTTTCATGTGTCATTTTCTATGCATTATAGCGGGCGTTTTCGGGAGCAATTTGGCACGACAGGGGGGGAAATGTTACCTCTCCTACTTGATCCTCTAGATAGGCATTCTTAGCATTGCAGGACTCGCGTCGTTGATTTTTTTCCCCGTTCCCGAGTCCACTTTTCTGCAGCGATCCGTTTCATTTTCCCAATGAAGTTGGACGGTCAACCTAAATTTAACTCTAATCTGTTGGGGGCTGTTTATGTGGCGCCCTAGTGACTAGGGCAACGGAGTGTAGTATACCAGTATACCAGGACGTGCACGTCGTCATCAGTCAAGCCATCCCATCTTTCTGGTCCAATCCTTGTCCTCACTGACTTTGATACTAGTTAGTGATAGTGCGTAGATCTGATTTTCGACTGGCAGTGCCCCCTATAGATCGCCACTCCAGCGAGGTCCAAGGTCGTAATAGGGATTAGTCACCCACAGAAAAAAAAACAGGGTCCACGGTAAGGCGCCTCCCCCCTGGCGTTGGAGTTCTTGGCGCTGTATGACGAGTATGGGGTTGATATGTTTCTCACTTCTGCTTATATCCAGGTTCAGGATGCAGTCTGGTTCATGCTCGGGTAAACACTCTTCACCTAAGTGAAACCAGGAAGTATTTCACAGCCTCCCTTTCCCCATTCCAAGAATAGCCCCAGAATGCCCCAAGAGCGATGACGCCGCAGACCCACCAGCCTCGGGCAAGCCTCGCCCAATCCCCAGTGGCACATGGGGGCGATCTCGCGGGAGCTGTGCCCGTCCAAGGCTCCTTTCTTTCTGTCTTCCTCAACCATCACACCCGTGATGGCGGCCTACATCCTCATCCGACCGCGACGCGGTCTGTCACTCCTTTCCATAATAGCCATCTTCGGCTTCGGCGTGATCTTTGTGCTCTGGTATGGCATGAGCTCCGATAGAAATTACATCCACCCGATCTTGACGCAGCTCATCCCCGCCGGTCATTGCGCCTGTCAAACCTCGACCACCTTCCAGTGCTCGACCTGCCTCACCTGTCCCGAGACAGGGCTCCTCCACGACGACAGACACCCCCGGTGGAAGTTCGATTACGCGCGCGACGGCCGCAATGAGGCGCTGGATCAGATGCAGTGTCGAGCGGCGTTCCCAGGGTTATTCGAAGACATTGCGCGCGGCGGGAATTTCTGGTCCAGTCATGGGGGTCTCTCCATCGCGGAACTAGACTCAATACCGGTGGAGCAAGGGATGGCGCGCGCATTCATTTCCAATGGGGAGCTCTATGTTGTTTCAGCGCGGTCCAAGGGCGAGGATCATCGGAGGAAAATTTTGGGGACGTTGAGTTCTATTCATCGTGCGCTGGCCGCCGACCCGGAACGAGCTTCACGACGCGATATTGAGTTTGTCTTTTCGGTGGAGGACCTGGTAGAGGATGTGACCAATGGCGATTGGCCGGTTTGGGTGTTTTCGCGAACGCCTACGGAGCAGGGGGTCTGGCTCATGCCTGATTTTAGTTTCTGGGCTTGGGACAATCCGAAGAACTATATCGGCCCGTACGACCAAGTGGTGGACCGTATCCAACGCTTTGATATCCCGTGGGAAGAGAAAAGGCCCCAGTTGGTGTGGCGGGGGAAGCCTAGCTTTGCGCCGAAATTGCGACGCGCGTTGATGGAAGCCGCTAGAGGCAAACCGTGGGGCGATGTGAAGCAAGTTGATTGGACGACTGGGGGGAATGTGCTGAAGATGGAGGATCATTGTTCTTACATGTTCATTGCCCATGTGGAAGGTGAGTTTGCCATTCGCAGGGGGGTCTGCACAGGCTAACCGTGTACTCAGGTCGCTCTTATTCGGCCTCGTTGAAGTATCGACAGGCCTGTAACTCGGTCATTGTCGCACACAAGCTTCAATACATTCAGCACCACCACTACCTACTGGTAGCGGATGGGCCCAACCAGAACTATGTCGAGGTTGAGCGTGATTTCAGTGATTTGGCGGAAAAGATCGAGCCTCTGGTCGAGAACACGGAGCGCGCGCAGCTCATCGCCAAAAACAGTGTCACGACATTCCGCCAGCGATATCTCACCCCTGCCGCCGAAGCATGTTACTGGCGGGTCTTGCTAGACGGTTACGCCGGCGTGTGGAACAGCACCGTCCAACAGTGGTCTGAAAAGATGCACCATGAACGCGGACTCCGGTACGAGTCCTTTGTGCTTCTGGAGAGCACGAAGATGTTCAAGTTCGATGCCTCTGCCATAGACGATTGGCAGAGATGAGATGAACAACCTGAAAGCATCCGGATCAAAAATTAATACTTAATTTTGCATACCCCCATGTCCAGTAGAGTTGGACCAGCGATTTTGGAGGCGAAAGTTGCCTTTTTTGCCCTTTTTGATGTGATACCACGAGAACGAGATTCTTAGACGAATAAATACATATTTGCTTCTGTTATGATCTATTTTATTCATTTTTCCTACTGAAATTTCAACTCAGCTCCGAGGGTATTCCCTGTTTGTGTCTCCGACTGGCTGCTGGGCCAACTGTTACCATTTCCGAATCGACCACTTCTTCTGCACATCCCAGCGCCGGCCCATCTGGACAGTCAAGACAAAGGCTTCAACTCGGTCAGAATAACCCGACAACCCAACGGAGCCAGAATCCCACCCTGTGCAAATCAGCATCATTCCAAGGAGATATAGAACCAAGCAATGACCTACCGGGGTCATCTTTAACTGATACTCAGGATCAACAACCCACGCAACCCTCCCCAATAAAACAAACAAGAAGATCTTAATCTGCAACAAGGCAAACCCCTGCCCAAGACACTTCCGCTTATGCGCGTTGAACGGAATATAAGTGCCACGCACCGTCTCTCTCCGGAACTGGGCCTGCATCTCCTCAACCGTCGTCCCCCACCGCTCAGGTCTGAATTCGCGCGCATCCTCCCCCCATACCGCCGGGTTACTATGCACTGCCCACGCATTCCATCCCACGAAAGTCCCTTTCGGAATCGGTAGTTCTCCTCCGAGCATGGTATCGGACAAAGCCACTCGATTGATAAGCTGACAGACTGGCGGGAACAGACGCAGTAATTCCAGAACAACAGCGGTCAGATACGGCAGCTTGTTGACGACTTCTTGTTCAGGATCGGGACATATCCTTGCCGTGGACTGAATCTCCTCGCGGAGCCGCTCCTGGATATCAACTCGCACGCCCAATTGCCAGAACATACTATTGACAAGTTGTTGAGTATTCTCGTGGGCCGTCAGGAATGTTATCTTGAGATTGTTGCGGAATTGCTTCTCTGTGATGCGCCCGCTTTTGTACGCTTCGCCTAGCATGTGCGAGACCATTTCCTCCGACTTGGACGGGCTCTTCTCGTGGGTTTCCAGCATGTCCATGACCTTGGCAAAGAGACGGTTGTCGAATTCGTGCATGATTTCGTAGGCGCGTTTGCGCGAACGCAGGAGCCAGGGAAAGTGATCTAGATCTGGGAAGCTGAAGTACATTGGTTTGAAGAGCGTTGCTTTGATGATTGATTGGAGAGCTTCGATGCGAACTTGACCGGCTGGCTGGCCGAGGCTCTGTATGATTTCCTGTTAGTATATCAAGATCGGTCTCGTTATAAAGGGTGCAGACCTTGAACTCCAGATCCAGGAAATTCTCCCCCATCACATCAACCGCCCACTTCTGCACATCGGCGTTCACCAGAATCCCCTTTCCAGCCTCGGTATCTCTCTGCAGGCCAATCAGGATGTCAACCAATCTCCTGGACTGCTTCAGTAATGAAGAAGTCTCAAACATCTTTTTCTGCAGCCCCGGTTTCATAATCGAGGTGAAAAGCCTCCAGTTCTCGTGCGCATTAATGATATTATCACCAACCAGCGTCGCAATAACAGAATGGGGAATCTTCTTCTGGCTGCCAGCCTTTGTATACAGTTGGTCTTTCCGGAAAATTTCTGTCAGCCAATCTGGTCGGGAGACGAGAATACTCCATCGTCCTGCGAACCAGACCAGCACTGCCCCGTGTTTTTCTAGCGGTGTGCGGAACCAGCGCTCGTAGATCTCATCTTGGCCCATTGAGGACCAGAGACCGAGGACTGAGACATAGATTGGGATTTTGGGGAGACGGGGCAGGTCGCTTGGGGTGTGGAGGTACCATGTTAGGAAGAGCAGAGGTGGGAGGAGGATTGATATGGCGAGATAAAGGATTGGTATCATTTTGGTGGATATATGGTTTCCGAGCGGGAGATGAGAATATGCAAGCACAGCAGAAGGAACACCGATGGTGATATCGTCTTGTAATGCTGGTCATCTTGGAGCGGAGTGTTTCGACGTGCCCTAATGCACCTAGTGTCAGCGGAAGTCAACACGGTTGCTGAGGTCACTCCTGTCCAACGTGACGGACTTCAGCTGTATAGTGGGTGTAGCTAGGTTGAAATTTGTTCAAAGTTGGATTATTACGATATAATATACAGGTGAAATGCTCGTGTTGAGTATGGGGCGGAAGTAGATGGCTCGGTATATGTCAAACTCCAGCAACATAGATGAGCGAGCTAGGGGTGGTATATCAGAATTTTCATACTATACTATCGGGTGGAATTTACACAACTTGTGCAAAATGTCGCTGGCTCTCGCCACCTGTCCAGACTGGCTTCTAGTGTTTGTGATCATATCACCTCTGGTAATGACGGTATTTGTTATGAACAAGCTCGCTAGAGGCAACGTAGCTCCATTGTACAAAGACTGAAGATTAAAAGGTCGAGAGCGGAGTGGATTTGCTAATTTACAGATAGCTGGTGCAGTTTTTGCACGAAATTGAGTCCATTTTTGCATTACTGCAACAGAGATCGGGTACCTGACGAACAGACCTTTTCATAGTCTTTCCGTATCCCTTAGAATCTCAATATCGTAGATCAATATTCTAAAGCCCTGCCACAAGAGTTGACGACAGCGAGAATCCATAGACAACAGTGGCGATCATAGCAATGGCATTCAAATGAATGACCATGGCGTGGTTTCGCGAAAAATTGCGATTGGCCCGGTCAACCTTGGACCCATTGGAATCGCCATCGGTATTTTGACTCTCTAGCAGCCAAGAGCGAGAACCATTAGTCAAGTCTTCACGGCAGATGAATTCGCGTGTTGCGTACCTTGCAGCGCCCTTCTCACCAAAGCAGTAGTTGTTGTCTTCGGCCCATACACAAACCAATTAAGACAGCCCATTAATCCAGTTACTGCAAGAGACCCAGCGCTCCACGGATTTTTTATTAGTGATAGGACACTGTAGGGTGGGCAGGTCGCTGCTGTCAGTGCCGTCAGGCCAACCTGAGTGGCAAAGTAGACGGGGAAGAGACGTTTTTGGAGGACGATAAATTCCTTCATTGGAAGGGCTTGGAAGCAGATCTTGGTGTTGACGAAGCTCTGTCCATGAGGTTAGCTCGGTGCCGTGTGCTGACGTTGGGGCTGTCCTACCTGATACAGCTCCGTTCCGAGGAGGGCACCATAGCTGAGGAGGTGGTATGGTAGGAGGTTTCCCACTGTTCTCAGGAGTGATTCCATGTTGTTGAAGATGGGAGACTGATGTTGTAGCAAGAGTTGAGAATCCCGAGAGTCGATGGAAGAAAAGTGGAAGTTGAGGTGGTGACATTCAGCCTATGAATCCTTGGCGGCTTACGGCACGAACAATGCAAGACTTGCAGATATCAGCTATGACTGGCCGTTGGAATTGCAGTTCAGAATTACGGCGACTGCACAAAACGTTTGGTTTGATTGGTTGGGTTGTTACATGGGCCACCCTTTAGCCCTAAGTGAGGCCACCACACTTGTCGTAGATCGGCCATGACAATTGAACACATCAAATGAAAGACCACTTTGGATGTTATTTCATGATCGCAGTTTGATATGATGCTAAAGATGGACATTCCCAACATGCTTCTTGCCACTTTGCAACTGCAAACGTCACTCATGGACATGACAGTTACACAAAAGAGGCCTCGTAAAGCTCACACCGCTGAGAAACGAATGCAATACTCTGGCTTCCTACGGCTGGATCTCACATGCATCGCTTGGAGGGAAATGAACCATCGTTGAGACACATGGCAGCGCCCTATGGCTAATCAAGTCTGGTTGGAACTCGCGGGGACTAATCCCAAGATGGTCTTCTTAGTTCGAATGCCAATTCTATACCACCTATGATATCACCCATGACACCACTCTCTGCGGGTTGAAGATATGTCCAACGCCAAAGTTTGGTCTATTGAACCTATTCGGACACCTTCCCAGAACTTGAACCAAGGGAAGAGAGGACCACACGTACTTTAGGTCAAATCCGGAGTATATTCAGTTTTGTTTCATCAATCTCGTCTTATTCAGTGGCTAAGTCCCGACGTGTCTCTTATTACTAGACTTCTGATTCGGCCAAGTTGTACTGGTCTAGATCCGAGCTCTTTTAGGCTCAGCCTGGCTTCCCTGAGGATAATTTTGGGTCCATAGTGCGTGTGCAGACTTGACAAGGAGGACAGTCAGAGATCGCCACCGGCTCTCCGCATGAATGCAAGATCCAGGGTCGATGAGTCTTGCGTTGCCACGTGGATACTGAGCTGGCATCGGAGATGTCCGAGACTACCGAATGATACTTTTGCGCCACGGATGGTTTAAGGTATAAGAAGGTGTAAGTGTTCACCTCAAGTACAGATGTGTAGGTAGTTTGCCTCCGCCCAAAGGTTGTACAGTCAAGAACCCTCCCAAGGTTGCAGGTCTCGGATGGATGATTTTTGTTCACTGGATATATCCAAAGCCTGGATTTCAGGAGCCATTCCAGATCCCAGTCTACTGGAACGAGGGAACAAGAGAGCGGAATAATCCAGGGCAACGCCATGTCCATGGACACGTTCGGACTGGGAATAGCCTCGGACAGCACCGCCTCGTACAACCAAGTCCTAAAGCCTTCTGGCACGGGGCCCAACGCCCATCCACGGACCCCCGCTGAAAGGATAAGCCAGCTGAAATTGGCAGGCGACATGTCTAGACCTAAGAGCGTCACGCGGCTGAGAGCAACAGCGATCTACCACCAGTCGTTTTTGAACCGAGTCTCTGGCGATCCGTTGCACAGGCTGCGTGACACAGTGAGATCGAGTGTGATTTGCCTCGTGGGGATATGTTCACTATAAAAAAAAGACGGCAATGGCCGTTTAAGGCTTGAGTTTCCGAGCTTGATGCCGGAAAGCCCTTTTCGGCTCTTTTATATAAGATATACCATATCCTTAAGCACGTCACAGACAGAAAAATAAACCACATGGCTGTTTCTAAATGTTTCTACAATGAAGACAGAGCATCTATCTGCCACTCCCAAGGAGGAAGTTTCCAGCCAACTGCAGGATCCTCTGGAGAGAAGAAGATTGCAGAACCGCCTGTCTCAAAGGAATCACCGTAAGAAGGCCCCTGGATTATATGCCTCGCATGCTAAACCCATGTTTAATAGGTCGCAAAATTCGGGATCGCATTGCAAAGCTCCAAGAGCGCGTTATCGCCAACGAACTTAGAGCAGCAGCAGCCCTAAACGGATGGGACCAGCAATATATGCCGTCGCCAGTGTCTCACAGCACCCATCCTGCTCTATCTGGTAATGGTTTTGGATTCGATTCTCGAGATCTGACTCCTCTTGCCATAGAGCCTTCAACGCCTTTCACGCCTTCAACCCCGATTTTCTCTTCCATTTCGTGGCCGAGTGATTTCAATACTCTTTCGTCACATAATTTCAATGGAGAATCACCGTCATATGGTGATGGAAGCCTCTTGGCCCATTCAAATGGATCCTCATCGTCCACTATAGCCAGTCTGGGAGGAGAGATATCCCGAGAAATGACATCTCCTGGAGAGATCTTACCGTCAGATTTATGGTCTGCATCTCAAGGAAACCAACCTTCATACTATGTTGCAACCGGTAAGCTGGAACAGGTCCAAATCTACGCCTTTCTCTGAATACTGACCACTGGTCAACTCAACAGAGGCTGCACTTCCACAAATCCTCCAGGTGATTTACAACATGTCTCCCCAATCCAAAGTCATTGTTCTGGTTTCTCCCGAATCTCCCGCCTCTGCATCCATTCCATCATTTCCGCCATCGAGCTCCTACAATGGACTTGGCCGTTCTACGATGCCCCAACAATTCCCACAAGATCCGAGCTGCCTTTGTTATCCCCAGAATATACATTCCAGGTCTTGGATGGACGCGGGATCATACACACAAAGATGCCCCATACACAAGATATCATCGACCGGGAGATTTACCGGTTAGAATTCTGTAAAAATTCCGGGCTATCATGTTATAGATAGTATATCATCAGATAAGAACTGTATTTAAATGACATGTGCATATTCAGTGATCTGAATTACATCAAAGATCAAGCACCATTTCATAGTAAAAGACTGAGGGGTGAGTACAGCATCAGGTGATTTGCTGACTGCGTGATGAATTGGCCCCCAAATCCCCCGACTTTCTGATATTCAACTTCCCCCTGACCAAAGCTGCTTTCAGGTATCCGAGGCTCAGTATGTCTCGAACCATTGATCGACTGCCAATGCCCACTGTGGTCCAACGCAAAAAGGTCATCGTCCTCAGTCACAGTCGGTAAGACTCTAAATATCATCCCCGGGGAACCCGCTGAAAACAACCATGATGACCAGATCAGGAACTCTTGGACTGTACCGCGCGCTACAGATCTTGGGCTTTACCCCCTATCATGTGTATGAGTGTTTCATCGTCAACGGAACGGATCATACCAAGATCTTCACCGAGGCCGCCATCGCGCAGAATAATCCACATTCTGGGATCAAGAAGCTAACGAGAGCGGATTGTGATAAATGGTGGGCTAACTATGATGTGAGTTGGCTGAAGTAGATCAGAAGAAAACATACTGGGAGGTTCAAACTGACACTCTACAGGCTGTGGTCGAGGTTACGAGTTTGTTGAGTACAGAAGTGCTCGAATCATACGCCCAAGATCCCGATGTCAAGTTTATTCTCACCGAGCGAGATCCTAAGAAGTGGGCGCTTTCCATCAATAACTCTGGTGGAAAGGCATTTATGGCAGTTAGCAGCTTTCCATTGAACATTCTCAAGTACTTCGACTATCAACTGTACCACTTTATCGAAGCCCACCTCGTTGCCTATAATGGCATGGGATCTGGAACTCGTCCTGGGGACCCAGATAACGAGGCTATGTTGTGCCAGTATTACACAGACTAGTAAGTGCTCTCCCCGTTAGGTTTATTGGTTCTTGGTGAACCTAATATCGCTGCAGTATTCAAAAGATCAAGTCAACCATTCCGGAAGATCGCAGATGCACCATCCAACTCGACACAGACGGTCTAGAATGGGAGGATATTTGCACTTACCTTGAGTTGCCAGTCCCTAAGCAAGACTATCCCAGTCGTAATCAACCTGCTGAGTTTCAGGCTCTTTTTGAAGCTTTCCTGATGCCACGGTTAGCGGCAGCAGCGATCAAGTGTGGCGCTGTTGCTGTCCCGGTTTTAGGGGTTCTTGGTTGGGCATCTGTGAAATATGGACCATCAACTCTTGTGGCTCTGAATAGATATTTCAGCGGCTAAACGCGCATGGCACCTAAATAAGTCGGTGACTGTCCATGCGGGCCTTGGGAGCCAGCTAGTATGAGAGATAATTTACTACCTTCTAGAATTCTAAGCTCATTAAATCCATTGCTACACAACATGCTTTTGAAGCTCGTGTTTGCTAGAATATTACAGGGGCGTTGAATTGTAATTTATCAATAGAGTAACCAAATCTCGGAGATATTAATTTACAGGTTTGTACATTACAGGATAACTTCTCTAAAGCGGCACATACGCGCGCAAGTGTATGAGTGCTCGACGAAGTCTGATAAATCAATAAAAAAACACTGAGCTTATCACATCTTCCAACCAAGAACATCTTGATCATTTCTCTGAAGTAGTTCACAACTTAGAACCAATCAAGCTGGATACGTGAACACAGACGAGTGACAAGCATAAACTAAACTGAAACGACAGTGTACCCTCCAAGAGAAATACAAGTAACATATAATAGAAGAGAATCTAATCACAGTGAATACGCCACAGCTCGCGGTCACAGTTACTGATATACCCAGTTCGGGTATGCAACATGGCCGTGTTGTCGCTGATCAGCATATCACCCTTCTCCCATCCGAACCGCAGGCACACGCGATAGTCATATGTGATCCGATCTATGACTTGGACCAGGCAATTGTCATCATTCTCAATTGTGACTTCACATGTAGAGAACTTGGTCTTCGTCTCGTCCCATGGCTGATGCCAGCGTACGCATGGTAGACCAGACACGGGATGCTTCACGATCAATTTCAGGTTTTTGAGCTTTGCGTCCCAGAAGCCATTGTTGTCCATGGCCCAGGTAATTTCCTCGAGGCGCTCTGCTGACCATGGAAGAGGCAGGTAGCGGAAGAAGAGTCTCGAGCTTGCAAACAGAGTGTAGCCATTACCCTTGGGCGCTGTCGCTGGGCAAGTGAAAAATTGGTAACCAGGGGGGCGCTGGACTTTCTTTTTCTCTCCAGTCTCTGGATCGGTAATTTCTTCAAATTTAAACATGCCGTCAAAGTGCATTGGCATAGCTTCGTTGGAGGTGACATTGTTACCCATCTTGTCTGAGCGGCCATGGTCACGGACTTTTTGAATGTTGCCAAAACTCCATGGCATGATGGTGCCGAGCTCTGATGCCTTCTGGACGTAATACTCTTCTTCCAGAGTCTCTGCGAACCCGCGAAGAATGATTGGCGACATACTGTTCGAGAGCTTTCGGATTTTGTGCATAGGAATGGAGCGGAGAGATGGCGGCGCGTTGACATTGTCGATATCAGCAGGACGAATGACAAGTCCACAGGGATATAGGTGCTCAAACTTGACTGACAGGCCATCGACAGTCCAGTCAAAGAGCTCTGACTTTTCACGGAAGTAATATGGCTGTCCGTTCTTATATATCACATCATGGGTCTCTCGCACATCTTCAGCGTGGACGGTCCGATACGAACCATCCAGCCCAACAGCAACAGAAGCATGCCAAGGAGTGTACCCGAGAGCGCCACGAAGCTGTGGAATGAGCGAGACCGAAAGCTTCTTCTCGCCAGCAGACTCGTGGATGGAAAGTCGCACGTAATCATTGCGATTGGCTTTGATGGCCGCCGCGAACATTTTACCACGAATGATCATCTGCCGCGCTGTCTTGGCGATGTGCGTCTGCCGAGAGCGCTTGGATGCAAACTTGCTCTCATCTTGGTGAGCAAGGTCTTTGGTGAGGAATTTGATGTAGCCACGATATGTCAAGCATGTGTCGTTGTCGGTTTTGATGGCCAAGTCCGCGTCAAAAGTCGGATCGCCAAATGCATACATCAGCTCTCGGCGTAGACAACTGGCGTGAGCAAGATAGAATGCCTTGGCTTCCTCTGGAGTGGAACTTGGGAACCAAGGATGCTCGAGCAGTTCAAAAAGCCGAATAAACTTGACACGGTGGAGCTCTTTTTCGATGGCCATCTTGCGCAGCGTTTCCCCATAGTCCCAAACGGTTTCATCAGGGACGCCAAGAATATCTAATGCGGCGTCAGCATTTAGTAAACCCAAAATAAGCATAATCAATGAACATACCGTTGTAAACAAGTCCATCGGAACTGATGTATACATGAGCGCCGGGCTCATATACATCGGCGATGTTCTGGCACAACCCGTTCAAGTGAGAAAGCGCCAGCTCCTCACCAAAGTCGGGCATGTTGCCCAAGACCTTATCTCGTGCATTTGGAGATTTAAATGGGAAAGCAGGCAGGATCATGCGGATAGGCTCCTGCTTCTCAATCTGGGCGAGAACAATAGGAACGAACGACTCAAAACCCTTCCAGGAAACGCCCGATTTTTCGAAATCAACACCATAGCTCTCAATAATTCGGAGAACCTCCATCGCCAGTAACTGATCTTCGGATACCGTGTCTGAATCTGGCGGGACAATGGAGTCTTTGAGCACATTTTGTTCCAGTAGACTAGCTCCGTTGCCGTTTGCGGTCATGGCCACGGGATCGTCGCTATCAGGCTCGGAAGATACCACCTCTATGGTATCGATGACTATCTCCTCATTGGCCTTCCGGTCTGTGGAATGGACAATTCCATTCTCACCGCGTTGAGGCAGGAATGTGGTGGAGACCAGGTCTGCAAGGGGTGCCAAGGAAACCATGATGGCTTCAAGTACGTGAGCTTCCAGAAATTATCTTGAAAGCCAGATATTGCTGTACCCGGAGGTTAGACAAGAAGATAGCTGAGTTGATGGTTGAATTGAATGGATGTTGATGTTGGAGAGACAGAGAGATATCTTCTGCCAGCCACATGAGGATATATACATCACATTTCCACTAGGACGGCCGTTCAACAGTACGCCTGAGCCGCCCAGCTCGTGTCGATGACTGTGACTCTGATGCGGACTCAGCTTTTAGCATTAAGGCTGAACCTAGGACATCCCAGGCATGAAAGCTCATTCATCTGTACCACTTGAGGACTTGAGGGTGTGCTGTTGCCACTCCGTTTTTGCCTTGAAGGGGAGTTTGATGCCGCATGGAGTGATAGAACAGGACCACCCTGCTAAAGTGCCAAAGTTTGATTTCAAAAAATAGATGACGCTTAGTCGAGAGTCTGAGAGCGAAAAGGGTTGATGTGATAATGGGCGGGAAGTGTCACCCAAGCTCGTGTAGAACGGCCCTCTCTGCGGGATTTGAACGACATTCCCAGGCAGATCAACGGGAACTTGTGTTGGAATTGTTTCTGATGACCGTGTGCGTCATTTGTTTGAAACTGATTGGTCATGCAGAATCCCCAGGCCCATACGTCTTTGTTCAAGGTGTTCTCGTAGGGCTTAGGATGAGGCACAACGTACCCTGAACCAGGAGGCAATGTCTTAGGGGTGTTGCACATGGCGATTGTTTTCAACAGGTGTAACATCTACTGGGCCCAGCTGAATGCATTCTATCAGTCAAGACAGCGGTCAGCCTGATGGCTTGTGGATGTCAACGGGTCAAGGTTCCCAGAGTGGAAGGTTGTCGCCAAAGTTTCGGTAGAGCGGGATGCCCGACAATATAGTACATATTCCCCGAAATGAGGCAGTCAAATTGATGTGATTCGTGGTGCTTTCGTTGGGTAAAGAGTAGTATAAAATTGGCTACCGCGTGACAGAGCATCGTTCCAAGGATCGCGCAATCAAAGTATGGATGTTGTATCTTGTATCTTGAAAAGTAGTTATAACTATCAGTACAGAGCTGCTACAGAAATACTGCTACCGCAATCAGGCTCGTGTTTCATATTTTGCTAGGAGACTTTCATATTTTGTCTTACTACGATAGCAGCTCATCACCAGCATCGCACCAATCATACTCCATGACTCGAGCTACAAAACCAGCCATTTCAGCCGTGGTCAAGTCCCGAACAATGTAGCATGTGGCATCCAAGCCAGAGCTTATTCCACCGGACGTAATGAGTCTAACATTACCACCACTCAAAAAACCACCGTCAAGATATCGCTGATGCACCACGTTTGTCTCGGCAGCTGCACCATTTGACCGAGTGCAGATCTCTCGGAGCTGATCAAGTCCCTTGTGATGGGTGGTAACAGTCATTCCGGCAATCACACCGGCGGCGCCCAGTAAAAAGGCCCCAGTGCAGACTGAAAACACAATTCGGGTGCCTTTTGGGCTCTGCGGAAGCGCTGCAAATGCGCGGATCAAATCCAGCTCCGGTACGTTGTCACCGAGCAGTGGCTGCAGGATTGAAGGCGGTCCGCCCGGAACAATCAGGATGTCAAATTCTGAGACTTTCTCGAGAGCTTGGGGGAGAAGAATATCCGCGTGCACTGTAAGAGCGCTCGCAGCACGATTCACCTTGGTTCGAGCGATGGTCGTGATATCGAACATGCGGTCCGGGTTGTCTGGATTGCGGTTGTGCGAGACATGAGAGAGAACCTCGATTGGACCGGCAAAGTCGAGGATATCTGCGCCTGGAAATAGCAGCACCCCGACCTTGTAGTATTGGTTTGGTGATGCAGACATGGTTCCACGTGCTGGTACTCTCGCAAGATGCAGCAGAAAATATGCTAGGGACGTGCGGAAAGAGAGAAATGATCAAATGAATGGAAATTCAGTCGAAGGATAGGGGTTTTTCTTGAAAGTTTAAACATCCAGAGGTTCAACTTTCCTCCGTGGAGGGTTTGGAGTCCGCTAACTCCGGCAAAGGGCTGAGGTGATACTAACTTACTCTCCGCATTCACCGATTCGATGACCGAAGAAACCTGCTGTGCATCCAATGATATTTGACCATATCTAGCGGGATTGGAAAACAGTCCGTCTCAGCCTAACGGTGCAGGGTTCCCGGGGTTGTCTGTCTCACCCTTGCATGCGAGGAGTCATTCAGGCAACCAGGCTCATCGACTCGTTGACACAGAATTCATCGGCAATATTATTCTTCGCAGTCAGATATCAAGATATCAAGATGAATCGCTGTTGCTCTTTATTGCTTTGAATGCGGAGAAAGTGGCCAACTTAGGGCTAATGTTCGTCCTTCGGGATGTGGACAGTCCCCGCAAAGTCGGGCAGTGGGGAAAGACGAATGCAAGGCGATAACTGAGGTTAAAAGAGTTAAAAGGGGCATGTAGCCATATTCTACTGTAGTTTGATTCTGAGCTACTTCTGTATCAAATTTGACCATGACATCCCCGGACTATATTAACCATTTCTCGCTGGCCAATATCCCGTTCGGCATAGCATCATCTCCGAAACATCCGAGTCCCCAATGTGTTACTCGGCTAGAGAATACCGTCATTTTCCTCGATGTACTTCAGCAGTCTGGTGTTTTTGTGGAAGTCCTCGGTCTTCCGGAGAGGGTATTCAGCAAGTCCACGCTCAATGAGTTCGCTGCCCTTTCCAAGGCTGTCCACCGTGAAGTACGGACTGTGCTGCAGAATGTCTTGGCCAACGCATTGCCTCCAAATACCACCGAGGATATTGGCGCTGTCACTCTACACCTTCCTGTATCGGTAGGTGGGTTCACGGATTTCTCCTGCAGTCTTCATCACGTCCGAAATGCTGGTCGGGCAATCCTCAACGATGAATCACCGCCTCCAGGCTTCTTCAATTTTCCGATAGGATACAATGGCCGTTCTAGTACAGTGGTAATCTCCGGAACTCCAATCGTCCGCCCAAAAGGCCATTTCTTCGATCGGACCGCTATCAGCGAGAAGAAACCGATAATATATGGGCCGTGCCGAGCGATGGACTATGAGCTGGAGGTCGGAGTTATCGTTGGCAAGAGTGTACAGAAACTGCAGGAGTTAAATGCCAAAGATGCTGATGAGCATATCTTCGGAATGGTCATTCTGAATGATTGGAGTGGTAAGTGCATCCTGATTTTCAAGACTGAGTGAGACGTTAGTTGACTGGGTACCAGCCCGCGACATTCAGGGCTGTGAGATGGTCCCATTGGGTCCTTTGAATGGCAAGGCTTTTGGAACCAGTATCTCCCCATGGGTGGTGACGTTGGATGCCCTGGAATCTTTCAAAGTTTCTGGACCAAAGCCCGAGGCGTTGCTTGCTAGCCATTTAAAAGATGTCTCGGAGTCCGAGTCCAGTTACGACATAAGCATGAAGGTGGAACTTCTCAATGACGGGCAGGTTACGACTCTTAGTAGATCTAACGTCCGTGATCTTCATTGGAGCGGACGCCAGATGTGCGCCCATCTTGCCAGTACTGGAGCGGATCTCCAGACTGGTGACATCCTGGGGACAGGAACAGTCAGTGGACCAACTGATGGCAGCTTTGGCTGTTTGCTTGAAGTTACCAAGGGCGGGAAGGAGCCTGTACTTCTTGCGGACGGTTCGAAAAGAGTTTACTTGCAAGATGGAGATGTGATTCGTATGGTAGCTTCAGCTGGAGCATCTGGTTCCGGCGTTGGGTTTGGTGAATGCATTGGAGAGTTGAGGCCCGCAATCTAATGTCAATATAGAGTGAGATGGATATTCATTAACGTTTTAAGGCAATAAAAAAAGTAAATTATATCAAAATTGGAAGAGATATGTATAGCTAATTCAGAAAACCACCGATATTTGCAGTCTCCGGAAAAGGGACAAGCTTTCGCAGAGAGGAAATCATGAGAGACCTTAAGAAGACTCCAGCGCCACGCTGAACATTGCAAGTAATAATATAAAAAATTTCGAACCAACTCTCCATCTCAACATCAACCCCACAACGGAGGGTGAATGTACTCTTGAGCCCGATCCAAGATATTTGGAATTGTCCATTCGCCACTTCCAGAGCTTTCTGGTGTGGGAGGTGGCAGAGAGCCGACACTGGGGGTCATGCTAGCCGGTGGAGCCGAAAATGAGCCCATGGCAGCGGAATTCGGATTGAGGTTTACTTGAGACATGTATGCAGGCGTGCCGCCGCTTCCAGCAGGCCTCGTTTGTGGATTTCCGAAGGCAGTGAGCAGCTTCTGCAGAGCGCGATGAGTTTTTGCTAGAGACTTTGCCCATTGGGTTTGTGTGTCAGCGGGCATTGCAGCAGGAGATGTTTGGTTCATTGCAGGGGCAACAGAGCCCGGCGGGTTCGTGGCCCCTGTAATCGGATCGTAGGTCCCCAAGGACTGACGTGGAGAGGTCATAGAGGCCACATTGACCCCATCTGCAGATTCGTATGCTCTTTCATTGTTGGCTCGTTGGGCAATGATCCCCTCAAGTGAATGTAAAAGATTCCAAACCGAAGGGTCAGATTTGGCCTCCTCGATAACGGCAAGAAGAAATGCCGAACTGATTGCCCGTTGTAATGCAATCCAGGAGCGAGCCGAATGAGAGCTGATGTTGTGCATCTCAATGTAGGCCTCAACGGTCATCATCAGATTCAAAACGCAGTCCCTACGTACACTAGCAGTGCCGGAGTCACTGACATCATTCATAGGCTTCAGCGCTGGTCGGCAGAGCTCAGAAGAAAAGTAGGAAGAGTGTAGTTTGAGCACAACTCGTTCCAGCTGCTCTGTGGGTGATTGACAATACTGCACATCGCGCAGGTATGGCTTTGCTTCTATCATGATTTTTGAGATTCGCTCCTTGTAAGTTTGGATGCTGTCAAGGCTGAACTGAGCATGTGGGCTGAGCATCCGAATGCGAACAACTTCAAGCGCCAGAGAAATGACTCGACAGAGGGTTTCAAAATATGAATAATCGCCACGTTTAGATCCCTCTTTGTACGCAATTTCTGGTTGGCAAACTGCGGTTGTGGAGGGGCGATCATAGGAAAGAGAAAAGTGGCTGTCTTGCCATGCCATGGACCACCTGCTGGTGTCAGTAATATGCTGATGGGCCAAAGAAGAAATTATAACTTACCATGTGTGTCGCCGGCGGTATCTTTCGGCTGATGAGAACCGACTTGATTCGACATGCAAGCCAAGCGCCAACCCCATACGAAGCGTCATGCCAAGCAGAACATAGGAAATACCAGGATTCATGTTATAGGATAATACATTGCCAATCACCAAGAGAGTCTGAATGGCTTCTATGGTGGGCTGGGATAGGAAATTTGTCATTCGGAGACATTGGTAAGAGCAACACACTGGAGCAAGATTAGCCATCAGCCACCGAGAACGACTTTGGATTGAGAACGTACCATATACTTGTGAAGTCAACTCCCTCTCTTTACTGCCAAGATCAGATGACTGGCATCCGGAGGCAAGAATAGCAAACAATAGACCCAGATAGGCAATGCTTACTCCGAAGGGATTTTCGGCCTCTTCGGTATCTGTTCTGTACTCGCCTCCAACGGATATACGGTTTCGTATCAAGAGTTCAAGGGTTTTTTCAAACGCAGAAATATCTTCCAGGACAGGATAGATTGCTCCTGAAATCTCCTTGTAGCAGTAAAAAAATCTATAACAAAGTCAGCCCAATTGCTCAACATATGAAACAAAACGACTACTCACACTCTGCATTGCTCGTCGGATGGAAGGGCGCTGCATACGGCACTGATATCAAAGGTTGACATGTCTGATGACCATAGATCGACGAATGGGTAAGTGGCAGACTCATTATCCAGGCCCAGTTTGGGAAGTATTCCTCCCTCCAAAAGGGCTTGCAGTTGATCGGAACCAGATTGATTATTCAAGATATAAGCCAGAACGGACCGGGATCCGAGATGAACAGTCCCTTTGCCCAGAGTGTTCGCGGCATGAATTCCCTCGCGTTCCGGCGAAGCACCCTTGGAGCGGGAACTCGCATCGCCACTCTGCACGCTTCCCGTGTCAAAGGATATCGGTGCATCTTCAGCTCTTTCCAATCCAACACGAAGATTAGAAATCGTTGATTCCATTTCTTTCAATCTGTTGCGCACATTGTCCCATTCCTCGCGTGCGATTGATACCCGACCACCAGTCGCTGCACCGTTCGGCCGAGCTGGTGCCGGTTCGTGTTTCAAATTTACCGGGGCATCGTCGTATGAATACCCTGCCGAGTAATCCACCATAGGTGCTGTCGATGCACTACCAATAGAAGGGCTCTCGTGAAAAGCCTGTGAGCGTTTCTTCGACGGGCGTTCGTAGGAGCAAAGATCTGCATGGTCGCGCTTGACGCAGCCGTCGCACGGCAGATTGCGATCGCATTTGACCTTCCGCGCATGACAAGGGTAGCAGGCTTTCGGTTCGCGCGCTTTGCGCTTCGTGCGAATGATCGCGTCAACTTGGGCTTGCGGTAAATCGGAGACCGATCTGTTGGGAGCCGTGACCATGTCGGAGTCAACGGGGGTTGAGAATGAGGTAGACGGTTGATAAGGCGATGTCATTGTGTCTCAATGAAAAACTTTTAGGTAAGATATATCGTAGTCCGTCTCGAAATTCGTGTGTCGGCACCAGGGTTTCATTCGTCAATGGTATGAAGCGGGGGATCGGAAGCAACTTGGGGGCTGACGGTCGACTCAAGACCTTTGTATTGAATATAGGTCCATTAATCCATTAGAGAAACCAGGGCAGTATGTCAAGGAATTAAAGCTCGATTTGAAATTGCGCGCAATTTGTTTGAAGAAGCTGGGATCCAGCGCTCAGACATCTTATCTGCCGATCGCACGTGACGTGGGGCGTCCAAATGCGGAATCGTGCCCTACGTCAATGAATTAGACCGAGGCATATTGAAGTATGCAGAGAGCTATAGTTAAAGTAATCCACAGTCAATAGCATTAAGATAGTGGAATATAAAGACAAGATCTTTGCCAATGCAAAAATAGCAACTGAATCCGTTGAGGCAGTCATGACTAACAACAAAGATTTAGCTCATAGATTGGCAAAACCGAATGAACATTCGGCTGAAAGTTATAGAGATTTCTCTGTAAAATTGAGTCTGGGTAGGTCCGTCTGATGAAAAGGGCTCTTGATTGCATTACTTGAAGACATCACTGCATCATATTCTCCAACAACAGTGAAAGTTACTTGGTATTTTTCTCTTGTGGAATTGGGACTAGATCTCTCTGCTCTACAACGGCCCTGCAAAGCTCTACCCTACTTAGTACTGCCCATGAATTAAAAAAATCAATGCTAGGCTCCGCATGAATTCTCTGATTTACCTGTCTGGGCACGCTTTTTTTTTTTTTTTTTTTTAAGAAATAAAATGTTGGAGCCAACTTTTCATTTTAGTTGCACTTGAATAGCTGTGCCTAGGTCACTGTACATAACATACGCCTTATACAGTTCAAGTCGGATGTTAGCCCTTTGAGAAAGATTGAATGGGAATTATGTTGGTCAAAATTAACTTATGTTCTTGTTGTACATGATGTTGGGCCTTCATCGGAATTTACCACCGCGATAATCACAATCCCAGCATTCTGCGCATCCCGACATTCTCAATCACCCAACCACCCCCGAGTCTGAATGTACCGGGGCCCTGCATTTTCGTATCCATCTTGCCCATCGCCACATCGGTTAAAAATGGTCCCAATTTATCGGTGGGAGAATGCATCGACTTCCAGAAGCAGCGAATACCTGGAGCCAGCAAAGCAATTCCAGCTTTAGCGGCAGTCGCGCCCAACCCACTAGTGGTTGGAATATACGACTTTATAGCATCGTGTGCAGCTGGATCAACGAAAGCCGGTCTTACACTGTCGACCTGGATGACTCCCTGCTGTGTTTCGGATAACTCGCCAAGAAGCTGCTCGGTTTCACCCTTGACCCTGGCAAAGATTGCTGAGAATCTTCCTGGAGTTTGAGTGGCACCTTCTCCGGACACATGAACGAACCGGAAAGGCGAGTCCGACTTTGAGGGCTTGAGAGTAGAGAATGCCGCGGCTGCCGCAAGTGCATAGTCCTTAGTGATCTTGACATATTGTCTATTGACTATTAGTATAACATTCACATATATCAACAATCAACAGAGAGTTCTAAAGCTTACTCTGGTGTGACGTTCACCTGGCTGGTCCCAAGTGCCCACACACATCCATCAGCGTCTTTCAGCTGGTCAAGGAGCTCTGGCTTGTATGATTCAAAGTCTTTGTGCATGATGACTTGAACACGTGGATCCTTGGCATCATCTGCCATTGGCACAGGCCGACGACTAAGAATTGAGATCTTAGAGATCATGGTGTTTTTGAGCATTGCGTCAAGGACGGAGGAGCCGACTAGGCCGGTGGCGCCTGTAAGGATGAGATGCATGTTGAATACTGTTTGGGAGGCTTTTAAACAGTCAAAAGATATGTATGTTGTAGCAGCCAGGAGATAATGGAAGATCTACTGCATTTATACCTCGAGGCGCTGCCATCCCTTAAGTCCGT
Source organism: Penicillium nucicola (assembly GCF_028828085.1). Lineage (NCBI taxonomy): Eukaryota > Fungi > Ascomycota > Eurotiomycetes > Eurotiales > Aspergillaceae > Penicillium > Penicillium nucicola. The sequence goes on along the minus strand of NW_026643125.1, from coordinate 285,608 downwards.
AAGGAAATGAAAGAGCCATGATGACAATACGCTAGCCTAAATCGGTAAAGCGCATGCTGCTAGTGGATATATTTGTGAGAGTTGATTGGTCCCAGAGAATATTGGAATCGGGTCCCACCGGACTTAACTGAGCCGCATCGGGGCTATACATTGAAATCGACTGTACCTGTTGGATGATAATGGGATACCTGGTTTATTCAAGTCTCCCAGTCTGTCGTTTTCCAATGGCTGCGACCCGAGGCAGGTTATTAATCCATGCCGTTTCCACTTGGTCATTCTCTTAAAGCAGCCTGTTTTTGTCGCTGGGCGGCGGGAAAGAAGGAGAACCGGACAAAATATTGTTTTTCTCAAGGATTCCTTTGGCATTAGTTTCCGCTTCAGCTTCGGCGATGGACGGCCGGATGTCATTATTCGGTATCCGAAGCCCGGACACACGGCTGCAGCTTATAGGGACGAAATAATTGTGAATGAGGTCCAGATCATGGAATAACTCCACCAAAACACTGATATCCATATTCCTCGTGTTCACAGCTGGGGTTTAATTTCCGAGAGTCCACAACACCTTGGTCCATTCATCATCATGGATTATATCAATGGTACACTTTTGTTGACTATCTTGAAACAAAGCGATCAAGAAAATATGGTTCTGAACCCGAACATCGACAACACAACATTAGACAAGATATATTATCAAATCGCCTATTATACGTTCCAACTTTCTCCACTTATGTTTGCTAGGCCGCGGAGAATATATTCTCTGGTAAGATACAATTCCGAGGTTATGTGAATCAACATCCCTCATCATGAACTACAGCTGGCTTGATGTCACAAACTTGTTCCCTGTTCCCTGAAGATTCACCTTCATTCTTGTGGAAAGCTTCCTGTGTTATTCTTTCCCGTTCTTCCTGGGTAACATTATACCACTGAGAGGCAACATTGGCCTCATCGCCAAATAGACCAGCTATTTCCTCCAAAGTTCGGCCTTTCGTTTCTGGGAACAGAAAGTAGATTGCCAAGACAAAGCAAATAGATGGAATGATAAGCACAAGGTAAAACTTCCAGCCAATACTGTTGAGAGCGACGGGGGCAGCAACCAATGTGACCTCGGAGGCTAGATAAAAGCTGCTAAGTCCAAGTGCGACACCCTGCGAACGTAGATGATTTGGGAATATCTCCGCAACATAGATGTACTGCGTCGCATCGATGAAAAAGCACCACCAAAATATGAAGAAAAACACGAAAAACACTGCTCCCCGGAGACCTGCAATATTATCTGTCCCCAGATACCGGGCTGTCAGGGCGCAAAGACATATCACAGACACAGTACAACCAATGGAACCGATGAGCATGCAAGTTCGTCGACCAACTCGGTCCACATAAAATGCCGTCCATGTGTTTCCAATGAGAGTAAAGCTCGTCCAACAAGCATTTAGAAGAAGAGGCACTGAGCCACCGAGACCAAGGCTGGCATAAATAAGAACACCATAGTTTGTCATGACAAACACACCGAGGAATTGATCACCCCACATGAGTATAAAAGCAATCAAAGCGCGTCGCCGATTGGCAGGAGTGCGGAAAAGTTCGAATCGTCGGATAGTCATAGATCTGTCGTGCTCGAACTGTCTCGCAATGAGATGAAATTCCTGCTTGGCTTTGGCGTGGTGAACATCATCTGGCGCACTGTGAAGCCTCTTCATGGTTTCGTAGGCTTCTTCTGTTCTACCTTGCTGCAGTAGCCACCGTGGCGAAAATGGGATCAGCGAACTTCCGGCAAGAACAATCAGAGGAAATATCACTTGGAATGCCAATGGAAATCTCCAAGAAAACGACGCGGCAGGGCTAGTTGCTTTCATATAGTAGCATGCAAACCCAAGCCACCCCGCTAAAGTATATCCGACAGCATACATAATCCCCGTCACTGCGACCATTGCGCCTCGGGTCTCAGCGGTGGAAACCTCAGCTTGGTAAATAGGAACGATGCACGCGAGAATGGCAGCACCAACACCAGCGATGAATCGGCCAACAAGAAGCATGGCCATATTGACTGCTCCTGCGCATAATGTACCACCAACAGTCAGAACTACACAGCCAATTTGTATGGTGACCTTGCGGCCGTAGTAGTCTGCCGTCCACGCCTGAAAAAGACATCCGGCGATTGCACCTGCGGAGTTGATTCCGTTCAAGGCGCCAATCATATTCGTAGTATGAGCATATCCAGGCTGGCCTTCTGCTGGTAGATTGAAGTAGGTATAGAAATTTGGTTGCCCGACGGTTGATCCAATGATGGCTAGACCATAGGCACTGGCAATCGTGCCAATGGCAACGAAGACCACCACCCATAGATTGTACGCATTGACAACAATCTTGTTTAACATTGTAGTAGGCAAAGGAAATGTGGATGTATTTGTTACAGAACTACTTAAGTCAAGGAGGACAGGGGGGCATATATGGCAAAGTAAATCCAGCATCAACCTAGAGCCACCCCCGCTGGCGATCCTCCAAGGGGCCAATTTTTTTACTAGACTCCAACGATCCCAATTTCTTAGTTTGTAGCTGTCTCCAATACTCTCTGACGTTGTTTACCTTCTCACTCGCAAAGAAAGCCGGGATTCATCAGGGATACCCGAAATGCGGAGAGACAGAGTTGACAGCTCTGCGGGGAATATGATGTCAGGCTAGAGTTAGTCCCGAGGCTTAGCATTAGGGACTTTGGGAATAGCCGGAAGCTGTAGGGTCAGCCTGAGGTGAATAAAAGCATCCAAATTCAGTTGACGACATAGTGTCGCGGTAAAACTTGAGAAAGATATATGCTACCTTCTGCCTCAGGCATCAGTAGTTCATATGTGCATCTTCATTGCGAGTAGCTAATAGCATACTTCTCATCAAATTTCACAATTCATGATAGATCTGCAGATGGTCTCGACGCAGACTAGTCAAGAATGCCACCGAGATACTCTCAACTCCCCAGCCATCCTATCAAGGCTCGGTTCTCAAAGGTTAAGCATTATCTGGCACATAGGTCAATTTGGTCCAAGTAACTTTATTTTTGATCAAGTGTTGAGACCAAAGAAATGCAGGGTCAAGTACGGACGTAACGTTAAGCCCCTTCCAGTATGGCCTCGGCTGGTGTGCGGGGAAAAACACGGGAGGGTTTGACGTGCAGGAAAATGAATCCCTGCAGAATTAACAACTTGACAGAAGTTATTGTTATAATGCAAGCATTTCAAAAACAATTGGATCGCGCACGAGTCGTCTGCTCGCATTGTCATTCACGAAAGGTAGGGCGATATTTCTTAATTCACCTGCGGATGGAACAAGCGCTCATTGGACACTAGGTGCGATGCGATCTCGAAGATCAACCGGGCAAAACATGCAGCAATTGCAAGAGACGTCGTCAGATCTGCAGGTCAGCGAAGAAGAAAAATTCCCCTGCATGATCCCTAGGCCTAATCAGTATGGTAGACCCCGTCGTCGAAAGAGTTACCCACCCAGGCGGAGTCATGTCGCAGAAGTCTCACGATCTAGCCCTCGAAATGCAGAAAACAGGGATGTTTGGACCAGCGCGAATGTTTGTCCGACTCCTATATCCCCATACCAAGGCACCCAGAGCGATCATTCAGCCACTATTCCAACTCCTGAAACGCTAGCCTATGTGGGTGACCAGTCCTTTATGGATCCCTTGGATGCCCATAATGAGTATCCAGTCCCACAATTAGAAGGGACTGCTCGCGCTCGTTTCTCAAGAGAGCTAGTGAAAGCGATGGAGGCGACCACTTTACCACCAAGGGTGAAGGTAGAAGCGCTTGCCGATACCTACTTTCAGCACCTATATCAGCGTGCCCCAGTCATTGATCGGAGTGATCTCTTCCGAGAACAGCCTTCTAAGTTAATTTGTCAAACGCTTTGTCTGATAGGATCTTGTCTGCGACATCCTGGGATACAGTCACTTCTTGAAGAGAGCGACGAGTACTACTGCAAAGCCAAGGCGCTTCTGTTTGCAAATTACGAAGTCGATCACCACCAAGTTCTGAAGGCTTTATGTCTTCTCTCTTTTCGAAACATAACTCCTCCGAGAGTTCTGAGTTTGGAAAGCGCATATCAATGGTTGGGGATGGCAACGCGTCTGGCTTACCAGATGGGACTCCATCGTGAGTCAACCTATTCGAACTTGGAAAATCCTGGCAGTGCACGCCGGATAATATGGACACTATGTGTAAGTCAAAATAACAGAATTTCTTCTGATGGCAACTCATTCGATTGTTAGATACAAGACAAGCTTCAGAGCGCTTGCTTTGGACGTCCCTCGATCATTGTAGGCCCAGAGTTTGATGTTCAGCCGGTGCAACTTTCAGACTTTGAAGATCAAAACATCCAAGCCAAATTGTTCATCCAGTATATGAATCTCAACATGATCCTGGGCACTATAGTGGACTGTCACGCACAAAAAGGTACACACTGTCTGGAGAAGGTAAACGGAACCCCCAATGTAACGATCAAGAGAGCAACTTATTTCTAATATTGAATACTCCCAGGCAACAAATATTCTTCAATCCTTACAGCACTGGATCAACAATTTACCGGATGAATTGCGCCTCTACCATGACACTGAACGCCGTCTCTTCCGACGCGATGTTCACGAACTACACATCAACTACTTTGTCTGCATAGTTGTCTTCTGTCGCCTGTTCGGACAAACCTTAGCACGATCAGTATCATCCACTGTATCATTAGTTGCATCATCCTGTATAGCGCGGATATACGAAGAAATGCATCCCCGGGACGAGATTAACTACTTGATGCCGATCAACAATTGGTTTTTGATGGTGGGATGTGCCCCACAGATTCAACAAAGAAAAAATAATCCGGAAGATGAGCTCTGCACCGAAGAGTTACATATTTTGATGACTGCGCTGCGATACATGGGTCTGAAATGGCCTCCTGCCAAGACCTTATTGGGGATAATTGAGCGCTTGTCTACAGTTGACTCAATGAAGCCCAAGGAACCCAGTCAGAGTATCTGTTCTCGGCGGGAAGATGATGAGATCAGTGAGTCACGGCCGTTTTGCCAGAACTCAGCTATTATCAGAGATTTGTTTCCATTTCCGCAGTCTCTTAGTCCGCGCATGGGGCTGATTGACGAGATTTTCGAGAATTTCGAGGACAGATTTGCGTTTGAACATATCCCTGATTTAGGAGATGAGCTGAACTGGATCTTTGATCAGTATCAGCATGGGTTTGTGGAGGCCTCTCTTGTTTGACGGACACCGGTGAAATCAGGACAACTCGATCACGCTTCTGAGAACTTATATGATGGGTAAAGCTTCTCTGTTTTTTTTTCTTGTGTGTATAATTTAGGTTTCAGAGGATTCTACTTTTTGTTGAGTGATTTGAAAATGTATTCTTCATCTCAGTACGGCAAAGTCATGAAAAACTTTCTATCGATACTTTTCTATCACCTGATTGAATCATCCCCGTGCCCAAAAGCTTGCAACTCGAACTGGTAATAGAGAGGCTGAACTCAGCTACAAAATTCACCCTCCTCGATAACCTCGTATGGAAATGGTCTAATATTTCATAGCACTGGAAAAGTGCTTACGGCCCTTGTCATATGTCTATAATCGACTCTCTATACTAGTTGCCCATGGCAGATATTTCAATAACTTGTGGAACAGTTGCAAATCACCCTTGAAAGCCTTAGCCTCGGGTTTCATCTTGGCCAGAAGCAGCTGCCCCAACTCTTCCTTGGTTGCCATCAGATGCAAACCCGCTTCACCAGAGAAAGGCGCATCATTATATGCCACACGGTATGTCAAAGCGCCGTTGCTCAAAATTAAGCGCCAAGTCTGGCCTTGATCAATAAGCTTAATGTCAATGACAATGTTTTCGCTGGCTGCGCGGGGTCCGTCGATCTGGACGGAAATTCCACTCAGCCATTGATCCACGCTCATTAGTGGATTGAGGCCCGGTGGGGTGCCTCCTGAAGGTATCGCTGGGGTTGAATCCTGTTGGAGATCCATTGCTCCGGTGAGGTAAAAGTTACGCCATGTGGCATTCACTGCCCCGTGTCCAAGTTTTGTGAAAACCTCGCTAAGTGACTTGCGTGCCTGGGTATGCTTGGGCTCTGCAGCGACAACGTGACCAAGAAGGGTTGCTGCAAATCGAAGATCGCCTGTTGAGGCATATTCATTTCCCAATGCCACGGTCCTATCCGCACCGCCCATGCAAGCAACATATCGTTTGCCTTCTTCAGTCGGAGTGTGTCTCCACAAATTCACCGGATTACCATCAAACCAAGTCATATAACGCTGGTATATAGCTTTGATGTTGTGGCTAAGGGAACCGTAGTACCCCTGGATGTGCCAGGCTTTATCAAGAGTCGGGGGAAGGCTTAGTTTCTCCGCAATCTCAACGCCAGTGAGTCCTTCATTCATGAGACGGACGGTTTGGTCATGCATAAAGGCATACATATCACGCTGTTCAGCAAGTAGCCGAGCAATGTCCCGTTGGCCCCATGTCGGCCAGTGATGCCCGGCGAACAACACTGCCGCTCGGTCACCGAACAGAACCAAGCTTTCGTCGAGGCCCTGCGACCAGGCCTTGGAATCTCGCACCAGTGCACCCCGCAAGGTAATGATATTGTGCATACAGTGGGTTGCACATTCGGAGATGTACAGCGCTTTGCTTTCAGGGAAATAAAAGTTGAATTCGGAGGGAGCTTCGGTGCCCGAGACGATTTGAAATTCGATGCGAACGCCATCGATGACACGCTCCTCGCCGGTAGTCCCGATCAGCATGTTCGGTGGAATCATCGAGGTCGTTCCTTGTGATGTTGCCATACCCAGTCCACATCCAACTTGCCCTTCTGGGTTCCGAGGCAAGCTTGATCCGTACATAAATCTGGCTCTGCGTCGCATGGCTGTGCCAACATAGATATTCTCGCTTGTAGCTTCTTCCATGAAGCCTTCGGGGGCGACAATGGGAATCTTATTCTCCATCCCCTCTGGTAAGACACCACGGGCGCCACCAAAGTGATCCACGTGCGAATGTGAGTAGATCAACCCGGTGAGGGGTCGCTCACCGCGATGCTTCTTGTAGAGAGAGAACGCTGCTGCGGCACATTCATTCGAGATCAAAGGGTCGATGATTATCACTCCCTTCTGGCCTTCAACCAGGGTCATGTTCGACAGATCCAATCCGCGCACCTGGTAGACACCTGGGGCCACCTCAAAAAGACCGTGTTTGGTGCAGAGCTGAGCTTGTCGCCATAGCTTTGGATGAACGCTGTCTGGACACTTGTCGCTTTGCACGAAGTCATACTCATTGGTGTTCCAGGCAAGGCGGCCAGCTTGGGTCTTGATAACACCAGGCTCTAGAGTACCGACGAAGCCACGGGAGGCGTTTTCAAAATCCGTCATTGTGAGAGAAAGAATAATTTGCGGCTGTTCATACTTGGAATTCAACCGACTTAAGTATCAAAATGTTCAATGGTGAATGTCCCGAGCTTTTGACGCCATCTCGGTATATTCGGCAATTCATCTGTCTCGGCTCCCCGCGTTTACCCCGGATTTCGATCCTGTTTGCCGAAGTAAAAATGCCGAGTCTGATATATAAACGCGGGTACTTGCTAGCTTTGGTCCAATAATTTCAATGTAACGTTGCGGATCGCTTGATAATGGAACTTCAAGATACCCCAAAGCATGCAGAGACAACAGAAGATGAATTCGGTTTCACTCCAAGTGAGCAGCGCAGAATCATTCACAAAATAGACCGACGGCTTATTACTGGCCTGGGTCTATTGTTTGGAGTGAGCTTGATGGACCGGACTAATCTAGGAAATGCTTCGATTGCAGGGTACGAACTCGGCATGAATAGTGAAAGGATGCGCTAACTCTTTGGTAGGATGCAGCAAGAGCTAAAGTTGAACATCGGAGCTCGATATGTGAGGAAGTTGAATTCCCCTCTGGCTTCATGGCTAATTCTGTAGTCTATTGTGCTTCTTGTTTTCTTCATTCCATATGTGATTGTCCAATTTCCTAGTTCGATCATCGTCCGCAAAATTGGAGCCCGAGCATTTCTGGCAGGGATTACTTTTGCATGGGGGGTGGTGATGATAGTAGGTCTACTTCTCTCTATCTTCTGGCCGTTTGAGAAGTTGACAACACAAGGGATTTGGATTCGTTCACGACTGGAAAACAATGCTAGGACTGCGTGTTATTTTGGGGGCGTTTGAAGCAGGCCTGTTTCCCGGGGCTATATACCTCCTTTCTCTGTGGTATACCCGCTGTAAGTGGACTGCTTGGCCTTTTTGTTGAATGTCCAAGTTGATTTAAAAAGACGAGGTCCACAAGCGCTACTCCTCGTTCTATCTGATCAGCGTGATCGGGGGTTCCCTCTCGGGCGTACTTGCCTATGGCTTTATGCAAATGGCCGGTCTTGCAGGGCTCGCTGCCTGGAAATGGATCTTCATCATGGAAGGTATCCTTACTTGCATTTTCGCGGTGATCGGATTCTTCCTCCTTGTCAGCTTTCCACAAGATGTGCACAAATCTCGTAGCTTTCTTCCAGCTCGGGAGATCGAATTTGTCCTTTGGCGCATCGAGCAAGATCGACAGGACGTTGCCGAGGAACCATTTACTCTCTCCGCATTTATCAAACCTGCCGCCGAATGGATGGTTTGGGGGTTTGCTATAATCTTCTTGTTGGTCAACCTCTATCCTTTGTTTAACTATCGTTTTGTTACGAGGGTCTCGCTGACCATTTCAAACATGAAGATGCAGCACCGTGGTCTCTTATGCCATCGCATTCTTCTTACCCATCATCTTGTCCAGCAAACTAGGCTTTGGTGTTGGTGCTTCCCAGGCCCTCAGCACACCTCCATACTTTTTCGCTGGTGTCGTTATGTATGTGGAAGGATGGCTCGGTGACAAATGGCATCTTCGAAGTCCCATCATTATTTACAACTCACTGCAGACAATAGTTGGTTTGTGTCTCCTGGAGTGGGTTGCGTCGCCGGGCGTCCAATACTTCGGCCTTTTCCTCGTCGCGTCAGGTTCAAATGCTAACATACCGGCGGTCCTCGCTTGGCAAGCAAACAACATTCGTGGGCAGTGGAAACGTGCCTTTTGTAGTGCCAGTATGATTACTTGCGGTGGTATCGGAGGCATCATTGGGGCAGTTGTATATCGGTCGCAGGATGCACCGACATTCTTTCCTGGAGTGATCACGTCGATTGGGTAAGTAACATGCTGATTAGGTTCTTACATTCTTCTGACTTATCAACAGATTGAACATTCTGATTATGGCTCTAACGGGCATTTTGACTCTGTACTTCCATAGGGCGAATGGAAAGGCCCGACTGGGAAGAACCGTTATTGAAGGACTTCCTGGCTTCCACTACACCTTATGAATGGAAGGTCGTATATCATGTGAGATGACACTTTGAAGGATATTATCAATCTTAGTTCAGGTTAATGAAAAGAAACATGATAAAAGCACGAGGGTTCGTCTATCGTGGGAGCGGTTATTGCTATATCATCATGGTGTTGAAGTGTTTTACTCAAACTTGCTCAGTCTGATCAAGATGCCACATGTGCTCTGCGGGACTGGTAGTACTTCTTCTTGAATAGCATTTCAAATGGAAGAAGACATGGATAGATTGGATTTCTAGTATTCTGATTCGAAATAAATTCCAAGCGAGTTTCATACTTGTTCCTGCCTGAGGCATATAAAGTTTGAGCCTCAGGCGTAGTCACGGGACGGAACAACTCTAGCACCGGGCAAGTACGTCACTCTCAATTGGTCAGCCGGTGTTTAGGCTCATCTTCTAACTCGACGTCGACACCCTCAACAATCCGTCTCTCCGTGAAACCCTTTTCAGAAGCTTCATTATCTTGCTCCTGGCCTTGCTGTCACTCCTATACACCGAATTCGCCCATTAAACACTTCTTAAAAGCTCAATATGGAGGGCAACCCCGCAGAGCACGATGAAGTCGTGTCTCAATTCTGTGCCATGACAGGAATCCAACCGTCACAGGTAAGATATGGGTCCGCTTTAACCGGCTACAAAGGTCGCTAACATCTGGTGCGTGATGATCTAGGCTCAGGAATATCTCGCTGCCAACGGATGGGACATGGAAGCCGCCGTAACGGAGTTCTTCGCGGAACAGGATGAGGCCATGCAAGACACGAATGCTGGTGGCGGTCAACAACTGGGCTCAGAGAGTACATCTGGAGCTCCTGGAGGGAGAACCCTTGGTGGAGGTGCTGTGCCAGCTTCATCTGCGGCCGCGGAGCCTTCGTCATCCAGCCGAAGTGCCGCGCCGAAAAAGAAATTCGCAACTCTAGGAGACTTTTCCCAGGGAGCTACTGCCGACTCCTCGGACGACGACGATGACCATGATCATGATTTCTTTACCGGAGGCGAGAAGTCGGGATTGGCTGTCCAGAACCCCGATGACTTGAAGAAGAAGATCCTCGAAAAGGCCCGCAGGCAAGTAATCTAGAATTTCTGGACTTTGGGTCACTCTTATGCTAACTGTTATCTTAAAGGGCACAACCACCTCCTTCTGATGACCCCGAGCCGAGAGAATCACATTTCACCGGCACTGCTCGCACACTTGGTGGTGACGATGCGCCGAGCCGAGTGATTGAAAACCCATCTGCCCCTGCTGCACAGCGCGCCCAGCGTGTTCAGCGTACCCTTCACTTCTGGGCTGATGGGTTCTCGGTTGATGATGGCGAGCTCTTCCGTTCAGACGATCCCCGAAACGCAGAGATCCTTGATGGCATTCGGCAGGGCCGTGCTCCTCTTTCTATCATGAATGTTGAGCCTGGCCAGGAGGTCGATGTGGAGCTCAAGCAGCACGAAGAGAAATACACAAAACCCAAACCCAAATACATGCCATTTTCCGGTGCTGGACAGCGCCTTGGGAGCCCGACGCCTGGCATTCGAAGCCAAGCCCCTACCCCTTCTTCTTCTACGCCTGAAGCATCTGCTCAGGAGCCCGCCAAACCCACTTTGGACGAGTCGCAACCCACCGTCACCCTACAAATTCGCCTGGGAGATGGCACGCGGCTGACATCTCGGTTTAATACCACCGCCACCATTGGCGACGTCTATTCATTCGTTTCTGCCTCTTCCCCCGGCTCTGCCAACCGCGCATGGGTTTTGATGACTACTTTCCCCAGCACAGAGCTGAAGGATCGGGATGTTGTTCTCGGAGACATGCCCGACTTTAAGCGCGGAGGAGTCGTCGTCCAGAAGTGGCAGTGAGCGCCATCAACACCCTGACTTTCCTTTATCGGAGTGATTTCAAGAGCGAATACCACGGAAACGGGACACATGGGTAAACGTTTTATGACAAATCTGATACACAGGGGAGCATAATAGCTAGATGACTTGGCTATGGTCAAGTCTCAATACAAATATTTGACAAATCAAACCTTTCTGTAGTTGAGGGCATTCCAGGATTTCCATAGAATCTCTGCTGCTTTAGTCAGAATGCGATTGATAAGCGCATCCCGAGGTCGGCTCCCCACTTTGGAATTCGAATGCACTTTCGCATCCTCTCTCAATCGCCTAATTGTCCATTAACTGCATAATGCCTCTGACTGGTGTCAAAAATGTTGTGCTGGTGAGTGCGACTTCCATTGCACAGTGCGATCTGTCGAGGGGCAAAAGAATCCCACCCCTCGCAGCTTATCGATAACAAATCATCGCAACCAAGATCAGCGCGCACCCACGAGCCTCAACTGATGAAATGTCTATCTGTAGGTTCTCTCCGGCAAAGGAGGCGTCGGCAAATCTTCTGTCACCCTCCAACTGGCCCTCGCCCTATCGCTCCAGGGAAAATCGGTCGGAATCCTTGATATCGACCTAACAGGACCCTCAATGCCACGCCTTGTAGGCCTGGAAGATGCCAAAATCACACAAGCACCAGGCGGCTGGCTCCCAGTCCCAGTCCATGCGGCCGAAACATCAGGCGATGCCTCGGAGCCAACACAGACCCAGCGCGGATCTCTCCGATGCATGTCCCTCGGCTTCCTACTTCGCGACCGCGGTGATGCCGTCATTTGGCGCGGACCTAAGAAGACAGCTATGATCCGCCAGTTCTTGTCGGATGTCTTTTGGGGACCGACTGACTACCTTCTCATCGATACACCACCCGGAACGAGTGACGAACACATTGCGCTCGCTGAGCAGTTGCTCTCCCTCTCTACAACGGACGCGGCAGCTGCTGCGCAGACTGGATTGCCTTGGTTATCTGGCGCGGTGCTTGTTACGACGCCACAGGCTGTTGCGACTTCTGACGTTCGCAAAGAGGCTAATTTCTGTGTTAAGACTAATATTCCTGTTCTTGGGGTTATTGAAAACATGTCCGGATATGCTTGCCCGTGTTGTGGAGAGGTGAGCAATCCGTTCTCCAGTGGTGGTGGACAGGTGATGGCTCAGGAACTCAAGATTCCGTTCATGGGTAGTGTGCCCATTGACGTGAAATTTGGAGAGTTGGTCGAAGGAAAGATGGAACCTGGGGATAGTGATGAAGAGGAGGAAAGTGACGGACAAAATGCTCAACCAGAAGAAACTGCTGAGCCCGATGACCGGCCTCTCGTTGAACGATACCGGGACTGCTGGTCTTATGCCCGATTTGAAGGCTTTGCACAGACTATTATAGGTGGCATTGAGGGAACAGCTGCGACGGCTTAACATCCCAGCTTGAAAAGTGCCTTTTGATTACTTTTTCTCTAGCGATATCCAGCCTGGCTGGGTTTTGGTTGCATTGCATTGCATAACAGGGGGTTTGATAGTTCTGAATGTCAGATTGATGCATCGAAAAACAAAGCCTCGACTCGGAATTTGGTAAAGAGTTGATTCAACTGTAACTTATGTACAAACTAACTTGTCAAGAATCACGATATCCCATCTCTGTCCTCTTTTCTCAAGAGGTGAGACTCAGGCTGGTCTCCGGCTTCCGAATCGCTCAACTCGAACAGTTCGTTCAGCTCCTGAGAGTTGGGGGACTGCCACTCTTCGTGTTTTGCCTCTCTATCAGTTCTTGCTCCGAAGAACGGTCCAAATGAACCCTCTCGAACACAAATCCTGATCAACCATGCGCATAACATAACGAGTGCAGCAGTCATCGAACCAACCACAAACATCCAAAAGTCCCCCTGGCCAGACTCAGTCACAGAATCATCTTCGCTGCCATGAACAGTCAAGATCTCCTTGCTGTATTCTTCTGGTTTCCATTCTACAGTAGCAGTCATACCCAGAAATTCCCCTTCGGCGCCAATCGCAACAACGCGCAGGGTTCGATAGGGCATGTCGGAAGGAACAGGAACTACAGTCTCAAATCCAGACTTGGGAACAGCAGAGACAAACACGAACTCATCGAGATGCTCCGGATGCTGTATCTTCCAATCATTGAACTCACTCCCGTCACTTCCGTTCCTTGTATCAACAGCTCCCTCCAGAACCCAACTCTTCACCTCTGTGGCTCCATTCCAACTGACCGCGACGTATGTCCCTGCGAATGCTGCATCAGGAGATGACCTCGGTCTTCCGACCCAGTGATGTTTGAAAACGCGGTATGAGAGGATGTTTCCATCCCCAAATCCGCCAGAAGGTCCGAAATGTACGTCACATAGTACTTCGCCGTCCATGGAAAATTCGGTCCAAGCCGCGTTGTGTCCATATCCAACGAGCACGTTTCCATTGTCGAGTAGTTGTGTTGATCCTTGTGACTGGCTACTAATCGGCAGGGGATTCCAGTACTCATGTCTGACACGAGCTGTGAGTTTCTTTTCGTCGATGTCGATGAACAATCCCCGGCTTCTATTTTCGGGGGCACCTTCGCCTCGAGATGAATTGTCAAAAATGGTAATCGCTCGCTTCGGGTGATCTTCTGACTCCGGGTCTATATCTGCATTGTCCTCCTGGAACCGAGCATGGTGTTGCCAACTGATATTCGTCGCCGCACCATCTGATAAATCGGCGAAAGAATTGTACTTTCCACCAAGTCTCCAGATGACCGCACCGGTCTTTCCGTCAATATAAGTGAGACAGCTCATATACCGTGAGGAAATCAGAAAATTGCCTCGGGCATCTTTGTCAATGCTGTTCATATGGAAGAAGTCCCACGGTGCATCCTGTGAATCCCCATTACCCTCCGTTCCGCGGTAACCATCATCCAGACTGAAATGCTCGGATGCGCGCCATTGAAAGAGAAGCTCGTTGGTCTCGATATCGACTTCTTGGAAGACACCGTCAAAAATCCAACCATTTTCTGGTCCACCGACAATGCGCAGGTCCGCAGGTCGGGTTTCATATACAATAAAAACAGCAGTTCCATCAGGCGTGATATTAAACTCATGAAAGTCTGCAGGAAGGCCGTTGACACTGCTGATTTTGTACTTTTCTTCGTATCGAGAATTGAGCTAGCATCAAGTTAGCAGAAATGCTTGGTGATTGTGTAGATCACTCACCATATAATAAAACCCATTGCCATGTCCACGAATCCCATCATTTCCAGCCCAGAATGTAAGATAATCCTCTCCGCGAAAGGTGTGGATATTAAAATTGTACGTTGTGCCGTACTCCTTGAACCAGACCAGGTCTCCATTCTGATCTAGGATCATCGGCCCTTTGTGTCGGACTGAGTCACCGCGTGGTGCGATGAGCGTAAATCCCCCATCTTCACAGGCACGACTGCGATGCCAGTAATTCAATATTAAACCGGAGACTGAGGAAGAGTGGTAGCTCTGTAGGGGCCATGCGCCATAGTGCTCGCGATCATAGCTAACGGAGCGGAAGTAGGGCTTTGAATCCGCATTTATGAATGGTAAAAACAGTAAAAACGGTAGAACCTCCAGAAGTATACTGTGTTGGAGTAGCATATTAGGTTGCTAGGTGAGATGAGAGGAAGACATAGTTTTTCTGCTGAGTTCCTATTTTCTTCAGTGGGACTACAAGACTGCGCGTCCCCGGAATTAGTTTATCTGATTCTGATGCTTATAATGGCTATATCCGTCTTGGGATTGGTAGCTGTCTTCCGTCTGTGGAGCCGGGCCGCGACATCTTGTGCCAGCTACAGCATATTGAATCGGTGGTGTTAAACAGGGACTTGTGAAAGATTCTGTTGTTGTTTCTACCACTGAATATGATTCTGTTTCATGCGGTTTTGTGGAAAGGTTATTGGTCAAAAATTCAAAAATAGGATATAAAATTCCTAATGGGTGTCGCGTACCGTCCGCGTAAGCTGGCATGGGCCATCAAGTGGTGATATTCGTTGGCACTAGTACCACTAGTACGGATGAAAATAGCCATTGGCGATCAGTGAGATACCGGAAAAGTCGGCAATAGGGTTTGGATTCAAGTATTGAAATGTTCGCATACAAAACAACAAGTGTGCGCAATTATAAGGAGGTTTTATGCTGTAAACGAGGAGAAAAAGTGAATTGACGAGCCAGAAGCAGAGCAATCTGTGTAATTTTGGTCCTAGACTTTGCTAAATATAATCAAGAAATACATATAATTCCTTCAATTGTCTTGGTGAGAGGGACAATCAAAGTCTACTATGTCTTTCGCATTCTTCTTAGTTGACTGGCTAAATTTTTGGATGTATCGAAACTGCCTTTGGACATAATGGTTATTTCTTGAGTTTTAACCAATCAGAAGTCAGTTTGGCCGAGTGGTTAAGGCGATTGACTAGAAATCAATTCCGTTCGCGGGCAGAGGTTCGAATCCTCTAGCTGACGACTCTTTTTTTTGCATTTATATCGGTCTTCCTCTACTTTTTTTCTAGTTTAAGTGGACATTTTGATAGAAGAAGAGAAGATAGGATGTACGCTTAACTTGTAGTACGATTGTGTTGGAATTTAATATTGCTGTATCACTATAGATCTAACTAAACACTGGGGTTCCTATTAATACAATCAATCCTACGAAGCCGCTAGTAGCCTGCCTCCTAATGTTATTATTAACTACTTGACTACCTTATAGAGGCGAGCGGAGGCTAGGAATAGTAAAGTGGGAGATATAGCTCGCCTATATCAATATATAACAAAACAAGATTTAACAAAAGAAGAAGAACATGAAGAAACACATAAAGAAAACTTAACATAAGAAAAAAGAGACGTAACAGAAGTTACAAACATAAGTACAATATGACACAAGAACTTGAACACAAGTTCGAACAGAAAAACAATACATGCAAACACCATACTCAAGAATTCCATGAAGACTCTAAAACAAGCAAGCATACAAAAAGGAACAAGACAATAGAAAATATGGAACATCTAAGAATTCCAAAGAAGAGCAAAGAACTATAGAAAAACATGGAAGAATTACGAACACAGAAAAATGCATGATAAACCGCTTTTAGGAAAACTGTATCCGGAAATCCGAGGAAGCCTCAAAATACAACAATAAGAATATAACCCTAGGATTCCTACGAATGCAGCAAATAAGCCGAAAGCATCAAAAAAGAAGAACAGAGAAATTTAACTTAAATTGAGCAGGATTACCTAGCAAAAAAGAATCATCAATCTCAATCATCTATTTCTCTGATTCATCTATCTTCAATCTTAATCTCACTTTGTTTTTATCATTTCTTTAAATGATCCCTACCTTAATAACCTAAAAGCCTATTGTGAGTTTGGCTACTAACGTGATTTATAACGAAGCTACGTATATACCGAAGCTACGTACCCTAAAATATATAGTAAATACGATCAATTACCATGTTATATCCTAATAACCCTGTTTATCTATGATAGTATATTAAAACTGTATAGTCTATATAGTATCTCTAGCCTACTAGTGAATTATAAGAAGATCACTAGAAGTATTGGTGGATATATATATATCAATGTCCCTAATGTCAAAATACGCCGTATTTTAAGATAAACCATTAAGATAATCCTCTAAATTGTTTGATTTCAAGGTATATTATTTCATACGCTACGAAAAGCCTATATCCTAATATTAAAGTAAAAATAATATATGGTTGTTGATATATAAAGTAGTAATTGATCGGATTTACTATATGTTTTAGGGTGCGTAGCTTCGGTATATACGTAGCTTCGTTATGAATCACGTTAGTAGCCAAACTCATAATAGGCGAGCTATATCTCCCACTTTACTATTCCTAGCCTCCGCTCGCCTCTATAAGGTAGTTAAGTGGTTAATGATAATATTAGGAGGTAGGCTACTAGCGGCTTCGTAGGATTGATTGTATTAATAGGAACCCCAGTGTTTAGTTAGATCTATAGTGATACAGCAATATTAAATTCCAACACAATCGTACTACAAGTTAAGCGTACATCCTATCTTCTCTTCTTCTATCAAAATGTCCACTTAAACTAGAAAAAAAGTAGAGGAAGACCGATATAAATGCAAAAAAAAGAGTCGTCAGCTAGAGGATTCGAACCTCTGCCCGCGAACGGAATTGATTTCTAGTCAATCGCCTTAACCACTCGGCCAAACTGACAATGGATGAAAAATTGGCAGATTAATGGTAATATGATTCATTAATTAACGCATAGCGATGTCCATGTCAAGTTTTTGTTACCTTATAACATATAACGTCTGTCCACCTTTTTATAATCAAGTTGATTTCAGCAAAAACAAATTTAAATTACTTGAGAATAGACATGATGCCAGAATCCTCTTCACTTGAAATGGTAGGGAAAAGATGAAATAAATGCAAAAATAAGAATCGTCAGCTAGAGGATTCGAACCTCTGCCCGCGAACGGAATTGATTTCTAGTCAATCGCCTTAACCACTCGGCCAAACTGACAACAGATAGAAAGATTGTGAGATTTCTTGTATTATTAACCACCAGATATTAAATATTTTTTTCAACACCTTGATAAAAGCCTAGGGCATTAGAGATGTCCAGGAATAGGGCTGCCCGGGGGGATTAAATCAGATGGCCCGTCACCTATGACCGATCCTGTCATTGGCCTTACTCTCACGAATAAGTGTATTAAAATCGTAGATATTATATATGAATGCTGCCAAAAGACTTCCCCATGCTAAGAGGATATCTAGAACTTGGCAGAATAAACTAGCTTGCGTCTTCTCTTCTCGCCCGCACATCTCTCATCAAAGCCTTAGCCTCCTCCACTTCGATACCATCTTGGCATAACTCACTCGCCAGCTGGTCTGCACGGTCTAGGTCACCATTCCTTGATGCGAACTGTGCCAGCCACAGCCGTGCTTTAGATGTGGTTGCAGTAACGCCAGTGCCATGCCATGACTCGCTGTTAATCGAGTCATCATTGTTGATACCAAACGACTCGGTCTTGGCATGGGCCTTGCGCTTTTGACGACGTTTTCGTGAGGTATCAACATCCTCATCCTCTGGGGGCTCGATTTCAGCATCACTTTCAGCGGCTTGTTCTGAGGAAGACGAGCAGTCCTCGTCGTCGCTATTGTTCTCGCCAGGAGGAGCCCCTGACTCTTGTTGTAGAGTGAGTTCCATGTAAGCAGCAGCCTCGTCTTCGTCGCCAAGTCGCTCGTACAATGTTGCGATTTGGTGAAGAGTCTCTGGGTCAAGAATCTTCCGAGATCCAGCGCCAGAGCTTGCTGCGTTGCCACCGTCATCCACGTTAGATGATCCAGCCACCAGCGCCCGCTTGAGAGCTTGGATACTTTGCTCCATCCGGCCCATTTTTGCATAGCAAGAGCCCACTGCCTGCCACATCTTCGGGTCGTAGGGGCGTAGTGCGGCAGCGCGTTGGTAGTAGAAAAGAGCGTAGAATGACATGTCCAAGACTTCGTAGGCCTGCCCAAGACCATACCAGGCGCGATAATCTTTGCGGTTGACATCTACAGCCCGCCGGTATGATTCGATGGCGGTATGTGTGTTTTTCATCTCGATGTATTCATGTCCCATGAGGGTCCAGGCAGACAAAAAGTTGCGGTCAAGCGTGAGCGCACGTCTGAAATACATTACTGCCTTCTCGTGCTCGGATTTCAAAGAGTAGTAGTTTCCGACAACACAACATGTTTCTGGGCGGAACTTGTCTGTGGCTGTTGCGACCTGAGCAACAAAGGCAAGTTGAGGTCGGTGATCCATCACGTAAAGAATGTTTGAATAGTGATCAAGGCTGTCTAGGCGGTGGGGTGATGTTGCCAGGATGCCTTCAAATATTTTAGATGCCTCCTCAAAGTCTGGTTGTGCCGTGTTAGAAAGTAGTCACGGGATTTACCAGGAAGGTCAGGGCGTTACCTCTTGAATGATAACACAGCAGTGCGCGTTGGGTTTTTAAGAATGCACTCCCTGGGAAGGTAGACTCCAGTTCAGTAAGGGCTCTGTAAGTCTCGTCTGTATCCTGGTACAGCTCCTGGCTGCAGTAAACGTAGAATATGATGCTCATGACATTCTGCGGGAGCAAACCAAGGATTTGTTTCAACTAACACCAATGTTAGTACCAATAATCTGCATAATTCAACGAAAAGACTTACATCCTCTGTGCTAGCGAGAAGATCGTTCAACTCTTGCCAAGCACCCCAGTGATATGGGTTCTGATGCACACAGCGGAGAAGCCATTTTTTGGCTAGCTCTTCGTTGCGTCCTTTCAACAGAACAACGGCGTAAAGATACTCCAGCCACCCCTGACCTTGGTCTTCCAACCCTTGTGCACTTCGATCCTTCAACCATCCATCCAGCCCTCGTGCTAGACCTGGCAATTCCCGATTGGCAGCCATGCCGCCGTCTGCTGGGCCTAAGACCATCTCTGTTTCTTCCTCTCTTCTCTTTTCTCCAGCTAGATATTTCGCATACAGTGCAAGAAAGAGTGACTTTTGACTGAGTTTTGGATATGGATTCTGGTGTGTTGGGGCCTTTGAGCCCTGGAATGGCGATGCCTTGTCCTTGCCCTTTTGCGAGGTTTTTGGTTGTCTAGACTTCGAGTTGGGTGAGGTGACTGATAAAGGAACAGGGGGTGTTGTTGGAGGGAGAAAAACGGCCGCACAGCGGTCATATTCACGGGTGTCGAAGTAGGATTTGGCTAGTAGGTATTTGTAGGATTCCTGCGCTTCAAGGCTTGCTTCTGTAAGATCCCGCACAGGTAGATAAGGGTTGGTAGGCGGTGGTGCAAGATCATTGATGTCCATGGGTGACTCGACATCGGTGTCTTCATGGTGTAGAGTCCGGAGTGAATCAAGCATTTCGGCAGCCCTAGGTGAATACCATTAGTCCCTCTGGAGTGTTCATATAGAGAACATCACTCATACCATTTTGCCGATTGGTAGAGACAACGCTCTGAACATTTTATTGCTGCGCTTTCCAGTTGCCACCTAAGCTCTCGAATGGCATCATCTGTCGGTTCCTCCATGCTTAGTGTCTCCGGTGCAAGTAGGTGGGGTTGTTTTGAGGTGTAATTCGATATGTAGCTTTGTAGCGTGAACAGAGCTTAGGGTTAATCAATGCGTCTCCTATAATTCGATATCATCCTTTGATCGTGTCAAGGCGATTATCACTGCAATTGAATCATGAGTGAATCAAGTAAATAAAGGCTTTAGCTTCAGGCGCGTAGGCGCGTGGACGTGGAGAGGGCAATCCGCTGGACAAGAGTATCGCAACAATTACGAGACAATCCCAGACCGGCTGATGATATGAAGAAGCTGCAAATCACAAAGAGTGTGTGAGCTTGAGGAATCCAAGTGGTTTGCGCCTGGAGAAACAACGCAATTCAAACAACCACAAACAGTGCAAATAGCACAAACACTCCACTCACCGCCCCCTCTCCGCGGGGTGATTGATCGGACTATTTTCTGTGTTTCCTTTATACCTCACGTCTAGAAGTCCACATCTCGTCACGATGGCTCAAACTACTAAGCGTGCCGACTTTGAGGCCATCTTCCCTGCATTGGCCCAGGATATCCTTGCCCATGCGAAGCGCTACAATCTCCCCGCCAACGCCCTGGAGTGGTTCGAGAACGTGAGATCGCCTCCTGATTTTCCTTTTTTTGCTTTTTTTTCGCCCATTGACTGACAATTTATCTCAAAAAATAGTCTCTTAATGTCAATGTTCCCGGTGGCAAGCTGAACCGTGGCCTCTCAGTCCCCGACACTGGTCTTGCTCTCCTGCAGAAGCCCCTGACTGATGAGCAGTTCGAGCACCTTAGCATTCTCGGCTGGATGACTGAGCTGCTCCAGGCCTTTTTCCTTGTCAGCGATGATATTATGGACAGCTCCATCACCCGTCGTGGTCAGCCCTGCTGGTATCGTCAGGAGAAGGTTGGTCTGATTGCCATCAACGACGCCTTCATGTTGGAGTCTGGTATCTACATGATCCTGAAGCAGCGCTTCCGCTCTCACCCTGCCTACATTGACCTTGTTGAGCTCTTCCACGAGACCACCTGGCAGACTGAGCTCGGTCAGCTGTGCGATCTGATCACCGCCCCCGAGGACAACGTTGACCTCGACAACTTCTCGATGGAGAAGTACATGTTCATTGTCACCTACAAGACCGCCTACTACAGCTTCTACCTGCCTGTTGCTCTGGCTCTTATCTACTTGGAGCTTGCCACCCCTGAAACTCTCAAGCAGGTCGAGGACATCCTCATCCCTCTTGGTCAATACTTCCAGATCCAGGACGATTACCTTGACAACTTCGGTGACCCATTCATCATTGGAAAGGTCGGTACTGATATCCAAGATAACAAGTGCTCGTGGCTCGTCAACCAGGCTATTCAGCGCTGCACCCCCGAGCAGCGCAAGGTTCTTGACGCCAGCTATGGTCGCAAGGACCAGGCGGAAGAGATCAAGGTCAAGGCTATCTTCAGCGAGCTTGGTCTCGATGCTCTCTACAAAGAGTATGAGGAGAAGGTTGTCGGTGAGATCCGCGAGAAGATCGCCGCCGTGGATGAGTCCAAGGGTCTGAAGAAGGAGGTCTTCGAGTCCTTCCTTGCCAAGATCTACAAGCGCACCAAGTAGAGTATCACGCTCCGTTTCGGTTTCGGTTTCGGTTCTAGCAAAATACCCATTTTCCAATTAATTAATTGTGGGCAGCATGTGCATCAACTGGACATGCACTATGATATTTCCCCTTTTCCAGTTCTCGTATCTATTTAGACAGAATTGAAACATACTTCGGTTTTCAGACGCTTGAACATGGTATCGAGAATTGCAATCTGCGCTTTGTGCAAAAGGCTTCAAAGATTAATTGGTCCAGCAGAGACCGATGATCTATATGTTTACAGGTGGGGAGCATTCAGTGCCATGAGACACAACAGCCCAGAAATCAATCCGGCACAAGGAAGAGTCAAGACCCAACCACCAAAGATAAAGCCCAGCTGTTTCCAGTTCACAGCACCAAGATCATAGTTCATGAGAGCCACACCCATCGAAGCTCCAGTCAAGCACTGAGTGGTTGAGACCGGCAACGCAAGTCTCGAAGCCAAAAGCACAGTAATGGCGGCTCCAAGTTCAACGCTGAAACCACGAGTAGGCGACATCTGAGTGATCTTGTTACCCAAAGCACGCACGATATGGTACCCGTAGAACCAGAACCCGAGGCCGAGCAGCAGACCCGCAACAACGAGGAACCAGACTGGCGTAGGAGCCTTGGTCTCGACAACTCCAGCATGGAATGTGCTGTAGGTGGAAGCCCATGGTCCAACGGCGTTGGCAACATCGTTCGATCCGTGAGCGATAGACATCATCATCGCTGATATAACTTGGCAGTATGTCCACAGGTGTTCAACGCGGTCATCGTATCGGTGTGCACGGGCGTGGATGGCACGTAGGTGTGCCGAGTCGTGAGTGACCACATCGCGGGTCACACCCTGCAGAAGAATCCACTTGATGTATCCCCAAGCCTTCAAGGGGTTAGTCCAGGAGAGCTCGCGGACGGGGTCGATGAACCGTTCGGTAGGTCCGACATGCTTCTTTTGAGGCTTGATTTGAGGTGTGGAGTTGACCGAGTTCATGTTCTTTTCTTCGTCTTCGGCGGGGATATCCGGCTTGCTTTTTGCTGTAATTTCAGGTGAGGCGATAACCGAGTTTGCATCGGTTGTGGTGTGGTGCTTAGCGGCATCGGCTTGACCGGCGTGCACTTCGCCATAAGCGTCTTCATAATAGTTGATCACGGTCCCTTCACCCTTGCCAGGGAAGTACAGAGGAGGGTTCTCTCGGAGCAACAGAGGACCGAGGGGGATGTGATAGAACTTTATACGGCCATCATTTTGGATGAGACGGCGCTTGGAGTATGGCATGAAGAAGACATAGGCGAAGAGGAGACATCCGAAGAAGACTCCCAGGATGATTCCGACGATCTTGCCGGTACCAAACTCTTCCAAAGAGGGGGCCGTGGGGGCTTCGATGGTAATAAAGAGAGCGAGAATGGCACCTGTAAATGCCAGGTAGAAGGGAATCAAACGCATCGCCCACTTGAAGGGATCCTTTCGTTCAAGCACACTGTACTTGAGAGTGCCAAAAATGATAGCCGAAAATGCAGCGGCGATGAGAGGTGCAATTCCCCAAGAAGCAGCAATCTGAGAGACACTGCCACTTTTCCATTCCCAGGTGATATCTGCCTGCGCAGCAAATCCAACACCAATAAGGGCACCGACAATGGTCTGCGTTGTCGAAACAGGCCAGCCGAGTCCAGTGGCAAGCATTAACCACGAGGCACTGCCGACCTCTGCGCACCCCATGGCCAGCATGAGGGCACCAGGCCTTCCTTCAAATCTTGTGATATCGATGATTCCGTTCTTGATGGTCGATGAGACACGGGAGCCCATGGCTACTGCACCAATGAACTCAGTGCAGGCAGCCAGGACACCGGCTGTGGCCATGTTGAGTGTGCGGGCTGCAACGGAGGTTGCATATGAATTGGCAACATCGTTGGCACCGTTACCGAAAGCACTGAAGACGAAGGCAACCGATGTAATCGCGAGGATCCAGTCATACTTGGCGGTTGCGATGGGTGCCATGGTGATAATGAAACTCGATTGACCACGCAACAAATGCAAATACTTGGGGCCTTGGATACAAAATATTCTGTGCAGTTCGTGCCGCCCTTATACGAACTGCACAGTCAGGTTACAGGCATTGCCAAGTGCAGCTTTGGAAGAAAGGCTCTTCTAAACTTGGCCAGGTCCATAATGAGGCTAACACCGATACAGGAGCTCAGCCCATCCCATTGAACTCATCAAAAACGTGCACCATATCCGAGATATTCATTGGCTGAGTACCAAATTTCTTGGGTTGCTCTCGCCGACGGAAAGGACTACAGCGGAGGTTGGCGCCAAGTCTCGAGAGCGGACGCCAAGAGCAGTCGAAGCTCGGTTTCCACCGATGGATGGACCTCATTTGGGTTGAACGAGCACGTTTCGATTTGAAGATATCTGATTGAACATGTGTAGAGCTTGACCCAGGTTCAGTGCAGTGCCGAGATTCTTGGAATCTGGGCATCTCGGAGAGAGCACTGCTTGCGCTTGGCATCATGTCACCGTTGGTTCCGATGGGCGGGAAATGGCTCGATTTCTATTCCTTTTGCCACCTGTGAAATACAGTGACATGCTATCTCGCATGCCACGCCCACGTGGTGGTCGTGTGGAATATTGCAGTTCGAGGATCTCGCGAGTCATGGCCTGTTAACATATCATGGCTTTTTGCCAAGGACATTGCTAACTGAATCATGTGTTTCATGGGAGAATACGGGAAATAATATGAAACAAATCATGGTTTACAATAAAATAAATCGGCATCACGATCAATCGATGCACGCTAAGCCCAGGAATGATCCATCAGGGGGCAAAAAGAAGGTCGTCAGCTGTAGGATTCGAACCTACGCCCGCGAACGGAATTGATTTCGAGTCAATCGCCTTAACCACTCGGCCAAACTGACAATATGAGGTAATCAATCTCGGTTTTGACTACAAGAAGTACCTGATTATATTGCACAAACAGCCAAATTTGACAATCATATTTCTCTCTGAAATCATCGTTTGTAGGGCTTGAATCTCGGTTTTGAGTTTTCGAAAGAATATAGTTCCTCTTCAGCCTCTTCATCTACTCCTTGAATAAACTTTGTCTAACTTCACAATCTGTGGAACGAAAGGTTAATTCGTTATGCACGTTTGACTGTTCGTTATTTTCAATTAGACACAACATTCAGTATAGCTAGTTTCACATCAATCGCATGAATATGACGACTGAATTAATGGTCTTTCGTGGTCTGCGTGACTTGAAGTGACATCAGGCTTAAACTCATCACTGATTGAATATTTTCCTAGTTTCGGACAACGATGGTTCTCTGGCTTGAAATCTGACTTGATTTTGAGTGAAATTTTACGGCTCTTTGTATGGCTTTACGTGTCTTTGTTCGCAGTATTAGTGTCTGACCTTATGTTATGTCATCTCTGTTCCTGTGTTGGTGCTGATACATAACTTAAATGCTACGTGATATATAAGAGCTAGAGTCTTTGAATGAGAAATTTTTTCACCTGAGAAATATGTTACTATGTTTACCTATACAGGCTTTTCCTTTTGATGGCAGTAAGCTACAACATTGGTTACATGGTGAGAATTGGTATTAATGGCCCATTATATCTCTGCCTGCCTCAGTTGAATATAGAATCTCATTGATTCTGTTGAGGGGCAGGTGATGGAATCTATGCAATCTCGTTCAATTATGCCTTGGGGTGATCGAATATGTAGAGACAGCTGAACTTCTGCATCAATCGCGCTTAGTATTTACATATATGACGGGTATCTGATGGTTGTGGGTTATATATTCGAGTTTTTGATGTTCCTGGTTCGGTGGCCTTGGTGGCTATCCCAGGTCCCTGCGTGGTAAGAATAAGCCACGTGCACCGCCGAGTTTCAAAACGAAGAATGCTAGCCTTTTATCCAGGCATACAATTCCAATGTTGGCCATTCATTAGATATAGCAGGGAGGAATGACTGGGCCACTTGTTTGTAGAGGCTGCTAGTATGTGTTTTGTGCGATCATCCATGAATTTGGTATAAAGAGGGGCCGGGGAGGGGTAACTTCGGCGGCGACTGTTTGTGGGGAAGAGAGATCAATCTATCATCATTTTCCGTGTAAATCTATCGATGGTTTGCGAATAGGGCTGGGGTATACCGAAAAATATAAGAGAATAGAGGACTTCCGAGGTGTACCACATTATTAATATACGTTGCAGGGAACGTTGGCCAGAATTGACTGTTAAGACAAGACAACAGCGAAAAAAAAAGATAAGTATATGCAGCCGCATATCAAGAGAAGACAAAACAATGCTCATATTCTTCACCAGCTATACCCACCCTGATAACCCAGCCTAATAACCCACACTGGCAAACTGGCAATACCGGAACAGTCACGGAGCTGCTTACCATAGTAGAAATAGCCACCCCATGGCTCTATCCAAAATAGTGACAGTAGTCCACACACATACAAACGGAAAGCATACTGGCCGCCATAGAGAATATCCCCCACCCCCCCAAAAAGAACACGACATGTGTTATAGAAGCCAAAAGGGGTGGGGGAAAGACCAACACGCCTGGAATCTCAAATCAAATTTTACACGAATAGGCTAATGATGATACTAGAAATGCATGATTATCTATAAGTAAATTAATGAATAGTTCATCACATGTAAGAAACATTGGAATAGGTGTGGCGTATTTGATATCAGATTTCAGTCTCGTAATAGATAAGTCTTTATATTGATAAATGTTTGGCAATCTACCAATCAGAAGTCAGTTTGGCCGAGTGGTTAAGGCGATTGACTAGAAATCAATTCCGTTCGCGGGCAGAGGTTCGAATCCTCTAGCTGACGATTTAAAACTTCTTTTTTTTCAAGTTTACTGTCATCAACTTACTTTTACATCCATGATTCGACGGTTTCGTCGGGCACTCATTTTTTACGGATTTATTTTTATTAGAGTCTATCTGATGAACCAGGAAACGTATAACGCTAATGCTAACATGTTGTACAAGCTAGCACAGCTCTCAAGCTCGCACCGCAGTTGGAACACTGTAGTTACTGCAATAAATTACAACGATAGCTTTTACCGAAAATACACAAAAATACGCTATAATTTTGACAATAAATATATAATCTAATCACAACTTTCTGCAAATTTTCAAGAATTCTTAAATAGACTAGAATCAAAATGAAGAGTCTTATCATAGAGAGAATCTAGGAGAAGCCATAGTTGATGAGATATAATGCTGTAATTTATCGAAATAACTGTACGATGTTCTGGATACGGCGCGAGCTGTGCACTTGTCCATTACTCCAATCATAGTACAAAAAACTTAGTCGTCTTCCATCTAATGTCAGTTTGGCCGAGTGGTTAAGGCGATTGACTAGAAATCAATTCCGTTCGCGGGCAGAGGTTCGAATCCTCTAGCTGACGATTCTCTTTTTCGCTGTTCTTTTTTTTTTGCCGTTTTTCTCGTTATACCGCTTCAAGGATGGGTCTGTTCAAGATCCAATCTATATCTAGTGATCGCGATGCCCCCTCTCCCACTGCGGAAATACGCAAGCACGAGCTAAACGGGACCTAATGTATCTATTGAGTCTACAGGAGCAAGCAGAATCAATAGAATAAACATAAAATTGGTAGCTATTGAGCAGCATCTAACCTTTAGGCACATTTATAGAGTGAGGGTGATATAGAGCATAGCTTTCCTTACCTTCGCTTCCTCGTTCTATCTGAACGGATCATCTCCATAGAACAGGGTGGGTACTGTTTACACAGGGTATTTTGATATAACGAAAGACGTCAATACTCCGACTCGATTCAAATGGGGTCTATCGCAATGTGAGTGAGAACTAGTGTTGCTTAGAAACATTCCTCCCTACTTGTCAAACTATACACCAAGGCCCCAACGGCGGATTCATCTCTCTGTGAGATAGCTCAAGATCTACAAACAACACGAAGTACAATTCCCATAGCCGATACAGATCTTTCAACCATACTCGCTGCCCAGTCGTATTTATTTATTATCCCCTGTGTATTTTTGTGGGCAAACATCAGGGCCACAAAGGGCAAAATGAACCATCGTTTGGCCGTCATTTTCGACCCCAGTATAAACGACACAAGCTTCTACCTCTTTGCTTAAAAAAACGAGATCAGTCATACCAATGAAAGCAAATAGCCCAGGGAAAGGAATGGATGCTCGGAAAAGTAAAAAGATACCTGCTTAGAATTCTGAGTAAGGGAATAACAGAAAAGTCTTACACACTGAGGGAAATATTAGGTATGAATCGAAAGACACCAAAAAGACGCCGAGGTGAAGGGTCTCTATAAAGTGTAGATTCCAGTCGCTATAGCCGCCTCTTTCGTAAACCGTGGTATATTTGTCTACAAAACAATATAGTACAATGGATTCAAAGATTTAGGTATCTAATCTAATTTTCACCAAGGCAACTAGTCCAACTGCGTCAGCATCGCTTACAGCTACCAGTGTATTATTATGGATATCCAACAAACAAGGGCACAAGTGACTTTAATGGGATGTTTATTTGTATGTAGAGCAATTGGTTGAGACAACTCGCCGGTATCAGTCGTCATACCGAGTATGCTTCAATCCAAGCCGTTCATCGACTTCAAAAGATAGCTTGTTATTCAATATGATGAGATCCAAAACAGAAATAAGAGAAAAGAAATACATATGACATTTGTAGGACTTTTTCTACCTCAAGCTATCCTTATACCGAGACCAATACCCTGCAAGCTTTGGATTTAGTCAATCACTAGATCAAACTGACCTAAGGCCAGGAGAAGGTGGGCTACATAGCATGTTCCATGGGACTATCACCACGATCATTGCGTTCCCACATAGAGGTCTGTCTAAGCAAGCCATACGTTGGCTGGTCCGTTCAACTTCCACCAAAGAATTTGGTTTGGGAGACCTCATCTCGTGATCACCAAATTGTAGATAGTTCAACGAGCCTTTTCTGGCTCTTGTAGCCACAATCAGCGCTTTCTGTCATCTACCGTCAGTTTGGCCGAGTGGTTAAGGCGATTGACTAGAAATCAATTCCGTTCGCGGGCAGAGGTTCGAATCCTCTAGCTGACGTCTCATTTTTTGAGCTTCTTCTTTTTGCTGACCTGCATTTATTCTGCTTTTGTTGTATATACATTTTTTGGGTTGCTCTGTGGCCAAATGGCCGGCAAAACAAGCCCTAGAAAACCTGGGACTTATAATCTCTGATTGGTTTTTCGAATTACAGTTCCCCACCACACACAGCTTTCTCTTTTGAAGTAGCTCTTTGTAGATACTTTATTAGACTAGATGTTTAATGGCATATTTCTAAATAGGATTATACACTGAGAATATGGTATTTGGCAAGTAAAGATAATTAGTAAGTTAAGCTTACCACCTAACACGTGAGCAGAAAAGTATTCTAACTTAGAGATATTTGCTCATAATTTCAGAGGTGCACAAAATCTTCATCTACTGTCAGTTTGGCCGAGTGGTTAAGGCGATTGACTCGAAATCAATTCCGTTCGCGGGCGTAGGTTCGAATCCTACAGCTGACGATTCTTTTTTTTGTTTGTTTTTGCAGTCTATGTGCATCTATCTTCCATCTTTCACCCAAAGGAAAACTTTATCACAAGTGGGCTTGATGGGGCTCTTTTTTTTTGTTGGACTCATTATTTCCAATAGGACAGATGCGGCCAATGATTTTGCTGGCACCACAACTTAGGGTTATCTCATTCAGTATCACAGAGCATCGGAGTGGACGAGGGCCTCACACGGCTATTAATATTGACTTGATGTACATGAAGCTTGGATCGTAACTGACACCAGTGATGTGACTGAACTTCATGTTAGCCTCAATAATCTACTTTGTGTGGACTGGATCGAGTGTTTCAATTTCAGTATAACCTAGGGGAGAACACGATGGTCTGAGATTACATAGAATCAAATGTGTTTGATATCTATTGGGCCTGAAATTGTGCAATGGTAGGGCTTTCTCCTAGACTGGGCATGTAAATCTCGGATCACCTTTGAAAGGAAAGCAGAGGAACAAATAGCACTACTATGTCAGTTGGACCTTATGGATAGTTGAATGTTCAATGTAGATCGTGAATTGCTAATTTTACATCATGGAGACAAGGCTTATGAGCCTGCGCGGGGAAGTAAACATTCGCCAAACTCCGGGCCTTTTGTATAAGGTGAAAGACGCCTGATGGTATTGGAAAAAAAAAACATGATATCTGTCTTCGCTCAGAGAATGCCCTGCTTTTGTAGACTGATATCGGTAAGTATATCGAACTTTGAAAGAGGGAGGGGAAAATACGTACTCCAAGTAGATCCGTTCAGGCATGACATTGCCCTCGGCATCCTCCATCTGAACCACATTGTCGCGAGAGTCTCGGTCCTTCTTTCGGTCCTTCTCAAGCGAATCCCAGAGAGCCATAGCCTCGTTGATTCGGGTAATCTCCCGGAAGAGATTAGTGTTAGATGTGATGCCCAGGCACTTCAAGCCATAAATGTGAGTAGACTCAGAGAAATGCTTGTCGAAGGCCCGACGACCCATGTACACGTAGTTTCCGCAGATCTCACAAGGGTATTCAACTCCAAGACCATGGAGCTTGTAAAGCCAGTATGGAATGGGTTTGCCGTCCCAAGCCAGAGGCAACTTCAGTGGGTTGTAAACACGCTCCTCGTCGTCACCGTCTGACTCCTCTCCAGCTTGACCTTCGGCACCTGCAGCCTCGGGCTCGGCCAGAATAGCTTCCAATTCCATTTGGCGTTCACGTTCCGTCATACCCTGTCGTCGCTCAACATTGATCTTGGTGGCTTGTCGTTCCGTCTTCAGGACATCTGTCAAGCATCGAGTTCGGTGTTCGCGTTCTGCGACTGCACGTTCCTTCATACTATAGGCTGCGGATGTTCCCTTGCTTGGAGCTGCAGATGGAGCCTCTCCAGATTTGCGGGCTTCCGCTGCACGAATATGCTTCTTGCCCGTCAAGTGGTTCCGGTAGACGTTCTCATTCTTGAACTCTTTCTCACAATCCGGGCACCAAGTGCCCTCACCAGTTCCCTGTGTTGTCGGACCGGATGTACCGTTCTCAGTATTTTCTTCAGTCCAGCCTGGGACCTTTTTTGCGGCCCATTGCTTTTCGAATTGTTCGTCGAAACCAGCGAAAAGCTTGTCCAGGTCCTCAAGCGGCCTCACTTTCTTCAAGAAAGTCTCTAGATAACTGGCAAGCTCCCCAACATAAACGAAGTACCGATCGGTGATTTTATCCTTGCGCTTGATGGAGAGGGTGGGTGGTGTGAAGACGTCGAAGATGTCGAGATATTGAGTGTAGGTCAATCGCCTTGCTCCGGGAAGGTTCAGGTAGTCCTCATGAGGCTTCGTAAGATCCAAATACTGTCCAAATCCTTCTTCACCACTGAACATATTGTCGATCTCCATCCCCAAAAACTCGCCTTCGCCGGGCTCATGGCGCTTGTATGCACGTTCAAGGTTTTCGGTAGGTTCATTAGGGTAACGCTTGTGGAAATCTTTGATTTCGGCGAACTGCCTATAAAACTCTTCGAACTGATCGCCAGTCGAGATTGACTGCACTTCCTTCTCTCGTAGCCCATCGATGTCCTGGTAGATTTCGAGGAGTCGCTTCGATTGCTCCTTAATTCTGTCAAGGAACTTGGCGACTTCATGATCACGGGCTAGGCGTTCACGAACCTATGAAATTGGCTATCAGAAAACATTGTAACAGAGATGATTCCCGGCATAGACTCACATTTCGCGGCTCCTCCGCCACGCGATCAGCGACAGCCTGTTCCAACCGCTCCAGGTCCTCATGGAGATACCGTTGATCTTCAAGCAACATCCTGTGAGTTCGACGGCAGTGCCAGTTTCTTGAATGGCTGCGCGCAAAGAGTGTAGAAGACGTAACGTAGTGATCGCGAAAGAAGTTGGCGATTGGCACCTCAAGCTCGCGGGAAGGTCATGTGACCACAACCACTTCCACCGCGAAAAGTTGGGTCGTTGACCTCACTTTTCAAGGCTTTCACTTGTCGTGAATCCCGATTTTATTTATTTCACGCCGTTGAACTGCTCACATTCTAATCATGGCGGAAGGAATCGACAGACGCGCCGAGGGTATGCGACCCCCAACTTGAGCAAAGTGAGCCGGACTAACAGCAAGCAGAGCGCATGGAGTTTAGCACTTCCAAGGAGGTGACGGTGGCACCCACATTCGAGGATATGCACCTGAAGGAGAGCCTGCTACGTGGAATTTACGCTTACGGATACGAATCGCCTTCGGCCGTGCAATCGCGTGCAATTGTTCAGATCTGCAAAGGTCGCGATACTATTGCCCAGGCCCAGTCCGGTACTGGTAAAACCGCCACATTCGCTATCAGTACGTTGCAGGTCATTGATACTGTTGTGCGCGAGACCCAAGGTATGTGGACTGTCGCTCGATTGGAGCGAGTATAGTTCTAACCGCAGCTTCTTGGTACAGCTCTGGTCCTGTCCCCGACTCGTGAACTCGCAACCCAGATTCAATCCGTTGTCATGGCTCTCGGTGATTACATGAACGTTCAGTGCCACGCCTGCATTGGAGGAACCAACATTGGCGAGGATATCCGCAAGCTCGACTACGGCCAGCACGTTGTTTCGGGAACTCCTGGTCGTGTGGCCGATATGATCCGTCGCCGCAACCTGCGCACTCGCCATATCAAGATGCTCGTTCTTGATGAGGCTGATGAACTTCTCAACCGTGGTTTCCGTGAACAAATTTACGATGTTTACCGTTACCTGCCCCCCGCGACGCAGGTCGTTGTGGTGTCTGCTACTCTCCCTTACGATGTGCTGGATATGACGACCAAGTTCATGACGGACCCCGTTCGTGTCCTGGTCAAGCGTGACGAGTTGACTCTGGAAGGAATCAAGCAATATTTCATTGCCGTGGAGAAGGAGGAGTGGAAGTTCGATACACTTTGCGATCTTTACGATACCCTGACCATCACCCAAGCAGTCATCTTCTGCAACACCCGCCGCAAGGTCGACTGGCTTACCGACAAGATGCGTGAGGCCAACTTCACTGTTTCCAGCATGCATGGAGAGATGCCCCAGAAGGAGCGTGATAGCATTATGCAAGACTTCCGCCAGGGTAACTCCCGTGTCCTTATCTCCACTGATGTGTGGGCCCGTGGTATCGATGTGCAGCAGGTTTCCCTTGTCATTAACTACGATCTTCCTACCAACCGTGAGAACTACATTCACCGTATTGGTCGAAGTGGTCGTTTCGGTCGCAAGGGTGTGGCTATCAACTTTGTCACCAGCGATGATGTCCGCATCCTGCGTGATATTGAGTTGTACTACTCTACTCAGATTGATGAGATGCCAATGAACGGTGAGCTACCCCAGCTTCTTATTGGAGTATTAACGGTGCTAATTATTTATACAGTTGCGGACTTGCTTTCATAATCGCCTTATTGGATCTTGTATCTACAAAATCTTTCTTTCAATCTACTCGGCAGCTAAGTTTCTGAGCTTCTTGACTCGGTTGCGTTCTACATGCGTGGTTGGATAAGACTCGAATTCGACACCGGGAAAAAAGGAAATGCAGTGCCAGCTCTAGCGTGGAGGAAAGGGATACTTACGTATCAGTAAGTAGATCGACTTCACATACTCATCGAAATATACGAATACTAACTTTCTCTCGACAGGATAAGAATGCCAATCAACTTGTACATCCCTGGCGGTGTTTACGATTCTGTTTATTTTCAAAATTTGAGATCGAGGGGCCTAAGTAGTAGCGTCTTTCAGTCCTCGGAGTTTTCGTTTCTGCTTTAATCTTTGATATTGGGAATTATGAATGATGGACTCAAATTTACTTTCAATCGTTTTCCACCTGTCGTATACCCTCGTAGACTCGGATTTGGCTTGTAGCAACTAACAGAGCCACGGCCGTAGAAGCGATCCTGCTTCCCTGGAACTATGTACGCAACCTCTTATTGATTGTTTGACTGGCGTAGTTATCAAGCAGAGAGGCTCATTATATTAGGTAAGATAGAAGCGGAAGCGCAGTACTTACCTTGACATGATCATCTTCGTGTTGCTGTCACTTCCAAGTCCCAGGAATCTTCAAACGAAGCACAAAGAGCTTGACACTTCGGTTACAGCTTCTTCAAGCATCAATCACTGGCGATTGTATCCAGTATCATTTCTACTCGTCAAAGTTTTATTAAATAAATGCTAGCTACCTACATACGTACCCTAAACAACCGAGCCAAACCAAACCCAATGGAGATTTCATACGATTTATACGCGAATAGGGTGCAAAAGTCAGGGAAGGAAGGTCAAGAGGAAATGGGGGCCAAGCCGAAATCAAATCCACAAGAGGAAGAGAAAAGCCATATCCCGATACAAGAGAGAGAAGAAATGAAACGGAGAAGAAACAAAACATGATTGCAAAGCAGGTTTATCGTCTTTCAATCCAATACACATGAGCACCAATGCACCGGGTGAGAGAAATGCCTCCACCATGATACGAGATAATAGAGAAACATGGATATGAAAATGAGACGGTGAAAGAGCAAGGGGCGTGAAAAGAGATTCCTAGGTAGTCATGATAGGCATTCTTGATGTGCAGTACACAAGTTTCAGTTCAGTTCAGTTTAGTTCAGGTCTGGTCTGGTGATGGTCTCAGTAAGTCGAGGTAGATCTCAATGCACTCGTCCGCGTAAACCCATTTGATGATAGCCCACGGACAGGCCCTGTTGGGCGCGAACGATTGTTTTCTCGGGACCAGCTGGTGGCATGTCAGTTTTGAATGGTGACAGAAGGCGGGTGTGAGTGTTTGCTTACATCCTTACTGACTCGTCGTCGCCTGCTGAGGCGAACATTCCTGGGTTTCGTGGATTCCATGATATTGAGTTCACACAGCCCTTCTCGTGTCCTTCCAATGTCTCAACGAGGTTGCCATTCTCCTTGTGCCAGATGTAGACTTTGGAGTCTAGGAAGAGTTAGTGACGTGATGCATATGTGAATCGAAGTACGGACCTTCGCTTCCGCTGACGATGAAGTTCTCAGCGGCTCCACCGAATGTGCTGCGAATGACAAATTCGCCCTGCTTCTGGCCTCTGAATCGACGAACCAAGGCGGTAGTCTCCATGTTCACCAGTTGAATCTCCCCCTCGGCTAGATTGATAAGCACATGGAGTGAATCCTGGCTGATGGCAACCGAGGTCGGCTTGCTAGGTAGCGGAAGAGAGTATTCTTCCTCGTAAGTCATAAAGTTATACACGTGGATTTTAGCTTCGGTGTCAGCCGCAACAAGACGTCGTCCATCTGCACTGATGGCACAGTCTTGTACGCGGAATCCACCTTTCCACGAGTGCAAGGGTTGGCCCCGCATGCTCCAGTGCCGAAGTTGAGATTCAGCATCAAGAGATGCTGTCACGAAGGATTCTCCGTCTGCAGCCCAAGCAGCCGCCGTGACTGGTTGGCGGTGGTGGTTGATGGTAAGCAGACAAACGCCCGTCTAAAATGTCTAGAGTTAGTGTGTTCTCGGAAGCGTCAAATTCCATTTTAGAGCAAGAATTACCTCGACGCTCCATACGCGAGCCTTTTTGTCTTGCGAGCATGTAATCAACTTGGAGTCATCTGGGCTCCAACTAGCAAAGGCAACACCCTCATCGTGATCGGTTAGTCGTCTCAAAACTGAAAAATCGCTTGTATCATAGATAAGCACATGGTGATCCTTGCCGGCAGTGACCAACTTGGTGCCATCGTGAGAGAACTCGCAATACCAAACTTCATCGGAGTGATGGCTCAACCGTGCGCTCACTTCCAGAGGGAAGTCATTTCGGTCGCACATGTGGTCAGAGTAGAGCGATGGGGGCTCGGCGGTATTATGATATAGACAGTTGTTAATTTGCGTGTGCTTGACGTGATCTAATAAGTGGGCAAGGCGATGCTGGGGGATCATAACGGAGGGAGAGATAGATTCTGCACTGGGTTAGCAAGCCTGATACAAACCCTGGTGAGCGACAGCACTTACTGGACAGCTCTCCGAGGAGCCGCTCTCGGGATGAGCTGACAGGCCCATCCCAACCTGCTTGTTCGTGTAGAATTTCGGTCGGGCACATCAGAAGACTAAGGCGAGTCAGCCAATCGCCAAGCCAGTTATCCATCAATCCAGCCATGTACATACCTTGAAAGAGCATGAAGACGCTCTACATCAAAATTCAACGGGGTCAACTCTTGCCGAAGGACGCCGAGTGCCGACGCCAGATCGCGAGTCTCGAGTAGTTCCAGGAACTTCTGCTGCCGGAGATAAAACAGCATCTCATTCATGTCAGCATCCTCCGCTAATACCAGAGTCTCCTCTGGTACAAATTTGTGGTCTTCCGGTTGTAACCCAATATTTCGAAATGAGTGCAGTAAGATTCTCTCAGCCTCCGACCATCTTCCGCCCAATACCGCATTTCGGAAGGTTGCGACGCCCGACGTTTCCAGCTCATAACCACTCTCGGATATTAATTTGGATGCCGATTCTGTATAGCCCAGCTCATAGAGACTTTGGATCAGAATCCGTGACACCTCCTCCCGGTTATGTCCGTAGTAGGTCGAGCTCGGCTTCTTTGAACCGTTCGTATGGGAGCTCCCGTTGGAGCTTGACCCGTTCAGACCAACTTTCCTCGGAGTCGACGGGAAGGACCCATTTGAGGCCTCAGAGACGCCATTTTCTGTTTTGATTCCATCGGGACGCATGGTTGCCAGGCGCCTGCGCTTGGGGGAGGGTGACCGACTATCCGATCGACTTGGGAGGGTAGCGGCCTCGCGTGTGGGAAGTGTAACCCCCGCCGTTGCGGAACCAAGGGGACTACTCGAACGACGACGGCGGCGGCGGCCAGATGGAGCAAGGGTTGCAACGGAGGAGTCGGGAATGTCTACCAAGGGAAGAGAATCGGGGTCGTCGGAGGCGATATAGGGGTGATAAGGTGAAGAGTGAGCCAGCTCGATTAGCCTAGATCTGCCCAATCCCCCGGCTCATAGAACCAGGTGAGCAGATCTGAAGTGATAGTCCGATAAATAACCGGAGCTGTGGGAGTCACAAGGGGTGAGAGAGAGCGAGAGCGTGTGTGAAATCACGAGGGTTGACTCGAGGTCGGGGCGGAGATGCTTATCGAGAGGTGGACCACGGCAGTAAATCTGGTGTGCAATGCAAATGAAGTCAGGACAGATGGGAAAGAAATTTGCTCGAGAA
This sequence comes from Penicillium nucicola, assembly GCF_028828085.1. Taxonomy (NCBI): domain Eukaryota; kingdom Fungi; phylum Ascomycota; class Eurotiomycetes; order Eurotiales; family Aspergillaceae; genus Penicillium; species Penicillium nucicola. Next base: position 248,393 of record NW_026643125.1, on the reverse strand, counting down.
TGGCAGCACAGGAGAATTTGGAGGCGTTCACGATTTCCACGGTTTTCACGGGTTTCACGACTTGGGAGGGTTAAGGGTTTGGAGGGTTTGGAGGGTTTGGGCAGCTCTCTTGCACAGCTCCACGTATCTCTCTCACCTGATCCTCGTTCTGAGCTTCGATTTGTGACGGGCGAGTTAGCCGCCAGATCCTGACCTTTGGGCGTTAGCGTATTCATTTTACAGTCTTTTTCTACGTGCGGAAGTGCACCTGTCTCAACTTGGTCCCAGCTCGCGTTCAGAGTCTGGGGTTGCCGCTCGATCTATAAGCTCCCCACAGCAGCAGGATCTACACCTTAGCTCTCTGAAGGGAAAGAAGTTGGAGCCTGATTCAGCTTCATCTGGTCTTGGAAGCCACAGGCGCCACCGATTTATGGTTTACTGACGCCATCATGATGCAGTAGCTGCAACCTGTATATAAAGCTGTCACCCTCCCCCGGATTGCAGGCTCACGTTGATTCCACGATCTAAAATCTACTCTCTTCAATCTACACTCTACAACTCTACTTCAATCCAAGCCAACACTCTACTCACCATGGGCTGTGACTGCGGATCAGGCTGTACCTGTGCAAGCGGCGGCCAAGGCTGCACTTGTGGCAACACTTGCACCTGCAAGGGATGTGGAGTAAGTAACCTCAATTTACAATTAAAATCCTACTGTACTAACCTCTGTTTCAGAAGTAATGTCCCCTATTGCGTGCTTCGATGTGAAATATCAGAAATGAAAATATTGGAGACCGACTTTTGTCCAGCCGGGCGTAGACGTCATACATCTCGGATACTTACAGTAGACGTGTAGAACATCATCTTCGTTGACGATAATATCCGGCTCTTTTCTCCGTTCTAAATGCGTACCTAGAGCAGGCAGATGACAGAGGCACACTTTACAGCAATCAGATAGAGCATAGTATCTGCACGACATGATAGCTGCGACGATATAGACAGGGTTCTACTCCATAGCTCTGCAGACATCCACCCTTCCACCAGCGATATCCTGGTCCTGGTATTTACAGTGGTATATTTCATCAGTATGATCAGTCCAAAGGATTTGGTTCTCAGGCACCTGAGCATGGAGATTGGCCACACTGACCCGGTCCAGTCTTCGTAACTGATGCGGATTCTCCGATGCATCTCATGCCGGGTGCAATCCGCAGATCTTCAAGCTAGAGGCGTCTACTCCGTACGCCTACCTGCTGTCACCTCTTCGGGCCGAGATGGTCGGAGTCTGCCTGAGTGGCTGCAGATAAAGAGAGAATGCAACTCCCAAGCACTTCGGGCCTCGGGGGAGTCCACCACCGAGCCACTCCACGCGGCAAATCCCCGTGGGGCAGTTCCCCAGCTTCAACTCTCGCTACAATAGAAGTGACTGGCCATTCAGCCATGAAATTAGAGAGGAACAAAGCCAAAGAGAGTTGGATCCTTCAAGCTGATTCCACATAAACAGAAAAACGAAACAATCCCCCAAATCAAGCACCAGACGTGGGGGTCCTCGGGTAATCGGTCGGAGCAAGCCCGAGTGTCCCTCTTCACGTCCTATTAAGAGATGAAGAACATTCCTTCTGTAATTCCTCAATCTCAAGAAATCACCTTTAATATATCTGCAATGTCTGCTGTTACACTCCGTTCCGCGCTGCAAAGCACGCCAGTGTCCTATGGCTTCTGGTTGACGTACGTGAGAACCCCGAAACCCCGCGTTGAGAGGGGCAGCCGGAGAGAGCTTCAATCCAAGGAGGGAGATGCCAGATATGAAGAGACCTCGCTCAATGGAAACACAAGCACATATCCCAAGACCACCCCAGCTAACATATCCCCATCGATAGCCTCCCCAGCGCCGCCGTCGCCAAGACCATCCTCCGCCGCAGCCCCGAGTACACAGAAGGCGGATTCAGCTGGGTCCTCGTGGACGCTGAACATGGTCTGATCAACGACAGCCACTACTACGAGGTCAATACCAACCCCATCTCTGATTCCTCGCGGATTCACAACTAACACCTAATCCAGCTCACAAACGCTATCGGCCACGAAGGCGCCAGCCCCATCGTTCGCGTCCCTTGGCCGGAAGAATGGATGATCAAGCGTGCCCTGGATGCTGGCGCGCATGGAATCATGACTCCCATGTGTCACACCGCCGAAGATGCGGCCAAAGTGGTCAGTTACTGCAAGTACCCGCCTGTGGGCTCGCGCGGCTACGGACCGATGTTTGCGCCACATTCATTCCCGGGTGTCAAGCCTGCGGAGTATGATGAGAAGACCCATGGGGAGGTGCTGGTTGTTGTGCAGATTGAGTCGCGGCCGGGAGTCGAGAATGTGGAGGAGATTGCGAAGGTTGAGGGGCTGGATGTGTTGTTCATTGGACCCTTTGATCTGGCGAAGCAGATGCGTGTGGTGCGTGGTGGGGAGGAGCATGAGGCTGCTATTATGAGGGTTTTGAAGGCTGCCAAGTCGGCTGGGAAGAAGGCTGCTATCTTTTGCTCTGATGGGGACGATGCGTTTAGACGGTCGCAGCAGGGCTTTGATATGGTCTCGATCATTACTGATGTCGGCGTCTTCGGGGATGGTATGTTGCGTGAATTGGAGAAGGCCAAGGGGTCTGCCCAGGTGGAAGGCAAGCGTGATGGTTACTGAGTACTGAGTCTCGGATTCATTTGTACATAGAAACAAGGTATATATTCAATTAAACTGTCAGTCTATGAAATTCGTTTTTCTCCCATTGGGACCGGATCACTTCTTCTTCATCTTCACTCTGTAAGCAGCCGGTGTCACAGCTTTAACCTTTCCATCTTTCTCAACGTCAAAGATGAAGAGATCAGTGGCAAGTCCACCCCAAAGTAGGGAATCGAGGGTAAGCCAGTTGTTGACATGATACAGTGACGAGAACAGACTGGAAGAGGCACCGATACCAACAGTCGGCTTGACAGGTAGAGTAGTATAGGATCGGAAAGCAATTTTGCCAGTAGCATCCTCAGGCACAACGGTCGGTACCAGCCTTGCATTGTGACCGCCGAAGAGAGCTTGGATTTGGGGCGTGATGTCAGTGCCATTGCTTATCCACGAGGTGACTTGCAATCCAGGTTCGGACTGCGTAGGTGAAACGACAGAAAATGTGATAGAAGAGTTGAGACTTTGGGCCCTGTATGTCCCTGCAAACTTCTGACTGGCTTCAGCTGCAGCTTGTTCCATCAACGCTGGAATGATAGAATCGGTAATCAGATCAATGGCAAGAAGCATCAAAGGACTGCGAGAGGCTAGAGAGCTGGCCCCGAGAAAACTAAAGCCGGCATTGAATTCCGGAATGACGGCCACAATTCCACCGTAAGAGCCGGAATCTCCAAGCTTGGTGTATATGTCGGTGACGATACCAGATTTGTCGTGTACGAAGCGGTGGATTTCCCACGGTTTGCCGACGGAATATCGGAGACTTGCGGTATGAGTGACAGGCTTCATCCATTCGCGCGTCTTCTCTGAAGGAAGAAGGGTTGAATTGAGAAGGCCGACGCCGAACTTGGCGAGATCGTTGGTTGTGGAAAACAAACCACCGGATGGAATCGTAGAACCTCCATCCATCTCAAATTCTGGCTGGAGGGCTTTTGAAGTAACATGATGACGGAGAGTTGAGTTGTCGGGGGGCGACGCGAACGTTGAGTTCATATTCAGAGGGTGGAAGATTGACTCTCCGTACCACTCGTCCATCGTCTTGCCGGTAAGGTTTGATATCGCGAGACCCAGCAGGGCGAAGTTACTGTTCGCATACTCCGGACTAGCCCATGGGACAAAAACAGGAGCGCTTGCAGCATATCCCTCATCCCATGGAACCGGGTTGCACCCTTGGACTTGGTTTCCGATACAGGGAGGCCAGAGCGACAAGTCACTGGCGTTCAATGGGGGTAAGCCATAGAACCTTGGATCGGTGGCCTTGGGATCATGAGAGCCTGATAGCTTTGCGCTTGCAAAGCTATACAGGAACTCAGTAGTTCCACCGTGCGGTATACCACTCATCTGACTTGCAATAGCTTTGAGTGTTATCTTGTCCCATTCAACATCACGGGTAAGCTGGAACTTGTCACGGTTCTCACGGACTTGCTCTGCTAGCGAGGGAAAGATGTCTGTCAGTGGACGTTCCCAGTCCTTATCCTCTAGTTCGAGAAGACCCGCGAGAACGGTGAAAAGCTTGGAAACACTGGCCACTTTGTAAATGCTATCTCCATCAACCTTTCTGGCTCCGATGGGGAATTTAGCAACTTCACTAGCGGTATGGTGGAACTGCAAATGCTCGGCCTTGGGGTCAAGTGTGGAAAATAAACCAGCAGAGAAGGTGAGATTCTTCAGCGCAGATACACCATTGGTTCCATTGGCGTGACCGTCGATATAGGCGTTGAGGTTGGAGGTGAGATTCTTCCAGGTAGCAGCGACTCGGCTGTTACTGCTGGACAAATCTCTGGGAGGTGGATAGGTCGGCCCTAGAATGTTTGCCAGAACCCCTGGGATACAGAAGAGGCCGGCAATTGTGTGATTTGGAAGCTTCATTTTGCTTGAATAGATAGCTTCAAGACGAAGAAAAAAGCTTTAATGAGGGGTGTTACAGTAGTTGCTGACCATGATGGATGTCGACCTGATTTTATACGTCAGTCGAAACGCAACAAAAGTAGACATGACGTTGATCGTTCGCTGTACAGGGCTGCGCCATGCAAGCCTTTCCAGTGCCCTTGTTTGGGGGCCATCTATAAGGAGTGGAATTAATTGGTGTTTCCTGGATAACCCAGAGAACAGACCATGGAAACGAGACAGCAATTGGTTTGTTGATCAAAGCTGAGCTATATCTGGGGGCTTCGGCTCGTGTGCTATGCTTCATTCAGCCACATGCACCGCTTTGCTTTGGCCGTTCATGGTACCTGTCAGACCCATCAGGAGGCAGTGACGCAGTATAAAGTGCAATTTCGGACCGTAGAACCATATTCGCCGACTCTGACCGATGATCTTGGAGGCGGTGTTGTCCAATGTAGATCTTCCTGAGTCTCTACAGAAAAGGTTGGACAATACGAGTCTCGCTTGGCTGACATCGTTATGCAGGGACGCTAGGCCACATGAGGCAGCATGCGGCGCTTTTGGCATTCTGATAAAGCCAATACGGATTCACTTGAACAATATTTGTATTGCGTTAAGGATATAATGATATAATGATATAGACAAATTTATCCACGGAGACATTTACCTCTTAATTACATGGTCATTTCAGTCAGTATAAAATCATGCTCAAACAACCAAGAACAACTGATGCGCAGGAATCATTCTCGTCGCAAAAACAAAGCCCAAGGCTAGAGTCATCACTGCAGTGAAAGCGGCGAGAAGCCCCAGACGTGCTAAGCTCTCAATACCGGGTCGCTCGAATTTAGTACTCCTCCGCTCTCCAAGTCGAGTTATGCGAGTCAGAGTGGGAACATATTTGAACTCGAAGCGGGACTCTTCCCCAAGACCCATCTTCTCGTCGAGAATGAGCTTGTAGAAATACTTTCGACGGAGCTAGAGAGTTGATTTGTTAGTATGTGGGACTGGGATCTTCATCATGTCTTACCGAAATCATCATCTTATCCAAGCAAGCAATTCTAGGAATGATGTACGAAACACCCATGACCCAGAAACAATAACCCCACATCAACATCTTATAATAAAAGTTTGAGCGCGGAATCTCCAACTCATCAGAAAGCTGATCCCCATTGAGCAGTCGTGCCATGGCTTCCATAAACTCCTTGGATGCATAAGCCGGTGCCGTGTTCTCCAGACCAATGATAATATTCTTCGCCAGAACCTTTCCAACCTCCGTAGGATCGATTTCCGTAATTAGTAAAGATTCCATCATGGCCCGCGCTTTGGCTGTATCTTCAAATGGATGCGTCGGTGTACCCATATAATAAGCCACCAGTCTCCATAGTGCAATGTAGTCCTCGATCTCTTGCTGGCTGAGGTAAATCCCCTGCCTGGGCAGTCCGAGCCAGACCACCGCGCTGCAGAATGTGTTGATAGTACCGATGCAATCGAGGTCGTTGACTGGGGTTCCATATCGGTCGATATCATAGTATTCAGGCTTTTGGTCAACCAGACTGAGTATTCTCATCCGGACCGATGAATGGAGTAATCGGACTCGAACAGATGAGACATGGCCTTCCCCGCCTGGTTTCATTCCTTCGACTGAGCTGTTGACTTGGAGGATATGCTGAAGAGTCTCGAGTAATCTTCGCCGTACTACCTTAGCTCCGAACCCGCCTGTGCGTGTGAGGGTTTCAACGACTCGAATGGCTCCCCTAGATATGACCATCAGCATATATACCTTGGTCAGCTGTTCGAGTATTCTATCATCCTACATTCCACCGAGTAAGCTTTCAAAACTGAGCTGTAAGTGTATCAGCATCGCATATCAAGTCCCATTTGGAGCGTAGGTTACCACTCACTACATTCAGGATCGGAAGTCCATATCGAAAGAAGACATCCTGCCCTCGTTGAATTTGCGCCCAGTCCACCCAATCCGGGATGGTATTGATTTGCGTCCACAACTCTTGGAGTTTCGGATCTTCATCCGCATGATCCCGCAATAGACCATATAGATCCTTCTTATAGATCTTCTTGTCCAAGTCGTCATGTGTCGGAATTTTATTCAAAATCTCTACGCAGTCATCTGCAAGCATATCGCACGTATAGGCCAGCGGACGGAGTTCATCGGCAGAGGAGTGGAGGTCAGTCCAGTAGAATGAATATCCCCAGTAATGACACTGCGTGCTATTTCCATTCTTAGGGCTTTTGAGTGACATTTTGATGGCTGTCTTGAAGATATAGAAGATAGAGTAAATTCAAGCAGGTTTGATACTATAATATACAAGTTTTCCCATTGCCATACAAAGTCATGACAGCTGACCCGTTTACCGTGGTCCACGGTCCGGGGAAGAGGGGGATGCCATGTGAAGCCAAGATGAACCACTCAAGATCCTCGTTTGCTAGCGCCCCTTCTAATGGCATCGGATTGCGGGGGGCTTTGTAGCAATGAACGTAACATATGACATGTGAACAGTCGCGAATTAGCTGAGTCTGCAAGCAATCCCCTAAAGCATGTACCTCGAGTGTCCAAGTGTCACACCCTTGCTACTAATACGCTGTATGTATTATTGATTCTCACTGATCAAGCCTAAGGACGTGGGATACCTCGATTTGCTATGCTGCCACATAGTAAACCTGCAAACTGAATGCCCGCGAAGCCCAAAATTGTAACTGGAATAACTAGCGAACGTTATGTTTGATTGATAATTCATCCCATTCATTAAAATGCTAACGTTTGATACAATATGAGGGGTAAAATTGGACGTACAATATAATAGTCAAAAGCGTTAAGAGGCTTTTCATTTATTAGTGGTATCAAATTGTGAGGCGTGGCTTTTTAGTCCCAGACTATGTTTATTTGGAGGACAGACTTCTTAAGGTTCAACAGTCTAGGCGATCAAGAGCCTTTGTTCTGCTCTTTTAACACAAAGCATTATCCATAGAAAACAAAGGACTTCGCGTGGTAATATTTCAACCGTGTTCTTTGTCTGACAACTATATAAGTTAATATATCACCTACTAGACCACCACAGAATAGAGCGTGATCTAGAACACTTTCCAAAACTTGATTTGCGCAAGCTGCGCAAGCAACCATGGAGACCAATCTTTTAATCGAATGCGAAGTCAACGGAATACAAGTTCCCTCATTTCACTTTAAGGAAACGGAACTCGTCGCTTGCTACAGGGCTTTGACCAACCTTCGGAATCTATTGTTCCAAGAGCATATGCTCGAACTTCTTCAAGACCAGATCGACGAGGGAACTAAATACTTCGAATCGCTGTTAGCAGCGTCAAACCACCAATATACGGAAAGTGCGACCCATATGACTGTAAATGGACTGTCAGCAAGAGAGTTTCGATCCATGACCGGTCGCTGGTACAAAACCCAACCGCTCGACTGGATGGCCTTCAGATATGTATTCCCAGCACACCCGGCGGTATATACAGTCCTATGTGAGACAGATAAGAACACAGAGTATGAAGCTCTGGGCAAGGTGCAAATGATTGGAGATCATATGGCAAAACTTTGGGTTGTTGATCCCACGAGGAGTCTGGAGATAATCCCGGAGTGGTTGACGGCGCTGCATAATCCCCGGTATGAAATGAAAGACTACTCAATTGTCAAACTTGACAGTGGGAGTGTCTTCTTCTATCTCATGAACGAGTTTACAGAGACTGAAGATGGTTGCAAGATCAGGTTGCGGGCATTCTTCCCTTCTGCTTCGCCCGCATCGCTGGTCAGTCAATATGCACTGCATCAAGCTATTGACTACCGCAACCTGTTGTGTATGGTTCAGACAGTTGTTGAGGCTGAACAGGACTCCTATTGAGTGGCGCCGCGCGTCACCTTCAGTGCCAAGAAGCTTGGAAGTGGGAAATGATAGCTGAGAAGACATATTGGATAATTGATGAGATTGAGCCGGAGGATAACAGCGTAGGATATTAGTATGGAATCAAACAGCATAACGTCAATCAAGCATGACAAATACAGGACTGCTCGACTGCATCGTACACTGGCTAGATGCCAGCCATTTGCACGCATAGTGCCAATATAAGTAATAGCTTTCAGTAGCTGGGAAGCTCATCAAATCATATAGCATGCAAAACAAACCTTCTCGCCACCAAAGAAGAACCAAGGCAGATTGAGGTCCGAGTGAAGAAAGCTGGGCAAAGCGATCGGCTCACTCGGGGAGGACAAGGATTGGGTGAAGAGCTCAGGAGACTCCACGACCAGGGGAAGTATAACAATCTCACCCGACCAACACCTCCAAAGCGAATGCTGGGATTGGGACGTCCTCGACTTAGAGCGCGGTCGTCATTTCTGGATTTGATACTCCGAGAAGATACGTTGACACCGCCATCACCGCCCGCCGAGCTGCCACCGCTTCCAGACTCGCCCTCCTCAACCTCCACCTCATCCTCTACTCCTCCCCCACAGGCTTCCTCCACTATGGCTGCTCAGACAGAAGAGAAAGGTTCGGTGTTCTCGGTCTCCGGACCCGTTGTGGTGGCCGAGCATATGATCGGCTGTGCCATGTACGAGTTGGTATGTTGCCCTCCCCCGGCTTCAGCTCCTCAGCTCCCCGACTGCTCCATGCTGATAAGTGCTTAGTGTCGTGTTGGTCATGACTTGCTTGTTGGTGAAGTTATCCGAATTGAAGGCGATAAGGCCACGATTCAGGTTTACGAAGAAACAGGTAGGTTCCTCCCCATGGCTTCGTCATCGAACTCCCCCCGAGCTAGACTGACCGAGACGATGCATATTAGATGGTTTGACCGTCGGCGACCCCGTTACAAGGACAGGAAAGCCCCTGTCTGTCGAGCTCGGCCCCGGTTTGATGGAAACGATTTATGATGGTATCCAGCGACCCCTCAAGGCCATCTCCGACCAGTCTAAGGGTATCTACATTCCCCGTGGTATTTCCGTGAACGCATTGGATCGTGAGAGAAAGTGGGACTACAAGCCTACCACCTTCAAGGTTGGCGACCACATCACCGGTGGAGATATTTGGGGTTCCGTGTTCGAGAACAGTCTGGTCAACGACCACAAGATCCTGCTGCCTCCGCGTGCACGGGGTACCATTACCCGCATTTCCCCCGCAGGCAGCTACACCGTTGAGGAGAAGCTTCTCGAGGTTGAGTTCGATGGCAAGAAGACCGAGTACGGTATGATGCAAACCTGGCCCGTTCGTGTTCCCCGCCCCGTTAGCGACAAGCTATCCGCCGATGCGCCCTTCATCGTCGGCCAGAGAGTGCTGGATGCTCTCTTCCCCAGTGTCCAGGGTGGTACCGTCTGTATCCCTGGTGCTTTCGGTTGTGGAAAGACTGTCATTTCCCAGTCTGTGTCCAAGTTCTCCAACAGTGATATCATCGTCTACGTTGGTTGTGGCGAGCGTGGTAACGAGATGGCCGAAGTCTTGATGGATTTCCCCGAAGTATGTCCTCTTCCTTACTCTGCAATCTCTACTTGCTAACCACAGTTATAGCTTTCCATTGATATCGAGGGCCGCAAGGAGCCCATCATGAAGCGTACCTGCCTGATTGCCAACACCTCGAACATGCCTGTCGCTGCCCGTGAGGCCTCCATTTATACCGGTATTACCATCGCCGAATACTTCCGTGACCAGGGCAAGAACGTGGCTATGATGGCCGACTCCAGTTCCCGATGGGCCGAGGCTCTGCGTGAAATTTCTGGTCGTCTGGGTGAGATGCCTGCTGACCAGGGTTTCCCCGCCTACCTCGGTGCCAAGCTGGCCTCCTTCTACGAGCGTGCCGGAAAGAGCAGTGCGCTGGGTAGCCCCGAGCGTGTGGGCAGTGTCAGCATCGTCGGTGCTGTCAGCCCGCCCGGTGGTGATTTCTCCGATCCCGTCACTAGCAGTACCCTGGGTATTGTCCAGGTCTTCTGGGGTCTTGATAAGAAGCTCGCCCAGCGCAAGCACTTCCCCTCCGTCAACACCTCTATCTCTTACAGCAAGTATAACACTGTCTTGGACAAGTACTACGAGAAGGACCACCCCGAGTTCCCTCGCCTGCGTGACGGTATTCGTGAGTTGCTGGCCAAGTCCGAAGAGCTGGACCAGGTCGTCCAGTTGGTCGGTAAGGCTGCCCTAGGTGACTCCGATAAGATTACGCTCGACGTGGCCAGCATGGTCAAGGACGACTTCTTGCAGCAGAACGGATACAGTGACTACGATCAGTTCTGCCCTCTCTGGAAGACCGAGTACATGATGAAGGCTTTCATGGGCTACCACAACGAGGCCCAGAAGGCTGTTGCTCAGGGTCAGAACTGGAGCAAGGTCCGCGATGCCACCGCCGATCTCCAGAATGCCCTGCGCAGCATGAAGTTTGAGGTTCCCCACGACGAGAAGGAGATCTCCGCCAAGTACGAGCAGATCCTCCAGTCCATGACGGAGCGATTTGCGTCTGTCTCGGACGAGTGAAAGTGCCATCTTAGCCTAGCATGTATTTTCCGATTTTTAGATGTTTGTCGAGCACATTCCCCTGTAGTTATTGTGTCCAACTCGAGTGTTTTCTACCCTGCTTCCCTTCATGTCAAAGTCTATGTGACTTTTCCTAGACAGCCAAATAACCATTAAACTATTACAACCTAACATTACAGTATCAGTTCACTTGTAAGTTCTCTCATTCGCTCAGGTAGACACTGCAGATCACTGCAGCCTAAGGGAGACCGCTCTGGCCGCCACTACATCACCGCCTTCGAGGCCAACCAAACAATCTCCCCTACCTCCTCCGCTACTCTCAACTTCTCTCGCTTTCGCTTCTCTCTTTCTTTTCTTTTAAAGTTTTTGTCTAGAAAGCAGTTTCTATACTGATACCGCCAGCCATGGCAAGCCCCACGACCGGCTACTCGTGCGAACCCCCTGTCCCCTCTCCGATGCGGTCAAGCTAATCTCCGTGTGCGCAGCATAAATGTCAATGACCCCAGCTTGATTTCACTGGTCAACAAGCTGCAGGATGTCTTCTCCACAGTTGGTGTGAGTATATAAATAAACTCGGGAACTATCTGCCAATTGTGGCTCTAGGGGTGTCTCGTGCGCTGACTCCATATATGCATCAGGTCCACAACCCGATCGATTTGCCCCAGATTGTCGTCGTCGGATCGCAATCCAGCGGAAAGAGTTCAGTGCTAGAGAACATCGTTGGTCGGGATTTGTACGTGGTCCCTTTCGTCGAGCTTGCGCGGCACCGTCAACACAACGGGTAGCGGGGTATGCACAACAGTGTCAACAATTGCTAACAGTGGACTTTGCGATATAGCCTGCCTCGTGGTTCCGGAATCGTTACTCGGAGACCTCTCATTCTGCAACTTATCAACAAGACCCCCACTGCTCAGGCAAACGGCGACGGCAAGTTGGAGACAACGGACTCCGAGTCCAATGTCGACGAATATGGTGAATTCCTGCACATCCAGGGCCAGAAGTTCTACGATTTCAACAAGATTCGGGAAGAGATCGTTCGCGAAACGGAAACCAAGGTCGGCAAGAACGCCGGTATCTCGCCCGCTCCCATCAATCTGCGCATTTACTCACCCAACGTCCTCACCCTGACCCTCGTCGATTTGCCCGGTTTGACCAAGGTGCCCGTCGGAGACCAGCCGAAGGATATTGAGCGCCAGATCCGCGAGATGGTGCTCAAGTACATCAGCAAGCCCAACGCAATCATCTTGGCTGTCACATCGGCCAACCAGGATCTTGCCAACTCTGACGGTCTCAAGCTGGCGCGTGAGGTGGATCCGGAGGGTCAGCGCACTATTGGTGTGTTGAGTAAGGTTGATCTGATGGACGATGGAACTGATGTGGTGGATATTCTCGCTGGACGAATTATCCCCTTGCGCCTGGGTTACGTTCCCGTGGTCAACCGTGGCCAGCGTGACATTGAGAACAAGAAGCCCATTGCTGCTGCTTTGGAGAATGAGAAGAACTTCTTCGAAAACCACAAGGCTTATCGGAATAAGGCTTCTTATTGCGGTACGCCGTACCTGGCTCGCAAGCTCAACCTGGTAGGGTTGTTTCTGATCATAGGGTGAACCCATGGGCTAACATACATTCTAGATTCTTATGATGCACATCAAGCAAACCCTGCCCGATATCAAGGCCCGCATTTCCTCCTCCCTCCAGAAGTATACCACGGAACTTGGGCAACTCGGTGATTCCATGCTCGGCAACAGCGCCAATATTATCCTGAACATTATTACGGAATTCAGCAACGAGTATCGCACAGTTTTGGAGGGTAACAACACGGAATTGTCTAGCATCGAGTTGTCTGGTGGTGCTCGTATCAGTTTCGTGTTCCACGAGCTTTACTCCAATGGTATCAAGGCCGTTGACCCATTCGACCTTGTCAAGGATATTGACATCCGCACCATCCTCTACAACTCTTCTGGTTCCTCTCCGGCACTCTTCGTCGGCACCACTGCCTTTGAGCTGATTGTCAAGCAACAGATCAAGCGGTTGGAAGAGCCCAGCTTGAAGTGTATCTCACTGGTCTTTGACGAGTTGGTCCGTATTTTGAGTCAACTCCTGACCAAGCAGCTATTCCGTCGCTACCCTATGCTGAAGGAGAAGTTCCACGCTGTGGTTATCGCATTCTTTAAGAAGTGCATGGATCCGACCAACAAGCTCGTCAAGGATTTGATCAACATGGAAGCTACATACGTCAACACCGGCCACCCTGACTTCCTCAATGGTCACCGTGCCATGACTCTTGTCAACGAGCGCCAGCAGGCTGCCAAGCCTACCCAGGTCGACCCCAAGACTGGAAAGCCTCTTCCGGGCCGTGCTCAGAGTCCCTCCCTGGACACTACCGGTGAGGCCCAAAACGGCAGTGGCTTCTTCGGCAGCTTCTGGGCTTCCAAGAACAAGAAGAAGATGGCCCTGATGGAGGCTCCTCCCCCGACTCTGAAGGCCTCCGCCAGCTTGTCTGAGCGTGAAGCCACCGAGGTTGAGGTTATTAGTAAGTCGCAAACCAACAGTAATCCCATGACCGATCACTAACACCTAGACAGAGCTTCTCATCACCTCCTACTTCAACATTGTCAAGCGTACCATGATTGACATGGTCCCCAAGGCTGTCATGTACACCCTGGTCCAGTTCACCAAGGACGAAATGCAACGCGAACTCTTGGAGAACATGTACCGCAACAACGAGCTCGACGATCTACTCAAGGAGAGCGACTACACAGTCCGCCGACGAAAGGAATGCCAACAAATGGTGGAGAGCCTGGGTCGCGCCAGCGAGATCGTCAGCCAAGTCCAGTAAAGTGTGGACCATATCCAGGGAAAAAAAGACTTGATTTTATTCCATTCCATTTTCATCGGCCGACTGTATGATTGAGCTATCGCGTTGGTGGAGTTGGGCTGTCTGTGGATTTCATGACGTGAATATCTCGAACTATACTTGTACCTTGCTTCCTGCCATGTCCCAGAATAGCAACGTGCATTGCTGGCTTGGAATTGGCCATGGCCACCTCGATGATCGGCGAATTCGACTCGAGACCGAGTGACATCTGGCAAGACAGGGAGTCTGGCTTGTTGTTTTCTTTTCCTATGTGCCGCTTTGTCATTTTCTCTTCGCTTTTTGCCCCCAATTTGAGAGCTCTATACCGTTTTCCTTTCTCAGTTGGTTTTGTCTGTGTTCGACTTTCATGAATTTTCAGATGACGACTGTATCAATTAATGATTGTCTCTGCTTTATGACTTAGCTTTAGAATTCAGACCTTTCCTCTTTACTTGTATTCGAAAGAGACCATTAATCTTATAGATCCCAATAGTCAAGACTTGGCTCTTGGCAACATGGTATACCTCCAACTCCCAATAGGCTTAGCGGTCCTGTATGTCATGCATCTACCCCAATTGCCACTATTCGTGCACTACCTTTCACATTCACATTCAGATTCAAATTCACATTCGGTCCTCTCTACTCTCCCTTAACAGTATGCCGATACGAATAATACCAATCCCCCCTCCTCAGATCCTGTCTAACCTTATAATTGGCCTCAGCAGCCTCAACAACCCCGACATCCAACTCCCTAACCAGAACGCCCTCTTCAGCCCCCATTTTCCCAACAGGCCCAGTGATAGGAAGTGTAATCTGAGACAATCCAAGGAAATCCTCTTTCGGACCAGCGGCATTGGCAAAGATCACTGCACAAGTATTCTCGAAACAACGAGCTGTAATCGTCGTTTCAAGGAAGAGGGCTTCACAGTCTGGATTCGACTTGCGCGCTTCCGGGGATGCGTCATGGGGTGTCCCTGGCTTTTGATAAGTATATATAGATTCACAAAGAAAGGACATGAACATACAGAAAGTAGGAATGATTATAATCTTGGCCCCATCGGCTATCAACTCCCTAAACGCCTCGGGGAACGCCAGATCCCAGCAAATAAGCATGCCCGCACGACCGACAGGCGTGTCGAATGCGACATGTCGCTCGTGTGTTGAAGAGGTAAGATGTGGTCGTTCTGGATGCCAGATGTTCTTTTTGCGGTAGGATGAGAGAATTGAGCCGTCGTTTGAGATGAAGTAGGCTGTGTTGTAGAACAGCGTGGTGTTGTTTTCATCCGGATGTTTCTCGATGATTGTTCCTGGGACCAGGCTGATTCCTAGGTCTCTTGCTAAGTTGCAGTATTGTGAGAGATATCTCGGGGATAATTCTGCTTGGGTTGACCAGAGAGGGTCGTCGGGGACCCAGCCGCTTAGGTGGTATCTGGGGTATTGTTAGTTTGGTTCTTTGGTGTTGGTGAGAATACTGGCTTTGCTCACTCTGGAAGAACGGCCAGCTCGGCCTTTTGGTTGGCTGCCTCGCGGATGTATTCGCATGCTTTGGCATGGTTGTATTCCGGGTCTAATGGCTGTGATATCGTTGAGTTAGTATCGTGCAGCAATGTCGATGCATAAATCAATTGCTGTGGCAGCTCACCTTGATTTGCCACTGAATGACGGACACACGCGGATTAGAAGCCATCATGAGTCTGTTGCGATCTGAATTGTGAAGGACAGAAGAGAAGAAGAATACCTGCCCCAAGTGATGTCAAGTAAGTTTATCAGTTACCCCAACAAGTTGGAGACGATGGGGTCAGAGCAGACGCAACCCCACTCCGATCTCCGATTGAGTAAGTCGATGCGAACAGCTTCACTTCCAGGGAGATTCATAGGGTTAGGGTTACTGATATTAATATTATTAATAGTATGGTATCGAACACAGTCAGCATAACAGTCAACATAACATAGTCACATAGTAGCACCGATCAAAATGCTCCCAATTCCACACTGAAAGTCGGCTTCTTGCTCACCCGATACACCAACCGATCCGTCCAGAAATGCGAGAACACTGCATGGATGGTAGGCACAGCACCGAACATGGTACCCGAAAGTGGGAAACAGACTCTCTCACAGAGGCATTGAGGGTGATACCACACACGTCGAGAGAAGCCGGTATCAGGCAGATTCGCCTCACGCATATCCTTCATCCGACTATCCAAGCAGACGGCATGCCATCGCTCATACAAGGACAGACACACATTCATCCCGAGGAATCCCGATGTGCGAAGAGTATTAGTAAAGGAAAACGCCCACGCCAGGGTAGGATGCAACGATGCGACGGGGGTCCACAGGGTGTAGAAGACAGAGAAGAACATGAGTAGAGTCAGATGACAGGGCATGAAATGCGCTTCCCAGAGGAGATGGAGCAGCGCGAAATGCCGGGGCCGTAGGAGTAAGCAGCGCTGGGTGAAGCTTAGATATCCAAACGTCCTTCGTGCAGCGAAGCCAGAGTCAAGAGAACCCCACATGTGTCGCAGGGCCTGACGGTAGCGGGCAATACAGGTGTCGACAGTGCGGCGCCAGCCAATACCTGCATCACTGGAAACATTGCATTGGCTTGCTGGAATGTAAACGACGCGTGATATCAGGTTACCGGCTGTTTCAAAGTAGCACTTGAGAAGCATATGGAGGTCTTCGCCGATTGCCGTTGGGTCGCTGTCCCAACCACCAACCTTTTCGACTAGCGAGAGTGGGAGGGAGTAGACTGATGTTGGGATGGCGATGATTGTGTAAGGGTACATTGTAGACAGTCCTGCAAAGCCCCATAGGAGGTCTGCACATCGGACTAGGATTGGGCTTTCGTGCGAGTTGCGGTCAAAGATTATGGGACAGCAGTAGATTGATCGGTCTGCTTCGGTCATGTGTAAGTAGTGCAGTCGGCGAATTTCGGTGAAGTAGTCGCGAGACAAGTGAGTGTCGGCTAAATGAAAGTTAATGACAGTTAATGGCCAACTTGACAAAGATGGAAGGGACTATTTACCATCCATTACGGTTACCATCACCTTGCATGACTCCAGTTGTAGAGATTCACGGTAGATCTCGGCGATCTTCCGTGCCGCAAATGACACATTGGAGCTCTTTCCTGCAATTTCCCCTTGTATACCAGCCGGATGGAAGGTCGATTGAATGTTCAGGAAGGAATTTTCGAAGGACGAGACGAGACGAGAGGCCTTTTCGACTGCGAGATTCTCATTTTGCTCCATTGCCAGGTAAATCTGATTGTATCAGCTTTAGATATACTAAAAATATGTCTGCTTGACTCACCTCATATTGGGACTTTGCTCTGGGATGACTGGCCAACACTTTCAATGTCGTCTCAAGGGTATGAAGGTCTTCGCAGTAGTTGGGAAGAATAATCGCGTGGATCAACTCTGCAATGCCGACCTCGATCTCGGCTAAATCAAAACCTTTAGATTGAGACCGACTAACAAGATCCCTTGAACTGGCCATAAAGGAAGACTTCGGATCATTCTCAATTAGACGTCTGTTGATGGCCTGCCGGGTCTCCTTGGTAATGTTGAAGAGTGACAACCCAAGACGAATAGTGAATGCAAACATTTGAGTATGAATAAACACAATGTATACAACAAAAACCGTCTGTGCAATGTTGAGACCACTCCAGGGTCCCCCGGAGGGAGGCTTGGTGGACGGGGGAAGTAGCTCCTCCATAACGACGACTGGACGAGGTCAGAGAAAGCAAATACCAGCATCAAGATTAAGGCAAGGATGCTCAGCCCTGGCAGGCAGCGCGAGAACCAGACCAGCATCCTGGAGGGTAATCCGAAAGGTTCTTACGATGTGAAAGAAGAGGCGGATGAAAGGAAGAGAAGGGAGTCACACGGGGATTTCACCGGTCTATACAGGCACAGGAAATGCACCCGACTAATTCACGTCGATGACATCGTCGGCGACATCGTCAAACACTAACAAACTAAACGAGCCGCTCGACAAGTGTAGGAACGCGAAGCACCAACGTGCAAATGATATACTTCAAAGCTTGGCACTCATGCGGACTCAACATTGGCTGAAAGGGCTTTGGTCTCTCCACCATCAACCAACCCACCAATAACACTCGACATCGCAGGAGCGTGGTCTGAGATATAAGTCTTGACTTTTCTCATTCTCACCTCCTTTTCTTACTTTGCAAGCCCTAGAGTCTGCAGATCATCTAATCGTGAATCCCACCGCACCGACGGCCAATCCCACGAATCCCCCACCAGCCCATAACTCTCCCATTCCCCATTTGGCTTGCGCGCGTTCAGCGCCCAATATCCCCAGCTGGCGTCAGTTGCGCCCAAGAACTGGACCAGGTGACTCCAGTAGTTCTGGTCCCCGGCCGATGGCTCCCCAGGCATTCCAAACTCCCCAACCCACACCGGCGCAATATGCTCGGCGAGCAGATATGCCCAGTTGTTGTCCATGGTGGTTGCAAATTCTCGGTAGGTTCGCTCAGAATAGGGGTAAAGATCACCCCAGCCCGACCACTTATACACATGCGCCGAGTACACGACTCGGTCCGGTCGACTCAGTTGAATGGGTCGTTCCCGGACCTGCGAGAGATCGTTTGCCGACGAGATTCCTTCCACGATCATCAGCCAGTCTGGGTTGATGTCCAGTAGCCGTTCGGACGCTTTCTCTGCTGCACTTGCCCAGTCCTTCCAGCCCAACGTACCCCATAGCCCTCGTGGCTCGTTTCGCAGATCTGCGCCTAGCACGAGAGGATTCCGTGCGAGCGGTCGCATCACCGTTTCCCAGTTCTGAATCCATTGCTCTTCGGTTTGGGAGATACGACAGAACAGGGATCCACCGAACCAGTCGTTGGACCAGCCCGTGTCACAGGGGTTGATACCGCAGCACCATGTTGCTTGTGTGATGTGGTTGTTTACAATGACGAGCAGTCCCGCTGCTGTTAGGCTTTCCACTACGGCAGTGTAGATCTCCAACGCCGTTGGTTGGCCGGGGATCGTGGCTGTCTCAAGGAGGTCCATATTGATTGAAATCAGTGATGAATTGATCACTGGGTTCTTGTCCACGATCTCGTCGGCGTACGGGAGTCGCACGCTGTTGAACCCTAGTTTGCAGATCAACTGTGCGATGTCATCGCGATGTTGGACATCTAGTCCCGATGGGATGAAATGGATATCGCTGGCTCCGTACCAGTTGATGCTGGCTAACTTGATGTTCGTCCCATTGGCATCCTGGATATGCCGGTCTCGAGTGTGAAATGGGGGTGTGAAGAGCGTAGTAGCTGGCGAGATGTGGATCTCCGGCTGGAAGACTGGTATGCCCTCATCATCGGCTTGGTTCTTGTAGATGCATTGTAGGATGAATGAAAACAGGATAATCACTGCCATTGTTACCCACAACCTCGGCCTGGCAATGATTCTTAAGATCGATATCATCATGCGCTATCTCAGTCGATCAATATCTGGCTATTGAACGCACTTCTAAGAACCGATAGCATTGAAGCAAGTTGAAGATGGCATCTTAGCAGGAAGATCCGGCTGTCCCGCTCTGTTTCTGCTAGTGGGAGGCCTCATTGGGCCAATGATGGACTGACTACGTGGTTGGCCGAAAGTCAGTGAACGCACACTTCGGCACAAAACCACTGGGAAGTGATCGAATCACCCGACGATATAGAGTCATTTCTCTTGTCTGAACTGTCTGTTCTACCTTAATTCAATCAGCGGACTGGGGGTAATATTGTGATTTCCCAAGACGTTGTTCCTTTTACCCTGCGCTGTTACTGGCATTAAGTGATTCGTGCTCAGATAATTCGATACGCAGATGATCAAAACCAATACAACTAAATAAAGTGAATTTGTCGGCTTATTGTTATTAGGGGACTTATTGTTATTAGGGCTGGCTTAGGGCTAATCAAATGTCCAAGCCCTGGACAGGAAAACGCTGGTATCATTTGCTGCTGAATCAGGAAATGAAGCAATGGTACACCAGCTTTCGCAAAAGAGTGAAGTTCCAAACCCCCGCGATGAAGAAGCAAAAGATTCTTCATGTATAAAAATATAGACCTCTCCTGAATCTAACTAGGTGTCTAGAATGTCCGAATCGAGCACACGTACCTTGATCTCCCAGTCACTGCAGAGCAGATGGTCAAGGGTCTCGCAGGTATTCCCGCGGAGTGCAGTGATCTCTGTGTCTAGCTGATGCGTGACAATAATGAGACAGCTTAATAGAGTAGTGTTCTCGAGCTTCATCCAAGTCATTGAAATTGGCGGTCAGATACCAAAACAGCTCCACCAATGAGACTGCTTTGGCTGCAAAACCATGGAGAACATCTTTGATTCCGCTATGACAGACCGATTGAAGGAGGCGGAACTTGACATCCAGCACCCTATATTCGTGCGTGTCAGAGTAAAGTAAATCGCCGATGACGTGAACGGCCGTGCCTTCAACTACCAAGGAAGCATGGATCACGAAAGAGTTTAAATACGACCTGGGGCTGCTTGGGAATGCTGAACTGTTGCGCTCCGCCGTGATTGGGGCCATGCTTCTAATCTCTGACATTCGAGATTTATACGGTGAGCGGGTTTGTGTCGGGCCTGGATTCGAATATCGATCTGCAAGCCC
Source organism: Penicillium nucicola (assembly GCF_028828085.1). NCBI lineage: Eukaryota > Fungi > Ascomycota > Eurotiomycetes > Eurotiales > Aspergillaceae > Penicillium > Penicillium nucicola. The sequence continues at coordinate 227,843 of NW_026643125.1, read as the reverse complement.
GATCTTCAATACCTCGAGATCGTGATTTGTGATACCGCACCTGCGCAATACGCTGGAAATCCGATCATATCGGTTGCCAATACGAGTGGGCTTCGCTTACCTCCTTGGCTCACGTCTATATTTTTGAACTAGTATACTACCGCTCAAAGTATCACTGACTGCGATAATCCCGCGCAGATCGTCATGCGGACTGGACTACTGCAGCCAACGATCGGATTGTTCAACAGCCGGACTCACCCGGTCCATGACGAGGTTGTTGATCTTATTGCCCCGGGACCGCCATGAGGCCCGAGAAACAGGCATCGGAATGGCCGGTCTTATTTTTGGTGATCTCATTTGGAACTATTGGGCGTCCAATGGCTTGGCTTGGAACCTAGTCCATTTATATATAGACAAGACAAGGAAATCTCTCCCGGGACATAATGTCGGCAGGCATTGGGGCTTGGTAGCTTGGCTGCCGGAAAGGGACGCTTACATCGACCCTTGACTCTTTGTTGACGGTGTGATCAGTACGCTAGCAGGGTTGAGAGAGACTGCCCCAATGAAAGACCGTGACTAGGACATGTCGACAATTCATTGGCGACCAGATAAGAGAGCGACCTTATATCTGGACTGCAGTGCCAAGTACAGTATAAGTCGAACGACGAGCCAATTAGGGAGCGACTAAAGGGAATCTAACATCCCAGGGGCTAAGTGTCGCAGTCTAGGGCCGGGCCACGACATGCAAAAGTGGGCCGATCTTAAATTCGCCCCTGATTAGGCAGCCGAATAGGACCTGAGATACTCGAGGATCGAGCTATAAGTTCACAAAATTGGAGCTATCAAATCCACTCTGCAGTGACCACATGCCGAGTGCAGAGTGCAGAATGCAGAATGCAGATTGCAGATTGCAGGACGCAGCCTGTAACAGGGTTCCAGGTTCCGCCACTTCTGCAGAGAGCACTCGAGACCAAGATAATTCTGAAACAAGAAAAAGCTTGACTCGAGAAAGAAAAAAAGGAGAGAGTCCACAGTGGATAAACTGCCACTTGCTGTGTTAAACACTGGGAAGAGCCACCGGAAAACAGCGTGTGACATTACCAAAACCAGCCGGGGCGTTGCTTCGCCACAGCCCCAACCGCCAAACGGGCCCCCAAAGCGGTTGGCAATCCACGTTTTGCGTGGCAGTTGACAATACAATACCGTAATCTTCTCGGCCGCATGCGTTATTTTTTTTTTGCAGCTTTGCCAGTGCTGTTTTTTCAGTTTTGTCTCTGGTCGTCTCGGGCTGTTTTTTTTTTCTTACTTACTTTCAAACATCTCCTTCTTTCTCTCTTCTCGCCTCTCTCATGTCTTTGATCCCACATTGTGGCTCAATGCCACGCGGCTAACACCGGTGTACTTGCGAAAACTCTCCGCTCGGTAGCGATCGACGGGACCACATGTATGGCTCGCAGAACGAGGTCGGAGGTGCGAGCTAAATTCATGCAGGATCGAGAAATTCCCCTCATTTCGAGAGTCTCCTATCGCACCCTATAAGACCCCTGTGGCCTCTCGGCAACTCTCGCGCCGACGCCTGGTCACCATGTTCTCGGCCTTCGTGGGACGGGTGTCCTCCCTAAAGCAAAAAGTGCCGCTCCTGAACGATCTGCACCTCAACTTCATCTTCATCCACTATGCCTATATCATCTCGTGGGCCATCATCGGGTCAATTATACTCTACCCCGGCAGCGAGCTCGACTACATCGATGCGCTCTTCTTCGCCGCCGGCTGCGCCACCCAGAGCGGACTGAACCCGGTCGACCTCAACAAGCTCAAACTCTACCAACAAATCGTCCTATACTTGATTACCTGTCTGTGTACCCCGATTTTCATTCACAGTGCGCTGGTCTTCATCCGATTGTACTGGTTTGAGAAGCGCTTCCAGCACGTGGTCCGCGATGCACGTGCCATGCGACGAACCCGATCTCGAATGGAAACGGTGACCGAGGACCGGGACAGTGACGAGGTGAGCCGCGCCGAGCTTGGAGTCAGTGGCCGACCAATTGTGGTGTTACGCAACAACTCAGGAGATGCGCGGGGCGGTCGCCTGGCCGACCCGGCCAACAAAGATATAGCTCCGGGGGTGGACACACCGGAGATTCGCACCCCCAGCGCCGGCTCGAACTCTGGATCTCGGTCTGCCTCTAGCTCCGATGAAACGGAGACGGAACCCGAACCTCGATTTGGACTGGGCAGTTTGAAGGTTCCAACCCATCTGAACCCCGAAACGCACATCGCCTTCTTAGAAAAGCAGCGAAAAGACAAAGGAGCGCTTCGGATTCCGAGTCCGCGTGAGTATGACCGAGGCGGTGCGCCCGAAGCGTTGGAAGAAGATGTCGAACAGGAGGCAGAGCAGGCTCCACCTTCTAGTCCCCACAACCGCGATGCTAGCCCGTTTCACCACCCCGAGGCTCATGATCAACTCGGTCCACTTGAAGGGCCTCACATCACTATCAACGAGCCTGACATCCCAAGGTCTCGCCCACGCGGGAATACATTCCCTCGTCTAAATACTCAACCCACGTTCCATGAAACCAAGGACGGAAACGAGACTACTACTCTGGCCCCCACCAACACGAAAAACACCTTTAGGGGAATTTTCCGTTCTTTAACACAGGAACGGGACCTTTCGACTCAGCCATACCTCAGTTGGAATGCGACAGTGGCACGAAATTCCAACTTTGTTGATCTAACTGAGGAACAGCGCGACGAGCTGGGTGGTATCGAATACCGTGCTCTAAAGACTCTGGCCGTTGTACTCATCACTTACTATGTTGGCTTCCACCTCATCGGCTTGTTGAGCATGATCGGTTGGATTATGACCGTGGATCAATGGGGCGATGTTGTCAAAGAGGCTGGAGTTGGACGGCCGTGGTGGGGAATTTTCACTGCTGCCTCTGCCTTTAACGACTTGGGCTTTACCCTGACACCGGATTCGTTCTACTCTTTCCAGCGGGCTGTCTTCCCGTTGCTCATGTTGTCATTCCTGATTATCATTGGAAACACTGCATTCCCGTGTATGCTCCGTTTGATGATATGGGTCATGTCGAAATTTACCCGCCAAGGTACTGCTCTATGGGAAGAACTCAAGTTCCTCTTGGATCACCCACGTCGATGCTTTACCCTCTTGTTCCCCCGCAATGCCACCTGGTGGCTGTTTGCCATTCTTGTTCTCTTGAATGGTATCGATGTGATCTTTTTTGTCATTCTGGATGTGAGTTACTTCCTTTTTCTTGTTTTTTTTTTTGCCACACCACTGACCCATTATATAGCTAAACGATTCTGCTGTGACCGAGCTTCCCCCTGGAATCCGAGTCCTGGATGGCTTCTTCCAGGCTGCCGCGACACGAACGGCTGGCTTTGGAATCATCAGTCTCTGGGACCTTCACCCTGCCATCCAGGTATCTTATCTCATTATGATGTATATTTCCGTGTTCCCGATCGCCATTTCAATGCGACGAACCAATGTGTACGAAGAGAAGAGTCTTGGTATATACGATGTCACCGACGAGGACCAAGACGAGGAATCCAACGCCCCCACCTATATCGGAGCTCACTTGCGGCGTCAACTGAGTTTCGATTTGTGGTATGTGTTCTTGGGTCTTTTCATCATCGCCATTGCAGAAGGCGGAAGGTTGCAACAAGATGACTACTCCTTCCAGCTCTTCACTGTTCTTTTCGAGGTCGTTTCCGCCTATGGTACCGTTGGCTTGTCATTTGGATATCCCGGGGTCGATACCTCCTTCTCAGGACAGTTCAACGTGGTTTCCAAATTGGTTATTATTGCCATGCAAATCCGTGGTCGTCATCGTGGTCTACCCTACGCGCTGGATCGTGCTGTACTACTTCCCTCCGACGCCATGAACCGACACGAAGCCGAACAGAGCGAAAGGCGGATGCGCCGACGCGCATCCAACCTCAGCGGTGCTGGCTCTTTCGGCCCATCACAGTCACGTAGCTTATCTCAGGCGAGGAACGACGTGGCCCAGACATCAGGTCTGGAAACTCATGACTGGCAAACCGGACCTGCACCAAATGCAGACTCCGTGGTGCAACGTTCCTCGACTATTCGATCCAATCGCTAGACAAGGGATGGATATTTTGTTTTCTTTTTGTTGATACCATAGAAAATTGGCGTTTTTGCATACAACCGGATCAGCTGCATACTGGACATAATGTGAACATCTATTGGATATTTCTGCATTCATCTGTCAATGTTTTTAATACACGTCAAGCCATATGGCATGGCGTCGGGACCGTGCACATTCCTTAGCTGATTGCGAGGAGTTGGTGACGTTGTTTCTGCCTTGGGACATGTAGTAGAATACCCATCACAGCTGCACCCACTGATAGATACTCTTATCTTGTGTTTTGTTGCCAGGTACCCGCCAGAACCTTGGATTAAGAAACAGAACTAGTCCTCATACAGGTCTAGTGAAATAGACTAGACTGTTTTGAGTTAGGCGATCCATGGCACTGCAAACGGGAATCCATATTGATCGACACTACATTCCAGGGTCCATGACGACAGATTGTTGCTGTCAAGGTTAAAAGAAAAGTTATGACCATTGCTGACATCCCCTCCAAATCTCTCTTAGACACCAACTCCTACTTAATATTTAATTCATAATGGACGAACGCCAACTCCCACCCCAGTTCCTGGACCGCTACAGCGGAGCCACCTCACGTCTCCCCACCCTCGAGACCAAAACTCCAATCACAACTTCGGCAGACCCTGGCCGAGACGCCACAGCGACTTTCCCCCGATACGACCCACGTGGCTGGTCCCTGCGCACCAAGATCCTTGCAGGCGGAGCAGCTATCATCCTTCTGCTAGTTATCATCGTGGTCCCCGTCGAAGTCGTGAAAAACCGATACCCCAAATACGCACCTCTGGATTATACCCTGACAGACACATACGAGGGAACCACCTTCTTCGACCACTTCACCTACTTCACCGACCAAGACCCAACATCCGGGTTCGTAGTCTACGTCAACGAAGACGCCGCCACCAATCTGAACCTCACGCACGCGACTGAGAATTCTGCCATCCTCCGCGTCGATACGACAACACCCAACGCCATCGCAGGCCGCAACTCCGTTCGCGTCGAATCCATCAATAAATACGACAACGGTCTCTTCGTCTTCGATATCCTGCATACCCCCTTTGGGTGCGGCACCTGGCCCGCACTGTGGTTAACAGATGGCTATAACTGGCCCACGAATGGCGAGATCGACGTGCTCGAAACGACCAATGAAGGAGCCCACGGGAACGAAGTCTCCCTACACACTTCCAAGGGCTGCACCATGAATAACGTCAAACGTAAACAAATCGGCCAGGCCTCCTTCGATAACTGCGATACTAATGCCGGGGCCAACACAGGCTGTGGTGTTATCGGTGCGGATGATACGTACGGCGATGCATTCAACAAGGCTGGTGGTGGTGTCTACGCGCTTGAACTGCGTGATGATGGTATCCGGGCATGGTTCTTCGGGAGGGAGTCCATTCCGGCTGATATTTCGGATTCCAAGCCTGATCCTTCCACGTGGGGAACTGCGTTTGCTGATTTCCCTGGTACAGAGTGTGATATTGCTTCGCATTTCAGGAACCAGAGTATTATTGCTAATATTGATCTTTGCGGAGAGCTGGCTGCTCAGCCAAAGTTCTATGATGAGCAAGATCATTGTCCGGCTACTTGTGCTGAATTTGTGAAAAGCAGTCCGCAGAGCTTTGTGGACGCCTATTGGGAGTTTAAGAGTTTCAAAGTCTACCATGCTTCTTGAGCGATCTTGGATTTCGACGTTACGCTTGCTATGGGTATCGATATTTTATTTGGGTTCTTTTTAGTTTCAGGTGGACAATATGACTTGACTTGGTATGTACAGCCATCGAATGAAAAATATCACATATACGCGTAATCGTATCAATACCTACATTGGGAAGTGGATACGAGCTTAGATTTGCGGCTCCGGTAATCTTCCCGTCGATCCCAACCCTAAATCCGCACTAGTAACTTTGACTGTATGAGTTTCAGCCTTTTGATACGCTGGCAAAATATTTGAGAGCCCACTAACTATGTCAATATGGACTTTTTATTTTGCCACCGAGGCACCCTGATTTCCTCTTCTATTTTGAGCAGCCCTTTATCTTACCCTAAATTTAAACTACTCCGGCCCCAGCTCCTCCCTTGACAATGGCAATTCATGCTAGCAAGATGGATGGGACGATCGAGGAAGCCACTCCAATGCGCATTTGCTCTACAGACTACTCGCTTGAAAACACTGCGGTTAGTGTTATTATTTCAATCTTGATCTCCATGCCTGCGACTTGACTAACACAATAGACAGAAAAGCGTCGACAAAGACCCCCGAACATCCCCTTCCCCACCATGGACCGCCACCGCTCGCTCATTTGGTCGTTGGATGTTGACACCCTTGGGATTTGGAATTACGATATATGACTTGAATGTGATAGCCTGGGGTGGAATGCTCTTTCTGCTGCTTTGCAATGCTGCCCCTGCAATGTGTCACCCGAGCTGCAACAGTCTCGATTCACCCCGGCGGATCTGGATTGAGATTGACTCGCAGATTCTCAATGCCCTCTTTTGCGTGACGGGCTTTGGCCTGGCTCCGTGGCGTGTTATCGATACTTACCACTGGTGCTTCTGGCGACTTGGCTGGTCGGCGCGCACTCGTCAGAGGGGGATCGATCGTCTTGCTACGATTCACGCCAAGTGGTTTCTGCCACACACATATACCAGTATCCTTCCCCGGACGGAAGACTCTGGGATCAGAGCGAGCATGGAAGGGAGTGGTCATGTTTCGCCCACTTCTCTTTGGAAAATGGACGTGGTTGTCTGGGGGAATATGCTTAATACCGTGTTCCAGATCTGCTTGGCTGTCTTTATGTGGGCAATGAATCGATTCAACCGACCCAGCTGGAGCACTGGTCTTTTTGTTTGCCTGGCATGTCTTGTCGCTGCTGCTGCTGGAATAGTGATGTGGCTTGAAAAGAAACGGATCCGTCGAGCGAATGAACATCCTGGGGCTTTATTATTAGTTCCCCAGTCGGTTCAGGTAAATTCAACTCCGGGCAGTTGAGAATAGAATGATTCATGGCTCAACAGCCACCCTCAAGTGCTACCCCGACATTGCATGAAGTGCTTAGAACTGTAATACATATTCAAGCTTTAGGCAGTCCCCCGTTCCAAATACACTACAAAATTTGATGCCCATATATACTAGTGCTGTAGTAATAATAGAATGTATTTTTCCTGGCATTCAAGTACCTGTGCCACACACCAAGGTCTCAAAGGTGCGCACGATATAACCCTGCTCCTCCTGTGTCAGATTTTGTGTTCGAGTTGAAGAGAATCCCTCATTCAGCCGTGCATGAATGACAGCCTTCCTGGTCTTAGATCGGACCGTGGATTCGATACTCTTTGCGATACCTTGGAACGGATAAGCTACCAAACCCAGTCCAGCTGAATAATGCTTGTTAGTATAAACGTCATGAAAGGACCAGACTTTCATGCTGGATTCTTTCTTACCTGATGGAATCTTGGTGGCAAAGCCAATCGTGCCTTTTGCGATCCCTTTGACTGCACCCAAGGCACCCTCCTCTTTGGCTCCTTTAATAGGCTCCATGACAAGACCCTTGAAGCCATCGGTCATGCCGTCGACGAAGTTCCGACCACCGAACACGGCTCCGGATTTCCAACCTTCAATGTTGCCGTAGTCCTTGGGTTCTTCGCCATAGAGCCGGGGAACTTGACGGAATCCCTCAGCTGCTGCATGAGGAATGTCCACTACAACGCCTTTGAAGTATGTGCCCGTGAATTTGCCAAACCCACCAAGAAATGCGCCAGCCATGGATACTGCGGTCGAAGCAGGGTTTCCGCTCCTCTTATCACTCTGTCGACTGCTGGAGGAGATAGAGGATGTTGACGATGAAGGCTGTGTGCCACTCAATGTAAGGCTTGGAGATGAGACAACCGGATGTCTGCGTTTATATTCCTGGTAAGGATTGGTCACCATGCCAGTGGTAGACCTGAGCATATCAGATCCAGTAGTTGCTGCTGCAGACAATATGCCAGTAAGAGGATCCCACCGCCGATTTTCAATGACAATTGGGCTAACATCGTGGCTGAAGAGGGTGATGTTAGTAATTCTTTATTTTTCTGTGAAGGGATGAAGTCACTGACCATCGAAGATGCTTAATGTCAATCTTGGAATGATTGATCAAGGTTTGAACAGCCGCTTTTGAAAGTTGGATTTGCTTCTTAGACTTGTTATATGTCCAAACAGCCGCTTGTTTGGGCATAATTTGGCAGCGCATGCTTTGAACCGGCAAATGCCTGTGAAATGACTCAACTGCAGCATTCAAACCAGATTCTGTCTGCATTTTCAAGGAAATATTTTGCGCCGCTTCGTTGGCTTCAGTGGTCAGACAAAACCGAATCGCATCTGCGAGGTTTCGAGCATTGAGAGAAGTTTGAGGGATAGCTGGGGGCCCCGCCCTCGCTTTTGCTATCATGTCTCCCCAGAACGGTTGGCTAGCCAGTCAGATATGAAAGTACGATGATAAGGAGCATGGCTATAACTCACTCCCCGAAGAATGGGACAACCACAGTTGGTCGGCCATTGAACAAGCCACAAGCAGTGGTTCCCGCTCCTCCATGATGAACCACTGCCGCAACATGCTGGAATAACCATTCATGTGGACAGTCGTCAAGGTAAAATATATCCTTGGATTTGGAAGATCCACCGCCGAGGTTACTCCAGCCTCTTGACACAATAGCTCGAACGCCAGCTCCTGCCACAGCCTTGAGCACGCAGTTCGTCAATGATTCGGGATCATCAACTACAATGCTTCCAAAGCCGATATATACAGGAGCTGGGCCAGAGTCAAGGAAATTCATCAGTTCCTCGGACGGCTTGTACATTGGCTGATCTCTAAAGAAGAACCCGCAAACATCTATTCACAGAGTTAGATTTTTTTCCATTCTTCTGTTCCCCTCGCCCTAGCATTGAAACCTAGACTTACCAATATGGGCGGGCCAATCTATTGGTTTCGGGACCAATGCAGGAGACCAGCAGTATGTGAATGGAATTTTCAAGGATTCCACCAGGCTGGGTCCCTGTACCATTGCAATTGGATCCAAGTCCAACGTCGATCGAAACTTATTAATGACATCGCCTAGTCTGTATTTTGGTCAGCTCATTGAGAATCCAAGACGTCTGGCATTTGGCCATCTTACCCTTGCCAGGTGAGCCACTCTGTCACACCAAAAGAAACGAGGTTTGCTATACTTGGATCCATTCCCGAGGGTTTCATATTCGCAAGAGGATGGGAGAATACCCTCGTGCTGCTCCATGGCATGGTAAACATGAGGTGGAGAGGAATACTCAAAGCTTGAGCACAGTGAATGTGTGCAAAGCTGGGTGGGTTCGCAATGATGGCATCTGCCACGAAGGTTTCGTTGGATCTAGGATCATTCTCGATACATGACCGCCAGCAGCCGTTGAGCATCGTCCCCACCATGGCACGCTTTTTCTGGATCTCACCCGAGCGCAAGGTCTCCATCTGAGGCAACAGTCCCGGATTTTTGACCATGTAAGCCATCAATTCGGCTGGGTTTCCTCCAATGGGGAAGAATTCTAGTCCGGACTCGGTGACAAAATCCGCAAATACATCGTGGGTTGCAATTCGCACACGATGGCCACGGATTTGAAGCTCATTCCCTAAAGCAACAAAGGGTTGGACATCTCCTCGGCTGCCCACGATCTGAATGACGATGTTAAGCTGAAGATCGAACGTGATCGGTAGAATAACTTGATCTTCATAACTTGGAGGAGGGCTATGCAAGTCTTCTTGCTGTAGCTGGATGACATGGGCGATGTTCTTGGCGATGTTCCTGGCAATGACCGAGTCGAGGTTGACGTCGATCCGACCATCAGCTATCGCAAGTCAGTTCTCACACTCTCGCAGATTCGTCGCAATATGCACATATCCACTCACCTCGAACTTCCGCCGATTGACTAATTAACTCGTGATCCTCTGCGGCCCACGAATAAGATGGAACCGGCTCATCGGTAGCATATGCTTCCATGGTGCGATGCTTGGCAAAGGTGTGGAAAGGGAGAAGATTTCGAGAAACCAAGAGTTAAAAGGCCCCTCACAGGCGGTGAATTCAGAAGCAGAGTTTGTACTATTGCAACCAGTCGACTGTAACGACTAATGAGGGCACTCCGATACCTGCTGCATACGAGGGCACGTATTCGTATTGTATCCCTGAAATGGAATAGTTCATGTTACAATACCACTACCGTATGAAGGGTCTTAATCAGGAATTTGGAAATGTGAAGCATTCAGGGTTAGGGTGCCTGCGAGGGATTGGACTTTAGTGCTTCTCTAGCCCAAGTTTAGTATACTGGCCCACAAACTCTTCAAATAGCTTGTTCAATCCGAGAAGATTCAAGGGGTCATGGTCGTTCTCTTTTTCCATGAACCACAGCATCATATGAATATCAAAGGCAAGTGCCAGCATGTATCCGAATTCACTTTCCAAAAACACCTGATCTCCAGGGTCCGAGTCACCAGTGAGCATGTTCCACTGAGTGGCATACTCCTGGCAGAATTCTCTCTTCTCTTCCTCTGTATACTTTCGGCAGTTCGCAATCTTGCTCTCTTCGTCAAACCACTTGAACATCTTTTGCATAAAGTGCCCACCGATATCCAAAGCTCGGTAGTTTGGGATCACGAATTCCAAGTCGATCAAGGCGATTTTGCTTTCTCCTTCCTCCGGCGCATGTTTCACCATAACATTCATAAACTGTACGTCGTGCATACACCATCCTGTCTTACCTCCAATAGACTGCAGCTGGTGCAGAACTTTTTTCAGCCTGGTGCCAAAGTCGTAGTCAACGAGACGGTCCACATCGACACCTCCTTTCTTCCCAAGTGTCTTCAACTTGTTCATCATATGGTACTTCTCCAGACCATTGATGATAGCACCACAGGACACATCAAAGGGCTTCTTCTTCAATGAAGTTTTCAAAGTATGAAGTGTTGCCAAAGCCTTGGCAACATCTGCTCGGATAGCCGGATTTTCGACATCCTCCGGCTCCATATTTCGTGCATCCAAGAACTCATCAATTCGTCCCAGCGTGCCATCCTGTGTCTGGAAGAATCCATACACCTTGGCTCCTAGTCGGGACCGACCAAACTCGTAGGTGAGGACCGCCTCCTCCTGTTTGCTTGGCACCAGTGGCTTGAAGACTTCGGGATCTCCCTCGGTGCGAATGTGGAATTTGATAAACACCTTGGCAGGCTGGGAGGATGAATCATCTGGTAAAGCTGGTCGTTCCACGGGACAATGGGCGTTGACAAATGAAGCATGGTATGCCATGGTCAGGGTCTCTGGATCCAGATATCGCCATTCGGGCAGGAAAAAGCCGACTATATCTCTGACATTGAGTTTAGTCGGTACTTTGTCTTCAGGAAGAGCCACAGGAACAACAGTCAAGGTGGCCATCTTTTATATATGTGAAGAGTAGAAGAAAGAAAGAAGTGAACTGCGAGCAAAGAAGTGATCTCAAGTCGGGATCCCAAAGTAGATTAGCGTCGACTGGAGTATAAAAGTTGAAGGGCTTGGCGTGGTTTGTATGCTGCTGGTGATACTTCTAGCGTGAAGATATGAGCACAAATCCGAACAGCCAAACTAGTTACTAGAGAATTCCAGACTCACCTGAACAATCTCACTCTCAGAGCACTTATTCATGTCCAACTCAGCAGCCGAATTTGTTCTTTATGCAGCTAGGCCATCCCTCGCCTTGAGTCAACTGATTGCTTCATTATTCTAAAGACTACACGGGACAAGAGAGGGAGTGCAGAAACAGAAATAGTGATATCAACATAGAAAAAGGGTATCTAACAAAGAATCGATCACCACGGCCACAGCCTCGGGTACATACTCGAATCCAAGGACCGATGACGCGGCAATGGCAGTGGCTATATCACATTCTAACAATACAAAGGCCAAAAGGCAATAGCTGGTAATTCATCACAACCCTGAGTTATTGTGAGAGAAAAAATTACAGCGAGAAAATCATAGACATCGTAAATGGGGTGACTCAAGGAAAGAAAGCAAGGTCACAGGTGTCGGAGGAGACTTCCGTCCGCAAATGGATTCTCGGGTGACATGTCGAGTAAGGGCTTTGTAGCGTTACGATCGCCAGTTGCGACGCCATGTCCCTTTCGCTGTGGTGGAGTTGGCGCGTTAGAAGTACAGGCGAGGAGACTGTTTGGAGTGAATTGATTGCTTGTAGAGACAGGACTGGTGTCTGCGGAATTCGACCCAGCATATGGTTTTGGCGGGTGTCGCACGCTGCGAGTGGTGCTTCTTCGTTGCGGTGGAGTGTCGGCGGGTGGACGGCGCCAGGAGGTTGCTGATGGGATTGCTACTGAGCCTGGTCCTAGGTCTGGACCTGTGGCGCCTTCGATTAATTGCATTCCTGGTTCGACTTTCACGCCGTGGCCTTTGCCCTTTTTGCTGTGTTGAGGTGGTTCAACAAAGACTGGGGTCAGGTCGACGAGGGGTTTATTCTTCTGGTCGAACGAGTTTGATGGGCTGAGGGGTTGGGATCGATTGAAAAGGGTCATGTCTGGGGGTCGAGTCATGGTGTTGGTTCGGCTGTTAGGATTGGAGTCGTGGTGAACTGATCCTGTGCTTATAAGACCGGCTCCCGTGAATGGATCTTGCATGGAGCGCTTTTCGCGATCTTCGCGTTCACGCATGGCGTTCTGGCGTTGGGTGTATGTTCGGCCAAGGAGTCCCGAAGGGGCGAATGTAGCCGCTTCAACTTCAGCAGGCATGACGCCCTGCACTAATGGCTCATTTTCTACCTCGTGATCAAGTGGTGAATCCTGAGGATATGAAGGTGGTAGAGGTCCATGTCCACGGGCAGTCTTCTTGCGGGAAGACAAGCTGCCCTCTCTGGAAGAGTCAGGTCTTGCATCCCGTTGTAGAAGTGGAATATCGACCGGCACCTGTTTGTGCTGGCGAGTTGACTTCTTCGTCCCAGAGCGCTTGGGTGCATCAACCTCGGATTTCTCTGCTACACCCACCATGTTGAGCAGATACCAACTTCTCCATTGCTGAGTAACACGATACCACTTGTCTGCAATGGCCTTGTCACTGGTTGAGAAGAAGTGCACAAAGTTCTCTGTAGAGAGGAACATGGAAGATTTCTGTTGACTTTTGATAGCAAAACAGATCTTCTTGGGTGGTTTGATATCTTTGCTCAAGGCTCGAGCACTGGGAAAGTAGATATCAAAGTCGGACAAATGACAGATATTTGTATGGTCCTTGGAATTCTCCTTCTTCGCAATAGTGACCTGTCCGTCGGAACGCATAGTCACATATCGCTTGTCCCATCTGCGGCGACGCTGGGAATGGTACAGATAGACAGTCTCCTGGGGCGGATGCTCGCTGGGTACATGTGCTGCATCCAACTGGGCCAATGCGTCAACACTGGAGGGAGGAATGACGATGAAACGATTTTCAGCATCTGTGGCCCACGAATTCATGACATCGCGGATACGCTCGAAGCGACGAAGGGGACGCTCCAAACCCAGTTGACAAAATGACTCCATGACAATGAACTTCTCATGGTTGATATTCTTGGACAGACGCTTTTTCGCGTCCAACAATAGATCTTGAACAGAGGTCGACGGTGTGATAGTCAGGCTGGCAGAAGCATCCCCGTACTCCACCATAACGCGACGCTCTCCGGCATTGACAGCGCTCTTCGGCGCATCAACCCCAGGAACCACACCCGTTCCCCCAACACCAATATACTTCGGCACCGGCTCGGATTTTGTCACTGCAGCCTTGACCTTGGACAGCTTGACCCTGTCAAAGAAAGACTTGCGATTCGTGTCCGGCGCAGTGTCGCGTGCGCGCGAGCGTTCGGCGCGACTCGTCTCTTTCCGCCGAGGGTGAGTTGTCGCGTTGCCTCCTCCGGTCAATTGATCCATTGTATTCTGCCGGTGCGCTTCGCGCGCATCTTCCTCATCATTGGGTTGGGTGACGTTACGCGTGGGTTTGGTCTGCGCATTGCCCTTGGTCTGCTGGGTGGGAATTGCGGGAGGAGGGATCGCATCTGTCGGGCGATTGCGACGATACCGCGATCTGCTCCTTGCGAGCGAGGGATTTTGTTCACTGGTCGAAGCCATCTCCACGTCTCCACGTGCTCCACGGTATTTTGATAAAGTCTGCGGTAATGCCCGTCGTGGAGAAAGTGTTTTTTTTTTGAGACGCCCCCCTGGGGGCGAGGTGCGGTTTCAGATTTGGTCTCGGCAACTGCCCGGAAATTAGCCTGAACTCAAGATCCAAGTTTGGAACGGAGAAAGGTGAGACGAAGAATAAAAAGGAAAGCTGGCACAATGTGAGAAAAAAGTCCTGGAGTAACGGTGGGATTTGTCACGGGCCTGGGCAGCCCCTGGTATTCACAGTCTCATTTCCAATTGACCAGTCGCAAATGCGGCCCGCGCCGATCGCTTAATGGTAAAGGGCTCTGTTGCATGAGAGACTCACCGATGGTGCAGATCGGACCGGAGATCCTGATTGGAGACGTGAAGGTGTGGTGCGCTAGGAAAGCAATGCTGCACGCGGACATCAGGTTACTCCTGGCTACGATCGACACTACAGGAACTATTGCATTGTTGCATGATCAGCCCTAGGGAGATATTCCTCAGATACAGTATCTCCAGATCTTCGAAATTGTGGTTCTCAGTGGAGATCGTGGAGTTCATTGTCCATCCATATTGGTCGAGACGGCTACGTTTGAGACATTGTGATATTCATCTTTCTTTTTTGGGGGGGATCCTCTATACAGTATCGTGCAGGTCAATGCCTGGGTCATGCTAGGGATTGAGCTCACTTCCGGTAAGCACCCAATTCTCTGCGCCTGTGTTCTATTAGAATCTCCGTCCAAAGCTGTATACCAGGGCACTTACCACCAGGCGATGAAGTCCATTGTCCGCACATCAATCCCAATGTCAGACAATGCCTTGGTCGACATATGGGTATCATACGGCCGCTGCACCGCGGCGTTGGGGTCATTGCCCTGCTTGATCATCCCGGGGGTCGCAACACCAAGGACCTGAGCGATCTTCTGGCATATCTCATACTTGGTCATGCGGTCCTCAGATGTGAACTGCAGGATACGGGGCAAATCCTTGCGCTTCTCCTTTTCCTTGAGATACTTAATGACAATGTCCCGGCACACGCGAGCGACATCCTCAGTGTTTGTGGGGTATCGCTGGGACCAATCGTCCATTTTGACAGCGGCATTCTCATCAGTAGCCTTCTTCACAGCATCGACCAATGTGTTCACTGCGCTCTCGGAGTTTTCCTTGGCACTACCATATAGCACGGGCACGCGCAGTACCACGCCGAGACCCGAGTCACCAATCTCTTCCAAAACTGCCTTCTCGCCATCCAACTTGAACTGACCGTAGATGTTTGGGGGCTTGGTTTGCGCATCGGCCTCGTAGGGTGCCTCACCCTCGGTACCGGGGAAGACGTAGTCGGTGGAGATGTAGATCAAGAAAGCACCACGGCTGTGGCATTCTTTCGCCAATGCGCGTGTGGCATCTACATTCACCCGGCGTGCCTGGTCAGGGTTTTGTTCACAGAGGTCGGGCGACTTGTTGGCGGCGCCTGCGGGGAGGTATTAGTGGGGGGCTTCGAGTCGGCAGTTTATGGGCTTACAGTGGATGACAATTTGAGGCCTGTTGATTTCAAGCTTGTCAGTAGCTGCAGAAACACGAAAATTGGTGATATACACACTTGGCTTCATCAAAGAGAGTCTGAATATCTTCAGTCTTCTCGAGGTCAGCCTTCAAGATAGTAGGCGGGGCAGCGCGGGTGAATCCCTGCCCAACGACCAGCACGCCAGAGTGCTGGAAAGTGTTGAAGACAGCGCGTCCCAGGAAGCCACTGGCTCCAGTAACAAGAACAGTAGAAGTCATTGTGTGAATGTGTGTGTGTTGATGGTGAGGGAGTGTTCCAAGGAGTATTTTCCTCCAGGTGGACTGTGACGTAACTGACTTGAAAGTCCACCGGTCCCTTTTAGGGTTGGGCTTCAATACTCCGAACATTCACCTTTACATTATTTCAACTAGTCCTGTAGGTCGGATTGCGCCTCATGATTTCATGATCGACAAGAGGCGTCCCTCCAATTGAACGCCTGCAGACGCACGATTTAACTATATTTAAGGTTGGAGCTGGTTGGCTGCTCACAAGAGCCCTGCTGGCATTGCAGAAGTGGCATTCGATACAGCAATTCTATCCTGGAACCAAAATATCCCACGATCAACAGTTTAGAAGTTGACCAGTTTGTGACTGAGGCGGAAATGGCATTTGAGAGCAGTTGCTATGTGTTATGACATTACCATCTTTTGTGTGGGACGATTAAACATCACTATGGCATGTATTGTAATGTAATGTAAACTCACTGTTTCCGGTTCCCCTTTTCTTATTGGTCTATTCTGCTCACCGCTGTCTAGTATTCTGCCGTCCTCTACTGTACCAGTTACTATGCAAGTTAGTGTAGGGTTGAATCCGGAATAACGTCGTGCTACAATTATATATCGATATACCTTCTCATTTGACCCCATGCTAGGATGGATATACACTCAAGTCGTATATCATGTGCGCATCATTTCCTTTTCTGCTAATTTCTGCCGAAGGCTTTCTTATCTATGCTCTATGCCGATTATATGAGGCGGACCTGTTGATTGTTCCTCATTGATTCCTCCGCTGTATGGGTGCCCGGGTGGTTTAATGGGCATCTCAAATATCCACTTCCAATTACTTTGATGAAGTAGAAGAACACATTCTTCCACTGTCCGAGACGGTCCACTCATCAGATCCAACGGCAGTCAATCCATAGAAGAGGTGGTGAGGGTCGTACTTGGCCTTGATTGAGCGCAGCTTGGCGTAATTCTTGCCATAGAAGGCAGTCTTAAAGTCCGGCTGCCGGAAATCCGCCTTAGAATTCATCAGTTAGCATTCATCTTCCCAATAAAACTCTCAATGATCATGATGGGTGGCACATACCTCGTTCAGATAAGCGCCAGATTCGGGTGCCAAGTTGCTTATGCTAGGAACCAGCACATCCGTCATCAATTTCCGGTTCTCGAGCATCTTCTCTGGCTTATTGAACTCCCAAGGAGTGGATGTCAAGACGTGGGCAATAGCATTGCGCCACGCGGGGTTCACAGCGTTGTCAACGTTGCCAGTAACCTCTTCGGTAACCTTCATACCCACCGTCGTAAAGGTGGCATGGTGGGCTAGGACCTTGCGAGCGGACTTTGTCAATTCATGACGGGACTTCGGGTCCTCGACTATTGATCTTGGAAGAAGCCAGCTACCATATTGGGCAACTCCAACCTCGACAAGGGGCGTTTGGGCGTTGAATTGATCGATGTAAGCATCAAACTCCTCTGCGTGGTATTGGTATTTGATGCCGAGCTTGTCCAGACCATTGAGGAAAGGCTTGACAAGTTCCTGGAGCTTCTTCAGTGGAACTCCGGGTGCAGTCATGGGAGTGATGCCAAACGAAGTATTGGTAAGGAAGTTCAGGCTCATTATTCCTTCGTCGACAAAAGAAGGCAAGTAAGTGTTATAGAGTTCCACGGCTTTGAAAAAGGTCTTGTCGGAGATATTGTCAGTGGTGAAAGTCAGGTTCAAGCCCGACACATGGCTATCCTGATGAGCCTTGGAGGTCATAGACCAGACCACACCATAAGTACCACCTCCACCTCCACTTAGTGCCCAGTAAAGATCAGAGTTCTGGTTACGGTTCGCGACCAGAAAGGTGCCATTGCCATCGATGACCTCCCACTCGAGGACCTGGTCTGCACCGAGTCCATGCTTAGAAGACAGGGAAGAGTGACCGCCTCCCTGACTGTAGCCACCTGCAACACCAACAGTAGGACACTCTCCGGAGACCATCCGAAGTCCGTGTTTGTGAGCCGCCTCGATGGCTTCTATTCCCTGGACACCAGCGCCCAGCTTGAAAGCTTTACCAGTGTAGTATCTATCATTCCAGTCCTTGAGCTCGATATCTTTCAGATGGTGTGTCCAAACGGAGAGAGCGCCGGCGCCGGTAGACTTTCCGTTGTAGCTACTACACGTTAGTCTTTGACCGAAAATATCTCGAATTTTGAAAGGCGATAGTACTCATGGCCCGTGTTACGAATAATAAATCGAATATTGTGCTTCGCCGCAAACTTCAATGTCTTGGCCACATGCTCAGGCGAAGAAACGTTGACTGCGTAGCGGACGAAATTACCCAAGGTACACAGCTTGGCAATGGGATGGTATGGATCGCAGGTTCCATTTGTGAAGAACGGAGCCATGAAAGATGACGAGGATTGGTAGCTAGTGGATGTCATGTTATTATCTGGTTCAATTAAGCAAGCTCTTCATCGGAAAGACTTACTGCTCTTCAGGCAAGAGCCAGCCCTCCTTCAGGGCGTTACATTTCTGTGAATCGTAGGAAGGGGCATGGCAGGCAGTAGCGAGGGGCACAGTGGCTACAAGACGTCCATTGACCGACTGATTAAAGGTATTCCAGGTTGAAACCGAGGGCCAGCAATCATCGCCCGGGAAACAACGGCAAGATGGCTCCCTAGCGGCTTGAATTGTAGGAGCAATGAGAACAAGGCCGAGAAAGGCCCCCAGCTTGACCATGTTGAACAACATTGCATATAATCTCTCTATCTAGACAGGGGGCGAATACTTATATATAAGTTTTGACTACTTTAGCATGAGTAATCTAATGTAGGAGGCGGGGTCTAGTTAAAGTGAAGCACAGAAATGGATCCATCCTCTGTTTTCCCGGTCTCCTTGGCCTATTAGCTGTCAATTCTGTTCGGCAAACATCAAAAGACACAGAATTGCGAAGAACCAAAAACAAAAACAAAAAGCAAGACGCCGATCTTCCTCTCCATGCCCCGTGTTGATGCGGCTCACAAGGCTTGGAAGGCCTGAGCGGGCTCAATATGGTAACGAGCATCGTAGAATATGCGAGCCGAGCTCTCATTCTAGGATTCCACTCATACCCACTTGACACACATGTCAAAGCCTCGACACTCGTCCAATGGGCGTTTTACGCCCCCACGAACTAGCCTGGTTGATCGGTGTCTTGGGTTGAGACTCAGTGGATATGCGTCGTGGCGGTAAATGCAACATGCATAGCGCCAGGTGGACAAAAGTACTGTACAATCTTCCTGCCGCAACGATGTAGATTCCTAAGAACAAGACTCTTGATGACAATCACTTACCCTGTCTACCATAGACTTGGAGTTCAAGGATGAAGCAAACCGGTGACCCACATCCACATTGAACGGGCCGAGCCGGGCGTGACTGGCAACAATACTGTATCTGCGGCGGAATTCGATAGGAGAATTCGGTATAGAGAAGATACTGAAATGGGATTTCATCGGCATCCTAGGTTTATGGCACTTCCGACGTACTGAGACTACCGCGTAGCCCAATTTGGGTCGAAGGCCCAGACCCGCAACACAGTCATAGCGACTTGAAATGAGCAGACTCGGGGAGATTTAAAGTATTTCAAACGTGACTTATACGGTATACTACGCAGAGTTAGATCCTTGACCGCCAAAAGTCTAGGTGTTTTGCTCAACGCAATGTGCCCGAGCTTCTCGCGATATATCTGGGTAGAAGACAACGATTACAAGTGTGTGCCTCAATCACTAACCTAGGTCCAATTGGTGTAGACGTTGAAAGTATACAGCCATTGAAGGATGACCAAGAGCGTGTGAGGCCTATAGGTGAAGGATTCCCCAAGAGTATGACTTCAAACATGGAATTCAAGTTCCTGCTAGGGGATCCAACGCCAGCTCTTTTGGAATGCAATGAAAGGGAGATAGTTCATCCAACATTGCGAACTCGGCCACATGTGCGAAACATTGAGGCTAAATATTCAAGCCTCCGTGATCGGAAGCAACTCTCAATGATTCGAAATTTCCAATTGCCCAATATTCATGAGGGAGCTTGCTCCGTTCAGGTGAGCTCATTTGGCAAAATCGAATCGCCGAAAATCTCCGGGTCCGAGCTCGGGAGCAGATCAGATATCCACTGACGTGCTCAGAATTTATCACTTCCTCACACAACATGTCTGGCGCCAGGAATATCACAGCTGCCCTGCGGCGGGCAGTCCCCCGACCCCGTGTCGCCCTTCGATCCGCCCAATACCTCCAAACTCCCCGTGTCATCCGCACCTTCAGCGCCGGCCCCAGTCGCAACTCCGACTCCCGCCAGATCAAATACACCAGCGATGCCTACCCCAACGTCAAGCGGAACCCGAACTTTGCCGAGATATCCGCCGACGATGTTGCCCATTTCAAGGAGCTTCTGGGCTCTCAATCCGCCGTAATTGATGGCGTCACCACCGATGCGACGGACGACATCGAACCCTTCAACAGTGACTGGATGCGCAAGTACCGCGGCCACACACGGCTGGTTCTGAAGCCCAAGGATTCTCAGGAGGTCAGCAAGGTGCTCAAGTACTGCAATGAGCGCAAATTGGCTGTTGTGCCCCAGGGTGGAAACACTGGCTTGGTTGGTGGCTCCGTGCCTGTCTTCGATGAGATCGTCATCAACACCTCGCGCATGAACCAGATTCGCTCGTTTGATGCGGCATCCGGTGTGCTGGTTGTAGATGCTGGTGTGATCCTCGAGGTTGCCGACCAATATCTTGCTGAGCGCGACCACCTCTTCCCTCTTGACCTTGGTGCCAAGGGATCGTGCCACATCGGTGGAAATGTCTCCACCAATGCTGGTGGTCTGCGTCTGTTGCGCTACGGCAGTTTGCACGGAAGCGTCCTTGGTCTTGAGGCCGTCCTGCCAGACGGGACTGTCGTCGATGCCTTGTCGACCCTCCGCAAGAACAACACTGGCTACGACCTGAAGCAGTTGTTCATTGGCTCCGAGGGAACCATCGGTATGGTCACTGCTGTTGCTATCCAGTGTCCTCCCCGCCCCAAGGCTGTCAACGTCGCCTACTTTGGTCTTGAGAGCTTCGAGCAGGTCCAGCAGGCTTACCTTGCCGCCAAGGGACAGCTCTCGGAGATTCTCTCTGCCTTTGAGTTAATGGACGGTCGCAGCCAGAAGCTGGTCATCGAGTCTACAGGGAACAAGCACCCTCTGGAGGGAGAGTATCCCTTCTACTGTCTGGTCGAGACCAGCGGTTCCAACGCCGAGCATGACATGGAGAAGCTGGAAACCTTTTTGGAGAATGTGATGGGCGAGGGCATCGTCGCCGACGGTGTGCTGGCTCAAGATGAGACCCAGTTCCAGGCTCTCTGGCGCTGGCGTGAGGGTATCACCGAGTCTCTGAGCCACCTGGGTGGTACCTACAAGTACGATGTGTCGATCCCACTGGCAGATCTGTACCAGCTTGTTGAGGACTGCAAGGCCCGTCTTACTGAGAAGGGCTTGGTCGGTGATGACGACTCTTTCCCCGTCCGCGCCGTAGTTGGCTATGGTCACATGGGCGACTCCAACCTACACTTGAACGTTTCTGTCCGTCAGTACAACAAGGAGGTCGAAAAGGCCATTGAGCCTTGGGTGTACGAGTGGATCCAGAAGCGCCAGGGCAGTATCAGTGCTGAGCATGGTCTCGGTGTTGCCAAGCGCGAGTTCATTGGATACAGCCAAAATGAGACCATGGTGGGCTTGATGAAGCAGCTTAAGAACCTGTATGATCCGGTGAGTTCTCATTCCTATTTCTGTCCTTTCCTTTTCCTTTTTTTCTTTTTTTTTGCGAACGTCTGCTAACAATGGTTTAGAACGGAATCATGAACCCGTACAAGTATATCTAGAGGATGTATGTAAAAGATAATTGAATTAGCCTGAACAAAACAAATGTGCACACCACCGCCAAACTACTCTCTCTCTCCAACTCTACTAGACATCGCAGAAACTAGAACTAAAACTAAAAATAAAAATAAGAAAGTCGATCAATGTTGTCATTGTGGACCTTCTATACCCCAGTTGTGGCCTCAGGCGTCCCGTTGCCATGCGAGACGGAGCTTGTTTGGGGTTTGTAGCTCCACCTCCTTGCCCCGATCTCTTTTCTTTCTTTACTCCACTGCCTTTCTTTCTTGGATCGCATTCCTGTCTACATCATGTCGGACGATATGGCAAGTCATTACCAGGTGATGGAGGAGCTGGGCAGTAAGTGCTCCCCAAACCCCTGACAGGGTTTTTGCATCCGACTAATTCCCGACCCGTTTGCAGGCGGCAGTTTTGGAACTGTGTACAAGGCAATTGACAAGACCGACGGCGAGATTGTTGCCATTAAACATGTACGCCCTTTCATCTCATTCATTCCGATCCCCCCAATGGTGCCCAATTGACCTTTGACCTCTCCCAGATCGATCTCGAGTCCAGTGAAGATGATATCCAGGAAATTCAACAGGAGATTTCAGTTCTGGCTACCTGCCAAAGTGCCTATGTTACACAATACAAGGCCAGTTTCCTCAAGGGCCACAAGCTATGGATTGTGATGGAATATCTCGGAGGTGGTTCTTGTTTGGACTTGGTATGCCCGATTGTTGTCCTACGGTGCCATGCATTGCTGACCGCTACAGTTAAAACCAGGAAGTTTCAACGAAGCCCACGTCGCCATCGTTTGCCGGGAACTCCTCCAGGGATTGGATTACTTACATAGCGAGGGCAAGATTCACCGAGATGTGAAAGCCGCCAATGTCCTGCTTTCTCAGACTGGCAAGGTCAAGCTGGCTGACTTTGGTGTTGCTGCGCAGCTGGTCAACATCAAGTCACAGCGCAACACATTTGTTGGAACTCCATTTTGGATGGCACCGGAAGTTATCCAGCAGGCTGGATATGACTTCAAGGCGGATATTTGGTCACTGGGAATTACAGCCATTGAAATGATCAATGGCGAACCACCCCATGCCAGCACACATCCTATGAAAGTGCTCTTCCTTATTCCAAAGAACCCTGCCCCTCGCCTCGAGGGCAACGAATACAGCAACACATTCAAGGACTTCATTGCACAGTGTCTGACGAAAGATCCCGATCGTCGTCCTAGTGCAAAGGAGCTCCTCCGACACAAGTTCATTCGGAGTGCTGGCAAGCCTGAGGCACTTCAAGAGCTCATCCATCGCAAGCAGGACTGGGATGGCGGCCGTGGATTGTCCAAGGACGTCAAATATTACGCGGAGTCTTTGAATAACATGTCCAGGCCAGAGGAGGACGATGAAGACTGGGTCTTTGATACCGTCAAGGCTCCCACTATGTGGGTGCCTAAGGGTACAGACTGGACAACATTGGACGAGGAGGAGGAGAACACTGATCCTGCGGAGCTTATGGACGATCTGCACATATCACAGCCTCCACCTCCACCTAAGCACCAGGCAAACTCTACGGTTCGCCGAATGCCCACCGAACGATCACCTTCTGTCCGTCGGACCAACACCAAGCGTCGTTCCAGTGGCATCAAGCAGCCACTTGGTCTGGACTTGAGCTATGGCAACAGTCCATCTACTGTTAGACAGTTCCGTCGGGTATCAGACAAGGTCCCGGCCGATGTCAAATCCCCAAAACAGGCTCAGGCTCAGGCTTACGACGAAAATGCCAGTCCAAAGGTTACGTCAACCGACTCCTCAAGTAAGGAGGCACAAATTGGACGGCGGGCATACAGCAAAGCCGTTGGGCTCTCCTGCCAAGAGGTTCTTTCGACGACGGGAGATGGTGATAAGCGTGAAGCTATCTCTAGATTGGCTGAGGCCTGGAGCGACCTGGAAATGGTCGATCCGGAGGGTCTTTACCACATTGTCCGAATTATGAACGAGAAACTCCAAGCGTAAGTCTCTCCATCTCAGCTTGCATCGCATACCCCAACTAACGAGAATCTAGTGACTCCCGTTTATCAAATCTCCTCCCATCTACCCAACCTGATTCACCCTCTCGTCCTCGCCTCGTCTTGGCCCAAAACAACCCTCATCTCAAGAGTCACAAGCGTCGCCAATCTTACGTACCCGAACCTCAACCCCAATCTCCCCCATCTAACTTGCCCGGCAAGGCTGTTCCTGGAATGGAACACACCAAACAACTTTCTGAAGTTCTTTACACGCGCTGGTCGGAAGGCCTCCGCAACCGATGGGGCGGCATCTAACCCCAATGCCCCCGACAACAACCTACCTCATTCTCAGCATCACCTCTACCCTTCTTTTCATTCCCTGTATAGACCCATGTGGCGTTCCAAATTTGTTGTATAACCTTTGCCATTGCCCCTGCATCCTTGGTGTCCCTTCGTTGTTCGATTTTACCTTTTGACTGTCACTTTCTATCTCTGGTGGGACTGGTCCCGGAGTTCTAATGATCTGGTGTAATCTTTTTGCCGTCTTCTTCTGTACTTTCTTTCACGACAGAATGCTGCCTGTGCTTCTGGCTGTTTATTGGCTATGTGCCTTGTGCGTTGTTTGGGTATTTTGAGAAATACTAGAATACATGAAACCATGATTGCGATTGTTTTAAATTCTGCATACGTACTCCAGTCCAATTCCTCATTATCATCGAAGTAGATACGGCTTACACACCACGATGATAGCTGTTTTCCAGGCTTATATCATTGAGCCACAGAGGTCACTCTACACCCAGCTACTAGTCCGTCACTTGAAGTTCTACTAAATGATGCATTAGCAAAATATGAGGGTCGGTGTAACAAGTCAAAGACTCAAAATGTCTACTGAATCAATTCAAGTTCTACTGGCGGCTTTCAAGACAATTTTGTTCATAAGCTGGTATCGTTCATTGATGATCTCGATATCATCGATAGTGTTGCTGTATATCGCCTTTAGTACGGATCCTGAAGGTTGTTTTTGAGGTCAATAGATAGATGAAACAGTTCGAGGTGAAAGACTGGGAGACCCTTGGTCTCGATGGAGAAGAGGAAGTTACTGGCAGATAGAATGGTGCAAATAAGGATTGGTCAACTGCAGGAAGACTGGGAGCCTATGGTATCATATCAATCAGTTTATTTTACCGAGTGAGAGAGGGAGAAGTATCTCTAATAACGAGACATTCTTGGTCAATATTACAAGGATTCCCCGTACAATGTCTTCAAACCTTTAAAGGTCAGAGGAAATCCAAATTGGGTTGAAATTATACAGCACAAGAAGGACAGTAATACAAATGTCAATGCACCGTGAATCGAGATTGTTTTGGAACAGTTACGACAAAAGCAAGAGAGACACCCCAAACGCCACAAGTACGCCATCAGTGCCATGACAGGATTCTTGAGAAATATGTCCTTGAGACTTGCATGACACTCACTGTTGATCTAGGCCATGCTGTAGGAACGATGAAGAATGAGCGCCTTCAAATTCATGTCAGCGGCCCATCACCCTATGAGTCCGAAACTCTCCCAGCGCCCACCCAGATTTACACGCCAAATGACCACACAAGAGAACTCTGAGATCTTGCAGTGTCTCTGGACTGTCTCATACAAGATAAAAATGGAGTCATGCTGACAGAACCATGAAGGATAAAAACCTTGAGATCCATGCCAGTAACCCAGATTGCCAACTTTAGTAAAGCCCGCAGAGAACAAACGTATACCACGGCGATAGTAAGCTGACCCAAGGAGCTACCCTGGAGGGCTATTTAACTTGCTCGCAAAGCATGGGGAGGGAGAAAGGTTTGCTCAGAATCAAGTCTCAATACTGAACCATCAAGGATGCATGCCTTGTGGTCCATGTTGACAGTTCATAGGAGAGATTTCCCGGGGAAACTACGAAACTAAAATAGTCGGGAGATTGAAGAGATTGAAGAGATTGAAGAGATTGAAGAGATTGAAGAGATTGAAGAGATTGAAGAGATTGAAGAGATTGAAGAGATTGAAGAGATTGAAGAGATTGAAGAGATTGAAGAGATTGAAGAGATTGAAGAGATTGAAGAGATTGAAGAGATTGAAGAGATTGAAGAGATTGAAGAGATTGAAGAGATTGAAGAGATTGAAGAGATTGAAGAGATTGAAGAGATTGAAGAGATTGAAGAGATTGAAGAGGGAGAAGAGGGAGAGGAAAGGTTGCCGGGGTTTATGCTCTCAGAGACCCGTCCCAATTAGGAAGATCGACCTCTCCGTGACTGGTCGATCTTTTGTTGGCTGGGTTGATCTTGCGCACTTTCCATTAAATGAGCTGCGATATTATAAACTGCTTGATAATTGTCTTCAACATAAATGAGGCCTTGTGGTAAAGCCAGCCCTGCATGACTATTATGTAGTATCCAATTCACCATCTTACATCAGTTTCACCATTAATCTACAAGATATTCAATATGGGCTGTATACTCTGTACATGCTCACAAGGTTCAGACAGCTCTGTCACAAGCCGCACTCTCGCCCACAGGCCTGGGCGTAGAATTCAGCGCAGCTCCTGGTCTCGGTCCGCTGGCGTGGAGCCCCACGGCCGCCCTGTATTGGTGAAGATACAGCCAGCACAAACAAATTCCAAGAGAACAAGTCTACCACTAGGTGGAGATCCCCGAGTCCCACTCCGCTCGTTCAGGTCAAAGCTAACTGTGTCAAGGCTACTTCAAGCAGATGGTCCCTCTGGATTGTGATAGCATTACAGGTGCTGCCCTCGACCCAAATAAGAATGGCCTCAAGATCATGAACCTTTAGACGTCCAGCATACAAAACGAAGACCGGAGACCCTCTCTCAAGGGACACTGTGAAGAATGTCGGCATAGCATCAAGTACAAGTTAGGGCTTCTCGAATGCCAAGACTCACATGGCTTAATAAGACGCTAAACCCCCTGAAACGTGGACCCGCTGTGGGCTGGACTCAGGAGAGACCACACCTGTCAGAGCTATTATTTTCCCCTTTACATACTTGCACCTTTGTACATTCTTTGTCCCTTTCATGTTATCCTGATTCTTCTCTCCTGCTGGCTGGTCCACCATGGAGAGTATTCCGGGAGCGGAGAGCCTCACCCACGGGCCACCGCCGGTTGCGACCCAGACGCCTCAACCGGAGTCTGCTTCCGAGTCTCGCTCACTCACACAGAACAAACGTTTGTCACTACCTTCTGCAAAACCAACAGCCCGTCATGCGAAGCGCCTCACCCTCAATTTCCCTATCAACTTAAACGAACCCGAAGCCACAACCGACGTCTCCTCACCCGGAGCTGCCACTCCGGTTACGCAATCCTCTCGTCCACCCACCGCCCAGCCTGGAACACCCATGTCTTTTGATGTCCCGGATGATGGCTATGACTTTCTGCGGGCTATCGCCTCGCAGGAGCGAAAGGTCATGGAGCTCCGCGAGGAACTCCAGCGGGCTGAAGCAGACCTGGTGACAATTAAGAAGCAATGGGCACTGTCTGAAAAGAACAGAAAACGGGCGGAGATCAATCACGCGGAACCTCTCATGCCGCTCCGATCGCCCGATTTCGCAACACCCGAGGCGTCAACCACACACCACCGAGAGCAGAGTATGAGCTCAGTTGGTTCTGGGGTATCACAAGAACGAATCAGTCGGGATCTCGAGCGGCGTAGCAGTGTTCGCGCTGCCGCAACCAACGGCACAAAGCTTGGGACGAACGGTCGGCGAGTGTTCCAAGGAGCACACACCAGAACCCTGTCTCTCCTGTCACCAGTCACGGCTTCAGGCGGCTGCCCACGCGAGCCAGGTCTCTCCGAAACTGATCGCGTAGGTCGTACTCCTCGGTCTGCAACACTACCCTCAGTCGAACGCAGTAGCACTGCTATGTTAGGTGCGCAGTTGGACGAAAGCCAGGTACCAGAGCATCTGCTCGCCCAGTGGCGAAAGACTCTCCCTCCGCCTTCACGGGAGGCCTTGATGCGTACAGGCAAGCAAATGGCGTCCGATCTAAGAGAAGGCCTTTGGACATTCTTGGAAGACATCCGCCAAGCTACGGTGGGCGAGGAGGGTATCAACGGAACACAAACACGAAACATGTCGCCCAAT
The DNA here is from genome assembly GCF_028828085.1 of Penicillium nucicola. Classification (NCBI taxonomy): domain Eukaryota; kingdom Fungi; phylum Ascomycota; class Eurotiomycetes; order Eurotiales; family Aspergillaceae; genus Penicillium; species Penicillium nucicola. The sequence continues at coordinate 199,759 of NW_026643125.1, read as the reverse complement.
TCATTGGCACCGCCAAATGGTCGCAAGCGCGATTCACTAGCCAAATCACGGAGCCGAGAGCGGTTGCTAGCAGATGGCAAGCTATCACGATCTTCATCGTCGTCATCGTCGCGGGGGAGGGGACCAGCGGTCGAGACAAAAACTGGTAAAGACACCAAGCCGGCGGAAATATGCGCATCCTTCTGGGACGAATTCGGCATTGATACACCAGCTCAGAAGTCTCCGAACGCTCTCCGCAGCCCCTCCAACCAAGTACCCGCCACAAACGAGGCGACCGAAGCCGAACAACCCGATCACCGCTCCAGCACTCCAGTCGATACACAGAATGACGAGCTCGACGACTGGGATAGCTGGGATACCCCCTCATCCGGAAAAAAGATGCACACGCCCTCGTCGAGTCGATCGACCGTTGAATCGAAGCAAGATCAATCACCCGTGACACAGGGCAGTAGTCCTCGAACAAGCGCCAGGTACCGTTCGACCTTTCATGATTTCATTTATGACAACCTCGTTATGCGCTGACCGCAATCCTAGCTTTGGTGATTGGAACCCAGCTTCCACTGCGCCTGATCACAGTGTCACCGAAGGCATCCCCTGGCCTACCATTACCAAACTGGCTCCCTCTAAGCTTCAACGAACTGCCTCCAATTTGATGGCAGAATGGGAGCGCTCCTTGTCCCCGTCTTCCGAGCAAGCACCCTCTTCTTTGCTAACCCGCAAGGACAGCAAGAAGGACTAAGGATGTTATTTTCTTTACATTCATGTACATACTTACTTCTTTGATTCTCTGGTCCTATCTACCGAATCACGCAGGCCGACGACCTATACCATACGAGAGCGTTGTTTGTTGTCGATGCATTTTCTTGATTTTGCTACCTCAAGTACTGGCCATGCCATTTGCTAGGAAATCTTTTTGAATACCATTTGATTTACTACCCCCTGAGCTACCCATCTATTATTCTCCCACAACCATAGTTGTAAACCACAATGTTTGTAAGTTAACCGTTTCAAGCCCAAGTCAACATCCCGGCGAATTAAATTTTCCGAAAATTTAGTGGCAACCATGTGACTTTATACGGTTCAGGGTCAACTGGTCCGCCGTAAAAATAAATTTGCGGTTCTGTTGGTCGCCTCCGCAAGATCTCCGCGCCTCTAATCTTCACTTGATCCATTCATTCCAAGTGCTTTCTTTCCTTGCCCAGGTCTCGTGGACTGTAAAACAGTCTGCTCTGGATACACCTGATCACTGATTCAGAACGTCTGCACCACTCCTAATTCACATCGACTCCCGAAATGGCCTTTCCAGGCACAACAGGCGGCGTGGCGCCGATGGGCGGCCTCGGAGGTTCTCCCGGTATGCAGGGCATGAACGAGCAGGAACAGGCAATGGTTAAGATGGTTCGTGACCCAATAAATCTATATCACCATGCATTTCTGACAGACGCACATTAGATGCAAGCCGGTATGGAGTCTTGCCCCATTAAGACCGTCATTGCCGGCACCATGGGTTTCGGTCTTGGTGGAGCTTTCGGTCTCTTCATGGCCAGTGTAAGTCAAATACACTCACTCACTGATATCTATCCACGGCACATGTCCTCATACGTTTCTTTCTAGATGTCCTACGATTCGACCTTCACACCTCAGGGTCGCGCTATCGCCGACCTCCCCTGGCGCGAGCAAGTCCGTCGCGGTTTCAAGGACATGGGTGCCCGCTCTTGGTCATCTGCTAAGAACTTTGGTATCGTCGGTGCCCTCTACTCCGGTACTGAGTGTTGCATTGAGGGTCTCCGCGCCAAGAACGATCTCACCAACAGTGTCGCTGCCGGTTGTGTCACTGGTGGTATTCTCGGTGCTAAGGCTGGTCCCCAGGCTGCTGCCTTTGGTTGTGCTGGTTTCGCTGCATTCAGTGCGGCTATTGATGCCTACATGAGAATGCCTGCCAGCGACGACTAAGCGCTCCACCTCACTCGATTTTTGGATCCGACAATCGGACTTGAACGGAAACCACGACTTCACCACGTGATTTGACTTGATATGGTCTGGATCTGTTGTGTTTTCCTCTTTGTATATTTCTACGGCATCTGGCGTTCTGGATAAGAATGGAGCATTGCGGGTGTTTGGGTTGCTTTCCGTCCTTTACTGGGTTTCGAGCCTTTCGGGCTTGTGCTCTTCTTGATGCTTGTCTCATTTGAGACTGTCTGGCCTCGGCATGGTGGTTTCATCATAGATTGCGCTGGTCTTAACTCTTTACTCTTTTGTATAATATCAACTTGTCAGCGTGGACATATGCCTATAGGCTTAGAGACTCACCTCTCCCAATTGATACCATATTGTTTCTGCTCACATCCTTCTTACAGTATTACCCATTCTGTATTTGTGTAAAGATCATTGAATCAAGTAGCCTTTCACTAGTAATCCTTACCTTGACCATTGTCACAAGATGCATAAAGTCCTAGTCCAGTGTGACTCGGGTTGCTTGCTCGTGTACCTGCGCATTCAGAACGTATGGGATCCCCATGGCTAACTTTCTGGCTTATGAATTCAATTTATTTTAAGTTTATGCAGACTTGTTCAATTCATGTTTGATACAGAAAAAAGTACATTTTATTCAGGCTATACACAATCTAAGGCAGCACAATATACTTCTCCAGGTGCTTGGGAATGGAACCGCGGAGGTTCTTACTCTCGAGCCAGGTGTTAGAGAACAGACGGTCCGCATACCGGTAGGCACCGTCACAGAGAATGGTGACAACGGTGCTATCCTTGCCCATCTTCTCTGCAACCTCCTTGGCAGCCACGACGTTCATAGCGGAGCTAGCGCCGAGGTACAACCCCTCTTCATCGAGGCAGCGGTAGACCATCTCGATGGTCTTCTCGTCACTGATGTTCACCGATCCATCAAGAAGACCGATGTCAGGCTGAAGGTTGTCGGTGACACGGCCCTGACCAATACCTTCAGTGATACTGCTACCAGAACGGTCGATAAGAGTGCCGCCACTCTGGATATAGCTGTGCAGGACACTGCCAGGAGGATCGGCTAGGAAACTCTTAACTCGGCCATCACTGGCTTCCTTCAAGTAGCGAGTAATGCCTGCAAGAGTACCACCGGTTCCAGTAGCACAAGTGAAGGCGTCGATCTTGCCAGCGGTTTGCGCCCAGATTTCGGGACCAGTGGTAGCGATGTGGGCTTGGCGGTTGGCAATGTTATCGAACTGATTCGTCCAGACTGCGTTCTCCAAAGACTCGGCATGTCGGCGAGCCTGGTGGTTGTAGTTCTGGGGGTTGTCAAATGCTACTGCGGGGACTGGGTACACCTCCGCACCCAACAAGCGGAGCAAGTCAATTTTGCCCTGCGACTGGGTGTTGGGCATGTAGATCACGAGCTTATAGCCCTTTGACCGACACACGTGTGCAAGACCGATTCCAGTGTTGCCGGCTGTTCCCTCGACCACTGTACCGCCGGGTTGGAGTAGGCCCTTCTCCTCCGCATCCTTAACGACAAAGAGGGCAGCTCGGTCCTTCACACTACCGCCGGGATTCTGGAATTCGGCCTTTCCAAGAACATTGCAGCCGGTCTGCTCAGAAAGCTTCTTCAGCCGGATGAGTGGGGTGTTGCCAATTGCTATGCAAGTCAGCTCCAGCCAAAGACATCTCATGGCCTAGACGTACCCTCGGTCAATCCATTGACGACGCCCTGGGCGGTTGAAACCTTCGTGCAGTAGGCAGTAGAGCCTTCTGTAGCAGCACGCACTGCCGTAGTGGCAAAACGCCTCACACTTTGACGGAACATCCTGTGGTTAATGTAGGAACAACGTGGTGAGCCGCTGATCTCGGGGAATGACGAGCTCCGATGCTCGGCATCACGTGCTGCTTATCGTTATCGCCCATTTTGGGCTGTTTGTTTACCGCCAAGCCCACTCTCTCCTTTGGTCCCGCGATGCTTTTTGTTCTTTAGTTCAACATCATCACCTCATCCACCATGCCTGGCAGAGTCGCCGCCCGTTCGACATCTGCGACAACACGCCGATCGTCGGCACAGCCTTCTGCGTCTGGGCGTGCTGGCTCCGTCACTCCGTCGTTTGCGATCCCCGAAGAGCCCGCAGAGCCATCAACCCCCACTCTACGTCGCGATGTGTGCTTGATTTTCGCAGACGCTCAGCGCTCTACTACAGGTCACCGCAAACTCGTAGTTCGCCTGCGCAAACTGCAAGAGATCTGTTGTGGTATTGCCCAAAGGAAGAATGACAAGAAAAACAAAGACCAAGAGCCCGAGGAAGCGCTGGTTCCTGGCGAGGAAACAGCCGCTGAGAAGGAATTCAACGTGGAGGTGGGTCGCTGCATGCTCCGTATTCTCACCATTAAGAAGACTGAGCCTGCTGGTGACCGCATCTTGCGCTTCCTGGGAACTTTCCTTGGTCATGCTTCCGAGAAGGATACCGAGATGTTCGCTTCTGGAGATGATGAAGACCAGAACTCCGAAACCCCGACTGCGCGTTTGACTTCCAGTCTTGTTGCATTGATGGTACCCATTCTTGGTGCAAAAGACAAGATGGTCCGATTTCGCGGAACCCAGATTCTCGCTCACATTGTCAATTCCCTTGAATCTATTGACGACGAGCTGTATCACACCATCCGACAGGGCCTTTTGAGGCGTATTCGGGATAAGGAGGCTTCCGTCCGTGTGCAGGCAGTCCTTGGATTGGGCCGTCTGGCAGGAGATGACGGAGAGGACGATGGAAACGATGACAACTCCACTGCGCTTCTTGAAAAACTGATCGAAATCATGCAAAACGATACCAGCTCCGATGTTCGCAAGACCCTGCTCACTAATCTTCCTCTCGCACCTGTCACACTTCCATACCTTCTCGAGCGTGCCCGTGATCTCGATGCTCCTACTAGGCGCGCGCTTTACTCCCGCCTTCTCCCCACATTAGGCGATTTCCGCCACCTTTCCCTATCTATGCGAGAGAAGCTTCTTCGCTGGGGCCTGCGTGACCGTGATGAAAGCGTTCGCAAGGCTACTGGAAAATTGTTCTACGATCGATGGGTCGAGGATTGTGCTGGTACCAACAACGACCCGAATGAGGGACCTACTGGTCAACGGTCTGAGCCTAACACCATTGCTCTCCTCGAGCTCTTGGAGAGAATAGACGTCATTAACTCTGGAATGGAAAGTGGAATTGCTCATGAGGCAATGCGAAGCTTCTGGGAAGGTCGTGCGGATTACCGTGAGGCAGTTGTCTTTGACGAGCCTTTCTGGGAAAACCTGAACGGGGAATCCGCATTCTTGCTTCGCTCGTTCAATGACTTTTGCCGCGTGGAAAATGACGGCAAGTATGAAAATCTTGCCGATGACAAGATGCCTGAGGTCACCGCTATGGCTTATTTCCTGGGAAAGTACCTCACAAATCTCTTGGAGCGCAAGAAAATTTCCAAGGAAAGTGGCGAAGCGAACGATGAGGACGCGGTTGAGCATGAGTTTGTTGTGGAGCAACTGCTGCATATCGCCATCACCTTAGACTACAGCGACGAGGTTGGCCGACGAAAGATGTTCTCCCTGCTGCGGGAAACCCTGGCTGTGCCAGAACTCCCGGAGGAGAGTACCAAGCTTGTCGTTGAAACTCTCCGGTGCGTCTGTGGACCTGATGTTGCTGGTGAAGCCGAGTTCTGTAGCGTTGTTTTGGAGGCCATTGCCGAAGTCCATGATACTATCACCACCGAGGACAGCTTTGTCTCTGCCCGGTCTGAGATCAGTGACGATGCTAGCAGCCGCCAGAACTCCGAGGCCCCTGGTGCAGAGGAACCCACGCCCTTCAATAAGGAAGAAGCGAAGGCGAAGATTGTTCGCGAGATCGTAGTCAACATGAAGTGTCTTTATATTGCCCAGTGTATGCTGCAGAATGTGCAGGGCAATCTTCAACAGAGTATGAACTTGGTTACCATGCTTAACAACCTTGTGGTACCTGCTGTTCGCAGCCACGAGGCTCCTATTCGTGAGCGCGGTCTATTGTGCTTGGGACTTTGCTGTCTCCTTGACAAGGTTAGTTGTCTCTCATTATCATGCTGGAACGGACTAAATGCTAACGCCCGATGTCTTATTCAGAACCTTGCCGAAGAAAACATGACTCTCTTCATTCATTGCTACAGCAAGGGTCATGAGGCATTGCAGGTTACTGCTTTGCAAATTCTCTGTGATATGATTACGACACATCCTTCATTACTTGCTCCCATCACCCAGGCCGATGGCGAGACAGTGACACCGCCCCCTATGCAGAAACCATTACTGAAGGTCTTCGCACGAGCTCTGCGTGCCAATTCCCCTAACAGTGTGCAGTCGGGAGCCGCATCCGCTCTCTCAAAGCTACTACTCACTAGTGCATTCACTCCAGCGGGACCGAATATCCCACCGGCAATCCAGGAGCACAACCAAAATGCTGTTGAGAGTTTATTGCTGTCATTGGTTGTTTCCTTTTTCCACCCACGCACTCGGGAAAACCCAGCACTTCGACAGTCCTTGGCTTACTTCTTCCCCGTCTACTGCCATTCCCGGGTGGAAAACACACAGCACATGCGCCGGGTTGCTGTGCCGGTGATCCGCGCTGTCATGAATGCTGCAGAGGAGTACTACTCGCTAGAGGCCGAGGAGGACAGTGATGGTGAGGTTGATGCCAGCGTTGGTGAGCGCGAAGTCAAGGCACTTATGACTGGTGTCATTGGAATGCTATCCGAATGGACCGATGAGCGTCGTGTTGTCGGTCTTGGCGGTGAAAAGATTCTGGCTGGTGGTACCGCAAGCTCCAATGTATGTGGATGGGTGCACCTTGCCTTGGTCAAGGATATCCTCGAGCGAGTTCTTGGCATCAATGCTGGGGCCAACCGCTGCTCCCGTGAGGAACGCAAGCTTCTTTTCTCCCTCCTCAGCAAGCTTTACTTTGCTGCGCCTACAGTTCCCTCGCGGGCAGGCTCCCGGGCCCCCGAGGGCGATGACCAATTCCGAACTAGCATTCGTAGTGCTACCGGTCTTGAAATTGCCCCGGAAAATAATGAGCTTGCTCTCGAGGTCAAGGAGCTATTGGATCAAACCATTGACGAGGGTCTTGCGGGCGAGGCTTCCAGCCGGAACGCCCTTACCAAGGCTAAGAATTCCATCTTAAAGATCCTCGCAGTTGCACAGGATTCCCGTGCTGCTAGTGCTAGACCTAGAGAAGGCACTGAAGACCCCGACAATGATGGAGCCAGTGTTCGCTCCGCCAGTGTCCGCCGGTCTGTGGAACCCACTGGTGGTATCAGTCGCCGCTATGTGTCTGTCGAGCCTAGCATCATGGAGGAGGACGAAGGCGAAGGTGATAGCCGTTTTACGTCTGCCACTGCCAACCGCCCCATTGTCTCCATTGAGCCCAGCATTATGGAGCAGGATGAAGAAGACGACCATGACACCAGTCGGGGGACGATTATCAAGGAGGAGACAGGCGACGAGTAATCATGTTGGGGTTTCCCATTGTTTGGCGTTGGCAAGGTTGTCGGTAGGGATGGTTTAGCTCTGGTTTCACTTCTTGTACATGATGCAACGTCTGGTTTTTGCATTCGAAATACCATTTATACTTTTATTTCCTTCGAGTCCCTTCTTGGTCTTGTTATTTCATGCATGAACGATCCCAGAGTTGTGCAACCTAGCAAGGTAGTATTGGGGTTCAATCTTTGGTTTGTATATCGGACCTTTTGGAGCATCATTGTCCTCCAGTGAGAAATGAGAGGGTCTTGGGGCCAGACACTGACAGACTGCTCCAGGTCTTCTCACCCCTGGCGATATAGGATGTATGTTAGACGTCCATCCAACGCATCTCTCGATCGATTTATATCTCCCAGTTTAACCTCGGGAATGAAGAACTTGGAACGAATTGAGTTCTGCAGAACCCTATTCAGATGTCTTGTCTCAGACTCTGCTTCTATACCAATTGGCACATTCATCACGTCCTGTCCGTGACAACTGACCACCCCTTGATAAACCCCCTTTCCGCCCATTTATAGACTTGAGCTAGCCGCCGTTGGGGGCTCTATACCCCACGTGATGATCCGCAATCCTGTCTGACAGCAGGTCAAGAATGTGAGAACAAATACAATCCTGTCTCAGACTTTGAGATCACTGTCCCACATGGGAGACAGCGGAGGAGGAGGGGGGGGATTCAGAGTCTTGTAACTGTGCGTGTTCATACCGGAGCAGGGATATGGGCCCGGGATGGGGTTGCACCAGAACCAGTCCGAACAGACAAATTTCCAGGGGAATTGAAGAGAGAAGAAGAGATAGAAAAGAATGAGAATAGAATTGTAGATGAAGTGTTGTCTGACTGGTAATCTCCGTCCTCCCCCGTGAGCCCCGAAACTTTTCATTTTCTCAAAACTCCACCTCGACGTCTCTTTTCTTCTCTCCTCCTCCCCCCCCCCCCTTTCCCTTCTCCTCTCCCCCGGGCTTTCTCTTTTGCTATTTATTCCACGACTCTCTCCGGTCGTGTTGAATTTGTCTTCTGCTTTTCCCGCAGAGACCTCTTTCCCCTCCCCCCCGGGTTTCTCTTGCCGCTCCGTTGGCACCGAGCGACAAGTCAGCGATGGCGGCCGTTTCAGCACCAACCCCCAAGCTGGATCGCTACATCGTCATCCACGTTGCAACCACTTGCGACGAACATGGCGTGTATGTCACCAAGGACTCGGCTGAGGTGATTGAGCTGGGATGGATTCTGTTGGACAGCAAGACATGCGAAGAAGTACGCCCCCCAACGCATCTACCCAACATACACAGACTCGCCTCGGGCAGAACCCAATGCTGACATCCTTTCTTTTCTGGTTTAGCTGCACCGTGAAAGCGTTCTCGTCAAACCAGTCAACACTCCAATCACCCCGCTTTGCAGTAAGCTCGTCTTGGTCCAACCTTAGGATGCATTGGGTTTTGCTAGGATGAATGGCTGACAATTGTTGAAGCGAGTTTGACCACCCTGACATGGGAACACGTCCGCTCCGCAGGTACCTTCCGGGATGCCATGTCTCGATTCGACACCTTTGCCACGGAGCACCTCACCAGCAAACAGTTGGAGTTTGCCTTTGTGACGTTGGACTCGTGGGATCTGCGGGTGCAGCTGCCCCGCGAGGCCCGCGACAAGGCCGTCGCCCTGCCCGCATACCTGCAGCACTCCCGAACTTTCGACTTGCGCACCGAATATCAACGCTGGCAGACCCACCACCCCGAGTCGCTGCCTTTCGGTCCCAGCTCGCTTTCTAACATCTGTGCTGCCCTCGAGGTTGAGCCCGTTCAGTCGTCCGCCCCGATCAAGCACAACCTGCCCTTCCACTTGCAGGCTCTGGCCCCCGCTTCGCCGCGCCGTGCAATGGAGGAAACCATTACTCTTGCCCGTGTGCTCCGGGGTCTTATACGCAAGTCGCAGCCGCCACAAGAACACCCCGAGATCCTGACTCGTCCCATGGATGCCCATGCCGACGTCCGGGCCTTTTTGGCAGAGCGGAGTAAGGTCCTGCACCTCAGCGGGTTGCCCCACGACACTACTCAGTCCGAGTTGGAGAGCTGGTTCACTCAGTTTGGGGGCCGTCCCATCGCTTTCTGGACCCTGCGCACACCCGATCAGCACAAGCCTACCGGTACCGGCTTTGCCGTCTTTTCGTCTCACGAGGAGGTCAGTTTCACTCGGACATAGGACCTGCTTTTACCGCTGCAGGATGCCGATGTCCTACCTCACTTTGATATTTCTAGCTAACAATCCCTCAGGCTGCCGAGAGCTTGTGCATGAACGGCCGGGCACTCAATGAGAAGGCCATCGAGGTTTCTCCCTCATCCAGCCGAGTTCTGGACCGTGCCGCCGAGATCCTCACTCCCTTCCCGCCTTCCAAGAACCGCCCCCGTCCTGGTGACTGGACCTGCCCGTCCTGCGGCTTCTCTAACTTCCAGCGCCGTACTGCATGCTTCCGTTGCTCGTTCCCCGCAATGGCTGCCGCCCCCGACCCCATGAACTACAACAACTACGGCTACGGCCCGCCATCGATGATGCCCCCTCACATGAATCACGGTGGCCACGGTATGGGTCACTCTCGTGGTATGGGTGGCAACGGAGGTGTTGTTCCCTTCCGTGCCGGTGACTGGAAGTGTGGCTCTGAGGGTTGTGGCTATCACAACTTTGCGAAGAACATCAATTGTCTGCGCTGCGGGGCTCCTCGCTCCGGTGCGGCAGTGGTGGCCGATTCAGCGTTCCCGTCTCCAATGGATCCTCCATCGCAGTTCAACATGGGCCCCAACTCGATGGCTAGCACCCCTGCCCCGGCTCCTTTCGCCTCCACTGCCGGAGGTTTCGGTGGCTTCAGCCAGCAGTTTGGCGGCCCTCCCAACAACTACGCCCTGCCCTCTGGTGGTCTGGGAAACACCCCTGCTGCCTATCCTCCTATGGGCCAGATGAACTCTGGCTACGGCGCTTCTAGCACCTCGCACTCGGCCGCATCTTTTGCCAACCCGGCCACTCAGGCCGCGTTCACTGGTGCAGACCACGGTGTGCCCTCCACCAGTGCCTCCAACGGTGCCTTCTACGGCTCTGACGGCTCCAGTGACCCCTTCGCCTTCTTGTCCAGTGGCCTCGGTGGTCTGACCGTCTCTGACGACCCTCACTCTCGCCGCAACGGCGCTGGTGCCAACAAATCGCCCGCTTAAATATGGGGATAGCTGTACCTACTCACGCCTAAACTTGGGCTCTCACACTTATGTTGTCCATATTGCAACCCTGCATTGTGGCAGGTTCATGCGTTGGTTGATATTCGGTTGATACGCATTTTGTATAAGGGATTCTGCGGTTCGGTGCATCGGGTTGGATGGAGCAGGCGGGTAGCGTGTCCAAGTCGGAATTTCTTTTCTCGCCTCGCCGTCCTGTTGTTGATGCTTTTTCTGGTTCTGGTTCTGGTTCTGGTTCTGGTTTTTCTTTATCTTGGTCGTGGAGCTGTTTCCCCGTTTTGTGATTCCTTCTTGCGCTTTTGTTTTTATCTCTTGGGGGAGGGTGTATTTTTTTGATTCCCCTATCCCTTTTCTTGTGCGCCTTATGTCGCTCTGGCATTGCATTTTAGAGATTTTGTGCGTCCCTTTCTGCACTCATTTGGTCATGGGAAGCGTCGGAGAATTCACGGTCTTGATCTGGGTGGGATATACTTGGACTCCGTTTGGGGTGTTGGGGGATTTACTTTGAGCTTGACGCCGGCATCGAATTGAGGATCTCTTCGGGGGGCCATCGAAGCACTGTGAATGCAAAAAAGATTGTTTTGGATGTCTATATTGGGGATTTGTACTTGTCCGAGCGGCTCGAGTATTTTCTGTAATTGTCTTTCGATAGATTCATGGACTATATTTATTCGGGTCTTGAAGGTATGGGGAGTAGAGAGCTCTACTGCACATACAAGCACTACATCTATTATGAATTTTCCTGTCTGTAACCGTGTCGAGCCCTGTATAGCATCAATTTGCCCCGAGTCTGTTGAGGCTATCCCAGAGGTACATCGAGTTACTATGGGACTGCCATAGTGGCGGGAAGTACCGAAGGCAGCCGCAGGCTTTCGCGTCCACCGCCCGGAACCCGTCATTGCTCCAACCCAATTGACCTCAACTGCTGAACGCCCATCTACATTGCATTCTTCTGCTCGATCCCCTCGCTTTTCTCTTTTTTTGTCACCGCACATTTTCTATCTCTTCGCCATCTGTCGTCCTTGATTCACAATGTCCGGATACGACAGAGCTCTTTCAGGTAAGTCAGCTAGCTCCCCACAGCCAGCTCCCTTTGCTCCTGATCCCGAGCTGAGCTTTCTGATGCTAACCCATCGCAGTGTTCAGGTATGATGCCTTCGGGTAACACTCCAGCTCCGGTGATCGTTTCTAACCTCCCACCTAGTCCCGATGGACACGTCTTCCAGGTTGAATATGCCATGGAGGCAGTGAAACGAGGTGAGACTGCTGTTATCTCCCTCCCTGGCCCCGTCTACTCGTCCATTCTCGACTTTGGCGACACAGCGATTCATGAGTAGGTGCATTTGCTGATGATGGATGACCGTAGGAACTTGCGCTGTTGGTGTCAAAGGCAAGGACATTGTCGTTCTCGGTTGCGAAAAGCGTTCCGCCCTGAAGCTCCAAGATACCCGTATTACTCCTTCCAAGATCGCTCTGGTCGATGACCATGCCTGTCTCGCTTTCGCTGGACTGAATGCCGACGCCCGTATCCTCATCGACAAGGCCCGCCTAGAGGCCCAGTCCCACCGTCTGACTGTCGAGGACCCCGCCAGCATCGAATATATCACAAAGTATATCGCCAGTGTCCAACAGAGATACACGCAGAGTGGTGGTGTTCGTCCCTTTGGTATTAGTACGCTCGTGGTTGGTTTCGACAAGAATGACGGCACGCCGCGGTTGTACCAAACCGAGCCGTCCGGTATCTACTCGGCCTGGTAGGTTGATTTCGGGCTTATTTTGTCTTTAGATTGGTACTAATGTGTCTTTCTCCTGTAGGAAAGCCAACGCCATCGGTCGTTCCAGCAAGACTGTTCGCGAGTTCCTTGAGCGCAATCACCAGGAGGACATGGACCGCGAGCAGACAATCCAGCTGACCATTAAGTCTCTGCTTGAGGTTGTGCAGACGGGTGCTAAGAACATCGAAGTCGCTATCATGGCACCTGGCAAGCGTCTCGAGATGCTGCCCGATGACGAGATCGAGTCATACGTGAAGAGCATCGAAACCGAGAAGCAGGAGGAGGCAGCTAAGAAGAAGACCCGGACAGGGACCACCACAGCAGCTATTCTGACCCGGCCAGGTGGCGGCGAGTCGGCCGATTAAGTGGACTTGGAGCATTCATAGCCCGCGTGCTTGGATGATGTGTTTCAATTTACAATAGCGTTGGTCTCTTCCTTGACGAGAATCCAAAATCATGAAGTTTTAAAAAGCTCTGGCCTTTTCGTATTGTACACCGGGTATCGATGCTCTGTAAATCACCTTCTATCAACTATCAAACAGTAATCAAATCGTCAACATCATGAAATTCCAACCCTCCATGTTCTTCCCTGTACACAACTTAACCCATACGATCCGACACATCGCGAATGTTGAAGAGAGAGCGTTCCTCGTCTCGGGCAACACGCTCATCCTTGAGCATACTGATTATGGTTAGCCTATGCCGCATGGCTGTATTGTGTGCTCATCATACCGGTTGTCCATACGGGCATCTTCACCCTCAACATGGAGCGAAGGCTTCGGTTCGATAGCCTCAATGACGAAGTGATTATCACAGTGAGGGCAGTACTCGTCGCTAGGAAAGGCGTGGAATTAGCTTGGTGCCACTTGCTTTGGCTATTTCAATCCATGGCGTACCTCTCGTCAAACTCGGCCGCATCCTTGCGGAAAACCTTCTTGCACTTTTTGCATGCAAAGATCTATCATTGCTTTGTTAAACCACGAACCATGCGTACGTATATCGAAACAGGCGCATACCATCTCGGCGTTCTTCTGGAGCATGTGCGACTCGCTCTCGGCATGGCATTCAGCGCAATCAAACCATTTCCGGCCTGGATATTTTGGTCAATTCTCTGCAGAGGGATTTGAGGTTGAACTGGACGTACAGCAGTGCGAGCGGATGGCCACTTGGGCGTTCAAAATGTGTTTACTGTAGAGCGAGGGGACATGTTAGCCGGGGGAATGTCAACCAAGGGGGGATCTTCAGGGGAAGTGAAGACAGCTATACCAAGAGAGACCTTGACTTACCACATGGTGCACGTTGGAGTGCGTATGCAAGTGACGTGAAGATGTCGAGAATCTCTCCAGGCACAAGTGATCGCCAACTCCCGTGATTCTCCCTCCACTTTCCTCCCCGCCACTCCATTTCGACTCTTACCTTTCTTACCTTCTTTACTTTTTCCCCCTTTTTCCTTTTCTTGGAGCTGAGCATTCAGGTCTCTTTACTGAGCTTGGTTTCTTGTTCGGCTTTTGCGCTTATAGTTTATTGCTTGTTGCCGCCAGTTTACCCCCCCCTCCGAAACCCCACGGCATCCCTGTAGCCTCAGCTTCCTGAACCACTTGTTCGCACCAACCCAGGTGATTTCCGCAAGCCTATGATCGACTATACAAAAGGTTTCCGGCGAACTTTCCGCAATAATGGCCATGGCGGGCACAGGAAAACAGCCAGACAGTGATGGCCCTCCCACGGTATGCATACGTAACTGTTTCGTGGCACACAATGAAACTAACTTGGACGCAGCCCCAGAGACCCGTGTCTTCCTTGTTGTCTCATTTCGAGAACCTAGCTCATCGCAGAGCTCCTTCTGCTGCTGCCGCGAGTCCGCGCGCCTCCGCAAACCAATTCCTGACACCCGAAGCTGGCGACGAGGTGCGATCCTCCAGTCGTGCCTCTCTCGATTTGCCCCGGTCACAGTCGCCATGGAACCAGACCGATGAGAGGTCAGAGCAGCCTCAGCAATCGAATGACGAGAGATCGCAGGACCGCGGATTCGCTGGAAGACGGTATGGTCGGCCCATCTCTATGAACCTGCAACGCTCGTCACCACAACTTCCGCCGACTTTGGCGGTGCATTCGCCTCGATCGCCGCCGCGCGGACAAGATTGCGATGACTTTTGGTCTCACAATGAAACCCGCAAAGCTCGGAGTCCTGGACATCGCTCGCGGGAATCGTTGTCTCTGTCCCCCGCGCCTCCCCGGCCACTATCTCCGGCGCCTTCATTCAGATCGTCTACTGCTGGAAGAGATTTAATTCCTCAGTTCTCACCTGGTTCTCTATCCGTCAATGGAAGTGGGAGCATCTCGGAGCGGAAATTGAAAAGTGCCTCGCTGCCACCCCCAGCCAACCGAGCATCTAAGCCCAAGATCCCTGCGAAGCCAGCCATGTTCTCTCACCCTAACTCTTCTCATGCGGATACAAGCACTTTGGCTCCCCAGCCTGAGCGAGCTTCTCCCGATCTTAGCGTATCGCCTTTCAGCACCCCTCCGAGCAGCCCGGAGAAGCCAATGGCCAAGCCGGTCTCTACCGGGAAAATAACCTCCAGGCCGGCACCAGCTCGGCCAACAACAGAGCCCCCTAGCCGAAGTTCCTTTGAGGATCGGTCACCTATTCCAAGTTTTAATGCAAGACATGATGCCAGAGAGTTAGGATTCTCAAGGACTCGCCCTGTTCCAGAGCCCTCACGAGCAAGTAAGCCTTTGATGGTTCAAATTCCGTCCGCTCCGGTGCAACGTCCCATATCTGCTTCTCCGGCTCCACCTCTTTCAGCCCAGCGGTTACGGGCAAGCGACAGTCCTTACGATCGTCCAGGGCTTCCTCCCCGACCTTCTGGAACTCCACGCCGAAGTGGATTTTCACCTCCGCGAGAACCTCTTCGGCGAGAACCTTCTCAGCGCGAGCCCCTTCAGCGAGAGCCTTCTCAGCGTGTAAGGAGTCCTGCGCAAATGACACCAATTGCCAAATCTGCCCCCAGTCACCCAAACCAATTCGAAGCATCAACTCCACGACCAGTTCAAAGACAGTCATCCTTCCACCGTGAACCGCTTTCTTCCTCTCTCCCGGAGCGCCGTATACCCAGAACAGACACGGAAGAAGAAGAACAACCTGAAGAATCTGCCATTTCACGTACCGACTATCCTGATGCTTCCAATGCCAACCGCCGACCTCCGTGTCTCAAATCTGGACCCAGGGAGATTCACACAAAGTATGACACCCGCTTGCTAGCTGTGTGCGGCAAGTATGTTTGTACCACTGGGTATCTGACTCGAGTCTGGGATCTTACTACTGGCGAACAAGTGATGAGCCTCAGTCATGGTGAAACTGTCAAAAGCTTGTCGCTTGCCTTCAAGCCAGGCAAAGGACTAGAGGATGAAGGCCAGCGCATCTGGCTCGGAACTAGTGCTGGAGACCTTCATGAAGTTGATATCCCAAGCCAATCCATTGTGGCAACCCGCTCATATCCCTCCAGGCGGGAAGTCATCCAGATTCTTCGACATAAGAAAGAAATGTGGACATTTGATGATGAAGGCCGACTGCTAGTCTGGATGCCAGACGAGACCGGCTTGCCTAATTTACAGTACAGCTACCACAGCCCTCATGAACGCGTAGCACGAGGCCATACGTTCTCCATGGTTGTCGATGACAAGCTGTGGCTAGCGGCAGGAAAGGATGTCCATATCTATCGCCCAAGTGCTCGTGAAGATACCTCTTTTAAGGTCTTCAAGAGACCTCTTGGTCTTCAGCACTCAGGCGATGTGACATCCGGCACTTATACCACACGAGAAGGAGGTCGGGTATATCTGGGACATGCAGATGGAAAGGTCACCGTCTACTCCTCTACCGACTATACTTGCTTGGCAGTGGTCAACGTCAGCGTTTACAAGATCAATTGTCTTGGATTTGTTGGAGACTACCTTTGGGCTGCCTATAAGACTGGCATGATCTATGTATATGATGTTTCGACCAACCCTTGGACGGTAAAAAAGGACTGGCGCGCCCACGATAGCCCTGTATCCGGATTTGTCTTGGATACAAGCAGTGTCTGGACGATGAACCGCTTACAGGTCACATCGCTAGGCACTGATAATTGCATTCGTCTTTGGGACGGTATGTTAGAGGACGATTGGCTTGGTAAGTCGGGTTTCGACTCTTCATTTGGCATTGCTAACGTACAACAGATGCTCGTATGCAGAAGAGAGACACAGAGTACTGTGGTTTCCGAGAAATCAAGGCTACCGTCTTGACTTGGAACGCAGGCGCTGTAACCCCTGGCAGTGTCAAGACGTCGGATTTCATTCGGAATGCCGTCACGCCGGAGGATCCGCCAGAAATCCTCATCTTTGGATTCCAAGAGTTGGTCGATCTTGAGAATAAGAAGATCACAGCCAGTATGTTTCCCTGTCTATAAATATGTGGTCAGTTACTGATTCAATCCCAGAGAGCTTGCTCCTTGGAAGCAAGAAAAAGGAGAATGGCGAGAAAGAACATATGAGTCGTCAATACCGAGTATGGGCTGATCATCTTACCCGTTCTCTTCACGAATGTATGCCTCTCGAGGAATCCTATGTTCTTCTGCACACTGCAAACATGGTGGGACTGTTTACTTGTGTCTTCGTGAAACACAAGGAACGCCATAATATTAAGAACATCAGCGCTTCGGAGATTAAGCGAGGTATGGGCGGACTGCATGGAAACAAGGTTTATATTCCCTTCGTCTCGCTATGGCCGTTTTCTAATTTGACCAGGGTGCCCTTGTGTTCCGCTTTGTTCTGGATGACAGCTCGATGTGCTTTGTGAATTGTCACTTGGCAGCTGGGCAGACCCAAACTGCACACCGCAACAACGATATTGCGGCAATCCTGGAAGCAGAATCCCTGCCTGCAGAGAGCAATCCTATCATACGAACCAATCAGTTCGCCAGTGGTGGTGACGGCTCAATGATTATGGACCATGAAATCTGTATCCTCAATGGTGATCTGAATTACCGGATTGACTCAATCCCTCGCAATGTGATCATTGATGCCATTCGCCAGAACAACCTCGCGAAACTTCTGGACCGAGACCAACTCCTGGCCTCCCGACGAAAGAACCCCGGATTCCGACTTCGCAGCTTCACCGAGTGTCCCATTACCTTTGCGCCGACTTACAAATACGACGTCGGCACGGACGAGTACGACACCAGCGAAAAGAAACGCTCGCCCGCCTGGTGCGATCGCGTTCTTTACCGGGGCCTTGGCCGCGTCAAGCAACTCGACTACCGCAGGCACGAGGTCCGAGCCTCCGACCACCGGCCGGTCAGTGCCGCGTTCATGATTCGCGTCAAGACAGTCAAGCCTCAGGAACGGGCCACGACCTGGGAGCTTTGCAATCAGGAATTCCAGGACGAGAAGCGTCGCCTGGCCTCGGAGGCTAGCATCGAGTATCTCATTACTGTCCTCGGCACTGATGCCCGCGAGGCTCGCGCTTTGATCTTGGGCTCCTAGACTCCATAGCCGTCTTTTTTTCTTTCTTTGCCGAGTGATCCTCACTTGTTTTTCATCTGCATTTGGGAAGCCTGGCGCGCTGTATATTGTACGACTAATGATTTCACGATAGACATGTATCATGATGATTAGAGTTAAAAAGGAGCTCTTTTTCACACTGTAGTCTTCTCTCCCACTTTATAGCCCTAAGCAGCTCTGATCTGCATTCGAAGGGATCCAACCCCCAGGTTACCTCGATGCAGCACTCGGATTATTGTTCCATTCCACTCCCTTTCACTCCCCTTTTGGCTCACCTCCGCCTCCGCCTCCGAGTATATATGACGCGTGTTGGCCGGCATATGAAAGTAACAGGCTATGATCGACACTGCAATCCCCTGTCCAAGTCCTCCGTATAGGATATCAAGATTCCCATTTATCCGGGGTCACATCGGACTCGAAAATTCCCCGCACGAGACCGGGGTATAAAGCTCTGCAGGTTGACGAGGGTTGAAACACCACGAGAAGGATAATTCAGTTGCATTTCAACTTCAATTTCATGATGCTAGGATCTCTGTCTCTCGTTGTTGCCCTACCCTTGCTTCCAGCAGTAAATGCTCTCGTGAGGATGGATGGTGTTGCATGTCCCTTTCTTCCTGCATGAAGTTATATCGAATGCCTACTGACGGTTAATAGGGCAAACTCCCAGCTTTAGGCTGGAACTCTTGGAACGCATTTGGCTGCGATATAAATTCCACCAAGATTATCACGGCTGCGAATGAGATGGTCAACCTTGGTCTCCAGGACCAGGGATATGAATACGTGAATAGTATGAGAGAAGAGATGTAATCCATCCAAGAAGCGATGGCTAACTCTTCTCAGTCGATGACTGCTGGAGCATCAAAGATGCTCGCAATACAACCGACCATCGTATCATTCCTGATCCATCCAAGTTCCCAGATGGGATCTCTGGTGTTGCAGACCAAGTTCATAAGCTGGGCTTGAAGATTGGGATTTACAGCAGTGAATATCTGCCCCGAACAAAATCCAACGACACTCTGTAACATCTCATAGGTGCTGGCGAAACCACTTGCGCTGGATACCCAGCTAGTTTGGGCTATGAATCCGTCGATGCGCTGTCATTTGCAGAATGGGGAATCGATTGTAAGTCCATGCACTGGCCCCTACACTACTGAAGAACTAATTCCGCAGATCTCAAATACGACAACTGTGGTGTCCCCTCCAACTGGACAGACACTTATACAGACTGTGTCCCCGATGGCGACGGTGTTTTCCCCAATGGCACCTGTCCTGATCTTGATAATCCTGCACCGGAGGGATACGACTGGACCAAGTCTAATACATATACTCGATACGCGACGATGCGTGATGCACTGTTAAATGTGGACCGGACGATCTTTTATTCGCTTTGTGACTGGGGCCAGGCTGATGTGAATTCCTGGGGTAATCAGACTGGGAATTCGTGGCGGATGTCTGGGGATATCACTGGTATGTTCTAGTCTCAAGACAATATTGGCTTGGATATTGACATGTTTGCAGCGGAGTGGGATCGGATTTCCGAGATTGCCAATGAAAACAGTTTTCTGATGAACCATGTCAACTTCTGGGGTCATCCTGATCCTGATATGTTGGAGGTTGGGAATGGCAACCTCACTCTGGCGGAAAATAGGGCTCACTTTGCCCTCTGGGTGGTTATGAAGTCTCCTCTGATTATTGGAACGGCGGTATGTATCTGGTATCTACGACGATGGAGATGCTAATGGATAGGCAGCTTGACTCGATTAGTGACGAGCACTTGGCTATTCTGAAGAATCAGTATTTACTGGACTTCCACCAGGATCCAATTGTTGGAAGTCCGGCACATCCATATCAATGGGGTTACAATCCTGACTGGACCTTCGATCCTGCTCATCCTGCCGAGTATTGGTCTGGAGCTTCGTCTACTCTTGAAGGCACTCTGGTTTTGATGCTTAACTCGGAGAACAAGACCTCCACTCGGACTGCGATTTGGAATGAGGTTCCCGAGCTGAAGGGTCATGACGCATACCGAGTGATCGATGCTTGGACGGGTGCAGATTTGGGGTGCGTGAAGAAGCAGTACAGGACTTCTTTGCAGACTCATGATGTGGCAGTGTTGGTGATCAAGGGGCGTTGTTAGAGATCGACCGACAATGGCGCTGTTCGATCGTTCTATTTCTGAATTGGACAAGTTTATTGTCTTCAACCACTTCAAAGGGATCTCTATATTTTCTAAGAGCAATGTGGACAAAGTCAACCGAGAAATACAATGGCTCTGTCGAGTGCAGTCTCAAAGCACAACAAAGACCTTTTATAGCGAGTCTTTAGGGTTAGTTGCTCGACTCGGTTCCAGTTGTTTCATGACGTCGAAGAACAAAGGAACATACGACCGAAGTGTCAAGTATCAATAGACTCCATTGTTCGAGGATTGGCAGTCGAAGAAAGGCACTGTGTGTGTCTTTGTGAGAACTCTGCTTTGTTCTGCCCGTGGCGAATCCTATATAAGATGCTGGATGTCCGAACAATTGCCTTCTTCATCACACTACCTAGGTATCACTACCAAACTACCAGTTTACCTTACAACTCTTACCAACCCACCCTTCTAAACACATCCAATCACTATATAAACAATCAAATAATCACCATGGTTCGAATCATCCAATGCGCACCCCATGCCGGCCTGCCCAAGGTCTGGCTTGGATTTGGGGAGATTGGAGACCGCCAATTCCAGCTTCAAGCCAAACAAGACGCTTACTTCGATCATGTTGCTCCAAATATCCGTTTTGTGCACCGCAACGACCAAGTGAGCTACTGGTATCTTCACCGTGACGTCTTGTTCCGACAAGCCAAATGGTTCCCCTGGAAGTATAAGGACCCAGCCATTCGTGAGTTTGTTCTTCCACCCATTGTACGTCTAGAACAGATCCCCAAGATTCTACAGTTCCTCTATACTGGCGACTACTCAGTTGAGCGAGACGATCTCCGTCGTTATCAGTTGGGAGAGAGCCCCCAGGGATGTGTGAACTGCCCCCAGATGGCCACGCTATTGGCTATCCATTCGGATATGGTTCAAACGGCTGGCTTCCTGGGAATGCAGGAACTGCAAGCTTTGGCTTTTGTCCGATTCCGTACCCTGCTCGACGCAGCTCCTGTCATGGTCCTGCGCCACGCTATCTGCCATGTGTATGACCATGGTCGTATCTGCCCTGCTACACATCACTCCAATGGATTCCCCATGTTGGTAATGGGCGAATGTGACTACCGACCTCAACTTATTCTTCCTGCTGTTCTCCGATGGTGCGGATACTATCGACTGCATCCCAAGTGGACCTCAGTCAATGGTCGTCCTAAGCATTATGGGGAGCAGCAGTTCACTCAATTGCGCCAGAGAATCCCAGAGTTTGACTCTCATCTGACTCGTGGTCTGTTTTTGGATACTATTGCCGCAACTGCGCCAACGATGATCTTGCACGGCGAGACCCGACCTATTCGATGCGTTGACCCGACGAATAGACCTGAAATTATGTCAATGAAGTCGAATCCCCGTCGATCAAATTACCAGTATGCCACTTTCCTGCAGCCACTGCCTTTCGAAAACCCTGAGTATGAGCAGGAGAAGACGATGGTCGATTCTGATACAGAGATGTCTGACTCCCCTGAGGATGAGGATGAGGATGATGCTTATACTGAGAAGCACAAGCAAGCTCCTGTTTCTAACCGTCGTGTGACTAGGTCAATGGTCAAAACGACTAACATGACCAGCATGAGTTCCGCAGTTTCCGCTAACACAAGGTCGCGAATTACAAAGAGACAGCAACAGTCTACACACAGCGCAGTGCAACGCCCTAAGCACTCTACTCCGGCCCAGGCCCCTACTTCCATCGTCCAGACAAGCATCAATGATAGCCAACTTGTGGCAACACAACAGCAGTCTCAGCTCAACTATCCTGCTGCTGCCCCTGATGCTAATCACTCGTTCCAGATCCAAGCCCTTGAAGGTATCTTGGCTGACACTGCTCTGCAGAACATTGACACTACTATGGATCTGAACACGGAGAGCTGGGTGGACTACCTGAATGCTCCTCTCACCGAGGCTGACTTGGCGCTCGCCAATGAAGGCCTGCAGACCACCGAGAGTCAGACCAGCGTGCATGCTAATGTAGAGTTTAACGAGTGGGTGAACCCCGAGGCTCTGGCTGCCCCCGAAGCTAACATGTCCTTTGATGAACTCATTAACGGAATTGACCTGGAAGACTTTCCCTTGTTCCCCCAGAGCGTTGCCCCCGAGTGGACAAGCACCGACGATGTCACCATTTTCCGCATGCACGCCGAAGAGCGTGACAAGATCTCATGGGAGGACGAAGGAGACCTGGAACGACCCACTGGACCCGAGGCGCCTGTTCAAAGTTCCGGCTTTGACGAGTTCGAAGAAACCTTCTGGAACAACACCAACCGTCATGGACTACGATATATCCCCGCCGGCATGACTCCCTATCAACACTGTGTTGACCTCCTGTGCCAAGTTCTCGAAAAGGTTGAAGAAAACAACATCACTATTCGCCCAGAAGCGATGGTCAACTACCTCCTGGTGTGTTTCCCCGATGTTGATTTGTTCGAGGAAGTTCAGAACTTGATTGATGCCCTTCCCGAGGAGTATAAATTCTCTAACATGGCGCAGCGGATTCCCACTAATGCAGAGCAGGAGTCCCCGACTCGGGAGTCTGAGCTCTCTCTTACTTTGACTGAACAGATTGAGGCTCTGACTGATGCCGATCGGGCAGAGTTCGGCTCGGCCGCTGGGTCTTTGGACTTGGAAGGATCCGAGTGATTGACTAGCTATTTTCTATTTCCTATTGTCTATTTCCTATTGCCTATTTTCTATTTTCTACTGACTTCTTTACTATAGACTGTTTTTTTATATAATATATTCCGTTTGAATTGCCCTTTGTCCGCATGTAGATCAAGCTCACGTTGCCAGTCCCGATCCGTTTTCAGCCCTAACTCCGGCAGTCTGGACAGTCTGGACCCCAAACCCCTGCAAGGCCCCGATCAAGTGGAGCAAAAGCGTTTAATCGTGGCCATGCCATTCGATCTCCGTCTCTGGTTTCTGCGGTAAAATTGGAGACCGTCAGAGGTAACCGTGGGAATGGCCCCCCTCTACGTCAGCTCCAGAACCGGCTTATACTCCGCAACTGGAGGCCTTGGTCTTATAATGGCATTCGCCCATTCTGCGTCTTTTCCTGACCCTGTTCATTCTAGTCATTCGATTCATTCTATGTCTTAGATTTGCTTCTTTCTGTGCGGTGCATTGCATTATGAAATGACCTTTCCACGTTGCCTCGACTGCTCCCCCCGGTCGCGAGTCTTCTATCTTTGTCTAGCCGCCGGCCTCCTGCTTCTCTCCTACCAATTAATCCTCAACCATGAAGTATTTGACCTAGATGGCTGGTCCATGGGCATTTTAGAGTCCCACGATCGCTTTGTTCCTGATGCCATTTCCGAGAAGGAGTTGGTCTTTGCAGCACTGACGGCGAGTAATATGTCGTGGGTGGAGGAGAATCTGTCGGATTGGACGGTGAATATCTATCGCGCCGATGCTGGGGAGGGTTTGACCGTTCCGGTGAATAAAGGGAATGAGGCGATGGTGTATCTCACGTATGTATCTGCTCTCTGTACTCTATATTCCTCGACGTCAGTTAATTCTCGCAGATACATCATCGACCGTTACTGGACTCTGCCCCAGACCTCCGTCTTCCTTCATGGCGGTCGATACCAATGGCACGTCGATAATCCCCTCTATGACTCGGTCATCTCCATTCAGCACCTCCAGCACGCTTTTGTCCAAGAAGCCGGATATGTCAATCTACGCTGCACATGGACGGTCGGATGTCCGCAGGAACTCGAGCCTGCCCGCTATCTTCGTGAACGACCCGACGACCACAGCCATCCCACTGCGGTGGAATACCCCGATCGCTTCATGGAGTTGTTTCCGCGCGCCGAGGTGCCCGAAGTCGTGGGGACGCCGTGTTGTAGTCAGTTTGCCCTGAGCAAGGACAAAATCCATGAGCGGAGTCTGGAGGACTATGTTCGTCTGCAGCGGTGGGTGATGGAGACGGATTTGGACTCGGGCACGAGTGGGCGCATTCTGGAGTATTCGTGGCATAGTGAGTGGCCGTCGCATGGATATCTTGCAAGACTGATAGACTGACCGTGTGCAGTGATCTTTGGGAAACCAGCGCAGTATTGTCTGGATCAGAAGGAGTGTTATTGTCGTACGTATGGATATTGTAATATGACCGACGAGCAGATGCAGAACCAATGGGTGTGGCGTGGCCTGGTGCTACCGCAGGGATGGCCTGAGATTGATATCATGCATGTATAGAAAGGGAAACACAGAAGACGGAAACTATTTACAGAGTCATATCATATCACTTCATGTTCATCGCCACAGATCGCCTCGGCTCAGTCGCTGGTGGCCCTGGCTACTTTGCGGTCGTTCGTCCTCGGCGGGCACCGCAAGGAATCCGCCAAATCCATTGCCCACCAGCACACTTTTGCGCGCATCGCCTCCCCAGGATCGGCTCAATTGGGCTTCGTGGAAACTCACCGGGCGCGTGCGGGAGTCCCGGCGTCCATGGGTCGGTTCGGGGTCGTAGGGTGTAAAGTTCCACTCGAGCTCGTCCAGACCCTTGCTGTACACGTTCAAGGGCTGCGACAGGCCGCCGCGCATCTGGGGTCCATTCTCACCCCCGCCAAAGAGTCGCGGGGGAGGCATCAACAGAAGGGTGTCGGGGAACTCGGCATCGCGGACGTAGAGATCGCGAAGAGCGGGTAGAGCCCGCGACATCAACGAGGAGATCAAGTAGCCATAGTAAGAGGACGCCACCGGTGGGATCCCATGAGTCTCGGTCGGAGATGTAATTTCAAAATGCAGGAGACGCAGTGATTGCGACCCCATCGGCGGGATCTGCTCCATAGGGAACGAACGCGACACTTCTTGAATAATGGAAAGACTCTCCAGTCGAGGTGCCGCGGAGAGAATGTGATGGACTTGCGACGGGACCACGCCAGTCGCTGACACGGTCAACGACTGCAGCGCTGCTTTGTTTCTCGGCATCGAGAGGTATGAGGCAAGCCCGCTTGCCGTCACACCGGGGGTATCGCGCAGGGTCAGAGACAGCACGGCAGGGAATGAAGGCAGCGGCACCGTCATCGCAAACGCCGAGTCATCCAGCCACTCCAGGTCTTCCAGCGTCAGCTCTCGAAGATGGGGGAATGCCGCCAGGCCACTCCGCAGCGTGCCCACCTCCATCTGCAGCCCCGACAGCTCCAACACCTCCAGATTCCTCCACGGTTGCGAACTCGGCAGACGCGCCAAACTCCCCTCGGCGCCCCGTCGATAGCTCATGCGCCGCAGCTCGGGACATCGCACCATCAACTCCTGTTTCAGCGGGAGACACGACGGCTCGTCACTGTACAGACCCACCGGGAGATCAACAAAGCGGAGATTCGGTAGGACGGAGATCGTGCGGGCGATGTTGGCCTTGTTGGCCTCCCGAGTCATATACGGCATCCGCAGGGAGAGCACCAGATTGCCCAGTCCCTGGGACTCTCGCACTGTGCGCATCAACAGTTCCAGTCGCACCTGCGGGGCATCGATCGGGTCGCCATTGCGATCGAAGAAGGAACGGCGTTTCCGCTTGGCGGCTAGTTCAATTTCCAGCTCGCAGTAGTGTACTGGGTCGATCCGGATGTTGGTGTATCTGCAGATATTTGTGTTAGGTTGGAGAGGCTTGAGGCTTAAGGCTTGGGGGCAGGTGGTTCATACAGGAGTTCCCGCGCGTCTAGGAACCATCGCTTGTTGACTTGGGCGCAGTGCGCCAGGTCGCGCATGTCACAGAGCATGCAGCCATCACTGGCAGATTCTTCTGAAGTGCCATAGGTGTTGTCGACGGTGTGCGGGCACACGAGGGCGAAGATGCGCGCCAATACGGGCCGTGGCAGTCGTTTGGTGCAGTCGCGGCCGAGGCGCGGTGGGGATTCTGGCTCGACGATGCCAGCGCTATTACTGCGTCGTGAACTGCGTCGCAGTTTGGTGAATAAACCCATGATGGTTGGAAGACTTGAAGTCCTGAAGTCGGAAGCGTCACAAAGCGTTGGCCCGCAGGGATGAAACGCCGGGCGTGCGCTAAGCGCTGTCACCACTCACATCGTGTCGAGGCGATTTCCCCCAGATTTCTTTGTTCTGCTCAGAACCTGCAGGGTCTAGTCGGCCTGTTAGGCGCATTTATACGCAATACGCAAATGCTCTCGTCAAACCCCGGACATGACATCATCAGCTTCATGGCTTCATTTCATATAGCTGGCAAGAGATCATTCCAACATGATTCCAATGAGAATCCCTTGAACAAGAGGGTCAATTTGACCCTGTTCAGTCTTGTTAACGTCTTCAGGCAGGGGATAATACCTCTGTAGACGATCTACATACTTCAATATATGTCATGGACCTGACATCATGGCCGTCCTTGTTTTGATCTCTATAAATCTCTTCCTTTTTTTTCTACTCACAGTCAATCTCCGTATACCTACAATTCACAGCTCTCAATATGGCAGAAATGGGCATTGAAGGCACAGAAGAAACCCTACCCTGTCCAGCATTCACCAACAGAGTCCCAGAAAACACCCTCGATGACGAACACTGGAAACACCGTCCTCCATACCAGTGCCAGAGTGAGAAGGACTTTGGACCCGTCAAGTGGCGTGCCCACTGCCTCTGTAAGAAGAGTGGCTATGTTCTGAAACAAGATAAGCCTCTCAATGCCAAATACTGTCATTGTCGGGGTTGTCAGATCACCCATGGCGCACCCTTCCAGTGGGCTTCCATCTTCCACAAGCATGATATGCTGTTCACGCGTGGCTCGGCGGGATTGGTCTTTTACTCTTCGACACATCAATCCCAGGAATATGACCTGCCAACCAAGGTATCCTGTTCCAATTGCCGCACGCCGATCATGGATGAAGGCCGGAATGTCTGTCTCATCTTTCCCCAGTTGATTGAAATTGAGGGCTCAAGTGACAAGCAGAGAGAGAAGCGCGAAGTATTCAAACCAACGTAGGTCGATTGGGTCTGCTGTTTTCCCGAGGATGCTAATATCGGTCATAGATGTCATATCTTCTACGAGCACCGCATGCTCGACATTCCCGATGGTCTGCCCAAATGGAGTGGCATGGAGAATACTAGTGATCTCCTCGATGACCATGGGAATTTGATCCAGAAAATGAAGTGAAGAGACGAAAGAGATGACGACGTGGGTGTTGGGAGTATGTACCTATCTGGCTCAAAGCCTCGATTGCAATGCAGTGTACGAAAAGACTAAATTGCAACCCTTCTACAGCTGAGAGCAATACTTTCTGCTACCTGTCTAGTGTATACTAACAATGAATCTCCAACCTGGCCAGTAAATAGACCACACCGTGTAAACACACTTAGTTAAGCTATACTTGGGCATGACATCAGAACCCCACCCCCAAACACTTTTTCCCCCCACGACTTCTTCTCGAGAGATTCACCTGTTCAACCTCCTCTCACAAAATGTCCTGGTCTCAAAAGAACTTCACTCTCCCGGCTCGCAGTCGTGGCTCCTACCTCATCACCGACCAGGTCCTGTCCGAACTCCCGGAGATTCGCGACTACAAGGTCGGCATGCTGAACCTGTTCGTGCAGCACACCAGTTGTGCGCTGTCGCTCAATGAGAACTGGGATGACGATGTACGGGCCGACATGAGTGATGCGCTGGATCGCATTGCGCCTACCGACCGCAAGGGTGACTTGTATCGTCATTCTGCGGAGGGTGACGATGATATGCCGGTACGTGTGTTTAGGGGATGTTCTGGGCGATCTGGAGCCTTGGAGCTCTGGTATTGGAGAGTTAGAGCTACATGACGGATTTTTCTGTTTCATCGGTCTACTCTTCTGCTTGCTGTGTATGGTCAAATGCTTACTTGGATCCTATCAGGCTCATATCAAGTCTGCGCTCATCGGCGCCTCGGTCAACATCCCCATTACAAACGGTCGATTGGCCACTGGTACATGGCAAGGAATTTGGTATCTGGAGTTCCGGACCAGCCGACACAGCCGCAAGGTGGTTGCGACCATCCAGGGCCAAAAGGCCTAACTGGCAGAACGCGGACCATTGGGAACATTGGGAACATTGGGACCATCGTGACTAGACACGGGTGGCTACGACGGATGCAAGATATATATCATAAAGATAGCATGGCATATGATCTAGTGAGAAGGCCATTGTCAGAGTACAAACATTTTCGACATCACTCGAGACACGATCGAAAAAAAGGCAGCAGGTCCATTGATCGATATTCTGTACACGGCCTCGGGCCCAAAACCAATTGTAATAAAACGCAAAGATGATCAACGCCGACAGAAAGAAAGTCATGCTAGTTTACCGCTGCTCCAAGCCGCCCTCGGTCACGCGCTGGGACTCATCAACGTCGACATTGTCGTTGGTGGGCTCGAGGGGGAAGCTGGTGGCGGGCAGGGACTTCAAGTAAGCGCGGTGCTGCTCAGCGGCCTATAAAATGTGAGTTGGGGGTCTTCGGGTCTATAGAGTGGTAAGGCACATACGTAGGGAACACCACAGTATCCACAGGTGGCAATCTCGGGCTTGTCGGTGTTGATGAAGACCTTGGGGTGGCCGAGAGGGCCACCACCACCGTCGCAGCTGACGACCTTGGACTTAGTCCAGCGGACGTGCTGTCTGTGAATAAGGTCGATGGCGGCATAAGGTTGAGGCTAGAGAAGTCAGTCATATTCCGTGGAGTCCGTTCATGGCCAGATCAATTGCGCCAACAATCACACTGGCATCATTCAATGGTACGCACCTGGGTCTCCATGATGGTCTGCTCGAAGCGAGGTCCAACCATGGCCTGCTCACGAGGCTGCTGGCTGGCAGCCCAGGTGGTCGCGCGGTTCGGGGCCTGCATGCTGCGGATGCGCTCTCCAACCTCGGGAGACTCCTGCAGGGTGCCATCGTGACGGCCAAAGGAGTCGGTGGGTGTGGCATTGGTGCCGGAGACAGTCGGGGTCTGCTTCCGCGGGGTCGGGTCGTTGGCGATGGCGCTGTCGGACAGACGAGGCACGGTGGAAGAGTAGGCGCGGACAGCGAAGGGGCGGACCGACGCAAAGGTCGCAATTCGGCGACCGCAGGACATCATGCTGGGCAGATTGAGGATCTGGTGAGAAAGGAGGGCAAAAGGCTGGGCAGGGAGCAACCTCGACAGGCACTGAATAATCCGCGAGGTGTGGTTTGGTGGACGATCACCGCCTTCTGGTTCAGGGTAGCTTGGACACGCCTGGGTTTTCTGCCGTATGATTTTATTCTGCGCTTCGCAGCTTCACGTCCCTTGGATTAATTCGTGGTTGGATTTGATTCGGTTTTTGTACATCATGGGTGCTTCGTCTCCGGCTGGAAAGCCTGAAAAGATCATGTCGTCGAACCTCTTGACGATGAAGGTATGGACTTCACCTGCGGTCAACAACTATAGAACTAACGGTCTCTCCAGTTCATGCAACGTGCTGCAGCTTCAAAAGAGGCCAAAGAAGCCAGGGAAGCAGAAAGCACGGGTGAATCCAACCAGCCCACTCCCAAGCGCCGGCGGGTCTCTACCGAGGCTGAAAGCCCTCGCGCCACTGAGATGCAAGCGATCTCAGCGGCACTTGCTGCGGAAGAGCAAAAGCGCCAGGAAGCTATTTCACGGCAGGCGGAAGAGGCTGGTGAGACACAATGGGTTTTGGACCTCCCAGCTGCGTCTGGATATACTCCGCAGCCTGTTGCATTGGCCGCAGACTCGCTGGACGACGACAGTCAAGGTGGCCGACGAGGATATGGAAATTTCAAGCGCAAAGAGCGCGAGGTGAGACCCTCTGCGCCTTACTCATGGCTCTATTTTCTAACCTAGACTACAGGCGGCCGCTGAGAAGCAGAAGCAGGAGGAGCTTGAAGCCCGAATCAAGGAGAGAAACAAGCCTCATGCAGACACTCACGCAGACAAGAAACTCAATAAAATAACCAGTATCTCTGGATACGGAGGCAGACCGTCGTTGATGGGCGCACCCGACCATAACAAGAAGAAGAAGCGCAAGAGCGGGTAGATCCTGCCTCTATCACTTTGAATCATTTAGCACAGCATGGTCCGGCGTTTGGTATTGACATATCCTTTGCGTCTGTTATTCGACAGCAACCTCCAAAATACAAGTATGATTCACATCTATCAGGCCTGTCGTGTTCAGGGCCACGTCCTAGTATAGCTACAATATGTACACTCCGACTGAAGGCATCAAATCATCAGTAATGCAAAAAAAAAGCATCTACAGCCTCGCCTTCTCCTCATTCTTCCTCTTCTCCCACCCCTTCTGCGTGGCAAAATTCACCACCAAATTCCACGCAGCAACCCCAAACCCAACAGGTGGCGCAACAAGCAACGCCCAAGCCCACCACCGTGGACTAGACGCTGAAATACTAGCCATAGCACCCTTGACGGCCCTCTCCAACTCCTCTCGATCCGAATCATTCCAAACAACCACCCCGCGCGCCGTCGTCGTCCCCCGGAACTCCGCCTGCGTAGCCTTCATGCGCACATCGCCCTGACTGCGCACTCTGTTCTCCGCGTCCTCGGCGGTCAGGTGTGCATCTCGGGCTCGTAGACGGGCCATCTGGATCTCCGGATCATGGACACCAACCACGATGACCGTGCCGCAGATTAAATCCATGCCGCTTTCGAAGAGGAGCGGCACGTCAAGTACAACGGCCCATTGGCCGCGCAGATAATGGTAGATTAGGGCTTTGTAGACTTCCCACCGGACGGCGGGGTGGACAATTCCATTGAGGACGCCGCGGTCGCGTTTGCGCTCTTCTGTGCTGCCGAAGACTCGTCGGCCTAGCGCTGGTCGGTTAAGTGCCTTGCCAGAGGGATGGTTGCCATCTTCTAGGAGGAGATCTGGGGTGCTTGGGCCGAAGTAGTTGACGATTGCTTTGTAGCCTGCTGTACCGGGCTCGACGACCTTGCGAGCTAGTACGTCTGCGTCAATTATTGGGAGGGAGTAGGGGGTGGTCGAGAGAATATTCGAGACAGTTGATTTGCCCGTGGCTATAGAGCCCGTCAGTCCGATGATGAGCATTTTGGGGTTGAAGTTAGAAGTCAAGTCGAGGTCAAGTTTGCTGCGGGGAGAGAGGTTAGCCTCGGCTCCGCATTTGGGATCTATAGTTGCTTGCGTCTGTTGGACTATTCAACTATTCAACTATTGAACTGTTCAACTGTTCAACTGTTCAACTGTTCAACTGCTAACTCCTCACTACTCATCTACTCATCATTCATTTGCGGTTTAATCTCCAGGTATCCAGTATGCAATCCGTAGACATTCTCTGGGCTTCACTGCCAAATTAAAGAGATCCAACGCCAATCAATCCTGACATGCGCAACCAACAATGCATAATATATAAATCAAATTCAGGTCTCCGGCAATCCATGCGACGTATCTTGCGCTTGACCCTTCCATCCAATACTCGGCCATCCTTTGGGCAGCGATGAAAATGGCGGCAGAGCATACCGGTCATCGCAACCACCCTCCCACGGGCAAGTCAGATCGCACAGTCCAAAAACTTTACAGTAGCACTCTGCTGCATTAGGGCAATGGATAGGTTCTTTTCCAAAAATCACTAGGTCGCCGTTAGCATCGATATTCAACAGGCGGAGGTTGCGGAGGGAACATACTATGCCATGAATATTCCATAATTCGTCCACTCAGATCATCCGGCAACGACGTATTCACCAGCCAAGTGCGGAAGCGCTCGTAGTCGCTGCGCGGCCGCTCCAGCACCTTGGAGCGAGATACGCCGAATTGCGCACAGCATGAGACGCCCACTTCTTCCGGGATGGGAACTCCCGGGAAGAGCTCCATAAATCCCGTCTTAAAGTATTCCCCAGCATGAACGGCGTCGCGGTGGGTATCCGTCAAAGGGCGGATCTCCGTCGGGCATCCGAGTGTCCATACACAGCGCAGGTTGACGTATCCCTGCTCTTGGAGATACGGGATCTGGAAGTTTTGTAGCGGTGGAACACCATCGTAGTACGGGTCGTCGTTGTGCCATTGGTATCGTTGCGAGTGGATGAAGAGCATGGTCTCCGGTAGGTTGTCGTAATGGTCGATAATATAGCTAGACAGGAGCTTGGTTATTAGCGTCCGGCTTGCGCGATGGGTTCAGCATCACCAACTCACGTGAGATAGACCATCGACTCGCGCCCTTTTGTTGAGCGGCACCGTCAACGGTGCGCGCTGATCGTTGACCACGTAAATGCTCTTGGTCCAGTCTGGGAAGTATTTCGATAGCCATGACGTGTCATCACTGTTCATGCTGGCCACGACCATATCCTTGCGCTTGCGCATGGCAGGGCGAGCCAGCTCGTCTACCGAGGATGGGGCTGCTGATCCATGTCGTTGCGCATAGCTGCCCGTGTCGGCCTGCACGGGGGATCGGGTGGTGTGGGAGAAGAATAGCAGGTATAGGGCGAGGACAATGAACATGGTCAGGAAGATGGCCTTGAGCCGACTACGGCGACGAGGGCCCTGTGGACCACTAGGAGCAAATAGCATCACGGTGTCGAGGGCATTCAGCCCAGTTGATCAGGTCATTGAGTGTTGTTGGATAATTCGCGGAAGAGGTTGGCCCCCACTCAAGCTTGGCTCGCCGACTTTATACTTGGTTTTTCTTTGGCGCAGCGGCAATGCTATACAATCGTCAATTGTGTGTGATAATTATTGTAATTATGGTGATTATTGTTAAGATGGTTATGATGCTCAATCTTTGATCCTACAGCCCAATCCTCAATCCCAATGTGGAGCGTCGATTCTACTATAAAACACTAACATCCTCGCCCTGGCACCAATTTGCTTTGTTACCTATTTAAAAAAACTACGGACTGACATGCAATATAGGTGAGACTACTGCTGGATGGTATGACCAGCTCTACATGGTAAACTGACACTCTGTCATACATGGTTGGGTGTTTCTATACTCCGTGCCGATGTAAGACCCAGAGCAATCCAATGAGGAACATCCTTGCTGTCATTTAAATAATTCTTCCTGGTTGATTGTATAGAAAGTGACAACTCATGTCCATTGACTACCTAGCAAGGTAAATATATTCAAATCTCATAGACCACCGGAACACGTTCACACGCGTCACCCATAAGATATACCAGGTGCCAGCACCATCCAACATATATCACTTATATCTTACGGTTCCCAGAAGAACCACTCACTTACATTGATCGATATAAACCAAATACCAATTATGAGCCTCAACATCAAGATTCACCGTGCCAGCATTTCCAGCCTTAGAACCCACACCTTCAATAACAGTCACATCACTAGAAGTCACAGTCACATTATTGCCACTGGTAATCCAGTACTCAGGACTTGGATGGCTGAATCCAAAGGAGGCAGGGGGTAATTTGGGGACCACATCGTCAGTATGAGTGACTCGGTAGAGGGTGCCTTGATTGGTGATATAGGTTGCCAAGGCTTCATTGCCTACTCGGGGTTGACCGTATGTATACTAGAGATTTCTTGTGAGTCTGTCTCTCTATCATCGACTGGAATCGTGGAGGGGGGCACTAACAAGTTCCAATTCATAGCCTGCATTCCGGAGGGCAGTGCCTCCAAGAGTGGCGACGGCTGCACCGAAGCTGTGGCCTGTTAGGACGAGAGTGTAGCCCGAGTAGGCTGTCAAAGCTGTTTGAATCTTCGTGGTGATGTCGTCCGCGACGGTTTCCCAAGATTTCCAGAATCCACTGTGAACCTCGCAGCCACTGCATAGATCGCTGGCATCGGTGAGGCCAAAATCCAGGTTCGCAATCCAGGTGCTTAGTGTTCGGCTTCCCCGAAAGGAGAGCACGAGGAGTTGATTTGTCTGATCGGCAGCGAGGAATCCAGCGACGTCACCAAACTCCGTGGATCTTTGGAGGTCAGTCACAAATGCTTTGCACCTGTGTACGATATAGGACTAGGTGGACATACTCATCAAACTCGTAGATCGTGGTTGTATCAGCGGACTGGACGGATGGACAGTTTCCCTCGAGACAAGAGAGTCTGTCACCAGTGGAGTTGACATTGTTCGTGCAATATGATGCCGCAGCATATTGCGCGAATAATGTCAATTCACCAAGAACACCGGTCGAGACATCTATGTCTTTCAGCATCAACTCAGGACAGTGAAAGGAACATAGATCATACCTCGAGGGACAGGTCGAGCAGGAGCAGCGATAGCCAGCACTGCCCAAGCAGCGATACTTCCAACCCGAGTGAAAAGCATAATGGCGAAGTAGATCCCGAAGTATAGCGGCCCAACTGCTCACTTGGAAACATCACCACTGACTCCCCCCAGACCAGCTCTTATATACCCTCATCGGAAGCAGAGATTCGCAGCATATCCCACGAGGGAGCGGGGTATAGACATCTCGATGCCAGACTCAGAACATTCTCCGGCGCATACTTTCGCGTGACCGGTGGGATTCCGGTAGGATCGGCGTTGCTGTCTTGGATGCTTCGGATATGCCCGTCTTTGGTAAGGCCAGTTGCCAAGGAGTCTGCGTACTCTCTGAAGACTCTCTGAGAGTGTGACTGGGTCTTTCATGAGCTTGGCTTTTGCATGGCGTATTTTGGCGTTCTTCCTTGGTGGCGTGAAGAGGGGTGCAGATGTCAGATGCCAGGCACTAGATGTGCCGTGTAGAAGTGAGATGTGATAGGATGATAGAGTGACGGAGTGGCATCGGCCCCCGGTGGTTTATTTTCCGTTTGGGATCTGTGTGAACTCCTTTGGGCTCTTTGCATCGGATGTCGGGGTTGTGTCGGGGGTAGTTGTCGTGGCTTGATGGAGATATATCGGAGGATTTCTTTCTATGGAGAAGATCTGGCTCAACGGTCAGTGTGAGTGCCCCAGTGCACCATTGGTCTACTGGAAAGTATACAGACAGGATAATGGAACGTTAACTATCATTGTTCGTAAAAAAGAAAGCGCTGGCTACAATCGCTAAGCTCTGGCTAAGCTCTGGCTAAATCTGGCTCAAAAGCTGGAAATTCCCTGCATCGTCTACCTAGTGGTGAGACTCAATTCTCTGTCCTTCCTCGACATCAAGCATGCCGGTGTCCTCTGTGTTGTCGCCGCCAGCAAGAACTCGGGTACGGGGCAGGTGCTGGTCAGGACCACCGGGAGTTACAGCAACGACATTGTCATTCTCATCAACAAACTCGAAGTTGTATCGCGAAAGCAGGTGGGGAATGGCAGACAGCTGGGGTCCGTAGCGTGCGGTGTTGTCATAGAGCTCGAAGAGAGGGACGGCGAGCAGCTTCATGTTTTTGGGGACGGAGAGAACCTCTTCAATGGATTGTTAGCACGAGTCTCCCGTTGATTGTGAGAGGAAAGAAGGAACTCACTCTTCTTGGGCAGCTGGATCAAGTACAGCTTCTTGCACTCCTTGGGACGGGTCACATGTCCAGGCAGGAATGGGTACATGAAGGTCTCAAAGTTGGGGCGCCACCATTGCGCAAGTGTGTCACCGATGGTCCAGTCACCATTGACTCCCTCGCCGGAGAATTGCGATCCCACGGGGGCCAGGCGTTCGTTCAGGCGTTTCTTGAATCCGTCGATCTCATCGTCCTCGTGGTGGAGGTAGTCGCCAGGCCTGGAAGAGATGGTCAGAGTCGGCAATGCGCAATTGATTCCCTGGTGGTACGTACAGCTTGAAGAAAGCATTGGCAATCTGGAGCATCAGGACGTGAGGGTGGTTGTGCTCGTGGCAGACCAGGATGCCCTCCGCGGTGCGGCGCATACCATGGAGTTCATAGTGCTCCTCCAGGCGCTTCAGACGAGCTAGCACCGAAGGGTCCTCCTCAGGCTGAGTCTCCTTGGTGCCGAAAGTGTAGTTCGATAAGGGAAACAAGCGGATGGTCTCCGGTTGGAGTGCGGAGAAGTCCATGGGGAGGATGGGTCTAGGGGGTCAAAACAGTCAGCGAGTTGAGCATTGGAGGGACGCGAAATCACCCAAGACATCAAATTATACTCACGGGCGGTCGCTTTGCATCGCCGCGGCGGTGGTAGTAGCCATTTTGACGGAGTTTCGGAGGTTAGAATGCGCAGCCGAGAAGCTCAGCTTCGATATCGTTATCGCGTTATCGGCTCACCGCCCCCTCTAGGTCTGTTTACACCAACTTCAGCACTACGTCAATCCGTAAATTATGTGGGCTTCAGATTTCTAAGGAGAGTGGCATTGAAAGAGAAGGTATAGAGTACAGCGAGGGTATGGAATACATCAAGGGAGAAAATCCTGCCAAGAGAGGATCATATCTATATCTTCGTGGGAGAATTGCGTCTTCGCAGAGTCGCTCGAATGTTGTTGTGAATAGATTGGAGACATCATGGCCACCTTCTTAAACATATGAACGAGTCGTCCGAGGACTTCGTCGTAGTCCCTGTCAAAAGTGGTGAGTGAAAAGTTCCTCCCCTTGCAGCTTCACGTTAGAAGGCACAATAAGTCGGTAGGGATTCCCTATAGTTCAATCAAGTAACAATACCTTGCGTGTCCAAGATTAAATGCCATGAAACTGCATATAAACTGGAAAGCTTTTTTACTCTAACTCCTAGAGCCGAGGGATATCTCAATTAATATGCCCCAAGGTGTATTGTATGATTTATCAGATTCAGTCAATTACCAAGACTTTGATGCGCTTTATAGGTAAAATATAAAGTTAAACATAAGGTGAAACATGAGGTGAGATACGATACTAAAGATGCGCTAATCCTAACGCAAATGTTATACATCCACTGTCATATGGGGGTGTGTTATTAACATGATCCTACAAGGTATGTCCATTTCCTGATTCAAGGCTGACAATAAACGTGATTTCAATCAAATCTGTATTGGTAACTAGCACTCAAGTGGAATTAATCGGTTTCTGTAATATCCATGGATCCTACCACCCAACCCACTCACATGCACCAACCCCAACTCCTCAGCCCCAATAGTATCGCATACATGCTTACAGCTTGGCATCGAAATCCTCAAATTCCGTCAGATCCGTCACAGCAACAGGCCCAGTACTGACAGGTAGACTGGCTTTGAAAGTAGGCACATCGGTGACAGAAATCGTCTTGGACACAGTGCCGTTAGCCGGGCCCTGCTCGTCGGTACTGGACACCAGGCCCAATTCCTTCAATTGAGCCCCGAGATCTTGTTCCAGCTTCTTGATGACCGGTTCAACCTGCTGTGGGGATACTTGCATCTCGGTTGTGAGGAAAGCCCGGAGGACGAAGATCACTTGACTCTTGTCCACCACTGACAGTTCGATTTCATCAAAGGCAGTTGCGAAACGGGTGGGGTCCACCTGGAAGCCGGCGACATCAAGCTGCTTGCTCAAGGCGGTGACTAAACTGGTTCGCTTCTCGGATGGCTTGGATGCATCCGCCTGTGCATTCAGGTGGATGGCAAGCTTGGCGCGGGTTGTGGACGAGGGCTCAATGTACTGGCGGTAGAAAGCAATCAGATCTTCTTTGGTCAAAGTGCGCACGTTGGCGGCGTCTGTTTCGTGTTGCAGGAAATCGAAGTACTCGGATCCAACGTGCGACCAGTAGCGGTTAGTCTCAGAAGCCAGATTCTTGAGCTTCTCTAACCGCTTGTTGATGACACTACGCTTGTGTCCCTCGAACTCTTCCTCGGGCATCTTCTCAAGGATGGGACCGAACTCGCGGAGGAATGACTCAATGCGGGACTCAAGGTAAGGTGCTGAACGCTCACTCTGGATAATGACTCGGTAGCCGAGGGTGGTGGCGTTGTAGCGGGCACCGCTCCATACGACATATCCGAGCTGTTCCTTGCTACGGAGCTGGTCGAATGCAGGTTCATCAGTCAGCTGGGCGAAAAGCTGCAGCTTCGAGCGCAGGAGATCGTTGGAGAACAGCCCGATGTACAAGAAGTACTCGATGCAGTGGTTGACGTTGGCTGGGTCCTTGAGTGCGCGGGGGTAGGTATAGTTGCTTCCAGGAGGCAAAGTCATGTTCCGGCGCAGGTACCACTGCGATGGAGGCAGAGAGCGACCTCCCAAGACCTTCTCAATGGAGTCTGTCATGCGCAGAGCATCCTCCTTGTAAATGTTTCCGTGGGCAAGAACTTCAATATGGGTCTGTTCTAACAACTGGGGGAAGAACTTGATCACATCTTCGCACTCCACATGTTCCAACTCCTCGAGGTAGTGCTCGTTCACCCAGCCGCGCTCAGAGAGGAGGTATCGGGTGTAGTCGCCGACCTGGTAGTAAGGTTGCTGGTACTCAGCGTTGCGGAATGCACGCGTCAGGCGCTCCTTGATGATGTTGAACCGGTCTTGGTTGATTACAAGTCCGCGCATAGTGTTGAGGACCTTGTCCAGCAGGACAGACATCTTGTCGTTGTAACCAGCTACGGAAATATCCAATCCCAGAATGTTAGCCGACAGGTGGTAGTCCAGCCCAGCGAGTTCAGCATCGTATGAGTACTCATCCAGAGAATCTCTCACCAACTCGCTGTACAGTTTAGTCTTGATAAGATTGGCAGGCGTAGCCCACACCAGAGGGTTACGCAAGGTCACCTCAACAGTGGCCTTGGGTACCCAGAAGCGGTCATCCTTTTTGAACCACAGACGCACCCGGTCATCGTGGCGGATCAGCTTGGGGGTCTTGCTTGGCTCATCAACCTCCTTCTTTTCAACGGAGAGTCTCGTCGGCACAAACTCGTTGCGGTGGGGCATGTGAACGTTGGAAGTGCGAGTAGCCTCAGTCGAGTCAAGAGCCTTTTGGATTTCACCTAGGAACTCCTGAGGAATCTTCTCCACCTTGTACTCGGTGCCATACCACTTCTCCTTCTGATCCCAATTACCCGGGAAGTCTTGGGACACGATAATCAAGCGGAAGTTGTCAACGCGCAGGTAATCCAAAGCTTTCTTGATCAAGGCAGGATCGAAACGTCGTAGCAAGGATCCGCTCAGCAGCCATTCGCTAGGTAGCGACTTTTGCATGACGCTACTCAGGCGGCTGGTGAATCGACTCGCCGGGGTCTTCTGCTTGAATCGGAAGTCAACCTCGGCAAGATTCTTCATCTCGTCAAAGATCCACTGCTCTGGCTCGCGCTGCTTGATCATAGCAATGTACTCGAATACCACCTTGGCGACTTCCTGATACTCCTTCAGACCATCGGGAGTCAGTCGCACCGAAACTGTAAAGAATGCAGATCCGGGGCAGATGGGCATGGCCCCGGCAGAGAGACCATTGGCCCAACCCTTGTTCTTAAGGTAGGAAAGAACACTTCCTGGACCCTCGTGTCCAATAAGATGACTGATGTACCGACTAGGCTGGGTATCATGGAGATCCTCCTCATCAAGGAAGGGGAAGTACATATCCATAGATCGGGTATCCATGACTGGCTTGGCAAAGACCTGAGTGCACATATCCTCCTCAGTGAAAGGTTGGACATCATCCCATCGATTCTGAGCCAGGTTTTTGTTCTCAATGTCAGAGAAAAGCTCAGCCACCCATTCCTCCAATGTGTCCAAGGACTCTCGTCCCAGGACGACCAACTTCGCCCGATTGGCGGAGTAATGCTTCTCATAGAAACGAATGAATTCACTGCGGACTTCTAGACCGCGTTTCTGCGGGTCTTCCTTCAGCGTCTGCAGATTACCAGTCGAGAAATGGTGGTAAGGATGTTGAGGGTTGGAAAGAGACTTGTTCAATTGCATCAACCGCCACAAGTCACTCTGGAGATTCTTCTTATTTTCCGAGTCCACAGCCTGCAGTTCTCGGTCCAGAGTCGACTCTAGGAATAACGGTGAAACAAAGAACTGAGCGAACCGATCCAAAGCACCGTAGAGAGGCGACTTGCCCTCTAACCCACTCCCATTCACCAAAGTTCCATTCCCGTTTGTCTCGGCCGGGGTACTCTCTCCGCTGGACTTAGGTGGACTCGAGTCGCCCGTGGCAGACACTTCGAAGAAATAGTTCGTTTCTGTGGCCGCTGTGTATGCATTCGATGAGCCGGAGTGGGCCGCTAGGTACTGGTTGTATGCGTTTTCCTTGGGATACTGCCCATCTATGAGCTTTGGTCCAACCGACAAATCATGGAAGGAAACGACGGAAATCAGGCCCGGCTTACCTTCTTGGTGCCCATGAACAGCAAATGCTCTACGGCATGAGCCATCCCTGGCATATCGTCTTCATCGGAGAAGTTGCCCACATTGACGTTAACGGCTGCACTGGCCTTATCGGTGTCCGGATCATGAACTAGTAGAGCTTCCAGTTTGTTCGGCAGGCGAATGACGCGATATGAGCGATCGTCAAGCTCTGGCTTCTCCAGATGCTCTGCAATGCGCTCGATTGGAGCCATGGTAAAGGCGGTTGTGTAGGTAGGGGAATGCGAGAAAGTCCGTTTCAGAATCGGGAAAAACAAGGATCGCGAGGCGCGCAGCGAATCGGGACGTCGAGCTAGACTGAGACTGAGGAGACTGAGACCGTTGTGACACAGTATAGCTGGGGACCTTGTAGGCATTCGTTGCCAGGGGAAATACCAATGACGTGACCACAAATTCCAATGCGAAGTATGAGACGATGTGCAGGACGTTCCCGTTATATTCAATCTATAGAGAGAAGAGAAGATGAAAGAAGACCCGAGAGTCGTGATGATAAAGCGAGTACTGCCCGGGGGCGGTGATGACGAGCCCTAAGAGCATCAACAAGCGCCGGCATTTCATGTCAGGCATCAGCCATGACAAGGCAGTCTTTACAAGGCAACTTTGGGCGCTTAGATCGCGATTCATCATTCAATTGGATTTCCTTTAGGATCTGCTAGGGTCTTCATTGGATCCACGTCTGATATCTCCAGAGCCTCTCCCCCACGTTCGGCATTGCCCCTCCCCCAGATCAAACCGATCAACTAAATCCGGCGCTTAACACTTCGCCGCACAAAGGTTCAAATTGATACTCGAGCCAGATCCACAATTCTTAGTCTGGCTTCCACCGGGATTCACCCCCTGGGTCCAACAAATGTTCGAACACTTCGTATCCGAGGGCCTGACGACCATAGTCTTGCCAGAGAATGGGTCGCCAAAGACATCCGACAGATCATACCAGACCGTGCCAGGGTCAAGGGTATAAGCAAAGTTGGTCTGTGGACTGCCGTTGTACAGCCCGTTCGCGACGGTGGTGATCTTGAGCGCGATGCCGCCGGAGGCTGCGTCGTGGTGCAGGAGCTCGGTGTAGCTGCCGCCGGGCGCGATGGTCTTCTGGGGTCCCACACTGCCACCGACAGACCAGAGGTAGACGGGGAAGTTGCAGTGGTTGGTGACGACTGCGTTGCCGACTGCGCTGGCGAACGGGGCCAGGGCTGCGACGGAGGCGATGATTGTGGCAAAGTGCATCTTGCTTGATTGGCCTTGAATGATACTGATAATTGTCTGATTGAAATGGAGAGAACGCGTCTTTCGAGGCAGACTCGATCTCCTTTATATATGCCTTTGTTGGCTGGGTAGAGTCTGCCCGGACTCACCTTGCTCTGTTAGCGATTGGAGTATGCCATGAGGAAACACACGACACTTCGAGTCTGAGACATTTCACCCTCCAACTCGAACTAATCGAGGCACGAATCCTCCAACCCGCTTAGAATATTTCATCACAAGACCTGGAGAAGCCATTTCGTCTAACCCCGCATCTCGCAGTGGTTGACAAGACCGAGTCAATACGAGAAAAAGAGTCCACGGAAGCAGGGAAGAAATACGATGTCTCAGTATGTCGAGCATTTCGAGCATTGCGTGCATTCTGTGTCTTTCGTGATCCATTAGAAAGAGTATCTGAAGTCAAGGGTGGAGAAGGACAAAGAGTTTGTTTTTCTTGTTTTCCGGGGAAGTGAGACATAGTTACATTTGGCTGTAGATCTCCTGGTTGAGACTGTCGAGGATCGTAAAGGGACATTGGGGAAGGTAGTCTTCGCTGGACTGTTGCATTCGGCTCAGACAAGTGCTGGAATGTCTCTGATTTCACACGAGCGTGCAACAAAGTCTCGCGTACATGTAGCTTATGCGTCGGCCTATGTTCAACCCAGTAACAGGCTCAAATATCTCATTAAGGCTATAAAAATTTCTCCCAATATTGCAACGCTCTTTGCAAAATTCCAATTCACTCGGCTTCATCGCTCTCGTGAGTGTCGGCTCGGTCGGAAATCCACTGGTAGACCTGCTCCTTATGCTCGGCTAGCATGCCACTCAGATCGGACTTGGGAGAATGCACCAGTTGGCCATATCGTTTAGAATGACGTCTGTCTGCGCTTGACCAAAGGCCGTGCGATTCTGCAACGAAGACGATAGAGTTCTGGTATTCAACATTAGTTTGGTATATGATTAGTGTGGTGATTTAGTATCTTACCTCTCTGTACCATTTGGACAACCAGGTCTGGGTACTTGATTTGATTGCGCGGATTGGGTTCTCGGCCACAAAAGAGATGACACCGTTGACTCGCTTGTACAGATTTTCTGAAGTTGTTAGCAGGGATCCACTTATCCATTTTGATAGGCTTGCTCACCCCTGTTGATCAAAAGATTCGCGACGCCGTAGAATGCATTGCCCACGCCGAGAAGGAAAATATCAGTGGCCTGGTTAGCACTGCAGATGTTTTAGTTGGAACTAGCCAAAAGTTGGATAGATTGTCTTACTCGATGTAGTTGTCCCACAGGTATGCAGCCAGCTCCTCAGTCGCAGTTGGACGATCAAAATCTTCTGGCTCGTATCGACCAGACGGCTGCGAACGGTCAGATCAGGGAGATGTCTCGGGAGTGGGTTAACTTACAATCTCTTTCGATATGTGCTTGGGAATGTTAACATCGATTACAGCGTACCCTTTACCAACAATCCAGGCGATGTAATCCTTCAATGAATCAGCCTTCGTCTTGGTTAGCAGATGTTGAGCTGCGACGGACGTTTTGATGACTTACCATCCAGACATTGTGGGTTTCCAGCTTATTTGTGACCGGATGAGCCTCGCCCATGATCTCAGGCCTACATAGTCAGCACGGCCGTTCCAATGGTGCCAAATATTCAAAACTTACGGGTCATGGAAGATGACAACGAGTGGCACTTCCTGCGTGTAATTCGGACTGCCAGATGTAAGATTCAAGCAATGACAATGATTTCATGTGACAGCTTACCTCGCCAGGACCTGCTTATCAAATGATTTCGAAATGGCTGTGCGATATATGAAGAGGGGCGTGAGCTTGCAGGACTCGTAAAGCTGATTCGCTTGGTAAACCCGGAGGATATCGTGAAGCCGATCTCCGGACATGGCATGAGAGCTCGTCTTGGGGTACAACCGACTCCAGTACCGAGATTGAATGCTTCGCACACGGCGCACCGTGTTAACGGCTGCATCCGTCGGAGAGCTCTTGGCTAAACGTTCCGGTGGTTCGCCCATGAGTGTCTTGGTCACTGCCAACGCCGACTTTGAGATGGACTTGAAATTATATCCTCCCTATTTAGATGATTAGTAAAGTCGCTCATGCATTGCAACGAAAAGATCTTACCTCCAGACAGACAGCAATCTTTCCGTGAGAAAGAGTCATGAGCATGTGGGTCATCTGTGCATAACAAGATGGAGAGACAAAGCAACCACCAAGTACATCGCCGGCTGCAGCGTCGAATCCAGCAGCAACTGTATTTCTTAGTGAGAGTCTTTTAGAAAGTGGCAGTATTCTTACCAATCACCAAGTCGGGATCGAATTCCTGAGCAATGGGCATGACTACTTCCTGGAAAGCAAACATGTAGTCCGCATCACCCATGCCCTGATCAGGCCAGGGAATGTTGACATTTCTATCAAGTGTCAGCATATAGTCACATATTCATTGTACATATCCATGTACGGACCTTCCAGTTCCAGGACCAGAGCCACACTGATCCCAGTCTCCAGCGGGACCACCGGGGTAGAAACGACCATCTTGGTGAACATGGAGAGAGATGTAAAGAACATTAGGGTCGTCATAAAAGGCTTTTTGGATGCCATTTCCTGCAAAGTCTCAGTCAATGCTATCACTGGTCTCCTGGCAGTGAGGCTTACCATGATGAACATCCCTATACCTAGTCAGTACTGACACAACATCAATATACGGGGAATACATACCAATCAAGAATCATAATCTTTCGACAAGCATCTCCAAGCTTCCGCTGGCAAACACGCGCCGCGACCGAGACATTGTTGAAAAGACAAAATCCCATAGCGGCATCATCCTCAGCGTGATGACCCGGCGGACGAATTACAGCGATGGCATTCTTGACCTGGCGTTGAGCAACAGC
Organism: Penicillium nucicola; assembly: GCF_028828085.1. Classification (NCBI taxonomy): domain Eukaryota; kingdom Fungi; phylum Ascomycota; class Eurotiomycetes; order Eurotiales; family Aspergillaceae; genus Penicillium; species Penicillium nucicola. The sequence continues at coordinate 155,298 of NW_026643125.1, read as the reverse complement.
CATGCAAGTCTCGATTGCCCCCCGGCAGATAAGAGAGCCGTCGAAAAGGTCAGTTTGTTGAAGTAGATGGAATCGCGGTTTTCCTCTAGTTTGATGAGTGTATCATCTGACATATCTATCAAGCACGTTTAGTGTCATTCATCCTCTTTTACACGCGGTACTTACCTTTGGTGCTGTGCACAAAGGCGTAGTGTGCATCGGTGTGAATGAGAGTGATCTCATCTTCGACCGCATAACGGGCAGCAATACGTTGCAGAGCTCGCGGTGCCAACGGCTGAGATGACTCTTCGTCATCGACAAGACCGGCGCGGCAAAGCTCTTTGTAAATGTAGTAGATGCGCCTGGGATCTTCTGGGTGGACATCGCTCTTTGGATGAACTTCACAGTGCCAGCGCATGCGGTGATCATAACATAGACCAGTGGCTAGTGATGCCACTGGCAAACCTCCTCGAAGAGTAAGCTCCTCATCGGAACCAGACCAGTCTGAGTTGACTTCGGCTGGGCTGTCACGCTTTGCTTCATCGGTGGATATGCTATCACCGTCACCGGGCTTTCGGCGAGCCATACCTGCTAAAGAATCTGGAGATGCAGATGTTGGAGGGATGAAAGGTGTAAAGTTGGGGTGAGGGTGATTGCTCAGATTGGGAGGAGGAACTTGGGTGATGGATGTGCGGGAAGGAAGAGAATGGGAGTTAGCCATCACTGTGTCCTCGTCCTCATCCATAATGTGAAAGCTCTTTGTGGTCACTACTTGGCGCTAGGATCTCATCAGGCCCTTCAATAGATGTCCTAGACAGATGAAGCTTATGAAGGCTTGTTCCTTCGTTCGGTGATACACTTCCCCGAAAAGAAGAAAGAAGATCGGTCAAATGTTCCAAGTATTGATCAGATCTTCAATATCCCCAATGAATAGGAGAATGACTTGGATATGACATGCGCAAGCCCAGTGAGCTATACAATCGCCTCCTGCCTTAGATAGGCCAGCCGAGTTGCAAGCTCAGGACAAGTCAAGTGAAAGCGACCGCCAAGTGAGACTGCTGCAGAAGTAGTGCACAGACTGTTGTTCCAGTGGTGGACACAACAGAAAAATGAAATAGTTCAATTGTCCGAGACAATGAGGGTTGAATGGATGCGTATGTTGGATCCCTTTTGGGCCTGTCTTTCTTATTGCCAGGCATTATCCACCTGACCGCTTTTGATCACCGCCGCCTGATCTAGACTAATGAGAGACAGTATAGAGGGCCTTTGGTGATTCAGTATGGCTGACTCATCTCTGTTCACATTATAGATGGCCTATCTATCGGCTTGCTTTCGGCCTGTCTACAACAGCTTTGTTATCTTTGAAAATATTATCCTTGTGTAAGTTTTCATGGCAATAGTGACTAGAAGCTATCTGCCGGTTGCCTATCATAGGTATTAGCAGGAGATATGGATCTCAACCATGCTGTCTACGATGGAAGATTGAGAAAGAGGGCTAAGATCGAGGTCTAGACTCTTATAGAGAGTGACCTGGCCAAATGAACTGGCCGAGACGAGAACTCGACCAAATATAACCCTTTGGACGCGACTGTAATCTCTGCTCGGTAGCACATGCAGGTGCCATGACAGAGTCACTGACTCGCGTCCCTCGGATGTTACATCATGCCATCTTCTCAAGTCAAGCAGGCTACTTTGATGTTGGACTATTGCACGACTACTGGTAACAATTGTAAACGTAAAATGTATTGATTCATTAAATGACGTTATCATCTGATTTTTTTCTATAAGGAGAAAAAACCCAGTCCAGTCCACAGATCTAAACAGTAGATTTCATCCCCTCAAAGAACACTCCTGGCCCCAGGACGCCGTCCTGATTCCTATTTGCTGTCGACGGAGGCAATGTAGGAGATGAGGTCAACAACACGGTGAGAGTAACCCCACTCGTTGTCGTACCAGGAAACCAACTTGATGAAGTTGGCGTTGAGGGCAATACCGGCCTTGGCATCGAAGATGGAGGAGTGGTCGTCACCGTTGAGGTCAGTGGAGACGATCTCGTCCTCGGTGTATCCGAGGATTCCCTTGAGCTCGCCCTCGGAGGCGGCCTTGACGACAGCCTTGATCTCTTCGTAGGAAGCACCCTTCTCGATGCGGCAGGTGAGGTCGACAACGGAGACGTTGGCGGTGGGGACACGCATGGCCATACCGGTGAGCTTGCCGTTCAGGGCGGGGATGACCTTACCGACAGCCTTGGCGGCACCGGTGGAGGAGGGGATGATGTTCTGGGCCGCAGTACGGCCACCACGCCAGTCCTTGGAGGAAGGAGCGTCGACGGTCTTCTGGGTGGCGGTGTAAGAGTGAACAGTGGTCATGAGACCCTCAACGATACCGAAGTTGTCGTTGATGACCTTGGCGAGGGGAGCAAGGCAGTTGGTGGTGCAAGAAGCGTTGGAGAGGACGTTGACGTCCTTGGTGTAGGAGGAGTTGTTGACACCCATAACGTACATGGGAGCATCGGCGGAGGGGGCAGAGATGATGACCTTCTTGGCACCACCCTTCAAGTGAGCAGCGGCCTTCTCCTGGGTGGTGAAGACACCGGTGGACTCGACAATGTACTCAGCCTTGGCGGAGGACCAGGGGATGGCGGCGGGGTCACGCTCAGCGAAGAAGGTAACCTTCTTGCCGTTGACAACGAGACCGTCATCAACAGCCTTGATGTCACCCTTGAACTGACCGTGGGTGCTGTCGTACTTGAGCATGTAGGCCTATTCCAGATCCATTAGTTCTCGGTTGGTCAGGTTCGTCGTTTGGGGGGGTCACCTACAGCGTAGTGGGTCTCAATGAAAGGGTCGTTGACGGCAACAACCTCGACATTGGGGTCGTTGATGCTAAAGACATTGGTTAGATGGGGGAACTTGTTTGTGTATGGGGGATCGTAAATTGAGTGACACTCACGCATTGCGGAAGACCTGGGGTATTGTTAGTCTGGAGCATTGACTGGGGATGATAAGGGGGAACGTACAATGCGGCCAATGCGACCGAATCCGTTGATACCGACGTTAACAACCATGATGGCGGTTTACTAAAAGACAATCTGTTAGTGGGATTGAAGAGAATGGACGGAGCTGACCTACTGAAGAAAGTAGATGAGTAATGGAGAAGATAGTGAAGGAGGATGAGAAGAAGAAGAAAAAGCTGGCGGGGGAGGGGGGAAAGAAGTAAGTTAATGACTGACGCAACGGACCGATCACCCCTCACCGAGCAGACCAGACGGGGATTGCCAGGTCTCCTGCAGCTCTCTTCCTTTTCCCGACTGTTGCCGCTCAGCCTGCCCAGGCAACCTTTCCGGTTTCATACACCGGGCAAAGCAGGAGGAGTCACGATATTTGTCTGCCCATCGCCCCTCGGTAGCTCCCGTTCTACCAATGAGAGCTCTTGACGACGTAGTCGGGTTACTTTAACCTCGGAGCTATTCTCGAGAATGTTTTGCCTGGAAGTCGGGAGAATGAATATCACGATAATCACGATAATCTACTACGTAAGGCATGACCAGATTCCGAGGGGGAGAGGGTTGGCATACGGGATTGGAGGGGTTGGGGGGTTGGAGGGTTGGAGGGGTAGTGGATGATGCTCTGACTTTGGAGGGGCAACTGGGGACACTGGGGGTGGACTATACTGTACAGAGTACGTCTCAGCCCAATTCGATGGGATACACTACACAAATCAATCACTACCCGTTTCAATCCATACAGACTCCTGTACTCTATACTTCCAGCCCTTGGGTCCCCAACATAAGCGGAGTCAGACTTGAGCGGTGGACCGATCGAGTATGGACCATATAAGAATGGGGCTCCCCGTCCTGAAAACAGTCACCGGGGGATAGCACGGGGTCGAGCAAATTTTTTCTATTTGATTGTTGATATGATTGAGGCGACTGAGATTATAAATCGAGATTCGGTGTCTGCTCAGGTGTTTGGAGTTACTGTGAGCTGAGAGCTACAGTGTATTTCTCAGCCACACCTGCACTGGGTATGTCACTGTGGCGAGGTCAGATGTTACAGTGTCAGGTGTCAAGGCGTCAAGGCGTCAAGGTGTCCAGTCGAGGTGGCAAGGCCCTCAGGCAACACGGCAACACGGCACCAAGGTGTCATCTCTTATCGGTGGAATCTCATGGAAATTGATAGTGGCGCAATCACAACACAAAGTACCCGACTACGGCGTACGGTCATACGTGAGGAGGATAGCACAGATGGGACTTGATTACTCGTGTCATTAACAATGATTAACAATATCCAGCCGACGAAAACGACCCAAGATGATTTATAGTACAAGGAGAAGATAATCTATGATCCGGGAATCTCAGAAGGGCCATGACAGAACAAGCCTCTCTTTACTCCTCCTTGACACCACCTCGCCAGTTCTTCTCAGCACTCTCAATGGAGGCCTTGTCACTCTTGGGCTGACCGGCGGACATGAAGCCACCACCAGCCTTGAAGGGACGGGCGAGGTCACCGGTGGCGGGCTTGCCGAAGACGTGGATCTTGACCAGGTTGGACTCGAGGGCGCCCTTGAGGGGAATGATGGACTGGATCAGGAGAGGGTTGGTGTACTTCATGTACAAGTGCATCACTCCCATCATGCCAACTCCCATCAGCTGGCTGCGGATCGCCTGGCGAAGCTGGCCCTTATCGTAGTCCATGTTGGTGGTGGTCACGGGCTTGGGCTCCTCGGTGCTACCCATGGGAGCGGGCTCCACGTATTTCAGGGTAGTCATATCTAATAAGGATCAGTGTTGGTTCGGGTTCTGTGGGGGAGGCACGCGACATACCCTTCTTTTGGCCGATCTTCAACTGGGTCCACAGGTGAATGACCATGATCAGGACGTTGGAGAGGATATAGCATCCGCGCACCAGCATCAGGACCTGAGGATCCTCAAAGGGAACCTTCTTGGCCAGCTGCATCATCACCAAGATGATGGCGAGGTTGGTGCTAAATCATGTTAGTCAAGGAAAAGAGAGGATGTCGAGCAAGAAGGCAAGCATACATTTGAGGAGACACCATTTTGCCGATTGTTCTGGGGAAATTTGAGTATGGGGGAGTACGGAGTTCACGTAAAACTTGAGACGCGGGCCACCTGGCATTTCGGGAACTGCGAGGCGGAGCGGATGAACTGCTGTGCCGATCTGCCTCAGGCGGGATAGTCACGTGCAGACCCTGGTGATTCTGATGGTCCAGCTTCAAACCAGACCAGCTGCAATGGCAAAATCCAACCACCACCACTCAACGGGTCTCCTAGTCTGGCTGGCTGTTACACAATGCTCTGGTCTAGAGAAATCAGAGAGACTGAGAATTGATGCCAATGACCCCTTTAGCCAAGTGTGACATTCATTGCCGCCATGCTCAAGACACCTTCTGGCATCCCCCACCATGACATCTATGGCTCACATAACACAACTGCAAACTATAAGACAGCAGTCTCGACTTACTTTGCAGCAACTAATCTAGATATCCTTGATATTTGAGGATCGCAGAGCATTCGCAGGTTGCAACCTCAGTGGTATACCTAGCTTCCGCTTTGGGCCTAGCGTCGAACGGCGCAAGTGTTTTTGGCTCAGCCGACATTTCTGACTTCTCCATCCATCAACAACGCGTGCCTACTTTGAGCCTCCACATCAACTTCTTTCCGTCTTACTCTCTATCAACTCTTTATTTCCTTGCGATAATCATCCTTTGCAATGCCTGGCGGAAAGGGAAAGTCTATCGGTGGAAAGGGCGGAAAGGGTGATGCTGCGGGGAAGGCCCAGAAGTCTCACAGCGCAAAGGCTGGTCTGCAGGTGGGTTGTTTCTGATTGTGATTCTTCGCTGGTAGTTTGGGAGGTGTGTCGCCGAGGTGGTTCTGCGATGTTGGCGATGAGCTGGTCGATGAAACTAGCCCACGACGCGTCGACTCAGCCCCTCGTCATTACTCAAAAGGGGGGCAAGGTCGTGGACTGTTGTCAAGCAGTGTCGCTTTATTGTCGCATGACCTCTACTCCGACCGTACCCCAAGTCCGGTGTCTCGCTCGACGCGATTGCTAATATGAAGCACTTTTAGTTCCCCTGCGGTCGTGTGAAGCGTTTCTTGAAGAACAACACTCAGAACAAGATGCGTGTCGGTGCTAAGGGTATGTCGCGACTGTTACTCTGCTCATTCAGCCCAGGTTGCTTATTCGGTTTCTTCTCTAGCTGCCGTCTACGTGACCGCCGTGCTCGAGTACCTCACTGCCGAAGTCCTGGAATTGGCCGGCAACGCCGCCAAGGACCTGAAGGTCAAGCGTATCACGCCTCGTCACTTGCAACTCGCCATCCGTGGTGATGAGGAACTGGACACTCTTATCCGCGCGACCATCGCCTTCGGTGGTGTCCTGCCCCGCATCAACCGCGCGCTGCTCCTGAAGGTCGAGCAAAAGAAGAAGGGTGGCCTCCTCGAATAAATCAATACCGGAAAGAGAAGCAGGATGGGCGCGGGTGGTTCCCTTCAACACACAACTCCAACTCTCGACTCCTACTGATCTCCGGTCCATCCGGTGTCCATCTTTCCACTCTCTCGTCTTTGTTCTTAACGGCGCTTCACCTTGATGTCTTTTCTGATATTCCCCGGTCTTTGCTTTCTATTCTTTCTGTCTTTCCAAGTTCATAGGGCGCTTTAATGGGAAAATGGGGATATCCTGGTAGGGAATTTACTGCTTCGATGCTTTAATTTTTGTGTGTGTGTATAGTACGTGTAGTTATTAGTAGTTGTGTTTACGACAATTTTGAATCTCTCACTTTTGGCCCAGTAGGACATTGCTTAGGTGTGACCTAGTATAGGAGATATTGTCGCGCAATCAGCCCACCAATACGTGTTACATTCCAGGCAACATAACAAGATGCTGAAGTCTCCACTGTAAAACTTGATCCCATCTGATGACATAATTCCAATGCATAACTTAACCTTAGTTATAACGTTCACGCTGGATAGATCTCCGTCGATATTCAAGGGTCTTGGTTTTGTCACGGAGAGTGTCAAGGCGGGCCAGGCACGGGGGATCGGCAGGGACAGTCATGCATAACTCGGTAAACACAGCAACCGCGATATTCCTTGGCATTTCGGGCTACGGGCAGGGATTCACCTTTGCAGTTTGCGCTCAAGGGCTTCAAGGCCGAGGATTGCAGTCAGAGAGATCCAAGTACGGAAGTGAATGGGGACTTTGAAAGCTACTATCCAAGTACTCAGCATAAAACCAAATCATTCCTACGCTAGTCAGTCTAATGGTAAAAGGTACATGGATTGTTAAGATCGGTGAAAAGTGGAAAACAGAATGCCTCAACTGTAAGATACCGAACATAGAGGGATTCTCCATCACGGGAGTATATCAGGACCGAGACGAGAACAGGATGCATTACACTCCACACCCGAGCAGGTAAAGTACTCGAATGAAAGAGTTAGAGTGGTCGAGTTCGCCCAAGGCCCCCTTCCCGCGAGACGACATCAGATCAAAAGAGGAAAACAGTAAGCACGCGGAAATAAGGGCGAAAAGTAGAGTAGAGTGAAACAGAATGAGAAGACATGTCACAACCACCCTCCCAGAGCCGAACATGAATTTCCGGGTGGAAACGGCTGGGGAGGGCGGGCCAGAAACATTAAAACAGATGCGAGTCACCCCATGTACAAACTGAACAGACAAGAATATGCAAGATGCTGGTATTTGTCGTTTCTCTGGCCTGTCGGCCGAGGGTCTTTTTGAGTTGTCATTCTTCGTATGCGTCCCGGTATCACCAGGGGGGCGTTCGGGGTCGTCAGGAATTCGTTCCGCGAGAGACAGCATAATAGAAAGCCATGGATTTGCATGCAAGGCGCCCGCAATATCAGAAAGTGTTGAAAAATGAAAAATTGAAAATGGGAAAAAAAAAAGGAAGAATGTGAATAAAGAACAAAGTCCAGAGTTCCCTCGGAACACTGTGAGTCGGAAAGTTCAAAAAAAAGCACGTCCAAACTGCGTCGGTTGGGCTGCCCCAAAAAAGAAGCGTCTAAAACTTGGCTGGATCAGCGAAACAAAGGATTTTCTGGTCTTTTTTTTGGTGTCATCTCGTCATCCCTCATCGAATCGTAAGCCGGTAATTCGCAGAACAGGGCCTCGTAATACAAGTCGTATTCGTGTCGCGGCAAATCAGTCGGATGCTGGCAAAAAAGTGGGGGAGTCGCCATTTTCAATAAGTCGTCCAATGTTTACTCCACGATGATCTCTACTCCGGAGTTGGTGCGGAGCTCATCACTTCCGCGAGCCTGGTGTCCATTCTGGCGGCGAAAGCCAGTGCCCTTGTCGGGGGTAGGGCCACGGGGCTGGCGGATCGGCATGCGCTCCTGCTGACCATCGTAGCCAACGCCCATGCCACGGTTGCTACCAATAGCACCGGCGTTGGAGTGCTGGCTGTCCTGCTCCCAAGAGAACATGCCACGCAGGCGACGGGGGCTCGAGTTGGGACCGCCGATGCCAGTGCCAAGTGAAAGGCCGCCCAGGCTGTTCACCAGCAGGTTGTCATCACGCTGCATGCCAAGAGAAGATCCAGACTGTGCGGGAGTGAGAGTAGGGGTGTTGGAAGTACCGGTGGGTGCGCCCTCATATTGAATACGGGCACCGTTGGACTGCAGTGCGGCGGGGAAGCTGGCAGAAGAAGGCACAGGGGAAGGAGTGTAGGAACGCAAGTCGGCAAAGGACTTGGCAGCGCGCAAGTTCTGGCCATTCGCAAAGTTACCAGGGGAGTCTAGAACGCCCAGGAATCCCGAGTTCTGCCCCCGCAGGGTGTTGAAAGCACCCGGTCCGGCTTCATTACGGGCCTCGTTGCGAGCCTCGCTGAAGTCAATGGTGGCCGCGCGGTTGAGGCCACGGCGAGCAGTGTCACTCGATTGAGCTGAAGGTGGGATAGAAGACAGTGGCGGGCTCACGTTAGCACCGGCGGCAACCTTGAAAACCTGAACCTGACGCTGTTCACCGCTGCCACGAGAAGCGTGGCCCAAGCCCATGTTGTGAGCCAGAGTGTGGACCGTGCGACGCTGGGAGGGGGTCAAGTTGTGAGGGAAAATCACGGAATCACGGACGGTATCTTCCTTGAATAGAAGTAGTTGCGAATAGTACTGGAGCGTCTGGGTGTCATTCAAGTCCACATCTGAACCGAGAGAAAATTTTTGTTAGCCACAGGTCGCATTTGCAATAACCTTAATTGAATGTGTAACCCACCGAGTTTCTGGCCGCGTTGCGACACGGGCGAGGGAGAGGTAGCTGGAATGTGCGAGGCGAGTGAAGACATAGAGCTCTGTGTATGCAGTTGAGGACCACCCATGGGTCGGTGCTGTTCTTCCAGTTGGCCCCGTCGTTCACGCTTCTCGCGCTCGATGCGCTCCCGTTCCTGAAGAGGAAGCATCTTCTTGTACTCGACTCGCAATTTCCGACCCTGCAATTCAAAGTGGTTGAGCATCTCAATCACTGTGGCGGTCTCTTCCGCCGAGGTGAAGTTGGCGAATGCCAGTCCACGGAAAACGCCGTTATCGAAGTGGTAGTTGAACGCATACGGGAGGGGGAGGTTCAATTCGGTCATCAATTGCACCAGTTGCTCCTTTTTCACGGCAAAGGGGATGTTCTTAATCACGATGGCGGTGGGAATCAATTCGTCGTCGTCCGCGGACGATGCGGAGGCTTCCGGTCGCATTGCGCTGCTCTGCATGGGACCGGGTCCCAAGTTCGAAAATGCTTGGGGCATGTTCGGCTGCTGGTCAAGCCACGTCTTGGGAGGGTTAGTTGTGTCCTGAGGGGGGAAATGGGAGACATCGAGGGACATTTCCGTCGACGAACACGAGACATACAGTGGGCAGACCGGCACGTCCACGGGCGTTTGGCTTCAGGCTGGCCGAAGCCGACCGAATGCCTCCCAGGGATTGTGCGTTGGCAAAACCGTTGGGGTTCCAGGTTTGAGAGCCGGAAATATCGTACCCGTAGTTGTTCTGCAGGGACGGGTTGAGACGCTCGAGGCGAGCGGAATCGTAACGGGCCATTTGGTCCTCGTAGGGGTTGACGGGCATGGGACCGTAGGCGTCGAACTGACGAGACGGCTGACGGTGTAGGGGTTGCTGATGCCGCTGAGAGCCAGGGGACCGTGCGGCGTCGTGATACATGTCTTGATAACTCATGAAGGGGAGGGAATGTGGGAAAAAAATGCAAAGGGGGACAAAAACACCTACTCCACCATTCAGTAGGGAGAGAAAACCGTCGAGGAAGACGGGATTGTGCGGATGAGACAAGTTTGAGGGGGGAAAAGTTGCGGACGGGCAGAACTATCGCCGCCTTTTGTTTTTTTTTTCTTGGTTTTTTTCACTGTTCTCAGCAGTATTGCGTTTCTTTTTCTGTGTTTTTTTTCTTTTCTTAGGGGTTTCTTGCTTTTTGAATTCGGGGGGAGAAAAATGGACAGATCAGAGACGCAAGGGGTGCACAGATTCGAGTCGAGAAAAACCGGTGATCGGAGCAGTATGCACGAGGGAATGGTCTATTATAAGGGAGTCAATTCACTAAGACCAATAGTGCCCCTGACAATTAAATTATTTTCCTATACTAGAATACTTGACTATACTATAATCCGTGACTATCATACTATAATCCTATATTTAACTTAACTTACATTGTATACTCGAGGTTATGTTGAACCCGTTGACCTCGAACAGGGAACGGGGGAAGCGTTCCCTGGTTCCCATCTTCACTTCTTGTATACTTGTACTTCTCTTCTCTTTCACCTTCTTAGACTGCACGAGCATAGGGTTCTACTACTGTATATTACTGTTTACTACTGGACTCTCGTTCCCCTATCCTCCCCCTGAAACGGAACCATCACCTGCCGAATCAGAGACAGGGATCACAGCCTCGAATGTCCGTCATTCGACTCCCGATATGTCCTCTGTTAGGCTCGTCACTAGAGACACCGTCTCCGCCGTGGACACTAGTCGACACGCTCATCCCTGAGCCAATTTGTCTCGATTTGTCACTTAGACGGAAGACTTGCTCCAGGGGACAGATCGGGGTCGCCTCCTGCCTCGTGCATGGTGCAAAGACCCTATATTTGACACCGGCTTTGTTCATTTCTGGAGATATCTGGACACCTCTGGCCACCAGATGGGGACTGAACTGTCTCCGTCCTGTATTTTCCATTTTGGTCCTATGAGGATACTCCTCATTAGGGGCTGTCTATAATTATTCTTTTGCCCCCCCTATTCCTCCTTTTCCCGTCCTGTCGACTGCTCGATTCCCTACACTCCGGACTCTCCTACTGGGGCCACTCTTGCCACCAACTGATTCATATTCTCGTCCGCTCAGCCGATACGTTACCAATAATTTGGAATCTGGTTCGGAACGGGCCACCGTGTTCCCCCCCCCCCCCCCTTCGGCATTGGCGTGATTGACAGTACATGAAAGCGAGGCAACCGGTCCCACTCCATGAAATTGGACTTTCGTCTCCGTCTCCACGATCCGCACATCCCCCGTTTCTAGCGTGTAAGCCGATGCCCCCAAGAGGCTCCGGCTGCCCTAGAACCCGCTAGACGCTAGGTAGAACCTTTAGTGGCAGTGCGCCTCCCCCAATCGTGTTGCTGCTGTGGAGAGCTCCGGCACCAGGAGCTCACGACCCGACAATATGGCGAACAGATATGGTATAGCTGCTCCATTTCAGGGTGACGCTAGAAAAGACTACGGAAGTTTTTTCTTCTTCTCCTGAGATTGCTACGTGTTGATCTCCGGGGACTTTGGTGAAACGCGTTGCCGATGTTCTGCGGATCTAGTCCGCGTTGCTTGGCTATATTGCCTTGAATTTGCTCCCTACATTATGATTTCAGCTGAGCAGGGTTTCATACCTACTGTACGGTATGTACTGAGGAGCTGACGTGTGGCTATGTGGTTGATCTACAGTACAGTACGATCTCTCGGGTACAGACAGCGCGCCGATCACAATGAGAGGCAAAATGATTGTCGTACTGTATACAGTACTAGAAGTCGGGATCTACGTGTATTCTGGAACCCACGCCACCGCCAGAGTCATCTCGGGCAATAAGAGGCGAAGATACGAGTACCGTATCGTATGCCATTGGGTGGTTCTATTTTGCTATGTTGGAGTTGAAGATGTAGTCAGAAAGAAGTGAAGACAGCAAAGGTAACTTGGTGATGGCGACAAGGCTTCCAGACTTCCAGCCCTTGATTATGCAAGTCACACGACTAGCTTCAAAAAGCAATATCGTTATTATCTCTTTGTTCAAAATCACGCCTCCGCAGTCTTCCGGAGATAGGAGCTCAGGGCGATACGAGAGCCCCAGTTTACACGTCCAAGCCCCCCTAAAGACCAAAGGGCGTATTACAATGGACTGGGGCCTTGGGTTGAGGAATGGAGACTTCGCATCCTGACAAGGGTCCTGGTTCCTTCAAACAGGATGACAGGTCCAATTTGGTCTCACGAACTACTGTACGAGACACGATCTCCACGTGGGATTTACATTTCATCTGGTCTGGCAGGGATCTGCCCAAGCGCTGAGTTAGTTATTGCAGTTATTTCTTACGTCAGAGCAAAATCAAGAACTTGGACGAGAAGAAACAGACTAACAAGTCCACTATCAGGAACTATTGAGTGGAGTGCCTGAATTAGGGCCTTGGAGCCTTGGAGCCTTGGAGCCTGGGTGCCTGGGGCTGGATGCCTGAAAGATCAGGCCAGATTTTGACCTCGTAAGCCAACAGTAAAATAACCTTGGAAGAGAGAGTACAGTATTCCCAGAATTTTCTAGACTTCATCCTGGCCTTATTTGAAACACCTCATCGAAAAGACAAAGTCCGACTGTAGAGCGTATGCAGGCTTGATTTAAGCTCATGCAGATATTCCTTGGCTCGGGTCTTTATTGGAACTTTCCTTTCTTCTATCTTCTGTCGTCTTTCTTCTTTCTTCTTCCTTTCGGGATTCCACACATTCACAATGAGATTCTGGATTCCAAGTGATCGACAGTCTATGGGGATACGTATACCCCTGCTGAAACGATGTGTCGGACACGAATGAGTGACGAGTGTCCCGGGTCCACCCAAAAAAAACCGAAAGGTTGCAATCGGATTGGTGTGACGACAATGAGTCCAGCCCTGACAAGGCGCAGTTGGCGTTGAGTCTGCATCAATCCTGCCAATGGTGCTAGTGACCATTCTCTCGTCTAACAGTCTCGGGTAGAGCTGCAGCTTGCATCAGGAACCACGCGGCCAAGCTGATCGTGGCTGACAGCCAAGGCTGTGAGTGGGGGCCGGCATCGCTCTTAAAGTCCCGGCCTGCGCGGCTTGCCATCTACGTCGGAATCGTTTCCTCTCTCTCTTTCCTGCTTGCATGCCTCGTGCTGGACAATGAGGACTACTGTACGAGCAGCGATTGCCATTGTGGTGGTTTTCACCGTGTTACTGGTCAAGAGCCATCTCGATTCCATACCGGAATGGCGGCCTGCGGGTCGGAAACAAGCTTCGGCTAGGGATCACTATGTCCTCGATGAATCTGACGCTTATATCGAGCTGGTCTCGGCGGATACTACGACAGCGCCTACACACAATCCGACTCGGCATAAATGGACGCCTACCGGTCGACCTACACCTCCCGTGGTGCCAGATAGGGTCGCCACGAAACAAATTCCCGTGCGGGTTCCTGGCGCGGAATGGGCTGGCCAGGATCCCTTTTTGAGAAATTGGAAATCCAAGTCGAAGCCGAAGAAATTGACAGATTCGCAAAAGTCGCACGTTCAAAACCTCGGTCCTCTGGAGCATGGCAATGTGCAGAAGTTAGCGCCCTCGTCGAGTGCGCCGCCCAAGCCCAAGATTACCCCCAAAACGGATCGCGTAGTTGTCATGGGGAAGATGTCGTATGAGGATACCGATTGGTTGGAGGAGCAGTTGCCAGAGTAGGCCTCGCGCAATGAAACACCCTCAGCCCCCCATGCTAATTCCTATAATAGATGGCAACACGCTCTCTATATCGTCGATGACCCAGAGGCAGACCGTACTGTCAAGTTCAACAAAGGCAAAGAAAGTAACGTCTATCTCCAATACATCCTCGACAATTACGACAAATTTCCCGAGTACATGGTCTTCCTACACGCCCATCAATATAGCTCCCATACCGAATTCTGGGAACAGGACAATGCCATCACCGTGCAAAGACTCCAGCTTGACTATCTCAAAAATGTCGGATATCTCAATCTTCGCTGCGACTGGAGTCCAGGATGTCCCGATGAGGTCAAACCATTCCGGCAAATGGCTGGCCGCACCACCGAATTGGCATTTGCCGGTGCTTGGCTTCGTATTTTCAACAACACCGATGTGCCTGAGGTTGTGGCTACGCCTTGCTGTGCCCAATTTGCTGTTTCAAAACAGCAGGTTCTTCAGCGGCCTCGCAGTGACTATGAGCATTATCATCATTGGCTGATGACGACCGAGTTGGATGACGAGACTAGTGGTCGTGTCTTTGAGTATTTGTGGCACATTATCTTCGGGCAGGATCCCGTGTTGTAAGTTTTGTCCCTGTCCTTGGTTTTATTGGGGATACAATGCTAATTTGTCTGAAGTTGCCCTTCAAAAGCACAGTGTTACCGAAATGTCTATGATATGGAGTTCGACGGACCGAATACACAACCCGTAAACTCCTTTGATGACCCTTTTGATGATCTTTGGGGTAATTGGGACGATGAAGAGTTCCCTGGAAACGATCCTTGGATGTGATATGATTCTTTTACGGATAGATTGTTTATATGTACCAATACCCTCGAGAGCTGCTTTTTTTTAAAAGTGAATATTCTTCAATCTCCATTATATCGTCTTTATTTGAGAGATACAAAAGCAATGTTCTATCAAACCACCACTCATCATGTTCCAACTAAACTACCTAGCATTGTAAACTTCAGGAAAGACATTGAATATTCATACCCTCGTCGTATACATCTCCCTTCATTCATATCATAATCCCAACGGAGTCGAGATTGATGGGTTCAAGTCCAAGCAAAAGCAATCAACCCAACAAGACCAGCCATAGGCACAGCACCAGGAACATTCAAGCCAGCAGCAGCGTCGGTGGTTGGAGTAGACAACGAGGCACTCGTGTTATCAGTGGAGGAGCCAGAGTTGGTGCCAACGCTGGAACTAGTCGAGTCTTGGCTGTTGGAAGTGCTGGATCTCGTACCGTCTGTTGCCGTTGCGGTCGAAGAAGCAGCGGTTCCTGTTCCTTTACTGGTGGTGCTTACAGTTGCCGTTGCTGCAGAGTTGTAGGTTGTTGTGCTGAGGGAACAGGAGTGAACAAGGTCCAGGGCTTCTATTATACATTCAATTGGCTTTCCATTATGGGATATACTGGCTCGGGGGGCTATACATACCGTTATCATCGTCATCGTTGTCGTAGTCGCGCTTTGTGTTCTCGTCATCATCATCGTTGTCGTTGTCGCGGTCATTGTCATTGTCATTGTCATTGTCATTGTCATTGTCATTGTCACGGTCATGATCACGGTCATGGTCATTATCGTTTCTGGTGATGTTGCGATCATTTTGATACTGAGTGATGCAAGCGGCACAGAGAGGAATCTGTGTTTTGGCCAACTCCCAATCACAGATACACTTCAGCTCAGCGTTATCATCGTCATGTCTAGCATCACAACTCTTGGAGATTCCCACAACGGAACCACAGGCGTTCCAGCAGCGGTTTGGGACATCATCATGGTCCAGTTTGGATGCGATGGCCACGTTGCCGGCGAGCATGAGGCCCGCGAAGGCTAGGAACTGTGTAGCACGCATGATTGTTGATGGTGAAGATTGATTGCAAATGATTCAAAGGGCTGTTCTTGTTGATGATTCGAATGAGTTGCAAGAGAGGTGCAGGGCATATTTATATGTGAGGTTGGAGTCCATGCTATAAATGACCTCTGCTTGCTGAACCCTGCCGATCCCAGATTTGCCGGGTGTTTGTCTACTCATTTTAGGGTTCGTTCTCTTTGTCGGTATAGTCCGCAGATGATCACGACCATGAAGCGCATGCCGATCCTAACTGTCTGTTGCATAGCCTTCATGCATTGACTGATGCCCCGCAGGTTGGCAGGGACAACTGCCAGTGTTGATCGAGCAAAAGCAGCTGCCTGTTTCTATATCTCAGCCAAGACTTGGCCAAGATCTACGTGGGTGCAGCCATACTAGACCATGGAGAGCTATTAATATCGTGCATGGAGCTATACTTTGATGACTTCAACAGGTAGGCATTCTAGATCAGTTTTCACCTCCAATAGTGTCTGATTGGCCTATTGACCTCTCGAGGCCCTGAATGGCTCAGGAATGCAACCTCGTTGCCAAGCTATTCCGCTCGAAGATCCTCTCCAAGTTGATCGTCTAAGCCACACACGCGGGCCAATCGGTGCATATTTTGAAATGCGGCACCTCTGCAGGTTTGGTTCTTTAACAATCTTCGTTCATAGTTTGGATGTCATTGACAGGGTATAGTATTCATCCCTGTGGTTGAGAGAACCTCAGGTGGGTGACCAGTTAGCTCCCGTAGATATATTTAGAGCAACCTTGGGCTTCTTAGACATCTTCAAGTGGGCTGTCCTTTAGGCATCACAATTACTGAGATGGCTCTGGATATACCCGTCATTCGTTCTTACTGGTTCTAAAAAAGTGGTGAATATTCTCAAAGTGTAGGGTAGCAGTTCAGTTATGGTGGCTTGGACGCCTATAACGAAGTTAGCCACTAGCGGGAATCGCGATAATCTGACCACAATCTCGTGTTAGTATCGCAAACCATATTGATAGTGTCAAAGATGTCAAGAGTTAGCAAGCGATCGAAGCCAACAGATGCATCGGTCACTGCAGAACTGCCCTGGGAGTGCCTTAGTAAGACCCCCGCAATCATAACATCGCCCACCTGAGGCAACACTCTGCACATGTTTGTGAACCCAGTACATCAGGGCTGTGGACAACTCGACAACCTCGATACTACCCAATTTTGCCATGACTCGTCCAGTGAGCAAGATGTGGGAAAAGTACTGCCTGCGCCCAACTCACGGGTCCGTTTCCACCCTCCCAGTCTTCATCTACGGGACAGCCTGGAAAAAGGAGAGCAGCGCAGATCTAGTCTATACCGCTATCAAGGCGGGATTTCGAGCGGTAGACACAGCCGCCCAACCCCGTCATTATCAGGAACCTCTGGTCGGGGATGGCATTCGCAGAGCTATTGCCGATGGGATCGTCGATCGGGCAGACCTTTATGTGAGGGGACCGTCTATAATTAGGATGAGAAATGATCGTCCACCATGTCTCTAACAATGACCAGGTGCAAACCAAATATAGTCCTGTCTCGGCACAGGATGTGGAAAACATGCCCTACGACCCCTCGGTGTCGGTCACCGAGCAAGTCCATGCATCTATCAAGTCATCCCTACATAATCTGCGCGCAGCAGAGGACCCCAGATCAGTGGATGAGGCCTACATCGACACTGTCGTCATTCATTCCCCGCTACCGACTTTGGCCCAGACGCTTGAGGCATGGCAGGCGTTGGAGACCTATGTGCCCCACCGCATTCGAAACTTGGGTATCTCCAATTGCACAATGCCCATGCTCAGAGAGCTGTGCAATTCATCCATGACAACAGTCAAACCATCGGTTGTACAGAACCGATTCCACGAGGATACTCTGTTTGATGTCCCCATGCGTGCATTCTGTCGCGATAATCAGGTCGTGTATCAAGGCTTCTGGACTTTGACAGCGAACCCTGACCTTGTGCGTTCCCTGCCGGTGCAGCAACTTGCTCGCCATGTCAGAATTACACCTGCTGCCGCGTTCTATGCACTCATCATCGGCCTGGGAAATCTCACAGTATTGAACGGAACCAAGAACGAGTCGCGCATGAAGGAGGATCTGGCAGCCCCCAAACAGGTAGAGGAGTTTACTCAGAAGCAGCCGGATGAATGGAAGCAGATTCTTGCAGACTTTCAGGGCTTGACTGGGGACTCGTTAGGTCTTTAAGGTCATGGTTCACTAGCACGAGTGAGAGAATAGACGGTATGATTTAGCAGCATAACCAGTGAGCTATGAAAAGGGATCTAGACAGAATTGAAGAAAACCCAACTGAAACTTGAATTTTCTCGAAACCATTCCCTCTGGCAATTTCCTGATGTCTAGCAGGACCAACACCAGGATGTACTGACCCTCAGATAGATTGACTTGATCTTGCTTCTATTACATTGTCATAGGCAGTATCATATAATATCAGGTACCAACACAGCCTTGCTAGAATTCTTCCACTCAACATAGTAACTTATCTGTTTCTTACTTCTGCGTCTCATACTTGTTGAGGCACCTTGGGCAGAACATCTTTATCATACTCACCGCCCTTTAATTTCTGCCAACTGATCCCGCCTTGACTTCACGCGCTGATCAGTCGCCTCGTTATCACTTGAATCTTCTATTCTCGCGTTGCCTTACTCTTTGTCGATAGATCTGCGCCGTCGTTGGTGTCTCTGTTGCTTTCGGCTCCGTCGACAAAGACTCCCAACCCCTTACAAAGACTTTTTGAGCCACTCATCCCAGTGACCTGAATGAACGACTTTTCGCATCTTGACTTTGCACCTCGCCATTCTGTCTACTAGACGTTCCTCGGCCATACTACAAGTTATACGAGATTGGCGAAAATTCAAACCGAATTACACCAAGATTCCGATAAGATTCAACACCACCGCGCCCGTTCACCATGAGTTCTCAGAGTGCGACTCGCAAGCGACCTGCCCCAGGAACAGTCCCGGTCGTTCATCCTCAGATGAATACTGTCCCCAATTTCCCGACTACAGCGAACCCTGGCTCCCAGCTTTCAAACGATCAATTTTTACAATGGGGCCAGAACCCCTCCAGCTCCGTCAATACTTCTGCTTTCTCCGATAACTCATACAACCCTGTTGGGTTTGCGCCTCAAGATGTGTCTGCACCGGCTGCGACAGCATCCAACCAACTTGCTCGCCGACAGGCAAATCAGCCCCAGAATCAGAATCAAAATCAGAATCAGAACCAGCTGATCAGCCGGAACCGTGGGTACGAACAGGCGCCCGCATCATATGTTGAAAATGGGGACAACACAGGTAATGGTGAGAGCGGCGCATGGGGCGAGTCGCTGGAAGAGCTATACCGGCGTGCTCAGACTGCGAAGAGAGACGCACAAGCAAAACGAAAACAGATCCCTCCGTTTGTGCAAAAATTGAGCAGGTACGATCAACATCTTACTTTGGCGAGAAAAGGGCTAATCATTCACAGCTTTCTTGACGAGTCTAAGAATACAGAATTAATTCGTTGGTCCGACGATGGCAATTCTTTCATCGTTTTGGACGAGGATGAATTTGCGAGGACGTTAATCCCAGAACTGTTCAAACACAACAACTACGCATCTTTCGTTCGACAGCTGAACATGTACGGCTTTCACAAAAAAGTTGGCCTTTCCGACAATTCTATGCGCGCCAGCGAGCGAAAGAACAAGAGCCCTAGCGAGTACGCGAACCCATACTTCAAACGTGGCCACCCAGATTTGCTGTGGCTTATTCAGAAGCCTAAGAATGCTACAGGCCATGCCAGCAAACCCAGCAAAGGTGGTACTCGCGTGAAGACGGAAGATAATGATGATAATGACATGGACGAGTATACCGAAGAGGGTACACCCACTACTCGTGAGACTCGTTCTCGGCCACAACAGCTGTCTTTAGTCACCGACAGCTCTGTGCCCAATGAACAACTTTCTGGCGTTTATCGCGAATTGCAAGCGATTCGTCAGCAGCAGTCAATCATATCAACCACAATCACCAGGCTGCGAAAAGAGCACGAGCAGCTGTACGCACAGGCTGCCAACTTCCAGGAGCAACACACCCGACATGAAAACTCCATTAATGCCATTTTGACTTTCCTTGCGACGGTCTACAACCGCAGTTTGCAGGGACAAGATGGTCCTCAAAACCTTGCTAATTCATTCGCTGGGGCCATCTCGCAGGATCAAGGCAACATTGTGGACGTCGATGATGACTATCTAAGCAATGCGCTGGGATCTATGACAAGCCCCAATCACCAAAGAATGAAAAAACAGCCATTGCTTTTGAAAGCACCCCCAGCATCTGATGAAGGTGGCCGTGCAAACACGGTCTCACCAGCAGCCAGCGGTTCTTACGACACACGATCTCGGGGCCACAACCGGCAACCCAGTGCTACACAGCCGGGCCATGTGGAAGAGGTCTTCGATCATAGTCCTCGGCCGAGCGCGTCCAACGTGCCAAAAGATCAAACAGATGATGGTTTCCCCCAACAAGATATCATGTCTGTCATCCAGAACTCCAATGCACGCAACGGGGTTCCAACAAACTTCTCCGAGTTCCCTAATGTCCTATCCTCCCTCGAAAACCATGGTGGCAACGTTCCACTCACGGCCAACCAACGCGCGGACATGCTGCGCCTCATGGCCAACGAGACAAACTCTGCCGAACCCAGTGCTGGTGTATCGCCCAACAATGCGCTCATCTCACCAAATCCACCTCCTATGCCACACAACTACTCCGGCCGGCTCGCCAGCACCCGTCAAGAGATCGACAATTTGGTCAAAATGCAAGCCGAACAGGACCGTTCCGTCCAGAACCTGACCAGTCTGCTCCAACCCCTCAGCCCGAACGGGACGATCCCCGGTCTCGACAGTGACGGAAATGTCCCCCCTCCTCCGCTTGACCTCGACCAAATATTCAACAACGACTACTTCACCGATATTGGAGATATGAAACATGCCGAGAACCCAATGAGCCACATCACCGGCCAGAACACCACTGATCAGCCTGGGACGACCCAAGCCGATGACGGCGATACCAATGACCTCTTCGACTTTGACCACATTCCTGCCGACGGCGATCTTTTCGACAACACAAATGCCCAGGCTGACCCAGCCTACAACTACGGCTTTGATGGAGCCGGTTACGATGACTCCGGGCGCGTCATCGAGCAGTTGACTGACAGTGAAGCCACCAGCCCTGCAGCAACGGAGAAAACCGAGGCTGCCGATGATGGTGGTAGTGCCAGTAAGCGACGCAGAAAGGCGTGAGGGCGTGAGGGCGTGATTGATAGCGTTTATTAATATCGTACACGACCTGGGGGGTGGACAAGCAGGTTAGGACTGGAAACAAAACTGGGCGTAACGCAGGCGTTTGTTTATATGGGGGAAAAATCGGCTGGGCTGTAAAAATGAACCATGAATGACTCTTGAAATACAAATGAGATACCTTTGCTTTATACCTTTCCTCTATAATCCCAATGAGTCCTCGACCCTGTTGGAATGGAAGTGATGAGCCCGTCGGATATTATTTGGCCCCTTTCTCCTTCTGGTATGGCTCGATCCATTGCCATGTGAGCTTTGCAGTCCGCGCACGAAGCAGTTCTTTTTCCCGCGCACGAACCCTCTGATTGTGTTCTCTGGCGAATCGCTTTTTTTGTCGTTTTTGTTTTCTGGTTGGTTTTGCTTTGCCCGTCAGGTTCGACTCCGAATCTCGACTAAAAAATCGTTTCAGCTTGGCAAACATGGGGAACATATTGGTGATAATTTAGATAATAAGAAAGAAGGAAGAAGTTGGAGGAAACCAAGAGGCTCATAGGTTGATTAAATAGCGTCGGGCGCCTAGCTTGTTTCGTTGTGGCTGTGTTGGCAGACATGCACCAATGCATCACGGAATAGCTGATGGCAGTTCATAGTATATTTTTTTCCGAAGAATTCAGTGGTTCATTGAAGATATCATATTCACCTCCCTCTCTCCCACTCCAGATCTCCAGCTCGTTCACGCTTCCGCTCCCGCTCTCGATCCCGTTGGTATCCACGCTTCTTCCCACTGCTGCTCCCAACAACCTCCTTCTCCTTCTCACGAGGATCAATCACCATAAGTGAATCAGCTTCCTGATTTTTCTTCTTCCACTCCAAATCTTTGCCAAGCGTATCCTTCCCAAAGCGAAGTTCGTGCGAGAGCCAGTCTCCTTCTGCTGCGGGTTCATCGCCTGCATCTGCAGATGGATCATCCCACGATTGGCAGGATTGGCAGTTGGCGATGAAATGCAGGTCGCAGAGTTGGGCTTCTTCGTCTTCGTCTGCGTCTTTGTTTTGGGTGCTTTCCTTGCCGTTGAGTTTGGTTTGTGATGCGGATGTGGATTCGGGTTTCGCGCCCTCTAGTTTTGCTTTGAAGGCGTTGAAGAGCTGGAGGGCTTCGCGCTCTGCTGAGCTGCTAGGTCCTGTACCGTTGCGACTTGAGCCGTTGGCCGATCCTGGTGGTGGCCGTCGGCGGCCTCGTATGGATGTTTCTGGGATCATGGCTTCAAGAGCGGACTTCTTACGGCCTGTGTCTTTGGGACCGGTGTCGACGTCTCGGCGCATGGATGCCATCAGACTGGCAATCTGTGCGTTGGTCTTGGATAATTTGGACTCCTTGGGTGCTTCTGGGGTGGGAGAGCGAGCCGGCGATTCAGGATCCTGGACAGGAAGCTGGGTTTCGGGCTCCGGCGTTTTGATGCGCTTTTTGCGTTCCGGGGAGGCGGAGGGTCTGGGTGATGGTGACCTTTGTCGCTTGCGAGGTTGTGATGTGCCATTGCTTGAAGCCTTGGGCTTTGGTGCATCGCTTTGCGCGCCTGGCGCATCCGCGACTAATTTGGTGTTGAACTTGGGCTTTGCTGGACGCATGGGCATTCCCTCGTCGCCTTCATCATCGCCAAAGCTGAGCAGTGATTTGCCGCCTTTAGGGGCCTTCTTCTTTTTCTTTGGAGCACCCTTGTCTGGTTTTGACGTAGTTGAAATAGCCTGGCGATCCTTCAGTTTGCCCTCCAAAGGCCCCAATTCTCCAACCTCGCAAGAAGTAACCTTGATTGGATAAATAGGTCGCTCAGTGCCCTCGACACGCTCGGCCTCCGCAATCTTCAACACAGTGTAGATACTATCGCCTTCCAACCTGCCAAAGATTGTGCATTGTCCGTTCATTTCGCGCTCGGTGTTTGCAAGCGTAATAAAAAATTGACTGCCATATGTCCCATCCTCGCTCTTGGCCATGCCCAGCAATCCACGGCGGTTAAAGCGCAAACGACTATGCAGCTCATCGCGCAAGACAACCCGTTCGTTTGGGTCCCGAGCTTCGGGATCGTATTCAAATTCTGGATATTCGTAGATCGACGTGCCGCCGGAGCCTGTGCCCGTGGGATCACCACCCTGGACCACGAAGTCTGGGGCTACTCGGTGAAAAATGGTTCCCGCATAGTAGTTGTCCTTGCAGTGTTGGAGAAAGTTTTTGCAGGTGAGGGGTGTCTGGTTTGCGAAGAGCGCGATTTGGATCGGACCAACTGTCGTGTTGAGGGTGGCCGACGCGGTGGGATTGGGCTCGCTGGCGTATTGGGACGACATGATGACTCGAGCGCCAAAAATGGTGTGCCCACAAAGGTTGGGACTTTGGGGTATCTGTTGAGGTTGCGCCTCTCGTGTTGCGTGTTGAATAACATCTCCGACCAAAAGTTCCAGAGAACGTCATGGCACGTGACCATGCTGTAGCCCTGAATTCCGGTTGCCAGCAGGAGAAAAGCATGCATACGCTAGGAAAATAGATTTGAATTTGACATTGATGGGATAAGATGCATTTTAATATTGGCGATAGCACTACTACTTGACAAAGAGGCCAGGTATTGGGTCGCATTTGGGAATCTAACCGTAATATCGGGCAAAGTGAGGTGCTGGAAGGTCGCTGATGGGTATTAAATGAACAACTGTATGGCATCTGGAGACTTGGCGCAATGGGTATGTCGTGGTGAGTCTTGTGAGGATCTCGATGACTAGAGAGCTGGTCCAGGCCCAGTCTTTGGCGCAAAGAATGAAGATTATAGTTCCCTCGGGGGGTCCTTTGCGGGTGATGCACACCGTGAACTGTGCAACGAAGCCCGTCCAGATCATCCAAGGGTTGGACTGTATCCCGGGATTACAATGATTGCTTTGTTGATGTTGGGGTCACAGGCCGATCCAGTTCACTTGCGCTTGGCGATGTCGAGATCATGATTGTCGTATAGGGTGATAGTTGGGGCGATCAGGATGCTGTCGCAAGGGAAGAGCATGTTGCTTAGGGCCGTGGCAGAAGTCGAAGTAAACCGTGGAGTCTGCCACAATTGAACAACGCAAATCACACCAGTCAATGTTGGGGCACAGGCTGAGCCACCCTAGTCAGAAGTATTGGCCCAGGATCTTGCTCCTGCTGATGATGCTGACTCTGCACCTGCTCAGAAGAAGCTCTGGCATGAAGCCCCAGTTTGAATCGCAGCCGCCGAAGAGTCCGTTCAGAGATGCCGTACCCTTCCTGCTGCAAGACCCTCAGCATGGCCTTGTCAGTCAACCGTTCCTCCATAAAGAGCATTTTGATTCGCGAATGCAGAGCTTCATCGCTTGTTGTTTTTTGATGTCGTTTGCGGATACCCCACTTGCGTAGACGGGACTGGATTGTTCGCTCTTTGACTTGGATGTTATGGTGGCCCTCTAGGGTGTGGCAGATTGCTTCACTACTGACTCCATGGAAGAACAGGGATATGATTTCGTCTTTGTAGGGGTCTAGGTTGATCTGTTGACGAGGCATGTTGGAGATTGGCGATTGAAAGAGAGACAGAGTGTGGTCGATGTTAAGGCGGTGAATCTGCGGGATGGTCGCTTGAAGATATTCCGGGGGAGTTGGACAGGTGTTAGGGCTATCATAGAGTCTATAAAATCTAAAGTCTACAGAGTCTAAAGAGTCTACAAAATGATCCATTTGCTTAGCAATTTGAAGCAGTCAGTAAATATTTGCCTCGGTTTCGAGCGCTTCGGTATACTTCAATTCAGATCCCATTATTACTTGTGTTTCATAGACTCGTCACACATGTTGAACCCCTTAAGCAATTCACAGGCTCGAGGAATACCTCTTGCCTGATCAAACTATTATATTGACCGTGCCACATCAACTTAAGCCTTCTTATCCGCCTCAACAACAGCCGGTGAGCTCATCTCAGGACCGGCCTTGTTCCGCTTGGCGATGCGGAATCCACCAACCAAGAAGAACAGGGCCTGCAAACCAAGAATCACAGCGAGAGTGACCATGGCGCCAATTACACCGGCAACAGCCAGAGACATGCCTGAGCCGCTGGTGCTAGTGCTGGGGGAGCTGGAGGTGGTGGCATTATCGGAGCTGGCGCACTTGCCATCTGTGTTGCCACACAAGCTGCACCAATCTTCATCAGAGGTCACTGCAATCTCCTTGGTCTTCTTGGAGAAGTCGTCCCATGAGAGGAGCTCGCTGGACTGGCCATACAACGGGTAGACGGCGGGCTCAGCTCCACCGGTGAGGGTACCGTTGTGGAACATGAAGCGCACACTGAGGTCGGATGCCGATGGGAAATCAGTACCAGTGGCATTGGTCACCAGCTCGAAGACCATGGATGAGGCATAGTCTGGGATACCGGTGAAATTGACCGAGGCAGCAGGCATCTGCAGCAGGCCGAAGAGCGAGAAGATAGTGCCGTATGAGCCGAATCCGACGTTCAGCTTGGACTTGCCCTTTGTGGCAATGGTGTCGTTGAGGCCTGCCAGAATTTCACCTGCCAGAACAGCACCGTCGATGGCGCGCACCTTTTCAGAGGCGTTATAGGCCAAGTTGAACTCATGGCTACCGGCCAGGGAGATCAACTGGTGGTAGACCTCATCAGTCAGATCGGACTTGTGAGGGAAAGTAGAGGTGGAGTTGTGAATGTTGCCGACATTAAGGTAGTCAAAGATGGTGTAGGCATTTTTGAAGGACATCTGAGAGGAAGAAAAGGCCCCGTCCAGCATGGGCGAGAGAGACTTGTAGAAATCCTGGGTGGAAGACAGCAGAGATGTGTATGATTCCGATGTAAAGTAATTGTTGCTGCTCAGGGTTGCCTTTTGGCAACCGCTGGAACCCTGCAACCAAGTAGCGTCCTCACTGTTCTTGCTCGTCGTCGATGTCGACAGCTGGATGAGCTGGTAGCCGCCCAACGGAGCCTCGACTGAAGAGCCATTGGCCAGAGTCTGGGAAGCTACTGTTCCAACAGGAGGGTATACACCCTGCAAGAAGCCAGTGGCGGAGTTTTGCAACACAGCATCCGAAGGAGCAGTAGCACTAATCTGCTTGGCGCTGACGACCTCTGGGTTGATTCCCTCAATCTGCTTGGAGGAGTTGTCGGAAATATAACGCTGATTATAGAATGAACCAGCGTCAAAGACCTCACGGTAACCCAGATCAGTCAATTGGGTGCTACCAAAGACCTTGGGGGTTCTGTCACCATGACGCGCAAAGATATAAGCACCCAGCACACGCTCTGCCTCCACTGTAGACAGAGAGGTAGCTAGCAAGAGACCAGATGTAATCGAGTACTTCATGATGTGAACTGTCAAGAAACTAAACAAGAAAAGAAATCCCCGAGTGTGTGGGGGAGGAGGGGAGTCCGGGGTCTTTTATCTACTGCGGAGTAGACCCTGCGCGGTCCAGTTGGGTCTTCCCACCCATCAGACCCGGAGAAAACCGATGAACTTACAGTTACAGTCACAGTGACCATTAGTCGAAGTTAGCCTGGATTAGTTAGTAAATTAATCAATTAGTGTCAGCCAAAAAACAATTAGCTAATCAAAACTAACTCCGCGGGATGCCGCGGAGCGATAAATCGTTGCAGTTGGATTGGACTCGTTTTCCCGCTACGGAGTAGTTAGGGCTATTAGCGTAGCGCTTAGGGACGTTCTCTTCAGGCAAGTTCTGCCGTTAGGGTTTGGAGGGTCTTGGCTGTGGTGTCTGGGCCTTGATAGGCTTAACTTGTTCGTATCTCAGTCTATGCCAGGACAACGCCTTGGTCGCCCATTAATTCACACCCATTTCGCACAACTCCGACTAGTCCTCCGGTTTGGATTGCCTCCGAGCCACCCCCGGAAAGACGCCATTCGATCTCACCCAGACCTTCGAGCCAGGTGATACGGGTTTGCGCAGGTACTTCGAGCTGCTGGAGTTGGGCCGCGAGGGCCGATAAGATATCGGCTAGAGCGAGACCCTTGGTAGCCTTGAGGGTTTGTACGGTGTTGAGGCAAGAGGTAACGTCGCTGGTGGACAGGATAGTGGTCATGATTTGTTGGATATCTGCCGGGTGGGGAGCGGCAATGCAGTCATAAATTGTTGCGTTGGTGACAATCTCGGGTTCGGGGCGAGGTGCCTGTGGCGCGTCTCTCATAGGGAGAGGAATACCTGAAAAGGATATATTCGTCAATGGAACTGTCCAACTGTCCATGGTCAAAAGGGGAAAATAGGCAACATACTGCTAGCAAAGCAGGCTTGAAGCACGTTCAGTGCCCGTCGCATGTCACCCTTGCTCAGGGTTACTAAACTGTCAACCGCATCGGGTTGTATTTTGACACCCTCCTTCTCAATCACTTGATCCACTAGAACTCGAATATCTGCCTCCTTGAGAGGACTGAAACGGAATCGAGTACATCGTGAAAGAAGCGCAGGGGACAGCTTATGTGTGTAGTTGGCAATGATGCAGAACCGAGTGTTCGCCGTGTAGCGTTCCATAATGCGACGGAGAGCCATTTGGGCGGTGGAAGTCATAGCGTCCGCCTCATCCAGAATAATCAGCTTGTATCCTGCGAGATTTTGTCCGCCGGAGGCCTGGGGTGCCATGGAGAAGATTTGTTTTGTGCCTAGGTTTCGATGAGCAGGTATTCCAGCGAGAGAAGGGTCATCCACGAACTTGCAAAGGTCTTGATCTGCTCTCGAACCACATCGATACCACGGTCATCACTGGCGTTCAATTCCAACACCATCTGTCGCATGTTCTTGGTGCCATAGATTCGTCTCGCCAGGGCGAGAATAGTAGAGGTCTTTCCAGTTCCGGGAGGGCCATAGAGCAGGAGATGGGGCAGCCGCTGTACAACACGATCAGTCAATTGCTCTCCGTCTGCGTAGGTAGGGTAGTCCTACATTCGTATCCACGAATCGATTGATGGTAGCGAGGATGTCTTGATGGCCGGACACATCGTCCAGGGTGTTTGGTCGATACTTCTCTACCCTGTGCAGTCATTAGCAAGTTGCGCGATCACAAGACTTGGTCCACATACCAGGGAAGGTTATCTTGAGCTTGAATCGGCAAATCTGCGACGGTTCTCTTTTTTCCACTGGCGTTGTCGGAACTGAACTGCACATCCTTGGGCGCATCCACGTCCATTTCATCTTCGTAGTCGGACATTATGAATGGTCAAAGTTATATTCTGGGATCGAAGAGAAATACGCCAAAGTGCACGTCAAGCAGGACAAAGTTGGGAAGTCGGACGCGTGAGCGCGTAAAGAGGCTCGGGGCGGAAAATCATGGAGCTTGGGGGAGACTCCACAGATGACATCCTGCCTAACGTCAACTCGTTCCTCCTCCACCACCTGTCGACAATTCCCCTGTTGTTGCCACCTTCTTCAATATGCCTGTATGAATGACTGCTTTCGCTTGTTGCAGAGAACTCCCTATTAACTTCCAATGCAGGCATACCACTCCATCTTCCTGGAGGACCGCGATGTCCCTGTGATTGGTACGAGATCCCCCCCCCCCAAGTGCAGCACAGCAGCCCAGCAACCAGATAGCACAGTACAAATCACCATGCAGAATCCCAAATTGACTGTCGCATGTTTTTTATATAGGAAACTTCCCTATCCTCCCTCTCCGGACTCGCACTCGTGGCCCCGCATACACATTGCCCCCGCTTCCCAACACCGACGACCTTGAAGTCACCCCCGAAAGTGAATCATATGACTGTGTAGACGAGATCTTGTCACTCTTCCGTGCCAATGTCCTTTTCCGCAACTTCGAGATCAATGGTCCCGCCGACCGCATGCTCATTTACGGAACCCTGTTTATTAGCGAGTGTCTTGGAAAGGTCAAGCCGACAATGAATGCCCGTGAAGCGGAAAAGGTAGGCTGCATACCGGACAGAGGATGCTAGTGGAATGGAGTCTGACATCGAATCATCTATAGGCCCTGATCAATGCCTCCCTCGATAACTTTGCAATCCCCGGTGATGTGTCGTTCCCTCTGAACCAGGCCTTTGAGCCCCCACGCGATCGTCAGGACGCCGAGAGTCTTCGCCAGTATGATCTTTGCCCTGTGTCAGTACGGTTTGGTCCGAGTTAATCGTTGTATCAATTATAGGTATATCTCGCAGGTGCGACAGGAGATTGCGACGCGCCTACATGCTAGATTATACCCCGGTGGCGTTGGGCCCTCCAAGGTATGTCCAAAGAAAGTCGGAACAAGGTCAACTTGCTGACACAAGATAGTTCTGGCTTAGTTTCACGAAGAGAAAGTTTATGGGCAAGAGCCTGTAAACACGATCGTTGCTGTATATTGTTTGATGAAATTCAGCGCATGAATAAACTTGATATTTGATTCCATGATTGCGATTTATCCCGGAGTAGTGGCCTTCAACCTCACCAGGGCATTCTGATAGTTTCTCACTGTGCCACACAGATACAGCGCAATGGTTACGAATCATTCATGCACTGCTTGATCAGTTTATGATACTGGTACATTGGCAATACTATTCTATCTATTTTGAGGGCATCATTCATTAGAGAAGGGCGTCATCTCCACATCCTGATCACTAATCGGGGTAGAGGCAGATGCCGGGCCCGAGTCAATCTTTCGGCGCTTGCGAATATTGCCAGCAGCCTGGATATTTTGCGTAGTGGGGAACACTCGAATGCCGTGGAAGAGGTATCCCTCTGCACCACCACGTCCCATCATGAGAGGGTGGGTTCGGCCGGGCAGCACTTGCCAAGGGCGGATACGCGATGTCTGCAATGTAGGCGGGAGAATGAGCGTCGGGTCAACCACGAATTCTTCGTAGAGGGACGACAGATCTGGGGTTTCTCCTCTGGGAGTGCTCTCTTCCATTTCGCGCTTGCGGTGGATGAAAGCCGTCCTGCGGGCGGTGGAGTACATGTCTGTCAATTGAACCAGCGACTCGACTGTTGGCGAGTAAATAGCGATTGGAGCTGAGCCTGCAAGCAGAGGAACGAGTGTCTTCAGGATGCTAGCTGGATCCAACAAGCTTGATACGACCAAACCGTCAAAGTCTCCTGCGCGCGACTCGTCGACCACGTTCTTCACTCGCTCCCATCGGTTGCGCTTGTGGTAGTATGACGTGCGTTTGCTTTGTTTCAACTCGGTCAATTCTTCGGCGGGTAATGCGGGTGGTTCGTTGGTGTAGAGTGGATCAGAGTTCGGGTCAACCAACTGCATCCAAGAAATGGTTTTGAGGTGAGTGTGAAGTGGGTGGGATTCATCAGGGTTGTTGGTATCGTAGCCGAAGTATTTCAAGAGAGACAGATTTGGCTGTGAGTAGGCGTGGACCACGGTGATTGTGTTGGTTGTGGCAGACATGGGCTGAGGTCGAATGCGTCGCTGTTTCGGTGCAGTCTCATCTGGTGTTTCTTCGGTGTTTTCACTTTGTGGAACGGGCTCTTCCTCCTCCTCCACATCTTCCTCGGCATCGTGAGGATATAGAATTCCCATGCGCTCGGCCATGGCAGCGACCACAAGCCCACCAGTCTCATCGACTATGAAGTAACGGCCATGGGGCTTCATACCTGGTTCCACTTCAACATTTCCACTGTGATGCACATTGCCCCAGCATCCAATCAAACCAATATGTTCGTCCCGAAGCTCCATGGACTTGGACGCATCTCGCTCTTCCAGCAAGAAGTTGGCGAGCAGGCTGACGTCCAGTGGATAGACGGTGAATCGCTTCATATACTTCTTACGCTTGCGCAGGGTGTATTTCGCAAGTGAGAATGCGGTCTTTTGGTCCAAAGCTGTATGCGACTCGAGGAGCTTTGCGACAATCTCTCGTCCTGCGCCACCCGCTTCTTTTTTCAATTCTTCGATCTCCTCCACAGTTAATTTCTGGGTCGATCGTTCGTCAATCGTCTCGCGATTTGTTCGCATAGGTACACCGTCTTCGCCAGTCTCGATGTCATCTCCATCGCCCTCGCCTTCTGTGAGTAGTGTCTCCGCATGCAGCTCGGTGGCTGTCACGACCCGTAGTTGGTAGCCACTTTCGTCGCGCGAGTCCAGGATCTCGAAAGTGAAGTAGAGTGGTCGCCCGATAATCTGGTTGGCCGCAAAATTGCCATATTTGCCCAAGCTCACGATTCTGATGCTCGGTTAGATTGATGGAAATTTCCCCGCATAGAATAGCGACACTCACGTATCGGGGACAATTTTGACAATTCTGGTCTGGTCCGAGGGTAGCTTGACCGCCACAAACTGATTTGGACGAATAAAGGAATGCATGGCGCTGGTGTACTGTAGCAAGCCCTCAAAGCTCACAAAAATATTCGCGACTTTTATTGGAGATAAGGTCCAATCAGAGAGGAAGAATTGGGAGGCTCGGATTATTGAATGATCCGATAGTGGCCTTGCTGCCTTACTGCCTGAGTCAGGCAGCCACCACGTCATTGGCTGCGGTACCATACCATACCATACTTTACCATTGATTCCCAGATCTTCGCATTACAACCTGATCTGCTTCTCCAATACTGTGTAATTCCAGTACATGGGGGAATGCGGGTGCCTGTTCTGATCTATCGGCGGTTGTATAAGTTCTAAGTTGACTTCTAAGCCAGACCAGTGAGGTGTAGCCTGTCCTCACCTTTTCCACACACCACTATTGTGGCGGCCTTGGTGAAATATGAGGTCAAATAAACTAAAATACGCCAAACAGGTCCAAACCATTGAGATTATCGAGAGCAGTGAAGGTGATGAACTCATAGTGAACGGTGGCCCACTCCTCATTCCCTTCCCTCTTGTTTCCGACCTGCGGAGCCTCCTAGAGAGAATGACATATTCATTGATGAGCAGTTCATCTGGGCAATTTAGTTCTCGGATTAATGTCTTCACGTTGGCGTGGCTTTGTCTAGTAGTGCCGCTTCGTAGTCAAATCCACAAGTATAGGATTTGCGTTGTCAAGCCAAGTGATGGCATGATTGCTAAATCCAATGAATGGAGATCTATTGGAACCAGAGCAACAATGAAATAGAAAGTATTGCATAGTGCCCAAATCCGATTGGAGCTGTTCGAACTTCATCTTTTCCTCCAATGCCACTTGGCTGGAGCTAGGCTGAGCCGCCTACCACTTACGTATTAAAGCATTTCGCCTCCCCTGCAGCCGCAAGGCGTTTTCCCTACATTTCTATCCTGATGGCTGATTCTGCTGCTTCTGTTTTTTCTACTTCTGCTTCTCGTTTCAGTAGTGCTTTCACGGGTTGATTTGCGCATATCCTCATTCTTGAGCTCCTGCGAGCTAGTAGCCTTCCGTGGAACTCGACGCGTACCCCAACTTGCACCCCCCGAGGTCAAAGGACGTCTTAATGGGCCTGCGCAAACAGCCCCCACCGCGTCTTGAGAACCTTACGAAATCCACCTCACGGTCGAAAGCACGATCGCCGACTTCCCCTTCCAACTCCTCCTCGTCCCACCGCCCGGGCCGTTTGAACCACTTCCCCTCCGAGGACCCCATCTATTCGCCCGACCTCAATACTTCACCTGCCTTTGATCTGATGCCACTCGAGGAGGCACAGAGGTCGCCGGTGGGCTCTCCGGCCAGCCACCCGCCGAATTCATGGCCTGATCACCCCCGGTCTGACCCCAGCCACCCCAGGCAGAACCAATACGATCAGTATGCGGGGACTTCCTATGATACCACCACCAGCCCCTGGGTTCCGCCTGAATTGATGGCAGGTCAACATACAGGGGCTTCGGAGAATGTATGGCGTTCAAATAATACCGGCGATGCCTCCGCGGGGGAGCTACCAGTGCCGCTACAATCCAACAACCCGTTCTTGAAGTCTCGACCAGCCGAGCAGACCCAGGATCTTTTGGACCGAAATGAGTGGGGGCGTGATTCGCAGGCATCGAACAGTGAGCCACTGGGTCAGAGTATGCCAATTTTGTCCTGTCAATATGGCTATTGAACTAACAGCCCCCCAGCCGAGGGATACATCCCAATGACTGCGCGATTGTCTCTTTTAGACGAGCCAGAACAGAACTCTCCATGGAATGAAACCCTTCATAACGACCAACGCCCTGTGCTGGATGGTCATCATCTTGACAACAATTCACCATGGGGATCACAACAATCCATCAAAGTTTCAGCGCCGCAAGATATATATGCACAAGACGAATCGAATCCGTATGCACCGGCAGTGGTTGTCCAGCAATCTGAGCCGTCATGGGGAACTGAATATGATCGTACGAATCATACTCAATCCACGCATACTGGAAGGCTTGGATCAGATGCCGGAATCAACACTCCCTCTGTAACCCTTTCTACTGCAACCTCGGCTACATCCCATGAACTGATCGATCTTGAGGATGCGGACCCTTCAAAACATCTGGGGTACGAAACCGGGTCTCGCGCAGCGTCTTCAGTCTACTCGTCGGAAGCTCTCGCCAAAGGAGAAAAGCCGATGGACACTGGAACACAAAATCCGATGTCCACCACAGCACAGTCAGGGCTTGCAGTGGAGAAGCAGCTGCAACCCCAACCGAGCCCCGTCCTGTCCGACGCGGAGGCTGCGCGACAAATGGAGCAGAGATCCGAAACTTATACCATTCGTCATGTTCGTTGGACGGATTCTACGGGCGAATTAGTGGAATCTCCAATACTTGTTCAAAACCAAAACGGACCTTGTCCATTGCTGGCACTGATCAATGCATTGGTGCTACGGGCAGACCGTAAGGTTCAGCCACCAATTGTGAGGGCCCTGTCAAG
This sequence comes from Penicillium nucicola, assembly GCF_028828085.1. Classification (NCBI taxonomy): domain Eukaryota; kingdom Fungi; phylum Ascomycota; class Eurotiomycetes; order Eurotiales; family Aspergillaceae; genus Penicillium; species Penicillium nucicola. The sequence continues at coordinate 121,409 of NW_026643125.1, read as the reverse complement.
TCGCGAGCAAATCTCGCTGGGACTTTTGATAGAGGCAATGTTTGAGGAGCTGACCACTTGTCTGGGCCCTGATGAGGAGTTCCCGGACATTGAAGCTCTTGCGCAATTTTTGACTATGCTTCATACTGGAATGAACGTTAACCCACGGTTGACCCTGGAATCCACTGATGGATTTGGCTGTTTCCGTGAAACCACTGATCTTCGGCTTTACAGCACATTTGGTGTCCCCTTGATTCACGGCTGGGTAGCTTCGTGGTCTAGCCCTACTCATGCTGCGATGACACGAACCGCGCAGTACCACGAAGATATCCAGCTTCTACCCTTCCGCAGACAGGACTTTGAAGAACGGGTGACACGGGGCGAATCCCTCACATTTGAGGAAGAGAGCACCATGGAGGATATTCAAAATATCCAACGTTTTGTGGAAGTCGACAATGCGACACAGTTAAGTCCATTCGGCCTTACACAGTTGTCCACCATCCTCATTCCGGGCTCTGTCTCAATTCTCTTCCGCAATGATCATTTTGCAACACTCTACAAACATCCGCAATCTCACCAACTCTACACTCTGGTCACCGATGCCGGTTATGCAAGTCATGCGGAAGTGGTCTGGGAGTCGCTAGTGGATGTGACCGGATTCAATACAGAATACCTTTCGGGCGACTTCCGTCCCGTCGGCGCAGGTCCCTCCGCACCATCCCCCGTGGCTGCTCCCCGCACGTCCAGTGCAGCCGCCAGTCCTGCAGAGGATGCTTCAGGCTCTTCGGAACCATCCCAAGAGCAGAGCGATGCCGATTATGCGTACGCCCTCTCGCTCCAGTTCCAGGAGGAGGCACAACGTGAAAATGACAGCAACCCAAATCCACCACTCCCTGATCGTCGCGCCTCGGCTAGGCATAGTTCTTCCAGTCGACCAACACCTTCACCCCGCATGAGCAACGTGCCTAACCGATCATCGAGCGTGCTCAACGGGGCGGGCCCTCAACCCAACCCGCCACCCCGGGAAATTGACCCTGACGATCCCAACGCGCCCCCTCCTCCGTATGAACAAGCTGCCGGTGGTCCACGGTACTCGCCTCCCGATAGAAGATCGTATGGTGGTGCGGCGAATCAGTATCCTGGAAACCGCAACTCGCGCAGCCAATACCCCGCACATCCCCATCGTTCGCGGCCCTCTGTGTCTTCTGGGACCGATCGAATGAACAGAGATCGGAACAAAGATTGCATCGTCATGTGAGCCCTGTCCGATGAGCCACCGCGTGCATATTTCGACATTTTCGCTTTTTTTTTTGGCTTTTTTTGCTGCTTTTCAATACGGCTAATGCTCTATGATGCAATGAATATAACGACTTGATACGCATAAAGGAGGCCATTGGAACTGTAGACTTGATTTTCCTCGGGGATTCTTTGGCGTGTTTCCCTATGTTTCCCTATGTTTTCCTGATTCTCCACGGGCTCTACAAACCAACACGGACCCAGTCCGCTCTGCAGGGGTTCAATATTCAGGAACTCTCAAGCGAGGCCTATATTGCGCGACTCTTTCCGGACTGGTCCGGTGTGGAAATTAAGGAGCAACTAGTAGATCCACCAATAAACGTTTTGCGAACTAGAGGCGCCTTTTCCTTGCCAAGTCTTCAATATATGGCCCCGTCAAGGCCAAACTTCGGAGTTTTACTCTATTTTTCTCAGACTTTTTCTTCTTGTTCTTCATCAATCATGCAGGTCGGTCCGCCGGTCCGATTCGACCAGGGCAGAGCAAGTTCCGGGGAATTTTCCTGCAGAAGTTGGATCTCTCGCGTGGAAGCCTGGTATAGTCGGGATCCACTCCGTGTCTCTCAAATGGCCTGTTTGAGGATGGAACTAAGAATCATTAGGTGGTGATGAATGAACTGGATAGCTCGCGCCACTGGGCACTTTTAAATGAATGTGTCTCACGGGTTCATTTAGGTCGGCTCTTTCGCTGGTATATATATCATCTCGCATCTGGAAGCCAAAAATAGGGAAAAAAACAGAGTATATATAAGAAGCTAGAGCTTTGCTGTCCAGACAATCGTCCTAACAGCAGACTTCATAATGCAGATTCTTCTCTCTGGTGCCCTTGTGGCCCTGGCTGGAGTAGCCCAAGCCCAAGTAGGAGGCTACGGCCAGTGTAGGAACCTTTCTCTTCACCTCCCACCCAAAGACACTAACATCTTCTCTAGGTGGAGGAGAAGGTTATTCTGGAAGCACAAGCTGCACCGCCGGCTATGTCTGTGCTTCACAGAATGCGTGTAGGTGCTGAATCCTGTCTCCTGGAACTATACTGAGACAGCTCCAGGGTACTATCAGTGCATTCCAGGCACAACAAGCAGCAGCAGCACAACCACAGCTGCCACAGTGACGACCACTTCCACCACCAAGGCAACAACTACGTCGACCTCCACCTCAACTACCAAAACAACGGCCCAGACTGCGACTACTACTGCCACTGGCACTGCTGCCGGAGGTGCGACGTGCACGGGAACATTCAGTTCGATTTCCGCCTCAACCTTCGTTTCCAACCTTCACCCGGGATGGAATCTGGGAAACACCCTCGATGCTGTTCCGGATGAGGGCTCTTGGAACAATGCTGCTGTCGTGGCCTCGACATTTGATACTGTGAAGACTGCTGGCTTCAAGAGTGTTCGTATCCCGGTGACATGGGCGTATCACTTTACAGGAAGCTCGCCTGACTGGACGGTGGATGCAGCCTGGCTGCAGCGAGTCTCTGATGTTGTGGACATGGTCACTTCTCGCGGATTGTACGCCATTGTTGATGTGCATCACGGTAGGACCATATCACAATACATGTGAGATCAATAGGGACTGACCGAGAACAGATTCGTGGATTTGGGCTGATGTCACTCAGTCCGGCGCCAATCTCACCATGATCGAGGAGAAGTTCTACCGACTGTGGTATCAAATTGGAACCAAGTTGGCCTGCAAGTCCAACCTTGTCGCCTTCGAGTCTATCAATGAGCCCCCGTGCAATACTGCAACCGATGCGGCAGAGATCAACAAGCTGAACAAGATCTTCCTTCAGGCCATCAATGATGCTGGTGGTTTTAACTCCCAGCGAGTCGTTAACCTCAACGGTGGTGGCCAGGATAGTGTCAAGACTTCGCAGTGGTTTGAAGCTCCTACTGGATTTTCGAACCCGTATGCAATCCAGTTCCATTACTACAGTCCCTGTGAGTCTTCCAACACGTTTGAGAAAGTTTGCACAACTGACCGCCCCTTTTTCTTCTTTCTAGATGACTTTATTTTCAGTGCTTGGTGAGTGTGCAGATATAACAACTTATCCAACTCGTTGCTAACCCTAAGCAGGGGCAAGACCATCTGGGGTTCGGACAGCGACAAAGCCACCGTAGAAACAGACTTCCAACTGCTCCGCAGCAACTTTACCAATGTTCCTATTATCTTGGGAGAATATGATGCATCGCCCACCAACACCGAGCCCGCTGCCAGATGGAAATACGTCGACTTCCTGATCAAGACAGCCCTCAGCCTGGATATTTCCTGCGTCCTGTGGGATAATGGACTGGATCATCTTAACCGTGATACCAAGACCTGGAGAGATACCAACTCGGTTTCCATGATCACCAAGTCTACTGAGTCTACTGCCAACAGTTTGCCTGATAGCACGGAAGATGGTTCTGCGACTACCCAATCTTCTTCGGCCTATATCTTCCACCAATACGGAACTGCCGTTGCCGCGTATACCTTGCCCTTCATCTTCAATGGCAATACGCTTTCGTCGATTAGTGATTCCACCGGGTCGACTTTAGTCTCTGGAACTGACTATTCTGTTTCGGGTGCCAATATCGTCTTCACAGTATCTTACCTGTCAAAGCATCTCTCGGCTACAACAGCGCCAGGCGTCGTTGCTACCTTGACCCTGAAGTTCTCTGGTGGTGCTTCATCACCTATTGTACAGATTGTTCAGTGGAAGACGCCCACCTTGTCCAGTACATCGGCTGTGGCATCTTCAGTCTCTGGATCCGACCTCTCTATTCCCATCACCTGGGGTGGACTTCCTACTATTGCGGCAGTGAAAGCTCTCACCAAGAGTGGAACATACTTGGTTGATGACTGGACTCAGTACCTTGGCCCTATCCAGCAATCCAGAATTGTAAGTTTAAGCCTTGTGTTCGTTCTGTGTGCTGTTTGCTAACTGTTCTATTTAGACCTACAGTGGCCAGTACAATTGGGATTCAACCAATGTGATTCTCACTTCGTCCATTATCAGCTCTGTCATCTCTGCCGGCCAGTCGACTGTCTTCACAATCGAATTCTTCCCGCGGGATAATGGTGCTGTGAATGCTGTCAACTTCACTTTGACCGTTTAGTGTTATTTCCAGCAGTGGGAATGCTGCAGACAGCAAGTTTTTTATTTTATTCTACTTTAGTTCTTGATTTTAATTACTGTATAATTTCGCCAGTCAAAGTTTTATTATATAAACGAGTAGCTCGTAGCTCTGGACCTGTTATAAACTTATATCATTAAATCATTGAATCATCAAATGCCATTCACATCTTCCCAAATCAATACAGAATCTTCCGCTCTCGTAGTGGAAGATGGGGATCGTATTTGTCCCACACGATCTTATTTTTCTCATCTAAGTGGGCACCTTCATCCGTGATCCTGATGATAGACTCGGTTTCCATGATCTCATGACGACTGAAGCCCCATTTATCGCGTGGGATCCATAAAGTTGGTGGTGGAGATGCAATGCACGGTTCAAAGTACGCCGTTCGCATTTCCTCCGGCGTGTATGAGACCTCAGCCACGTTGCGGCGGACCTTTCGGCGCAATGCTGCGTAGTCTCTATAGACGTTTGGATGGAACCATTTCCAGAAGGCTAATGCGCGGGAGTTTCTGCGTTGTTCGTTAATTTCTGCCAGGACGTCTTCTTTCTCTTGGAGCATTTCTTCTTCGGCATCGAGTGATCGTGGGAGGAATGTGTTCAATGGGGCTAGTGCTTCGTTCAGGGACATGTGTGCTAGGATGTTGACAATGAGGAAAATGACCATGATGATCACTGGACCGATCGCACCCTTGATGGCACAGAGACCAATTAGGCAGATTTCAGCCAGATAAAGACCTGTCAATAGATGCTGTAGAGCTCGTGGGTAGACTAGACCCTTGGTGTCGATCTCAATGTCGTATACGAAGAGGAAGTTGTAACGATAAGCCTGGTACACAAGATATAGACCGACGAATGCAAAGCCCAAAATCAAAGGTGCGATGCACGAGTACGTCAATGCTATATGAATTCTTAGTGAGGACCTCCATCTGATTGAAGCATCAATTACTCACCAATCACAGCCATGTTGGTGAAAACGGGAAACACATTGCCCCAACTGAGACTTCCTAGCTCTGCCCACCGTTGAAATAGACGACGCGGGGAATAAGCAAAGAATGTCGTGACAAACTTGAAAACCAAGGCGCTGGCAATCTGAACAAGAGCCATCGAACTCATGCTCAAACCCTGCAGCATGAAGTAGGAGATGTAGAAGTTGGTAGCCTTCGGTAGATTCTGTGCCAGAAGGTCTTTGACTGACAGAGGATCCTTGACAATTTGCGCCGTAGCAGCTGATGCGGCCGATGTCAATGTGGTAACTAAGAAAACTTGAACTACCTGAAAGACGAAATGGGCACTTTGCGTGAATAGTTCAACCCGGGCCGTTGATGGGACTCCTGCCTTCCTGGCACATACTGGTCAAAGAGTTAGTTTGGCTGCATGAAAAGAATATGTCCTTGAAACATACCACGACAAATTATTGGAACCAATGCCATCAAAGCGGCTAATGCTGCAGACGGCAGGAGACCCTCAATTGCGCCAGTGATAAAGCTGGGCAATTTCAGGATAAATTTGAGAAAAGGGATCAGAGTGCAAATATAGCTGATGTTTGAGATTGCACCAACGATGGCCGAGGGAAACGACCAGAAGACGACCAATACCGCAAGGAATCCTTGGACTGCAAATCTGCGGATAATTCGTTGCCACCAGCTCAAATTCAGTGCCGACCATACAACTTCCCGAGGTGACACACCAACGAAACGCGGTGTCATATGGAACGGTTGGTGGTGAGAAAGAGTCTGCAAGGCAATTTGCGCATCGGCTTGGCTGCCAAATTCCACAAAAATTGCAGAAAGCTGCTTCACATCACCAGCCTGGTGCTTTGCTTGGAGAATAGACACTTCCTCGATCTTCTTTGCAAGCTCGGTCCGATACCAGTGAATAGAGTCAACTTTCTTGCCAAAGAATTTAAGACGATGTATGGGTCGCTGGACCTTGTGAGACCAGGCAGGATTGCTTGACTCGCAGTCCAGGCATGTGTCGACTTCCAGATCGCCCTTTTTGATCGCACTTATGCGAGCCTTGTTTGCTCGTCGGATAAGCTTGGTCTCGGCGGTTTCCAACTTTTCAGCTAGACTATCTCGATCCCCAACTAGCGATTTGAGCTTGGAGCAGTCCGAGGTGATCCAAACATTGCGGATAGATCCTCCAAAAATTTGGCGCAACTTCTTCTCATTCTTGTACGCTTCGGGTACAGACATGAAGAGGAGAGTTCGAGATGAAATTCGAGATGCATATGCCGGCGAGTTGAGGTAGGCCTGGCGCAAATTTGCATAATACAAACTCTCTCTGGTGACGACGTAAAACACAAATGCTAAAAATATCAGTAGTTGCTAAAGACTGCAAGCAAAAGGAAGAGAAATGAGCTTACTGAAGTACACGCAACCCACAATCACATTTGCATAGTATCTACTGGAATCCTTGATGTTGCTGAAGCTTAGAATATCAAGCTGGTTGTTACCACCACCGCCGGTAGCATGAATGGGCAGTAGAATGGGCCATGTTATCAGGCAGCCGGTCAGACATGTCGCCGCCAATACTCGCAGGAACCGCAGAAAGAGATACCCATCAAGAGAGGAGTGGTGCAGAACATGGTTGTCCTCAATTTTTAAGAACGTCCCAACCCAGTTCACCCAGCCAGAGGGCAATTCTGGACTCCTTTCATGTTCATGCAAATCAGGCAGATGCGACCTTGGAGCGTACCATCGGCGCTGCGTGCGTCGAAATATCAGAAAGAGACTAACCCAGAAAATAGCGTATACCAGAGCTGGTAACAAAGTCATCACCAGCGCTGAGCCAGAGGAGCCACCACCGCCAGTTAGGCTACTGACAGCATCGCCTGTGGTGGACGACGCGTCGCCACGAGACGACCCAACATTTGGGTCGCTATTTGCATCCTTCGCACGAAGTTAACGACACTCTATGACAGCAAGCTAGAAACCAACGTACCAATGGGTTCGACATTGTGATTGCGCCTTAACGAAATCCCAGAGGAAGCGCGGGTATATCAACTCAGAAAGTGACAGAGAACGGCCTGTACGCGGTAATTTCTCCGTCAATGCGAAAAAAAGCAATTTCGCCCCTCTCTAGGTCCACACTTTGGACCTGTCATTACTGATGAGATAGGCACATTGCACATCGTGCGCTGCAAAGCTGATAGGTGGGTCGATTCGAACCCAAAATCTCTCGGGACGCGTTAGTCGCTCGTCGATCCGATAGTTTGCGGGTCTCAAGGCACACTCCCCTCGACTTGAAAAAAAGGAGACGGCATGGCATGTCCACTTGACTGGTCTTGCAAAAGTTTGACAGCCAGGAATTCATACTGAATGGGCAAGTCAGATTCAGCTTGTTGGGTGGAGCACGCCGATCGCCTGAACTACTGTACTGTAGGTTCATGCACGTCTAGACCAATGAACCCAAAGCCGAGGAGGCATACTGCATGGGACTCTGCATGAATTTGCATCTGAAGTCTGCATCCGGGAGTGGCCGATGTCGCACAAACATTCCCATTGTAGAGAGTTCAACTGATTTGCGAGGCAAGTCCCAGCCTCCTGAGAGATGATCTACAACGCCAGTTAGCTGCGACATCTTGATCGACTCTGTGGCCCCGGGTCCTGACTGTTATTGTGTTGTATGTGGGATGCAAGGGAGAGAATTGACTAGCGGTGGCCACGGGGTGGAATGTGACATGCTGCACTGACAGGCGAGGCCATGCAGTCACATTGATTGGGACTCGGAACGTGCTTCCAGTGATGTCGACTTCCTATGATGCATCGCATTGTCTCATATATCGATCTCAGCCTTGTAATCTGACACCTGGCAACGCGGACTGATCGACTCAAAGGTGTGCCGGAGCACTGGAAGCTGGTCGAGAGCAAACCTTGGGCATGACATAACCTCGACCATTGCAAGATTTAGTTTCGATAGAACGGAGCAAAGAAGGAAAAAGCAGGACTGGCTTGTATTTCATCTGCTCGGCGGTGAGGATCAAAGCACGTGTTGTCTCTACACTTCCCATCGTCGACGGGGAGTCCTGCAAGTATTCAAGTTCCGTATTCTATTGGTTGAAATTATGTACAAACCCAGAAATACTATCGCTCTGGAGGTCTTTATTTTATCCAATGCGCTTTCCGACCATCACACTAACTTGGAGGCTGGCGATTCTCCTTGGACACTGGCAAGAATTTCGTGTGAGAGCCAGTCGCAACCAGAGGACCGAGTTCACCGTCGACAACCCGGGAAATCTTGATGGTAGTAAAGGCCATTGATTTCCCGACACGATCGGCTACTGCGTGAATGTTCAATACATCACCAGCGTGGGCCGTAGATAGATATGAAACATGTATATCCACGCTGGCACCAGTCTTCTCAAATCCGTGGGTTGCAATGGCCATGCCCCCGGCCCAATCCATGATCGATGCAGATACTGCTCCATGGATAGTACCACGAGAATTGACATGATCGGGAGTGAGGTTCAGACGCGCCTGCATCTGGCCGCAAGTGGCGCTGACAATCTCGACATCCGAGAGAAGAAGTCGATAGATGGCACTGTCGTTTTTGGTTCGTGCCCAAACCCCACGCACATGTTCTACTTCGGGCGTGCTCATTGTGAATATGCAAGGAGTTCCAAATGCAATGTATTCGAATTGATCGAGCAGATGGGAGTAGAGAGCGATGAAAGACAAAGGTCCAGTTTGTTGGGAGAAGAAGTTTTGTTTGCAAGTCGGGTTCTTCCGCGCGGAGAGAGCCGCGGAGCGGAGCGGGGCCGAAAACTATCAGATTTCGCATACTACTAACTTATACTGTAGGTCCTCTTTGCTTCTTTCCACCCCCCAATCATCTGCATACTGGGTTCTTGAGGGCTGAAATGAAATAGATCTCAATATCTACTGTATTCCAGCTGCTGCATCTCACACCTCTACTCTCCTTATTCCTGTCCATTGGCCAAAAGAATGCGACCACCGTCAACGCAGAGCGACACCCCGTCTACATAGGACTTTGAAAAGTTTGTCAGATACCCAACTTAACAATTTGATAGAGTGAACTTACCCCTGCCTTGCTGACAAGATACAAAATGGTACCGGCAATGTCCTCAGATCTCCCAGCGCGCTTGGCCGGGACCTTGTCGAATAAAGAACTGAAGATATTTCCCTCGGCTCCAACAGGATTCATATTACTCGGCACAACTTGAAAGCCTAGTGTATTAGTAGAATACCTTGGTTTGCTTCTCTTGTGCACTTACATCCAGGATTGATTCCTATGACGCGCACATAAAATCGATTATATTTCGCGGCCAGCAATTTCACCAGATGATCGGTCGCAGCTTTGCTTGTTGCATAGCTGGTCAAATCCACATTGGTGACATTATGCATACTTGCACAGGAACTGGTGACAACTATCACACCTCTTCCTTCATCGCGACCTTTGATGCCATTGCTCATTTCTTGATCGGCCGCAGCCGCGAGCAGGGGTAGAAAAGCAATGCTGAGATAGTAGTGGGACGTGGTGTTAACTTTGAATGTGTTGACCCAAGCAGACTCGTCCATAGACCACATTGAAGCTTGGAGCTCAGTGAGTGGTGCTGTCAGCACATTGCAAGCTGTGGGGGGATCGCGGCGAATGCCTGCGTTTGAGATGAGCATATCAATGGTTTTTTCTTTCATTGTGATTGCCCTAGCAAATTCAAAGATGAATTCCTTTGACGAAACATCACAAGAGAAGCTTGAAATAGGGTATCAGTTGTAATCTGCCAGATCAAATAAAAGACATACCCTTCTGCATGACCTCCAGATCCTTTCCCCAGCTCGTTCAATGCGTCGACTATCTCCGTTATTGGATCGGTTGGAAGAGCTACCACGTAGACCTTGGCCCCATTCGTCACCAGTCCCTATAGTATGTTAAGTTGGGTACATAATAGACACTGGTGAGAACTAACCTTGCAAATCATAAGCCCTAACCCACTGCTTCCCCCTGTAACAACGGCCACCCTACCTTTCACATTGAATAAATCCACAACTCCCAAAGAAGCCATATTTGATACATAAATATGAGTGATTGAAGAAAGTTTAGTCTTGCAGATTAATACAAACCGAACATGGCACTTTTAAAGCTCTTAAGCGGGGAGCCGACGTGACTGTCGGCCCATCCGAAAGCTCATATCACCCAGAGAGGAAACAAATTCGAACGATGAAGGATATGAAACAAAATGATTTATTCTTGCTTATAGTATCATTTGAAATGTGAAAACCAAATTGCAAGTCTAATTGTTCATACCGAGAATCATGCTCGTATAACTCTTGTTTCTCTGGCCGGACTCAAGAGCCACCACGGAGAGTACTGTAGTGAAAACGCCACTTTAAACTATCTGGATCATCATAATTCAGACATCCTGGCAATAATGGCTCCTACACTGACTATCATGAGTCTGTCCTGTGGAAAAGCAGCTTCGGTTCATATGGAAAAAGGTTACTGGTTTTCTATCTGCGAGTCTTTGCATCACCAAATCTTTGGATGAGTATTCTAGGGCAGCATTCAAACACATCATTGTGGAAGACAAAGGAGGGTATACATAGAATAGCACTTTAATTAAAATTCATTTGAGCTACCCAGATCATTCCTTGTAATGCTCCCGAGTCCGAACTTCAGCAGCATGCAGACATTCACTTGTCATCGCCCCGTCTCTAGGAATCAACTTGACTTTGAAATCCTTGGGAATCGCAACTAATGCTGTCTTGAACTGATTATACTCCACGTAGTCGGTATTCGGGGGGTTGCTCTCACTCGCAACGATCTTGTATGAGGAAATCAGCCGGAGTAATGCGGTGTAGAGTAAACGCGAGGCAATTAATTGACCAGAGCATGCACGCGATCCAGCACCGAAACTGAGGTGAAGTAAACCAGCTGCTTCTTTCTCGACTGGAGGATTAATAGATTCCAGCCATCTCTCTGGGTCAAATTTCCCTCCATTGGGTCCGAAGTGGTCAACATCTGTAAGGTTAAATTGTTAAAATGATATCTATACAGGTGCAGGGAATGAAATCAGACTTACCATGATTGCCAGCTTGTGCATTTATCAAGATCATCGTTTTGGGGGGGATAATGGCCCCATTCCAGTTCACTTCAGTCACTGTCTTTCGGGGAAGGCTCATTGAGCTGACAGTATAGTATCGACCAGCCTCTTTTATGATCGCATTGAGATAAGGCACCTTTTCTTCGTGGATCGCACTAGTCCAAGCCTCACGGATGTCGGGGTAATGCTTCTTGATGTCTTCATACGCGCGATCTTGCCAAACTTGACCCTCGGCCGTAGAAAGCGACCCGATAGCTGAAGTCATAGTTCCAGGGATTGTCTCAAAGCCACCAGAGACAAGCGAGAGGCAGATCGATGAGACTTCCACTCCGGACAGCTTTGTCTCCTCATCCTTCAGAATTGCAGCAGAGATACAAGGCTTGTCGGTTCCCTTGTTGATCATCTCTCGTACTTTATCGAGAAGGAGGTTGAGATATGTATCACGGCGCTCTCTGAGATCCTTTGATCGAGCGGTTTTCTCATTGTTGGGAAGATAACGAAGGATTGGAATGTAGTCTTGCAAGTTCTCCGAGGCACTTCTAAGCAGTGAGATCGCCGAGCCAACATGCAGGATCTCACGAAGAAGATCGTCGTAGACAGCATCCATGCGAATACCATAGCACAAGGTCAATGTGGTGTTGAGTGCATACCGTTGAATATATGGTCGAATGTTGAGTTCGGTGGTTCCGTTTGAACTGTCACGATAGATGTCGCGTACGATACAGTAGCTCTCCAAATCAAACATGGGGTGGTAGTTTCGAAGGGCTGGTCTTCCCAGCGCTGTTCCAGCTGCCTTTCTCTTCTTTTTGCATGACTCGTCCCACGGCGACGAACCAATAGTGAAGCCTTGAGTGCTACTAACGACACCATGGAAGGTGTAGAGCTTTGGCCTATCGATGATTGCATTTTGATGCCCGAGCATCATCTTCTTGCAATCATCAAACGAATTCACTACCACTGCCCGGGTGTTGCCCAGTTTGATCTGGAACACAGAGTAGCCATATTGCCGCCACCAGCCTTCACAAACACTTGCATGATCGTCGCCTAGCTTCAAGAGATGACCAAAGACGGGGACTGCTCCCGGGATTTCTGGTAGTCCCTTGATATGTGGAATGTCCGTTGCCAGAGTCCACTAGAATCCCGATTAGATACTGGATGAAGTAAGAGTGAGTTGAGTATGGGCGCGCTCACCTTGTAGATAAGATATATCAATGGAATGAGCACTAGAATATACGTTCGAGGAATGACTAGGAGGGACCCGTTATCTTCGAGTTGGAGGGTGGACATGGTGCTGTATCCTGGGGGTTGGGTCTACAGGAAGTATGGGTTCAAAGCCACGGCTGAAGCCCAGTTTTAAGTGTCGTTTGTACCGACACAATGGTAAGGACCAAACCAGCTGCCAATATCCAGCAATCTCTTAATTAGCAAAACTAGATTGACGATGCGATATGTTGGTTGATAGTAGCCCCTCATGTTGGTTTGCATTTCGGACAGTCCGACACAGCAGTTGCGCCTATCCAATTGGCCCAATCCTATGATAAGGCGAGAATTCTATGATCTCCCTGTTCAAGATTGAGGACAGATATCATATTTGAAATATATAATTCAGTATCCAAATATGGTAAAGTCCAAGGGCGCAAACAGACTACGGCTTCTGTTGTATGGAGTGATTTGTATCTCAAGTTTTGAGGGGAGAATACTTCCATTCAATCTAATCTTATTCAGATCCTGAACTAGCTCAAGAACTCTCCAATCCTGTCGTCCATCCACTGAGTATCTGTTGGGTTGCACCCACTGCCTGCAAGATGGCCCCAAATCGATGGAATGATAGCCAACTCGGCCTTTTCCATGAACGACACTTCCTTCTCACTTGCTTCCCATTTAAAATATTGATCGGTTTGACAGGGCATTACAAGTACTCTCGTTTTCAACTCTCCAAGTGCTTGTTCAAGCGGGATTTGTTGACCGCGAACAAGACCGAGATCGGATCGTTGCCACATCCCAAGCATGGCCAAAAGGTTATCAGGGTCCCAATCTTCGTAGTTCTTTCCACCGATGACTTCTCCCCATTCCTGAAGGGTTTTGAATCCTTGAGATTCAAAAAGACGCTCTTCGAACCACTCGGCGCTCGCCAACCAGGCAGAGTATGCGCGTCCAAAAGCATGAAGACCCCGAATAGGGGGGCGTTTCAAAGACCGTAAAGTCTCATCTGCATAGTCAATGGAATTCAAAAGAGCGGCTTTGGGCCCCTCGAGAAATTGATAGTTGTGCAAGCTCGTCCTCGCCGATGAACAGATTACAACTGCGTTGCGAACCATTTCCGGGTACATGGCTGCCCAATGATAGGCACACTGGCCTCCCATGGAAAACCCAAGCACCAGATCGAGATGAGATATGTTCAGGTGATCGAGGAGTAGTCTTCGCTGGGCTTGAACACAGTCCGCATAATCGAGCGACGAGGGAAAGTTGAGCGTATTGGATGGACTGGAGGATTCACCATTCCCAAATAATGCGACCACAATCACTCGATAGTCTTTTAAAGCCCCGTCCGAAAAGCTCCACGTGTTATTGATTCTTCCACGAAAACATGTCGGAACCAATGCGGTCGGTTTGCACGTTGGGTTGAGTACACGGTATGCTAGAACAATCGGGATTGTAGTTTGATCTATGAAGGTGAAGTCGTTCGCTTGGAAGTACTGAATTCCAGCGCTATCACGAGAAGACATTGTTTTGCGTATCAGTCACAAAATTAGTTGACTCGGAAGGAATCCTCTCTATTCAGATATATAAGATATTGGCGAACGGATAGGATTTTGTCATGTTCGAAGATCAGCTGGTCGGCGACTCCGACACGCTAAACACACATCTTCATTCTGTCTATACACGGACTAGATCTGCCGTCCCTCAGGACTCAAAAATGGCTGTCACCTTGATTTCCACTGCGAAATGAGGGTCTGGAAGTTCTCTGACTCCAATGGTCGCGCGCGCGGGAGCGCTGGCACGGTCGGACCAGATCTTATTCCATTCCTCGTTCATGTCTGCATATTGAGTTTTCATATCCAGAAGATAGACTGTAGCATCCACGACACTGTGCAGATTTGCCTTTCCGTCGGAGGCGCCTTGAATGATGCTCTCAATTCTGTGAAGAATAGCCGCTGTTTGCTCCCGGACATTGATGGTGAAACTGCCATCTGAATTTTCGGTGACCCCTTCATGGACCCCCTCCGGAGAGACTGCTGCAATTCCAGAGACGTAGATTGTGTGGTATGTAGAAGGCTGGACCACGCGCGCATGGGAATATCGCATCGACCCGACGCTTTGGGGGTCAAGGAGGAATGATCGGCCGTTGGGAGACATGATTTTCTGGAGATGATCAGATTCAAGGGACCACCAATGTTCTTGTTGTGTTATTTTTTTGGAACAGCCAGTGGAATGAGGAAGTCTACCCTTATATTGACAAGGGCTCCTCCACCAGTATAGCGGTCCCTCCGATGTGCAGTATAGATCGCGGTGGCGCCGAAATGGCTGGGGAAATGGTCTCCGATCCCCCAACTAGTAGGGACTCAAGATAGAAAGGGCCATGACCGTATTTCTGTCCATTCCTCTGTATGGTCTTGCAATGGCCTCATGCGGGTCTCCGATCCAACCTCTCATCAGAGGCAGTGATTCTCCCAGTGTGCGGCGTAATGCCAGCCTGTACATACACATACCGTACACTCGTCTTTCTCGACCGAATGCCACTTGACTTTTGCTTCTTCGTAGGACCATGAATTCCAGGATTGTCAGGATTGCCAGGACTGCCAGTGTTGCAAAGGCTGCAAAGGTTGTAAAGGTTCAAATCCCCCGGCTTATCTCGAAGCTATCGGATTGGGCAAAGCGTCTTTCCTATCTCCCCCGCACAACGAGCTGCGAGGCTTTGGGCTTCTTCACAGTCATGGACTATGCGAGGGCTGAGAGCTCCTGCAAAAGATGTCATCGCAGGAAGAAACGTTGCGACAAAGTCCTGCCGGCGTGTAAAGCATGTCGGCACGCCAAGGTGGAGTGTAGTTTTCTAGAGGACGAAACCCAGGTCGCCTCATACCCTGTCGCGTAAGTCAAGAGGTGGACGATTCAAGATATGTGCAAAGAACTAATTGTGTCTAGTTATGTCCGGGGCTTAGAGCTTCGGGTCAAAGAGTTGGAGCAGCAGCTCACATCATCCTTGACGCCCCAGGATTCACACGAGCCATTGTCAGGTCCCTGGGACCAAGAGGCGGATATCGGCTTGGAGGAGGATTTTCTACTG
Organism: Penicillium nucicola; assembly: GCF_028828085.1. Lineage (NCBI taxonomy): Eukaryota > Fungi > Ascomycota > Eurotiomycetes > Eurotiales > Aspergillaceae > Penicillium > Penicillium nucicola. Next base: position 105,673 of record NW_026643125.1, on the reverse strand, counting down.
TCGACTAATCCAATAGCTTCCTCGCCTCAGCAAGGTCCGAATCATAATGGAAGCGCTCCCGATGCAGGGCCCATATCGCCACATGGCCTGGTTCCTTCGAGGCCCAAAACGGAAGATTTGGCGGAAGAACTAAGGCTACTTTCGTTAGAGGCTGCGGCAGAAAGATATTTGGGATCATCATCGGGTCTCTCCTTTGCCAAACTGACTCAAACCGTGCTTCGACGACTATCGCCAGACCAAGACGCATTTGTCTTTGATGGTGATATCAACGGAAATCAACACAATACTTCGACGATAGCCGAGTCGCCAACCTTCAATACTACAGCTTATGAATGGGATGCCTCTATGCTATCACCGCTGCCTCTTAACTCAATACTTGGGAATCCCGCGGAGGATTACCATGACTCCATGGATCTAGCCTTATTGGAACCATCCCATATCAGTTATATATTGGAGTTCTATTTCGCCCACTCACATACTCTTTACCCTATTATCCGCCAAAATGAATTCACTTCGGTACTATGGAGGGTATATGGTGACCCTTTGGATCCCTTGGCCCAGTCGCCGTTATGGCAATTCAGGATCTGGATGGTCTTAGCAATAGGATCAACGACATATTGCTCGGTGTCCTTGATGGACGAATCTGAATCCGTTCAGTTCTTCAATAAGGCCATGGCATACTTTGAAGCTGCCATGGGATGCGGTGATCAGGTAATCTTGCTACCATGATTTTTGAGATGACCATTCTAATTGTCTCATGCGATTAGGGCGGTTTGGAAGTTTTGATGCTTCAAGTTTCTTACTCGTTTTTCAACAAAATTGGACCCAGTATGTAATAGCCGACCATCTGCTGTCAAGTCCATCATCTAAAATTACTCAGATACCTGGTTCTTGGTTGGAGTAGCAGCTCGCATGGCGACTGGAATGGGGCTCCATACTGCTGAGGTCTATCATTCGCTAGCCATTGATGTCTCCGAGCAACAAAAGAGACTATTCTTTTCTCTGTATATGATGGATCGGTATGTTCAGGTCGGTTGACTCTCGCATGCTGAGGCTGATTGGTTCCAAGGGTGGTTTCTTTGGCTTTGGGTCGACCCTTTGCCATACAAGATGACGATATTACGGTGGAGGTATGTTCAATCTCACAATTTCCTTTACTCTTCAGCTAATTTTCCCTTGAGCCATTTGCAAGCGCAAACGATGAAAATATCCAGTCAGATGGCATCACTTCATCATCAACATTGGAACCATCGACCATGGCAGTCCCTCTCCATATCCTCGCTCTTCGAAAGATTGCAAGTGACATTGGAAGTCAAGTACATTCAACCAAATACAGCGAGCGACAAAGCCCGGAGAAAAGAAAGGAGACCGTTCAAAGCCTCCACAAAAGACTTATAGAATGGCGTCGCAATATGCCCTTCCCTCTGCCGGACTTACAGTCCAAAGTACCACATCTTTGTACTAGCTGGTTTGACTTGAACTACTACACACATGTGATCATGTTGTACCGGCCATCGCCTCTCTGTCCAACACTTGACCTTCAAAATCTGAAGACTTTAGCCGAAGCATCTGGTATGGCTATTCGGCAAGCAATCAATCTACATAGACAACATCGGATTGCATATAATTGGCTTAACTTGGTCACTGTGTTCAACTCTGCGCTGTCTCTCATGTATACGGCCACTGCTCAGCGCGAGCAGCTATCCTTGCTCGGAGAAAGTGCCAAGGCTGCAGATGATTTGGAATTAGCAGTGGAGCTGCTGGAAGCTTTTGGTAAGAAATTTCCGTCCGCAAAGAAGATCCAGAATATGGTCCAATCGGTTTCGGCCAACCTCAAGATGTATAATATGACGGCCGTGTTCTGATGAAATGGACTTGAGATACGAGATTTGATTTGATTTTTCTGGTGTTTGGTAATCCTCTTATAAAGCATTGATCGATCACGCTTGCTTTCGACCGTAGTGCCGATCTAAGGCGACCCTTTTGATCAGACCATCAGGGAACGCTGTCGGGTCGTCCGAAGCTTGGAGGTTGGTGTTGCTAAGGATCCTCCGCTCAAGGGGGATGGTGAAATTCAATGTCCGCACTTCCAATGAAATTCCACCTTCTGGCATATTCAACTCTTTCGCACTGGGATCAGACATCTAAAGAGGACTATCAACGAAGTATAATAGAAGTATGAGTTTAAGCCTCAGCAAATGTGGGGATGTGGAGCTCAGTGGGGAGCGGTGAACAACTGATTGCAGAAAAGGGGAGACGCCGACAACTCTTTCCTTCACTGATGGACTCGTTCAATTCCTCTTTTGAGGATAAGCAGCCCTTTCCATTACTGCCTGATGGCCCTGGGTCTCCCGATGACCCCCAAGAAAGCTATGATGAGAGCGTCACCTCTCCCGGCTACGACGAAATCGAGGTGGAGGATGATGCAGACTTCCAGTCTCACTACTCACTAGAACATCAATCGTTCTCTGATTCGGATTCCGATGAGTCGTCTGAGAATATTGGACGAGATCACCCCTTCCGCCAGTCCTCCAGCTCGCTCCATGGCCCGAATGCATTTGCGCCGCCATTCTATAACCGTCCGCCGACCCCTCTACCACCCTCTCCGTCACTTACATCCCTTCTCCGTCCACCCTTCTCGACCACTACGTCACGTCCGACTACTCCAGATAGCTCAGATGTAGAGACACCCAACGATACCGAGGCGGCGGTCGCCAAGTCAGCGCGCCGAGCAACGACCGTGCCACGCGCCAGTCCTAAAGTACCCACCTATGAGTACTACGGCTTCGTGTTATACTTGGCTTCTTCCTTGGCTTTCTGTACGTATCATGGCCATCATATTGTGCAGCTCTGCAGTGTCTAATGCCCAGTTCAGTATTCTACCTCCTATGGTCTTATCTACCGTCCCCATTCCTGCACCAGCTCGGTATTTACTATTACCCTAACCGTTGGTGGTCGCTAGCGATCCCCGCGTGGCTGGTGATGCTTTTGATTTATATATACATCGCGCTCGCTGCATACAACACTGGCTATCTCACATTACCTATGAACAGCATCGAGAACATGGTTGATGAGGTTGCAAATGTATCTGTCATTGATGGAAAGGCGCGGCGGCGGCCTGGTGGTGCATCGAAAATGAAGCCTGGTGCGACCTCATATCAAATCATGGGTCCTCAGAATCGCAAAGTCAATTGGGGAGAAATTTGGAGTGAAGGAACAGACGCTGTCATGGATGTCCCGGTAGGGGGTGTATGTGAGGTTTTATATGGCCAGGATCGTGAGGATGATTTTGACTATTCAGTACCAGACTCATAAACTGCAATAGCCAAATAGCCTACTTCAACTTGAACTGTTCCCTGGTATCTTGAAGTTTTCACTTGTATACCAATGACGTCGTGTCGATAGACGTTCACGTGATTCAATAGACAGGCCTTCCGCCTTGGATCTTTAATATTCTTCGCTTCAGACAAGGACAGGCAACTCGTTGAGAACATATTAAAATGTCACAACGGCCTTCAACTCCACCTCCACGGTCTGAGGGCTCTGGAGCCGGGCAGCTTCCCCGCGGTCCGATCACTCCAGAGCAGAGGCGCAGAATAGTGAGTCACTTGCGAAACGATGACTGTTACCCACACTCGGTTCATACTAATACATCTACTGATAGGAAATTAACCGCATGAAGGCGAAAGCTCTCCGAGAACAACGCGAGGCCGAACTGGCGCAAGCTGATCTTCGTGCGCAACCCGCCCAAGGCGCCAAACGCTCATTCACAACTATGGCCGCCTCGAATCAACCTGCCAACGTGCGTGATGCTCGCGCAAATAATGCTGGAGATCGTCCAGATTCGATCAAACCGGCCCGCAACTTCACGAGCTATGTCGACTATGATTTTAGCAAAATGACCGATACAAAGGGTGGATTCTTGACCCAAGAAGATGACCCATTTAATAAGCAACTTCATGTGAAAGATGACAAGGAGGAACAAAAACCCGCAAATATGACCCAAAAGGAATGGGAGCGCCATCAAATACTTCAAAACCTAAAGCGGAATCGCGAAGGCCCTTTCGAGCCTGGTCTTAGTGTGCTGGATGATAAAAGCAAACAAAAGAAATGCCGCGAATGCAGTAGTCTCGAGATTGACTGGAAATGGGAAGAAGAGCTGAAGTGCTGCATCTGCCATTCCTGCAAAGAGAAACACCCTGAGAAATACAGTTTGTTGACTAAGACCGAAGCCAAAGAAGATTACCTTCTTACGGATCGTGAGCTCTTGTACCTTTTTATTTGGCTTGACTGGTTGCTAACCGGATTCTATAGCTGAACTTAAAGACGAAGAACTACTTCCTCGTCTGGAGCGTCCTAACCCACACAAGTCTACTTGGAACAGCATGATGCTATATCTACGATACCAAGTGGAGGAGTATGCATTTTCAGAAAAGAAATGGGGTTCAGCTGAAGCCCTAGATGCCGAGTTCGAACGACGAGAAAGTGACAAGAAGCGCCGGCGAGAAGCCAAATTCAAAACCAAACTGCAGGACCTCAAGAAGCGCACGCGCGTGGAGGCATACCGACGCAATCGGCAAGGTGCTGCTGGAGGAGACTTTGGCGACGATCTCGGCTCTGGAAGGAAGCATGTTCATCAATGGGGTCGAGCAATTGACAACCCAGAGACCGGGATTGGGGTCAAAACCTGCGTAGATTGTGGGATGGAGGTGGAAGAACTGGAGTTCTGAACGAAAGGTGTATAGTGGCGTAATGGTCAGGCCATGGAGCATGAAATATAACTTTTGAATCCATCAGGATTTGGCAATCTATCTTGAAGTCAAATCTTTGAATGTGTCTCCCGTCGATTTATATATATGCCCTGATCTAGTATCAAGTCCTGGGCTTGAATCAACAAGGCAATTGAGGACATGAACATTGATCCCAAGACCTTGAAAACAACATCAAAACGCTCAATATGCTCAAGCAAACAAAACTTGCACGCTTTGCTAGCAACTAGACATGATGGTGCCGATCATTCCCCTAGGATATCCGCCACAAATAGTGAGATCAAGCTCGAATGTTGCCTTCTCAACTTGCCCTCTTCCTGTCGATCTCTATCAATTCCATGAAATCTTACACTTACTATTTCTTGAGCGTCGTGTGAGAATCTCAGCGCTGGCAAGCTGCCCTATTCGACTCTCTCATCGTTCCCCCATTCAGCAGGCGGTCAGCAACCCCCAGTCAAACCAGCCAAACCACCTTAGCCATAACAAAAGAAGGCACGCTCATCCCCAACTTGATTGCTTCACCTCTCTCCTCTCCTTTGGATCCTCTTCATTAGGATCTCATTACCCACAGGCTGGCACGGCGTGGAGCGGGGTTCCTTGCTGTTGTCGCCCACTCGGGGAGTTGACTCGCTTACCGCGGATACGATTTACGGGGATCAGGAGAACCGCAGCTTGCATCTCATCTCGATAGTCGCCCGGATCTCACACTGCTAGGTGGCCCGCTTCGCCTACGGCCTCTGATACATTTAGTTTGACTTTCCGGGCCTGGTCTTGTTCTGAAACGTTCATGTCTTGGCAGTCCTCGTCAGCTATGGCTGGTGCTGGAGGAATGCCTGGTGCGATGGGTGACTCCAGCAGTGGCCCACAGGGGACCGAGTACACACTGCAGGGTAAGTGAGAATTGATATACTTTCTGGATAGCCATTGACCCATATCTGTACACAGGTGTTATGCGCTTCCTGCAGACGGAATGGCATCGACACGAGCGCGACCGCAACGCCTGGGAGATTGAACGTGCGGAGATGAAGTCTCGCATTGGCAGGCTAGAGGGAGACCTACGCACGAGCAAGCGCCTACATGAGTCTCTTGGCAAACATGTTCGATTGATGGAGACGGCGCTCAAGAAAGAAAGGGAGAAGGCGAAGAAGCTCTCCAACAATGAATCGATTGAGGACATGAAGGACCCGAAAGAGGTTGCGCGTGAGAGTCTCAACTTCTTAAAAGGTAGGGGAATTGAACTTTTACCAAATCTGTGCCCTGAGTACTAATCGGATTCTTCGTCAGCTCAACGCTCCCAGTCAAGCCCAGCACTCGAAAACGACCAGGATTCCACCAACACAAATTCGCACGAAGATCAATTAGAAGATGGCATAGATCAAACTCGAGGTTTCCTGTCCAAGGCCTCCCACGAAATTGCGTACCATGTTATTCCTTCTTCTCACCCGCCGCTTGATCTCAACGACTCCGATCTTTCCAGTCACATCTACGGCAATCAGCAGCTCTCGCAACAGAACCTGGAAGAGGCATACCTCCACCAGCAGCGTCAGAAAGCGAATCATATGATGGCACGCGACATGGCAGTACAGAATCACCAGCCCGTATCCAACCACTACTCTGAAAATGTCATGGCTGGCGGTCCGAACCACTACATTCCTCAGGATAACATGAATAGACGCCAGCTAGACCACCAACAAGCACCCGTACCGACGATCGAAAACCGCAGCCACACATACGAACAGGGCCTAGTTGATGATCGCCAGAACCAGGCATATGAGGTCCCAGGGCCTCAAGTAATTGTCAAGGAAGATGCGGGCCCACAGAATCAGGAGGAAAAGACCGAGGATGTGGATGGTTGGAACTTTGATGAACCCGCGGAGCCAGAGCCTACCAGCGAGCCCATTCTGCCTCATCGGCCGGATACTGATGCCTTCCCCAATGCCAATTTTGTACGTTCCGAGGCGTCTAAGAGCGGATCACTTCCTCACCGAAGGAAGAGCTCCGGATCAAGGCGCAAGAGCGACGGTGCAATCGATGCTCGCGAAGCGGGTGCGACATTTGGACAGCCACAGGATTCGAACTTCAAGGTCCGCTTTGCCTTACGCGGTCACTTAGATGTGATTCGGTCTGTTATCTTCACCGGTGGAGGTAGCCCTTCAGAACCCGAGATCTGCACTTCTAGCGACGATGGAACGATCAAGCGATGGATTATCCCAGCCACCTATGGTGGCTTTGGAGCCCATGGCCCTAATTCTAGCAACGATTTGGATATCACAAGCTACTTCACTCACCGTGGACACGAAGGCGCAGTCACCTCGCTTGCTGCATGTTCACCCTCACAGAACATCTCCAACGGAGGCCGTGTTTTGGGCGACGGATGGGTGTTTTCAGGTGGCCAAGACGCCAGTGTGCGCGTGTGGGAGCGTGGGCGTGTTGATCCTAAAGCCACTTTGGACGGACACAAGGAAGCAGTTTGGGGACTCTGTGTTCTTCCAGGCACCGTGGGGTCTGTCTTTGATGATTCCAGTAACCAATATGGTGGGCCTGATCGCATCTTGCTTGCTTCCAGTGCAGCAGATGGACGCATCTTGATCTGGGCTGTCAGCGCTCCTCCTCAAATTTCAGCTCCTCCTGCTGGCTCACGCCGTCAAGGGGGAAGCCGCCGGGCGAATTCCATATCCTCCGGTTCCAACTTCCCATCTTCTCCCCAGCCTAGTGTTGCTACAACCACGCCATTCCACTTCACTCTTGTTCACCACATTTGTCGTGCCGAGTCTCCTGCCTCAACATGCATCAGCCCCTTGTCTCTTGCAGGTGTCAATTTTGTTGTCTCATACTCGGATGCCTCTATCCTGGTTTACGATACCCGGACCGGCGAAGAAATCGTAGGAATGGCCAGTCTTGAAACCTACGACGGCACACCTTCTACTGGTGTCAACTCTGTTGTCACGACCACTGTCGGCTTCGATGGAACCGCTAACCTGGACCCTAATCGGGCCATGGCCGAGGAAGAAGTAGTCCACGGTGCTACTGGATCCAGTAGCGTTGAGGGCGTGATTATTAGTGGATACGAAGATCGCTACATCCGGTTCTTCGATGCAAACAGTGGTGAGTTCCAGCGCTTATTTGATTTCAAACAATAGCTAACCTTTGGTGTAGGTCAATGCACATATACCATGCTGGCCCACCCTGCTGCAATCGCCTCATTGTCACTGTCCCCTGATGGACGCGAACTCGTGTCAGCTGGCCATGACGCAAGCCTACGCTTCTGGAACCTTGAGAAGCGCAGCTGTACTCAGGAGCTGACAAGCCACCGATTGATGCGTGGCGAAGGCGTCTGCGCCGTGGTCTGGAGTCGTGACAGCCGTTGGGTCGTCAGCGGCGGCGGAGACGGTGTGGTCAAGGTTTTTTCTCGATGATCCAGATGATCAGACGAATCCCGTGTATGATTCATCTCTGTGTATTTCCTCACCTCCCTCTCGTCGTTTGCTATATGATCCCATGACCCAGATGAGCGATTGACCGGACCAGTTCGAGCATTTACGACGGTGTTTCAAGCTGCATGGCACATGATAATTTTCTACGTGATTTTTCTCTTCTTTCAAATGTGTACTTTTTACCTCGACGATAGCATTCCGCTTCCCAATGATTCCCTGGCGTATGTCAATGTTTTGTTGTCTCTACTGCTTCGGTACATGTTCAACTTTATGCGGATGGGCACAAGTCTTGATTTGACCGCTGCTTTGTTTGCTTCTCTGATGAGGTCTGGCTTGAGTCCCAAGTGCAACTTGATGGGCTTTTGATATGATCAGGATCTTTGTGTTTGTGGTGTACGGGTATTTCTGTTCTGCTTGGTGTTTGACTTGTGTCTCAACCTCCAAGGCTCGACTTGTATGTGTATAACATTTGAAATCCTAGCCGGATGAACTAGACAATCTTTCATTCTTGTGATCATAGGAGACAACCATAGTTTTCTCTATGAAATGACAGGAGTGTAGTAAAGTAAAGGAGGTAACACTTGATATACATTATGATCTTATTTTGCCGAGCTCCATGCATCCTTGAAGAGCGATCTCAGCCGCTTCGCCTCTTGTTCGTCCTTCAGTCGCTGCTCCAGATAACCTTGCAAATCATCCCAGAAAGCATCTGTCCGCAGAACCTCCTCGCCACTGGGACCTACCGCAGCCTTGGGCGGCGATTCATCCCGCTTCTCTTGCATCACTGGCGGGGCCACTGCCGAGTCGATTACTTGGGCACCGCCGATAATCATCACTCCAATATCGACCGCCTTACCACCTGCCAACACTGCAGGTTCGTCTGCTAATACTTCGGCTAGTGTCTTTCCTGTTCCGGGCACTGGCTTGCGCTTGTACAGGATCTTAATCTTGTCTAGTGAGACTTGACCGCCTTGGGCATCGGTGACGCGCGCTTGCACGGCATCCCGCAGATCCTGGATCGAGGTGGTGGAGATAGGGGCGTTGGAGATGGTGAACTCGAGAGCAGGGTTGCGAGCAGACTTGATGCAGACATTGATCGATTTCGAGGAGCCTGGTGCCTGTGCGGACTTCACTTTCTTGGGCATTGGGGGGTGCGGGGCTGAGAGGCGGGGGAGAGTGTACTACAATTGGAGGAAGGTGTTAGAATGAAGCGATTCCATGATGGATGCCGAGTGAAGCATAATATTCAAGACTTACAGGCACCCGCAGTCCAACCTGCTCCGGATCGAATACATGGTCAGCGCGGAGCTTGATAGGCCGGGAGTCCAGCGTGGACAAAAAGGATTTGGTAAATGCCAGTTCGGACATGGCGAGTGATATATGGAAAGGAGGATCTCCGAGAGGATCAAGCAGAGGTAGAAATCAAATATGGGGAAACTGGAGAAGTGGATGTTGTAGTCGCTGTTGCGCCGCTGTTGTGTCTGGGTTGACACCTGATACGCAAGGCAGAAACATCTACCTCACACCGCCTGCCCTGCTTTTCTTACTGCTGCCGTTCACCGCTCGAAGAAAAAAAAAGACGGAAAGAAATCACAGCTCCCAACACGCAAACATCCCAAACGTTCCATATACACCAATCTTTCACAATGGGTGTCGGTCGCCGTATGATCAAGCAGGGCCCTCCGCCCCCGCTTGACGAGTCGAAGATTACATTGTATAAGAAACGCAAGTCTGGCAGTGCTGAAGCGCCTCCGAAGGCTACATCGGCGAAGCGTCGCCGATCCGATGCCGATGAGCCTGTGACGAAGAAGGATGCCCCCAAGAAGAAGAAGGTCAACGTTGCCGCCAATGCTGCACCGACTAAGCCTGTCAAGGCTGACAAGAAGAAGCAACCGACCAAGGCCAAGGCCGTTCCTGTGCCTATGTCTGACGACGATGAGGATATGGAGGACCTCGACGATGAGGAATTCGGTGACATTGATGGAGTCAGTGACGGTTCAATGGATAGCGACGATCAGGTTGAAGGTCTGTCCGACTTGGAGGACTCTGATGACAACTCCGTTCTCGACTCCGATGAAGAGGGAGGCCGCACCCGTGAAGCTATGTTCTCTGACGACGAGGATATCTCCGATGCCGAGGAGAGGCTGACCGCTGCCAATATTGAGGGTCTGTCCCGGAAATTGGATCTCGAGCAGCAAGCAGAGGAGGAGGAAGCCGAGGCCGAATTGCAGGAGGCCGCTTTGCAGACCAACATCGCCGGTCCTGATGTGTTCGCCGACCAGGACCAGCAGGGACTCGCACCTGATCTGCAATTGCTTCGCCAGCGTATTACCGATACCATTCGTATCATGGGTGATCTCAAGACTCTTGGCCAGGCCGGCAAGTCGCGTGCCGACTACATCGATCTTCTTCTTACCGATATCTGCACGTATTACGGCTACACTCGCTTCCTCGCCGAGAAGCTATTCAACCTGTTCACCCCCATGGAGGCCTTTGCATTCTTCGAAGCCAACGAGACCCCTCGCCCCGTCGTCATCCGTACCAACACTCTACGAACCAACCGTCGTTCCCTCGCCCAGGCCCTCATCAACCGTGGCGTTGTCCTCGAGCCCGTTGGAAAGTGGTCTAAGGTCGGTCTGCAGGTCTTCGAGTCTCCTGTTCCTCTGGGTGCCACCCCCGAGTACCTGGCCGGTCACTACATTCTCCAGGCCGCTTCCTCTTTCCTCCCTGTTATGGCTCTTGCCCCTCAGCCCAATGAGCGGGTTCTTGATATGGCCTCTGCGCCCGGTGGTAAGACAACCTACATGTCCGCTCTGATGCGCAACACTGGCTGCGTTATCGCAAATGATGCCAGTAAGCCCCGTGCCAAGGGTCTGATTGGTAACATTCACCGTCTCGGCTGCAAGAACACCGTCGTGACCCACATGGATGCCCGTACTGCCTTCCCCAAAGCTATGGGTGGTTTCGATCGTGTTCTTCTCGATGCTCCCTGCACCGGTACCGGTGTTATTTCCAAGGACCCTGGTGTTAAGACCTCCAAGAACGAGCGCGATTTCCTCGCCATCCCTCACATGCAGCGTCAACTTCTTCTCGCTGCCATCGACTCCGTTGATCACGCCTCCAAGACCGGTGGTTACATTGTCTACTCCACTTGCAGTGTCACAGTTGAAGAGAACGAGGCTGTTGTGCAGTACGTTCTGCGCAAGCGCCCCAATGTCAAGATCGTGGACACTGGCCTTGGTGACTTCGGTAGCCCCGGTTTCCTCAGCTACATGGGCAAGAAGTTCGATGCTAAGATGGCTCTCACCCGCCGCTACTTCCCCCACCGTGAGAACGTTGACGGTTTCTACGTCTGTAAGCTGAAGAAGACTGCCGTGACTCCCGTTTCAAAGACAGATGAGTCTGCCTCCTCCGCACCCACCAAGTCTAGCTCCAAGTCTGGCTCCAAGTCTTCTCGTGCTTCTTCTGCCGCCTCTACAGACGACGAGGAGGTGTATGACAAGACCCCTATTGTCGATGAGAATGGCGATGCTGCCGACTTTGAGGGCGGTGCTTTCGCTTCCTTTGAGGACCCCCAGGATACTGAGCGTATTGCTCGTGCTGAGCGCAACCGTATCCGTCGCAAGGGTCTCAATCCTAAGGGTGTCTTGAACAAGCCTAAGAAGACCAAGTCCCAGGCCGAACCCAAGACCAGCGACTCCGTTCCGCCCACGAAGGAAGAAGAGGAAAAGACTGCTGCTTCCAAGAAGTCTACCAATGAAGGCAAGGGCGAGAAGAAGACTGTTGTCAAGGGAAAGGAAGACAAGAAGGCTGTGACCAAGTCCAAGGACGAACCCAAGGACGAACCCAAGGCCAAAGAGGCGAAGAAGACCGAGGCCACGCCAAAGGCGGAGAAGAAGGAGAAGAAGGCCAAGAAGGCCAGTAAATGATCAATGAGCTGATCGTCTATTTCTTTGTTTTTGTATAATTTTTCTTCGGGCAAGTCAAAAAGCATCATGTATTAGGTCGGGGCCCGGCGCATTGGATATACCTTTTGTTCAATAAGATCAAACTGTGTTTCAAAAATTATACAAGTGCAACGTAAATGTAAATGTAAACGTCTGTAATGATTGTGCTCAATCTATCAACGATCTATAACCACGAATATAGGTGGCATGCGTATATAACCAAAATGAGGGAATAGAATGAAATGCGCAACTCCCCATCCCAAATCACTGCTCGCTAAGAATATCAATGAATGTAAGTCTGTTCTTCACAAAAAGCGGTTCCAACCAAAATGCAAATGTTCCTTTTAACTCCAACCCAGGCAGATACTCTATGCACGGTAAATCTTGATCACCTTCTTGACGTCTTTGCGACACATGGGGCAGAGACTGACAAGGTTCGCACAAGTCACGCAGGAGCAGAAGTGGCCGCAGTCAGCGAAGACGGCGTCCATTTCTTCAGTGTAGCAAATCTGGCAAAGATCCAGCTCCGCATCGGCAACTTCCCAGTAGCTGATACCCTTGCCGTGACGCTTGCCATCCTTGAAGCCACCCACGTACTTGTTGCCCGTGGTCTTTTCAATGAAGGTACCTTGCCCGTGGCACACATCTTCGACCCAGTCACCGTTATAGGAGTCACCCGTAGGATAATCGAGCTTTCCTTGTCCGTAACGTCGGCCGAAAATAAATTCTCCTTTGTAGACCATGCCGGTGCTGGAGATGTGTGTGCCTTTGCCATGATGGTAGCCCTTGAGGAAGTCACCGCTATAGTAGTCGTTTGTAAAGGTGGCTTCCATGGTCTTGTTCCCGGTGAAACCCTGGATAGGATGACGGCGAGAGTCTGCCCACAGGTAATGAACCAGACGATCAGGGCTGGTGAAAGATCCCGTAGAAGCAAGCTGTGAGCGCCTAGTGTTTAGGTTAGAATTGAGATATTTGTATCTCTGGAACTTGACTTACTTGTCCTTGGTCAACTTGTCTCCTACAATGAAGCAAGCTCCGTGGGGAACCACTACATCTTCGAAGGTATCGGCGGGCGAAACCGTAGTGACATTGGCACCATCAACTCGTTTCCACATAAGGAAGTCTTGACGAATACCTCTCTTTAAATGGCGCCTGAGCGATGCTTTGACGTTGGAGTCGAGCTTCGAGAAGAACGAACCAACAGTTCGGAGAACCTGATTGTCGGCATCGAAAATTTGAATAAAGTAGTATGCATGTCCAACAGGCAACTTGACTTCGGATTCCGTCGGTGCCAAGGAAGCAGATTCCGTGGATCGTTGTTCGCCTGCAGAGGCTGGAGGGGGCGAAGAATCGGCGGCTTCGATGGTTTGGGTAGCCGAGCCAGCAGCAGCTTCTTGGTCGTGAACAGCAATCACCCCTTCCTGTTCCGCTCTCTCAGCTGAGATAGCATCATTCTCCGGAGAGGCAGTGGCCAGCAGAAGCTCATCGGACACCGCCGGTTCAAAAGTGGCATCGACTTGCTGACGAGGAGTTCCTGATGAACTAGCAATGGCATCACCTTCTGCTACAAATGACAAATCAGCAGAAGGCCCAGGAGTTGAATCTCCAACACTGCTACCATCGGCTTTATCATCTGCAGTGGTGACTGTAGGAGGATCTGGGATTGCAAAGAATTGAGCATCCTCTGTATATAAAAGTTAGTGGGATGGTATACCTCGAATGAAGTGGGGTTCCTTCACTAACCCTTTGAAATAGTTTCCATCCAGAAACGGATAGTGCTCAATGAAGCATCGAGTGGGACATCTAGATTGGCAGTGCTGTCAAAAGCCAACGATGACCCAGATGGGACCGAAGAGTCCCCAATCTGCCAGAAACGGACCCGCTCAGGGCCAATTGGTTCAGAGGTTGCAGATTTGCATAGAGAAATCCTCTTTCGTAGATCTACCAGTCGTGTGGAACGAGGTAGAGTCATATACATGACACTATTTGTCGTTCTGGCTTGGGCCATGAGATTATAGGTATCAAACAGACTCGGCAACTCATCATACTCTGGTAGCGAATAAACCTCAATCTGAACATGCTCCGCAGGCTTTTTCCCAGTATGATAGACGCCAGTCTCATAGTAAGTCTGTAAGGCTTCAGAGGTCTCCCAAGGACCTTGGGGGCCAGGCAATAGTTCCTGAATCATGTCGGCACGAGCATACATGGCAACAACCGGGATATCATGCCCCTTCTTGTGGTCCACAGTCTGGGAAGACTCAAGACCAAGATGGGGGCCCATGGCAGTCTTTTGAGTCAAGCACTCCACACGGTTGTCACTGCCATCATCAAAAGCAAGCCATGTAGTACCCGGTCCGGCTGGACGAAGAATGCTGAAGAACTTGCCCGAGGTGCGGCGACCACGGTGGACGACATAGCCATAGAGAACATACTGACTGCCCTGGCCATCGACCACCCATGGGGCCAAGTCTAGCTCCTCATCCATGCCTACCTTGTCATAGCGCAACTGCCAACGCTTTGCCTTGTCCAAAGTGTGGCGGCCGAACTCTACATGGAGAACTGGTGGGAGCGACCAACGTCCGGGCTTGGAACTCAAATATCCCTTGACAGCTTCGCCAGTTGATTTGGCTTGGTCAATTGGCATATAAATCCGGGAATTGAAGTCGGTGGGCAACATGTTGACGATTTCAGACGACATATTGCTCACGACGGGACTGTCGAATAATCGAGCAAATTCTTTGCCAGTTTCAGTTCCTTCTAGCTCGAGCTCCATGGTGCGTCGTAATCGCTCCCAAAACTCAGATACATCATTCGAGAATTCATGCAAGTTCCGGAGGGTAGTTGTGACAGTATCGGTGTCGACGTAGCTTGGAGAACGTTTCTGGCGTCGCAGGTGCCAAAGAAGCTTCTGTAGAGCATCACAAAGAGGCTTGGGCTTGGCTTCGGCGTTAGTAAGGTGTTCAATGGTATCGACACCCTGGATGATCTTGCTAATTGGGCCAATGTGTAGCCATGAAGCCAATCCAGCTACCTCTGGGCTGTGGTTTACAATAGAATCGCCCAGAGGGCGATAGCCGGTCAAAGCCATGCTATCCCAAGTGGGCTCGGAGTCACTTGGATGCCACCATAGGGACTTGGTAGGGTCATTGACGACCCGAATATAAGCGTCGAAAGAGA
This sequence comes from Penicillium nucicola, assembly GCF_028828085.1. Classification (NCBI taxonomy): domain Eukaryota; kingdom Fungi; phylum Ascomycota; class Eurotiomycetes; order Eurotiales; family Aspergillaceae; genus Penicillium; species Penicillium nucicola. The sequence goes on along the minus strand of NW_026643125.1, from coordinate 90,346 downwards.
GTGTATCATTGTTCAAAAGAGCACGATGTTGACCGCGACGGCGGGAGTGGATTTGATCCCATGGGCCGTGGAAGTAAGTCCACCCCCAATCTAAGTTGTGGGGGTTGAATTGATGACAAGACGACTGCATCCATCCGGTCCGGGGCTCTTGCGGGTTGTACACAATGACGCCAACTTGGGCTGGGACTCGCCAGGCGCCTGAGGATTCGTTATGAACAGTTTGGGGGGCGTTCCTAGCGGCAGGATACTGAGAAGCATAGTCCTCAAGCCAAGTGGCCGGATCATCGGTAGCTGCCGATTTCAGATGAACTTCTGGGGTGCTTTCATCGAGTGAGGCATCGGGTGCCCCTCTCCACACCGTAAATTCGGTCTCTGGAAGGATATCGTCCGGAGCAGGCATCGTGGTGGAGCACTCAAGGTAAACGCTCAATGCATTTACATTGTTTCCCCGTGGGTAGAACTTGATACGCCACCAGTATCCGCCAATGAAAGCCGCAGGAGAACGAATGGTCTTAGCACGATTGGGATTTTCGGAGGTACCTCGGACCCCCTTGAAGGTCCACGTCAGACGAGCCTTCTCGGCGGGAATATATTCAGGGTCTCCGAGTTCCCGGAAAAAGTTGTTTTCCCAGTAACCATCTATTTGTGTGGTTAGTGAGTTGCAGTTTTCATTAGGAGTTCAACATACGATCCCCTGCACTGTAGTCCGAGTCACCCCCTTCAATCTCCTTCATCTCATCTTCATCTGGAATGGTTGTATCCTCCTCATATTCGGCCCAATATGCATGTTCGATCTCTCCTGAGGGCTGGGTTGAAGACGCTGATTCGGACGAGACGAGACGATTTCCATCAGACGGTATATCGGGGGTCACCGTCGTTGTAGTATTGCCCGAAGTATTGCCCGCCCTCAAATTGCTGTCAGCTTCGATGTCGGAGACCGATGGCTGCGAGTTGGTCATCGAATTGGGTAGAGGGTCCATAGCGGTTGAATTGGGAATCCCAATACTTCCAAGGGATGGGATTCGAGAACCAAACACAAAACAGTGAACCAGTACACCGATCAAAGATTAGTGGAAAGTGAGACCAGGTCTCATACGATTCAACAGAGGCTCAACACGTTGTATGTATATAGTGTAAAGACTGGCGATAAGCCGTTATCGGATCACGCGAGATGATATGGGGATTGAAAAGCGAGAGCGAGAGAAAGCAGATCGAAAGAATGAAGAAACCAAGAACAAAAACCGAGACAGGGTTATAGAAAGAGAGAGAGAAGACAGGACGAGGAAAAAGACAAAGAGAAGAAGAAGAAAAAAAAGTTGGGGAAAAAGATAAGAGAGTCCGGGGGGGGGGGGTCGGAGGCGGTGGGTCTGCCTTGGGCTTCTATACTTGGGATTCGAGCGAATGAGGTCGGATTTCACAGTGTATGATATTGCTGATATGCTAATTGCTCTCGGGTATTCTTCTCTTGAATCTCTGTCTCTTTTCTCTTTGCTCTGTTTTGAAATTCGTTGCATTTGGTCTCTTTTTCTGCCTCCTGATCGGCCGTAGATCCGAGAAATCTCCACTCAGGGCAGCCAACCTTATATAGTGTGGCAAATCGGCATATCAAGTCCGAGTTCTTCCCCTTTGCCACTGGTGGAGAACGCCACCCAAGCCCGACCATCGGCGTTCCTGGACTCTGTATGAAGGGTTCAACAGGGGGTGCTAGATTAGGGGGGACTGAAACAATTGCGCGATCAGCAAGCCTGTGATTGATCAACGCTTGTCAATTGAAAGACTTTGAGATGATTGGCTCTGGGGGATAAAATCCCCCCCCCTGTACTGTACTGTACAGTACTGTAGCTCGCGGTGTGCCGTGTTGCTTGGCACCAGCGGTATCACACAAGGCTCAAAAGCCTTGCATTCAGTTCTGGGATTCCGCACGAGCGAACGAAGCAGCCACAATCATTGGAAACACTGCAGTGGCCTCGGCGTATACCTATTGGGGGATTAGCTACACCGCGTGGAAAGGAGTTGACCTGACTCACCTTGACCGATTTAGCATCCGCCTTGATCTTGCCCCAGCTCACCGCTTCATCCGGCCGTGCGCCCGCATCGCTACCGTCGAACTCCTGAGCAGTGTTCACATATACTGCGTGCTCGGCACCGTTACGCATCAGGCATGCATTTGCAATATGGTGCTTGACTACACCGCCACCGAGGATAATCATGCCAGCTCGTGTGGCCCGCACTGCCATGGTGTTGATACGGCGAACATCATCCACGATATCCACTCTGAGTCGCTGAGGAGACGACTTGAAGGTATGGAAGTAAAGCATATCACCCAAGGATCCATCTGTCAGGGCAGGACAGAACACGGGGATTCCATTCCGGGCGGCCCAGTAGAGAACCGAATCCTCATGGTTGATCTCACGACCCAGCCGCTCGGTGATACGACTTGGGGTCCAATGAAGCTCGTCCTCCTCATCACCAGTTTCCCGAGCCTTGGCCTTGGCCGCCTCCTGTTCCTCTAGCATCTTGTCCAGAATCGGAACCACCCAGTCCTCAAAGGAACAGTAGTTGTTATTGGGAACGAGCAGATTACCGATGCGGTTGAGGCCCTTGGCACGAAGTCCAGCCCCTGGTGTAGAAAATGATCCGAGATATGTAGGCGCGAGACATTTGATCAGATCCTCCTCAACACCACCCGCAGTGGTCACGATGGCCGACACATGCTTGTGTTTCACGAGATAACGCAGGGTATCACGAAGACCGGAGGAGATCAAGTTGGAAGTAAAGCCGAGGAAGATGGTGGTTTTATCTCCAGTTTCAGGGTCACGGAAGGCGCGCTAGTGAAGAGAATGTCAGAATTTGGCATAATAAAACTGGATTCCTATTCAAGACTGACCATATCGTTGATGATGCTGGCTGCCTCCGAAACAGCACTGCCCTGGAACCCTGTGTAGGCCAGGTTATCCACCATCTCTGCTACTGTGATATCTCGACCCTGGAACTTGTCAAAGTCCACCCCGCGAACTTCATGAGATCCCTCCGGCACGGGTTGGGAGCTTTGCAGGACGGACTCCGTCACCGAGGCAGGGACCGCTGAGGGTTGGGCAGTCATGGTGAAGACAAAAGAAAGAATAGTATACAAGCAATGGAACAGAAAGCAAATACAAGGCAGTCAAATATGCAAGTTTGAAGTGATCAACAGAAGAGGGGCAACTTCTCCGATCTATTTTTTTTCTCGGCGGGGAAAGACCGATTGTGGCCTGAGGCATCAAGGGGTCTAGACCTGTATGCCTCAGGCAGAAATGGTCATTCGGTCGTCAGGCCACAAGGCTCCAAGGCCACAAGGCTGCTACCCAGGCCACGATCGGTGACATTTTCCACTCAACCCGCTGTTGGAGGGCCTCCACGCTGAGATCCCCTGGACCAGAGGTGTTCGTACTCGGATTTATCGCTCTGGATCACGTTTGCTATTACGCTCCTTCAATTCCTCCATGCCCCTTCATCTTCCGTGCACATTGAAGAATTGAAGATCCCGATAGAGTTTGGGAGGCGCCAGCATCCCCGAATCCACCGCACTAGTCCCACTGTGATTTAGTGCCACCCCTTGAAGTCTCACTCCCTTCCCTTCAATCCCTCTCTCTGCTTTCCCCATACCTGCAAGGAGCTTCGGAGGATTCTTGGTGAATGTGTTTCATAGGAGCCTGCACGTTGCTTCAAATTCATCATCAAACTACGCACTCCACCCCCCACCTCCCCCGCCGGCTGTCGGGATTCTAGCTGCCAACTGTCATCAAAGAACGTGCTTCGATCCCAGTCTCTCCCCCCAAAAGTTGGAGATACGCCTTGCCTGATCGGGTAACCTTACCTAAGCCATCACTTGGTCCGTGCCTGTCACGTGCAGACCCTCGTCGTTCTCCAGTATGTGACTGGATTCTACAAGCCATTCCACTTTGTATCTGGCGTTGGAGCCGCTAATCCATCTACAATTTATAGCATGACGCGATAATGTCAAATCGATTCCCCCCATCGTCCGGGTTCAATTCCCGTGATCGTTCTCCGCAGCGCTTCGGTCGTCCACCCGTTGGCCCTCGTGGTCCTGACGATGGCCCTGCCCCGTTCAGAGATCCGCCCCGTGGTCCTCGCGCCTTGGTAGAACCGTCTCGGGGTCACTTTAGTGGTCGTGGTAGGGGTTATGGCCGCGGTGAATTTCGTGATCGAGACAGAGATCCACGAGACCGAGACCGTGATTTTCGAGACACCCGCGATGGTCCACCGTTCCGACGGGAGATGGACCGTGACTGGGGTCGCCGTGACCGTGATTTTGATCCCCGAGACAATCGCATTGGGTTTGGTCGAGGACGCTCCCGATCTCCGACGCGCGACTTTCGTGATATCCCCCCGGCCGCGACTTTGATCTAGGCCGCATCCGACGCAACTCTCGCGACAGCATCCTATCCGCATCTTCAGGAGGCCCAGATGGCCCACCTACAAATGGCAGTCACATCAACCGAGGAGGCATGCGAGGGCGCGGCCGTGGAGACTGGGAAAGTGGACGCGGTCGAGGCCGCCCGCCCTTTCTCAACGACGACCGCGATCTCTTTCGCCGACGAAGCCGTTCTCGCGAACCATGGCGCGGACGCCCTGATCGCATGATGGATCGTGACCGAGACCGAGATATTGACCGTGATCGTAACCTAGATCGGGATCGCATGATGGACCGGGACCGGGATCGAGAACTTCCACGACCAAGAGACCGAGAAAGAGACTTGGATCGCGACATGGATCGCCGAGACCGTTTTAATCGCCGAGAAGATTGGGAGCCCCGGCGCCCCGATCGCGATGACCGAGAACGCCCAGTCGACCTCTGGAAACGTGACCGTCCCCCGAGTCGGGCAGAAAGCCGTGCAGCCAGTGGCTCGACTACTTCTTCTCACCCCCCTGCAGCATCTACCACGGGTCCAGCTCCCGTGGATCGACACCCCGAGCCCCCGATGGACCCAAGCCGGAAAGCATCGATCATGTCAACCGCCCCAGGACCAGAGCCGCTACGAGAGATGGAGCGCACCGAAGTGATCCCAGCTCGCCCAGAGCCTCCTAAGGAGGTTTTCAAGGAGGCTCTTAAGGAGGCTCTGCCTCTTGTTCGACCTTCCCCTCCAGCTCCTCCCCAAGTACCCGCCTTTGGCTCAGTGTCAACTTCTATCCCCACCTCAGCTGTCGACAAAGAACTCACAGAACAGCGAACCGCCCCCTTTCCCTCTCGGTTTACTGAGAAGGACCGAAATGAGACACAACGACCAGTCGTCCAACCTCCAACGGGACCGAAGGCAGAAAGAGGCGATCACGCAGCTTCCTCTGAGCCTCGCAATCGCCCCGAGGCTCCGTCAGAGCTCGCACATATGCAGGGGCCCCCGCGTGCGCCACGGCTATCTACAAGTATCTCCGACTTATCCCCACCCACCGCTCCAGCCGCGATGTCCAAGCCGAACTCAGGTCCTATGCCAAATGAGGCATTCGGTGTTCGAAGGTCGAGTTCACTGGTTTCATCTCCAACATCCACACGATATCCAGCCCCGGTTCCGCGTGCGGCATCCCGTGAACCATCTATATCGCCTCGAGTACCTCCCTCCGTCATTCCCACCGGACCTAGAGCACTGCAACGGCAGGCCCCATCACCGCGCGGAACAAATAGCAAGCCATGGATGCATTCAGGCTTCCCGAGAACTTCATCCGTCTCCAACCCGCCTCCCAAACAGGAATCTGTCGATGAACGGGACGCTTCTGCCTTTGAGCAAAATAATCGCAACGTTCCAGGACCTCCGTCTTCTGTCGCAGATGAGCCAGAAAGTGGTGAAATTCTGCCCCATGAAGGTGAAATAATCAAGTCTCCTGTCTCCGATTCAATGAAGCTCCCGCTTCGGCTGAGCCCCCCGTTGGATTCTAATGTTGAAGAAGGCGAAGTGAGTGAACACTCCGAGAAGGACGACAGGGAAGAGGAACCTGCCATGGTACCGGACTTTGAACGTTCTAGTGATGAAGAAGATAGCGAGAGTGTCTTTACCCAGGAATATCTCGATGAAAGGAAACGAATCTTTGAACGAGACATGGAATCACTCCGAGCTGAACTTCCTCCTTCTCCTTTGGAAGACCCGACGATTGTATCTCTTCTTTTGAAAATCCAGCTACTCGGCATGTTGGCCAACGAAATGTCAGTGGAAGAGCCAGTTGAAAAGGAAGAAGTAGAAAAACGAGTGGAGCAACCCGTGGACCCTGTGCCATCAGTGGAGGACGAAGAGAACGCCAATGCTCCCGGCGGTGAACGGGTGGTCTCTTTCGCTCCCACGCCAGATGAGCGTGAACTTGAACTCGAACCTGAAACTGAACCTGAGCCTGAACGCGAACCCGATTCCGAACAAGAAGTTGAGATTGAGCGCGAACCGGAGCCTGTCATCGAAACTCTCATCCCACTTGTAGCACTGAGTGATGAAGTTACCGTTGAAAATCTTCCTTTCTTACACTCTGGTCCTCCCACTCCTCTTTCGGATTTGGAAGTCTATCATGACAATATCGCTATCCAGAACCGCCTCAAGCAGACCTTCTCTAACGAGCTTTCCAAGACACAGCAAGAGATCTTCAACAAGAATGCTATTCTTCGAGAAGAGTATATGTCTCACTACAAGCCCTGGCGATTGGCCATCTGGGAGTTGGACCGTCTGAAGGACAAGAAACCTGACACCCCAGCACCAGCCTCGCCACCAGTTTCCACGCTCCCAACGACCCCAGCTCCCATGCTAGAAAGCCGCGAAGGACGACGCTACAAAGGAAACAGCGAACTAGATTTCCTCAACGCGCTCAAAGCCTCTGAGATCTCGGCGCAAGAAGAGCTCGAACGCCGACGAACCAAGATGGCTACTGCTCGGCCCGATTTGGGACGTGAGGCAATAATCCCTAACATGCTCGAGCCGCGTGAGGAGAAGGCATGCGTTTACAAAGACGTCAATAATATAATCGAGTGCAATAGGGCCATGGATGTTTTCGGTTTCCTGCCACCTCCCAACGATTTCACTCCGGAAGAGCACGTCACCTTCACAGATGCATTCATGGCTTACCCTAAAAAATGGGGCAAAATCGCAGAATCTCTTCCTGGGCGCACTTTCCAGCAATGCATTGTCCACTATTATCTCACCAAGGAAGAGATCAAGTACAAGGCCAAGCTCAACAGACGCTGGAGTAAACGCAAGGGCCCTCGAAAAGGAGGCGGTGCGGCACGGCCCAAATCCAATGCGCTTATCGCCGACTTGAGCGTTGTCAAGCCTGACTTGGACGGCGAGGACTCAACACCCGCTGTGACCGACACGGGTCGACCAAGACGTGCTGCGGCTCCTAAATTTGGCGGTGAACCTGGTGAAGTAGAGGACGGGTCAGCAGCGGGCCGTCGTGTCCAGTCTGACCGCGATATTGAACCCGTTGAAAAGGCGCCTTCTCGACGAGGGGGACGCGGTGGAGGAGGCAGTCGCGGCGCCCGTCGCGCGAAGACCACGCAACCAGACCAGAAAGGCCAGGTCTTGGCCACACAAGAGACTATTCCCCCTCCTCTCCCTGGAACCGAGATGGAAATGATTCCGGACACCAACATGCAATGGGGGCTAGATGGCAGAGTAGATCGTATGGTTCAAGAACCACTACCAACAATGCCGCGAGGTAGGGGACGTGGACGCGCTAAAGACGGGGTCTATGTCTTCGAGTCAACCGAAATCGACCCTCCTATGGCAGTCAAGCAGACTGAGACGGGCTATGGGTCCATGCAACCGACAAGCTATTGGTCTGTACCGGAGCAGCGTGATTTCCCTGCCTTGTTAGCACACTTTGGCCGTGACTTCGAAGGCATCTCAGGTTGGATGAAGACTAAAACCACGGTAATGGTATGGAATTTTGACGTTTTCAATATTCTTATTGCGCCGTCCGCTAACATGAACACTATAGGTCAAAAACTTTTATCAGCGTCGCTTGGACAGTGGCCACAAAGACTTCGAGTTGATTCTCACGGAGGCAGAAGACAAGAAAGTCCGCGGTGAACTTACAGGTCCCCTTCCCATTCCAAGTGTTGCCCCTAAGCGACGTTATGAGGCGACGCCGTCTTCCATCATTCCTCGTCCTCTTGCTCCTCTTGGCGATCCCATGACCGAAGACGAATCCCGTTTCTCCTCAAAGGTCAAGCCTCTTGCCCTTTCGCCACAGCCCATGCCCATGCATGGACGGCCGCCGTCTGAGAAAGATCGCAATTCCGCTCGCTATCAGCCACTTGCGCAAGCTTCCACGGCTTCTCCAGTGCCATCGACTGCGACTCTCATTGAAGAATCAACCCGGGCAATCCGCGCCCAGAACGCAGGCCAGGCTCATCGCTTGTCGGGTCCACGCCTCGGGTACTTCACAGAGGACAGACGAGACTCCACGATCCTACCTCATTCAACCTCCCGTACACAGGATCTATCTATTCCCTCGCGCCATCCCCCTGGCTCAATGCCACCCGATATGGCCCGAATGGAGCCTATGTCTGCACAAGGGTACATGTCTGCGCAGCAGCCACCTTCACTGCTTTCGTCGGCTCATTCTCGTCACCCCAGCTTGACCCAGCCTGGTTCGCCAACTCAATTGCCTAGGCCTGAACTTGACATTGCGTCCGTTCATCGCGATCCCTTTGCCCCAAGACCCTACTACTCTTACGCAGGCCAAGGGATGTCCCAGTCGCCTCGCCCAGGTTTGTCGCCAGTCAAAGATGCACCTCGCCCGAGCGTCACTCCTGCTCCCGATGCATCTCGCCATGTGCCCGCCAAACGGTCCAACATTATGAGTATTCTGAACGATGAGCCCGAAGAGCCACAGCCGCGCAAGCGCTTTGCCGGTGAGCAGGTTCCATCTGCCGCTCCTTCAACTTCAGCTGCAGCAGGAAGACCGATTTACCAGACCACACCGTCGTCCCGCCATGAAGACGCTGCCATGCAAAAGCCCTCTAGCTACACCCAGCAAGGCCATTATCAGTCATCTTCCCGTGGGTACACAGAGTACCCTGGCTATGGTCCCCCTCAGAGCGGCTCCGGTACCTCGGCAAATAATGACTGGATGGCACGATTTGATCCACGGGCACAACAAGCACCTTCGCAGCCTCAGGTCCAACCGCCACCAGCGCAGCAGCAGAGCAGCCGTCCTGCGGCACCTTTGGCTCCCCAGAGCTCCTATGCCTCATATGTCTCAGCCCCGAGCCAGTCGTCAGTGCCTCTGACCAATCTCCCCGCTCCATCTCCAGCACCGACTCCCCCGCCACAAACCGCTTCTCAACGATCATCATATCCTAATGTGTTTTCTCAGTCGGGTTCTGCTCAGCCATCTGGGGCCTCTGGCTCTCGCGAGATGACCTCTCAATCCCAATCCTATCGAGCAACATCACCTGGTCCACGTGCTCCTATGGCGTATGGATCGCGGCAGGAAGGACCAGTGGCAGCACAGTCTACTGCAGGTCTGTTTGGTGTTCATCCGCGCCAGTCTGGGGTGCAATCGTCATACTCAACCGCGTCCACACCAACCCCAGTACCATCACACGGCTATCAGCAGCATGTACAGACAATGGTCAGTGGGTCGCATCAGCCCGGGTCCCACCGCTCCACTCCTGTGAGCTTGCCCGGTGGTCCCTCTCAGTATGGACATAACACCCCACCTCCTCAGTCTCAGCCTAGTCGATCCATGGCGTCGCTGGCGAGCCTTGGGCGCTCGTACACTCCTCCATCTGCTATGCATCCCTCTATGGGCGGAAGTGCCGTGAGTGGTTATGCTCCTCCCCCACAATCTGTGTCGGGGTCTGTCCCACCACTTCACCAGCGTCCTGGTGTCCCCGGTTCCCTCGCTGAAGCTGGGTCTACACCCACTCACCACCGTGTTTACAGTCATAGCTCCACTCAAGGTGGACACTCAGGCTCGTTGCCGCCACCTTCCCAGCCACCTCGTTAGAGGAGAGGCTCGTGTATGATTAGTATGATGGCAGTGGCAACCCCTGGCTTGCGATCGATTGTACATTACCTTTCTGTCTCTCTACTGTTTTGTTACCTAGCGTGTTATCGCCTTGCCAGTGAGTATTCATATTCGATCATGGTTCGTATGTATAACTAGATGAATGACTTATGTGTGATTAAATGATGTTCCATGTTATACATTGTAGACGACTATAAGCTAGGTTCTGCTACGCTTCGGTCCAGTAGGGTAATAAAGATGGATCCATTTGATAGGCACCAGTTTCATATGCCAGTCGAACCCACCTCAGCGATCCATCTGGTTCATATGACTAGGCAGGTTCCAAGGGTCATAGTCCAAATGCACAAAAGCGCGATCAACAGTCGGCACACTCTCAATGATGTACTGCAGGCTTTCGCCGACATCGTGACTGTCCCGCAGGCTCATACTATCGTCTACAACAAGGTCAACCTCGACATTAAGCTTGTCGCTTGCATAGTAAGCCTTCAAGTCTTGAATCTTGAGGATTACCCGGGAGAACCGCATAGTCATGTAAAGCAGAATGCTGTGATCATCGGGGGAGGCAGCTGCGCCGGTCAACCGGCGAATGTATTCTGCGGCTGTTTGACCCCAATTCCACATGATGTAGATGGAGAGAAATAGACCACCCAGAGGATCCAAGAACCAGAGATTCGCAAAAGTGCCAACTGCCGAGTGGTGTTAGCTAGATGCTTCATCCATTGGTAGAGAGAATAGACTTACTCAGCGGGAAGATAATGCTGAAGATGTTGAAGATCACATCTGTCATGGCGTCCTGGGCCAGGACCTGCACACTGGGGCTAGGGATCAGGCGACACCAGATCCAGCAGAGCAACTTGACGATTACGGTACCAGCCATCAGCGCAAGAGATGGAACTGAGAGCTCGACGACCGTACGATCATCCCCAAGAAGTTGCTTCATAGACGATAGTCCCACCTGAAAGAAAGAGGTCACCATGATCACTGAGAAAATGAGCACGCTGACAGGTTCCAGGCGTCGCCGCGTGATTGGGAATCGGTTGCGATCTTGTCGGCGAATCATGATAGTGGTTACCCAGACGATGACAGTACTCAGGAAGTCCAAGACCCCATCGACAAGACCGGCCAGCATGGACATGGAGCTGGTCATTGCCATGATGGCGATCTTGGAGCCAAGAAGAAGAACATTGGCGGCGAAGTTGATCCGAATGGCCCAGTTGATGATGCGCTCCTCTGCCTCTGGCGACAGGCCTCTGTGTGATTCCAAATCTGGCAGAGATCCTTCCGGGCTGTTCTCTTCGGATGCAACCAAAGGAGTCGTCTCGTCGGGGATCCGATATAAATTATGTGGGGTGCGTTTTATCTTTCCCGTCTTGGGATTGATTGTGTCGACATCATTTCCGTCTGAAGGAGGCGGTTGGTGGAAGCCATTTCCTGCAGAGTCATGGTGGTGACACCCATTATATTCCTCGATTAAATTGTGAGGGAGAGATGAGTCCAGCAATCGGTCAATGTAGAGGTATTGGGAGATCAAGGAGTTCGTGCGCTCGTAGTATTCCCGACTTAGATGGTCAGTTTCTCTTGTTTTCACATTCAACCATAGCACATGGAGACCAACATCTTCTTGGGGAGATCCTTCAATGACTCGGGGGATCTGTAGTAGCGCTGCCTATTCGAAGTCAGGACTGATCGCGTCACAGATCCAAGGAGACTACCATTCATAACGCGGATTGCTGTGTCCAATCAACATGGATCCACGTCGCAGCAACAACCGTCTCTCCGATGCATCGTCATCGAGATCATGCAAAGCAAGGCTTGACGTGCGCGTTGGTAAAAAGTTCACCAAGCGCTGACCCCTGGTGGATAGGATTTCCCGCTCAGGCTCCAGACTCGGTCGCCGTGGGCGCAATACGGGCGAAATGGAGTCTGGGGGAGAGGAGAGAGGGAGAAACGACTGCGAAGACATGCTTGCTGCGTCCATGTCCAAGATTGAACGCGGAGATTTTGCGGAGATTTACCACGTGCCGACACCTTGGCGTTGAGGCATCTAGTTGAGCTTGATCTGCTCGTGGAGACCAAGGTAGACCGACACTGTAGAGATAGACACGAGAACAATGTTACCCCAATTGATCTACTATCTGCTTCCAATCCCTACAAAAACCACAATCGAGGGCAATTGAGGCTCACTATAGCCTCCCTGAAGCGGTAAAGCGCCGTGGTCTCGGCTTCACCTTGTCTCAACTCCCCCCAACTTGCCTGGAGATTGGCCATGTCAGATAGACAGATCGCTTTCGTCTCTGGTCCTATCGACACGGGGCCTAGTGAATCATACTTCCACACCCACTATGTGACCAAGATCAATGAGGCAATCGAGCGGGATCATGACTTCGTGCTTGGTCCAATCCCAAGCGGTGTGGATGCGGACGCGCTCGCATACCTCCTCCTCACTGTTCCGGTTCTTGATCGCATTACAATCTTCGTGACTCAGGCTGAGGATGGCATGTGGGGGGAACGGTTTCGCACGATGGGAGTCCATGTGGAGGTGGTGGAGGGACAAATGACTCGCGATCGAGACGCCGCCCTAACGAGAGCCAGTACGTATGATATTCTACGCGTACGAACCAAAGCAGAGGCTCAAGCATTGTATGGTTCTATGTGGCGTGAAGGCCATATCACCAATACCGAGCGCAATTGGAAGAGACGACGGGGAATCGCGGAGAATGAGGTGGTCGCGGAGCAGGAGATCAATCGTTCGATGGGATACTCTTCAGATCCAGCTGTGCCAACCAAACCGATAGGTCGTATTGCTCGATGGATGAACGACGTCTTTCAATTCAGGACATAGGAGCTGTTGATGGGATGTGTATAAACCGGGCTTCTGAATCGCACGCACATGAGCAACGAGGTATCGACAGCGAAGCCAAGCAACTCCAGCAAATCCAGCCACCGTGAAGCATCTGTTCATGCACCAGGGAAGGGCCATGGGGTTATATCACTCATAGTCAACGATTGGAGAACAGAATGCAAAACCCTATCCTTCACCCTATATCACCCTATCCTTCACCCTGGACCCAAGCTTGATTCGACGCAATCCAGTCCCAACCAAGTCGGACCCCATTCCCATCGGCCAACCCAAATGCTCTCCAATTCCGACACGGGAATGCACAGCTCAATATTCCGTGGAGACCACGGGGGCGGAATGCCCGTTCCGCCCTTCCCGCGCAGTGGAGGCTCTCGGCCCCCCGGACTAACCTGTCATCGCTGCCGTTTGCTGATTCTCTGGTATCTCACTGGTCAACTCAATGCCACCCGATCTACACTGTACGGCTCCGGTTATAGCCTTAGGTGCCCTTGGGTCTGACGCACAAGCTCGGAAATATGCCGTCGCACATCGTCCTGGAGGGGTTATAAGTTAAAGAGCTGGAATCGCACTGGATCTGAATCTCTGTTCTAGTCACATATTCTTTCACCCTCCCCAAAACATGACGCTTCCAACACTGGCGCTCACCGTCGTTACGGTGCTATATTTCCTTATTCGGTACTTCAATCGCACCGACATCCCCAAGATCAAGGGTCTTCCGGAGATTCCTGGTGTGCCCATCTTTGGCAATCTTCTACAGCTTGGTGATCAGCATGCAACAGTGGCTGGGAAATGGGCAAAGAAGTTTGGCCCGGTCTTCCAAGTGCGCATGGGTAACAAGGTGAGTGTTTCACTATCGGGCGTGGGGCGGAACTAATGCATGCATTAGCGGATTGTCTTCGCCAACAGCTTCGACTCGGTTCGCCAGCTGTGGATCAAGGACCAGTCGGCCTTGGTCTCTCGTCCCACTTTCCACACCTTCCACAGCGTTGTGTCCAGCTCGCAGGGATTTACCATTGGCACTTCTCCGTGGGATGAGTCTTGCAAGCGCCGGCGCAAGGCCGCGGCAACTGCGTTGAATCGACCGGCGACGCAGTCCTACATGCCGATCATTGACCTTGAATCCAACTCCAGTATCAAGGAATTGTACCGGGATAGCAAGAACGGCACAGTCGATGTGAACCCCACTGCATACTTCCAACGATTTGCGCTCAACACCAGTCTGACTCTCAACTACGGATTTCGCATCGAGGGCAACGTGGATGATCAACTGCTGCAGGAGATCGTGGAAGTGGAGCGTGGCGTGTCCAACTTCCGCAGTACCTCGAACAACTGGCAGGATTACATCCCCTTGTTGCGAATCTTGCCTAAGATGAACAACGAGGCTCAAGAGTTCCGCGCACGCCGCGACAAGTACTTGACTTACTTGCTGGACATGCTGAAAGAACGTATTTCCAAGGGCACCGACAAGCCTTGCATCACTGGTAACATTCTCAAGGATCCCGAGGCCAAGCTCAATGATGGTACGTGAATGATTAGAGATGTGGTGTGTGTGACAGTCAATCTAATTTCGTTCTCCAGCCGAGGTAAAATCTATCTGTTTGACTATGGTGTCAGCCGGTCTCGATACCGTGCCAGGAAACTTGATTATGGGAATCGCCTATCTCGCTTCAGAGGATGGACAACGCATTCAAAAGAAGGCTTATGATGAGATCATGGCGGTTTACCCGGATGGGGACGCTTGGGAGAAGTGCCTGATCGAGGAAAAGGTTCCCTACGTGACTGCTTTGGTCAAGGAGATTCTTCGATTCTGGACTGTTATCCCTATCTGCCTGCCACGAGAGAGCACCAAGGATATTCAGTGGGATGGCGCTACTATCCCGGCTGGAACTACATTCTTCATGGTTTGTCTCAATCCCAGTGCTCAGTGAGAATGATACTAACTTCTCCAGAATGCCTGGGCCGCTGATTATGACGAGGACCACTTTAAGGACGCTCACAAGTTTATCCCCGAGCGCTACCTGGAGCTCAATGAGGGATCGGGTACTCCCCACTATGGATATGGTGCTGGCTCCCGCATGTGTGCAGGTTCTCATCTTGCCAACCGTGAGCTCTTCACGGCCTTTATCCGCCTGATCACTGCCTTCAAGATGCACCCCGCGAAGAAGGCTTCTGATTTGCCAATCCTAAACGCCATCGAATGCAATGCCATTGCTACTGCCCTGACAACTGAGCCCAAGCCATTCAAGGTCGGCTTCAGCCCACGCGACCCTAAGAAGCTAGAGCAATGGATTGCAGAGAGTGATGAGCGCACTAAAGATCTGTAAGAGGATTTCATTGAGCTGGTCTTTATCCTCAGAATGAGGGCTTGTATATACTTCCAAAATCATGGCCACGAAGCCCACATACAGTAGATATAAATTGGATTTGCGTAACAACAAGCTACCCTACTAGTAACCTACAACCTGGCGAAGAATTCAAAAGCATCACTTTCCCAATCGCCATGTCCTCTACGAATGTCTATCTCCTATTCTTTTGGCATAACCCTTCTTCTCCCCCGTTCACGAATCCTTTGCCTTGGGTGTGGCGCATTTTTGAGTCGTTGTGGAGCCTCAGGACGGAATCCCCCGCATCTGCCACCTCCACACCATCTTCCCCTTGCATCTGTTCGCATGTTCACTTCACTTCTGACATGTCTGGACTTGACTGGGATAAACCCCTCTCTGTGGAGGATGATCACCCGCGGAAGAAGCGCCGCAAGTATATTGCCAAAGCCTGGTGAGTTTGGAGATGCGGAATGACGGCCACCAACTAATCGCCTCGCAGCAATGAATGCAAGCGTCGCAAGATTAAATGCAACGGCGAGGCACCGTGTCAGCGCTGCGGACGTCAAAATATTGAATGCATCTACGTTGAGAATCCCCAAAGGGACAGCCCGAATGAACAGGAGTATGTTCGCGTGAAATTGGCAGAGTTGGCAGTCACTGACCTCCTCAGAAATTTCGAGCGCCTTTTCGATCAAATGAAAGTAATGCAAGACCAGATTTCCTTGCTATCAGCCACTGTTCGGTCGATTGCTAGCAATGAGCATTCTCCTATTGGAGGTGTTCCCATCACAAGTAGCTATGGATCTGGGTCTACCCAGCGGTCTCTTCGGCGTGTATCTACAGCCAGAGAGACTACATTCCAAGGCCCGACAACTTCGGCATTCAGCTTGGATCTAGCCAAGTCTAGTTTGCAGCAGCGCGGGATTGTGGAACGTGGCGAGGCTCTCGATGAAGCCGATATGACGCAGGAACCTTCACCGGTGGCATCTCCATCAGCATCGGCCAGGGAACATCTCACGAACCAAGTCGTGGATCCCCTCTGGACTCTTAATAAGAACGAGGCACTGCGTCTTTGTCAAGTGTACGAAGAAGAAATGGGCATCATGTACCCTGTCTTGGAGCTCGTGGAGCTCTTGAGCCAGGTGCATATGTTGTATGGCCCAATAGATCGTGCCCTTGAGCCGGCTATAAAACACAATATCAATGGAGTAGATCGTGAGGATGTGCATATTCTCCGTCTTGTGTTTGCTTGTGCTTTGACAGCCGAGGCTAGCGGTCGCAGTGAGCAGGCTATTGCACTCTTTGATAGTGTACGAGAAGTCCAGGACAATTGCGTCTGGGGCCCGCCTGAAATCAAGAGTATCATCTTCTTGACTCTTGTGGTTTGTCGCTCCCAATACATTTGCTTAATCACCTTACTAACCGTGGCAGTCGATATTCTATTTTCAGATGGATGAGGAGACATTGGCGTGGCGCACCATTGGCATTGTCGAGCGCATGTGTTTAGAGAAAGGCCTTCACAGACGAGAAACTCTCAACCAGCCAGCTATTGTGGCCGCTGGAAAGGAACGTGTCCTTCGACTCTTTTGGTCAATTTACATCCTGGACATGCGTTGGAGTTTTGGAACCGGCATGCCATTCTCATTAGAAGATACAGACATCGATCCATGGCTACCAGAGCCCGCCGAGAAGACTCCATACCTACGCGTCATGATTCGATATAGCCGCATTGCAGCCAAGGTGTGGAAGTTCATCTCCGCGTTCAACAATACCAATGAGATCAAAAAAGACGAAATGAACTATTTGGATTGGCAAGTTTTGAGCTGGGTGCATGCCATCCCCGAGTCATTGCAATTGGATCATCCAAGTTCCACGGAGTCTGCATCCGCCACCGATAATTCAAGAAGCATGCGACGACTCCGTGCCTTGCTTTACCTTCGCGCTAATCAGCTGCGGATGCTCATTCATCGCCCCGTTCTTCATACTGCAGCACATATTGTGCGATACCCATCTGAGTCAGAGACCGTGGTGGAAATTGCCAAAGATACAATCCGCTTCATCACTCGCTTGAATGAAACTTCCGATATCTACCAGCTGCAACAAGTCGCCTTCAATTGGTTCCTGGTCTCGGCCCTTGCAGTTCTTTTCCTGGCAGTGGCTCAGGCTCCGACTCAATTCAGTGGTTCGTGCAAGGAGGAGTTCTTCTGGGCATTGGAACTGGTCAAGGGGTTCTCGGCCCAATCGTACATCTCCCGCCGACTATGGAATTCAATCCGGAGCCTTCGCAAGCTTGGTCCTCAATTGGGACTTGGCGTGCAGAAGCAGCGACTGGATGTTCATGCTGCAGAAGGTAGTGATCCCTACAACGCGAATCTTTCACCTGCGTTGGCTCCTACTATCAGCACGCAAAGCCAGACTCCATTAGACGGTGCACAGATGACGCAGGAGCTGATGGAATGGTTCGAAGCAGTAGGCAATCTTGAGGATCAAATTATGGGGATGGGGACAGGTCCTGCGCCAAACGGAGGACCTTACCAGCCGACACCTAACGGGGGCTTCGTGTTTGACTATGGCGAAGAATTGTCGAGTGTGATGAAGGAATGTTTTTGATCATGTAGTATATAGGGAATACGAAAAGATTCTCGCCAAGGAATATTGGGTGCAACTCGGAGTGAAATGCGAAATGCCCAGTGCTCCCACTAACATCGACATTGCCGACCGTGAAAAAGTGCATGATTTGGCTTCAAAGTCCTTGTAAGAACTTGTCCCCTCAGAGGGATGCTCTGGGTGATGTATCTGGGAGAAAGAATCGCCCTGTCGCTCAGCATCGCCGCCCTCCAAATCCTCCCCGACGCCCAAAGCCCCCGGGGGGACCACCCCCTCCACGGCCCCCAAACCCAGAGGCATAGCCATAACCGCCATGCCCGCCATGTCCGCCATAACCCCGTCCCCCATATGCGTGTCCATATCCGCCACCTCCCATGCCCATTCCACCATGATATCGACGAGGAGGCGGCATGCCCATACCCATGCCCATGCCTCCCATGCCTCCCATAGGTCCCATGCCCATGACTGGGAAGCGACGGCGCCGCGGAACAGAGAAACAGAGACCCATTGGTGTTCAAAAGACAGGTTATATTGCTTTGTTTGTGGAGGTACGTATAAAAAGGTTCAGGATCGAAGGCAGAACAGATTTCTGAGATTCTGAGAATCGCTTGCTGAAGTTGTACAGCCCTCTGAACGAGATGATGGTCTATTATATACAGATGAGAAGTCTTGTGCGTCATCGCTCGACTGTTTCTTGCCACCGGACTAATAAAGATACTTGAAGTCGACTGCTCCATCACCGGTTTGAACTCGTCGATTGTCTTCTCTTTCTTCGCAGAGAATCTGTTCTTTCATCTTGTTCTCCCGTCTCAGGTATAGTGCGTACCCGGTCACGGCACACTGGGAGACAACGAGAGAACCCAAAGAAAAGGCATTCCCTAATACATATGGCGAGCTGCGATAGACCTGGCCAGCCACGATGCCAGCACAGTTGCCCATGGTCTGCTGCAAGCCGATTTCTAATGCACGGCGATATTGAGGGGCGATGTTGACATTTAGCCAAGCCACGTTCAGGCCAACTGATGTATAGGTAGTAATTCCTATCAGGAAGGTCGCAAAATATTGAACAGCGGTGTTCTTGACGGTAAGAAGCAGGATATAGCCGATAATGCCAAAGATATTGGCTGTGAAGATGTACTGTGATGACTTAGCACATAGTGCTCTCGAGTTAGGGTAGTACTCACCGAAGCAAATTTCGAATATCTGTCAGAGCAAAAGGCGATGGCAACGAAGATCAATGCGGCCCAGATGTATACAGGCACAGTCAAGACATTGCTCATCAACGAGCTATAACCCATGCCTCCCAATATAGTTGGCAGGAAAGTACTGAACCCGTACAACAGGATATCCTGACAGAACTGGATTAAGCCGCTGAAGAACAGCTTTGGATCACTCAAAGCAATACGCATCTCTTCCCAGCTGAATTGACCACTTCCCATATATTTGCGGCGCTGCTCATTGCGCACCCGCATCATCCACCTCTCCTCCTCGGTCAGGAAGTAGGCCTCTGCAGGGTCGTTGGGCAGACCGAACCAAATGAGAATCGCACACAGGGCACTGAAAAGACCCTCAATGATGTAGACCCATCTAACCGTCGTTAGTGCCAATGGGCCGTGGAAAACCGCAAATGAACACATACCTCCATCCAGCTTTGCCTCCAATGCCATCCATGTGTAGGAGTCCATAGGCCAACAGACCGCCCACAGCGCCCGAAATGGCAGCACAGCTCATCAAGTAGGACACACGCTTCGCCTGCTCCTCTCGGCGATAGACCATTGTTAAATAGAGATTGAGACAGGGGAATAGTCCCGCCTCACAAGCACCCAGGATGAGGCGAGTCGCATAGAGCGAGCCTACCGACTCGATAAATCCGGTGAAGATTGTGGTCAATGACCAAACAATGCACAGTGCCGTCAGGATATTTCGCGGAGTCAATTTCTTCATCAAGACTGCCCAGGGGGCCTCGAAAAGAACATAGGTGACATAGAAGATTGACACGGCCGTGGAGAATTGGCTGTCTGATGCATTGATATCCTCGGGCATATGAGCCACCTTGACATTTCCTGGGTCCTCGTCAGCTCTCGTCACCTCCCCAGGGGAATCATAGTTACCAATATTGGATCTATCTAGAAAGCAGGACAGGTAGGTCAACATAATGATTGGCACAAAGGCTGCATCCAACTTGGCCAGCAGCTTCTTTTCTTTCTTTGGATCGAGAATCACATCGCATGTCTCGCCATTGGCGGTCTCGCCTCCTAAATCGGGGTCATGGTCTTTTTGGATGGAGGTCTTCTGCTCCAAGGGGATATCTTGTTCGGGCGACATGAGATGCGAATGTGTCAAACTGACCAAAATCCAGGATTGCACTGCACGCAGTATTATATTATCAGCATGAAATACAACCGACTGATCTCCCTGCTCTCTCTTCATGTCCTCTGCCTGTCCTCTCTATAAACGGAGGCTTTCCTATCTGTCAAGTGGGTCCCGAGGTCATCGGGCCGACGAAGCCCTGATAAGATGCACGTTCAGGCAACTGATCAACCGCGGAGGAGGCCAATTCCCGCTTGTACCCAGTGTTTGCTCAGATCCTAACTGTTTCAGGAATGGTCGTCGATAAGAGAAAGCATTGGCTCTGGGCGAAGTGGAGAATTCACCCCCGACTTACCCCAGACCATCGGCATGTGGATTCCGACAGAACCGGGGGATCAAAGGAAGTGAAAAGCCATGGCCGTTGGAGGGTGTCAGGGATTCAGAACTGGACACTTGCATGATGGGAAGTATAGTCTCGGATTCTCAGCAGGCAAGGCTGTGCTGTCGTCGCAACCAGTTGACCAATACCGCCGGGGTTGCTCCAGGGTACTTACAGGCCAACCTTTTGGTGCTTCCTGCGAAATATGCAGCCGATTTCCATGACCTGTGTCTTCGGAACCCAGTGCCTTGTCCTCTGTTGGGAATGACCGTGGTTCCTGGCGACCCCAAGCATATCCGACCAGCTCAATGCATCCAGTCCCAAGACTTTGACATTCGGACCGACTTTCCCCGATATCGAGTATATTCAAGTGGCAAACACATCGACACTCGCCATGACCTATTGGATTCGTGGACTGACGATCATGTGGGCTTTTTGATCGGGTGTTCCTTTTCTTTCGAAGATGCCCTGACGGCAGCTGGCCTGCCACCACGTCACCAGAAAACGGGAACCATTGTTGCCATGTATCGATCCAACATTCCTTTACTGCCAGCGGGGATCTTTACTGGAGGCTACTGCATTGTATCTATGCGACCGTATCGTCCAGAGCAGATTGAAAGAGTCAGAGAGATCACAAGGATATATCGGTCCACGCATGGCGAGCCGGTAGCCTGGGGTTGGGATGGTGCGAAGCAACTCGGAATTAGTGATGTCAATGCACCAAACTTTGGCGAAGCACAAATATTTGAAGAGGGGGAGGTTCCTGTGTTCTGGGTAAGGCTCCAGTGATCTAATCTGCCTGTTTGACATCCATCTAACTTTACATTAGGCGTGTGGAGTGACGCCTCAAATGGCAGTCGAGGCTGCAAGTAGCAAGATTGATGGACTGGTCTTTGCCCATGAGCCTGGACACATGCTGATCACCGATTGGACAGCAGATGATTTGAAGAGCCTCGCGCCTGGGAGCATATAAGTATGATTTGTGTCTCTAAAATCAAGAGAGCATACGTATATTCTTCCGAAAAATCTATGTACAGGCCTCTAAGCATCGATTTCAAAGTCACTGAACTTCACCTCATTGCCATCCCCTAAAGCAAATACTCCGATCACAGGACCAGTGAAGTCGTAATCGGTTATCAAGGCTGTGTCCACCGTATATAGAGAATTCCATGGCATTCCAGTCTGACTGAAGGAAAATTCCAAAGAAGCTTCCGTGTATACTATCTTCAAGGACAAAAGATCTTGAAACTCAATGTCCTGAGTCTTTGTATGCGAGAAAGACTTTGCTTTGTTCAGTCCGTGGAAAATGACCTGCTGGCTATCAAAGTCATACTCGATAGACAGAAACCGATGCTCATCTTTGTACAGAGCCAGACCCGCTCGAAGCTTTCTAGAATCTTGTGCCTTGTGTAGAACCACCGACGCGCTAGCATTGATCTTACGTTGTCGCTGGCCAACGAACGTGACTGACTCCTCTGGGCTGGTCAGTTCTACCAAGTCTGCGTGCAGCGTGATGTTGTTTCCTCGAATTTGGTATCGATCGAGCTTTGCATCTCGCAGATAGACCCACGAGACAAAAGATGAAGCATGAATCAGAGACAAGTTGGGCGCTACGCCCGCATCGCTGTCGGCTACGACTGGATCAATAGTTGGCCAGCTATTGTCAGGCCAAGTCACGGCTGTGAGGAAACTCTCCCGGCCCATGATGGATCGTCCTTGTTTCTTGCGGACTCCCAGCAGCACAGCCCACCACTGTCCACGCTTATCTTGAAATATATCTCCATGTCCAGTGTTTTGAACATAGTTTGTAGTGTTGTGGGCTGTATAAAGTGGGTTGTTCTCGTAGGATGTGTATGGACCCCAAACGTTTCTTGACCGTGCGATGCTCAACATGTGAAAGGAAAATGTGCCCCCTTCAGCACACAGCAGATAGTACCAGCCGTCCTTTTTGTAGATGTGCGGTCCTTCTGTGTATCCTTTCTTCCATCCCTCCCATATCAAGGTGGGTTCCGAGATCATCTCCCCCGTGGTAATGTTGATCTCGAAATTATAGATCTGGAACTGAGGTCCTGTCTTGCATATTTGAACATAGACTCGACCGTCATCGTCAAAAAGTAAAGATGGATCAATTCCAGGAAAGGGAAACAAGATGGGATCAGACCAGTTGCCTGAGCGAATGTCTGTCGTGTGAATGATAAACTGTTCACTTCGCTCATCCCCTGAAACATTCGAAGGACCATGGATAACGTTGGTGCAAATTATATAGGTAGTTCCATGACTATGTCGAATAGTTGGCGCATACAATCCCCCAGTGGCTACCATTGTAGTTCCATCATCCCATGGCGAGAGAAAGGTTGTCGCTCGAGCTAAGCATAGTTGCGATGGCCTGTTGATAGCGTTTCCTATTGAACAGTCAGAACAAAATACAATTCGTAAGAGGCTCAAAATGGTACCAGTATGCGTCCATGAAATCAGATCATCTGAGCTGTAAATAGGCAGACCAGGGTATAGGTGGAAGCTGGAGTTGACCAGAAAGTAAGTCCCATCAATTAGGCAAATTGATGGATCAGGAGCGAAGCCAGGAATGATGGGGTTATGGACAATAGAAGTCATAGTTGTACTAACAAACCTTTCTCTCTGACTGAAATGATTTCAAGTGGCAGGTTTGCTCGTGTGCATTTATGTGGCGCCAGGATTTAGCCGGTTGGAACACGGCGTGGCACCCCGACTATATCACAAGAGCAACGTGCAGCGCTCACCCCGCAGTTGATCATCCGATTAGCCTGATAGTGGTAGTTGAAGCTGTATATAGCTTGCTGCGAGGCTAAACTACCTTGTCTTTGGCGGAAGAGAGCAGATTATGATTGAACCGGGTATATAGAACAACCCGGGGTTCGTTCAGGAAGGACTATATATTCTTACCAGACA
The DNA here is from genome assembly GCF_028828085.1 of Penicillium nucicola. Taxonomy (NCBI): domain Eukaryota; kingdom Fungi; phylum Ascomycota; class Eurotiomycetes; order Eurotiales; family Aspergillaceae; genus Penicillium; species Penicillium nucicola. Next base: position 66,927 of record NW_026643125.1, on the reverse strand, counting down.
TTAAATGTCCTGGAATGCCATTTGCGATCGAATCTGTTCAATATGGCTCTGGCATATGAGGCTGTCAAACCACCCAAAGGCCATTTCTACCTGGCAGGGAGACTGTTTCCGCGGGTGAAATGGTGGAAGCAACGGAATATGCGCGTGTTATACTTCTATATTTTGGTCCTTATTGCGACAAATACGGCTAATGGATTTGATAACTCTATGATGTGAGTGCATAATCGGAATGAGGACATAATGGCGCTTCTAATCTTGGTGAAACAGGAATGGCCTTCAAACTCTCTCGTACTGGCAGGACTATTTCGACCACCCGAAAGGGCCGACATTGGGATTGTTCAACTGCGTCATGAGTGTCGGTGCGTTGGCTGGCCTTGTGATACTGCCATATATGCTTGATCACTTTGGTCGAAAGGTCTGCTTAGTTTTCGGCTCGTTCTTCATGCTGTTGGGTGTGGCCTTGCAGTCGGGCTCCATAAACTTTTCCATGTTCGTCGGCGCTCGATTCATACTTGGATTTGGAGATATCATCGTAATCTGTACGGCGCCTCTACTTATTACGGAGATCGCTCCCGCTCAAGATAGAGCAATCCTCGTGACTCTTGCTGGCGCCACTTACCATTCTGGAGCCTTTATCGCGGCCTGGACTACGTACGGAACATTGAAAATCAAAGTAAGTGGGCTCGCGTAAATGTGATACAATATACAGGCTAATCTTGGCACAGAGTGAATGGTCATGGAGAACTCCCAGTCTCATCCAAGGGTTGTTTACTTTGATGATGCTGGCCGTTGTATGGTGGATTCCAGAGAGTCCGCGATACTACATATCCAAGGATCAGCCAGAAAAGGGATTGGAGATTTTGGCATACTACCATGCTGATGGAGACTCAACCGATGAAATTGTGCAGTTGGAGTTCACAGAGATCACCACTGCTATTGCGATGGAAAAGAATGCAGATCATTCTAGCTCCTATGTGGATTTCCTCCGGACCCCTGGAAACCGAAAACGACTATTGATCATTATTACTATGGGCTTATTTGCGCAATGGTCTGGAAATGGGCTGGTCTCCTATTACCTGAACCTCATCATGGACAGCATTGGAATCAAAGATGCCAACCGGCAACTGCTTATAAACGGTGCGCTGACCTCGTTCAATCTTGCCACCAATCTGTTCTTTAGTTTCTTTGTCGATAAGTGGGGACGCAGGCCAATTATGCTAGTCAGCTCGGCTGGTATGTTGGTTGCCTTCGTGGTATGGACGGTCCTATCGGCACGATATGATGCCCATGCCAGCTCAGGGCTGGGGTCTGGTGTTTTGGGGATGATCTTCATCTACTACCTATTCTACAACCTGAAGTAAGTTTTGAGATGTGAGATTCTGAAAGAGATATCTGATCAATTTTAGGTCTGGATTGATTGCCAGCTATACTACCGAAATCCTTCCATATTCAATGCGGGCAAAGGGGTACACCATAATGGAGTTTGCCATGTACGTTGCACTCTTTTTCAATCAATACGTGAACCCGATTGCACTAGAGAATATCCACTGGCGGTATTATATCTTCTACTGCTGCTTCTTGGCTGTGGAAGTTGTGGTCATCTGGTTCCTCTACGTGGAGACACGGTATATGCCACTGGAAGAAGTGACCAAAGTATTCGATGGCGCCGATGTTGCTACAGCTACAAACCTTGAAATGGAAAAGATTGGAGACTTTGGGAAACGAGAGGGTACTACAATTCACATTGAAGAAGCAAGAGTTTGAGGCTGGGCTGGGCCTGTTTCAAACACGGGGCTCATTTAGAAAACGTTTAACCATAATCAGAGATAGGAAAATAGGATGAAACAATCCACAGGAAGCATATAAATTTGGAGAATTAAGGAGTAGACTATCTTCAGGTCTCGCAATCTATCTTCCAGATGTCAGACTATTCGGACCTACCAGATCGTTTGCTGTCCTCTGCATCAAAGACCTTCTGTCGCTTGTCTCACCATTGATTTACACCAACTTCAAGAAAATTCTTTGAATAAAATTGCATATCAATGACAAAAAAATGGGCTGGAATCTTGATTTTAATAATGCTGCCGAAGAGTCTGCGAACAAGGCATATACAGCTCCAGTAGTCCCTGCCCCGAGACAATAGTAATGAGAGATACGGCATACGTGACATTAGTAGTGTTTCTAATTACCAGATCAACGGTCGGCCGTCGAGTAGTTGCGTTGTTCAGCTTAAGTGCTGCAAAAATATTTTGTGGTTAGAGCATCAGGCCCGAAGATCACGCCTACGGACGATCTCCGCAAAAGCCCGCAACGTCTATGTCTCATATTGGCACTAAGTCATCAACATAAATGAGCAAGTGATTGTCTGTAGTCGTGAGCATTCAACAATGCAGAGCGAAAGTGCATAGGACTTCCTGTCTTTATTCTCTCACTTTTCATTTTCCTTGTTGTATTATTGTCTCCAAATTCCATCACTCAATTGAATTTCTCCCGACACTTTTGTCCCGAGACCTAACTAGATGACTTTCATGAAACGATTCTGTAAAATCTTCTAAAGGGAGAATTTTTAGCTTGAGTGACCATATAACTCATAAATAACCGAGTGTCTTTACAATCAACGTCCGTCTTCTACAGAGCTCGCTGGAATAGCTATTGATTAAGCTTACTGAACGTGTTTACCAATCAACAGATTTCCAGGTGCGTGACAGACTCAGAAGTTCCTTGCAAAATGTATGTAGGCTAAAGAATAGAAAGATGTGCGGGCTCGATATCCTATATCACACTGGTCGATATGGCTGTGGACATTTTTGGATTTCAGATCTCGACAGATGCTATACAGCCCAGTGCCGGGGACAATTCTCTGGGTGTATTCATCCTTCAAGGAGGAGTATTGTCCCTTACTCCAGGGATTGGCAGAAATGGGTCAATTATTTCAGACCAGGCTATGCCAAAGTGGCGACTGTGTGTGAAGGTTGTCGGAGTGGAAATCACCGCTGGGATGGTCCATACTAAGAGCGGCCACGCGCAGGTGACATCTCATTCTGACTGTCAATGGGAATATTTATAACCACTATTCCTCTCCTATTTAATTGTAGAACGTCAAATATGTTTTGTATACTCCGTTTCCTCCAGGGCTTTCTGTATACTTGCACCCGGCAGGACCTTCCTAAAAGGGATGGATACACGTGATGTGCTCCTGGCTGCTTCTCGACGCTTCAAATGATCCTTTTGGCCTCAGACGCGCTCATGTCACACCAGATAAAACAGTAATGCCGGCGTCAAAGGGAACGAATGCGGTGGTATCGGGCGAGGTACCATCGTATCGCCGCCCTCGCCGCCGACCGGCCCATCTACGCACCAAGACAGGTTGTCTAACTTGTGAGTCAGGGATGCACCAAATCTCATCGACCTATGTCGCCAAATATGGAGTATTAATATTTCCCAAGGTCGTAAGCGAAAGAAAAAATGCGACGAAACAGCGCAGACCTGCGGTAACTGTGCAAAACAAAGGCTAGAATGCATCTGGCAGCTCAACCGGCGACACAATGCTTCCGGAATCTTACCTGATCGCAGCTTTCCCAAAGAGGCCCCGAACCTCTCTACCCTGGACGTGGTTGATCCTAAGTTGGGTATGATGGGGACGTCTATCAGCAAAAATGCCCAACAGTCTGATTCTCACTTGATCTCTTTCACATCACCACAACCAGTATCGTGTTGGTCTCAGATCGGCCATATCGACCTCAGCATTGAACAAAAATACTTTGTCACTTGTGGCCTTTCATCTGCTCTTACACCTGGTAGTGCTCCATTATTCGACTTTCTCACGTCACGATTCCTCCCGCAACTGATTCGCCCTGCTGCAACTTCTCGCGTGATTGATTTGTTCAGTAGAGAATCGATGGCTATGGCAATGAAGACGCCAGCTTGCATGCACGCGCTGCTTGCTTGCAGTGGTGCTGAAATTCCTACAAAAACGTCTCGCTTTCGAAATTTGGCAAAGTTTCATTATGCACGGGCTGTGAATGAGCTCCGGAATGATCTGAAGGAAGATAATATTAAGAATGGCTGGTTGGTAATCATGCATACAGTTCTTATGCTTTGCATATATGAAGTGAATCTCGTTTTCCCATCCCCCTACACATGATCACCCTTGGTTGACCAAGAAAAACAGAGATCCAAACCACGAGGCTCAACAGGTGTCGAAATTCACCTGACTGGGGCAGCCCAACTTATTCGGATTGCCTCAGAATATTGCAAAATCGACCACGATAGCCCCGAAATCGAACAAGCCATGCATCGGCTCGTCTACGAAGCTTTTATCTTCCATGTTGCAACAAGCCTTCCGTTCCAATATCATACTTTGGACCACTGCCAAGTTAATGCAGCCTTTGCAATAGCAGAGACTAATCTCGGAGGACATTTTCATTCTCCTTTAGCCTGTTACCCAGACTCCCCAGTGCTTGGGGCTCCGCCTCAACTTTTCCGATGCATCTATACTATCTATCATCTTTACCGAGATATTCCTCCCAACGACCTTGATCTTGAAGTTTGTCAGAAGCTCGAGAATGATCTTTTGCGGTGGAGCCAATCAGCAGCAGCAACAGCGCCCAGTGCCTATGATTATGATGGTTTGGAGAACAACGTTGAAAAGACTGACTCGGTATCCTGGCGCCAAGCGGCATGGAAAAGCCAAACCGCTGTGATTGGGCCCCGACTCTACGTTTTGGGCTCTCGGATTCTGCTTCAACGTATGGTATACAGTAACATCAGCAAAGCTCATTCAACGATTGACGAGCTGATTCAAGAAGCGATGAGCACGGTGAAGCAGCTACAACCAGACATTGACTATTTTGCTGAATACTACTGCTGGCCATTCTATGTTTTAGGAATCAACCTGCAACATTCTGTCGATCGCCAGTGCCTGATGGCTCAAATCTGGGCCTTTCACGAAGCAACCAACAACGGCACAATGAAACGACTATCTGAGATACTGAGCACTCATTGGAATAACTCTCAATCCACCCTGCCTGGATGACCAGTTGCTTTTCTGGTCTCTATTCCAGACGCATAGCTTACTGATAAATAAGCCTGCTATAGATTTGATGTTCATCACGACAGTCGGCTGTTCGGCATTCTCGCCGGCATCGCGGGGCGACAGAGTGAATTTGTCAGCACACAGCTTATTAATGCGCCTCGGGGGGCTTATGGAAATGAATATAAAATCACCATATTGCAACCATTGTCGGTATCAGAGACGATAATCACACAATGGGCTCTATTTCATTCCAGTCGCCACCAATCGTGAAGGCCCAGGGTCTTCCATACTTCACCCCCGCCAATAATGCGGGAGAAGCCATCAACCCTGAAGACCCTAACACTCCGACATTGTTCCGCCCATTGCGCATTCGAGATGTAACCCTCAAAAATCGCGTGATCGTGGCACCTATGTGTACCTATTCTGCAGAGTCAGATCCATCTTCGCCCGCTGTCGGGGCTCTAACAGACTTCCATGTTGCTCACCTTGGCCATTTTGCCGTTAAGGGTGTCGGTTTGATCATCATCGAAGCCACTGCTGTACAAGCCAATGGTCGTATCTCGCCCAATGACTCTGGCCTCTGGCAGAAAGGCGCAGACTCCGAGCAATTCAAGGGGCTGCGCCGTATCGTGGATTTCGCTCACAGCCAAGGTGCCAAAATCGGCATCCAGTTGGCTCATGCTGGCCGCAAAGCGAGCACAGTCTCCCCTTGGTTGGCAGCCCAGGCTAAACAGCGTGGAATCAAAGCCGACGAGAGCGTCGGTGGCTGGCCTTCTAATGTGGTTGGGCCCTCGGGTGGCGAGGAGCACATCTGGGCACCAGGTGATCAATTCTGGGTCCCTCGAGAGATGTCCACCATCGAGGTGGAACAGCTGGTCCAAGACTTTGCTCGAAGTGCGCAGCTCGCTGTGAAAGCCGGCGTGGATCTGATTGAACTGCACGGCGCGCATGGTTACTTGCTCCACCAATTTATGAGCCCTGTTACCAATCGACGGACCGACAAATATGGAGGCAGCTTTGAGAACCGCATCCGAATTGTTGCCGAAGTGGCCACTGCTGTTCGTGGTGTGATTCCTACTGGAATGCCGCTGCTGCTCCGAATTAGTGGCACTGACTGGCTGGAGAAGGCGCCTGTCTCGGCGGAGACAGGAAGCTGGGACATGCCCTCGTCAATCAAGCTAGCAAAATTGCTGCCCGATCTTGGAATTGACTTCCTGGATGTGAGCTCTGGTGGAAACCACAAGGACCAACGAATTGAACCCCATTCGAACTACCAGATTGATCTGGCCGGCGAAATCCGTCGGGAGATTCGTGCTGCTAATCAGAAGACCTTGATTGGCGCCGTAGGTTTCATCACTGAAGCAGAGTCCGCCCGCAACATTGTTCAGGGTGCAGAGGAAGAAGCTCAGGCCAACGAGCAACTGTTGTCCGCACACGATCCCAAAGCTGACGCTGTATTAATGGCTCGTCAATTCTTACGAGAGCCCGAATGGGTGTTTACGGCAGCCAAGACCTTGGGTGTGAAAGTGTTGCTTCCATCGCAATTCGCTCGGGGCTTGTGAGCTCTATGTACATATTGCTTGACATAAAGCACTCTGTGCTTTGCATGATTTCCAATTTCTGTGCCGACGTGGAATAGAAACTCTTCAGCTAGACGATCCTTTCCCCATTCAAAGCTTGTCATTTAGAACGTTGGCTCGGAGTGCCCATCTAGGGCTCTGCTCCGACGCAGGTGGCCTGCAGTAAGATATTTTAGGAGAATTAGGGCGAGTCTTCGGGCGTCAAGGATATTGTTATAGGCTCATTCTCCGCGGTGTCCAGTCAGAGGCCAAGGATCTCCCAACGTGCAACGCCAAGCACCGGGCCAAGACTCGGACTGCGCCGATGTTTTGGCTCGATTGCACTTGTATGCGAGGGGGGTTGACTTGTAACAGCTATGGGAGAGGATATAAAGATGAACGCTGGGCTTGGGGATTTCGATGCTATCCCACCGATAACATCGTTCATTCTTCGGTCGTTGGCTGCGACATTCCAGTTGGAATTGGAACTCGTCCAGGAATTCCTCCTCTCAACTATCCAGCAATATCTTCTACTCTGCACAATGATGATCCCTTCGGTCTGGGTGGTGGCATTTGCTCTTCAACCGCTGCTAAGCACCGCAGCACCTGCGCCATCACCGCCAGGTATTCCCTCCTCGTCGACTGCGAAGAGCGAGTTAGCTGGCTTGACTGTTGCCGCCCAGGGATCACAGGATGGTTATGATCGCGACCTGTTCCCTCACTGGATTACTAAGAATGGGTCAGTACACATTCAGGATCGGACTAGTATCTGCATCTGATATCTCCCATAGCTGCACAACACGCGAGAGTGTACTCAAGCGGGATGGCTCGAACGTGGTCACCAGCTCTAGCTGTGCTGCTACTAGTGGATCGTGGTACTCGCCATATGACGGCGCAACTTGGACCTCGGCGAGCGATGTCGATATCGACCATCTCGTGCCCCTTTCAAATGCGTGGAAGGTAATCTAACTCTGATGTTTTACTTGGGGAAAGGCTAACGCCTAGTCACAGTCGGGTGCCTCTAGCTGGACCACAGCTGATCGCAGAGCCTTTGCAAATGACTTGGATAATCCCCAGCTTCTGGCGGTCACTGATAGCGTCAATTCCCAGAAGAGTGATGATGGACCGGAAGTCTGGAAGCCCTCACTCAGTAGGTTCTATGCCCTGCCTCTTTTTAGCAAGTATATCACTGACTCAAGAAAGCTTCCTATCACTGCACGTATGCTGAGATGTGGGTGAAAGTGAAATCAGTTTATAAGCTCACCATCACTTCGGCTGAAAAGGTTGCACTCACGGATATGCTCAACACATGCTGAAACATTTGCATTGAGTTGATCATGGATTGTTCTTGAATTGCACGGAAATGCGAACGAGACGATGACAGAGTTTATTAGAGTATTCGGCATGTTGTATGGGATATATGCCGTGTCTGTGCATGCTAGACACGGTTATTGCAGTCAGAAATCATCAAGATCAGCCGAATATAAACTAAGAATGTTACATCGAAAATTTAATCAACATCCAATGAGACAGCACTTGAAATGCCCAATGAGGAGCCTCGGATGAGCACTAGTATGGCGCGCAAAAGCCAGTGATTGGTGGTTTCCCTGCAGTGGAACTATGCGAACTATAGAGACACATGATTGGACGATTTCATTCCAGTGATTTGGATCAAAATGACATGTTTATTGTATGGAGCGTCCCCGCCTTGGAGTGAGGTCTATATAAACCCCCCAGGATGAAGGAAGACATAGAGGTCCAGGGTCTCTCACTTCATCCAAGCTTCTTGTTCGATCCATTCTCCGAATCTGGTTCTCCAAAAGAATCACTTTTTCCTCTTTTTTTTTCAATTACTTCGTCACGTCGTTGTTTGCCTTCTAATTTCCAAATGAGTGCCCCCAGCTGGCAACAGAGAGCCGAGGCCAAACGGTCCGAGGTAGCGGCCAAGATCCCCACAGAATGGCAGGTTCCCAAGTCCATCCTTGAAAAGGACTCTTCGCCATTCGATATTCCCCGGGAATCTGGAATACTGAGCGAGCGTGAGATTGCTATCACCGAGGATCATGATGCCACCGATTTGGTCCACAAATTGGCATCGAGGGAATACACTTCTCTTGAGGTGACAACTGCCTTTGCCAAGCGGGCTGCAATCGCACAGCAACTGACGTCCTGCTTGACGGAAATTTTCTTCGATGTTGCCCTGCAACGCGCGAAGGAGTTGGACGAACACTTTGAAAGGACTGGCAAGACTGTCGGGCCTTTTCACGGCCTGCCAATAAGTATCAAGGAATCTTTCAGCGTGACTGGGATCCAAACAACCTTGGGTTTCGTCTCATTCTTGGACCGTCCTGTATCAGAGAAGAACTCTGCTTTAGTTGACGTTCTACTCGCAGCGGGTGCTGTCTTATATGTCAAGACCAACATCCCTCAAACCATGATGACGGCTGACTCGCACAACAACGTGTTTGGTCGAGTTCTCAATCCGTACGGCAAAGACATCACCGCAGGAGGTAGTAGTGGAGGCGAAGGCTGTCTCGTTGCGTTGCGAGGATCTCCCCTTGGGGTCGGTACCGATATTGCAGGCTCAATTCGCATTCCTGCTCTGTGCTGTGGCCTGGTGGGATTCAAGCCAACTGTCGGGCGTGTTCCATACGGCGGGCAAACATCGGCAGCTCGGCCGGGAATGGTTGGTATTGCCCCGACTGCAGGCCCTCTTTGCCGCTCTGCTCGAGACGCAGAGCTCTTCTTGCGGGTCGTATTCAACTCGAATGCTGCAGACCTCGACAACGGTGCCCTGGGAATTCCTTGGATTGAGCAAAACCCTAGCTCAACTCTCACCATCGGCATCATGCCTGAAGATCCAGCACGTCCCATGCACCCTCCTATGAAGCGTGCATTGGCAGAGGCGGCACAGAAGCTGAGCGCATCTGGACACCGAGTCGTGAGCTTGGACAAGGAAATGAAGTTTATAGCCAGGGCGTGTGAAGTTTCATGGGAATACTTCTCATTGGATCCTGACCGAACTCCCCTTGGTCATATCGCCAAAGGGGGCGAACCCCATATACCTTCCCTTCACTTCACGTATAACTTAGAGGAAGTTGGCCCGGAGCCAAATCTCCGCAAGCTGTTCCAGCTGAATGTTTCTAGGGATGAGATTACAGCTAAAATGCGACAGCTATTTGTGGACAATCAATTAGACGTCATTTTGGGTGCTGGATATCAAAGCTGTGCAGTTGAACATGACGCATATGGGTTGCCACTTTATACAGTGTTGGCAAATCTTGTTGATGTAAGTTGACATTCCCGTGGCTACAGGGACTTGACTAACAATATCAAGTATCCGGCTTGCGTGCTTCCCATCGGTAGTGCAAATAAGGCCGCAGACAAAGCGTTTATCAGAGAAGTTGATTATGTGCCATCTTGTATGAAATCATATTGTATTGACAGGAAATGCCCAGCTAACCGTTTATAGACCAGCCTCGATTGATCGAAGGTGCGCCTTGTCATGTTCAAGTCATCGGCAGAAAGTTGAAAGACGAGAGTCTTATGCATGCAGTCTCAACAATCGAGCGGGCTTTCCAGTAAGGAAACGTATCTTCTCGCAGTGCATGAGACTTTCACAGAGCATTGATATTTCCAGAATGTCATGGATTCATCAACACAAGTTGAAGAGCATCTGACTTGATCTTCAACCTAGCCATCTTCGCCATCACCATCAAGTAATGCTTGCAGACCTAAGATCCTGCCATTCTGTGGGATATCATCTTCCATTTTGCTGGTGACAGACCAAATTTTTGTTAGTCGCTTCTGCACCCACCTTGCCTGGCCACCTGGCTTTTGGATAGAGATCAAAGAAATGCAAGTCTGTACCGTATTTCTTTCAGTAGAAAATATGCACACCGATCCTAAGATTCCCAGTGGCCATAATAAATAGCTCGGAAAATGGTCCTCCAGAGTAAGAAAGGGAATATGCTTCAACCCGGCTTCAAGGCAACTTTTTGCCTGCCGATTTCTCTCATCATCTTTCATACTGGGGTTCGTTTTCAGCAGTAAGATCTGCACAGAAATTCCGTACAATTCTGCCAGCACGTTGTCTTCAATGTGAAGCACCCTAGGGCAATGAGACAGCTGTTTTTGGAGCCGGATCCAGGCTGTGATTTCAGAAGCATTCAATACACACGATATGCGTGCAAGCTTTGTGATATCAGCGATCAGTAAAAAGAATTTATACGGCGCGTAGAGAATTGGTTGCGTAGAGCTCTCGAATCTCCCTTCGGTAGAATTACCATGTCCCAAACCTAAGGAGTACAGCAGCAGGTTGGAATCATTCCGAAGTTTAGATAGCTCATCGACTGTTGGATCAAATAACATCATTAACGACGCATGATATATGAATGATTCCGTGCAAATGCGATCAAAGACCGCTGTCTGAGGACAAGTCATCCTTGGGCGGCGCAGAGCCAAAATGATTCTCGAGGCCGCAATATGAGGCGCACTGGTCGGTGAAGAATCATGCCGTGAGGTCTAGTTTCTGGTTAATCGAAAGCTAATACGCAGAAGGGGTCGAGCGTACCTCAAATACCGAAAGTGAAATTACCGTAGCTAAAAGCGCATCATGAGAGCCTATATCTTCAGCACTTTCAAGCATGTTTTGAAGACCACTGATTGTGTAAATATAGCTTCGTACTGCACAAGATATTGACCAATGGGGAGCCGAAGCTAAATGCATCCCAGCAATCGCGATCATCGCGCCCATTAAAGGCGGAAACTCCAGTGCCAAACGGAGCATGTAGGATTGATCCGAGAAATGGGACAGCGAACTTTGACGAACGAGGCGTGAAAGAACCGTCGATGCAAAGTATCGGTAAAGATAAGAGTGCTCCTGGTGTTGAAATGGACATGGCATAACAATAGGCGGCGTTAATGTCACCGACAGCGCTGGATCGAGAGATACTCTCATAGAGTCCGAAGTGTCTACAGGATTGCGATGTCGCAAGCCTCTTCTTCTATCGTACTGTTTCCCTGTTGGCCATTTGCAACTGAGGTCATTGCGAGTGCAACCCGAACACCTCGGTCGCGTCTCGTCACATTTCTTGCGGCGCTTCCGGCCTGTTTGATCTCAGCTTCAAATCAGTATGTTATTTTTTTTAGAAAAAAGCCCACATAGAAAACACCCCGTTTGGGTTCTGAGTTTGGCTGTAGATGACATTGAGGAGAAGGGAAGAGAAGAGAAGGGAAGAGGAAGAGAGGAAGAGAGGAAGAGAGGAAGAGAGGAAGAGAGGAAGAGAGGGGAAGATGGGCGGAAGACTCCGGCCATCAACAACCATTTCGTTGTATTTGCTCAGTCGCTCACTTTCTATTCAAAATCCTCCGAAACTGTCTATTTACTCATGGGAGATTTCTTGCTTTTCCAAATGCGCAATGATCATCTTCAAATATGCGGTTGCACGGGGCGTTGTGGCCTCAACACCCTCTAGTTTCGCGGCATCATCCCACAGTCGAAGAGAAACCATCTCATCTCGCAACGGATCTTCTTCAAACTCTTTTAAATCCAGGCCCTCAAAGGGACCACCTTGGAATGCCAGCGATTTTTGAGACGCCGACGATAGGGAGTCATAGTACGCATGGTTGACTGCAGTGAGATACCTATGCAAGATTAGCCTGGGCTTGATAGACGATATACAGAGAAACCTACCGCTTTGCCGCAACATGACTATTCACGAGTCTGCAAACGGTCTCGCCAAATCCAAGAGACCGAAGATATGCAGCGCCAATAGCTTCATGGCCGACGCGGCCAACATTTTCCTGGCTTCCGCGCAGGTTCATGCGCGCCTCCTTGGTGGTTTCCAAGGGAACGATTTGACCAATGTCGTGCAATAAAGCGGCGATGACTAGCTCATCTCGGGCCCCTGGAAAAGACCATTAGCTTGATATCTCCAGTGCTCTTCGATTGTAACTGACCGGCCTTTTGTGCTTGATGTGCTGCTTGTAGACAATGTTCAAGTTGGCTAATGGATTCACCGATGTAGTCGCCTTGGCCATACTTCTCCAGAGCACCAACGATCGCGTCTGCCTTGTGGTATATTTGTTGAGCCATGGCAAGGGAGGGGGAGAGGGAGACAGGTAGAGAGAATGTATGACAATGTAGAAAATGGAATCAGGACAGAAGGAAAAGTCTCAGGTGGGGGGTAGAAAGAATTTATACGTGATCAAAGTCCTCGATCCATTCATTGGTTCTAAAAGAAGGGTACACACCTGCGCTACTTATCTCGACATGATTCATTTCATTCTACAGGCGATAGCAGTTTGCGGACCTCACACCGATGGTCTTCGTCTAGCTCCAGTTGAATCGGCAAGACAGAATTATTCTCTTGGTTTTATCACTTCCATTTTTCGATTACATCACTTTTTAACTTTAGACCCCAAGTTCCAGTAGCCTGTTGTCTAGTTTACAAGACTAACTTATATACATAACTATACAGGGATGGCCTCTGAGTCCACCGTCAACATGGGCGAACCAAAAGCGTAACGAGCTCGGCCTTCTTCGTAGGATTCTCCTTCCTTCCGCATGTGAGTTGCTGGCCAAAGCTTCTGGCGATCTATATAGTACTGATCATGCAGATTTCCGTCAGTGGCGCAGTTGTAAGTTGCGTAAACCGCTCGACGATCCTTGGAACTGGTATTGGCACCGCTTCTATGAGCCAAATATGAGCCAAAGATCAAAATATCGCCTGTTTCTATCAGCATAGCTTTACTAAACGCGGAGCGAAATGTAGTTACCAGCTTCAAGCTCGGCAGAAGTCCAGGTGTTTGATTTCACCCAAGTGGGTTCAATGCATCGATCACTACCGAGAGGAATCTCCATACGATGACTTCCGTCGACAACTTCCAAACCTCCATTGACGGAGTTCATTGCGTCGACGGCAGCCAAGATTGTCAAATGTTTGATCATCTTAACGTGGGTGTAAGCATTTGCATCGATATGGGGGTCAAATCCACCTACAAAAGTAAGTTAACAATGTTCGCTATAGATGGGATTCAAAGAGTACGTACCACTTCCGGCCAGCTTGTAGTTGATTTTCTCTTTGAAAAGAAGCATTTCTTCTCCGGCGAGCTGTTGCAAAATACTGGTAGCACGCTGACCCCGTAGGAAACTATCGAATCCTGGGTGGGAATTCGCGAAATTCTCCGTGCGACAAAGCACGCGCTTTCCCTCGGCGTTCACCTCTTCATAAGGCATCCATGGTGTATCGGGAGTACAAGGGAGATCGTGAACCTCTTGTGCCCATTGCTGTAGCAGCTCTGATTCACTGGGAGTAAAGAACTGCCGCACTAGCAAGTAACCTCGCTCCTGGAAACTCGAAACTTGCTCTGCAGAGAGAGCATAGTGATGATTCTCCATGATGAGCAAGCCAATGCGGTGATGTACCAGAGGCGAAAAGAAAGTGAGGCTCATGAAGCACGTTTTATACGGGCCAAGTACTCGACCATGCAGCGGCCACGAGGCCTCGCACTTCGCACCGCAATAGAACCCAAACAGGTTAAGGTCCAATCTGGCGGATCGGAGGCCGACAGGTCTAACAGGCCACATGGGTGAAAGATAAGCTCCGATAGGCTTGGCGCTCAGGTCCCACCGTGGGAGTGGAGCGCCAAGCCGTGAGAGCGGAGCCCTACCGCTGTGGGTTTTCATGTGCGAAGTATGGGAATGCTACTGTAGGCACTTGAGCTTGGACCTATGAAGCTTGACACTTCGCGCTTCGTCCCGGCGTAACATTTGAAGCTTCTCGTGCATCAACGTCAGTTTGCTATTGGACTCTTGCAATACATGCCACACTTCACCAGAGTTTCTTGAACATCTACTTAACATGCCCTGAATCCAAAGAATCCCTAGTTCCTTTCCGTCTTTCCGTTAAGCAAAAGAGCGTGGCCATGGCTATTTTCACTCATGACCCGGTGAAGAACTGTCCCAAAGTCGAAGAGCCTGGCGCGGAGGACCATGACATTGAGCAAAGTGAAACCAAGCGGAAGAGCTCCGGTGTACTGAATGTGATCGTCTCCGGTCTAGCATTGTTTAGCGATGGATACAATGCACAGATCAGTATGCCTCCCGCTCATTATTTTTGATCATCCTCTAATCTTTCTCCAGTTGGCTACATGGAACCGTTGTTCTCAGTACTGTGAGAGACCTGATGTTTTCTGTGTTTGGCTCTATTCACTGATGGATGATACAGGTACATGAAGGGCATGTCTTCAACCATCAAGTCTCGCCTTTCCAACTCGTACTTGATTGGTGAGATTTTCGGAATGCTCTTTTTTGGAGTCTTGATCGACCGGATCGGCCGTAGAACCGGAGTCGTTGCTGCTACAGCTTTCCTTATTTTGGGAGTCGTCTTAGCTACTGCTTCACATGGAAATACTGAGCTGGAGTGAGTTGACCCTCCTTCCTTGTTAAAAAGAAAGAAAATGCACGCAGGTCAGAGGAACGCAGATCGCTGACAAGGATTGAAGCATGTTTTGGATGATGATTGTTGCACGAGGCATTGCTGGATTTGGTGCTGGTGGAGAGTATCCAGTCTGTGCTACGAGCGCCACCGAAGCTGCTGATGAAACAGCAAAGCTCCGTAAACGACGTGGCTTTCTCGTGGCCGTGACAACGGATTTTGCGGTTGATCTGGTTCATACTTCCCAGCCTTTGCTTATCACGCAGATTGCTAACGTCTACTTTAGGGCTTTGTCGCAGCTGGTTTGGTTGCCCTGATTGTGTTAGCCTGCTACAATCAGCAAAACTCAGAAGGTGTTTGGCGAGTCTGCTTTGGCCTGGGTATTGTAGTAAGTCTTTTGGTCTTTCTGAACACACGATTGATCTTTCTAACCTCAAGACAGCTCCCACTTTCCATCTGTTTCTTCCGTGTACGGATGATAAACTCGACGCAATATCGAAAGCACGCCATTAAATCTCAGTATCCATACATGCTGGTACTGCGTCGTTACTGGAAGCCGATGCTTGGAACATGTAAGTACTGGCCAACTTCATTTTATATATTCCGATGAACTGGTTCTCACACCGAAATCACAGCATTGGCCTGGTTTTGCTATGACTTCGTGACATATCCCTTTGGCTTATTCTCATCGACAATTATCGAGCAACTGAATCCTAACAACACCACGGTTCAAAACATTGGATACGGAGTAAGTCTTAACCGAGCGAAAAAGCCAAATTTCCTCAAACCCAACTAACGGCAATCAGACGGTTATCAATTGCTTCTATCTACCCGGTTGTTTACTTGGTGGATTACTGATGGATCGCCTCGGCCGTAAGCAGACTATGACCTTGGGATTTATGCTCTGGGCAGTATGGGGCTTCATTATTGGTGGTGCCTTACATCAGATTCAGAGTGTTTTCCCCCTGTTCATAGTCATGTACGGAATTTTCCAGGCTCTCGGAGAGATGGGACCCGGTGTCTCGACATTCCTCTGCGCTTCTGAGTCCTTCCCAACACCACTACGGGGCCATTTCTTGGGCTTTGCCGCCGCGGTTGGCAAGGCAGGCGCCTCCATTGGGACGGAGGTTTTCACTCCAATTCAGAACTCGTTTGACTCGACTGAAAAAGGTCAACAGGCGGTGTTCTTGATCGGTGCCGCCTTCACTGTCGTTGGCGGCCTCATTGCCTGGTTCTTGATTCCGGATATGTCTCGGGAGCTGGAAACAGAAGATGTTCGCTTCAAAGAGTATCTGGAACAGAATGGCTATGATGTTAGCCTCTACGGCGAGGCATTGGTTATCAATCCACGAGATTAGAATCTAGTCTTTGCTCAGGTTGTTATATAGTCTGCGCGTCCAAGGAAACTCTAAATAATTTTACGAAATCTCAACATCATTTCAAGATAGCCGGCAATACTTCCCTCTTCTCATGATTGGTGTTTTGGTATTTAACTGTTTGACTTCAAGATTAAGTGTCGATCCATGGGAAATAGTAAGCCTTGGCGTCATGGGGTGGATGAATGGTTGATTGTGGCCGATCCTGGATATCGCCGCTCAATTGATTGGGTAAACGCACGAGAACCCCGAGTTCCAACAAAGCCAATCGCCAAACCAAGGTCGGCTGTACAGTATAAGGCGAGTATCGGGTTGCTCCATAGGGCCTGCGGTAGGTCAACTGGTGCGAAAAGGGGCGACAGCACAGTCCCGAGGGGAGAAGAGGAAGTGAGAAAGAGATGAGGGATGACGTCGGTCGTCGGTCTCGGAACAATTATATCCCGGCCTTGGAATGCGCGGTTGAAAGCATGGAGTTCGCAGACCATTGGCAAATGCAATTGCAGGACAGTCAGGTCTGGGGATACCGGCATTATGTCCGGGCAATGGATTCGATGCCGATTCTCCACACATTTCCCTTGGAGAAATCAAAATTGTACGTAACGGTGCAGAATTATACGGAGGACAAGCCGCACATCCGAGTCCCTAGCCAAATATGCGGAGAGCACTCGCTCCTGGAGCGTTTTACCGGGGATTTAGGCGAGAATACAGGATGACGCCGATGGAATGTGAAGAAGCGATGCTCCCAACGCTCCCTCCCATTTCAAGCGTGCAGCGCTTTTCTCGGATTGGCGACGCAGGTATCATCCCTGCGGGTTGTCGGCGCGAGAAGCAATCCAGCCCGTTCCCCATGATCATCACACAGAAACAAGGCGAGAATTACTAATGTCCACACCGAGAGGCCAAGTGGAGACGGCGTGGAGTCAACTGCAGCCAAGCGATTGCCAATGATGCTTCTTTTCGGCACGCCGAACCACAACTGATGTGGCAAAGCTTTTCCTGTCTCGGTAACCGGGGTTAGTATGGAGAATATGGAGGGTTTGGGGCTTTCGGTCCACTGGTCGCCCCTTCGTAGGGCCCGTCCTGGTTCCCTTTAAATGCGCCATGCCTTGCATATCTCGCCCGACATTTCTCTCTCTCCTCCCAGAATTCCACCATGGTTTCGGAGGACACGCGACCTGAGCTTCCCGACGTGGAGAAGGTCTCAGACGCTTGTCGCGAGAATTCGACCTTAGTCTTGTCAGAAGAACAGGCCCTGGCAAAAGCCCGCAGTAACCCCGATGACGCACTACCAATCCTCATCGGCTACGCGGTAGACGACCTCGACAACCCTCGTAATTGGCCAAAATGGCGCAAGTGGTATATCACCATCGTGGTTAGCATGCTCAATGTTTTCACGTATGTCATCTTTCAATCCTCTTGCTTCTCCATCCCTGTCTAACCACCGTCATTTAGAACATGGTGTGCCGGTGGCATCTCATCGGGCGCGACTGGCATACAAGAGGAATTTGGGGTCTCAGCGGAGGTGACAACCTTATGCCTGTCTCTCTATGTTTTAGGCTACGCCATCGGCCCTGTGCTTCTCGCTCCTCTCTCGGAATACTTTGGTCGCCAGCCGGTGTATGTGGTATCATGGTTCTGCTTATTTATCTTCCAACTCCCTCTTGCCTTGGCCCCGAACATTGGCACTATTCTGGTGTGTCGCTTTATCGCTGGATGCGCTGGAGGTGCGCCCTTGACAAACACTGGCGGTAGTATCAGCGACCTGTGGGAGCGAAATGAGAGTGGAGGCCCCATGGCTGTCTATGGCTTGAGCAGCACCTTTGGTCCTCCCATGGCGCTGGTAATCACTGGATATATCGGGCTCAATCTGGGCTGGCGATGGATCTTTTGGGTATTGATGGCCATGACGGGTGGCGTGTGGGTTATTCTAGTAACCACCATTCCTGAAACACGCCACACCACCGTGCTCCAGAACAAGGCGAAGCGCGCACGAAAGCAAATGAAAAAGGAAAATCTTGGCTCCGCGGAATCGACTATGGACCTTCACGCGCACGACCGAAAAGGTCTGCATGAACTATTCGCCATCACACTCACGCGTCCGTTCCGGTTCCTCTTTTCCGAGCCAATCACATTGTTCTCTGCCATTTACAATGGCTTCTTGTACGGCCTTGTTTATCTGTTCAACGAAGCGATCCCCCTTGTCTTCGGTGAGCCCAAAGGGCATCCGTTCAACACCGGTCAGCAGGGTCTGGCCTTCTTGGGAATGGCCATTGGTCCTCTCATTGCATTCTGTTTCTATCCACTTCAGGAGCGATACTACTTGCGCCGCGTTGCAGAGAATGGAGGCAAAGGTGTCCCCGAAGCACGTATGTGGATGGCGCGCTTGGGAGCAATCTTGATCCCTATTAGTCTGTTCTGGTTTGGCTGGACAAGCTATCGGTCAGTGCATTGGATCGTGCCAATCATTGCATCGTCGTTCTTCGGGGCTGGCATCTACATCGTTATTCTCAGCATTTTGAACTACGTTGTCGATAGCTATCAGACTTATTCAGCCTCTGCTCTTGCCGGTGTGATCTTGGTGCGCAATGTTGTCGGAGCTGGATTCCCCTTGTTTGCGACTCAGATGTATGAGAAGCTAGATTATGAATGGGCTTCGAGCCTGTTGGGTTTCATTTCAATCCTGCTGGTGCCAATCCCATTCATCTTCTTCTACAAGGGAAAGGCCATCCGCCTCCGAAGCCCATGGGCCAGGGAGCACTTTGATCAGAACGAGGATAGCCCGCATTAGTGTCTTCGCCGGGCGGAAAAGTGGTTAGGCGATTGTAAATAAAGACCCAATTGTATTTATTCAAGTATCATGAGCATTCTGAAAAATTGTATAACAGCACGAACGAAAAACGATTGCATCTTCCTTCCTATATGTATGTTGCTGCCAACCGAGATTGCAAATGCTGCCCCGCTGTGATTCGACGCTGGCCATCGTCCCAGCCACGAGCACCTCCTCCATGGCCAATCACTCTCTCCGTTTCCTCGTCGCCTTTCGTGTCCTTCCGATGACAGGAGACGATTTCACTTGGTACGGGAACAAGTTCGGTTTCACTCACTGGTTGACAGAAGAACGCGATGCTGTAGCGATCTTGCGGTTTAGATATATGATCTGATTGGGCGTTTTCGGGAAACACGACTCGATGAACTGTTGACTTGAGCAAACCGTCTGTCCAATAGCTTAACAAGTCACCAATGTTCACGAGGATTGGCGGGAATGGGAAGTTTGCTTGGCCTCCCGGGTAAACTGGGACAGCTGCCCACTGATTATCTGCAGTAAGTATCTCAAGCCCTGGCTGCCCGGGGCGTTGAAATAATAAGGTAATACTTCCATAGTCGGAATGAGCCCCGGCGCGGATATCCTTTCCGGGCCGGTATGATGAAACCACAGCGGGATAATACAGCCATCGAAGAGAGTTCTCGGTTGAACCTTTCGATTGATCATGGCGAGTGGTGAAGAAGTCCTCGTCGATCTAGGTCGAGTTAGTACGTCTTTCTAAGCAGAGGAAGGACCAAATAAGCTATACCTCCAGCCCAAGGGCAAGAAGTCTCAATATCTGACTGCAAGTGGTATTGCAGAGATTTGTGAAGCGAGCGATTTCCGACTCCTTTGAAACTAAACATGGGGGTAGTGGTTGTTGACGATTTCCCTCCTGGAATTCCCCGATATTCAATGCTCGTCGGGGCTATCAGATGCTTGGTCACCGCACCGTGGGGGATGAACTCACTCCTTAAAATCCCCTCTCTACAAACGATTAGACATGTTCTCTTGGGGTGTGAGAAAACGAAGTAGGCTCACATCGTGATGCTCAGGATCTAGAGTCTCTACATGCATTCCTACCCAGCCTCGGTTCTGGGGACAGGTCAGTTATGTGAATGAAAGCGACTCCTGGGCAAGACAGACGTCACATTCTCTGCGATACGGGGCTTTCTCGATGGTAGAGAGCTGAAAGAATTCTTGCGACTTGACATAGTGAGCTCCATGTTCACCAAAAGCCATGCAGGAGTGGCTGCAAGGGGTATTGCCGTACCAGATTGAAGGCCTGGTCAACATCCGAAGCTGTGAACCGCGTGCTGTTGCTATCGACGTACAGAAAACCAAATTTTACCGCCGCGTCCAGCAGCTTTTTCCCTGCAATGACATCGTGTGAGTTGGAGATATCCACCAGGGGAAGTTCAATGGAATTTGCTGGATTGGCCATGATGTTGACGTTGGCAAGTTGGTTTCCCTGAGGGGATTCTGCCCTGATTAGTCCAATCATATATAACTGGGCGGTCTACGCCGCCAACCGAGTGCCTTCGATTCTGACTCGAACTCCATTCTCACTTCTCAGTTCCTTCGTATACAGTCTCGGTGCTCTCCGTGCCAATACTCAACCCCGCTTGCATTCGCGGGTCTCCGTTGTCTCCGACGGTGGAGATGGCGGATGGACCAGTCCGAATCAGCATAGTATAAAACCTTGACTGGACCACTACACTAGAGTGGAAGGTTCTGCCTGGCCTACCTCGGCATCTTTTGGCTATACGAGCATACCCTTCGCTTCGGGCTTGTACCAGATTAATAGATCCCCCCCGAACAAATCCAGCCTTTGATTCTGACTGTGGCTCACATTGACCTGGAAGCTCACGCCGAGATGGACCAAGCGTCTGGGGTTGTGGATCGGAGTCCCCCGTGGGGATCAATCCACTTTTCTGGGGAAATCACTATTAAAGCGCTCATCTGCTGAAAGCAGGAGATCCCATGAACCGGTCGCAAGGGAAAACATCATGAGTCCAACATTGAATCTCGACGTGGAGAAGCGCGCGGGGACCGCAGAACCAGCACTTTTTGAGGATGAGACGGGCGCGGTCCCTGCCACTAGCTTTGAGCATGGTGATTCTCTGTATGCAAAGCTTCAACGACTCGGGGGCAAGATAAATGTCGAGCAACGAGGCATCGAACGTGTGCCGGAGGACGAACGAACGGACAATTCATACTGGAATATTGGTTCCATGGTATTTTGTTCTTGAGCATCGTGCGAGATCTCTCTAACCCGTGGAATAATCCTAGTGGCTGGCTGCCAACATGGTGGTGCCGTCGTTCACCATTGGGGTTCTGGGCAAACCGTTGTTCGCCATGGGCTTTGTGGACTCGGTATTGGTGATCATCTTTTTCAACATGATCGCGGTCATGACGGTCTGCTTCTTTTCCGCCTTTGGTCCTGCTTTTGGATTGCGACAGATGGTCTTGTCGCGATTCTGGTTTGGATGGTGGGGGGTGAAGCTGAGTGAGTCTCAATCGCTGGTTCGTATTACTCCGCTAATCTATTGTTCACCGCGATAGTCGCCATATTCAATGTCCTAGCATGCATCGGCTGGGCTGCGGCAAATATCATCGTCGGGGCGCAACTGATCAATGCCGTGAATCCTAGCGTTCCTGGCTATGCAGGTATCCTCATAATTGCAATTTGCACTCAGCTTGTGGTCTTCTTTGGATATCGAGTGGTGCACGCGTATGAGTACTGGAGTTGGATTCCGACCTTTATCGTTTTCTTAGTTGTGCTCGGTGTATTCGCCCATTCCGGAGATTTCGTGAATGTCCCGATGAACGTCGGTCGTGCTGAATTGGGATCTGTTCTCTCATATGGATCAACAGTCTTTGGATTCGGTACCGGATATACAAGCTTCGCAGCAGACTACACTGTCTATCAACCAAGCAATCGTCCTCGGCGCAAGGTGTTCCTTGCCACCTGGCTGGGCATTTTTCCCACCTTGCTCTTCACGGAACTCCTTGGTGCTGCGATAGTCACGAGCACCGCTATTAATGGGGGAGACAATGCATATCAACAGGGATGGGATGAGGCTGGCGTCGGAGGCCTTCTTGGTGCTGTTCTATTCCCAAGTGTTGGAGGATTTGGCAGATTCTGCGTTATTATTCTTGCGCTTTCTATTGTCGCCAATAATTGCCCAAATATCTACTCGGTTTCGTTGACTTTGATGGTCATGGGGCGGTGGACTCGTCACGTTCCTCGGTTTGTCTGGACGGTCTTTGCTACTGGGGTTTATATCGCTATTGCCATCCCCGGTTATAGCAACTTTGAAGCCGTGTTGGAAAACTTCATGCATTTCATCGGATATTGGCTGGCAATTTACGAAGGTATCGCGTTGACTGAACATTTCGTGTTTAGACGAGGATTTTCCGGTTATAACCCCGAAGACTACGATGACCGGGACAAACTCCCCCCGGGTATCGCGGCTTTGCTTGCATTTTGTTGCGGAATTGTCGGCATGGTGACTGGAATGAGTCAGTCCTGGTGGGTTGGTCCTATCGCCAAGCAAGCGGGCTTATCCACTACAGGAGGCGATGTTGGCTTCGAGCTAGGGTTTGCATTCGCTGCCGGGTCCTATCTGATTCTCAGAACGATTGAGTTGAAGATCTTCCAGCGTTGAAATATGTCACAAGCATTCATTGTCCATGCCTACTCAATTTATGGGACAGTGTCAAAATACTAGATTGTAGATAGGGTCTGCAATGCAAGCCACTTCAATCACCATGAAGCCTTTGGTCCAGATATTGTTCACCTGGGATCCCCCTTCATCTCGAAAATCACGAGACCCATTCGTAGCTCAAGACTGGAATATCAAACACCGGCGCGGTGCATGTCGCGTTGAAGTAGGCGTCATGGGTGCAGCTGAGTTGGAAATCCGTGCTTCCGGAGTAGGTG
Source organism: Penicillium nucicola (assembly GCF_028828085.1). NCBI lineage: Eukaryota > Fungi > Ascomycota > Eurotiomycetes > Eurotiales > Aspergillaceae > Penicillium > Penicillium nucicola. The sequence continues at coordinate 43,767 of NW_026643125.1, read as the reverse complement.
ATGCTGCTGCCATTGTCACACTTCAGGGCATGTCCATAGCCCAGAGTGTAATCCATATGACCGGTTGAAGTTTCCAGATCGGAAGTTCCATAGAAGGCCACAATCCGCCCAGCGCCGCGGTCTGCATAGCCACAGTTGCTTTCACCATGAGCGATGTCATGGATACGATATCCAATGTACTCGTCGTGACACGTGAGACCATCCGCAAAGTCGATATCCAGCGTTTGCTTGGGGCCATATCCCCAGGGCTCGTAGTTGGGCATCCCGGTCCAACACACATTCACCATGCTGCCGTTGCAAGTGGCTGGATTGGGGTCACACCAGCCATTTCCACAGAGGCAACCCTTGGCGTTGATGTCGACTTGATTGTGGATGCAGTCCAGGCTGTGGGAGCCATTGAACCACTTAAACTCATTGACCGTCCATGTAGGAATCGGACAGCCGTCCGGCGGAGTGATAGAGCGCGATTGGATTTTTGCAGGCGAGGCATATGTAGAAACCGCCAGCAGGGCTGTCACTAGAAGACGGGCTGCCATGTTGTCCGTGGGGATGATGAGACAGTGATATAACAGGATGCAAACAACCTAGACTTCTGCGTGGATTCCATGCACAACTTATATACAGTCATGGAGAGAAGGCTAGACTCTGAAGCAAGAAAGACAATTGCAACCTCGTTCTCACTGTGGAGTCGAAATCTGCAAGTCAGCACGCTAATGCGATTCGGCTACTTTGCTCAACACATGGCCAATGGGATGATGGATGGCAAAGTAGGGTCCGAGACAAAGTGTAGATGCCCTCGCCTAACGAGAGGTGTTCCTTCTTGGCACTGCGCCAGAGTCCACCTTTGTTATACTCGAAGCAGTGCGAGCCGACTGAAATCTTAGATCTAACGTCAGCCTGTCTGGCATTCAGGGCAAGCCAAGCCCTCTAGATATTCTTGGAGATGGGCAAATACTACATGTCTTGGATTTGACTTTGGTTAGAATCCTTGGGTCTCATCGCTTTCAACCAAACGCGAAGATCGGGTGACAGGGCATAGCGTTTCGTTGGTCTTGCTTGGAATGCAATTGCTACACAGTGGATGATGGAAGTCTCTATCTGAAGCAGGAGCTGTCCACTCGCTTGCTCGATCAGACTCTGAAACCGAGCCATAAGTGATCTCGTATGTCGTCAAGACCGGCGTCAGCATGCTTTGCAGCATTGGCGGGAAATCTCCAAATTGTCTCACAACTGCTATGAGAGCAAACATCCGATCACCACTTACTGCCTTATATTTGAAGGCTGGGCCAGATTGCATACGTTGGTCAGGGATATCAGCCAATTGGTTTCTTCCGTATGATCCCCGTGGACGTGTGGACGGTATAGATGCTTCGAATTCGAGCCATTTGTTGATCATGCAAGCGCAAAGTTGATCGGTCGGAAAAAGGCGCAAACATAGCCCTGCCGACCATTTTCCTGACCTCTCAAACCCAGTCGAAATGGGAGTCGTGGGGATATCAATTCTAGAATCGATCTGACAGGGGTTCTTTCACTTGCCGAAACTGTCCCTTGCTGCCTGGATGTCGGCTTTTGTGCCTTGACAGTCAGGCATACACACGTGACTCTGTCGGGGGACGGGACCCCGTGACCTGCCGTTTGCGTTCTCCACGTGACGTGACCGGTTTAGGAAATACTTGGACATCTAGTCAGGCTTAGTCTCAAGGGACAGGTTTCTCTTTGTTCACGGGCTGCAGGGTATCCGACTCTAGTGCAGTAGCCTATCCTGTTACAATATACAACTTACAGTAGATATAAATTATTATATATATCCCACGCTCGAGATTCCGGATTCCAAATTCCGAATATTCGCTCGATGAAACCTCAAGGATCTCAACAACTTCAACGGATTTGGTACTTGCATTTCACTTACCGGTGAAGGCTTCATAAAAACCACGCGAAGGATGGAAGATCGGTGCATAGCCTTTGGACACATCTGGGGACTGATAGTGACAAGAGTGACTGTACAGGAATCCTTCAACATCATGATGAAGTTAGACTTGGACTGTCATCCGATCATGCTATATATACTGCAAGGTATCGAAGAACCCTGTGAACAACAGTCAATTGTGACAACTTCCAAAGAAGTAGTCTTTCCACACCCGCGTGGTGCTACTTGAACCCTACCAGTGAAATAAGCACAGGCGGCGGTGACCCCGTCAGCTTACAGATTGGTCCGGGTGAAAGAGGCCCAGCCCGACGATCTCGCATCTCATGTCTATCATCGTAGCCACTATCTACAGCACAGCGAAGCCTCCCCTATCTGTTGGCGTCACAAAAGCAGTGTGCACGGGCAATCCGAGTAAACTCGACGCCAAATCTTGCATCGCGGTTAGGTTCTCTCGTACATGTACAGGACGATCAAACTCAGATCTGCCCATCTCCGCCCCACCAAGCCTGTCCGATGGAAAGGCGGTAGTGCAAACATCGGGTGGTGACACAGGAGCATTGGCAACAGCGCAGCCGAGGACGCGCGTGTCATGGACATGGAACAGTCAAGCCTCCACGTCGGCATGGCGGCAAGCGCGAGATTACTATACAACAGGAACCCATCGAACGGTCGGTCCGGGACCACAGACGTCGCCTGAATGAGGAGACCCAAGCGTCGGGAACTTTCAGAGTGTTGATCGTCTCCGAGTCTGTCGATGTGGAGGTTCAACAGCCATGTGGAATGGGGCCGGGCCTCACATACACGCGGCACGATGCTTTTCCGCCAGTCTGAGGACGGGTCGGGGAATTTAATCTGCAGGAAGAAACGAAGAAACGAAGAAATGAGGAACCCTTGGGAAACATGGCATGGTTACAAGGACTCCATGGATTCCTTGGATTCCTTCACTTGGTTGCTTTGAAATCGAACTGGACGAATGGACTCGAGCCTCTCGATATACCTCCCAGTTGGGCGAGGATGAGCCTTGTCGTAGGAGGCTTTGCTTTGGATGGATTTCCTCATTTCCTCATTTCCTCTTTTTTTATTATTTAATTTTCCCCCATTGATCCTTTCATTTCGCACATACAGTGTGAACCCCACAAACAATCAAACGAGAATTGGTGTGAACCGTGGATAATACATAAACCGAGAGTTTTAGTGGCGTCGCGGGAAAGAAAGGCCTCCGGGGAGGGCTGAACGCCTCTTAACCGCCCCTCCGTCGACGCCTCCTCATCACTCCTGAAGATGAGTTCTTTTTCGCAGCCTTGGTGGATCATCCAACGCCCTTGGCATTTCTTGACTGATGCTTGATTGGGTCTTGGCCCTTGGCGGCTTGTGACTCGACTCACACGGCTGGTCGAAAGCCAGTCGGACCCCTAGTCAATCCCCGGTCTTCCCCTCTCCCCCGGCCGTCGGCATCGGATTGGGGGCCCAATAAAAAGAACAGAAAGAAAAAAAAAAAAAAACAAAAACCAATAAAATAAAAAAAAGAGGTAACTGAAACGAAAGGTAACTGAGACGAGCAGGCTTCTGTCCACTCGTTGGTTGTGACCAATATGCGGCCCCGGCCCCGAACCGAAGCAAGAAAAGGATTTGATGGGGGTTTCTGCGTCGAACAAATAGCGACTGGAGAAAGAAAAAACTCAGACCCTGCCTCCACAGGCTCTCCCCCGTAATTCCCCGTGTCTTGGGGTGGTCGCATGTGGTGCCGATTAGGGCAAGAGATATGTTGATCTCTCTCTCCTCCACACTTGCAGTAGTGTGAGAATCACTGCACAGGAGCAAAGACACCCCCGATACTCCCTGGAATCCTGGCATCAGGGGCACATAGGAAGGTGCCATTCAAGGACCCAAAACAGCCTTCGTGCTGGTCTTCACCTTCCATCGTTGACCGCATGCGGATGTTACGTTGGTGGCGGCCAAAACCGACAATCTCCGCTAAGCCCTCTTAGCCCTCCCGACGGTTGGGTCTTAGCTGTGCTTAGCCATTCTTAGCCAGTCTTAGCCAGTCTTAGCTTTCTCGGCTCGCCCGACTTGCCTACTCCGTTGGTTGTTCTATACCCGCCGACGTCATCCCCAGACGTTCTGCTGCTTGGCAATAAGCAACCCGTGGGGGCCCTAATTCTTCGTCCAATACAAAAACCGGACATCTCCCCTCCCCCGATTGACAGGTCGCCTTCTCTTTTTGTATGTACTGGTCCTTCCTCCCTTCGATCTTAGGTTGAGGCATATAGGATCATTCCCAAGATGTGGACTACAACCTCCGGCTTACGGGGCAAGAAGCTCCATTTAGCCATCACCTTCACTTCGGTCATTGGATTCTCCCTGTTCGGTTATGATCAGGGATTGATGTCTGGAATTATCTCCGGTGACCAGTTCACGAAGGAATTCCCTCCTCTCGCCATTCCCGATGGCAGCAGCCAGTCTTACTCTGCTCATGTCTCCGTCCTCCGTGGTGCTGTCACCGCTTGTTACGAACTAGGTTGTTTCTTCGGTGCCATCTTCACCCTCATTTGGGGTGAACGGATTGGCCGCACCCCTCTCCTGGTCTCGGGAGGTATTCTCATGATTATCGGCACTGTCATCTCCACGGCTGCTTTCGGCCCCCAATGGGGTCTAGGGCAGTTCGTCGTGGGACGTGTCATTTCAGGTCTTGGAAACGGCATGGATACGGCCACGATTCCCGTGTGGCAGTCCGAATGTTCGCGTGCGCATAACCGTGGTTTCCTCGTTTGCTTCGAGGGTGCTATTATTGCCGTCGGTACTTTCGTCGCCTACTGGATTGATTTCGGTCTCTCGTACGTGGATAGCTCGGTTCAATGGCGATTCCCCGTCGCCTTCCAGATCCTGTTTGCTATCTGTGTTACCGTTGGCGCTATGATGCTCCCGGAATCTCCTCGCTGGTTTGTGATGCGAGGACACGATCAGGAGGCGCTAGAGGTCTTAGCTCATCTCAACGACAGCACCGTCGATGCCGAGGATGTGCTCACCGATTTCAACCTAATGAAGGCCGATCTCAAGGCCTCCCAGGGCAACAAGGCGAGCTGGAGAGAGCTCTTCAAATTCGGCAAGACTCAGGAGTTCCAACGTATGATGATTGGTTGCTCTGGCCAGTTCTTCCAGCAGTTCACTGGCTGCAATGCTGCTATCTACTATTCGACCCTACTCTTCGAGCAGAACCTTAACATGGAGCACCGTCTCTCCTTGGTTCTTGGAGGAGTTTTCGCCACAGTCTACGCCCTGGCCACTATTCCCTCGTTCTTCATGGTTGAGAAGGTCGGCCGTCGCAATCTCTTCTTGATCGGGTTCCTCGGTCAAGGTCTCAGTTTCATCATCACTATGGCCTGCTTGGTCACTGGCAACGACGAGAACGCCAAGGGTGCTGTTGTGGGTATCTTCCTATTTATCTGCTTCTTCGCCTTTACCACGCTGCCTTTGCCTTGGATCTACCCTCCCGAGATCAACCCCCTCCGCACTCGTACCATGGCAGCTGCTGCGTCAACTTGCACCAACTGGATCTGTAACTTTGCCGTCGTCATGTTTACCCCCGTGTTCTCCGACCAAAGTGGTTGGGGTATCTACCTCTTCTTTGCGCTGGTCAACTTCGTCGCTATTCCATTCGCCTGGTTCTTCTACGCTGAAACTGCCGGTCGTGACTTGGAAGAGATTGATCTTATCTTCGCCAAGGCCCACATTGAGAAGAAGTGGCCCTACCAGATCGCGAACAGCATGCCTAAGCTCACTGTTGAGCAGATTGCTCAGATGCAGATCGAGGTCGGCCTGGCTGTTCCCGATCACCAGTTCGCGTCTGAGGCTGAGAAGGCTGAGATCGCTATGAGCAGCGGAGAGAGTGACGAGAAGCACGCCTCCGATTAATTGTTTGACTCGAGTAGAGTCCCATATCATACCAGTGCCATCTGCTTCAGTTCCATCCTGGCGACGGAAAGCAGGTAGCTATCATGCGACCATTGATGGATTATAGAGTGTCTTGAGACTCGCATTATGATGATTTCCTTTCTTTCTCCTTATTATTACCTTACTATGTCGACACGTGATCGTGGTTAATCGCCACCTCTCTTACTGTTAGATACTTCTTTTTATTTTTCCTACTTAAATAAATACCTATTTACTTTCTACAACTGAAAGAAAACAATGAGCTAGTAGTTGAGAAGTGTGCAAGCCTAACCGCAATGCAACGCAGGGGCCAGGGGACGCAATTGCACTATTTGCGATATGAACGCCAATATTGTAATTGCTTTTCTGGAACACCTGACTTCCCCTGAACTGCCGATCTTTGCTATAATAACATCAAATGGGCTAGTAATGGAAGGTAGCGCGGGCAAGATAATCTAATTGACCAAATGATCGACCCTCCTGGCTGAGGGCCTTTGCTCTGACAAGTCTTGCTTCAGTTCATTCAACCCACACAAGATTCGAAGGGAACGGATTGAGACGCGCTTCAATAAGCGTTTATTGTAGCGTTGCCTCACGAGCTCAGTTAGGGCTCACAGATGAACACCATGGACCTGCTGCTTCATCTTCTTCACGTCAAGGTTCTTCCAGAAGAAACATGATGACCATGTGATCAGATACAGACAGGTCGCCGCAATGAGCATAAGTCGTTGCGTATCTCCATAAGCATGGTCGATAGCATCACGGGTTGTGGTACCCCTGGCGTAGGATTGCTGAACCACAAGAGAGCCATAAATCTTTGCGACATCGGCTTCGGCAAGTTCTGGGAGATGGACACGCAGTTTGACAGGGAAAATTCCAGTCCACATGGCAACGGCAACAGTGCCACCAAGGGCACTGCCAATGCTGGCAACCACACCCTCAATAGCCAGGATAGCAGGAATGTTCCTTTGCGCAGAGACACTCATCACAGTCATTTGCTCGCAGATTACCAGAGTGCCACCGCCAAAGGCCACAAAGATCTGACACATCACGATGTACCCAATGTTTGAATCCGGCTGGCGAAATACAATCATAAGCCCAACACCCAGAATGGTCAAAGGAACTCCAAAACAAATGGCCCACCATTTTAGGCGTCCATTATAGCGGAGAATGGCACCGAAAGCCAGACACCAGAAGCACGAACCCATAGTGTAGATGTTCGATATGTAGGTTGCCTCCGTGACGGTCTGATTGAAAACGACCTGCAATAAGGAATAAAAGTAGCTGTCCCAGATATACCATGCTAGGTACAACGATACAACCATAGAGAAGGTGAAGAAGACAGTTCGGTTCCTAATCAACTCCCATGGCATGAATTTCACCGGCGCAAAGTATCTTTCCCAAAGCGTGAATGTTATCATGAGACAAAGTCCAATGACAACGAAGCAGATAATCATCGGGGACTGCCACTCTTCGGCCTGGTAAGAGTATAGGTTAAATGCCAACAAGAAGAGGGAGAACCCAGTAGCAATAATCAGGAGGCCAATGACATCGAATTCAATGCAATAAAAGAAAAGAGACTGGTAAAGTGACCGTCCGCTGCTCTTCCTCTCTGTGAGGTTCATCCTTTCGGCCTTTTTCTGAGTATAGTACCACAAGCCCCATAACGGCGCACTGATAACTGGCATAATGATGGCAAATACACCAAACGCCCATCGATACCCGATACCACCAGGAGCAATAATCTCATTAGCAGCATAGCCATAGATCCAGGGTGTAATCAAATATGGAGAAGCAGCATACGCGATCCAAAACGCCCGGTTCTTCAGGGCGGTGGTATCTGCTATGAAGATCGTCATGGAGAAATCAATCATATTGAATCCAGTTTGATAGAATACCTGCGCAGCACAATAGGTCTGAACGTTTTTGCAGGCAGCCATCATGGCAAGCCCGAGTGTAAGGAATCCAACTCCTACGCCAAAAGCTTGAGGGCGGCCCCAAATATCCATCAGTTTTGCATACGGGAATTTGACGAGAGCTGAAATCAACGAGGCAATGACAGAGGTCAGACCGGTGAGAGAATGTAGCTCAAACCCACTGTAGATATATGGAGACAGAGAGCTGAGGAGTCCGGAGCTGAAATACTCGAGGAAGTTCACTACCCAAACACTTGCAAAGCTGTTAGCGACAAAGTATGCGTGGCAGATCGAACAGATGGTAAGCCTACAGAATGTATGCAGCAATCAAAGTTTCCATTGTCCATGCCTGGGAGCTTGCTTGGGCCTTTTGTGTGCCGGACTGCGCTTTCTCGTCGATGGTTTTCTCAACCCTAGTGTCCGGACAAGTCTTTTGTGTGTCCTCCAAGGGAATTTTGGGGCTGGATGAAGTCTCGATGTCATCGTGGGTAATGGGTGGTTGGTCGGAGGACGTCCTTCGCACAAAAGGATTCATGAATCGCTTTCTGACGGCCATTTTTATGGCTCCTAGACAAACTAACTCTAGATGTGATAAGACACCAGCTAATTTGGAACGGTCAAACGGAATCGTTCAAAGCTCAATCAATGAAGAGGATGGAGTTTGGAGTCGCCTGGTTATATGTTCTCACAGCCGGGATTCTGTGGCGGACACAGCTGCAAAAGAAGAATCTTTCACCACCATATGATCAAGAAAACATCTTACCGGCCGAACTAGAGAAAGAAGCTAGACAGAGAGTAGTTAAATTAATGGAAATCAGCCCTTTTCGGGAAGTCAGAGGCGTTGATCATGAGAACCATGTGTTGATTGGACATAGCCTGGTAGATGCGCCTCATAAAAAAGCGCCAGGCGAGATATTTTCTGTGCTACTATGAACTAGTGCTGACAGGTAGTCCCGAGCCCTCAAGGCCAAGCTAGGAGGACCCACTTACCCTGATTGATCCGAGTTATCTGATTGATTTGATTGATCTACTCGTCGATAGTCCGGTATCGGCTATGCTAATTCCACTCCGGTAAACCTCCGATATTGTTGAAGCTACGAATTCACTCCTTATGCTAAATAGGGCCATAAGAGCGATATTCTTGACGCAAAGAGAATCTCAAGCATTTGGGAAAACCAGGTTGAAGATGTTGAGTTATAAGCCTGATAACTAAAGTAACGTTGCTTTCTGGATGAATGGTTAAATGTCCTCTTTGCAAGAGAAGCAAGTTGGATGTTAACGAAAGGTAAACTAAGCTCTAACGATCTAGCTATCCGAGGACCTCTGACCAGAATCGGACTCCATGCAACGAGAATGGCGCAAGATTCCTTTGTCGCCTGATCCAGGGGGTTGAGGAATGGAACACAACGTAAGCCGAATCGCAACTTGAAAGTTTTCACGCTTTAGTGCTTTAGTGCCCGAAAAGTAAGATGCCAATATCTTCATTTTTGGTTCACGTTCGCGTAACAGTGCTTTTACTATGCGTGCATTAAACCATCTCATTGTGATTGAACATGTGGGAAGCATCCATGGATATCGTCAAATACACTTTTGCTTCCGTGCTATTTCTACCGTTCTGTTTTGCCTCGGAAATACTGTGTATTGTAGACAACAATTTGAGAAGATGACGGAAAAGGGGTCGTATCAGACCCGCAAGCAACCCGCTACGTTGCTAAGTTTGTGCACCAAACCGGTCTCTTTGCTCAATTTCAACACACTGAGCTGGAATCCTACTATGATGAAAATGAAGACCGAGAGCTCATGGAGTAGAGTTCTGAAGACGCTGGGTACTCACTAATGCTTGCTGACACGGTTGATGGTGGAGAGAGTGCCGCCCTCAATTCGCTATTCGACTACACAAAATCTAATTGGTCTAGTGCCATCAGGCTAGTAACAAATATTCAAACGGCGATTGAAGCTCGAGTGACAATGGAGAGCAGGGTCTGATCGTGCTGATGTAGTGTTCAAGGTGGATCAGTTGGCATGTCGATGAGATGGAAGGTTTTGAGGACCGGTGATTGGTAAATGGTGTTTCTTTCTCCTTGTTTTGGACCTGGTCGGCTCCATTATTAGTCTTTTGTTACGATTTGGGCTATGGGGTTTGTCTACATATCGAGCTGGTACTCTCTCCTTGGGGGGACCAACTCATTTTCTGTATTAGCATTATCAGGCGTACGGATAGGTTCTTGCTTCAAATGGATTGAGCTTCTGCGTAGCCATTACGAGACTATTTAAGCTACAACAGATTCATTGAATTTTGATTGATTGTTTGAACGCAACGGGGGGACTTGTGTTCCAGAGCCTCATGACATAAAGAATTGGACACTCAATCGCCTAGTTTATAGAATACGTGCTTTAATAACATAATAGTGCCTTACAAATTCGATAATGGTCAGTGTGGTGTCAAACAACCTATAGCCCATTGGCCTGCCAGAGCCTTCACTGCTTTAGTAGTCGCACTTGAGTGTGGATATGCGTAGAGATTGCCTCACGCCGTACAAACCACTGTGGTCACCAATGATGAGATTTGGAACCACATCACACTTTTTGTTCAATCCTGCGTAGCTATTCGGTGGGAAGTGCATTTTCTTCGTATAGTATACTTGAATACTTCATACTTCCTGACGTACGTCTCAAAACCGTCGGCAGGAGGAGGTAGCTTCAGGTTACTAGACAGCCATGGTCTTTACACCTAGACTTCACGCAAGTTGATATGCATAGCAATACCGTGGGACGAGATTTGAAGAAGGAAATTGCGATAGAAACATCAAGAGTCTTGGCAAATTTGGCAGGGAATCACCACGGGATGCTACACTTGTGTTGGTTTGTTGTAGAGCAGGAGGAAATTAATATCACGAATAACATTAGAGTCGAGATGATGGATCGTATGGGCTCTGGGACTGATACTGGGCACTTCCGTTTCAAGAGAACCGTAATAAGTACGTACAATAATTCTCAAGGTGTAAATCATTCAGTTTTCACAATCTAATCTTAATCTGTGATCATGCCAGCCTTAACTTGTTTTATTGCTTCACCAATGTGTGTCAGACTCCTTTGGGAAAGTGAGCATATCGCGAGTACGATTCATGAGCATTGAGGAAGGGTTGGAACATTAAACCTAACAGATGACAGAACCCGTCAGGCCAATAACAAGGAGAACAAGGAACTTGGATTTTCCATATCCCTACAGAATTTGCCCACCATTTCTACAAAACGAGACAACTCAACATTTGCCAAAACAAGCAAAAAAAAAAGGTAGCGACCAACCTGAGACATAAAAACTGTGTAGAATAGTATGACGTTATATTGTAACTCCATGATTGGCGGTGGGCTCCATGGCGACACCGTCAGGCTCAACATCTTATTTAGCGTTCATGGTCTTGAATGAGATTTTCAAAAGCAGGTACATAAGAGACAGAAAGTCCTGCAAATTCAGGCTGACCAGATTGGGAAAAAGGGAAATGACTGGAAGATAATGTGGACCTTTTAAGGAAAGCGAGAAGTACTCACTGTATGTAACAGCTGGCTTGCCAAGTAGGAAAACTTTAGTGCCGGGGCTAGAGGTCTTAACAATTGAATATATTTAAAGCTGCAATGTGTAAAAAAGTACGACTCCTGTTGTACTGAAAATTCACTTTGTCAGTGCGTGTATGGGTTGCAAGTCATTCCAACCCCATCCGGTGTCTCAGTGTGCATCTTTGATTTCGAATTTGACACTGACATGCTTGATTGATTAAGAAGTTCGAGCTCAACGCTGCGACCGTGACTCTATGTCTAATCAAGATAATTAGGACACTGTCGACACCTCACGTCCTTGCAAATCTATATTTTGGGCCGATTCCTGATAGATCGCGGAATGAAAAAAATTTTTGACATAAGTCTGTATCATACTGTATCGTTTAACCTCACCACCCCGAGGAACGAAAAGTAACTTAATTGGACCGACGGCGTGGGGGAGAATGCGTGGCCAACTGCAAGTTAGCATGTGTGCAGCCCACATGATAGTTGGAAATATTGGCAAGTACCATGCATGTCTGAGTGGCCATTGATAAGCCAATGTCTGGCTGACGGTGAGCCCATCCTCATTCACCGTATCTACCGTACTCCTGCTCGACTTTGACTGTGCATACGTATGTTCTCAACAGCAGTCAACCCCAATACACCCCATGATCAGAGCTTATCTCTGCGGGAGGGCCAATAGTGTGAGAACGATGCCTGATGACTAGTGATGTGATTTGACTACTGTACAGTATGCACCTCACGAGGACGCAAGAGGGTTACGTCAAATCTGCGCCCGTTCTCTCTGCATTGACATCTTGACCTGCCCGCGACTTTGTCCGTTCAGAGCATCTGAGACTTCTATTTCGGGATATGTCGATTACCAACCACATGCTGAACGCGCAACAGACCTTGTTTATTTGGCGAGGCCAACACTACTGTACAGTACACTATTAGGGTGCTTATCGCGCCTTGGAAAGTCCCCATAGAGCACGAAATTCAATCTGATGAGAACATATCTGCCTTGAAATGCAAATCGGGGCAAATCTCAACCACGATGTCTCGTCAGCAAAGTGTATAGATAGCCACCCTGGGTCCAAGCCACCATCAAATCATAAGCCTCGCATGGACCGGTCAACATCACTCTCCTGAGAATCCGAAGCAAGCGATTTTTTTTCCCTCCCCAAAACACCAGAGTCTTTAGCGAGTTTCAAGGGAATTAATCGCCAGTTGACTATTCCGCGTGTGAGTTATCAACTATGGTGAAACATACTTGACGCTATGATGTCATCTGGCCCTTTGGTTCCACTGTGGACTTTTTTCTCTTTTTTTTTCTCTTGAGATTCCGACCTTTTTCACGATATAATTTCACGGTGAGGCTGGTCCTTGTACAATTTCTTTTTTTTTTCACGGTCGGGAATAGTTCCATATCGTGTCCAAAGGCTGGAGAAAAGTCGGAAGTTCAGGGTTCTCATACCTCTAGCTCGCCACAGTCAGAAACAAAAAACTCTTTGCCCAAGTGGATCACTTGCTCCACGTATTTCAAACTGATCTCGAGATTCCAAGGAATGCCCGTACTGGGACATCTAAATATATCCCATCTTCCATCTCCCATGTCCCCAAAGGAGGAAGGCTTGAGCAGGTTCACCTTGCGCCTAAGCAACTACTTATACTACCGAGCGGGCTTGCATCAGCCAAGCTTTCAAGTTGCAACGATATCCCCGATAAGATAAGCGCAGTAAAAATAGCCCAAACACCAAGCAGAAACTCGAGTCTTATCAGCGCCTTCGGGAGTGCCCCTGGGTTCCCAAGGAGATTTACTATGGATCTCAGGCACAAAAGGGAAACAGACTGTAGCATCCTGGGACCAAAATAGATGGCTCCATTCGGCTTATCAGAGCAAAGCAAGTTGAGGATCTGAGGCTTCCACCACTCGGCTGGACCCGATCTTCCGACAGCGTTGAACCCTCTGTTGGGTCTGTCTGAGACACTCACACCGGAATAACCAGGATCGGAGACACATTTGGCGCATCCGAGCCACTGAGAAACAGCTCTTGCCCCCCCCCACTACGGGTGAAAAGATGGCGGGTGGATCGAGACAGTAATATCTGGCCCCAGAGTGGGCCGAGAGGACTGAAAGTATAGCGATCCATCCGCTTGTTTGGCTGATAAGGGTCTCACATCCTCGGAAGTTTCTGGATGTCGTTTGAACCGCGCTCGTTTGTTCTTTTCTAACCTTCATCTCTCGTTTATTTGTGTGCACAGGAATCAAGCAGGATTGGATCGCGCATTTTCCAGTGCCCGGCGTTCTGACCTGATAGATCAACAGAAATGCACCTCTCGGCATTTCTCATCCTCTCGTTTCTGAGCGTTCATGCGTTATGTTGGCCATATACCGAGTCGCTCGCTGAGTACAACCTGAACGAAAACAAATCCGCCGAAGCCCCCATCGATTATTGGGGAGTATGGCCAGATCACGATTATCATCCCTCACCAGACAACTGGCGCTTTCCCATCTATACCATCTTCCTGGATCGGATCTCCAACGGCGACCCAACAAATGACGATATTAACGGAACAACATTTGAGCATGTGGTCAACTCCAATCAGATGCGTCACGGAGGCGATCTCGAGGGCTTGATTGACACGCTGGACTATATCCAGGGCATGGGCTTTAAAGTAGGCTCGGCCCCCGTTGCGATCCCTCCAGAGCTAATTCTTCCAGGCTATCTATTTCGCCGGCACCTATTTAATGAACCTCCCGTGGGCGTACGATGGCTACTCGCCGGTTGATACCACCCTTCTCGACATGCATTTCGGTACGCTCGAGGACTGGAGACGAACTATTACCGAGATCCATAACCGGGATATGTACGTGCTGGTGGATAACACGTTGTCAACGTAAGTTGAGAGAGCTCCGATCGATGGGACCCAGAAGCTTACACCAAAGTAAAACAGGATGAGTAACTTGGTGGGATTCAAAGGCCATCTGAACGATTCAGCCGATTTCCGTGCGCACGAGTACGAAGTTGAATGGGTCACCGACAGAAAGTATGCTGATTTTCAATTTGGGAATGAGTATAATGAGACTTGCAACTATCCCAAGTTTTGGAATGAGACAGGTGATCCGTTAACTTCCGGCGGAGTCCAAGACCTCAAGGGTTGCTATAACAGCGACTTTGATCAATATGGAGAGCTGGAAGCGTTCGGAAACTTCCCAGACTGGCAGCGTCAACTAACCAAGTTTGCCTCGGTGCAGGATCGCCTGCGCGAATGGCACAAGCCGGTCCGCGACGTTCTCACAAGACATTCATGCTTCCAAATTGCCAGTCTGGACGTTGACGGATTTCGGTTTGATAAAGCCGTTCAGTCAACCCTCGAACCCCTGAGTGAGATGACGTCCTTTTATCGCGAATGTGCGAAGCGATTCGGCAAGGACAACTTCTTCCTTCCTGGTGAAATCACGTCCGGAGATACCTTTGGCAGTTTGTACCTCGGCCGTGGGCGTCAACCAGATCAGCGCCCAAAGGATGCAGGTAGTGGTGCGAAGCTGACGAACAATTCGGATTCGCATTTCCTCCGAGACGATGGATTGCAAGCATTAGATGCCTCCGCATTTCACTATACCATATACCGTTCAATGACCCGGTTCCTAGGCATGGATGGTAACCTGGTCGCCGGATTCGACTTACCGACCGACTTCATCGAGGCCTGGAATGAGATGCTTCGGTCAAACGACTTTCTGAATGCATTTACTGGAGAACTGGATCCAAGGCACATGTATGGCGTATCAAATCAAGATAACTTTCGCTGGCCGGCTGTCAAGAACGGCACTGACAAGTTCCTTCTTGGTCTGTACATTGTGTCATTGGAGCTTCCGGGAATTCCTCTCGTTCTTTGGGGCGAAGAGCAGGCCATGTATGTGTTTGATGCAACTGCATCCAACTACATGTTTGGGCGACAGCCCATGACTTACCAAACCGCTTGGTGGACACAGGGCTGTTTCAATCTCAACACCTCCAAGTTCTACGATTTCCCCATCGAAAAGGGTCTCCATGGATGCAACGATATCACAGTCACCTATGATCAACGAAATCCCGCCCACCCGATTCGCAACATCATGAAGAGAATGTTCGAGATCAGAACTCAATACCCAGTTGCCAATGATGGCCTGTATCTGGAGACCCTCTCGCAGCTCACGAAAGATATCTTCCTTCCTGGTTCTTCCACTACTCCCACCGTTACTGGACTATGGTCAGTGCTCCGAAGCTACTTCCCCGAGGTCCAAAAGGAGGCATCTACAGCTTCCGATGGGAATGGAACACTTTGGCTGGTGTATCAAAATGGAAATAAAACAGAGACTTATGGTGGCAATTGCACCAACAAAAACACAGCATTGTTGGCCCCATTCAAGTCAGGCACAAAGCTGACGAATCTCTTTTATCCTTATGAAGAGCTCACTTTGAGTGACGGCCCTGATGGCCAATCTGAGGATGGCTATGGATGTGTCTCTCGCATGAAGCTGTTGCCGTGGGAATTTCGAGCATATATCGAGTCCAGCAACTTTGTTGAGCCTGGTCCAACAGTCACCGAATTTCTCCCTGGACACGACGCTCGCTTTCTTTCTACGAAGGATGACGGTGAAACTATTCCAGTTCAACTTGGGTACTCTAAAGAAATGAATTGTGACAGCATCACCAAGGCGATTGTTCTCAATTCAATGACAGAAAAAGGCATCAACGCCTCTCTTGATACTTCCAGTGTCAAGTGTACCAATGTCTCCGCCAGAACGAGCAGTGAATCATACGTTGGCGAGGTTCCAACCGTTTGGACATGGTCTGCACAGTTGAGCAACGCTCACCATGGTATTCACCAGCTGACAGTCAACAATGTTTCCTCGTCTGGATTACACACCAACTCAGTCGACAAATTTCTGCTGCGAGTCGGTGCTCAGAGCAACCCATTAATGTCTCCGCTTGCCAATTACTCTTCCACACTGGTCCAAAAGTCCAATGACCGCTTCTACATTCAGCACAATGCGGCCGGCGCCGATCGATTCCGCTACTCATCTGACTTTGGACGAAGTTGGTCAGAATGGACGGCGTACTCGGGTGGGAATACCACAGTTCATATTCCGGCTTGGACAGGCACAGATAATCAAAAGTGGACGGGAACTCATATCCGTGTCCAGTACTTCTCTAGGCTCACTGGAAGTAGTGACTATATACAGGAAGGTGACTATGACTGGGATGATACAACTCGAAGATTCCCTCATCTCTGGTGGAACGGTCCATATAACCAGTATGGTTACGATGCAGGACTGGAAAGCAGGATGGAGTATGACACCGACTCGTCTAGTTGGAGATACGACTTTGTCTATGAGTGGCCCGCTATCGGGCAGCTGAATGTTTGGGGAACCGACAATGATGGCATACCAGATACGACAGAAGTTTACGGAGATGTGGACAGCTCCTCTGTCGTCAAAAAGCTTCCTCCGTCGTATCTGTCGTCCAACGTCATCAACATCACCACTTTGCCTCCATTCCCGCATCTGGGATGGACCATCTCTCTCAATGATGGCAACTTGAGGTATCAGCTAATTCCGGTTGGATCAGGATGGGTCCAGCTTGTGCTCTTCATCCTCTTATGGGTTCTTCCGATCCTGATGGGGTTAGCCGGTGTTCTCATCTTTATCCGAACGTTCTATCGTGTGAAGCTCAATAAAGACGGGAACGTGCCCAAAGGTGGAAAGTTTCCGATCATGTTCTGGCGGAGAGTTAAGGACAAGGTCGCCGGGGATGATGAATCTCTAAAGGCGCCGTCAGACACGGCGGTGTCGACTGACATTGCTGTCGCGGGCGCATCCAGCCAACGACGGACAGTCTTGATTGCAACAATGGAATACGACATTCAAGACTGGGGCTTGAAAGTCAAAATCGGAGGTCTCGGTGTCATGGCTCAGCTCATGTCACAGAACTTGAAGCATCAGAATTTGATTTGGGTGGTGCCATGTGTCGGTGATATCGACTATCCCGAAGATACGCCCGTTGAGCCATACGTGATTACCATTCTCGACAACCCATACTTGGTGCAAGTGCAGTACCACGTTGTCGAAAACATCACTTATGTCTTGCTTGATGCCCCCGTCTTTCGTCAACAGACCAAGGCAGAGCCTTATCCTCCTCGCATGGACGACCTTGACAGTGCAGTCTACTACTCGGCATGGAACCAGTGCATTGCGGAGACAATGAGACGCTCGCCCACAATCGATCTTTACCATATCAACGATTTCCATGGGTGTCTAGCGCCACTGTATCTGTTGCCAACTCGCACCATCCCGGTTTGTCTGTCGTTGCACAACGCAGAGTTTCAAGGCTTATGGGCTCTGCGAACTTTGCAAGAGAAGAAAGAAGTTTGCTCAGTGTTCAACATTCCACTTGACATTGCAACCAAGTACTGCCAGTTCGGAAATGTGTTCAACTTACTACATACCGGTGCTAGCTATCTAAGATACCATCAACGCGGCTTTGGTGCAGTGGGTGTCTCTCAGAAGTATGGAAAGCGGTCATGGGCGAGATATCCAATCTTCTGGAGTCTTGAAAAGATTGGCAGTCTTCCAAATCCAGACCCTTCCGATACAGGTGCTTTAGGAGATAACCCTGAAGCGGAGGCCCACGTTCAGTCTTACGATGAACGTATCCACGAGAAGTTACAGGCACAAAGGTGGGCTGGTCTTACTGAAGATCGCAACGCGGACTTATTGGTATTCGTTGGACGATGGTCAAAGCAAAAGGGCGTGGACTTGATTGCCGACGTTATGCCAGCGGTTTTGTCCGCGAGACCGCAGGTCCAGCTAATCTGTATTGGTCCTATCATTGACTTGTATGGCAGGCTGGCCGCTATTAAGCTAGAGCGCATCATGGAAATGTTCCCAGGGCGTGTGTTCTCCAAGCCAGAGTTTACGGTCTTGCCCCCCTATGTATTTTCTGGTGCGGACTTTGCCTTGATTCCATCCAGAGACGAGCCATTCGGACTTATTGCCGTTGAATTTGGTCGAAAGGGAGCTCTTGGAATTGGTTCTCGCATTGGAGGTCTTGGCCAAATGCCCGGATGGTGGTACACTGTGGAATCAGACTCGGCGCGTCATCTTCTGCATCAACTTAGGACTGCGATCAAATCCGCTCTTGACTCGTCAGAAGAGACTCGTGCAGAAATGCGTGCCAACTCTGCCAAGCAGCGATTCCCCGTTCTTGAATGGACTCAGAAACTTGAAGTCTTACAGCGAACTGCAATCCACATTCACCACACAAAGAACCAAAATACCGCTCCAGGTCCACCTGGGTCCAAGATTTACTCTGAGATGCAAGGCATGCGATTCTCAACAGTAGCCCTTCCAAGATTCAACATGTCTCTGGCAGAAGGCCTGGACTCGCCACCTGCGAGATCCTCGCAGCTCGGCCATCCTTCTCTTCAAGAACTACAGGCAGCTGAACTTCGAGGTACGGAAAGCAACAGGAGCAGCATGCTTGGTCGCAAGCTCTCACTTGGTCAAAGGGCGGGCCCAGGCCAAGGCAGAAAGCGCCTAGTCAAAAAGTCGCTGCGTGACAGTCAAGTGTTTGACCAGCGTGCGGAAAGTGATACTACTGACGGTGAAGATGAAGGCACGGACACACCGCAAGAGGATTACATTTCCCCTGAAGAGGCTGTTGCAGCTGTGAACCGAGCTCTCGGCTCTCAGGAAGTTGGTCACTATCGAAATAACAGTTCTCATTCTCCACGTGGATCTGAGATATCTACTCCGGACTCATCACGGTTCGTCTCGCGGGAGTCGTCCCCGGTGAGAACTCCTCTCCCTCACACCCGCAATGTGTCTGTTCTGTCTTTGCCTTCGGTAATCGGCGACCATGACCAATCTGTCTTCGAGCTCCAAAAGGTTGATCCAACCTTCACTGATAGTATGGGTCATTTCACGCGACACTTCGAAAGTCTTTTGACCAACCTGAATATGAAAAACTCGATTACGGACTACTGCATTGAAAATTACTTGATGAAGAGCGAACGAAAATTCTTCAACATGTACAATGATGCGCAGCTGAAGGTTCAGCCTAAAGAACGTGCACTTGATGAGGCCTCTTCAGACGATGTTCCCGATAACACGGTATATACTCGAGTTTCTCGGGTTCCTGGAGTATCTGATTCCAAGGATGTTGGTGAACTTGATGAATGGCTCGCTCGATTGGGATACAAGAGACCAATTGCCATCCAGCGATTTATGCGACGGCGTATTGGAAATTGGCCCGTCTATGCTCTCTTCCTCGGTCTTGGCCAGATCATTGCGACAAATTCGGCACAGATCACTCTCCTTGTTGGTCAGGTAGGTGAGACTGCTGTCAAGCTCTATGTCATTGCCACAATCTACTGTATCTCCACTGTCGTTTGGTGGTTCCTCTTCTATCGTTTCCCGTCCGTGATTGTGCTCAGTCTCCCATGGCTACTATACTCCTTGGCCTTCATTGTCATCGGCGTTTCACCTTACGGTATCACCAGTCTTGGTCGAGCATGGGCACAAAACGTTGCTGCGGGTATCTACGCTGCTGCTTCCTCTAGTGGATCTCTGTTCTTTGCCCTGAACTTTGGTGACCAGGGTGCGGTTCCAGTGAAAGATTGGATGTTCCGAGCAAGTTTTATTCAGGGAATCCAACAGATCTACACTGTTGCCCTCTGGTACTGGAGCTCCAAAGTTACTGCAGTGGAAGTTGGGGGCGTTTCTTCGGCGACTTTGAACACATGGAAACTCACTGCTGTGGTGATGCCAATCGCTGCGATTTGTTTTGCCGTGGGAGTGATACTTGCACTTGGCCTACCCAAATACTACCGTCAATCACCCGGAAAGGTTTTGTTCTTTGACACGTCACTGTTCCGCCGGCGCATTGTTCTTTGGTTCTTCTTCATGGTCATTATTCAGAACTGGTTCCTTGCCGCGGCATTCGGTCGCAACTGGTCATTTTTGTGGTCGTCCAAACATGCAAAGACATGGGAAGTCGTGCTTCTTGTGGTTTTCTTCTTCATCATTCTTTGGGTTGCTGCGCTATTCATGTTCCGATTCCTGTCTAAGGAGCACAGTTGGATCTTACCCGTTTTTGGACTAAGTGTCGGCGCACCACGCTGGGCGCAAACCTGGTGGGGAACGTCAAACATCGGTTTCTATCTCCCGTGGGCGGGAGGTCTGACTTCCGGGGCTCTCGCCTCTCGTTGTGTCTGGCTGTGGCTCGGTTTCCTTGACGAAATCCAACAAGTCGGCCTGGGAATGATTCTCTTACAAACCCTCACCCGGGTTCATGTATGTTTTGTTCTACTTGTTGCGCAGTTCCTTGGGTCCGTTGCCACTATTTGTGCTCGTGGATTTGCTCCGAACAAGCTTGGACCGGCAGGCATCTCTCCCGATGTGGGCTCGTCGGCAGACAAAGTTGCCAATGCGTGGTTCTGGATTGCCCTTTTCTTCCAACTCTTAGCCAGGTATGTTAAAAGTTTCTCTTTTGTTCCATATGTATGCTAACCGTAATCCTAGCTTTGGGTTCCTTCTCTTCTATCGACGGGAGCAACTTAATCGACCTTAATGGCTCGCAGCCTTTGTACATAGGATCTTCAGATCACATCAACATGAGTCAAAACGATGGATCCCTTTTCCAATCCTGGTCATCTTCCTGGGTGCTGGCATATCAGAAATAGAATTTGTATATGGACATTATTTTGGTTCATTTGGCTGTCCTGTGCCTGTCTAGAAGATTTGGGTGGCACTTGGCCTGCATCTGGAGTTACGAGTCCTTTTATATCCATTTAGCACGGCGTATGGTGACTGATGTAATAAATACGATCGATAGCGATTCGGTGTTATTCTTTTAAAATGTGCAGTCGATTGAAGTTTCAGCGATTCCAAGCCATTGATGCCTTTTTCTTCGATACTAACAGTCAGGCTATGTCAGACCCGGGTCGCTATTTCGGTACTATGACAACTTTCAAAATATTCCCGAGCGGTAGAACTTTAAGGGTGACATTATAAGTATCCAAAGTTTCTATTCTCTTGGTAAATGGCATGCTGGCGTACTCAAACTTCATCGCCATCCTCAACTTGAACCACTATTTTAATCCCCTGGAAATTGGGTAATATTTTTATACAACCCCTTTAATATTGCTTAACTCTACGTTCTATTTATAATGAACCACTTTGTAGCCAGTCATCATTGAATAGACGAAGTTATCTGTTATGGTCTGCACGCTCGTAGTGCTCGGGGGACCAACGTTGCATGCCCATTCCTATAGTCTCGGATCTAGATGAGTCTTGCTATGTTCGTTAGGACCTAGTAGCTGATGTGAATCAACTTCGTTGTGCGCGCGTGCGTACTCAGATTAACGTTTATGACACTGCAGATGGGCATATTAAGGCTTTTTTGCCCCTGAGGCAGAGACAATGGGGTTCATTGCGGATTCTGAAAATCCTTCTCTTAGAAGTATATACCTCATACTGTCTGGAAGCAGTTCCCGTGGGCTAGTGATGCCTTGACGCGGAATGATATAGCAGGGTAGACGTCATTCGCTGACGATAGCGCCAACTAAAATAGGATAAGTTAGTTAACTAGGGGGGGCATTACTAAGCACAGGGGCTGAAGGATCGGCCTTGAGCAGTGGCTATTGTCGATCTGGTCAGTTAGGTTCGGGTGCTTGTATAGTCATTTCTGGAGTTGTGGATGATAACATATTCAGATTGGAATAGCGCAAGCTTTCAGGTGAAATTCGAGATGACAGTTTTCTCTACGCTTGGCAATAGAATGTCAAACGGAACCAGATGGAAGAGCGATTAAATGCACTGCAGTAATGATTCTGCCCTGCCAATCAAGTAATGACCCCTTTTCCACTCGTACTCGTATTTTCCGACCTCAGGGGACCACATGAATCACGCTATTCGAATACAAACCTCTGCGGGAATTATCTTATCCAAAGCAGGAACCGCACTCCAATATGGGCAGGCCTATTAAAATAGTTCCTTAGCCATGATTCATACCCACAAATTGTGCGGGTCATTTGACACGAGGCTGTCGGAAAAGGGTGTTCTCGTGGCCGAACGCCATAAAACCCAACAGCTGCCTCCGGATTGGTTGTTCAGACTATCAATTCGCGCAATTTTCACATTATAACATGTCTGTTTCGTAGTCCACCACTCGGACGAAGAACATATTTTTGGACCTTTCAATCTGATTTCAGCCTTGTACTTGATTTGGAGCCGCGGAAAAGCAAGAAAGGCTCCATTATGACTCCCAATATTTTGAACAATTATGGGAACATTCAGGATGTCCATATTTTGAACGCAGATTCAAACTTCGAGGAGCATGCCAGTCCGATTGCTTGTTTTGAACGCAATTATGCATCTCCATGGTCACCGCAAACGTGCCAAAGCGAAATAAATCGTGAGTCAGTCCTATTCTCGTCTTTGACAATTTCTGGATAATGACAACCAAAGTTGACACAACTAAAGATGTTGATCTTACCCCACGGTTATCAGGCTCATTTTCTTTCTTTCATATGCTCAGAAGATCGATGTGGCAGGGCGAAATGCAAACCTGCGATGATAATCTATCCGTACCTCGCGACAATATCCAGTCTTGTACTCTGACTTCCGTATTCAAGACACAGGCAAAAGAGATGATGAATGCAAAGGTCACTTTTTCGGCTTTCTTTTCAATTGCGGCTATCATTGTTTCGAATATCAAAGTTCCACCTTTGCTCATTTTTGTCTGGAACCTACTTGCGATAATTCCGTTGTCAATCACACTCACCGAAGCTACCGAACTAATATCCCGAGATTTGGGTGAGACAGCCGGTGCTCTTCTCAATATTAGTGTTGGGAATCTGGCAGAGCTCATTGTTTTGTAAGCACAAAACTCTAACTTATTATTTGACGATATATTTTACTGACCGAACGCAGCCTGTAAGTCACAGTCTCTTGCAGCAGTTCCAGGCTAATTCTCTTTAGAACCGCCCTGCTGAAGAACGAGATCAAAGTAGTTCAATTATCACTACTTGGCTCTATACTCGTAAATCTTCTCCTTGTCCTCGGGTCCGCAATCATAGCAGGCTCTATCACCTCACAGAACCTAACTTATAACACCGAACCAACCCACTCCTTTGTGGGCCTCCTCAATCTTACAACCTGCTGCCTTGTGATTCCAGTGAGTTTTCTTTAAGCTTACTGCCGGCTGAATGCTAAAAAAAACATACAAGAGTGCTTTTTACGGGATAGTGAAGAATACTGAATCCGCTGATCACATGTCGTTAGAGTTCAGCAGAGCTGTCTCATTTATCCTCCTTGGAATCTACTTCTTGTATCTTTTTTTCCAATTCAACTTCCATCCTGGTCTGTTTACGCGGCGTGCTATTTCAAGCGCAGCCGAGCCACTCGGGAGTACTTGTCGGAGTCTTACAGATATCGAATCACAGCCTACAAGTGTCGGCGCACGCGAGGAAGAATCTTCACCACAAATGCAGCAGGCAGAGCGATCCACTTCTCCAATTTTCTCTAGCATACAGATTGAATCAACATTGCCACTGATTCAAATGGAGGCGGAAAGAGCTGGAGTTTGTCCCCTCCAAGGAAGTAACAACCTTGACAAGAACCACACAGGATGTCGCTGTGATTACAACATTGTATTAGCAAACCGCACGCTAGCGTGTACTCTGCTCGTCACCTCCACAATACTAATCGCCATCTGCGCTGAATACTTCGCCTTGACGCTCGAGTTACTGAACGAACAAGGAATATTGAGCGAATCATTTGTCGGGCTCATCATCATTCCTATCGCCGGAAATGTTGCTGAGAATGTCACAGCAGTGGTTGTCGCCGCGAAAGACCAGATGGATCTCGCAATCAGTGTTGCTCTGGGATCGGCTATTCAAATTGGCCTTTTAGTGTCTCCTCTTGTGATTTTAATGGGCTGGGCACTTGGGAAATCTATGACTCTAAGCTTTGATGGCTTTGAACTAGTCACACTGGTTGGTGCAGTTCTTTTAGTGAGTTTTATCGTTTTGAAGGGAAAGACCAATTATTTGGAAGGGTCTATATTATGCGCTTGTTTCGCGGCTGTTTCGTATGTTGGCCCCATTCTGGACAGCGTAGTCAATTTCTCACATCTAACTAGTGTCGGGGCGTTTCTTCTGCCTGAATGAGTGCTAGAGAGCTGATTTTGAATTCAACCCCGGTCCATAGGGCTGGATGGGCTTGACTTGGCGAAGGTTTTCTACAAATATAATCAATTGGGATTGGGTGGTTGAACTGGCTTTCGACGCATGAGAAGAAAACCCTTTGCGGGGAGTTTTAAGGTGGTGGCCTTCATATCTGGTATATGGCAAGATCATAAACTTTCAAAGTTAGAGCCCAGTTGTAACAATGTGGAGATCTTGAACCTTTCACATGCCAAGATGATTTAGCCTCTCACGAGAAGCAACGCAGGACCTGGGTCCTGGGTACCCCGACCCGCTTTTACCTCGATTTTCGGCCAACCACAGCCCTTAAAAAACAGGTCCTGCCCAGGACCCGTCACTGGAATAGAGTTAGCTGTGAGGACCAGCTGTCTTTCTGCGTTGTTATCAGGCGTATGGCTACGTTCTTGCTTCAACTGGATAGACGCGCCCGCATAGCTATTACGATACTAGTTAGGCTGCATCGGGTTAATCGAACTTTGATTGATTGATTGATTGAACACCGAGTGAATACAAAGAAGCTATGCTCTGATGTGACTACATCGGCTGTAGCTCAGGGCGCATACAAGATTGACAAAATGCAACACTGGGGTGTTATACAGAGCATGATTAGGCAACTTGAGTAAAAAAGGGAATCTACACACGGCCTGAACAGGTTGGCTACATTCCCTGACCAATAGCTCAATAGCGGATGAATTCCACATAAAGCTTAGCCGGCAAACATTTCCACTTGATGTAATTCCAATAGAATACATTTATATTTACTTTTTTTTCTCGGTTCTATCTAGCCTTGACTATTTGATCCATATCTGGTTGATCAGTGAAGGAAGTATTCGTTGCAGATCAGGATGCGCATCCTGACACAGAGTATTGGATATTTTCACATTTTTATCCCTCATCAGCCATAGAATGTACATTCAGAGAGAATCTTTCTGGGAATGACTAACCATAGCCATGAGCCGCGTACTGTCCGTGAACAACAGGAATTTAGCAATGTGATATTATTACAGTATGGCTCGTGGAATATGTGATCGAGGCGCCAATTAGGACAAAGAATTGGACCAAGCGGGAAGAACATCTATCAATTAGCACTTTCTCTTTTTCATTAGATCGATGCTCGTTGGAGGATATTCATTACAAAACAATGAAGCCTTTTGACGCCTGTCGTAACAAAAATATTGATTTTGCATGAGGACCTAAGCCAGCTGGAAAACATCAGCAGCCCAGTTCACGTCTTGCCAGGTATCACATTTTTTGTAAGTCTAGTAAGCCTCATTCCCTTGAATTTTCGCATTTCTAATCACGAGTGGTTTTCCGAATCAAAGTATCTGTTGAATACGAGACTCCAAAATTGGAGCTAGTTGCGTGTTTCAGAGAAAGATAGGAAATACTGCATTGGAGCCTCATTAAGCGTGCAGTAGCTATTTAGAAATATTCAAAAAAAAAAATCTCTCCCTGGTGGAGGTAAGGGGGCAGGCCGGCCTTGGTCTGATTAGTGGACCAAACACACATTCATTATCTCGAGCAAACGGACAATAAAGCAAGAATGTTGATAGACTTTATTCCGAGGAAAGCAACCAATCACTTCAAATTGACGTTGAAGAATCGCAAAATCAACTACTCACCACGAGCAGGCTATATAAGATCCTACTCTGATGGCCTTTAGCCCTTGGTCAATCGAAAACTCCTTTACGCATACTCATATCTACCAAGAGCCAATTTTTGCAAGATGCAGTTTTCTCTTCTTACTCTCTTGACCATCTGTGTCTATGCAACCGCGCTGCCGGGAATGAGCGATCTCGGTAGCGCATGTGATCAGGCGGCCTGCGAGCGCAGCGTATGAACACCTTCAAGTGACATCTACTTTGACATGAAGACTAATTACCCTTCATAGTGCCAGCAACAGAATTGCAAGGGTGTCTGTGGGAAAGGCTACGAAACTAGCAATGCGGAGTTGTCGGGTTGGGCGAACGGAAACGTTGCGTTAGTCTAAGAATATCTTGGGATATCAGACAACCAAAAAAGACTAATATGGGCACCAGCAACTGTAACTGCCACCCAAAAACCACTACCGCCTCTTCGTGTCCAGCTTCTACCTTGACCATCACCTTCACCGACACCAACACGGAGACTTTTACCACCACAAACACTATCAATACTACAGATACCATCACCAAGACTGACACGGAGACTTTTACCACCACAAACACTATCAATACTACGGACACCATCACCAAGACCGACACGGAGACTTCTACCACCACAGATACTATAAATACGACGAATACCATCACCAAGACCGACACTGTCACTTGTACGGTGACACCTACCTCTAGCAATGGGGGTTGGACTACTCACGCGGGTGGGAGTGCCCATACTGGTGGGAGCTGGTAAATTACAGCTTGCTTGCTCTCGATAGAAACTTCCCACTGAAGTAGGCCTCGCTCAAGTAGAAGATTAATTTCTTCTTCGATGATTGGAATATCGCTGGTACCTAGCAAATGTGCAGCTTATCTGTGCTTAGTAATTTTGAAGGGTTATTGCCTCTAATTTATGAATCGCCCTGTTGTGTCCGCACTTTTTTCTTGGACTGTTTCCGTCAACAGGTAGCCTATTTAGTAGTAGAAAACCGGCTCGAATTTCAGCGCACTGCGATGCATTGAGTCCGTAGCCTTTGTTGAGGCCCCAAGACGAATAAGCTCTTGAGCTGGCTCAAGCTTCGTATTCTGCACCGCAGTCAGCAGAGGTGTTTGGCCATCCAAGTCTGTATCTATAGACGAAATTTCTTCTCTTATAGAAGATCGGCTTCGTGATATGCTACACAATCTAGAAACCTATCATGAAATAAAAGGTCCAGCGATTTCCCGCCTGCTTCATTTGAAAACGATTGCTATATAGGTCCCCGGTATCAGGGCTTAGTGTTCGCCGTGCATGTATGCAATGCATCTGCACGTTTTCCTCTTTGTGATTGTTTCGATCTTTGTTCTAGGCCTCTCTTTTACTAGGACGCTCTATTGCTCATTGCCATATACCGCCCGACGATTTATTGTCAGGTTAGATAGACCCTGCACATCTGCTGACGAGACTGAAGTGTGCTACCAATGCTCAAGATTGCCCTTACGCAAAAACAATCCTTGAGAATTGGAATACTCGTTGAACGCCTTTTACTTAGCTCACTCATACATCACCTGTAACCAGATGGAGTGCCTAGGTGTTCCTATTGACCATCGACTGCGGCGAGTGATTCGTGAGGCAAGACGTATCGACAGCGACAAGGAAAATTCCGACCATATTCAGCTTCTTCATAGTTTTGGGTCATCTCTAGAGGTCGACGAGAATGACTATCCAATATGTGATCTAAGCTTCGGACTCGAAATGGCGCGACCGGAATTGAAGGGTGGTGTTCTTATTGTACTGGAACGGCTTCATTTGAAACAGAAGAACTCGAACGGGTTTATCGAAGGGAAACGCAATTGTCGAGCCATTAATGCAGTGTCGGATGTTGTTTCTGTTGTAAACAACGCTAAGTTGGGTTTTGACGATGTCAGCTTATTTGATGCAATACCTTTTCTAGATGAGACAGTCACGGGAAAAGATCACCAAAATATCATCGATGAAGGACAAACTGTTTTCGCCAATATGGTTATGGCCAAAGAACCTGATATAATTCTATGCTGCTTCAAAACTGAGACTCAAAACCCTCTTGTTCAGAAGCGTCAGAGCCGTGGAGTAGGGCGAAGCTTCTTCCCTGATAACCCGAAGCTTACCGCATTTGGTTTTTCGCCTACCCTTGTGAATGCATTTCACCCAAGTTACGCTTTTAGCTATTATCCAATATCCTTTTGCTTCAAGCAGCTCCTGGTTCTAGAGTTTACGAAGGCAGTTGCTCTTTGGAGGCAGAGCTGGACTGATGGATGAAGGGGTTAAGAGATGAATGTCGGATCACAACCAAAAGGAAAGTCGATAGTAAGAAAATCTAACATGATATACTCGAACTCTTTCTCATAGCATTATACAGAAAAGAATGTCGACGTGAAATGGAACCGATCGTTTATCAAAGACCAGTGGGAAGAACTTCTCACATCGCTCGATGTACAGTTTGAAAAATGTTTTCTTTTTTTCAAAATCCTAAAGACATGGGGACTGGGAATATAAAGTGCCATTTTGTGGATTCAAAGATCACTTGGCTATCTTGCGATATTGCATGGATTCTCGAGGAACTAAATCCCGAAGAAACAATCACTTTGGAAATGCCACAACAGTTGCTGTGCAAACTTCGAAGATGAAGTCATAAGGCGTGGCTAGAGACCAATTTCCACGCAATCCGAGCAGCTCTAATGGGTATTACGACGACCTACCCCTCCTGATTTTAAAGTCAAATCAACCGAGCACCCTTGCAAAAAGTCTGGAGAGCAGACTCTTTGGCCTCCTTCGAGATCTGGATCTCTCTTTCAATCGATTGCACAGTGATGTTTATCATAATTTACTTGCCCAGGCATGTGCTTTTCGAAGGTTTGCTGCTGCTTTCGAGGACATACTAGAAGACATTGCGGAAAATGATCTTTCCCTGAAAGGAACTGAGCTTCACCACGAAATGGGCCTCTTAAGTCTGAATGGAACAGCATATCAATCTTTTTAGCCAGTCACAAACAAGAGATTTTAATAATGCCATCTCTCGTTCTAGCCTCGTGGGTCCTCCGTTTCAGGGCTGATGCGCGCAACGTGCGCGTCTTCCAGTAAGACACTGCCAAGGAAGGGGTTTAGGGGAAGAGTAACCGCAATAGTTATAGTGTGTTTCATGACAGGGTACTAGAAAAAATCTCTATGTGCAAGTGGTGAAACTGATTTCGATCCTACCTGTATGCAATTTATAGCATGTGTTCTTCAGATTTATTCATAGACAATTACTTGTGCGCTTATTAGCTAATGAGACATACATAGTCTGGCTCGCTGCTGAATGAATGTTTATTGGAAACAAGCTTGGGAGAAGTTCGGCATTGATGTTGATTGTTCTACACGTTGTTGTCTTGCACTTGAGACAGTAAGTCTCATAGCCATCACGAACTTGATGAGTCGAA
Source organism: Penicillium nucicola (assembly GCF_028828085.1). NCBI lineage: Eukaryota > Fungi > Ascomycota > Eurotiomycetes > Eurotiales > Aspergillaceae > Penicillium > Penicillium nucicola. Next base: position 14,128 of record NW_026643125.1, on the reverse strand, counting down.
CTTCTCTACGATTTTTATGTTCTTGTTGAATTCGGAACGTAGCGTCACTACCCAAGCCCACACTCTTGGCACTATCAAACGTTCTATATCAGATGTGAAAGGAGGGCGAAGTCACTTGGCTACTAGTTTAAGGAGTTATTGTCTCCTGAAATTCAGTAAAGCCGAGTGCATTGCTCTGGCATATATGCCCGGGAGAGCTTACCGCCGAGGCGGATGAGAATGGCGACGATCAACTGCAGCATGGAATTAATCTTTAAGGCTTATGCGTTACTGGTACCCTTCCTGTGCCAAAGGCTGTCGTCCTCCAAGAAACATTTTTCAAGATATTTGAAACACCATACGCCGCGTTGCCGTATGGAATCGTGGAAAATTAGTGTCAGCCGTAATTCAATCACAGTCTGGTCTATTTCTTTGGAAGTCACGTGTTTTTTAAATGGTTAAACGGGCCAGATGAAGCTTGACTATTCAACAAAGACAGGTATTGTATTAATACATAGCGAAACACTAACCAAAGATATTCGAAAGTCCAGACATCTTGCAGTTTCAATTGCATCTCAATTCCAGACAGAGTCTGGTACTGTTACAGCCTCCGACGGAATCAGCGTAGATACTGATACATGAGGCCAGACCAACCCGTCAAATACCAAAAAAACCACCTGAGAATACTGAATCTGGATGGAAGTGACAGTGATTGTCTTGGGTGCAGTGATGTCATGCGTTGGGTTGATGAGGAACACCGGTGCGCGCTGATGTGCTGGTGAGGACGGGGAGATTTTCATAGGGGCTTGTCCGCGCTTGAAGGTCGGAACCTTGAGCTTGTATTGCACTGTCTCGATCCAGAAGGTAGCATTCATTTGGAGTGAAAAAGCATTTGGATTCGTAATGGCTGGGTCGCCTTCCAAAAATGCAATGTTGGCTGTTCCACCACCGAACACCGGAGGGATAGGCGACGTGGCCACCGTAAAGGCGGTGGTCTGGAGGATGGTCTGTCCTTCGATGGCGTTTCGTAGCACAGTGTTTGGGTCATCCAGTATATCTTGGGTGATAGTGCCAGCAGCAATGAATTTCGACAAATCGTGTGGGAGTCGAAGAGGGGAGATTTGTGAGGCATTGAGGCTGTCAAGCGGCACTGGGGGACCACCTGCACTTCCTGCCGGGAATGGCAATAGGCTGACTGGTAAGATGTCGGGTGGGCCTAAGAAGTTCGAGGTAGGCTCCAGGCATTGGGCATTGATAGTTGTGCCATGCGGAATAGATGCCATACGCGCGAGCGTGTCGCCAAGGACTGGAGTGTTGTTCGTGGCCGGGACGTTCATCCACAATCCAGCCTCGAAGTGAATGCCAGTTGGAGAATGGTCAGCCTTCCCAGTTTTTTCGTTTGTCACATCGTTGACAGCCTGTACATAGGATACGCCATTGAGAAATATGTCATCCTGTGACGCAAGCCCGCGGTTAGGCACGGCGCCAAAATCTTCGGAGAACGTGATTGAGTCAGTAATGAGATTCAGCTCCAAGATGTTGTCTTTGGGAAATGTTGTCGTGTTTGGCGGTCCGTTATTTGGGCGAAAAATTGTGTTGAAGCCTGATCCGGTAAAGCTTCCATTGAAGTTCGCCAGCACACCGAGGCGCATTGATTCCGTGGGGTCCGGGTCTGCTCCGAGGAACTGGACCGCCTGATAATGGAAATCCGCGGGGAGAGATATCGCAGCCATAACCACTGTCGCAGTTTTCAAATCAGGTTAAACAGGGCAATATGTTATCCTTCAAGGCGGATCAAAGTGGAGTACTAAATTGTAGAGTATAGCTTCTCCGTCGTATACATGCTATTAAATAAGATTGAGAGAACGATTATCAGGGATGGTTTGTTTTGTCTTATGCCGCTTAGACATTCAGGTACTGACCCAGTAGCTAATCAGATTCTTCATTTTGAATTCTTGCCCGGTGCTGAAATAGTTGATCTCAGCGTTCATTGGCGCCACAATGGGATTTGATGTTACAGCAAAGAGAATACGCGAACTGTGATGCGAATCCCAAACTTGAACGATGAAGGGGCCGGAGATGCCAAGCAATGTAGGGGAGGGTTGCAATGGAGTGAGGTTTTTGGGGACGTAACATAATATTTCCTCTGCTTTTTCGGGGTCCTACTAGACATTCTTTGATATAGTTAACAAAGCTCTATCCCAAACTCTATTATCTTATTCATATTTCTTACTATTAACAATTTACTTTGGCTTAACATTAAGATTATTATATTCCTCCGACTTCGCTTTTTCTATCTTACCGTATGAAATAGTGGTTTTAGGAATAGCACTTGATTATATGAAATAGCCGATAGAGGGAAGTGTCAGAACCGCAAGGATGTAAGTATATCTCATTTGAAAGGTATTAAAAATCACATTAAGAGGGTTAGGCAAGCTACATACATTGTCAACAGAAAATTTCTCTAAACAAAGTTTCCAAGTCTATTTCCCATGTGCGATGTGACATCCTCCTACATTCCGGAAATTAACTCCGATTGCCGGCCAAATGTACCGGCAATTGGAATTGAGTTATATGGCATATGGAAAAGCCAACATACTTTGCGGTTACGCCATATCCCTGGCTTCCACATTCAATGTTAAGTTATTGTTCATAAAGACAAAAGATCATGTGAACCCATTCCAAGAAACACATCCGTGAGTGTTTATTTGTGAGAAAAAACATAGATAGGTGCTAGTAGGGAACTAAACTGAGGGCGCCTGACACGTCCTCACGGTATAATAATTGCTATACAGAAAGCTTCGTGCCAACCACTATGTAAACAAAATATTTTAAGAGAAACGTGCATAGCTACTGATAGGTGACATCAATTCTTACTGGCACTGTCGTTCAAGTGTATAGCCGAACATCGTAGTAAAAGTGTTTCAATAATTGGGGAAAAGGTGTATGAATTGAGTCTTCAAGCGTAAGGAAAGGTTCTCCAGTCGATGTGAGTATGAATAATTACAGCAAAGCTTAATGAACCAAAGTGGTATATGAATAGCAAAACCCGAAACACGACAAAACATCCAAGATTCGCTTTTCTTTTCATCGCATGAGGAGCTCCGTAAAACTGTCCGTCGGGTTATAGCAGCAACGGGGGATGACCCTTGACCTATGTTTAAAACCTCCTTCGAGAAATTCCATCCGCGCTCCCAGATGTTGCTCGCCGAGGATAACGTGGTGACGAGACGCTCCAGTTTCTTGCTGGAGGAGGGTGGCTTCGTCGCTGCAACTACCGAAGATCTCTGGACGGCATCCTGGTGTGAGAATGGAGCGTCGAAGGCAGTTTGAGGTGTCCTCCGTTTCGGCGGCAGATGCTTTGGATGGGTCGATCAGACGTGGCCGGGGTGAGCGAGCACGATGTGCAAGCACCTCTTTGTGATGTTAGAGACCAGTATTCGAGCCTTCATCAGTATTCGAAGAAGTAAAGACCTGCCCAACCTCATAATCTGCTTCTTAGTCCGAAGGATCATCATCGAATAGACAGAATGAGCCCTAGATATATCATCCCAAATTCAACACCAAAATTATGTTTACAAATAAAGTGTCATTGTTATCAAAGGGGGTCGGGTGCCCAGCCTTTGCCGTAGTGAAATTGGCACCCTTTATTTAGGCGTAGAGCAAGCATGTTAGAGTTGATGAGAGTTGGTGAGAATGTGTTGATGTTGATGTTGATGTTGATGTGGTGAAATGTGTGTAGTGAAATGTGTGTAGTGAATGGTCGGGCGGTGAAGGGAGTGGCCTGTTGAAATATCCCGGTCACTGAGACAATCATGAGGCTGGCATCACGTGCATACATATATACCTGTCCACCAGCCTACTTGTAACTTAAACAAATGCAACACAACACACAATCAAGTCCCCTCAATAACATGAAAACTGAAGCATCACTTATCAATCAGCAGACTTATTGCAAATTTTGGTTGGCGTAATGTGTTAGTTTGAAAATTTTGTGATACGTTCATCTCAATTGATTTGCCAAGGACATCGGGACTTTTCTCTCGTGACTAATAAAATTGTCCGGTCATAGGGTGAATCGGATTCCCATTTACACCCATAAAGATAATTCTACGTCAGGTAAGTATCACCAGGACAATTCAATATTTGGCAGGCGCTTCAGAATATGTATTTTCCAGTGTAAAGTCACTTTTGGTTTCCCAGATAACTGAGATGGACATAATTTTGCATCATTGTACGACGATCACAATAACACCCTTCTAAGAAGAGTACAACATCTTCTCGTGGCTGTGAAGACCATGAACATTACCCTCGGTCTGCGCGCTAGCACTTCTCATCTCAAAGCGAACCTGTCCATTGTTCACACCCTTGTGCAGGGCATCAAGATCCTGAACACCGATATCCTGGAGAGAGTGCTGGATACCAGCAACAAGGTAAGGCACGTATTTAGTGATGGAACCGCGGTCGACAACAGAGCCCGCAACACCTTGCGCAACCTTGACCTTGTCGTTCTCAGAGAAGTAACGGGAAGCGCCAGCGTTCTTACCGCCGCCACTCTTGCCCTTGTCTTCCATAACCGCGATACTGCCCATGCCCCGGAAGGCCTTGACCAGCTGACCTTCATTGCTAACGTAGTACTCGCCAGGAGACTCGGTAGTACCGGCAAGCAAGCTTCCCATCATAACTGCGGAAGCACCGAGTGCAAGGCCCTTCACGATGTGTCCCAGGTTCTGGACACCACCGTCGGCGATAGTGGGAACGCCGAAACGGGCGGCGAAGGCAGAAACACTGCGGACGGAAGCAGCCTGAGGGCGACCGACGGCCATGACTTCTTGAGTAATGCATGCGGAGCCACTTCCCATACCAATACGCAGACCGTCGGCGCCGGCAGCGATGAGTGCGGCGGCTTGCTCACGGGTAACGATATTACCGGCGATGATATCAATGTCCGGGAAGGTGGACTTGATCCACTTGATCATGGCAATCTGGTACATACTGTTTCCCTGGCTGCTGTCGACGACGACAATGTCGAGACCAGCGTCGACAAGCTTCTGAAGGCGGACCTTGTCAGCATCGTGGGTGCTGATGGCCGCGGCGCAAAGCAGTTGCTTAGATGGAAGCTTCGACGCGAGAGGGTAGTGGATGTTCTTCATCAGGTCACTGCGCGAGAGGAGGGAGACCAATAATCTATCCTTGTCCACAATGGGGAGCTTGCCCTTCTTGGATCTGCGGAGAACTTCATTGGCTTCAGCCAGGGTGGTGCCCGCGGGTGCGGTGACGAGATCAGTTGCCATAACGGCTGTGACTGGATCCTCGGGCGTCTTGTGGAACTGGATATCTCTGCTAGTGACGATTCCGAGAAGCTTGGAGTGGAGAGTGCCCTTTTCTAGAAGCGAAACCAGTCAGAACCCGCCAATGACCCGAATGATAGCAAATAGATGTGTCTTACCAGTCACTGGAAATCCGCCGAAACTCCATTTGGTCTTCAATTCCGTTGCCTCCGCTACGGTTGTGCTAGGAGACAGAACGACGGGGTCGAGGATGAAGCCGTTCTCATAGCGCTTCACCTTCCTGACCATCTCAGCCTGCTCATCGGGCGGGCAGTTGTTGTGAATAACTCCCAGACCACCCAGAAGAGCCATGTGGATAGCCATGTTATGTTCGGTCACTGTATCCATAGGGGAGGACAGGAGAGGGGCCTTAATGGAGAACCGCCGGGTGACCTTGGTCTCCAAGGAAACGTCCGCTGCCGAGAAAGCTTTGGGCGAGATTAGAATACATGGCTGGTGTGAATGAGGGTCAGTATCTTACTGATAGAGCCTGGCAGGATGAGGAAGTCATTGTAGGTCAAGGCTCCGTGGTTGTCAGAGTCGAGAAGGGTATCAACATGGAGACCATCTCCGGAGGGATACTCCTTAAGGACCTCCAAGGCCTTGGTGTAGTCCTGAATTTCGAACATAATTTATGTGGGAACATAAGATAGAAGAGAAACAGTATGGAATTTTTGAGGGGGAATGGTTCCAAAATAAGTCAGAGGGGCAGGGGGTTGGGGTGCCTTTTAAACAGGGGGCCAAAAAGTGGCATACTTAGCGAAACGCCTCTCATATACGATTCTTTGCTAGAGGGGGGTTTGAACCCGTGGGTGTAAATGACTAATGAGCTTGTCATACGCTTGTGTCATGACGCTAGCAGGTGGTAAAGGAGAAACGACCAATCAATGCGAAACTAGTCATATTTATAGATCGTCGGGGTGGAAAAAAGGATGACGTTCGATCTGCCTGCGCCATACCTAAACTGGGAAGAACGCAGGGATTCCGATCCAAGCCCCACACTACCCCAGTCCCTAGAAAGAACATTGGTTCAAACTTTGGAGTTGTGACCGACTAAATACGTCCGGGTTGTCTCCGAGGCCCGGAAACCATCCTTCGGCCCCGCTTTACCGAAGTTTGAGCGCCGCCAGGAACCTTTGATGATCGCAGCCTAGACTTTCAAGGTTGGGGGCTAAATTGGGCTTTGTTTGACTTTTGAATTTCTATCTATGGATCGGTTGAAGTGACCAGAGTCATAATGTTGCCAATCGAAGAATGCTCGTTACTATGGTGCTATTCGGAAAATGAAATTAATGGTACGCCACGGTAGCCATTGACCTTATGAAAGGATCGCAGGTAGGCATGAGATCTTATAGAGATAAGAGACATTTCTTATAGGCAGCCAATACCAAACATGGAAATGACCCCTATTTTCTGGATAAGGGGCATCTGAAGTCTTCGCACAATGTTGATTGGAATGAGGATTAATGTCACGTCACTCATCGTGTTAGTGATGGCCGTTGCCAAGTACAAGCACTCGCGGTCAATTCAAGATCCAGTTGAGATAGACGCATCCCAATACTTTTGAAGTGGGTGATAAGCAAAAATGAGCTAGGGTCAAAGCGATGCAACACCTTTTACGGACATACCTGGCACCAAGCAGTATAGGGCCGCAACTTGTTGATGGGCGGTCATGGACTAGTCAATCGACCAACCCATTAGGGTCACGTGACGGACAATCAGAGAGATACGATTAGACGAACAAGGTGTCGAAAATAGGGGTCAAGAACGGTCTATTGTAAATGTACGGAAAGACAAGACTAAATACCAAGAGTGGATATAGATACACGTGACACAAGGCAGGCGCCTTTTTCGGCCCTTGATTTACCATCACCTAGAATACACCACAACACTAGGTGACGGTAAGGCCACTTCCGGCCTCCGATTCGCCGTCTTAATGATTATTATAATTAATTATCACACGGCAACCACGTGATCATATAAGTAGTTGAACGGTCGATAGTCGTCGAGTAGAATAGTTCTACTGTTCTACTTTCTACTTATCTATAGGAGGAACTCGGGATATATATAGGACCTTATATATTGAAATGGGAGATGCTCGATGGCAGTCTGGTCAAAACAGACGGGTCGAAAAATGGTGGCAAGAAAACCGAACAACAAGTCAGGTCTGTGAGCTCTAGACAGATGATGCCTATCAGGGATAATCAGATGCTATATCAAGGAGCATAATGATCATAAATCTTGAATCAGGAAATGAGTGGCATTGTTGTAACTGTCTATCCTTCTCTACAGTCGTAGGTTGCCCATAACCCTTCCTCGAGGATATCACTGCCTGAGGCAGTAATCATACAAGTGTCGTGATTTCCCCACTACAATATATAATAACTAATATCGGCTACTACGCATTTAACACTAGACGGAATAACCTAGTCTTTTGATAGTATCTAGATTACTTAGTTAGATATAGCGTACGCAATTTTGAATCCGATCAAAGCAACACTTATTAAGATTTAGTATATTCTATAAAACCCTAAGACTACGATCGGGGGTATATCGGTCGGCACCCTATCAAAATATCTTCGACTTTGAAACTCGGATTACTCGACGTACGATTTCATGAGCGCTTAGATATCGAAATCGGATATAATCTAGATAGTCCTTTATAACTTACCAAAATTTCAGACCGATCGGACGTCAGAGTAAACCTAAACTCAGGGGGGGGCCCACTTTTAAGTCACCATAGTTAAGGAAAAACCCTAACCTGAACTCAGCCCTGAGTTCACCCCCCCCCCGTGGGATAGAGGGATGTGGATATATTGTGTCTAGCCATCATAGGCTATATTTATATTGCCAAGTCAGTACCGCTGCATCTTTGCTTCTTTTTCTCTGGGGTGGTTCCGAAGGTCCTCGGGTTTAGCGACTAGGTGATCTTGTTTGGCAGATATAACATATCGAGTGAGAGTAGGAGCAGAATTGTGACATAAACCTATTTCATGCTAGGGAGGAGGGAAAAGGAGCGAGCGAGACTCGCGATCTACGACCATCTAGCGGCTGGAGGACCTAACACCTCAGGCAGCTAGGGCAAACACACAACCTCCCTTTTGCGCTCTTTCTTTCTCTTCTTTTACTTTTCCCCTCCGCTGTCCGCTTTTCGTATTTCTTGTTTCGTTTTCATTTTTGCTTTCACAGTCTAAATATACTGTTTTGCAGCAATGTCTTGCTTCTTCGTAGATCAAACTATTATCCCCTTTCGGCACATAATAATCTGAACGGCAGCATAGCTATAGAGTATACTGCCACCGGCTATACAAGATTACCGCACTTCCAATATCGCAGCCGGTAACTGATAGGATACCTTAGCCGTGACCCTCGTCCGTGGATGACTCTCTAGACCCTTCGCCAGACCCACCGGCGGGCCCCGGGTACGGGGTAGCGAACAGGAACATCGGGTGCTAGCGTCTTACGGATAACACTCCGAGATAGCACTAGTCAACCCTCTAGTCTTCATTCTAGCGTTGAAAAAAATATTTTCGTTAAAGAACTCCCTAGGCGCCCTCCTTGATTTTCAACTCTTTAGGATTTTGTCAAGTTTACCAGTCGCCAAAGTATCCTGGTTCACTGTCCAACACACAAAACGGCGTGCGACTAATAAGTTGACTGTGGGAAAAAAAAAAAAAAAAAACTCGAACGAGGAGGGCCCTCTAGCGGCTATACCAACACTGCCACTAGTAATAGAACCGGTCTATGGCCAACGATCGTGCCTTCAATCATATAGCTAACGGAAATAGAAACATTAACCGCCACCCGGCTTAGATAGCTTACCAGCGGAAATATTTAATTCAGTGGCCGAGTCCCTCTTATATACTGACCTCCGCGCACTATATCTCGTGAATAAAATTGTTCGCACATTCACTGAGCCACTCCTCTACTCGAAGATCGTATAGATCTAGGAAGACTCTAAATCTTCTCCCCCAATCACCCAACTTTTACGGACACTGGTTTGCAGACCTTAGTTGTCTAGCTATATTACAAGTCTCCACCTCGGAGGCCATATCGGGTCTCTAGGTGCGAGCCACTACGGAGATTCCAGGGTCCCTAATTTCAGTATCGATATAGATAAACTCATTGCATTTATCCAGGGAACCAGAGTCCGCTTCAGTGACGTATAGATAAAAGAAGTGTCCCAAGGTAAGACGGATACCTTGGTGGCAGTTCTTTTAGCACAACTATCAAATCTGAGATACTTCAATCTTGAATCTGCCTTTGTTGAACGGAGTGAGTTTATTGGCATATTATTGCGTTTAGCAATTTATAAGCCTACAGATCATCTACTCCCAGATTTTCGGCATCTTCAAGAGGTTTACTTTCGCCCCACGCTTAACCGCCACTATAGGAACGACAAAAGTGTCAAAAATATAGAAGATATTTTGCCGTTCTTTTATTTGCCAAACGTTAAAAAAATGAAAGTTGCCATTCAAACTCCGGTTCATTTCACCGAAAATATAGTACGCCCACCCGTTCCGTCGAGGCTGAAAGCACTTAATTTGACTGCAATCCGGGAGTCATATCTATGCAAAGTGCTTTCAATTACCAAAAGTGTTACAAATCTTCGCTAGGAAATGTATTACGACTCTAGGATTGAGGATAAGGTTAATCCCCCTATCCCACGGGGGGTGGTGCAGTCTGGCAGACTGCAGGTTAGGGTTTTCCCTTAACTATGGGAGCAAAAGCTTGGCGTTACCCAGACTGTAGGTTCTTTTTCGACGCTAGACTGCAGGTTTAATTTGACGTCCGATCAATCTATAACTATTCTACGTTGAACTACAGTGTAATTCTGAACCCCTCCATAGTTAAGAGAGCGGGAGCTAGGCTGAAAACCGACTAGCGTACACTGTTATTCAGGAAAACGGACACTGTTATTCAGAACTCTCCTCCTATCACTCACATACTATTTTTACTTTCTGAAGGCTGCATGGAAATCACAACAATCTTAATTCTAACTCTGCAAGTTTTGCAATCGCCGTATTCAAATTTGAGTGGTTTTATTTAAGACTGCTATTTCCGACTGTAGAATGTCTAGCCTTCCGACTATACTTACAACCACCTAACTCAAATATATTTCTAACCACAATCCAAGTAGAATACTAAGGAATTATATTAGTACCAAGTTAATACAGATTTAGGTCCTATCCTTTCTAAGTATATAATACCCTATATTAAGCAGTTGTATACTATCACTACAGTACCTTAATATCTTACAATATCGGATTGCTCACATTTCTAACCAGTGTTATCATATTAATCCATAAACAGACTAGCGTACGGTGACATTTAGGGGAACCTATAATTATACTAATATCCACTATTCTACTTCTAATTAAATTTATATATCTATACCATCTACTATTTTTACTAGATTCTATAATGTCACAATCTAATCACGATCATATAAATTCTGCCACGGAGCCTAAAATTAAGACTAATAACCCCTTGCCGTCGTATCTATAAGTGCTACCGGAACTTAGGGTAGTCCTATATATAACCTATAGTTCCTACTATATTCGAACCAGTCTCTCTCGCTATCTTCGTAACAAATATTATATTAAGAGTCAATAGCGGCAAACCATCGAGTCCGCACGAGAATTAGCTTGCGTGGCACAATACAGCACTGGAGTCATCCAGCCTCAAGATGGGATTTGTGAGATTCGCGGGTTGCCGACCGTGCTCGGGTTCATCTGCCACTTCCCCGATTGCGACGTTCGCTCTACTAGTAAGGACCGGATCCGCCAATATTATAAAAAGTATTATTAGTGGTAGGTCGCGTAGTAGGGGGCGATTCTATGGTATAAGGCCTTTATATAGACGCTCTTTCTCTAGAAACAAAGCTAATAGTACTTTGCTATAGTTCTTACCGACTAGATTCCGACCTCCAACCCTTAATATATATATCGGCATACTAACGCTCCTACTTATATACCACCATCTAGTTCCGAGATACCCCCTTCGTCAGCTCTTACCGGCGATATATAGAAATAGATCATAGGCCGATACTAGAAGAGTCTCTCTCAATTATCGCGGAAGTCTATCGCCGCAGCGCGCTATATATCCGAGGTCACTCCCTTTATAAAGCGGGCCGGTATCTATATCTACCTTAAAGGGCTCGAGGTCAAAGATCTTAGTCCTAGCTATCGAATACCACGATAGGACTAGGAGGCTTTACTTTTTATTATTTGCGAAAGCGTCTAACGTATTCTCGAGGGAGCAATATGTTACGGACATACCAGGCACCAATCAGTATGGGACCGCAACTTGTTGATGGGCGGTCATGGACCAGTCGATCAACCAACCCACCAGGATCACGTGACGAACAGTCAGGAAGGTTACACCACAACGCTAGGTGCCGATAGGGCCACTTACGGCCCCCTCAGCACAAACACATATTCTCCCCCATAAGAATATTGGAATTACGTCAGCCTAACCACGTGATCATGCAAGTAGTAGATGGGTATGGTGGTTTACGAGTAGATCCTGCCAAGGCGCATCTACCAGTCTACCATCTACCATTCTACCAAGGAAGAACTAGGGATATATAGGACCTCATGTATCTAGTTTAGTTCTTCGTGTTCAATCATCCATTGTTACTTGTGTCTACCTTTGGAAACCTTCGTGACTCGTACAACTTAGTTATCACTTGACAACACTACGATCTAAGCCAATACTTCGGTATAGACTTGATCGGCGCTCTACTTGGCATCGCTCCTCGATACCCTCAAAAGGACTTAGCCCGTATAAGGCCTGTTAGGCAACGGTACGGTTGAGAGACAGATCGTTGAGGTTGGAAGTCAGCAACCAGGCAAGTATAATCCAGCAAGTCTTCTAACATAGCGACGACCCGGAAGCAAGTGCGTAACACAATAGCGGTCTTAGTATATGACTAAGATATAGAGGTACGCTAGCTTAGTCGCTGTAACGCACGGCTTCTCAACACTTTTGCCTAGGGAGAAATATCCTAGGACCCCCTCTCCGATCTCTAGAATAAACGTACTGTTACGCACTTGCTTCTAGGTCGTCGCTATGTTAGAAGATTCCCTAGGTTATACTTGCCTTGTCTTGCTGACTTCCAATCTCAACGATCTGTCTCTCAACCGTACCGTTGCCTAACAGGCCTTATACGGGCTAAGTCCTTTTGAGGGTATCGAGGAGCGATGCTAAGTAGGGCGCCGAGTTAGTCTATACCGAGATATAGGCCTTCCCGTGGTGTTGTCAAGTTATAATCAAGTTATACGAGTCACAAAGGTTTCTGAATAGTAGACACAAGTAACAATGTTGGATTGAACACGAAGAACTAAACTAGATATATGAGGTCCTATATATATCCTTAGTTCTTCCCTAGTAGAATGGTAGATGGTAGACTGGTAGATGTGCCTTGGTAGGATCTACCCGTATACCATCATACCCATCTACTACCTGCATGATCACGTGGTCAGGCTAACGTAATTCTAATATTCTTATGGGGGAGAATATGTGTTTGTGCTGAGGGGGCCGTAAGTGGCTCTACCGGTACCTAGCGTTGTGGTGTAATCTGACTGCGTGTTATATGATCCTGATGGGTCGGTTGATCGACTGGTCTACGACCGCCTATCAACAAGTTGCGGCCCTATACTGATTGGTGCCTGGTATGTCCGTAACATAGCGGTAGCGAGGGGGATACGAATTCCCTGATTTAGTATTACCGCTATGTTAGGCAGTGTTTTAGAAGAATGGATAGGCTGTAGAATTCCTGGATAGACTTGGGGGGAGTGAAGTGAAGGGAGATAAGGTGGAATATATGCTATGGCTCGGGGGTGAGCGGCGGATGTTTAGGGAACGGAGTTCGAATGCAATTGCGGTGGTAGAGTGTATACTACGGTAGATAAGCGGCGAAATGCCAAGGTAAAGGGGACTTATACTCCTCTATAAGTGAGTTTCGGTTATACTATTGTCGGGGATGATATTAGCGAATATAGTAGAGGAGTAATTCAATCTACCGTAGAGGCTTATATAACCCTTGTATAAGGGTGGGGTTCGAGGAAATGCAAGATAGGTAGTATATCTAGCACTATATTCACAAACGCTATATCAGTTCGAGGGTTCTATAAGAGATAGCAACCGTAGTTTTAAAACAGAGAGAGGAAATATAGAATTCTGACGTAGAGGGTGTAGATCTGGATAGTTTAAGTAAGCGGACTCCTCTTTATTAGTAGAGTAAAGGGTATACGGGTTAGATATAAAAGTATATAGTGTTATAGGAATAGAGAGAGGCTTAGGTAGTGGATAAGTAAGGATATCGAGATATCGGGAGAAGAATTGAGAGATATACGGAGGGGAAGAAGGGATAGTCTAAGGAGTCAACCCTAGGGAGGAAGCAATATATATCTGATCTCGACAATAAGGATAGTCTAGAGTAGGGGTTCTTAATATTGAAAGAGAGGAATGTTTGTAGAGAAGGACGCAAGCAGAGGGTCGGTAATGTTATAGGCTAGATCTATATCTCAGTATATAGCAGGGCGATATAGGCTTTTCCCTGCACACTTCCGTTCTGCCACCGCCTTATAGGTTACTCCTATTATTGTTCTGCTTCTTTTATTGTCTCTTCTCTCAGCTTTTTATAAGAAGGATATTAGGGGTTGTCTTCTCAAATAAATATTATTCTAGTAGCTCATATATCTAGAGTATAAATGTAAGTAGTGGTTATAGTAGGTTCGGTCGAGTAGTTCTTAAGTAGTTCTTAGGGCTTAGGGTTTAGGGCTTAGGGCTTAGGGCTTAGGGCTTAGGGTTTT